>NC_086099.1:188982167-191482167 GCF_963921235.1 Mobula hypostoma
TTGGGCCGTCTTGCATGCTCTGCTCTTTTGAGGTCTATCCACAGATTCTCAATGATGTTTAGGTCGGGGGACTGTGAGGGCCATGGCAAAACCTTCAGCTTGCGCCTCTTGAGGTAGTCCATTGTGGATTTTGAGGTGTGTTTATGTTCATTATCCTGTTGTAGAAGCCATCCTCTTTTCATCTTCGGCTTTTTTACAGATGGTGTGATGTTTGCTTCCAGAATTTGCTGGTATTTAATTCAATTCATTCTTTCCTCCACCAGTAAATTTTCCCTGTGCCACTGGCTGCAACACAAGCCCAAAGCATGATCGATCTACCCCTGTGCTTAACAGTTGGAGAGGGGTTCTTTTCATGAAATTCTGCACCCTTTTTTCTCCAAATATACCTTCACTCATTGCGGCCAAAAAGTTCTATTCAAAAGGTTCAAAGGAACATCTAAACAAGCCTGGTGCATTTTAGAAACAAGTCCTATGGACTGATGAAGTTAAAATAGAACATTTTGGCCTCAATGTACAAAGGTATGTTTGGAGAAAAAAGGGTGCAGAATTTCATGAAAAGAACCCCTCTCCAACTGTTAAGCACGGGGGTTAGATCGATCATGCTTTGGACTTGTGTTGCAGCCAGTGGCACAGGGAATATTTACTGGCAGAGGGAAGAATAAATTCAATTAAATACCAGCAAATTCTGGAAGCAAACATCATACTGTCTGTAAAAAAAAGTCGAAGTTGAAAAGAGGATGGCTTCTACAACAGGATAATGAACATAAACACACCTCAATATCCACAAATAACTACCTCAAGAGGCACAAGCTGAAGGTTTTGCCGTGGCCCTCACAGTCCCCTGACCTAAACATTATCGAGAATCTGTGGATAGACCTCAAAAGAGCAGTGCATGCAAGGCGGCCCAAGAATCTCACAGAACTGGAAGCCTTTTGCAAGGAAGAATGGGCGAAAATCCCCCAAACAAGAATTGAAAGACTCTTAGGTGGCTACAAAAAGCATTTATAAGCTGTGATACTTGCCAAAGGGGGTGCTACTAAGTATTGCCATGCAGGGTACCCAAACTTTTCCTTCGGGCCCTTTTCCTTTTTTGTTATTTTGAAACAGTAAAAGATGGAAATAAAAGTTTTCTTGCTTAAAATATTAAAGAAATTTGTCAACTTTAACTTCATGCCTTTTGGAAATCAGTTCATCTTTTACTCGCTCAGCTATTCACAGTAACAGAAATTTTGACCAGGGGTGCCCAAACTTTTGCATGTCACTGTACTTGGCTACAGGAGGGAATGTGATATGTGAGGGGGAAAGCGCTAGAGAGAAAATCCCATGGACAAAAAGGGAAATTTACCAAGAGATATGCGCAAATCACTCTAATTCAATTTCACTTCATTTTTCAAATGAGAGTGCTGCTGCCTAAACAAACTTGTATTCCAGTTTCCTTCATCAACCAAGGATTAGAATTTGAGATTAGAATGCTGGAACTGTATAAACATCACATAAATTGATGTTTTTTTTTACCAGAGTAGTAACCCAACTAAGAACAATAAACTAGCCACATTTTGCGATTTCGAAGTATTTTTTCCCAGTCAAATACTCTAAATTTGCAGTATGCCTAACAAATGAAATTTTGAGATAATGTCACAAAATGAATGCTTAACATGAAAGTTTTCATTAATTCATTCAGCAAGTGGTACACATACAAATTGAGCTGCCAGAGAAATAGTTGAGGTAGATCCAATAACAATATTTAAAAGACATTTAGATAAGTACAGGAAGGGCTTAGAGGGATATGGGGCAAATGGAGGCAAATGGGACTAGCTTAGGTGACACGGGCAAGTTGATCAGAAGTGCCTGTTTACTCTTATGATATTAATTGCTACTTTAGTTAACCTTTAAGTTTACTCTATGATTTTAATTGCAACAATTAATTGTCCAAACATATTATTTATCTTTAATTCACCCATTTTAAAGATCTAATTTAAACAACAAATGCAACAGAATTAACTCGAAAGGATTTTGACCAAATGCAAATAGAGTCAGATGCACAAATGAGAGAAAACAGTTAATTTAAGAACATATTATGGGGAACAAAGAATTAGATAGATCTGCTGATTCATGGAAAGTACAGGTGAATTTTTTGAGCGAGATTATAGTAATTTTGAAAAGAGTGACCCCATTTTCTCTTCCTGTACTTTTTGTGTGAAAAATTGTTATGCAAAAAGGACAGAAAACAGGAATACAGAAACTGTTACTGTATCTCTGCCCCTTTGCACATGCTGTATACTTATGCTTAGTCTGAGCAACGGAGAGAAACTTCCCTCAAAACAAGTCAGTACATGAAGATTCCATAGAAGTAATGTAACATGTAACTAATATTTGAGAGGTCTCTAGCGAGGCAGCCAACTAGTTATGGGAGTTCAATTCAACTGCTTTGAATACTGCAGAGCTAAATTGAACTCTGGCAACTTTGTGACTGTTTCCATCAAAGAGTTGCATTATTTGATTGGCCATTGAATTTTCAAACTGGTCCCTGCCCAGGACATTTAAATCAGTTGAACCAAGGCAAACCAAGGTTCAGGACAGATCAAGTGTCTGAAAAGTTCACAGACTCTGGAATAGGTAAAGGAAAATTAACATGCACATATATAACTGAGAAACAGGTATCACATCACATATTCACTGGATAAACTGCCCTATTTTAACTAACTGCCACCTGCCAAACTAATCTAGTTTAAGTAACACACACAAAATGCTGGAGGAACTCAGCAAGTCAGGCAGCCATCTATGGAAATGAATAAACACTCAACGTTTCGGGCCAAGACCCTTCACAGTCCTGAAGGGTCCAAAACACTGATTGTCTCACCTGCTGAGTTCCTCCAGCATTTTCCAGTATCTGCACACATTCTCATATTTATAAGCTAGCTTTATGTGGCATGAAAAAAATACAATGGCTACTTAGCCACTGAAAATTCAACATGGCTGCAAAAATTATTAAAATTACCTTAGCAGTTCAATCTCTCCAGAGTAAGCTAAAATTTCCAGTGATCCAAAGCGAAACCATGATTTAGCAACACGAAGAACTATTGCACCTTGAAGAGTATAATAAACACAATAAAATCATATAATCCACTCTATCTTAATGTGATGTGAATTTATTTTCAGTTTGTTTGAAATTACAGATTAGTGTATTAGCTTAAAATGTGCACCTTTTTCATTCTTCACATTTCCATTGTAGAACTGATCCCTTTTTACATCATCATTGCTTAAAACAATACTGTAGAAAAAGTGGCAACAAAAAAATTTAAGTTCAAGATCATCTAAGTAATTTATATCTAGGCTAGAGAAATAATTCATAAAAATTACAAATTACTTAAATCAACAGCATTACTGTCAATTTTTGAAAAGGTAATCACTAACCTTTTTTAAAATCACAAGATAAAATACAGAGGAAAACGTAGTGAATGTGAATAAGATTCAAGTGAAATACAGAAATCCTTGTGGTGAGACAAGTAATTCTTTTCCACAGTGATCACTTCTGGAAATGAATTGAAAGTGAACCAAAAACTATACAATAGTGGAAAACAATGTAAATTAAATTTTAAAAAAATAGAAATATTTGGCAACACTCAGCAGATCAAGCATCTAGATAAAAGAGATATTAATCTTCTCTCGGAACAATCAGAGATAAACAAATTTGAACTGTTTTTTTGAATATCTACCTGGCTGCTCTGCTGGTAGGGATTCCAAGATAATTCAGGGCCTCACTACAAAGAAATTCTCTTAATGATGAGCGTAGAACAGCACGACCATCACCATCCCTGGAAAACAATATTTCAATCAAGAAAAAGCAGTACTAATTAAAAGTAAGTTTTACTGAGTGAAAATATGTCAATGTTACCGAGAATACGGAGTCTTCCCAGAGCCTTTTAGTTGGAGCTCCCATCTTGTACCATACCTATAAAAAGACAACTGATTTGTAATAAATTACCATATTAATTATGTCGCTTCTAACAATTTTAGTATTGATAATTAATTTATTAAATTGAATTACTTGATTCACTATAGTTCCCCAGTAATGGAAACTTAATTGTTAGAAATATTCTTTTACATTTATGGAACATGTTACATGTCTTCATTTCAATTCATTATTTGATCAGTAACTATGTCATTATGTTGTCATTTGCAAAATGTACGATGCTTTCCAAAAACATCATATGCAAAACTGAAAATGAGATTTTATTTCTTCATTCATTTTATGATGCATCTAGTGGAAAAAAACCTGCTGACCAGCATAATCTTTCAGCAACAATTGTCACAATCCATCACTCAGGAGGTGACACAGTAGTGTGATGGTGGCAGGAGAGTACAGCTATATAGATGCTGCCTAACACTTCCAGCAAACTAAATTCACATAAATGAGTATTACAAACAGTGATTTTGATTAGTTTAACTGAATTTTTTTGTTTATGAATCATATGCTCCTTTGCTCACAGTACAGCCCAAAAAACAGGGAAAATTGTAAAGCATGAAAAACTAAAAACTAAAAATTCAATAGCTGAAATGTCAAAAGTATTAATGCCCCTTTGCTCGGTACTTAGTTGAACCACCACTCCCAGCTATTACAGATGTTAGTCTTTTCGAATAAGTCTCTATAAGCTTTGCACAATGTGATGGATAAAAATTTGCTCATTCCTTCTTCCAAATTTGCTCAAGCTGTGCCAGATTAGTTGGAAAGCAATGGTGGACAGCAATCTTGAGGTTTTGTCAGTGATGTTCGATAGGCTTAAAGTCAGGACTCTGACTGGGCCACTTGAGGGCATCAATTTTCTTCAACTGAAGCCACTCCATGTTTGCTCTGGCTATGTGCTTTGAGTCATTGTCCTGCTGAAAGAGGAACTTGCTCTCCAGTTTAAGATTTCTGGCAGACACCATCAGGTTTTTAATCAAGGATCTCTCTGTATTTACAAGCATTCATCTTCCCATGGTTCCTTAAGGTTGTTATAGCTGAGGTTGGTAAAGGGGACAAGTTCCCACCACCTATTAAATGCTCCCTATGGCATGCACTTCAAATAGCCTCTGACAACCAAGTCTAGCTCCTAGCCTTCACATGTGGCTTAGCTACTAAGCCTGGTAGAAACATTTCTATTGACAGGAGAAGGAGCAAAGGCAGACTACTGGTGCCTTAAAACCAGTCGCTTTGGGCAGATGGGGCTCATCGTCTGCAGTTGATAGCTCTCAAGGAGAAGGAAAACTCTGATCTCAGATCTCTCCTGCCTTGCAGCTGTACCTACTAATGGGGAAAGTTTCGAGAGTAAACCCCGAGGGAAAAATTCAGAGCTGGAATCCCTAAGTTGGTCCTACGTTGAGTTCAATGCTGACTGGCAACTCTTGCAACACTGCTGGTACCAACCTGTATCGGTCTCTGTCATTCCTTTGGGTTCATTAGATGCGTGGAGGTGGGGAGCTTGCTACATAGGTAACAGTTTGCTCTCCATATTGTACTGCCTAGGCTTGCATATCTAGACAGCTAGGACATAACGTCCATGGTCAACCCTGACTAATGGAGGCCTCACTCACTCATCTTCCCATCAATCCCAACCAGATTTCCAGTCCCTGCTACTGAAAAACTGATAAGCATCTCCATAGCACGATGCTACCTCCACCATACTTTATAGCAGGGATGGTGTTAGCTGGCTGATATGGAGTATTAGATTTATCACACACTTACTGAATAACTTTGAAGCCAAAAATTTCTAATTTAGTCTTAACCACAAGCGACCTTCATCCACATCTTTATAACATCTTATAAAGTCTTTACGGGCTAGGAAATGCTGTTTTTTTTTTCAGCCAGGGCTTCTTACTTCGATAAATACCCTTTCTGTGGAAAGCCTTAAAGATTGTGGAGCCATGAACTTCATGACTGGCTTCAGCCACTGACTCCTGCAGCTCACTTGGCATCACAGTAGCCTCTCTTACAAGTACCATTCTTCTCCAGTGACAAAGTTTAGAGGGACGGTGTGGCAGTGGCTTCACCATGGACTGCACTGATCTTGAAGGAATGTTCAGTGCCCTTGAGATGGTCTTGTACCTTTCCCCAGACTTATGCTTCTCTGTTACCATTTTCCTGACTTACCATTAAGAAAGCCTTTGACTACAAGTACCTCGGGTCAAGAATGATGAGTTCGGAGAAGGACATAAAGATACGGAAGGCACTGGCGTGGATGGCTATGAACGACATGAAGGAAACCTGGAAGTCAAACCTGACCAGAGGGCTTAAAAAGAGGATCTTCACAGCAGTCATAGAGTCCCTTCTAACGTATGGATGTGAGACGTGGACACTCACCAAGACTATGCGAAAGTCTCTCAATGGTTGCTATACACAAATGCTCCGGATGGCTCTTGACGTGAGTTGGCAACAGCACATGACGAACGTCAAGCTCTGTGATGACCTACCGATGCTCACCACTAAAATCGAGGCGAGAAGACTGCAACTAGCGGGGCACTGTCTATGCCACCCTGAGCTACCTGCCAGCCTAGTCATCATATGGGAGCCCAAGCATGGGAGGATGAACCCTGGTCAACACGCGCCTGGAAGACAGTGGCGCGGCTAATGCAGATGAACTGAACACACTGATGAGGGAGAAGTGGAGAGTCCGTCATCGTGCCTGACACCGGCCCCCTAGGCCTGAGTCGACGTAGTAGTAGTGACTTGTCTTGAATGCTCTTTTGCCTTACATTTTGGTTTGGTTTGTTGAAAATCTACTATAGAGAGAGGGGGGATATTTATTCTTATGAATTCTTTGAAGACAGGTGATCCTCCCTCCAACCAATAAACTGGGTGAGTTGATAATGTAATATACAGTATTGCATCTGAGGAAAGCTAGCATAGTAATTACAAGAGAAGAATATTTTTTCAGCCTCACAATTTTGGTTTTAAATTTTTAGCAAACTTAACAGGTTTTGGAATTTTTCTTTTGATTTGACACGTTGCACAATGTTTTGTAGATGTGCTCAAAAAAAAAACCCTACTTCAATATATGTTAAATTTAGAAAATGTGAAAATAGTTGTGGGGACTGAATATTTTTTCATGGCACTGTATATGCAATAATAACCAAATAAACAAAGTTTATTTAAGACAATTTTTATTGCCACTTTGTAAATTCCATCCTTAAATTAATATAAATACTTCCAATTTTACTTAATAAAACACTTGTTTTTATTAAATAAAATCCTTAATTTCTCCCTTACCAAAACCTGGAACTTTGATTACAATTTCATTAGTGATCTTCATTAATGCATCAAAATGATCATTGGAGCTTCTTCATCTATGCTGTGATTGTCTGTATAGTAATTGAGTTATATAGTATGCTGTGTATATAGTGGAGATGTATTCTATTGAGCTTATAGCTAAGCAGGAGTGTTGTGTATTTAATATTTTCAATATTTGAGTAATTTTATGTATTTGTATGTATATATATTTAAGTGTTTTTAAATAATTCATTACACATTATGTGAAAATACATTAATTGCATATATCATGCAATACAAGTGCACCTCACTTAAACACCTCAAAAAGTGAGACCCATATTTCATACTCCTGTGTGTTTCTTTGAATTAATTTAATGTTTAGTTTAGTTACAAAACATTACACTTACCACCACTCATCCTGCATTTTAACATTTAGGGAATCCTACACAAGGACTCGAAGTCCCTTTGTGCTTCAGATTTTTGAATTTTCTCTGCATTTAGAAAATAGTCCACACCTTTATTCCCTCTACCAAAGTGCATGACCATGCACTTTCCTACACTATATTCTATCTGCCAATTTTGCCCATTCTCTCAAACTGCCTGGTCTTGAAGACAACCTGCTTCTACCCGACTCTCCACCTATCTTTATATCATCTGCAAATTCATCCAAAGTTATCAATTACTTCATCCAATTCCTTGACATATACCATGAAAAACAGTCCCAAAACCAACATGTGGCACAACACTACTCAACAGCAGCCAACCAGAAAAGGCCTCCTTTATTCCCACTCTTTGATTCCTGCCCATCAGCCAATCTTCTATCCATGGTAGTGTCTTTCCTGTGATACTATGAATACTTATCTTGTTAAACGAGCCTTATGTGTGGCACCTTGTCAAAGGCCTTCCGAAAATCCAAATAAACAACATCCACTGACAGTCCTTTAACTATCCTGCTTGTTATTTCCTCAAAGATTTTTAACAGATTTATCAGGCAAAATTTTCTCTGAAGCTATGCTGACTGGCCTATTTTGTCATATGCCTTCAAGTATTCTGAAACCTCATCCTTACCAACAGACTCCAACATCATCTTTCCAACCACTGAAGTCAGGCTAACTAGCCTATAAGTTTCTTTCTTCTACATGCCTCCCTTCTTAAGGAATGGAATGACATTTGTAATTTTCCAGTCCTCCAGAATCTAGTAATTCTTGAAAGGTCATTACTAATGAGTCCATAATCTCTTCTGCTACCTCTTTCAAAACCTTATGGTGTAGTCCACCTAGTACAGGTGACTTATCTGCCCTCATTAGATAGGGTTAGCTTCCTGTTTATTGTTTATTCAGCACAGTTCAATTGCTTAGCAGTAAAACTTAATTGGCTCATGTTTTAGGTGCAGGGAACATCAGTCAGGCCACTGATTTCTAATCTTAGACAACTGCTTCCAATTAGAGAAAGATGAGTCTATGAGTGAGCTTGTAGAACACATGCATCCTTGATAATGCTTTTCACCCTGCCCAGGCAGTGTTTATGGTAGATGTTCTCAATGGTGGGCAATTGGGTGCCAATAATCTGCTGGGCAGTTTTCACCACACGCCGGAGTGCTATGTGGTCTGATACAGGACAATTGCCATACCACACTGAGATGCAGTTGGTGAGAATGCTCTCAATGATACAGCGGTAAAAGTCCGTCAGTATCCTAGGACAGAGGTGAGCTTTCTTGATGCTCCGCAGGAAATAAAGGCGCTGTTGTGTCTTTTTGATCAGGGTGGAGAAGTTCAGGGACCAGGTGAGATCCTCAGAAATGTGGACACCAAGGAATTTGAAGTTTGATACGTGCTCCACTACAGCTCTGTTAATATAGATGGGGACGTGAGTGTGGCTCCTAGCATGCCTGAAGTCCACAATGATCTCTTTGGTCTTCTGGGTGTTAAGGGCCAGGTTGGTGTCGGCACACCATGCAGCCAGGTGCTGGACCTCGTCCCTGTAGGCCGTCTCGTCATCCTCTCTGATCAGGCCAACCACCGTGGTGTCGTCTGTGAACTTGATTATGGAGTTAGAACCATGTACAGGAATGCAGTCATAGGTGAAAAGGGAGTACAGAAGAGGGCTCAGCACATAGCCTTGAGGCATGCCAGTGTTCAGGGTGAGAGTGGAGGAGGAGAGGTTGTCTAACTTAACTGATTGGGGTCTGTTTGTCAGAAAGTCCAAGGTCCAATTACAGAGGGATCAGCTGATAGCAAGCTGGTGAAATTGGGCGATCAGCTTGGAGGAGATAACAGTATTGAATGCCGAACTAAAGTCAATGAACAGCATTCTGACATAAGAGTTGGGGCTGTCCAGGTGGGTCAGGGCAGAGTGAAGTGCTGTGGAATGGCGTCCTCTGTTGACGTGATAGGCAAATTGATGGGGTTCCAGGGTAGTGGGCAGACAGGATTTCAGATGTGATAGAACCAGTCTCTCAAAGCATTCTGCAATGATGGAGGTGAGTGCATCTGGGCAGAAATCATTCCGTGGCAGTGAAATGCTTCAGCACTGGCACAATGGTGGCGATCTTGAAGCTTGTGGGGACAACTGCCTGGGCCAGGGACAGATTAAAAATGTCCGTGAAGACCCTGGCCAACTGCCCTGCACAGACTCTGAGCACACAGCCAGGTATTCCATCCGGACCAGCTGCCTTTGGTACATTCACCTTGCTCAGGGTGACGCAAACGTTGGAGGTGGAAAGTGAGAGAGGCAGTTCACCAGGTGGGAGATCCGCTTTGAGGATGACCTACTTGTTCTCTCGGTCAAAGCGAGTGTAGAAGTAATTGAGCTCATCAGGGAGGGAAGCAGAGCTGGAAGGGGGCACAGGACTAGGTGGTTTGAAGTCTGTAATGACCTGTATGCCACACCACATGTGCCGGGGGTCCGAGGAGATGAAATGCTCCTCGATTCTGTTTGTATATGTGCTTAGCCTGAGATTACCCTCTTCAGGTTGGCCCTGGCTGAGCTGTAAGCCTCCCAGTGTAAGCCTCCTATTGTGACTAGTGGTGTCCCACAAGGATCATTGTGACTAGTGGTGTCCCACAAGGATCATTGTGACTAGTGGTGTCCCACAAGGATCTGTTCTGGGGCCTCTACTTTTCGTGATTTTTATTAACGACCTGGATATGGGGGTAAAGGGTGGGTTGGCAAGTTTGCAGACGACACAAAGGTTGGTGGTATTGTAGATAGTGTAGAGGATTGTCAAAGATTGCAGAGAGACATTGATAGGATGCAGAAGTGGGCTGAGAAGTGGCAGATGGAGTTCAACCTGGAGAAGTGTGAGGTGGTACACTTTGGAAGGACAAACTCCAAGGCAGAGTACAAAGTAAATGTCAGGATACTTGGTAGTGTGGAGGAGCAGAGGGATCTGGGGGTACATGTCCACAGATCCCTGAAAGTTGCCTCACAGGTGGATAGGGTAGTTAAGAAAGCTTATGGGGTGTTAGCTTTCATAAGTCAAGGGCTAGAGTTTAAGAGTCGCGATGTAATGATGCAGCTCTATAAAACTCTGGTTAGGCCACACTTGGAGTACTGTGTCCAGTTCTGGTCGCCTCACTATAGGAAGGATGTGGAAGCATCAGAAAGGGTACAGAGGAGATTTAACAGGATGCTGCCTGGTTTAGAAAGTATGCATTATGATCAGAGATTAAGGGAGCTAGGGCTTTACTCTTTGGAAAGGAGGAGGAGGAGAAGAGGAGACATGATAGAGGTGTACAAGATAATAAGAGGAATAGATAGAGTGGATAGCCAGCACCTCTTCCCCAGGGCACCACTGCCCAATACAAGAGGACATGGCTTTAAGGTAAGGGGTGGGAAGTTCAAGGGGGATATTAGAGGAAGGTTTTTTTACTCAGAGTGGTTGGTGCGTGGAATGCACTGCCTGAGTCAGTGGTGGAGGCAGATACACTAGTGAAGTTTAAGAGACTACTAGACAGGTATATGGAGGAATTTAAGGTGGGGGCTTATATGGGAGGCAGGGTTTGAGGGTCGGCACAACATTGTGGGCCGAAGGGCCTGTACTGTGCTGTACTATTCTATGTCTATGTCAGTGTCCAGACCTGAAGGCTGAATCTCTGGCTTTGAGCAGGAGGCAAATGTCTCTGTTCATCCATGGTTTCTGACTGGGGAAAACTTTTATTTGTTTTTGTGATATCACTCTATCTACACACTTGTTGATGTGCTCAAGGACAGAGTTGGTATACAAGTCAATGTTGATCTGAGAGTCTGTGGTGGCATGGGCAGCAAACGCGCTCCAGTCTGTGTGCTGGAATTGGTGCTGAAGAGCAGAGTCAGCCCCCTCCAGCCGGATCTTAATAGTCTTCATTGTGAGTTTCACACCTTTAATGACCGGGCTATACTTGGGAAGCAGAAACAATGAAAGATGGTCAGACTGTCCCAGGTGGGGAGGGTAGTGGCTTTGTAAGCGTCAGCCACATTTGTGTAGACATGATCTAAGGTTTTATTTCCCTTTGTGGTGCATGATACATTTTGGTAAAATCTTGGAAGCATGGTACGTAGGTTACAATGATTAAAGTCCCCAGCGACATTAAAGGCTCCGTCTGGATGCAATGTCTGCAGCTTGCTAATAGCAGCACTAAGGTCTTTCATGGCTACTTTAGCATTAGCATCTGGTGGTACATAAACTGCGACAGCAATGATGCATGTAAGCTCTTGTGGTTGATAAAAAGGTCTGCACTTAATAATCAGGTATTCCAAATTAGCACAGCAATAAGTGTCAACACTGATAAGAGTTAGTACACCATGGTCGATTCACGTAGATACATAAACCACCTCCCTTTCTTTTACCTGTCGCTGTTGCAGCTCTGTCAGCCCTGAAGACCGTGCGCCCTTCCAGTTCCACCACGTTGTTTGGGACATCACTGTTTAGCCACGTCTCCATAAAAAACATGACGTTGCAATCCATAAGCCTTCTTTCTGTGAGGGTCCAAGTCCTTAATTCGTCCAGCTTGTTCATCAGAGACCGAACATTGGCGAGGAAGATGCTAGGTAGCACTGGCCGGTGTGGATTTCACCTTAGTCTAGCATGCAAACCTCCACGCTTCCCCGTCTTTGTTTACGGTCTCGATGCTGGCGCCAGGCCCTTCCAGTCGGAGCGAGTTGAATGCAGGTCCGCGGTGTCCTCACTAACTCCAGAGGTAGTTGGTTGAAGTTGAATGGATAGTCCAAAACTGTGTTGGTGCATCGATAGTTAATGTCCAAAAGTGACTGTTTGCTGTAAGTGTAGTTCGCATAGCCGAATCGAGCGAACACGCAGGAAACAAGCAGGTAAGTTAATAGCATTTTTCGACATCTGGTAAGACACTGAGCCTTGCGATACAAACGTGCCACCATTTTATGAAAGTTTTGCCTTAAACCTGCACTTGTTTGGTGAATAAGTCCCTGCCACAACAGTAACACAATTTGTTTGGCCAGGATGATTTCTGTTTAAATACTGCAATTTTATTCACACTCACTTTCATTCCTGACTGCAACTCAATTGGTTCTGTTTCCACTGATACAGCAATTTCCACTACTAGTATGAATGTAATCTATACTTCAGTTACGAACAGTTTTTGAATGTCTTATTTTAAGATTCCTCAAACTAAATGATCTCTCAGTGCATCACTAAGTCCATTACCACCCTGACAGTATTCAATTTCTTCAATTTAGCCACGTATGCTGAAATGAACTCCCCTTCCGTTTGATTCTGCTTATGAAACCTGAACTGTTCTGCAATCAACAATGGCTTTGGCTCTAAGTGTTCCAGCATCACTTTACAATACCAGCAAAGCTCTCTTCTGATATTTTGTTGGCGCTGTCAAACTTCGAAGCAAACTATACATCTTTAAAGCTAATGAGCTCAGCAAAATTGGTACTCACTTATCATTGGCTATTTCATTTGCTTCAAAATACCAATAGTTCAGTATACATGAGCCAATTAGCCACTGTGTAATCAAGCTAATCAATCTGCTTTAATGATTATCACCCAGCACTCACTTATTATGAACCTTTATTTTCTGTTTATTCATTTTTTTAAAACTTGGTGACTCTGCATGTGCTTAAATTCAACTGTTCCTTGCAGCATTGTTTTTTCAGTTTGAACGCCTCGCTCCCTTTTAACATGTCAGGAGCCGTCTCGTGTTCATTTTAAAAATGCCTCATCTCCAATTTTTTTTGTAACTTCAAAACATTGAATTAATTTAATGAAACACAGGACTCCAAAATACAGGTCTGACTTGGTCTTTACCTTAAGTGAGGTGCACATGTATCACACGATTTATGCAAGTAATGTATTTTTACATATAACCTGTAATTCATATATTTTTACATATAACCTGTAATTAATTATTTAAAGAACAAGAATGCTTAACCAACCTATATATAATCACTCAAATGTAACAAATATTAAATGCACAACAGTAAGGAAGGCAAATACGATGGTAGCATTCATTTCAAGAGGATTATAATGCAAAAGTGTGGTCAGTCAGCATTTGGGAGTATTTTGAGCATTTTTTGGTCCCTTATCAAGGAAAAGTTGTGCTAGCATTGGAAAGGGTCATGAGAGAGATTCCAGGAATGAAAAGGTTAGCATATGAGTAACATTTGATGGCACGGGCTCTCCACTCACTAGAGTTTAGAAGAATGGGGTGTGGAATCTCATGGAAAACTATCGAATATTAAAGGGCCTAGATAGAGTGGATGTGGAGAGGATGTTTCCTATAGTGGATGAGTCCAGAACAAGAGGCAATAATCTCCATATACACTGGGTGTATATATAAGGTCACTGGGTGTATATATATAAGGCGAAGGTTGATGGGTTCTAGATTAATCAGAGCATCAATGGTTACAGAGAGAAGGCAGGAGAATGGGGTTGAGAAGGATAATAAATCAGTCATGATGGAATGATGGAGCAGACTTGTTGGATTGAATAGCCTAATTCTGCACCTATGTCTTATATAGCTTAAGACCTTACTAGATTTATATAAAGTGTTATTAATGATGTTCATAGTCATGATTTGCTGAATTCCTCTATCATTCTTTTCTAAATAGCTCAAATTATAGACATTCAGTTCAAACTTAATTTCTTTATTTACCTGTTGACATATGCTCCAAGAAAATGAGCCCTTCCATCGCCTAGTTGACCAGCCCAAACACCAAACTGAGTAAAACGATAGAAAAAAATTAATCAGTCTGTTTGCAAATACACCAGAAAACATCTTCTAAGAAATGTCAGTGAAAATGCACATTTATTAACCATCTGGTTGTCATTTTCCAAATAAAAAGTGCCACAGATTTTGGTACCATATGAACTTTGCTCATGCAACTGGTGAATAAGGATAATGAGCTCAGTACATCAGGACATAACAACCAATTTCATTCTAAACTGAAGAGCTGCTTGTCATTTCTAGCAGAGATCAAATTACTTTTACCAAGTTCGACAAAAGAACCAGATATAATTTGGTCTTTACAACCCAGTACAGTAAAACTCTGACAATCTATCTTCTGATTATTTGGATATCTCAATGGTTCGTTGTCATCCCTCTTGGCTTTCTAGGGCTCCAATTCCCTTATTCCTTTTCACTTTACTGGGTTTCATTCCATTTACTGGGTCTCTGGTTCCCAAGATCCTTTACTACTTACTAGGGCCTTGATTCCCAGGCTCCCTTTCCACCCACCAAGGCCCATTGCGGCTCTAGTTCCTGCACTCCCTTTCCCTTTATTAGGGTCCTAATCTTGCACTCTCTCTCCATTCCCCAAGGCCCCAGATTCCACTTATCAGTTTGAAAAGCCACCCGCCACTACCTAGTTTATATCAAAGTATATTTTTTTGTTACCGTGTTGAATATTTTACATCATTTAAGTTTTTAAAATCACTCTTCCACAACTGTGCCTTCCTATTGTTCAAAGACAAAGTTATGACCATCCTAATATCTGTCAGTATGGCCCAAATCAGATTCAGGGGTAAAGATCCTTTGAGGGCACTGGAGTTTCCAAGCATCATTACTTCTCACCTTCTTGAATATCAAGTAAATTTCTACATTGCTGTAGAAGATTATGTTAGCATTGATCCACACACCTACATTGTGGCCAATTTACCACCAACCAATACATTTTTGGGATGTAGAAAGAAATAAGAGAAAACTGGAACGACGAGGCAGCAGCATTACTAGCTGTACTACTGAATCACTCCTCCAACAAAAAATAAAAACATTGGTACAACAATCACTTCAAATTACATTTAAAGTTTTGCAAAGGATATAATAATATACATCCATTTTACCTGATGACCACCATATCTGTGGGCTAGAGGGATTGATCCAGGCAGAACTCTTGCACCACTAACAAACTGAATAAATTCCTTGGTCACAGTAATGGACGCATCCAAGTCCAAAATGTCTTCCACAACTTCCTGATATAAATATTGTATATTAAAGAATAGTTATGTTTTGTGGTCTTGCTGGATTTTTCATTTTACTGAATCTACATGGTTAAAAAGTTATATAAAATAAGAATATAGTAAATCACTAAAAGGGGTATGAAAATCTGATTATACTGCAACAAATCTTATCACTGATACAAATTAACATGCACAATAAACAGTATGTAGTTGATTTACAATGCAAAAGACACTATAAAAATAATACATATAACCAGATTTTTTCTTCATAATATGTATGAAGAAAATTGAGATAATTACATACTTCAGCATATGGGTTTAGAGTCAAACGTTTGTTTAACTTCGTTATGCAAGATGAATTGAAAATTTCAAAACTGAAATAGTTGGGATTTTATCAGCCAAGAATATTAAGGGAATGGCAATCAAGACATCTAAATGAAATGAACCACCATCTAATTAAAAAGAGTATAGGTGCAAAAAGCTAAAGGGCTTTTTCCTGTTCCTATATTCTCAGTCAAGTTGGTAGACAAAGTTTGACATGAGCAGCTGAATAAAAGGGCAAAAGTTACACAATTATGTTACAATCTCAAGCAACATTATATATTAATGCTAAGTTAAAATAATGCAAATTTAGAACAATGATTTTGTTTAGCACAGAACTAATTCCAATGTAAGTGTCCATTTAATCTACTTATTTTGTTAAAAACATAAAGGACCATGATGGTCTATAATAACCTTTGATACTGCTACCAGTGTGACCACAGACTTGAAAGGTGTTGGCTCGACTGCAGAAAAAATACATTTTCTTACTTGGCGCACATAATTTTGCCTGATAGGGTCAAGTGGAAAGGAATCTGTAATAAAAATGAAAATAAAATTTCAATATAGCAAAATACTTTTACTGAGGTAAAACTTAACATTGGTTAGAAAGTGTGGCCTCAGAGCAAGTTCCTTTTCCTACCATTGTAAGTGAACAATGTTTATAATTATTTTACTCTCCATTATCTTCATTGATTAGTTGAATAGGGGAATAAGAAGGACAAAGGTGAGTAGAAAAGGGTGAACAAGAGAGACAGATAAAATTTAGATGAGAGAAGACAGGAAGGAAGCTTTTGAGTTTCAAAGAGGTTAAAGTTATAGTGGAGAATGCAGAGTAGGAGAGAAATGGTAAGAATAAAGAGCAAAATCTCTGTTAGAAGAGGGAAGGTCAAAGGAAAAGGTGGTAGAAAGAAGTAAGGGGAAAGGGGGAAGGAAGAGAAACAAAGGGAGATTGAAGAAGAAAAATATAATTTTGGTGAATTAACCAGCGGATTCCAGAAAATTGGCCCAAAAGGTTTATCGGGGCAGCCGTTTATTTTCAGCAATCCTAAAGAACAAAAACAAATCGAGAAAATAGCCAGGTTTTCCTTCATTTATCTGGGACACTATGCTGCTCAATTGGGACAGGAGACCGTTGCCGAACAGTTTCTAACCAGCATCAGTCGCGTGCACTTGAGTACCGGTTAGATACTACACAGTGCTTACAGCAAACAGTTTATGGATAGTGTTCTTTGTGTGTACATGCGTTATGATATCCACTTGGGCCAACAGACACAAATTTAAAAAGAAATGATTTTTGATCATTTTGTTTTTTATTTTGAAATAGTCCATTATCTGCATGAGACGTCTGCGCTGATTTTGTTCATTTACAGTCAATCAAGAGAAAATGGCAACATACACTGGATGAATTCTTCTGCCGATAGCGATCAGAAACTAATACAGTTTTATAGTACTGCAGTAGTTCTGGTCCAGTTCTAACTTGTTCTATGCTTAATTTAAATACATAATTTGTTACTCAGTTAAATGGTAGTTTGTCTTTTTTTTAATATAACTTTTAAACTATTTCCATGAAACTTCAGCTAATTGGGACAGCCACTTAATTGAGCCAAAATGCACTGATCCCAAAGTGTCCCAATCAACCAGAATCCACTGTACTTTTTAAAAAAGGCTGTATTCTGAAGATTTTGTAAAAGACATTTTTCATATACAAACAAGGCTACCCTGCTTTTCTTCCCCTCCCTTATAACTTCTAAGGTACAACTGTGCATTGAATTTTTAAGAAAATTTTCAGTGCTGAGAAGATAAAAATTGTCTCCTCCTCAAACTAACTTATCAGCAAACAACAGTAACAAGAACTAGCAACAATCAACCAATTTCTGGAGTAATGAGGGCTTGAGGACAAACCTGTAGAAACTTGCTTGGGAACTGCAGAAAGGATTCATCACCACATAGATGGAAACTAACTCCTTGAAACAATTGCTGGAGTAAGTGTCAAAGTTAGAATTACAGAAATTACAACTACAGATATGAGTTAAATTGGTTTTAAGATTGATTCTTGTGATGGGGAGGTTTCTCATGTAAGGAGATATTAAGCTGATGTGCCCTGTGCACTTTGGAAGAGAGATGATCTCATTGAAATGTATAAATGTTGAAATATCGTCACCAGAGCAACTGCAGCAATTGCAAAAGTCAGCTGATCATTACCTTCTCTTGGACAGTTAAAGATGGGCAATACATAATGGCCTTGCCCAGATCCTTGAGAAGAATTTTAAGGAAGAGGAAATGCACAGGAGATATTTCTCCTGTCTGGAGTTCCCAGAACAGGGGTCACAGTCTCAATAAAATAGTATCATTTGGAACAGAGATGACAAGAAATATTTTCACTCAAGCAACACACACAAAATGCTGGAGGAACTCAGCAGGCCAGGCAGCATCTACGGCAGCCAGGCAGGTACAGGCAACATTTCCGGCCAAAGTCCTGCTGAAGGGTTTCGGCCAGAAATGTTGACTGTACTTTTTTCCATAGATGTTGCCTGGCCTGCTGAGTTCCTCCAGCCTTTTGTGTGTGTTGCTCAGATTTCCAGCATCTGCAGATTTTCTGTTGTTTGTGATATATTTTCACCCAGAGGGTTCTGAATTTTTGGAAATCTGAAGGGCTGTAGAGGTCTAGTTGCTGGGCATATTTAAGGGAGAGACATTTGGACAGTAATAGAATCAATGGAAATGGAAAAAAGTGGTAGTCAGGTAAAAGGGTCAACCATGATCTTAATGAATTGTGCTGCAAGAACCTGGGCCAAGTGCTTAACTCTGATTCTAATTTTCAGGACTGATATCCTAGTGGAGAGATTGGCTAGTTAGCTGGGAGAGTTTAAACTAGTCTAGCAGGCGAAGGAACCCGAAGTAGTAATAAGGCAGATTAGAAAGTCGAGGCAAATTCGACTTAAAGTAAGCAAGAAATAATGTACGTACAGTGTAGTTTCACTTACAGGAATCGGGAAGACAGCGAGCACACTGATGATGGTGTGTTAGACTTGTCAGAGTTTGGGTGGTGCAGTGGCCCCCACCCTCCAGGCTGCTGAGCGATACATTACCGCAAAGAACGCAGGGGTCCAGCGGTAGCCAGGTGGTACACAGCACATCTTTAAGAAAAAAGCCAAAACAAACATGCTAATTAATTAGGTGCCGCCCGTAATTGTCGGCCCAGATCAGTGCCGATTTCCGATTGCGTCATCTCTGACCTGGACTGACAATTACTTGTCGGCGGCAGCTAATTAATTAGAATGTTTATTTCGGCTTTTTTCTTAAAGATGTGCTGTGTGCCTCCCGGCTACCTTTGCATTCTCCGCGAATTGGTACAGTATCTGTCCGTGGCCTGGGTGTTGGGGTGGTGGGACACTGGGGTGTCATCTCGTCGCCTGTTTCCATTAGAGCAGGCAGCTCATCTTCTTCTATCTCTGCCTGCCTCGATGTCGAAGGTCGAGGTTCGTCGTCTGCTGCAGCTGATGTGGAAGGCTTGCTTGACTGCTGAGCCTCGCGCATTTTCCTATCACACAGTTCTTTAATAAAGACTCAAACCATCCTGCAAATATCCCCTAAACCAATGTACCCTTTCAAAATTAAAGTCATACTTTATCATTACTCATTCGGTTTTGATTGTTATCCTTTTTTCTTCCAATTGCATCAGCTCTTCATCTGTCAGTTCTTGGTGACGGGATGCCAAAACCTCTTCAGCATCATGTTCATCAGCTTCCACAAGCCAAACTCACGTTGTCCTTACTTCGTTCACCAAAGTCAAAACGTTTAATTATGTCTAGTTTTATCGTAAGTGTAACACCCTTACGAGCTCTTTCAGGCTTTTCCGATACCATAGAACTCATCTTGCAAACGGCTGCTCACAGGCACGTGTTAAAGCAAAGCAGTTCCGAATCCGGGGGAGAGTGGCTGCTCGGGGTGCACTGTCTTTTATCATGCACTGATCTTTTCGCGCGCTGAATTTTTTATTGCGCGCTGAATTTTTTTTTGTAACAGTGAAAACACCTTCTGAAAGCGAAAATAGGGTACTAATGTAGGTCTTTCGTAACAGTGAGGTTTTGTAAAGCAAATGTTCAAAAAGCGGGGGACACTTGTATATGGGTAGAACTTAGAAATAAGGAAAGGGTGATCACCTTGATGGGATACTATAACCACCCTAATAATCAGCAGGAATTACAGAAGCAAATGTGTAGGAATATCACAGTTAGCTGTAGGAAATAACAGGGTTGTACTGTAGGAGTATTTTAACTTCCCTAATATTGACTGTGATTGTAATAGTGCATAGGGGTGAACAAGTTTGTACACCATATCCAGAAAAGTTCTTTTGTGCCATCTGCTAATGACCTTTCTAGTGAGGGGGCAACACTCAGCCTTTTCTTGGGAAATAAGGCAGTGTTTGATTTGTCAGTGGAGAAGCACTTTGGGACCAGTGACTATAATTTTATTAGCTTTTAAATAGTTATGGAAAAAGATAGAATTAGCCAACAAGCTAAACTGGGCTAGGCTAATTTTGATGGCATTAGACAGGAACTTGCAAAAGTTTATTGCGGGAAGCTGTTAGCAGATTAAGGGGCATCTAGCAAGTGGGAGGCTTTTAAAAGTGACATGAGGAGAGTGTCAGGGCCAACATGTTCCTGTAAAAGTGAAGGGCAAAACTGGCAGGATGAGGGAATCCTGGTTGATGAGGAATACTGAGGCTCTGGTTAGGGAAAAGAAGGAGTGATATGTCAAGTACAGTCAGCTGGGAACAAGCAAAACCTTTTAAAGGGATGTAGACAGAAATCAGAAAAGTAAAAAGAGGGCATGAGATATTTCTGACAGATAGAAGAGAATTCTAAGAGATTATATAAGTAAAAGGCTACCCAAGGAGAGAGTAGTCCCCAGAAGGATTAATGTGGTTGTCCATGGTGGAGTGGTGGAGTCACAGGAGATGGGCGAAGTCTTAAATGAATACTTCTCATCTGTAATTACTCTGCAGAAGCCAAGGTATTCAGGGAACAGAAATGTCCTGAAAAGAGAAAGTGCATATGATCTTAAATTATATAAAGATACCTGACTAAGCGTATTCCAGGACATTGTGGGAAGCCAAGAGATCAAATTGCACTTGTGAGTTTTTTGGAAGAGGTAACCAAGTGTATTTGAGAGGACAAGGCAGTAGACATTGTCTATCTGGACTTTAGGAAGCCCTTTGACAAGTTTCTGAACGGTAGGCTGGCCCAGAGGATAGATCATGTGGGGTCCAGGGTGGGCTGGCCTATAGAAAACAAAACTGGCTTGGGGTAGGGGGCAGAGGGTGGTTGTGGAGAGTTGTGCATGGAGGACTGCATCCAGTGCTATGCCACCAAGTTGAATCTTCCATTGTTTGTTGAACATATCTAATGATTTAGATAAGAATGTTTGTGGCATGGTTAGCAAGTCTGCAGATAACACCAAAATTGGTGGTATAGTGGACAAGGAAGAAGGTTATCTAAGATTACAGCACAGTCTAGAATAACTAAATGAGGGTAAATCATAGACCGTGAAGATGGTTATCAGGAATTACAGTGGGATCTTGATCAGCTGGTTAAGTGGGCTGAGAAATGGCAAATCAGAATTCATTTCAAATAGGTATAAGGTGTTACAATTTGGAAAGACAAATCAGGGTAGGGTTTTAACAGTGAATGGTACAGTCTTGGGGATTGTTATAAAATAAAGGGACCTAGGAGTACAAGTACATGGTCCCGTAGACAGGATAGTGAAGAAGGCTTTTAGCATGCTTCATCAGTTAAAGCACTGAGCATAGAAGCTGGGATGTTATGTTGCAGTTGTACAAGACATTGGAGAGGCCACATTTGAAATATTGTGTTCAGATTTGGTCAGCTTGTTAGAGGAAAAATGTCAAGCTAGAAAGAATGCAGAGGATGTTGCCAGCATTCGAAGGACTGAATTAATGGGAGAAGTTGAGCAGGCTAAGACTTTATTTACTGGAGTATAGGAGAATCTCATACAGGTGTATAAAATCATAAGGATAAACTGAATCTAGAGTCTCTTTGCCAGGATTGCAAAATCGAGAAATAGAGGGTATAGGTTTAAAGTGAAATGGAAGAAATTTAATTGGAACCTGAGAGGCAACTATTTCACCCAGAGAATGGATCACACATGGAATGACATCTTGGACACCCCACTCTGGTTTACTGCCTGCTCTAATTGCAGATCAAACATTAACAGTCTTAACTCCAGCACTCCTCTCTCCTCTTCGAACCTTGCCCTCCACTCTCTCCATTCCAATCCCAACCTTACCTTCAACTCTACAGACAAAGCGGGTGCTGCTGTAGTGTGGCAAACTGACCTCTACCTTGCAGAGGCTAGGCAGCAACTTTCAGACACCTCCTCTTACCTACCCCTTGAAAAAGACCCACTTAGCACCATCAGGACATTATCTCCAACACCATCATCAACCTCAGCAACTCTGGAGAACTCCCATCCACTGTCACGAGCCTCATAGTTTCCACATTTCTACCTCCTACCCAAGATCCACAAACCTGATTATCCAGCCAATTGTTTCTGACTGCTCCTGCCCCACTGAACTTGTGTCCACATACAAACTCCATTTTATTCCATTTGGTTCAATCCCTTCCCACTTACATCTGTGACGTTTCACATGCCCTCGATCTCAACAACTTTCAGTTCCTGATCACCTCATTTTCAACCTGGATTTCTAGTTCCTATACAATTGTATCCCCCACCAAGAAGGCCTTACTCAACAAGATACAATCAGTTCCTCTCCATCTGGCCCTCAAACGCAACAGCTTTTCCTTCAGACCTCCCACTTCCTCCAAACTCAAGATGTGGCCACAGACACCCACATAGGCCCCAGCTATATCTGTCTTTTTGTTGGCTTGTGGAACAGTCCATGTTCCATGCCTTCCTGGTAATGCTCTTCAACTCTTTCTCTGCTAACTTTGCAACTGCATTGGTGCTGCTTCATGCATCCAAACTTGAGCTTGGCAATTTCTTTCAACTGCCACCCTCCCCTTAAATTCACTTGGTCCATTTCTGACACCTCTCTCGCCTTTCTTAATCAAACTATTTCCTGGTCTCTTTTATAAATCAACCAATTCCCACAACTATATTGACTATACCTCCTCCCACCTTGTCTCCTGTAAAAACGTCATTCCCTTTACTCAGTTCCTTTGTCTCTGCCGCATCTGGGTCAGGATGAGGCTTTCTTTTCCAGAACATCAGACATGTTGCCCTTCTTCAAAGAATTATCCTTCGTTCAGCATTGATGTTGCTCTCAGGCACATCTCCTTCATTTCCCAAACATCCACCTTCAACCCATCTTCCTGTCATCTTAATAGGATAGAGATCCTCTTGTCCTCACCTACCACCCGATAAGCCTTAACACCCTGCACACCATACTCCACAACCTCCGCCATCTTCAATAGGACCTTACTATTGAACACATCTTTACCTCCCCCCTCACTCTCCACTTAGTGTAGGGGTACCATGGTAGTGTAGCAGTTAGCAAGACACTATTGCAGCTCAGGGCATTGGAGTTCAGAGTTAAATCCCGATGCGGCTGTAAGAAGTATGGACGTCCTTCTGGTGAAGCGTGTGGCCTTCCTCGAGCTGCTCTCGTTTCCTCCCACATTCTAAAGACATACTGGTTAGTAGGTTCATTGGTCATTGTAAATTATCCTGTGACTAGGCTAGTGTTAAATGGGTTGGTTGCTGGGCAGTGCAGCTTTTGGACTGGAAGAGCATTCTGTGCTGTATTTCTGAATAAATAGATAAGTAGATTTCCACTGGGATCGCTCCCTCCATGATTCCCTTGCCTATTCGTCCCTTCCTACTAATCTCCCTCCTGACACTTATCCCTGCAAGTGGAAGAAGTGCTATACCTGTCCATTCACCTCCTCCCTCAACTCCATTTGGAGCCCCAAACAGTCCGTCCAGGTGAGACAACACTAACATTTCACCTGCAAGTTTATTGGGGTTGTCTACTGTCATTAGCATTCCTGATGTGACCCCCCTCTACATTGGTGAGACCTGATGTAAACTGGGGGACCACTTTCACTCCATTTGCAAAATAGAATCATTTTAATTCCAATCCCCATTCCCATTGTGAGGGGATCCAGGAGCACCCCTATTAACTGTTTGGAAAGAGACATTTATCATTGATGGTTTGTTTGGAAAAGAGAGATTTACCACCAATATGTTGCTTTTGGAAGAGAGAGAGACGAAGATTAACAGTTGGACTGTCATTTTAAGGCATTGGAAGTAACTCTGGATTTTTACTGAGTTTGGAGTTGGAGACAGCACCGAGCAGCTCGAAGGTTGCTATGGTGACCAAAGGCAGATTGCTGATGTTACTTTCAAGGACCGGTTGCCTGCTTGTGCACTCCTTTACAGATAAAGGAAGGAGGGACACTTTGAGTGACAGGTGATTCTCAGCACAGAGAAATAAATAGGAGGTCAGATGATACAGACCTCACGACACATGACCTGGACACTGAATGAGCATTGTTGTGCCCGTAGGAAAAGTGGGTTTTGGAGGACCTATCAGGCGGATCGATCCAAATTGCTATTCCAGCGTAAAGAAGGGGTTGACTGGTGGGGAGTTGTCTATGTGTCTGCCCTCGCCTGGGTGATAGCTCCACCACAGAAGACAGGTCCCTCCGGTTAAAGTCACAGTCGGTGACTTGTCAAGGATTCTGAAGGACGACGAGAAGATCGACGGCATCAGCTCACCTGAAGACTCAACTCACTCTCCCTCTCTCTCCCCATCACTACTCAACTACATACCATGAACTGAACTGAACTGAACTTTACTCAACATCGTAAGACTGTATCTTTTTACCCCTAGACTTAAAGCAGCTTGGTTTTTTCATATATATGTATTCCACACTTACTTTTATATATAATCATTGCTAACCTGTTTGATTTATCTACATTTATATTACTGTATTGTGTAGTTACTAATAACTATTATTAGTTGTTAGCAATACGAGACTCCAAAGTGGTTTGTGTTTCTGCTGGTTTCTTAACCCCTGTCACGGGGTACGTGACACCATTATGACATGTTAGTCGATGGACTTCTCTTCTGCCACAACAAGGAGACTCTCAAGATTGGAGGAGAATCACCTCATATTCCAACTGGATAGCCTCCAACCTGATGGCACAAATTCCGATTTCTCCAACTTCTGGTAATTCCCCCATCCCCTAACCTTTTCAATTCCCCACTCTGGGCCCCCTCTTACTATTTCTCTTCTCCCTTGCCTACCACCTTTCCACCGGTGCCCCTCCTCATTCCCTTTCTCCCATGGTCCACTCTCCTCTCCTATCAGATTCCTTCTTTTCTAGCCTTTTACCTTTTCCACCTATCACCTCCCAGCTTCTCACTTCATTTCCCCACCCCACCCACCTGGCTTCACCTATCACCTTCTAGCTTGTACTCCTTCCCCTCCCCCACCTTCTGATTCTGGCTTCTTCCCCCTTCCTTTCCAGTCCTGAAGAAGGGCTGCAGCCCAAAACATGGACTGTTTATTCATTTCCATAGATGCTGTCTGACCCGCTGAGTTCTTCCAGCAGTTTGTGTGTGTTGTTCTGGATTTCCAGCATCTGTGGAATCTCTTGTGCACATGGAATGAACTCCAGAGGAAATGGTTGAGCAGATATAGACAATAGATGCAGGAGTAGGCCATTTGGCCCTTTGAGCCAGCACCGCCATTCACTGTGATCATGGCTGATCATCCACTATCAGTATCCAGTTCCTGCCTTATGCCCATAACCTTTGATTCCGCTATCTTTAAGAACTCTATCCATTTCTTTTTTGAAAGGATCCAGAGACTTGGCCTCCACAACCTTCTGGGGCAGAGCATTCCATATATCCACAACGCTCTGGATGAAAAAGTTTTTCCTCAACTCCGTTCTAAATGGCCTACCCGATTCTTAAACTGTGGCCTCTGGTTCTGGACTCACCCATCAGTGGGAACATGCTTCCTGCCTCCAGCGTGTCCAATCCCTTAATAATCTTATACGTTTCAATAAGATCCCCTCTCAGCCTTCTAAATTCCAGAGTATACAAGCCCAGTCGCTCCAATCTTTCAACATATGACAGTCCCGCCATCCCGGGAATTAACCTTGTGAACCTACGCTGCACTCCCTCAATAGCAAGAACGTCCTTCCTCAAATTTGGAGACCAAAACTGCACACAGTACTCCAGATGTGGTCTCACCAGGGCCCTGTACAACTGCAGAAGGACCTCTTTGCTCTTATACTCAATTCCCCTTGTTATGAAGGCCAGCATGCCATTAGCTTTCTTCACTGCCTGCTGTACTTGCATGCTTGCTTTCAGTGACTGATGTACAAGAACACCTAGATCTCATTGTGCTTCCCCTTTTCCTAACGTGACTCCATTTAGATAATAATCTGCCTTCCTGTTCTTACCACCAAAGTAGATAACCTCACATTTATCCACATTAAACTGCATCTGCCCATTCACCCAGCCTGTCCAAGTCACCCTGCATTCTCATAACATCCTCCTCACATTTCACATATATTAACGACATTTAAAAGAAACTTGGACAGGCATATGGATGGGAAAGGTTTTTGAGGGATATGGACCAAACTCGGCCAGATGGGACTAGCTTAGGTGGGCATCTTGATCGGTGTGGGCAAGTTTGGCTGAAGTCCTTGTTTCTGTATTGTATGACTTTAACTGGGATAATGAGACAAGGAATAGCAGATGGAATTTAACTCACACAAGAGAGAAATATTGCATTTTACGAAGTTAAACCAGAGCAGGATCTACCCAAATGGCAGCATCCTGAGGTGTTGTAAAATAGAGACTTTAGGTACAAACACAGTTTCCTGGAAGTGATGATACAAGTAAATTAAGTACGCTTGCTTTCATTGGTCAGGGCATTGAATACAAGAGTTGTGACATCATGTTGCAACTGTACAACGTGTTGGTGAGATTACACCTGGACTATAGAGCATAGTTTTGGTTGCCTATCTTCTGGGAGGATGTGATTAAGTTAGAAAAGGTGTATAGAAGATTCAGAAGGTCAATGCTGGGAATAGAGGGCTTAAGTTACAAGGAAAGAATGGTTAAACGGAGGATGTTTTCTCTGCTGCACAGGAGGCTGAGGACTGACCTTACAGAGATATATAAAATCATGAAAGGGTATAAATAAGGTGACTGCTTAACCTCACTATGATTCAGTCATTCGATTGCCGACTTTTTTCCCAGGGTAGGGTACTCCAAAACTAGAAGCTATAGGCTTAAGGTGAGAGGGGAGATATTTAAAGGGGAACTGAGTGACAAGGTTTTCACACAGAGCTGGGGCGGGTATATGGATATATATGGACATGGATAATTTGTGAAAAGAGCCTAGCAGAAGTCACAAATATTTTCCAAAATATACCAATTCACTCATCTTTACTGTATAATATTGCAACACATTTTTCTCCAACATAGGTCAATAGAAAGTGCTGTTATATTGACCTAACTATTCTAGGCCCTTAAATAACTTAATTTATTTTAATATTTATACTATATCCATAGAAAATTACTTAATTTACCTAATAACTTCTGTGAAGTTAAATTCCACCCATCCATTGATGACCTTTTATGATCAACTTTGTTGTAACCCGAAGTATCATGACCCTTAAGAGAATAAAAATGACTATCAACTGAAATGCATTCAGACACAGCAGCAGCTTCAAAGTCCGTTCTTCCTCCTCGAGAGAAAATCCCAATGGTTGATACAGAAAGCAACAACACAAGAATCTTCATTAGATCATGTTTGAGCATTGTTCCAGCCAGAGTTCTCTGTAAATTCATTCGTCTCATTTTAACAAGAACCAACAGATGCACATCTTGAACGATGTCTGGATAGGACACTCATCAGCACGAAATAATTTCACTGTTGATTTAAATTTTTCCTTAGAGAAAATATAAACACTAATTGGTGCCACGAAATTCCAAGTAGCAACTTGATTCAATAAAATACTCAGCATGAGGTATGATTTGCCACAAAGGACAGTTTTGAAATAGATCACGGCAAAAAGACGCGCTACCCCAAATGCACCACTACGTAGGACCCACAACAACAGCGAACTCCGCTCAGGAATAGCTAATGACCCACTTTGACCAGAATAAGTTCCGGGTGAAACTTCATTAACTTTCAACCTTTAAAAAATAGCTCCGATTTTTTTAAACAATGTAGATTTTTTTTATTCCTAGTTGGGTTGTTCTAGACATTGCAGCGATTAAAATAAAGAAAATGCCCACTATGATTTGGTCGAGCCCGCACTCCCAGGCTCCTTCGCCGGCTTTAAGGACAGAGGCCGGTAAAAATGGCGCTGTCTTTGAGCCGTGGCTGCCTGTGGAATGGGAGGCAGGTGTTGGCGGGAGGGGTTTTGAGTGTCTGCGGCGTTTTGAACGGTTACCGGGGCTGTCCGACCGAGCTACTCGTGGCCGGAGATGGTGGGTGGCACGGGCGCGCCCTCGCCAAGGTAAGAAGCTCAGGAGAAGAAAGGGGGCGATTGGGGTGGGTTGAGGTGAAAACAAGGGCAAGGTCATCATGCTGCCACCGGCGTTTGTGGTACAGCCGCGGTCCGTGCTCCTGTCGAGGTGCTTTCGGTTAGGGCGAACTGGGACAAAGCCTCAGTCAGACCTGACGTCTCCGAAGATTCAGGCTCAGATTACTTTATTGTCACTAAGGTGCATTGAAGTTCATCGCTTGCGTAAAGTTCATAGAGTAAACAGAACAAGTCATCATAAATACAACGACGATACTGCAAAGATTGTAGTGTAAAATGAACTGCTGAGGTGACAATAACGAAATTAATAATGGAAGTAGATTACGAGCGGTTTTCATTATGTAAGAGGGAAATGGTGGTTGAATGGTCCATGCATGGCACTGAGAAATATAATTTATTTGTGGGCTATGAGCGTCACAGTGCACTGCTAACAATAAGTACCTTATAAATATATTCCGTAGAACACTACAGCACAGAAAACAGGCCATTTGGCCCTTCTAGTGTGTGCCGAAACATTATTCCGCTGGTCTCATTGACCTGCATCCAGTCCATAACCCTCCAGACCTCTCCCATCCACGTACCTATCCAGTTTATTCTTAAAACTTAAGAGTGAGCCCGCATTTACCATGTCAGATGGCAGCTCGTTCCACAGTCCCAGCACTCTGAGTGAAGATGTTCCCCCTTTCACCCTAAAGCCATGTCCTCTTGTATTTATCTCTCCTAATCTAAGTCCTATAGTTAGGTGGCCAGAACTGTTGACAATACTCCAAATTTGGCCTCACCAATGTCTTATACAACCTCCCCATAACATCCCAACTCCTTTTCTCAAGACTTTGATTTATAAATGCCAGGATGCCAAAAGCCTTCTTTACAACCCTGTCTACCTGTGACGCCACTTTCAGGGAATTATGTATCTGAACTCCCAGACCTTTGTTCCTCCGCACTCCTCAGTGCCCTACTATTTACTGTGCATGTCCTACCTCGATTTGTCCTTCCAAAATGCAACACCTTATACTTGTCTGTATTAAATTCCATCTGCCATTTTCTGGCCCATTTTTCCAGTTGGTCCAGATCCCTCTGCAAGCTTTGAAAGCCTTGCTGTCCACAACACCTCCAATCTCAGTGTCATCAGCAAACTTGCTGATCCAATTTACCACATTATCTAGATCATTTATATAGACAACAAACAACAATGGTCCCAGCACAGATTCTTGAGACACACCACTAGTCACAGGCCTCCAGTCTGATCTGCAATCATCCACTACCACTCTGTCTTCTCCCACACAGCCAATTTTGAATCCAGTTTACAACCTCTCCATGGATACCTACTGTCTGAACCTTCTGAACTAACCTCCCATGTGGGACCTTGTCAAAGGCCTTACTAAAGTCCATTTAGACAACATCCATAGCCTTTCCTTCATCTATTTTCTCAGTAACCTCCTCAAAAAAACTCTGCAAGATTCATTAAACACGATCTACCATGCACAAAGCTATGCTGACTATCCTTAATCAGCCCTTGGCTGTCCAAATACTTGTATATCTAATCTCTCAGAACACCTTCCAATAATTTACCTATTATTTATGTCAGGCTCACCAGCCTGTAATTTTAAAACCGCAAACAACAGGAATTCTGCAGATGCTGGAAATTCAAGCAACACACATAAAAGTTGCTGGTGAACGCAGCAGGCCAGGCAGCATCTCTAGGAAGAGGTGCAGTCGACGTTTCAGGCCGAGACCCTTCGTCAGGACCCTGTCCATCCTAGAGATGCTGCCTGGCCTGCTGCATTCATCAGCAACTTTTATGTGTGTTGTCCAGCCTGTAATTACCTGGTTTACTTTTGGAGCCTTTTTTAAATAACGGAACAACATGAGCTACCCTCCAATCCTCCAGCACCATACCCGTGGCTAAGGACATTTTAAATATTTCTGCCAGGGTCCCTGCAATTTCTACACTAGTCTGTCTCAAGGTCCGAGGAAATATCATGTCAGGCCTGGGGGATTTATCTACCTTTATTCGCTGCAAGGCAGCGAGCACCTCCTCCTCTTTAATCTCTATATGTTCCATGACACTGCTGCTTGTTTCCCTTCCTTCCATATACGCTATACTAGTTTCCTGAGTAAATACTGATGCAAAAAAAAAGGTTTAAGATCTTCCCCATCTCATGAGGCTCCACATGTAGACAACCACTTTGATCTTCTAGGGGACCAATTTTGTCCCTTTTTCTCTTAATATACTTGTAGAAACCCTTCAGGTTTGCCTTCACATTATCTGCCAAAGCAACCTCATGTGTTCTTTTTGTCTTCCTAATTTCCTTCTTTAGTATTTTCTTACATTTTCTGTACTCAAGTACCACATTTTTCCCTTGTTGCCTATACCTCTCTTTAACCAGATCGCCAGTATACCTTGAAAACCAAGGTTCTCTATGTCTGTTAACTTTGCCTTTAATCCTGGCAGGAACATGCAAACCCTGCACTCAAAATTTTGCCTTTGAATGCCTTCCACATACTGAACACATCCTTGCCAGAAAACAACTTATCCCAGTCCACCCTTCCTAGATCCTTTCTCATTTCCTCAAAATTGGCCCTTCTCCAGTTTAGACCCTTAACTCGAGGACCAGACCTACCCTTATCCATAATTAACTTAAAACTAATGACATCATGGTCACTGGACCCAAAATGTTCGCATATGCATACGTTTGTCACCTGACCTGTCTGGTTCCCTGATAGGAGATCAAGTATTGCATCCTCTCTCGTTGGTACATATAGATTTAGAAAACTTTCCTGAACACATTTGACAAACTCCACACCATCTAACCCTTTTACAGTGTGGGAGTCCCAGTCAATATGTGGAAAGTTAAAATCCCGTACTATTACAACTTACTGTTTCTTACATCGATCTGCTATCTTTCTACAGATTTGCTCCTCCAATTCTTTCTGACTATTGGGCGGTCTATTATACAACCCTACTAGTGTGGTCACCCCTTTTCCGTTCATCAGCTCCACCCATATGGACTGCCCTGTCTACGCACAGCTATGATATTCTCCCTGACTAATAATGCCACTCCTTCCCTTTTTTCACATCTGAAACAACAGAACCCCAGAACATTAAGCTGCCAGTCCTGCCCCTCCTGCAACCAAGTCCCACCAATAGCAATAATGTTGTAATCCCACGTGTCAATCCACACCCTAAGCTCATCTGCCTTACCTACATTGAAATAGATGCACCTGAGAACATTTCTATCATGTTCAAACCTTTGGTTACTGTCTACACATGTAGTCCTCACGTGACCTTTATCCTCCTCCACCTCACTATCTGCTCTAACAATTCCCCTCCCCTGCAAATCTAGTTTAAACCCCCCTGAGCAGAACTAGCAAACCTTCCCACAAGGATGTTAGTCCCCCTCCAGTTCAGGTGCAAACCATCCCATCGGAACATGTCCCACCTTCCCTGGAACAAAGCCCAATTGTCTAGAAACATGAAGCCCTCCCTCCTGCACCATCTCCTTAGCCATGTATTTAGCTGCATTATCTTCCTATTTCTAGCCTTACTAGCACTTGGCACGGGTAGCGATCCTGAGATTGCAACCCTGGAGGTCCTGTCCTTCAATTTTGCACCTAACTCCCTATACTCTTTGCAGGACCTCCTCCTCCTTCCTATCCACTTCATTGGTCCCTACGTGGACCACGACATCTAGCTGCTCACCCTCCCTCCTGAGAATACCGAGAACTCGATCTGAGATATCACAGACCCTGGCAACAGACCATCTGGGATTCTCGATCTCTTCCACAGAACCTCTTATCTGTCCCCCTAACTGTCAAATCCCCTATCACTACTGCTCTCCTCTTTTTCCTCCTTCCTTTCTGAGCTGAGGGTCCAGTTTCGGTGCCAGAGACATGACCTCTACAACTTGTCCCTCGTAGGTCGTCCCCACCAACAGTATCCAAAATGGTATACTTATTATTGATAGGAACAGCCACAGGGGTGCTCTGCTCATTCTGTCTACTCCCCTGCCCTCTCCTGACAGTCACCTAGCTTCCTGCCTCCTGACTTTTAGGTGTGACTATCTCCCTGAAACTCCTGTCTATTTCTGCCTCTACCTCACAAATGATCCAAACTTCATCCAGCTTCAGCTCCATTTCCCTAGCTCAGTTTGTCAAGAGCTGCAGCTGGATGCACCTTTTACAGGTGTAGTCATCAGGGACAATTGTGCTGTCCCTGACTTCCCACATACTGCATACGGAGCACTCGACTGCCCTAACTGCTGCCTCCATTACCTACTCCTAAATTTATTAGAGTAATTATAGGAGCTTACCCAGCCTTACCTTACTAGGAACGGCCTCAGCCCTCCTACCCTGAGCCACTCACACACTGGCCACTCCTCTTCAGTTACCCCTCCTTTTATTTGTCCCTGCCAATTATCTCAAGCACTCACTCGCTCTAATCAACTAATCAACACTCTGTTTAACCCTTCAGTTGCCCTTCACGCTCCTTTTTAAAGCACACTCACCTCATCTGCTTCCCAGCACTCAGCGCTCTCCGGAGCCCCTCGCTCCTCCTCCTGCCATGACCGTTCCTCGATCACACCGTCTTCATTCACCCCTCATTCTTTTAAACTCCAGAGCCATCAACACTCCTTGTACATTAATCCTTTCATTTCTGGGATTGTTCTCATGAACCTCCTCTGGACTTTCTACAATTCCAGCCCACCCTGGATAAGGGGCCAAAAACTGCTCTCAATCTCCAAGTGCAGTCTGACCAACGCTCTATAAAGCCTCAACATTACATCGTTGCTTTTATATTCTAGTCCTCTCGAAATGAATTGCCTACCTTACCACAGGCTCAAGCTGTAAGTCAACTGTTATGGAATCGTACATGAGGACTCCCCACTCCCGTTGCTTCTCATTCTGATTCTTCTCCCCACTGCAGAACATTTTCATATGTATTCACAAAGGGAACAGACAGGGTAGTTGGAGAACTTGGTGAAGAAGAAGGTGAAATAAATAGGAGGAATTTCATCCCTTAGTGACCTAAAAGGTGGATAATTCCCCAGGACGATATAAGATTTTTCTTAAACTGCTACAGGAGATTTCTGCAGCTGTAGCAGAGATTTTTAATTCTTCACTGGACACAAGGAAGATGACTAGAGGACAGCAATTTTTTTTTTACCTCTTTTTCCCCTTTTCTAAGAAGTGCGGAAGCAAAAAAGACTGAGAATTGCAGGCCTGTGAGCCTAGTGTCATTCGTAGGGAAGTTATGGGGATGCAGCTGAGGGACAGGATTAATGATCACTTTGAGGGGCAGGGAGTAATCCGATAGCAGATCTTGTCTGGAGTCAGGTCCTAAGGAGTATTGAGGAACAGTTTGACAATTGCTGTGCAAATCCAAAATTCCTGAAGATGGCAGTACAGGTAGATTGTGATTTTTTTTTCAAAAAGGCATATGGGAATGCTGGCCTTCAGTAGTTGGGGCAATGAATACAAGAATGGAAGGATGTTGTACAAACTTTTTAAAACCTTGGTCAGAGCTTTTGGAGTACTTCATGCATTTCTGGTCACCACATCAGAGGAAAGATGTGATGTTACACCAGATGGAGCAGAGCAGATTCACTGGAATGGAAGTGTCTCAATTATGAGGAGAATATGGATCCATTCTCCCTGGAGTGGAGGTGGTTAAGTATACAGAATTGAGGGACATGGATAAGGTAGAATTCAGGAAACTTTCCCCATACCAGATGTAAATAAAATTAGAGCATAGGAGTTTAGAGTAGGGGGTAAGGGGGGAGGGTCAGGTCTGGAGGGGAACCTTCTTTCACCAGAGGGTGGTGAATAACTGAAATACAATGTCAGAGTGATGAAAGCAGTCATTGACCTCATTTAAGAAGTGTCTAAACCAATGGTTTCAAAACTCCTTTGGGTTACTGCCCCTTGACCCCCAGACCACATCCCCATGCCCTATCTCTCTTTTTGGCCATTACATTAAAACTATAAAGAATTTTGATTTATGGTGCACAGAGAAAGAAAATAGGAACTGTAAATTCAAAGTAATGACAAATAATTTCAAAAGTGATTCAAAGCTACAGATAAAATTCTTTAGTTACAGTGAGAACAATTTTCATCAATTTTAGAGCATACATTAGTAGTCCAACATTACTTCATTGCCTTTTCACCTTTCAATGAGAAGGACGGGCTTAGTGCAGTGATATCAGCTTCTTAATGTCAGGCTGAATGTCACTCAGGAGTCTCAGATCCCCACATTCAGTAATTTGCAATCTGTGTCATTGCTTTGAAAGAAGTTGGGTGATTATACTCAAACTGCGCTCCACTAAATATGTTGGAAAGATAATAAAGAACATCTTGACCTGTTGCGTAGTGCAGGATAGCAACCAGAGATTTATTTCTGCAATCAAAACACTTTGTTTTTTTTTTATCTCAGTCATTTTGCAGTGATATCAGTTTTTCTTCCTTCCTGTTAATTCCTCATTACAAATGTTCAGGAATGGGTTTATTACTCAATCTGGAATTTGAATTGAGAGAAGATCCTGAAATCTCTCTTGCAAGTCTTTATGCAGTTCATCCAGGTGGGCACAGAACACTTGAAAATCATTATCTGATATCTGTTCTTTCTCTTCCAACTCAAGATGTTCAGGAATTGGAAAAGGTCACGACACCCAGTGTTGCACTTATATCAGTCTAAACTTGAAATGTGGAGACAACTGATTTGACTCTGATCCATATAATTTCCTTACAACTGAAGATTGATTCCATTAAACTTAGTGAATAACTGGCAAATCAGCAATGTCATGCTTAATTTTCTTGAGTGACTATTAAATGAAGCATTTGAGTCTTCAAAGAGTTTTATCACAATTTCAAAAAGCACATAAAAGCATCTCAGGCAGCTTGATCTTGAGAGCCTTCTGAGTTCTGTGTGTAACAGCCAGTGTGCAGATTGTTCATCATTCTCAATACAAAGCTCTCAATGGGCAAGAATTGAGAGTATGGGACTTGATGTTATGTACCACATTGATAGCATTATTTAATGATCTGAGCCACTGATCACTTGGGTTTTTTGCATCAACGTGTCTGTGAATTACACAGTGAATGGTACAATTTTTTAAAGAAAGTAATAACCCCACGGTGGCATCCTTTCATTGATGGTGCCCCATCTGTTGCAAAAGCAAGAATGTTGGTGAGCAGAACTTGCTTCTCTTTGAAAATTTGTTCAACAACTCGAAATATTGACTCCCCCTTTGTATCTGTTTCTAATCCCCTTGCAAATAACTCTTGACCCATTGCTTTCATCTTTTATGAACAAACAATCAAGAAGCAAGGTTCTGATGACTGACAAAGTTAATTCATCCAACTGCAGAGCAAATTCTGTTGTCCGAAGTTTGTTGCACTATGTGTCTTCATATTCTCAGTCATTTCATCTATTCATTTTTGAACAGAGTTGTCACCAAGCAGAATCACTTTAATTGGTTGGTCTGGTGGTTTATGCAAAACCGTACTGAGAACTTCCCCTACTGCTGGCAAAATCAGTTTTCCAATTGTATGGGGTTTTCACTTTTTAGCAATGAGCATTGAAATGTTGTATGAAATGTTTTTTATTGTGAAGTGCTGCAAACATGTTTTGAGGTATTTAATTTCTGAAAGTTTTCACAAAGTAACTGAAAATTAGCCACATTCTTGTTTGCTTTATTAAATGTTCAAGGAGTCTGGGTGGTTTTGTTGCATCATGTGGGCGGGGGGGAAGAAAAACTTTCACATTACAGACAGATTGGCTGCAGCTGGTGAATTTTTGCTGATATAAACCCATATTTTAGATACTCAACACTATATAATATCTACACTTTTTTGTTTGGTCTGCCTCTGTCATTTTTGTTATGGATTAATGACCACAGTCAATCGCCTATTGCTTACAACAAGTCTAAGTGCTGCAATCAACAAAGGGGAACGGCTATGATGTCATCATAGCTGAGGCAAAATCTAACCGTGCCTGAAGGTACATAAAGTGGGACAGCGATATATTAGCGTAGAGAAATGTGGTCAAGAGCATTTGAAAGGACAGACTCTGAATTTTATCCCATTGAGCACCATACCCAAATTCAGAGGAATTGCATCAGTACATGATTAGAGTATTAGATTCATACTACCTAACACTATACTACAGTAGTGAAGGGCAATAATGCATGGGCCAACCCCAGAAATAAGTTTCTTCAGTCCAATGTAAGTCTGAGAAACAACACCTCAAATTCTCGAAACATTGCAGCTTTCAGAATTCCATATCACTTTCTATATTTCCAGATAAGGGATACAAACGGGGGAAAAAAAGCAATTATGTTCCATTCATAACTTGCTACAGTGGCTTCACCACTCCTGTATCTTGAAATTATGACCAAACTTTAATATTAAAGGAATATGATTAACAGATTGCACATCATTGTTTTGAAAAAGATGTCACAGGAAGCAATACTGAGCCAAAGTCTGTCTAAGGAAAGGAAACTTATTCACTTTCCAGCTGACAATGAAAGAGAGTCTGTTAAAATGATTAAGTGAATGACTGGATTTTTTTTAACAATATTTCTTGTTTTTCTGTAAAGGAGCTACATTTATATAGAAGAATCCATTTAAACGCTACAGTTTACAAGAAGCCAAACTCTTTATGGAGGTAAGAACAGTTTAAGAAAATAACGTGAATATTGCATTTTATGTACCTCAATGATGCTTTTACAAAATTCTTAATTTTTAGAGAGGAAGACCAAGCTCATAAAATTTAATTAAGTCATTTTTTTGGAGGTGGTCTTTTTGCAGCAGTCTATTTCTTTCCACTTTTCATTCGAGAATTTTGGGTTCAAGTTCCTTCTGGCAAGGAGTATAACTCCAGATTGAAATTTAAATGTAGCACTGAGCTCCATATCTTTATGGGTGCATTCTTGTAGAAGTTAAACATTTAAAGATTCCTGTCACTCCTAGTGTTTTGCTCAACATTTATGCTTTGACCATCACTTAATCAAAGTTTATGGGGAGGTACTATGTACAAATTAGTTGTTCCACTTCCCACGTTATAATGGCAAAATACTTAGAGTCCTGAGGCAGTGAAATGCACTTCATAAAATTTATCTCACTTCCAACATTCCAGTCAAAGTTGGCTTGCTGAGTTAATTTATTTAGAGATACAAGGTGGAAGAGTCCCTTTGAACTGTGCTGATTTAACCCTAGCCTAATCATGGAACAGTTTACAATGACCAATTAACCTACTAACCAATACGTCTGGACTGTGGGCGGAAACCGAAGCACCCAGAGGAAACTCACGCATTCCAATACAAATTCCTTACAGAGGACACCAGGATCGAATTCTAACACTCTGACCTGTAATACTGTCATGCTAACCATTTTGCTATCGCTCTGAGGTATTTGGAACTTTTATGTCTTGGTGTTGGCGTTCTGAATTTTGTATAAAAATTAATGCCTCAGGATATTATGCTATTCGCATTTAACTATAAATGAAAATATTTAAGTCGTATTTTTTTGATATGAGACCAACATCATTTATCACCTATTCCCAGTGATCCTGAGAGGGGGTAGTGAAGGCAGTCCTACAATGTTGGGTATTGTCTTCAAGGATTTAGACTTGATGATGATGAAGAAATGATGGTGTGTTTCCAGATGGGCACCTTCAAGTGTAAAGCTGTAGACACAGTGTTCCATGTGTGTTAGTGTGTAGGCCCAGAAAATGTGACCTCTTGATTGTAAAAGGGGGAAATACCAAGGGTATGATTGAAGAGAACTGCAATTGTCCTGGGAGATGCACCAGGCATTGCTACTTAGAACAGTATATTATTCCAGGTAGGTTCCATAGGCACTTTGAGATTTGGTCATGAGTATGAGGAAAGATTAAAAAGATTAGTGAATATGGATCTTCAATGAGGTGGTAACCACAAGTGATAGAATTCCAGATTTAGTTTGATTGTGGTGTTGTCCATCAATATTTGTCTGAAAACATTTGACAACATTTCTAGACAAAACAGTTGTAGTTTTGACTCGATCCCATGGGACTTCTGTTTCCAAACTGCTTTATTAACTTGTGCAAATACTGACATTCATTAAGTGATTGCTTTCACTATCACTGTTGACATGTACCTAGATGTGGGGTAGTCACCTTCCTTGCAATCTTTGGAGCTGTTACTGTGAATTCCTCAAAGTATCTTCATATTTGTCACGCAAGCTGGATGCCCTCTGTTTTCTTTAGCCAGTTCGAAGACTACTTGTCCATCCTGTTCTCTTAACTTTCTCACTTATCTCCTCTCCTGACTTAGACACTATCTGTTGGCTATCTCACTATCTCAAGACTGAAAGAAGCTGCAGAGGGTTGTAAATCTAGTCAGCTCCATCTTGGGTACTAGCCTTCAAAGTACATAAGAACATAAGAAATAGGAGCAGGAGTAGGCCATCCAGCCCATCGAGCCTGCCCCGCCATTCAAAAAGACCATGACTGATCTGTCCGTAAACTCAGCTTCATCTAGCTGCCTTTTCCCCATAACCCTTAATTCCCTTACTATGTAAAAACCTATCTAACTGTTTCTTAAATATATTTAGTGAGGAAGCCTCAACTGCTTCCCTGGCTAGAGAATTTCACAGATTCACCACTCTGGGAAAAATAGTTTCTCCTCATCTCTGTCCTAAATCTTCTCCCCTGAATCTTGAGGCAATGTCCCCTAGTTCTAGTCTCACCAACCAATGGAAACAACTTTCCTACTTCTACCTTATCTATCCCTTTCAAAATTTTGTATGTTTCTATAAGATCCCCTCTCATTCTTCTGAACTCCAGAGAGTACAGTCCCAGGCGACTCAGTCTCTTCTCATGGTTAACCCCTTCATCTCTGGAATCAACCTGGTGAACCTCCTCTGCACTGCCTCCAAAGCCAGTTTATCCTTCCTCATGTATGGAGACCAGAACTGCACACAGTACTCCTGGTGCGGCCTCACCAGTTCCCTGTATAGCTGCAGCATGACCTCCCTGCACTTGAATTCAATCCGTCTAGCAATGAAGGCCTTGTTGTCTTCCAATCCGCCGGGACCTGCCCAGAGTCTAGAGAATTTTGGTAAATGATTACCAATGCGTCTACTATAACCTCCGCCAATCCCCTCAGCACCCTGGGATGCATCCCATTAGGACTAGGGGACTTATCTACCTTCAGGCCCTCTAGTTTGCTCATCACTATCTCTTTAGTGACAGTGACTTTATCGAGGTCCTCACCTCCCATTTTGTCCATAACATCATTCTTTGTCATATTAGGTGTGTCCTCCACCATGAAGACCGACACAAAATAGTCGTTCAATGCCTCAGCCATTTCCTTATCAGCCAATATCAATTTCCCCTTCTCATAATCCAAGGGACCTAGGTTGAGTTTAGCCACCCTCTTCCACTTTATATATTTATAAAAACTTTTGCTATGTTTTTATATTTTGTGCTAATTTACTTTCATACTCTATTTTTCCTTTCCTTATTTCTTGTTTAGTTGTTCTTTGTTGCTTTTTAAAGTTTTCCCAATCCTCCAGACTCCTCCTACTCTTTGTGACTTTGTACGCATGAGCTTTTAATTTGATACTATCTTTTATTTCCTTAGTTATCCAAGGGTGGCTCTCCCCACACTTACTGTCCTTACTTTTGACTGGAATATACTTTTGTTGAGCACTGTGAAAAATCTCTTTGAAAGTATTCCACTGTCCAACTGTCCTATCAAAAAGCCTGTACTCCCAATCCACATTAGCCAACTCCTCCCTCATCCTGTTGTAGTCTCCCTTGTTTAAGCATAATACACTAGTTTTAGATCTAATTATGTCATCCTCCATCTGTATGCGAAATTCAATCATACAATGATCACTCTTTCCAAGAGGATCCCCGACTACAAGATCGTTAATCTTACCTGTCTCATTGCACAGGACTAGATCTAAGATGGCATTTTCCCTTGTAGGTTCACTAACATGCTGCTCAAGAAAGCCATCACGGATGCATTCTATGAAGTCCTCCTCAAGACTTCCTTGACCAACCTGATTCACCCAATCCATGTGGAAGTTAAAATCGCTCATGACAACTGCCGTTCCATTCTTACAAGCCTCAGTTATTTCTTGGTTAATCGCCTCTGCCACTGCAATATTCTTATTAGTGGCCTATAGACAACTCCCACCAGTGATTTTTTTGTTTCCCCTTCACTATTCTCAATCTCTACCCAGATGGACTCAACATTCTGCTCCGTAGATCTTATATCACCTCTCACAATCACCCTGATCTCATCCTTAATTAAGAGTGCCACTCCACCTCCCTTGCCTTCCTGCCTATCTTTCCGTATTACCTGATACCGTTGGATATGTAATTCCCAGTCATCTCCACCTAGCAACCAGGTTTCTGTAATGGACACTAAATCATATGCCTTGGTACTGATCTGTGCCACAAGTTCCCTAACCTTGTTTCTGATACTACGGGCATTTAGATAAAGTGCCCTTATACTCATTGTCCTTTTAGAATCTAGTGACCTATGGGATTTTTGCTTTTTACTTTTATCACTCTACTGTTACTTTTTTTCTTCACTAACTCTAGATTTGGTCTCTGCATCACTTCCCTCTTCTTTTCTGTGTAGGTTCCCATTCCCCTGCCATATTAGTTTAAAACCTCCCCAACAGCACTAGCAAACAATCTCCCTAGGACATTCATCCCGGCCCTGCCCAGATGTAGACTGTCTGGATGGTACTGGTCCTACCTCCCCCAGAAACGGTTCCAATGCCCCAAGAATCTGAAACCCTCCCTCCTGCACCCCCGCTCAAGCCACGTATTCATTCTAGCTATCCTGCTATTCCAACTCTGGCTAGGACATGGCACCGGTAATAATCCTGAGATTATTACCTTTGAGGTCCTACTCTTTATCCCCTAGCTCCCTAAATTCAGCTTGTAGGACCTCATCCCGCTTTCTTTCCATATCGTTAGTACCTACATGCACCACGACAGCAGGCTGCTCACCCTCTCCTTTCAGAAGTACCCAGGACATCTTCAGGGAGCAGTGTCTCAGAAAGGCAGCGTCCATTATTAAGGACCTCCAGCCCTTTTCTCACTGTTGCCATCAGGTAGGAAGTACAGAAACACTCTCAGCAATTCAGGAAGAACTTCTTCCTCTCTGCCATCCAATTCCTAAATGGACATTGAACCTTTGGACACTACCTCACCTTTTTTTAATATACAGTATTTTTTTTTCTCTTCTATAATGTATTGCATCGAACTGCTGCTGCTAAATTAACAAATTTCATGTCACATGCCGGTGATAATAAACCTGATTCTGATTCTGGCTATACTGCCCATTAGCTATCCATTCATTTCAAATGCACTTGACAAGTGGATACATCTGTTCTATGTGTAGTGCTGCCTATTTGAGGTCATTCCTCCATTTTTGTAGTTTTGAGTGCAAACTTTTCAACCCAACCAAGCAGAGGCAAAAGATGCTGGGAAAATGTGAGGAATGTTTGTTTTTAACATGGGTGCGGTGGTATATCTGTAAAGCTGGTGGAAAAAGCTGTCTTTCCAAAGGGACTGAGCATGGATTTAAGAGAAAGTAATTTACAGGATATTGAGAAAACAACAGGAGCCGTTTGACTAGATTGCTCTAGGAAAAAGGTAGTCTATAATTAGTAAATCATCGATTGCTGATATTTGTATTCCAATTGATTTCAAATCTATATAATCTAATTCCAACTAAAACCTACCAGTCTTTGTAGCATCACTTCCCTCTTCCCCTCTAAAACAGGTGCTGATTGACCTATGGAGTTCTTCCAGCATGCTGTTTTTAGTTGCTTTTGCATATGTATGGTTGCATTTGAAGTTGTATTACAAGTTCAATCATATAATTGTATTAGTCATGTAAATATTTTCAGCATTCTGATGGATCCAGGGCTATGGTATGCAAACAAGCCTTGAGATTGTTAATAGCCAGATAGCAATGTGCTCAATTGAGGTTGGCTGCAATTGTCACAGACTTGATCTGTACTCTGGTTTCCATGGCAGAGGTTTGTTGGATATTGTTTTGATGAAAACCATTAACTGGGGGCAAACAACTGAATATGCCAAATTGTTTTTGCCTTTTCACCTTGTGAATCTAGCTGTCAGTAATTGATTTGAGAAAACTGTTTTCAGAGACAATATTTTTGAATTGAGTTTTGAAATAAAAGCAGAGATTTGGCTAAACCTTTTAAATCACTGGTGTACTATTGTATCAAATTTTGGGGACTTTTTGGGAGACGATCATTGTTTTGGAGAGTGTATTTTGTACCTTTACTGGAATAACAGGGTTGCAAAACCTAGTAATGTGGATCTAGTAGAGAAGCTGCAATACTTTTTCTGAGCAGATTGAAGTATTTCAAAGTGGACTGTTTTGTCAAATAAGTTGTTTCCATTAGCAGAGAACCTATAAATAGAATATAATCAATGTAGTTATCAAAAAGAAAAGCTGAAATTAGTTTTTGTATTGTATAATGGTGTTATTTCCAACTATACTTCACCATTTTAAAAAAGGTGATGAAAATATTAACTTTGAAAAGAAAATGGGACAAAAATTGAAATGGGTAAATTGTAGGGCTATATGGAAAAGGTATAGAGATGAGGAATTTCTTTTGCTGGGAGTAGTGAATATGGAATTCATTGCTACAGACGGCTGTGGAGGCCAAGACACTGGGCATATTTAAAATGGAGTGTGACAGGCTCTTGTTTAGTCAGGCTGTCAGCGGTTGTGGGGAGAAGGCAGCAGAATGGGGTTGAGAGGGATAATAAATCCACCATGATGGAATTGTGGAGCAAGATCCAAAGGCTGAATGGCCTAATTCTGCTTACATGTCTTAGGGTAGAACTGGTGCCATAAGTTGAATGATGCTGCATCCTGTATTTTTTTTTATTCTGAACACTTATTTGATAATATCATAGTAAATGCAGCAGTCTGATTGCGTCACATTTAAGATAAACTTAAGATGTTGATTTTTTTCACAAGTTTGGAATATTTGGTTGAACAATGTTTTTAATGTAGAAGCCTATAATGCAGGTTATTTTGTTTTAGAACTCCAACCAGACTTGTATACACCTCTAGGAGTAAACACTGTTGTAACCAGGTGCAGAGTGACAAGCTGCATAAAGACCCCTACACACTAGCTCAGAAAGATTTGAAGAATCTATATGATGAAATCAAACAGGTAAGTTAGTCTAACAGTTTGATTTTAAGAAATGGATGGATTTAGAATTGTTTCACAACTGAATTATACAAGTTCTTTTCATAAGCTGTTTTATTTTTCTTTTTGAACATGAAGACTGATTTGAAGGTTCGACAGCAAGAATGGATAAGTTTTTCAAGTAGTTGTGCAGTTACGACGAGAAGGGCAATACTTTCAGGGAAAGATGTTTAATTTTCAATAAAAATCGAAAATTTGTTTGAAGCAAAAGAAACTGAATAATACAAACCCATACTCATTGCGTAATCTTGGAACAATTGTTGTACATTTTGATGGCAGCATATTGAAGTTAGTGAGGCAATTCAATTACTACACATCCTTGTCAACTGACCTGACCTGAGGGTGCTATTGAGATGGCATTCATTTCTTGATTTACAGAAGTGTTGCATTCCAGGAGAATGTTTCATTAAACTTAAATTTGTGAGCTTAAAAAGGCATTTCCCATTAGTTTCAAAGTAAAAGCTGTAGTTGTATTCCAGAGTACAAGAATGTCAGAAAAATACTTGGTGTATTGACATTACATTACACAAGCGATATAACATTAACAATTTACTCTTACAACGATTTGCATATTGTACCCTTTCAGAGTAATTAAAAGGTACAAGGTCTTGACAGAGCACTTGCATCCTCTTTGTGAAATGGGATGATAATCGTAGAATAAAGATTTGCTTCTTTATGACATAAATGATTTTTTTTCTCCCAGACAGATGTAATTTTTTGGAAGTAAAAGGTAGTCAGAAGCAGAATCATTTTTGAGGAAAAATTTTGATGAGCAAGAAAACCAGCAGATTCCCAGAGTTTTGCTGTAATCTGTAGTGTGGGCTTTGGGGGAGCTTTCATGAGAAGAGTGAATAGCAACATTGGGTATTTGTATCTTAAATGAATGCTCTCATTAACTAAAGACATGCATGACTGCAGAGGAAGCTGAATGGCAAGTAAGGCATCTGACAGAATTAAAATTCATGGGATCCACAAATGTTTGGATTCAGAATTGGCTGCCCATAGAAAACAGAGGGCAATGGTGAATGGAATTTATTCTGGCTGGAGTCCGTAACTAGTGGGATCCCCAGGGATCTATAGTGGGGCTTCCAGTGTTTGTAATCATATATAAGTGCCATGGATGAAAAAGTAGGTGGATAGATTAAATTTGCAGATGATAAAAAGATTAGTATTGTGGATAGCATATAGATTTGCTAAATGATATAACTGTAGAGATAAGTGCAGATATGGGTGGATGAATGGCTGATGCTTTCTGACGTAGCCATTTGTGAGGTGTTGCTCTTCAAAAGATCAAATGCAAAGGGACACTTCAGCATTAATGGCAGGACCTTAATGGATCCCAGATGGATCTAGGATCTAAATTCATAGCTCACTGAAAGTGGCTGAACAGGTTAAAATGGTGGTAAAGAAGGCATATGGCATTCCTGCCTTTGTTAGCCAGCACATTGAATTTAAGTTGTAGTTGTGTTGAAGCTTTGTGAAGGTCTGATTCGGCTGTATCTGGAGTTTTGCATTCTATTCTGGTTGCCCCATTATAGAAAAGTTGTGGGTAAAGGGTGCAGAAAACGGTGACTAGGATGTTGCTTGAGGTTATGTGCTATGAGGAGAGGTTAGACAAACTTTTTTGAGAGGCTGAAGGAAGACTGATAGACATTTGTAAGATTGAGGCATAAATAGATCGCCGGTGCATTTTTTTCTAGGGTTGAAATGTCTAATACTACATTTAAGGTAGTATTTAAGGTGATAAGTTTATATTTATAGTGGTGAATGTTCAGATTACTCTGCCAAGGGTGGTAATGGAGGCAAATATAATGGGCTTTTAAGAGGCTTGAAGATACGTTCATGACTTTGCAGAGAATGGAGGGATATGGACATTGTCTAGGCAGAAGGGTTTTGTTTAAGACCTTAAGATATAGGAGCAGAATTAGGCCATTTGGCCCAACAAGTCTGCTCCACCATTTTATAATGGCTGATCCAGTTTTCCTGTCAGCTCCAATCACCTGCCTTCTCCCCATATACCTTCATGCCCTGACCAATCAAGAATCTTTATCCAACTCTGCCTTAAATATACAAAAAGACTTGGGCTCCGCAGCTGCCTCTAGCAAAGAATTCCATAGATTCATCACGCTCTGGCTGAAGAAATTCCACGTCATCTCCATTTTAAAATAACAACCCTCTATTCTGAGGCCCTGTCCTCTGGTCTTAGACTCTCCCACCATAGGAAACATTCTCTCCATATCTACTCCATCAAGGCCTTTCAAATTCAATAGGTTCCAATGAGGTCTCCCTTCATTCTTCTGAATTCTAGTGAATACAGGCCCAAAGCCATCAGACTCTCTTCATATGATAAGCCTCCTTTGAACTCTCTCCTGTTTTAGCACATCTTTTCTAAGATAAGGGGGCCCAAACAATACTCTCAATACTCCAAGTGAGGCCTCACCAGTCCTTTATAAAGTTTCAACTTTACATCCTTGCTCTTATATTTTAGTCCTCTTGAAATGAATGTGAATATTGCATTTGCCTTCCTCACCACAGACTAAATCTGCAAATTAACCTTTAGGGAATCCTGCGAAAGGACCCCCAAATCCCTTTGCATCTCAGTTTTTTGTATTTTCTCTCCATTTGGAAAATAATCGACCCTTTAATTTCTTGTACCAAAGTGCAAGACCATACACTTCCTGACACAGTAATCCTTTTTTTTTTGCCCATTCTCTTAATCTGCCTAAGTCCTTCTGTAGCCTGTCTACTTCCTCAAAACTACCTGCTCCTCCACCTATCTTCATATTGTCTCCAAACTTTGCAAAAAACCATCAATTCCATCACCCAAATCAGTGACAAATAACATAAAAAGAATCAGTCCCAACACAGACTGCTATGGAACACCACTAGTCACCAGCAGCCAGTCGGAAAAGGCTCCCTTTATTCCTACTCTTTGCCTCCTGCCAATGACCCACTGCTTTATCCATGCTAGAATCTTTCCTGTAATACTTGTGAAGCAGCCTCATGTGTGGCACCCTCTCAAAGGCCTTCTGAAAATCCAAGTACACAACATCAACCAATTCTTCTTTGTCTATCCTGTTTGTTATTTCTTCAAAGAATTCCAACAGTTCAACAGGCAAGATTTTCCCTTGAGGAAACAATGTTGACTATGGCCTATTTTGTCACATGCCTCCAAGTATACTGAGACCTCATCCTTAGTAATTGACTCCAACGTCTTCCCAACCACCGAAGTCAAACTAACTGACCTATAGTTTCCTTTCTTCTGCCTCTCTCCCTTCTTGAAGAGTGGAGTGACATTTTGCAATTTTTAAGTCTTCTGGAACCATTCCAGAATCTAGTGATTCTAGAAAAATCATTACTAACGCTTCCACGATCTCTTCGGCCACCTCATTCAGAACTCTGGGGTGTACACCATCTGGTCCAGGTGACTTGTCTACCTTCAGACCTTTGTTTTCCAAGAACCTTCTCTCTAGTTGTGGTAACCGTGCACTTCATGCCTCCGATAACTGGAACTTCCACCATGCTGCTAGTGTCTTCCACAGTGAAGACTGATGCAAAATATTTATTCAGTTTGTCTGCTATTTCATTGTGCTCCATGACTACCTCTCCAGCATTGTTTCCTGTGGTTCATAAAAACATAGAAAAACTACAGCACAATACAGGCCCCTTGGCCCAGAACGCTGTGCCGAACATGTACTTTAGAAATTACCTAGTGTTACCCATAGCCCTCTATTTTTCTAACGTCCGTGTGCCTATCCAGGAGTCTCTTAAAAGACTCTATCGTATCCGCCTCCACCACCGTCGCTGGCAGCCCATTCCACACACTCGCCACACTCTGCATGGGGGAGAAAAAATTTACCCCTGACATCTCCTCTGTACCTACTTCCAAGCACCTTAAAACTGTGCCCTCTCGTGATAGCCATTTCAGCCCTGGGGGGAAAAGCCTATGACTACCCACAAGATTAATGCCTCTCATCTTATACACTTTTATCAGGTCACCTCTCATCCTCGTCGCTCCAAGGAGAAAAGGCCGAGTTCATGCAACCTATTCTCATAATGCATGCACCCCAATCCAGGCAACATCCTTGTAAATCTCCTCTGCACCCTTTCAATAGTTCCCACATCCTTTCTGTAGTGAGGTGACCAGAACTGAGCGCAGTGCTCCAAGTGGGATCTGACCAGGGTCCTATATAGCTGTAATATTACCTCTCGGCTCTTAAACTTAATCCCATGATTGATGCACCATATACCTTCTTAACCACAGAGTCAACCTGCGCAGCTGCTTTGAGCGTCCTCTGGACTCAGACCCCAAAATCCCTCTGATCCTCCACACTACCAAGAGTCTTACTATTAATACTATATTCTGCCGTCATATTTGACCTACCAAAATGAACCACCTCACACTTATCTGGGTTGAACTCCATCTGCCACTTCTCAGCCCAGTTTTGCATCCTATCGACGTCCCGCTGTAACCTCTGACAGCCTTCCACACTATCCACAACACCCCCAACCTTTTTGTCATCAGCAGATTTACTAACCGATCCCTCCACTTCCTCATCCAGGTCATTTATAAAAATCATGAAGAGAAGGGGTCCCAGAACAGATCCCTGAGGCACACCACTGGTGACCGACCTGCACGCAGAATATGACCCATCTGCAACCACCCTTTGCCTTCTGTGGGCAAGCCAGTTCTGGATCCACAAAGCAAGGTCCCCTTGGATCCCATGCCTCCTTACTTTCTCAATAAGCCTTGCATGGGGTGCCTTATCAAATGCCTAGATAAGATGTAGGATATAGAAGGACCAATATCCACTCTCGCCTCTCTTTTACACCTTGTATCTGAGTACACTTTAGTTAGGCATGTAATTATAGTTTAATTATTTTGGCACAGCATAGAGTTTGCTGAGGTTAATACAGATAATAATTTTGCCCGGTTTCACTCCTTGTGTTATCATACTGCCTATCTTCACTTTGCTCAGGCCAGATGTAGGGTCATGACTCAGTCACGAGAAAATCTACAGATGCTGGAAATTCAAGCAACACACAAAATGCTGGTGGAACGCAGCAAGCCAGGCAGCATCTATAGGAAGAAGTACAGTCAACGTTTCGGGTCGAGACCCTTCATCAGGACTAACGGAAAAAAGAGATTGTAAGAGATTTGAAAGTGGGAGGAGGAGGAGGGGAGACCCGAAATGATAGGAGAAGACAGGAGGGGGAGAGATGAAGCCAAGAGCTGGGAAGTTGATTGGCAAAAGAGATACAAGGCTGGAGAAGGGAGAGTATCATGGGACGGAAGGCCTTGAAAGAACGGGGGAGCAGAGCACCAGTGGAAGATGGAGAACAGGCAAGGAGTTATTGTAAGAGGGAAAGAGGAAAAAAAAATAATAATAATTAGGGATGGGGTAAGCAGTGGAGCAGGGGCATTAGCGGAAGTTAGAGAAGTCAATGTTCATGCCATCAGGTTGGAGGCTACCCAGACAGAATATAAGGTGTTGTTCCTCCAACCTGAGTGTGGCTTCATCTTGACAGTAAAGGAGGCCGTGGATAGACATATCAGAATGGAAATGGGAATGGGATGTGGAATTAAAATGTGTGGCCACTGGGAGATCCTGCTTCCTCTGGTGTTCAGCGAAGCAGTCTCCCAATCTTCGTCAGGTCTCACCAATATATAGAAGGCCACATCAGGAGCACCGGACGCAGTATATCACACCAGCAGACTCACAGGTGAAGTGTCGCCTCACTTGGAAGGGCTGTCTGGGGCCCTGAATGGTGGTGAGGGAGGAAGTGTAAGGGCAGGTATAGCACTTGTTCCGCTTACAAGGATAAGTGCCAGGAGGGAGATGGGGGGACGAATGGACAAGGGAGTCCATTCCCCCCCCCCCCCTTTCTGCTTTCCACAGGGATTGTTCCCTACACGACTCCCTTGTCCATTCTTGGAATTCAACTCGGTGAGCATTTATTTTCTTGTTTGTTATTTCTAATTTCTTGTGCATGTGTGATGCCTTTTTCAGCTATTAGCAGTCACTTCAGATCTGAAGGAAATATCGGAATGTGTGATATCCATAGATGCTGAGAAAGCCTTTGATCGGGTTGAATGGAATTATTTATTTAAAACTTTAGAAAAATTTAACTTTGGGCCTGATTTTATTCAATGGATTAAATTACTTTATTTATCTCCCTCTGCTGAGGTTCTTACTAACTCTCAGAATTCTAAACCATTTAAACTTCAACGTGGAACCAGATAAGGTTGTCCTTTGAGTCCTTTGCTTTTTGACTTGGTCTTAGAACCTTTAGCCATTGCTTTCCAGGAATCTAATAATATCACTGGTAGTTTTAGGAAGGGTGTTACGCACAAAGTGTCACTTTATGCTGATGACCTTCTGCTCTACATTTCTAGTGTGGAGTCTTCTTTACCTTCCGTACTTTCTTTACTCTCCTGCTTTAGTCAGTTTTCAGGATATGAACTAACCTTCCTTTTAAAATTGTAAGAAATCAATTTACTTATTTGGGCGTAACAATTACTGGGAATTATAAATTCCTTTTTAAAGAAATTTTTTTTTACACTGTTACGTACCCAGTAACTGGGTTGCCAAACCAGCAGAAATAGATCACTCAGTTGGAGTCTGGATTACTAGAACTAAGAAAGTTTTATTAAAGAAACAAGCAACACAGTACTCTAATCAAAAGGATAATAAATGCAACAGTTCAGCAATGATAAACACACATGTACACAGAATTAAGATAACAGGATCAATCAAGCTCTATCGTCGTCTAGGGGTAAATGACCAGTTTCAAAGTGATGCAAAGTTCAGTTCAATTTAGTTCAGTTCAGTTCGCAGTAATCGCTGCCGTGGGAGATGGGCAGTGGGGGAAAGGAGAGAGAGAGAGAGAGAGAGAGAGCAAAATGAATGAATATTCAAACGGCTTCCACACACAGACCTTCGATATTCTTCGCAGTCAGCTTTCGTGCGAGCTCTTTGTGATGTCATCTGAGGTCACCAACCGTGACCCTTCCATTTCCAGATACGATCGTTTCTCTGTGGTGAACCTGGCACCCAGGCAAGGGCGGACACACACCAGGTTCCCGCCGATCGTACCTTTCCACCCTGTGCGTCTATGGCTTGATCTCGCGACCAGCCGTCCAAAACTTCCCACCGACTTGTGGGAGACGCACCGCTTCCAGGGTCTCGTTACCTCGGGGTGTCGTGTGTGTCTTGCCTTAGCGAACCTGTCCCTTTTTATCCCCCTGCTGGGGTATCGCCTGTCCATCACTTCAAACAGTTCAGGGTTCAAAGGGGGAGCCGACCTTGACAGCTCTCCTTCCGTTAAACTCTCCCATCCCTTCATTAACATCTCCAAATGCTGCTCCATTGTTTTCCTTATCTCTGTCTCTCCTGAAGACAGGTGGCAGACCAACTGCTGATCCCACTGGTGCCAGCATAGGACAGCTAACATCTTAATCTATGTGTATTCTCATCACAACACTTCTGAATTATGTTAAGAAGGCACTATCAAATTTGTCACCCCTCTCTTTATCGTTGATTGGTGGAATTAGTTCTATTAAAATGAGTATTTTGCCTAAATTTTTATATTTATTTCAGGCCATACCTGTTTTTATTCCTAAATCCTTTTTTGATTCTCTGGATTCTATTATATCTTCTTATATATGGAAAAATAAAATTTCTCAATTAAATAAAGTTCATCTTCAAAAAGCTAAAAAGAATGGAGGTTTAGCCTTACCCAATTTTAGGTTTTATTACTGGGCAGTCAATATACGGAATCTTACGTTTTGGTTATATTTATATTAATTGAGAGGACTGTCCGGTCTGGGTTTCTTTAGAAGCTAATTCTGTTAATAAATTTTCTATCATTTCTCTTCTCGGACCCTCAATTCCTTTATGTTTAAGTAATTTAACTGATAATTTTGTAGTTGAACACACCTTGAGGATTTGGGTACAATTTAGAAAATATTTTGGTTTATTGAGTTTTTCACTTTCAAGTCCCATTTTTTTTCTAACTTTTTTTAAACCTTCTATGACTGATGTAGTTTTTAAAGAGTGGAATAGGTTGGGTATTCAAGACTCGTTTTCAAGATTTGTTTGTTGGAGATAGTCTCTCTTCATTTGAACAATTGTCAGCTAAGTATAGCCTACCCAAAACCCACTTTTTTCGATATTTACAAATTAGAGACTTTTTGCATTCTCAAGTACGTACATTTCCTAAAAGTCCAGATAAGGATATACTTGATACAATTTTTAATTTGAAACCCTTCCATAATGGATCTATATCTAATATTTATGGGATGTTGGGAATGAGAAATATTCCTTTAGACAAAAATAAAAATCTCTGGAAACAAGATTTACAGATTGCAATTTCTGAGGAATGAAATTTTTTAATTGGTTAATACTTCATCATTATGTGCCCGTCATTCCCTTCTACAACTTAAAGTGGTTCATAGGGCCCACGTGACTAAAGATAAGCTCTCTCGTTTTTATTCGGATCTATCTCCCTATTGTGATGGATGTAATAATGGAGAAGTTTCACTAATTCGTATGTTTTGGACTTGTCCCGACTCTTGAAAAATATTGGAAGGAAGTATTCCAAATTTCTTCGGTGTTTTTTTTAAAGTAAATTTTAAACCTAATCCTTTGACTGCCTTATTTGGTATTGTTGGTGGAAATGATATTATTTTGGAGTCACAAGATTTGCATATTTTGACCTTTATTTCTCTTAAAGCCAGGAGGGTATTGTTGCTTAAATGGAAGGATGCCACTGCTTACTCATACTCATTGGTTAAATGATGTTATGTCATGCTTAAATTTAGAGAAGGTTCAATTTCTGAACCTAGGCAAGATTTTTTAACATTGTGCAGACCTGTTTTGAATTATTTTCAAAATCTTTGATTTGCTATTAAGCACAACAATATGTTTTATTATATGATAAGAATTTTTTCCTTTTCTTTTATTTAACCAAACGGCTGTTTTTTTTTCTGGTAGTGAGTTTAGATTTTTTTTGTATAATAACATTATCTTTTCAATATCATGTTTAAATTTAATGTATACAGATATGGGGTAATGAGATTATATTTGATTCCAATATATTGTAATCGATATATATCCTACTGTACTCTATTCTTTTATGTATGGAAATATTTGTTTGATGATGAACTTCATTAAAAAATAAACTACAAAAAAAATTGAAAAAGAAAAAAAAGAAACCTCAGTCAGTGCCATCAACACTGAACAGTCAGCCTCTCCATCTCCATCCTAATTTAGTTGTTTCCTTGTTCTTTTCACTCTTCCCTGAAACTTAAAATATTTTTGATTACAAATTTTCCTAGTTCTGATGAAATATCTGATTGAATTGGATCTTCAGACCTGTTTCTTTTTCACTCAATCCTTCCTATCCCACTGAGAATTTCCAGCACACATTATATTTCAAATTTTCATCTACAATATTTTGTTTTTCAGCAAGAGCAAGACTAGACTGGGGTTATTTGTGAAAGGACACAGTAACTTTTATTCTTGAAAATCCAGTTAATCAGTGTTCTTGCATTCATGCTTAATGTGAAACTGTTCTCTAAATGGCTTGCTATCTTCATAAGATGAACCACGATGGGGATCAGAGGTAGTGTACAGCAAAAACTTGGTTTGTGATCTTTCAAGCTAAGTTTTAAAATACACAATTCTTGGAATTCCACTTGGTGAGCATTTATTTTCTTGTTTGTTATTTCTAATTGTGCATGTGTGATGCCTTTTTCAGCTATTAGCAGTCACTTCAGATCTGAAGGAAATATGTGATTATTATTTTGATGGAAAAGGAAAGGCATTTCGACCCATGATTGTGATATTAATGGGAAAAGCATGTAATCTCCATCATAGTAAGAGAAGGTAAGTAAATTTCACACCCTTTAGTTGAGTCAGATTATTGAAGGAAATAGTTCCTTAAAAATATTTAGTATAGTGCTAATTTATAGCAGTGTATAAATTGCTCATCTTGATCTTGATTGGGTTTTGGATTGGTAAGTGGCAATGTTACTAATCAATTCCCTTATTGCTAGTCTAGCCAGTATGAGCATTTAATCATGTGATGAACTTAGAACTTTTGGTGACTACTTAAATATTTTTAACAAATTAACCTAGAATTTAGTTTAGTAAAGGGACTTCTAGAGTGGCATAGCTTCCCTAATTGTCTTTGACTTGTTGCAAAATAGCTTGGCCAAAGTTCCTTTTTATGTATGATTTTTTTAAATATAATTTGGTTTATTGCAATTGCACATTAATGAGAAGCAGCAAGAATTTCTTGAACTGAGTCAGTTGTCTGTAGTGCCCAAAGTAGTACTTTTCATTAACTAAACGTTGATTTTACTATTTTTGTTTCTTTTTCCCCTCCATACTATTTAGGGAATTGTCGAAAAGCCAGCATTCTGTAGGTATGATTGCAGAGATGATCCACACTGCCAGCCTGGTGCATGATGACGTTATTGATGGTTCCGAAACTCGACGGGGTAAAATTACTGTAAATAAAATCTGGGGTGAGAGAAAGGTGAGTATAACTGCGTTGGGCTTAAGGAAATGACTCAAAGTGAACAACCATGAAAATTTATAATACAAGCTATTATCTGTAAAAGGTTAATTACATTTCACAATGGCATGTCTGTTCTGGGCTGAGTGGTGAAAGTAGGTTGATCCTCTATTGTGCGTGTCTGAAATCACTGTCCTAGTTGAGTGGAAATACAAAAGCCATCATAGCATTTCCTTTGGAGACATTCAATTTGGCTTCTGTTTTTCTGGCTTGGGAGAAAGACTATTTAGTTATCTATGGCTGTAAAGCTTAAATTGTCTATTTGGATAACTAGAGAGAACAAGCTTACCTGATAATTGTTGTGCCTTAATTTAAGTCTCGTCAGCCTCTAAATGAATAAAAATGTCCACTTCTGGTACATCTGTGTTTAAAGCCTAAAGGTGGGGTGAAGCTGGAACAAAGGGAATATTCCTGATGGGTTAATGTGGGGGTAAATTGTAGAGTTAATTTGATTGTCCAGTTGGGCAGAAAACAATGGAATGAAAGCAACGTGATGAAGTCTGTTCTAGCTTTTTCTTAAAGACCAATCAAAGGAATGTGCAAAGATGCAGATTATAGGGCTATAGGTCAGGCTATGCTAATAGAGAGGACAAAATTAAATCAGTATTACACATGCCTTTCGGAAGAAGTCTAAAAGTGAGTTATCTGAAGTTCAAATCAATATTGTACAGAAGCTGCAGTGTTCCCAGAGGCAGGCAGTTGAAACGGTATGGGAAATTGAAGAGGCAAGCAGCTGGGAGCTCCAGGTTGTCCCTGCAAGCTGAATGCAGTTACTCTACAATTTTCTTTTACCCAGAAGTCAAATATTGCACCAATTGAAATGATGTCGGGCGGGTGCCAGATCAAAGACAAATACCAAATTAATGGTTTCCATTAAGGAAGTGATTTTAAATTGTTTTGTTGGATTACAAATCAGTGTAATCCATTAAAATATTTCATTAGTTCCCTGTTTAGCATTTGAGATAAATTCCTAAGAGCCAGTGCAATTGGTGCTAGGAGGGATTATGTATATTTATAAAGTATCAGCTGCTGATTGCTCTGCTGTGCTAGGTCTCTGATTGAAGCTCAACCCTCTGGCATTTCTGCAGCATTGAAAGTTATCTTGTTGCATGTTTTTTATACTGAGCTACTAAGGCAGTGTGCAATGGCTACTTGTGAGCCATGGAAGACACTGTGGCTACTCGGGTGTGCATCTTCATCAATATACATGGTAGGCCATTGTTGGGAACTAGCAACAAACTGTCGACTGACTGGATAGTGTAGTTTCTTGTGAACTGTTGGCTCTGATGGAAGCTGGCCCAAACAATGCAGCTTCCATCATATCAGTGAAGCAGCCACTGCTTATCTCTAGCAAAAATCATCCAGGGTGTACCTGAGACCTACATTTCTGTGCTGAGGAGCAACACCACTTGTCCCACAGATGTCCTAGCTTTTCCATTTTGCCTTGGTAGTTCCCTCCATGTCAATCTGAAGAGCAGTGTAATCAATTTAATCAAATTGTGAGAGCACCACTGGAGAGCCAGAAGCCAAACCAGGTTCCCAGTGTTCAGCCCAATGGATTATCTCAAAGTAAAAGCAAGTTAATTCAGGACACTGTTACGTGGGGCACCAGTTTTAAGAGGTATGGTGCTGGAATATTTTGTGGTTACCCCATTATGAAATTCTTAGCATATTTATAAACACAGACATCTTGAGCTTATTAGAAAGGTAAGCTAATGTTGCAAAAAAGTATATGGGATTTTGGTGACTAATAAACAAATGAGATCTTTATCAATGGCTTTATCAATGAGATTTTTGAAAAATGAAAATAGAAGAACGGAGCTTAAATTAAGAGCAAATTCATTGTCAAAACTAGATGCAAATAGAGGCAAAATGTAAGGTAGGACAAATTTCTATTAGTATTATGAGTTAAATAAAGATTGAAGGAGGGGAAACTGGGAAATTAAACTCATGAACATTTTTTAATTAGTGAAGATTTTTCCAGATCAGTGTTAAATTTTTAGTGCCAATTTCAATTCAGCAAGATTTGTAATAACCTAAATTAATGGTAATAAATGAAATTTTGTTTTCCCTTCATTATAGGCAATTTTGGCTGGAGACTTTGTTCTCTCCGTAGCCTCCATGGCTCTTGCCCGCCTTGGTAACAACACTGTAGTATCCATTTTTACTCAAGCAATTGAAGATTTGGTGCGAGGTTAGTTTAAAAGTAACTTGAAGGTATAAGCGTTCAGTGGTCAATGGTTTGTTAATCTGTACTTCTGTTTTCTCTTTTTTTTTTAAGGGGAATTTATGCAGCTGGGTTCTAAAGAAAATGAGAATGAGAGATTTGCACATTACCTTGAGAAAACATTTAAGAAGACTGCAAGTCTTATAGCGAACAGTTGTAAAGCAGTATGTACGTTCTGTCTCAAGTAAAGCAACAGGAATTGTGTTTGGCAGTTAAGTCTGTATTAACGTACACTTTTAAAACCATATGAACTAGTTCAGGGGTGTCAATATTTTTAAAAATAGAAATTATGAACTCTACTTGGTCACCGCATATCTCAATTGTTCAGTCATTCCAACTGTTAAGTGGCTTAAAGGCTAGAATAAGGACTGAATATATTTATTGAATTGACTTTATTTCTTGCATCGTTCACATACATGAGGAGTAAAAATCTTTACATTATGTCTCTGTCTAAATGTGCAATCATAGTAATTTATAATAAATAGAACAGTTAATGTAACATAGAAATACACCCAAATCAGTGTGAGTTCAAGTCTGATGGCCTGGTGGAAGAAGTTGTCCTGGAGTCTGTTGGACCTGGGTTTTATACTGCAGTACAGTTTCCTGGATAGTAGCAGCTGGAATAGATTGTGGTTGGGGTCACTGAGGTCCCCGGTGATCCTTCGGGCCCTTTTTTCACACCGGTCTTTGTAAATGTCCTGAATCATGGGAAGTTTACAACTACAGATGCGCTAGGCTGTCCACACCACTCTCTGCAGAGTCCTGCAATTGAGGGAAGTACAGTTCTCATACCAGGCAGTGATACAGCGAGTCAGGATGCTCTCAGTTGTGCCCCTGTAGGAAGTCCTTAGGATTTGGCAGCCCGTACCAAACTTCCTCAACTGGCTGAGGTGAAAGGGGTGCTGTTGTGCCTCTTTCACCATCCAGATGGTGTGTACAGACCACGTGAGGTCCTCGGTAATGTGGATGCCGAGGCACTTAAAGCTGTTTACCCTCTGAATGCTAGATCCATTGATGTCACTAGGGGTAAGCCCGTCTCCATTCCTCCTGTAATCCACAACCAGTTCATTTGTTTTTGCAAAATTGAGGGGAGGTTGTTTTCTTGACACCACTGTAGATGGAGCTCATCAGCCTGGGAAGGCAGTCCATCTGAGAGGGGGAAAACTGATTTCAAACCTCCGCTGCCTTGCAACCATACCCACTCATGGGAAAGGTTTCAGGAGTAAACCCTGAGGACAAATCCGGAGCAGGAGTCCCTAAGGCAGTCCGACGTTGCCTTCAACCTGGTTCTGGCAACTCCTGCAACAACATTGGTGCAAAGCTGTGTCGGCCTTTGCCCTTACCTTGGACAACATCGGTGTCGTGGAGAGGGGAAACTTGCAGCATGGGCAACTGCCGGTCTTCCATACAACCTTGCCCAGGCCTGCACCCTGGAGAGGACACTGCAGTAGACTTTCCAGGCGCAGAACCATGATCTCACGAGACGAACCGATGCCACTGTGTCAAAGAGATGACTTCTTCTCTGCAGGCCACCTCGTAATTGTTTGAGATTAGGCCAATTTTGTCAGCAAATTTAATTAGCAGATTAGAGCTGTGGGTGGCGACAGTCATAGGTATACTTGGAGTAAAGGAGGGGATTTAGTAAACAACCCTGAGGGGCTCCTGTGTTGAGAGTCAGAGGAGTGGAGGTGAGGGAGCCCACTGTTACTACCTGCCAGTGATCTGACGGGAAATTCAGGATCCAGCTGCCCAAGGCAGGGTCAAGGCCAAGGTCTCTGAGCTTCCTGTCAAGCCTGGATGGAATTCACTTGATCCTTTTCCTGGTTTTAAATTGTTTTTTTCTCTTTGCCTCTCTCCAGTTGCATCCTCTACCTTAATGATGTTCTCCAGTCACCAGAACATTCTTTACTGTCTTACTAGATAGACATTGAGTATGATTAGCATTTATTTAGTTTATGGCATGTATTCAGCCCCCAAAACTATTTTCAAGTTTTAATGTCTCATTTTCCAAATTGAGTATATTGAAGTAGGATTTTTGAGCTAATCTACAACACTGTCAAATCAAAAATTCCAAAACCTATCAACAATTTACTAAAAATTAAAAATAAAAATTGAGGCCAAAAGTGTTCACCCCTTTATAATTACAATGCTAACTTTCCTCGGGTGCAATACAATTTGTTCATGTAGAAAACTGGAGGTGACCTGTTTTCAATTAATTCATGAAAATAAATGCCCCCCTCTGTAAGGTCCAACAGTACAGTGGATTTTCAACAGACCAAACCAAAGTGAAGACAAGAGTATTCAAGACAAGTTGGGGAAATAACAGAAGCACAAATCTGGGGAAGGGTACAAGACCATCTCAAAGGCACTGAACATTCCTTCGAGCTCAGTGCAGTCCATCATGAAACCACAGCCACACTGCCTAGGTCAGGCAGCCCCTCTAAACTTAGTCACCAGAGAAGAGTGCCACTTGGAAGGGAGGCTACTGTGATGCCAGTAGCCACTTTGAGTGTGCTACTGAAGTCAGTGGCTGCAACTGAAGATGAAGTTTGTGATTCCACCATCTAAATCTTTGCAGAAGGAGGATATGTATGGAAGTGGCAAGGATGAAGCCTTGGCTGAATTTAAAAAAACATTCTTAACCATAAAGACTTTGCAAAGTTACTTAGAAAATACTGTAAAAATGTGGAAGGTATTGTGGTTGGATGAAACTAAAGTGGAACTTTTGGCCTCAACACTAAGTGGTATGTGTGGTATAAATCTAATACTGCACATCAGCCAGGTAATGCCATCCCTACTGTAAAGTATGGTGGAGGTAGTATCATACTATGAGGGATGCTTTTCAGCAGCAGGCACTGGAACTTTGGCCAGGATTGATGGAAAGGTGAATGCTGTTAAATACAGCTTAAACTGGGGAGGATGTTTGTTTTTCTGCAGGACAATGACCCAATGCACACTGCCAGAACAACTGTGCAGTGGCTTCAAATGAAGAAAACTGATGTCCTTGAGTAGCTCAGAGTCCTGACTTTAACCCGATTGAACATCCCTGGCAAGACCTCAAGATTGCTGTCCACCGCCACTCTCTAACTAACCTAGCGCAGCTTGGCCAATTTTGCAAGAAGAATTGGGCAAATCTTGCTATATCACGTTGTGCAAAACTGATAAGAGACTTGCCTTAAAATACTACTGGCTGTAATAACTGAGCTTTCAACTAAGTACTGATCAAAGGGGATGAATACAGTTGAACTGCTGGACATTTCAGTTATTGAAATTTTAGTTTTTCATGATTAACAATTTTCCCTGTTTTTATCTTGGCTCTTCTGTGGGAAAAGGAGCAAGTGATTCACAAAGATTTTCAGTTAAATTGATCAAAATCCATGGTTGTAATATCATTTGTGAAGAAAGGGTTGTGGGCTGAACACTTTTAAAAAGCACTGTATATACAGGGAAGCCCTAATTCTTTCCTGTCTTCCTTATACAAAATTAACACTGTAGATTGTTGCCATTGAAATGTGGTTTACATCAATTAATTCACTCCAGGCAAGTCAAACTGGTCTTAGTGATTCAGGGTTTTTTCAAGATACAGTCATACAAAGTCATGAGGGGCAACAACAAATGAATGAACGATCTTTTTCCCAAGTTAGAGAAGCCTAAAACTAGTAAATATATTTTGAAGGTGAGATGGAAAAAAATTAAGGGGACCTGAGAGACAAGATTTTCAGTGCTGGGTATGTGGAAAATGATGAGAGAAGTGGTAGAGGCAGGTACAGTTAGACTGTTTAAAATACATTTATACTAGTACTTTAATAGGAATAGGGGATATGGGCAAAACAGGCAAATGGGACTAGCAGCTTGAACAGGTTGAGTGAAGTGTATGATAAATGCTTTTCAGATTGTGAAATTTGTTGCTCTTGAATTAGAAGAAATCAATCTGCCATTTAAAAGTTCAAGTGTTATTGATTTACAACTTAACAGTCAAGGGATATCACTATTGAATTCTATTTCTTTTAATCCAGGTATCTATACTTGGTAACTGTGATCCAGAAGTCCAGGAAATTGCATACCAATATGGGAGAAATCTTGGAATAGCTTTTCAGGTAATGTTTTCTATCTATTGTAGCATTCCTTGCACAAGATGACAATCATTTTTAAAATTAATTCCTAATATCATCTGTGTTTTAGTTGATAGATGATGTGCTGGATTTCACCTCATCTGCTAATCAATTAGGAAAACCTACTGCTGCAGATCTAAAGCTTGGATTGGCAACTGGTCCAGTGTTGTTCGCTTGCCAGCAGGTAATAATTATTTATAAATACATTTTAATTACACAAGTAACTTCTGGAGAGAGCTGGCAGCTAAATTTCTCAAAGTTTGAGGTTCCAGAAAACTAGATTTGCATCAAATTTTATTTTATTATTTTAAAATAGTACATCAGGTTGAATTGAACCAGAATTGAATTGTTTTGTTGCACAAGTCATTGGTACAGGTGAGGACCTAGCATACCATCGCAAAATAACAGCAGCTGCTACTTAAAACTAGTTTAAGGTATGAGTGACAAGTAACAACCAAGGGAAATGAAAACTGATGACATTTTTAAACTTGCAACCCACAAGATTTTTGGATGCTGCAGTGCATAATAGTAACTGAATCAAAAGGACAGGTGGCACCTCTTGACATCATTACATGCTCAATAAAAAAAATAATTGACGGGGACTTTCTTGGTGAGTGAATTGTTACTAAACTTGCTGTCATTACAAAATCTATTATCCTTAACATGCACTATAACTCAAAGGATGGGAAAAGATGTCTGCTTAGAGCCTGAGGCTGCTGCAGAATATGCAAATCACTCGAGTTGATCCTATATGCAAGCACAATAGAATGTATTAAGTGTGGATCTGTTTTTTGATTTTAAGAGTAATCAACTAAGCCACAGTGAAAATAGACACTTTAGCAAACAATCGCATGTACTGCAGTAATTTTTTCTCAGTTTTTATAGCCTCTTTAAGATGGTGCTTTTCTTTTAGACTACAATTTTGACATGCATTTCTAACTCTTGCCATCCCAAGTTACGAAGGCAGAATTTGTAGTAGAATCTGCAACTGCTTCATCAGCCTCAATGCTGGTTTAGTTTTTGTTATGCTGAAGTATAATGAAAATAGAAAAACCTGCAAATGCTGGAAATCTGAAATGGAAAATACTGGATGTAAGGCAGCATTTGAGAAAGAGGACCAGTTAGCGTTTCAGGTCTAACACATCAGAACTGGAAAGAAAACAAGTTACACAAGAGGTGGGGGAAGTGTGAATAGGAGTAAAGCTTTTAAAAGGCAAGGTCAGAGTTGTGATAAACTGAAGCCATTGGGTGGTTAAGTTAAAGTGCATAGAAAATTTTTATCAAAGTGCATATGTCACCATATACAACCCTGAGATTAATGTTCTTGTGGGCATACTCAGCAAATCTATAGAATAGTAACTATAACAAGATGAAAGAAAAATAACCATAATAGAATCAACGAAAGACTGTCCAACTAAGGCATTGAACCAGAGTGCAGAAGATAAACTGCAAATCTAAATATAAATAAATAGCAATAAATAACAGGAACTTGAGATAGAGTCCTTAAAGTGAGATCATTGGTTGTAGGAACATTTCAATGCTGGAGCAAGTGAGCAGAGTTAACTCCTTTTATTCAAGAGCCTGATGGTTGAGGGGTAGCAATTGTTCTGAACTTGGTGGTGAGAGTCCTGAGGCTCTTCTATTTTCCACCTGATGGCGGCAGTGGGAAGAGAGCAGGCCTGGATGGTGGGGATCTCTGGTTGCTGCTTTCCTGACACTGTTTCATGTAGATGTGCTCAATGGTTGGGAGGCTTTACCCAACATGTACTGGGCTGAATTACTAAATTTTGTAGGATTTTTCTATCTGAAATCTTTGGCGTTTTCATACCAGGCTGTGATTCAGAGTCAGGTTTATCATCACCAGCATGTGACATGAAATTTGTTAACTATGCAGCCAGTCAATATACTCTCCACTACACATCTATAGAAGTTTGTCAAAGTTTAGGCATCATGCCAAACCTCCACAAACTCTGAAGGAAGTAGAGGTGATGCCGTGCTTTCTTTGTAATTGCACTAATGCTGGGTCCAGGACACATCCTCCAAAATAATAACCCCTAGGAATTGAAAGTTGCTAATCCTCTCCACCTCTGAACCTCTGGCATCCTTCTCCTGAAGTTTATAATCAGCTCCATGATCTTGCTGACATTGAGTGAGAGGTTGTTGTGACAGCACTCATCCAAATTTTCAATCTCCCTGTTTGTTGATTCATCACCACCTTTGATTCGGTCCACGACAGTGGTGTCATCAGCAAAATTTGGCATTGTGCTTAGCCACACAGTCCTAGGTGGAAAGCAAGAAGAGCAGGCAGCAAAGCACATAGCCCTGTGGCACACCTCTGCTGATGGAGATCATGGAGTAGATGTTGCCAATCCAAAATGACTGGGTCTACAAGTAAGAAGGTCTATGATCCAATTGCACAAGGGAGTATTGAGGCCGAGGCTTACTGATTACTTTTGAGGGGGATGATAGCATTGAATGCTGAGCTGTAGGTTGATAAAGAGCATCCTGATGTATGCATCTTTGCTGTCCAGATGTTCCACGATTGAGTGAAGAGCCAATGGGATGGCATCTTCTGTGGACCTGTTGCTCCAGTAGGCAAATTGGAGTGGATCCAAGTTGCCTCTCAGGCAGGAGCTGAATGCTTCATCACTGATCTCACAAAACACTTATTCACTGTGGATATAAGTGCAACTGGGCGATAGTCATTGAGGCAGGTCACTCTTCTAGGGCACTGGTATAACTGAATCCTATATGTAGCAGGTAGGTACTACACTACTGAAGCAAGAGTTTGAAGGTTTCAGTGAACACACCTGCCAGATGGTCAGCATACTTCTTTAGTACATAGCCTGGTGCGCCAGCTGGTTCAGATGCTTTACATCAATTCACCCTCCTGAAAATAACCTGCACATCAGCTTCAGGGACTGGGATCACAGGGTCATCGGGGTTGTGGGGGTTCGCGATGGTTCCTCCATGTTCTGACAGTCAAAGCGAGCATAGAAGGAAGGCACTGAGCTCATCCGGAAGCCGAGTCCTGCTGTCTTCCATGTCACTTGAGTTAACTTGGTGGTGTTAGCATTCAAGCCCTACCACAGCTGCTGAGCATTGTGATAGCTTTTCGGAGATCATACCTGCACATGTAGCCTTCTTGGTCTCTGGACTTGAATGCCTCTGATGTGGCCCTCAGCAGATTTTGGATCCCATGGTTCATCCAAGGGGGAAACACCGAATAATTTGGCAGGGATCTACAGCTGTTTTAATAATGTGTTACAACCATGGAGTATTTATTCAGATCTCTAGCTGACAGCTTGAACGCAGCCCAGCCCAGTCCACTGACTCAAAGCCATCCCATAATCATTCCTGACTCCCTCTCGTTTTCCAAATTGGTGGAGCCTTGCTTCCTAGGTTCTGCTTGTATGCAAGGAGGAGAACAACCTAGTGATTCGATTTACCAAAATATGGTCTGACCAAGGAACAGGTAGGCACTCCTCATCTTAGTATAGCAGTGGTCATATTGGGACCTCTGATGCTACAAGTTATAAGCAGGTGATAATTGAGCAGGCTTTTCTTCAAACAAGCCTGGTTGAAATCTACAACTACGATTTGAAATGCATTGGGATGGGCTGTTTCTTGTTTGGAGATGGCATCATACAGTGTCGCGAGTACTTGATTATAATCCTTGGCCAGGATTACATCTGAGAACTAGAGGTAAATAGAATGGACAGCATTTGGGTGTACCAAGTTGAGGGAGCGTGAGTATGACAGAACAGCCATGTCAGAGCACCAACAAAAAGTTGAGGTTGTTAGAATGTAAAAGAACACCTAAAAGCTTTGAAATGCAGAGTTCAAGGAAATGCCCAGTGAGATGGGACGTGATAGATGGAAAGCCTGCAGCAGAACTGCCCACTTTTGACAAAATTGCCTGAAATTGTATGATTCAATATAGAGTTCACAAGGTCACAACAAGCAGGGAAATGTCAGAGTGAACATCAATCCTTATCAACAAAGAGCTAGAGCAAGGACAGACATGCCGTAACTGAAGATTGATTAATGGAGAATATTTCTGCACCTTAATTTTGGGTATTAGCAAAATTAAAAATATGTAAATGTTTCAACATATGCTTGTCCTTTTAAGTTTCCAGAATTGCAGGCTTTGATAATGAGGCGCTTCAGTTCAGATGGGGATGTAGATCTGGCTTGGGAATATGTACAACAGGTAAGCATTGGTACAAAAACTTTACTCCAGTCCAGTACAGCACAGCTAATGACTGGGGAAGCGGGGCTCGGGTGGGGGGGGGGGGGAAGAAAAGAGGTTTCTCCTCATCAGTAATTAGATTGCAAGGAAGCAAGATACTGTATTAGTAACTTTGGTATGGAATCTACATGGGATTGCTTAAATATGCAAATACAATATTTTAACCAGATGACCTGTGGCAAGTTGATTGGTTTCAGTGGAGAAGTATAGGCACAAAACTACATTTTAAACAGTTTGACCAATAAAAATAGACATACAAAATTGCCTTTGAGTTGCAGTTCCTGTGCAATAAGGATACTGTTCATGAAGGTGTTGTATACAGTTGAAATTCACCATGCAAGCGGTTAACCAAACTTAGTGAAAGATCTGCTTAAAAACACTTCATTGACAGTTATAGTCCCATTTGGTTTTCCTCCAGATCCACTGATCAATAAGCGTAGATTTGGGGTAAAGGATCTGTAAAATTGTTATGATGAAAGGCTATTGAGTTGCTTCTATACAGATGGTGTGTTAAGTCGAATGGGTTACAGCTTTGATTTCTAGCAGCTGCAGTATTGCTTTTAAAGTGTTAGGTTGATAGTCCTTGATGGCTTATTCTAATAACTTCCAATCTAGCACAATCTCAGCACGTCCTAGGATGTGGTTAACAACTGTACTCCAAGTCACCAGGGTCATTAAGGGAGATACACAAGTCTTGTTAAGGGAATAGCCTGGAAATCAGTAGTATGAGAAGGATAAATCTGTTGAATAATTTAAAATAACGTAGAGGTCAGTGGCAAGAATCCAGTAATATCCAAAGCAGCTGGAGGTCAGGGAGAGGCAATGAGAATTGGGTTTTTAAAATCAAGGCATTCCTTAATTGGAAATGTGAACAGTAATAGTTCAAGTTAAAAATGGATATTAGAGGTTAGATTCTGCAAGTTAACTAAGGATGACTGGTCGGGAGTGTATTGAAAGAGCGAGTTTGATGATTTGAAAAAGGCAAAAGGAAAAGTTAGAATGCTTGCAGTAGTAATTGATAACGTGCTTAAATTAACTGGTCAGTTCAGTTCAAAGTTGATGTGTAAAGAAATAGTCAGGGCATAGTCTGTACCAGAAACTTATGACAGTGGATGGAAGTTGACAGATTCCTGGGACTGGATGGGATATACCTCAGGTTACTACAGCAAGTGAGGGACGAGATTGCTGCACTTTCGGCAATGATCTTTGTGGTCTCACTGGCTCATAGTAGTACCAGATGATTCAAGAGCATGTCTTACGAAGATAGGATGAGCAAGCTAGGGTTTTTCTCTTTGGAGTAAAGGAGGATGAGAAGTGACTTTATATAGGAGAACATGGTAAGAGGTATAAATCAAGTGGATAGCCAGAGGCTTTACTAGGGTGGAATTAGCTAATATGAGGGTGTCTAATTTTAAGATGATTAGAGGAACATGTAAGGAGAAGTCAAAGGTATCTTTACACAGTGCTGGGTGTGTGGAATGCCATGCCAAGCTAGATACATTAGGGACATTTGCACGTAGAAGATAGAAAAATGGGCTATGGTGGGGGTGTGGCGTTAGATTGATCTTGGGCTAGGTTAAAAAGTCAGTACATCATTGTGGGCTAAAGGGTTTGTACTGTGCTGTAATGGTCTATGTTCTAATTCAGTCCTGGATGGAAAATGGGGTAATTCAAACTATGGATGAAGAGACTTAAGTTGGCTTTGGGCAGTAAGGACAGGTGGATAAGGGTTGGGAACATTAACACGGGTTACTGAAGAAATTTTCTTTCATACAAGATCAAATGTTTGATATTAAGTAGGCTAAAACCACTAATTCAACTTCCTTTCATGTAGAGTGATGGTGTTCGGCAAACTTGCTACCTCGCACATCAATACTGTCAAGAAGCTATCCGACAGATCTCTATGTTGTATCCTTCACCAGAAAGAGATGCTTTGATTCGACTTACAGATATTGTATTAACTCGGCACAAATGAGCGTGAAAGATCTCTACACCACTTGTGGCAGCTATTAAGATTGCAACTCAATTATCAAAAATTCCAAGTTGAAAGCCAAGACAGCAAGTTTGTTTACATTTTTGACCATGTACATAGCCTATGTAGAGAATGTTGTTGATCTGTTTTTGACCTCCAATGGCCTTTGAACACTGTACAATTCAATTTTAATTAGCTGTCCATGCAAAACAAGTTTTTATACTGAATGATTTATTATATAAAAGACTGTACATACAATTTTAACAGGTTATATACAAATTAAAAGAATGTTTTAAAGATGAAATTGAAGTTGATAAAACATCATAAGGCAGAAGTTAATAAGAAAGCCTCAGCATTACAATGTATGGCCTCAACACTGTGCCCTTTCAAAGCAAATAAATTTAGCTGTAATTTTGTTTGTACATTTTTTTTATTAAATCAGGCTCAAGCACTTTAGAAAATTAGAAAAATGTGGTACAAGAAATTTTAGAATGCCTCAAAAACTGGCACTGGATTAGCACCTGTCCTATTCCCTTTAGGCACAGGTCAAGATATGACAGTTCTGATCTGTATCAATTTGATTACAATAATTATGCACAATAGATTCTTGGTTTCTTATTAGCTTCACCATTTGAAGCAGTACTTTCAAAGAACAAACACTACCTACCAGAGGAACACAACTGAACACTGATTATGGAATTGGAGCCTTTCAGGACAGAAGATTCAAATATTTACTAAGGAATTTAGTAATACCCTTGAAATAAGTAATATTTTGCTGGAAAACAATCTTTCAAACCTGAGCCACCAGGTGTCAGAAACTGTTCTTAAAAAATTGTACAGTAGAATTGCCTGTTTCCACGTTAGAACCGAGCTAATAATTTCTTCACAGGAATACTATTCTAGAGGTTAGTAAATTATTCAATAAAATTAATCAGGACTATATAAACCCAATGATCCAGACAATTTCCACTGTACAATAAATCAACATACCTGACTGCACTTTGGTTCACTTTGTGACTACAGATGATTTTTCCCATTAAGTACATTTTATCAATACAAAATGTTTTACCTGTTAAGTACAAATTACTAATGTACTGTTTAGAAGACACCCAAGCTTTATCCACAACTGATTATAGACTCGTGACAGTTCATGAGATTACAATTTGAGTGCTCACAGAAATGAAAATTACAACATATTGGAAGCATTTCAGGTTAAAAAATGAATTGGCTACAATACATAAATTTGTTTACTTTTATGCATGCTATCAACAAGCACTAGTTGTAATTTAGGAATGACCTGAAGTCTCACGGAACTTTAACTAGCACTTACATTTTCACTTAGTGCCAATCTTGTTGTATTTTCAGTCTACTCACATCAGTATCATGCTGAACTCAAAAGTAATGGCATCCTTGAAAAGACTTCAATATATCCTCCCCAATTAACCCATAACCCCATATGCTTAGGCTTGCCTCTGAATAAAGAAAAGATGCAGGTTTTCATCAATCTGCATAGTGCATGATAGGCTCCACATAATTTCCAGGAAACAAACCAGTAATTCCATTGATGACACCTTCATACCAGCCATCATCATTCTTCTTTATAACATAAATGATTGAACCCTCCATGAAGGACAACTCATCATCTTTATCCTTTGAGTAGTCATATATTGCCACAACTGTTTAAGACAAAAGAAGATGTTATGAAACACCAAAAACCACAAGGTTAAGCCCAATATTAAAAAATAAATCTGAAAGCTACTGTCATTTCAAGTGCATTAAAAAATACAAAGCAGAAAGCAAAATACTTACCTCCATTCACCTTAAAATCATACCCCCTCAGTATTAGCCACTTATGCCCTGGGTGAAAGCTTCTAGCGATCTATCCATGCATCTTACCTTTTACACCCATCAAGTCACCTCATCCTCCTTCACTCCAGAGCCCTAGCTAACTCAACCTATCCTCATAAAACATGCTCTCTAATCCAGACGAAATCCTGTTAAATCTCCTCTGCACCCTCTCTAAAGCTCCCCCATCTTTCCTATGAGGCAACCAGAATGGAACACAATAATCCAAATGTGATCAAACCAAAGTTGTATAGAGCTACAACCTAATGAAGGCCAAGACACCACACACCTTCTTCACTACCCTATAAATTTGTGTGGCAACTTTGAGGGATTTAGGGGCCACAAGATGTCTCTATTCCTCCAAACTGATCAAGAATCCTGCCATTAATTCTATATTCTGCCTTCAAATTCAACCTTACAAAGTTAATCACTTCACACTTCTCCAGACTGAACTCCATCTGCCTCTTCTCACTATCAGCTGTCCTCTACATTATCCACTCCACCAATCTTCATGTGATCTGCAAGCTTACTAACCCACCCTTCCATTTCCTCATCCAAGTCATTTATGAAAAAGGACACTGATGGTCACTGACCTTCAAACAGAAAACAGACTACCTACTACAACCCCTCTGCCTTCTATGGGCAAGCCAATCCTGAATCCACACAGCCAGTTTCCCTGGATCCCATGCTTCCTGATTTTCCAAATGAGCCTACCATGGGGAGCCTTGCTGAAATCCATATACACCACATCCACTGCTCTACCTTCAATGTGCTTTGTCACATCCTCAAAAAGATCAATCAAGCTCGTGAGGCATGACCTACTCCTCACAAAACTATGTTGAATGAGAAATGCATTTCCAAACACGTGTAAATCCTGTCTTAAGAATTTTCTCCAATAGTTTGCCTACCACTGAAATAAGACTCATTGGTCTACGATTCCCAGGGTTATGCATACTCCCTTTCCTGAAAAAAGTAACATCTGCCAGCCTCCAATCATCTAATACTACTGTGGCCAGTGAGGAACCAAAGATCATTGCCAAGGGTACACAACCTTCCCATGGTAACCTGCGGCATGTACTATCTAGGCCCAGGGACTTAGCTAACCTAATGTTTTTTAAAGGTCCCAGCTCATCCTCTTTCGTAATGACGACATGGTCTCACAAATCAACCTGCTTTACACTGTCCTCAAAAACATTGAGGTCCCCATTGCTGATGATTCCTAGAGTATTCATGGAAAGATCTCCCCTATCTTTCAATGGCACAGTTCCTCCTCTATCTGTGATCGGTTCTACCATCACTCTTGTCATCCTGTTCTTCACGCATGTACAGAACATCTTGGGATAATCCCTAAATCTTGCTTAGCAAGGCCTTCTCATGCCCCCTTTTAGCTTTCCTAAGACCATTCTTAAAATCCTACCCGCCAGCTCTCTGGAGCCCCGTCTGATCCTTACTTACTAAACCTTAAAAGATTCTTTCTTTCTCTTCCCTACATCTCTCAGCAACTATATAGTGTCTTCCCCTACCATTCTTTCCCTGCCTCAATTGGACAAACCTAACAAGAACCACATGTGACTGTTCCCTAAACAACCTCCATATTTCTGTTGTGTATTTCCATAAAAACATCCATTCCCAATTTATACTCCCAAGTGACTGCCTAATAGCATCATAATCCCCCTTAACACCAATTAAATATATTAACATAAAGTCTGCTCCGATGGCAAAGGTGAGGGAGTTGTGGTCACTGTCGCTGAAATGTTCAACCATCAAGAGATCTATAACCTGACACACTTCATCAACTAGCATCAGATCCAGTATAGCCTCTCCTTGAGTCAGCCTGTCTAAATGTTGCATCAAGAATCATTCCTGGACACACCTAACAAATTCCACTCCAACTAAATCTTCTGCCTTATGAAGGTGCCAATCAATATCACAAGACCACAAGATATTGGAGCAGAAGTAGGCCATTTGACCCATTGAGTCTGCTCCGCCAGTCAATCATGGGCTGATCCAATTCTAAAAATCATCCCACACCCCTGCCTTCTGGGGTGTATACACTGGAATTTAGAAGGATGAGAGGGGATCTGATTGAAACATAAGATTATTAAGGGACTGGTCATGCTAGAGACAGGAAACATGTTCCCGATGTTGGGGGAGTCCAGAACCATAGGCCACAGTTTAAGAATAAGGGGTAGACAATTTAGAACAGAGTTGAGGAAAAACTTTTTCACACATAGAGTTGTGGCTCTGTGGAATGCTCTGCCTCAGAAGGCAGTGGAGGCCAATACTCTGGATGCTTTCAAGAAAGAGTTAGATAGAGCTCTTAAAGATAGCGGAATGAAGGGATATGGGGAGAAGGCAGGAAAAGGGGACTGTGGATGATCAGCCATGATCACAGTGAATGGTGCTGGCTCGAAGGGCTGAATGGCCTACCCCTGCACCTATTGTCTATTCTCCCCATACTCTTTGATGCCCTGGCTAATCAAGAACCCACCTATCTCAGTCTTAAATGCACCCAATGACTTGGCCTCCACAGCCACTCATGGCAACAAATTCCACGTATTTACCACCACCTTACTAAAGTAATTTCTCCGCACCTCTGTTCCAATTGGATATCCTTCAATCCTGAAGTCGTGCCCTCTTGTCCTAGACTCCCCAACCATGGGAAATAACTTTGCCATATCTAATCTGTTTAGGCCTTTTAACATTCAGAATGCTTCTATGTGATCCCCCTCATTCTCCTGAACTCCAGGGAAGCTGCCAGATACTCCTCATACAGTAACTCTTTCATTCTTGTGAATCTTCTCTGAACCTTCTCCAGTGTCAGTATATCCTTTCTAAAAATAAGGAGCCTAAAACTGCACACTATACTCCCAAGTGTGGTCTCACGAATGCCGTAACCAGCCTCAACATCACATCTCTGCTCTTATATTCTATACCTCTAGAAAAGAATGCCAACATTGCATTCGCCTTCTTCACCACTGACTTAACCTCAAGATTAACCTTTAGGGTATCCTGCACAAGGACTCCCAGAGTGATTGCTCCCTTTCTGTTTTTGACCTCCATCCACAATGACCCAGTCAACAACCCTTCCAGAACATTCGCTCTTTCTGCAGCTGTGATACTATCCTGATTAGCCATGCCCCTCCCCAGCACTTAACTCCCTCCTGTGCCTTTTGAAACATCTAAATCCCATGAAATCTAGCAGCCATCCCTACCCTTGTAACAGCCAAGTCTCTGTAATGGCTATAATGTTGTAGTTCCATGTAGTGACCCATGCTCCAGATTCTTCTTGCATTAAGATACACTTCAACCCAGATCACTAACTGCAATTTTGCCCCATCTACTGCTTCTCCTTCCTCACAATATCTCGACATGCTGCTTCTACCTGTAAACCAATTGCCCCATCTTCTGGCCTGTCGCTCTGGTTTCCATCCCCTTGCCAAACTAATTTAAACCCTACCCAATAGCTCTGTGGCAAACTTGCCCACAAGGATAATGGTCTGTCTGAAGTTCAGGTGTAACGCATACTTTCCCCAGAAACCACAGAAACTACAGCACAGAAACAGGCCTTTTGGCCCTTCTTGGCTGTGCCGAACCATTTTCTGCCTAGTCCCACTGACCTGCACACGGACCATAACCCTCCATACACCTCCCATCCATGTATCTGTCCAATTGATTCTTAAATGTTAAAAAAGAACCCGCATTTACCACCTTGTCTGGCAGCTCATTCCATACTCCCACCACTCTCTGTGTGAAGAAGCTCCCCCTAATGTTCCCATTAAACTTTTCCCCCCTCACCCTAAACCCATGTCCTCTGGTTTTTTTCTCCCCTTGCCTCAGTGGAAAAAGCCTGCTTGCATTCACTCTATCTATACACCTCTATCAAATCTCCCCTCATTCTTCTACGCTCCAGGGAATAAAGTCCCAACCTATTCAACCTTTCTCTGTAACTGAGTTTCTCAAGTCTCGGCAACATCCTTGTAAACCTTCTCTGCCTCTTTCAACCTATTTATATCCTTCCTGTAATTTGGTGACCAAAACTGAACACAATACTCCAGATTCGGCCTCACCAATGCCTTATACAACCTCATCATAACATTCCAGCTCTTATACTCAATACTTTGATTAATAAAGGCCAATGTACCAAAAGCTCTCTTTACGACCCTATCTACCTGTGACGCCACTTTTAGGGAATTTTGTATCTGTATTCCCAGATCCCTCTGTTCCACTGCACTCCTCAGTGCCTTACCATTAACCCTGTATGTTCTACGTTGGTTTGTCCTTCCAATGTGCAATACCTCACACTTGTCTGCATTAAACTCCATCTGCCATTTTTCAGCCCATTTTTCCAGCTGGTCCAAGTCCCTCTGCAGGCTCTGAAAACCTTCCTCACTGTCTACTACACCTCCAATCTTTGTATCATCAGCAAACTTGCTGACCCAATTTACCACATTATCATCCAGATCATTGATATAGATAACAAATAACAATGGACCCAGCACTGATCCCTGTGGCACACCACTAATCACAGGCCTCCACTCAGAGAAGCAATTCTCTACCACCACTCTCTGGCTTCTTCCATCGAGCCAATGTCTAATCCAATTTACCACCTCTCCATGTATACCTAGCAACTGAATTTTCCTAACTAACCTCCCATGCAGGACCTTGTCAAAGGCCTTACTGAAGTCCATGTAGACAATATCCACTGCCTTCCCTTCATCCACTTTCCTGGTAACCTCCTCGAAAAACTCCAATAGATTGGTCAAACATGACCTACCATGCACAAAGCCATGTTGACTCTCCCTAATAAGACCCAGTCTATCCAAATGCTTGTAGATTCTGTCTCTTAGTACTCCCTCCAATAACTTACCTACTACCAACGTTAAACTTACTGGCCCATAATTTCCCAGATTACTTTTCGATCCTTTTTTAAACAACGGAACAACATGAGCCACTCTCCAATCCTCCGGCACCTCACCTGTAGACAGCGACATTTTAAATATTTCTGCCAGGGCCCCTGCAATTTCAACACTAGTCTCCTTCAAGGTCCGAGGAACACCCTGTCAGGTCCCGGGGATTTATCCACTTTAATTTTCCTCAAGACAGCAAGGACCTCCTCCTTTTCAATCTGTACAGTTTCCATGATCTCACTACTTGTTTCCCTTAATTCCATAGATTTCATGCCAGTTTCCTTAGTAAACACAGATGCAAAAAACCTATTTAAGATCTCCCCCATTTCCTTTGGTTCCACACATAGCCAACCACTCTGATCTTCAAGAGGACCAATTTTATCCCTTACAATCCTTTTGCTCCTAATATACCTGTAAAAGCTCTTTGGATTATCCTTCACTTTGACTGCCAAGGCAACCTCATGTCTTCTTTTAGCCCTCCTGATTTCTTTAAGTATTTTCGTGCACTTCTTATACTCCTCAAGCACCTTATTTACTCCCTGCTTCCTATACACGTCATACAACTCCCTCTTCTTCTTTATCAGAGTTGCAATATCCCTTGAGAACCAAGGTTCCTTATTGCTATTCACCTTGCCTTTAATCCTGACAGGAACATACAAATTCTGCACTCTCAAAATTTCTGCTTTGAAGGCTTCCCACCTATCGATCACATCCATGCCAGAGAACAACCTGTCCCAATCCACGCTTTTTAGATCCTTTTTCATTTCTTCAAATTTGGCCTTCTTCCAGTTAAGAACCTCAACCCTAGGACCAGATCTATCCTTGTCCATGATCAAGTTGAAACTAATCGTGTTATGATCATTGGAACCAAAGTGCTCCCCTACACAGACTTCTGTCACTTGTCCCAACTCGTTTCCTAACAGGAGATCCAACATTGCATCCCCTCTAGTTGGTCCCTCTATATATTAATTTAGAAAACTTTCCTGAACACATTTTACAAACTCTAAACCATCTAGACCCCTAACAGTATTGGAGACCCAATCAATATATGTAAAATTAAAATCCCCTACCACCACAACTTTATGTTTCCTGCAGTTGCCTGCTATCTCTCTGCAGATTTGCACTTCCAATTCTCTTTGACTATTGGGTGGTCTGTAATACAATCCCACTAATGTGGCCATACCTTTCCTGTTTCTCAGCTCCACCCACAAGGACTCAGTAGACAAGCCCTCTAATCTGTCCTGCCTGAGCACTGCTGTAATATTTTCCCTAACAAGCAATGCTACTCCCCCACCTTTCATTCCTCTGCCTCGATCACATCTGAAACATCGGAACCCTGGAATATTAAGCTGCCAGTCCTGCCCCTCCTGTAGCCAAGTTTCACTAATTGCTACAACATCATAATTTCACGTGTCAATCCACGCCCTCAACTCATCCGCCTTCCCTGCAATACTCCTAGCATTGAAATATATACACCTCAGAAGATTTTTACCACCACTCACAACCTTTCTATTAGTGGATTTGCTTGAACTTTTAACATAATTTATTTTCACCCCAGCCACAAGAGATCCAATAATCCACAAATCCCCAACCAATTTCTCAGCCACACATTCATCTGTTAAATCATCCTATTCTTAAGCCTCACTGACACATGGCACAAGCAGCAACCAGAGGCTCCTACCCCTGAGGCCTTCTTTTTAGCTTCCTACCTAGCTCCCTGCATTCTCTCTCCTTGTTAGCCATTAAAGTACATTATCAAAATATGTATACTATATACAACCTTGAGATTTGTCTTAAAGCAGCCACAAGAAACACAATTGAACCATTTTAAAAAAGACCGTCAAACACCCAATGTGCAGAAAAAAATAAAAACACGAGTAACATTCAGAACTGAAATTCACAAAAGCGAGTCTACAGCTACAAAGCCAGTCATCATTGCAGCTGATCCAGGAGCCCATTGGTTGCAGACCACAGCCTCAGTTCAGTGCAGAGACACGTAAACCTTGTGGAACAGCAAGCTGAACACCAGCCTATCCCTCTCCTCTGGCCCCAACACCCTGACCTTTTCAATCTGGCCCAGTGCTTACATCAACCAAATCTCAGGTCAGTCCTCACTCTTGCATCCAAGGCACAATTTTAAAAAAATCAAGTGCAGTCACATTTCTTTATATTCTACTTATCAACCTATTCTGTGAACAATTTTCTCTCTGCATTCTCTAATTTTGTATTGTCATAACTCAATTTAATAACAAAATGTAACTATCACCCATTAAAGAAAAATCCAACAAAATTCCAGCTACATCCCAGCATGTCAATTGACACCTCAATTTTTTACTATTATTACTATCAGACCAAATCAAATAAAGCAGTGTGTTTTCACAATTTTTTGGTGTGTTCAAAATTGGAGGTTACTTCATTTAAGACAAATGGTTTAAAAAAGTAAATTTACTGCTATAGAAGTATTTTGCCTCAAATTTAAATCTTTTGGCAGAGACCATTTCATCTAAGCTCATTCCTGTAACAAGAGTTTGTGACAAAGCACAATGAAGTCCAACTCCTGCAAGACATTTTAATGCACAGCTCCATTTTATTTTTAATCCTAAGTATGCCCTTGATCATTTGAAGTGATTAATAAAATAACATTTCACAATCATAATCTACCCAATCAACAATAAAAGCTCTAGATGTCAAGGATACGCAGCAGCTCTAAAGGGGAAATGACCCGTGCATTGCCACAAATGACCTTTTCCTCATTACTACCTGGAATTTAAAGTTTTTGATTAAAATTTTGGAGATTCTGCTTCAATATAGTTCATAGATACACTTCCTGTACGTCCTCAAACAAAATCACTTGCCTTTCTCAATATAAGTCTTTGGTGCCCAATGAGGGTCCGAATCAGCATACGGGTCATTGTATTGCACGACTGCTGCCTCTTCATCCTCATAGTCCACAGGGGGTGGAGGAGGAGGAGGTGGGGATTCATCAAACATTGGTAAGTCATCTGGTGGGGGAGGTGGTGGGGGAGTTGGACTATCAGCAACTGTAGCAATGTGAAAATTTAAGAGATATAATCAGATATTTAACATTTTACTCGCAATAAAAACATTTCCAGACATTTTGTATTTCAGGCTTTGCCAAACATGCAAAGAATATCACATCAGTTAGTCATAATCATTTAAGTTCTACATAAAGATATTTAATGCAAGCTGTCTCAGTCAAGATGCAATTCCAAGCAACTTCCGAAAGTTCATAATTCAATGCCTATTATTTTAGTTGTTGAAAGATTGATTCAATTACAAATTTTGTTGCGATTAATAAACGTGTTCAATTTAGTTTAAATCCTTTGAATTTAGGATTTAATAAGACTGAATTGTGAAATTGTTTACAGATATTAAAATTATTCAGCATCTGGACAAAGACCAATTTAGATCATTCAAAGCAGTATGTGATTCTGAAAGAATTATTCTGCAAATCAAAATATTTAATGCATTTCCTTTTTTGTTACAAGGAAATGCATCAAAAAATTCATTAATTCTTTAGATTTTGATGCATGGAGACTCCAAAATTTTCAGAAATCCTTAGTTCTACTTGGAAAGATAGTTGGAAATCTATCAGAAGTATGATATAAAAACACTATGTTATGGGATTAGGAATTTTAAAGCAAATTAATACAAATGTAGCAGTTCAAGTAACTGCTCTATATATTTACACAGAATTCAGTACAAGGAGGTAGTGCTCAGCTTACCATTTATACGAAATTCAAGAATCAATATATGCAATTACTGTCCACAGATGGCAACTTTGTATTCCTAGATTTTAAATATTGACACTGACAATACTCAGCACATCTTTTAGCAGATAAAATCTAAAGTATTCTTTGCACTAATGCAAAACTATACAGCAAGATGAACAGGAGAGAGTTTATTAATTCTCAGTTCTAACACATGCACCTAACAACAGGCTTCCACTAAAAGTCTTAATTAGATGTACAATACACAGAACAATATATTTGAAAACCAAGTTCTGTTGAGTTAATCAAATAAAATTCCTCATTAGAATTTCATTTCATCACCTAAAAGTTTGTTTGAATCAACAAGGGCATAATATTTAAATTATTTGCAATGTATGCAAAAATTTTAGCCTGAAACAAAATCTGCACAAGAGTTTAAGCTATAGTTTGAAAAATCCAATTAAGATTTCAGCAGCAAATTTAATATTTACAGGCCTGATGCAAAATAGGCTGAACCCAAAAGATACACCAGTTGGTATATTAAAATATTAATAGGAACTGAATATTGCACATCAAGAAATAAAGTCAGGGTATGCAACTGAAAATGTAACAAATGAGCAAACAGCTGGTGAAGTGTTCTAAGTGGAAAGTAGCAGTGAAATTTCTAGAACTTGTGAATATGCTAATCATGCAATCTTCTTTCCTTAGATGAAAAATGGATGCATCTACTTAAGCCTTCAAACTTACTGTTTTCTTGCACCCTGGCCACGAAGCCTGTGAGAGGTATCTGTGGAGTCAGTTGAGGCATAGGGGGAGGGGGTGGAGCTAGGGATGCTGGCAAGAACAAAGGCCACATTGGAACAACATGAAGGGTAGAAGAAAAAGGCAAACAAAAAGCTGTCAACCACATTGACTTAGAACATACAATTACTTAACGGGCAGTGCAACCTCATTTCTCCAAAGATAAAAATAAATTTACTTAGAGATAGCTTTAGGAATTGTACTGATTGGAGGATTTTAGAGCATTTTAAGTACAATTGGAAATGTATTCAATTAGTTTCTACACAAGTCTAAATTAAAAGCCAAACATATGTAAATAAGGTGCCACTACAGTAATACTTTATAATGAGGTTCCACTGCATCACATACTTTAGATGACAGAAAAAAAGGAAAACTACATTTGCCAAGACAAAGTTTTTGAAAAATTGATGGTTCCAACATTAACAATTACAAGGAGCTACCCAACTGAAGCTACAGTTATCCAGATGTTCATGAATTTATTAGTTTTATAAACAGCCTTCTAACTACAATGTCTTAGCCTGGACAGAAAACAATCTGGGGATTTGCTTCAGCAAGCTTCTGTCTGTTAGTTGAAGGAAGGAAGGGAGTATGTCCCAATGCTTTCACAAGCTAAAGGAAACCCTGCACAAAGAAAATGCAGCTTGTTGACTAGAATGCCAACAGTATCAGCTCAGTATCTCAGCAAAGAGAGAGTAATGTGATTTAAATTGCTAAGAAATGTAGTAGTTAATATGAAATGAAAAGTGGTTCACAAAATTATCCAGTTCTCTTTTCTGCAAAGTGAATATGCTTTTCCAAGGGGTTAACATCTATAATACAGCACACAGACCAGGTTCAAAATAAAATTCAGGTAAACCAAAAAGTGAATTTACTAACAGTAGGCTGCATTCACATGGTCAAAGGAAAAGTTCTGAATGTCCAGTAGGAGGAATGAAACATCAAGTCACAATTATAACAGAACTGGAAGGACCAGACCATGAAAAACATGAAAAACACACTGCTACAGCAGCAACGAACAGTTAGAAGGTTTCAGAAGAGTTCAGAAAGTGATTTTGCAAAGCCAAAAAGAATAATTTCTTGTGAGAGGATAATTTCAATCTCAAAAAGAAATTCCAAGATCATTGCTCCTTTAACCACAGTTTAAGCACTGGATTAGTTCTTTATTTAGGACAACCATCGTGTCTCTTTATTTTAGTTTTAGGAAAATGTAGCAGAATTATTTTTACCAGTTGTCTTTTTTAAAAAATCAGCATCAAATTTACCAGCAGCCAGCTTTACCTGCTGCATAAAGAAATGTGAGATACAGTCATTTTTAACAGGTAAACTGAAATTTGTAACTACAGATACTTTCTGAACTGGCAGGTTCCCCCCACCCATCCCCCATAGGTGTCTTCATTTTCAAAAAGCTCAGTAAATACAGCTAAGGAATATTCTAACAATCTAATAGCACCTAAGCAGCTGGAAAAAAGGAATCTTTGTAGACATCAGCAATCAGCTGAAGTTTTGCACCAACTCCCACTTCACATCATCCATCCACTTAGAACAGGAAGCAACTGACAGATGGTGACAGATCTACCTTTCAGCTTTAGGCCAATATCATAATAGGGAAAAAAAAGGGGGAAATGTGACAAACAGAAGCGCGAGACATTTAGGAAGGAAAACTCGGCAAACCACACAATTGTATACGAGTGAAAGTAGCTGTTTTCTAGTTGAATCTATAGAAAGACAAACTCATAAGTCTAACAACAATTATTTAAAAAATAGAGAAATAGACCAGAGTCATACTTACCCAAATTTCTCAAAGCAAAGCCATTTATAAAAACATTCACAAATAGGAGCAGAGATAAAATGGGACAGAGCCAACACTCAGGGAGAAAAAGAGCCTAGGTAGCAACATAATGTGGGAACAACACCAGATCAGGAAGTGATAGCCCTTGCTGTTCAAATGAGTTTACCTCAACTCTGGATCCTTACCGAGGTCAATATATGCTGCAGCTCATTTTCTACGAACAACTGCCTTTGTCAAAAGAAAAATTCTTTATCCCGAAACCATAGCAGCAAAGAATTTCTTCAAGGATAGCTGCGCAAACATTCAATTCTAGCAAAGCAATTTCTCAGCTATTGTGAAGCTGGGTCATGAGTTTTTTTTTTAAAAAAAAATAGGACTCTTGCTCAAAATCTGCAAGTTCCAAATTTCAGACTGAAATAATTTGGTACACTGAGGACTGCCCATTGTTCATAACTGCCTATGGTTTCAGAGTCTCCGTTGTACATTTTAATTAATAGCTTGAATGCTCTCACCATTAGAATTTCCAAATAAAGACTTCCATAAGTAACCCTTTATATAAATTTCAGCATCTACAAGATGATACCAACATCTCTGAACAGACACAAATCTTCCAGAATGTGACAAATCGCAGCCAGCCTAACACTTTCTAAAAGCACAAAATTGAATTTAAACTTTTCCTGCTCATTCCTTCCAACTCCCACGAGTTCCCTGTGCTTTTGCTAAATTAGTCTCCTGGATATACAATAACACAATTTTGAGGTTATTTGTATTTTGAGCATTGCCTCACATAATTCAAAAACCCTTAGTAAGATAAAGAATCCAAGACTGCAGATAGCTACCAGATCTGGATCAATTAAAGCGGGAGCTATACCTTCTACACTTGAGCCTGTAAATTTTATGGAATCTTGTTGCAGCATCTTAACCAGAATTATTGTCAGTTATTCTTCATTCACCCTCTCCAACAGCCACCGGATTCCTCCAGCAATTTGTTTTTGTCTATTAACTCCAAACATGTCTCTATCACTACCTTGTTCTTTAAAACACTACTAAAACTCTGCTTTAATCACTCAAGATGTTCACTGTGAAACTTGATAATTTACAAAAAACCTGTCTACCCTCATACAATATTGCTTCAACTATCCAAAATGACTTGAGCCAAACCAGAAGTTCCAGTTCATTTAACCACAGCTGTCTTCAAGTATACTTATGCACTGAAAATAAAAACCTAACAAATCACATTTGTATTTTTAGCATAGCCTCAAAAAAAAATACCCTATCTAAGCAAGTTGGAAGGCTGAAAAAGCGGAATGGTGTGAATGTTTTTCATATTTCTGAATGTCCTATTTCACACCTGCCATGCACTCTGAACCAAGATTGTTTACTGACTCCAAGTTAAACCATCTGAAAGGCCAAAGTGTTAACTAGATCTTTTAATATTTTCTGGATACTGCCTTTACTTTGTGATGATTAAAAGAATACCTTTCAAACTATTGCAGTCGCAAATACACCTATTAAAACTAATGGTGGAAAGGTATTCCTATACTGACTAGCCAAAAGATTACACGTGCCTCAAATGTTTAAGAAGCCAGGCTGTCATTGATCAGATGTCTGTTCTCTCAAGAGATATCACATCCCTTGCCATTCAAACTAACAGATCACCTGCACGTCTTGCAAAACCATGCACAAATCAGGTATCAAACATTAACTTTTCTTCTTTTGAAGGATACATTTTGTCTACAGCCAAATAAGTCTTACTACAAATTATTTTGAGGGTGGGGTTCTTTTAACACTAGTTTGCAGATTATGTTGAGTGCTTAATCTTATCTACCTCCTATATAGACCATTTTAATTCCCTATTTTACTTCTCATATGGAAATCCACATGAAACAGACACAAAACATCAAGACATCAACCACACATCCTAAACTGCAATTTTCTGCTCCGTCAAAACTATCGCTGACTTGAAAACAAATTCCAGTCAACTCTAATCAGTGATCTTAACTATATTTTTGGGAGTTCAAAAGAAAGCAACTTAGTACATACTGAAATCCATGGAACTGCTTTACAAGATTTCTAAAGTAAAATCAAAAATGATTAAAAAAACTCAGCCAGCATCTGTGGGAAAAAAAGCAGCCTGCGGCAATCTGAAATGTTAACTCTTTCTATAGTTGCTCCCTGACCTGCTGAGTGTTTCCAGTATTTTCATTTCTTTGGCAGCTTATTCCAATTACCTGACACCCTGTGTGTCAAAAACCAGTCCCTCGTGTCCCTTTTAAATCTTTTCCTCTCTCACCTTAAACCTATGCCCTCTAACTTTAGACTCCTCCAACTTGGGAAGATGCCATTCACAGTGTACAGTCTGCCTTCATTTAATTTCCTAAAACACATTTACTTCATACTTATCCAAGTTAAATGCCATCTACCATTCCTTTGTCCACTTTGTTACTGTACCATTTATAGAAATGAACGAGTAACACTGTCAGAACTTGACCCTGGAAGATGATCAAAGGGACAGTAAAATGGCATGTATTCAATGAGACATCATGCCCCAATTACCTCAGTATGCAATACTGCTATATATTTGAAAGCAGAATTAAAGCATAAGCCTTACTTGAATTTTGAGCATAAAGAGGGCCACCATTAATATGAGGCTGCACAGAAAACTGAGATGTCACTGAAGGATTTCGCCTGAAGCCCCCTGAAGAAGCCGTGGAGGTTGTGGAATTATGCCGAGAGATCTGCCTGGTCATGGTACTGTACTGGGAACCAGGAGCCGAACCAGGGCCAGCTGAATGTGTTAAGAAAAGCAAGAGCAGAGGAAAGGGGAAAAAAAAGGCATTATTCCATAATTCCCAACAGACTTGATTAGTGAAAGGAAACACAAACCCTCAAACCAGCCATAGTAGGGAGAAAGTGAGTCAATACAATGCAAGATCTAAAATTCCTGCCTGTTCCATTAAAAACAATTGATACAACTTTGCCAACAAGGAAAAGCACCACTTGTTGTTACCGCTCCTGTTCATCTTATCACTGTGTAAAGTTTGGCACTGATTATATGCACTTTATCCTAGACTTCCAAATGAAGCATCTTATTTCCTGTTGAAGCTGGATGTAGGCAAAGACTCAAACAAAAGTACAAATTTTGACCAGCCCTCAGTTATAAAACAATGTAACAGCAATGAGCCAGTTAAGACTTTTAAAACACATTTAAGAATTTGATTATTTCAATATCAAAATTATTTGGAAGTGATTTATCTTTAATAAAAGGCCCAAAGGCAATTTGATCCATGTTGGTGTCATGGCCAGCTTTGACAAAAATTACTAGACTTGTCCCCTTCACTTCCCCTGTATTCTACTTCTTTCTTTCCCTTCCCACCACCTAGTGGTATGACAAATAACTCTAAAGAGAAAATGGGATGGCTAGCCCAAGTATTTTTTAAAGAGCCTAATCTTTGGCTGGTGAGGGGGAGGTGATAAAAAGGGCATCTTGGATGGTTTCATTACATATACCAGAAAGATTCTAGGTCCAATTACCAGGCAGCCAGGTGAGAACTGTACCAGTGGTCCTAGACAGTTACTGCCAAGGACAAACATAACATTAGTAAAACAAAAAGAAAAATTGGTACGCAAGCATTGCACAGGTCCAGATTGGCTCAGGTTCCAAATATGACCCATCTAAAACATTGCCAACCCTCAAAGGACCAATCAATAAATATTTAAAGCAGCAATAGTGGAACTATACTTCAGCAAGTAGTCTACACTATTGCTTCCAAATGGAAGATTCTAAAAGGGACAGACAGGCTAGCTTCTACAACTATAGTTAAGGTTTCAGTACCCCATGATTAATTATCTAAAACTTGAGATGGGAAACAACTTTTCATTCCGAATTACAAGCGTTTCATATTCAAACACTATGGATGCTCAGTTGTTGAATTGGGGATAGAGAGATCTTTAGAACTAAGGGCATCAACACAAAAGGATGTCGTGTTCTAAAAAGAAACTGATTGGTAAAGAAATAGAGAGAACAGGCCTTCGAGTTAACATTTCAGACTTTTAAATATTCCAGTACTGAATCACTGGAATTCTTTCCTTAAAGACAACATGGATTAAAAGGACTTTTGCCTGTAAGCATTTGATTATCACCCAACACCTTTGCACCAAGCTTTAGTATTTGTTACCCATTGCAAATCAACACCATTAACCACATCCATTGAGTCAGCTGTAAATGAAAGGAGAGATGAGTGAATAAATCCATGCTGGAGTCAGTCTCACCTACGAAATCGCCCACAGGCAGTGGAGGGGGTGGTGGTGGCAGGGAAGGGGACCCAGCAGGAATAGAATATGGTGCTAAAAGAAAATACATTGTGATTATAAAAGATCTAATATACTTGTATATGGAATACAAATAAAGATCTGTGCTGCTGGCAGCTAAAATGATCAGTTAACCCAAGACAACTGCAAGTACCATTTGTGTATGCATTTATCAATGCATGTGGTTTAATTTTAGGTCAAGGGATTTGACAAGATTTATGACCTATCATTTAAAAAAAAACAAGACTTTCCTCCCAGTAAAAAGTTCACAGTGAAACAAATTTACTTCCAGCAAAATATTTCAAAATTTAAATTCTTGCTTATCATTGAATTCATTTTTGGGGGAAAAAACAGCTATTATACTCCAGCTTTGCTTCCAGAAAATGCCATTTCAGTTTTGCTTTAATTAGGCTCAGCTATAATGAAACATATATATGAGAGTATCCTTTGAATAAAAGGTTCACTCACCACTATGTACAACAGTGCATACTTGAATAGATTGCATTATTATGTTTGCAAACAGACATTGCTAAATTTCTTCCCAGCCATTCCAAAAAAAGTCTATATATTACATGAAATATATATATTTTGATTTGCCTTACAATAACCAACAATATCTCCCACTCAAACATGAAATTTTAGATTCACATTACAGCTAGCACTGCACTTTACAGGAAATGCCATGTAAAGCCTGTTGGATCTACCCGAACATCTGGAATAAAGCATTGCTGCATTTTAAAAATCACTCATCAATTATCTTTCAAAGCAATAGATTAAAATTATACAAGTATTTTAGCAAATATCCAAGTCTGAAATTTAGACATTTACTTTTAACTTGATTTCATTCTTAAAAGTTAAATGTATTAAAGTCTATTCTCCCTGGGATTTAACTTTTTCGTCAGTAAGTATTTAGCTACTTAGCAGTCCATAAGTGGCATTAGCTTAATATTTAATAACAAAAGTGCATTTTTGCACATTTACAATGTCTCAAGGAGCTGTGATGGAGAAGTTGGTGTAAAAGTAGATGCAATGTACAGAGAGACAGAGAGGATAAACAGTGGATAAGGTATAAATGCTGTCAGCTGGATTGGTTGAAATGTGCTTAAATAGAGAAGTATTAAGAACAAGGGTGATGAACTTAAAAGCATGGATCAGTACATAGAGTTATGATGTTGTGGCCATTACAGACACTGTATGAGAAGGGCACGAATGGTTGCTTGATGCTCTGGGTTTAGATGTTTCAAAAGCAAGGGGTGAGGAAGTAGCATTGCTAATCAAAGATAGCATCACAGCTGCAGAAAGGGATGACGTCGTGGAGAGATTGTCTACTGAGTCATTCTGGGTAGAAGTCAGAATTAGGAGGGGGGCAATTGTCCGGGCAGGGAGTATTCTACAGGCCCTTCAGTAGTCACCAGGACACTGAGCAGCAGATAAGTAGGCAGATTTTGGAAAGGTACAAAGGATTGTTGTCATGGGAGACCTCAATCTCCCTAAAACCGACTGGCACCTCCTTAGTACAAAAGGCCAAAATTCATTAGGTATGTCCAGGAGAGCCCATCCTGTGCTGCCCTGTATACTATGCTCATTGTTCAAAATCAAATGTCAACTCTAATTGTTTTGAACTGATAACTGCATTTGCCATCTCTTTTGACAAATATTAAGTCTCAACTCAAAGTAGAAATTGAACACATACCAGAATATCCATCTCCAGTTTTAAGTTAAAATGAGCAAAGGAATTACATCCCAAATATATCAAACTTTAAAAGTATCATGCATTAACTATTCTATAAAATAAACAAAAGTTACAAACCTGGCAAAAGGGTGGGTGGCGACGGTGTTGGCACTGCAATAGGAATACCTATACTGCTGCTACCACTGTTTTCTCGGCTTCCACTTCCACCGCTGCTGCCACTGAAGGGAAAAAATTAAAACAAATATGTAATTTTGTCTTGCGCCTACCTCAAACAACCTGTAGAGATCAGATTCAATAAAGACTGCAAAGGGTCAGCTGTAAATTGACTTGCATGCCTTGATACAACCAGAGACACATTTCATATTGGTCCTTCACCATTTAACAAAGTCACTTTTAGTACGAGTGGCAGGAATTCTAGCTGTTTCAATTCTCCAATTAAAACAACTTCAGGACCACTTAGTACTCTTTCCTACCTGTCTCAGATGAGTAAACTCAGTACACAAGACTGAACTGGATTGCTCCCTAGCATATGCAGTTTGAGAGGTGTTCCAAACATTCAGGGGCAGCATGATCATAGGAGTTAGACTTTAAATACAAAGATGTAAATGCGTTCAAAATCTGTGTCAGCAATCTTTAGACTGCAATTTGTCACAATCACAAACTAGTCATATACCCCCTCAATCACCATGAGTCATTGGAAACAGTAGTTTAAGAAATTCAAAGTAATAGCATTAATACTTTTCAGTTCAATATATCACAACTGTCAATTGTGATCAAATTCAAGTGTTTGAAACCTCTCATGTCTTTTGAGGATCATTATCTGCATTCTTGACAATTTGATTAAAACAAACTGCATATTACCAATTGGTTATTTCACAAGAATTGTTCAGAAGACTTAACACTTCTCATGTACTTTGGTATTCTCCATTGGAGCCCTGTCCTGGAAAAGCACAATGACAGGTACAGGTTTCCCCCGCTATCCGAATGTACAGCGTTCCTATGAAACCGTTCGTAAGCCGAAATGGTCTAAAGCGAAGAAGCAATTACCATTAATTTATATGGGAAAATTTTTTGAGCGTTCCCAGACCCAAAAAATAACCTACCAAATCATACCAAACAACACATAAAACCTAAAATAACACTAACATATAGTAAAAGCAGGAATGATATGATAAATACACAGCTGTATAAAGTAGAAATAATGTATGTACGGTGTAGTTTCACTTAACAGAATTGGGAAGTTTGAGCCAAAATCAATTTGTCGAAAAAAAATTGGCACGTACACGCATGTGCACATCACACATTCCCACGTACAAGCACGTCACGCATGCACATGTACACGCATTCACACGTCACGCATGCACACACCTGCCCGCATAAGGCTTCATGTTCATGGTAGTCTTTCTCAGGGTAAACACAAGTTTAAAGCAAGAGTCTTTTTTCATAACAGCAAAAATCCTCATTCGGTTAACGAAAACAGGTACTAGTGTAGCACTTTCGTAAAAGCAAAATGTCGTAAAGACAACATTCGGAAAGCAGGGGACACCTGTATCACTTCAGTTCCAGCAGATTTGAGGATATTTAGTACCACATACACATCTGCAGCTTCCTTGAACATTATAATACAAACAAAACCAGGTAAACATCACATGAGCACCACATTGCTCATAACCAACCCTGGAATTCAACAACATCAAAATACCTTCTTCCTGTGAAATCTCAAACTATAGCTGCAACATCCCGGTCCAACAAACATTAAGGAGCACATGCCCATTTCAAAAGCCAAAGAAATCCAATGCCTTGTAATTACTAAATACAATAGGCTCCAGCCTGCTCCACCATCCAATCATTTCAGTCAGCACCAGTGACACAGCTCAGAGATACTGCTTCACAGCTTCAGTGACCTGGATTAAACCCTGATCTCAAGTACTGTGCAGAATTTGCATGGTCTCTGAACTGTATTGTGTCCTCCAGGTCTTCTGGCTTCCTCCCACATCAGTAATCCATAAAGATTGAGCAGGTTAATTACACTGTAAATTGCATTTAGTGTGTGGGGTGAGTTGTAGAATCTACAGCAGCCGATGGAAAGTGGAAGGACAAAATAGGATTAGAACTATACAGTACTCTCAGCCATCCTCACCTCCAGAGGCAATCCCAAATTAATGAGACTATTAGTCTCAAATTGAGACTATATCTAATACAAAATACTCCAAATAACGGAAATTACAGATGCTCGAAACCTGAGATTAAAAAACAGTAATTGCTGAAAACTATCCAGCACTTGCAGAACTTTAACTGTTTTGCCTGCCTCTTCTTCTCATACAGCATTTCTCTCAAGCAGGAGATCCTTCCAAACATAAGCTTTTCAGTGCAGAACTGTGCTCCAAATCTGGGAAAATCTGAGAAAAGTTTCACTGTCTTTGACCTTTGAGATATTTTGCATAAAAATTGCTGTGTTCTGGTTTCTTTCAAATTAAGTCCATCACGAGCCTCTACAAGTGCACTGCCTTCTTATTGGTTGAGTTTTTTTTTAAATTGGCTAAAGTACGCATCCCTAAGCCATATCATTTCATTATAAATATCCCTGAGAAAGTACGAAACAGGATTCTATTATTTGAAATAAAGTGCAAAGTTGCATTTCATGTCTTGTTTTCTCTGATCAATGCTTAATCATCTCTTATCTTTTAAATACAGTCTTATTCTCCCTAGAACATGGCCAATCTCCCCACAAAAAACAAAAATCTGACATCGTGGAATAATGAAACAGTAAATACCGAACCATTCCAAAACTCAGGCAGCACTTGTAGAAAGAGAAACTGAGTTAATGTCTCAGATCAAACAGTTCATCAGAAGATTTTATGAAACAATATGATGGGTCTTCAAATCAAAATGTAAAGTATTTCCACATATGCTACTGGACCACTACTTCAAGCAATTTCCTTTTTATTTTGCATGTCATGATATTACGTATACCATCATTCTCAGACACACTTCACTTCTCAATCTAATTACACACTTAGAGGCCACATTAGGCACACCTGCACATTACTGCAAATATATAATCAGCCAATCATGTGGCAGCAGCTCGATGCATAAAGCATTCAGATATGGTCAATGGGTCCAGTTGTTCAGACCAAACATCAGAATGGGAAAGAAAAGTGACTTTATCCATGCAGTGATTGTTGCTGCCAGACAGGACGATTTGAATTATCTCAGAAACTGATCTGGGATTTTCACACACAATAGTCTCTACAGTTTACAGAGAATGGTACGATATAAAACAAAAGCATCCAGAGAGCAGCAGTTCTGTGGGTGAAAAAGTGTTGTCAATGATAGAGATCAGAGGAGAACGGCTAGATTGGTTCTAGCTGACAGGAAGATGACAGTAACTCAAATAACCATGTCCCTTCTAATATTTGTATATCTGTGCACTTGTAATACTACTGTAACACTAGTTTCCATTGGGATCAATAAAGCATCAATCTATCTGTTACAACAGTCATATGCAGAAGAGCATCAATGAATGCATGACACATCGAACCATGAAGCAGCAGAAGACCACACTGGGTTCCACTCCAGTCAGCTAAGAACAGGAAACTACATGCAAGCTTACCAAAACTGAACAGTTGATGATTGGAAAAAAAAACAGTTGCTTGGTCTGATGAATCTACAGACAACAATCCAAGTGCATTATCACCAATGTTATTTAATTCTGAAACTTCTATACTCAAGGAATAATTACATCCTTCTGATGACAGTTGAAGGATTATGGATGAGGCTATACATGTTTAAAAGGGAAAAGATTTAATATTTCAAGTCAAAGATTCTCAGGTTAAATAGTTTCTGAAATAATTTTTCACAAAATACATACTTTAGAAACTCTGGTTTCTATAAGGACAAAGAATTTTTAAAATATTAATAGAATTGAGAGGCACAAACTCTTACATTATAAGATGTTGATGGGCCTCTTGGGTTCACCCTAAACAAAAGTGTTGAACCTATACCACACACAAAAATTATGCTGTCATCCAACTTCTATCAAGCTTCAGGTGACGGACCACTATCCTGGCATTCTCCTGTTAAATGTCCTGATGCAATTTTGAATTCATTGTTCACTCAACAATTGCAAGCTGTCCAAGCCCTGAGGTAGCAAAGTAGCCCCAAACCGTGATGCTCCTTCCACCATGCTTCACAGTTGGGCTGAGTTTTTGGTGTTAGTGCGCAGTGCCCTTTTTTCTCCAAACATAGTGGTGTGCATTTCTGCACAAAAGTTTAACTTTTGTCTCACCTCTCTACAGAACATTGCCCCGAAGCATTGTGGAATATCCAGGTGGTCTTTTGCAAACTTGAGACAAGCAGTAATGTTTCTTTTTGGAGGTCAGTGGTTTCCTCCGTGGTGTCCTTCCATAACACCTTTCTTGTTCAGTGATTTTCTTATAGTGGACACATGAACAGAGACTTTAGCAAGTTCTAGAGATTTGTACAAGTCTTTTGCTGTTCCCCTTGGGTTCTTTTTCACCTCCTTCAGCATTGCACACTGTGCTCTTGGTGTGATTTTTGCTGGACGGATGCCCTCTCCTTGGGAGAGCAGCAACAGTACAGAATTTCCTCCATTTGTAGATAATTTCTCTTACTGTGGCCTGATGAACACTCACGTCTTTAAAAATGCTTCTGTGGTCTTTTCCTGCTTCATGCCACTCTACAATTCTTCTTCTAAGGTCCTCTGAAAGTTGTTTTGAGCAAGGCATGGTGCATATAAACAAATCTTTTTTGAGAAGAGCAAGCTCCGTCAGTAATCTGACTTTGTGTGTCCCTTTTTTTTTTAAAAAGAGGGCAGGGCAGCTCTATAATCCACACCTCCAATCTCATCTCATTGATTGGAACAACTGACTCCAAATAGCTTTTGTAGAAGGCATTACCCCAGAGGTTCACATACTTCATTGAACCTATACTGTGATTGTTTAAATGGTGTACTCAGTATAGACAATTATAATTGTTTGCATGTTATTAGCTTAGGCAGATTGTGTATGTCTATTACTATGACTTAGATGAAGATCAGACCATATTTTATGAGTAATTACAAAAGGTTCACAAACTTTTTCTTGCAACTGTGTTTAAGTGGAGATTATACGATAGTACGGTGTTTTAAAATCTCTCAATTCACATGTGAAAAGCCACAGACAGCAAAGCCATTACAGAATTACAATTAGTTTCAAAAGGAAATAAAATTGATGTAAATTAAAAGCAAACAGCACTATAATTCAACTGGGGGGAAAAATTGTTGCCATTTAAAAATTCAGGCTGAATGGCATTCTGGTTTCAACAGCTACAAACCTGAGAAAATCAAAATACAAGCAGAATTTTCTGTAGACAGTATCGGGAAAGTTTATTTTTTTTTAAAAAAAACTTTCTATACAAGCACTGTCAAATTAGGCCTGTTTGTTTTTATGGATGTAAGCGGAATCAATTTAAACCCAAAACCAGCTTGCTGGGAAGCAAGCAAAACACAAAAAATGCTGGTGAATGCAGCAGGCCAGGCAGCATTTATAGGAAGAGGTACAGTCGACGTTTCGGGCCGAGACCCTTCGTCAGGACTAATTGAAAGAAGAGCTAGTAAGAGATTTGAAAGTGGGAGGGGGAGGGAGAGTTCCGAAATGACAGAAAGACAGGAAGGGGAGGAATGGAGCCAAGAGCTGGAAAGTTGATTGGCAAAAGGGATACGAGGCTAGAGAAGGGAGAGGATCGTGGGATGGGAGGCCTAGGGAGAAAGAAAGGGGGAGGGGAGCCCAGAGGATGGGCAAGGAGTTGTAGTAAGAGGGACAGAGGGAGAAAAAGAGAGAGAAAAATAACAATAATAAATATATAAGGGATGGGGTACAAAGGGGAGGTGGGGCATTAACGGAAGTTAGAGAAGTCAATGTTCATGTCATCAGGTTGGAGGCTACCCAGACGGAATACAAGGTGTTGTTCCTCCAACCTGAGTGTGGCTTCATCTTGACAGTAGAGGAGACCATGGATAGACATATCAGAATGGAAATGGGACATGGAATTAAAATGTGTGGCCACTGGGAGATCCTGCTTTCTCTGGCGGACAGAGCATAGGTGTTCAGCGAAACGGTCTCCCAGTCTGCGTCGGGTCTCGCCAATATATAGAAGGCCGCATCGGGAGCACCGGACGCAGTACATCACCTCAGCCGACTCACAGGTGAAGTGTCGCCTCACCTGGAAGGACCGTCTGGGGCCCTGAATGGTGGTGAGGAAGGAAGTGTAACGGCATGTGTAGCACTTGTTCCGCTTACACGGATAAGTGCCAGGAGGGAGATCAGTGGGATGGGATGGGGAGGACGAATGGACAAGGGAGTTGTGTAGGGAGCAATCCCTGCAGAAAGCAGAAAGGGGGTGGAGGGGGGAGGGAAAGATGTGCTTGGTGGCAGGAAACCGATGAAGATGGTGGAAGTTACGGAGAATTATATGTTGGACCTGGAGGCTGGTGGGGTGGTAGGTGAGGACAAGGGAAACCCTATTCCTAGTGGGGTGGTGGGAGGATGGGGTGAGAGCAGATGTGCGTGAAATGGGAGAGATACATTTGAGAACAGAGTTAATGGTGAAGGAAGGGAAGCTCCTTTCTTTTAAAAAAAAGGACATCTCCTTTGTCCTGGTATGAAAAGCCTCATCCTGATAGCAGATGTGGTGGAGACAGAGGAATTGCGAGAAGGGGATGGCATTTTTTGCAAGAGACAGGGTGGGAAGAGAAAGCAAGGTTTCCAACAGACCAATTCAATTTCAATTACTCTAATATCAACAGAATTTTAAAAAAGCGATCATCTCATAATAAAATCATACCTGTGTGTTCTTGGCCTTTGGTTCAGTGATGCTGTTCTAATAGGACTTTGTTGGTTTGCCACATTCCGAGCTGGACTAGTCATGTAATCATTGGGAATAACAGGTGGTTTGACAGGTTCTAATGTTTTGTAGGGAGTATTTCGTCTGAAGGAAGAGAAAAAAGTCACTTCATAATATCCTACCATTATCAAGCGACAATGAATTTAACATTGAATTCATAACTAAATACAGTGAAAAGGCAGTATGATGGGTGTGGTTTACAGGGACTTCAATTAGACCTTTGATAAGGTCCCATATGGAAGCTAGGTCCAAAAAGGTCATTGCCTGTGGGATTCAAGACACGGTAGCAAACTGAATGCAAACTTGGCTTGGTAATAAGGCAGGGGTTTGTGTTTGTGATTGGAAGCTGATGATCATCAGCATATCTCAGGGATCAGTGCCTCAACTTCTTTTGCTTGTTACATACATTAATGCCTTACAAGTATAGGATATACCAAGTTTGCAGATAACACAAAAGCAGGTGACATTGGTAGTGAGGAGTCAAAATAATACTGCTGGTACCTAGGGCTGTGCAATAAAATTTAATTCTGAAAAATGTGTAATGATACATTTTGGGGAGTCACATAAAGGTATGGATTTACAATCATAAATGGGAGGGTCCTAGGGGGTATTAAGGAACAAATGGACCTTGGTGTACAAGTTTAACCATCCCTGAAAGTGGTTCCACAGTTAGAGTGAAGTCCATGCCCTGGCTAATTAGGCAAGCCTGCTCATGCAGGGAAGTCTTGGTACAACGCCTTAAACAAAAATTATTGGGCCACATCTGAAATATCATGTGTAGCTCTCATCACCACACTACAGAAGTACAGACAAGCATAGGCTTAAGATGATGGGTAAAAAGTTTAGAAATCAGAGGAAGAATTTTTAATCACCAAGAGGGTGGTGGCAATTTAGAACATACTCTCAAGGATGGCTGAGGTAGACACCCTCAATGTTATGCAGCATCTAGAACCACAAAGACATAAGTCACGGACTGATTGTGGTGAATGGGATTAGTACAAGTGGGTAGTTAATAAGCCAAAAGGGCCTTTTTCCATGCTGTTTGATTCTACGAACAAAAGCCTGTGTGTACCTACTTTTACTGTACCAATATCCTTCGACTTCCAAATACCCCAATTTTATTGAACCAGGTAATCCCCATATGTCCCAAATACCCAGTTAAAATGGAGAACTGATTTTGTTGACCATAATCAAGTAGCAAAAGCACTAAAGCCTTAATCCCAGACTGCTTCCAATAGGCTTTGAGAAAATGCAAGACTAGGGTAGTTTTGTTACCTGTCAAGCTGACTGGGATCGTAAATGTCTGGCAGAGACACTGAAAATTATGTATTTTAAGTGTAAAAAGTTTAAAAGATTTAATTGCAAATGCTTAGAAATAAAATACATTAAAATAAAATTATACAAACAAAATCTCATTTTCTTTCTAATCTACTGGCGTATAGGTATCAGAGTAATTCTCCAACAGAATATTAAAGAATAAAACACCCCACCAAGGATGCCATGAACATAGTGACAGATGCAGTACCATCTGTCACTCAGCAAATGCTGCACGTCCCTGTTCTGCACCACAGGAGTTTGAGATGACGTTTCAATACATGAGTGCCCAGTGTTCCTTCTAGAGCTGCCAAATCCAGTCAGCAGAAAAATTTATATTTGGTTAACAGCAATCTTATACAAGTTAGTTCTATCCATAATATTATTTCATAAAGCTTTAAATTGAATAAAGACATATGCAAAATAGAAATAAAAAAGCAGATTAGTTCGAAACTAAAACATTAACTTTGCACCTAACCTTGAGAAAACTAAAATAGTCCATTTAATTCACAATAATTCATTTCAAATTAAGCAGTCTAACACAATGGATACAAACAATTCCTGTGCAACCTCACATCAAGTGTAACTGCACAACTAATTTCAGTAAATTAGCTCTCTCCTTCAAAAGTAGTTAGACAGCATAGAGTCAGAGTCATCGTCATCCAACACAAACAGGCCCATTGCCCAACTGTCCGTACCAACCAAGGCGTCTTCCTGTGCTAGTCAAACCTGCTGCACTTGGCCCATATCCTATCCATGTAGCCGTTTTCCTCATGTGCAAGTTCAAAAATCCCTGAAGGTGGTATCACCTTAGCTCATTGTATATATCCACTACCTATGTAAAAACTTATCCACATGTCCCCTTTAAATCTTTCTCTTCCATCTTAAATAGATTGTCAGTCTTTTTCCCAGGGTAGTGGAGCACGAGTATTAGGTTCATAACTAATACTCTTATTCCCCAGGGTAGTGGAGCACAAGAATGACAGTCACCACCATGCCCCTCTTGACATCTAAACCCCTCTGCCTCGCTCACTCCAGGGAACAGTCCCATCTTATCCAGTCTCCCTATATAACTCAAGCTCTTCGGTCCTAGCAACATCGTTATGAATCTTTTTCTGCAGCTCTTTAGCTTAATTACATCTTTCCTGAAATATGGAAACATAATATTCCAGTTGCAGTCTCATCTTGTACAGCTGCAACATAACATCCCAACTCTAGTGCTCAATGCCCCATAAATCCATACACCATCATTCGTTCTCCTTGGATCACGACATTCAAAAAATTATATAATTGCACCACTAGGTCTCTGTTCTACAATTATACAAGGCCCTATCATTCACTGTTTGTTTTGCCCTGGGTTAACTTCCCAAATGCATCACTTTGCATTTGTCCAAGTTAAATTCCATCTGTCTTTTTATCCACATTTCTAATTATCTACGTCCTGTTATAACCTTGGGCAACCTTCATTGTTCACCTTATGAAAAATTTTGGCATCATCCACAAACATACTAATCATGTCTACATTCTCATCTAATTCATTTATATGACAAACGACAGTGGACCAACACAGCCCCGCAGCATGCCAATGGTCATGAATTGGCAAAATGCTAAACCATGCTTCCCCATTCAAAGCTTACAACATACCCTAAAGTTCCACGTCCAGACATTGGAGGACTTGGTGGTTTTTGCGTTGGCGGATTTGTCCTACTGAGTGTGCCTGATCTTGCAGGCTGGTTACCTCCATGCTGCAATAAAAAAAAACACACACACACAGTTAAGGAATGCATTTTTGAAACTAGCTCAATTAAATCACAATCATTTATCCTTTAATAAAATGAACCACAATCTGTTGAACTTAGAACAGTCAAAAAAAAATCAATTCAGCGTGTGAAAACTTCATTAATTTATACAAATAAAAGCAGAGAAGCTTCAATGTAGTGCTTTTGGCCTGTTTTCAGAAGTTTGTTGTAATTAGCCTCCAAAATAATAAATTGTAGTACTTCCTAAAACATGATTGTCAGAAGGATCTACTAAAGTGTCAGTACAAAATAGCAAAGAAATAGTAAAATCTGTAAAAACCATTCATAAACTGTGTTGCTACTCATAAAAACCATTGGGCTACAGTAGATTTTCATGATTGCTTTGCAGAACTGTGGGCTGGCAATCATAACTCTGTTTTGCAGACAAAGCTATAAAAAGTGAGATTAATTTCAGTAGTTCCTTTGACCAATGTGATCGCAATGGGCCAAATGGCATCATTTCATATGTTGTAAATTTATAGAGTTCTTTCTTTTTAAAAAAAAGCAGACAGAAACGTGCCCAAACTGAAATGCAAAATATCACCATTATGACTTAATGGTATCCAGGTACAAGGATAAATATTAGCCCAGTTGAAGAGTTGCAAAGCATTTCCCAGCAAAGAGTTGTAATAAAAAAATTCTTATGAAAAACCTGAAGTTTACAGAAAAGTGAAGCTTTAGTTTTAAAACTGAATTACAGGAGGAAAGAATAACATCCTTTGAAGCATTCTTTTAATTAGTCCATTTAGGAAGTTATATGCATTTTTATGTACGTACAAATTTTTCAGGGGTTTATAAAGTGAAATACGAGTAGAATAATTTGCTTCATTAAAATTTTAGGATGTCGGTAAAATTCTTCCAACGTATCCAAAAACCCCAAATTCAATTAACTGTCGAACAGTGAAATCTCATGAATTTTGCCGTTAATTCACAACAGCATTCTTGCTTTAATGTACATTTATCACATTGGAAAAGCCAATTGAAATAATGCATTTATATTCCCATTATACCAAAAAGACATGGGAACAGAGGTTTCATTAGAAATTTCAACAGTGCACAACAAAAGGAAACTGTTTGTCTTACCTTGGCTTTAAGCCACTTAATGTTGCCAAAAAAGGAGAAAAAAATAAAGGAAAATTAACCACATATTATTAAGCTTGGCAGAAGAAAGCTAAACAAATTCACTATAGAAACTAAGCAACACAACTGATAATTAATACTTAATGTTTCCTGTCATTCAGCAAATGGCACACATTAACAAGCAAATCAATTGAGGTACTGGGAAATAAATAGGTTCCTCTTCAATTAACACTGAGATAAACATTCCTACTCTATTTGTAAATTAAAAGCCAAGATTACATGAACATGACTGCCAAGTACTTGACAGATTTCCAACAATTCAATCTCAAAATCAATGTATTTTGCCATCAGTAAAACAAACAAGGGCCTAAGGCAATCAATACCCATTCACAACTAGCATTTCTATTAACTGAAATACATACAACAACTCAGATCACTGAAGTTCAAGCTAAGATGAAGATGAACACGTGATCAGGAATTAGACTGTTTAATATCATCTTAATATGCAAATCTGCATGCGAGAATGAGGTGCTGTGCAGTGTTCATGCACTGAATACCCCATACGGTTCCTACAGCAAACAAAATGTAATGTTAATGTTATTTTAATGCACAGGCTAATTCTTACTTGTATTGCATATTCTCCGATACTTTTGGCAGCTATAACACAATCCCACTGCCAGCCACATCTTCCTCTCACAATCCTTTTCTGCTTTCCACACAGCACCTCTCTAAAGACCTGATTCAGTCATCCCTCTCCATCCCTGACACTTCCCACTACAACCATTGCAGGTGTTACACAAGTTCCTACACCTCCCTCACTACCCAATGATCTGAATAGCCCTTCCTGGTGAAGCAGAGATTCACGTACACCTCCTCCAGTCTATATATTGTATTCTGCACTCTCAATGTGACCTCTTCCACTGAAATCAAGTACAAGTACATAGGTTTTTTTGTCCTGGAGTAGAGGCAGTTAAGACATTATTTGGTTGCATGAAGTTGAAGGCATGAGTGAGATAGAATGTAGGAAGCTTTTTACTATGAAAGGTTCATAAAACTAAACTTAGGGAAAGGGGTCAGAGACTGAGAGGGGAAGAGGAAACATTCTTCAGCCAGAGAATGGCAAGTAGTTAGAATGCACCGACTAAGAGTAGTTGAAGCTGTGACACTGACAGCACTTAATGTTTAGGTGAGTGCTTGAATCTCTCAGGCATGGGCCATGTGCTGGGTAACCGAGTTATTACAGAAGTTAACAACAAGATTGGACTGCACCATTGCTATGATTCCCTTCAGGTTTGCTAGGGAAGGCCAGTTAAATTGAAAGTGATCTGCTTGGCACATATAAAACTTTGGAAGTTAACCACACGTAGCTCCAGCGTGCAGAGATACAGCTGAAAAAATGTTGTGCACTGTCTGCCCAAGGCCCAGTTAAAGTATAAATTGACTCAATTCACAAATAGTAAACCTACACCAAATAAGCATGGGGCTTTTCCTTCCTCAAATATTATTTTAATTTTTATTGTTTGTATTTTTTTCATTGTTTCACTTCCACCTCCAGAGTATCTCCACCCTTAGCTACAGAATCAGTCAATTAACAAACTTAGCACAAGGAAAAGGTGCCAATTTTAAATGGCATGACTAAAGAGCCAAAAGTTCAGCTCCAGTCTAATTAGTGCCATAAACTATGGTACATGTGCAACAATAAGTAAAGTGGATGCACAATAAAAAATTTAAATAGATGTTGTTGTCGACTTGGACTCCAGCAAGGCATTTGACAAGGTCCAGCACGGGAGGTTAGTCAAAAAGGTTCAATCTCTCAGCATTCAAAACGAGATAGTAAATTAGATTAAGCAAAGGCTTTGTGGGAGAAGCCAGAAAGTGGTAGTAGGTGGTTGCCTCTGACTGGAGGCTTGCAACGAGTGACACGTCACAGGGATCGGTCTGGGTCCTTTGTTTTTTGTCATCTTTATCAATGATCTGGATGATAATGTGGTTAACTGGATCAGCAAATTGGCAGATGACACAAAGACTGGGGATGTCGTAAACAGGATGGAAGGCTACTATGGCTCGCAGAGGGATCTGCATCAGCTAGAAAAGTGGGCTGAAAAATGGCAGATGGAATTTAATGCAGGCAAGTCCGAGGTTTTGCACTTCGGTAGAACCAACTAGGGTGGGTCTTAGAAAGTGAACAGTAAGGCACTGAGGAGTGTGGTAAAACCAAGGGATCTGGGAATACAGATCTAAAATTCATTGTGTGGTGTCACAGGTAGACAGGGTCATACAGAAAGTTTTTGACCCACTGGCCTTCATAAATCAATGTACAGGAGACAGGATGTTATGTTGAAGTTGTACAAGACACTGGTGAGCTGAATTTGGAGTATTGTGTGCAGTTTTGGTCACCTACCTATAGGAAAGATGTAAACAAGGTTGAAAGAGTACAGAGAAAATTTACAAGGGTGTTACCAGATCTGGTGGACCTGAATTATAAGGAAAGATTGAATGGATTAGAACTGTATTCCTTAGAACATATTAGATTGAAAAGAAATTTGATAGAGGTATACAAAATTATGAGGGATATAGATAGGGTAAATGCAAATAGGCTTTTTCCATTGAGGTTGGATGGGACAACCAGACATCATGGAATTAGTGTGAAAGGTGAAAAGATTAAGGGGAACACTAGAGGAAACCTCTGCACTCACCAGGGTTGAAAGAGCTGCCAGCACAAGCAATGCATGTGAGCTCGATTTCAATCAAGAGAAGTTTGCATAGGTACATGAATGACAGTGGTACAAATGGCTATGGTCCCAGTGCAGGTCGATGTAAGTAGGCAGTTTAAATGGTTTCAGTATGGACTAGATGGGTTGAAGGGCCTATCTCTGCTCCATACTTCTCCATGACTCTAGACTTTGCATGTGAAAATCATAATTTAACAAATTAATTGCCAGCTATTTTTAAAACAGAATATTGAACAGAATATCTTTGTATGTAACAAAGTCAGATTAATTAATGAGTAAATCTAGAAATCAATATATTGAAGATCAAGCTCTAATATTCTGTGCGAGCCAGTTTCAACCAGGGCTGGAGCTTTCATTTAAGCCAAGAAAATTTGGTTGTTTTAAGTGTATCATCTCAGATAGCACTGAGAAGTCATTGTTTGTTTACAGCTAGTGTATTGCTTTAGGTCCATTGAGTACTTATGCTTATAGGCTCCAGAATATCCTAACTCTGGATAAAAATCTCACCAGAACCCAAATGAGGTAGGCAGATGAGTGTCCTGCCAGTCATTAGCAGGTGGATTTCAAATATCAGACGTTTAAATTCATTTCAAATCAAGCTGTCAGACATAACATGTGACTACTCCGGCGTTGTGAGCTAATACTGAAAGATTGTAGTGTTTTCTGTATTATTCACAGCATTTATCTAATTGTCTGTTGCAACTTCCAAACTATAGCTCAGCATTCAAATCAAAGTTTTCCATTGCTCCCATACATATATGTATTTTTGCATATGACAATAAACTTGACTTTGCTATGAAAGCAGCACCCTTAAATCCACCCTTAGGTGACGAACACCAACTGCTCAAAGGTTTGGTTGGTTCAGATTCTGACTGCTAATTTCCAGAAATGTTAACTGAGGACCTGTTAGGTTTCACCATCAAAATTCAGCCATAGATTACTTCAGAACAGCCACAGAATTCTGGCTGAATAATAAATTCAAGAGAATTATGACCATCTCTCTTCATTCATTCACACTACAAAAGGTTCCTTAAGATTGTTATAGTCAGAATGTGGTAATGGGGACAAGCTTCCACTACCTATTAAATGTTCCCAATGGTGTCCACCTCAAATAGCCTCTGACAACCAAGTCCAGCTGCTGGCCTTTGCATGTGGCTTAGCCACTAAGCATGGTAGTACTGTTTCCACTGACAGAGGAGCAAAGATGGGTTACTGACACCTTAAAACCAGTCGCTTCAGGCAGATGAGGCTCATCGGCAATGGATGACAGCTCATCTAGAAGGAAAACTCTGACCTCAAACCTCCGCTGCCTTACAGCTATACCACTCGTGGGGAAGACTTCGGGAGTAAACCCAGAGCTGCAGTCCCCAAGGCAATCATATATTGAGTTCAATGCTGACTGACAATTCCTGCGACACTGTGGTACCAAACTGTAATTGGTCTCTGCCCTTTCTTTGGGTTCATCAGATGCGTGGAGACGGGCAGCTTGGTACAAGGACAACAGTTTGCTCACCATTTCGTACTGTCCAGGTTTGTGTATCTAGACAGCTGAGACGCAACATCCATGGTCAACTCTGACCGACGAAGACCCTCAACTCACCTCACACAAAAATATCCATTGCTTTCTACAGATTGAAAAAAATGGTCAAGTAACTAAAGTCTATGAAAAAGCAGCTCAAATTAATCTCTTCCGTTCATGTGGGGAAAAGCATGTCATGTATAATAAGACAGCATTTTGTTTAGCTAAAATCAAGACCATCTCACTTTCAAGGTTACTGCTAGAAAGTTATGAACACAAGGCATGTCAATTAAAACATCCTCAAAATGAGTGAACTTGACACAAATAGGGTAGCTTTAACTGAAAATTCTTGGTTCAATCAAAGGTGGTATAATTTAGCTGAAAATTAGGAGCATTCAAAACACTACAAATTCAGAAGAGTTTTGAAATATTTGAATTAGCAAGGTTAGGCCCACCCACACATTCCATGCTTCAATGACATTATTAAATAGCTTTAAATTCAAGCAAGTCCCAATTAAAATTTTAAGTGCATTTCAAGGGCATAACTAGTCTCACGTACAATTCACTGCATTTACATTGAACTGAAATATTCTTCCAGAGGAAAAAAATCTGATAGAGCTGTGAAATTCCCCTGGAAGCAAATATTTCACATAATGTTAGTACTAATGCTAATTGGAGACATATAATCCTTAATTATAAAATGGAATCTGTTCATATAAAATTACTTACAAATTTGTAGAATATACTGTGAATTATTATTTTATTCCCATATCCATGTTGTGTCACATATATACCAAAATACAAATAGACTGCTTCCGGCCTTGGAACCACACACGTTCAGCTACTAGCAGGAAATAACATTTCAGGTGTTGATCCTTAAAGTCAGTTCAGAGACAGGTTTACACCTAATATAATAACATCTGTTCAATCATGATGCTAACTTATTGCTCAGCAGTTCAAGAAAAATTTGAACAGCAGCTTCATTTTTGCTTTGAAACCAATTGTTTATCATTTACTAAAAATGCTCGTTACAGACTCCATTCATAATTGTGTTATTTACTTCTGTATCAATTTCTAATCTTGAGCAAGTTGAACCAGCAAAGTGAAAACTGGGGCAAGTTTTCCCACAAATCTTTACTATTCTCTGCATGGAAAATTTGAGCTTTTTTTTGTAATAGCTTTCTCTTTCCTCAAATATTGTCAGGTGCCATATGATACTGATCGGAAGGAAACCCACAGTGTGGATGGAATAGCACAAATCTCCCTCATTACATGCTATTTTTCGGCTTCAGAATTCCAGTAATTGGACAGGACTTGATTGATAGCCAGCACAGATTCAGTGGGTCAAAGGGCCTGTTTCTATCCTGAATGAATCTATTATAACTAATTCAAAATGAAATAGAATACAATAAAGCATTTCCAAAGATCGCGAGAGGATTCGAGTACAGGAGCAGGGAGGTACTACTGCAGTTGTACAAGGCCTTGGTGAGACCACACCTGGAGTATTGTGTGCAGTTTTGGTCCCCTAATCTGAGGAAAGACATCTTTGCCATAGAGGGAGTACAAAGAAGGTTCACCAGATTGATTCCTGGGATGGCAGGTCTTTCATATGAAGAAAGACTGGATGAACTGGGCTTGTACTCGTTGGAATTTAGAAGATTGAGGGGGGATCTGATTGAAACGTATAAGATCCTAAAGGGATTGGACAGGCTAGATGCGGGAAGATTGTTCCCGATGTTGGGGAGGTCCAGAACGAGGGGTCACAGTTTGAGGATAGAGGGGAAGCCTTTTAGGACCGAGATTAGGAAAAACTTCTTCACACAGAGAGTGGTGAATCTGTGGAATTCTCTGCCACAGCAAACTGTTGAGGCCAGTTCATTAGCTATGTTTAAAAGGAAGTTAGATATGGCCCTTGTGGCTACAGGGGTCAGGGGGTATGGAGGGAAGGCTGGGTTCTGAGTTGGATGATCAGCCATGATCATAATAAATGGCGGTGCAGGCTCGAAGGGCCGAATGGCCTACTCCTGCACCTATTTTCTATGTTTCTATGTTTCTATGTTTTAGTCCGTGGTAATTCCTTGGATTCTAAAAAAATAAAGTTCAATGTACTGCATTACACTAGCATCACAGAAATATTTACTTGAAATCAGAAACACTACATCAAATATTGATCTTTCCACATCCATATTTTGATTGCAAGTCAAGAGTAGCACAAATGCGACAAAATTCCTGCCACTGAGTCACAAACACTTAATGACATTGAGTCAGATTTCAAACTGTAATTTTCTTTTATAACTATAAACTTGAATATCATGTTTTTAATATCTCAATACCTCCTTATGCAATTGGATCCTGTATTTCCTCACTTCCAGACCCCAGTCAGTCCGGATTGCAAAACATCTCCTTCACGATCTCCATCAGCACTGGTGCACAATGTTGTGTGCTTAGTCCCCTGCTCTACTCACTTTACACTTATGACTTTGGGGCTAAGCACAGCTCCAATGCTATATTCAAGTTTTTTGGTGTCATCACTGTCCTAGTCCAAATCAAAGGTAGTGATGAATTAGCATGCAGGATGGAGACTGAAAATCTGCCTGGAGTGGTACCATAACTGCAACCTCTTACTCAATGTCAGCAAGATTAAGGAGCTGATTATATACTTCAGGAGAAGGAAAGCAGAGGTCCATGAGCCAGTCCTCATTGGAGGATCAAAGGTGGAAAGGACCTGCAACTTTAAATTCCTTGGAGTTATTTTGAATGACCTGTCCTGGGCCCAGCATGCAAGTGCAATTACGAAGAAAGCACAGCAGCACCTGTACTTCCTTACGAGTTGTGGAGACTTGACATGACATCCAAAACTTTGACAAACTTCTTCAGATGTGTAGTGGAGGGTACATTGACTGGCTGCATCAGAGTCTGGTATGGAAGCACCAATGTCCTTGAAGAGAAAATCTTACAAAAAGTAGTGGATCAGCCAGTCCATCACAGCTAAAGCCCTCCCAGCCATTGAGCACATCAACATGAAGCACTGTCACAGGAAAGCAGCATCTACCATATGCTATCTTCTCGCTGCTACCATCACGAAGGTGGTACAGGACTCTCAGGTCTAACTTCACTAAGTTCAGGAACAGTTACTGCCTCTCAGCCATCAGGCTCTTGAATTAAAAAGGGATAACTTCACTTGGCCCATCATGGAAATATGCCCACAACCAATGACTCACGTTCAAGGACTCTTCATCTCATGTTCTCAATATTTATTGCTTATTTATTTATTATTTCTTATTTTTGTATTTGCACAGTTTGTTGTCTTCTGCACTCTGCTTGAACATCCTAGTTAGGTGGTATTTCATTGATTCTGTTATTATATTATATAGATATATTGAGTATGAGCACAACAAAATGAATCTCAGCGTTGGATATGGTGTCATATACAGTGGCACGCAAAAGTTTGGGCACCCGGTCAAATTTTCTGTTACTGTGAATAGTTGAGTAGAAGATGAACTGATCTACAAAAGTCATAAAGTTAAAGATGAAACATTCTTTTCAACATTTTAAGCAAGATTAGTGTATTATTTTTGTTTTGTACGATTTTAGAGTGAAAAAATGGAAAGGAGCACCATGCATAAGTTGGGGCACCCCAAGAGATTTGAGCTCTCAGATAACTTTTACCAAGGTCTCAGACCTTAATTAGCTTGTTAGGGCTATGGTTTGTTCACAGTCATTGTTAGGAAAGGCCAGGTGATACAAATTTCAAAGCTTTATAAATACCCTGACTCCTCAAACCTTGTCCCAACAATCAGCAGCCACGGGCTCCTCTAAGCAGCTGCCTAGCACTCTGAAAATTAAAATAAATGATACCCACAAAGCAGGAGAAGGCTATAAGAAGATAGCAAAGCATTTTCAGGTAGCCGTTTCCTCAGTTCGTAATGGAATTAAGAAATGGCAGTTAACAAGAACAGTGGAGGTCAAGTTGAGGTCTGGAAGACCAAGAAAGCTTTCCAAGAAAACTGCTCATAAGATTGCTAGAAAGGCAAATCAAAACCCCTGTTTGACTGAAGAAGACCTTCAGGAAGATTTAGCAGACTCTGGAGTGGTGGTGCACTGTTCTACTGTGCAGCGACACCTGCACAAATATGACCTTCATGGAAGAGTCATCAGAAGAAAACCTTTCCTGCGTCCTCACCACAAAATTCAGTGTCAGAAGTTTGCAAAGGAACATCTAAACTAGAGGTCGCCAACCCGCCGATCGCGACTGACCGGTCAATATTTGAGACTTTCCCAGTAGATCCCGAAAAAAATCAAAAATAAATACACAATTACTGTTGTAATGTGAGCATTATAAAAGTAATACTAATTAGAATAATGGTAATATAGCAATACTTTTGCTACTGAACGCTGTTTATAAAGAACGATTGTTTCCGGGTTGCAGGGTTTTAGTTCCATTCTTTCTGCCCAGTACGCATGTGTATAGTTCCCCCGCCATGCACCGCGTTTTCAGCGTAGCTTGTGCTGCATCAAAGTGACCAATCAGATTAGATAAGAGTACAGACTGTCGCAAACATCAATATATGGCAGTGGTCCCCAACCCCCGGTCCACGAAGCATGCAGTGGCGCAGCGGTAGTCAGGATGCACACAGCACATCTTTAAGAAAAAAAGCCAAAATAAATAAGCAAATTAATTAGGTGCAGCCCAGCACGTAAATGCCAGCCCAGATCAGAGGCGATGCAATCGGCAATCGCTTGTGATATCCTGATAGCATGGCGGAGGCTCCACGGAAGAAGGCGAAAACGTACAAATTCCATCCAGAATGGGAAGAGGAATTTCTATTTACCTTGGTGAAAGGCAAGTGTGTATGTATGTTGTGCCACCAAACACAAGCACCGACTAAAAGAGGGAATCTGGAGCGGCACCACAACACCAACTACAAGAAATTTAAAGACACCTACCCCCTAAAGAGCGCAATTTGTGCCAGGAAAGTTGAGGAGCTGAAATCGGGGTTGAAGGCCCAGCAATCGTTTTTCACAAAACATGCTGCTTAAAATAAGGCTGCTATTGAAGCATCATTTCGTGTAAGTCACCTTTTGGCTAAGCACAAGAAGCCTTTTACAGATGGCGATTTATTCAAGGAAGCAATGGTCATTACCGCAAAGACTGTTTTTAATGGCTTTAAAAACAAAAACGACATCACAACCGCAATACATAATATACTACTTGGCCCTGCAACAGTGACAAGGAGGATAGAGTCACCGTCAGAGGACGTGAATATTTTTCACTAAAGTTCGATGAATCCCTGGATGTAATGCAAACAGCTCAGCTTGTTGTATTTGTCAGAATGGCTTTCCAGGATTTTATAACAAAGGAGGACTTCCTCACTCTTTTGCAATTAAAGGAGAGAATGAGAGGTGAGGATATTTACAATGGGTTTAAAAAATGTCCATGAAAATGACATCCCCAGTCATAAACTGGTGGCAATTACTACTGATGGGGCCCCAGCAATGCGCGGTGTGTATGTTGGTTTTATAGCACTAAAAGTCAGTGCCTACTTTGGGTCAACTTATCTATGTGAAATTGCATTTTCACAGATTAAAATTATTAAATCTAAGTACAGGAGCTGACTTACTGACAGACACCTCACTATTGGTGCCAACTTCCTCACTCCCAAATAAGGGACAAAAGTAGCAGTCAAATCCCAGAACACTTGTGTTTACCCCACGAAAGACGACCATGAAGCCTCGCATGGGCACCTATTTGCACATGCGCATACGTGACGATTTGTTATTTTAGGTTTTATGTGTTATTTGGTATGATTTGGTAGGTTTTTTGTGGTCTGGGAACACTCAAAAATTTTTCCCATATAAATTAATGGTAATTGCTTCTTCGCTTTACGCCATTTCGGCACAAAAGGTTTCATACGAACACTCTAGCTTGGCGGGGGAAATACAGGACAAGGGCGGCCCCGTTTGGGACAAACTAATTTTAGCCCAACATACGGGATGTCCCAGCAAATACGGGACAGTTGGCTACCCTACATCTCACAGACTGTCTGAGACTGGCTGTTTGTAGTTATGAGCCAAATTTCAGGAACTAGCAGAAAGTATTCAGCCCCAATCATCACACTGAGTGCAACAGTCAGTTTTTATTCATTTATTTTTCCTGTTGAAATAAAATTAAATAATGAAACTTAGAATTAAAGGTGTGAAGTATTGTAATATTCTTAAAGAAAGACAGCTATGGCCTGTTTGAAATGATAGTTAGTGTTTTCTTGTTTGAATTAATTTGAAAGTTTGACAAAAGTATTTGTGTAATTCAAATATAATTAGCCCAAATAAAAGGCCTCAAATTGGAAGTACAATCTGAGCTGTTTCTTCTTTAAACGATTTATTAGATAGATCTTACCTTTCACTTAGGCCAAGATAGGGGATCTTGGGCTTAAAAAGATTGGTGACCACTAATCTAAACAAGCCTGATGCATTTTGGAAACAAGTCCTGTGGACTGAAGAAGTTAAGAGAGAACTTTTTGGCTACAATGAGCAAAGGTATGTTTGGAGAAAAAAAGGGTGCAGAATTTCATGAGAAGAACACCTCTCCAACTGTTAAGGGAAGAATGAATTCAATTAAATACCAACAAATTCTGGAAGCAAACATCACACCGTCTGTAAAAAAAAAAGCTGAAGATGAAAAGAGGGTGGCTTCTACAACAGGATAATGATCCTAAACACACCTCAAAATCCACAATGGACTACCTCAAGAGGCGCAAGCTGAAGGTTTTGCCATGGCCCTCATAGTCCCCTGACCTAAACATCATCGAGAATCTGTGGATAGACCTCAAAAGAGCAGTGCATGCAAGACGGCCCAAGAATCTCACAGAACTAGAAGCCTTCTGCGAGGAAGAATGGGTGAAAATCGCCCAAACAAGAATTGAAAGACTCTTAGCTGGCTACAGAAAGCGTTTACAAGCTGTGATACTTGCCAAAGGGGGTGTTACTAAGTAGTGACCATGCAGGGTGCCCAAACTTTTGCTTCGGGCCCTTTTCCTTTTTTGTTATTTTGAAACTGTAAAAGATGGAAATAAAAAAGTAATCTTGCTTAAAATATTAAAGAATTGTGCCATTTTTAACTTTATGCCTTTTGGAAATCAGGTCATCTTTTACTCACTTAGCTATTCACAGAAACAGAAATTTTGACCAAGGGTGCCCAAACTTTTGCATGCCACTGTATGTACTTTGGTAATAAATCTACTTTGAACTGTGAAGCAATACATACAATTCAAAGGATGTGAGTATTGATGGCTAAGCCAGCATTTAATTGCCCATACGTAGCTAGCCTCAAACTGCTTTCATGAACTACTCTACTAACTGTCTTTGTTTATATCAATAAGTTGCTATCATAATTTCTAGCTTTACATCTCTAAGGAGTTCTACAATGTTAGTGACTTGTCAGATCAGAATTACATCCTAATCCATTTCTTGGGATATGTATTTATTCCTCAATTAAGATACTTGTACTAGTTTTCTATGCAAAAAAAACTCTTCTATATTCAAACAACTGACTACCACTCTATATTGTACTAGGCCATGTCAGAAAGCAGTTGACACGCCAGCTCATTAGCATTGCAACTCCAGCGCCACCAGATGAATGTAAGACAACAGACTTTTTGTCCTGAAGGACAAGCCAGGTGAATTAATTAAAATCCAGTAGCTTCATTGTTACTACTGACATGATTCCAGCTCCTGAAATGCAATTTGAAACTATTCCCAGATCAATAGTGCAGCCCTCTGGATACTAATATTGTAACTTAATGATGAAACCACCACACCCATGTTTTAGAAGTATTTCACTGACTACTAAATGTTTTGAGTTGAAAAGAAAGAGGTTCTACATGATTTTTATTTGAGAACTGATTTCTCTGCAAATGAAGGGAAGATGGCATAACAAGTCCCTATCATTTTTCTGCTCTTGCAGTTTGCTCATGGATTAAGTTAACCAGCCATGTGGTGCCATACTCTACATATTACCGCTGGCAGGTCCAATGTTAATTTACTCCCATTTCTAGAAAGAACCACAACAGCAAAACAAAGTGAACATTGAGCAATTTTTTCTTCCCCACCTAGCCTTCTGGGAATGTGTGGGAAGTTAATGAATACGCCATATCAGGAATGGAGATCAAAACAGAACCATCCAAGTTGGATTAAAGTTTAAACTCTCCCAGCTTCATTCCTATCCTATCAAAGCATTTCAGTTAAATAAGGATGCATGTTATTTTTAAAATATGTAAAAAATATATTCAGTATGCAAATCTTTTGATAATCACTTGAAAAAATATGATTCTAGAAATATGTCCAGACAACATGGCCAACTTGGCCATTTTGGCCAACTAAGTCCACACCAAGTCACAGAAGACCCATTATTTACAACTCTCCAATACCTTTCCCTGTACTCAATCTCCCCACATTTCTAACTACTCACTCCCCCTACCCACCCAAGTGGCCAAATAATCTACAAATCCATACACCTGCAGTATGTGTAAGGAGCTGGAGCTTTTTGGAAAACCCACAGGGTCACAGGCAGATTCTGCAAACCCCTCAAAAAAAAACAACAACAACCACCCAGAGTCAGGCTTCAAGGGGTCATTGAAGCTGTGGAGGTGGCAGTTCTATTAGCTGTGTCCCCTAACCATTTTAATATTGTCATCAAAATAAACTTCCCAAACTGTCTTTCAATAAAGCAGATGAATGAAGTCACTTCAATAGAACATGGGGGGGGGGGGGGCGAAATAATGATTTAAACTGAAACAGAATTGGAACAAAGATACAATTTGGTCGTTTAACAATGTTCGGAGGCAATAAGTTGCATTGCTCACTGAAACAAGCTCATACCTGAGATTTATGTTCAAATTGCAATCTGTTGCACGTTAGGGCTAACGTGCCCATCCAACAATTCTCCATCACAAAGTTTAAAAAAAACTTTCAAATATACAATTTGATTATTGAAAAATGAATAAACCATCTTTCATCGCAGACCTGAAATGAGCAGCACATCTACCTATAAATCAGATATATTTATCAGGAGCGCCGCATATGGGAGACTTCCGGTAGCGCTCATGGAGTGAAGTCGCGTTCTTGACTCGCTCCATTACCTCTGAGTTTTTTTTTCTCTATGGTCAGCTATACTTTAATTAACCATTAAGGCATCAATTTTTACAATACTTTGAATTAAACTGAATTCTCTGACAATTGGATGATACTTAGATCTGCTATGTCTAAGAACGGGAAAAACGGCAAGGATGGTAAACCTCCGGTTAAACCGAAAGCTACGGATCTCCCCCGGACTGAATCACCGGTGACTTTGAAAGCGATATCGGAGTTAATTCAGAGGGAAATTTCAACCTCTGTTAGGGAGATGATTCGTACGGAAATTGCAGGCTCTGTTAAAGACCTGATTCATACGGAAATCTCAACTAATTTCCAGAAAATTGCCGATTTAATTGATAAGATGCAAACATGTATTGCGGAACATCAGTCGGCTATATCTGATCTTCAAAAATTCGCGCAACAAAGTGAGCTTAAGATGGGGAAAATCGAAGAAACAATTAATGTAATGAAGAAGAAACTTGACTTTTTGACTTTTAAAAACTCTGACTTGGAATCTAGAATGCGACGGCAGAATTTACGAATGATTGGCGTGAGGGAAGCTGTTGAAGCCAACAACCCCATGAAATATTTCTCTCAACTTTTAAAAGATGCATTCCCTACTGTATTTCCTGACCAACCACCGCTACTGGATCGTGTTCACAGAATCCCATCATACTCGTCTAGGTCAGATAGACCTAGGCATGTTATTTTACGTTTTCATTATTTTCAAGACAAGGAGAGACTGTTTCGATTCGCTCGATCTAAAGGTTTCGTTGATTTTTCGGATCTTAAGTTCCGATTCGTGGAAGATTTCAGTAAACCAATCTGGGACCAACGGGTCCGTTACAGATCTGTGATGTCGGAATTCTATAAGATGGATTTAAGACCAGCGCTGCTGTACCCTGCACGTCTAAGGATTCGCATGTTAGATGGAGCCCTTCGTTTTTTTGATTCTCCATCGGATGCCCAGAGTTATCTGGATCAACTTTCATCTTCAACATCTTAATTGCCTTTTTTTAATTATCTCCATTGATCGGAGGCTGTGAATTGGTTGGTTTTAACTTTTCTGTGCCCTATTTGGGCAGAAAAGTTTACTTTTGACTTCTTAATATGGCTGCTAAACTTTCTTTTTAACTGCGTCATTTCTTTCTTTTCCCAGGGGATTCTGGGTGGTTACTTCCCTTTTGTCATCTTACGTATTTCCTGTGCGGCCTTATATTTTGTAGTTTTTTTTTAAATTTTATTCTGTTTTGCTTTTTATAATCACTTTATGTTAATAATCCTATTTTTTTTGTTGCTGTGTCTATTCATGAGTTTGAGGTTTATTGTGTTTTTTTTTAATATATATTTTCCGGCTTTTGTTCTGTTCTGTGTGTATTTTAATTGAGCTAACTTTTTTTTACTTATTTTTTTACTGTTTTACAATTAGCTGATCCTTTTCATATTTATACCTTTTTTTTAGGGAGCGTATACCGGAAGTCATGGGGGTAGTTTTAGCGCTTGCTTCTTTCTGGCGGGTCTGCTTTAGATTTTACCTTGGGGTCTTGGGGTGGAGGGTGGTGGGAGGGGCTTCACGTTTTAGTTTGTTTCTCTTTGGGCTATATACATTATTGAAGTACTGGTTGCGTCCTTTTCCCCGGTATCTTTTGTATGTTCTGTTTCCTCTCCGGGTTTGTGGGTCGCGCCTATTGTCAATCCTCCTTGTTGTGGGTTGACTTTAGGATTTATGGAGTCTATTATTAATTTTGTCTCCTGGAATACTAATGGTCTTAATCATCCTATTAAAAGGAAAAAAGTTTTTAAAGTGTTCCGGAGACTTAAAGCACAAATTTTATTTTTACAAGAGACCCATGTACGGAGGGGGGACAGACTACGTTTTTTCAAATTCTGGAAGGGGCAACAATTTCATTCGAACTCCAATGCTAAGATTCGAGGCGTCTCTATTTTTATAGATTCCTCAGTTACTTTTATACAACAGGATATTATCTCTGATCCGAATGGTAGATTTTTATTGGTTAGTGGTTTACTATTTAATAAAAAAGTAGTTTTGGTTAATGTTTATGCTCCTAATATGGATTGTCCGGAATTTTATAAATCATTGTTTGATCAGTTTCCGAATTTGAACGAGTTTTCATTGATTTGGGGCGGAGATCTTAATACCTGTTTATCTCCAGCTTTGGACCGTTCGGCTCCTTTACGGACTTTACCTAATAAATCTGCAAATTTGATTAATTTTTTCCTTTCTGATTCTGGGTCGACAGACATTTGGCGTTTTCTGCATCCTCAGGAAAAAGATTTTTCCTTCTTTTCACATGTTCATCATTCCTATTCAAGAATTGATTATTTTTTCATTGATTCTCGTCTCATTCCTTCAGTGATTAAATGTGATTATGATTCTATAACCATTTCGGATCATGCTCCACTTAAGCTTTCTATTAAAATTATGGCCAATATACCAAACAATAGACAATGGCGTTTTAATTCGCTGTTGCTTCAGGACTCGGACTTTGTTAATTTTATGAATGAACAGATTGAGCTTTTTTTTACAATTAACCATACAGAAGATATTTCGGTCAACACTCTTTGGGACACTTTTAAAGCCTATATTCGGGGTCAGATTATTTCGTATTCCGTTGCTTTGAGGAAGAAACAGAAGCAGGAGGAGATGGCAATTGTGGACAAGATTAAAGAAATTGATAAGAAATATGTTATGGCTCCTTCTGAGGAGCTATACAAACAAAGAACTGAACTTCAAATGGAACACAGTTTACTACTCTCGTCCTCAATTGTAAACCAATTAAAGAAAACAAGAAGTGATTTTTATGTTCACAGTGATAAAATTGGCAAGCTGCTGGCTAATCAATTGAAATCTAATTATGTTAAATCTCAAATCAATCAGATTTATAACCAAAATGATCGATTGATATTGGATCATGTGGGGATTAATCAAACCTTTTGTGATTTTTATTCTTCTTTATATCAATCAGAGTCTCCTCGAGATTCTAAATATATGAATGATTTTTTAGATAAGTTAGACTTCCCTCAGATTTCACAGGATATGTCTTCTTTATTAGATACTTCCATTACAATGGATGAGATTAAGAATGTTATTTTTTCTATGAATCTGGGGAAAGCTCCTGGCCCTGATGGGTTTACCGTTGAATTTTATAAATGTTTTGCTTCTTTATTGATTCCTTGGCTCTATAAGGTTTTTGAGGCTTCTTTGAAACTTGGTAAACTTCCGGAATCTTTTAATAGAGCAGCAATTTCTTTAATACTAAAGAAGGATAAAGACCCTGCTCAATGTGCATCTTATAGACCAATATCTTTATTAAATGTTGATTCTAAAGTTTTTTCTAAGTTATTAGCAAATAGACTAGAAAAAGTACTTCCTTCTATTATTTCGGAAGACCCAACGGGGTTTATTAAAGGTCGTTACTCTTTTTATAATATTCGTACATTGTTAAATATCGTTTATACTCCCTCACAAAATGTTCCTGAGTGTGTTATTTCTTTAGATGCCGAGAAAACTTTTGATAGAGTAGAATGGCCTTATTTATTTAAGGTGCTTGAAATGTTTAATTTTAGCTTGAAATTTATATCCTGGATTAAACTGTTATATCACTCCCCTGTAGCCTCGGTTCGTACTAACTCTTTAAACTCACCTTTTTTTCCTCTCTTTCGTGGTACTCGACAAGGCTGTCCTCTTAGTCCCCTATTATTTGATATTGCATTAGAACCTCTTGCAATTGCTATTCGAGAATCTTCAAATATTACTGGGATAACTCGGGGATTAAAGTCCCATAAATTATCACTCTATGCTGATGATTTACTTTTATATATTTCTAATCCTGAGAGATCCATTCCTGCTGTTTTAGAGTTATTAGCACAATTTGGTCTTTTCTCAGGTTATAAATTAAATCTTAGTAAGAGTGAACTTTTTCCGATTAATAAACATCTTCCCTTATATTATAAATTTCCATTTAAATTGATTAATAATTACTTTTCATATCTTGGGATTAAAATTACTTGTAAACATAAAGATTTATTTAAGACTAACTTTTTACCGTTAATAGACCATATTACTCAACTTTCATCTAAATGGTTTCCCTTATATTTAACTTTGATTGGTCGTATTAATGCAGTTAAGATGTTTTTTTTGCCAAAATTTTTATATGTGTTTCAAGCATTACCAATTTTCGTTCCTAAATCTTTTTTTGATAAAGTTGACTCTAAAATTTCTTCATTTATTTGGCAGAATAAGAATCCGAGACTGGGTAAAATACATTTACAGAAAGCTAAGAGAGATGGAGGTTTAGCATTACCTAACTTTAGATTTTATTATTGGGCTATTAATATTCGACATATGAAATTTTGGTTACTTGACCGGGACATACTATCTATTCCTAAATGGGTAGCATTGGAATTACAATCTGTTCAGGGTTATACACTTGGTTCTATTTTAGGTTCCTCTCTTCCTTTTGATTCGAAACGTCTTAAGCAGGTCTCTAACCCGATAGTTAAATATGCTTTGCGCATTTGGTTTCAATTCAGAAAATTTTTTGATCTTAATCAATTCGGGTTAGCGATTCCTATTTTAGGTAACATATTTTTTCCTCCCTCTTTTACGGATCGCGCTTTTCAAACTTGGAAGACTAAGGGTATTTTACGGTTTTTGGATTTATTTTTAGATGGTTCTCTTATGTCTTTTGAACAATTATCTAATAAATATAACTTATCAAGAATACATTTTTTTAGATATTTACAAGTTAGAAATTTCCTAAGTACTATACTTTCTTCCTTTCCAATGCTTCCTCCTATATATATTTTAGATTCGATAATTAACCTTAATCCATGTCAGAAAGGTGCATCGGCTATGATTTATAATATTATTATGAAACTTAGGAAAGCTCCATTTGATAAGATTAGGGTAGATTGGGAACAGGAATTGGGGCTTACCATTTCTGTGGATGATTGGGGGCAGATTTTACAATTAGTTAATACTTCCTCTATTTGTGCTAAACATTCCCTAATTCAATTTAAAGTGGTTCATAGAGCACATATGTCCAAAGATAAGTTAACGCGTTTTTACTCGCATATTAATCCTTTCTGTGATAGATGTTCGGGGCAGATAGCCTCTTTAACTCATATGTTTTGGTCTTGCCCTACTTTGGAAACTTTTTGGAGAGATATTTTCAATATTATTTCTAAGGTATTAAATATAGATATCTCTCCTCACCCTATTACTGCTATCTTTGGACTACCTAAAATTTCTAGTAATCTTTCCCCTTCAGCCCGTAGAATGATTGCATTTCTTACTTTAATGGCGAAAAGATGTATTTTACAACATTGGAAAGAGCTTAATGCTCCAACTACCTTTTTTTGGTTTTCTCAGACGATTTTATGTTTGAATTTGGAGAAAATTAGAAGTAACCTTTATGATTCTTCATTTAAATTTGAACAGATTTGGGGACCTTTTATTCGATATTTTCATTTAATGTAATATTTACCCTTCTTGTTTTTTTTTCCACTGTTTTTAATGGAGGTCGGGATTGAGGACGTGATTTTAAGTTTAACTCTGTTTGGTTTCAAGTTAGCCCATTGCTTTGCCTTGCTTTTAGTTAGCTGCACGGTGGGTTTTTTTTTGGGGGGTTTTTTTTCTTTTTTTTCCATTGATATATATAAAATTTAGTATACTATTATGTTATCTTGGTTTCTTATGCTTAAATTACATTGTTTGTAGTATTTTCTTTTTGGTATTGTTATCTTTTGGAATTTTATTATACTTTAACATTGTATTAATGTTTATATGGCTTACCTTTTTTGTATACTTACTCAATAAAAAGATTTAAAAAGAAAAAGGAGCGCCGCATATGCAGGATCCTTAGCACTGTCAAGGATCCTTCCCATCCATCCACAATCTCTTTGGACCCCCTCCCCCAAATCAGGCAAGACGTATTGGGACAAGAACTGTTAGGATGGGAAACAGCTTCATCCCCGCCCCTGCCTCCCGCGGGATGTAAGGCTGCCTAACTCTGTCACCATCCAGGTCTTATCACATATTAGGCACCAGTAGCGTTATACTGTTTACTTTTCAAACTTGTGTCATTAAGGGTATGCAGTATTATTATACCTTGGTTCTTGGTTTTATGGGTTCATAAACCTATGGCACAACTTCAGGTGAGTTAAAAAATGATTAAACTCATGAATGGACACAAAGTTTTATTATGTGTAACTGTAGAGACTAAGAAATGTTATCTGGTATCTCTTGTCACTGTAAGAATGCACTTATACCACACTTGCAGTCAATGTTGTAACCATGGAAACACAGGCACCATAGCTTGCACAATCCAACACCCACAAACAGCAATTTGGTGATGAGATAAATTTGTTATTGAAGTTGCTTCAGGGTAATTATTTGGCAGGATACTGGGAATAACACCCTCCTTCAAAATAGTGCTGTGGAATTCCATACATTGACCTCAGACAGAAAACATACCATCTGTTTAAACACACCATCTGAAATAAGGCACTATGGTGAAATAATGAGGAAGGCACACTGTCTAAAGTGTCACACCATCATTTTTATGTTCAAGTTTCTGGAACAGGATGAATTGAAAACCTTGACTTTTAACCAAACAGCTACTAAATCTTTGAGGCAAACCACATGGTGAGAAACAGAACAAGCAAAAGGATCTGGTGCAGATAAAGTACAACAAATGTCATTTCCCTGTCAAATAAATAGTCTAAAGCAGGATATTGAAGTCAATTTGCTATCTTTTTGAGATGACCAAACACTGAAGCTGTGCTATGACAATAATCTTCTGCCAATTCAAACATTAACCCTCATAGTTAACCACAGTCAACTTCAGTGTGAGAAAAAAAATAAAGCTGCCAATTCAAGTTTTCAACAGATTTGTTTATAACAAAATAGAAAGTCTAGTATGAATGCAATATTAATCTGGTTTTGTAAAATTATAACAATTGAACACTTCTTTGTAACCAATCTGAACATTCAACCTACATCAATTTCCAATAATATTTACACAGGAAGCATACAATTACTGTGCCAAAATTTCCTACAGACTTCTAAATACCCCAATCCTTACCATTCAATCTGGAATATAGGAACTAAAAATGCACCTTCTATACTTAGTTGGTTCAGTTAAAGGATCAAGATTTCTAAAATTCCAAAACACCAGGTAAATATATTCATGTTGAATTTATTGCAAAGCCAAATAACTTAAAGAAAATTCATTTTACTTTGTTTCTACATTTAGAAGATTTGGACAACAAATATTTGATTTTTATTTGGGGATGGGATATAGGAAAGGCTCCAAATAATCTTCTGCAACAATACTGAACTCTAGGTCACTGTCTACAACATTATTTTGCAAAGTGAATTTAAAATAAATCAGGTCCACCGAATCAACATATACTTAAATCAGCCAAAGCTGCACGTGGGCTTGCACTAAAACAGCTGGTACTTGAAACTTTAAGTATACAACTGGAATATTTATCTTGGAGTTATGTATATTAATAATTTTACCTTCACACCATGGCCAACATCATCTAGTACTGTGTAGTCTATTGGCTTCCGAATGTATCTTACTGGCCGTTCAACACTGGCTGGTGCTATGATCTTATGAGTTCTTGATGTGTTCTTGTTGGTAGTGAGAATACCAATCTCACGGCGAGCCACTTTTTCTTTATGGATATCCACAGTCTATTTGTAGAGAAAAATATAATTATTTTTTTCTTGATTTCTTTCCACTCTTTTCCTCCTCCCTTCCAAGTTGCAGTAACATCAATCCTAACAAAAGATGGTTTGCAAAACCATGGTCATTAGATTAATTAACTTATTCTAGTTTGATACCAATTGGAATATTCAGCTGTGTTAAAACATGTCTGGTTTTGACCAATGAGCAAAAAAATCTGCTTTCAACAGATAAACAAATGAATGTATAGTACAAGAACCATACAAAAATTTGCTAACTACAACAAATAATCAATGTTAATCAAATAATAGTAATCAAGCTTTAACTGAAATCAATAGTTCACTTTCTTTTGAAGTCTGGGAAGAGTCATGCTGCAGTTCTATAAAGGCTTTGGTTAAATAACATTTGAAATAGTGTGCGCATTTCTGGTCACATTACAGGATGTGGAGGCTTTCCACAGCGTAGAATAGGACATTGCCTGGATTGGAGGGGAGGTTGTACAAACTTAGATCGTTTTCTCTGGAGCATTGGAGACCAAGGGATAACCCAACGGATATATATATAAAATTATGAGAAACTCAGATAGGTTAGATGGTCAGTGTCTTCCCCAGGGTGGAAACGTCACATGCCAAAGGACATAGCCTTAAGGTGAGAGATGGAAAGGTTAGAAATGTGTGGAGTATATATCATCATGCTGACGAACAGAAACACCTGTGGGTCAGCATCCATAATTCCCTGAAAAAAGCAAAGCAGGTCAATAGGTTAGTGACATACGGCAGGCTCAGCCATAAGTGGAGTTATGGAGGCAATAAATTGCGACTCTATGTTCATCCATGAAAACAGCATAATTTCTACCTTTGATGTCCTTCCTTTTCAGAGTGAATGGGGTTCAGACCTGCAGTTACACTCAGAACTGTTCTTTGCAGTGGTGGGAGCTGCTCTTGGGGTCTCACAGCCGGACACTTGTCGATATCCCAAGGATGCTGCCCAGAAGAGGAGCGTGCCTTCGGGGTTTCGAGATTTTGCGGCCCTGTGGACAGGCTGATTCCGAGCCAGTGCCACTGAATGAAGTGTCACAGGAGAGAACAGAACATTGGGAACAGCGGATTAGGTGTAGGAGGCTCAGTACTCTGAATTGTGCTCTCTTCCCCCACTGGAGGGCAAGAGATTGTTGCTGATACTCCGAGCAGAGGACACAGAGAAAAAAAAGTGTGACAAGACTTAACACTGTAAATCAGCAATTTTTTTTTATGTCTCCTCTCGATGTGAAAGGGGACACTTTTTTTTCTCTTTATTAAGGGGAGAGAGCGAACCTGTGGCCTGTCAATTTGTCGGGTGAACGATTCGTTTTTGTTGTACTGCAGATCATTGGGGGTTTTGCTATTGCATGCTTGGTGGGTGGAGGGTGCAAATGCTTTTTTTGTGGGAGTGGGGGAGGGTGATTGCTTGCTGCTTGTTGTATGTGGAAGGGGGGAGTACGGGGGCTTTGGGAACTGTCAACTCATTCTTTGGGGCACTCATCTATTTTCACAGAAGTCTGCAAAGAACAGTATTTCAGGATGTATACTGCATACATTTCTGATATCAAATGGAACTATTCCAACTATTCAAGGCATAACAGTTCAGATATTACTTCCTAGCTACCCTCTTGCTCTTAAACTCATTCTGCATTTGAAAGTATTGCATGCATTTCTGGTTGTCACAATGTACAAAAGATATCATTGCACTGGAGAGACAGTACAAAAGAGACTTGCCAAGATGTTGCCTAGATTGGAAGATTTTAATTATGTAGAGATTGGATAGATTTGATTTGCTTTTCCTGGAACAAAAGAAAAGGGGTGACAGAAATAATGCATAAAATTATAATAGGCATAAATAGGGCAAGGAGTCAATAGCTTTTTCCTCAAGGTTGGATTCAAAACTAAGGTGGCATAGGCTCAAGGTGAAAAGGAGTCTCAAACAAGATTTAAGGGGCATTTTTTTTTGAAAAGCTATCGTGGTCAATATATGTAATCAGCTGCTGGAAGTGGTGGTGGAATCTGATACAATCCTCCACTTTTCATGTTTCATTTCCATCGTAATTCACATTGGCTTCACATGCAAATGCTTCCCAATATAATCCACCATGCTGCTCAGAAAAATTAGCAATCAAATTTATAGTCCACATTATCCTTGCTTGCTCTGTTCTGCACTGGAATAATTGCTCAAATTTCCAGCATGGATCTACAACACATATTAGTTAGGAGACTACCTTTCTGCCAAGACTAATGAAATAATACATTTTAACATTCAAATTTCCCCAAGACATTTTAATGTTAAATTTGTAATGAAGTTTGCAGTTCGCATTCTGAAGTTTCAAATCAGTAAACTTCACTGTCAAAAACTGGCTGTTCAGAAAAAAATCCACAATTTATTATGATCTTGATTACTTCCAGAAGTCTTAACTTGATAAACAGAATTAAACATTTTAGGTTACCTTGTGCTCTTATGCAAAGTAGTGGCACAGAAAGTTGTGCTGCAGCCTTACAGTTTCAGAGTCATAATCAAATTGCCTTCTGGTACCAGCCATGTGGGATTTGCACTGGGAGGTAGGTTGAGTGGTGTCACAAGAACAACCTCACAACCCACGTCAGCAAGACCAAGGAAGTGATTGTGAACTCCATAAAGGGAAGGCACACCAGTCCTCACTGATGGGTTTGTGGTGGAACGGGTTAATTCCTGGGCATCAACAGTTCAGAATCTATCCTGGGCTCAATACACTGATGCAATAGTTAAGGGGTCACACCGGTGGGGATACACCATTAGGAGCTTGAGGAGATGTGCTATGTCACCAAAGCCTAGCAAATTTCTACAGATGTATGGTGGAGAGCTTTCTGGCTGGTTGGATTATCACCAGGTACAGAAGTTCCAATACACAGGATCAAGAGAGACTAAAGTGGGCTGTAGATGGAGCCAACTCCATCACAAGCACAATCCTCCCCATCAAAAGAGAGCTTCAAAAAGCTGGTGCCTCAGTGCAGCAGCATCCATCATCAAGGACCCTAACCATACGGGGCATGTCTTCTTTCTACCGAGAGGTGGTATGCAAGTCTGAAGACCTACACTCAATGTTTTAGAAACAGCTTCTTTCCTTGCATCAGATTTCTGAATGGTCAAAACGCTCACCATTGCTCTTTTGATCCTTACTTTTTAAATGCAACTCATTGCCGTTTTTATGTCTTGCCCTGATGTCATAAAATAACAAATTTTACCTGACAGTGATAAACCTAATTCTGACTCTGAATTGCTTACTGTGATTCATGTGATCTATTTTAAGTGTGTGAAATTAGTGACATTGCTTTACTTCGACGTGTACATAGCATGGGGCACAGAATACATTTGTATTAGGTTAAGGCCAAATACAAAAATGAATCATTTCTTTCAGCTCTTGCTGGGCACTGGGGATTTTGGCACAATACTTCATATAACTTGGGCATATTGAGCTCTCGAAAATATCTTGATTATGTAATTTTCTGTTGAGTATCTTCATAAGCAAACATTCTTTCAAGTCTGAGCCTTTCCACCTATTAAAAGTTGACAGCAGAAAAGAAAAGGATGCTTAGAATGAAACTGTCCTTTTCAAATATTGCCACATAATGAAATATTGTTCGGACTTCTGTCGACTATTTCAGTGTAGTTTCAAACTTTGAGTTTTTAAATCCTACATGCAGATGACAAAATTTGGTGGAAATGCAGAAATAAGGAATGTTGTCCAAGGATGCAGATCAGTTGAAAATATGGTCAGAGAAATGGCAGATGGAGTTGATCTTTGATTCTTGAATTCTGTTTGGGCAAATGTGATGTGTTGCATTTTATTAGATAAAATGTAAGAAGAGTACGTAGTAAATGGCAGGACACTTGGAGCATTTGTAAACACAGCACTGACTTACATAGGGATGTTAGAGCACAGGTCCATAGCTCACTGAAAGGGGCAATATAAATAGATAAGGTGGTAATGGCAGTGTGTTAGAATATGAGTATAGAAATTGGGAAAAGCATGGTGTAGCTGTTTAAAATGTCGGTTAGGCCAAACCTGTAAAGTTCTTCAATCCTGAAGGAGTTGAAGGATTTAGAGGAGTTGGAGAGGGAATAGAAGAGTTTCATCAGGATGTTGGCAGGATTGCAGCACATTACCAATGAAGATGGACAATATGGATCATTTTCCTGGAGAGTGAAAACTTAAGGGCAACCTGACACAAGTACTTAAAATTACAAGAAACACAAATAAGATAGTCATGATCTTTTCCCAGGGTGCAAATGTCAAATTCTAGACACCACAAGGCTGAGCTAGGGAATGTTTAAAGATGTGCAAAGCAAGTTTATTATATTTTTTAAAAAAGTGGTAGGAACACTGCCAGGGAAGTGGATTTGATAACATATTTAAGACATTTAGGCATACATGAACGTAAATGAACATTAGCCAGCTGGTGGCATAGTAGCATCAGCGCTGGACTTCGGAGTGAAGGCCCCCGAATTCGAATCCAACCGACTCCCTTGCACACCTTCCATCCGTGCTGGGTTGAGCGTCAAGCTAGCAAATCGGCCTCGTAAAAATAAGAAAGCCTGCTAAAAAGAAATGCTGTCATGACGGCGTCCTGATGACTCCAGAGTTAAGGGCTTTGTTCTTCGAACATAAATTAGTTCAGCATCTTTTCAATACCTGGACCATTAACCAACATTTAGTCATCTGGATTACTAAGCAAGTTTCTTCCCAACTACTGTGCGATTAATTTTATAATCAATGAACTTCAATAATGCCCCCCCCCACCATGATTATGTTGATGATGTACTCTATCTACCAGATAAGAATCCTGGAATCTGGCAATAAGGCATCCAACATCTCAATTGAATTAGTTATGCAGAGAAAAATATCTTCAAGTTATGGATGATTGATTACTGATTGTGGATGATCAGCCATGATCACAGTGAATGGTGGTGCTGGCTTGAAGGGCTGAATGGCCTACTCCTATTATTACTTTTTTTGAAAATGAATCAATCCACATACTTACACTAATGACAGCCTCATCTGCACTCCCTTGATGTCTTTTCAAACCAGTGAGACATTTTCCCTTCAATTCATGCCTAACGTCATTCAACCATGACTTTGTATCAATAATTGCTTTCACCCCTACTTTTTGTATTAATTTTCACCGCAAATTTAGACATACAATGATAGTCACTTCCCTTCCATTTACTTGATTTCTAGCACCTTGTCGACAGTCAGCAGAACCCCTCACATCTCCCTTGTTTTGTTCACTAGCGAGAGCTACCCTCCCCTCATGTTGGTAATCAATTGTTTAAGATCCTAAACCACTTTAAAATTGCTTAATTATCATGGTTTGAAATACCTTCCTCACCCCCCACACATTTGACAATAACTTGCACTATAAAGCATGAACTTAGAACTGTGGTTTTCACTCCTTCTGTCTATTGACTGGTAGCATGGGTGCCACGTTCAATATCCTAAATGTTGCAATTGAATGATCAAGACAGTCTACGTACAAATTGAAAATTCAACCTTAAATTTATACCTATACATTTTCAAATATTACTGCCATTAACAATATACATATTGCACAACTGAAAAGAACTAGAGACATGGCTTCTGCGCATTTTCCTAAAACCCATTTACTGTAACATAGTGCTTGTCATTTCAAATAATTGTCACTGTAAGAAAAGTATATATTAAGCAATTAAATTCTCTTTTCAGACATTCTACCCAATCACTGAAATGCAGCCTGACCTACTATGTGTTTCTAATATTGCTTTCCCCATCATAAGCATCAGGTTCAGCTCGTTACTTTGTGCCTCGGAGGAACATTCATATAGATTTAAGGTGCACCAAAAGCCAGGGAATATTATTCTCTAGAGGACAGTAAACTGAAGAATTACACAGCACTGCAACATAAATTAGTGTTCTAAACTAGCACTGTGTATCTGCAAACATTCAGTATCAGAACTGAGGTCTTTACAACAACTGTTTAAGGAAATCCGATCTAATCTTGCACCAAAGTTGTTCAAGGGTATCTAGATCAAAACTAAGAAGCATTTTAAGAATGTCAAAACAAACTTAGTATGTTCTGTATTGTCAATCTGAACTCAAATATTGAGGATGGCCTCCTTTGTTATTTCAATTTTGATGTCTCTAGCTCAGTTATGCTCCTTCAACTAAACACCAACAGCTTAACATGCCAATTTGATCAAAATAACATCAAAAAGTTTAAATATTTCAGTGGATAGCAATGAAAATGGTTTGTAGTAGTTCAGTTTCCAAATGCAACTGTAATATGTAAAATACCCAAACTGATTGTGAGCTCTCAATACCCTTTCAGGTTGTTCCCATTACCAACCAGGTACACACTAACAGATAAATCTAGAAAAAGTAACTGCATTTACATCATAGATGGTAGGCGGAATCCTTTATACAGGACATGAAAAGATCATTCATACCAATTCTGTATATAATATCACTTATTTTGGCACCATGCCTTAATCATTCACACCCATATAATTTATTATAAGTAACGAACAAAGGTTCCAGCACTGGCTGATTGACATACCACTAATCACAGGCCTCCAGTCCATGAAATAACCTTCAACAATCACACTCTCCTTCCTGCTACTGAGCCAATTAGGAATCCAATTAGCTGCCTCTCTCTCTCTGGATCCAATGCAATATTCCAAACAAGCCTGACCCATAAGATCTTATGGAAAGGAAAATATAAAAGGCCGGAAAAATTTTAATAGTTAAGACAACACGTGCACACTATTTTTCACTGTCAATGCAAGTTCAATTAAGAAAATTCATCCAGAAAATTTCTTACATTATGAAACTTTGGTTGAATAAGTGAATGACCAGGAAAGAGCTCCCACCAAAGCAGTTTCATAAAAATGCAACATCAACTTGTTAAGAGTTATTAGTTTAATTTAATCTAAAAATTCATGACACAATGAACAAACACCTTCTTTACATCATTCTGCAGCTCATTTAATCTCAAATGGAACCCAAGTAAACACAATTTTAAGTGCAAAGCTAATAACTATTGTAATATTAATCATGGAATCCAAATGGACAACTGCTTTTAAAACATTGCAACATCACTGCACGAATTTAATATAAATTTGACATTTACAGTTGTGGCCAAGACACTATTATTCACCTAAACTATCCAAACCTTTTCACAATTGAAAAGGTAAATACGTTACTTCAGAAACCATTAGGAAATGTGCAAATTTTGTTGATATTTAAAGCAGATCAAGTTAAACATATCACTTTACCTTAGCCAGTGAAATGGTGAAACAAATGTGTTTTAATAACTAACCGGTTAATAGTTATGGATGTTAAGGCACAAATTACCAAATTCAAAAATCTACATTTTCTTGGTTTCATCATACCCAAATCTGATTCCCTCTCTCTACATATATATAAAAAAAAGGATAAATAAGCACTTGTCTTAACATGCAGTTTTAGATCTACTACACATTTCCTTATAATATTAGAAACAAATTAAATTCAAAAGGGGTACAATTCAGCACTAAAGATCATTGCACATGGGAAACTGAAGTACATTTAAGCTATTCATTCAGTCTCACTGGGATGTACCTTAAAAATAGTCATCTTCTGCACCTGCAGTTGAATTTAATGCAATAAAACAATTGTGATCTTTAATTCTTGTTTTCTCCCCAAGAATACTGGAAAGTTTATTGCGTCAGCCCATCAGTTAACTTCAGTATTTGACAGGTCAGCAATTAAGCAAATATGTTCAAAACTTTGTGAAAAAAATATACTAAATTCACTGTTCAGACACATAAAACAAAAATTCTGCACACTCAATTTCCCCATTAAATAAAATTAAAGGGAACAAAAGAAGATGCTGATTGCACAACTCCAAGTAGCCCTCCAATATCTCATGTGGTCGTATTTTATATCTAATTATACAGACATTCAAAACTATTTAAATTAAAAGGAATTATCATTTGTTCCCTATTTTTGTATTTTTAAATAGTTACAAGGTGCAGAAATTGTCTCAAATCCAGATGGTATATTGGGATACATAGAAGTACCAGATGGACTTGAACCTTAAAGTTAAACAGTTAAAACAAGAGTATGCATAAACTGAGACTGAGGGCAAACTTGTCATTAGTAATGCTTTAGCACTGCAAAAGATGTAAAATTCTTATACATCAGGAGTATAAACATTGTACTGTTTAAAATGGGGAAATATTAATTATTTCAAAGTATTTGCAATCAGTCCAAAACTAAAATGGTATAAAGTATACATCTGGTAAGATAGTACAATTTTTAAAAAGTACATTGAGTTTGTGCAGGAGGGGGCAAGAGTTTGGGGAAGTTAATGATCATGTTGCCATTTTTTTTGTACAGAAGAGTGGGTTTGCTGTTTCTCTCTGAACTGACTTCTATGGTCTAACTTTGTTTTGGGGCTATGTGGAGAAGAATCTCAGAGTCGTATAGTGCATACATACTTAGATAATAAATTAACCTGTGGGTACACATTGCTTAGGCCACAGAAGAACTCTAATAATTAGGTGCAATATTTACTTGTTTCTTTAATTCAGGAGCTATTTGGTGAATAGTATTTGTACCATTAAATGCTATACAAATGTTCTGTAATTATTGCTGTTTGTACAAGACAACTGCCTATGAGCCGGACAAACTCCTCACAAATACAAACATCCTACAGCCTCCAAAGGAGTCAGTGCTAACTTCCCTGCTGGTTGGCATATATTATGAGAATGTAGGCGGCAAGATTAGTAAAATAGCTGATATCAACAAAATTGGTGTAGTGGACATTGAAGGTGGTTGTCCAAGACTAGAAAGGGATTTAATCATCAGGGAAAATGGGCAAACAGTGGCAGACAAATGTGAAGTCACAGATCCCTGAAAGTGGTGACCCATGGTTGAAGCACTGAGTACAACAGTTGGAATGTCGTATTACAGCTATTCAAGACAATACCGAGACAGCACCTGAAGTGTTTACTTCTGGTTGCTATATAGTAGAAAGACAAACAAACACAAGAGACTGCAGATACTGGAGGAACTCAGCAGGTCAGACTGCATCTAAAGGGAAATGGGTCAATATTTTGGGTCAAGACTGTTCATCTAAACTGATAAAGTCTTATACATTAAGAAGGATGCAAGTAAGCTAGAAAGGTTACAGGAAAGATTCACAAGGGAGTGATTCACTGAGGGACTTGAGTTAAGAGGACAGACTGGGAATGGTTTCCCTGCAGAGAACGAGACTGACACTAGAGGTTTATAAGATCAGCAAGAACATACAAATTCAGTCTTTCTTCGCAGGGTAATGGAGTTTAAAAGTAGAGGCACAGATTTAAGTTAATTGGGCAAAAGATTTAAAGGAGACCCAAGGGGCAAGCCACCAACACCCAAACCCCCACCTCACCCCACGCCCAAGAGAATGGTGGGTATACGTTATGAGCTGTCAAGAGGTGAAGGCAGGCAAAATTACACTTAAAAGATACTTCAACAAATACAATGATAATAAAAGTTTAGATAGATATCGGTTAAATGCAGGCAAACGAGTGGAGTGGTGTCACAACAACAACCTTGCACTCAACGTCAGTAAGACAAAAGAGCTGATTGTGGAAGGGTTAAGATGAAGGAACACATACCAATCCTCAGAGGGATCGGAAGTGGAGAGAGTGAGCAGTTTCAAGTTCCTGGGTGCCGAGATCTCTGAGGACCTCACCTTGTCCCAACATATCGATGCAGCTATAAAGAAGGCAAGAGAGCAACTATACTTCATTAGGAATTTGAAGAGATTTGGTATGTTAACAAAAACACTCAAAGACATCTAAAGGCTGCATCCCTGTCTACTGCACAAGACTGAAAGAAGCTGCAGAGGGTCGTAAACTTAGTTAGTTCCACCTTGGGTACAAGCCTACAAAGTACCCTAGACATCTTCAAGAAGCAGTGTCTCAAACAGGCAGTGTCCACTATTAAGGACCCCCAGCACCCAGGGCACGCCCTTTCTCACTGTTACCATCTGGTAGGAGATACAGAAGCCTGAAGACACACTTAGTGATTCAGGACCAGCATCTTCTTCTCCGCCAACCGATTTCTAAATGGACATTGAACCCCTGAACACTACCTCACATTTTATTATTTATTATTTCTGTTTTTGCACAATCTGTACTCCAGGGAGCACGAAGAGCAGAATCAAATATCGCTGTGATGATTGTATGTTCTAGTATCAATTGTTTGGCGACAATAAAGTATTCAATATACATATACTGTTATTATTTATTATCATCTTCTTCTTCTGCATGTATTGCATTGAACTGCTGCTGCTAAATTAACAAATTTCATGATACATACCGGTGATAATAAACCTGATTCTGATTCTGAAATGGGACTAACTCATAAGGCAGCTTGTGACATGGGCAAGTTGAGCCGAAGTGTCCATTTCCCCATCTGTTTAACTGCATGATTATGATTACAATTGGGTCATTGAAGTTCTATTCTTTTATGTGCCATAAATAAAGTAAATCATGTGGTTACATGCATTGGGCAATAAAGTCAGTGTTTTGATTAGTTACCAAGTAGCATGTTGTTTTATTAAGTTAAAGTACATGTATATGGGAGAAGAAAAAAAAATTTAAATCTCAATCAAAAACCCACCATTCATGTCTGAAAGATAGCACTTAAAAATTTTAGTTTAATTAAAAACTCAAGATCATTTGAAAACAGTCCAGTAAAGTGATCAAATCATTACTTTATTTCTGTTGTTCGAGTTACATTATTTGACAAAGAAGCTGTGCATTATAGCCTGCATGAAAATATACATTCTCAAATTTCGGTTACCTGGGAGATATGGTTAATGGAAGACTCCATTCTCCGTAGTTGAGAGGCCTGAATATCCAGCAATTGGAGGACATTGTTTGCCAGGGCATTTATCTGGTAAGCAACACTCGCAAGGGACTGGGTTGTATAAGCTTTAGTTTCTTCTAGGGCTTTTCTCTTGTCTTGGGCCTGCAAAGTTGGGGGGGGGGGTGAAAGAGGAGAGAGGACAATGTATTAATAAACACTGCAACACAAGGATGTCAAAATGAAAAATGTGGCAATACAAGAACCCGCAATTTTGACAGAAGTTCAACACAGTATTAAAATGACTTTAGTAAGTTACTACAAATAAGCATAAACATTAAAAAAAGATAGTAGCGAGGACTGTTCCAAGTTCGGAAGCAAAAAAAGAGTATTTTCTACAATAAAGTTCCTCAGAAAATCGCTACTTTTAGAACCTGTTAATTTGGCAACTACAACCGATTTTTTTACCCCCAACTCCAAGCATTCCCAAAGCGCCCATAAAACTTTACCAGGTCATCACCTGTAATGAAACAAATATAACTTACAACTTGTGTACATAGAATTCCATAAATAGCTTAGAATGACCAGTTAAAACAAAGCAGCCAGTGAGTGAGTGGGCCAGTGAAGGAGTGGAGCTTTGAGGCTTTGACTCGAGAGGTTTTGGCAGTTGGTCTGTGCAATCAAGATTTGAATAGATCAGCAGAAAGCCATTGATTAGACAATCAAGATTTGAATAGCTCAGACTCAGCAGAAAGCAGCTGATTGGGCAACCGAGGTCAGGTGACCAAACATTTTGAAAAGCTCAAACAGATAAATAGAGGGATAGCTCAAGCGAAGTGGCCAGTGCGTGAGTGGGACAGTGAAGGAGTGGAGCTTTGACTCGAGAGGCTTCGACAAGAAGAGGCGGAGGACAAGCCAGCTCGCAGTTAGTTTTTACAATGTCTCCTGAGATGGTGATGTGCCTCTCATGTGAGATGTGGCAGTCTTGGGGGAACTCCCCTCTCCCACAGAGTCACATCTGCCAGAAGTGCATACGGCTGGGCAATCTGGAAGACCGTGTAAGGAATCTGGAGCAGCAGCTGGATGACCTTCGACCCATAAGGGAGAATGAGGCAGTCATAGATGAGAGCTACAGGGAGGGAGTCACACCTAGGCTGTCGGAAGCAGGTTGTTGGGTGACAGTCAGAGGGGGGAAAGTGAAGGTGAGCAGACAGGTAGTGCAGAGCACCCCGTAGCCATTCCCCTGAATAATAAGTTTACCGTCCTGGATACTGTTGGCGGGGACGACTGACCAGGTGTGAGTCACGGTGGCAGGGCCTCCGGCACTGAGTCTGACCCTGTGGTGCAGAAGGGTGGGACGGAGAAGAGGAGAGCTGTCGTAATTGGAGACTCTATAGTCAGAGGAGCAGACAGGAGATTTTGTGGACGTGAGAAGGACACCCGCATGGTTTGTTGCCTCCCAGGTGCCAGGGTCCGGGATGTCTCTGACTGGGTGCACGACATCCTGGTACAAGAGGGAAAGCAACCAGAAGTCGTGATACATGTTGGGACCAATGACATAGGCAGGAAGAGGGATGAGGTCCTGAAGTGTGAGTTTCGGGAACTAGGCAGAAGGCTGAAGAACAGGACCTCAAGGGTGGCGTTCTCAGGATTGCTGCCAGTGCTACGTGACAGTGATGGTAAGAATTGGAGGAGATGGCAGTTGAATGCGTGGCTGAGGAGTTGGTGCAGGGGGCAGGGTTTTAGATTTTTAGATGATTGGGATCTCTTCTGGGGAAGGTGGGACCTGTACAGATTGGATGGATTGCACCTGAACTCAAGGGGGAGCAATATCCTTGCAGGTAGGTTTGCGAGCATGGTTCGGGAGGGTTTAAAATAATTTGCAAGGGGGATGGGATGCAGAGCGATAGAACAGTGAAAGAAGTGCATGGAGTAAAGCCAGATCTAACATACAGAGAGGCTTTGAGGAAAGAGAAGCAGAATAAACGGTGTAAAGACAGTAAGGTAGAAGGGCTGAAATGTGTGTACCTCAATGCAAGAAGCATCAGGAACAAAGGTGATGAACTGAGAGCTTGGATACATACATGGAATTATGATGTAGTGGCCATTACAGAGACTTAACTGGCACCAGGGAAGGAACGGATTCTCAATATTCCCAGATTTCAGTGCTTTAAAAGGGATAGAGAGGGTGGGAAAAGGGGAGGAGGGGTGGCATTACTGGTCAGGGATATTATTACAACTACAGAAAGGGTGGGTAATGTAGCAGGATCCTCTTTTGAGTCAATATGGGTGGAAGTCAGGAACATGAAGGGAGCAGTTACTCTACTAGGGGTATTCTATAGGCCCCCTGGTAGCAGCAGAGATACAGAGGAGCAGATTGGGAGGCAGATTTTGGAAAGGTGCAAAAATAACAGGGTTGTTATCATGGGGGACTTTAACTTCCCTAATATTGATTGGCACCTGATTAGTTCCAAGGGTTTAGATGGGGCAGAGTTTGATAAGTGTGTCCAGGACAGATTCCTGTCACAGTATGTGGACAGGCCGACCAGGGGGAATGCTATACTAGATCTAGTACTAGGTAATGAACCGGGTCGGGTCGGGTCAGGTCAGGTCACATCACAGATCTCTCAGTGGGTGAGCATCTGTGGGACAGTGACCACCCCTCCCTGGCCTTTAGCATTATCATGGAAAAGGACAGAATCAGAGAGGACAGGAAAATTTTTATTTGGAGAAAGACAAATTATGAGGCTATAAGGCTAGAACTTGCGGGTGTGAATTGGGATGATGTTTTTGCAGGGAAATGTACTATGGACATGTGGTCGATGTTTAGAGATCTCTTGCGGGATGTTAGGGATAAATTTGTATCGGTGAGGAAGATAAAGAATGGTAGGGTGAAGGACCCATGGGTGACAAGTGAGGTGGAAAATCCAGTCAGGTGGAAGAAGGTAGCATACATGAGGTTTAGGAAGCAAGGATCAGATGGGTCTATTGAGGAATATAGGGAAGAAAGAGCTTAAGGGGCTGAGAAGAGCAAGAAGGGGGCATGAGAAGGCCTTGGCGAGTAGGGTAAAGGAAAACCCCACGGCATTCTTCAATTATGTGAAGAAAAAAAGGATGACAGGAGTGAAGGTAGGACCAATTAGAGATAAAGGTGGGAAGATGTGCCTGGAGGCTGTGGAAGTGAGCGAGGTCCTCAATGAATACTTCTCTTCGGTATTCACCAATGAGAGAGAACTTGATGATGGTGAGGACAATATGAGTGAGGTTCATGTTCTGGAGCATGTTGATATTAAGGGAGAGGAGGTGTTGGAGTTGTTAAAATACTTTAGGACAGATAAGTCCCCGGGGCCCGACGGAATATTCCCCAGGCTGCTCCACGAGGCGAGAGAAGAGATTGCTGAGCCTCTGGCTAGGATCTTTATGTCCTCGTTGTCCACGGGAATGGTACAGGAGGATTGGAGGGAGGCGAATGTTGTCCCCTTGTTCAAAAAAGGTAGTAAGGATAGTCCGGGTAATTATAGACCAGTGAGCCTTACGTCTGTGGTGGGAAAGCTGTTGGAAAAGATTCTTAGAGATAGGATCTATAGGCATTTAGAGAATCATGGTCTGATCAAGGACAGTCAGCATGACTTTGTGAAGGGCAGATCGTGTCTAACAAGCCTGATAGTTCTTTGAGGTGACCAGGCATATAGATGAGGGTAGTGCAGTGGATGTGATCTATATGGATTTTAGTAAGGCATTTGACAAGGTTCCACACAGTAGGCTTATTCAGAAAGTTAGAAGGCATGGGATCCAGGGAAGTTTGGCCAGGTGGATTCAGAATTGGCTTGCCTGCAGAAGGCAGAGGGTCGTGGTGGAGGGAGTACATTCAGATTGGAGGATTGTGAGTAGTGGTGTCCCACAAGGATCTGTTCTGGGACCTCTACTTTTCGTGATTTTTATTAACGACCTGGATGTGGGGGTAGAAGGGTGGGTTGGCAAGTTTGCAGATGACACAAAGGTTGGTGGTGTTGTAGATAGTGTAGAGGATTGTCAAAGATTACAGAGAGACATTGATAGGATGCAGAAGTGGGCTGAGAAGTGGCAGATGGAGTTCAACCCGGAGAAGTGTGAGGTGGTACACTTTGGAAGGACAAACTCCAAGGCAGAGTACAAAGTAAATGGCAGGATACTTAGTAGTGTGGAGGACCAGAGGGATCTCGGGGTACATGTCCACAGATCCCTGAAAGTTGCCTCACAGGTGGATAGGGTAGTTAAGAAAGCTTATGGGGTGTTAGCTTTCATAAGTCGAGCGATAGAGTTTAAGAGTCGCGATGTAATGATGCAGCTCTATAAAACTCTGGTTAGGCCACACTTGGGGTACTGTGTCCAGTTCTGGTCACCTCACTATAGGAAGGATGTGGAAGCATTAGAAAGGGTACAGAGGAGATTTACCAGGATGCTGCCTGGTTTAGAGAGTATGCATTATGATCAGGGATTAAGGGAGCTAGAGCTTTACTCTTTGGAGAGGAGGAGGATGAGAGGAGACATGATAGAGGTGTACAAGATAATAAGAGGAATAGATAGAGTGGATAGCCAGCACCTCTTCCCCAGGGCACCACTGCTCAATACAAGAGGACATGGCTTTAAGGTAAGGGGTGGGAAGTTCAAGGGGGATATTAGAGGAAGGTTTTTTTTACTCAGAGTGGTTGGTGCGTGGAATGCACTGCCTGAGCCAGTGGTGGAGGCAGCTACACTAGTGAAGTTTAAGAGACTACTAGACAAGTATATGGAGGAATTTAAGGTGGGGGCTTATATAGGAGGCAGGGTTTGAGGGTCGGCACAACACTGTGGGCCAAAGGGCCTGTACTGGGCTGTACTATTCTATGTTCTATGTTAATCCTTAATTACCGCAATCTAGAGAAACATATTGGCTCGGACAAGGAAGAGAACTCTTCTATTCTTCTAATTACTATCCTACCCATCCAACAAGAATGCTGGAGCATTAAATGATTATCCAAATCTAAAAACAGTCCTTTAAACAGCCTAGATTATATCCCTGCAATGGGACTTCATCCCACAACACAACTCAAAAGAGTAATGTCATAATTAAGATATGGCTGAAACTAATTAAAATAATTGCTTTTGTGGGGACACTAAGGGTGGAATCCGAAGTATTAAACATTCCAGTTGTATATAATGCAAGACAGGTTCTACTCAGCAGAAGCAAGAACACATTGGGGACTCCAATGTTGAGTAAAATCTCAATATTATGGGAAATAAAATTTCAGTGACACTATGTAAAATAATTATGGCCTTTCTTTCTTCAGAGGATGGATGCACCACCAGGCCTGCATTTACAATACAACCCACAGCTTGCTAAGCCTCTTTATAGAGCAGCATGGAGTCACCTACTTTGATGAGTCTCCAATCTCAGACCAGAACCAGCAGGTTAATATGAAGGACATTAATATGGATTTTTATAAAAATCCAGACGTTTCAGAATGACAATATGCATTTTTAATTACTGAACTATGTTGTCAATTGAATTTTATTTGTAATTGAATTCACTAGCTGGTAGGATTTACACAATTCTCAGGATCATTAGTCCAGCGACTTTTATATCATGATGGCATAAACTGTTACTTTTTAAACACTCAGGGGCATGCACCAAACATTAGACCCCTGAAAGCCAGTAATCATAACAGAAAATGCTTGAAGTGATCAACCAGGTAAGCAGCAACTGTTGAAAAGGGAAGGGAGGGTTATTTAGAGTATGATGAGTAGTCTTTGTCATCACATCCAACAGAGGATGTGCTGGCATTGGGAAGCGTCCAGAGGAATTTCTTTAGCCAGAGAGTGGTGAACCTCCGGAATTCAGCCTGCAGAATCCAGTGAGTTTGGCTGGCCATTCAATCATGGCTGATTTATTTTCAGTCTCAACCCCATTCTTCTGCCTTCGCCATGTATGCCTTGACACCCTTATTAATCAAGAATCCATCATTATCTGCTTGAAATATATCTAATTACTTGGCCTCCACAGCCGTCTGTGACAATGAATAACAGAGTTCACTATCTCTAGCTGAAGAAATTCCTTCTCAACTTTGTTCTAAAAGGACATCCTTCTGTTCTGAGTCTGTGTTCTCTAGTCCAAGACTCTCCCAATATTTAAATATCCTCTCCATGTCCCGTCTATCTAGACCTTCCAATATTCCCCAGGCCTTCAAGAAGAAACCCTCCCCACCACCAATTCTTCTAAATGCCATCAGGTACAGGTCCAGACCCATCAAATGCTCATAATACAAACCCCATTTCCAGAAAAGTTGGGATATTTTCCAAAATGCAATAAAAACAAAAATTTGTGATATATTAATTCACGTGAGCCTTTATTTAACTGACAAAAGTACAAAGAAAAGATTTTCAATAGTTTTACTGACCAACTTAATTGTATTTTGTAAATATACACAAATTTAGAATTTGATGGCTGCAACACACTCAACAAAAGTTGGGACAGAGTTAAAATAAGATTGAAAAGTGCACAGAAAAGTCATGCTACTGTGACAATTATAGCCACCTGGGCTCGGGAGTACTTTAGAAAACCATTGTCACTCACAGTCCGTTGCTGCGTCCAGAAATGCAACTTGAAACTGTATTACGCAAGGAGGAAGCCGTATATCAACTCTATGCAGAAACGCCGGTGAGTTCTCTGGGCCCGAGCTCATCTCAGATGGACCGAAGGACTGTGGAACCGTGTGCTGTGGTGAGATGAGTCCACATTTCAGCTAGTTTTCAGAAAAAAAACAGGCGGCGAGTTCTCAGTGCCAAAGATGAAAACGACCATCCAGTTTGCTATCAGCGAAAGGTGCAAAAGCCAGCATCTGTGATGGTATGGGGGTGCATCAGTGCCCACAGCATGGGTGAGTTGCATGTATGTGAAGGTACCACTGACTCTGAGGCATACATTTGGATTTTAAAGAGACATATGTTGCCATCAAGGCGACATCTCTTCCCGGGACGTCCAGGCTTATTTCAGCAGGACAATGCCAGACCACATTCTGCACGGGCTACAACAGTGTGGCTTTGTAGACACAGAGTGTGTGTGCTTGACTGGCCTGCCGCCAGTCCAGATCTATCTCCTATTGAAAATATATGGCGCATCATGAAGAGGAGAATCAGACAACGGAGACCACGGACTGTTGAGCAGCTGAAGTCTTATATCAAGCAAGAATGGACAAAATTTCCAATTGCAAATCTACTACAATTAGTATCCTCAGTTCCAAAATGATTAAACAGTGTTATTAAAAGGAAAGGTGATGTAACACAATGGTAATCATGCCTCTGTCCCAACTTTTGTTGAGTGTGTTGCAGCCATCAAATTCTAAATACAATTAAGTTGGTCAGTAAAACTACTGGAAATCTTTTCTTTGTACTTTTGTCAGTTAAATAAAGGCTCACATGAATTAACATATCACAGATTTTTGTTTTTATTGCATTTTGGAAAATATCCCAACTTTTCTGGAAATAGGTCTGTACATTGATCCAAGAATGAAATGGTTATTCTCATTAACCTCCTCTGGACCCTCAAATGCCAGCACATCCTCCCTTTCTAAGGGGCCCAAAACTACATGTAATACTTCAAATGTGGTCTGACCACTACCTTATAATTCTCAGCATTACATTCTTGCCTTCATGTTTTAATCCTTGGAAATGAAGCCATCATTGCCCTTGTCATCTTCATCACCCACTCAACCTGCCAAGCACAAGTCCCTTTGCACCTGTGCTTTCATATTTAATCTGAGTAATCCAAATTAATTGCAATGGCCACCACCAGAACCAAAACTAGTATGAAAACACCTATAGTTCAAACTTTAAAGCAGTACAAATGCTAATTATTGCTGCCAAATCATAAACAAATCAACCAAATACAGCTCATGAATAGATAACAACCATTCAATTTTTGACATATACATGGCACATTAAGCCCCTTTAAACATTATTCTTAACATTTAGAGCATGTGCTGAATGATTAAAAAACAAAGGTTTCTCTAAAACAGAAAAGTTACTTACTACTTGAGTTTTGATCTAGCTAGTTTTTTTTTTGCCTACAATTCTAATTGTGTTATTTGGCTAAAATTACTTAAGTATGCTGTTTAGTACCATCAACTACAAGTGTAGCTTAGAGCTTACTAAAAGATCAAGGAAAATTAGAAAACACATGACTGCCATAACCTCTCCTTGTTTAATTGTGCAAGAACATAAGAATAAAACCAAAATTTTCAAAACCTTCTCTATGAACATCTCCTAAGTTTTAAAAAATATTATTGCCTGGCCTAATTATCTAATTTTTTCAGTTGTACATTTTCCCTCATTTTTCAGTCATACAAAATAAATCAGGCTATTAACATTTTACTCACATTCCAGAAACAATACAATAACAGGTCTCAGTTTAACCTCTACACCAAATAAATTCCCTTTCAGTTTTTCTCCTCTGTCCCAGTTCAAAGCTGATAAATATTCCAATACTGTTCGAGTTTAAAAATTTACGGTGTAAAGAATAAGAAATATTAACTAGTAAATATGCAATTGAACAGTTATTCACATTTTCTGAACAATGAAAGGGTCTCATGTAATCCATGAAACTCAGAAAAATTCCTTCTACGTGTGTGCAAAGCTACAGAACGGACAAATATTTCAATCACCAATTCTCGAATTAATGATAAATAAAAAATATGCATCCTGATACTTAAAAGCAAATTATTTCCAGTTAATTTCTATACACTAATCAGGCAAAATACACAATAGCAAGCAAACCAATGTCGAATATTTTGCTGAAGTTTCTAAACTGATGATTGAAAAACACTTTCATTACAACCAACACTTGATTTCACAAAAACAAATTGGAATAAAGAAATTTTACTCAATTTCACAGGCTATGTGCCTAATACTTATTCCAAATGAAGTTTAAAGTCTAGTCAAAAAAACTTCATTCCATTGTCTACATAGTTAATTGAATATTTAAATTTCAATTGTGATGAACATTTTTTTAAAATTGCCAGACATGTTTCACAATTGAGAAGTGGTTATATTGCATCAGGGTGACAGAAAAAGTACAGTTTTTAAGTTGAAATATGAAAAGTGACTCACTTTAAAAATGTGACAGTGATGAATTTTGGCATCTCCTGTCAGCTGAAAAACAAATCTCCTCTCTCATTAACACCAACATAGCCAATGGTAAAACAATCCACTTCAATAAAAGGGGGGGGGGGTAGAGACAATAGCATCATCTCAAATGACCAATTCTTACAAAGTAAGAACCCAAATTATCCTTCAATTCTCTGCTCGTCCCAACTGTAGTCATTTTCAAGTGGGAAATTGCTCCACCACTAGTCTTGCTTTCATCAACTAATGTTCTAAGCTTGTTCCCCTGCCTTACTTTCTTTAAACATGTTTAAAGCTCTACTTATTTTTGGCTAAGCTCTTAAGTACCCAAGCTAAATGCACATAATGCTTTTGTGAAATTTTGACCAAGTCCCATGAAGTTTACTATTAACAGAGCCACGTGTCTGAACTGACTGATGCTGCCAAACTAGTTTTGAAGTTTGTAACACATACAAATTCCTTTGTGTGTTGCTCAGATTTCCAGTATCTGCAGATTTTTTTCCTTTTTTGTGGTTTCAAGTTTGTAATATAGAGAAAAGAATGGGGAATGGGAGAAAAAAAAATCAGTCAGCATCTCAGTAAACCACTAAATGATATCTACTAGAAAATAAGCTTAAAAATGTAGAGAAAATTTACAAGGATGTTGCTGAGACTTAATGATCTGAGTTATAGGTAAAAGTGAAAACCTTAGGACTTTATTCACTGAAGCACAGAAGAATGAGAGGAGATCTTACAAATTGTGGGGTATAGATAGGGTGAATCCGTGCAGGCCGTTTAGGCCTTTTCCTTTTCAGGTTGGGCTGGACTAGAACTAGAAGTCAGAGCTTTAGGGTGAAAGGTGGAATACTTAAGGGGCAACTTCTTCACCCAGAGGGTGGTACAAGTGTGAAACAAGCTGTCAGCTGAAGTGGTCGATGGTTCAATTGTAACATTCAAGAGAAGATTGGATCAGGTGAGAGGTACAAAGGATATGGTCCAAGTGCAGGTCAATGGAACTAGGCAGCGACCAGATTGACACAGATGACACGGGCCAAAGGCCCTATTTCTGAGTGGTAGTACTCAATGACTCCTTTATACTAAAATATAGTTTTTAAAAAAAGCATATATGGGGCAATACACCACACATTAAAATTATTTCATTCCATGAGATCTTAAAAGATGATCTAAAAGGCTTTGGTTTACACTGAAGATATTTTTCTATCAGTAGATGCTTAGCCAAGCACCAAATGCCATCCTTTTACAGTACACAAATAAAATCGAATTAGTGTTCAAAGATAACTTGCAATCAAGATCTCAGACATCCTGATACAAAACCACACCTAGTTTTTAATATATTTGCACTAATTTGAGTGCCATGAATAAAGAGGCTGATCAGGAAATTCTCATCCACTCACTGCAGTCACAGTCCAGTGTGTTTTTTTTTATTTATAACTTTTCAGATTTCAAGAGGCTTAGATAAGCCATCCAATGTAAACCAAGAGCAACTTTACAAGCAGCTTTCCAATTTCTTCTGCTATTCTCAAATTTCTCTGAAGTTTCAACAATACTTTGGACTGTATAGCAAACTATGACTAACCAAAACTATGAGCAGCAAAAGGAAGCAAATGTTAAAAAATATTGTTCCTTAGAAATCAGGCACTACCAGCCAAAAAAAAACTAAACAGGAAATGGAAGACAATGGATATCATAACTTCTTTTAAATTTACAGTAATTTGTATCTTAAAACTGTTTCAAGAGGTAAACATAATAGATTTTGGGGAAAGTTGTATTGACTGCAATTTCAAGTGTTTATATCTCCATTCTAAAGACTGAAGAATTTTTCTGAGGGAACAAATCAATATTCTTCATTTTTTTAAAAATAGAAGACACCGAATTCTGAGAAAGTCAGGCAGTGAACTTGTGCACAAAATATTTACTTTATTTCACGTCTTGATTCTACAATTTTTATAAACTTCTCTAACAACAACTTTTCAATTTTCTAAGTTATCGACAGGTAGAATATATACACCAAAATGCTCAAGATACTGAAAAAGTGTTTTGCAAAGCAAATTAAGCTCCCAAAAAAATATGGAATGAGCAGTCAGCCAATTTCATAATATACCAAACCAGTAAAATCACATGCTCCAATTCTTAAAACTTTCAGGAGAATGGTATTTTGCATGCATCTTCTACTCAAATTCATTGTGCAGAAAATTCCTTAAAGAGATAAGAATGTAACTACATTTTAAATGCATTCGTTGCATTGCAAAACAAGATGGATGTTCACACCAAATACGCTGTATCGGCTTATGCAATCAAGGCTAACAACAGTTAAATGCAATAAAAGTCACTAAAGATTACTTACATGGAAATTAATAACCTTAAACAAGAAATCTGCAGATGCTGGAAATCCAAGCAGCACACACACCTTCAAGTAGTCTCAATTTACTATCTTTTATCAGATTCATTTACATCAATCTGCATCCTCTAGTTTAGCCAAAATGCTCATGAAGGGTCTTGGGCCAAAACACCAGTTCATTTCCATCCATGGATGCTGCCTGACCTGCTGAGCTCCTCCAGCACTTTGCTCAAATCATGAAATATATACCTCTTCACCAAACTTTTATCAAAAGTTTTCATTCATTCTCCTTTGTTATTTAGAGTGAACAACATAGTCTTTGATACAGATTCAGGTTAAGCAGCACCGGATTTAGAAGGAATCCAAGGACCCTTTTTTTACCCGGTATGGAGGATACATGGCTGAGAGAGGTTGCCTGAGAGAGTGGTGGAAGCAGAGTCATTGACAGTAGGTGTCCTGATGAGTATTTGAATCACCTAGACATAGAAGACCACAGAACAACTACAAGATAAATACATATGGCAGCATAGGGATCTGGGACAAATAAGTCTGTCTCCATGCCGTATGGCTCAACAACTGTATAATTACATCTTTGGATATTCCCCAAACCTCTAATCTCCTCATAGCAAATACCCCATATAGAGCATCTAATCACAAATCTAACATTACACATAATGCATTTCCAGTAAGGTCTTCTGAATGATAAATAAAATGGACACTTTTTCCTGGAGGATGGGGCCTTATATTCTAAAATCACCTAAAAAAAACAGACGACAGAATAGTTAACATTTAATCCCTCCCAATTCAGGGCCTTGGCCTGTTTACACTTTTCCATAGATGTTGTTTGACCTGCTGAGTTCCTCCAGCACTTTGTATTACTTATCTGTTGTGTAGTTGATAAAAACAAAATTGAGCACTTGATTATCAAACTATTCACCATCTCAAACAATGACTCAGACTGTATCAACAATTCATGCACAACTGAAGAACATTGAATACACTGCAACATCGATTTCAATAACCTTAAACTTAAAATCTCATCCACTCGGAAGAGACCACTGTTTCACACAAACTTCAGAAGATTCACTTTCTCAAACTATAGGACACAGATATGGCTTGGAGATTCTGGCTTCTGTTGCCACTGGATCAAAACAGTCTGTGTTGAGTTTGTGCATGGTCTCACTAGAGTGTGAGTTTCCACAAGGTGCTCCTGTTTTTCCAAAATAAATATTACTTGACTTCAAATTAATTACTGCAAATTAGCTCTTGATGTAGTTACAGAATCAGGTTTATTAACACCAGCAAGGGTCTTGAAATTTGTTAACTTGGCAGCAGCAATTCAATGCAATACCTGATAATATAGAAAGGAAAAAAGTAAAGATATATATGCAGAATGAATAGATTAAAAAGTGCAAAAACAGAGATAATATATATTTTAAAAAGTGAGGTGGTGTTCATGGGTTCAATGAACATTTAGGAATCACATGGCAGAGGGGAAGAAGCTGTTCCCATTCAGGCCTTTGTACCTCCTTCCTGACAGTAACAATAAAAGGGCATGTCCTGGGTGATGGGGGGTTCTTAATAATGAACATCACCTTTCTGAGGCACCACTCCTTGAAGATGCCTGGGGTACTACGGCGGCTAATACCCAAGACTGAGCTGACTAATTTTACTACTTTCTGTAACTTCTTTCAATCCTTTGCAGTGCCCCCCTCCAGAGAGTGATGCAGCCTATCAGAATGCTCTCCACATCTATAGAAGTTCGAGTCTTTTCATTGGCAAACAGTATCTCTTCAAACTCCTAATGAAATACAGCCATTGTCTGCACCTTTATGGTAGGACCAGGTTGACATTCAAGAACTTGAAATTACTCATTCTCTCCACTTCTGATTCCTCTATGAGAATTGGTTCGTGTTCCCTCATCTTACCCTTCCTGAAGTCCACAATCAGCTCTTTTGCCTTACTGACACTGAATGCAAGGTTGTTGCTGCGACACCACTCAACTAGTTGGTATATCTCACTCTTGTATGCCCCCTCATCTCCATTCGAGATTCTACTAACAATGGTTGTATCATCAGCAAATTTATAAGATGGTATTTGGGCTACACCTATCCACACAGTCATGGGTATAGAGTAGAGCAGACCCCTGAAGTGCGCCAGTATTGATCACCAGCGAGGAGATATTAACACTGATCCGTACTGTGGCCTTCCGGTTAAGAAGTTGAAGATCCAATTACAGAGATCCAGTTGAAAGCATGTGCCAATTGCAGTCAAGTGGCAAAAAGAGACAAATTGATGTTTTTGCAAAAGCAAAAAGTTACAGGGCTACAAAGTACTAGGTAGCAAGGATATAGTGGGCTGTAGAGCCCACTTCTTCACTGTACAACTGCAACTGTGGACCCAAAGTGCCAAATGGCTGTGTTGTACTATAGTGAGGTCTGCCCATCACCAAAACATAAAATTTTCTTCCCATCATACAAGTACTGTTCAATTTTCCAATTTCATTAGTGCTTAGCTCAATGCCTTGTAAGCTTAATTAATTTAAAGTTTCAACAAGCATTGGCAAACTGTTTGCTTCCAGCACAACTGCAAACTGTCCATATATCCACCCCTCCAACAAGTGACGACAGATAGTAATGAAGTTCAAACTTCCTTTTACTTCAATGGGATGTGAACCAATTCAATCAAAAATGAAGACTAAATGAATTCCTTATCCATATGACCAATCTACTTGCAACTAAACTCTTAGTCACCTTTGAAAGTGAAATTAAAGTCTTCATCTCAACAATATAGGTTGGGATTACCTTTCAATTATCTTGTATGAAACAAATTGAAAGTTATTCAATATCTCCTAAATTGCTTCATCCCCAGTGTACCTTCAAATCTCTTAACAGCATATATAACACACTACCCCAGTCTCCTCAGTTGACTACAATCTTAATGTTAGAGAAAAATTTGTATTACATACATGTTCCTTTGGAAATTAGATAAATCTCTTTCCCATCCAGAACTGCATTACTCTCACAGAATCCAATACATTAACATTTCAGGAGGGTACTGAAAACATGTGCCAACCAACCAGCCGTGGTGTTCAAGGACATCTTCAGCCTCTCACTACTGCAGTCAGAGGTTCCCATCTGCTTCAAAAGAGTATCATACTGGTGCCCAAGAGCAACAGAGTGAGCTGCCTCAATGACTACTGTCAGGTACCAGACACAGTTGTTGTGAACACAAAATACTCTGCAGATGCTGGGGTCAATGCAACACTCACAACATGCTGGACGAACTCAGCAGGTCGGGTAGCATCTGTGGAAACGATCAGTCAACGTTTCGGGCCGGAACCCTTCGTCAGGACTCATTTGTTGTGAAATGCTTCAAGGGACAAGTCATGGCTAAAATTAACAACTGCCTGAGCAAGAACCTGGACCAGTTGCAAATTACCAACAAGTCTACAGTAGACAATGTCACTGGCTCTCCACTCAGCTATGGAGCATATAGACAACAGGAAAACATACAATAGGCTGCTGCTATACCTCCCTCTGAAATTGGAGCCACAACTTCCTTACTGGGAGACATGCCAGTGGAGATCGGTAATAGCATCTATTCTTCACTGACAATGACAGGCGCGCCTCAAGGATGTGTGCTTAGTCCACCGATCTACTCTTTCTACACTCATGACTGTGCAGCTATACACATCTATAAATCTGGTGACCCTATTATTGGCAGAATCACAGGTGGTAAAGGAATAAGAGAGTGAGACAGGTTGGTTGGTTGAGTAGTGTTACTACAACAATCTCTCAAACATTAACAAGACCAAGGAATTAATCGTGGACTTCAAGAAGGGGAGAAAATTACACACCAGTCCTCATTGAGGGGTCAGTAGTGGAAATGGTGAGCAGCTTCAAGCATGGGGCACAAGATGATCTGTCCTGCACCCCAATACAATGATGCAACCAGGAAGGCACACCAGCAGCTCCACTTCATTAGGAGTTTGATATGTCACGTAGGGTTGCATCATAGCTTGGTGTGAGGCTTCAAAGCACAGGATTACAAAAGGGTTGTAGATTCAGTCAATTTCATCACAGGTATAACTCTGCCACTACTGAGGACATGTTCAAGAGGCAATGCCCAAGAAGAGGCATCCATTAAAGATCCTCACCATTTGGAACATGCCTGCTTCATTTTATTACCACTGATGACAAGGTATAGAAGCCTGAAGACACTCAACATTTTAGGAACAGCTTCTTCCCCTCTATCAGATTTTTGAATGGTCCATGAACGGTCCCTTATTCATCTTTTGCATTATTTTTGTAATCTCTCATAATTTTTTTATAGGAGGCACTGCCATCGCAAAACAACAAATTACACAACATATGTTGTGATAATAAATCCGATTTTGATTCTCTTCCTCCTTTTCCAACTCCATATGCTGCCAGCATTCAATTAATTAAATAAGCAACACATTCAATTACTTACTCAAACCACTTCTGAACTGCTACCAAAACTCAGAACATATAAAATAACTTCCAAGTTTTCTTAATGCCCATCTCACCCATAGAAAAAATAAAGATGATATTCCAACAGTTGTGGAGTTATGTTTTTGCCTCGGTGGAAAATGAAGTCAAACTTGTCTGGTTTAAATCTCAACTGGGATATAGCAGTCAAGGTGTAGCAATGTTTATAATCCATAACTCTAAAATAAGGACCACTCCAGAGAATTGGTTATAATGAGTATATTAAGTTCATTTGATTCATAAAGACAGAGCACCTAAGAGCAGAAAGATATCCAAGTAATCAAAGGAAAATTCATAATTGAAAACTCTTGCAGCGTACTATTCAAGCACAGATCCATAACATTAATGCACAAAACAGAATAGTTAAAGACAAATGTTAAACTCAGCACTTTATTCCCTGGAATACAAGAGATTGAGGAAAGACTGATGGATATATACAGTATCATGAGGGCCACAGACAGGGTGAAAGAATGGTTCTTCTCCTCCAGGGTGAAGGCACTAAAAACAAGGCGCAGGTCAAAATCAGAGACAAGAGATACAAAATAGACATCAGAGGCACTTCATGCAATCGCTGAGGTGTATTAGGAATTAGTTGCCAGAAATAATAGTTGAGGGAAGTATTTCAGCAACACAAAAGCCATCTAGATAAGTACATGGCAAGGAGAGATTTAGAGGGCTATGGGCACCAAGAGTCAGCATGGGCAAACTGGGCTAAAAGGCCCATTTCCATGCTGCCTACATTACATTCAAGACCTAGATTTTCTCGGCTACTTGGTTTAGTCTAATAACAGGACAAAAGAATACTTAGCCTACTAATAAATGTGTAAACAGCAAATGGCATATCTAATTTAATAGAGCTAGTTAGAGAAAATCTATACAATGCTGGTAGATGCTATTTAGGCATGTGGTCAGATGACAACTCAAGGTGATTCCTCTTCACCAAAAAGGAATTGAAAACTTAGTTTTAAAAGGTTGCACAAATAACCGCTTTGTCATGGGTATATTCTGAAAGAAAATTCTATTAGGACATGAAACCAGCAAACTGGATAAAGAGGCACCAGTAGATTTGGTACACTTCTGTTCAAAATACATTTCATATACTATAGATGCTACACAAGAATAGGGTTGATGCAATTGGGAAGTGTACACCAGCATGCAAATTAAAATGGAGAAAATATAATGAATAAATATAACAAAGATAACCGCTTCAGATTTGGTAGATCAATAATTATAAATGAGGAAACTACTTCATTTACCAGCTTTGAGCTTACTTCCCCAGTTTTATATCACCAAGTAGACATCAAAGAGCTCAAAAGGAGTAGTGAACATGTGAAAATGTAAAATAATCCTCTTCTGAAGAGGAAAATGTATTTTGAAAAATGAGTTGCTGGTATAAGAATAGATTTCAGAGGTGCTAATTCCCTTGCATATTTATCATAATTGAGTTTGCTGGTCCACAAGTAATCAAATAGTAAGACAACCTACATCCAAAGAGTTAAGCATAACTACATTTACCACAATACACTAATCTGGTTGCCTTTGCAGCAGTATGCACATTATTGGTTCTATAAGTAAGGATAGTTAAAATACATCAAAGTTCAACACATTGCCTCAGGATTACAAACCTGTACAGTGAGGGACAACTAAATGGGGAGAATTATTATTTTTTTTTTTAAATCAGAGATCCAAAGAAACTTTGGAATGCTCATGCAGGTTTCCCTCAAATTTAACTTGCAGGTGGTAAGGGAAGCAAATGCAATTTTAGCATTCATTTCAAGAGGGCTAGGACATAAAGCAAGGATGTGATGCTGAGGCTTTATAAGGCATGGGTCAGTATGTGAGCAGTGAGCAATATTGTGAGCAGATTTTGGCTCCTTATCTAAGAAAAGATGTGCTGGCATCGGAGAGCATCCAGGAGGTTCATGAGAATGATTCCAGGAACAAATGAGTTAACACATGGAGGTCTCAATGACCATCAGGAGCACTCAGAGCTCTATTTGGCAAAATCTAGCTCCTATTTGTAACACGAAGTAAAAATAGAGGGAAAACAATCTGAAATTGCTCAAAAAAGGTACACAAAATAAAAACAGCACATTTAAATTAAGGTAATTAGAAGTCTTTTGGACTAAATTATTAACAGGTGAGATTACACAACAATTTTGTGACTGTATGAGAAGTGACAAGATTTGGAAAGAAAAATATGTTTTAGTAACAAAAAGACAAATTACAAGAACAAAGCTGACACTAAATGGCAATTTGGCATTATATTCACAAGGGTAAAAAAAATTCTGAAGAATGAACAGCTAATAAATGGGAGCTACAGGGAAGCAGTCACATCTGAGTTGCAGGAGGTAGGTAATTGGGACTGTCAAGAGAGGAAAAAGAGAATAGACAGACAAAGCAGGGTACTGCTGTGGCCATTCCCTTTAAAAAGAAATTCAAAATACTGGTGGTGGGAGGGGGAGGAGAGGAGAAACAAACAGTCAGGGAAGAGGTCTCTGGTACCAAGTCCAGCTCTGCAGCTCAGGAACAATGTCAGCAAGACCAAGGAGCTAATTATAGACTTCAGGGGAAGGAAACCGGAGGTCCATGAGCCCAACTTCATCAGGGGATTAGAGGTGGAGCAGGTCAGCAACTTGGTGTTATCATTTAAGATCTGTTCTGCACCCAGCAACTAAGTGACATTACGAAGAAGGCATGGCAACTCCTTTACTTTCTCAGAATTTTGCGAAAATTCGACATGTCCAAAAATTGGCAAACTTCTATAGATGTACGATGGAGAGTATGTCGACTGGGTGCATCACAGTCTGGTATGGAAACACCAATGCCTTTGAATAGAAAATCCTACAATAGGTAGTGGATACAGCCAGTCCATCATGAGTAAAGCCCTCCCCACTAATGAATACATCTAGATAGTGTTGTCGCAAGAAAGCAGAATCCATTATCAGAGACCCCCACCACTTCTGCTCACTGCTGCCATTAGGAAGGAGATAAAGGAGCCTTTGGACCCACGGTACCAGTTTCAGAAACAGTTATTCCACCTCAGCCATCAGGCTCTTGAACCAGAGGAGATAACTTCACTCAATTTCACTTGCCCCATCATTGAACTGTTGTCACACACCAAGGACTCATTTTCAATAACTCTTCATCTCATGTTCTTGATATTTATTGTGTATTTGTTTTTTCTTTCTTTTTGTATTTGCAGTTTGTTGTCTTTTGCACATTGGTTGTTCATTTTGTTGGGTGTGGTCTTTCGTTCATTGTCCACCAGACCAAGCAGGATCTCCCAGTGGCCACCCTTTTTACTTCCTTTTCCCATTCCGATATGCCCATCCATGGCCTCCTCCACTGTCGGGATAAGACCACACTTGGGTTGGAGGAACAACACCTCATATTCTGTTGGGTAGTCTCCAACCTGATGATGATCAATTTCTCAAGGTTCCAGTAATGTCTCCCCCCCACCCCACCCTTTCATCATTTCCCATCCCCTTGTCCCTCTCTCAGGTCATTTCCTTGCCCGCCCATCACTTCCTTCTGCTGCACTCCCCCCCCCACCCCACCTTTTCTTCCATGGCCTTCTGTCTCTTTCACCCATCAACATCCTAGCCCTTTCCTTCATCTCTCCCCCCCCCCCCAAGTCTCACCTATCACCTGGCGTTTCTTTCTCCCCTCCCCCACCGTTCAAACCTACTCCTCCGCTTTTTTTGTCCAGTCCTGCCGAAGGATTTCAGCCCGAAACGTCAACTGTGCTTTTTTCCCATAGATGCTGCCTGGCCTGCCGAGTTCCTCCAACATTTTGTGTTGCTGCTCAGATTTCCAGCATCTGCAGATTTTCTCTTGTCTGTGATTTCATTGATTCTATTATGTTTCTTGTACTTACTGTGAATGTCCACCAAAAATGTACCTCTGGGCTATATATGGTGACCGATAAGTAGTTTTTAAAATAAATTTACTTTGAATGTAGTGGTTATAGATTTTAGCAAGGCTCACCATGGTAGGCTCATTCAGAAAGTCAAGAGGCATGGGATCCAGGGAAAAGGATGATTCAGAATTGGCTTGCAGAGGCTGGTCGTAGATGGAAAGTATTCTGCCTGGAGGCCCGTGACTAGTGGTGCTCAGCAGAGGTTAGTTCCGGGACCCTTGCACTTTGTGATTTTTATAAATGACTTGGATGAGGAGGGGAAAGGATGGGTTAGCAGGTTTACCAATTACACGAAGATAAGTGTTGTGCATAGCAGAGGTCATCTGAAATTACAACAGGACAAAGAGGATGCAGAAGTAGCAGATTGAGCTCAATCCAGAAAAGTATGAATTGATACACTCTGGAAGATTGAACCTAAAGGCAGAGCACAAAGGTAATGGCAGCCATCTTAATATGAAGGAACAGAGGGAAATTGGGGTCCATATCCATGATCCTTTAAAGTTGCTATGCAAATTGACAGGGTGGATAAGGCAGCATATGTCGTGTTGGCCTTCATTAGTGGAGGGATTGAGTTCAAGATTTGTCAGGTAATGTTGCAGGTCTACAAAACTCTGATTTGACCACACTCAGTGGATTGTGTTTAGTTCTTTTCGCTCCATTATAAGGATATGGAAACTAGCGAGTGCAAAGGAGATTTACCAAGATGCCACCTGGATGAGAGAACATTTCTTATGAGGAAATGATGAGTAAGCTAGGGCTTTTCTCTTCGGTGCAAAGGAGGATAAGAAGACTAGATATAGGTGAAGCTGATAAGAGGCACAGTGGGCAGCCAGCACCTCTCCCCCCACCCCCATGGCAGAAATGGCAACTACAAGAGGACATACTTTTAAGGTGATTAGAGGAAAGTCAACGGTGTGTATGCGTATATTATATTAATATATATTTATATAGATACACATATATAAATATAAATAAATGAGAGAGAGAAAAAAATATGGAGGGCGATGTGGGAGGGAAAGGCTAGATAGAGTAGGTTAAAAAGTCAGTACAACATTGTGGGCAGTTCTATGTTCTATGAACCACAGTCGATCCCATGGCTTGGTAAAAATAAATGAGAGAGACTGCTTACATCCTGAGTTGGCATAGACATAATATACCACATGGCTTATCTCTGTACTCCAAGTCTACCTACTGTTCAAAAATATCAACATGCTTCATATTTCTAAAATACCACATTCAAAGTGTACACTTAAGACATTTGCAAATCAAATGAGAAAAATAATAATCACATCTACGTTTGGATCTCTCAAGATTAAATAAGCTTAGTGGCACAACATCAAGCTTGGAATATGCATCGAGAGCTGGGGATCAATGCCAAGGATCCCACCAGGAGACCTATATCGACAGCTTGTACTCTAGAATACGAAAGTTTGTCTAGTTCAGAGAGCAAATGAAAGAAAACGACTGTCACTTAAATACATAGATATCTGCCTTTGTACAGAATTGCAATAATCAAAACTGAATATAAAGTGAGATTACAATTATTGTGAAAATGAACATAGAACATAGAGCATAGAATAGTACAGCACAGTACAGGCACTTCAGCCCACAATGTTGTACCAACCCTCAAGCCCTGCTTCCCATATAAGCCCCCACCTTAAATTCCTCCATATACCTGTCTAGTAGTCTCTTAAACTTCACTAGTGTATCTGCCTCCACCACTGACTCAGGCAGTGCATTCCACGCACCAACCACTCTCTGAGTAAAAAACCTTCCTCTAATATCCCCCTTGAACTTCCACCCCTTACCTTAAAGCCATGTCCTCTTGTATTGAGCAGTGGTGCCCTGGGGAAGAGGCACTGGCTGTCCACTCTATCTATTCCACTTATTATCTTGTACACCTCTATCATGTCTCCTCTGATCCTCCTTCCCTCCAAAGAGTAAAGCCCTAGCTCCCTTCACCTCTGATCATAATGCATACTCTCTAAACCAGGCAGCATCCTGGTAAATCTCCTCTGTACCCTTTCCAATGTTTCCACATCCTTCCTATAGTGAGGTGGCCAGAACTGGACACAGTACTCCAAGTGTGGCCTAACCAGAGTTTTATAGAGCTGCATCATTACATCGCGACTCTTAAACTCTATCCCTCGACTTATGAAAGCTAACGCCCCATAAGCTTTCTTAACTACCCTATCCACCTGTGAGGCAACTTTCAGGGATCTGTGGACATGTACCCCCAGATCCCTCTGCTCCTCCACACTACCAAGTATCCTGCCATTTACTTTGTACTCTTCCTTGGAGTTTGTCCTTCCAAAGTGTACCACCTCACACTTCTCCAGGCTGAACTGCATCTGCCACTTCTCAGCCCACTTCTGCATCCTATCAATGTCTCTCTGCAATCTTTGACAATCCTCTACACTATCTACAACACCACCAACCTTTGTGTCGTCTGCAAACTTGCCAACCCACCCTTCTACCCCCACATCCAGGTCATTAATAAAAATCACGATAAGTAGAGGTCCCAGAACAGATCCTTGTGGGACACCACTAGTCACAATCCTCCAATCTGAATGTACTCCCTCCATCACAACCCTCTGCCTTCTGCAGGCAAGCCAATTCTGAATCCACCTGGCCAAACTTCCCTGGATCCCATGCCTTCTGACTTTCTGAATAAGCCTACCATGTGGAACCATGAAGAATGAAATAGAGTCAATATTAGTGTTTGGAGTGATAAAGTGTCACTATTGCAATTGGTAAAGAATGCTATATTGATAAAGTAAAACTAAATTTGTGTCAATTTATTAGAAAACAGTTTTCTAGTTAGAAATACATTACACATTGCATTCTGGCACTATAAAGGAAAAACAACCATGGCTACCAAATCTATGCTTATCTTTTCCACAAGTGAATCACTCCAAACCACATTTTGACCAGAGCCATCACAAAAACCAACCCAAAGCAAGACCATACTTGGCATTCTCTATGATTCACCATTGTCACTTCATTTCATTCTTACAATATTAGTAATCTAGCTTTATATTCAGTTTTGGTTATTGCAATTCTGTGCAAAAGCAGATATCTATGTATTTAATTGACATTGTCAATTACCTCATTCCCTTCAAACATCTTGCAGCCAATATATCCACCCATTTGTAGCTCTCCTCTGACCTGCTGAATATGTAAATAACCTGCTGAAATTACTCTTTACATTTATTACCTGCAGAGTCCAGGCATCTGACGACAGCTACTTTGGCCCTCCATGTAACCACAAGTCCAAAACCAGGAGATCAATGTCCAATACACACAATGACCCTCTCTTAACCCTTTCAGTCCTGAGGATGCTAGGCAGTTTCCCAAGTACAGACCTGAACAAGTCAGTTTCAGAATCACATTATCACTGATATACTGTGATTCATATTTTATTTTATAGCAACAGTAAAACTCAAAACAAAAGATTACAAGTTATAATAATATAAAGTAAACAAAGTCCAAAACAGGAAAAGCGAGGTAGTGTTTATGGACCATTCAGAAATCTGATGGCGGAGGGGAAGACTACAGTACATCCTCCCCAATGGTGGTAATGGGAAATGGACATGCCCTAGACGGTAAGGCTCTGTAATAATGGATATCGTCTCTTGAGGCACGCCTCTTGAAGAAGTCCTCCATGGTGGGGGGTGGGGGGCCAGTTGATGGTGCGGGCTGAACCTACAACCCTATTTGATCATGTGCACCGCAGCACCCATACAACTGATAGGTATACTCTCTCCACTTTACCCTGCAGAAATCTGCATGAGTCTTTGGTGATACACCAATCTCCTCAAACTCCAAATAAAGTTTCTACCAATGTAACACTTTCCAGACTGAAATCAATCTTCAGTCCCTACAATCATGCCCATACCTTCACCACCAATTAGAACTGAACCAGGTGCCTGCAAACTTGCATGCCACCAGAGCCTGATCTATTGTCAACTCTCTACCATGCACAATAACATCCAGTTTCTACATTGTCAGTCTTACCCAACTATTCAAGCTCTTAATAAGATGCTAATGATATTCTATAAGAGCTCTCTTGCCCAGTCTCCATGTTCCTCTGAGCACATTCAAATCTCTTTTGCCTGTTTTCTCAACCATATCTACTCAGCTATCAGCTAAACTCTCAACTCTGGTTATCTCTAATCTGCTACTGACATCCTCCATTGGTCAGAGTCAACCATAGATACTGTGTTCTAGCTGTCCAAAGGAATGGCAGAGACTATTACAGTTTGGCACTAGCAGCATTGCAGGAGTTGCCAGACAGTGTTAAACTGAACATATAACTGCCTTAAGGATTCCAACTCTAGACTTTGCTTCAGAATTTATTCCCAAAGCCCTCCTCGTGAGTGGATATAGCTGAAAGGCAGTGGAGATTTGACGGTTTTCCTTCTCCTAGATGAGCTGCCAACCACGACTGGTAACCCTTCTTTGCCCCTTTTCCTGTCAGTAGAAACTGTTCCACCATGCATAACAGACAAGCCCATACATCTTGTTTGTCAGAGGCTATTTGAAATGCACACCACTGGAGCATTTAATAGGTAGTGGAAGCTTATCCCCACTACCACCCTGGCATAATCTGCCATTAACTCTACATTAATCCACTACCTTTATAGTCTTTAGCCTTCGATGTGCTGTCTTTAGTTTCTGGGATGTCTCCATGCAAGCTCATCCTTGAGCCATCTGGTTTCTAAATTCTGTATCAAGCCAGATCTGTACTCAGATCTCCAAGCTGATTTAAATATACAGTAAACCTGTTGATTCCAATACAAGCGTTACCATCTAAACCCTGGCAGTTGATCAGGAAATCCTTCTTGGAGACATCAGAACAATCATTTTAAGCTTAAAAAAAGGCAGTTAAATTCTGCAATATTTTCTTTCAGTGTAGGCAAGGAGGTCGTCTTTAGTAGGACATAAGTTAACACTTCAAATTTTAAAGCACTATTTAACTTGTCTATTACTGTACCTCACTATGTTGAGCACACGACTGAAAAAGAAAATTACTTCAAACAAAAAAGTATATCCAGGCTAATTAAAAAGTGAAAGTTTAATACATTTCTGTATTTAATCGAAACAGCAAATTTACAAAACTCATTTACAAAGTGCTCGAATAACTTTACAAACATCTACTGTGGCTCTAAACTTCAAACCAACTACAGTTGACAAGTCAGACTACGTATTGCAGCTTTCTCTATTTAGTTGCCACATTTCCGTTTGCAAAAAAAACAGAAAGAATCTTATCATCCGCTTATTCAGTGTATCTAACTAACTCCGGGTGGAGGTAGGCATCTTATCCGGTTACTGGGGTGAAACCAAAGTTAGACGCTCCGTCCAAACTACTAGAACACCGCTGAGGAATGCGGATGGATGGGTGGCGATTGGCAGGGGTGGGGTGGGGTGGGGTGGGGTGGGGAGAGGGAGAAGATTAAAAACGGGTAGAAATGTCAGTTCCGCTGAGGAAAAGGAGAGCCAAGCCTTAAACGACATTAGATCTACTCAGAAAGTTAACACGAAACTAGACTCCAGCTAAGTTTTCGTCAGCAGCGGCAAACTCAGACACGGGAAATGTTTCGCACCCAAAAGATCCAAACACAATTCTGCACATAAAAATCAACGCCACACCTTTTAGAACACACTATAACTTGCAATATACAAGCACACTAGATCGAAGATTAGTTTCCGCCGCTGCATTAGTCCCCAAAAGATGGACATTGGATAAGTACAAAGCAGTGAGGAAGAGTACTTCTAAGAACAAAAGCATTGAATAAAATTCCAAAACTGTAGAGCAAGCGCCTCCACAGCGAAGAATGGAAGCAGCGGTAAGAGAAATTAGGCGAGCCAGCACAACCGACTGCCCGGGGAATGAGTGCTCACATATGAGTCACACGGATCGGCACACCCTCCGGGGGGCAGGAGTGGAACTGGGCTGTTAAATCCTGCGGAACGGGCACAGCCGACTCCCTCCTAAAGTGACTTTAAACCGCGCACCCTGCGTTGCCTCCGCCTCGAAACGGGGACCGAGCCGACAGCTGCGAGCGCCCAATCCGGAGTAGCAGGGTGCGGGCGTAGGCCGGCCGGGATGGTGTGTGAGCGGGCCCACGTCGGGGTTGCGGGCTGGCGGCGCCGCCGCCGCCGCCGATCTGCCCTCTCCTCTCCGCTCCCCGTTTCCTCCCCCCCCCCCGCTCCCCATCCCGTCGCCAGCCCTTACCTCGACATAGTTGGTCTCGCAGTAATCAGCCACGCGACCCAGGTTCTGGTAACTCTCTATCAGCGCCCTCTTGCCGGCGGGGATTTCCTCCTCGAGTAACATCTGCAGCTCTGCCATCTTACATCTTTCTGCATCGCTTTATTAACCGCTCCCGACCGCCCGATTCACTCCCTCCCAACCGCGCCGGGCACTCTGGGAGACCGCGCCTCGTTCTCAGCCGCCATCGCCGACACGTCCTGGCAAGGCATGCTGGGTGTTGTAGTCACAATCCGCTCGCGACGTGTTGGGGGTGGGGGTAGTGACACTTGACGTCTCAAGTTCAAAATCCCGCGTACGAATCCAGTCAAAGCTTATGGAGCTAACAGTACGTTACAAGGAGCGATTATTGGAAATTTAATACAAAATCAGAAAAGCGTGGAGGTACCGACCAGATCGGATCTATTAGCAGTGGATAGAAACGATCGGTTACGTGTTAATATACTGACAGTGGACTCGCAGGTTGAGAAACCTGTGTACAAAACATATATAGGTTAAGCCTTTATCAAAAGAGGAAGGAGTTTTAAAGCGGGGAAGTCGTGGTAAACCTTGATTTAAAAAAAACGCTGGTCGAGCCTTAGTAAATTTACCTTAGTAAATTTTGGATGTCAATGATGTGAGGACATTAGAGGGTCCAGAAAAGAGTTGTTAGGATAGCCCCTGGGATGAGAGGCTGCAGTTCCAAGAGTAGTTTAAAGATGCAGGTACTGTCTTTCATGTAGAGAAGGCTGAGTGCAGATTTGATGGAAGTATATTTTCTGCACGGGACAGATAAGGGAAGGTGTTTACTTTGGGGAAGAGGTTTTGGTCTAGAGGTCACAGGTACAAAATAAAGGAGAAAAGAATAAAAAGTAGCATGAGGAAAAACATGTTTTATGCAGCATGTGGTTGGAAGCTGGAAGCGGTGCCTGCATATGTGATGGAGGCAGGTACCAAAGTATCCTTCAAAAGGAAATCAGATAAATACATGAAGAAAAATGTGATGATAGAAAATTCAAAGATACCACCAGATTGAATTATGTACTCCCCATCATTCCTGTTTATTTAAATGCTTAGAGCTTTGGTGAGACTGCAGTTAGACTTTGATTATGGTCTTAGTTCTGCAATTCAATTACAGATGAATTCATAGAATCTAGAATTATTGAAATAGATTAAGGCTGTTCAGTCGATCCACTCTGTGCTAGTCCTATTTCCTCAGACTGTCAATAGGCCTGCATTTTTGTTTTTCTGATTGCAGGAATTAACCAATTCACTATTACATCAGCAGCCGCCATCCTGTTCTAAATTCCAAAACACTCATGGTCTTTCCTTGTGTTAACTTTGGTTCTTTTTTTTGACATCATAATGCTTGTCAGTTATAGATCCTGGAGTTAGTGCAACAAGTTTATTTTTGTTCCAAATAAAGTTCCACTTTATTGGATACGTAGTATGCAAGACATCTTCAAGGAGCAGTGATTCAGAAAGATGGCATCCATCATTAAAGACCTTCATCACCCAGGACATGCCCTCTTCTCAGTGTTACCATCAGGAAGGAGATACAGAAGCCTGAAGGCACACACTCAGCAATTCAGGAACCGTTTCTTCCTCTCTGCCATCACATATTTAAATGGACATTAACACTACCTCACTTCTATTATTTCTGTTTTTGTATTTGTAATGTAATTATTTAATATGTATATATATATATATATATATACTTACTAAGTACTTATTATTTACTTTTTTTCCAATATAATGTATTGCATTGTACTACTGCTGCTAAGTTAATGTTCACGACATATGCCGGTCATATTAAACCTGATACTGATTTCCCCTTCATGATTTTTAACAACTCTTTCAAATCTCATCCAGGCAAAGCATTCCAGAATTGATAACTACTAATTAACGTCAGGGATATGCTAGAGGCCAAAACTTCAGAAGTGCGGATACTCAGGAGAATTGTCAGGTTGGAAAAGATCAACAATTTTCTGCTTCTCTGAAATACAACATTACAGTCACATATTTTCTGCTTCTCTGAAATACAACAATTGAGTAGTTGAATCAGTAATCTGAATCATGAATATGTTACTACTGTAATGAAACGGATTATATTTGACTGATTTTTGATACATGGCATTATACAAAAGACATATTATCGACAAAATATCTAAACAAACGATCACAAAAAAAGTACAAAGTAAAAGTGGATGAGAGTGGATAAGAGACAACACACCTCACCACTCCAATTTACATCATCTTTGGGTAAATTTGCAGTCTGAATATTTATTGAAACAGTAGAAAGACATTCACCATATCAGGCCCGTTCTAGCATTCCATTAAATAATTGATGAATTGTTCCTTAAATTAATTTATTTGGTTTTTTATTCCACATTACTACTTGTTTCAAAATCAAAATAACATTGATTCTATAAATCCAAAATAAAACGGAAAACGCTGCAAGTACTCAGTAGATTATGAAATAGGAGCAAGAATAGTTAGTAACTAGGAGCAAGGGTTAGTAAATTTACTGATGACATGAAGGTTGAGGGTGTTGTGGATAGTGTGGAGGGCTGTCAGAGGTTACAAAGGCACATTGTTAGGATGCAGAACTGGGCTGAGAAGTGGCAGATGGAGTTCAACCCAGGTAAGTGTGAGGTGGTTCATTTTGGTAGGTTAAATATGATGGTAGAATATAGTATTAATGGTAAGACTCTTGGCAGGGTGGAGGATCCGAGGGATCTTGGGGTCCGAGTCCATAGGACACTCAAAGCTGCTGAGCAGGTTGACTGTGTGGTTAAGAAGACATACGGTGCATTGGCCTTCATCAACCGTGGGATTGAGTTTAAGAGCCGAGGGGTAATGTTACAGCTATATAGGACCTTGGTCAGACCCCACTTGGAGAATTGTGCTCAGTTCTGGTCACCTCACTACAGGAAGGATGGGAAAACGATAGAAAGGGTGCAGAGGATATTTACAAGGATGTTGCCTGGATTGGGGAACATGCCTTACGAAAAAAGGTTGAGTGAACTTGGCCTTTTCTCCTTGGAGCGACAGAGGATGAAAGGTGACCTGATAGAGGTGTATAAGATGATGAGAGGCATTGATCGTGTGGATTAATCAATTTCCCAGGGCTGAAATGACTAACACGAGCGGTGCTTGGAAGTAGGTACAGAGGAGATGTCAGGGGTAAGTTTTTTACACAGAGAATGGCGAGTGTGTGGAATGGGCTGCTGGCGACATTCGTGGTCTTTTAAGAGACTCCTGGATAGGTACATGGAGCTTAGAAAAACAGAGGGCTATGGGTAACCCCAAGTAATTTCTAAAGTAAGTACATGTTCAGCACAACACTGTGGGCTGAAGGGCCTGTATTTTGCTGTAGTTTTTTCTACGTTTCTATGTAATATATGACCCTTTGGCCTACTCTGTCTTTAAATAAGATCTATTCTGATCTTAATCTCCTTTCCAGTTGTCTGCTCAATTCCTATAACTCTTAACACCCCACAGAGACCAAAAGTATGTTCATTTCTGCCTTGAGTATATTCAGTGATTAAGTCTTTACAGCTTACTGAGGTAAAGATTTGCAAAGATACATGAACTTCTGGGAGAAGAAATTTTCACTTATCACATTCTAAAAAAGGCAAACACTTATTCTGGACATGCTATTTCAAGATTCCTCCACAAGGGAAAACATCCTTTCAGCATTCACTTTCAACCATTGCATAATCATTCCTCAGAGGGCAATCCTTTCATCTCAGAAATCAACTAAGTGAACTACCTTTCAACTGCATTCTTCCTTAAATAATGAGACAAAAATGCAGCACGTTCATCTGGGAGTGTGACCTCATCAGTAATTTGTATAGTTGCAGCAAAACGTCCTTACTTTTATACTCCATTTTCTTGGGAACAAAAACCAACACGCCATTTGTCTTCCTATTTGGTAGCTGTATCTGTATGCTAACTTGCTGCATTTCAAGTATAAGGACATGCAAATCCATCGGTACTGCAGTATTTCCTTGCATATGCCCATTTAAACTATTCTGGTCTTCTATTCTTCCAACATTTCTCAACATACTCCTGCTATTTGTTGGTCTACATACATTATTTTCATCTATCTATATTTTCCATGGCAAATTAGATCCAAAAGGCAATTCTCCTCATGGAAATCATTAACATTAATTGAATATGGTTCAGGACCCAGCAATGATACCTGTGGCATCTCACTTTTTACAAACTTTCCACATGAAAATTATCTCTACTTTATGTTTTCCATTAGTATTCTGTCCATGCTGATATTTTACCTTTGGTATTATGAGGATCTTTTCATCTGGCATCTTATCAAATGCCATTTGGAAATCCAAATATATATATCTGCTTTCCACTTTGTCCCCTCCACTTGTTACATCCTCAAAACCCTTTAATAATCTTGTCAAACATGTTAAAACCATGATGATCCGATGTGTCAGTACTTCAGTGGAGTAAAGGAAATTACAGTGGCATGAAAGAGGAACTGGCCAGAGTTAACTGGAAAGGGGCGCTGGAGGGAAGGATGGCAGAGCAGCAGTGGCTGGAGTTTATGCGAGAAGTGAGGAAGGTGCAAGACAGATATATTCCAAACAAGAAGAAATTTTCGAATGGAAAAAGGATGCAACCATAGCTGACAAGAGAAGTCAAAGCCAAAGTAAAAGCAAAGGAGAGGGCATACAAGGAAGCAAAAATTAGTGGGAAGACAGAGGACTGGGAAGTTTTTAAAAGCTTACAAAAGGAAACTAAGAAGGTCATTAAGAGGGAAAAGATGAACTATGAAAGGAAGCTAGCAAATAATATCAAAGAGGATACTAAAAGCTTTTTCAAGTATATAAAGAGTAAAAGACAGGTGAGAATAGATACAGGACCAATAGAAAATGATGCTGGAGAAATTGTAATGGGAGATAAGGAGGTGGTGGAGGAACTGAACGAGTATTTTGCATCAGTCTTCACTGAGGAAGATATCAGCAGTATACCAGACACTCAAGGGTGTCAGGGAAGAGAAGTGTGCGTAGTCGCAATTACGACAGAGAAAGTACTCAGGAAGCTGTAGAGTCTAAGGGTAGATAAATCTCCCGGACCAGATGGAATGCACCCTCGTGTTCTGGAGGAAGTAGCTGTGGAGATTACGGAGGCATTAGTGATGATCTTTGAAAAGTTGATAGATTCTGGCATGGTTCCGGAGGACTGGAAGATTGCAAATGTCACTCCGCTATTTAAGAAGGGGGCAAGGAAGCAAAAAGGAAATTATAGATCTGTTAGCTTGACATCGGTGGTTGGGAAGTTGTTGGAGTCAATTGTCAAGGATGAGGTTACGGAGTACCTGGAGGCATATGACAAGATAGGCAGAACTCAGCATGGTTTCCTTAAACAAAAATCCTGCCTGACAAACCTATTACAATTTTTTGAGGAAATTACAAGTAGGCTAGACAAGGGAGATGCAGTGGATGTTGTATATTTGGATTTTCAGAAGGCCTTTGACAAGGTGCCACACATGAGGCTGCTTAACAAGATAAGAGCCCATGGAATTACGGGTAAGTTACATACATGGATAGAGTGTTGGCTGATTGGCAGGAAACAGAGAGTGGGAATAAAGGGATCCTATTCTGGCTGGCTGCCGGTTACTTGTGGTGTTCCGCAGGGGTCTGTGTAGGGGCTGCTTCTTTTTACGTTGTACATCAACGATTTGGATTATGGAATAGATGGTTTTGTGGCTAAGTTTGCTGATGATACAAAGATAGGCGGAGGGGCCGGTAGTGCTGAGGAAACAGAGGGTCTGCAGAGAGACTTGGATAAATTGGCAGAATGGGCAAAGAAGTGGCAAACGAAATACAGTGTTGGGAAGTGTATGGTTATGCACTTTGGCAGAAGAAATAAACGGGCAGACTATTATTTAAATGGGGAGAGAATTCAAAGTTCTGAGATGCAACGGGACTTGGGAGTCCTCGTGCAGGATACCTTTGTTAACCTCCAGGTTGAGTCGGTGGTGAAGAAGGCGAATGCATTGTTGGCATTCATTTCTAGAGGAATAGACTATAGGAGCAGGGATGTGATGTTGAGGCTCTATAAGGCACTGGTAAGACCTCACTTAGAGTACTGTGGGCAGTTTTGGTCTCCTTATTTAAGAAAGGATGTGCTGACGTTGGAGAGGGTTCAGAGAAGATTTACTAGAATGATTCCGGGAATGAGAGGGTTAACATATGAGGAACGTTTGTCCGCTCTTGGACTGTATTCCTTGGAGTTTAGAAGAATGAGGGAGGACCTCATAGAAACATTTTGAATGTTGAAAGGCATGGACAGAGTGGATGTGGCAAAGTTGTTTCCCATGATGGGGGAGTCTTGTACGAGAGGGCATGACTTAGGGATTGAAGGGTGCCCATTCAGAACAGAAATTAATTAAAAAATAACAAGTCCAACAACCCCCCCCCCAGTACCCACAAAGAGGAAAAGAAACACAAAACAAATCGTATAAACAATATAAGCGAGCAGCAACAACAGCATTCCAAACCAAATTGAGTCCTTAGATCCAAATTCATGGACCTGCCTAGAGTAGGCCCAAAGCATTGGTATAAGATGGCGCTACCAGAGACATGGACACATGGAACACAGAAAGCTATGCCAAGAGCAATATCAAATGTGCTTAATAACAATGTACCAACTTAGTTAAACTGCAGGATATATGCTAAACAACAACTTTCTTACCTCTATCTTATACATGCCTTTCATAATTTTATATGTTTCAATAAGATCCCCTCTCATTCTTCTGAATTACTGTGAGCATAATTCCAGTCCCCTCAATTTCTCCTCATAATGATAACTCCCTAATCTCCAGAAGCAACCTGACGAGCCTCCTTTACACTGCCTCCAAAGCCAGTTTCTCTTTCCGCAAACAAGGAAAGTCAGAACTGTACACAGTACTCCAGATGTGGCCTAACCAGTACCTTGTACAGTTGCAGCATAACTTCCCTGCTCTTCAACTCAATCCCTCTAACAATGAAGGCAGAATTTCCATTTGTCTTCTTGATAAACTTGCATCTGCAAATCAAATTTTTACAATTCATGCACAGGTGTTCCCATGTTTCTATGCACAACAGCATGCTGCAATCTTTCATCATTTAAATAATAATCTGATCTTCTATTTTCCCCTCCAAAGTGGAAAACCTCACCTTTACCAATGTTGTAATCCATCTGCCAGATCCTTGCCCCATCACTTAATTTATATCTATATTGCTCTGCAGACATCTTCTACGCAACTTGCTTTTCCACGCAATTTAGCATCATTAGCAAACTTGGATAAGCTACGCTGTGTCTTTTTCTAAATTGTTAATGTGAGGTATATTGTGAACAATTGTGGACCCCTGCAGCATTCTGCCAAACAGAAAACACCCATTTATCCTAACTCTTTTGTCTTCTGTTGGTTAACCAATCCTCTATCCATGCTGATACATTACCCCAAGAGCTATGGTAAACCTGAAGTCAATGGGTATCAAGAGGAATACATTCACAACACGCTGGAGGACCTCAGCAGGTCATGCAGCATCCGTGGAAAAGATCGGTCGACGTTTCGGGCCGGAACCCTTCGTCAGGACTGTAGAGGGAAGGGGCAGAGGCCCTATAAAGTAGGTGGGGGGAGCGTGGGAAGGAGAAGGCTGGTAGGTTCCAGGTGAAAAACCAGTAAGGGGAAAGATAAAGGGGTGGGGGAGGGGAGGCAGGGAGGTGATAGGCAGGAAAGGTGAAGTAGGAATAGGGGAAAACATAATGGGTAGTAGGAGGAGGAGGAACCATGAGGGAGGTGATAGGCAGCTGGGGGAGGGGGCAGAGTGAAATAGGGATAGAGGAAGGGAGGGGGAGGGAATTACCGCAAGTTGGAGAATTCTATGTTCATACCAAGGGGCTGGAGACTACCTAGACGGTATATGAGGTGTTGTTCCTCCAACCTGAGCTTAGCCTCATCATGGCAGTAGAGGAGGCCATGTATGGACATATCTGAATGGGAGTGGGAAGCAGAGTTGAAGTGGGTGGCTACAAGGAGATCCTGTCTGTTTTGGTGGACGGAGCGGAGGTGCTCGATGAAGCGATCCCCCACTCTGTGTCAGGTTTCACCGATGTAGAGGAGGCCACACCGGGAGCACCAGATGCAATAGATGACCCCAACAGACTCACAAGTGAAGTGTTGCTTCTCTTGGAAGGACTGTTTGTGGCCCTGAATGGTGGCAAGAGAGGAGGTGCAGGGGCAGGTATAGCACTTGCACTTACAGGGATAAGTACCAGGTGGGAGATCTGTGGGGAGGGATGTGTGGACCAGGGATTCATGGAGGGACCGATCCCTGCGGAAGGTGCAGAGGGGTGGAGAGGGAAAGATGTACTTAGTGGTGGGGTCCTGTTGAAGGTGGCAACACCTTCCCGGTGTGGCCTCCTCTACATTGGTGAAACCCGACGCAGATTGGGGGACTGCTTCGTTGAGCACCTCCGCTCCGTCCGCCAAAACAGACAGGATCTCCCAGTAGCCACCCACTTCAACTCTGCTTCCCACTCCCATTCAGATACGTCCATACATGGCCTCCTCTACTGCCATGATGAGGCTAAACTCAGGTTGGAGGAGCAACACCTCATATACAGTCTAGGTAGTCTCCAGCCCCTTGGTATGAACATAGAATGCTCCAACTTCTGGTAATTCCCTCCCCCCACCCTTCCCCTATCCCTATGTCACTCTGCCCCCTCCCCCAGCTGCCTATCACCTCCCTCATGGTTCCGCCTCCTTCTACTACCCATTGTGTTTTCCCCTATTCTTTCTTCACCTTTCCTGCCTATCACCTCCCTGCCTCCCTTCCCCACCCCTTTATCTTTCCCCTTACTGGTTTTTCACCTGGAACCTACCAGCCTTCTCCTTTCCACCCTCCCCCCAGCTTCTTTATAGGGCCTCTGCCCCTTCCCCCTACTGTCCTGATGAAGGGTTCCAGCCCGAAACGTCGACCGATCTTTTCCACGGATGCTGCCCGACCTGCTGAGTTCCTCCAGCGTGATGTGAGTGTTGCTTTGACCCCAGCATCTGCAGATTATTTTGTGTTAAGAAGAATACATTACAATGTATTGAGTCATTTTTCACAGAAAGGAAGATAGTTGCAGTTGTTGCAGGATATGCAATTTTACAGGATTCTAGTGGCGGAGTCCTACATGCAACCACCTTCAGCTGCTCTCTCAATGACCTTTCTTCCATGATATGGACGTAAGTGGGAATGTTCACTCGTGTTGATATGATTTTCAATTCATTTGTAAAGTCTCAGTAAATGAAGCAATTCTTGCCTTCCAGACATGGACAGCATTCAGGAATGAATTGCTAGGAAGTAAAATTCATACCACAAAAGTGCTAGGCCATGAGCATCTCCAACAGGTGTGATTATAACCATTTACTCTTTTTATTTAATGGCACTTCCATCTTGAGACACTGCACCACCAAAATCATTTGATCACCATTAACCAGAAAAATCATGGCTGTAAACCAACCCAGATGCTGGATGTCCTTCAGAAAGTGATTCATCTCCTGGCATCCCAAAGCCTTTCAACGTTCAAAGTAAATTTATCATCTAAGTACATATGCACTCAGTGGCCATTTTATTAGGTACAGCTAGTGAATCTGGTGTGGTCTTCTACTGCTGTAGTCTATCCACTTCAAGGTTGGATGTGCTGTGCAATCACCACTGTTGTAACAAGTTACCTGTCACCTTCCTGGCAGTTTGAACCAGTCTGTCCATTCTCCTCTGACCTCTCTCATTAACAAGGTGTTTTCGCACATAGAACCGCTGCACACTGGATTTTTTGGGGGTTTTTTTTGCAACATTCTCTATAAGTTCTAGAAATGGTTGTGCCTGAAAATCCCAGGAGATCAGTAGGTTCTGAGAATCCCAAACCATCGCATCTTAAACCAACAATCATTCCATAGTCAAAGTCACTTAAATCATATTTCTTCCTCTTTTTGATCTGAACAATAATTGCACCTCCTGAGTATGTCTGCATGCTTTTATGCATTGAGCTGCTGCCACATGATTTGGCTGATTAGATATTTGCATTAACAAGTAGGTGTACAGGTGTTCCTAATAAAGTGGCTACTGAGTGCATGTTACAATATGCTACATGAAAATTACTTTTTTCGAGCATTTACAAGAAAAAAATAAATACAATAGAATTTTATGTGAAACTATACAGACATAGCCAAAGACTGACAAACATCCTCTGTGCAAATAAAAATAATACTGAGAACATAAGTTGTAAAGAGTCCTTGAAAGTGAGTCTGTACATCATAGAATCAGTTCAAAGTAGTGATGAATGAATTTATCCACGTCAGTTCAGGAGCCATCTAAAGTTCAAAGTTCAAAGATTATTATCAAAGTACATATACTGTATGTCACCATATAAAACCCTGAGATTTATTTTATTGCAGACATTCACAGTAAGTACAGGACACAAAATAGAAAGATTAGGGAAATGAAGATATACTGCTCACCCATTTGAATGAATGAACTTGTTAACACACACAGGAAAATCAAAACTAGTAGGAAAAAGGATTCCATACCCCTCGTTCAAAATGTATTCTCTTCAGCAGTTGCAAACAGTGGCCATTAACTGCTGTGTGCCATCCACAAACTGCACCGTGGGCACTTACTTCTGCAGCTACTTCGGCAGCTGCAAACAGCAGCTCTCAAACCTGCTACCTCTACCACCAAGGACAAGGAAAGAGATGGAAACACTTGCAAGTCCCTCACCAAGTTGCACACCATTTTTGCTGTGGAAATTATATCATTTCTTTGTGTTGTTTGGATATAGTAAATCCTGGAATCCTCTGCCCAACAACACTGTAGAAATGTCTTCACCAAAAGGGCTCAACAATTCGAGAATGTAGCTCACTATCACTTTCTTAGGTGTATTTAGAGATGGACAGTAAGTGCTGGTCTTGACATTAACACCCATATTCGTAAAAAGAAAAACAAAATTATTCTCTTGGGCCAAACTACCACAAGAGAGCTTCTCAAACGCTTTACTGAAGTTCACATAAACAAAATCAATTTCCCTGCCCTTTGTCAATTATTTTCATCATTTCCTCAGAAAACTGTATCATATTTGTGAGACAGGATTTGCCTCACCACAAAGCTATTCTGACTACCCCCTAATAATCCCCTAATAATTATGTCTATGTTTTTCCAAATTCAAGTAAATCCTATTCCTAAGAATCTTCCTCAGTAATTTCCCTACCTTCACTAGCCAATAATTTCCTGAATTGTTCTTGTTGATCTTTTTAAATAAAGAAACAGCATTGGATATTCTGCAATCTTCTGGAATTTGACCCATGGCTAAAGACAGTACAGAGTTCTCCATCATGGCCCCAAGTAATCTCCTCCCTTGCTTCCCTCAGATAAATTTCATCATGTCCTGAGAACATCCATCTTATTCTTTGCAAGAAACCCAATATCTCCTCTTTCATAACATTGACATGGCATAGAATATTTGTTTATTTAGAGATAGGGTGCAGAATAGGCCTTTCAAGCCCTTTGAGCTACGCTGCCCAGCATCACACTGATTTAACCCTAGCTTAAACTTACAATGACCAATTAGCTTACTAACCAGTACATCTTTGGTGTCTTTAGACTGTGGGAGGAAACTGAATCACCTGGAGGAAACCCACATACACATGGGAAGGAACGTATGAACTTGCTTACAGAGGACACTAGAATTGAACTCCAACACCCCGAGCTGTAAAAGCATCCTGCTAACCACTACGCTACTGTGGCGTCTTCAACATACCTCTACCTAATCTCACCATCATCCATGTCCTTCTCCTTGGTGAACACCAATATGAAATATTTATTAGTTCATCCATTTTCTCATTAACTTACTTGTTGAATTCTTCTGGCTCCATGCAGATATTCCTCCTTTGTCTTTGAAAGAACCTATTCTTACCCCTAGATATTCACTTACATCTAATAAATGTATACAATATCCTTAATCTTACAATTAAGGACATTTCATATCCCTTTTACCACTCCTAATTTCTTTTTTAAGTTATTTCCTGCTTCCTTTATATTCCTCAAGGGCCTTGTCTCACTTCCATTTCCTAAACTTTACTTGTGTTTCCTTTTCCATTTTGACTAAACTTATATTATCTTTTATTATCCAATTTTTCCTAGCCTTGCCATTCTTATCTTTCATTTCATAAGGATATGCTGGTCCTGAATTCCAATCAACTGATCGTTGAAAGACATGTCGGATATGGATTTATCTACAAACAGCTGCTCCCAACCTACAGTCCCTGGTTTCTGCCTAATACTGTTGTAATTAGCTTTTCCTCAATTCAACACTTTCACCAAGGAACAGTTTCATCCTTATCCAAGACTATCTTAAATCAGAATTATGGTAACTTTTGCCAGAATTCTGTCTATTCAAACTGATACTTTACCCAGACTTCAAAAGCAGATTCTGACATAGTAATGAAAGCATCAATTTTACACATCATGAGTTCCAACTTACCTATCTCACAAACATCCCATTTCCAAGTGCCTTACTTGTTTTAACACCGTCCTGTTTGTCTTTGACTCCACACATTTTTTGGATGTGAATCATGATTTTGCTTTTGCTTCAGTTGCCTCTACCTTTCTTCAGCCAAGCTGAATTAAATTAAGTGCATTTGAAGTCTATGATACAACAGCATTTTGGCATTGTATGATACTTAAACAAATAGATAACTAACCACTGACTCATTGTTAAAGTGAAATTACCTTTGAAACGGATCTCTTCAAGACTTCCTTCAAACTAAATAGAGACATTCAGCTCCATCATTAAAGACCAGGTAGGTAGTATGGAGGAGATCTGAAACTTTCTTGCCATTATGGCCAACAAAGGATAAATGAATATTATGCCAATTGTAGTCCACTAGGTTACCAATTCCAGCTCCTCAGTTGTATGTTCTTGTGTAAAGCAGAGTCCTGTGTGTCTTGCCAGTTCATTTCTAATGTGCATAATAGCTTTACCCTCCTATCAAAATTTGATATGGATGTCCAAAAAGTCCATTTTGCCCACTCCCATGTCCAATAGCATCTTTTTCAGTTTTTGCTCTACACCCTTGAAAACAGGTATACATTAACAAAAAATCTCTCAACCTGGCCACTTAATGAAGCTTCTGCAAAATCCTTCACAGTTATAGTGCCATTGTGTTCTGAGTGTTGCACATTCAATGTCTGTCTTCTCAGGCCTTTGATGATCAACGGATAATTTGAATGTTCTGTTGTAAAAAGGTTGCAGGTTAGTATATTGACACATTCAGTTGTTCAACCTCAAACTGTACGCTCATAGATTTGTTTCAGGAGTATATCCCACTTGATAGATTGTTTCTCAGATGTCACCGAAGTCTCCTGAAAATTCTTACAGGTATACAGCGGAGAATGTTCTGACAGGTTGCATTACAACCTGTCAAGGAAGCTCTGATACATAGGATTGCAAGAGACTGCCCAAGGTTATAGGCTCAGACAACTCCATCACAGGCATAACTTTCCCCACCCTTGAATGGACAGTGCCTCAAGAAGGCAGCATCCATCATTAAGAATCCTCATCATCCGGGACATGTCCTCTTCTTATTATTACCATCAGGGAGGAGGTACAGGAGCCTGAAGTCTCACACTCAACCATTTAGAAGCAGCTTTTTCTCCTCCATCATCAGATTTTTGAGCAACCCATGGACACTTCTTCATCATTCACTTTTTTACTGCACTATTTATTTATTTTGTAACTCATAGTAATCGTCTGTCTTTGCACAATTTTTTGAAAACTTCATGACATATCAAGTCAATGATAATAATCCTGATCCTAATTCATAGCTGAGGGCCTTTGCTGCCAGAGATGGCATAATTCAATTGAGGAAGATTTGCAAGAAGTTTAAAAAGAAGAACACAGAATACAAGTGATTAACTTTATTTGGTAGAATGTTTCAAAAGGGTGGCAAAAGTAAGTAGGGCCAAAGGCATGAAGCAATTTCAAATCAAGAATGTGAATTTAAAATTGAGGTATTGCCAAACTTGCAAATTAAGGTGTGTCGGTTGTTATGGTAAACAGCAGTTGGTGTGAGCTAATGAAAGAGACAGCAGAATTTTAATGACATGAAGTGTACAGTGAAAGGTGTGTCAGATGAGTCATGGAGTAACCAAAATTAAAATTGGGAATTATATTTTAGTAGTAGATGACATGAAGCGAGCTCTGAGAGGGGTAGTGACAGGAAAGTAGGAGAACTTAGTGCTAGAGCAGATAGTTGGAACTTTATCTGAGAGTCATACTACACTCAGTAACCACTTTATTATGTACCTCCTGTACTTGGTAAAGTGGCCACCGAGTGTATGTTCATGTTCTTCTCCTGCTGTAGCCCACCTATTTCAAAGTTCAACATGTTGTCTGTACAGAGGCACTCTTCTGAACACCACAGTTGTAACGTGTGGCTATTTGAATTACTGTCACTTTCTTGTCAGCTTGACCCAGTCTGGCCATTCTTGTTTGGCCTCTCTCAAAAACAAGGCATTTTCACCCACAGATCTGCCTCTCACTGGATGATTTTTTGATTTTTGCACAATTGTCTGTCAATTCCAGAGACTGTTCTGCATGAAAATCCCAGGAGATCAGTGGATTCTGAGATATTCAAACCACCATGTCTGGCACCAGCAATCATTCTACAGTCAATGTGACTTAGATCACATTTCTTCCCCAATCTGATGTTTGGTCTGATCAACAACTGAACCTCTTGACCATGTATGCATGCTTTTATACATTGGGCTGCTACCATATGCATCAGGGTGTCCAAAAAATACAGCAAGGTGCCCAAAATCTTTAGTCAGCACATATAGAGCAATAATTGCTGATTAAATGCTTAATTTACATTAAGTATTGAGCAATAGTCCTGTATCAGAATGGGCATGTATCATGGACAATAGTGGGAAATTGCATTTATAATGCTTCTTTCTAAATGTTTCCAATGTACTTTGGAAATAAAATTACATAACCAGATCGGATGGAGCTAGGATTGATTAGTCTAAGAGAATAGTTTTAAGGTACAAATTAAAGCAGAAAAGAGATAGGGCAAAAGTAATACTTGTTTTATTTTTGTCATAAGACCAAACTGGAAAAAGCAGGCTTGATCAGCAAATGTGTGTTTCTTGCATAGACATCAATTGGAAATTGGAACCATTTATCATATTCAGGCTGATGAATGTGCTAGATAGAAAGTATCTTTCACAGTTTTCCACTATTCCCCATAAGTCTACAGAACAAAACGGGTATTCAGTTCATTAAGTCCATGCTGACTTCAATGCAAGATCACTTCAGCTAATCTCACTCCTCCCCTCTCCTCATCATTCTGTATTTTTTTTTTCCTTTCAGATTCTTAACCAGCTCATTTTGAACACCACAAATGAATCCCCTGTCACTATCACCCCAGGAGTAAATTCCAAATCTTAACCACCTGTTGCATAAAACTCTGTGTCATGTCACTTTTGGTCCAATTACTTTCATTCTTCATTCCTAATTCAATTTTATTTCTAATCACCCTTTCCATTAACCTTAACAGTTTAACCCTATTCATTCTGTTTATGATCTTCAGGATTTTAAATACCTCTATGATTTTGCCTCAAAAGCTCCTCTATTCCAAAGACAACATATCTAGCTTCTTCAGTCTACTAACGTCCATCATTAGTAGAACCATTTTGAAATCTTCTGTACTTTTAACTATCAATTTCTATAAACTCTTCTTGGGCTTCTAGCTGGGTACAGGTATCAATTATAATCAATTTTAATGACCAACTCTGCCATCTTCGTCGGGGATGATGTCTGGGCATGTCTAGTCCGGTGGTATTTATACCCTCTCCTTAGTCCGTACCTCCTGATTGGTTAGGCCTCATGCAATCAGGTTTCCATCGTCCCACCTTGTATACAATCGAATTCCAGTTCTTACTTAGAGCGAGACCTTCAACTTTGTTAAAGTCAAGTCAAGTCAAGCCAAGTCGTCACTTTTTATTGTCATTTTGACCATAACTGCTGGTACAGTACACAGTAAAAATGAGACGACGTTTTTCAGGATCATGGTGCTACATGAACAATACAAAAACTACACTGAACTACGTAAAACAATACAAAACTACACTAGACCACAGACCTACCCAGGACTGCATAAAGTGCACAAAACAGTGCAGGAAAGTTCTTTTCCTCTAGTTTTTTCAATGGCTTCCTTTACTAAGCAGTACCAAAAGCCATTGGCGCGGCACTGTAGTTTTGTGCCATCAAAGTCAATCCAATGGCCAATGCAAATGCAATGTTCTGCTACCATCATTTGGTCACCCAAGTGGATACATCTCCTGTGCTCCTCGATGTAGGTTTCCACTGTGTGTCATATCTAACCGATATATGCTGCTCTGTGTTCACAGGTCATCTTTGACCCACATAAGCTGTAATTTGAGCTTCCTTATGGGTTTGTGGATGATATTAATCCAGAATTCCTTCAGGATCCTGGCAATCCTTCCAGAAACTGTGAAAATATAGGGAAGACAGGTGGTGACGACAGATTCCTCCTCATTGTTAGGCTGCCTGGTTTTTCCTTCGGCCCTCTTAAGGCCTGATTGATTTTCTTCATGTTGTAGCCATTCTGTAGGAATGTCGTGCATGATCATTTTATTTCCTCAGGGAGTCTCTCCTGGTCCAAAATGGTTTTTGCATGGTTAATCAAAGTAGAAAGAATCAGTCCATGTTGGGAGGTGTGATGGTGGCTGTTATTGTTGAGATGTAAGTCTGTGTGAGTGGGTTTCTGATAGACGTCATATCTGAAGCTGCTGTAGAGTTTCTGTCATATTAGGACATCCAGGAACAGGAGGCAACCGTTCTTCTCCAACTCCATAGTAAATTGAATGTTCAGATGAGTACTGTTTAGATGGTTGTGGAACTATTGGAGCGACTGGAGTCCATAGATGTCATAAACGTCAGGAAGGGGCTAGATACTTTTTCATAGATTACTATATTTCTTGAGGTATAGTGCCCAGGACACACTCCTCCAGTTGTGGCAGAACCAGTATTCCATAAACATTCATCCTGACTTCCTTGGTCTTCTACCTCTAAATACATATGCTGCAAGCCTATTTCCTGAATGTATAGTTGAGGGGCGAGTATTGTCTCAGGGAAAGGGAGCAAACATTTTGCAATTAAATGAGGATTAATTTCATAATACTGAATGTTGTAAATCTTTGGAAATTTCTACTCTAGAACCCTGTGAATGTTCTGATCTCTCTGCTATTATTCTACAAAGTTTGATGTAAATCTAAGGAACAGTATCATCTTCCAGAAAGGTCTCACACCTGTCCAGACTCAAGATTCAGTTCAACAATTTGAGACAACAAACATTCCAGCATTTCATTCCAAATTTGTAGCATTCCTCCCAAATTTCAAATTCCATTTGGTAAACTCAGATAACCATTCTGCATTTTCACCTCCAGGTTTTTTGCATTATCAGTGCTGATGTCATTTAATCTGTCCTGCCTACCATGGATATTCATGGTACATCATGGATATTTCCGTTTGCTCTTTCCTCCTCTTCCTTTCTTTACATTTTAAAATCTGTGTTTCTCTTACTTTCTGAAGGTCATTGATCTAAAACTTTAATCCTGTTACCCATCTTGCTGCATATTTTCAACATTTTTTGTATTCATTTCAGTTTTCCACACCCACAATATTTAAATTTTATTTCTAGTCACTTATTAGAATGAATGCGTGAACTTTCTACTGTCTGAGATAAAACCAGCATAGAAATAGCTATAAACAGGATTTCATGCTCAGTTCATTTCTAAATGTAAAGGATGTTGGTTTTCAGCTTGCTTCCTCTGGCTGCTCAGCTTGAGCTTCCAAATCTGGCAAGGATTTCCTGTCATTTTGACAGCTTCCAGTTTCCTGGTCCCAACTGGCTCATTTTTGGCATGGAACCAAATCTCCAAATCTCCATTCCTCATCCAGGTAGCCTGAGAGCCCTTTGCTTTTTCCTTGAACAGAGACCCAAATTGTCAGCCTGCACCATCACACATGTTCTCACACTGAACAATCTCTCCGTTGGCTCTTCTCATATCATAGGTGTAGCTATGGGACTCCAACTGGCTCCAAGTCAAGACTATTCCTTTATGAGATATATGGGTGTGTACTTCTTTCAGTCCTCCTTGGGTCCCCTGCCTTACTTCTTTGTCCAATAAATTGTTAACTGCTCTGGTGGTGCTAAGCTCAAACGTTCCATCACCTTTGTTGCCAACTTGCATCCTGATCTCAGTTTTATCTGACCTGTTTTTCTCTCTTCCCTTTCTCAACATTTCTACCTGTATGTCAGGAGATGGATTAACAACTAATGCCTTTTACAAGTACATAGTCTCTGCAGATATTCTGATTCCTTCCCATCCTGTTTATTGTAAAGGTATCACTCCTTTCATCTAGTTTCCCAAATCCATTATACCTGTTCTGATGACGACATCTTCTACAAAAGTATTTCTGAGATATCTTCCTTTCTCTTTGACTGTAGTTTCTATCCATTATCATTGAGAAGGATTTCAATGGTTTTTGTTCTACCTGTTGGACCCTTTCATTCCATTTATACGAAGGAGAGGTTGCCTTTACCCTCATCCTCCAAACCACAAGCCCTCACAGTCAAAGGATGTGATTTCCACTACCTTCTTCATGATTCTGTCAGCTGAATCTGTCCCTCCCCTTCTCCATTACAAGGTGACAAGTACCTCTCCTGCTCCATATCACCCTGGTTTCCTCTTCCATCGTCACACTTCAATCCTCACTAGTGCTCACTCCACTTTCCCCCACAGCAATGGGAGATGGACAACTATCCCTTTATTTCTCCACTTCCCATCATCCAGGGATACAAATACTCCTCCCAAGCAATGATTCACTTATATTTTTTTCCAATCAAGTTTATTGCATTTGATGTTCATGATATGGTTTAATCCACCTAGCAAAACCAGATACAGTTTGGGGACCTCCTCCTTTATATCTCTCAGAATAGCTTCAAAGTGGAGTTTCTGGTCAATAATGATCCATTATTTTAGGTTTCCAGCATCTGCAACTTTAACCCCCAATCATAGCTGCTCTTAATGTGTCATAAACGAAATCACAACACACAGAAGCAAAATTCCTGAGTCATTGCTTACATAAATAGGAAGCCCATTATAATACGTAATTAAGCTTAGATCTGACTGATACTAGCTCCTTGGATTCCATTTTGTTGTTGGACTCTGGACCACCTCAGTGTTCCGAGATCTCATTAAAGATGGAAATTGCCTTTAAAACGTGGAACAATGAATGATGGTCCAGAATCCAACAATAAAATGAAGCTCACGGATCTAGCAGTAGCATCCACTGCAGCCTGGGGGGGAGGGGGGGTGCCATGATTTCGAAGTTTATACGTTTGCCTCAGAGAATCCAGGAAATGGAGCCCGTGATATCTGAATAAAGTTGTCAATCACCAACATCATCAAAACGGTACAAGTAATCCTCAGATATTAAATTCTATCTGTGTCTAGGCATTTTTAAAAAGAAGTAACAGCAGAAAAATTAATATCTTAAAAGGAAATTGGATACATAAATGAGTGAGAGGTTAACATTATCTAGTGACAGCTATTGTCTCTTGCTTACATGCCTTTCCTGAAAATGCTTGGTTTGTCATTGAGATATAATAATTTATTTAATTAAGGAAGTATTTGTTAACAGGTAAAAATTGTTTTTTCACCCAATTTTGCCCTTACAGATTTGCATCACAGACCAGTTAGTTGTGGAAATGCAGACAACTGTAAATAGCTCTGAATAAGAATTACTGCTAGGTTTGGGAAAAGATTTGTCAAATTGTATGAGAGCTTTAAAAATACAAATCTTATAAAATTAATTTTCAGCTTTCATAATTTAAAAGAGCTGCCTAAAGTCCTTCACCTGAGACTTTGAATGAAAACTGAAGGCATTCCAATGATGGGAAATGTTGCCTTGATTACAGTCATCAGTGATTAATATAGGGAGCATTATTGGTTAAGCCCATAGAGAGTTAGCAATTATATTAAAATATTTAAAGATAGATAAAACTCAGAGAAGCCAGCGGTTTCAGTCGCTCATTTCGCTACATAATTGAAACAAGGCTGAAGGTTCATAATTAAAAACAGTTGAGAAGAGCTTGTGTCAGAGTTAATAATTTTAAAGTTGTGAAAACCAAAAGAAGCACAGTTATAGATTGGCGAGTATGATGTTGTAGACACCACTGGATCATGACTGAAAGAAGACTATAGCTAAGAGCTTAATGTCCAAGGAGAGATAGGTAGGAAGGCAGAGGGGGGTGGCATGGCTCTGTTGGTAAAAAATGAAATTGAATCATTAGAAAGAGGTGACATAGGGTCAGAAGATGTTGAATCATTGGGGATAGAGCTAAGGAACAGCAAGGGTAAAAAAAACTCTCATGGGAGTTACATACAGACACCCAAACATTTGTAAGGATGTGGTCTACAAATTAAATGGGAGATAGAAAATGCATGCCAAAAGGGCAATATTACAATAGTAATGGGGGATTTCAATATGCAGGTAGATTGGGAAAGTCAGGTTGGTGCAGAATTCCAAGAGGGGAAATTTGTAGGGTACCTACGAGATGGCTTTTTAGAGCAGCTCATGGGTGAGCCCATTAGAGGATAACTATACTGGACTGGATGTTATGCAATGAACTGGAATTGATTAGAGCGCTCAAGGTAAAAGGACCCTGAGGGGAAGAGTGATCACAATATGATCAAATTTAGCCTGAAATTTAAGAAGGAGAAGCTAAAGTTAACTGTAACTTCCTTTCACTTTGACTACAGTTTCCATCCATTATCATTGAGAAGGATTTCAACGGTTTTTGTTCTACTTCTTGGACCCCTTTCTTGGACAGATAAGAGGTTCTGTGGAAGAGATCGAGAATCCCGGATGGTCTGTTGCCTCCCTGGTGCCAAGGTCCGCGATATCTCAGATCGAATTCTCAGTATTCTCAAGAGAGAGGGTGAGCAGCCGGATGTCGTGGTCCATGTAGGGACCAATGACGTGGGTAAGAAGAGTGAGGAGGTCCTGAAAGGTGAGTTTCGGGAGTTAGGCGCCAAGTTAAAGGACAGGACCTCCAGGATAGCAATCTCAGGATTGCTACCAGTGCCACATGCAGGCAGGTTTAGAAATAGTAAGATAGCGCAGATCAACACGTGGCTTCAGATTTATAGATAATTCTGCAGTTTTCCAGGGAAGGGGGGACCTGTTCCGGCTGGACAGTTTACATCTGAACTGGAAGGGGACAAATATTCTTGCAGGTAGGTTTACTAGAGAGGCTCCAGTGTAGTTATGGGGAACCAGAGTGTAGGAACAGATGTAGGGGAGAAGGAAGAAAAAGAAAACAGTAAAGTTGTTTGCACCGTTAGTGATAAACAGAGAGTAAGAGGTGGAAAATTTCTTAAATGCATTTATTTTAATGCTAGGAGCATTATAAGAAAGGTGGATGAGCTTAAAGCATGGATTGATAGCTGGAAGTATGATGTGGTAGCTATTAGTGAAACATGGTTACAGGACGGGTGTGATTGGCAACTAAATATTCCTGGATTTATTTGCTTCAGGTGTGATAGAATCAGAGGGACAGGGGGGGGAGGTGTTGCATTGCTTGTCAGTGAAAATATTACAGCGGTGCTCTGGCAGGATAGATTAGAGGGCATGTCTAGGGAGGCTATTTGGGTGGAATTGAGGAATGGGAAAGGTGTAGTAACATTTAGGGGGGTGTATTATAGACCACCAAATGGGGAGCGAGAATTGGAGGAGCAAATTTGTAAGGAGATAGCAAATATTTGTAGTAAGCACAAGGTTGTGATTGTGGGAGATATTAATTTTCCACACATAGACTGGGAAGCCCATACTGTAAAAGGGCTGAATGGTTTGGAGTTTGTAAAATGTGTGCAGGATAGTTTTTTGCAGCAATACATAGAGTTACCAACTAGAGAAGGGGCAGTGTTGGATCTCCTGTTAGGGAATGAGATAGGTCAGGTGACGGAGGTTTGTGTCGGGGAGCACTTCAGGTCCAGTGATCACAATGCTATTAGTTTCAATATAATTATGGAGAAGGATAGGTATGGACCCAGGGTTGAGATTTTTCAATGGAGAAAGGCTAACTTTGAGGAGATGCGACAGGATTTAGAAGGAGTGGATTGGGACAATTTGTTTTATGGGAAGAATGTAATGGAGAAATGGAGGTCATTTAAAGGTGAAATTTTGAGGGTACAGAATCTTTATGTTCCTGTTAGGTTGAAAGGAAAGGTTAAAAGTTTGAGAGCCATGGTTTTCAAGAGATATTGGAAACTTGGTTCAGAAAAAGAGAGATATCTACAATAAATATAGGCAGCATGGAGTAAATGAGGTGCTCGAGGAATATAAAGAATGTAAAGAGAATCTTAAGAAAGAAATTAGAAAAGCTAAAAGAAGATATGAGGTTGCTTCGGCAAGTAAGGTGAAAGTAAGTCCCAAGGGTTTCTACAGTTATATTAATAACAAAAGGATAGTGAGGGATAAAATTGGTCCCTTAGAGAATCAGAGTGGACAGCTATGTGTGGAGCCAAAAGAGATGGGGGAGATTTTGAACAATTTCTTTTCTTCGGTATTCACTAAGAAGAAGGATATTGAATTGTGTAAGGTAAAGGAAACAGGTAGGGAAGTTATGGAAACTATTGTGGCGACCCACTTTCTGGCACCCACGAACCGGCTCACAAAACAGCACGCGCAGGCAGAGGGCCGGCAGCAAAAAGGGCGCCAGGCCATCTTCACCAGCAGGGGGAAAATCCCGCGCGCAGAAAGGGTCTGGGAATATGCATTCCCCACAGTAGTCCCGCCCAGGGAGGGCGGGAACGGGAAGGCTTTAAAGCGGGCCACGAAGTTTGAATAAATCTCTTTCATCGCAACTCTAACTCACCGACTCCGTGTGGTTATTCTAGCGCTGTGTGTAGCACATCGCTACAATTGGTGACCCCGACGGCCCAAACGATATTTGGACCAGAGATGACCAACGCTGCATCTGTTCACGCAGTTTCGTTAAAACTGCCAAGCTTCTGGACGCTGCAACCCCATCTATGGTTCGAACAAGCAGAAGCACAATTCCACATTCGGCAGATAACCTCGGAGTCCACTCGCTACTACTACGTGCTGAGCTCCCTCGACCAGGAGACTGCTGCACAAGTTGAGGAGTTTATACAGTCGCCCCCAGAGGACGGCAAATACACAGCATTCAAAGTCCTGCTCATAAGGACTTTCGGACTCTCACGGCGCGAACGAGCACGCCGCTTAATGCACCTGGATGGTTTGGGAGACAGCCCGCCGTCAGCATTAATGAACGAGATGCTGGCCCTGGCTGAAGGACACAAACCCTGCCTCATGTTTGAGCAGGCGTTCCTAGAGCAACTGCCCGAGGACATATGCCTGCTGCTGTCCGACGCAGATTTCAGCAACCCCCGGGAGGTGGCGGCCCGAGCAGATGTGCTGTGGAATGCCAGGAAAGAGAGAGGGGCATCCGTCGCACAGATCACCAAGCCGCGTGCCCAACGACAGACCAGACCAGGCCCGGCAGCAGAGCCTACAAAACCCGGCGACGGGAGTGAGGAGATACAAAGTGATACAAAGATAGGTGGAGGAACAAGTAGTGTTGAGGTAATAGGGAAGCTATAGAAGGATCTAGACAGATTAGGAGAATGGACAAATAAGTGGTAGATGGAATACAGTGTCAGGAGTGTATTGCCATGCACTTTGCTAGAAGAAATGACAGTATTGACTATTTTCTAAATGGAGAGGAAATACAAAAGAACTGAGGTGCAAAGGGATTTGGCAGACCTTGTGCAGGTTTCCCTAAAGGTTGGTTTTTAGGTTGAGTCTGTGGTGAGGAAGGCAACTGTGATGTTGGCATTCATTTCGAGAGCACTAGAATGTAAAAGAAAGGATGTTATGTTGAGACTTTATAAAGCCTTGGTGAGGCCTCTCTAGGAGTATTGTGTGTAGTTTTGGGCCCCCTATCTTAGAAAGGATATGCTGAAACTGGAGATGGTTCAAAGGAGGTTCATGAAAATGATTCCAGGATTAAACAGCTTGTCATATGAAGAGTGTTTGATGGCTCTGGCCCTGTATTCACTAGAATTCAGAAGAGTGAGAGGTGACCTAAGGGAACCCTATCAAATGGTGAAAGGCCATGATAGAGTTATGGTGGGAGAGTCTAAGACCAGAGGACACAGACTCAGAACAGAGGAGCGTTCTTTTAGAAAAGAGATAAACGGAATTTCTTTAGCCAGAGAGTGGTGAATCTGTGGAATTCGTTGTCACAGGCATCTGTGGAGGCCAAGCCTTTATGTATATTTGAGACATAGTTTGATAAATTCTTGATTGATCAGGGCATGAAAGGATATGGGGAGAAGGCAGGAGATTGGGGCCAAGAGGGAAAATGAATCAGCTATGATGAAATGTCAGAGCACACAGGATGGGCCAAATTGTCTAATTCTGCTTCTGTCCCTTATGGTCTCACCTATTGTTTTTGAATCTTCAGAGAAATAGCAAGAGGCTTCCATGAGGAAGGTTGGCAATATATGTAAATATTTCAAAAAGGCTGATGACAACTGATTTAGCCTGCAGTTTTACTATAACAAGCCTGCTTCCCTAGGCCTTGAGAAACTAAATTGAGGACTGATTGTGGAAGGAAATGTGCTGTTGAAGAAAAATAAGCTAAACTTTTTCCAAAGCAGGCTTCTATTTGAGCAATATTCAACTCCTCAGCCCCATATAAAGATCTCTGCATCAGAACCTCTACAATCTTCAGGATTGTATTCCAGAGTCCTCCATACCACAGTGGAATCCAAGCCAGTCAAGCCATTGACGTCTCAACTTGGAATGTATTAATAAATAGATAGAAAGAGTGGAGTTAAAACTCCATAACTGCAGAGAAAATAGGTCCTCTGGGCTTTCAGATTGAAAATCCATCAACAACCCAACACAGGCCTCACTTCTCTACATAGAGATTGATATTGGTATTGATTTATTATTCTCACATGTACCGAGGTACAGTGAAAATCTTTTCTTGCATACTGTTCACGCAAATCAATTGATGATGTAAACAATAATAGTGTCTTAATATGATTGATAATCAAGGTCAGACTATCCATCATTGAAAAAAAGCCAGCTGCTGGAGGAAATCAGGGGGTCAAGCAACATGCTTTCCCCCAGTCGATACTGCTCAACCCCCGAATTCCTTCAGCAGTTTGTTCTCTGCTCCAAATTCCAGCATCTGCAATCTCTTGTGTCTTTGGTTTCCAAACGTGTTAATAACCAAATGATAATATTCAGGAAATTGGGCAGCAGTGCAGATGCAAGCTTCATTATTGACAAACAAGAGAAAATCTGAAGATGCTGGAAAACGCCATGCGCTTCTCTCAATTCCTCTGTCTTCACTACATCTGCTCTCAGGATGAGGCTTTTCATTCTAGAACGAAGGAGATAGCCTCCTTTATCAAAGAAAGGGGCTTCCCTTCATCCACCATCAACACTTCCCTCAACCGCATCTCTTCCATTTCATGTATGTCTGCTCTTTCCCCATCCTCCCGCCACCCTACTAGTGATAGGGTTCCTCTTGTCCTCACTTACCAGCCCACCAGCCTCCATGTCTGGCACAGAATTCTCTGGAACTCCCGCCATATCCAACAAGATCCCACCACCAAACACATCTTTCCCTCCCTCCCCACTTTCTGCTTTCCACAGGGATCGCTCCCTACTCAACTCCCTTGTCCGTTCATCCCTCCCCACTGGTCTTTCTCCTGGCACTTATCCTTGCAAGCAGAACAAGTGCTACACTTGCCCCTACACCTCCTCCCTCACTACCATCCAGGGCCCTAAATAGTCCTTCCAGATGAGCTGACACTTCACCTGTGATTCTATTGGGGTCATATGTCCGGTGCTCCCAGTTTGACCTGCTGTATATTGGTGAGATTGGGAGACTGATGTAGATTGGGAGACAGTTTCGCCGAGCACCTATGCTCTATCCGCCAGAAGAAGCAGGATCTCCCAGTGGCCACCCATTTTAATTCCACTTCCCATTCCCATTCCGATATGTCAATCAATAACCTCCTCTACTGTCGTGATGAGGCCACACTCAGATTGGAGGAACAACACCTTATACTCCATCTGGGTAGCCTTCAACCTGATGGCACAAACATCAATTTCTCCATCTTCCAGTAATGGCTCCTCCCACTTCACCATTCCCCATCCCCTTTTCCCTTTCTCACTTTATCTCCTTGCCTACCCATCACTTCCCTCTGGTGCTCCTTCCCCCTTTTCTTTCTTCCATGGCCTTCTGTTCTCTCCTATTGGACTCCCCCTTCTCCAGCCCTGTATCTCTTTCACCAATCAACTTCCCAGCTCTTTACTTTATCCCTCCCCCTCCTGGTTTCACCTACCACCATGTGTCTCTCCCCCCTCATCTTTTTCTCTCCAGTCCGACCAAAGGGTCTCAGCCCAAAATGTCAATTGTACTCTTTTCCATAGCTGCTGCCTGGCCGGCTTCATTATTGAAACATTTTTTACAAAATGATTAAATATTATATAAATAGCGTGCATTAAAGGATATTCTTGCTCATTTGCATTTGCAGGACACTTATCTATAAACATACTGAGGCTTCAAGGTCTTGCTGCAACTGAGTATTCCAGTCACTATTATTATTACAAAGCAGTCACACCAAATGACTCTCCTATCTAGTATCTCTAGTATCACATTACTACACTTATAGAAAGACAGACTACAATATATCCATGCATAGTCGATAGGTTTTCTACATCTGTTCCATATCTAATTTGAAGACGTAAGCTTTATTTGTCACATGTACATTGAACTATCGAACCATACAATGAAATGTGCCATTTGCACCAGTGACCAACACAGTCTGAGAAAGCGCGAGAGGCAGCCCGCATATGTCATCACACTTCCAGTGCCAACATAGCGTGGCTCGACCCTACATCTTTGGAATGTGGGAGGAAATTGGAGAACCCATAAGAAACCACGCTGTCACGTAGAGAATGTATTAACTTCTTATGAACAGTGACGAGAATTAAAGCCTAATTGCTGGTGCTATAAAGCATTATGCTAAATGCTATGCTACCATTAATAAATAAATGTAGGATTTAGTCCCTGTCTCTTTTTTTCCCTTGAAGATGACAACTCATTTGCATGATCAATTTACAGTAGTGTGGCTATTTATCATACTACTGTAAATTGCCTGTGCAAGAATTTAGTGAATAAGAGCAAAGTAATCATGTTGGTCAATATTAATCTCAGTCAATATCAACTTTTTTTTCTTTCTTTGGTACAATGATTCCATCAATGAAATAAACTAACGATGCTGATCAGAATTATGAATTCACACACCTGAATTTTAATCTGATTAAGCTGAAGCATCATTTGATTTTACACTGTTCACTTTTGATTCCAAGTTTTTAGCAGTGTGTCTTATGAAGAAAATCATCAAAAAGTTAGGGATAGGGTGGTTAAAAAAATTGTGAAGATGAATACCAAGGTAGAAATTCAGAGGCAAGATACTTGAAGGTTTTGCACATAGGTGCTGAAGCTGAGGGTCCATAGAAGGCCAAAACTAGAATATTACAGGTGTATAGTGGAATGCCATCCAAGACAACCACAACCTTGGTTAGGTTTGGAGGCTTCCATGCTCCAATGACCCTGAGAGCAATGTTGGCTGGAATCAGGGCTTTATGCTTTGGCTCTTGATAGGGTCACCCATGCCAAACAGGTCAAAGGGTTGAGGCCAGACTAAGAGTGGTCCACCAGTCCTCTAGATTCTGGGGCTAACAACCCTGACTGGTAAAAGTAAACTGTTCCAGAAACGGCAATCCTTCTACATCTGAGTGCAATGACATTCCTGAGTGTCCTCTGGGACTTGCATGACTGACAGTAGCAAAGACTGAGCTACTGACATAATGAAGGAAGTCCTGAACACCACCAGAGATAGAGGACCTTCACTGCTGTCCTAAATGCCAGCAGTGTAATGGGCAGTAGAAAAAAAAACTGGAGAGGAAGGCTAGAGGTGCCTTGACTCAGAATAGGAAACGGCCACAGAAAGGGTAACAGACAAGGATAATAGTTTTAAAATGATCACGTTGAATATAAATAAGTGAGATAAGGTTGACAGAGGATCATAATAACGGATTTGGAAGATTTATGCAAAACAAACCACCCACTACACTACCTTCTCATTCAGAAATAATACTAGGGCAATTAGAAAGATAAAGGTACTAATTTGTGAATAAAATCCTTCTATTTGATGCCTCTTTCCATTTTATTGATCCTTCTAAACTCATATCCCAACATGTCTAGAGAGATTATTTTGTAATTAATGCTAATAATAGTTGTCATATCTTAGCACAGTCAAGGAATGACTGCAGGCAATTGAAAAATAATGCATAAAACAAGCTCATGGACGAACTCAGCAGGTCAGGCAACATCCATAGAAGGAAATGAAAAACAATTTGTCCTTCCACAGAAGCTCCCTGACCTGCTGTGTTCCTAAAGCAGTTTATCAGCTTCAGATCCCAGCATCTGCAGTGTCTTCTTTCTCCAGTTGAAGAATTCTGTTCAGAATCCAAAACATGACTTTGAGAAAGGTTGATTTAAACATAGCCAACATATTTCCCAAATATAATCCATAACTCTATAAAAAAATATAAAGTTCAACATATAATATTGGGAAGTGCTTCAGTTGTAAGGAATGCCAGCATCAGGATTATATTAATATTTTGTTATAATTTGATCACAATGATGAGTTTTTACGAAACATGAACACCATTGCTAAATTTAGCTGATGATTTCAGAGTCTAATCAAAAATTTTGACCTGCACTCAGCATAAATTAGTTGGGTCAGTTAAGTGATTAACAACTAAATTTCAGGCATTAAAGTTAAGATTGTGCTGTAATTTATTTGTTCAGTTGTTTGCAGGTCAAAGTAATTCATTGTGTGTGAATTGTATTGAATGATTAATGACTGGTGTTATAAAGCAATATAAACATCTCTGCCTTTCAAGTGCAGAGGAGAATTTTAACCAGTTTCTTATTTACCTCTATGCACCTGCTCCATTCATAAAACATAAAAGCAAGGACATTTTAATAAACCTTTATAAATCACTGGTTAGGCCTCAGCTAGAGCACAGACACCACACCATAGAAAGGATGTTAAGACCTTGGAAAGGCTCCATAAAAGTTTGATGAACAAGATGCAAAGGTTGAGTTATTTGGAGAGATTTGAGAACTTGTACACACAAGAAAGATTGCAGATGCTGGAAAACTATCTATTCATCAATCCCCTCAGGACAAATAAGTCTAGGTAAAGACATAAGAGAGTTGATCAAAATAAGAAACATTTTCATTAATTAAATTTTAAAAAATGTTTCCACAAATAGAAACATAGAAACATAGAAAATAGGTGCAGGAGTAGGCCATTCGGCCCTTCGAGCCTGCACCACCATTCAGTATGATCATGGCTGATCATCCAACTCAGAACCCTGTACCAGCCTTCCCTCCATACCCCCGATCCCTTTAGCCACAAGGGCCATATCTAACTCCCTCTTAAATATAGCCAATGAACTGGCCTCAACTGTTTCCTGTGGCAGAGAATTCCACAGATTCACCACTCTCTGTGTGAAGAAATTTTTCCTAATCTCGGTCCTAAAAGGCTTCCCCTTTATCCTCAAACTGTGACCCCTCGTTCTGGACTTCCCCAACATCGGGAACAATCTTCCTGCATCTAGCCTGTCCAATTCCTTTAGGATTTTATACGTTTCAATCAGATCCCCCCTCAATCTTGTAAATTCCAACGAGTATAAGCCTAGTTCATCCAGTCTTTCATCATATGAAAGTCCTGCCATCCCAGGAATCAATCTGGTGAACCTTCTTTGTACTCCCTCTATGGCAAGGATGTCTTTCCTCAGACTGGGGGACCAAAACTGCACACAATACTCCAGGTGTGGTCTCACCAAGGCTTTGTATAACTGCAGTAGTACCTCCCTGCTCCTGTACTCGAATCCTCTTGCTATAAATGCCAGCATACCATTCACCTTTTTCACCGCCTGCTGTACCTGCATGCCCACTTTCAATGACTGGTGTATAATGACACCCAGGTCTTGTTGCACCATTCAGATAATAATCTGTTTTCCTTTTTTTGCCACCAAAGTGGATAACTTCACATTTATCCACATTAAATTGCATCTGCCATGAATTTGCCCACTCACCTAACCTATCCAAGTCACCCTGCATCCTCTCAGCATCCTCCTCACAGCTAACACTGCCGCCCAGCTTCGTGTCATCTGCAAACTTGGAGATGCTGCATTTAATTCCCTCATCCAAGTCATTAATATATATTGTAAACAACTGGGGTCCCAGCACTGAGCCTTGCGGTACCCCACTAGTCACTGCCTGCCATTCTGAAAAGGTCCCATTTATTCCCACTCTTTGCTTCCTGTCTGCCAACCAATTCTCTATCCACATCAATATCTTACCCCCAATACCGTGTGCTTTAAGTTTGCACACTAATCTCCTGTGTGGGACCTTGTCAAAAGCCTTTTGAAAATCCAAATATACCACATCCACTGGTTCTCCCCTATCCACTCTACTAGTTACATCCTCAAAAATTTCTATGAGATTCGTCAGACATGATTTTCCTTTCACAAATCCATGCTGACTTTGTCCGATGATTTCACCGCTTTCCAAATGTGCTGTTATCATATCTTTGATAACTGACTCTAGCAGTTTCCCCACCACCGATGTTAGGCTAACCGGTCTATAATTCCCTGGTTTCTCTCTCCCTCCTTTTTTAAAAAGTGGGGTTACATTAGCCACCCTCCAATCCTCAGGAACTAGTCCAGAATCTAAAGAGTTTTGAAAAATTATCATTAATGCATCCACTATTTCTTGGGCTACTTCCTTAATCACTCTGGGATGCAGACCATCTGGCCCTGGGGATTTATCTGCCTTTAAACCCTTCAATTTACCTAACACCACTTCCCTACTAACATGTATTTCCCTCAGTTCCTCCATCTCACTGGACCCTCTGTCCCCTACTGTTTCCGGAAGATTATTTATGTCCTCCTTAGTGAAGACAGAACCAAAGTAATTATTCAATTGGTCTGCCATGTCCTTGCTCCCCATAATCAATTCACCTGTTTCTGTCTGTAGGGGACCTACATTTGTCTTAACCAATCTTTTTCTTTTCACATATCTATAAAAGCTTTTACAGTCAGTTTTTATGTTCCCTGCCAGTTTTCTCTCATAATCTTTTTTCCCCTTCCTAATTAAGCCCTTTGTCCTCCTCTGCTGAACTCTGAATTTCTCCCAGTCCTCAGGTGAGCCACTTTTTCTGGCTAATTTGTATGCTTCTTCTTTGGAATTGATACTATCCCTAATTTCCCTTGTCAGCCATGGGTGCTCTACCTTCCTTGATTTATTCTTTTGCCAAACTGGGACGAACAATTGTTGTAGTTCATCCATGCGATCTTTAAATAGAAACAGAACATGTTGGAGGATACTCAGCAGGAGCATTCTATGAAGAAAGAAAGATTGTCTCTCAGAATTCCATCAGAAACTCACCCACCATTGATTCACCAGTTTGCCATTTCCCGGCTTTTCTCTGAAGCCCTTAAATAAAGGCAAAACATTAGACAACATCCAATCTACTAATATTTTACTTACCCTTGGCTAAGGATGATACAAGAATCTCTGCCGGCACCCTGGCAGTTTCATCCTTTGCTTCCCAGAAGGTGCTGGAATACATTTGGTAAGGCCTCAAGTATTAATCCATTTTTTTACACTTCATGAACCCGAACACCTCCTTTTTCATGATATTGATATGTTACAGGACATTGCTATTCTTTTCTCTGAATTGCAAAGTTTCTACAAGCTTCATATGGTAAATACAGTTCAGAAGTATAATTTAAGAGCTCGCCCATCTCCCATCACTCCACACATAGACCACCATTAATATACATACAGTGACTGCACTAATGTATCCTTAGGTAGAAAATTCCAAAGATTCAATATCCACTGGGTGAAGAAATATTTCCTCATAAATGGCAGACTCATTGTTTTGAGACAGTGACCTTTGGCTCTAGACATCTCTGTCAGGCAAAACATTACATTTAACTACCAAGCCTCTTCAGAAGAATCAGATATAAACTTGAAAAGAAAAGCTTAATTGTTAATAAGAATAGTAGGGAAATGAGGCCACTTAAATGGCCTTTTTAAGGAAGCAAAAGAGACACCTTGGTTTATTTGTGGTTGTTTGAAAAATTAAGTTCAAAAACTTCAATGTTCGAAGTAAATTTATAATTAAAGTACATACTGTGTGTGCCACCATATACAACTCTCAGATTCATTTAGTTGCAGGCATATACTGTAAACTTAAGAAACACAATAGAATCAATGAAAGACCACATGCAAAAGGATAGACAAGCAACAGATATGCAAAAGACAACAACCTGCAAGTACAAAATAAAAATAATAACTAAGCAATAAATATCAAGAACCTGAGATGAAGAGTTCTTGAAAGTGAGCCCACTAGATTGTGGAAATGGACTAACACCAATGATTATTCCTGTGCTTAACAATAAAATTGTCCATTTGATTTTTTAACTTCAAAGATCAAACAAGCCCTGATTTAATGTCTCATCCAAAGGCTGATTAGGGATAGCCAGGATGGCTTTTTGAGGGGCAGCTTGCACCTTTTGAGCCTGATTGACTTCCTTGGGGAAGCGATAAAACAAATTGTTGAAGGTACAGTAGAGTGGTGGATGTAGTGCATGTGGGTTTTAGCAAGGCATTCAACAAGTTTGCCCATCGTAGGCTCATTCAGAAAATCTGGAGACATGGTATCCAGGGAACTTGGCTGTGTGGATTCAGAATTTTGTTCTCCTTTACATTTCTATACTAGAAATGACATCAAATAATCTTGAATCTTAAGAATGGGCAGATGGAGTTCAATCCAGGAAGTGTGGAGTCATATACTTTGGAAGGTTGAACTTGAAGGCAGTGTACAAGTTTAATGGCAGGATTCTTTGCAGTGTGGAGGAACAGAGAGATCTTGGAGTTCAAGTCCATAGATCTTTCAAAGTTATTGCACAAGTTGAGAGGGTTATTAAGAAGGCTTATGTTGTGTTGGCCTTCTTTAGTCATGGGATTGAGTTCAAGAACTGTGAGGGAATGTTGCAGATCTACAAAACTCTGGTTAGACCACACTTGGATTATTGTTTTCTGTTCTGGTTACCTCATTATAGGAAGGATATGGAAGCTTTAGAAAGGATTCAGAGAAGATTTGCCTGGATTAACTCCTGTTTTATGAGGAAAGTTTGAGCAAGCTAGGTCTTTTCTCTTTCGAGCAAAGGAAGATGAGAGGAGACTTTAGAGATAGAGTGGACAGCCAGAGCCTTTTTTCACAAGGTGGCAATGGCGAATATGGGATGACATACTTTTAATGTGATTTTAAGGAAGTACTGTATTTTAGAGGATATCAGAGGTGGGTTGATTACACAGAAAGTAGTAAGTGTGTGGAACATACTTCCCAGGGTGTGGCAGAGACAGATACATTAAGGACATTTAAGAGACTCTTAGATAGGCACATGGATGAAAGAAAAACAGAGGACTATGTGGGAGGGCAGGTTTGGATAGACCTTGAAGTAGATTAAAAGGCTGGCACAACATCGTGGGTCAAAGGGCTGTACTGTGTTATGCTCTATATTCCTCAGGGCAAAATAAATCCACTTAATTGGAACTCTATTAACTTCCCCAAATACTCTCTCCCTTCACCTCTGTGGCTGCAGTGTAGGCCTTCCTCGACCTCTTACACCACTTCAAAGAAAAACCCAACCATAACAGCATAAGATATAGAAGCAGAAGTTGGCCATTTGGCCCATCGAGTCTGCTCCGCCATTCAATCGTGGGCTGATCCAATTCTTCCAGCCATCCCCACTCTCCTGCCTTCTCCCCATATCCTTTGATGCCCTGGCTAATCAAGAACCTATCGACCTCTGCCTTAAATGCACCCAATTACTTGCTCATGGCAACGAATTGCACAGATTTACCACTGAAACCTGTAGAACAGCATCTCATCTTACAACCAGTTATGTTACGGACTCTCAGAACTCAGCAATGTATTCAAAATTTTCAGATTACCAGCCTTTCTAGTTTATGTCAGATCTGGTCAATTGACTCGTGTTTTCTTCCTCTACATACGCTGCTTGACCTGCTGAATATTTCCAGCATTTCATGTTTTAATTCAATTTCCTGCTGGATTAATACCAAGTAATTTCTGGTAGAAACCTAATATGTCTGGTTGTTGAAAAGGGAGATAGTATCTGATGGGTACGATCAGTGTACGGTCATCAGTAACATGTCAATACTCTCTGTTCTGAGTTATATGAGAAGAACAGGTACCTGTGTAAGGTATCAAAAAATGCTTGGTGTTGGGTGGGATGAGAGTGTATATAGAAAATAGAAAAGGAAATAAAACATTGGGACCAGCAGCATTCAGTAAAACAATGAAACAGCAATTGAAGTTGCTATGTATCCACTTGTGCACTAACCTCATTCTGCTATGCTGTAAACCTAACAGAAGTTTATTTATACTGAATAAATAAGGGTTTGTTTTTGCAAAGCCTCGGTGCCAAAACTAAATCTTGCCTGTAGCTAACCAGCCATAACATACGAACACTCCAAGTCCATTTTTTATATACTGTACTACTTGAAAGTTCAAAAAAAAGTTCAAAGTACATTTATTATCAAAATATGTATACATTATACAACCTTGAGATTCGTCTTCTGATGGACAGCCACAAAAGAAAGAAACCTCAGCGGAATCCATTAAAAAAGGCTATCAAATGTGCAGAGAGAGAAAAAGAAACAACTCATGTCAACAACAAAAGCAAACAAATAGCATTCAGAACTGGAGTTTTATGAAAGACATGAAGCCAGACATCACTGCACCCGGAGCAGGTCGAGTAAATGTTACAAGACCACAGATGCAAAGCCAGGCACCACTACAGCCCGCACTGCTGTTCAGCATAGAGCTGAGTAAACTTTGTGGAGCAGCGAGCAGAGCTGGCCCTCATCTTGCCTCTGGTCCAAACACCCTGACCTTTTCAATCTGGCCTGGCACTTAAATCGTCCAAACATCAGGTTGTTCCTTGTTCTTATCTGGGGCCTAAACTCCACCAACATGGTTCAGCCCATACCCGACCTTTCCAATTCAGCCCGATGCTATAATCAATCAGACATCAGCAGTTTCCTTGCTCTTGGGGAGGCCACGACTCTGTCTTGACTCTGCTTTGATCCCGACTCCACTTGCATTGATCACCCTTTGCCCGCCTCTCCATTGTTAGCATTGTCAGTGTTAATAAGGTGTATAGTAGTTTCCTTTGTTTTGTTTTTTGGAACTGATAAGTACTCGCTGGGCATCACAGGTGCCATCTTAACCAGAACTTGTGATATAATATGATATATTTGCGATATACAGTAGACCAACTATATGAAGAGGTAATTTAAAGCAGGGGTCCCCAAACCTTTTCGCACTGCAGACCGGTTTCATATTGATGATATTCTTGCGGACCAGCCGACCCCCGGGGGGGGGGGGTGGGGTGAGGTAGGGTTGCCAACGGACAAGAGTAGCAGTCAAATACGTTGGGTTTATTCCGAGAAAGACTACAATGACCATGAAGCCTTGCGCGGGCACCAGTGCGCATGTGTGTATGTGCCAATTTTTTTCTACAAATCGTTTTTGGCGATTCTGTTCGGGGGGGGGTGTTAATCACGACCGGAATATAGATGATAAGTGGCTAGTACACTCAATTTCGTTTCTAGAAGGGCTTATCTAACGAATTTAATATTAAACATACAGCGCATATTTTCCTCGCATGATTATAGCGATAAGGCAATTATCAGGGGAGGACAGGGGAGCTTGAAGTAAGTGTTGAACGAACTTCCAGTAGAAGTGGTAGAGGCAGGTTCGATATTATTATTTAAAGTTAAACTGGACGGCTATATGGACAGGAAAGGAATGGAGGGTTATGGGCTGAGTGCAGGTCGGTGGGACTAGGTGAGAGTAGCGTTTGGCACGGACTAGAAGGGCAGAGATGGCCTGTTTCCGCGCTGTAATTGTTATATGGTTATGTAAGTCACTTATAAGTCAATAGCATCATAACATTTTAAGTAACGTTTGGGTATTAAACACGCAGCACATACTTTCCCCGTATGAACATATAAAATCATTGCAACACACCAATATCGCTGAATCAGTGGGAGCCCTGGGCTTGTTTTCCTGCAACAACACGGTCCCATCGAGGCGTGATGAGAGACAGTGATACTCGAATGGGGTACCTTATGTCCAGTCTATTCCGCAATTTAGTTTTTGTTGCATTGATTGCAGAGATATGTTGGAATTGAGAGCAACGTTTTCAGTGCTTTCGTGGCTATCTCAGGATAGTTAGCCTTGACTTTGATCCAGAATGCCGGCAGAGATGTTATGTCAAACATACTTTTCAGCCCACCGTCATTTCCAAGCTCGAGGAGTTGATCTCCTTCCCGCACTGACATGGATGACGCGCGGGTAATGACCTCGCATGCGTAGTGGCTCAGCAGTGTGTGACAGGGAATGAGGAAAGGTGCTGCTGACTCATATCGCCAAATCATATCGTTTCCTCGCGGCCTGGTAGCGCATGCTTTGCGGCCCGGTACCGGTCCATGGCCTGGCGGTTGGGGACTGCTGATTTAAAGAAAACATTTTTAATGGCTGTTGTTTTGGTTTATAGTTCATCAAAAGAATGTGATTCTGATACAACTACAAATATAACTGTTTGTAGTTATGACTGGAAAACTTATGATTATATCAGGCAATTATGTAAATACAAGTAAAACTATGCTGATTATTTTGTACACAGTGGTCATTAGAGATCAACAGTGAATGGGTTTTGTAAATATGAGGGGTTTAGTGATAAGATCCATGGGAAAATCACCTCAGCTTCTTTTCCAACCGTGTGCCATTGGTGCAAATCAGGTCAGTGTGCAGTGAGCACAGTGACCACTAGACAGACTTGGGGGAGCAGAAATCCTCTGTATCAATCCCACTCTCAAATATTCTTTTTTCTTTTGGATACTCTTAGGGCTAATGTTCAAGATTCAAGATTGTTCAATGTCAATTCCTTTACACAAGTGTGAGGAGAATGAAAGAATTGATGCAGCACAAAAAAAAAGATAAAGAACACAATAATAATAATAATACTAAAAAACACAATAAATATAAATACATAAGATAGCTTATATATACATAGTATATAGTATAATACTATATACTATGTTATTAATATAATGCTATGTTACAATAATATTATCTATTATTGTATATAATACATAGTATATACAGGATATAGTAGAGGTGTGACCGGTGTCAGGAACACATCAATGTAAATGGCTCAGTTACACAGAGAAGAGGATGAACGTGTGGGAGCAATAGTGATAGGGAATGCAAGTGCTTTTAAGGGAACACAAAGTGTTTAGGGAGGACAAGGAGGAAAGAAAGTAGGAGATGTAGCTGTGCTGATTACAGAGCTGGAGAAAGAGCACATTATGTAAGGGTCAAGACAGGATCTGTTTAGTTAGAGCTAAGAAAAAGTAGAGGGAATATTGCATTGCTGGGTCTTAGCAATGTGGGGGAGAGACACAGCAAATTAAATAATCAGGGATACTTCTGCGAATTTTGAAAGTCAAAGGTTAATTATTATAAGAAATATTAATTATTCAGTTTAAATTAGGTTGGCAATAGTGTTGAGGGCATAGAGGGTGAGGAGTTCCTTAGCTGGGTCTGGGATAATTTTTTAGATCAATTGTTTTTCTGGTCCAACAAGGAATTTCCAAATCCATGATGGGTGCAGGAGCACAGGGATCAGGAAGTATGGGTCCAAAGGTCATTGAAACTGGCAGGGCAGTTTGAGAGGTGGTGAAGTAGGGCCACTTAAGTCTGAAGCACCTTTAAATTTGATTATGAATTATCTGTTCAAGTCTCATCTCCTCTTCTGTGTTGGTTCTTCATAGCAATCAATATCTGATCATACAAAAATTTATCCAGTTTCTCTTTAAAATTCCCTATCACATAACCTTCACAACCCTCTAGGGTAGAGAACTTAAGAGATTCACCACCCTGTGTGATTTAGTTCCAATGCACCTCAGATCAAAATGACAGCCCTCTAATCCTCTAGCTATATCCCCTTTTTTGAGATCTGTTACCAGTGGAAAGGACCTCAACTACCTATGATACCTCCTCTAGGTGTTCTGTGTTTCAGTAAGATCATCCTTCATTCTTCTAAGTTCCAGACAACACAGATGTTTCATCACATGCCGGCAATAATAAACCTGATTCTGATTTGAATGATGGGACAACTCTCTTACCCTGAAGTTAAACCGACTGAATCTATTTTTAGATTTCCTCCAATTGAATTGGAATTGGAATTGGAATTGGTTTATTATTGTTACATGTACTGAGATGCAATGAAAAACACATCTTGTATACTGTTCATTCAGATCAAATGCAGAATAAAATGTAGCAGCTACCAAAAAAAGTGTAGTGCAGGTAACAATGAAGTGCAAGATCGCAAGTAGATTGTGAATTCGAGAGCCCACCTTATTGTACATGGTATACAGTATAAAATACTAGGGGGTCTGGACAGAGTAGGTAGTGGGAGATTCCAACTACATGGGTTAGAGAACCAAAGGGTATAAAATACTGGGAAGAGAATTAATAGTGACACAGAGGAAAACATATTTATGCTCAAGAGATTCTGCAGATGCTGGAAATACTCAAAGTAACATACACAAAATGCTGGAGGAACTCAGCAGGTCAGGCAGCATCTACAGAGAGGAAGAAAGAGCTAATGTTTCGGGTCAAGACCTCAGGAGTCATTTTAGGCACCAGGTGGTTGGAATCTGGAAAGGACAGTTTACAGATATGGTGGAGGTAGGTTCTATTGTGCTCTTCAATAGGATACTGGATTAATAAAAGGTGAGGAAACTTTTGCAAGACTACATAGAAGAGGCTGAGAGTGGAAGTAGTATGTTAAACAGGTGCAAGTTTGTAGAGATACAATGGGCCAAATAGCTTCTTTCTGTGCTGCCACAAATAAGAGAAAATCTGCAGATGCTGGAAATCCAAAGGGTTTCGGGCCAAAGCATCGACTGTACTCTTTTCCCAGATGCTGCCTGGCCTGCTGAGTTCCTCCAGCATTTTGTGTGTGTTGATCTTTCTGTGCTACAATCACTTTATGATTCTATGTTCCCATAAAGCTAAGGGATTCTATTCTTATATCATGCAAATAAATGGGTTTCTGAGCTATTTACAACACTTCAAAATTGTTTACTTACTGAACACTAATTGATTGTTGACACAAGATGTTTAACCATGCATCTATGTTAGATTACATTGGTGCCAGCCAATCAACAAAGTTGTTTAAGTGCCTGACGTTCCACAGCATGTCGATAGTGCACAACAAATAATGATGCAATTACATTTCCTGAGCGCATGGTTTCCTTGCATTTGTTACAGTGACTGGGATACATGACCTTTGCTTTTGTCCTCATTATCGGGAAGGAGGTACATAAATCTAAAATCCCACACCACCAGGTTCAAGAACAGCTACTTCTCTTTGGCCATTTGGTTCCTGAACCAACCTGCACAACCCTAATCACTGCTTCAGTATGTTTGGGGCGCCATGGTGACATGGCAGTTAACGCGACACTATTACAACTCAGAGTTCAATTCCAGTGTCCTCTGTAAACAAGTTATATGTTCCTACCCACGTGCGAGTGGGTTTCCTCCGGGTGCTCCGGGTCCCTCCCACAGTCCAAAGATATGCTGGTTAGCCGGTTAGTTAATCATTGTAAATTGTCTCGTGATTAGGCTGAGCTTAAATCAATGGGTGCTGAGTGAAGTGACTTGAAAGGCCAGTAAGGTCTGTTCTGTGCTGTATCTCTAAGTAATAAATAAATACATAAATGACATGTAAAACACTTTGACCACTTTGCACTACAATGCACTTTGTTTCTTTTGTTCTAAGTATGTTCATTTTGAAAAAAAATTACATATTATAATACAGTAAATATAAAGATACTATATTCATAATATAACATTTAATTTATTTTTTTTGTATATCTGCTGTTATGTGCCTGCAATGCTGCACCTGTGCACACCTGTACTTGTGCAGATGGCAATACATAAACTCAACTTGGACTGTGACCTTGATATTTGCCTTTCTCCAATCTTTCCAAACAGAGATAAGGCCAGATTACTTTACAAATAGTAGGTGAAGATTTCTATAATTACTTGAACCACCCCTAAGAAATCATACGATGTTTTACTAACCAATATTTAGTTTTGACAGTACCATTCGCTTACAGTTCCTGCACTTACTATGAGCACATGGACCTCCTCTGGATCCCTCCCATGTCCCAAAGGCATAATGTTTATTTAGCTACTGCCTATCACACCACTGGCCTTTAGGGCAGCAATGAAGGTCCTCCATCTCTGTCTGTCCTTGGCCATCTTCTCAATTGTGCCACAGGTGTGGTCCTGGGTGCTCATTTAGATCATTGACCATAAGACAAGGGAGCAGAATTATGCCATTGAGCCCATCAAGCCTGTTCCACCATTCCATCATGGCTGATCTCAGATCCCACTCAACCCCATACACCTGTCTTCTCAGCATATCCTTTAATGCTCTGACCGATCAGGAAACTATCAATTTCCACTTTAGATATACCCACTGACTTGAACTCCACCGCAGTCTGTGGCAGAGCATTCCACAGATTCACTACTCTCTGGCTAAAAAAAATGCTCCTTACCTCTATTCTAAAAGGTCACCCCTCAATCCTCTCCACATCCACCTTGCTAGGCCTTTCAACATTTGGTAGGTTTCAATGGGATCCTCTCACACACTTTACAGTCCCAAAGCTACCAAGCGCTCCTCATATATTAACTCTTTCATTCCTGGAATCATCCTTGTGAACCTGCTCTGGACTCTCTCCAATGACAACACATCTTTTCTGAGATATGGGGCCCAAAACTGGTGACAATACTCCAAGTGCAGCCTGACTAGTGTCTCATAAAGCCTCAGCATTATCTCCTTGCTCTTATATTCTATTCTCCTTGAAATAAATGCCAACATTGCATTTGCCTTCTTTACCACAGGCTCAGCCGGTAAATTAACCTTTTGGGAGTCATGCATATTTGAACCTTCTCCCCATTTAGATAATAGTCCACACGATTGTTCCTTTTACCGAAATGCATTATCATACATTTCCCAACACTGTATTCCATCTGACACCTTTTTGCCCATTCTTCCAATTTGTCCAAGTCCTGCTGTAATTGCATTGCTTCCTCAGCACTACCTACCCCTCCACCTATCTTCATATCATCCGCAAACTTTGCCACAGAGCCATCAATTCCATTATCTAGATCACTGACAAACAATGTGAAAAGTAGTGGTCCCAATACTGACCCCTGAAGAACCAACTAGAAAAGCCCTTTTATTCCCACTTGCTGCCTCCTGCCTGTCAGCCATTCCTCTACCCATGCCAATATCTTTCCTGTAATGCCATACGATTTTATCCTGTTAAGCAGCCTCATGTGTGGCACCTTATCAAATGCCTTCTGAAAATCCAACTGAATGACATCCTCTGCCTCTCCTTTGTCCACCCTGCTGGTCACTTCCTTGAAGAACTCTAACAGATTTGTCAGGTGAGATTTCACTTTACAGAAACCATGCTGACTTTGACTTATTTTATCAAGTACCCCAAAACCTCATCCTTAATAATAGACTCCAACACTTTCCCAAACACTGAGGTCAGACTATCTGACCTATAATTTCCTTTCACTTGCCTTCCTCCCTTCTTAAAGAGTGGAGTGACATTTGCAATCTTCCAGTCCTCCAGGACCATGCCAGAATCAAGTGATTCTTGAAAGATCATGACCAATGCATCTACTATCTCTTCAGCAACCTCTCTCAGAACTCTAGAATGTAATCCATCTTGTCCAGGTGACTTATCCACCTTAAGACCTTTGAGTTTGCCTCATACTTTTTCCTTTGTAATAGCAATGGCACTCATTCCTGCTCCCTGACACCCGCTGACCTTTGGCATACTGCTAGTGTCTTCCGCAGTGAAGACTGGTGCAAAGTACCTTAAGTTCATCTGCCATTTCTTTATCTCCCATTACTACCTCACCAGCATCATGTTCTAGTGGTCCGATATCAACTCTCACCTCTCTATTACTTCTTATATATCTGAAAAAGCTTTTAGTATCCTGCTTTATATTATTGGCTAGTTTGCCCTCATATTTTAACTTTTCCCTTCTCATAGCTTTTTTAGTTGCCTTTTGTTGGATTTTAAAAGCTTCCCAATCATCCAATTTCCCATTCACTTTTGCTACCTTATATGTCCTTTCCTTGGCTTTCATGCAGTCCTTAACTTCCCTTGTCAGCCACAGTTGCCTACCCCTGCCATTTGAGAACAACTTCTTCTGTGGGACATATCTATCCTGCACCTTGAGTTCTATTCCCAGAAACTTCAGCCATCTCTGCTCTGTTATCATCTCCGGCAGTATCCCCCTCCAATCAACCTGGGCAAGCTCCTCTCTCATGCCTCTATAATTCCCTTTATTCCATTGCAATACTGATAATATGACTTATGCTTGTCCCTCTCAAATTGCAGTATGAATTCAATCATATTATGATCACTGCCTCCTAAGGGTTCCTTTACATTAAGCTCCCTAATAAGTTCTGGGTTATTACAAAACACCCAATCTAAGATAGCCTTTCCCCGAGCTGACTCAAGCACAAGCTGCTCTAAAAAGCCATCTCGTAGGCATTCAACAATTTCCCTCTCTTGTGATCCAACACCAACCTGATTTTCCCAATCCCCCTTGCATATTGAAATCCCCCATTAAAATTCTGTCATTACCTTTATTACATTCCTTTTAATGTCTTTTTTACCCTTGCAGTTTATTAACTCCACTGGCAAAGATTTGACATTCTCTGGCCCTATGTCACCTCTTTCTAAAGACGTAATTCCATCTGTTACCAATACAGCCATACCACTGCCTTTGCCTTAGTGCCTGTCCTTTCGATACAAAGTATATTCCTTGATGTTAAGCTCCCAACTATGACCTTATTTCAGCTACGACTCGGTGATGCCCACAATGTCATACCAACCAATCTCTAATTGTGCCACGAGTTTGTCCACCTTATGCTGAATGCTACGGTGCCTTCAGTCCTATATTCTTCGCTCTTTTGAATTTTGCCTCTGTGGTATAATTTAACGCTTTGCTCTATCTGCAGTTGTACCCAATTATTGGCTTGTACTTCCTTTCATTCATATTACATATGACATCATCTACTTGTTAACCTGCTGGCACATCCTCTGCTCTATCATACTGGTTCCCATCCCCTTGCCATATTAATTTAAACCACTCTTAACAGCTCTAGTAAAGCTGCCCGCAAGAATATTGGTCCCCCTCGGTCCCCTTTGTACAGCTCACATCGAGTTGTCCTTGGTCTCCCGCATTTCCTCCGTCCTTCAGTGGTCCACTGAAGTGCTGCCTTGATGATGGAGTTGGCAACTCTTCTCATCATGTGCCCAATCCGTCTCCAATGTTTCCTCATGATGATTGTGGCCATGTCCTCTTGGTGACAATGAAGGAGTAGGGCATGATTGGAGATCTTTCTTGGTCAGAAAATACGGAGGATCTTCTGGAGGCTCATGGTGTGGAATGACAACAACTTAGCAAGGTCGTTCTTTGTCATGAGCCAGCATTCTGACCTGTGTGGACTGAACATAGCTCTGGTACAGCTTCACAAAAGGCATAATGATTGGTAGGTTAGTTGGCCAGTGTAAATTGCCTTTAGTGTGTAAGGGAGTGGAAGAATCTGGGGAGTTTAGCGACAATGTAGGACAAATAGAAAATGGAAAGAAATGTAGGGTTAATGTAAATGGGTGATTGCCAGTACAGAGTCCATGAATCTTTCTGTGATTCTAAGATTCTATGAGATCTAATTGTAAAAACAGATTTCGTTTAAAACATAATCACTGAGACTGTAGTGGGGGGAGGGGGATAATTTAACTTGGAGCTTGCTTCCTGTAGGAAACTGTTCTACTGATTAAAATTTACACCTATTATTATAGCTGACCCTGTCTATTTATATCATGATTTTTAATTGCTGTTTTTTTCCCCATACTTAAGCAAGGTCTTCAGTAATTTCTTGGTGATGGATACTGGGCCAATTAGTTTATAATTTCTGCTTTCCCTCTTACTCCATTCATTAAAAAAAACAGTTTTATATTTACTTTGTTTCAATCCAGTCCAGAGCTTTCAAATCATCTCAACCTACAATTCCACCATTTGCAGTCATCCCTTTTAGTAACCGAGAATGGGAGCTCAGATCAAGTGAGTTTTACAAGTTTTATTTCCATTAATTTCCTCATTATTCTATGTTTACTAATAAAGCACCTTACTTAAGAGATTTAAAGTTGGAAGTTTAAAATGGGACAGAGTTCTTTCAAGTACTGATACGTCGATTGAGATTCACAATGATATAAAATGGTTGAGTTTAATGAAATTACTATTTCTGGTAATGAGCACCTTTCATAAATGAATTTTGTAGTGATAGATGACTATTTAAAATGATATTGGCTTGGAAATGCAGTGTCCATACTTTTTATATTTGAAATCCTTCTCTATCTCATAATGGTGCGCGCAATGCTCGTATATATTTATTATTTTAAGGATTAGACAGTAGGGAATCTTAAAAATAATTTAAATTATATAATACTTTATTTAAATTGATCTTCTGCACAATTTTCAGGACTGTATTTTTCAATTGCCTACATATTTTTGCATATCCCTTTGGCTGTTCTATCTTGATTAAAACATACGACAAGATATTACTAATAAGATAACATCAGTTATTATTACACCAGACAAAAGAAAATAATTCTTAATTAAGTATCCAACTTGCTCAATCTGTCCAGGCATCTGAGTCTTGCTGAATTCTCAGAAATAGAATGTAATTACAACACAAAAGAAGAAAAAAATGTATAGTGCCAGATGGAACAAAAAAGAAACCTTTGACTTCAAGCAGAGATCCTAACTATAGTCTTCAGTGCAACAACACAATAATCAGTAAAATTAGTGCAAGTTCAGACAGGTTTTGCTCCTATGTTGCTTTACCAGAACAGCAATGGAATGTATAATCCTGCCAGTCTGGTTCCTTTAAATAATTATTTCAAATAAATTGCAGAAGCGCAATTATTTTTCTGGGCCCTATTCAATAATAAACACTAAATTTTAAATTATCCAGTCAAAAAAGCATTCAAAGCATATGAATGAACCCAGTTCTGTATATAGAGATGTGTACATTATCGGTCCTCCATTGGTGAGAAAATAGAAACTAATGGGCCTGTTTCTGAGTCAGGTGTCTGTGGGTTCAAGTCATACTACAGCAATTCAAAAATAAAATGCTATAGAATGTTCAGGAAGTCCTCCACGGTCAGAGATTCTATTATTGGACTGAAACAATAAACCAAACCACATTATGTCTTCTCAAGTAACTGAAAGAGTTTGCTCACATTATCTCTGAACATCCCTAGTATCCTTCACCAACTTCATTATACAAAAAGAATTAGCTTTTTATGTAACACACATAAAAGTTGCTGGTGAACGCAGCAGGCCAGGCAGCATCTCTAGGAAGAGGTACAGTCGACGTTTCGGGCCGAGACCCTTCGTCAGAACTAACGAAGGGTCTCGGCCCAAAAAGTCGACTGTACCTTTTCCTAGAGATGCTGCCTGGCCTGCTGCGTTCACCAGCAACTTTTATGTGCGTTGCTTGAAATTCCAGCATCTGCAGATTTCCTCGTGTTAGCTTTTTATGTAACTTTTTATATGCAAATTGATTACCATGGTTCCTACATAAGACCTCAAAGGCACTTAATTAGCTGTAAACAATTTTTGGGTGATCCTGAAGTCATCCAAAGCACTCTTCCTTTCAGATATAAAAACATTCAGTATCAATATTTACAGTCTGATCCAGATGATGAAGCATACAAGTTTGCTCATTAATTTCTCTGACACAAACCCAATCACAGCTGCTATCTGTCTTATCTTTGCTTAAGGACTGAACCAGTCAGGATTCCAGATCCATCTCATACCAGCTGGTAACTACTGTTTGAAAGTGAGATAGATAGGTTGGCCATGTTTTCACAATTTTGTTTTGCAGTACATTTGAGACACATTGCTTTTCAAGTTTTTCTTTCAGGCATCAAAAAAATAAACTCAAGTTTCAATCCCTAAGGTAAATGAATAACAGTTTCAAATTTCTTCTGTGTGCTTTTGAATCATGTCTGTGCAGCTTTAGTTCTTGTCTTACATCCAAATTTGATTATGAAGTTTATTGTGATTAAACTTGTCACTTGCATGCCTGTACCATCCACAGCTTGATTACATTTCTAAAGTATGAGATTTTTCACAAATAATTTATATTAAATTTTTAAAAATCGATAGAAATCATGTTGCCAGAATGGAATTAACCAATAGATTTGTTTTACATATTAGAAGTTAATTTGCATGCTATATAAATGAAATTTCTTCTTACTAAGTAATTTTATTAATTTCAAGATGATACATGGAGTTACAAAGCATGGAAACTGGCCATTTAGCCCACCAAATCCATTCTGATCGCTGGACACCCGTCTGTATTAATCCTATCATGAAGGATGTAGCTCCTAGCCTTTTCTGCCTAAGTAATTCAAGTGGTCATCTAAACACTTCAAATGCTGTCATTGACTTTGCTTCCAGTGTTTTTTCAAGCAGTGTATTCCAGTTACTCACCATCCACAGAACATTTCCCCCAGAGCCCCTCTCAACCTCCTACCCCTTACTCTAGATGTCCTCTGATTGCTCTACCTCTGTGACAGGGAAAACCTTCTCTCAATCTACTTTAACAATACCCCTCATACTTTTATATACCTCAATTGTGAACCCTCTTATTGTCCTCCATTCCAGGGAAAACAGACCTAGCCTCACGAGTCTCTCCTTGTAACTAAAGCATCCCAAGCAACATCCTGCATTCTCTTCAGTGTTGTCACATCATGTGGTAACTGGAAGAACATGTAGTATTCCAACTAATGTTTCGTAAAGTTGGAGAATAATCTCCTTGTTGCTCTATTCAATGTTTGAACTAAAGAAGCCCGTACTTCATATGTTTTCTTAACCATGGTATTGGGGGTAAGGTATTGGTGTGGGTGGAGAATTGGTTAGCAGACAGGAAGCAAAGAGTGGGAATAAACGGGACCTTTTCAGAATGGCAGGCGGTGACTAGTGGGGTACCGCAAGGCTCAGTGCTGGGACCCCAGTTGTTTACAATATATATTAATGACCTGGAAGAGGGAATTAAATGCAGCATCTCCAAGTTTGCGGATGACACGAAGCTGGGTGGCAGTGTTAGCAGTGAGGAGGATGCTAAGAGGATGCAGGGTGACTTGGATAGGTTGGGTGAGTGGGCAAACTCATGGCAGATGCAATTTAATGTGGATAAATGTGAAGTTATCCACTTTGGTGGCAAAAATAGGAAAACAGATTATTATCTGAATGGTGGCCGATTAGGAAAAGGGGAGGTGCAACGAGACCTGGGTGTCATTATACACCAGTCATTGAAAGTGGGCATGCAGGTACAGCAGGCGGTGAAAAAGGCGAACGGTATGCTGGCATTTATAGCGAGAGGATTCGAGTACAGGAGCAGGGAGGTACTACTGCAGTTGTACAAGGCCTTGGTGAGACCACACCTGGAGTATTGTGTGCAGTTTTGGTCCCCTAATCTGAGGAAAGACATCTTTGCCATAGAGGGAGTACAAAGAAGGTTCACCAGATTGATTCCTGGGATGGCAGGTCTTTCATATGAAGAAAGACTGGATGAACTGGGCTTGTACTCGTTGGAATTTAGAAGATTGAGGGGGGATCTGATTGAAACGTATAAGATCCTAAAGGGATTGGACAGGCTAGATGCAGGAAGATTGTTCCCGATGTTGGGGAGGTCTAGAACGAGGGGTCACAGTTTGAGGATAGAGGGGAAGCCTTTTAGGACCGAGGTTAGGAAAAACTTCTTCACACAGAGAGTGGTGAATCTGTGGAATTCTCTGCCACAGCAAACTGTTGAGGCCAGTTCATTAGCTATGTTTAAAAGGAAGTTAGATATGGCCCTTGTGGCTACAGGGGTCAGGGGGTATGGAGGGAAGGCTGGGTTCTGAGTTGGATGATCAGCCATGATCATAATAAATGGCGGTGCAGGCTCGAAGGGCCGAATGGCCTACTCCTGCACCTATTTTCTATGTTTCTATGTTTCTATGTTTCTATATCCCCACGCTACCATCTTCAACAAACTTTGGGCCATCTGGGATATTCAAAGGATTTCTATTCCTCAATACCCCAGAGAAATATATCATTCCTAGTATATAACCTACTCTTGTTTGTACTCCCAAAATGTGTCACCTCCTATTGCCTGGATTAAACTCCATCTGCAGTTTCCCAGTCCAGTTAACCCTATAGCCTAAGGCTATCATTCACACTCCACCAGTCTTTGTGTTATCTGCAAATTTCCTTATGCTCCCACATCCATATCCAAATTGTTCATGTGTATTAGAATCAGCAAGAGCCCAGCACCAATCCTGTTGGAACGCCACTAGTCACAGGCATCCAATAACAAATCTAGCCTTCTACCATCACCCCTCTATCATCTAATTTGAATATAGAACACTACACCACAGTACAGGCCCTTTGGCCCATGATGTTCTGCCAACCTTTTAAGCTACTCTATGATCAATCTAACCCTTCCATCCTACCTATCCCTCCATTTTTCTATCATCCATATGCCTATCTTAGAGTTTCTTAAATGCTCCAAATGTATCTGCCTCTTCCACCACCTCTGGCAGGGCATTCCATACACTAACCACTCTCTGTGTAAAGAAACTTACCTCTGATATCCCCCGCCCCCCACTATTTTCCTCCAATCACCTTAAAATTATGTCCCCTGGTATCCAACTTGGAATGAAGTCTCTAGCTGTCCATTTGATCTTTTCCTCTTATCATCTTGCACACCTCTATCACATCACGCCTGACCCTCTTTCACTCCAAAAAGAAAAGCCCTATCTCACTCAACCTATCCTCATAAGACATGCTTTCTAATCCAGGCAGCATCTGGTAAATCTCTCTGCGCCCTCTCTACAGCTTCTGCATCCTTCCTATAATGAAGTGACTAGAACTTGCCTTTGCTTCGAATTGCCTTTGATCCCATAGCCCTGGACCTTTTGGACCAACAATACACCAGGAAATGAATTGATGCTGCAAATCTGTTTTTATAGCCATTCATATTTTTTTAAAAATTGAAAGGTAGCCAATGGGTCAGGAAAATACACTGGTCTACTCTCAAAGGGCCCTGTCCTTACTGATTACTGCTGCTTCTTGTTCAGCAGTTCCTCAAGATGAAGGATGACTTACTTTCATTTTGGGTTCTAAAGTGTCAAATGAAACCAGGGCAGGAACTGCAGATTTCTCCACAGATGGGGTGGGAGGAGATGGGTGACAGGGTGGGAAAACAGGTAGTTTGTGAAATAATGAGCTCCTTCCTTATGCAGGGCTTCAATACACCATTGATCAAGTCAAGCCAAGTTTATTGTCATTTAACTATATACATGTATATAACGTATATAACCATATAATGTATATAGAAACAAAACAACATTTCTCCAAACCAGGGTGGTAAAGCACAGGAGTACACATAACAGACATAACAAGATAACTTATGAAGGTAAGGATAAAATCTACAAATGAATCACACATAAATAACAAACTAACGTGCAAAAATTAAATATTGTAAGGTTCAGAACAGACTAACCAATGGCACTTTGAAGGCAAAATGGTAGGGAGTTCAGAAGCCTTATGGCCTGAGGAAAGAAGCTGTTTCCCATCCTGACCGTTCTTGATTTTATGCATTGGAGTCTTCTATCTGATGGTCAAAAGTCAAAGAGGATGCTGGATAGATGGGTGAGTGGGATCCTTAATAATACTGAGGGCCCTGCATATGCAGCGCTCCTGATAAATGTCCCCGATGGATGTTAGGGAGACCCCGATGATCCTCTCAGCTGTTCTTACAGTCAATACCAATACTCAATACAAGCTACTCAGTACCATCTGCAACATTCCTCCTTCACTTTGAGTGGTCCTGGACTAGAGGTTCCTCAAAATCATTGGGAATGTTACATTTCTCCAAGGAATTGAGGATTACCCCTGAGTCATCAGGCTCTCGAACCAGAAGGAATAACTTTACGCGCCCCATCACTGAACTGTTCCCACATCTATGGACACACGTTCAAGGACTCTTCATCTCATGTTCTTGATAATTATTGTTTGATTATTTATTTATTTACTTATTTACTTTTTGTATTTGCACAGTTTGTTGGGGTTTTTTTGCATGTTGGTTGTTGTCTGTCCTGCTGGGTGCAGTCTTTCATTGATTCTATTGTGTTTCCTGTACTTACTATGATTGCCCAAAAGAAAATGAATCCCAGGGTTGTATATGGTGACATATATGTCTTTGATAATAACTTTACTTTAAACTTTGAACTTCTGAAACTGTTAATCTTTTTTTCCCCTGCCCTCCTGGGACAGCTTGGAGTTGGCTACCCGTTTTGGGAGCTAGTGTCCAGCGTGTAAGTGGCATGATCGTCCCAAAATCATGCAGAAGGCCAAATTTAACTAGTTCTTTCCCACAGGGGATAGTGGAGAAGGCAATGATGTTGGTTTCCTTATCCTTGCAATGAATTTGGAGTATGCAGAAACAGTTTTGATGGTGATCTTAAATGCCTTGAGATGCTTTACAGTGCAAAAGATGTGTTGAATTGGTATATGTATTTAATTTTGAATGAGACATAAAACATATCGCAAAATTAAGCATGCTAGATTAGATGGCAGTAGAAAATACCATAGCACTATTTCTTTCAAAAGATCAGGGAATCTCGCTAATGCTTCAATCAGTATTCATAATATAAAGTGATGCTTCTTTTGTATGTATTATCCTACAAAGGTATATGCTGGTAAAATATTGCTTCCTTTCCTTTTACATCCCCAAAAAGATTTAAGCCCATTTAGCAACTGGAGTACCGAGGCCACGCAGAGCCTGCAGGGAGTTGTAGTCCGTACGAGTCAGAGCTCCAGGTTAAATCCGGGTACGTGGAGACATTCAAAACCCCATCTCCCAGGGGGCTGTGCGGTGTCTTCCTTTGGCTTTGACGATGTTGCGGATGGCTCCGGACATTTTCCTGTGGATCGCATAATCTAAAGGCGGATTATAGACAGTGTTTTGCAATCATGTCAGGGTGTGCAACTCGCCACTGACATTGTGTTTATTACATCCCTTTGCCACCGGGTAACAGTGTAGAAGCTGTACCCGGTCATTATCCCGTGTTCCGTCCCGGAGTCCTGTACGGGCCTACTTTGTTTATAAGTCGTTTGTTTGCTTTTCATTTAAAGTCAAGTTTTGGGAGGGGAAATAAACTCGAAGCTTGGACACCCATCGTCTGCAAAATATGGCGGATACCAAATCCATTTACGAGAGAAGATTTGAAGCTGCTGTCAGTGTTATTCAGAGTTTGCCTAAAAACGGTGAAAACATTTTTCTTCCTTCATGTAGTCAAGGGGAGTGTGGGGATTTAACATTGCGTTAACGTAGTTCTGTGACAGCTGGATCTAGTTATCATCTCACACACAGGTTTTAGGATATTTTTGTTTCCTTTCCAGTAACCCTCATTATCTTTTCTGTTACCTGAAATTATCAAATGAACCTTGAGTTGCGGTGTTTAAAATTGAATATGGCTTGTCCTGTCCTCTAGCTGGATGTGTCGATCATGCAAAATCGTCACATGGGAAACTGACAGAAAAGGGTAATTCACTCACAGCTGCCGTCATTGTGACTAATGTTACTTATTGTAGGCTTGGCAACACTACATCTCAAATTTGAAATTATTTCTAATATGTTTGGGACATCTTTTGGTGATAAATTATTCTCTTCTGTGTGCATATTGGGAAAACAACCAAAGCACCAGAAAAAGTGCAAAACATTGCGATTAGGACATAAGAATTAGAACAAAGTGATGGAGTTTTAAGTCATTTCCCCTTAAAGTTCATTGAAAGTTTGATGAAATATACGATGTGAGGGACCCTCGAATACAAGAATCCAGAATATATGATAATAAATATTATAAATTAAAGGTGAATGTTGTCAGAATGTAGAACTCTTGAATAATTGCTCTGTAGAGTCAAGATGCATTTAAGGGAAGTTAGATAGTATTCAAGATTGCTTAATATTTTCAATACAGGAATGTAAAGGAGACAAAATCATTATTACTCTGGATCCGTTGCAGCACAAAAAATAAGATAAAGGAAGCAATGATAATTATAAGAACATAAAATATAAATACATGAGATAGCTTATATACACTAAATGAATATCCATAAAGTGATGTTAGGCACAGGGTGGGGGTCTGCAGGGGTGGGTTAGTAGGTGGAGGTCTTGATCAGCCTTACTGCTTGGGAACAGGGACTTTTTGAGTCTGGTGGTCCTGGTGTGGATGCTCTGGTGCCTCCTCCCTGATGGGAGTGGGACAACCAGTCTATGAACAGGGTGGGTGAGATCCTTCATGATGTTACTGGCTCTTTCCCGGCACCTTTCTGTCCTTGATGGCTGGTAGGCTGGTGCCAGTGAATTGTTGGGCAGTGTTGACTACCCACTGTAGAGGCTGCTGTCTGCCACAATGCAGTTTCTGTTCAGTGCGGTTAGGGTGTTCTCTACAGTAGTTCTGTAGAATGATGTGAGTATAGATGTGCATATGTTATTCTAATCTGTGTTCATTGCTGGCAATGTAGAAGTTAGCTCCTATAGATTACAAAATGCTGGCATAGTATTTATGTTACAGAGTTATAAAGGCTTTTTGGAAATGTAAAAATAATGTCCATTCCTGTAGTAACACACATAAAAGTTGCTGGTGAACACAGGCCAGGCAGCATTGACTGTACCTCTTCCTATAGATGCTGCCTGGCCTGCTGCGTTCACCAGCAACTTTTATGTGTGTTGCTTAAAATTCCAGCATCTGCCGATTTTCTCGTGTTTCCATTCCTGTAGTATCCTGCTTGTATAATGCTATACTTTTTGTCAGAGGAAGCTTGTCAAATGATTTGGCAGGATATAGACTAGTTAGAAATGTAGGCAACAAAATAGAGCTTAATCCAGACAAGTGTGAGTGTTGTACTTTGGGAGGTCAAATGGAAGAGGGAAGTATACAATAAATGGTGAGACTTTGGGGAACAATGATGTAAGAGGGATTGTGGGGTCCAAGTCCATAGCTCATTGAAAGCAGCAATGCAAACGGGAAGAGTGGTAAAGAAGGCATGCATACTAACATTTGTCCATCGAGGTGTGTGGGTGTGTAAAAGTCAGAAAGTCATGTTGCAGATGTATAAAACTTTGGTTAGGCCACATTTAGAATATTGAGTGCAGATATATTCAAGACATATACTGCTGGAAGATGATCACCTCAGTGAAACATACATCTTGGTCTGCCCAAACTTGTTACTCTTCCAGTAAAACAAGATATTCGTAAGGGAGTTTTGCAGACTGGCACATTCCAGATTTCAGATGTACATGCCAAGAGATGCACCTAATCTTGGTGTAATCAGTGCAAGGGTTCTGCGTTGAAGGACTGCAGTCTAAATTCCTTCTGCCAGTAGATATTGAAGGATTGAGCCCTGTGTCAAAGCCTCTCAAATACTTGAAATTCGTATTGTCCCAGGGCGTCACAAACGGTATATAGCGTGCTAATGCTATGTATATATTTAGACCCATAACACTATCAATGTATAGACTAAATGACTCTATGAATGTAAAGAAAGCCATGCACTTTATTTATTGCATGTATTTTATACATTTTATTTTCTGAAATAAAATTTTAGTTTTGAAATAAAATACAGACAAGAGAGCTGAACCTTCATGCAGCAATTAAACTTGCTTTAACCACTACCTGCAGTCTCCTTGACCACAGAGGAAAATAGTTGTGGTTAATGGAGAACATTAGACGATGAGTTTCTTTGCAGTGCAGGTAGGAAAGAAGGACGTAAGGGTCTGCAGGTTACGCAAAGTAGGCAAAGAATATCAGGTGGAAGATTATCATAAATATGTGAAGTTACCCATGTTGGCAGGAAAAATAAAAATATTGTGTAATTGGAGAGAAACTACAAAATGATGCTGTACAGAGGAATTTATGTGTCTGTGCATCCAATGCAAAGTTAATATTTGGACCTGTGTTTATTGCATCTGAGAATAAGGAGAATTTTTGTTATTTATTTATTTTATCAAGAAGAATTTGGCAGACAAGGTGAGCATTTTTTATTCATCCCTATTTGGCTTTGAAGGTAGTGGCCACCTTGAATTGCTGTGGTCTTTTTAGTGTAGGTACATCCATGATGCTGTTGGACAAGAGGTTCCAAGATCTGTTCCTGGGAAACAGTAATGTATTTCCAATTCTGTGTGCTAGTATTTGCCTCGGCCTTCCCAGTTTGGAAGTGGAAGTTGCTAGTTTGGGAGATACTGTTGGAGTAACTTGAGCGAGTGATTGTAGTGATACTGTAGAAGGGCACACAGTGGCAGAGGCTATGAGCATTTTGCGTGGTAGATGAGGTGAAAGTTAAGTGGGCTGTCTTTTTCTAGATGATATTAAATGCTTGATTTTGCTGAGATTGTGTCATTCTACTTCTGAAAAGTTTTGTAGAAAGTGAAAAGGCTTTGAGTGTTCAAGTGAAAGTCTCATGAAATCTAGAATTCTGAGAGGGCTTGATGAGCAAAGCTGAGAGGATTTTTTTTTTCTGAAGGTGAAATCTAGAGTATGGCTTGCAGAATAAGGGATAATTCCTCTTAAGATAAAGTTATGCAGAAATTTCTGAGGGCTGTGAATTTTTGGAACTCTGGCCGCAAAGATCCTTGGGGGTTGCTAATGAGTAAGTTCAAAGATGAGATAAGTCAACATTTGAACTACTGAAGATTAACTATACAGTAGTTGGGCGACGGGTAGGAGAATGGACCAGAGGGATTGATCTTATTGAATTCAGTTTGCTGCTCTAGTTCTTATGAACTTCGCCCCAGCCCAGCCACATTGAAGAGGGTTGTTTGCTGTTGATTGCAATATTCAAATCCACAGCTGCAGCCTTAAGCTCTCATACTGTTCACTATCAGCATATTGTTACAGTTTGTGCAATTTCAATATGTACTATGACAAATTGCCAAGTCCTGACCGCAGTTCCCAAGTTGGTGCCCTTTGATAACAGTCACCACCTGCAAGTTACCCATGGAGTCGCTCAGCATTATTATTGGGAAATAATTTGACAATTATTCATTGGTCAAAATCCTTAGAGGCCCTTACCTAACTTTAGTGTAGTTGCACCTTAAATTAATGGTCTACACAGTATTTCAGAAGGTGGTTCATCATCACCTTCCAGTGAGTAATTAGGAATGAGCACTAAATACATATCTTTCCAGCAACCATACCCCCAACCAGCCTATCCAAACATCTTGTTAATTAAAAACTCACATTGCTGGATGCATTCAATGGTGTCTGACTTGCTGAGTATCTTTTACAGTTTTCTCCGTTTATTTTCAATTCTAGCTTCTACATATTTTAAAAAAACTATATATCTTGAAAATTAATTTCAAGATGTTGTTACAGCAAAGTAACTTGGGTGGTAAAATTTGGGCAGCAATATTTTTGAGTTTCATTGTCATGAAATCCAGAAACATATATATATATAAGATTTTTAATTGTGATTTAACCTGTATTAGGTAATGTTTCAATGGATAGCAAAAAGCGATAACCTCAAGTAGACTGAACATTCAAAAAACATTTTTCCTGCTCTCTATTTAATGGACAATGGATGGAAGTGTCTTTGCACGTGCTTTCTGAGCAAGAATAGTCAAGGGAGACATCTGATGGTCTGTGTTACAAAATATTACTTTACGAATCAAAAAAATCATCTATTAAGCCCAGATTCCCAGTTAGCTGCATATGACTGATTTATGGGTCACACATGAATTAATGTCTGTTTACTAGAAACAGCTGATGTACCAATTAGATTAGGCAGCTGATGACCATTATAATCTGTTGTTACTTAAGTTTGTTGATAGCTTTCTTGCAGTTTTCCATTTGTAATATAAGTTGAAATGTTTTATTAAATAGGTTCATTCCAACCATCAAATGAGCTTATGCTGAAGTTCTACAGTTATTACAAGCAAGCAACCTTGGGGCCCTGCAACACCAGTAGGCCTGGGTTCTGGGATCCAATTGGCAAGTACAAATGGTAATGATATTTGATATACTGGCTTAATTTATCAAACGCATAATATTGTCTTCAATGTCATTTTGCATTCTCTTGTGTCAATCTGTGTGTGACTTTCCTAGCATCGGATAACAATCCAAAAATTTGAGAAGAGGCTTTTAAATTGGAGCACATTCTGAATGTAATTCCATCTGCGTCTTATGCTACCTGTTCTTCAGTTTGTTTGGATGTGGCTGTTGTTGTGGAAAAAGTATACTAAATCAGCTTGGGTATGACATCACTCCAAAAATCCTAGATGTTATTTGACCATAAAATACAGGAGCAGAATTAGGCTATTGGGTCCGTTGAGTCTGCTCCACTGTTCAATTATTGCTGATTTTTTTATTAACCCTATTCTCCTGCCCTCTGTAACCATTAACCCCTTTACCAATCAAGAACCTATCAATCTCTGCTTTAAATGCACGAGTGACTTGGACAATTTAAGCGCGGAGTCAGATTTAATATAAATTTGGGTGTGGCTGCTCCACTCTGCATTGAACTAAGGGTCCATGGACAAACTACTTTTGTGAGCTTCAGTTCAGAATGCTATTTGATTGCGTTTGTTGCTTGCATGATTCGTTTTTTTTTTCCTCTGCACATTGGGTGTTTGACGGTCTTTTTTTAAAATAAGTTCTTATTGGGTTTCTTTGTTTCATGGCTGCCTGTTAGGAGATGAATCTCAATACTCTGATAATGTACTTTGAACTTTTGAGCTTTGAGAAAGTGCCTTAAGAGGGGGTGTTAAGCTCAACACAAACTATTTTATTATTTTTGCTATAATTCTATTGTTTCATTTGATGATAAAGAAGCATATTAAAATATAACTGAGTTTAGTTTGGAGATCACATTCAAAGCAGATAGGTGCAAGGATTCAAAATCTGTTTCCCTTGGTTAAATAGATTTTCTATCAGAAAGTGGCTAAGTGAATTCATCTTAATGTAATGGGAATAACTCACATTCTGAAATCAGCTGTTTGGATCCTGATGAGTTCTTTTAGTGACAGTATTACTTACTGCTTAAGTTCAGAGGTTCTGAATCAGCGAAAAGTTAAAAAAAATGTACCAAATTAATGACTGAATATAACCGTAGATTTTACGTTTCCATATTCTGCCATACACAGACAAGGGACCACCTCCTTCCAACATTTAGTAAGTGTTGAAGAATTACTGGATAATGTCTGGTTTTAATTTCAGCTATGTTGATTATATGCTTTCCTTTTCCTTGCCCACCAAGCAAAATTTTCCGAAAATCTTACCATCCTGTCGATCTGAATCTACATTTTCTCTCCAGTCTTTTTCCCTGTTTCATTTTGTGCCTTTTTAAGTTCCTCCTTTAGCCATGTTGTCAGTAAACCTCTTTGCTACACTATCTGGTCTTCAGCTGGTCTTCACTGTAGCACTAAAGCAGGCTTTTTGGCCCATCTAGTCTATGCCAAACTGTTCTTTTGCCTGGTCTCATCAATTCTCACCTGGAGCATAGCCCTCTATACCCCTCCTATCCTTGTACAGTATTTATCCAAACTTTATCAAATATTGCAATAGAACCTGCATCCACCATTTCTGCTCACAGCTTGTTCCACACTCTCACTACTCATTGAGTGAAGAAGTAATTAAGTTCATAGTGGTTGCCTCATTAGCAACGGTGATCAGTTGGCAAGCAGAAAGGGGGTAGAGTGGCTTGTGGACTGGTGCGAACACAATAACTAGAGTCTCAATGTGGACAAGACTAAAGAGATGGTTGTGAACTTCAGGAAGGTGCAGGTTGACCACTACCTCACTACATTCTTATTTATATTTTTGTACTACTTATTTAATTTAACTATTTAATATATGTACTTACTGTAATCCACAGTTTTTAAAAAATTCTCTATTGTTATGTATTGCATTGTACTGCTGCTGCAAAGTTAAACTTCACAACATAATGTTGCTGATATTAAACCTGATTCTGATTCTTGAGGATGCTGCAATGGATTGTGTAGACTGCTGAGAGAATCGTCATGGTCTCCTCCCTTCACCCGTCCAAGACGTATACCAGAAGGGCTCTGTTTGCCACGGCCTCAGCATTATCAAGGACCCCTCCCAACCATCCCACAATCACTTTGACCTCCTACCGTTAGACGGCAAGTACTGTAGTATAAGAACAAAGACTGTTAGGCTGGGTAACAGCTTCTTCCCCCAAGCTGTGAGGCTTCTGAACACCCTGTTACCACCCAGTATGAATCATTTATGGCAGTGCCAGTAACAGTAATAGTGATGTATATTTAACTACATGTCATATGCATTTTATGTCGTCTTGTATATCTGCAGAATACTTATCTGTTAATATTTCATTTGCTGTATGTGATGTATGTATTGCATTGTGAATCTTGGTCGTTGAGGAACTTTGTTTCATTTAGCTGCATACGTGTATATGGGTGAATGATAATGAACTTGAAGCTCCACCTCATGTTCCCCTTAAATATTTCACCTTTTATCCTTGACCCATGACCTCTAATTATAGTCTCACCCAACCTCAGTGGGAAAGGCCGGCTTGCATTTACCCTATCTATACCACCCATTATTTTACATAGAGGTGTACAAGATGATGAGGGGCATTAATCGTGTGGATAGCCAGAGGCTTTTCCCCAGGGCTGTAATGGCTGACACGAGGGGCATAGTTTTAAGGTGCTTGGAAATAAGTACCAAAGGGATATCAGGGGCAAATTTTTCACACACAGAGTGGTGGGTGCGTGGAATGCACTGCCAGCGGTGGTGGTGGAAGCGGATACAATAGGATCTTTTAAGAGCCTCTTAGATAGGTACGTGGAGCTTAGAAAAATAGAGGACTATGTGCTAGGGAAATCCTAGGCACATTCTAGAGTAGGTTACATGATCGGCACAACATTGTGGGCCGAAGGGCCTGTAATGTGCTGTAGATTTCAGTGTTCTATGATCTGTGTTCTATATCTCTATCAAATCAATCCTCATTTTCCTACGCTTCAGGGAATAAAGTCCCAACTTTTTTAAACTTTCCCTGTAACTATGGTCTTCAAGTCCTGGCAACAATCTTGTAAATTTTCTCTGCTCTTTCAATCTTATTACATCTTTCCTGTTAGTAGGTGACCAAAGCTGCAGACAATGTTCCAAACTTGGCCTCTCTGAAGTCTTGTACAACTTCAACATAACATCCCAACCCCAGGGTTCAATGCTCTGAATTATGACAGCCAATCTGCCAAAAGCTCCCTTTACGACCCTTATCTACAGTAGCTGTGATGCCAGTTTCAAGGAATTATGTGTCTATATTTCAAGATCTAACAGGCAATTCTCTTGTTTCAAGTGCAGTCCCTCTTTTTCAAAAAATGTTTTTATTATTCTGCAAGTTGACCAGCATAAGTGAAAAAGAAATGGAGCAGATGCTTTTGGTTAGAAACCCTACATCAGAACTGGTTAATTGAGGAGCAGTGTTTTATTGCAGAAATCAGGAGGATGAACATAGGGAGTATGTATAACAAGACGCATACAAAGTTGTTAAAGTACCAATTACTTTAAAAATGGCGGTTAGAGACATGGGGAGAAATGGAAATAAATTGGGGAAAAAAGGTTACAGCTACATCTATGAACAAGGGAGTGGTTTCCTCAACTTCCAGTATTCACTACAGTTGTGTTGGTGGCCGTATATACTTCTCTCTGCTAATGCTGGCCAAGCACTGTGTGAGCTCTACAGCACCATCAGTGACTTTCAAACTAAACACCGTAATGCTATCTTCATTATCGTAGGTGGTTTTATTGATGCAAACTTAAAGACAGGCCTGTGTAAATTCCACCAGCATGTTGATTTTGCTACCAGGAGTGAAAATACACAAGACCTGATTTCTACTAACATACCATACCAGTCCCTCAACACCACATTGGACCCTTAAGGCTGATTTATACTTGTGCGTACCAGCTTGCGCTGTAGCCTACGCAAGTGGGCTACGCCTTTGTGAGCATTTATACTTGTGCACTGGTGTGTCTGCGTCTCTCTGCAATTCACCTCCAAAACGCTAGTTGGCGGTGGGGTTTCTATGCCGCTGTGTTGAGTTTCTTCGTGTTGAAAAATCAAACTTCAAACAATGGCGACTGAAACTGAAGGAGGGTGAATTTTGTGTGCTTGTCCGACCACTGAGAGACATGGAAGAGGAAAAGCATTTCAAATATTTTTGGATGTCGGCAGGTAGGTTTGACGATTTGGTTCATCCTCTCCAACCATTTATTTCGCATCAGTGTATGCACAGTATACTCAGAGACTAGCAATCACCATTCGAGTTTTAGCTTCAGGTGGAAGTCAACAGGTTGTAACAGCTGGCTACAAACTGGCGTCAAGCACAGGGTCCTCCATAATTTCGGAGGTCTGTAAAGCTTTATGGAAAACATTGCAGCCAGAGTTCCTTCCCTGCCCTTCAGTCGCCCAATGGCAAGCTATTGCAGCGTAGGAGGAAATGCGATGCTACCAAGTGGACCATTCACAGTTGTTGCAGTCTGCGACGCGTAGTTACATTTTGGTAAAGGTGCGCGTTAGGCTACGGCATAGGGTTCAACGTAAATACAGCGTAGGGTTCGCGGCTACGCTGTACCTATGGTGTACATTTGACGCACAAGTATAAATCAGCCTTTACTTGTAATGCTAAGTCTAGCATAGAAACCACTGATCAAACGGGTCAAACCAGTTGTAAAGGTGGTGAAAACCTGTTGAGAGGGTGCAATCTCTGCACTGCAGGACTGCTTTGACAATACTAACTGGAGAATGTTCAGGGAGGCTGTGACCTATGACAACCATGTCAATGTTGAGGAACATGTGGATTCTGTGACCAGCTACATAGAGGAGTCCATGGAAGATGTTACCATCACGAAACACATCTGGGTGAGGACAAATTAGAAGCCATGGCTTACCACAGAGATTTGTGCATGGCTGAGGGATTGTGATCCTGCCTTTAGATCTGGGATGCGACGCTCTCAGGGAAGCAAGAACTGTGCTTTCCAGCTCCATCGGGTAGGTGAATTAGCAGCATCTTCAGAGAGCTTACAGACAGTTCTGCGGTATCAGGGATACGAGGTGCATGTGGCAGGGAATTCAGAGGATTACAGACTACAAATCTACCCTGCACGTCAGTGACCAGGATGCTTCATTCCCTGAGAGGCTGAATGTCTTCTACGTCTGGTTTGATGTGCAGAACAAAGTGCTGGTGAGGAAGGCAACCCCCCGCCCCGGCAGGGGAGCAGACATTCCATCTGGCTGAAGCCGAGGTGAGGAAGACCCTGGCCACACACAAAGCCATGGGGCCTGATAGTATACCAGGTCAGGTTCTTAAAACTACACAGTCCAGCTGATGTTCATATTCAACATCTCTCTGAAACAATCCATTGTTCCCTCGGTTTTCAAGGCAGCAACCATCATTCCAGTCCCAAAGAGGACAACAGTAACTTACCTAAATGACTATTGTCCAGTGGCATTAACATCAACCATTATGAACTGCTTTGAGCGGCTGGTCATGGAGCACGTTAAGGCCTTACTTCCGGATACAGTGGATCCTTTTCTGTTGGATTATCACTCACATTGGTCCACTGACAATGCAATAGCCTCTGCTCTCCACTCTGTCCTGTCCCACCTGGAAAATGGGTCTCATGTGCCAGACTGCTGTGTGGGCAGCAACATCTCTTGTCCCATTACATTGAGCACTGGTGCTCTCCAAGGCTGTGTGCTCAGCCCGCTGCTGTTCACACTGCTGACACATGCCTGTGTCACAGGATCCAGCTCAGACCATGTTATCAAGTTTGCAGATGACACAACAGTGGATGGCTTCATCAGTAACGCTGACGAGTTGGAGTACAGAGAGCAAATGGACTGGCTGGTGGATTGACGTGAGAAGAACAACCTGAACCTGAACATGGGGAAGACCGAGGAAATTATTGTGGACTTCAGGAAGGTGTGGATGAACCATCCTCTTCTGAAAATACATGGCTCCTCTGTAGAGAGAGTTAAGTGCACCAAGTTCCTCGGAGTTCACATCATGATGACCTCACCTGATCCCTTAATATCACCTCGCTGAAGAAGAAGGCACAGCAGCTCCTCCACTTCCTAAGAAGACTGAGGCAAGCAAGTCTCCCTACTGCCATCTTATTTGTGTTTTGCTGGAGCTCTATTGAGAGTGTCCTGGCAAGTTGCATCGCCATCTGGTACGAGAGTAGCTGAGCATCGGACCAGAAATCCCTACAAAGGCCTGTGAAAACAGCTGAGAGGATCACAGGGGTCTCCGGACCATCCATTGGGGTCATTTATTAGGAGCACTGCATATGCAGAACCCTCAGTATTGTTAAGGATCCCACCCATCCATCCATCCAGCGTCCTCTTTGACTTTCTACCATCAGGCAGGTGACTCCATTGCATAAAAACAAGAATGGTCAGGATGAAAATCAGTTTCTTCCCTTAGGCCATTAGGCTTCTGAACTCCCTGCCACATCATATTCGAAGTGTCACTGGTTAATCTGTTCTGTACCTTACAGTATTTAATTTATGCACTTTAATTTGTTATTTATGCATGATTCATCTGTAGATTTTATTCTTTCCTTCCTAAGTTATTGTGTATTATGTGTACTACTGTGCCTTACACCCTGGTTCAGAGAAACATTGTCTTGTTTCTATATATATTATATGATTATATATGTTATATACATGTATATAGTTTAATGACAATAAACTTGACTTGTGCTAAGTAGATGTTCGTAGGCCTGCAGGCATTGCAACTGTGTTTATCTTAATTGGAATGATGCAGGAGGCTGAAGACAGAGTTCAGGGCAAGAGTGGGATGATGAATTAAAGTGATTTCTGTTCTGCAAAGCTCTCTCCCAATTTGTGTTTAGTTTAACTCCCTTCTCATGGCACTTCCAAATACAACCGTGAGAGATGCAATATCTGCATTCTACTTTCAGCCAGGGCCCAAATGTCTTTTCAGGTAAAGCACTTGTACTGCTTCCAATTTGGTGCATATGGCACTCAGAACATGGTTTCTTTTACAGATTGGTTAACAACTTTACAGAATGCTTCCATTTTGTCTACAAGTTTGACCCTGATCTTCCAGTTGCCTGTGCTTGACTTCCATGATCAGGACCCATTTTGAGCTCTGTGTCTTCCTTGCCTATATTTCTACAATAATGCCCAATAGGATAGCACCCCATGTCTGGATATATTGCAGACCACAATACTTAATTTAAGTTTCCCCCGCCATCCGAAGGTAGAGCGTTCCTATGAAACGTTTCGTAAGCCGAAATGTTGTAAAGCGAAGAAGCAATTACCATTTATTTATATGGGAAAATTTTGTGAGCGTTCGCAGACCCAAAAATAACCTACCAAATCATGCCAAATAACACACAAAACCTGAAATAACAGTAACATATAGTAAAAGCAGGAATGATATGATAAATACACAGCCTATATAAAGTAGAAATACTTTTCTGCAATCATTTCTGAACTGTTCTCCGTAGCAAAAATCTCACGCAAGCGCCGTCGGCAGAAAATCTCATGCAAGCGCTGTTGGCAAAAACACTCTACCCAGTAACCTTTAAGCTATGAAGCTGCCAAATCATACCAAATAATACGTAAAAATACAAAGCCTATATAAAGTAAAAATAATGTATGTACAGTGTAGTATCACTTACCGGAATCGGGACAGCGCCGAGCACACAGATGATGGTGTGTTAGACTGAGTGGTCGCAGGTTGGGTGGTGCAGTGGCCCCTACTCTCCAGGCCGCTGAGCGAAACATTGCCGTGAAGCATGCAGGAATGCAGCAGTAGCCGGGAGGTACACAGCACAACTTTAAGAAAAAAGCCGAAATAAGCAAGCTAATTAATTAGGTGCCACCGGACACGTAATTGTTGGCTCAGATCAGTGCCGATTTCCGATTGCGTCATCTCTGATCTGGTCCGATAATTACGTGTCGGCGGCACCTAATTAATTAGCATGTTTATTTCAGCTTTTTTCTTAAAGATGTGCTGTGTGCCTCCCGACTACTGCTGCATTCTCCGCGAATCTGTACAGTATCTGTCCGTGGCCTGGGGGTTGGGGTGGTGGGACACTGGGGTGTCATCTCATCGTCTGTTTCCATTAGAGCAGGATGCTCATCTTCTCCTATGACTGCCCGCTTCGATGTCAAAGGTCGAGGTTCGTCGTCTGCTGTGGCTGATGTGGAAGGCTTGCTTGACTGCTGAGCCTCGTGCATTTTTCTATCACACAGTTCTTTAATAAGGACTAAAACCATCCTGCAAATATCTCCTAAACCGATGTACCCTTTCAAAATTAAAGTCGTACTTTATCATTGCTCATTTGGTTTCGATTGTTATCCTTTTTTCTTCCAATTGCATCAGCTCTTCATTTATCAGTTCTTGGTCATGGGATGCCAAAACCTCTTCAACATCATCTTCGTTAGCTTCCACAAGCCAAACTCACTTTGTCCTTCCTTCGTTCACCACGATTGAAACGCTTAACTATGTCTAGTTTTACCGTAAGGGTAACACCCTTACGAGCTCTTTCAGGCTTTCCCGATACCATAGAACTCATCTTGCAAACGGCTGCTCACAGGCACGTGTTAAAGCAAGGCCGTTCCGAATCCGGGGGAGAGCGGCTGCTCGGGGCGCGCGCTGAATTTTTTTTTGCAACAGTGAAAACACCTTCTGAAAGCAAAAATAGGGCAAAAGTAGGTCTTTCATAACAGTGAGGTTTCGTAAAGCGAACGTTCGAAAAACGGGGGACACCTGTATTGAGGTATATCCAGGCCTGCATTTGGTACATATATCTCTATTCCTGCTTGTTTATATATCTGTCTTGGTGCCTGAGTGGACTTAGCCAAGCACAATGACAGGTTGGGAATAGAGGTATATGATGTTGCTCTTGTTTCTGCTTCTACCGCCCTGACTGGCAGCATGTTCCACCCACCTACCTGTGTGTTTTTTTCAACAAAAATGCCTTGCACATCTCCTTTAAACCTATACCTTTAGTATTTGATATTTCCATCCTGGGAAAAATTATTCTCATTTTCTACCCCACTCGGAATTATATATACTTCTCTCATGTGGCTCCCTCAACCTTTGAAGCTGCAGAAAAAAAACTAACCAAGGTCGCCTCTCATTAAAGTCAATCCACTCCAATCTGGGCGATTCTCTTCTGCATCCTCTCCAAAGCTTTCACGTCCTTCCTATAATGTGGTGACCAGAACTGCACATAGTATCCTAACCAAAATTTTATTCCCAGCTTTTATGTTCCATGTCCCAACTGCTTAAAGTAAGTGCACCTTCATTGCCACTGTGTCTACTTGGTGATGCCACTTTCAGGAAGTAATGGACTTGCATCCATGATCCCTCTATGTCAGTGCTCCTCAGGATCCTGCTATTTACTGTTTCATTTAACCTCCCATTTTTGGATTAAGTTCTATAATTTCTCTGCCTAAATTTCCAGCTAATCTGTATCTATTAACAACCTTCCTCATTAACACAATTTTCATATCATGTGCAAACTTATTATTCAGCCCGCCTTCATTTTCATCCAAATATGTATCTAGGTTCCAGCACTGATCCTCACAAAACACCATTGGTCTTAAATCTCTGGTCAGAAAAACATGACTCCCTGTCATCCTTGACCAAGCAATCTTGTATCTAATTTTCCACCTCACCGTGAATGTGACTTGATCTTCTGGGCCAGCCTATTACGAGGGACCTTGTCAAACACTTTATTACAGTCCACTTCATCAGATGATTTCATCACCACCTCAAAAAAAACCTCATTTTGTGCAATAGGACACTACTCTCCCAGTACAATACTGATGTAAGGCTCAGTCACCTATGATTTTCTGGATTATGCCTATTGCCTTTCTTAAACAAAGGAGCGACATTGGCTGTTCTTGAGTCTTCTGGGACCTCACCTGTGGCTAAAGAAGATATACAGGTTTCTTTAGCAATCTTCTCCTTAATACCCTGAGATCCCATCAGGCCACTTTAATTAATTTTTCAAGAGACCCAACAATATCTCCTACCTGGCCTAAAATATCAACCTACCCCTTCCTTATCTCACCATCATCTATGTCTTCCTTGATGAATACCAATCTAAAGTACTTATTAAGGACCTCTGCCACTTCCTCTCACTACAGGTGTCCCCCGCTTTTCGAACGTTTGCTTTACGACACCTCACTGTTACCGAAAGAACTACATTAGTTAGTTACCTGTTTTCGCTAACAGAAGGTGTTTTCACTGTTACGAAAAAAGACAGCGCGCGAAAAAGGCAGCACGTGGCCCGAGCAGCCAAGCTCCTCCCCCAGAACTGCATTCTAGCCGGCATTGCTTGAACATATGCCTGTGAGTATCTGTGCTTTGTGTCAATTTATTTTGAGCATCCGTTAGCAAGGTGAATTCTAAGGTATTGGAAAAGCCTTAAAGAGCTCGTAAAGGTATTACATCTAGCGTAAAACTAGACATAATTAAGCATTTGGATCGTGGTGAACGAAGTAAGGACAAAGTGAGTTTGGCTTGTGGAAGTTGACGAAGATGATGTTGAAGAGGTTTTGGCGTCCCATGACCAAGAACTGATAGATGAAGAGCGATGCAATTGGAAGAGGAAAGAATAACAATCGAAACTGAATGCTGTAGCGAACGGACTGAAAGTGAAGTCGTCCAGGAACTGAATGTGAAGCAACTGCGTGAGATTTTTGCTGCAATGATAAAGTACGATTTTAATTTTGAAAGGGTACGTCGGTTTAGGGCATATTTGCAAGATGGTTTGAGTGCTTACAAAGAACTGTATGATAGAAAAATGCGCGAGGCTAAGCAGTCAAGCAAGCCTTCCACATCAGCCACAGCAGACAACGAACCTCAAGCTTTGACACTGAGGCAGGCAGACGTAGAAAAAGATGACCTGCCTGTCCTGATCGATGAGATGGCACCCCAGTGTCCCACCACCCCAACATCCGGGCCGCGGACCGATACATTGCCGCAGAGAATGCAGTGGTAGCCGGGAAGCACCCAACACATCTTTAAGAAAAAACCCGAAGTAAACAAGCTAATTAATTAGGTGCTGCCCGGCACGTACATGTCGGCCCAGATCAGAGGCGATTGCCGATTGAGTTGCCTCTGATCTGGGCCGACGTTTATGTGCTGGGCGGCAGCTAATTAATTAGCTTGTTTATTTCGGCTTTTTTCTTAAAGATGTGCTGGGTGCGTCCCGGCTACCACTGCACCAGTGCATGCTTCGCGGATCGGTATCGGTTCGCTGCCTGGAGGGTGGGGGCCACTGCAGCACCCCAACCTCCAACGACTCAGCCTAACACACCATCATCAGTGTACTCAGCGCTGTTTTCTGGATTCTGGTAAGTGATACTACACTGTACATACATTATTTCTACTTTATATAGGCTGTGTATTTTTATGTGTTACTTGGTATGATTTGGCAGCTTCATAGCTTAAAGGTTACTGGAGAAAGTGTTTCTGCTGAGAGCGCTTGCGTGAGATTTTCGCTATGGTGGACAGTGTGGCAATGATTGTGGAAAAGTATTTCTACTTTATATAGGCTGTGTATTTATCATATCATTCCTGCTTTTACTATATGTTACTGTTATTTTAGGTTTTATGTGTTATTTGGCATGATTTGGTAGGCTATTTTTTGGGTCTGCGAACGCTCACAAATTTTTCCCATATAAATAAATGGTAATTGCTTCTTCACTTTAGGACATTCCGGCTTATGAACCATTTCATAGGAACGCTGTACCTTCGGATGGCGGGGGAAACCTGTATATGCATAAATTGCTTCCTTTGTCCTTACACAGACTTGCCCTTGCCCTAACTACTTCCTTGCTTCGAATTTTTACGTAAAATGTCTTGGGATTCTCCTTAGTCTACTTGCCAAGAACATTTCATGGGTTCTTTTAGCTCTCTTGATTCCCTGTTTAAATTATTTCCTGATTCCTTTATATTCCTCAATCCTTGCCCAATTTAATTTCCTGCTTTATTTTTAACTATATTTTTAATATCTCTTGTTAGTCAAGTTTTTCAAATGTTATCACTCTTATCTGTCCTCCTTACACGAACATGCTGGTCCTCATCTCTAATCAATTAACTTTTAAAATACTCCCAAATTTTAAATGTGGGTTGATGCCCAAACAGTCACTCCTAATCTGCTTTCTCCAGATCTTGCCTAATGCTGTTATAGTTAGCCTTCCACTAATTTGGACCTATTGTCCATGCAATAGTGTTATCCATAACCATTTTAAAATTTATGGAATTCTGGTCACTTTTCTCAAAATAGTACCAACACAGACTTGTATTGCCTGGCCAAAATCATACCTCGGTATAACACAAAATACTCTGGGGTCAAAGCAACACGCACAACACGCTGTAGGAACTCAGCAGGTCGGGCAGCATCCTTGGACATGATCAGTCAATATTTCGGGCTGGAACCCTTCGTCAGGACTGAAGAGGGAAGGGGCAGAGGCCCTATAAAGAAGGTGGGGGGAGGGTGGGAATGAGAAGGCTGGTAGGTTCCAGGTGAAAAACCAGTAAGGGGAAAGACAAAGGGGTGGGGGAGGGGAAGCAGGGAGGGGATAGGGCAAGGTGAAGAAGGAATAGGGGAAAGCACAATGGGTAGTAGAAGGAGGCAGAACCATGAGGGAGGTGATAGGCTCCGCTGCATCTGCTCCCAGGATTAGGCTTTCCATTCCAGGACATCTCAAATGTCCTCTTTCTTTAAGGATCGTGGTTTCCCTTCTACTGTCATCAATGATGCCCTCACCCGCATCTCCTCCATTTCCCGCACTTCGGCCCTCGCCCCATCCTCCTGCCACCACAACAGGGACAGAGTTCCCCTTGTCCTCACCTACCACCCCACCAGCCTCTGGATCCAGCACATTATCCTCTACAACTTCCGCCACCTTCAACAGGACCCCACCACTAAACACATCTTTCCCTCTCCACCCCTCTCCGCTTTCTGCAGGGATCGGTCCTTCCACGACTCGCTGATCCACACGTCCCTCCCTATGGATCTCCCACCCGGCACTTATCCCTGTAAGCGTAAGTGCTACATCTGTCCCTACACCTCCTTGCCACCACTCAGGGCCCCAAACAGTCCTTCCAAGTGAGGCAATACTGCACTTGTGAGTCTGTTGGAGTCATCTATTGCATCCAGTGCTCCCGGTGCGGCCTCCCCTACATCAGTGAAACCCGACGCAGATTGGGGAACCGCTTCGTCGAACACCTCCGCTCCGTCTGCCACAACAGACAGGATCTCCCGGTTGCCACCCACTTCAACTCTGCTTCACATTCCCATTCGGATATGTCCATACATGGCCTCCTCTACTGCCATGATGAGGCTAAACTCAGGTTGGAGGAGCAACACCTCATATACCGTCTAGGTAGTCTCCAGCCCCTTGGTATGAACATAGAATTCTCCAACTTCCGGTAATTCCCTCCCCCTCCCTTCCCCTATCCCTATTTCATTCTGCCCCCTCCCCCAGCTGCCTATCACCTCCCTCATGGTTCCGCCTCCTTCTAATACCCATTGTGTTTTCCCCTATTCCTTCTTCAACTTTCCTGCCTATCACTTCCCTGCTTCCCCTCCCCCACCCCTTTATCTTTCCCCTTTTTTTAGATTATGAAGACACGCAGTCCTCTTTTATTGTCATGTAGTAATGCATGCATTAAGATTGATACAATATTTCCTCCGGTGTGATATCACAAAACACAGGACAGACCAAGACTGAAAAAAAAACTAACAAAACCACATAATTATAACATATAGTTACAACAGTGCAACAACACCATAACTTGATGAAGAAGTCCATGAGCACAGAAAAAGTTCGAAGTCTCTCTTACTGGTTTTTCACCTGGAACCTACCAGCCTTCTCCTTCCTACCCTCCCCCCACCTTCTTTATAGGGCCTCTGCCCCTTCCCTCTTCAGTCCTGAGGAAGGGTTCTGGCCCAAACCGTTGACTGATCATTTCCACGGATGCTGCCTGACTTGCTGAGTTCCTCCAGCATGTTGTGAGTGTACCTCAGTATAAGGTCCCTTCCCTATGACTATCTACATCTGGTAAAATGGTGGTGCATTTGGTCACAGCGGCCTCTCCAGGTCCATCAAAAGGTCCAGATGTTTGTCTTAAATGTGTTTTCTTGTGACTGCAAGACCCTGATGGACATCAGTAATGCAAAATACTACAAGTCTGGTTCAAGGGTGAGACCGATAGTGGGGGAGCTGTGTGGTCTCAGTGGCTGCTTGAACCTAGCGCTCATGTTGTGGCTGTTTTGTTCAGCTGCATAGACGTGTATGATTGAAGGACAATTGAACTTGAACTACATGTTGTTTCTAAAAAACCCCTTCAATTCACCTAACAAGTTTTATCTCATTTAAGCCTGAGTCAATATTGGGAAAGTTAATAATCCTTACAGTTTTAACCTTTCTCCTTGATTTGCCAACATATGTATTTGTCTATCTTTAGTTGGCTTTTAGGAAACCTATTGTATAACCTCATCAAAGTGATTGCACCTTTCTTATCCTGTGCTCTAGCCATATGGGTTTACTGGATGAGCCTTCTAAGATTTCGTCTCTAAATTTATCTGTTATATTCTCCCTAATTAGCGTACCTTCTCTTCTGTATGCTTCGCTATCTAAAACCTGGAGCGTTCAGTTGCCAGTCCTGCCTCTTTCTTAATCAAGTTTCTGCAATAGCTACATCATCATAGTTCCATGTACTAATCCACATTCCAAGCTGATCTGCCAGTTTTGTTTCTTGCCTTACCAGTTCTACTTCTTGCATTAAAATAGATGGACTTCAGCCCATTAACCATGCCTGGTTGATTAACCTGGATGTCCTTGTTCTTCTCTTCTACCTCTGAGATTAACCAACTCAGCATAGATTGAATTTCTCAATCAGCTGAGCCACTTTGGGTATTGTTAATTTTTTTATATATTTTATATACAAAAATCAATCCCAATGATGTAGCTTTTTATCAATGTAATGTTGAAGTATAGTATTAATGTATTGCGACTGTCCATTGATATAGACAGTCATAGAGTCATACAGTTGTTTAGCCACAGAAAGTGGCCCTTTGGCCCAATTCATCCATGGCCACTGTGATTGATTTTCCTCCCTCTCCCGGCATTGATTTAAGTCTTTCTAAGCTACCCATATTGTACCAGTAAAGAAATAAAGCTTCTGTTCAATCTATCTAGGCTAGATATATGTAAATTGCAAATTTTAAAGTGAAATATTGTGCTACCCATTCTTGATTTAGAGCTGAGTAAAGTTAACTTTTCATCAAGAATTTTTTATTGCATTTTGTTGCAGCATTTCCTCTCAAACCTTTTTTTTCAATTTGGCTGGAAAGACGTCTCTATGCCATAACTAAACTGTATTCATTTTCCTCTTATTTGAAGCTCCTACTTGAGAGGAACATTAAAAGTGTACATTAGTGTGCCTTTAAAGAGAACGATGCATTTCCTCAGACCAAACGGAACTAAATTTTCAGAAGTAGCTGTTTATAATTTGCCTAGGTTCTTCATGTCTCTGGTCATTTGCTATTTGTGGTTTCAGTGCTTCCTGCTGATTTCCATTTTAGTAGTATTGCAGCCCAGTTATGCAGAAAGTCTCAGGAAACTATTAGCATGTGCAGGTCAGTCAGAGGGACGTACATGGTAGCTCTTGTTTCGAGACCATTAACCACATCTGATGCAAGGATGAACAAAATCCACTAGACACATTTTTAGTTTGTAGATTTAGCACTGGAAGAACGTAGGCACACACATATAACATTCATCCTACCTGTCTACAATCACTACATGTACTCTTACATCCTTCCAAAGTTTTGCTGCAGCTTCTCATTCCCCGCCTGGCTCACCTTGACCCACGTCAAAATCCTAGGTAATGACTTATTTTGTGACAAAATGAGGTAAATTTAAAATAATTTCTCTTGCTATGTTTTTTTAAATATTTAGCATCAACTTTATTTATTTGCCATATACATTTACGTGTTAGAAATTACTGTGGTGTGTTGGCACTATACGCAACAAAGAATGACAATTTCAACAATTATACACAATAAAGAATTATATAAAATAAAGTTAGAAGTACAGATATGTAATAAAATGTAAATAAACAGATAATAGGCCTTAGCACTCAGATCTGCAGCTGGATCTTCAACTTCCTCACAGACAGGACCCAGGCTGTAAAAATAGGGGACAAGCTCTCCTCTACAATCACTCTGAGCACCAGTGCCCCACAAGGCTGCGTACTCAGCCCCCTGCTGTACTCACTGTACACCCATGATTGTGTAGCCAAGTTTCCATCGAACTCAATATATAAGTTTGCTGATGACACAATTGTAGGCCGTATCTCGGGTAATGATGAGTTTGAGTACAGAGAGGAAATTAAGAACCTGGTGGCATGGTGCGAAGACAATAACCTATCCCTCAATGTCAGCAAGACGAAGGAATTAGTTGTTGACTTCAGAAGGAGTAGTGAACCACACGACCCAATTTACATCGGTGGTGCGCAAGTGGAACAAGTCAAAAGCTTTAAGTTCCTGGGGGTCAATATCACAAATGACCTGACTTGGTCCAACCAAGCAGAGTTCACTGCCAAGAAGGCCCACCAGCGCCTTTACTTCCTGAGAAAACTAAAGAAATTTGGCCTGTCCCCTAAAACCCTCACTAATTTTTATAGATGCACTGTAGAAAGCATTCTTCTAGGGTGCATCACAACCTGGTATGGAAGTTGTCCTGTCCAAGAGCGAAAGAAGCTGCAGAAGATCGTGAACACGGCGCAGCACATCACACAAACCAATCTTCCGTCCTTGGACTCACTTTACACCGCGTGCTGTCGGAGCAGTGCTGCCAGGATAATCAAGGACACGACCCACCCAGCCAACACACTTTTCGTCCCTCTTCCTTCCGGGAGAAGGCTCAGGAGCTTGAAGACTCGTACGGCCAGATTTGGGAACAGCTTCTTTCCAACTGTGATAAGACTGCTGAAGGGATCCTGACCCGGTCTGGGCTGTACCCTCCAAATATCCAGACCTGCCTCTCGGTTTTTTTGCACTACCTTACTTTCCATTTTTCTATTTTCTATTTATGATTTATAATTTAAATTTTAATATTTACTATTTTTTTACTATTTTTAATATTTAATATTTGTAATCCAGGGAGCGGGAAGCGCAGAATCAAATATCTCTGATGATTGTACATTCTAGTATCAATTGTTTGGCGACAATAAAGTATAAAGTAAAGTAAATATCTGAATGTATTTACAATGTAAACAGCATTATTAAAACCTGGTTTAAAGTGTTTGCATGCTGTGACTGAGAGCATGGTGGGGGGAGGAACTAGTTAGAATGGTTGATCAGATTAACTGCTTGGGGGAAGAGACTTTTAAAATGGTGTGAAGCTTTTTTTAAATAGTTCTACAGTGCTTTCCAGAACTGAGCTTATGGAAGAGGCAACACACATAAAAATTGCTGGTGAACGCAGCAGGCCAGGCAGCATCTATAGGAGGAGATACAGTCGATGTTTCGGGCCGAGACCCTTAGTCAGGACTAACTGAAAGAAGAGATAGTAAGAGATTTGAAAGTGGGGGGGGGGAGGGGGAGATCCGAAATGATAGGAGAAGACAGGAGGGGGAGGGATAGAGCTAAGAGCCAGAAAGTTGATTGGCAAAAGGGATACAAGGCTGGAGAAGAGAGAAGATCATGGGATGGGAGGCCTAGGGAGAAAGAAAGGTAGAAGGGAGCCCAGAGGAAGATGGAGATCAGGCAAGGAGTTATAGTGAGGGACAGAGGGAGAGAAAAGAGAGAGGAAAAAGGGGGGGGGGGGGGGAAGAGAAGTAAATAAATAAATAATAGTCATAGTCATACTTTATTGATTCCGGGGGAAATTGGTTTTCGTTACAGTTGCACCATAAATAATAAATAGTAAACCATAAATAGTTAAATAGTAATATGTAAATTGTGCCAGGAAATAAGTCCAGGACCAGCCTATTGGCTCAGGGTGTCTGACCCTCCAAGGGAGGAGTTGTAAAATTTGATGGCCACAGGCAGGAATGACTTCCTATGACGCTCTGTGTTGCATCTCGGTGGAATGAGTCTCTGGCTGAATGTACTCCTGTGCCTACCCAGTACGTTATGTAATGGATGGGAGACATTGTCCAAGATGGCATGCAACTTGGACAGCATCCTCTTTTCAGACACCACCATCAGAGAGTCCAGTTCCATCCCCACAGCATCACTGGCTTTACAAATGAGTTTGTTGATTCTGTTGGTGTCTGCTACCCTCAGCCTGCTGCCCCAGCACACAACAGCAAACATGATCGCACTGGCCACCACAGACTCGTAGAACATCCCTAGCATCGTCCGGCAGATGTTAAAGGACCTCAGTCTCCTCAGGAAATAGAGACGGCTCAGTCCCTTCTTGTAGACAGCCTCAGTGTTCTTTGACCAGTCCAGTTTATTGTCAATTCGTATCCCCAGGTAATTGTAATCCTCCACCACGTCCACACGGACCCCCTGGTTGGAAACAGGGGTCACCAGTACCTTAGCCCTCCTCAGGTCTACCACCAGCTCCTTAGTCTTTTTCACATTAAGCTGCAGATAATTCTGCTCACACCATGTGACAAAGTTTCCTACCGTAACCCTGTACTCAGCCTCATCTCCCTTGCTGATGCATCCAACTATGGCAGAGTCATCAGAAAACTTCTGAAGATGACAAGACTCTGTGCAGTAGTTGAAGTCCGAAGTATAAATGGTGAAGAGAAAAGGAGACAAGACAGGCCCCTGTGGAGCCCCAGTGTTGCTGATCACTCTGTCGGACACACAGTGTTGCAAGCACACGTACTGTGGTCTGCCAGTCAGGTAATCAAGAATCCATGATACCAGGGAAGCATCCACCTGCATCGCTGTCAGCTTCTCCCCCAGCAGAGCAGGGCGGATGGTGTTGAACGCACTGGAGAAGTCAAAAAACATGACCCTCACAGTGCTCGCTGGCTTGTCCAGGTGGGCGTAGACACAGTTCAGCAGGTAGATGATGGCATCCTCAACTCCTAGTCTGAGCTGGGAGGCGAACTGGAGGGGATCTAAGTGTGGCCTGACCGTAGGCCGGAGCAGCTCCAGAACAAGTCTCTCCAGGGTCTTCATAATGTGGGAGGTCAATGCCACCGGTCTGTAGTCATTGAGGCCGCTGGGGCGCGGCGTCTTTGGCACAGGGACGAGGCAGGACATCTTCCACAGTACAGGTACTCTCTGGAGCCTCAGGCTCAGGCTGAATACATGGCGAAGTACTCCACATAGCTGAGGGGCACAGGCTTTGAGCACCTTGGTACTGACACCATTCGGTCCTGCAGCCTTGCTTGGGTTGAGATGTTTCAGCTGTCTTCTCACCTGTTCAGCTGTGAAGCCCACCGTGGTGGTTTCGTGCGGGGAAGGGGTATGGTCATGAGAGCAGGGTGGGGGACTGTGAGGAGGGGTAGGAGGGGAGAGTGCAATATGTGTTGGTTGGGGGCCGACAGCAGGTGGCTTGTGGGGGATGGGCAGGGGCCACAATGTCAAATCTGTTAAAGAACAGGTTAAGTTCATTGGCCCTGTCAACACTGCCTTCAGCTCCCCGATTGCTAGTTTGCCGGAACCCAGTGATGGTCCTCATCCCCCTCCAGACCTCTCTCATGTTGTTCTGCTGGAGTTTCCACTCAAGCTTCCTCCTGTACCTGTCTTTAGCCTCCCCGATCCTGGCTTTCAGCTCCCTCTGTATTGCCCTCAACTCCTCCCTACTTCCATCTCTAAACGTTAGCGTTCAGGATGTCCTTAATGTCCTTTGTTACCCATGGCTTGTTATTTGAATAACAAAGGACAATTCTTGTCGGAACATTCACAGACGTTGATGTAATCAGTGATGCACTCTGTGAGCCCATCGATATCCTCTCCATGTGGCTCACAGAGTGCCTGCCAGTCTGTCACCTCAAAACAACCCTGGAGCGCCTCATAAGCCTTCTCCGAACATTTCCTCACTGTCTTCAGTTTGCAGGTTTACCCTTCACCAGAGGCACGTAGCAGGGTTTTAGAAGCACCAGATTGTGATCTGACCTTCCCAGTGGGGGGAGGGGAGAGGAGCTGTATGCATCCTTAACGTTAGCATACATCAAATCCAGAGTCCTCTCCCCTCTGGTTGAACAGCTCACATACTGCGTGAAGTTGGGCAGTGTTCTAGCCATGGTAACATGGTTGAAGTCACCCGAGATGGTAATGAGGGCACTCGGGTGCCGCGTTTGTAATCTGGCTATGACGGTGTAAATGATGTTACACGCTGACGTTGGGTTGGCAGAGGGAGGGATGTACACAACAACCACAATTGCATGCGAGATTTTCCTTGGCAAATAATATGGCCGGAGAAGGGATGGGGTAATAAGGGGAGGAGGGGCATTAACGGAATTTAGAGGTCAATGTTCATGCCATCAGTTTGGAGGCTACACAGACATTCATGCCATCAGGTTGGAGGCTACCCAGACGAAATATAAGGTGTTGTTCCTCCAACCGGAGTGTGGCTTCATCTTGACAGTAGAGGAGGACGTGGATAGACATATCAGAATGGGAATGGGACGTGGAATTAAAATGTGTGGCCACTGAGAGATCCTGCTCCCTTCTCCAGCCTTGTATGCCTTTTGCCAATCAACTTTCCAGCTCTTAGCTCCATCCCTCCCCCTCCTGTCTTCTCCTATCATTTCGGATCTTCCCCTCCCCCTCTCACTTTCAAATCTCTTACTATCTCTTCTTTCAGTTAGTCCTGACGAAGGGTCTCGGCCCGAAACGTCAACTGTGCTTCTTCCTATAGATGCTGCCTGGCCTGCTGTGTTCCACCAGCATTTTGTGTGTGTTGCTCCAACTTGTTGTGATGAAACTGTACTCTAACTTGTTTACTTCCTGGTGGTACCTGAATTCGTTGCCTCTTGTGATTAGTACTAGACTTCTCTGACAATATTAAAAAATTTTCACCTAAATGAAATTAGAAAAGGGAAACTGCAGTTCCATAAACTGGACAGAAACTGAAAAATGATAACTGATTATAAAGAGAAACTTGCCTTGTTTCAATAGTTGGTGAGCTTGAATCAGTTTGAATACTTTGAATCATGTGCTTTTACCCTTTCAATTTCCTCCTTATAAAAATATAATTAGATTAAACATTGTTGAGTAGTCTTTGGCTCTGCATTTCCAACCTCCACAGCAAGGAAAGAAAAAGAGAATTTGAATTCCATGCAGCATCTTTCACAGCCAAGGATTTTGAATTATGGTTACAATTGCAATATAGAGTTTGACCCCAAATCAAAAATATCCAACTAATGGACACCCCTATGCATGAATGAGCTCCCAATATATTATTAAATTCAAATGTTTGGTGTGTGCACATACATTTGTTTCTATAAGTGGTCGAGCTCATTTCCTCCCTCTCTCCATTTTTAGTATTTGTTCTTTCTTATCAGTCTTGTGTGCTTTTGATACTATTCATTACAAAACTGCCTAGGTGTGGTTATCCTACTGAGTGATAGTCGTGTACTTTTGGCAAAATTGACTAACGGATGCAAGCTAAAATATGCTGGAAATATGACTACTGTATTGTTTCCAAATTTTCTCAAACTGCAAAGAAGTATTAGTCCTTTCCATTTTAGCAATTTTATTTGCTGGATAAATATTGGCAAGGATCCATGATCCTGCTAATGATTGATCAGATATGTTCTACTGTGTTTAAACTTCTGTTCTTGGAAGAGGAATAACTGTAAATCCTTTGTACAGAATGAAGGTGAGCCACACCTAGAATTCTATGTTCAGTTTTGGTCTCCAGGGTTGGAGAATCAGACAGCTTGAACAAGGGCACAAATCTTCCCACCCCATAAGCATTATCTCAGTATTCCATAAAACAACCATTTCATGATGCGTGTCAGTTATAGTAAACCTGATTCAGACTTTTTTAATGCAAACACGAGGAATTCTGCAGATGCTGGAAACTCAAGCAACACATGTCAAAGTTGCTGGTGAACGCAGCAGGCCAGGCAGCATCTCTAGGAAGAGGTTCAGTCGACGTTTTGGGCTGAGACCCTTTGTCAGGACTAACTGAAGGAAGAGCTAGTAAGAGATTTGAAAGTGGGAGGGGGAGTGATGGAGCCGAGAGCTGGACAGGTGATTGGCAAAAGGGATATGAGAGGATCATGGGACAGGAGGCCCAGGGAGAAGGAAAAGGGGGAGGGGGGAAAACCCAGAGGATTTATTTACAGTATTTATAGTACAGTCAAGGAGCTTGGTCAATTAGACAATGTTTCGCCATCAACCTGTATCAATAAATGGCACTAAATTCAATCTTTGTGATACTTGGTTAAATGCCCAGTTGTCTACTTTACTGAATGTAATGTAAGATAATGAAATTCATCCATTAAGACAGTGAAAATGTCCATTAAATCTCAATGTTACTTTCCTGGTTTGTTTCTTTGAAGAAATGCTATTAACAATTTTTTTATTGCAACAGAGTTACAGCTTGTACTTGCTGCCCATGGTCATCATTCATCTGAATTTAATTCAGTCAAATTGGCAGGTCCAGACAATCCTGGCTTCAAAGGATGGAATGAAGAACACAACACTAGATGAAAACGTGTCATATAAAGGAAGGTGATTGTTGGAGTTCCATTGCTCCAACTCCAGAATTATACTGCCAAACAGTTTCCTAATCCCAACTGTTGTCAGTTATTTCACTGATGAGCTTTCTTCAGTCCCAAGTTTACAAATGGGGATGTTCACTGAAGATTACATGATTATTATGAATAATACTGAATGAGCCTTGGGAATGAAACACTCTATGACAGGAGGCAAGTAAAACATGCTTTTAACTATCTTCAACACGACAATTTAGCCATCTACCTTTGATTTTTAACGCCTCTTCAAACACCCTGGGAGTCACCTTTGACTAGAAGTTCAATGGAGATGAGTCGCATATATACTGTGGTTATAAAAGCGGGCCTGAGGCTCATTTTAGCTGGAGGTTGGGTTTTCTGCAGCACACAAGTACTTTTCTACCACCCCAAAGCCTTTTCACCATGTGTAAAATGCAGATCTAGAACAGTCAGTTTTTTTAAAATTTCGATGAATGAAGGCAGCTCTGGCCATCTTTATAGAAGTTAGACTCCATTCAGGGAAAGGTGCTATTTGTTGCCATTGTATTAAACTCTTCCTAACTCACTAAGAAATGTGTTATCTTTCCTTAATTAATGATGGATCTAAATACAAGAATTCTCTATCCAACAATGCTGAGAAACAACCATTGCCAGAAAGACTGCAACTATTCAAGAATGAGCACTGAACGACCTTTTGAAGACAATTGGGCTGAGTATGCTGGTTTTGCCAGCCATTCCAGAATCCTTAAGTAAAGTAAAAGGAAAAGATATGAGTGGTCAGAATAAGCTGTACTCTCAGAACTCCTTTAGGAGCCTTTGGTAACAGGGAATGCCCTTTCTTATTAACATTGTTGGATATTTTAAACATTTCTGAATGCCACTGGGTGATGTGAATTGGTCCAGGATTTGAGAGTGGATTCCCCTGTATTAGTGCTGGGGAAAATCGCCAAATATAGTGTTGAACTCCATGCAATCTACCACCAAAAAAAACACCAGACCTAGGATCTGGAATTACTCTCTTAAATTGTTTGGGAGTGATGTGGGGCTAACTCTCTCTGCTTGGTGGAATGTGATATTTGCCAAGTTGTAATTTTTTTGCGTCTTCACAAAATACATCTTTGTCTTTTAATTGTTTATAGTAGTCCGCAATAACTGTTAATAAAGCCAACTGTTTATTTGGAAAACAAATGTATAACCCTGTGAATTTTATTAGGGAATGGAAAAGTGTTCTGTCAGAAATGTGATTTTTTTTAAAGCTTTGGTTATGGTTGGTGTTTGAAGTCGATAGAAACATACAGGCATCCTACAATGTCACAACAGATTAACAGTAGATGACATTTCATTGGCTCTTCACTCAGCTCTGGAACACCTGGATGGCAAAGATGCAGTCATCAGAATGTTCTTCACTGACTACAGCTCTGCATTCAACACAATCATCCCCTCAAAACTAATCAATAAACTCACAAATCTATGCAAACCTTCTTGTACAACTGGATCCTTGATTCCCCCACTTGCAGACCCCAGTCAGTATGGATTAACAACATTTCTTCCACAATCACCATCAGCACAGGTGCACCACAAGGCTGTGTGCTTAGCCTCCTGCTCTACTCACTTTATACTTGTGACTGTTAGTCTCTACAGCTCCATTGCCATATTCAAGTTTGCTGACTTAAGTTTGCCGAATCAAAGGTAGTGACGAATCAGCATAAAGGAGGAAGATTGAAAATCTGTTGAGCAACAACAGACTCACTCAGCAACAACAACCTCTCACTTAAGGTCAACAAAGCCAAAGAGCTGATTATTGATGACAAGAGGAAGAAGCTGAAGGTCCATGAGCCAGTCCTCATCACGGGCAGAGAGCATCTGTAACTTTAATTTCCTTGGAATGATCATATCAGAGGATCTGTCCAGGGAGTAGCACATTAGTGCCATTACAAGGAAGGCACAACAGTGCCTCTCTATGAAGTTTGCACAGATTCGGCCTGTCATCTAAAAATTTAACAAACTTCTATAGATGCACAGTGGAGAATATCCTGTCTGGGTTCATCATGGCCTGGTATGGAAACATCGATGTCCAAGAATGGAAAAGCCTAGAAGAAGTAGTGGATACAGCCCAGTCCATCACAGGAGAAATCTTCCCCACCATTAAGCACGTCTACAAGGAATGCTGCCACAAGGAAACAGCATTATCAGGGACTCCTACCTTCTAGTCTATGCTCTCTTCTCGCTACTGCCATGGGACAGGACTGACAGGAGCCTTAGGTCCCACACTACTAGGTTCAGGAACAAATATTACCCTTCAACCATTAGGGTCCTGAACCAGCGTGGATAACTTCACTCACCTCAACTCTGAACTGTTTCAACAACCTATGGATTCACTTTCAAGGACTCTACAACTCATGTTCTTCATATTTTTTTATTTATTATTTTGATTCCCCCCCCCCTTTTTATTTGCACTGATTGCCTTCTTTTGCACATTGATTGTTTGTCAGTCTTTGTAGTTTTTCATTGATTTGATGGTATTTCTTTGTTCTACTGTAAATGTTTGCAAGAAAATGAACCTCAGGCTAGTGTATGGTGGCATAGATGTACTTCGATAACAAATTTAGTTTGAACTTTGTGCTTATTCACTTTGTAGTCTGTGCCATTGAGATCAGGGACGTGGAATAATAGCTTTGCACTCAAGTTACTTCAAAAAGTTGGGCGTCTCCTTTCTGCGATAGAAGTTTATTTTTCTGACATTATTATAGTACCTTCTTCTTGGCTTTGAAGATTGTGATTACAAATGGCTTGAGCATGAAAACTAGATTGTATTTTGTTGCAAATCATTAACAGAAATGTTTTCCTGTGTTTATTGCAGGGATGCTTGGAATTCCCTGGGAGACATGTCCAAGGAAGAAGCCATGATTGCTTATGTTGATGAAATGAAAAAGGTAATGTAAACTGACACTTATTTGCAACTGCTCCTTACTTCAATGATTAATTTATGTTTGTGATTTATCAACTATTACTTATGAAAGTCTTCGTTAATGTACTCCCACAAAACTTAAAAGCTTTTCTCAGAAATGTGGGCTGCTTACAATCAGAAACAGTGGAATTTATAATGGAGAACAAAGAAATGGCAGATCCATTGTATAAGTAATTAATTTTGTCTTCACAAAGGAGAATACAAACAAATCCTCAGAAATGTTAGGTGACCTAGTGTCCAGTGAGTTGGTAGAAATGATGAAAATTAATAGTTGTAGGAAAATGGTATTAGGAAATTGATGAGACTGAAAGATGAAAAATCCCCAGGGTTCAATAATGTGCATCCCAGAGTATTGAAGGAAGAGGCCTAAGAAACAGTGGATGCATTGATGGATATTTTCCAATATTCTTTAGCTTCAGAAACAATTCCAATGGATTGGAGGGAAGGTAATGTAATTCCAGTTCATAAGTAAGGAGATAACATGATAAGGAACCATGGACAAATCAGTCTGATATTTGTAGTGGTGAAAATGCTCGAGTTTCTGCTTAAAGATATAGTAGAAGAGCATTAGGAAAATGGTGACAGGTTTGGATAACAGTCAGCATGTTGTTATGTCGTCGTATTGGCCTTCATCAATTGTGGAATTGAATTTAGGAGCTGAGAGGTAATGTTGCAGCTATATAGGACCCTGGTCAGACCCCACTTGAAGTACTGTGCACAGTTCTGGTCACCTCACTACAGGAAGGATGTGGAAACCATAGAAAGGGTGCAGAGAAGCCTTACAAGGATGTTGCCTGGATTGGGGAGCATGCCTTATGAGAATAGGTTGAGTGAACTTGGCCTTTTCTCCTTGGAGCGACGGAGGATGAGAAGTGACCTGATAGAGTTGTATAAGATGATGAGAGGCATTGATCGTGTGTCAGAGGCTTTTTCCCCGGGCTGAAATGGTTACCACAAGAGGACACAGGTTTAAGGTGCTGGGGAGTAGGTACTGAGGAGATGCCAGGGGTAATTTTTTTCCGCAGAAAGTGGTGAGTGCGTGGAATGGGCTGCCGGCAACGGTGATGGAGGCGGACACGATAGGGTTTTTTAAGAGACTTTTGGATAGGTACGTGGAGCTTAGAAAAATAGAGGACAATAGGTAAGCCTAGTAATTTCTAAGGTAGGGATATGTTTGGCACAACCTTGTGGGCCGAAGGGCCTGAATTGTGCTGTAGGTTTTCTATGTTTCTATGAATGGAAAGTCAGATTTAACACATTTACTGGAATTTCATGGGATTGCTGTCGGTAAAGTCAAACAAGAGAACCTGTATATTTAATGCATTTGGATTTTTAGAACGGTTATTGAAAATGGACCATATGAGAGATTACACAATTAAAATGAAGGTGGGTAATGTACTGATATGGATGGAAAATGAGGTAGCAGATAGTGAAAAAAAAGATTTAGGCAAAAGTACAGTTGGGGATTAGTTAGGGTACCACAGTTTTGCTTGTATCCTAGCTATTTACGGTATAATTAATTTGGGTTAGAGAATTAAATACATTTCCAAGTTTGTGAATGACACCAAGGTGGGTAAGAAGGTGTGCTACAAATGGGATACAGAGAGTCTCCAGTGTGATTGGGGAAAAGGGTACATGACAATAATGTAAGGCTATCCACATTGATAAAAATAGGAAGGCAGCGTATTATCTAAAAGGCAATAAATTAAGAAAAGGGCAGGTGCACCAAGGCCTCAATTTGCTTATACACTGATAAAAGTAAGCATTCAGGTTCAGCAGAAGGTTTGAAAAGGCAAATGGTATTCTGGTATTCACAGCGCTTCTATTTCCTCAGGAAACTAAAGAAATTTGGCATGTATCCTTTGACACTCACCATTTTTTTCGAACACACTAGAAAGCATCCTCTCTGGATGCACCACAGCTTCGTACGGTAACTTCTGTGCACGAGACTGCGAGAAACTGCAGAGAGTTGTGGACTAGCTCAGCACATCACAGAAACCAACGTGGAATCTGTCTGCACTTCTTGCTGTCTCAGTAAAGCAGCCAGACAGTCTCTCCTCTCCCGTTATTGTACATTACCAGTGCAAAAGAGTTATTATTTTTCCTTGTACTACATCTGTGCATATTATGTAATGAACTGATCTTTATGGACAGTATGCGTGCTAAGTTTTTCACTGTACCTTGGTACACGTGATAATAATAAACAAATTTACCAGTTTAATCCTGTGTCTGAGTAATTCCCTAATAAGTTGCTGGGAAATTCACTGTAAAAGTCTGTGCAGATCACTAAAAGTATTTTTCTGCAATTATAAATATTATCATCTGCAATGCTGCAATGTTTTATTTGCAACTGATATTTTCAAATGATAGATTATAAAGGTCAGCAATATTTAAACTGAATTGTCTGTTCCAGTAAATGGACTGAGATCTGTCTGTTTTTCAATAGATGCTGCAGATGGCATGGTAATGTAATGGCCATGTGGTTGCGCAGTGTATGATTTAATTGCAAATATTAATCTACATTAGCAAACAAGAAATAGTTGCCAACCTCAGTTCTGCTTCTCTTGGGAATCCACATAAATAGTTACAACATCTTCATTGTAAATTAAATTGCAGTTAAATTTCTCAACAGTGTTTATAACTCCAGTAGTAATAAATCTAAGATGCCTCCACATGTATTTAAAATTACATAGTAATCACAGTTCAGAAGTAGATATCCCCTGGACTTCTGAAATAAAAATAGAAAATGCTATCAACGCTCAGCTCAGGTATCATCTGTGGGGAGAAGGAGAAAGCCTACCTAGCTGGAGCTTTTCTGTTTATTGGCCACCTCTCCACTTTCCTTGCCTTTACACGTGCTTTAATTTTTTTGTATATCTATGTTTATCAATTTAGATACAATGCCATTAATGAGAAATACTAAATTTATTTATTTCTCCACTGATATAGCCAGATATTCTTGACATTTATAGTATTTTCTATCATTAAAATTATTCTCTGCATACTTCTTAATTTTTTATAAATTTGTCAACTAAAATTCTCAAGTGAGGTCTTGCTTGTGTTTAATATCCCATCACTACCACTCCTCACACTGGGTTCAGTCATTCAATATGACAAAGTAACACACATCAAAGTTGCTGGTGAACGCAGCAGGCCAGACAGCATCTGTAGGAAGAGGTGCAGTCGACGTTTCAGGCCGAGACCCTTCGTCAGGACTAACTGAAGGAAGAGTGAGTAAGGGATTTGAAAGTTGGAGGGAGAGGGGGAGATCCAAAATGATAGGAGAAGACAGGAGGGGGAGGGATAGAGCCAAGAGCTGGACAGGTGATAGGCAAAAGGGGATACGAAAGGATCATGGGACAGGAGGTCTGGGAAGAAAGACAAGGGCCGGGGGGGGGGGGACCCAGAGGATGGGCAAGAGGTATATTCAGAGGGACAGAGGGAGAAAAAGGAGAGTGTGAGAAAGAATGTGTGCATAAAAATAAGTAACAGATGGGGTACGAGGGGGAGGTGGGGCCTTAGCGGAAGTTAGAAAAGTCGATGTTCATGCCATCAGGTTGGAGGCTACCCAGACGGAATATAAGGTGTTGTTCCTCCAACCTGAGTGTGGCTTCATCTTTACAGTAGAGGAGGCTGTGGATAGACATGTCAGAATGGGAATGGGATGTGGAATTAAAATGTGTGGCTACTGGGAGATCCTGCTTTCTCTGGCGGACAGAGCGTAGATGTTCAGCAAAGCGGTCTCCCAGTCTGCGTCAGGTCTCGCCAATATATAAAAGGCCACATCAGGAGCACCGGACGCAGTATATCACCCCAGTCGACTCACAGGTGAAGTGTTGCCTCACCTGGAAGGACTGTTTGGGGCCCTGAATGGTGGTAAGGGAGGAAGTGTAAGGGCATGTGTAGCACTTGTTCCGCTTACACGGATAAGTGCCAGGAGGGAGATCAGTGGGGAGGGATGGGGGGGACGAATGGACAAGGGAGTTGCGTAGGGAGCGATCCCTGCGGAATGCAGAGAGAGGCGGGGAGGGAAAGATGTGCTTAGTGGTGGGATCCCGTTGGAGGTGGCGGAAGTTACAGAGAATAATATGTTGGACCCGGAGGCTGGTGGGGTGGTAGGTGAGGACCAGGGGAACCCTATTCCTAGTGGGGTAGCGGGAGGATGGAGTGAGAGCAGATGTACGTGAAATGGGGGAGATGCGTTTAAGAGCAGAGTTGATAGTGGAGGAAGGGAAGCCCCTTTCTTTAAAAAATGAAGACATCTCCCTCGTCCTAGAATGAAAAGCCTCATCCTGAGAGCAGATGCGGCGGAGACGGAGGAATTGCGAGAAGGGGATGGCGTTTTTGCAAGAGACAGGGTGAGAAGAGGAATAGTCCAGATAGCTGTGAGAGTCAGTAGGCTTATAGTAGACATCAGTGGATAAGCTGTCTCCAGAGACAGAGACAGAAAGATCTAGAAAGGAGAGGGAGGTGTCGGAAATGGACCAGGTAAACTTGAGGGCAGGGTGAAAGTTGGAGGCAAAGTTAATAAAGTCAACGAGTTCTGCATGCGTGCAGGAAGCAGCACCAATGCAGTCGTCGATGTAGTGAAGGAAAAGTGGGGGACAGATACCAGAATAGGCACGGAACATAGATTGTTCAATATGACAAAGTATTTACTTTTGACAATGACTTAGTTAATAACGTCTAGTTATTTTTTGCAACTGTGCAAACTGGTAATGTCTTTTGTTGGGTAATGAGTGATATATTGGAACCAGTATTACATTTTATTTATATGTTTGGGTTAGATCACTCTGCCAATGTCTGTAATACTTGGAAAATCATGTTTTTCTTGCCTAAGGTCAGCAGGTTAACATTTTTAGTCCTACTGGCTACAAGAAGTATGCAGGAGTCCTATTATGATGAAAACTAAAGATAAGAATCTTTGTAGCTCTTACCTAGCCGAATCCCCTTTTTCAATTGTTATTTCATCCCTCAAGTCTCTTGTAACCTGTGTTTGTGTTGTGATGTCCTTCAGAAACATCTCCAAACACTTAACAAGGAATAAATAATATTATGTGACTGTTGCTCTTATGGTGAACATTTTGTGCACTAATATGTTTCTTTTTCATTACCACTGCAGTCTTGGCATCATATTTTAACCCTTGGCTTAACTGCTGAACCTACATTCCCTCCAAAACAGGATCCTATAATAACTCCCATTATGTAACTATCTCATTTTATCAAAGGTCCAAAGGTCAAATTTAATGTCAGAGAAATGTATACACTATACATCCTGAAATGCTTTTTCTTTGCAAATACCCACAAAAACAAATAAGTGCCCTAAAGAATGAACGACAGTTAAACGTGAGAACCCCAACCCCGCGTGTAAGCAGCAGCGAGCAACAATCCCCCCTCCCCCCCGCCCCCTGGCAAAACAAAAAGCACATGTGCTACTGAGTACAAGCGTGTGCTAAGCAGTAGCAAAGACACAGACCTTGCAGTTACACCAAAGACTTCGCATTTCATCCAACGTTCAACAAACCACAGGTTCTCTCTGAGGGAGGTGTCCCCCATTTTCGCAGCAAGCAGGAGACATAACAACAACCCGCTGGTTTATGATATTAAAAGTCTGTTTTGTTGCTTTTTCCAAGCTCTGTGTCTGAAGATCACAAAGACCTCTGTTCAAAAGGACCCTGAAAGGGGAAAATAAAGGTATTAAAGGTGGAAATAGAGCTGTTTCTGAAGATGCAAGAAAAGGAGTTTGCTGTTAGGCGCCAGTAGTTGAAACTCTCCATAGATATTTTTGAAATAGTTGGATCCAAAGGTAGCTGTGCTTTTTCAGCCTTCATTCTTTGTAAATTTGGACGAGTCAAATCCTTGATGCCAAATCATACTTTCTGTGTCTGTTGACTGACGTGGGTTCATAATCTGACAGTACCTTTTCAAAAAAAAAGTCCTTGTTTCCTGGATAGGTAGTAATGGGGGAACAGAGGAATGTTCTCACTGGGTGATGGCAGACAAACTTAGTAAGTATTTTGTGTCAGTTCTCACTGTAGAAAACACTAGCAGTATGCCAGAAATTCGAGAGTGTGGGGGACAGAAGTGAGTCTAGATGCTACTACTGAGGAGAAGATGCTTGAGAAACTGAGAGGTCTGAAGGTAGATAAGTCATCTGGGCCAGATGGATTGCACTCCATATTTCTGAAAGGGGTAGCAGAAAAGATTGTGGAGGCATTAGTAATGATCTTTCAAGAATCACTAGATTCTAGAATGGTTCCAGAGGACTGGAAAATTGCAAATGTCACTCTACTCTGTAAGAAGGGAGGAAAGTGGAGGAAAGAAAATTATAGGCCAGTTAGCCTAACGTCAGCGATTGAGAAGATGCTGGAGTCCATTATTAAGGAAGAGGCTTTATGGTACTTTGAGGTGCGTGATAAAGTCAGCCAAAGACAGCACGGTTTCTTTAAGAGGAAGTCTTGCCTGACAAATCTGTTGGAATTCCTTGAGAAAACAACAGGCAGGATGGACAAAGGAGAGTCAGTGGATCAGTCCTGAAGAAGGGTCTCGGCTTGAAACATCAACTGTTTATTCATTTCCATAGATGCTGCCTGAGCTCAGAATCAGGTTAAATATCACTGGGATATGTCGTGAAATATGTTTTATGACAGCAGCACTTTGCATACATAGCAATGAAAACTAAATTACAATAAGTGCATATAAAAAGAGAAAATTAAAGATGTAGTGCAGAAACAGAGAAAAAAATACTGAGGTAGTGTTCATGTGTTCATTGTTCATTCAGAAATCTGATGGAGGAGGGAAAGAAGCTGTTCTTAAAACATTGAGTGTCTTATCTTTAGGCTGCTGTACCTCCACCTTGATGGTAGAATTGAGAAGAGAGCATGTCTTGGTTGATGGGGGTCCTTAATGATGGATGCTGCCTTTTTGAGGCATCGCCTTTCAAAGTCTCCTGAAAGCTGGGGAGGCTAGTGACCATGTTGGAGCTGGCAGAGATTACAATTTTCTGCAACTTTTACCAATCCTGTGCAGTCCCCCCTCCATACCAGATGCTGATGCAATCAGCTAGAATGCTCACCATGGTACATTTGTAGAAATTTGTGAATGTCTTTGGTGACATAACAATTCTCCTCAAACTCCTAATGAAATATAACCGCTGTTGTGCCTTCTTTGTAATTGTATCAATATGTTGGACCCAGGATATAAGGCATTGGTCAGACCGCACTTGGAGTACTGTGAGCAGTTTTGGGTCCCTTGTCTATGACAAGAAGAGCTGACATTGGAGAGGGTTCAGAGGACATTCACGAAAATGATTCCTGGACTGAAGGGGTTAACATATGAAGAGCATTGGATAGCTCTGAGCTTGCACTCGCTGGAAATTAGAAGAATGGGTGGGGGAAGCACATTGAAACCTATCGAATATTGAAAGGCCTAGATAGAGTGGATGTGGAGAGGATGTTTCCTTGAATGGGTGAGTTTGAGAGATTATGCACAGCCTCAGAATGGAGAGATGACCATTTAGAACTGAGATGAGGAGGAATTTATTGAGCTAGAAGGTGGTAAATCTGTGGAATTCATTGCCACGGACAGTTGTAGAGCCCAAGTAATTGAGTATATTTAAAGTGCAGGTTGCTAGGTTCTTCATTAGTCAGGGCATCAAAGGTTATGTACAGGGAGAAGGCAGGAGAATGGGGTGAAGAGGGCTGATGAATCAGCCATGATGGAATGATGGAGCAGACTCAATGGGTAGAATGGCCTAATTCTGCTCCTATATCTTAAAGTCTTATAGATGCTTTTCTAAAAATTCTACAGTTTTATGGGATTTATGCACTCTGCAGTTGTGGCTATTTATGGATTCATGATTTTAATCTTTACATTTTCAGTGGCAAGACTTTGATGAGAGCCTTAGTTATGCCTTTATCTCCTTCAGTTTTTCTGGGTCCACCTTTCATCTTCTTGTTAAAGCCCACTTCTTTATCCAGGCTTTTGATGACATCTTAATAATGGCTTGATGCTAGATTATTTCGATAAAGCTATTATGAAGTACTGTGGAATCATTTTCTGGGTAAAGCTAAATGCAAATTGTTGGTGTTAATCCCCCATGTTTGATGAACGCTAACAAAGTGAATGATTGTTTTTGATGTGGTGTTCACTATTATGCTTGTTTCTAAGAATCATTGAAGTGGTATAAAGTTCTTAAAAGTTTCAGAATATAAAATTAACTTGGGTTTTTTACTTTGTTTCCACAGTACTGCAAATAATAGGATTTGTAAAATCTAATTCTACCATTACTCAATTATTTGATGAAATCTAATAAAAGATGAATTGACTCCTTTGAAAATGGATGGCTTACACAGGCTTTCAGCATTTTTGGAGTTTAACATTATCTTCATTTGTGAATTTTTGATTTCAATCATGGTACTTGGGTCGGTCATAAGCAAAATACCAGTTAAGGTTACCCTTCCTCTTTAATACTATTCATTTTGAAACAGTAATTTTTATCTTGCACTGTAATACTGGCACAGAACAACACATTTCATGGCATATGTCAGTAATAATAAACTTGATTCTGATTCAGGCAATGTGGCAGGCACAAAAAGCCAACAATTTTAATCCATTTCCTTTTGATCAAGTTAGAATGACCTCTTTAAAGTAGAAACAGACTTTGCATCTGTGTTTTTGAATATTGGTTTCAATAATTATTTCTGTTTTGTAGATACTTGAGTCTATGCCGATGACTAAGGAAGTAGAGGAACTGCTTTGTGTTATTGGGCCTTTCTATGAACTAGTGGATGACAAGAAGCAATCAGTATCACCATATGTAATCTCATCAGGTTAGACCTTCATGAGAGTCAAAAATATGTTCATGTTTTTTAAAAAACTCTTTTTGAGACTTATCACAGTACCTTCACTTGAAAGTAATCTTTTCATTTAAATTCAATGTTTTTATTTGCTTAAACCTACTTAAGTAATGTGTCCCCTGCTGTTCTACTTTCTGCATCCTGTGCTAATTGTACAGGCCGGCTGGAAAAAGTGGTTAAGTCACTTGAAGGTAAGAATTCAAATCCATCTGTGCTATGCTTTCTGATATTGAGTGTTGGATATTTCAGTTTTAGTGTTGAAAGTATATGTTGAGACCTGGATTTTAGGGAATAATAAGCACTAAAGCCATTGCCTACAAATGATTATCATATTCAAAAGACCATGAATTTGTCTGTTGCAAATAAAATTAATGTTATTTTGCAAAAGCTTCACACATTAGTGACAGAATTACTGATAGGTAGATTATTGAAACTTCTCGTACTTAGTTGATTCATTATGTTATAGGACCTCATGAGAAACCAGGAAAGAAATTGTGCAAGTCCTTGTAGAGATCTTTGCTTCACTGTTAACCATTGGTGAAATTCCAGAAGAATATGGCTAACAGCAAAGCAAAGGGCCTCTGTGATTTCTTTCCTGACCTCCCATTAGGTCAATGTAGGTCAATTAGGACAGGCCAGGGAACTACAGGAGAGTGAACCTGGCTTTATTTGTAAGGAAGTTGCTGGAGGGAATTCTGAGGGACAAGACTGACCACTGTTTGGACAATCAAGGCCTGATCAGGAATTGTCAACATGGTTTTGTGCATGGGAGGTCATGTCTGACAAATCCTTTGGAGTTTTTTGAAGATAACTAAGAGGGTAGATGAAAGTAGGGCAATGGAAGTTGTCTGTATGGATTTAGTGAGATCTTTGACAAGGTCCCAGATTGTAGACTGATTGGGAAGGTTAAGTTACATGGGATTTCGGGGAAGTGTCTGAGGTAGATTCAGAATTGGTTAAATGATAGGAAGACAATGGTTGAATGTTGGTTCTCCGACTGGAGGCCTGTGACTAGTGGAGTGCCTTAGTCTATGTTCCAAGCCTACACTGGTGACCATCCTGCACTTTTCTTATATTACATCGATGACTGCATTGGTGCTGCTTCCTGCACCTGTGCTGAACTCGTTGATTTTATCCACTTTGCCTTCAACTTCCACCCTGCTCTCAAATTCACCTGGTCCATTTCCGACACTTCCCTTTCTCGATCTCGCTGTCTTTATCTCTGGAGACAACTTATCCACCGATGTCTATTATAAACCAACGGATTCTCACAGCTACTTGGACAATACTTCGTCTCACCCCCCCTGCAACTTGTAAAAAATGCCAACCCCTTCTCTCAGTTCCTCCCTGTCTGCCTCATCTACTGTCAGGATGAGGCTTTTCATTCTAGAACGAAGGAGATGTCCTCCTTTTTCAAAGAAAGGGGCTTCCCTTTCTCCACCATCAACGCTGCCCTCAACCGCATCTCTTCCATTTCACGCATGTCTACTCTTACCCCATCCTCCCACCACCCTACCAGGGATAGGGTTCCTTTTGGCCTCACCTACCACCCACCAACCTCTGCATCCAGCACGTAATTCTCCGAAACTTCCGCCACCTCCAACTGGATTCCACCACCAAACACATCTTTCCTTCCCACTCCTCCCACCTTTCAAATCTACTCCTCAACTTTTTTTGTTCAGTCCTGCCAAAGAGTTTCGGCCCGAAACGTTGACTGTACATTTTTCCATAGATGTTGCTTGGCCTGTTGAGTTCCTCTAGCATTTTGTGTGTGTTGCACGGATTTCCAGCACCTGCAGATTTTCTTTTGTTTGTGCCTTAGAGATCAATTTTGGGACCTCTGTTATTCATTATGTATGTAAATAATTTGGATAGGAATGTACATGGCACGATTAGCAAGTTTGCTGTTGATAATAAATTGGTGGGTCTTGATGAAAGTAAAGCAGGTTAGAATCAATGAAAGACCACACCCAATGAAATGGACAAGCAACCAATTTGCAAACCGCAACCAACAGTACAAATACAAAAGAGAATAAATAAACAAATAAATAATAAGTATCAAAAACATGAGACGAGGAGTCGTGAGTACATATGTTGTGGGAACAGTTCACTAATGGGGCAAGTGAGGTTATCCCCTCTGGTCCAAGAGCCTGATGGTTGAGGGGTAATGATTATTCCTGAACCAGGTGTGAGGGCCCTGAGGCTCCTGTACCACCTTCCTGATGGCAGCAGCGAGATTAGAGCCTGAGCTGGATGATGAGGTCCTTGATGATGGATGCTGCTTTCCTATGACAGTGCTGCATATAGATGTGCTCATTGGTGGGGAGGGCTTTACCCATGATTGACTGGGACATATCCACTACTTTTTTGTAGGCTTTTCCTTACAAGGGTATTGGTGTTTTTATAACAGGCCATGATGCAACCAGTCAATATACTCTCAACCACACAACTATAGAAGTTTGTCTAAGTTTTAGATGACATGCCACTTCTTCACAAACTTCTAAGAAAGTAGAGGTGATGCCGTGCTTTCTTCATAATAGTACTTGGTGTTGGACCCAGGACGTATCCTCTGAAATGATAATACCGAGGAATTTAAATTTGTTGACCCTCTCCACCTCTGATCCCTCGATGAAGATTGGCTCATGGACCTCCAGTTTCTCCCTCCTGAAGTCAATAATCATTTCTTTGGTCTTGCTGACATTAAGTGTCACCAGACACTCAAGGAGACAAAGATGGAAAGTTCACATTTCACACTTAAAAGGCAATTGAAGTTCCATAACCTAAAAGTGTATAGACCAAGAGCTGAAGATTAAAAATTGGGTGAATTGATATTAAAACGACTTGTGCTTTTATAGGGGTGTGTGTGTGTGTGTGTGTGTGTGTGGGCATATTTCAGACTTCTGTACCTCCACACTGCCCTGTTGAGTCAAGGAAATGCTTCTAAGTGTATTGAACTGATAGGCAGGATATATTTTGTAACTGGTCCCTTGGCTTCTTGTCTTGTACAAGAGAAAAGGGCACATTGATTTAAAGCTAAATGGTATTTTATAATGGGATGAAAACTCCTATTTCCAAGTTTCTTTATTATAGAAAACTCAATGGGATTGAGTCTGGTGTGGAAGATGTAATGAGGCTTCAACAGGATAGAACAAACTGCAGAGATGGGAAAAGGATAAATAGAATACAATGTGGAATAACAAAGTTATCTACTTTGGTGGACCAAACAGGAAAGTATTCCGTGAACACTTTGGACCATCAACATTGGGAAATGTTGACCTTCAAAGTAACCTAGGTTTCCTTGAATACAAACCCTGAAAGCTAACGTGCAGTTGCAGCAAGTAGTTCAAAGGTCTGTTTTCTGAGAGGATTTAGGTTGAGAAGCAATGATATCCTTACTGCAATTGTATTGGACCTTGATGAGATCACACTTGAGTATTGTGTAGTCTTGGTCTCATAGTCTCAAAAAATGATGCATTTGCCTTAAAAGGAGAGAGATGAACATTTGCCAGACTGGTTCCTGGGTTGATGTGTGTGCTACATGAGGAAAGATCAAGTAGGGCAGGCTATATTCTCCGGAATGTGAATTGATCCCACTGAAGTACTGAAACTTCATCTCGGGGTTGGCAGACTGAGTGCAGGAAAGATAGTTCTTCTGCTCAACTATAGAATCAGCCTTAGAATTAGAGGCAGAGAGGAGGAGAAATTTCTTCACGGTATGGGTGGTGAAGTACTAGAATGGGATTGAACCCAGTGTCTTTTTGCTTTGTAGAGTGAATGTGGCACAACTGAACCAATAAAGATTAACAGCATTGCTGATAAATGCCATGGAAGATTTATAATTTGGATGTTTATTATCTTTTAGTTTGTGAATTGTGTATGATCTAAAAGAATGATTCCTGGAGTCCAGATAAAGGGTCTCGGCTGGAAACATTGACTTTTGAATCCTTTGCATAGGTACTGCCTGACTTGTTGAGTTCCTCCAGCATTTTGTTTGTGTTACTCTGGATTACAGGTGTCCCCCACTTTTCGAACGTTCGCTTTACGAAACCTCACTGTTACGAAAGACCTACATTAGTACCCTGTTTTCACTGTTACGAAAAAAATCAGCGCGCGCCCCGAGCAGCCATTCTCCCCTGGATTCGGAACGGCTTTCTCTCCGGCATTACTGAAACACGTGCCTGTGAGCAGCCGTTTGCAAGATGAGTTCTAAGGTGTCAGAAAAGCCTAAAAGAGCTCGTAAGGATGTTACACTTAGTGTAAAACTAGACATAATTAAGCGTTTTGATCGTGGTGAACGAAGTAAGGACAACGTGAGTTTGCCTTGTGGAAGCTGACGAAGATGATGTTGAAGAGGTTTTGGCATCCCATGACCAAGAACTGATAGATGAAAAGCTGATGCAATTGTAAGAGGAAAGGATAACAATCGAAACCGAATGCGGTAGCAAAATGAGCGTGAAGCAACTACGTGAGATTTTCGCTACAATGATAAAGTATGACTTAAATTTTGAAAGGGTACGTTGGTTTAGGGGATATTTGCAGGATGGTTTGAGTGCTTACAAAGAACTGTATGATAGAAAAATGCGCGAGGCTCAGCAGTCAAGCAAGCCTTCCACATCAGCCACAGCAGACGACGAACCTTGAGCTTCAACATCGAGGCAGGCAGTCATAGGAGAAGATGAGCTGCCTGCTCTAATGGAAACAGACGACACCCCAGTGTACCACCACCCCAACCCCCGGGCCACGGACAGATACTGGTTCGCAGAGAATGCAGAAGTAGCCTGGAGGCTCACAGCACATCTTTAAGAAAAAAGCCGAAATAAACATGCTAATTAATTACGTGTTGGGTGACACCTAATTAATTAGCGTGTTTATTTAGGCTTTTTTTCTTAAAGATGTGCTGTGTGCCTCCCGGCCACCGCTGGACCCCTGCGTGCTTCGCGGATCGGTATCGGTTGGTGGCCCGGAGGGTGGGGGCCACTGCACCAGCCAAACTCCGACAACTCAGCCTAACACAACATCATCAGTGTGCTCCGCGCTTTCCCAATTCCGGTCAGTGATACTACACTGTACATATATTATTTCTACTTTATATCGGCTGTGTATTTTTACATGTTATTTGGTATGATTTGGCAGCTTCATAGCTTAAAGGTTACTGGAGAGCGCTTGCGCCGTGTTTTTGCCAACAGCACTTGCGTGAGATTTTCTGCCGACGGCGCTTGCGTGAAATTTTTGCTTCGGAGAACAGTGCCGGCAATGATTGTGGAAAAGTATTTCTATTTTATATACAAACAACAGGAATTCTTCAGATGCTGGAAATTCAAGCAACATACATCAAAGTTGCTGGTGAACGCAGCAGGCCAAGCAGCATCTATAGGAAGAGGCGCAGTCGACGTTTCAGGCCGAGACCCTTTGTCAGGACTAACTGAAGGAAGAGTGAGTAAGGGATTTGAAAGCTGGAGGGGGAGATGCAAAATGATAGGAGAAGACAGGAGGGGGAGGGATAGAGCCGAGAGCTGGACAGGTGATAGGCAAAAGGGGATACGAGAGGATCATGGGACAGGAGGTCCGGGAAGAAAGACAAGGGCGGGGGGGGGGTGACCCAGAGGATGGGCAAGAGGTATATTCAGAGGGACAGAGGGAGAAAAAGGAGAGTGAGAGAAAGAATGTGTGCATAAAAATGAGTAACAGATGGGGTACGAGGGGGAGGTGGGGCCTTAGCGGAAGTTAGAGAAGTCGATGTTCATGCCATCAGGTTGGAGGCTACCCAGACGGAATATAAGGTGTTGTTCCTCCAACCTGAGTGTGGCTTCATCTTTACAGTAGAGGAGGCCGTGGATAGACATGTCAGAATGGGAATGGGATGTGGAATTAAAATGTGTGGCTACTGGGAGATCCTGCTTTCTCTGGCGGACAGAGCGTAGATGTTCAGCAAAGCAGTCTCCCAGTCTGCGTCGGGTCTCACCAATATATAAAAGGCCACAACGGGAGCACCAGACGCAGTATATCACCCCAGTCGACTCACAGGTGAAGTGATGCCTCACCTGGAAGGACTGTTTGGGGCCCTGAATGGTGGTAAGGGAGGAAGTGTAAGGGCATGTGTAGCACTTGTTCCACTTACACGGATAAGTGCCAGGAGGGAGATCAGTGGGGAGGGATGGGGGGGACGAATGGACAAGGGAATTGTGCAGGGAGCGATCCCTGCGGAATGCGGGGGGGGGGTGGGAAAGATGTGCTTAGTGGTGGGATCCCGTTGGAGGTGGCGGAAGTTACAGAGAAGAATATGTTGGACCCGGAGGCTGGTGGGGTGGTAGGTGAGGACCAGGGGAACCCTATTCCTAGTGGGGTGGTGGGAGGATGGAGTGAGAGCAGATGTACGTGAAATGGGGGAGATGCGTTTAAGAGCAGAGTTGATAGTGGAGGAAGGGAAGCCCCTTTCTTTAAAAAATGAAGACATCTCCCTCTAAGGAGCACCAGGCCATTGTCTCCCACACCATCACCGACTTTATCCGCTCAGGGGATCTCCCATCCACTGCTACCAACCTTATAGTTCCCACACCCCACTTCCCGTTTCTACCTCCTACCCAAGATCCACAAACCTGCCTGTCCTGGCCGACCTATTGTCTCAGCTTGCTCCTGCCCCACCGAACTCGTTTCTGCATACCTCGACACTGTTTTATCACCCCTTGTTCAATCCCTTCCGACCTATGTTCGTGACACTTCTCACGCTCTTAAACTTTTCGATGATTTTAAATTCCCTGGCCCCCACCGCTTTATTTTCACCATGGATGTCCAGTCCTTATATACTTCCATCCCCCATCAGGAAGGTCTCAAAGCTCTACGCTTCTTTTTGGATTCCAGACCTAATCAGTTCCCCTCTACCACCACTCTGCTCCGTCTAGCGGAATTAGTCCTTACTCTTAATAATTCCTCCTTTTGCTCCTCCCATTTCCTCCAAACTAAAGGTGTAGCTATGGGCACCCGTATGGGTCCTAGCTATACCTGCCTTTTTGTTGGGTTTGTGGAACAATCTATGTTCCGTGCCTATTCTGGTATCTGTCCCCCACTTTTCCTTCGCTACATCGACGACTGCATTGGCGCTGCAGAACTCGTTGACTTTATTAACTTTGCCTCCAACTTTCACCCTGCCCTCAAGTTTACCTGGTCCATTTCCAACACCTCCCTCCTCTTTCTAGATCTTTCTGTCTCTGTCTCTGGAGACAGCTTATCCACTGATGTCTACTATAAGCCTACTGACTCTCACAGCTATCTGGACTATTCCTCTTCTCACCCTGTCTCCTGCAAAAATGCCATCCCCTTCTCGCAATTCCTCCGTCTCCTCCACATCTGCTCTCAGGATGAGGCTTTTCATTCTAGGACGAGGGAGATGTCTTCATTTTTTAAAGAAAGGGGCTTCCCTTCCTCCACTATCAACTCTGCTCTTAAACGCATCTCCCCCATTTCACGTACATCTGCTCTCACTCCATCCTCCCACCACCCCACTAGGAATAGGGTTCCCCTGGTCCTCACCTACCACCCCACCAGCCTCCGGGTCCAACATATTATTCTCCGTAACTTCCGCCACCTCCAACGGGATCCCACCACTAAGCACATCTTTCCCTCCCCGCCTCTCTCTGCATTCCGCAGGGATCGCTCCCTACACATTTCCCTTGTCCATTCGTTCCCCCCCCATCCCTCCCCACTGATCTCCCTCCTGGCACTTATCCGTGTAAGCGGAACAAGTGCTACACATGCCCTTTCACTTCCTCCCTTACCACCATTCAGGGCCCCAAACAGTCCTTCCAGGTGAGGCATCACTTCACCTGTGAGTCGACTGGGGTGATATACTGCGTCCGGTGCTCCCGATGTGGCCTTTTATATATTGGTGAGACCCGACGCAGACTGGGAGACCGCTTTGCTGAACATTTACGCTCTGTCCGCCAGAGAAAGCAGGATCTCCCAGTGGCCACACATTTTAATTCCACATCCCATTCCCATTCTGACATGTCTATCCACGGCCTCCTCTACTGTAAAGATGAAGCCACACTCAGGTTGGAGGAACAACACCTTATATTCCGTCTGGGTAGCCTCCAACCTGATGGCATGAACATCGACTTCTCTAACTTCCGCTAAGGCCCCACCTCCCCCTCGTACCCCATCTGTTACTCATTTTTATGCACACATTCTTTCTCTCACTCTCCTTTTTCTCCCTCTGTCCCTCTGAATATACCTCTTGCCCATCCTCTGGGTCACCCCCCCCCCCTGTCTTTCTTCCCGGACCTCCTGTCCCATGACCCTCTCGTATCCCCTTTTGCCTATCACCTGTCCAGCTCTCGGCTCTATCCCTCCCCCTCCTGTCTTCTCCTATCATTTTGCATCTCCCCCTCCCCGTCCAGCTTTCAAATCCCTTACTCACTCTTCCTTCAGTTAGTCCTGACGAAGGGTCTCGGCCTGAAACGTCGACTGCGCCTCTTCCTATAGATGCTGCTTGGCCTGCTGCGTTCACCAGCAACTTTGATGTATATCTATTTTATATAGGCTGTGTATTTTATCATATCATTCCTGCTTTTACTATATGTTACTGTTATTTTAGGTTTTATGTGTTATTTGGCATGACTTGGTAGGTTATTTTTGGGTCTGTGAACGCTCACAAAATTTTCCCATATAAATAAATGGTAATTGCTTCTTCACTTTATGACATTTCAGCTTACGAACCGTTTCATAGGAACGCTGTACCTTCGGATGGTGGGGGAAATCTGTACCAGCTTCTACAGAATCTCTTGTATTTATTTTTTAAATATATCCTGAATGATGTTCCGATTCCATGATTTGTGATGCTAATTGAGTGGAAAAGCAAATTGGGGAGAAGATATGGAGAGTCTGCAGAGAGATATTGATAGGTTAAGTGAGGGGGCAAGGGTCTGACAGATGGAGTACAATGTCGGTAAATGTGAGGTCATCCAATTTGGAAGGAAAAATGAAAGAGCAGATTATTATTTAAATGGTAAAAAATTGCATCATGCGGCAGTGCAGAGGGACTTAGGAGTGTTTGTGCATGAATCACCAAAGGTTAGTCTGCAGGTGCAGCAGGCTATCAAGAAGGCAAATGGAATGTTGGCTGGAGGGATTGAATTGAAGAGCAGGGAGTACCCAACTATACAGAGTACTGCTGAGGCTGCACCTGGAGTAATGTGTGCAGTTCTGGTCTCTGTACTTGAGGAAAGATATACTGGTTTTGGAGGCAGTGCAGACAAAGTTCACCAGATTGATTCCACAGATGAGGGGTTTAGACTGTGTGGAGAGATTGAGTCGCCTGGGACTGTACTCACTTGAATTCAGAAGAATGAGAGGAGATCTTATAGAAACATATAAAATTATGAAAAGGATAGATAAGATAGAGGCACTACCAGTTGTTTCCACTGGTAGGTGAGACTAGAACTAGGGGACATAGCCTCAAGATTTAGGGGAGTAGATTTAGGAAGGAGATGAAGAGGAAGTACTTTTCTCAGAGAGTGGTGAATCTTTGGAATTCTCTGTCCAGTGAAGCAGTGGAGACTACCTCAGCAAATATATTTAAGACGAGGTTGGATAGATTTTTGCATAGTAGGGGAATTAAGGTTTATGGGGAAAAGGCAGGTAGGTGGAGATGAGTTCATGGCCAGATCAGGCATGATCTTATTGAATGGTGGAGCAGGGTCAACGGGCCAGATGACCTACTCCTGCTCTTATTTCTTATGTTCTTGTGTTTGGATTTTGACTGTTCTGATTTTTTTCCTTAAACGTATAGATCTTGGCAATGTTCTGAGTTCACCTAAGAATTGTAATAAGATGAATGGAAAAGTTGAAAGCAACGATAGTGGTGCAGAATCGGAACAAGGGGAAGATAATGAAGAGGTAACAGATAATGACCTTGACGATGAAGGTAAACATGGTTAAATATCTAATGATTGTTTTTTTTCTTATTATCCCATTTAAAAATATCCTGCAGTTGGAAATTAATTGTGAAATGTATATGTCGTATGTACAACATTTATTTAAATACAGGAATTTATTTATTCAAAAACATATTAAACTCAAACCTTATAGATGATCTATTGATCCATAACATCAGTCTTTAGAAAGAGGCTGCAGCCCAAAACAAAAGTTTTGTGACCGTTTGCTGTTTGCTCAGAACTATGTCTAATTTAGCACATTGACTATGTTTTGGAAGGAAAACAAAATGCAATGAACACTGAGGTCCGGCAGCATCTCTATACTGAGAACCAGAATTAGCTTTTCAGATCAATGACTTTTCATTGGAACTATAATGTGAGAAAACAACATGTGTTTCAAGTAGCAGAAAGGGCTGCAGCGTTGGGAGTGTATAAAAGGGATGTCTGTGATAGAGTGTACAAGACGGTTAGCTGAGGTTGACTTGTCCCTGTGTGCTACAGCCCTTCTGATGGATAGTTGTAACATCTGAATATATTTTATGTGGAATTCTGAATGCTGAAATGGAATTCTGAAGAACAATAACTTTTATTTCTATTGAAAATTAGTTAATTGCAATAGCCAATTTACCTTGTGTTAATGCATCCTTATACAATGACAATAGCCATAATCACCATCATCCTCTGGTCGATATAACTTTAACTGCAGTAAAGCTGGACTGACAGTATTTGCAGTAGATATATAACTCTGCTTTGTCACTAGCTCTGTCACATTTAAAACAATAAAATATTAGTGTTTCATTATTCAATCCATGCGTTTAATAGTTTTATTCCTCCATCGTTTGCTGGATTTATACTAAATGATGGCAGCATATTTTTCTTGTTTCTGCTGTATACGTGGTAAAACTAAAGATTGCTTTAGTTTATTTCTTCTGTACAGAATTAGTTTTCAGTTTGATCTAATTGATTAGTGGAATCGTTTGAAGGAACTGAACAACATACTTCATTCATACAACACACACAATTTTTCAGTCATCAATGATGCCCTCACCCACATCTCCTCCATTTCCCGCACTTCGGCCCTCACCCCATCCTCCCGTCACTACAACAGGGACAGAGTTCTCCTTGTAATCACCTACCACCCCACCAGCCTCTGGATCCAGCACATTATCCTCTACAACTTCCACCACCTTCAACAGGACCCCACCACTAAGCACATCTTTCCCTCTCCACCCCTCTCTGCATTTCTCAGGGATTCGTCCCTCTGTGACTCCCTGGTCCACACGTCCCTCCCCACGGATCTCCCCCCCACCCCCCACCCCCGGCAGTTATCCCTGCAAGCGTAAGTGCTACACCTGTCCCTACACCTCCTCTCTTGCCACCATTCAGGGCCCCAAACAGTCCTTCCAGGTGAGGCAACACTTCACTTGTGAGTCTCTTGGGGTCATCTATTGCATCCGGTGCTCCCGGTGTGGCCTCCTCTACATCAGTGAAACCCGACACAGATTGGGGGACCGCTTCATCGAGCACCTCCGCTTCATCTGCCACAACAGACAGGATCTCCCAGTTGCCACCCACTTCAACTCTGCTTCACATTCCCATTTGGGTATGTCCATACGTGGCTTCCTCTATTGCCATGATGAAGCTAAACTCAGGCTGGAGGAGCAACACCTCATATACCAGGTATAGGTAGTCTCCAGCCCCTTGGCATGAACCTTGAATTCTCCAACTTCTGATAATTCCCTCCCCTTCCCTTCCCCCATCCCAGTTTCACTCTGCCCCCTCCCCCAGCTGCCTATCACCTCCCTCATGGTTCCGCCTCCTTCTTCTATCCATTGTGTTTTCCCCTATTCCTTCCTCACCTTTCCTACCTATCACCTCCCTGCTTCCCCTCCCCTACCCCTTTATCTTTCCCCCTACTGGTTTTTCACCTGGCACCTACCAGCCTTCTCCTTCCCACCCTCCCCCCACCTTCTTTATAGGGGCTCTGCCCTTTCCCTCTTCAGTCCTGACGAAGTGTTCCGGCCAAAAACGTTGACTGATTGTTTTCACGGATGCTGCCCGACCTGCTGAGTTCCTCCAGCGTGTTGTGAGTGAACACACACAAAATGCTGGAGGAACTTAGCAGGCCAGGCAGCATCTATGGAAGAGTACAGTCGATGTTTCAGGCTGAGATCCTTTGGCAGGACTGGAGAAAAATGTATGAGTAGATTTAAAAGCTGGGGAAGTGTCAACAAAGTGTAGGTGCTCAGTGAAGAAGTCTCCCAATTTATGTCGGGTCTCCCAGTAGGCAGCCATTTTAATTCCACTTCCCATTCCTATTCTGATATATCAATCAATGGCCTTTGCTGCTGTTGTGATGAGGCCACACTCAGGTTGGAGGAACAACACCTTATACTCCTTCTGGGTAGCCTCCAACCTTATGGCCTGAACCAATTTTTCAAATTTCTGGTAATACCCCCCTCCCCTTCACCATTCCCCATTCCCTTTTTCCTTTCTCGCCTTATCTCCTGCTGATGCTCCTCCCCCCTTTTCTTTCTTCCATGGACTTCTGCCCTTTCCTATCAGACTCCCCCTTTTCCAGCCCTGTATCTTTTTTACCAATCAACTTCCCAGCACTTTTACTTCATCCCTTCGCCTCCCGGTTTCACTTATCACCTTGTGTTTCTCTCTCCCCTCCCTCCCCTCCGCACCTTTTAAATCTACTCCTCAGATTTTTCTCCCAGTCCTGCTGAAGTGTCTCGGCCCGAAATCTATACTTTTTTGCATAGGTGCTGCCTAGGCTGCTGTTCCTCCAGCACTGTGTGTGTGTGTGTGTGTGTGTGTGTGTGTGTGTGTGTGTGTGTGTGTTGCTTGGATTTCCAGCATCTGCAGATTTTCTCTTGTTTGTACTTTTATTCATATTTTCATTGTTACATTATCAATGGAAAACAAGCTGTCATGCATGGTTCCAGAATCAGGATCAGGTTTACTGTCACTAGCATGTGTGTTGTTTTGCAGCAGCAGTCCACTACAGTACATAATAAAAAAATGCAATAAGCAAATAATATATATCTTACAATTAAATACATAGTGCAAAACGATCCCCCAATGAGGACTGATGTGTGTTCCTTCAACTCTTCCTTCCTGAAATCCACAATCAATTCCTTTGTCTTACTGTTCTTGAGTGCAAGGTTGCTGTTGTGACACCATTCAACCAGCTGATCTGTCTCACTCCTGTACACCTCCTTGTCGTCATTTGAAATTCGGCCAACAGTAGTTGTGTCATCAGCAAATTTATTGGTGCCATTTGAGCTGTGTCTAGCCACACAGTCATAGGTATAAAGAGAGTCGAGCAATGGGCTAAGTATGCATCCTTGAGGGTGAGCTGGCGTTGATTGTCAGCGAGGATATGATGTTATTGCTCATCCGCTGTGGCTGTGGTCTCCCAATGGGAAAATCAAGGATCCAGTTGCATGAACTGAGTCTGCATTGAAGTTACTTACTTTTAGCAGAAGAAAACTAGGTTGATTTCCTCAAGTGAACATATTTTGACTAGAGCAATAATAAAGAGCAGAAAAGGATCATAGTAAACAGACAAAATAATGCAAAGGAATACAGACACAGGAGTGGGATCTGGAGTAAGAAGCAGTCTTCTGGAGGGACTCAGTCTATCAACAGCATGTATGGGCAAGGGAGAAGTTGTCAACTTTTTGGGTCAAAACTCAGCATCAGAACTTTGTCTTCTAGATGAGTAGATTTAAAAGGTGGGGAAGTGAGGAACCTCTTCTCCAAGACCCCCTCCTCCGCTAACAGACCCACTAAGTTTCTCCAGCAGATTGAATGCATAAGAAAAATTTGGTTCTGTTTTTTTATTAAATTACAGTGCAGTAAATATATTTAAATTGAATTACATTTATTAAAACATTAACGAAAGTCTCAAATGATTTTTTCATTTAAATCTTTTCTTTCCTCATAGGAAAGAGATGAGTTCAGTAAGAGTGACTCATTTCCTCTCCAAGGTAATAGCAGATCACAAACTTACCTGTTATTAATAGAACATGAGTTTTTCATAATTGCAAACTCATTTAGAACATGGTTGTTCAATATTATGGCTCCATTTACTTTCCACTGACTTCAAAGTCCCTGACAGCCTAACCCAACTGAAATCAATCCAAATCTTGTCGGTTTAACTAATCCAGCAACCACCTCCCTTCAAGGATGTATCTCCTAGTTCTCCACCACCCTTTGTGTGGAAAAATTGTGAAATAGTTTCACTCTGAAATGAGCTGGCTGCAATTTTAAAATTACAGTTTTGAATTGAGTACCTCCAAAAGAGGACGTAGTTTGTCTATAGCTATCTTATTTAATCATACTCAACAATTGTAAAATAATGCAAGCTAAATTTAGGCAACCAGTCTAACAAGAAAATTTGAATCACTTTGCATTTCTACTGTTCCTATTTCACACCATTTAATTACTTTGTAATTTCCCCAGATCTCTCTATTGAACGCGGCCTTTTCATTTGGCCTGTGTATTAGCTGCCTGTTCTCATACACAGAATGTAAGGCATTCCATAAGTTTGTTCATCAGGAAATAGATCTGTAATTTGTACCATATTCAGTTCATTAATTTATGTCTACATTTAACATGCTTCAGGCCCTGTACTATTTCTTTAGGAACATTATTATTCAGGAATGTTATACCAACTGCACACTATGATCCAGGAATTCTGTAACATCGGGATCCATGAAACAGAATTTTGTAAGCAGAGTACAATGTATGCATAGCATGTAACCATGGACAGATTTCTATTTCTACATATTTTGCTCACTAACTGCAGGAAGTTCTGTTTCCAGCATGTCAACTAAATAATTCCTATATTTACCCTCAATTCCATCTCATTACAATTTTGATTAAAGTTTTGATCAATGTTTTTAAGGAGATCACATTGGCAATATCCATGCTCACTTCCCTCTCCTAATGAGACTCAAGTAAATATAGTAAGTTGTGATTTTACCCATAAAATGTCTCTTTGATCACCCCATACTGTTTCACACATTGTCACTTTGCCTCTGATCAACATTCCTAACTCATGTTAAAGGTGATAGGTTTGTAGTTTTGTCCTTTCTTCTCAAAGATGTAGGTATAATGACTGCAATTTCCTAATTCAATCCATGAATGTTTTGGATTTTTTTTACAAATGCATCTATTTGTAATCTTGGTGTGGAAAAGGTGTTTTGACTATCTTATGTTTCCACTGTTATTTATTTAAAACTTGTATTAAATCTGCTTCTTTACTGCCTAAGAAGGTGAGCAAATAGCTTTCAACTATTTCATCTTTATTGAGTCAACATTCTTGATTACTGTCTTCCTCTTAATATTTTTGTTAAACATCTGCCATTAACTTTGATGTACCTTTTTAAGACTCTTCCTGTTGATAGAATTATTAATTTTATGTTTCTGTAAAATTGCATTTAACCTTGTTTTTTTAAATTCCCTGCCTCATTTGTTCATTATGTTTCATTATAATTAATTTTCATTTTTAGTGTTGTGTACTACATTCAGCATATTACATTGACTACAGGTTGTTCAGCTCAGTTGTTGTTATGTTCTACTCTTTTGTAGCTTATCATAATTATACATGAAATATTAGTTTGTTTTCCCTTTCTTGCAGGCCAGGTATCAAAAGCAATCATAATTGGGAAGGAAAATGCCCGGATAGTGGAGAGCACCTCTGTGGCTGTCCCCCTTAGCAACAAGTATCTTGTTCTGGATGCTGTTGAGGGGGATGACCTGACAGGGGACGCCCACGGTGACCGGGTCTCTGGCACTGAGCCTGGCGCTGTTGTGCAGGAGGGAAGAAGGGAGAGGAGGAATGCGGTAGTTATAGGGGATTCCATAGTCAGGGGAACAGACAGGAGATTCTGTGAGCCTGACAGAGATACCCGCATGGTATGTTGCCTCCCAGGTGCCAGGGTACGGGATATCTCGGATCAGGTCCAGAATATTCTGAAGGGAGAGGGCGAACAGCCAGTTGTCTTGGTACATGTTGGTACGAATGACATAGATAGGAAAAGGGAGGAGGTCCTGAAGAGAGATTTCTGGGAGTTAGGAAGGATGCTAAGAAGCAGGACCTCCAGGGTAGTAATCTCAGGACTGTTACCTGTGTCACGTGCTAGCGAGGGCAAGAATAGTAGGATCAGGCAGATGAATGCGTGGCTGAGAGACTGGTGCAGGGGGCAAGGCTTCAGATTCTTGGATCATTGGGATCTCTTCTGGGGGAAGTATGACCTGTTCAAAATGAACGGGTTACACCTGAACCCGAAGGGGACCAATATCCTAGCGGGAAGGTTTAATAGAGCTGTTAGGGAGGGTTTAAACTAATTTGGCAGGGGGATAGGAACCGAAATGATAGAGCGGAGGAAGGGCAAAACAGAAATAAATCTAAGATGGTGAGCAGTAACGATGTCAGGAAAGACAGGCAGGTGATGGGACAAATTTGCAGCCATTGGGATGAGTTGCAGTGCAATCAAAGTAAAAAGTACCAAATACTGATCTTAAGGTGTTATACTAAATGCACGCAGCATAAGGAATAAGGAGGATGATCTTGTCATACAGCTACAGATTGGCAGGTATGATATTGTGGCCATCAGTGAGACGTGGCTAAAGGATGCATGTCTCTGGGAGCTGAACATCCAAGGATACACGGTGTAGTGGAAGGATAGGCAGGGAGGCAGAGGAGGAGACGTGGCTTTATTGGTAAGAAATGATATTAAATCATTAGAAAGAGGTGATATAGGATCGGAAGGTGCAGAATCTTTATGGGTTGAGCTAAGAAATCGCAGGGGTAAAAGGACCCTGATGGCAGTTATATACAGGCCTCCAAACAGCTGCAGTGATGTGGACTTCAAATTGCAACAGGAAATAGAAAAGGCTTGTCAGAAGGCCAGTGTTATGATAATTGTGGGGGATTTTAACATGCGAGTGGATTGGGAAAATCAGGTCAGCACTGGATCTCGAGAGAATTTGTAGAATGTCTGCGAGATGGCTTTTTAGAACATCTTGTTGTTGAGCCCACTAGGGGATCAGCTGTACTGGATTAGGTATAGCGTAATGAACCGGAGATGATTAGAGAGATTGAGGTGAAGGAACCCTTAAGAGGCAGTGATCATAACATGATTGAGTTCACTGTGAAATTTAAAAATGAGAAGCCGAAATCCGATGTGTCGGTATTTCAGTGGAGTAAAGGAAGTTATAGTGGCATGAGAGAGGAACTGGCCAAAGTTGACTGGAAAGGGACACTAGCAAGAAGGACAGCAGAGCAGCAGTGGCTGGAGTTTATGGGAGAAATGAGGAAGGTGTAAGACAGATATATTCCAAAAAAGAAGAAATTTTCAAATGGAAAAAGGATGCAACCGTGGCTGACGAGAGAAGTCAAAGCAAAGGAGAGGGCATACAAGGAAGTAAAAATTAGTGGGAAGACAGAGGACTGGGAAGTTTTTAAAAGCTTACAAAAGGAAACTAAGAAGGTCATTAAGAGGGAAAAGATGAACTATGGAAGGAAGTTAGCAAATAATATCAAAGAAGATACTAAAAGCTTTTTCAAGTATATAAAGAGTAAAAGACAGGTGAGAGTAGATATAGGACCAATAGAAAATGATACTGGAGAAATTGTAATGGGAGATGAGGAGATGGCAGAGGAACTGAACAAGTATTTTGCATCAGTCTTCACTGAGGAAGACAGCAGTATACCGGACACTCAAGGGTGGCAGGGAAGAGAAGTGTGCGCAATCACAATTACGACAGAGAAAGTACTCAGGAAGCTGAATAGTGTAAGGGTAGATAAATCTCCTGGACCAGATGGAATGCACCCTCGTGTTCTGAAGGAAGTAGCTGTGGAGATTGTGGAGGCATTTGCAATGATCTTTCAAAAATCGATAGATTTTGGCATGGTTCCGGAGGACTGGAAGACTGCAAATGTCACTCCGCTATTTAAGCAGGGGGAAAGGGAGCAAAACAGAAATTATAGACCTGTTAGCTTGACATCGGTGGTTGGGAAGTTTTTGGAGTCGATTGTCAAAGATGAGGTTACGGAGTACCTGGAGACATATGACAAGGTAGGCAGAACTCAGCAAAAGGAAAATCCTGTCTGACAAACCTATTACAATTTTTTGAGGAAATTACAAGTAGGCTAGACAAAGGAGATGCAGTGGATGTTGTATATTTGGATTTTCAGAAGGCCTTTGACAAGGTGCCACGCATAAGACTGCTTAACAAGATAAGAGCCCATGGAATTACGGGAAAGTTACATACGTGGATAGAGCGTTGGCTGATTGGCAGGAAACAGACAGTGGGAATAAAGGGATCCTATTCTGGTTGGCTGCCGGTTACCAGTGGTGTTCCACAGGGGTCCATGTTGGGGCCGCTTCTTTTTACGTTGTATATCAATGATTTGGATTATGGAATAGATGGCTTTGTGGCTAAGTTTGCTGATGATACAAAGATAGGTGGAGGGGCTAGTGGTGCTGAGGAAACAGAGAGTCTGCAGAGAGACTTGGATAGATTGGAAGAATGGGCAAAGAAGTGGCAAATTAAATACAATATTGGAAAGTGTATGGTTATGCACTTTGGCAGAAGAAATAAATGGGCAGACTATTATTTAAATGGGGAGAGAATTCAAAGTTCTGAGATGCAACGGAACTTGGGAATCCTCGTGCAGGATACCCTTAAGGTTAACCTCCAGGTTGAGTCGGTGGTGAAGAAGGCGAATGCCTTGTTGGCATTCATTTCCAGAGGAATGGAGAATAGGAGCAGGGATGTGATGTTGAGGCTCTGTAAGGCGCTGGTAAGACCTCACTTGGAGTACTGTGGGCAGTTTTGGTCTCCTTATTTAAGAAAGGATGTGCTGACGTTGGAGAGGGTGCAGAGAAGATTCACTAGAATGATTCCAGGAATGAGAGCGTTAACATATGAGAAACATTTGTCCGCTCTTGGACTGTATTCCTTGGAGTTTAGAAGAATAAGGGGGGACCTCATAGAAACATTTTGAATGTTGAAAGGCATGGACAGAGTGGATGTGGTAAAGTTGTTTCCCATGATGGGTGAGTCTAATACGAGAGGGCATGACTTAAGAATTGAAGGGTGCCCATTCAGAACAGAGATGCGAAGAAATTTTTTTAGCCAGAAGGTGGTGAATCTATGGAATTTGTTGCCATGGGCGGCAGTGGAGGCCAAGTCATTGGGTGTATTTAAGGCAGAGATTGATAGATATCTGAGTAGCCAGGGCATCAAAGTTTATGGTGAGAAGGCAAGGGAGTGGGACTAAATAGGAGAATGAATCAGCTCATGATAAAATGGCGGAGCAGACTCGATGGGCTGAATGGCCGACTTCTGCTCATTTGTCTTATGGCCTTATAATTAGCAAGATAGTCCTTTACTGTCAGATTGTTAGGTAAAATCTGCTATGCTATTCAATAAGATCACGGCCGATTTAGCTATACATACAAAACAACCAAATGAAATTGCATTTCACTTGACAACTGTACACCCACAAAATATATCAGCATATACAGCACACAAACTAAAATATTGTCATAAATATGTTAATAAAATATAATTCAATTTGCATGTAGTGCACAACACAGGTAAACAGTTATCAGTAAAAAGCTCTCTGTCTTAGTGGTGAGACCACAGTGGTGGCAGGGTATTCATTAGTCTCAGCCTGAGAGAAGAAACTGTTATCCAGTTTTGCAGTCCTCATCCTGATGCTTCTGTACCTCTTTTCTGATGGTAGTGGGTCAGAGAGAGATTGAGGGATGGTTGGTAGGGATCCTCAAGAATGCGTAGGGCCCTTCATCTGCAATGCTTCCGAAATGGGGTGTGGGGGGGGGGGGGTGGGTGAGGGAAACCCCGGTGATCCTTTTGGCTGTTTTTACTACCCTCTGTAGGGTCTTGCAGTCCAAAGCCTTTCAGTTCCCGTACCACAGAATGATGCAGCCAGACAGGACACTCTCGATGGTGCTCCTGTAGAAAGTTGTTAGAATCGGGGTGGGGAGCCTTGCACGCCTCAGTCTCCTCAGAAAGTGTGGATGCTGCTGTGCCTTTTTGACTAGTGAGGAAGTGTTGTGCGTCTAGGTTAGATCGTCCATTATGTACTCACCAAGGAACTTTGTGCTCTTCACACTCTCCACAGCAGAGCCATTGATGTGCAATGGAGAGAGGTCGACCTGCACCTCCCTGGTCCACAATCATCTCTCTTGTCTTGTCCACATTGAGACTCGTTATTATTCTTGCATCATTTGACAAGCCTGTCTGCCTCCTCTCTGCATGCTGACTCATCATTGTTGCTGATGAAGCCAGCCACTGTAATATCATCAGCGAACTTGATGTGGTTTGAGGTGGATCTGGCAGTGCAGTTGTGAGTCAGCAGGTTGAGCACACAGCCCTGGAGGAAACCAGTGCTCAGCATGATGGAGTTTGAGATATTACTGCCAACTCATTCTGACTGGGGTCTTTCCACCAAGAACTCCAAAATCCACTTACAGAAAGGGGGTTTGAGTCCCAGCGAGAACAGTTTACCCACCAGCCTCTGAGGAATGACTCTGAAGTTGATGAACATCGCTTTTTACATGGGACAGGATGGAGTGGAGGGACAAGTCTATGGCATCGTCAGTGGACTGGTTTGAGCAGCAGACAAACTGGATAGGGTTCAATGTAGCTGGATGGTGGGATTTTATACGATCTAATACCAGCCTCTCAAAGCACTTCATGATTGTTGAAGTCAGGGCCACTGGTAATCGTTTAGACCAGTTACCGTCATTCTCTTGGGCACTAGAGAATGCAGGAACAGTGGACTGCTTTAACGAGATGTTACAGATAACCGTAAAGACTTCTGTTAGCTGGACCTCACCATCCTTCAGCAACCAACCAGGTATGTTGAATGGCCCCACTGCTTAGTGTGGGTTTACCTGGCTATGACCTTCCTCAGCTTGGCAGTGGCCAGACAGGGTGCCTGTTCCTCAGGAAGAGAGGAGGTTTTCCTCAATGTCACATCATTCAATGCGTCAAACCATGCATAGGTGGCATTCAGCCTGTCAGGAAGGAAGGCGTTGCTGTTGTTGACACACAGGGTGGAATATTTATGGTTTATATACCTTGCCATATGCACCACCTGTCCTTGGTGTCTGTGAAAAACCATCCTGTCCCCCGATTTGAAGGCAGCCTCCTGATCCCTAAGCAGTGCACAAACCTCTGTAGTTAGCCATAGATTCTGGTTTTCCCTGGCAGTGTGTTTAATCATGGTAACATCCTCAATGCATTTCCATATATAGCCAGTCACCGATCTCACATATTCATCAATGTTGACATGATGATCCTGGGTGGCCGCCTCCCTGAACTTGCTGCAGTCCATGCTTTCGAAACAGTTGGCACCTTCTAGCCAGGTCCGCATCTCCCTGTCAACTGGTTTGACTTATTTAACCACTGGTCTGTATGCAGGGATTAGCAAAATGGATATGTGGTCTGAGTATCCAATTGCAGAGGGAGGTACAGAGCTCCTGGTTTTGATACTTGGGCAATCAGCTTGCCAAGCATCTTCATTTCATCCACCTTAACTGCTAGAATCGCCTGGTGGTCAGCCATTTTAATTTCATTTTCCATTCCCACACTAACATATCTGTCCATGGCCTCCTCTTCTGCGAAGTTGAGGCAAGATGCAGATTAGAGGAATGATGCCTCATATTCCATCTTAGCAGTCTCCAGAGTGACTGCATCAGTATCAATTTCTCTAATATGCTATCCACTCCCCTCTGTCCTCCCCCCTCCCCTCCACCTTTTCCCTTATCCTTTAGGCCCCTATATTCCTTCTCTTTCCCCTCCCCTGCCCTCACGACTTGTTCACCACCTTCCCTTCCTTCCTCTTGTTCTCCTCCTTCTTCCCTTTATTCCATGGTGTACTATTCTTTCCTCTCAGGTTCCATATTGTTCAGCCCTTTGCCTCTTCTACTGATCACTTCCTAGCTTCTCACATCATTCCCTCTTCCCCCTGTCACTTGGATTCACCTATTACCTGTTAACTCATGCCCTGCCCTTTTGTTCTGCCTTCTACCCTGTTTCTTTCCAGTCCTCATGAAGGGTCTCAGACTAAGACATTGACTGTTAGCTTCTCTCTCGCCATATGTGGTGCCTGATCTGTTGAGCTACTCCGGCATTTTTGTGTTACACATGTACTGAGTCAGAGTAATACAGTAGGAAAACAGGCCCTTTGGCCCAACTGGTCTGGGCTGACCACAGTATCTTCCTTGCTAGTCCCAGTTTGCCTGTGTTTGGCCCATAACCCTCCAAACCCTTCCCTTGCCTATACCTATCTAAATGCTTCTTAAATGTCGCAATTATAGCTGCCTCAACCACTTCCTCTGGCAACTCCTTCCAGGTACTTCTCAGGATCCCTTTAAATCTCTCCCCTCTTGTATCTGCACTGTCTGTTTTAGAACTCTTCAGCTCTAGGGAAAAGACCATCACCAACATACCCCTTATGATTTTATAAACTTCTGAGTTCATCCCTCATTCTCCTGCATTCCAAGGAATAAAGATCCATTGTGGCCAACCTCTTCCTATAACTCAGGCCTTCTAGTCCAGCAGCATCCTAGAAAATCTCTTCTTCACCCTCTCCAGCTTGGCCTTGTCTTTCCTATAACTGGGGGACCAAAGCTCTACACGACACTCCAAGTGTGGTCTCACCACTGACATGTATAACTGCAACATAATTACTCCTGAACTCGAAGCCCTGACTGACGAAGACCGGCATGCAAAATACCTTCTCCACCGCGCTGTCTACTTGCGTGGCTGCTTTCAGTGCTCTGTGCATTTTTACTCCCAGGTCCCTGTGTTGGACAACATTGGTCACTACCCTGCTATTCACTGTATAGGTTCTATCCTGGTTTGACTGTCCAAAATACATCACTTCACACTTACTTCAGTTGAAATCCTTTTGTAATTAACTACATTCAACTGCAGTAATTATATCTGTTAGAAACATTGCCAATCCCTTCGCTTTGCTTATTTTCCTCTCATTTTTGAAGATTTTATAATACAAAGTATTTCACTTCATAGTTAAGTTTTAAAAGCAGGAAATAGAAGTAGTAAAGTGAAATCCTATCAGAGGATATGAAGTTTTAATTTCTATAAATAATTTTTCAACTTTCTTATACATGACATCATTTTGTAGCCAGGACTTGGACACATCTGTTTCCTGCTTTCAGTCTTTTTGAAAATGGTGTTTTATGATGTGTTTTTTTTAAGAAAAAGAGAAGCTTGGCAAATGATTTGTGCAGAAATGAAACTGCTGTGTAGCACAGATCATTTATGTGGAACCACTGCCTCTAGAGACCAAAAGAGCTCAAAATAGAAATGCTTTAAATGTGTGATGAAGCTGAGTTTGTCTTTTTTGAAATTGCATTTGAATCCACGTGATAAAAATGGAAAATGTTAACCAGGCTTGCTTTGTATAAAGAATATTAAACTAGTAATAGAAGTGTGTGTTGACTTGGCTGGGGTGGGGAGGAAGTACTTGTTTATTATCGCTGTTGGCAGGATTTTTTTTTCATTCTCCACCCTTCTGCCCCAAGTCCAAATTTCAAAATGTTGATGACTTTTATAACCACTTGTTTACCGAAGTACCATGTATATAAAATTTGGTGTTGAGTAAAATTACAGATCAAACTATGTTATGGGATAGATTCTAAGTTGTTTACTCGTCTTTAGTGTTTAACATTGAATCGTAGAACTAATATCTTGAACTAAATTTTTCACTGTACTATGTCGCATTATACCTTCAAAAGTTTTTCTTTGTTCTCTCCAGAGATGCTGCCTGATCTGCTGAGTGTTTTAGGCATTTTTATTCTTAATATTTGAAATTTTTAACATCTGAAGTAAATCCAATTTTTATACACCCCAATTGTTTAGCTGACCATTTTAATGTAAAATTCAGTTATTAGGTCTAGTTAATCATAACAGATGAATTCCTGCAAATTCTCTCATAAAATAAAGGTGACTGTTAGACAAGCAAACGTTAACTAACCAAATTTTGATTGGGATCATTATCAGACATTTGTTGTCTAAGAGGTTTGCAGTTTTCTGGCTTAGAAAACTCATCAAACCTCCTTAGAAAACTCATCAAACCTCTGTTTGCAGGTTGTCAGATATTTGTTTATCACTTGTCGGCAGCAGGCTGTTAATTCATGCCCTGTGGTTTGGCCTTTATAACTGATTTGGTTCAAGAATATTAAACCCATATATGCAGACTTGCCCTGATAATTGTATTGAATTTGTTGTGTTATATTAACGTGTGTTTATTGATTTCATTTAATTTTGGCGTAACAGTACGTGTCATTTATTTTACACAGGATGTGGAAATACTAGCATTTATTGACCATTCCTACTTGCCCCTGAACTGGGAAAGATTATATTGGTCTGTAGTCACAGTGGAGGCTACTTGAATAAATAAATTAGGAGGGAAAATATAGGGGAGTGGCATAAGAAATGATCACTGTTTACACAATTAAGGAAAATCTCAGAGCATTTTATCAGTATAAGAGAAAGTTCCATCTGTTGTTTCCTGCCCACTTTCCCAGTTGATTTCCGTTCTGTTGAAATGTTCTTTACTGACCAATTTTAGTATACTTAGTTGTTAAGAGCACAAAGTTGGAATTAAAAGAGAAGCAGATGTCAGTAAATATTGTGAAAGATTGGGTATGAGTAAAGCTGCAAAAGCAGAACTGCAGGTGTAGAACTCTGGAGTCACATAAGAGAAACTTGATTATTGTGATTTGAGAATTTTCAGTGAAAGAATAGACAAATTGGATGTCAAAATAACTTGTTTTAAAATAAAGTCAAGTGATTGTCCAGATTAAAGGCTCAACAAACTGCTGCTGCAACATATCCGAATTTTTTTTTCAATCCAATGGATAAGTGAGGTTTTTCGAATGTTGTTTTTATAATGTAGTAATTGCTCCCCTGGAGGAAATTAAATATTTTGAAATGCAGAAAAGATTTTAATGAAACATCCTATGAATGTGGTTGATCTTCTAGACACAGAAAAGATGTTTTTAATAATGAAGCTCCATTAGCAATTAACTTAGTAATGAAAATAGAGAATATAAAATGTGACAGAGCCATAAAGATGTTTATGAATTTGGATTTTTAGATATAGTAGAAAATGTTTATCTTAGTGGTTTAAATGTTAAATATCCTACTTACTGGTTTCTTCCCACCCATCCCAAATTGCAAGTACATTTCAAAGAGGTTAGTCCTATCTACAGAATCCAGATGAAATGAGTAGATACAAATATGTTAACTATAAATATCTATCTGATCACTTTACTCACCAAATAAATAGTTTCTATGATGTAGTGTGGATTTTAGCTGTTGCTAGATCGCTTATTTGAAAAAAAAACAAGTGTTAACTTAAAACCATTGATTTTGTTTTTGTTTTTACTGTGTTTTAGTCGAGGCAAATGAAGTAATGAAACTGAGAACCATAACACAGGAACCAGCAGATGTGAAATTAGAAGATGTGAAACCAGAATGTGTAATCTTCCAAAAGACAGAGTTACTAAGCACTAATGTCCACAATGGGCTTCCGGATCCCCAGCCTGCTCTAAAACCAGGGACTGGAGAGAAAGAAAAGGATGTAATGGTTCATAACATACAACAACTTGCAATGAATGGTGAAATAGGTGATTCAAAGCAATTGTGTTATTTAGTGCATTATGAACAATGACCAAGCATGTTTCAAATAAGTAATAGCCATTATTACAAAGGTTTGTTTACTGTAGTAAGAAAGCTTTTGTTCTGACATTTGAATTCTCAACATTAAAGTGATTAAGGAGAAGAGAAATATTTTTGATTATATAGTAATATAGACATTTTGTTGGCTTTTTACAAGGAATACATTTTAAGATTTGAATCTGTTTTAGACAAAGAAATTTAATGTACTTCCTCAATCATGAAAGCATTAAAATCCTCAGGAGAAATCCATTCACTTTTATATTTATCTCTAAATTGTCTATTTTTGTTAATAATGGCTACTGGATAAATAATGCTAACCTAAAACAGATGTTCACTTGTTTCTGACACATGCTTCTAGAATATAATTTACATTTATTTTGAAATGGATTTTTAATCACTGATATGCTAACACTGGAAAGTATAAACTTGAGTAAGCTGTTTAGCTTGATAATGAAGGAAATCCATATGGATTAGCTACCTCAGGCCTGTGTCAAGAGTCCTTTTTTATGCCATGGACTAGTACTATTAAGTAAGGGGTCTGTGGACCCCAGGTTGGGAACCCGTGCTCTAGACAAACTGAGCGTTATAATCAACAGGCATGAAACATTGAACCCTGATGCTTTCCCCATCATTTTGGGGGATTTTAACCGGGCCAACTTGAAAAAGTCTCTAAATAATTATCGCCAACATATCACTTGTGGAACCAGAGGAGCCAACACACTGGACCACTATTATAGTACCATTGACAATGCTTGCCGTGCCATCCCATGGGCACACTTTGGAAAGTCTGATCTCCTGGCTGTACTTCTACTCTCTGAGTATAGGCAGAGACTGGAGACCACAACACCAGTAGTGAAGACCAAGAAGGTAAGGTCAAGGGTGATGGAGGAGTACTTACATGACTGTTTTGAGTCAGTGGACTGGACATTATTCAGGGATTCATTTTAAAGTCTGAATGAATACACTACAGTTGTCCCTGACTTCATTAACACCTGTGTGGATAAATGTATGCCTTTGTGAACTTACTGTACATACCCAATCAAAAGCCGTGGACGTACCAGGAGATCCGTGGTCTACTGAGGCTAGATCTATGGCATTCAAGTCTGGTGATTAAGGACTATATAAGAAGGCCAGGTATGACCTATGGAGGGCTATCTCAAGAGCAAATTAACAATTCCAATTGAAGTTAGAGGTGGAATCGGATGCATGTCAACTCTGGCAGAGTTTGCAAGACATTACATTCTACAAAGCGAAAACCAATAGCGTGAATGGCAGTGATGTTTCACTCCCTGAGGAGCTCAACATCTTTTATGCTTGCTTTGAAAGGGAGAATAAAACTACAGCTATGAGGATTCCTGCAGCATCCACTGACCTTGTGTTCTCCGTCTCATCAGAACATCTTTTAAGAGGTTGAAATCTCACAAGGTGACAGGCTCGCGTGCAGTACATGATAGAGCTCTGAAAACGTGTGCCAAACAACTGGCAGGTGTGTTCAAAGACATTTTCAATCTCTCATTGCTGCAATTGGAAGTTCCCAGCTACTTCAGTAATCATGCCATGTCCAAGAAGAGCTGAATGAGCTGCCTTAACGACTATCATCCAGTAGCACTTGCATTTATGGTAATGACGTGCTTCGAGAGGTTGGTTATGGCTAGAATCAACTCCTACATAAGCAAGGACTTGGACTCACTGCAATTCGCCTACCACTACAATAAGTCTATAGCAGATGCAATCTCATTGGCTCTTCAGGTTGTTTTGGATCACCTGGACAGTACTAATTCTTGCGTCATGCTGTTGTTTATTGACTACAGCTCAGCGTTAAACATATCATTCCTACAATTCTATTGCAAAAGCTGCAAAACATGGGCCTCTGTATCTCCTGCTGCAAATAGATCCTCGACTTCCTCACTGGAAGACCAGTGTGTGCGGATCGGAAGTAACATCTCTACTTCGCTAATAATCAACACTGGCACACCTCAAAGATGTATGCTTAGTCCACTGCTCTACTCTCTCTACGTCCATGACTGTGTGGCTAGGCACAGCTTAAACGCCATCTATATATTTGCTGATGACATAACTGTTGTTGGCAAAATTTCAGATGGTGACAAGAAGGCATAGAGGAGCGAGATAGATCAGCTGTTTGAGTGGCATCGCAGCAAAATCTTTGCACTCAACATTAGTAAGACCAAAGAGCTGATTGTGGACTTCGGAAAGGGTAAGACAAGGAAACACACACCAGTCCTCATCGAGGGATCGGAAGTGGAAAGTCTGAGCAATTTCAAATCCCTGGGTGTAATATCTCAATATCTATCCTGCACCAACATATCCATTCAATTACAAAGAAGACATGACAGCGGCCATATTTCCTTGGGAGTTTGTGGAGATTTGGTATGTCACCAAAGACACTCGCAAATTTCTACAGGTGTACCATGGAAAGCATTCTAACTGGCTGCATTACCATCAGCTATGGAAAGGAGTCACTGCACAGGATCAAAATAAGCTGCAGAAAGATGTAAACTCAGTCAGCACTAGCCTCCCCAGCATCCAGGACGTCTTTAAGGAGCAATGCCTCAGAAAGGTGGCATTCATCATTAAGGACCCTGATCATCCGAGACATGCCCTCTTCTCATTACTACCAACAGGGAGGAGGTACAGATTCTTCCCGTCTGCCATCAGATATCTGAATGGACATTAATCCCAAGAACACTACCTCACTTTTATTTTCTCTTTTTGCTCTACATATTTAATTTATATATTTATATATTTATAGTAATTTACAGTTTTTATTATGATTTACAATGTACTGCTGCCACACAACAAATTTCATGACATATGCCAGTGATATTAAACCTGATTCTGATTCTGATAACTAGGAGATGCATCCTACTGGCATAATTAAAACCCAAGTTTTAAGTGAATGCCAGCTTGCTAGTAATTTTATAGAGGCTCATAGTGTTCAGTTTGTTGAATGAACTTACCTCAGCTAAATAAGTTATTTTGGAACAGACCTCTTTCATTATCAATGCTATGTTGTTTATATGTTCTCCAATAACTTTTTAAAGAATGCTTAGAATTCTTAGTTTTGCCATTTCTACTAAAATTTCCTGTCTGTCCTTCAAGTGCGTTCCATAAACCCATTGTGTAGTTGTATATTTCATCATAAAACATATTGAGTTCAGTTGGTCCACCATTTTGATGTTTTGATTTGTGTCTGCTACTGTTTGGATCCTTGAGCTGCACTTTGAAAATTTTATAAGCTTTCCCCCTTGATTGACCTTGACAATTTATGCAGTATGTAAATACAGTTGCCTCCACTTGCCTATTTAAAACTTGCTTTAAATGCAGGTTGCCATACAAAACATCACAACCAAGCTAGAGGCCAGTGAGAAATACCATTAGTACCTCTAAAGTTTCAAGTACAAAGGTTTGAACTTTTTCTGAATCTGTATTTCTGGACAGGAAATGTACAAAACGGTCAGCTGCTTGCTGCTGTCATCTCCTAACTTTATTACCATCTTTAATTACTCAGCAATCTGCTTTGATTTGTTTTCATCCTTTGTTTCTAGTGTATTGCCTTTTACAATTTCCCTGCTGCCTTTGCACTTGTGTACTAAAATCTAAACACATTCTAAGTATTCACTCTCCCACATCCTTGACATCATTAATTTCTTTACTTCATTTGGTTTCCTTCTGTCCTTTTCCCCCTTATAATCCACGTTACTTTAATGTCCTTGGATCCTTCTTGCATTGACTTCCTCACACTTCAATTCTGTTGCTGTTTTACAATAACAGCCTAGACTTTAAGTGGATAAAAGAAACAAGTAGAATTAACCACATAATATATTGATGGAACATTCTTTAAGTTTATCTTCCAATGCGTTAGAAAAATTTACTGTGCAGTGCATTTTGATTCAAAGTAATTATTAATGTATAAATTGCTTTACCTTAAAAATAACAGATTTATTTTTAAATGTCAATGAAAATAATTGTTGCTTATTTTAAAAATGTCCATTTTTAAAAAGGTTACCTTTCAGTTTTAGTTGATGACTTAAATACCTTATAATTTTGGACAAAACATTAAACATTTTACTTAAGCACAAAAATAGCCGTTTTAGTTTCACATCTGTTTCTCTGCAACCAGGGGTAAATATGAAGTGGGTGCAGATAGATGATTGACTTATATATTTATGTGGGGTGTATTTAATAATGTGCCCCTCTAAAATTAAAACTTTCCCTAATGTATTTTAAAATTTCCTCTTACCTATTCTCATTTCTTTTCAACAATTACAATTTAGTCTGCCTTTATCTCAACATCAACTGCACTCATTCTCTCCGAAGTGTACTGATAGAATTGGATAAACACTCTCATTACACCTGAACCAGTCACTTCCTTGCTTTTACCACATCATGTAAATTTGTAAATTACCACAACTTGTAAAGGTCTGTGATCCTGGATGTATTTGTTTTGATCTTTTTTTCCTGTTTTGTCACCTTGAAAGGATTTGTATATTGGAACAATGTTTGCTATTAATTATATCAATAGTTGAAAGTATCACTTGGAGGTTATCAGCTGTATCTACCCATTTCCTTTGGCCTTTTTTTCCAGTCTGAAAAGAAGCTATTCCTTGTTAATACAACTCCTTTTAAGCATGGTATGTGGCACAGCAGAAGTTTGCCAGCATCAAGGACAGTGCAGCCTATAATTACCATCCCGTTGATCACTTTGAACATTCACTCTCTCCTACTGGTTCACAGTGGTTTAAGTATATACCATCTACAAAATGTACTGCGGTTATTCATCTGAACTCCTCCATCAGCGTGTCTCTGACAGGTAACAAAAATGATGAAGGCAGCAGGTTCATGAATTCACAACCACTTGTGGTTTCCCTTTCAAAAGGCTACATAAGTACATATTGTCAATGCATTCCTCTCAATAGCTCTTGCTGTTATCTTATCACAAAATGGAGTCATTGCTGGTTGTATTCTTAAAAAAAAAATATGGAAACCCCAGCAGAAATTTTGTAAGAGATTAACTGTGCTTAAAATGATGAATGCCCATTATCTCCTCAAAAACATACATCTATCAAAGGAATTTGGGGTTACAAGATTGCCTTTAATAAATCTCTTCCCACTTTCCTTCAGTAATCTGTGTAGTTAAATAACTATTCGTTTTGACTCTGATTCTTGCTTCTGCTGGTTTCCTCAACTCAGACTAAAATTAACTGACCTTAATTTGCAGTGTTATTGCTAGTGTCTGATAAATCTTACTGACATACATTTCTTGTCTAATCTCAATGACATCATATTTTATTGGTGTTAATCATATTTCATTGGTCCTTCAATTACAGATGGTCTAGAAAGCCAAGATGGTGACCATGCAGGAACTCAGCACCTTGCTAGTGATTCAGATAGTGAGGTTTATTGTGATTCAATGGAACAGCTGGGAGCTGATGAGGTAAATCACAATATATTGAACTTGGATAAAGCCTTGCCACTATGTATTGTACTGCTTTTTAAGTGGAATGTTGTCCATGCAATAAAGTATAATCCAAAATGAAATGAAGTTGTGTTAATTGAGATAATGAATATATTTCGACACCAGCCAGATACTATTGCAGCCATCAAAATAAGAACAGAGTATTAAGGACATAAAATGTTTGACCTGTTATTGACTTTGTAACTTTATTTGAAGTTACAAGGTCATTTGATAGATAGAAATTTGCAGCTTACTTTTGAAGCAGATAATTTGGCCTTAAGTACTTTCATATGAATTTGGAGCTGAGTATGCACTGGTGTAGGACTCCGGACTCAGGGTTGATGTAGTTCCTACAATTCTACTCCCTGGGGATTTCATCATAGTGTTCGGGGAGGCGGCGGTGGGGGGGGGGGTGTGTTGGGAGTTGTGTCTGTGGAAATGCAGGAGGCCGCAGCTACTGGAATCTGAAGGAACAAATGATCTGGTGGAGGAACTCAGTGTAGCTGGTACTTGAGTGATTGAGTTCCTCCAATGGATTGCTTGTTCAGAGTCCGGCATTAAGTTTTGTGACATGGCTTCCACTGTGCTCCTCCTGGTCTTTGTGCATAATGGTCTTTTCAAGAGTATTCTAAGGATCCTTGAGGACTACTGGCAGGTATCCAGGGAAACAGTGTGATGAGCTGCAAGGTGGGACATAAGCAAGAATGCATGGGCAATGAGTTTAGCCCAGTGGGTCAGATATTCTGCATCGCTGATTTGAAACAAAAAAACTACACATGGTTCAGTTATATTCTGTGAGGAAGGAAATTCATTATTCCATGATCTGGCCCACATGTGACCACAGATCAGTAATATAAAATGGGAAATAAAGTTTATGTATTAATATTTTGTTTTTGTTTAAGTTGCAGTATCATATCACCTAGATGATCATGAAAATTATAGAAGTAATGTAGGGTTTGGTTTTACTTTTTTAGATTTTGGGAGCTGACTGCACTGTCAGTAATGATTTTAACAGTTCTCAGATGATCTCAGAGTTTGAACACAGTCAGCTGTTAAGCAATCAAAGTAGTTGCAAATCAGAATTGGAATGTTCTATAAAGTCTCATCGGAATCCTGGGATAATAAGGCCACCAGATTTGGGAAAAGGTGGTGTTACCCATGGTGGTGAAGAAACAAAATCAAGTGGAAGCGGTCCTCAGAAAGAGAAAGTAATCAGCAAAAGACCAGAGTTTCATATGCCCAGGAGAGGTCAGGGTATGTTTTTCATTTACTTGATGTGTTTCCCCAAAAATGTCAGAAGGTTTTAACTTTCTTGAGGGACTGTGTGTTTTGTTTCTGTAATGTGTTTTTTTTTACTCCTTGCAAAGCTTTACTGCTCTTGCATATTTCCCCGCTGTTTCAAGATAATGACCAATTGCAAAGGATTTCTCAACTAATATATAGTCATGTTCCATTGTGTGAATAAATAATATCTGGAGATCAAACATGAGAATGAAATAGCCCTCACCATTTTCATGAAACAATTTTCATGAAAAATTCTTGGTTACATCCATTTAGTATCTCTTTAGCTTTTAAATACTGTGTATGTGGGAACTGCAGTGTTATAACTATAGCAAACGAAATGGCTAAGAAGCACCATTAGCAAACAATTGGGAAGAGGAAGTTAAACTACGGGAAGATGGATCATGGAACTTTTATCAGGAGCTTCATAGTTGTAGAAAGGCATCCTATGTCGTGTCAAGGAATTTTTTTTTGATCAGCAAATCTGCTAATGATACTGAGATTAGGGGTGTAGTGGGCAGCAAGGAAAGCTATCAGTGATTGCAGCAGGATCTGGACCAGCTGGTAAAATGGGCTAAAAAATGGAAGATGGAATTTAATACAGGTAAGTGTGAGACGTTTGTCCTCCCAAAGTGCAACCAGGGTAGGTCTTACACAGTGAGTAGTAGGACACTCAGGAATGTGGTAGAACAGAGGAATCTGGGAATACAGATCCATAATTCCTTGAAAATGGTGTCATAGCTAGATAGGGTCATAAAGAGAGGTTTTGGCACATTGGCCTTCATAAGTCAAAGTATTGAATACAGGATGTTTTGTTGAAGTTGTATGAGTTATAAGTGAGGCCTAATTTGGAGTATTGTGTGCAGTTTTGGTCACTGGAAAGATGTCAATAAGATTGAAAGAGTACAGAGAAAATTCACAAGGATGTTACCCAGAGTTACAGGGAAATGTTGAAAAGGTTAGGATTTTATTCTCTAGTGTAGGAGAATGAGGACAGATTTGATATAAGTATACAAAATTGAGAGATGTAGATCGAATAAATGTAAGCAGGCTTCTTCCATTGAGGCTGGATGAGACTACTAGAGGTCATGTTAAGAGTGAAAGATGAAATGTTTAAGGGGAACATGAGGGGAAACCTTACTGAGAGGGTTGTGAAAATGTGAAATGAGCTGCTAGCAGTAGTGGTGGATGCAGGTTTGATTTCAACAACTAAAAGAAATTTGAATAGCTACATAGATGGGTGGGGGTGTGGAGGGCTAGGCAGATTAGTTCGGCCTGTACTAGGTGGACTAAATAAGCTATTTCTGTGCTGTAGTGTTCTATGACTCTATCACAAAATAATTCCAATGAATATACTTCTTAAATGTTGCATTTCTACCTACCTCAACCACTTCCTTTAATAGTTCATTCCAGGTATGCACTACCTTCTGTGTAAAGAAGTTACATTTTCAAGTTTCTTCTATCTGCACCTTCTAGTTTATACTCCCCAATCCTAGTGACTATGACAATACCGCTCGTGATTTTGTACACTTCTTTGAGGTCACCTCTCACCCTCATACACTACATCTAGCGTGACCACTTTCTCCAATAACTCAGGCCTTCAAGTCCAGGTAGCATCATTGTAAATCTCTTTGGCCCCCTCTGCTGTTTGAAAATGTGTTTTGATTACAGGGTGACTAACACTGTACACAATACTCAAAGGAAAGTTTACATATTGACAAAATGCATATCTTGAAGATTGAATTTGCATTTCCTGTAAATTCAAGAGATTTAGTAACCATTGGTCTTTCTTGAAAATTTGGTGTGATGGCTCTGTTTCACTGCAAAGATTTGTCTGATATTACTTTTTATGTTGCAGGTAACAGGATTCAACAGTCTGCAGAGGGTTTTCAGCCTGGACAGCTGGGAAATGGTGGTGACGAAGAGCGAAGCGGGTCAGAGCAGATACAGAAAGGCAATGTAAATGAACAGATTGCAATAGCAGTCATCAGGCTGCAGGAAGATATGCAGAGTGTGCTGGAACGACTTCATATCTTGGAAACAGCAGCTGCTACTCGGGTAAGAATTAATCATAGTTAACATAAGTGACAGCAATAGTACCCAATGTGCTGTGCTAGTCATATGTCTACAATTCATGATTTTGGGTAAGATCACATGGTGCAGCCCTAGGGTGGTTCATACTATATTCTGATGAACTAAGGAATAGTTCATGAAATAAGGCACATGAATTTGCATCATCATGTTTTCCCAATCTTTACTAGCTTACAGTGAAATGTGGGAATGTCTTTTTCTATATAGAATAGGGGGAAAAAATTGGCAAATTACGATTACAGTGGTGGCAGAAGCCGCAACGTTTGGGGAGAAATATAAAAGTTACTGAAAATACTCACAAGGAAAGGAAAGGCAAAAGAATTCCTTTGAATATTAGCTGATATGGGCATAATTTCACAGAAATTAGTAGTGGAATGTTTATTTGCACAAGTTTTACTTATTTTTCACTAACCTAAGAAATAGGAGCAGGAGTCGGGCATCTTGCCTGTCGAGCCTGCTCTGCCATTCAATAAGATCATGGCTGATCTGGCCATGGACTCATCTTCACCTCCCTGCCTTTTCCCCATAACCCTTAATTCCCCTACTGTGCAAAAATTTGTCCAACAGTGTCTTAAATTTGAGGTTTTATTGCAGGCCAGGTCAGAAAATGCCCAGTGTGATTCAGCCCATTATGGACGTGTTAAGGTAATTGTTGCAAATGCATTTCAAATAATTTTAATGAGCAAATTTTGAAATAGCTCTGATAAATTTGTAATTTTTCTGACTACAGAATTCGTTTGTCTCAGGACATGTTTTCATAAGCAAGAAGAATAATGACCCTCAGTGATTAATTTTTATTTACATTTTAAATTTGCTTTAAATTTTGTAACAAGACACTAAATGTGGTTAAATTGATTATTTAAAGTTTGGGTGTTGTCTATAATTTTAAATTGCATCTGTTTTAGGAAATAAAGTGCTGAAACTCTATTGCGCTTTTAAAAAACTTTTTTTTAATCTAGGGTTCAACTTGGTGGCCCTTTGATGTGTCTGGCCCTACTATAGCATTTGCAGTTCTTTGGCCTTTTATTGTGCAACTCTTGGTACATTTTTATTTTCAAAGGAGGAAGAGGTAATTTAAATTGAGTTCATTTGATCTATGCTTGCCATACAAATAACTGCAAGTGTAATGAACTTTTCTTGTTTTGTGTTCTCTGTTACAGAAAATTGAAATAGGCATTTACCTGGGATTGCAAAGATTATCTTTAAGACTACAGACTCGTGGAATTAGACAAAATAGGTGTCTGTCAAGATGGTTTCCAATTATGCATTCAGCAGTATTTAATCTTCATTTTGCTTTAATACTACCATGAATGCATACTATACATAACCAAAATCTTTGGTACTACTGTACTTGAACCAAATAATTCATTGTGGATGAATTTAATAATTATATTGATTTTTTAATTGTGACATAGTAAACACTATCTGTCTAATTGCTTGAGGTATAATTAAAATGGATTTTAGGTGGAAACCTGACAATTTATTTTCTTCCCTTTTTCAATGTTTGTCACTAGAAGTCAGTTGTTTTAGTGTACCATATCTGATTCTGTGGTTCATATCATTAAGGAATTAGTGTAAAATCATTGAAGAATGGCAACTTGTCTCAGTGACCAGGCCAATATACTCTCAACCAACTCCCCCCAAAAATTTACCTGATCCTTTCAATTGGCGTTTGTGAGAGATGATGTGCACACATTGTCAACATCACTGCAATTCATAAACTCCACTGCTCATAAAGCAACTTTGGACATACTAAGATGTGATCCAACATAATACGTTCGTTGCTTTGTATGATCAGTTTCTCTCAGATCAAAAATAGCTGCCAGATGAGCAGTAATGTTGATCTAGATTTTTTGTGATCCAACAGAGTAGTTTGACACATTGATCAATTTATTTGAATGATGTGTCAGATATGTTTTCTGGAAATTGTGATTTTGTTCAACACAAAGCCATATGTGGTAAGTATAGCACATGCAAAATGGCAGTGAAATTTGATAAAGTGGAGATCTACTGAGGAGATGGTGTTTACACGTCCTTTCTAATGCATGTAACTTTATTTAATTGTCAGCTGTGAAATCTAGTCGCATCATTGCTGTTAATAGTTGTACAAGTTATAGATTATGAAACCAAGTGCAATATTTTTCAATTTCATTGCGTTTAAAAAATACATTGTAAAATAGTTAACAAATTTAGTACATATTTTAAAATGACTTGCGATAACCAATTTATTAAAGCACACTTAATATTAAAACATTTTTATGATTACTAAGAGTTTGGCCACTATCTTGGTACCCTGTTTAAGATAACAATTAAGCATGAAAAGTCATAGCTATAGCTTGAAGCACAATAAAAAATATTTTTATCATGAGCCACAATTTGGCTGGAAATACTGTTTCTTTTTTTTTCCAAAGCTACTGCGTAGGGTTTATCCCTATTATACCAGTTGTGGAAACATTTAGCTGTTCTAACATAATCAGTGTGATGAAATAATTTAACTTAATTGCTATGCAAAAATTTGAGGTAGGGAGTGATTTAAAAGAATTTCAACATGTTAACAATCTTAATTTAGTTGCAGGGAGCAGGAACCAGAATAATTTGGCTTCTGTAAAGGTAACTGGAACTAGGTGAACTATAAATAAACGAATTCAAAAATATAACCATGTATGTCTTACAGTGATAGAATGGTGGCAGTCCACACTCTGATTTGGTCATGGTTTTTAACAATATAGGAAGCAGACACAAAAACATTGCCATTGTAGGACTGAAAGTGGATTGTTTTCTTAGTGGAGAGATTACATTCATTAATCAGGGATAGAATCTTGGGAGAAGTGTAGATTTTGAGACTATGATGTTGGGCTGTAAAGTCTTACCAAAGCAATCTGATGATGCAGCTTTGAGAGTATCAGTAGAAGCGTGAAAGCAGTAAAATTGAGGTAGTGACTTCAAATTGTTCCCAATGAATAATTACAGATGAGAAAATGAGACTCCTTCACAACTCAAAAGTTATTTGTGTAGGAATGTGTAAATTAGTTCAGAGAGGACGATACCTGGCTACAACTGTTTTGGGAAATAGAGAAATATGGCTGATCTGATTGCAAACTCAATTCTGCATTCCAGTTTACCCTTAGAAACCCTTCATTCTGTTAATCAAAATTCTGTCTACCTCTGCTTTAGTATTTAAACAATCTGCTACTACTATTTTTGAGGGAGAGTTCTGTTGGTGTGTAGAATTAAAATTGAAGGTTGACCCATTAAAGAAATGTGAAGTGAAATTTGTTCTAAATTACCACACATGAAGAAATAGTCTCTACACCTCTACCCAGTCAAGATTCTTTAGTTGGCTACTAGTCTAACTTGTCCACACTTTCATTGAGACAATAAGCTCACTCCAGATATTAGTCGGTTAAACCTACACTGCTTCCATTTTATAAATATCTATCCTTTATCAAGGACAGATGAAGACGGTCACTTGTAGAGTTTTAAGTGCCAGTTTTAAAAAGCCCAAAAGCTTGTCAGCACTTTCTGCTATTCGTGATATATTTGGGTTATTAGGTACTTTTGCCAATAAAAAGTTAGGTTTGAGCAGAGCAGCCATTGTGTGAGTGGGGAACTGAGGGTGACTCAAGAGACTTCTGCAAGGAGTGGTGGAGGTTAGGCACTTGTCCTTGTCAAGTTTCTCTTTCTTTTAGTGTACAGTTCATTCAGGAGAATGAGGTGGTGATAGATAAGAGCTACAGGGCGGTAGTCACACTTAAATTGCAGGGGGCAGATAGCACAGCATACCTTATAACCCTCAATAACAACTGGTTACTTCTTGTGGGGGGGGGGGTGGGAGAGAGGAGGAATCCATCCGATTGAATCTAGTAATAGGTTAGGCAAACTAGTGCTGGCTAATGTACAAACGTTTGTAATTATGCTTGGTTATAACAAATGTGGCATTTATTAAATCTAATGTATGTTTAAAGCATTAGTAAAAATCTAGTAGTGAACTGACTCAATTGTTGAGGACCTTTAACATGTTTATAAATGTCCTTGGAAGAATTTCTCATTTTCTTCTTCCACTCCTGTCATTTGAACATTTTTTTAAAAAATCAAAAATATATATCCAGTTCATTCCATAGCATACAGCACGAACAAAGTACTCTAGTGGCAGAACTATGTATGGAAAGGTAAATGTTCAAACAACATTTGCATTTCAAGTTTGCTCCTCTATTACAGAAATCCTAGTAACACCCACCAGTTTTGTTTATTTAAAATCACCACATAGATTACATAATCTAATATAAAACAAAGTGCATTGAAATAGAATGTTGTGTGCTGTCAAAACATATGATATATTTGATTATGCAGGTTTTTCAGTAATTGGGGAAAAGCAGTTGCTAACCTGCAAGTTCTTAATTGAGTTAATTGGACATGAAGTGTTCAAGCATACATTTTGACTTAATTGGACATGGAGTATTCAAGCATACATTTTATGATCTCTACAGGCTAATGGGCACCATCCAGAAACTTTGAAAAAAGGTTTCTTTAAAGCAGCTAACAAGACAAAAAAAATCATTTAGAATGAAGAAATTAGCAGCTTTAATTCTGATTTAAGAAGCCCCCGACCAATTCATGGAGCAGTTTACTCCATCCTTTATCATTTATTCAGAGGGATTACTGATAGGTGACCATGACCTGTAAATAACTGTCTCTTGACAATTTCAATTTCACCAGAGGCACAAGCAAGTAAAAACATACATACATTTAGGACATACCCATACAAACAAAATGAAAATCAACTACATTGTTGTATTTAAAAGTAGCAACATTTTGGTTGTCAGACCCATAGGAATAAAGTGCATTTAGCAAGATTGGGGGAGGTGGCTGGTTTGGAAGGAAGACTTCTAATTGGGGAGAAACTTTAGGGAAGAATTGTATGTCTTGCAGTTCAATCTGGTTTGCAATAATCAAAGTTACAAAATTCTATGGAAATTGCTTTGAATAAATGTTAAGGAATAAACTGAAAAAACAAATCAACGGAAATATCAACTAGTATTAAACAAATTTTTAAACAATGAAAAATTCTGGATAATTATAAAAATTTAAATGATAAATGCAACAAGAAACTTTCCTATTATTGAATCAATACAATTACTTAAATACTGAGTTTAGTACTGTACATTCAAACAAGTGCATTTCTGTCTCAATCCAACATGTTATCTAATTTCAGCCAATTTTTACAAACTGAATCCTGAAACTGTAAGGTGTTGAGCATTATTCCTGGCTTCAAAATATGTAGTATCTGTTTCATCATCAGGCTGTGGTACAAAGGGCATTGTGCAATTCTGCAAATTGTCCCAGTCCACATTGTGGAAAAGAGGATGCTTCTTAAGTTCTGAAAGAAAATTAAAAAGAGAAGTTGTCACTTTGTCCAAATCCTTATCTAACAATGTTAACAACAGGATATAGCTCACTACCAATTAGGGAGATAATAAATTTTTAGTAACACATACAAAATGCTGGAAGAACTCAGCAGGTCAGGCAGCTTCTTGAAAGGAATAGAGTCAACGTTCTGGGCCGAGACCCTTCATCAGATGATACATTTTCCAGGGATGCCCACATACCATTAACTTAATAAGTAAGAAAAATAGTTTTAGGAGGAAATGCTGTGGAGAGGTATTGTCACATTCCTTCCTATCAGGAACATTTGATGTGGGAGCTATTCACTAGAAAAGGTATAAAGCCACTTTGAAAATAGTAACAGAGCAGAGTCACCATGGACATACTCAGAAACCAAATCTGACAAATCTGTTAGTTTTTATTTTTGAGGTTGTAAGAATAGATAAGGATAAAACCCATTGCAATTTTCTAAGTGGATTATGTTGGATTTCTCTACCCAAGATTCTGAGGTCAACTAATTTTTCTATATTAATTGATTCAAAGGGTGACAAATGTTATTTCTTTGTTCAAGATGTAATATTCTATGTTCTAAAGATCATCGGTTTAAAACAGAAAGGTGTCAAAAGTAAAAGATCAGCTATTGAGTGGCTATGTGGCTTAAACTTTCATTTTTTAAAAATGTTGTTCTAACCAATCAACTGTTCATTGTCTAGAAATCTTAAGTAGTATAGATCAAATCACAAAAACATTACGGGTTTTACCTAATTTGGTGAATGCAAGTTTGGAAAGTTCAAGGTTTTCTCAGTTTCTAAAAAGAACTTACTGTACAACAATATCCTACTGATGGCTTTGGGATTTCTTGTGAGATTTGGTTTTTATGTTCAGAAAAAGCTGATGCATGATGTAGCCTATAAGTAATGTTAAGTAGAGTTACTTTCACTGCATCTTTGACAGCAAAATCTGCACAATTGTTTAAAAAAAAATTCAGCACCACAGACATCCAATAAATGCTCCAACTGGGGCTTTCAAGTTACCTATTTCAACTAATTTCCCAATTTATAACAGACAATCCAACAGCATCTGTCCCACATCAAAATTACTCCCCTTCCTCAAATTTGCCCTGCAAGTGTAAACAGACAATACCATGAGGGAAACAATGAGGGAACCCAAATAAGGATATTTACGGGCACCGCAGTAGCATAGTGGTTAGCGCAATGCTATTACAGCTCAGGGTGGAGTTCAGAGTTCAACCTCAGGGTCCTCTGAGGAGTTTAAGTCCTCCCTGTGGAATGCGTGGGCTTTCTCTGGGTGCTCTGGTTTCCTCCCACAGTCCAATGACGTAGCAGTTAGTAGGTCATTATAAATTGCCCCACAATTAGGCTAGGCAGGGGATAAAAATTGGGGGTTACTGGGCAGCACAATTCAAAGGGCTGATTCTACACAATCTCTAAATAAAATAAACAAAATTGTCCTCATTAACCAGATAGGAGGATTAATATTGGCACAATAGAGAGAAGATGTAACTAGAGTGGGTGAAATTTATGTCCAATCAGAACCAAAATAAGACTTTAGAAGTGGGGCATAATCACAAATTAAAACACAGGCCATTGGTGACCTAGAAATTACAGGGAGTGCTATGAGATCTTTGGAATTCTCCATGGACAAGATAATATGCCATTCATGGTAGAAATAAACAGATTTATGGACTCTGTGGAAAAGCAGTATATAGGGGTTTGGAGAAAAGGTGGATCATCCACAATCTAGCTGAATGGTGGAAAATGATTGAGGGGACAGGGACACATGCTCCTATTTCTTGTGTTCAAGCCAATAGGTGCTATTACCTTTAATGTAACTTTGATACAAAACTTGTTCAAATTTTCAAATTAACCATCTCATTTCAGATATGATTTCTTAAAATATAACGTGATTGACATTAGAACCAAAGACATCTCAATTGTCCCAGTGCCTTCAAATTCAAACCTTTTAATCCAGGTCTTTTGAAACACTCAATGGTCAGTAGAATCTCAATTGCATTTTGGGAATCTTTAGACAACTGTTCTTCACCTTCTGGCCAAGGTATATCTAGAAATAAAAGACCATGATTAGCAATGTTTCCTTCATGTAGTGCCCTTTAATATAGTAACACTTGTAGATGCACTTCACTTGGGTATTAACAAATAACAGTATAAAAAGCCACACAAATAGTCAGCCAAGACAGAAGAGGTAGGTTTTAAGTAGTGCTGTACAAAAGGAAAAGATGGACTGGTGTGGTGTGCTGTGACGGGAAACACAGAAAATCAGAAATGTGCAAGCTAAATTGGAGGAGCAGAGAGATACTAGAGAATTGTAGGTCTGGGGTACTTTATGGAAAAGGAAGGGGGAAAATGAATGATCCACCTGAAAACAAGGATGAGAATTTTTTAATTGAGTGGTGGCTTGGCTTGGAGCCAAATGGAACAGGTTTTTCAGCCCAATTTGTTCATGCCACTAAACCTGCCTTCTTGAACTAGTCCCATATTCCTCTAATCTTTCCTATCTACATACCTGTCCAAATATCCTTTAAATGTTGTCATTGAACCCACCTCTACCACTTTCCCTAGCAGCTCCTTCCATAAGCTTACCAAATCCTGTGTGAAAATCTTGCCTTTCAGGCCCCCTTGAAATCTGTTCTGTCTCACCGTAACACTATGTCCTCTAGTTTACCATTCTCCTATACTGGTAAGTGGATTGTGACAATCTATCATATCTAATAGCACACTATGTTCCTGGTTTTGTTTCACCAATATCTTGTACAGCTGTTACATGATATCCCAACTCTTAGAAACCATAGAAACTACAGCACAGAAACAGGCCTTTTGGCCTTTCTTGGCTGTGCCAAACCATTTTCTGCCTAGTCCCACGGACCACGGACCACGCACACGGACCATAACCCTCCATACACCTCCCATCCATGTATCTGTCCAATTTATTCTTAAATGTTAAAAAAGAACCCGCATTTACCACCTCGTCTGGCAGCTCATTCCATACTCCCACCACCCTCTGTGTGAAGAAGCCCCCTCTAATGTTCCCTTTAAACTTTTCCCCCTTCACCCTTAACCCATGTCCTTTGGTTTTTTTCTCCCCTTGCCTCAGTGGAAAAAGCCTGCTTGCATTCACTCTATCTATACCCATCATAATTTTATATACCTCTATCAAATCTCCCCTCATTCTTCTACGCTCCAGGGAATAAAGTCCTAACCTATTCAACCTTTCTCTGTAACTGAGTTTCTCAAGTCCTGGCAACAACCTTGTACACCTTCTCTGCACTCTTTCAACCTTATTTATATCCTTCCTGTTATTTGGTGACCAAATCTGAACACAATACTCCAGATTCGGCCTCACCAATGCCTTATACAACCTCATCATAACATTCCAGCTCTTATACTCAATATTTTGATTAATAAAGGCCAATAAAGTTCTCTTTACGACCCTATCTACCTGTGACGCCACTTTTAGGGAATTTTGTATCTGTATTCCCAGATCCCTCTGTTCCACTGTACTCCTCAGTGCCTTACCATTAACCCTGTATGTTCTACCTTGGTTTGTCCTTCCAACGTGCAATACCTCACACTTGTCTGCATTAAACTCCATCTGCCATTTTTCAGCCCATTTTTCCGGCTGGTCCAAGTCCCTCTGCAGGCTCTGAAAACCTTCCTCGCTGTCTACTACACCTCCAGTCTTTGTATCATCAGCAAATTTGCTGATCCAATTTACCACATTATCATCCAGATCATTGATATAGATGACAAATAACAATGGACCCAGCACTGATCCCTGTGGCACACCACTAGTCACAGGCCTTGACTCAGAGAAGCAATTCTCTACTACCACTCTTTGGCTTCTTCCATTGAGCCAATGTCTGATCCAATTTAACACCTCTCCATGTATACCTAGCGACTGAATTTTCCTAACTAACCTTCCATGCGGGACCTTGTCAAAGGCCTTACTGAAGTCTATGTAGATAATATCCATTGCCTTCCCTTCATCCACTTTCCTGGTAACCTCCTCGAAAAACTCCAATAGATTGGTCAAACATGACCTGCCACGCACAAAGCCATGTTGACTCTCCCTAATAAGTCCCTGTCTATCCAAATGCTTGTAGATTCTGTCTCTTAGTACTCCCTCCAATAACTTACCTACTACCGACGTTAAACTTACCGGCCTATAATTTCCCGGATCACTTTTCGATCCTTTTTTAAACAATGGAACAACATGAGCCACTCTCCAATCCTCTGGCACCTCACCTGTAGACAGTGACATTTTAAATATTTCTGCCAGGGCCCCTGCAACTTCAACACCAATCTCCTTCAAGGTCCGAGGGAACACCCTGTCAGGTCCCGGGGATTTATCCACTTTAATTTTCCTCAAGACAGCAAGGACCTCCTCCTTTTCGATCTTGTATTCAATGTCCCATCAAATGAAAGAAATATGTCAATTGTTTTTTTCACCACCTTGTCTACTAATGTTGCCACTTTTAGGTAGCAATGTACTTACCAAGTCTCTCCAACAACCTGCAGATCTCTGTCATACATTGTGCATGTCCTGAATGCATGATTTTATACTTGTCAGACTTAAATTCCATCTGCCACTACTTGGTCCCCTTTCCCAGTTCATTTAGATACTGTTTTAGCCTTGGACAACTTTCTTCACTGTCTACCACACCACCATTTTACCAATCATTCCACTTCTTTCTCATTCAAATTGTTAATATACGTGAGTAACAACAGTTGGCCTAGCACAGGTCCCTAGCAACAAACCACTGGATACAAGGCTCCAGTCTGAAATAGAACCAAATTACCACCAACCAAGCCAAGTTTATATCCAACCGGCTAGCTCACCTTGGATTCCCTGTGACCTAACTTTCCAGATCAGCCTACAACAGAGACCTTGTCAACAGCCCTGCAAAGGTCCATGTAGAAAATTTCAACCCACATCAGTCCTCTTAGCCACCTCCTCAAAAAAAAACAAACAAAAATTGGACCAAATTAGGAGACAATTTCCCACACACAAAGCCATACCAGTTACCTCTAATTTGTCTCCGTCTCTGGAGACAAACTGTCTACTGACATTTTATAAACCTACCGATTCTCACGGCTATTTTGACTATTCCTCTTCCACCGTCCCATGTAAAAATGCTATTTTCTTTTCTCAGTTCCTTTATGTCTGCCGCATCTGTTCATTGGATGACGCTTTCCTTTCTAGAACATCAGAGGCTATCCTCCTCCTTCAAAGAATAGGGGTTCCCTTCCTCCACCATTGATGCTGTGCTCACCCGCATCTTTTCCATTTCCTGGAAATCCCATCTTCCTGCCGTCTTAACAGGGATAGTGTTCTTCTGGTCCTAACCTACCACACCATGAACATCCACATCCAACACAATCCTCAGCAACTTCCATCATCTCCAAAGGGATCCTGCCACTAAAATGCTTCTTTACCTCCACATCCCAACCCCCCCCCACCCCCCAGCTGGAGTCTCTCCCTGCAAGTGGCCAAAATGATACACCCACCCATTCATCTCCTCCCTCACCTCTATTCAGGACACAAAAACAGTCCTTCCAGGTGAGGTAACACTTCACGTGTGAATCAGTTGGGGCTGTTTATTGTATCCAGTGCTAACAATGCAGACTCCTCTACAATGGTGAGAGCCGTTGTAGTGTAATTTGGGGGACTGCTTTGTCAAGCAACTCCGCTCCATCCACCAAAAGTGGAATTTCCCGGTGGTCAACCATTTTAATTCCTATTCCCACTCCTGTTCCAACACGTTGGTCCATGGCTGCCTCTTTTGCCATGATGAGGCCACTCGCAGAGTAGAGGAGCAAACCTCATATGTCTGGTTCGCCTCCAACCTGATGGGCATGAACATCAATTTCTCCTTTGTGAAATTTGTTTTTCCCCTTCCCCCTTCTCTCTTCTTCTATTCCCCATTGTGGGCTCTTACCTCTTCTCATCTGCCTATCATCTCCCCCGGAGCCCCTTCCCTTTCTCCCAGGGTCCACACTCCTCTCCCATCAGATTCCTCCCTCTCCAGCCCTTTCTAGCTATGCTCTTTCTGCTGTCCTCACCTCTTTTTTTATTCTGGTGTCTTTCCCCTCCCATTCCAGTTCTGAAGAAGGGTCTCAGCCCTTGCTTTGGATTTCTAGTATCTTCAGAATTTCTTCTGATCATTATTCATTCCTTGCTTTTCCAAATGACAGTAGCTCTTGTCGCTCAGAATTCCCCTTCAGTAACTTTCCCACCACTAACGTTAGGCACTTGGGCTTGTTTCTTCAACCCTTCTTAAATAAAGGCACAACATAATCCACCATCCAGACATTTGGTACCTAACCTGTAACTAAGAAAAATGCAAAAATCACTGCTAGAGCTCCTTGCTTGCTACAACACTTGGTCAAGTCTTGAGGATCTATCCACCTTTATGCATCATAGCACTGACATCACCTCTTTTGTATAGTTGCTATGTTTCAGGACATCATTGTTCTCTTTCCAAAATTCCCTAGCATCCATGGCCAGCTCCATGATACATTCAGATGGCAAGTACTTATTTAAGGCCTTGCCCATCTTCTATGGCTCCATACATAGAGATGATAACACTGATCATTAAAGGGACTTGTGTAGGTCAACTAGATGTGTGAATGGAACAGTTGAGGTAGAATAGAAATGGTAGAGCTCTGCATCACCTATATAACAAACAAAATGCACCTTTGAAAATGCTCAGTATGAAATAGCAGTAGTATTCTTTTTGCCATAAATAGCTGTTCACTACCATCAGTATTTGAGGAAAATTCACTGGTCTTAAACATTAACCCTGTTTCTCACAGTTGCCAATTACCTTTGTGAATATTTCCAAAACATTATGTTTACATTTCAAAATTCTAGTTTTTAAGAAATGGATCAAAACCAACTCTAGATTTTAGCCTGTAATTGAAACTTGCGCTCTAGTACTGATGAAGTGCCATCCTTCAATCTAAATATTAAACAGGGATATTGTGCCTAAAGTTCAAAGTAAATTTACTATTTAAGTATGTACATGTCACCAAATACTACCCTGAGATTCATTTTTGTGCAGTCATTCACAGTGGAACAAAAAAAAACATAAGAATCAGTGAAAACTACACATGAAGACTGACAAGCAACCAATGTGCAAAGGATGAATTGTACAAATACAGAAAATAAAATAATAACAATGAGAACGCAAGTTGTAGAGTCGTTGAAAGTGGTGGAGTAGAATATTAAGTACGTAACAAAATTTAAAAACAAGGAATTTAGTACATCAAGAGCAAACTCAACACCTCATTATGTTTACATTTCAAGATTCTAGCTTTTAAGGAATGGCTGTGACAGTCAGGAAGGGTACGGGTTAAGGAGACATTGCAGAGAACCCTTGTGGCCATCCCCCTCAACAGGTATAACACTTTGGATACTGTGGGGGCAGGGGGGGTGAGAAATGACCTTACGGAGGAAAGTTGCAGTGGGCGAGTCTCTGGTACTGAGTTGCAGATGTCAGAGATCATTAAATATATGAAGTTACCATAATTAAAGAGAAGGTTCTTGGGAAACTGAAAGGTTTGAAAGTAGGTAAGTCACCTGGATCAGATGGTGTACACCATGTGAAAGAGGTAGTTGAAGAGATTGTGGAAGCATCAGTAATGATCTCTCAAGAATCAGTAGATTCTGGAATGGTTCTAGAAGACTGGAAAATTGGAAATGTCACTCCACTCTTCAAGGTGGGAAGAGAGGCAGAAGAAAGGAAACCATAGGCCAGTTAGTCTGACCTCAGTGGTTGGAGTCAATTATTAAGGATAAGGTCTCAGGGTACTTGGAAGCCAATGATAAAATAGGCAGTGGCCTGCATGGTTTCCTCAAGGGAAAATCTTGCCTGACAAATCTTTTGGGAGTTCTTTGAAGAAATAACAAGCAGGATAGACAATGGACAATTGGTTGATGTTGTGTACTTGAATTTTCAGAAGCCTTTGACAAGGTGCCATACATGAGGCTGCTTAACAAGCTATGAGCCCATGGTATTACGGGAAAGATTCGAGCATGGATAAAGCAGTGGCTGATTGGCAGGAGGCAAAGAGTGGGAATAAAGGGAGCCCTCTCAGGCTGGCTGCCAGTGACTAGTGGTGTTCCACAGGGGTCTGTGTTAAGACCTATTCTTTTTACGTTATATGTTAATGATTTGCATGATGGAATTGATGGCTCTGTTGAAAAGTTTACCAACGATACAAGGATAGGTGGAGGGGTGGATAGTTTTGAGGAAATAGAGAGTCCACAGAAGGACCTAGACAGATTAGAAGAATGGGCAAAGAAATGTCAGATGGAATACAATGTTGGGAAGTGTATGGTCATGCACTTTGGTAGAAGAAATAAAAGGGTTGACTATTTTCAAAATTGAATGAAAATTCAAAAATCTGAGGTGCAAAGGGACTTAGGAGTCCTTGTGCAGGATTCCCTAAAGATTAACTTGCAGTCTGTGGTGAGGAAGGCAAATGCAATGTTAACATTCATTTCAAGAGGACTAGAATATAAAAGCAAAGGTGTAATGTTGAGACTTTATAAAGCACTGGTGAGACCTCACTTGTAGTATTGTGAGCAGTTTTGGGCCTCTTAGAAAGGATGTGATGAAACTGGAGAGGGCTCAAAGGAGGTTCACAAAAATGATTCCAGGATTGAATGGCTTGTCATTTGATGAGCTCTTGATGGCTTTGGGCCTGTATTCGCTGGAATTCAGAAGAATGAGGATGACGTCATTGACTACTATGGAATGGTGAAAGCCTTGACAGAGTAGATATGGAGAGGGTGTTTCCTATGGTGGGAAAGTCTAAGACTAGCAGACACAGCCTCAGAATAGAGGGGCAATCTTTTAGAATGGAGGTGAGGAATTTCTTTAGCCAGAGAGTGGTGTATATTCGTCACAGGCAGCTGTGGAGACCAAGTCTTTATGTATATTTAATGCAGTAGTTGATAAATTCTTGATTAGTCAAGGGATATGGGAAGAAGGCAGGAGATTGAAGCCAAGAGGAAAATTGGATCAGCCATGATGAAATGGCGGCACAGTCTCGATATACTAAATGGCCTAATTCTGCTCCTATATCTTATGGTCTTCTATTCAGCTTTGGATCTCAGCAAATGAAATGCCAAGCTGCGACTCTTGTTGCATTATTCCTGGCACTGTCAAAATGAAGCAAATCAGAATTTTCAAGCTACTGAGCTATAAATAGTGGCCTTCAATTAAACGATTATTTTAAATCATCTGAAAAAATGTAACTGAAAATATCAATTTGATATGTGGGTTGTCACTTCTAAAACAAAATGCAGCAAAAACTACCTCTGTTCAAGATATTCTGAAAGACTTGTTGAGGTGTTTCATCATTGAAGGGCGGAATGCCGGTCAGAAACTCATACAAGCAGACTCCAAGGGCCCACCAATCCACTGCAGGACCTAGGACAAATTAGTAAATAAAAATTAAATCCAACTCTCCAAACAGTGCAATAAAGAAATAAACACAAATGATAGAAGTGAAACTATTGTAGATACTGGAAATCTGAAATCTAACAAGAAAAAAAAGTTAATAGTATCCTTCATCAGAACTGGGAAGGAGAAAAAACTAATGTGTTGTTTTGTTGCTATGAACTTCTCAATTTTAATGAAGTTCTATGACTTGAAACATAACTCAGTTTCTCTTTCATAGATGCTAGCTGATTCACTGGTGGTTGTAGCATTTCCCATTTTTGCTTCAGAAATGCTGGGCTTTTGCATCAGTTCTAATGGTATTGATAAAGAGAATGGATATTTAGAATAGTCTCTGTTCTTATGGAGGAGCTCAAATCAAAACTTAAGCTCACTTTTCTTCTTGGGTGCTGAGCAAACAAAGATTTTTTTTCAGCTTGCAATTTGATTGGTTTACCAAACACAGAATCATCTAATATACTCAAATTAAAAATAGACTTATGAAAATAAAAAGGCCTTTGAAAATAAAAAAGCCAAATATTTTAAGATACCTTTGTTTTTGTACCAGACACTATCCTGAAGAATTATACCTTTAATACTCTTTCTTCAGTTCTACCCTCTATGTTCTTCCTGGTGTGGTTCCTAATTTTGCTGCACAAGACAAGCAAGAAAGGCAGATCAAATTATTATTTTCCTTTAAACCTTACTGTCTTTTACTGCTGGTTCCAGTTCTCTGATCAATAACTAGCCCATGCTACCTTTCAATTCAACATTTTGCTTGACCTCCTTTGTTAACCACAATTAATTCTCATGGAATCCTTCTTTCTAGTTGCAATAAAATTTTGGTTATTTATCTGCTACTGCTCACCTACTGACCCTACCAAGTCTACTGTAAACAACTTCATCTTCAAAACATTATAATTGCCCTTATTTAATTTGAAAACAGTGGGTATTTCTCCTCAAAATGCCATCTTCCACCCCTTGATTGTCAAGGATCTATAAACCTCTCCCATTAAAGTATTTAAAGTTGTTAAAAGATGTGATGACCATAATCTTGTTCCTTTTCATGGGTTACATTTATTGTAGACCAAGGTAACATGTCTGAATGACTGGTGTCCTGTCACACTCACCTCAATAACAAGCAAATGCTTGGACAGGCTGTTCAAGGACGACATCTGCAACATGCTACCACCCACAATTCACCTACTGACACAATTGACTGACAGATGACGCAACAGCCACAGCTCTACACACTGTCCTTACACATCTGAAGAAGAATGCTTATGTGAGAATGCTGTTCTTGGACTACAGTTCAGCATTCAACACCATAGTTCCTTCCAGGCTTGACAAGAAGCTCAGAGACCTCGGCCTTCACCCTGCCTTGTGCAGCTGGATCCTGGACTTCCTGTCAGATCGCCAGCAGGTTGTAAGAGCAGGCTCACTCACCTCTGCCCCTCTAACCCTCAAAACAGGTGCCCCTCAGAGCTGTATCCGAAGCCCCCTCCTTTATTCTCTGTATACTCATGACTGTGTCACCGCCCACAGCTCCAATCTGCAAATTAAATTTGCTGATGACACTACATTGATTGGCCCCATCTCAAATAATAAGGAGGCAGCGTACAGAGAAGTCATCACCCTAACACAGTGGTGTGAAGAAAACAACCTCTCCCTCAATGTCGCAAAAACAAAGGAGTTGGTTGAGGACTACAAGAGGAATGGAGACAGGCTATCCCCTATTGACATTAATGGATCTGAAGTTGCGAAGGTGAACAGTTTTAAGTTCCTCAGCATAAACATCACCGAGGACCTCACATGGTCTGTACATACCAGCTGTGTAGTGAAAAAGGCACAACAGCACCTCTTTCACCTCAGACAGCTGAATAAATTTGGTATGAGCCCCCAAATCTGAAGAACTTTCTACAGGGGCACAATTGAGAGCATCCTGACAGACTGCATCACTGCCTGGTATGGGAACTGTACTTCCCTCAGTCACAGGACTCTGCAGAGACTGGTGCAGACAGCCTAGTGCATCTGTAGATGTGAACTTCCCACCATTCAGGATATTTACAAAGACAGCTGTGTAAAAACGGCCTGAAGAATCATTGGGGATCCGAGTCACTCCAACCACAAACTGTTCCAGCTGCTACTATCTGGGAAGTGGTACTGCAGCATAGAAGCCAGGACCAACAGGCTCCAGGACAGCTTCTTCCACCAGGCCTTTAGACTGATTTATTCATGCTGACACAACTGTATTTCTATGTTATATTGACTGTCCTGTTGCACATGCTATTTTTTTTATAAATAATTATAAATTAGGCGGCGACATAACAAAGATTTTTACTCATGTATATGAAGGATGTAAGTAATAAAGTCAATTCAATTCTAACACTATTGTACACTGTTCTCAAGATTACTTGAGGTCCTGCAGCCAGTATTGAATTGAATTGTTTCCAGAACTCCATAATTTAGTCAGAAACAGGAAATGTCCTTAATTTTGTGAGAGTCATGTGCTGATTACAAATGCCCTATGTATACAGATAAGATTATTTAAAGCAACCTGTATAAACATTCTAAATGATGCCGATTTCAATTCTAAATAAGTAACTGGTTTCAATATCCAAAAATGAATTAACTGGTTGATGCTGGTGTTCTTCACTTTGACTAGATCTGGCAGTTAGTAGTTTCCCAGTTAGTCTCCTTCTCTTACTTCACACAATCTCTTCTTATCCAAACTTCCACCACTGAATGTATCCTGTCCTAGGCTCCTTTTCATTGTCCTAAAGTTACTACCTGCTTCTTCACACATCATATTTAATGCCCTTCATATTCTCAATTCATTCACTAACCTCTAATTAATGCATCTTTGAAAATTCCTGCAGCCCCATACACCTGTTAGTGAAAATACCATCCCTTTGATACAGATCTATTTCTCATGTCCCAATCCTTTGATCTGCTTTGAATGCATGAATCCTACTCTCTGATGTCCTTACTTAAACTTCTGATATCCCTCTTTGAAAGTTTACCTTACAATTAGCTACTTGAGTCAAACTTTTATCCACCCTTCCTAATTCATCTCTCTAGGCTAGGCTCTTTTCCACTGTGAAAGTGACACGTTGCAAGCATTAGGACTCGCAGCAGAAGATTTAACATGGAACTGCTGTGAATCACAAGGCTCCATGGTATTGTAATTCATATAACCTTTGTCTTTTCCCCTCCTAATTTACATTATTTCATCACCCTCTGAATCATTTTCAGGTTTCATCTAGTCATTTAATTGCCTCATCCAAAATACATTTTCCAATTAGAAGATAAATACATGCTTGCATAATTATACATTTTTCAAGCGGTAAGAATGCTGAATATACAACAGTACAGCACTGGATGAGCCATTTGGCACACAATTTGTGGTGATCTTGATGCCAATTATTTCAAATGTCCTCTTCCTGTGATCATTCTTATCCCTCCATTCCCTTCATATTCATGCATCTAAAAGCCTCAAACTTCTCCAACCTGCCTGCTTCCACCACTACTCCTCGTAAGCTACTCCAGGCACTTACCACTGTTTGCATAAACATTTGCCCCTCACATCACCTTTAACCTCTACCCCCACCAAAATTAAAAGCATGTCATCTTGTGCCTGACATTCCTAATCTGTGGAAAAGATTATGACTGTCTACAATATCTACACCTCTCAATCATTTAGCAGTCTCCCCTCAGCCTCTGATGCTCTAGGGAGAACAACCCAAGTTTGTCCAACCTTTCCTTAAACTCTCTAGTCAAGGGAGCATCCTGTAAACATATTCTGCACCCTCTCCTCAGTCTCTACATCCTTCCAATAATGGGGTGACCAGAACTGCATACAATATTCCAAATGCAGTCTGACTAAAGTTTTATGTAGCTGCAACACCCCTACCAAAGCACACCATACACCTCCTTCACCACTTTATCCAATTGTATAGTTACTTTTCAGAAAACTATGGACCCAGACCCTATGATCCATCCACACCTTAATACTATCAAGAGGTCTATCATTAACTGTATACCTTCTTTCATTTGACCTCCTAAAGTGCAACATCATATACTTGCCCAAATTCAACTTCAACTGCGACATCTTTGCCAATATCTGTAACTAATGTACAGAGATAGTCCTTTACACTGCCCACAACTCCACCAATCTTGGTGTGAACTTACTAATCCAGCCATCCACTTTTTCATCCAAATCATTATACACATCACCAGCACCAATCCTTACAGAATACCCCTGGTCACCAAACTCCAGACAGAATAACAGCCTTCAACTCCTACTGTCTTCTATGGCAAGTTAATTCCATATCCAAACTTGCAATTCACCCTAGATACCATGCATCTTTATCAACCTATCATTGGGGCCCCTTATTAAATGTCCATGCAGATAATGCCCACTGCCTTATCCTCATCAAATTCAAACACGAGAATCTGCAAATGCTGGAAATCTGAATCAACACACAAAAAAAATGCTGGAGGAACTCAGCAAGTTAGGCAGCATCTAAAGAGGGGAATAAAGAGTCGACATTTTGGGCTGAGACCCTTCAATGGGACTAATGAAGGGGCCCGATAAAGAGTCTTGGCTCGAAACATCAACTGATTATTTCCTTCCCAAAGCTGCTGCCTGACATGCTGAGTTTCACATCAAGCTTCTTTGTCAACTCCTCAAAAAACTTGATCAAGTTTGTAAGGCATGACCTACCCTGCATGAAGTCATGCTGACTGTCCCCAAGCAGGCCATGCCTCTCCAAATGAGCAAAGGTCCTATCGCTCAGTATCTACTCCAATAGCTTTCCTACCACAATTGTGAGGCTCAGTGACCTATACTTAGCTGGAATATCCCTATTTCCCTTCTTGAACAAAGGCATAACAATTACTACTCTCCGGACCTCTGCAACCTTGCCTGTAGCTATTCAATATTCTAGGATATATTAGATTATGAGGACACGCAGTCCTCTTCTATTGTCATTTAGTAATGCATGCATGAAAAAATGATACAATGTTTTTCCAGAATGATATCACAGAAACACATGACAAACCGACTTAAAAACTAAAAACCACATAATTATAACATACAGTTACAACAGTGCAAAGCAATACTGTAATTTGATAAGAACAGACCATGGCACGGTAAAAGTCTTAGTCTCTCGAAAGTCCCATCATCTCACGCAGACGGTGAACCTCCAGCGCTGCCAGGGAGGCCACTCCCCAGGGTCTACTACTCCCCAGTAGGCCCTGGGGAGTGACCCACCATAATGCTTTACAAGAGACTCAGGACTACCCTTCCTTAATCTCAGAATGTCCCAATACATAAGTATACCCCACTCTCCCTTTACTTTCCTACAGATTCTTCTCTTTAGTAAATAGACACAAAATAATAATTTATTACCTCAGCCATTTACTCTGATTCCAAGTGCAAATACCCTCCTTTCTCTTTGAGCGGACTTATCCTCTCCTTATACTTAACTTCCTTTTTTTTTTAAAATTCGGGAATAAGAGCCTTGGGATTATGCTCGATCTTGCTCGCCAAGGTTCATGGCCCCCTTTGGCCCTCTTAATCGTCTGCTTGAGCACTTGACTTCTACCTTTATATTCTACAGGAGCCCAATCTGATTTCAGCTTCTTTTCACTTCCTGAATAAATTCAGGATTTCTCAGGTCATCCACGATTCCCTTACCTTAACATCCCTGTCCTTACCGGGATGTGCCAATTGGTCCTTATAGAACTCCATATGTCAGACGTGGACTTGTCCACCAGATTAAGTTCATTAATTCCATATCAAGCATTTCCCCTTTTTATTTTTCTATCTCACTAAAGGACTTCAAGTTTAGTTGAGACTGGTTCAGTGTAGGCATTTTCCACATTATAAATATTAACAGATCTACTGAGGATTTCAACTCTTTTTTCTGTTTTGGTAGCATCAAGCTGTATGTACAAGATATTTTGTAAAACAGGGTCACTCTGCTTACCATGTGGCATTCTCAGCAGCAGCTCAGGGGCCAAGTAATCTGGTGTTCCCAGGATTCTATCCCACTCTGCCGGAGCTGGAGCTGCACCTCTCCGCACACTTTTTGGAGTTCTATAAGGAGTTTGCATAATGGCAGGCAGTGGAGTCTGAATAGTTAAAAGGTGCATGGAAAACAAACAAGGATCTTAATTATATGGAATACCTCAACTACAAGAAAAAATAATCACAGCTATGAAATGTTCTGGCACACTTTAACAAATTCAGGAACACTTGACATTTTGAAATGAACAAAAAAAAAAGACTAATTCTAATCACGAGAAACTCTGCAGATGCTGGAAATCCAAAGCAAAACACACAAAATGCTGGAGGAACTCAGCAGGTCGGGCAGTTCCATGGAAGTAAATAAACAGTCAACATTGCGGGCCAATTCTTCAGGACTCAGGCCAATTCTAATACTCAGAACTGAAATATGGAGAGAAGAAAAAAAGACAACCTGATTTCAGCCCTGCAGGTAATAAACAAGACTTCTCTTCAAACCTAGAAATATGTTAAGTAGACCAGAATTTTCAAACTCAATCCAAAAAGGACAAGTGTGCATGTATTCAAATTGAATGCAAGTTTAGCATTAATGTCTATAGCTGTTCTTTTACATGAAGCATCAGACACAATTACCAGATTGTTAGTGTTTTGAGATTTCCTTCTGATAGTAAATCTGTAGTACATATAACAACATAAATGGACTCCCCGAAAGTGGCTTGCCTTCATCAATCAGGGCATTTGAGTAGAAAACCTTGGTTAATCCACCTTTGAAGATTTGTGCGCTGATCTGGTTGCCACACTATAAAAAGAATGTTGCAGCTTTGGAGAGGATGCAGAAGAGGTACACCAGGCTGCTGCTTGGATTGGAGTACATTAGCTATATGAAGAGACTGCATAAACTAGGATGCTTTTTTCCCCCCAATGTCAGAAGGCTGAAAAATGACCCAATAGAATTATAAAATTATGAGTGGCATGGATTGTCAGAATACTTCCTAAGTTGGAAATACCAGGGAACACAGCTGTAAGGAGATGGGGAGAAAGTTTAAAGGAGATTTTAAAGGCAAATTGGTAGGTAGCTGGAACATGCTTCAAGGGGAGGTGGTTGAAGTAGGTATGATAGCAGTGCTTATGAGGTAGTTATATAGACACATGAACAGGCAGGGAATATATAGATACATGTAGGTGGATGAGATTAGTTTAGGTTGGCATCATGGTCAAAACAGACATGGTGAGACAAAATGCCTGTTCCTGCATTGTACTGTTCTATGTTCTATGTGAATTAGAAGCAGCTGTGTGTCACCACAGGACCTATTTGTCATTACAAGAGGAGAAAGCCAGAGGTCAATGAGCCAGTCCTTATTAGAAGATTGGAGGTCAAGCAGGTCAGTAACTTTGAATTCCTTGGTGTTTTCATATTAGAGGATCTGTCCTGGGACCAGCACAAAGAAAGCACGACAGCACCTCTACCTTTTTTTTTTTAGAAATCTGTGTAGATTCGGCATATTGTCTTAAACTTTGTCAAACTTCTTATAGATGCATATTGGAGAGTATCCTGACTGGTTGTATCACAGCCTGGTTTGGAAACACCAGTGCCCAGAAATGGAAGCAGAAACTACAGAAACTGATGGATACAGCCCAGTTCATTACAGACAAAGCCCTCCCCACCACTGAGAACATTTACAAGGGGTACTGCAACAAGAAAGCAATATCCATCATCAGTGACCTTCACCATCCAGGCTATGCTCTTATTGCTACTACCATTAGGTAGGAGGTATAGGAGCCTTATATCCCACACCACCAGGTTCAGGAGTGGTTATTACCCTACAATCATCAGGTTCTGAACCAATTTGGATAACCTCACTCACCTTAACTCTGAACCAATTTCACAACCTACTGACTCACTTTGAAGGACTCGTGTTCTCAATATTATTTATTTATTTTTCTTATTTGCAGAATTTGGCTTCTTTTGCACATTGGTTGTTTGTCAGTCTTTATGTACAATTCTCAAATTCTTTTGTAAATGCCTGCAAGAAAATGAATCTCTAAGTAGAATATGGCGACATATGTGTACTTTGGTAATAAATTTATTTTGACTTTAACCTAGCATATCAAATCATTTAACAAGGATATAGCTTATGTGACTTTAATTTCAATGCCACCTTCCCATCTATCCACATTTTTAATGAGTTCGTCAAGAATCTATAGTTTAAATATGTTCAGACACTACTTCCACTGCCGTTTGATTGAGAATTTCAAAGACCCATAAATTAAGACAAAACGGACTACACCTTGTGACTCCCAGTTCCAGCTTCTCCACTCACCTCAACAAGACCCCCTGCTCAATTTTTTTCAGTCACATTCCTACTCACTCTACTACACACCAGCAGACGTGAGCCTAGCCTGTGCCATAGGACAACATGCCCATTTGGGATATCTTTCTGCTGAGCTTTTCTGGAACTATTTGCAATGCATTTACAACCTCCCATAAATAAGGACACCAAAGTATACGTAGTATTACATGTGTGAAATCACCAATGCTCAGTAACAGGCTCTTTGATCCCAACTAGTCCATGCTGACTAACCTAATTAAGCCAGGCCCACTTGCCTGCATTTTACCCATATCCCTACAAATTTTTCTTTTCCATGTCACTGTCTAAATGTAATAGTGCCTGCCTGTACCACTTCCTCTGACAGAATGTCACATATACCCTTCACCCTCTGTGTAGAAAAACTTCACCTTAAGGCCCCCTTTAATTTTTTTCCACTCTCACTTTAAATATATGCCCTCTTATTTTAGACCTCCACCATCAACCCTGCCCTCTCCTGCATCTCTTCCATTTCACATACATCTGCCCTCACCCCACCAGCCTCCAGTGTCCAGCAAATAATTCTCTGTAACTTCTGCCATCTCCAATGGGATTCCACCACCAAGCACATCTTTCCCTCCCCCCACTTTCTGTAGAGATCACTCTCTATGTGACTCCCTTGTCTATTTATCCTCCCCACTGATCACCCTCCTGATACTTATCCTTGCAAGCAGAACAAGTGCTACACCTGCTCTCTCACTACCACCCAGGGCCCGAACCAGTCCTCCCAGGTGAGGTGACACTTCAGCTATGAGTCGGTTGGGGATATCTACTGCATCCTGTGCTCCCAGTGTGGCCTCCTGTATATTGGTGAGACTCAACATAGATTGGGAGACCACTTCACCGAGCTCTGCCAGAAAAAGTGGGACCTCCTGGTGGCCACCCACTGCAAATCTACTTCCTGTTCCCATTCTGACATGCCAGTCCATGGCCTCCTCTACTACCGCAATAAGGCCACACTCAGGTTGGAGGAACAACATCTTATATTCTGTCTGAGTAGCCTCCAACCTGATGGCATGAACATCGATTTCTTGAACTTCTGGTAATTGCCCCACCCCCTCACCATTCCAGTTTCCCTCTCTCACCTCATCCCCTTAACAGCCCATCACCTCCCTTTGGTGGTCCTCCCACTTCACTTTCTTCTGTCCTCTCCTATCAGATTTCCCCCTTCTCTAGCTCTTTACCTCTTTCACCTATCAGCTTCTCAGCTCTTTACTTCACCCCTCCCCCTCTCCAGGTTTCACCCACTTTGTACTCCTTCCCCACTCCCTTCCTCCCTCCTACTCGCTCTAACGTCTCATCTTTTTTCTCCAGTCATGAAGAAGGGTCTAGACCCAAAACATTGACTTTTTACTCTTTCCATAGATGCTTCCTGACCCGCTGAGTTCCTCCAGTATTTTGTGTGTGTTGCTTGGATTTCCAGCATCTGTAGATTTTCTCGTCTTTAGACTCCTCTACCCTGGGAAAGCCTTAACTATGCCCCTCATGATCGTAAATACTTCTACAAGGCTCCCCCAGGTCCAGGGCAGGAAAGCCCAGTCTATTTAGTCTCTCCATACGATTCATGTCCTTCACTCCCAACAACATCCTTGTGAGCCTTATCTGTACCTTTACCAGTTTAATAACGTTCTTCTTGGAGCGAGGCAACCAGAATGCACAAAATTCTCAGATCATTCTGTCATGTACAGTTGTAACATCATTTCTCAACAGTTATACTCAATGCTCTGTTCTATCCTGGTTAAGCTATCAAAATGCAACACTTTGCACCTTTCTGAGTTAAATTCCCATCTGCCTATTTTGTCCCACTTTCCCAGCTGATCCAGAACATACTGTAATCTTGGATAACCTTCTTCACCCTCCACTATACCACTAATTTTGACAGTTAGTGCACATTTACAAATCATGCCAGTAGAATTCTTATCCAACCATTAATATAGATGATAAACAGGGGACCCAACATTAGTTCCAGCAGCACACCATTGGTCACAGGTCTCCAATCTGAAAAACAACCTTCCTGTACCACACTGACTCCTGCCATCAAGCCAATATTAAGCCCATTCAGCTAGCCCACTCTATATAACTGAACCTATATCTCCCTACTCTTTTATTCAAATACCTTATCAATAATATTCTGTTAGCTTTCCTAATTACTTACCAGCCTTTGTGAATTATATTATAGAACACTTAAATTCCTCTGCATCTCAGAGCTCCGCAATCTTTTGCAATTTAGATAGTTTTTAAATTGTTTTTCTCACTAAAGCATGGAAATTTTCAAATTTCCCATATTATACTCCATTTACCCAATCTCTGGTCACACTTAAACTATCTTATCTCTTTGAAGCCTTATGTGGTCTTCATAATTTACTTCCTAACCTATCTTTTTGCCATAAGCAGAGTATACTTTTGGTGCCTTCAAGTCATTTCTATGAATTGTGGAAAGCTGGTAGAACAGTCACAAGTGAAATTAGAACACAAATCATCTTTCTTAACACACTTTATCTAAAACTATAATGTTTATCCACATTCATCTACCCCCACCCCAAACCGATGTCTTCACATCCACACAAAAAATACTGCTTGCTGTGAATGTGAGGAGAATGAGAAATTGGGCTGTGGGTGGGGAAGGCACAGGAAAAAAAGCCCAGTGTGCATGAGTGTACACGCTTTTAAATAGAAACTCTGTGCAACAGATCCAGATTGGAGAAAACATTTCATGAAACAAGACCTTGAGTGAGAAATAAAACAACCTCAGATATGGGAAATATTAAATAAATAAATAAATGCTGGAACCGTAACCGGGAAAAGAAAAGCAGACTTTATGACCTAGGTCAGAGCCTTTTCCATCTGCTTCTTCCTCAACAGGCCATCACTTGAAATAATCAAGTCCTCATTTACTCTTCCAAACACCAGGAACTCCAATCATCAGTCCAGTGTGAGTTCTTTTACTATCAAAATCCCTTCATTGCTGGAGGGACAGAATCGCAGAGCAGGAAGGTTATGCTGCAAAGTACAGGGTACTGGTGAGGCCACACCTGGAGTACTGCATGCAGTTCTGGTCTCCTTACTTGAGACAAGATATACTGGTGTTGAAGACATTACAGAGGAAGTTCACCAGGTTGTTTCTGGAGATGAGGATGTCAGCCTACGAGGAAGGATTGTGTTGTCTGAAATTACACTTGCTTGAATTCAGAAGAATGAAAGGGAATCTTATTAGAATATCTATAATTATTAAAGGGATGGACAAGACTGAGGCAGGAAAGTGGTTTTCACTGGTAGGTGAGAATAGAACTAGTGGACATAGCCTCAAGAGTCAGGGGAATACATGTAGTGCTGAGAGGAGGAGAAACTGCTTTTCCCAGAGAGCAGTAGACCTGTGGAATTTGCTGCCAGGGAAGCAATAGAGGATTCCTCACTGTATATATTTAAGACATAGTTTTTGCATAAGGGTTATGGGTGGATAGAGCTGAGTCCATGCCCAGATCAGCCACAATCTTGTTGAATCATGAAGGAGGCTTGACATGCCAGATGGCCGACTACTATTTCTCATGTTATGTAAAATCCAATCAAAAGGAGAGAAAAATGCAAACTGTATCATTCTGCTGCAATACCTAATTTCCCCACTAGATGGAGATGCTAAACTATAGAACAGTCCAACTAAACTATCCCACTAGTAGAATTGCAAGATCACAGAAGCAGTATTGAGTTGCTGATCTTGTAGCAATGGTTGAAGTACTATTAAAGGAGAATTGCAGGGGTTCAGCTGAGAATCACTTTTGAACACTGCCCTGTGATATTTTTTGAATGTGTGGATCCCAGATAAAAAAAAAGAGGATCAGGCTCAACCGTAATAATCAAATCCTTATCCCTACCACTCCCATGTGCTTAACTAGACTGCTGGCACTCCCTGTTAAACAATGTCTACTTTAGCATAGTGCCTGAAATGATGATAGCTGTAGAAATGGCAGTTCTGCAAGGTGTCAATTCTTCAGAAGAGAGAAGAGTAAATCTAAAGGATAAGGCAAAAAAAAGAGTTCAAATCTGAACAGGTTTTAAACACAACCCATAATTTCTTAGACATTTTACAATATCCCTCTGGCAAAGGACACTAATGAAATCATGAAATTCTCATTTCACATTATATCAGACCTACTGAGTAGTCATATCAGTTAATAAATTGCCACTGATTATATTCTCCATGCACAAAGCCATTTTGCCCGTTAAATAGTTGCAACATGTGACATGTCCATTCACAAATAGCATTGTAATTGTGAAAAATTCAATTTATTTTTCTAAAATTGTTTTTGAGGAATGCAAAATTCCCCAATATACTAAAGGGGATAAGTTGAGTTATAACATTCAAACGTGAGAAATTGGAGGTGGGCCACATGACAGCTTGCCCCATCATCCAATAAAATAAAAAAAAATCTGATCTTTGCCTCCCTGGCTACATGCAGCATAAATATCAGTATAGACTATATAGATAAAATATCTGTGTCTGTTCTGCAACTTCTATGTAATTCTATACTGTTTTGCTCTATAGGGTATGAGGTAGTCGGAAAGAAATTTTTAGTCACTTTACACAAATCACATCATAATTTCAATTAAGAATATCTTTGTGGATCTGCATTTAATCCACCTCACTACAACCTCATCAATAAAGTTTTCCAGGTTCAATAAGCTATTATTTGTGCAATACAAAAAGTTACCTGAAAAGATCCAGTTAGTTTGTATGACTGGATTCTTGGCAGAGGTGTCACAGCTTGTGGGTAACTTCCAGTGCAAAGGGATATATCCATTTTTTCTACAGACTCCATACTCATCATGGACTTTACAGATAAATCACATTCATATATTGGACTACAATAACTTCGGAATAGAACATTAGGCTTCTTTTGGTTTGAAGCCAGAGGTTTGACCAGGAATAAAGGGCAGGTTTCTGCTGAATGGTTGCTGCACTTGTTATTGTCACCAACTATACGCTGATGCTTTGGTGCACTGTGAGGCAGTGTTTTATGCAGGATGCAAGACTGGGGAGAAACACGGTCCTTAGCTGTGGCCCCTTCAAATAAGGAATCTTTTGTGCTTATGTCTAATGTTTTCTCATGAAGTACTTCTGAGAAAGATTCATCTTGAGCAGAAGATGCTGAATACAAACTTAATCTTCTCTGTAGATTCTTATCATTGTCATCAGTCTGAAAACTGCAATTAAGGTCATCTTTACAATCTTTCTTTTCACATTGCTCATCTAGCTCAGTCATCAAGTTTTTGGCTAGGGAAGTGACAGATGCAATATCAGATGTTCTTTCAAGGTTACCACCATTCCCTTCAAAGCACTCATTATCCACAATGGGGCTTTTGCAGTTACGTATTTCAGAGTCTAATCCCAGTGCATCTATTTCCCTGGTTAAACCTGTGTGAGCAATTGGTTGGAATTCTGGAATTTCATATCCACGTTCATATTCTGAATTTGTCTTCTTTCTCCGGGTACCAACTGAAAATGGGCTATGATCTACCTGATCAAATGTCCTCTTTGACCTGTTTTGCTTATCACCGATTTCCTCATGGAATTCACTCCCATAACAGTCTTGAGAAGTAGTTGATGAAATATCCATCAGGCACCCTTGGGGAGGTAAACTTTCAGATGGAACAGTCCCTTCTGATGTCGTTACTTGGCAAAGGCCTTGCCCAAAATTCACTGAGCTTTCCATTACTTCGCTTCCCCAAGCAGGCGAAGAGCTGTGAGTACGAAGTCTGTTGGGTGAGGCTTTGATCATTTCAGCTGTGGGTGAGGTAACCTTTTCTTCTTCCTTTGCCACACTTTTGTAAAGGCATTTTTTGACAACACCCTTTACTGCATTGTTCAAAGGAGTAGCCCGAATCTCTCCATCTAGCCTCCTTCCTGGACTGTTTTCATTTTCAACCAGAGAGACAGTCATATCCAAACTGCCTTTATGATGGATATCATCCTTCTGAAATGAGCTACCTATAACAGATGTTCCATTATCTGTAATCACTCCCGAACCAGGCTCTCCAACTTCTGCTCCCTGCAAAGATCACAACAAAGTTAAAACTATACAATGAAAAAAAGCATATCAATCCATCTGCTTCAAATAACCGAACTAGTTAATTCTGACAATCAGAAACAGTTGCTTCTTACTCAATATACTTTAGGAGGAAATCTGTCTAATTTCTTTTCCAGTTAATTCAGCCCACTCAGAGGCTGACCCTATGGACTTCGCCTATTGTGTCAGATTTCAGCAAAACTTTTCATAACTGCCTTCAAAACATCCACTTACTTCATCATTAAGACTGATCCAGCAATAAACCGCATTTAGTATACCCTTGATTGCCCATGCCACCTAATTAACAATAATAACTTATTTGTAGAGTACTTTTCATACAGACGATATAGTTCAAAGAGGTTTGCAATCAGATAAAGTACAAACATGAAGATAAAAGATAAAAAGATGTCACTTAAAAACCAGGTTAAATAAATAGGTTTAAGCTGGTGATAATTCGTGTTTGAATTATCGTCTACCACCTTCTGTCCTCACCCCAAATATCTTGCCCTATTTCTTCCCAACTCTCCTGATCCTCTCTCAACTTGTTGTCCACAACACCCACCTTCTGTTTGTTCTCTTTGCCCTGCTTTCACGACAAAGCTGGCCACCCATCTCTCCTTTAGAAACTCCAACTTACTTTTTGTCCCTTAATTTCCTGAATGTGTGTACATGCCTAAATTAGTGTCCAACTTAATCAAATCTTTTAATTGAATTCCTCCCATTAGATGTAAGCTACTAAAAACATCCATGTGATTGTTGTAAAGATAATCTTTCCTGGCTTATCTGCAGCCTTTGACATTGTTGATTACATCAATTTCTCCAATAGATCTTTATAATTCAGTCGTGTAGGACCAGACTTTCTTTGTTTCATTCTTATCCATCTAAATGATAGTCAAAAAAAAATGCCTTCTCTTCCCACACTCTGGCCTAAAAACCTTTCACAAGCCCATCTTCCTTCTCATCTGAGGGCTGCTGCCCAGGGACATCAATTGAAAATAACATGCAACAAAGACACCCGGCGTAGTTTTGCCACTAACTTGTCCTCTTCACACTATCCAAATGATAAAGCTGTTTGCTACAACATTCAGTAATGGATTAGGATAAATTTGGAACTACATGTGAGAAACACCAAAGCCATTACTTTCATTTCCCATTAATTCTTAGGCACGAATAATTTCAAATTCATTTTTGAAATACCACTTTTCAGTTAATTCAATGAATCTTGCATAGCATATTAAAAGATACTGAAAGCTATTGACAGAATTGAAAAAAGACAAGCCTGGAGTTCTTTCTCCCACAATGGACTCCTTAAACATCCTGATTCTGTGCTGGAGGGAAACAGGCGTGATTGACTGCTGGTACTGGATGCTCCAACCTTTGTATTTAACTGTGCAAAGTCTGGAGTCAGATATTTTACTGGCAAGCTTGGACTGCACGATGAGCTATCAGCACCTGAAGAAGGAAAATGCTCAATTGATCTTTGCATCAAGACCATAGGCGCACAAATGTATCTAGGTGGTACATTTGAAAATGAGTATCTATAGGATAAAGTTAAAAAAACATGCGGAACTGTTTACCAGCAAAAATAGAATATGATGATGGAAAAGAACATTAGCAGCACACAGTTCCTCATTTAACTTGTATTTGTAAATAACAATGATTATATTAAACTTACTACTTAAAAAAATGCTAACCTTCATTTGGCTGGTTACCCCAAAATTAGGCTTTTCCCTTGTCTAAAGCTCATTGCTAGCATTCAGCCTCAAATTTTCTGAAGACCACAAGACATAGGAGCAGAATTAGGCTAATCAGCCCATCAAATCTGCTCTGCCATTCCATCATGGCTGATCTTGGATCCCATTTAACCCCATACACCTGTCTTCTCACCATATCCTGTAAGACCACAAAACATGGGAGCAAAATTATGTCATTAAGTATAATGCCTACTCCCAAGCTAAACACTTACAGTTACTATCTGATCAGGAAACATTGACATCAGACTTCAAAAAAGCATTTTGTGAAATCAAAAAACACTTATTGATTTATTGTAAACATGCTTATGCCTATTAATATCCACTTATTTTTGTCAATCAGACCTTTAATTGCAAGCCCTCTTTTACATCCTTCAGCATTCTGTGGCAGAGGAGAACAAAGTGATCCAAAGGAAACACTGGCATTGCTACACACCATGGGGCTCATCAGTGACGATGCATCTTTAGTCTTTCCTCCCATTGGTGTGTTCTAAATAGAAAGTCAGAAACACATGAGCATTTAACACGTACAAAGGAAAACTGGTTAAGCAGTAAATACTTCAAAATAATCAATATGAAATAATGTATAAGCAACATTTATTAAAAAAGTGACTTCAGTCAATCATTTTTTGTAAAAGGACAGAGCATTTCCAAATCTTGTTGTCAATTGTTAACAGGGAATTCATAGGTTCTTGAGCAAAAGCCTGATTCTGAAAGTGATTCTTATGTTCTCTTTTCAATTGTATTAACCTCTAGCAAAAACTGTGTGACAAGAGATACAGATTTAACCTGCATCTGAACCACCATTCAGGGGTTTCTCATCCTGAAATCTTATAATGATCATCTGTTGGTTAGTTGGAGATAATTGCTAGTGCCTCTATTGGGTACATTTCCTTTGGTTGCTCTCTGCATGACCACATGAAAAAAGATAGATTACATTGTAGAAAAGACAACCAAGAAATTTCCGGCTTTTTCTTTGTTTTTTTTTTAGAAAACACTTATCACACTGGATAATAATTAAAACAAAGCAATGGAAATACTGAGCAGATTAGGCAGCATCTGCATGAGAGAAAGCTAAATGTTTCATGTCCATAACCTGTCAACAACGTGAGCCAATGTCAATAGTCACCAGTTAAAATATTGTTTCCCCCTCTCAGATGCTGACTGACCCATTGAGTACTTCTAGCAATTTTTGTTCTATTTCAGCGTTTGAAGTTGTTTGCATGTGGAAAGTGGATCATGACTGAAGCATGGCAGATGTAGAAAGTTTGTTCTTTTAATTGAAAATCTCTTGCTATGTTTCACTTGGAGGCAATTTGGAGAAATTTGTAAAATTCCATATTTAATACTTCAAATCAAGAACTGTTATAGCACTGCAGGCTGCCATTTGGCCACAGAATTTGCAATATGCACATCCTGGTGTGTTGTTAACCTTACAAAGTCACCCACAAAATTGTGTGAACTGTACTAGAGTTCTCAAAGAATAGCAAAGAAGACTATCAAAGCTTGCAGCAGGATCTGGACCAGCTGGAAAAGTAGGCTGAGAAATGGCTGCTTAAATTTAATACAGACAAGTGTGAGGTGTTGAACTTAGAAAGGACCAATCAGGGTAGGTCTTACACAGTGAGCGGCAGGGCACTGAGGAGTACAGGAGATCAAAAGGATCTGGGAATACAAGTCCACAACTCATTGAAAATGCTGGCACAGGTAGATAGGGTCATAAGAAAGTTTTTGGCACACTGACCATTGATTGAAGTATTGAGTACACGAATTGGGATGTTATGTTGGAGTTGTACAAGACATTGGTAAGGCCTAATTTAGACTATAGTGTGCAGTTTTGGATATCTACATACAGGAAAGATGGAAATGAGATTAAAAGAGTACAGAGAAAACTTACAAGGATGCTGCTGGGACTGGAGGACCCAGGTAATAAGGAAAGATTGATTAGGTTAGAACTTTATTGTCTAGAACATGGAAGATTGAGGAGATTGATAGAGGTATACAACACTATGAGGGATATAGACAAGCTAAATGTAAGCAAGCTATTTTCTCCACTGAGATTGGGTGAGACTAAAACTGGAGCTCATGGGTTACAGGTGAAAGGTGAAATGTTTAAGGGGAACAAGAGGGGAACCTTCTTCATTCAGAGGGTGGCAAGAGTGTGGAACAAGCTGCCAGCACAATTGGTGGATGTGATTTTGATTTCAACGTTTAAGAGAAGTCTGGATAGGTAGGTGTATGGAGGGCCATGGTCCCAGTGCAGGTTGATGGGACTAGGCAATTTAAATGGTTTGGTACAAAGGCCCTATTTCTGTGCTGTAGTTTTCTATGACTAATAGCCTGATGCAATAGTACAGAATCATACTATACAGTTAATGAGCCAGACACCTCTATCATCCCATAATTTTGACTACTTTCTGTCCCACCATCAGGAACCTCCAGAGGTGCTAGAACAGGTAGATGACATGGGGCTAGTTACAAGCTGCTCTCTGTATTTCTACATATCACAGTGATATCCAATTAAAGTGGCTTTGAGAGTTCTCATTGCACCAGATCAAACACAGGCTGAAAAATAATCTCCTGTTAACCACCTATGATCTTTGTCAGCTTATGGGCCAATAATCTTTCACACTTAGCAATAAAGCTGGCTGGCAGTGTAGTGGCATTTGCACCAGACTTCAAGGTGAGTGGTCCCGGGTTCGAATCCAGCTGGCTTTTTGCATACTTTATATCCGTGCTGGGTTGAGTGTCAAGCTAGCTACTTGGCCTCGTTAAAAAAAAGATGAAAATGCTAAAGAGACAACAAGGTTGCTGCCTGATGCGGCACAAGGAATAGCAATAAACAATAATTGGGCGGAGCAATGAGAACAACAAGCGCACAAATTGTACCCTGGATAGGGGAAATTCAAAGCCCAGCACAAAGAGTTACTTAGTTCCATCTCCTCTGGTAAAGCTGGTAGAGTAATAAAAAACAGAGACACAGGTGCTAGCATCTGGAGCAATGTACAAAACACTGGAGGAACTTAGCAGGTCAGCCAGCATCTATAGAGTGAAATGGACAGTTGACATCGTAGGTCGAGGCCGCTCAGATGGACCAAAAGATACAGGGGAGTTTGCTGGTATTAGAAGTTGGAGAAATGGTATACTCCACCCCATCTCCTGAAGTCAAATGACCAGCTCTTTTGTTTTGCTGACATTGAAGAAAGGTTCTGGTCTTCACATCAAGCCACGTGGTTCTGTATCTCCTTCCTGTAATGCAGCTCATCTTTGATTGAGATCCTGCCATTATAGTGATATCTTCTGAGAACTTGTGAATGGACCAAGAGCAGAGCTTGGCCACACAGTCATAGTATTAGCACTATTTGCAAGTCCTCAGATAATGAAGCAGTCTACAGGCAAATGCAGCAAGACCCAGCCAAACTTTCAATGGCATTACTGAACTCCTTTCCTACTCTAAATATTGGAGGTATTAGCATTGATCAATAACTGAACTGGAGCCTGTGGCAAATAACTCACACTGGTAACACTTCAAAGCTTGTCCAGCATCTCAGGGCTCAAGTCAGCAATGTGATGCTGTTCTAGATGAGTGCAGCTTCACCAACACAAGAAGATCAACAGTATACTGGACATAGTAGCCCACTTGATAGGCAACCTGTGGACAGTGATTCACTTACTACACCAGCAGCTATTTATAAGAGCTATAGGATATACTGCAGCAACTCACCAAGACTCCTAGGACAGCACCTTCTAAACCCATGGTTTTGAGCTAAACCAGCTGGAAGGACAAGGGCAGCAAAAGCCAACATCTGGAAGTTGCCCATCAAGCCATGCTTCACTCTAACTTCGATCTCAATACCTCCCTCTTGTGAGCAGTTTTGGACCCTTTAGCCAAGAAAAATGTGCTGGCATTGGAGAGGGTCCAGAGAAGGTTCCCAAGAATGATCCCAGGAATGAAAGGGTTAACATATGAGAAGTGTTTGATGGCTCTAGGCCTGTACTCACTGGAGTTTAGAAGAATGAGAGGGGAATCTCATTGAAATCTATCAAATATTGAAAGGCCTAGAATGAGTGGATGTAGATAGGATATTACCTATAGTGGAGGAGCACAGCGTTAGAATAAAAAGATATCCATTTGAAACAAAGATGAGGAGGAATTTCTTTAGCCAAGCTGAGGTGAATCTATGGAATTCAATGCCATGGATGGCTATGGAGGTCAAGTCATTGGGTATACAGTATTTAAAGCAGAGCTTAATAGATTCTTGATTAGTAAAGGTGTCAAAGGTTATGGGTAGAAGGCAGGAGAATGGGGTTGAGAGGGATAATAAAATCAGCCAATGGAACGGTGGAGCAGAATCGATGGACCAAATTCTGCTCTCATGTCTTATGGTCTGCGCAAATGTACCTCGATTAGCAAGGTACACCATAAGCCAGTGTGCTTAGCCCCCTGCTCTACTCGCATTATACCCAAATGCATCTGCAATGCGATAATTAAGTTTGTTGTAGCTGTGTGCCGCTGGATTTCATAGTGACTGGCCCCTCCCCCCCCCTCCCCCCTCCCCTTGGTGTTACTCTCCGGTACTCACTCAGTTGAAGAACAAGCTGAACCAGAAAAACTCAGGGACTTGGGCTATATTCTCTTCTTTCCTCTCTTTGTAACTGTGATTTTTTTTTTTCTGAAATCGTAACCTTATGTGCTATGTTCTGTGTGCAGTGTGCTGTTGGTAATGTGTTTTGCACCTTGGCCCTGGAGGAATAATATTTTGTTTCGCTATATTCATTTATGGCTGAATGATAATTAAACATGAAACCTGAACTTGAACTTGCCACCACTGTAGGTTGAATCAAAGGTAGTGATGAATTGGCATACAAGAGGAAAAAGTTTAGTTGGATAGAGCTGCAACAACCTCTCAGTCAACATCAGTAAAACTAAAGAGCTGATTGTCAACTACAGGACGAAGAAACCAGAGGTCCGTGAGCAATCAGATCGCCTCATTGGGCGATCAGACGGTCAGTAACTTGGTGTTGTATCAGATGATCTGTCCTGGGGCCAGCACAGAAATGTCTTCACAAAGACAGCACTGCTAATTTCTTAGAAGTTTGAGCTGATTCAGCATGTCCTTCTAAAACTTTGACAAGCTTCTACAGATGCACAGTGAAGATTATCCTAACTGGTTGCATCATGCCCAGGTATAGGAACATTAATACCCAGGAATGGAAAATTCTACTAAGTGTGGTGGACACAGCTCAGTCTATCAGAGGTAAAGCCCTCCCCACCATTGAATACATTTACAAGGAGTACTGCTGCAAAAAAGCAGTACCCACCATTCAGCCCATGCTCTCTTCTCACTACTACCATCAGGCAAGAGAATACAGGAGCTTTAGGTCCCACACCACCAGGTTCAGAATCAGTTATTATCCAAATCAGGCTCTTGAACCAGTATGGATAACTTCACCCACCCCAACTCTAAACTAATTCCACAATCTAGATTCACTTTCAAGCACTCTACAACTAATGATCTCAGTATTATTTTTTTCTTATTTGCATAATTTGTCTTCTTTTGCATATGGGTTGCTTGTCAGTCTGTTATGTACAGTTTTTCATAAGTTTTATCATACTTTATTTTCCTGTAAGTGCCTGCAAGACAATGAATGGAGCTGACATTATGTATATATAATAAATTTACTTTGACTTTGGACTTCACTTGGAAATCTATCTCCATTCCTTTACAGTAGCTAGTTTAAAATCGTAGTACTCTCTTCAAAACAGCATTGTGGGCATATGCACACCTCAATAGCTGTAGAGATTCAAGATGGTAGCTCAGCACCATCTTAAGGGCAACTAGGGATGGGCAATTAAATGTTGGCTCAGCCTGCAAAGCCCACATCCCTTGAAGGAAAATCAAAAAAAATGTTTGGAAAATAGGCATGTAAACCACACATATCATATGGAACTGGGGTTCCCAACCTTTTTTTTTTAAAAATGCCATGGACCCCTACCATTAACCAAGATTGGAAACCCTAATCTTGAATGTCACATTTGCATACAGCATATGCATCACATTATCATTTCTGTATTAAAAAAAACGACAATTAGTACTTACAAAGCCCAGAGAACTAATGAGAGACAAGATCTGGCCCGGAGTACGGTAGTAGTCCAGTTTTGGATTTATCATGGAAGGTGTGTTCAGAATATCCATCATGTTTATTTCTTGAAACAAAAACAGGGTTGGAAAACATGAAATGAACATCACAATTTCATTTTAAGTTTATATAAAATCAGAAACTCCAGCACTTCAGTTCCACTTAGTGCACAAGAAAATAGATAATGTATATCATTTTTATGTAAAATTCACAGGAATCAATTTCATTCTTACCTCTGTTCAAAGTAACTCTGGAGAGACCAAAGTCCGTTAATTTGATGTGCCCCTGGTTGGAAATTAACATGTTGTCTGGTTTCAGATCTCTAAAAGAAAGCAGATCAGATTAAATTGCATTTTAAGAATGTCCCAAATATGCCCTGTTATAATCTCTCGATAGGACCACTTATGTCACTACTATATACACATACATAAAACAACAAAGATATGATTACTCGGATATGACTATTATATAAAATGCCAGAGTAACAAGAATATCTAGGAGCAAATTAGAAAGAAAAATGTTAAGGAAATTAGAAAGATGCACAGGAAAGATGGATTAGTTCAAATCAAATTGTGTCTAATTAACTTTATAGTTTTTGTTGAAGGAACAGAGAGTCAATAAAGAAATATGGATGACATAATAGATGTGAACACTTTGAAGGCATTTGACAAAGTGCAACATAATAGTCACCTTCAAGATTAAAGGTAGTACAGTAACAGAGGATTGTACCATCATGGCCAAGTGAGAGAACACAGAGTACAAAAGAAATTTTGTGTTTACAGAAGAAATATTACTTTTCAAACGAGAGGAAAGTATACAACAAAGTTCCCCAGGTTTAGGTACAAGGACCTCTGCTTCTCCTAATATATGGTAAAGATTTGGCATCCAAAACACAGACCAATGGGGAACTAGTTCCTCTAGAATTAAATGCACTTCTAACATCTATCACAATAGCAGTAGTGTGATATTTAGCTGAATGAGCTGCTAGGTTATAGTGAAACTAGGTTATATGTGGAGCTGGCAGGCAGCAACTCAGACAAGAACAAGTCTCAGAGCAATAGTACATGACATTTTGTAAATCTGATGTTCTCCACCAACAGATATGTCATAGAAACATAGAAAACCTACAGCACAACCTTTGGCCCACAAAACTGTGCCGAACATGTCACTACCTCAGAACTACATAGGCCTTACCCATAGCCCTCTATTTTGCTAAGCTCCATGTAACCATCCAGGAGTCTCTTAAAAGACCCGATCATTTCTGCTTCCACCACCGCTGGCGGCAGCCCATTCCACGCACTCACCACTCTCTGCGTAAAAAACGTACCCCTGACATCTCCTCTGTGCCTACTTCTAAGCACCTTAAAACTATGCCTTCTCGTGCTAGCCATTTCAACCCTGGGGAAAAGCCTCTGACTGTCCACACAATCAATGCCTCTTAATATCTTGTACACCTCTATCAGGTCGCCTCTCATACTCCGTCGCTCCAAGGAGAAAAAGCCGAGTTCACTCAAGAGAGTTTGAATGTTGTCAGTTTGAGAACGAGGAGATGAATTAAAATGGTTAGAAAATGGGAGCTCCAGTCGTGGTAAAAGGGATAGTAGACACTCAGTGAAGTGGTCGTCAAGTTTAAGCCTGGTCTCACCAACTGTGACTCATGGAAAACTGGACATTATAAAGCTCACTAAAAGAATAATCAAAAATGTGGCAATTTTTGATCATCAAAAATGACTGTTTTTGGAAAAAGTCACCAAGGGCCACTGTTATAAAAGTTGACATAAAACCCCAGAGATGAACAACTTGTGCTTCATCACTCCAATGCTCCTTAGTCAATAAGGCAACACCTTTTCACAAGAAAGCTATAAACCTGAAGAGATTTTAGAGTCTTCGTTGATAATGGAGGAGGGTTATAAAATAATCCTTTTCTATGGATGGTCACAGAAAGTTCACATCAAGGGCTGTGATTCCAAACGTAGGCATGAGATTTTGTGAGTAAAGTACGCCCTTGAGAGATCAGCAGAGCTCTGAAATCATGGAGGATTGTCAGGCGAGAAGGAAATGAAAACAACTGGGGTTGAGGAATGTACAAAAGATATCTTGCAAAGTAATTCAGGATAGGGCTTTGGCAGAGATTTAATCAGGAGACAGAGGAGCCATTAAGATGAATGCTGAAAAAAAATACTGTCAGAAGATGATATCAAAATATTAAGTGATCAGGACTTTGCCTCTATATGGGTGATTTGGGCAGATAAATGGTACAAAGCATTGGCAAACATTAGTGATGAACGTAATATTACTATACAACAATCATGGAAAAATAATGAATATTTAAGAGACTCTTAGATAAAGTACATGGATGAAAGAAAAATGAAGGTCTATGTGGGAAGAAGGGCTAGATTAACTTTGGAGTAGGTTACGAGGTTGGCACAACTTTGTGGGCCAAAGGGCCTGTATTGTACTATTTGACATTCTAACATTCAGCAATTCAGATGAAAGTTCTACATTTGGTCTTAAAAGTGTTCACGTTAGGAATAAGAAAGAGTGAACCATCTGGATTTTTAGCTAATTGCCAATCCAAATTTCTGTTACAGCAAAAAACACTTTGCATTAGCACTACGGAGGATTAGAGAAAACTTCTGAGTTCAATTCAAGTTTAATTGTCATTAAACCATATATGAATATAGCCAAATGAGACAGTGTTTCTTCAAGGCCAATGTGAAAAATATAGTACCAACAGTCACACAGAGCACGAAACACACATAGCACATACAAGACAGTAAGCACATAAAGGTATCAGTAAGATACAGACACACAATAAAAAAGTCCAAACTTGAGCCACAATAGAGCTTGTCTTCTGCTGAACAAACACTGGGAGGGGGGGGGGACAGCACTAACTCCAGCCTGGATGCTGTGCCACAGCACCCACTGTGGACCACTCTGGCTCCGATGCCTCTCAGCTGGTGGTTGTAAACAGGCGACACCACAGCTTGGGGCCTAAACCTCACCTTGACAAGACAGCAAGCACATTTGGATACAAGTGAAATGCAACATATACAGTGCCTATAAAAAGTATTTATCCCCCCTCCCCCAGAAGTTTTCATGTTTTACTGTTTGACAACATTGAATCACAGTGGATTTAATTTGGCTTTTTTTTTTAAAAAAAGTGATCAACAGAATAGACTCTTCTGTGTCAAAGTGAAAACAAATTTCAGCAAAATAATTGACTGCATAATTACTCACCCCCTTCAAGTCAGTATTTAGTAGATGCACCTTTGGCAGCAATTACAGCCTTGAGTCTGTGTGGATACACCTCCATCAGGTTTGCACATCTGGACACAGTGATTTCCCCCCCATTCTTCTTCACAAAACTGCTCAAACTCTGTCAGATTGCATGGGAATTGTGAGTGAACAGCCCTTTTCAAGTCCAGCAACAAATTCTCAATTGGATTGAGGTCTGAACTCTGACTTGGTCAAGCCAGGACATTAACTTTGTTGTTTTTAAGCCATTCCTGTGTAGCTTTGGCTTTATGCTTGGGATCATTGCCCTTTTGGAAAACAAATCTTCTCCCAAGTTGCAGTTCTCTTGCAGACTGCGTCAGGTTTTCCTCCAGCATTCCCCTGTATTTTGCTACATTCATTTTGCCCTCTACCTTCACAAGCCTTCCAGGGTTTGCTACGGTGAAGCATTCGCACAGCATGATGTAGCCACTACCGTGCTTCACGGTAGAGATGGTGTTTTTGATGATGTGCGGTATTTGGCTTAATTTTGGTTTCATCAGACCATAGAACCTTCTTCTAGCTGACGTCAGAGTCTCCCATATGCCTTCTAGCAAACTCTAGCCGAGATTTCATCTGAGTTTTTATCCCCCCCAACAGTGGCTTTCTCTTTGCTCCTCCCATAAAGCTGCAACTGGTGCAGCACCCAGTCTCTCTCCCATCTCAGCTACTGAAGCTTGTAACTCTTCCAGAGTTGTCATAGGTCACTTGGTGGCCTCTCTCACTAGTTCCCTTCTTGCACAGTCACTCAGTTTTTGAGGACGGCCTGCTCTGGGCAGAATTACAGCTGTGCCATATTCTTTCCATTTCGTGATGATTGACTGTACTCCAAGGAATATTCAGTGACTTGGAAATTTTCTTGTAACCATCTCCTGATCTGTGCTTTTCAAAAACCTTGTCGCAGACTTGCTTGGAGTGTTCTTTTGTCTTCATGGTATAGTTTTTACCTGGATACTGACTCATCTGCAGTTGGACCTTGCAGATACAGGTGTATGTTTACCACAATCAATTAAAACAGCTTGACTGCACACAGATTTATATATAACTAGGACACCTTAACTAATTAGGTGACTTCTAAAACTAATTGGCTGCACCAATGATGATTTGGTGTGTCGTATTAAAGGGGGTGAATACTATGCAATCAATTATTTTGTGTTTTATATTTGCAATTCATTTAGATCACTTTGTAGAGATCTGTTTGGACCTTGACACAAGAGTCTTTTCTGATGATTAGTGTCAAAAATCAAATTAAATCCACTGTGATTCAATGTTGTAAAACAATAAAACATGAAAACTTCCAAGAGAGGTGAATACTTTTTAATAGGCACTGTATTATTATTAATACCCATTTTGCCCACATCTGAGGAAGTTTATTGGACTTTTCTTTCAATCTGTGAACCATACAGAAATACCATGCACATCAGTCCCTTAAGAAGAATTGAAAAAAGGTTGAAGAAATTCAACACACATATTTTGCAAACTTCAGTTCAGTCTTATGGTACCTGTGAATAATTCCATGTCTGTGTAAATAATCCAATGCTACAGCAACCTCAGAAATGTACTTTACAGCCATGGCTTCGTCAAAATAGCCATAAATGTGAAGGAGAGATTTGACATCCCCACCTATGAGATACTCCATGACCTAGAGAAAAGAAGTTTGATGATTTTTGTTTTGCTTGCCTAGAAAGGTTGTATTTTGCAGCAAATGTTGTAAATATTTAACATGAGGCGACCATATGTATAAATTCATGCAGATATCTTCAAAGAATTTTAAGCTGGCACGTCAGGCAGCAAACACTGGAATTTTCCCTACTAGACTCTTCTATCAAAATGCAAATGCAGCTACATTAAGTCTGCACTATCTGCAGTTTTCCAACTCTAGGTACTCACATATACCACACTACTTTTTGTTTACCATCAGCAGTCATGTTTTTAAACCACCTAAATTCAACATTCTTGAATGCACTTACCGTGCTCCTTTAAAACACAGAAAGAAAAAAATTTCAGCAAAGTAAAGAAAGATTAGCTTTATTTGTCACAAGCACATCAAAACTTACAACGAAATACATCATTCTGCATCAATGATCAACACAGTCCAAGGACTGTGCTGGGGACACTTCACAAGTGTCGCCACATAGCACGCCCGCAATTCACTAAACTCAGCTGTATATCTATGGAGTGTGGGTGGAAATTGGTAAACCCCAAGTAAACCCACATGGTCATGGGGAGAACACACAAACTCCTTACAGACAGAGATGGGAATTAAACCCTGATTGATGATTACTGGTGTTCTAAAGCGATTGTGCTAACCACTAGGCTACTGTGCTGCCTGTTTATCATATTTAGTCCCCCTTTCTAAATTCTCCTCCCTTAACTGTTAACCACTTTTCAATCAAATGTTCATGGGATATTTATATTAAAAGAGTCTATGAATGCAAATTATTATTTAAAACAAGCTCTTAAGCATTTAACATTGGAGAACCAGCCATCTTCCACAAAACAGAAGTAGTGGTTACTTACCAGATAAACATTATTGGCAGACTGCAGCGAGTAATACAGGTGTACAATAAAAGGGCTTTTACTTAGAGCCAGTGCAGCTCTCTCCGCCTGCAATTGGTGCACCATATTTTTATGTATCAGATCAGCCTTCTTGACAACCTTGGGTGAGAAGAAATGAAAATTTTCCATTAAACATTTAAGCATATTTGTATACAATAAATATTGGGATTATAAATATAATTCTATACTATTTACACCAATTTATCTACTTGTTACTGTATCACCCACTTTTCAGAAGATATTCCATTTGCCATTTTAGCAACTCGATATCACCCTATAGCTGAAGATGATTAAAATGCCACAAATTTTTGTATCATCTACAAATTCACCAATCGTACTTGTACACTTACATCCAAGCTGTTATTGTTTGTTTAGAGACGCAGTGCAGAACAGGTTCTTGCATTCCAACCAGCTGTACCGCCCAGCGGCCCACCTATTCCACCATAGCTTAATCACAGGATAAATTACAATGACCAGTTAACCTACTAACCAGTATGCCTTTGGACTATGGGAGGAAACCAGACCACCCAGCAGAAACGTACAAGATTCACAGAAAGAATGTACAAACTCATTACTGCCAGTGCCAGAATTGAACTCCGGCCCCCAGAACACCTTTAGTAGTAATAGCGTCATGTTAGCTACTTCATTACCATGGTGCCTGTGATTAGTGTTAACTTATAACCAAGGGTTCTCAACCTGGGGTCTACGGACCCCTTGGTTAATGGTAGGGGTTCATGGCATAAAAAAGGCTGGGAATTACTGATCTATACAATTCATCCAACTCTCATCAGGCTTCCAATAGCAAAAACAATTCTCTGCCTTCTATCATCAAAATATTTTTTGGATTGAATCCGCCATGTTGTCTTTGAATGTCATACCTATTGGACCAGCTTTCTAACATGGGGCCTTGTCAAAGGCCATAATTAGCCTACATCAGTCATACTAATACAGAGAGGAAATTAAGAACCTGGTGGCATGGTGCGAAGACAATAACCTATCCCTCAACGTCATCAAGATGAAGGAATTGGTTGTTGACTTCAGAAGGAGTAGCGGACCGCACAACCCAATTTACATCGGTGATGCGCAAGTTCCTCGGGGTCAATATCACAAATGACCTGACTTGGTCCGGCCAAGCAGAGCTCACTGCCAAGAAGGCCCACCAGCGCCTTTACTTCCTGAGAAAACTAAAGAAATTTGGCCTGTCCCCTAAAACCCTCACTAATTTTTATAGATGCACCGTAGAAAGCATTCTTCTAGGGTGCATCACAACCTGGTATGGAAGTTGTCCTGTCCAAGACCGAAAGAGGCTGCAGAAGATCGTGAACACGGCACAGCACATCACACAAACCAATCTTCTGTCCTTGGACTCACTTTACACCGTCGAAGCAGTGCTGCCAGGATAATCAAGGAGACGACCCACCCAGCCAACACACTTTTCGTCCCTCTTCCCTCCGGGAGAAGGCTTAGGAGCTTGAAGACTCGTACGGCCAGATTTGGGAACAGCTTCTTTCCAACTGTGATAAGACTACTGAATGGATCCTGACCCGGATCTGGGCCGTACCCTCCAAATATCCGGACCTGCCTTTTGGTTTTTTTGCACTACCTTACTTTCCATTTTTCTATTTTCTATTTAAGATTTATAATTTAAATTTTTAATATTTACTAATTTTTACTATTTTTAATATTTAATATTTGTAATCCAGGGAGTGGGAAGCACAGAATCAAATATCGCTGTGATGATCGTACGTTCTAGTATCAATTGTTTGGCGACAATAAAGTATAAAGTATAACCCCGTGAAAATTTTAAATTAGTCAGATATGGACTCTCTTTAACAAGAGCATGTTATCACTGATTTAAACCCTACCTTGTCATTGCCCTAAATTAAGTATATATTGGGAAGGTATTCATAGAACATTAGTTAAGGTACTTAGGTCCCAGATACCTCTGAACTTTGAGACGCTCTATTTGGGGCATGTATTGTTTCTTGAACAGAAGGAAGACATTAGAAGATTGGCACGAAACTATCTTGGAAATAATTAAAATGGAAAAGTTGACTTACTCCCTGAGAATTCAAAAAGAAAAATTTTATCAAATCTGGAATAAATGGATTGAATATATAACCCCAATGCGAGCAGACTTTAGATGACTCTCCTAATGATTTATACTGCTCTTCTCATCAACACAGTAATATTGCTAACGTAAGCACCCCTAGTCTAAATGTTTACTGTTTTTGTTTTCTTTTGGAAAATAGAGAATTAATACAAGTAAAGGAAAAGATTTGGGAAAGGGATAAAAAATGATAAAATTAAGTAAATAAGTACATAGGGATTGGATAATTATGTCTGGGGGCAGGAGCAAGCATGAACAAGTTAGGATATAAACACCTACAATGGTTGTTACATAGGATTACATACAACATTTTGGACCAGAAAGAAATGGTCCAGAAGAGATATATGGAAACTATTGTTAGTATGTTTCTTAACAACTAATACCACTACTTAGCCTAATAGATTAGAATTACCACTGTACATAATTATCTATTTAAGTGTCTAATTGCCTTTTATATCATCTCAATGTGTACTTAAGAATGTATAAATAATTATAGTTTTATACCTAAAAAAAATGGAAAAGGTTATAAATGTGGAAAAAGTACATGATACTTGTGAATTCCTTATCCAAATAAAAATAAAATTAAAAAAACCCTACCTTGTCAAATGCATATTAACTCTGCCCTTCAGATTTATTTTTCCAATCATTTTCCTACCATTGATGTTAAACTCAATGTAATTACTGCTGTTCTTGAAGAAAAGAACCACATTTGTTGTCTTCTAGGACCTCCTCTCTAGCCAAAGATTTGAAAGATCTCTGTCAGAGCCACAATCTACCTTGTGTTCCATAGCAGTCTGGGATACATCTCATCAGGACCCATGGATTTATCCACGTTTAAGACTGCCAAGATAACTGTTAACTCCTCTTTTTCAATAAACTTGTTCCAGAATTCCACTATGCCCCCTTCCTGAATTCTCCAGCTATACTGGTTTTGCCCCTAGTGAAAGCAGATTAAAAGTATTTATTGAAATCCCTGGATCCTCTGACTCCTTGCACAGATTTATAATTTTGATCCCTGCAGTGGTCATTGGGCCTGTTTTCAACCTCTTCTGAGTCCGAACTGATCATCAAGCACCCGTTTACACTCTTACTATAATTACTCACCCACATTCCATCATTTTTCACACTGTTCCACCACTCAGCTACACACTAGAAGTTATCCGCAAAACTTTCGATGTGAGTAGAAATGCATAGGGAGAATGTGCAACTCTGCAAAGGCAGCAGAGATCAGGACAGAACTTGTAACTTTGGAATTGTGGTGCAGCAGCTCTACCAGCTGCACCTCTGCGGCCATTTCCATGATTACCTTATCTTCCTTAATTTTGCCTGCCAGATATCTCAAGTTCTCTCTTTGACCCAATTATCATTTTTATCTACCCCTGTATGTTCAGTAGTCCTGTAGGGGTGTTTTTCAGTTTCCCCACATCTGCCTCTTACTTTATATTTCTATTATTTACCTTTTTTATTCAAACCTTACATCCCTTGACATGTAGGAGTCCTTAAACTTGGTGGCCTTACCTTAAATCATTTTGGGAAAACAATGACACTGAAGTCTATTTTAGTTTTGAATGACACTTGCTGGCTACATGTAGATTTTTGTCTTGCAAGGAGCTGCTATTTGCTATCCTGTTTCATCATAACGAAATTAGCCTTACCACAATTCCAGTCCATCCTTATCTATCTCCATATTCCCCCCCTTAAACCCTCTGCTTTACATCTCCTTATGTGGCTTGGCATCAGTTGTTAAAGACTTGCAACATGCCAGTGGATGTTCTCCTCTGTTAAAGGTGCTATACAAGGGTAATTTATATTTATTCTCATACATATAATCTGTACAGCACTTTGGTCAATGTCGGTTGTTTTTAAATGTGCTATATAAATAAATTTGACTTGACTTACTCCAACATTCTACACCATCAAGGTAGTAGCGGTATAGAATGTACTCTGAGTGAAAGACTTCAGTATCCATCAGATTTATAAAAGACATCACCTATGATGAACAATCTAAGTTCTGAAGGACAGAACACTTGCAAATGTGGCCACTCATGCTTCTACTTACCCAGGTACAATCCTAACATTAAATGTAGTACTGCCTCTTCAAGTCAAGCAACACACACAAAAAATCGCTGGTCAACGCAGCAGGCCAGGCCACATCTATAGGAAGAGGAACAGTCGATATTTTGGGCCGAGACCCTTCGTCAGGACTAACATTAAGGGTCTCGGCCCAAAACGTCGACTGTACCTCTTCCTATAGACGTGGCCTGGCCTGCTGCGTTCACCGGCATTTTTTGTGTGTGTTGTTTGAATTTCCAGCATCTGCAGATTTCCACGTGTTTGCGTTTTTAAAGTCAAATCAAGTCACTTTTTATTGTCATTTTGACCATAACTGCTGGTACAGTACACAGTAAAAACGAGACAATGTTTTTCAGGACTATGGTGCTACAGGAACAATACAAAAACTACACTGAACTACGTAAAACAACACAAAACTACACTAGACTACAGACCTACCCAGGACTGTATAAAGTGCACAAAACAGTGCAGGCATTACAATAAATAACAAGACAATAGGCACAGTAGAGGGCAGTAGGTTGGTGTCAGTCCAGGCTCTGGGTATTGAGGAGCCTGATGGCTTGGGGGAAGAAACTGTTACATAGTCTGGTCGTGAGAGCCCGAATACTTTGGTGCCTTTTGCCAGATGGCAAGAGGGAGAAGAGTTTGTATGAGGGGTGCGTGGAGTCCTTCATAATGTTGTTTGCTTTACGGATGCAGTGTGTGGTGTAAACATCTGTAATGGTGGGAAGAGAGACCCCGATGATCTTCTCAGCTATAACCATATAACAATTTCAGCACAGAAACAGGCCATCTCGGCCCTTCTAGTCCGTGCCGAACTCTTACCCTATCCTATTCCCACCGACCTGCACTCAGCCTACAACCCTCTGTTTCTTTCCTGTTCATATATCTATCCAATTTAACTTTAAACGACAACATCGAACCTGCCTCAACCACTTCTGCTGGAAGCTCATTCCACACAGCTACCACTCTCTGAGTAAAGAAGTTTCCCCTCATGTTACCCCAAACTTTTGTCCTCTAATTCTCAACCCAAGCCCTCTTGTTTGAATCTTCCCCACTCTCAATGGAAAAAGTCTAACCAGGTCAACTCTATCAATCCCCCTCATAATTTTAAAGACCTCAGTCAAGTCTCCCCTCAACCTTCTACGCTCCAAAGAATAAAGAACTAACTTGTTCAATCTTTCACTGTAACTTAGGAGATGAAACCCAGGCAACATTTTAGTAAACCTCCTCTGTACTCTCTCAAACTGACCTCACTATCCGCTGCAGGGTCTTGCGATCCGAGATGGTGCAATTTCCGAATCGGGTAGTGATGCAGCTGCTTAGTATGCTCTCAATACAACCTCTGTAGAACGTGGTGAGGATGGGGGCGGTGGGAGATGGACTTTTCTCAGCCTTTGCAGAAAGTAGAGACGCTGCTGGGCCTTCTTTGCTATGGAGCTGGTCTCAGAGTCATACAACAGAAACACAGATTCTTTGGCGCACGACTTCCTTGCCGAGTACTTATCTACATTAATCTCAATAGGATTAATTACATACTGGCTCAAAAAATCTCTTTAAAAATTCCACTCTATTTAAGCCTTAGGTGATCCTAGTTAACATTCTGGATGTTGAAGTCCCTTCCAACCAGTCAAAAATTTTCTGTGATTTCTCCACCTATTTGTTGCTCCACCACTTGTTAACTTGAGGCAAAATCCTCCCCAACAGTACCACTAAACCTCTCCCAACCCAACAACCGCCAAGGATATTACATCCAGTTCAGTTGTGCAAGTCACCCCTTCCTCCAAAATGGTCCCTGTGAACTAGAAGTACAAGGCCCTCAAGCCTGCAGCATCTCTTCAGTCACACATTCATCTGACCCATCCACTTATTCCCACCCTTACCACCAGCACATGACACTAGAAATACTATTGTCACCTTGCCAAAGGTAATATTTACATCAGGCTGCTGTTTATTTTATACAGCTCAGCGTTCAACACAATCATATCCTCAATTCAACAACCTCCAAACTCTGGGCCTCTGTACCTCCCTCTGAAATGGATCCTCAACTTCCTCACTGGGAGACCAAAGTCAGTGCGGATCAGAAATCTCCTCCTCACCGACAATCAACACTGACACACCTCAAGGATGTGTGCTTAGCCCATTGCTCTACTCTCTCTACATCCACAACTGTGTGGCTAGGCACAGATTAAGCGACTTGTTGACGACACCTCTATTGTTGGCAGAATTTCAGATGGTGACGAGGAGGTGTAAACGGGCAAAATAAATTAGCTGGTTGAAGAGGTGCAGTCGACGTTTCAGGCCGAGACCCTTCGTCAGGACTAACTGAAGGAAGAATTCCCGTTGTGAGCTGGTTGAGTGGTGTTTCAGCAACAACCTCACACTCAACATCAGACCAAGGAGTTGATTGTGGGCTTCAGGAAAGAGAAGTCGAGGGAACACACACCAGTCCTCATCGAAGAATCAGAATGGAAAGGGTGAGCAGTTTCAAGTTCTTGGGTGTCAACATCTCTGAGGATCTATCTTGGATCCAAGATATTGACGCAATTAGATTTTTAGATTATGAAGACACGCAGTCCTATTTTTATTGTCATTTGGTAATGCATGCATTAAGAAATGATACAATATTTCCTCCCGTGTGATATCACAAAACACAGGACAGACCAAGCCTGAAAAACTGACAAAACCACATAATTATAACATATAGTTACAACAGTGCAACAATACCATAACTTGATGAAGAAGTCCGTGAGCACAGTAAAAGTTCAGTCTCTCAAATGTCCCACATCTCACGCAGACGGGAGAAGGAAGAACTCTCCCTGCCATGCCGACCACAGTTCGACTGTGAGTCATCTGAAAACTTCAAGCTCTGATCAGCTCTCTGACACCGAGTACTGAGCGCCATCTCTGTCCAAACGATTCGACCTCAATCTCGGTCGCCAACAGCAGGCAAAGCCGGGGATTTTCAGGCCTACTCTCCGAAAGATTCCCGACCACGAAGTAATGACAGCAGCGAACGAGCAATTTCTCCAGATGTTCCTCTGTACTTTCACATCCCTCTCCATCAAATCAGAATTGTCCACGGCCCCTATTCAACAGATACGATATCATTTTCACCGGAGGACTGCGCACGCGCGGTGCGCTGCTCTCTGTCCTCCCGCCTTCGTGTTTGGAAGACACGACAGCAGCTATATTGCATTAGGTGTTTGAGAAGAATTGGTATGTCACGAAAGACGCTTGCAAATTTCTACAGATGTACAATGGAGAGCATTCTAGTTGATTGCATCACCACCTAGTATGGAGGAGCCACTGCACAGGATCAGAAAAAAGCTGCAGAAAGTTTCAAACACAGCCAGCTCTATCGTGGGCACAAACCTCGCTAGCCCTAAGGACAAATTCAAGAGGCAGCATCCATCATTAAGGACCCCCATCACCCAGGATGTGCCCTCTTCTTATTGCTACCACCAAGGAAGAGGTATAGGAGACTAAAGATACACATTCAGTGTTTCAGGAACAGCTTCTACCCCTCCTCCATCAGATTTCTGAATGGACAATGACCCCATGAACACCACCTCGGTATTTCAGTCCCACTCTTTTTGCACTACACTAACTGTATATTCATTTCCATAGATGCTGCCTGACCTGCTGAGTTCCTCCAGCCTTTTTTGTACATTGTTTTGGATTTCCAGCATCTGCAGACATTCTCATGATAGTAATTCATAGTTTTTAATTATGTATTACAATGTACTGCTGCTGTAAAATAACAACTTCCATGACATATGCCAGTGATGTTAAACCTAATTCTGACTGATTCAGAAATAATCCAGAAATTACAAATTTGGAGGTCTTCCTTTCAAATCAGATAGCCAGCTCCTTAAATTAACTAAGAAACACTGAAAACCTACAGCACAATACAGGCCCTTCAGCCCACAAAACTGTCCCTACCTTAGAAATTACTAGGCTTACCTTTAGGCCCTCTATTTTACTAAGCTTGATGTACCTATCTAATAGCCTCTTAAAAGACCCTATCATATCCGCCTCCACCACTGTTGCCGGCAGCCCATTCCACACACTCACCATGCCACATTTCAGAGTGGCATCTCCTCTGTACCTACTCCCCAGCACCTTAAACCTGTGTCCTCTTGTGGCAACCATTTCAGCCCTGGGAAAAAGCCTCTGACCATCCACATGATCAATGCCTCTCATCATCTTAAACACCTCTATCAAGTCACCTCTCATACTCCTTCGCTCCAAGGAGAAAAGGCCAAGTTCACTCAACCTATTCTCATAAGGCATGCTTCCCAGTCCAGGCAGCATCCTTGTAAATCTCCTCTGCACCCTTTCTATAGCTTCCACATCCTTCCTGTAGTGAGGCGACCAGAACTGAGCACAGTACTCCAAGTGGGGTCTGACCAGGGTCCTATATAGCTGCAACATTACCTCTTGGCTCCTAAATTCAATTCCACGATTGATGAAGGCCAATACACCATACGCCTTCTTAATCACAGACTTGCAGGACCTCATCGTTCTTAGTATCAATGTGAACCAGAACCATCCCAACTGTTTGTCCCTCAACTGCAGATTCACTTCTGCAGCCACTGAAACACTTGCCTGCTTCCCAGTTACAAGATCTTTTAGCGTGTATTTTCATCCAAGACATGGATATAAACTGTAAATTGCTGAGAGTCTAGCACTAATTCTGTTACACCTCAGATCTGTCAACCCAAATATGACTCATTTACTGGGTTTAAAACGTGCCTCTGTTGGCCCCTGCCCTTCCTTCTTATATTTGTTTGAACAACACCAATAGAAGGCTTTTTTTAAAGAGACCACCAGATAATAGGCACTTGTCCACAAAGTCAGAGCCCCTTCCCTTTACAAATACCAACTAAGGCCGCCGCTTTTCACTTATATTTTAGATTTATAATAGTATTACCCTCCATTTATTTCAAGGATCCTTGTCGGTTGTTACTCTCAAGGCGGCATATCAACAATGACAGTCTGACAACGAGTTTTAACAACTTTGATTTTTTTCTCATCTTGACATTTCTAGTCATCTTTTCAGAACTGCAAACAACATCGTGTTTTTTTCATAATCCCTTTCATTCCATTAGCAGCAGTGTTTTAAAAATCCACAACGAATAGTATTTAAAGCAAATGTTACGCACGAAAACAACATGTAGTGTACCTGATGATACTGTGAAGCTTTGTGTCCAAGTAAAAATTCTACAACTATTTCTGCTCAAACCCTGAAACATGCCCAAACATGACTAAATGTCAGCAGAAAATGGCAGTCTCTATACAGTACGCACACAAACAACACCGAATAAACATAACGTGGCTCATTCACTCTTGATTACAGTAAACCTCTAGCCGCCGTGTTTCACCCGGCCAGATCCAGTACTTGCCTTGACAGCATAGAGTTTATTGTCATTGCGTTTTTTCCGAGCCAGGTACACTTTGCCGAACGCCCCGCGGCTGATGGGTTTGATGATAATGAAGTCCTCGATGCTGGGGGCTGCCGGCACCTTTATCGCCTTCACGTCTCGGTAGGGGGTGGCAGGGCAAGCACCACCGTTACCTGGAGCCTCCATGTCCCAGTCGGCTCCGGCAGACCATCCCCCGGGTTCCAGCGGGACACAGGCCAGGACAGGACGCGTTCCCGGCCCGAGCCGCGGCCGCCCTTCAAAACTGGTTCGAAATTGCCGCTGGGGTCCTTCGCCAAACGGTTTAAAAACTCCCGTTGACTTGGCGCTTTGGTTAAGTTGTCGGGCTGGAATAGAGACTCAAAATTAATGAAGGGTTGCGATTCAAGGACGGGGTCGTCACTTTTATATTATTATTATTTTTTAGTTTCTCTCTCGGCCTCGTGTTTTTGAGACATGCAATCAGGCACAGCTGAAGCTCCTTTATTGGGTCCTGGAGGCGAGCCGGAGACTGATGGAGTCGTTATGGGTTGGGCCTGATTATTTACCTTACCAAAAGCTGTGGGCTTGTGTTAACGGCGATGCGGGAAGGTGGTCCAACAGGTTCGAGCAGTTCTCAATCAGGAGCTACAGCAATAGAGCACTGGGCTGATGCGGCGAAGTTTCCTCTCTCTAGCTGGATTTGTGTTAACTACCCAGTGCAACTTTGGAACAGACTCGCTAGCGCTTGTGCAAGCCTTTAAAGCATATGCATCCACAGAATTGTTAAATTGTTGACGTTTAGACAAAATAAGTGTAATAAATTCTTCATCCTCAGGTACCTGTCCTCTTCTCATTCCTGTTTTCGCGTAGAGGGCCCCAGATTTCAACAGTTGACTGTAGTAGTTGCAGAATCCGTGACAGTGCTTGGAGCCAGGAAAGATGCAGACGTTGGAATGTGGAGCATTATTGATGCTCCATATTGCTGTTTTGAGTTTTCTGGCCATATATACTTTTTCAAAGCCTCTCACCAGTTTGAAAACGCTTAATTTCAATCTGAAGACGCCGGAAAAGCTCAATAGATCAGATGGCACGTGTGGAGAGAGAACCAAACTTTACATTTCAGGTTATTGATTTGATTCTCTCTCTACAAGTTATATTAATCCTTGCCATTTTGATTATTCTGTTAAATTTCATATAATTTTCAGTTTTTATTTCATCTACCCATGTGCAAAGTCTGTTTAGATCATTGTAGGAGTTTCTCTGTGGGTTGTTTCCAGCATTCTCGTTGCAATGTGAATGTAAGGTATAGATTTCTAGTAGTTACAGAAAATAACATGTGATAGTGCCTCAAAAATTGAATATTAAAAAAATGAAGAGAATTAAATCTGTAGTTTTTACATGTTGCCAGCCTCTCTTCTAACCATGTCTGTCATTCCTAATGATCACATCTTTCTCAGGTCATCAATGACCATGAATTTTTTTCAGTGTATGCACTTGATGTTGAGCTGTGCTATTGAATGAGGCAAGTACCGAAGACTGCAGTCTGAGTTATCCACCTGTTTCAAGCAGAATTCAATTATACGGGTGCCGAAGAAGAACGTGGTAACCTGTCTCAGTAACTATCAATGATGATGTGTTTTGAGAGGTTGGTTGGTGGATCCTGCGACTTGGATCCACTCCAATTTGCCTGCTGGAACAACAGGTCCACAGCATCTGGACAGCAAAGATGCATACATCAGGATGCTTTTTATTGACAGTTCAGCATTCAATACTATCATCACTTCAAAACTAATCAATAAGCTCCTAGATCTTGGCCTCAATACCTCCATGTGCAATTGGGTCCTCAACTTCCTAACTTGCAGACCCCAGTCAGTTCAGATTGGCAACAGCACCTCCTCTACAATCTCCATCAGCGCAGGTGCACCACAAAAAGTTTAACTCCCTGATCTACACACTTTACACTGATGACTGTGAGGCTAAGCACAGCTCCAATGCCATATTTAAGTTTGCTGACGGTTCAACACAGAGGAGGGAGAGTGCAAATCTGGCAGAGTGGTGCCATAACAACAACCTCTTACTCAGTCAGCAAGACCAAGGAGTTGATTATTGTCTTCAGGAGAATGAAACCAGAGGTCCATGAGCTAGTCCTCATCGGAGGATCAGAGGTGGAGAAGGTTAACAGCTTTAAATTCTTCAGTGTTATTATTTTGTCCTGGGCTCATCATGTAAGTGCAATTAGGAAGAAAGCACTGCAGCGGCTCTACTTCCTCAGGCTTTGTAGAGATTCAGCATGACATCTAGAACTTTGACAAACTGTAAATGGATATGTGGTGGAGAGTATATTGATGGGAGGCATCACAGCCTGGTATGGAAACACCAATGTCCTCGAATGGAAAATACAAAAAGTAGTGGATAAGGCCCAGTCCATCACGGGTAAAGCTCTCCCCATCATTGAGCGCATCTACATGAAACGTTGTCAAAGAAAAGCAGCATCCATTGTCGGACCCCCACGAAGGGTCTCGGCCTGAAACGTCGACTGTACCTCTTCCTAGAGATGCTGCCTGGCCTGCTGCGTTCACCAGCAACTTTGATGTGTGTTGCTTGAATTTCCAGCATCTGCAGAATTCCTGTTGTTTCCATCCAGGACATGTTCTTTTCTCACTGCTGTCATCAGGAAAATGGTGCAGCACCCTCAGGACTCAGACCACCAGGTTCAGGAACAGTTATTTCCCCTCAACCATCAGGTTCTTGAACCAAAGCGTTAACTTCGCTCACCCCAACACTGAAATTTTCCCACAACCTATGGACTCACTTTTAAGTACTCTACATCCCAAGTTCTCGATACTTATTGTTTATTTATTTAAATTATTCTTTCTTTCTTTTTGTATTTGCAGTTAGTTGTCTTTTGCACACTGGTTGAATGCCCAAGTTGGTGCAGTCTTTCATTGATTCTATTATGGTTATTATTCTATTATGGATTATGGAGTATGTCTGCAAGAAAATGAATCTTGGGGTTGTATATGGCGACATATATGTACTTTGATAATCAATTTACGGGGACTCCTCCTGCTGCCTAATGGAGTGACACACATTTTGTGTGGCTGTGTTTAATTCTTCCTTTTCCCCAGTTTAAACTCTGAATTTTTAACTTTTATTTGTCGGATTTTAGAGGGGAATAGTTGTTATTATGTCACGATCTTTAAGAAGTGGAAAGCAGCTCTCTGAATCCAGCAATGGAAAGGGAAAAACTTCGAAAGAAAAATCAGAGGATATGCCTGTTTGGACTGAGCGTTTAGAACATGCGTTGATGGCTCTCGATAAGAAAATAGATGATAACACTTCTGAGATGAAGATGTTTTGACAGAGTTTTCATTTTGTAGAGGAAAGTATTATTTCCTTGAATTCTAAAGAGTCAAAGCGTCAGCGGATAATTCAGCCCGCTTGGAACAGTCTCAATGCAAGATTATCGATCTGGAAGCAAGATCTCGTTGGAATAACATTTGAATTGTTGGACTGAAGGAAGGATCTGAGAGTGGGGATTTATTGGACTATTTTGCTAATTTGTTTCAATCTCTGTTTCTGGATATTTTACCTCGGCCTCCTGATATTGAAAGAGCGCATAGAATTTTCACTTCGAAATTTCAAGATCCGAATAAACCAAGGTTAATTTGTTTCAAAGTAAAAGACCAAAGCGTGAAATATGCAAGGAAACAGAGTTTTTAAATTCAAGGGTTCCGAGATTTGTTTTTATATAAAGATTATCCACAGGAAGTTATGGAACAGCGGTTCAAATTTGTTCCAGCTATAAAGATAGCCTATGATAAGGGATTATTCCCATCACTTTGCTATCCAGCCCAATTAAAATTATTTCCTAAAGATTCGACTCCACGTGTTTTTCTGGATCCAAAGCGGCATTCAACTGTGTTAATTCTATTTTGGGGTGGCCGAGGTTTGAATGGCATTAGGTCTGCTGAATGATGTAATTTTCTGAAAGAAAACAAGCTTTGAAGATTTCTGATATGTTGAAGATGTCCTTTGATCGATGGACCATTTAAAGAAGATGTGAACTTGATTTGACTGATGAATGACTTTTCCGAAATCTGTTTGGTGTACTGAGTGAATTAACACTGCAGACAGATTGTTAACTGGTTTGATTATTTGTTTCTATCCTTCCTTTTCTTCATGAATTAAGTGATAGTTTTCATTGTTTATAAGGGCTTTTTCTTTTATATATAGTGAGGGGTGCTTAGTAGATGGATAATTAGTTTGTTTTTCTTCTTATTGGGCATGTAAGTCAAATGGATAATGGCGCCGATTTTTCTTCGTTGGAGATTACATAGACATTTCTCTTTTTGTTTTATTGTTTTGACGTCTTTGGAGATTGTTTTTGCATTCCCCAGTTTATTTTTAACGATTAAGTATAAACATCTTTTTTTTCCTCTGCAGGGCTTTCTTATTTTAGGGCCATGTGTAATTTTTTTGTAAATGGTGGTGGGGGGGGGGAAGGAAATTAAGGAAAACTTTTAAAATTACTATTATAAAATGGGCAGCTCGCGGAGTCCTGTTTCTTTTTTCTGTTTCTATGGGGACACATTCCGGTCTTTTCTTTGCCGCATTTCTGGCTTTTGGGGTGGTGGGAGGATTGGGGTTAGTTTTGAGTTACAGGATTCATTGTAGGATCAATTTTAATTTTTTTTTTTAATTGTATTTTTTCCCATTACGGAGTTCTGGAGCATGCATGTTTTGTATATGGTTATACTTATCACGGCCGTTTTTGTTTAGCCCACGTTGGTATGCGTGTATTTATGGGTTAAAAAATATTTTGTGGTAGCTAAACAGATAAACGTTATTAGTTGGAACGTATGTGGCTTGAATCATCCTATTAAGCGAAAGAAGACTTTCAGAATTATTAATCGATTCTAACCCGATACAATTTTTGCTCAAGAAACGCATATCAGAACGGGCGATCAAAGTAGATATTTTAAAATGTGGAAGGGCCTTCAATATCATGCCACTTGTCAAAATAAAACAAAGGGAGTATCTGTTTTTATTAAATCTAATATTCTATTTATCCAAGAAGACATTGTGTCAGATACTAATGGTAGGTTTTTAATTGTCAAAGGAACAATTTGTAGTAGAAAAATTTTCCTGGTTAATCTATATGGACCTAATGTAGATGATCCTTTTTTTATTTGGATTATTGCCGTATTTAAATGAATATATGTTGTTAATGGGTGGTGATTTTAACTGTTGTTTAAATCCTTTGATTGACAAGAGTTCAACCAATCAGTGGCTTCTGAGTTGTTCGGCATCACTTATTAACTCATTTTTTATCGATTATGGCCTGCTTGAAATTTGCAGACATCTACATCCTAATGACAGAGATTATTCTTTTTATTCACATGTTCACAAAAAAATTCGAGAATCGATTATTTTATAGTTGATTTCTGATTTTTGTCCAGAAACATCCAGAAATGTGAATATGATGCTATCGTTGTTTCTGATCATGTGCCTTTAAGCTTAGCTTTTGAATTGAATGATGTCGGTGTTGCAAATTTGCCTTGGCGTTTTCCAGAAAATTTATTACAGAGTTCGGACTTTGTCAAATTTATTGAGACTCAAATAAAAGATTTTTTTCTATTTAACAATACGGAAGATGTGTCGAAATTGATTATATGGGATACATTTAAAAGCATATTTGCGCGGTCAGATAATCTATATTTAGCTAAGCTTAAGAAACAGACAAAAATAGAGTTAGGTAAGATTTCAAAACAAATTAAAGACTTGGATAATATTTATGCAATCTCTGCTAATATTGATTTATAAACAAAGGGTTGAACTCTAATCACAATATAATTTACTATTAACGTATCCTATTGAAAGAAATTTGCTTAAATTGAAAAGTCAATTTTATGTGTTTGGAGATAAAAATAATAAGCTATTAGCACCTCAATTAGAAGCAGCTAGAGCCAAAAGACAAATTTTAAAAATTTGTAAGGGAGATGGTAGTTTAGCTTGTAATTATGAAGACATCAATAAAATTTTTCAAGACTTTTACATTGAACTTTATAAATCTCAGTTTCCAGCTGATCCTTCTAAAATGAATGCCTTTTTACAAAAGATTGATTTTCCTAGAATTTCTGTTGAAGATCAACAAACTCTTGATATTCCTATTACTGAAAAAGAAATTCAGAAAGCTATTTTTTCAATGCAATCTGGTAAAGCTCCTGGATTGGATGGTTATTCTTTAGGATTTTATAAAAATTTTGAAAAATTGCTTTCTCCATATATGTTGGAAACGCTTAAAGATTCTTTTTTGATAGGAGAGTTACCTCCCACATTTTATGAAGCTTCTATTTCTTCAATTCTTAAGGAAGATAAAGACCCTACTGACTGCACTTCATATAGACCTATTTCCTTATTAAACGTGGATGCTAAAATTCTTTCAAGAATAATGGCTAATCGACTGGAGAATATTCTAGCTAAAATTATCTCTCAGGACCAAACAGGTTTTGTAAAGGGCTGTTATTCCTTCTCTAATACTCAGAGACTGTAAAATGTTATATACTCATCCTTTTCTAAGACTCCCCAAGGTGTTGTTTGTTTTGATGCTGAAAAGGCATTTGACAGAATTGAATGGAAATACTTATTTAACATTTTAGAGAAATCCAACTTTGGTATTAATTTTAATGTGGATTAGAATGATATATAAAAGCCCTATTGCTACTGTTATTAATAATTTTAGATCTTTTTTTTTGACTCTCGTGGGGTACGAGACAAGGATGTCCGTTAAAGACCCGTTATTTAATTTGGTGTTGGAACCCTTGGCCATTGCACTTCGTGAAGCCAAAGATATCTATGGAATTTCCATAAATGGGACTATTCATAAGATCTCCCTTTGCTGATGCTTAGATTATGTTTCAAATCCTGAAGAATCTATTCCTAGTTTATTGAAATTATTAAATGAATTTGGAAAGTTTTCGGGATATAAACAAAACCTTCATAAAAGTGAATTTATTTCCTCTAAATGATTCTGCTTCTATTATATGATGACATTCCTTTTAAAGTTACGGACTCTTTTAAATATTTAGGTATTATTATGACCAAAAATCGCAGAGACCCTTATAGAGCTAATTTGGTTCCTTCAGTGGATTTTATAAAGCAATTATTTTGTAGATGGAATCCACTTACACTTTCGTTAACCGGCCGAATTCATGCAGTTAAAATGATGATTTTACCATAATCTTTATATGTATTTCAAAATATTCCTTTTTTTAACTAAGAAGTTTTTTGATCAGGTTGATTCTATTATTTCATCTTTTGTTTGGAATAATAAAAGACCAAGAATTGGAAGATATCATTTACAAATAAAAAAGGATGGAGGTCTTGCCCTGCCTAATTTCAGAATGTACTATTGGGCTGTTAATATATGTTATACGTGTTCTTGGTTATATTGGGCTGATAAAAATGAACAACCACCTTGGGCTGATTTGGAATTTGAAAGCTCTGAAACAATTTTATTTAACCTTGTTATTAGGAGTTTCTTTACCTGTACAACTGGCCAAAATTTCTAATATAAGTTTATATCCCATGATTAAATTTCATAGCAGTCATTACGAATTTGGTACCAGTTTCGTAATTTTTTTAATCTCAAAAAATTTAACCTTCTTAGTTTAATTTATCGAAATTATTTATTTAAACCTTCATTAAGTGATCCTACCTTTCTTCTGTGGAGGAATATAGGAGTCTTATTCTTTCATGGATCTGTTCCAAGAAGGCCGATTGATGTCTTTTGAGAAATTAGTAACTAAATATTCTCTCTTGTACTCACATTTCTTGCAATATCTTCAGGTCAGACATTTCTTACAGGAATATTTAAGTAATTTTCCATATATACATGATTCTGAGCTGTTAGATGTTATTTTAAAAATGAACTCTTTAGTGAAAGGTTTTATTGGAAAAATTTATAATTTACTGTTACAACAGTACAATTACCCCTCACTTAAGATTAAGCAAGATTGGGAAAGAGAGCTTAACATGACCTTGATAACAGAAGATTGGTTGCAAATTTTGAAGTTGGTTAACTTTTCTTCGATTTGTGCCAGTCACTCTTTAATTCAATTTAAAATTGTACATCGTTACTATTTGACAAAGGAAAGACTGTTTAAAATGTTTCCTAATGTTGATAGTCAGTGTGATAGATGTAAAACCGAGACAGCTACATGGACACATATGTTTTGGTCGTGCTCTGTATTGAAACATTTTTGGAAATCTATTTTCCCAACAATTTCTAAAGCTTTAAAAATTAATTTACAACCTAATAAATTGGAAAGATGCCTCTGCTCCCACTTTGATACCATGGTTTTCTCAGGTGATGCTATGTCTTAGTTTGGAGAAAATCAGAAGTCGAACTTTTGATCCTCGACTTGACTGAGAAAAGCTGGGGTTCATTTGCTCATTACTATCATCTGATTTAAGTTAATTATGATGGTTTCCTTCTGATTTTTGCTTAAATGGATTTGAGTTGGCGGATTGATGTTTTTCTTTTATGAAAGCTTGTATGGCGTATAGCTCCGGGGTTGTGCTCCCAATGGGTTTTTTGGGGGTTTTTTTTGTTAGCAGGTTTTTTTTGTTTTAGTTAGTAGGGGTTCTTTTTTTCCTTCTTTTTCCTTAAAAATATTCTTAACACTTTATTTTTTCTTATTATTATTGATATATTTTTTAGCTTTGTTAATCAGGTATTTGTTAATTTAATTCTTCATTGTACATATTGACATGTTGACTTGATTACCTTAATGTTTTTTTTGTTGATCTTCAATAATAATAAAAAAGATTTTTAAAATGAAATGAATTTACTTTGAACTTTGATATGAAGCTGCCCTCACTCATACAGAACTCAAAACTTCATTCCTTTGCAAGATATCTGACTGCAAGACCCTACAAATGATTGTGAGCACTGCTGTGAAGATCATTGGAGTTTCTCTTTCACCCATCCAGATATTTATCAGGAGTGTTGCTCTTGGTATTGTCAATGATCCCTCCCATCCATCCAACAATCTCTTTGATCCCCTACCATTGGGCCTGAGGTACCGTAGCATTAGAACAAGGACTGTTAGGATGTGAAACATCTCCCCCCACTCCAGCCGTGAGACTATTGAACTCCCTACCTCCACCCAGGTCTCATCATGTATGAAGCACAATAGCATATACTGTTTAACCTTTTTGACTTGTGTCATGAAGTCACCTTATTATTTCTTAATTTATTTGTGATAACATTACCTTTTTTGTTATGTGAGAGTTATAGGTACAGTATTCTGGCCTTGGTGCAGAGGAACATCGTTTTGTTTGACGGTATACATATATACAGTTGAAATGCAATAAAAGTTGAACTTTTGCTGCCACTTTCCACCTCATTCTCACTGTCACATGCTCTGACTCCTCCCTTTATTGCTATCTGTATTTTCATCTCAAGTTCAATTTAATTATCATTCAACCATACATGAATATAGCCAAATGAAACAACATTTGGGCCCAAGTTGTAAGACACATTACCAACAGCACATATGGTTACAACTTCAGAAAAATAAAATATAGTCACAAGAATGAAAGGAAAAATCATATAGCCTAAGTTCCGGAGTGGCATGACTGTAGATTGTCCTGGTCCAGCTTGTTGTTCCACTGAGTGAACACCAGAGGCAGCACCAACAGGAGGGACCAGCCCCAACCTGGCATGAATTCCAGCAGGCCCAGCGGCCCAGCAGAGGTATCTGCTCTCTCCTGGGTAGGATTGCAACAGGCTGCTGCATCCAAGACAATCCCATGCCAAGGCTTGATCCTTGCCATGATCGAGGCATCGCAACTCCCATGCTGTTGGTCTGGCCAATGAACAGACCTGCAGCATTCCATGCCACCAACAGCTTGCGATCCCAGTAAAAACACCAAGATAATCATTCGCTCCATCTATTGGATCACGTACCGCCTTGGCACAACGGTACGCAACAAGTCCAGGGAACAATGCAACAACGATATGCAATAAATCCAGCTCCATTGCTATTGAGCAACTCGCTGATGGAATAATCCTGTAGAACTTGATGTTTTTAAGTATCTAGTAGTGACTTGCGGTCACAAAAACAGACATACAAGACAAATAAATCTCAGGGTGTAGGTTAGTGGCCAGCTTCCAGTACAAACCCTCAAACGTTCACAGGTATCTCAATTCTTCTTTCTCCCACCCAGCTAAAAGGATTTGATGTTTGGTTATATTGCCTTTGTCAAGGAAACTTCCCATGCCGATGCATCTGAAATGTCTTCCTTCGACCTTTACTGTGATTGACAGTGAACACATTCATTCAACTGTGTTTCTTCTATTTCTTCCACCTTTGTTTTCAACTGCTCTGCACCCAACCAGTGCAAGGATAGGATTCCCTGAATTCTCTCTTTCCACCCCTGCCAATAATTTTAACTTCGATTTCAAATAAATCACAATTAAAATTATTGCAAACTTGGTTTGAGTCCTTGAACATTTTTGTAAACTAAAGAACATACTTTTCAGAAACTTCTGAAAACTCACTAGTGTAAAATACTAATATTCTTTCTTTATTCCAGTGATGTCTTTTAATGTTTGTTCAAAATGTATTTTTAAAATTTTGTTGATAAGCATTCTCCTTATATAGACCTTGTGTGCTTTTGGGAATGTACACACACTTGTACATCAAGACCTTTGTCTGTTCCAGAGACATATACATTAGTACTGTATATAAAGCAATGTCCTCACATCCCCAAATCATAACCCAGACAATTTTTGTCTTGGTTCTATAGCAAAGGTACAGTTCTGTCCTGCATTTGTATTTAGTCTTTAATTTCATCCGTCTTCCATCAGTTTAAAACAAATCAACAAATATATGGAACTGTGAAACATGGCCTACTAATAATCCAACTAACCCAGTGTCTAGAGCATTAATATTCACGTGACATTCAGTGAACGATACTTCAAAGACAGGCCTATAAAATGTCATGTAAAATGCTACAATCAAAATGATGACAAACAAACACATGGTAACATGAAACTAAAACAAACACACACACACACAAAATGTTGGAAATTAGAAGTTAAATAAAAACATGTTGAAATACTCAGCCACACACACAAAATACCGGAGGAAATCAATAAGTTAGGCCGCATCTACAGAGGGGGATGAAGAGTCAATTTTCGGGCCGAGACCCTTTAACAGGAATTTATTCCGTCCCATAGTTGATGCCCTACTTGCTGAGTACCTCCATCATTTGGCAAGTGCTGCTCAAGATGTCCAGCATCTGCAGAATCTCTTATGTTTACATTGAAATATTCATCTGGTTAAACAGCATCCTTGCACAGACAAAGTTAATACTCAATGTTATACAAGAGTAACTGTTTCCCTCTCGAAACTATCACGTTGAAACAACAACATGCTGTTCTGTTCTTGTTTCAAGGCGTTCGTGACGTCACTGCTGTGAGCTCAGACCGACGCTTCTCGGGACATTCTGACGACAAGCGTCACCCGGAAGCAATTATCGAGGCTGGGGTGAAGTGCTGCGCTGATGTCACAGGGAGGAAGCCATTTTCACAATACACGCAGCTGTCCGGTGTGACGGGAGTGTTGTGGATTATCCCGGGGTGGAGACCGAGCGCGGTCTCCCACTTCAGCGAGGAGTTCACTTCACACAGGTTTTGAGATGTTTTCACTCTCCACGTTTCAGCCGCAGGTAAGCAAGTGGTGGCGCAGTCGATGCGCATTTTGGACAGGCCTTGAAAGGGAGACATATTGCGGATATGGAATCGGCCCCGAGATCGCTAGGGTTACCGATCACCGGAGCTCACACCGGCCCCGAGATCGTCAGGGTTGCCGATCACCGGAGCTCACACCGGCCCCGAGATCGTCAGGGTTACCGATCGCCGGAGCTCACACCGGCCCCGAGATCGCTAGGGTTACCGATCACCGGAGCTCACACAGCGACCCAGAGATCGCTCGGGAATTGACCTCAGTGTTGTCTGTTATTATTATTTGGCAACTGATAGATGTTGAACCAGTCTAAAGATCACGCGGGTTACGGTTTATAGGGGCACAGTTTTACCTTTTGATTGTTAGATGAAATTCATTATTTACATCGCCTATCTTTGAAGTAAATGATCTTTACCCTTTAAACTGCAGTATATATATTGTGAGCGTATAGTTATCCAGAAAAACTCACTCAGAATCTTGTGTTTTAATAAGTTCGCAAAATCGATTGCATCTGTAATTTTCTCTTTATACGTTCTGCCCATGGCATCCTTAAGACATTTATTAGATTTGTCAAGCATGATTTCCTGAACTTGATACCATGACCATTCTACTTAATTTTTCTGTGGTCTTATACTACCTAATAATTATTACGTTAATTGGCCTAAAGTTTCTAGCCTTGTGAGTCAATTCAAGTTTATTGTTGTTTAACTATATACATGTATACCACCAAATGTGACAACATTTCACCAGATTAGGGTGTAATGCACAGTCATACACATAACGCACAATAGCTTAAATCTACAAATGAACTATGCATAGATAAATCAAGTAAAGTGCATAAATTAAGTATTGTAGGGTACAGTACAAATTAGCCAGTGACACTTGGGCTGCTGGTGACAGTGGTGGAGGCGGATACAGTAGGGTCTTTTAAGAAACTCCTGGACATGTACATAGAGCTTAGAAAAATAGAGGGCTATGGGTAACCCTAGGTAATTTCTCAGGTAAGGACATGTTCAGTACAGCTTTGTGGGCCAAAGGGCCTGTATTGTGCTGTAGGTTTTCTGTTTCTATGTTTCAATTGTGATGTGGCAGGGAGTTGCAAAGGCTAATGGCTTGAGGGAAGAAGCTGTTTTCCCATCCTGACTGTTCTTGCCTTGAGGCATTGCACTCTCCTGCCGAATGGTAGAATGTCAAAGAGGACGCTGCATGTTTGTTTGCCTCATTGAAATGTTTTTTTATATCTTTATTTTTATTCTAGCAACAGTTGCTTAGGTCTAACGTGGTCATGCTTTAATCTGAATAGCATTAATATATTCATAGCTTTGGTTTTGTCAGAAGTGCAATCAACAACTGATAGTAAATTTGAGATGGATGAGTGATTGAACTTGACCTGCAAATGTTTCCATTCATTAGTGGAAGAACTTCTGATCAGCATGTAGGAGTAGTTGATATATTGCATAAAGAGTAACTGCACAGTCCCTAAGCTGCTAATCCATCCATTAAGTACAAATATAACTACACCACTTTTCTGTCCTTCCTCTTGTCAATTCACTTCTTTGCCCAAAACCTATCAATTTACTTTTACTTCTTCAATATACATAGATCTTAGAGAATTCCAAATGTTTGGAATCCTCTTGTTTGTGCAACTTCCCATTGAAACACCAATGCCCTTGAATGGAAAATCCTACAAAAAGTATTGGATACAGGCCAGTCCATCATGGGTAAAGCCCTCCCCACCATTGAGCGCGTCTACACAGAGCGTTGTTGCAGGAAATCAGCATTCATCATCAGCGACCCCTACCATCCAGGACATGCTGTCTTTTCACTGCTGACATCAGGAAGAAGATACAGGAACCCTAGGACCCTTATCGCCGGGATCAGGAACAGATATTGCCCCTCAACCATCAGGCTTTTGAACCAAAGTGGATCAAGGAGATTACTTGTCGCATCAGTGAAATATTCCCAAATTTAGTTTCTTGAGATCCATTACCGACCTGATATTCCCAATGTACCTGCATGTTAAAATCTCCCACGACTATCATAACATTGCCTTGTTCCTGTGCTGTAGTAGTCTATGTTCTAAAATTAAAAAGATCAAGAGCAGGCATGTTCTATGAGCATCTTCAAAAAGTAGCAGAACTTCATAAACTAAAGAGGCAAGCATAAATGTGTTCTGAATAAGGAGGAAAAATATAAGCAATTATTAACTGGACATCAACAGTTGAGAAAAAGCTATTTAGAGATGTGGTGAAAGAGAAAAATAAACCATAAGTATAATGAGGTGGGGGAATCACATCAAGATGAAAGGAAAATAAATCATGCCTGACAAATGCAAGTGTCTTCTTACCTAAAAGGCAACTACCTAGATTAAAGGGTACCAGAGGATACAGTATACAAGTTTTCAGAAAGCATTTGATAAAATGGAGAACAACATACTTGCACATGTTAAGGATTTATAAAAGAATATCTCTAAATAGCTTTTTCTCAACTGTTGATGTCCAACATTCTGAGCCATATAACATAACTGGATAAACGTGACATTTCAGTACTCTGAGGCGGGTTGTCATGTCTAGTTTAGTATTGGTCAGTATACTCTTCATTCTAGTAAAGGTGTCTTTTGCCATCCCTCTTCTTCTTCTGATGTCCATGTCGCACCTGCCATTTGATGTCACCCAGCTTCCTAAGTAGCAGAAGTTCTGTACTTGTTTTATGTCCTCCCCGTTAATTCTCAGCCTGCAGATAGGATCCTCTTTCTTTTTGGATATCACCATACATTCGTCCTTTTGCAATTGATAGATAGACCCATTTGTGCACTTTCTTCAACAATTATATCAATTAAGTTTTGTAGTTCTTCCTCCGTACTTGCAATTAACACTGTGTCATCTGCATATCTGAAATTATTGATGTTTTCACCACCAACTTTGATTCCCAAGATGTCTCTTTTTTTTGTAATATTGTTTCACTGTACACATTAAATAAATCAGGGGAGAATACACACCCTTGTCTAACACCTCTCTTGATTTTCGTAAACTGACTCACTTCTCCATCTATTCTTACAGTGGCAGTTTGTGCCCAGTACAGATTTCTGATTAGGCGGAGGTCTTTCGAATCTACATCTAAAGTTTTCTATAATATTTCAAATAGCTTATTGTTCTTCACTTTATCAAATGCTTTTGTGTAGTCGATAAAACAAACAAACCTTTTTGCACTTGAATAGCTCGTTCTGATAGTATCCTTAACATCAATATTGCATTTCTTGTACCTTTGTTTTCCACAGAACCACATTGTTCTTTGCCTACTTCAGCTTGTATCTTACTTTTAGCTCTTGTCAACAAAATTCTTAGAAGTATCTTGGTGATATGACTCATTAAACTTATGGTCCTATGTATTCACATTCTATTGCTCCAGCTTTCTTAAGAAGAGTGATAAATACTGATTTTTTTTCATCACTTCTGGTATTATTCCAGTCTCATAAATGTCATTGATTAAATTAGTAAGTTTTTCAATTCCATAATCTTCAAGGGCAATAATTTGTTCTATTACTAATTTATCAGGACCTGCTGCTGCCTTTCCTTCCTTCATCTTATTTATTGCATTATGAACTTCAGATTTTGAAATACTTGGACCTTAAATGTTTTTCTTAATTTCTCGTTTTTCGCCTCGATCGTCTTTAAACAATTCCTGAATATACTCAGTCCGTCTGTTCATAATCTCATCTTTTTCCATGATAATGGTACCATCCTTTGCTTTCAAACTTCCACCTGAAAGCAGAGGAGCTTTTTACCAGTGATATTCTTGATTTGTTGATGTAACCTTTTGGGATCAGTAACAGGGATTCTTTCTATTTGCTCACATTCCTGGTTTAACCATTCTTCTTTGGCTTTTTGACATAAGCTTTTAACTTTTTTTATCTAAAGACTTATATTCTATAGGATTTGCTTTCTTCTGTCTCCTTTCTTCCATTAGATTTTTGATTTCATCTGTCAACCATTTATTCTTTGTGCTTTTTTCTTTTTTAGGAATCACTGACTTTGCTGATTCTACCAAGGCATCCTTTAGAGAGTTAAATTTCATTTCTACATGATTGCTATCATCTTCAACAGATTCTATTTCTAGACTTTGAAATCTATTCCTTACTTCAATTGTAAATTTTTGTCTTAAGTTTTCTTCTTTAATTAAATGGCAAGTAGTCAAGGGATTGTTCAGGTTTTTGCTTCTTTAGTTTTTTAAGTTTTACTTTTACGTGACATACTACTGGGTTATGGTCACTACTACAGTCTGCACCTGGATTATGTTTTGCATTGAGTCACTGAGTTTCTAAATCTTTGGTTTATAGTAATAAAGTCAATTTGATTTCTAGTGTTATCACCTGGACTTTTCCAGATCCACAAGCGTCTTAGATGGTTTTTAAAGTAGGTATTCATAATGACCTGATAATTCATCTTGCACCATTCTACCCATTTCTCAGCTCTTTCATTTCTTTCCCCAGTCCAAATTTTCCTATGGTATTTCCATCAGCATCTTGTCCTACTTTAGCATTTAGATCTCCCATGACAATAACAATATCTTGAGATTTGCATCTATTCTTTGCTTGTTCAAGCTGTTCATAGAATTTATCTATATCTTCATTTGTTCCATCTGTTGTTGGTGCATATACCTGTATAATTGCTAATTCATATGGTTGTCCTTTGAATCTAACAAGGAGCATTCTTTCTGATATTGCCCAACGCCCTAAAACACTTTTTGCCATGTTTTCATACATAAGAATTCCTACTCCATTAGTATGGGGTGTTCCACAAGAATAAACTAGTGTTTTATTTCTAATCTGACATGTTCCAGCACCTATCCAATGAACTTCGCTAATTCCCATGATGTTAATCTTTAGTCTTTCCATTTCACTTATCACATTTTCCAATCTTCCTGCTTGATATAGGGTTCTTGCATTCCAAGTGGCAATAATTTTCTTTTGTGTTACTTGAATTTTATGAGCAGTAGCTGGATGACAGTCGGGGATCCCCTGCTGGCCAGAATCGACCCTACCGAGCAAAACATCTTCAGAGTTGTCTTGAAGATCCTCTTGTCGCTGTTGTTGTGTGACACATTTTGAGAGTTTGACCATGGTTTTCTTAGCAAATTGCAACAGTGGTTTGCCATTGCCTACCGTTGGGCGAACTAAAGAAATCACCATTTCTCTTCCCAACTGTTCATCCGCCTATACTATAGCCGTTGACTTTTGACGTCGTAGCTCATCCGCCTTCTCCGTCATAAGTTCAGTTACTGAACCTGCCGGATCTGCCGTTGGCCTTCGCTCATATCCTGAGCAGGAACCCTTGCAGGTGTTACCACTCCGGGTCAGAGCGGCCCTGGGAGCAATGAGTAAGGGGTAACTGTACTTTCCCCAAAGCTCTGAAAGTCCCCCAATCAGAGCCTCATCACCGGTTGCAGTTTAGAGTCATGCCCAGGACTGCATTTTCAAATATATTAAAAAAAAACGATGAGAGTGGATATAGAACAGGAGAGGCAGGAGAAATAATAACGGGGACAAGGAGATGGCAGATGAACTAACTGAGTATTTTGCATCAGTCTTCACTGTGGAAGACACTAGCAGTGTGCCAGATGTTGAAGGGTGTGAGGGAAGAGAAGTGAGTGCAGTTACTATTACGAGGGAGAAGGTGCTCAAAAAGCTGAAAGACCTCAAGGTATATAAGTCACCCGGATCAGATGAACTGCACCCTAGGGTTCTGAAAGAGGTAGTGGTGGTGATTTATGGAGGCAAGAGTAATGATCTTTCAAGAATCAATGGACTCTGGCATGGTGCCACAGGACTGGAATGTTGCAAATATCACTCCACTCTTTAAGAAAGGAGGAAGGCAGCAGAAAGGAAATTATAGACCAGTTAGCCTGACCTCATTGGTTGCGAAGATGTTGGAGTCAGTTGTTAAGGATGTGGTTATGGAGTACTTGGTGACACAGGACAACATAGGGCAATGACAGCATGGTTTCCTTAAGGGAAAATCTTGCCCGACAAACCTGTTGGAATTCTTTGAGGAGATTACAAGTAGGATAGTTAATGGGGATGCAGTGGATGTTGTATATTTGGATTTTCAGAAGGCCTTTGGCAAGGTGCCACACATGAGGCTGCTTACCATGTTAAAGCCCATGGTGTTACAGGAAAGGTACTAGCCTGGTTAGAGCATTGGCTGATTGGTAGGAGAGAGCGAGTGGGAATAAAAGGATCCTTTTCTGGTTGGCTGCCACAGACTAAGGTGTTCCACAGAGGTTGGTGTTGGGACTGCTTTTTATGCTGTATATCAATGAAGTAGATGGTGGAATAGATGGCTCTGTTGCCAAGTTTGCAGATGATATGAAGGTTGGTGGAGGGGCAGGTAGTGTTGAGGAAACAGACAGGCTGCAGAAGGACTTAGGCAGATTAGGAGAATGGGCAAGAAAGTGGCAAATGAAATACAATATTGGAATATGCATGGTCATGCACTTTGGTAGAAGAAATAAATGTGAAAAGGGAGAAAATCCAAAAACCTGAGATGCAAAGGGCCTTAGGAGTCCTTATGCAGAACACGCTAAAGGTTAATTTCCAGGTTGAGTCGGTGGTGAGGAAGGCAATATTAGCATTCATTTCAAGAGGTCTAGAATATCTGAGGAGGGAAGCTGTGGCTTTATAAGGCACTGGTGAGGCCTTACCTTAAGTATTATGAACAGTTTTGCACTCTTTATCTAAGAAAAGGTGTGCTGGCATTAGAGGGGGTTCAGAGGAGGTTCACAACGATGATTCCAGGAATGAAAGGGTTATATGAGGAACATTTAATGGCTCAGGGTCTGTTCTCTCTGGAGTTCAGAAGGATCGGGGGGGGGATCTCATTGAAACCTTTTGAATGTTGAAAAGCTGAGATAGAGTAGATGAGGAAAGGATGTTTCCCATGGTGGGGGAGTCTAGGACAAGAGGGCACAGCCTCAGGATAGAGGGTGTCCATTTAAAGCAGAGATGCAGAGAAATTTCTTTAGCCAGAGGGTGGTGAATTTGTGGAGTTTCTAACTACTGGCATCTGTGGAGGTTGGTGTATAGATTCTTGATTGGCCACAGCATCAAAGATTATGGGGAGAATGCTGGAAAGTGGGGCTGAAGAAGGCAAGAAAAGGATCAGCCATGATTGAATGGTGGAGCAGACCTGATGGGCCAAATAGCTTAATTTGGCTCCTATGTCTTATAGTCTTAACAAATAAAGGCAAGCATCACAGCAACATCATTAAGGGTCTTACCATTAACAGTGTTTTTCCCCTTTACATTTGGTCTTCCAAAATGTTAGATCTGGCTGAGTGAAATTCCATCTGCCATTTCTTTGCCCGTATCTGCATCTGATCTATACCCTACTGTATACTTTGCCAATCTTTTACACTATCCATAACATCAACAATTTTCAATTGTCTGCAGTTTTGTTTCGTTGTTTCTCTGCTGGTAGTGGATCATTGTTCCTTGCTTTTGATTCAAAGTTGAAAGGCTCATTTTATTATCAAATTATGTAGGCAGAATACAATCTGAGATTTATCTTCTCCAGATAGTCATAAAATACAGAAAACCAAGAAGAGGTTGAAAAAAAGACATCAATCCCTCCACTTGCCCTCCAGTTGTAATTCCACCCCCCCATGTAAAGAAAAATCAGAAACCCCAAACTCCCCAGCCCCTCCCTCACACTAAAACTAACAGATCACTTACCTGGAGATACAACAGCAAGAACATCAAACCCCAAATCCCAAACCCACAGCCTGCCAATTGGCAACAAAAAAAGGGCGACAGAACGGAAGAGGACAATATGAACTACAGTTAGTTTGAACTACAGCCCAATCCATAAATCTCAGAATATTGAAAACATCTCTGAGAGCAGTGGGATCCAGCAGTCTCTCCAACTCAAACTGGCGGCCCCTCCAAGAAACCACTCGCTCTCCTCCACATTTATAATCCATTGTTCACTGCCATTTTATGTTTGTTTGATCTTTAGCTGAAGTTTTCTGTCCCATTCTTCTTTCCCACTATTTGTGGGTTTCTGCCTCTTAAGGAATGCCAGATGGATTTTTCAAGTCTTGAATAGCTTGAGAATGATGATGAAAATTGTTTGAACAAAAGATCCATTTTGACTTTAAAAACCTTTTGGAGACTGTTACTGCTACTAACCGTGGCCTTCAGTTTTGTGATTGAGATGCATTTTTCTGCAACACTCAATTTCTGTGCTCATCTTTTGTCAATGACTTTTTTCCCCTCACTCAGACATCCCACCCTGCAATAACTCATTTCAGGGAGGTAGCACCATCAATTTGCGGGATTTTCCCAGAACTTCCGGGAGAGGTGGGAGGTCTGCAATAGAGCCCCTCCTTAGCAGCTAGCCAGCTAGTTTAAATAACGTTAGCTATGCTAATGAATGAATGACACCTGTTAAACTCACCTCAACATGTCTTTTACAGTCCTAACCCACCATGGGCAATAGAAAAGTCACTGTTGCAAACAGTGCAGCGAGCAACACTGTCATTATTTTTGACCCCTATTAGGCAGGGGTACACTTTAGTCTAGTCTGGGGTGAAGTGCGTTTTATATTTTTTTGAAACACTCTTTCATGGCGGTGCAGGACACTAAATTGAACTGATGGAGAGACAGAGGTCGACTGTAAAGCCCGCCCACAGAGAAAACTGATAGGTCTACTTAGCACAAAGAGAGACCAATCAGGATTCTCGCTCTTGCTCCCGCTCTCCCTCTCATTTCCGGGATATTGTATATAACTTGCGGGCGTCAGGGAGCTGCTATTAATATGCAGGAGACTCCCGGAACTTCTGGGGGAGGTGGGATGTCTGCTCACTTTTGGGTATAATTTTATGTTTAATTTATATTTGCTGTCTGTGCCCATGAGCCTGTGATGCTGCTGCAAGTAAGTTGTTTCACTGTACTGTACATACCTCACTGTACATGGGCATGTGACAATAAACTTGACAGGAAAATACCCATTTGTCTAATCCTATACAACTGCTGTTCTTTTCATTGCAATCATTTTAAAATATTTTATAATCTCTGCAAAGTATTTGCACAGCTGAAATGTAGACATAACCTCGTACAAATAGGAAGAAAATTATAAAATACTTCTCTGACCTTCAATTAAAGCAAACCAGCCCAGACATGGAAAAATATTTAAACTTATAAAAACTGAGGTGCATCCCTGGTGTAATTATTCTGTTCAAAATGTTAATTCAACAAATGTAATTAAAGATTAAGTGATAATACTTTTTAACAGTAATAAGGAATCTGCCTCCTTTTTAGGCAGTGTGTTACAGACTCCCACCTTGTACTGGTTAAACCCACTCACCTCTCCCCCACCACACCCACTGTGAATATTGCTTCCAAGCTTTTGATGACTAAGGATAATCAATTCTTTCTTTTCATTTTTTCTCAGCTCCTCATAACTCTATACACTTTTATTAAATCTTCCCTTAGTCCCAAAGGAAATCAACCCAAGCTTATGCAATTATTTTCATAATTTCAGATTTTTTTTGTATTAGTTAAGATTTCCCTGTTACCATGTTGAAATTCCTTGATAATGATCAGTATCATAGTAGAGTAAAGGCAACTACAGAGGAATGAGAGGAGCTGGCCAAAGTTGATAGGAAAGGGACACTAGTAGGTATGACGACAGGACAGCAATGGCTGGGGTTTCTGGGAGCAATTTGAAAGGCACAGGATAGATACATCCCAAAGAAGTAGCCATATTCTAAAGGGAGGATGAAGGAACCGTGGCTGACAAGGGAAGTCAAAGACAGCATAAAAGCAAAAGTGAGTGCCTACAATATAGCAAAAATTAGTGGGAAGCTTTTAAAAAAATCAATAGAAAGAAATTTTTAAAAAATACAAAATAGCAATGAGAGAAAATATGAAATATGAAGATAAGCCTGCCAATAATATAAAAGAATATCAAAAGTTGTTTTCAAATATATCAAGAGTAAAAGTAAGGTGTTAGTGGATATCGGACCTTGGAAAATGAGATTAAAGGGGTAGTAATGGTGGATAAAGGAATGGCAGACAAACTTAAGTATTTTGTATTGGTCTTCACTGCGGAAGACACCAGCAGTATGCCAGAAATTCAAGAGTGTCAAAGGGCAGAAATGAGTACAGTTGCTATTACTAGGGAGAAGGTGCTTGGGAAGCTGAAAGGTTTGAAGGTAGATAAGTCACTTGGACCATATGGATTACACCATGGGGCTCTGAACGAGGTAACTGTAGAGATCATGGAGTCATTAGTAATGACCTTTCAAGAATCACTAGATTCTGGGATGGCTCTGGAGGACTGGAGATTGCAAATGCCACTGCACACTTTAAGAAGGGAGGCAGCAAAAGACAAGAAATTATAGGGTAGTTGGCCTGATATCAGTAATAGGCAAGATGTTGGAGTCTTTTATTAAAGATGAGGTATGTATTGGGGTACCTGGAGGCACATGATTAAATAGGCCGAAGTCAGCATGGCTTCCTTAAGGGGAAATCTTCTCTGACAAATCTGTTGGAATTCTTTGAGGAAATAACAGGCAGTATAGAGAAAGGAGAATCAGTGGATGGTGTTAACTTGGATTTTCAGAAGGCACTTGACAAGGTGCTACGCATGAGGCTGCCAAACAAAATTAGAGCCCATGGTTTTGCAGAAAAGATACTAGCATGGCTGGAAGCAACACAAACAAAATAGTGGAGGAAGGCCAGACAGCATCCGTAGAAAAGAGTAAACAGTCGATGTTTCAGCCGAGACCTATATCAGGACTGGAAGAAAGAGGAGAAGGTAGAGTAAGATGGTGGGGGGATGTGGAGGAAGAAGTACAAGGTGATGGGTGAAACTGGGAGGGGGCGGTGAAGAGCAGGGAAGCTGATTGGCAAAAGAGGTAAAGGGCTGGTGAATGGGAATCTGATAGGAGAGGATAGAAGATCATGGAAGAAATGGAAGGGGGGAGGTGATGGGCAGGTAAGGAGCTAGGAGAGGGAAACAGGAATGGAAGGCACTTACAGGAAGTTCTGGAAATCAGTGTTCATGCCACCAGGTTAGAGGCTACCCAGATGGAATATAAGGTGTTGCTCCTCCAACCTTAGTGTGGCCTCATGGTGGCATGAACTGACATGTCGGAATGAGAATGGGAAGTGGAATTAAAATGGGTGGCTTTTGGGAGATCCTACTTTTCCTGGCAGATGATCATAGGTGCTCAGTGAGGCAGTCTCCCAATCTATGTCAGGTCTCACCGATAGACAGGAGCCACACCAAGAGCACTGGATACAGTAGATGACCCCCAACAAAACTTGCAGGTGAAATGTTACCTCTCCCAGAAGTACTGTTTGTGGAATATAGTGCAGCAAAGTGTATGGTCATGCACTTTCTTAAGGAATAAAATCATAGAATATTTTCTAAATGGGGAGGAAATTCAGAAATCAGAGGTGCAAAAGAACTTGAGAGTCCTTCGGCAGAATTCCCTAAAGGTTAGCCTGCAGGCTGTAAAGGCAAAGGTAATGTTAGCATTCACTTCAAGAGGGCTAGAATATAAAAGCAAGGATTTTATAAGGCATTGTAAAATGAGGCTTTATAAGGCATTGGTCAGACTGTACTTGGATTATTGTGAACAGTTTTGGAGTCCTTGTCTAAAAGACGGAGCGGGGCCAGACGAGTTTTGATTCCGGGAATGAGCAAGTTAACGTATGAAGAATGTTTGTTGGCTTGCTTATATATTGAAAGGCATATGAAGAGGATGTTTCCTACATTGGGGGAGTCTGGGACCAGGGAGCACAGCCTCAGAATAGAGGATGTTCCTTTTTGAACAGAGATGAGGACTTTCCTTAGCCAGGCAGTGGTGAATTTGTGGAATTCTTTGCCAAGTCATTGGGTATACTTAAAATGGAGGTTGATAGGTTTTAAATTAGCTAGGATGTCAAAAGGCTATGGAGAGAAGGCAGGATAATATTTTGTTGGGTGGCTAGGCTGACTTAATGGGCCAAATGGTCTAATTCTGCTCTTCTGTCTTACGGTGTAATCACATTTACATTAAAAACCTCATGGAGAAATGCAGCAACGAATTGGGCCCTATCAGAGCACCCAGTGCACAGTAATCATGTGGAATAATTCTACACTAATCCCAGTTGTCTTTTCATTCTCCACACATGCTCATCAACTCTCCCAAGATTCATAACTGCACAATAGAATTCCTAAAATTAAAGCAGAAAAAAAGGCCATGCTTGAAATATCACACAAAATGCTGGAGGAACTCAGCAGGCCAGGCAGCATCTATGGAAAAGAGTACAGTCGGCGTCTCAGCCCAAAACTTTGACTGTACGCTTTTCCATAGGTGCTGCCTGGCATTTTGCGTGTGTTGCTTGGATTTCCAGCATCGGCAGATTTTTTTCTTGTTAATGCTTGAAATATGCTCGCGGTGTAGAGCAGGTCAGACTGCATTTGTGGATAGTAAAATGAAATTAATATTTCAGCCTGATGTCATTTTCCTCATATTCTAATAAAAATGGTCATCAGCCAGAAATGTTGACTATGTTTCTGCTGACTGCTTCTAGTATTTTCTGTCTCAAGCCTATCCTGACTGCTACCCTGGGTGTTAGTTGATAACAGTGGTTTCTATTATCTTCAGTTAAATGTGCACTTGAGTGAACCCATTGGCCTGTGATCTGACTTCTGCAGTCTGTGTGGAATTTATACTTCACCCTGTGACTGTGGGAGTGGGCACGTGGCCAAGCGGTTAAGGCATTGGACTGGCGACCTGAAGGTCGTGAGTTCGAGGTAACGTGTTGTATCCTTGAGCAAGGCAGTTAATCACACATTGCTCTGCAACGACACTGGGTCCTAATGCCCTTCCCTTGGACAATATTGGTGTCGTGGAGAGGGGAGACTTGCAGCATGGACAACTGCTGGTCTTCCATATAACCTTGCCCAGGTCTGCGCCCTGGAGAATGAAGACTTTCGCAGATCCATGGTCTCGCTAGACTAACGGATGCCTTAAAAAAGGACTGTGGGTGCTCCAGATCCCTCCCATATCCCAAACATAGGCAGGTTGGTAGGTGACTGGCTGTTGTAAATTGCTGTTAGTGTATAATAACTGTAGAATCAGTGGGGGGGGGTGGGGGGGTGGGAAGGTTGATGGGTTGGGTGGGTGAGAGTAAAATGGGATGAATGTAAGTGAACGCCTCAGATTAGCATGGCTCAGAGAGCTGGATTCGGTACGGAGTTGGAAGCATGTCCCTCCTGTTGGTGCTGCCCTCCAGTGTTTGCTGAGTGGAAGACAAGCTGGATTGTATTAGTCTGCTGCACTTTTGTGAGAAGAGAACTTTTGCCATCTGTTCTTGCAAAAACATGGCTGCACTTTTGTGAGAAGATAACTTTTGCCATCTGTTCTTGCAAAAACATTTCTCCATGCACCATCAATCTATAGGCCATGACCCTCAGAGACTTGGGCTAAATATTATTTTTGTGACTGTATGTTTTTCTGCAACCATAATTGTATGTGCTGTGTTTCGTTTGGCTGTATTCCTGTGTTTGGTTGAATGATAATTAAACTTGAACTTTTCCACACTTTGACAGTGAATGTCTAGTCAAGTCATCAGTCTATGGAGACTGACCTCAGCTTCCAGTAGGCAACAGACTCATATAGAGAGAGTGTTTGTGTTATGAAATAGATATGCTGAAATCAATCAGTAAAATTTAACATTTATTTCCTCTTATAAACAAAAAATATATTTCAAGAATCTAAATTGAATATTAAGATGGTATAATGTCTTAAAATGGTTTTATCATTGATACATAAACTTTAACCTTTGTCATTCTTGTTTAGCTGTTTTAACCTTTTTATTTTCCTATTGTTTAGGTAACGGTCCCTCTAAGTCAGCTGATCAGCACCTTCCATTCACTTAAAAGCTCAGCAAGCTCAGTTAGTTCTGCATCCATACAGTGTCTCCAGCGAGAAAAACCACAAGAGCATGATCAAGTGAATGAGGTAATTGTTCATAATGAAAAGTGAGTTTATATAACCCAAAACACTTTTGCAGATGTGTTATTAAATCAATACTTCCCTCAAAAAAGATCAAATGTCTATGAGTGCAGTGCTGCAGAATACTGCTACTTTATACATGAAATGGGAAAGCTGATTTCCTACTGTGATGCTGAAGTGTATCATAACTTGACAAAGACGTAGGGATAGAAGATACTCTGCTTTCACAGGCACGAAGAGAAATTATGTATAGAAAAATGTGCAGTATCTAATTAGGTACAATTAAGCTATAGAATATTGGAGCATACCAGATCAGAACATCTCTTTCATTGGAGGAAATGGTCTTGAATGGCTTTAATACTCTTCTACTTGCAGTTTACTTTTTATTCTAAAATTAATGACTTCACCATTTTCTCCAAAATTAATTTTCCAAATGGAAATTCTTAATGCATCCAGAAAACTTGAGTTGGGTATAAATATTTGCATTTTGTGATATATTTACAATGTAGGTGGGGGGGTGTTGCATTATTAAGTAGGGACAAAATCGCAATTGCACTGAAATGGGATATAATAGAAAGCTCATCCACTGAGTATATATGGGTACATAAGAACATAAGAAATAGGAGCAGGAATAGGCCATCCGGCCCATTGACCCTGCCCCGCCATTCAATGAGACCATGGCTGATCTGTCTGTAAATGGGTAGAATCAAAAGTAAGAAGTTGCAGTCATTCTGATGGGATAATACTACAGTCCCCCAATAGCCAACATGACTGAGGAATATTGAGGAGGCCATGGACCAAGTGGCAGGAGAGAGGTTAACGGAGACAGACGAATGGCCATGGGAAACATAGAGGGAGCGGAAAGCAGGGTTGGGGGAGAGGTTAAAATGTGTTTGGTGGTGGAATCCCTTTGGAGATAATGGAAGTTGCAGTTGTGGGTGACTTCAACTTCCCTAATATAAACCATGACGGATTTTGTTAGGTGCATTGAAAAGGGTTTCTTGAGTCAGTATGTAGACGATTTAATGAAAAGAGGGGCCATACTTGACCTGGTATTGGGAAATGACTATGGGAGTTTGGATGTCTAGAAAGTTGGTGAATTTATAGTTGCAAGAAAAAGTTTGTGAACCCTTTGCAATTACCTGTTGTTCTGCAGTAATTACTCATAAAATGTGAGACTGATCTTTGTCTAACTCATAATAATAGAAAAACACAATCTGCCTAAACTGGTAACACACAATCAATGGTACTGTTCATGTCTTTATTAAACACATTGTTTAATCATTCACAGTCTAGGCTGGAAAAAGAATGTGAACCCTTATAAATAATAACTAGTTGAACCTCCGTTAGCATCAATAACCTCCAGCAAATGTTTCCTGTTGCTGCTGATCAGACTTGCACAACAGCGAGGAGGAATTTTAGGCCATTCCTCCATAAAAAACTGTTTCAGTTCATCAATATTTCTGGGATACCTTGCATGAACTGCCCTCCTCTGGTCCTGCCACAGCATCTCAATTGGCTTAAGGTCTGGACTCTGACTTGGTCATTCTAAGACATGAATTTTATTATTTTTAAACCATTCTGTTGTTGATATACTCTCATGTTTTGGATCACTGTCGTGTTGCATTATCCAGTGTGCAGTTCCCTTTTTCCTCCAAACATAGCGATGTGCATTTCCGCCAGAAAGTTCAACTTTTGTCTCATCTGTCCACGGAACATTGAACCAGAAGCATTGTGGAACATCCAGGTGGTCTTTTGCGAACTTGAGACGTGCAGCAATGTTATTTTTAAAGAGCAGTGGTTTCCTCCATGGTGTCCTTCATTCTTGTTCAGTGTTTTTCTTATAGTGAACATATGAACATGGACTTTAACAAATTCCAGAGATTTCTGCAGGCCTTTTACTGTTACCCTTGGGTTGTTTTTCATCTCCTTCAGCACTGCATGTTGTGCTGTTGTTGTGGTCTTTGCAGGACGCCCACTCCTAGGGAGAGTAGCAACAGCACTAAATTTGTGCGTCTTTTTTATAGGGCGGGGCACCTCTACAACCCACACCTCCAATCTCATCTCATTGATCAGATCACCTGACTCCATATTGTTGAATGCATTACCCTAGAAGTTCACATACTTTTTTGAACTTAGACTGTGATTGTTTAAATGGTGTACTCAGTATTGATGAAAAAAAGTGTAATTGTTTGTGTGTTATTAATTTAGGCAGATTGTGTTTGTCTATTATTATGATTTAGAGAAAGATCAGACCACATTTTATGAGTAATTAATGCAGAAAAACAGGTAATTGCAAAGGGTTCACAAACTTTTTCTTGGAACTGTAGATGGATGATACAAAGATTGGTGGTGTAATGGATAGCATATAATGTTGACAAAGGAGGCAGCAGGGTATAAATAAGCTTTCGATAAGGGTTGAGAAAGGGCAGGTGGGCAAGTTGTATATTCTGATGATAGGAAATATAGAAAGGTCTACATTGTCACTAGAAGAAACATCCGTCTCACATCCACTCTGTCAAGATACTTAGGCCAAGTGTGAGGTTTTGCACCTTAGGTGATCAAATGGGAAGGGAAAATACACAGTTAAAGGCGGCACTCTTAACAGTATTGATGTACAGTGGGATCTGAGGCCCAAGACCTTGGCTTCCTGAAAGTAGCTGTGCAGGTTAACAGGATGGTGAGGAAGCCATAGGGCATGTTTGCCGTGATTAGTTAAGGAACTAAGTTCAGGAGTCAGAAGGTTATGTTGCAGCTTTATAAAACTCTGGTTCAACTACATCTGGAGTATTGCTTTCAATTCTGGTCTCCCCATTATAGGAATGATGTGGGGGTTTAGGGTGGGCGTAGAAGAGGTTTAACAGAATTCTGCCTGGATTAGAGGACATGTGCTGTAAAGATAAGTTGGACAAATTTGTTTTCTCTGGAGCGGCAGAGACATTGAGGAGACTTGATAGAAGGTTATAAGATTTTAGGAAGCATAGATAGACAACCAATATCATTTTGAAGAGTTGAAATGTTTATTATTGGGAGCATGCATTTAAGGTGAGAGGGAATAGTTCGAAGAAGGTGTGCAGGGTAGGATTTTTCACACAGTGGTGGGTGCCTGAAATACTCTGCCAACATGAATGTACAAAGAATGGAGAGATATGGACACTGTGTAAGCAGAAGGGGTTAGTTTAGTTAGGTATTTAATTTCTAATTTAATTAGTTCAGTACAACATTCTGGACCTGAGCTATGCTGTACTGTTGTATATTCTACTCTACTGGAGTATGTCATTTCACACAAATCTACATGCTTATAGAACATAAAAAAGCTATCTGACTATCACTGTCTTATTTTTACCTGTCCTTTCTTCCTTTTTGTTTATTGATCTTCAACTCATATGTATCCTTCATATATTTAGATGATAGGAAATATCTGTGTAAGTCTCAGGTCGCTCAACTCGGGTTCGTCTAGAGGAGGCAGCCTTCAGCCCTGCCCAACTGAGTAATCAAGTTTTGTGTGGATGCTATGTAATGTACCCCAGTACAAACCCACAATGCAAAAATCAGACAGTACACCATAAGCGATTAAATGATTACACTTTATAAATCTTACTTTGTGATGTGATTAATAGAGAAACAACTGTTATTGAAAGTATCAGTTCGTGCACAGGAAAAAATGTTGGAGTCCTCCAGTGTCCTTCCATAAACAACCTCTGCTGAAATCCCGCCAACCTTCGGAACCTTGAATTTCCGTGTCCGCCACTCCGTGATCACTGAACGCTTCCTGCACTCGTCCTCCCTCTTCGCCCGCCTGGCCTGCAAAAACGCACGAACCAACTCGGTTCCCAGACATGCAAGGTAGAATAACATGTCGCCCATTGGTTAGTTCCATTATCTGTAGTTATAACCCAAACATCACAACTACAGAGAACCCATTACATCAGCAGTTAACATTACAGGGAAGCCATTTTATTATAACACTGCAGAGAAGCCATTTTATCAGCCTTAGTAGTTAGCATAAAAGAGAACCCCTTACATCTGTATTGTCACAAGAAGAAACATCCCCTCCGGAACCAATACCACATCCTTCCTGTAGTGTGTAGACAGTAATAATATTACAGCAATAGCCTTTGGTTCTGATCTTCTTACTACAGCGAAGGTAACTTTAATTAAGTCACATCTCACTCTTTGAAACTGTAGTGAATGCAACCCATTCCTTTCGATATTTCGAGATTGAAGAGATTTGGTATATCAACAAATACAGTCAAAAACTTCTATAGATGTACTATGGAGAGCATTCTGACAGGCTGCATCACTGTCCAGTATGGGGCGGGGGCTGGGGGGAACTACACAGGACTGAAAGAAGCTGTAGAGGGTTGTAAATTTAGTCGGCTCCATCTTGGGTACTGCCAGGACATCTTCAAGGAGTGGTGTCTCAGAAAGGCAGTGTCCATTATTAAGGACCTCCAGCACCCAGGGCATGCCCTTTTCTCACTGTTCACCCTGTTAACTTCAGGTACAAAAGCCTGAAGGCATACACTCAGCGATTCAGGAACAGCTTCTTCCCCTCTGCCATCTGATTCCTAAATGGACATTGAACCCCTGAACACTACCTCACCTTTTTAATGTATTATGTCTGTTTTTTGCACAATTTTAAATTATTCAATATACATATGCTGTAATTGATTTAGTTATTATTATTTTTTTCTTCTATATTATGTATTGCATTGAACTGCTGCTGCTAAGTTAACAAATTTCACGACATATGCCAGTGATAATAAACCTGATTCTGATTCTGATATAAGCCTAGCGAACCTCGGAAATGCTTTCAACACATTTACATCCTGTGAATAAAGAGAGTAAGGTTTTCTTGATTGGGTCTCATCAATACCATCAGTTTGCCTGTCTGCGCATTCCATTTGCCTGCATTAGGTCTGTGTCATTTTGCAACTTTCCTATCCAAATACCTGCTTTTTAATATTTGTATATGCCTCTGTCACCTCCTGGCTGTTCTTTGCAGATATTTATGTGGAGGAACTTATCTCTCAAACTTCAGTTAAATTTCTTCTCTCTCTTAAGCCCATGCCCTCACATTCTAAATTCCTTGTAATTTTATAAATCATTATAAGATCACCCCTGGCCTTCTATATGACACTGAGAATAAACCCCACCTGTCCAATCTCTCGTAACTATAGCCCTCACTTGCAGACAATACCCTAGTTAATCTTTTCTGAACTTTTTCAATTGCTACCACATCCTTCCTGTAATGTAGTAACTATATTATAAACTTGGCAAATTTCGGGAAATTTGGGACATTTTCTACAAGTTTCTGGAGAACAATATTCAGGATGATGAAAGTAATGAACTGAATTAACTTTTTTTAATGGCGGGGTGTTTGCTTTTTTTGTATGTGTTTTTTTTTCTTTTGATTTTTTATGTATTCTGTTTTTTTTTTCTTTTCTTTAACTTTGTTGTACTTTCAAACCTATGGATGATCTAATGTGTTTTCTTTTCATTCTGTAAAAGCAATAAAGAGATGTTTAAAAAAAACTATATTATATCAATTGCTTTTGGTTCTGATCTTCTTGCTACTGCAAACATGGTTTCTACATCAAATGCTTTCATAATTTGTAGCCTCTTTCAAATCACCCTCAGTATTTTCTGGTAAAAGTAAGCTTGGCTTCTCCAATATTTCCTAATGAATTTAGTGCCACTTCTGATAAGACCATAAGACAAAGGAGCAGAAGTAGGCCATTCGGCCCATCGAGTCTGCTCCGCCATTTTAAATGAGCTGATCCATTTTATCCTATTTAGTCCCACTGCCCCCCCTTCTCACCATAACCTTTGATGCCCTGGCTACTCAGATACCTATCAATCTCTGCCTTAAAGACACCCAATGTCTTGGCCTCCACTGCTGCCCGTGGCAACGAATTCCATAGATTCACCACCCTCTGACTAAAAATTTTTTTTCGCATTTCTGTTCTGAAAGGGCGCCCTTCAATCCTGAAGTCATGCCCTCTCGTACTAGACTCCCCCATCATGGGAAACAACTTTGCCATATCCACTCTGTCCATGCCTTTTAACATTCGAAATGTTTCTATGAGGTCTCCCCTCATTCTTCTAAACTCCAAGGAATACGGTCCAAGAGCGGACAAACGTTCCTCATATGTTAACCCTCTCATTCCCGGAATCATTCTAGTGAATCTTCTCTGTACTGTAATATCTGTAATAAATATAAACTGTAATATCTCCCATCAGTTTTTTATTTGCTTGGTTCAACTTTGTCAAACCTTGTCTGCTTTTTGGGGGTTTCCCCCGAAGATCTGAATTTTTTTTACTATTGCCTTGGTACCCAATGTCATAGTCATAGTCATTCTTTATTGATCCCGGGGGAAATTGGTTTTTGTTACAGTTGCACCATAAATAATAAATAGTAATAAAACCATAAATAGTTAAATAGTAATATGTAAATTATGCCAGGAAATAAGTCCAGGACCAGCCTACTGGCTCAGGGTGTCTGACCCTCCAAGGGAGGAGTTGTAAAGTTTGATGGCCACAGGCAGGAATGACTTCCTATGACGCTCTCTGTTGCATCTCGGTGGAATGAGTCTCTGGCTGAATGTACTCCTGTGCCCAACCAGTACATTATGTAGTGGATGGGAGACATTGCCCAAGATGGCATGCAACTTGGACAGCATCCTCTTTTCAGACACCACCGTCAGAGAGTCCAGTTCCATCCCCACAACATCATTGGCCTTAGGAATGAGTTTATTGATTCTGTTGGTGTCTGCTACCCTCAGCCTGCTGCCCCAGCACACAACAGCAAACATGATAGCACTGGCCACCACAGGCTCATAGAACATCCTCAGCATCGTCCGGCAGATGTTAAAGGACCTCAGTCTCCTCAGGAAATAGAGACAGTTCTGACCCTTCTTGTAGACAGCCTCAGTGTTCTTTGACCAGTCCAGTTTATTGTCAATTCGTATCCCCAGGTATTTGTAATCCTCCACCATGTCCACCCTGACCCCCTGGATGGAAACAGGGGTCACCGGTACCTTAGCTCTCCTCAGGTCTACCACCAGCTCCTTAGTCTTTTTCACAATGTCAGTGTGTGTATATATATATTGAGTGTTGCTTACATCCACATCCTCCTCTGCTTTTCTTTTGCTTAGACTAGTTCAAAGAACTTAAGGTTATTTAATTAAACAGTGGTCCCCAACCTCCGGGCCGCGGACCGATACCGGGCCGCAAAGCATGCAGGGGTGCAGCGGTAGCCGGAACCTAATTAATTAGCTTGTTTATTTCGGCTTTTTTTCTTAAAGATGTGCTGGGTGCATTCCGGCTACCGCTGCACTCCTGCATGCTTCGCGGCTCAGAGGTTGGGGACCACTGATTTAATACACCAGTTAGTGCGTCAATAGGAAACACCCTTTTGATTATTAATTATAATAAAACTTTTAACTCATTCATGTGCACTTTGAACCTCCTTAGATTTCCTGGTTCTTGAATCAACTTAACATTTAAGTTAAATTTCAATATGATTAGTAGCATACAGTGCAGAAACAGGTCTGTCTGGCCCATTTAGTTCATCCCGACTAAGAGTCTCATCTCAGTTCTTCCCATTTTCCCCATATCCACTAAACTTTTCCTATTCATGTACCTGCTTAAGTGTCTTTTAATTCTAAATACTGCAAAAAGTTATTTTCACTCATGTATTAAGCTGGCTATTGAATTATTGTTTAACATTTTTCTGCAACACAAATGTGTGGTTTTAAAAACTGATCAGTTTCAGCGGGAGTACATTAAATCAGATTTTGCAAACTTTAAAAGATGTTGGTCTAAAACTTGTTTTAAGTAAGATAAAGCAATTTTAAAAAATGGTTATAATCTGTTAAAGTTGTTTTTGTTTTCTTTTATTTTCAGCCTCTGGGTAACTTAAGGGATTTTGGACTGTCTGATTTAAAAACCAGCCACCTGGATGAATTGGTTGGCAGGTTACTTCCAAGTTTGTCGTTAGTTGATTCAAACTCTGGTTCGTCCCAGTGGAAAATATCTCATGTTTCATCACAGTCCTTCTTTGAAAATAAACATGGTAAGAGGTTTTTCCTCCCTTTTCTCCACATTTCAAGAAATGCAATCTGATTAAGAAGGAACTTTCTGAATTATGAAGTGCAGGGCATCAAGTTTAATTAACGCCCCCTTTCCATAGTACTAAACCTGGGGAAAGGATACTGAAATGGCAGTGGAGATTGACCTACCTAGTGATCTGACATCTATTCTATGAATAATTAAGGTTCCCAGTGCAGAAAGTCCAAGGAAATCAAGGAAAAACAAAAGTGAAATGTTATTTAGTGCTATATATAAAAATAATTGAAAGATAATTAAATAGCGGAATATAGAAAGCATGTATACAGGAGAAGGTAAAATAGGAAAGCAAAGAGAGAGTAATGGAAAAAATTACTAGCAAATAAAATCAATAAATCCAAAGGTTCAGATTTATTAAGGACAATCAGTATAGGTTTAGGGGAAGATTGTCGATTGACATGATGTAATGTTCTGAATACATGACACAACTGAGGTCAATCACTTTGACCTAGGGTACTTAGATTTTGGCAAGTCATTTCATAAGGTGTTCTACAGCAACAGTTGTCAAGAAATGTAGGGCTGATAGGGTCTAAGTGAAAGGGGCACATTAGATCTTAAATTGGTTCAATGGCAGAAGGCAAAGGGTAGTACCTAATTTTGTGCCTGGGAGGCTGTTACCAGTGGAATTTGTTACTTGATGAATAATTTGGATTTGCATGTAGAAAGGATAACAAAGGTTCGAAATGGTATAAAAATTAGCCTCATGGCTGACAGTAAGAAGGAAAGCCGTGGACTGTAGAATGCTATAAGTTGCCTTTGCAGTAAGTCTAAAAACTAAGAAAGTGAAAATTAACCCAGAGAATTGTGAAGTAACTGGTAACAGACATAATGTAGCAGGAGACTACACCTTTGGAAGATGTATGGTAAAATATATGGAGTCAGTTGATGGAGTGTCTGGAGAATAAAATATGTTTGCTTAGGATTAGTATAAGAATGGGGCTTAGACTATAGGACATAGGATAATTTGGCCATTCAGCCCATTGAGTCTACTCTGCCATTTGATCATAGCTGATGGAATAGTGTGGAATATGCCCTTCCATCCTTTTGAGCCACACTGCCCAGCATCCCCCGGTTTAACCCTAGCCTAATCACAGGACAATTTCCAATGACCAATTGCCCTACCAAACCTACATCTTTTGACTGTGGGAGGAAATTAGAGCACTCAAAGGAAACCCTTGTGGTTATGGAGAGAATGTACAAACCCCTTTGAGGCAGTGGTGGGCATTGAACCCGGGTCGCCGGTACTGTGAGCATTGTGCTAACCACTGCACTGCCATGCTGCCCTGTTATTTATTATACCTCGCAACCCCCATTCTCCTGCCTTCTCCCTGTATCCTCTGACACCCTTACTAATTGAGAACTTATCAACCTCCACTTTAAATTATACCTAATGGCTAAAGAAATTCTTCCTCATCTGCGTTCTAAAGAGGCATCCTTCTATTCTGAAGCTGTGCTATCTCATGCTAGACTCCCCAACTATTGGAAACATCCTCTCCATGTCCACTCTATCGATTTGAATGATTGCCCTCTCATTCTATTGAAAACATCTGCATGCCCATTGTATCCGGTCCTTCAATATTCAGTAGGTTTCAATGACATTCCCCTTATTCTTCTAAACTCTAGCAAGTACAGATCCAGGGCTATTGAATGTCCTCATAATTTAACCCTTTCATTCCCGGGATCCTCGCCAGTATCAGCATAGCATCTAGCACTATATCTTGGATCCTCCTACCTGCCTCACTCAGTCACATTCTCTTGTGCTTGACCACAAATTGAGTTTGAAGTAGTTAATGAGTGTGATTGTTTCCTGAAATGGTGTCTCATTGATGCGTTGCAGTGTGAAACTCAGATTCTAGGTCATCAACTTTGAGCTTGAGTTCCTCGAGTAACCAATGCTTGCTGCAGATATGGTCGCCAGCTCTCACATCATTGTAGTAACAACACATCACCTGATCCAGCATCTATACTTAATTAGTTGTCATCTGGTGTCTTTAACTACTATATTTAAAAAATCAACCCTAACCAGCTCTTACCTGCTACTCACTTGTGCCTCCTTGTCAAAACCTCTTGAGCCAAAGTCTCAGATTCCCACTCTTACACTGGCCCACTCACACATGGCCATTCCAAAATGGCTGGATGGTCAGTGCAGAGTCTTTGGGTCAAAGAGACTGTTTCCATGATCTATCTTTCTGTGACTCAAAGAAGGACTAAAGCCTTTGGTTGGTAAACTAGGCAGAAATCTGCAAGTAGTTTGTGGCTTAGATTTAAAGTATTGGTAACGAAATTGTAGAGAGGACATGAACGAAAAAAAAGGTTTCACCCAGCAAGTTTTTGAGGATGTGGAATTATCCGTCTGAAAGGGTGATGAAAGTGGAGAACTTCATCACATTTTAACATGACTTGGATGTGGCCTTGAAGAGTTTTGATCCAGAGGAATAGTGCCCAGTGGTAAATAACCCTGACCAGTTTAGACACTGTTGGCTGAGTGGTCTCCTTTTGTGTTGTGACTTTACTGATTCTTTTTCTAGGATTTTCAAACAGTATCTTCAAAGTGTTGCGTACAGCTCAGTTCTCTCAACAACATTCACCATTTCTATCAACCTTCTGTTCCGGTCTTCATCTATCGGCATGTACGTATGCTGGACATAATGGACTTAATTTATATTTGCGTTTGAAATAGTTGTCTGAAGCAATATTAATGAGCTTTAACTTCTTTCCTTAAGTCCGCGAGCAGAGGCGAGGCTTTAAAACACTGAGATCAAGAGCAAGGAGACCTGTAGCAACCGAGAATGCAGCTGAAGCAGAGAGTATTGCTCCTTCATTTATGAAGGTAAGCAGAGAGTTACTATTTGTAATACTACATGAGCACTTCTTTGTAAATACTATAATAGCATTAACATTTTTATCTTTATTTGTAGGGACTTCTGTTGAGAGACCGAGGCAGAGAAGTTGAGAATTTGGAGAGTTTGATTAAAACAAAAAATATTCCTGAGGCTCATCAGGATGCATTTAAGACTGGTTTTGCAGAGGGCTTCCTGAAAGCACAAGCTCTCACACAAAGGACAAATGGTAATTCAGTGCTAAGTACTTGAAAAGACATTTTGAGCATAAAAATACAGCTGCTTTTAATGTCTGTAACTGTTTCTACTTTTCCTGCCATGCTTTTCTCATCCCATGGCACTAGCTGCTGTTTTTAAAGTCTCAATCAATTGCATTTCATGCGTAGACCTACATCATGAATGCTGTCAGGTGGTTTACCATAGGTCTGTGCCCCCCATGTTGGGAACTCTGTGCAATAGGTGATGCCACAATAAAGATAGCCCTCTTCGTTCACTCTTCCCACTCTTCCCACTCTGTCAGGAGCATAGAAATTATGATAAACAAATCCAATTGAGTAGAATCCTTGGCTGAGGAAAAGGAGTTGTAGAAACTTGTGGCGCTGAATTTTTTTTGTCAGATCAAATTTACAGTGAAATCAGAGGAACAGGTTAGAACATTTTGGAAATAAAACCAAAATGTGAAACTAAACTGCTCAGGTCAGGCAGCATCTGTGGGGGATCTTGATGTTTCAGAATGAGGATCTTTCATTGACTGCCAGGTAGGGTTTGGAAAAGTCAGAACTAGCAACTGGAACCACGTTGTATATTATGCAGCACCTTATTTGAATATCCACAAGCAAGAATATTATTTAAAAATTTAGACCTACGCTTGAGGTAATTATACAGATGGCCTGAGAGAGAGGGATTTCCAGAGCTGTTGTCTGAGATAGCTGAAACTGCTAATGGTGGTAGGAGTGAATCCAGGGGTAATAAATCAGTTATGTTTCCAGTGAGTTTGGATTTATCTATGGTGGAAGTTTATGCCTGAGAGCAAAAGTGATGAATAATTAAAGAAGAATTCTTCATTTTGTTTATTGGAACTGATTTAAAAAAAAAACATCTTGGAAGGGGTGCCACAGTACATCCCGTTACAGCTCAGGGCATCGGAGTTCAATGCTAGCACCATCTATTAGGAGTCTCTACATCCTCCCCATGAATGTGTGGGTTTCCTTCGGGTGCACTGCTTTCCTCTCATATTCCAAAGGTGTACTGTATCGACTAACAGGTTAATTGGTCATTGTAAATTGTCGTGTGATTAAGCTAGGGTTAAATAGGTGGGTTGCGGGGTGGTGCATTTTGTTGAACCTGCACTGTACCTCTAAATAAATAAATAAACAATTGAATTTTGGAAAAATTCAAATCTACTTTTTATTTTAGCTGTCACAATTGTGCTGGAAAATACTTTCACTGGTTCAGCTCTGTTATATACACTCCTATACAAGTTCGAACCAGCATGTCCAGACCGAAGACTTGAGAACAGCTTCTCCAATCACCTCTTTCAACATCCTCTTCCGAGTAGTACTGGCACATTCAGATATTCTGTTATTCTCAATTATTCCTTTATTCTCACTTCAGGATTTTGTTTTGCACTGATTCAGATTACGTGACAATATCTGCACCCTTTTTGCTGTTCTGTGCCTATTGGTCTACTTCTGTATTTATGATTACTATGTGTGCTGTTTACTCTGACAGTTTCATATGATAAAGAAACTTCATTACACCCAGATGTATACAACAATAAACTAGTCTAAATTATGTACCAAATTTATGATGCATTTGAATTTTAGCAGCATCTTGAAATAATAGAATTGAATGGAGGAAGATAGATCAGAACGAAAGGGTTAGATAATCACATACAGTAGAATAAGGGCATGAAGAATTTTTAAAGGAAAAGCTAAACTGATGAAAACTTATCAGGCAAAAGATGAAGTTCATGCTTGGAAATGCAGTGGTAAAACATTGTACTAATGTGTGTTTGACTGCTTTAACCCAAGTACCCTCTTTTGTCTTTTGCACTTATAAAGCAGTTCTTTACTTGAATAATTGGCTTGCTTATATTATTCTCTCCCAGATTCTTTAAGAAGAACAAGACTGGTTCTTCTGTTCCTTCTGTTGCTTGGAATTTATGGTTTATCCAGGACACCATTCTTATCTGGTAATGTTTTTATTTATGCACTACATTTGGTTTTATAGAATATTATCACCTATTAAACTATTTTTACCATTACATAAATGTCAGTGGGGTGAAAATGAGAATTAAATACCACTCTTTCTGGTGTATTTTGCACTAGGGATTAAATAAGTTTTGAAATGGGAAGTTCAAGATGCTAATATTTCATTTTTTTACACTATTTTCTCCACCAGTGCGATTTCGTACTACATCAGGATTAGATGCGGCAGTGGATCCTATTCAAATGAAGAATGTGACATTTGAACATGTGAAAGGAGTGAGTAGAATTTGCATTCAATCTTGATAAATATTCTGTATTTTGAGATTCATTTGTAAGCCATTTTCTGTTTTCATTATCAGGTAGAAGAGGCAAAAAATGAACTACAAGAAGTTGTAGAATTTTTGAAAAACCCTCAGAAGTTCACTGTGTTAGGGGGCAAGCTGCCTAAAGGTACGCAGCTGGAAATTGTCAATATTTTGTTGTGTATCTTTCAGTGTTCCAGGTAGGATTAACAACCGACCCCAGAAAAAGTTGGTAATATTTTAAATCAGTATTTTACTAATAGAATTGTTCTGTAATAACCGTGGACTAGCTCAAAGTACATATATGTCACCATATTTAACACTAGGATTCATTTTCTTCAGAATCAGGTTTACTATGACCAGCATATGTCATGAAATTTATTAACTTTGCGGCAGCAGTACAATGTAGTACATAATAATAGAAAATGAAACTGAATTACAGTAAGTATGTGTGTATGTGTATATATTCAGAAATCAGCTGGCAGAGGGGAAGAATCTGTTCCTGAATCGTTGAGTGTCTGCCTTCAGGCTTCTGTACCTCCTTCATGATGGTAGCAATGAGATGAGGGCATATCCTGGGTTGACGATCTGCCTTTGTACCAGAGGCCTTTAGTTTCAGAACCAGGGAATAACTGTCAAACACAGTTTACTTAAAAGTACATACTGTTTATTAGCAAGCTTGCGTCCTCAGTTGACAAAACAGAGTCCCTGCTCACAGAGCTTGAGAAAATCTGCAGCCAAGTGAGCCCAGAATACTGTGTGGAGCTGCTGATATACATTGTTAACACATACAGATTTTGATAAGGGTAGACAGAGAAGTTTTCTCATGCAACAAACACTTCTTTGTTCATACATTATTCTCACAGCACAACTTGACAAGCTGCCAATAAGTCAGTTAGGTTTTAGCCCTTTTAATTCTGTACATAATTCCTCAGGGTGATGGGGGTCCTTAATGATGGGCTCCGCCGTTTTGAGGCATTGCTCCTTGAAGATTTCCTACATACTACAGATGCTAGTGCCCATGATGGAGCTGACTAAGTTTTCAACTCTCTGCAGCTTACTTTAATCCTGTGCAATAGCAGCCCCTCCCCCCCCATGCCAGATGGTGATGCAGTCAGTTAGATTGCTCTCCATAGAACATCTATGGATCTGTAGAAATTTGAGTGTTTTGGGTGACATACCAAGCCTCCTCAAGCTCCCAATGAAATATAGCTGCTGTCGTATCTTCTTTGTAGCTGTATCGATATGTTGGGCCCAGGGTAGATCCTCAAAAATGTTGACATCTTGGAACATGAAATTGTTCACTCTTTCCACTTCTGATCCCTCCTAGGATTGATGTGTGTTCCATCTCCTTGCCCTTTCTGAAGTCCACAATCATTTCTTTGGTCTTAGTGACGTTGAGTGCATGGTTGTTGCTGCAACACCACTCAACTAACTGGTATATCTCGCTCCTGTATGCCCGCTTGTCACAATATATACCGGAGTACTTCCGGTAAGATGGCGACACACGTGAATGCGGCAGCCTCTGGAGGGTCAACCAAAGGTGCTTCTTTCTTTGCAGAATTGTTTTCTTATGATTGCAAGACAATTCCACAACTGCAGGACTACTCCATCAGTGAGCTGCTCGTTGATCAAAGTAGCTAGACGTGTCGATGGTGGAGCTGGCCTAGGAGTTAAAATGGCTGGCTAGGGTATTGGAGAAGGAGCCAGCCCAGCTGTCGAAGGAGCCGGTTGGAATATCCGGAAAGGTGATGGTCGGGAAATTGGAGGATCCCGCCAGGATGTAATAAGGGCCTGATTGGATTCAGAGGAGCTGATCTGGCTGTTGACCATGTTGCTTCCTGCTACTCGGAAGCATCAGAGATGGTGCAGTATAACCATGGGAGATTGTCTCGCATACTTCACTTGCAAGTGCAAGACTTTGTTGGACAGTGATAATGTAAGTTGCTGAAGGCCTGTTACCTTTGGCTGGTGGAAGGACTGTTGACATGAGAGCTGTGCAGCCTCAGTTGTAGTGAGAACTAAGGTTCAAGCCTTGGGCTTGCTTGCTGCTGCAGACTGGATGAGCGACTCGAAAGAGTTACAGCGTGATGATCTCGGCTGGGCTGGCCCCTCCAGTTGGTGCTGCCCTCCTGTGTTCGAGCGGTGGAATGACAGGCTGAATTGTTGGGGTCTCGGACTATATTTTTTTGAGTGAATGTGCTTCTTAGCTCGATATTTTGAATTATGTTAATCTTTTTTTTATAAACGTTTGCTTGCTATTTTGAATGTTTTGTGCCTTGGCCCCAGAGGAACGCTGTCTTGTTCAGCCTGTATCTGTGTATGGTTTGAATGATAATTAAACTTGATTTGATTTGATCAGAGATTCTGCAAACAATGGTTGTATCATCAGCAAATTTGTGGATGGCATTTGAGTTGTGTCTAGCCATACAGTCACTAGTGTAGAGAGAGAGCTAAGCACATTTTCCTGACATGTACCAGTTTTGATTGTCAGCGAGGTGGAGGTGTTATCCAATCCTCACAGAATGTGATCTCCCAGTTAGGAGGTCAGGGATCTATTTGCAGAGGGAGATACAGAGGCCAAGGTTCTGGGGTTTTTCAGTCAGAACTGCTGGAATGATGGTATTAAATGCTAACCTGTAGTCAGTAAACAGCATCCTGACTAGGTAATTGTATTGTCCTGAAGATCAAAGGCCACATGGAGAGCCAATGAGATCACGTCTGCCATAGACCTATTGTGGCAATAGGCAAATTACAATGAATCCAGGTCTTTGCTGAGACAGGAGTTGATTCTAGCCATGACCAACCTCTCAAAGGACTTAATCACGTAGCTGTGATTCCACAGATTCTTGCGGGCATTAACAGTAAATACAAGAAACAATAGAATCAATGAAAGACTGCACCCAGCAGGACAGGCAAACAACCAATGTGCAAAAGTTAACAAACTGTGCAAATACAAAAAGAAATAAATAAGCAATAAATATTGAGACCATAATATGTAGAGTCCTTGAAAGCTAATCCATAGGTTGTGAGAACAGTTCAGTGATTGGGTGAGTGAAGTTATCCCCTCTGGTTCAAGAGTCGGATGGTTGAAGGGCAGTGTTCCTGAACCTGTTGGTATGGGTCCTGAGGCTCCTGTACCAACTTCCTGATGTCAACAGTGAGCAGAGAAAATGGCCTGGATGATGGGGGATCCTTGACAGCAGCTGGTTTCCTGCGACAGTGCTCCGTGTAAATGTGCTCAGCAGTAGTGATTAGTACATGATAAATGCTTCTCTTTATGCCAAATATATTTTATCAACTATTGCCATTTGTATGATTGCACTTATATTTATAACATGTATCCATTTCTGTTTAATTTCAGGCATTCTTTTAGTTGGACCTCCTGGAAATGGGAAAACTCTTCTTGCAAGAGCAGTCGCTGGTGAAGCTGATGTACCATTCTATTATGCATCAGGATCCGAATTTGATGAAATGTTTGTTGGTGTTGGAGCTAGTAGAATTAGGAACTTGTTTAGTATGTGTCTTGGTTTTCAAATTCTAAATTGATTTTGTGGTAGAACTATGTCATTTCTCTTTTTCCCTTTTGTTTAACTGGAAATTTTGTCCATGTGTATGCTTTAGGAGAAGCAAAAGCAAATGCACCCTGTGTCATTTTTATTGATGAACTCGATTCTGTGGGTGGAAAGAGAATTGAATCACCCATGCATCCATATTCCAGACAAACCATAAATCAACTACTTGCAGAGATGGATGGGTAAGTCCACCAAAGAAAGTATTCAAAAAATACAGTGAATTATCTGGTTTAGTAGGTAACTGAACCCATATTTTGGTTCATTGAAGTCAAGTTAAACTCCAGGCATCTCTCTGACTTAACTCTACTTCCATCAAAAACAAAAGTAGCTAGCAAAAATTCATCAGCCGCAGGTTTCTGTCTAGAATGCACGACAGCTTTATTTGGAAATAAATATATTTACGTTCCTTTTAGTGTGTAAATTGTGGAGCTCCCTACCCAACAACACTGTAGGAACCTTTACCGGACAGATTACAGCAGTTCAAGAAGGTGGCATGTCTTCTCGGGACATGAAATAACAGCTATGATTTTGTAAAAGGGAAAGCTGACACTGATGTTTGCAGTGCTTCAATACCATGCATGCTGCTGTTTTATATTTCATTTTGAAAACAGCACAGCTAACTGTAAAGAAGGTGGTTATAAACTTGCCCAGTTGAATTTCTGTGACAGAAACTTTCCAGTGCTTAATTTGGAGGAACAAAAGATGTGCATGTGTAGGAAAGACATTGGAAGCAGCTGAAAGCAATTAACAAAAATAGATTTGGGTCTTTGTAAAGGAAGAGCAAGGAATTTGGAATGAGCCTTTATAAAACACCGAATTGGTCACAATTGAAATATTATGCCTTGTTGTGGGCACCAAATGTAATAAAAATATGAAGGGCTTAGGAATGTCACAGAGATTTACAAGAATGATTCTAGGGAAAAGGATATACGTTTATAGAGTGGAGAATCTAGTGTTTTTCTTGGAGTTGAGATCATCACGAGGGAACTTGATAGAGATGCCTATCACAAGTGGAGCAGTCAGATACCAGGAACTTAAAATGAAGCTAATTCACAGAAGAACCAGAAGTGGCATGAGAGAAAATGTAACAACATCCTATCTGGATGCATCACAGGCTGGTATGGGAACCGCTGTGCCCAGGACTGCGAGAAATTGCAGACAGTTGTGAACATGGCCTAGTCTGTCACTGAAGCTAGCTCTCCCCCCCCCCCCCCACCCTCCATTAACTCTGCTATACTTCCTGATATGTCAGGAAAAGCAGTCAATGGCCCTACGATGCTGATCTGCTTCCATGCCCCCCTCCGCTCCTATCAGGAAGAAAATACAAAAGCTTGAAATTCATACCACCAGGCGAGAGGACAGCTTCTATGCCACTATTTTAAGTAGACCTCTTATAAATAAAGATGAGCTCTTGATTTCACAATCTATCTCATTGTGGCTCTTGTACCTCATCTACCTAATTGCACTTTCTCTGCTTCTATAGCAGAATATTCTGCATTCTGTTGTTTTTCTTTTTGCACCACTTCAATGTATTGATGTTTGGAATCATCTGTATGGATGGATGGCATGGAAAACAAAGCTTTTCATTGTATCTCAGTACTTTTGACAATAATGAAATACAGTGAATTCTGACTAACTGGGGACTAAACATTTTGGCCTAGTTAAGCAGCTGCCCCAGTTAGCTGAGGTTTCATGGAAATAGTTGAAAAGGTATATTTTAAAAAAAAGACAAAGAGAAGGCAAGATACTGTATATACACAATCCCAGATGCATTCTCCCTAGGACAGCTGGAGCAAGATACCGCATCTTCTGTACTGAAATCCTGTTTCAGCAAGGTCAACCTAGTTGTTTGCAAAACCTGAAATCTATCAGTGCGTATTGTTGAATATATTTTTAATTCCAAGTTTTCCACCTCTCAACTCATATGTGTCACAGTGGCACAGCCAGTAGAGCTACTGCCTTCCAGCTCCAACTACCTGGGTTTGATCACAACCTGCAGTACTGATTTTGTGGATTTGCCTGTTCTCCCTGTTGACTGCATGGGCTCCCCACCCCCACCTTTGTTTTCTCCCCCTTAATCACAAAGGTGCAGAAGTTGATAGCTTAATTGTCAGGACTAGAGGAAGGGTCTCGGCCCGAAACGTCGACTGTACCTCTTTCTAGAGATGCTGCCTGGCCTGCTGCGTTCACCAGCAACTTTGATGTGTGTTGCTTAAATTTCCAGCATCTGCAGTATTCCTGTTGTTTGTGAGACAATTGACAGGAATGTGGTGTTATATGTGTTTCAGGTTTCTGGCTACTCATTTTTTAATTGCTGTTTTTGTGATTTTGATTGGGACGGACTAGCTCTGCAACCTGCTGCAGTCAGTGGTGCTAACTTGAACTGAGTGAAACTGAACACTCCTAGACAGTTTCAAGGACTCTGTGGTTTGATGTTTGATATTCTGTGTGTTTCGCCATTTGCATGATTTGTTGTTTATTTTCATGTTGGATGTTTGATTTTTTTTCAATGGGTTCCATGGTGTTCCTTTGCTTCATGAATGTCTGTGGGGGAAAAAGAATCTCAGGGTTGTATACCACATACATACTTAGATAATAAATGTACTTCGAATCTTTAAGAGAAAATTAGTGGGGGTGGAATTACTCTGCAAGCCAGCATAGATTTGATAGAAATGGCATTTGCAGGAAAAGTGCTTTGTTTAATTTTTCTGAATTCAGTTGGATGATCATACATCTGTTATTTTTCTATATCTTTGCTCAGTAACTTGGTCTGACTGTCACGTCTCTACATTCTCTTCGCAACCCTCCTAGTTTAGTATCATTAGAAAATTTAGTATGTTACACTGAATCCCCTCATTCAAGTCATCAGTACCAATTAAGAACAGCTGGGACCCCAGCACCTATTCAAAGTAAACTTAATAGTGAATTACACGTATGTCACCATAATTTTCCACAAGAAAATGAACCTCCCCAGAAGTCACAGCATACCAACCAAAAATAACCTAGTTATTTCTTCTGTTTTTCTGTCTGGCAACTAATCCTCAATCTACAGTAGATTATACCCAAAAGTTTGTCTACAGTGAGTAGTTAAGAACTAAAATATATGGTGTAGGCCAGAAGTTTGGTGGAAGGAGGTGTTTTTCATTCAGAATTGATCTGGTAAGTTTTATGGGGGGAGGGCTGGGGTGTTAAAAATTCAAGACTACAGCTGGTTGAGTGGGACAAATAAATTTGCCCATACTTTATATTTCTGTGAATTAAAATAATGTTTTATTGTTGATGCAGTAACTTTTTTGTTCCTTCAGTTTCAAGCCCAATGAAGGTGTCATTATTATAGGAGCCACAAATTTTCCTGAAGCTTTGGACAAGTAAGAAATTATAATACTTTATTGCTTTTCGTAGTGGTGGACCAGATCTTGTTAATCCAGCTGCCCTCGCAGCTGTGCCACTGGCATTTCACTAGTGATTGACCACTGCTCTCACCCACATGATAATTCTGTGGTGAATCTCAACAGCTGGACTCTGCCATTGGACCACTAAGACCAGCAGGAAACAGCTGGAAGATTTGCCCTTCTGTATCTGACTATGAATTCTATATTTGACAGCACATCCTGTTTTGGAATTTGCATTGTTCAACTTACTAGAAATGGATTGATAGAAATCCATCAACATTAGCAAGCAAGTCACTGTCTCATATGTTTATAGGGAAATGTCAAATGCATTATTCCTGCTGCATGTAACATCTTGAAATGTGGACCACTATAGTTTGAAACTTTTTTTCCACAAATACATAGCTGCAGAAGAATTAATTAATTTGGGCTTATTTAATTTCCCTGCTTAGCATATTCAAAAGTATATCAAAAGAATCCTGCGATATTATGATAAATGTAATCATTTAATATCGGTTTCCATTTTTCATTTTATATTTCAGCAAATTAGTAGTTGAACTTTGGGATAGTAAAACACAAAAAAGAACTTCTTCAAAATTGCAAGTGTCAGTCTGTTCTACTGATTTTACAACCTTGATCTAATTTTGACAAAATCATATAATGTCATTTGATGCTATTGTACATTAATGTCAAAAGAAAGTCCTTCCAAATCTGCTCATATCTTAAATTGACACCCAGCTTCTTGTTTTCTTCATAGTGCTCTTGTCCGTCCAGGTAGATTTGACATGCAAGTTACAGTTCCCAGACCAGATATTAGAGGGCGAGTAGAGATTCTTAAGTGGTATCTTGGCAAAGTTAAAGTTGATCCAGGTAAGCTGCAGTTGTTCCATAACAAAAGATAATCATGGCAGTGATATTTTCTTGTGTGAGCTGACATTAACTTTTATTTTTCATAGCAATTGATCCAGAAATTATAGCCAGAGGCACAGTGGGTTTCTCAGGAGCAGAACTAGAGAATTTGGTTAACCAGGCTGCTCTGAAAGCAGCTGTCGATGAAAAGGATCAAGTTACAATGAAAGAATTGGAATTTGCCAAGGACAAAATCCTTATGGGTAGGTTCTATGTGGCTATTTGAATTTTGACTTAAAAATGTTATCTGTATTATTGTCTTGTTTTGAAATTTGTAGGAAGTAGATGACCACGGAGGCTTGGGAAATATATAGATTGGTTGCATCTGTATATACTATAAAACACCAAATGAATAATGAATTTAGCCCACTTAACTAAATGGATAAGGTTTGGTTTTAAAAAAACTTGCTTGTTTTAATAATGTTGGGAAAATGTTGTTACTAAATTCTTGTGTATGTGCTTTGGAGAAATCACTTGAGATGTAAAAGTTCTCTTAAGCAGGATGCAAATAATCTTGGGACTGGATTTAATAAAATTTGTGATATTCTCAAGAGTTTTCCAACCTGAGCCAGAATTTTGAGGAAAAATCCCAAAGTTATAATTTTGATAAAAAAAATATTGTATTAAAGTAAATTGAAGTAAATTCCTAATTTGTCTAAATTAGGTTTTCAGTCGGATGCTCAAACATTTCTTGTATTGCAAGGGATTTGTTCAAAATGAATCTTGCTTGAAAAGCTTCTATTTGTTTTCAACTGTTATTGACAGGTCCAGAGCGCAAAAGCATTGAGATTGATGCAAAAAACAAAACAATTACAGCATACCATGAATCAGGGCATGCTATAGTGGCACATTATACAAAGAATGCTATGCCTATTAACAAAGCAACCATAATGCCGAGAGGACCAACCCTGGGACATGTAAGTGTTAATAAAGTTTATATGGGGCTTTGGAAACGAAGAAACTTCTATCCCGTGAAATTTGGCTTTGATGTTGTAAAGCAATAGGAATATTGTCCTGACTTTTTGTTTCCAATTAAATTCTAACTGTGAACTTGATTGAGCAAAACGATGGTTTAGTTTGTAAAGTAGTAATAGTTATAATATTAAAGTGGAATAGTAAGATTACTATGGCTGGAAGAAGTTTACTAATTATTACAGCATCAGAAGCGCCCTTTTCAGAAAATGTATTAAAAATATGTTGCTGTATTATCTAGCTGAAAACTACTAGGAATATTCAATAAGAGGCCATGCAGTTTACTATGCTACCCTTGTTAATGGTAGAATGTGGGAGAGAATTGCTTGACATGCAGGTGTATAATATGCAAAGTCAGAATAAAGGCTACGTAATTAACTAACATAATTTTTAAACTGTGATGGAAAATTGTATACAATAATGAAAGATGTTTATATTGATATGGTGTCTTTATGACCATTTGATTTCCCACAGCTCTTTACAGCTCAAGATATTGGATGCATAGCTGATAGAATTGTGTTCTCACAGTTTCAGTGTGGGTTTCATCTGGTTGCTCTCGTTTGTTCCTCTGGGTTAATTAAGCATTTGTGATTTGTCCTGTGAATATAGAGTACTGCTGGCATGTGGGAATACTTAAACTGGATTACTGTAAATGGGTGTTTGAGGGTCAGTGTAGACTCAGTGGAATGAAGGGCTTGTTTCTATTGTAATCCTTCTGAATTGTAGTTACAGTTGCTATGTAGAAACTGGATATCCAATTTTTGGATGACAAGCTCCCTTAAACAGCTACGTTTTAATTTCTCAGATAGCATGATATTGTTGTTCTGTAGTACACATTGGTAAGTTCACCAGGGATAATTCTAGTGCTTCTCAATATTTTGACATGGAAACTTTTAATTCCATCTGAAGAGGAGACAATATTTGTCTTGTCCAAAGATGGGCACTTCTGAGAGTACAGTAATTTCTCAGGGTACTAGAGTGCTGGTGTTCATCACCTAATATCACTGAGTTAGATTTACCTGGAGTGCTAGTCTACATTTTGGACTCAAATCTCTGGAATGGTTCTAGTTCAAGGAACATTGACTCTTGAGTCAGATCAGTGTGCCCAAGTCATTTATGAAGCCCTGTTTTAGGATTTCGGTGCTATTGGGCTGGTTTTCTAAGGTTAGTGCTTAAGTTCAAACTAGAAATTGAATGTTTTTAATATACATGTATCTTACAAAAAATTGTTTCTTGAGAAGCTCACATTAAGCTTCCTGTACAACATAATTCCTCACAGGTTTCATTATTACCTGAAAATGACAGATGGAGTGAAACCCGAGCTCAGTTACTTGCTCAAATGGATGTTAGCATGGGTGGTAGAGTAGCAGAAGAACTCATCTTTGGAACAGAGCAAATCACCACAGGTTTGCATTTATTATTTGGTTACATAAGAACATAGAAGCAGGAATAGTCCAAATGGTCCCTTGCACTGCTCTGCCGTTGAATACAGTGTAAGCAATATCTTGGCTTTTATTTTTTTCCCCCTCCTTGAGCCTCACAACCCTTAAATTGCTTTAAACTAAATGAGAAAATCTTTTCGTGAGATTGTGCCTTTCAGTTCTAAAACTCCCACCAGAGGATAACAGCCTCTCAGTATATAGCATGTAAAACCCTTCATGATCTTGCGTTTCAGTAAAATGTGCTTGTAGACCTCTAAATTCCAGATTATGTAGAACTAAATCGTTTAGTCTTTCCTCATAAATACAAAGTAGTAATGTATGGATTATTTTAATACATCCTCTCTGAACACTCTTTTAACAAAGGAAACCAAACCTCTGCATTATACAGTTGTTCCATGTGTGGTCTGTTTGCTGCCTTTCTCTGAGTGAGGCAGCAAACTCTCTTTCAACACCTCATTTATTTGTACTGTGCTATTTTAAATAGTCTTTGTTCTATTTTTACCATTGTCAATTCTCTATCAGTCATTTTTGGTGACTCGCATCTGTTGACGTAACTTTACAAACATCACATTCTCCTCATTACTCTTCTCACTGTTGGTACCAGCAGCAAGTTTTGCAATCCCCATTGTTTAAATCATTAATATTGGTTGTAAATGGTTGAGGGTACAGAAATTATTCTAAGTGGCACCTTGCAGATTACATTTTGCCACCTGGAAATGGCCTGTTTTTCTGTTAATGTATAGCAGCATGTGCTTTCACTTGGTGTCCATGGAAGGGTGGGTTGTGCAAACTGCTGCAATCCGTTATCCGATCTCTTGGAAGTTCCATTCGGCATTCAAGTCACAGAGACACCATTTTGCACGGTCCCTTAAACTTGCCAGAGTCCTTGGGGAAATTAATCACACTGCTGAGCAACATCTTGGGGCGGGGGGGGGGGAGTGCATTGGTATATTGAAGTAATAACATTCAGTAGTTTGGAAAATCTGCCAGGCCAGCACCACTGAAGTCCCAAGTGTGTAGATTAAATGGAGTTGTATTGAATTAGTGTTTACAGCGGTATGGTTTTTTTCTGACTATAGTATGAATCTCAAGATCATAATTTCAAAAACAAAGGGTATTAAGGTTCCAAGTGATCCTTTCTGTGTAAATTCAGCTTCTGTGCTTAAGACTAGTATGCAGAATTTGGTAAATTAAAAATGTTTCATGGGTTTTTCAAATAGCTTCACTCTTGTTCTTTGAGATCTATCCACCATGCACATTTAATTTTCCAATCAGTTCAGTGCCAATTCATGGAAGTGAGATTTGTGTGGTTCAAAGGCAACGGTAACTAAACAGCCTGCCAGACTAATGACAGTTCTGATTCTACAGAAGAGCAATCCTATTCCTTAACTTTTTTCTCATTTGTGCTGCAAATGACTTTATTTTCAAATACTTATCCAGTTTCCTTTCAAGTGTCACAGTTGATTCTGCTCCTACTAGTAAATCAAGTAACTAGTGTATTCCTGACTCCTTTCTTTCCCTTTACACTTAACCCTCTAAACTTTGATTGTGTTTTAATCACATCCATTTAAAACTGTGTCTTCTCCTCTCTCACTTGTAACCAACTGCTCTTTCATTCCATGAATTCCTTGCATCGAGGGATATTTAGAACCTATCTGCTGCTATTTATTAGTGATGTCTCCAATACTTCCATGCCATATTCCCACAGTTAATTGCTCACGAACTGTGGTCCAGGAATCTTGCTGTAAACTTTGTATAGGTGCACTATAAACTATCAGTACACACGGAGCCCAGTCCTACTTAAAATACTAGATTAAATTCAACTTTATTGTCATTGTGCCGAGTACAGATACAAAGCCAATGAAATGCAGTTAGCATCTGACCAGAAATGCAAAGAATAGTGTTATTTACAAAATAACTGCGAATAAAAAAAGTGCTACAGCACACAAATATAAAAGTACTGAGACAGTACAATACAGATGCAATACTGCTTAGTGCTGTGATGAGAGGTTCAGCAGTGTCACAGTCTCAGGGAAGAAGCTCTTCCTGTGTCTGCTGGTGCGGGAGCGGAGGCTCCTGTAGCGCCTACCGGATGGGAGGAGAGTAAAAAGTCCATGGTTAGGGTGAGATGCATCCCTGATAATGCTTTTCACCCTGCCCAGGCAGCATTTATGGTAGATGTTCTCAGTGGTGGGCAATTGGGTGCCGATAATCTGCTGGGAAAATACAAAATACTAATTTGTTCCAATACTATTTCTCTCTTATAATTACACCAGCTTTGTATTTCAGTATTAAATCCTGATGCCCAACTCCTTCCCAAATTAGTTGAAAACTCCTGCAGTGGTAAACTTCCCAATGAAAACATTCGTCCACCTCCATTTAGATTCAGTATGTTCAACCTAGACGAGTGTTTGAATTGGATGAACACATAATCATAAATGTATTTTATCTCTTAAAATAATTAATGTGTAAGAATGGCACAGATATTTTCATGTTTAGAAAGGACTAAATGTAACATTGTTTGATCACCATTATTTGTGTTAAAATTCTGTTCTTTTGCCTTGGGTTTTATTTGTGAGGCTGTGAATGAAAGTTACATTGAACACAAATCTATGGAAATGAGTAAACAGCTGATGTTTCAGGCCGAAATGTCAACTGTTTACTCTTTTCCATAGATGCTGCCTTTCCTGCTGAGTTCCTCCAGCATTTTGTGTGCATTGGTCAGTTTGAATATTCTGTAACTAAAATACTGTGCATTTTTAAAATTTAGGTGCTTCAAGTGATTTTGACACTGCCACCAAAATAGCAAAGTTGATGGTCACAAAATTTGGAATGAGTGATAAGGTAAATTACTTTTTTTTATTTAAAGTATTTCCTGTATTTTGTAGTATCAGTATTTTAAATAATGGCTATGTAAAGTTGCTCTCCTGGGCAGTGGTTATTTTTGAACATTTTTGGTAAGTTTTCATGGCCTTTAGATTGGAATTGATAAATTATAAACTGAAAGATTTTCAACTGAATTGCAACCTCTGCTCACTTTAGTTTACATTTCACAAATATCAGTTTTAATTTGTTCCTTTAGATTGTTTTATCCCACTTTGAATTTTCCAGCAGAGGTTTTCTTTCCTCGGCCTTTTCTAATTAATTCTTGGGATGGTCATTAATGAAATCACAATTGATATATTTTTACATCTTACCATTTGTGTATATGTTACCTTAATTTTCAGTGGAGCTTTTATATTTTTCTTTGGGCCATATAGCTGTCAATTTTTAGCCGTGTAATTAAGATTGCAAGTGTGCTTCATTAGTATCAGAATTAGAATCAGAACCAGGTTTAATATCACTGCAAATGTTGTAAAAATGTGTCTATATATAATTAAATTAAGTACGTAGTGCAAAAAAAAAAGAAATAAAATAACAAGATAGTGTTCATGGGTTCATTGTCCATTCAGAAATCTGATGACTGAGGGAAGAAGATTTTTCCTGAAACATTGAGTGTGTGTCTTTAGGCTCCTGTGCTCCTCCTTGGTGGTAGCAATGAGAAGAGGGCATGTCATGGGTGATGCAAGTCCTTAATGATGGAGTGCCAGCTTCTTGAGGCTCTTTCCAATCCATACAAGAGCGTGATGCAACCAATTAGAATGCTATCCACGGTATATCTGTAGAAATTTGCTAGTGTCTTTGATGATATTTGCAAGTTTCTACAGATGTAGAAATCCAAATGAGAATCCTCAAAATTCAAATGGATATAGCTGCTGTCTACCTTCTTTGTAATGGCATCAATATGTTGGACCCAGGACAGATCTTCAGAGATGTTGACACCTAGGAACTTGAAACTGCTTACCCTTTCTACCACTTATCCCTTGATGAGTTCCCTCTACTTCACCTTCCTGAATCCTACTTCACCAATCATTTCCTTGGTCTTACTGACATTGAGTGCAAGCTTGTTGCTGCGACACCACTCAACCAGCTGATCTGTCTTGCTCCTGTACGCTTCCTTGTCACCATCAGAGATTCTGCCAAAAATAGTATCATTGGCAAGTTTATAGATTCTGACTCTGTCTTTAATGATCTAAAATTCCTTAATTAAATATTGGGAGTAATTGGCTAACCTCTGCAATCCATCGGGAGCTCTGAACTCTTATGCACATGCTTGATTGAACTATAACAGAACATCTCAACAAGAAACACGTCCACAGATATGGTAACCCAATGACAGATCTTTGCCTATCAGCACTGTACTTCAGTAATGCACCTGACAAATCTGCACCTATAACTATAGTACACTCTTATCTGGACTGGCATCTAGACTCTGGTCTAGAAACTTGATTTGGTCCCAAGGCTCAAAACTTAGCTGGATAATCAATCTGGTCCCAGCCTGATCTTATTCCTGACATGATTGCTGGCCCACTAGTCCAGTCCCCACCATCAAGTGGAAATTGTAGTTTATTGAAGAAGAATTGAGTCTGGCTGCTAGACTCCAGTGTTTCTGCCTTTGTTATAGTCTGTTCCTTTGGGATAGTTGGAGAATTGCCAGAATGAGGATGGGATAGAAGCAGATTTTGTGGGGCGGCATAAACAGCTCGTTCTTATGGATGCACAATCTCACCATGTGATTTCGATCTTTTATGATGAGCCCTACCATCCTATTAAACTCCTCTTTCCACCCTTATGGGTGCCATGGTAGCATACTATGCTATTGCAGCTTGGGGCACAGAGTCCAGAGTTCAAGCCCAGTGTCTTCTGTAACTCGTCTTTGTATGTCTTCCCTGTGGAATGCATGGTTCTTCTCCAGTTTCCCCCCACAGTCCAAAGACGTGCCAGGTAGGTTAATTGGTCGTTATAAATTGTCGCATGATTAGGATAGGATTAAATCAAAACTATTGGATTGTTGGGTGGTGCGGCTCGAATGGCCAGTAGCGCCTATTCCACACTGTATCTCTGAACAGAAATAAATAAATAAAATTCCTTTATCTTCCCCTCAATCTCAAAAGTATACCAGTCTCAGTCTTTAAAATACACATCTGAGCATCCTTTATCCTCTAAGGTAGGGAATTCCAACAGTTCATTAACGAGTGCGGAAATATTTTTCTAATGTTTGATTCTAAATGTCATGGTATTTCCACTGTGTTTTTTAGCTCGGAGTGATGACATACTCGGATCCAGAAAAAGTGAGCCCAGATACTCAATCTGCAATTGAACAAGAAATCAGAATATTATTGCGGGTAAGGTTTTCACAGGCATTTATACATTGAAATACTATATAAATAAAGGGTGAGGAATTCTGAAGTTATTCTATTATAACATATACCTGTGATTGAAAGGTAGGACATCAGCTGTGACTGTGGCATCAGAAGCTAGTTTGCCAAATATTTCTGGCATTTTAATTTTTTATTTTGAATCTGTAGCACATAATATTATAGCTCTTTATAATCTTTCACTCTAAAGTACAAAAATTTGAATACAATATCTTGAACAGCACTCCTTCACTGCTGAAAGTATAGTCTTTTAGTTGTGACATTGCTGGCTCTTTAAACATTTTTTATATGTGAAAATTCCCAAGTAGAATGTAATTTTCCATGGATGGCCTGGCCAGTGTTATCCCTCAATCAACATCAGTAAAAGATAGCTTTAGTATCATGCCATGTTGGAACGTGTCACCCTCAACAATCCATGGGTGGCAGATGCCTTTGTCCTTGGTATTGTACAGGTGACCTCGTGGAAACAATCCCACCTTTGCGCTGAGGAGGAAACTGGAACACCCAGTGGAAATGTGCAGTCATCAGGAGAATGTCTGTGTTGAGCTTGTACAACTACAGAAGTCAGGATTGAATCCAGCCTGCTGTAAGGCAGCAGCTCAAACACCTGTGCCACAGTACAGTCCTTGTGTCCTAAACAAAAACACCATGCAATTGACAGGATTTGGTGTTCTTGCAACAAATGGGTCATCTCAATTTTTTCCAGCCTTATCACATGCCTTTGTGAAGGTGGAGGAAACTACCGTAAATTCCAGTGTATAAGCCGACCCCCCCCCCCCATTTTCAAGGTTAAAAAAGTGACTTTTTCATGTTACCTTTGTATAAGTCGATCCCTTTTGTAGAGGTTTTGGATCAGGGAGGGAAGTTTTGGATTAGGTTCCCAATGGTAAAGAATCCTCTGAAATGTAACCCCCGTGAAACCATTTAGCACCCATCGTAATCTCGTTAAAACATAACATGGGGTGGCGGGATCAGTACATGTACTCAGTATTGAGTTTGCGACCACCATGTACAAAAGATTAAAACTAATGCGATATGATGCTGGCTTCAAGCTGAAGGTTGTTGATTTTGCTAAAGCAACGAATAATTCTGCAGCTGCTAAGAAGTTTAGTGTAAATGAGAAACAAGTGAGAGAGTGGAGAAAGGCAGAGGACACGCTGAGGGAAATGCCAAAGACGAAATGTGCAAACCGCAGGAAAACATGCCAGTGTCCCGAACTGGAAGAAAACGTTTTAGAGCCAGCGATCACCAGCGATCATCTGGATATATTGTTACCAGAGAAATGATTCGAGTTCAAGCGTTGAAATGGGCCGAAAAACACTGTGAGGTCAGCGAAAATTTCAAAGCTATGCGAAGTTGGTGCACCCGATTTATGAATAGACATGATCTTGTGTTGAGACAAAAAACAAAGATTGCTCAGAAGTTGCCGAATGGCCCTGAGAATAAGATTACGGCCTTCCAATCGTTTGTAATCAAGCATTGAAAGGCACATTCTTACCCGCTCTCACTGATTGGTAACATGGACGAGACACCAATGTTCTTTGATTTTGCTGGCAACCGCACTGTCAAACAGAAGGGGGAGAAAACAGTCCTTGTCAAAACAGTGGACATGAGAAGCAACATTTTACTGTCGTGTTAACGTGTATGGTTGATGGGACCAAACTACCACTGATGGTGATTTTTAAGTGGAAAATATTCCCAAAGAAAGAAAAATTCCCACGGGGTGTTGTTTACGTTCAAGAATGTGGCTGGATGGATGAAGCGGGTTGCTTGATGTGGGTTAAAGAGGTGTGGCGGCGATGTCCCGAAGGTTTCAGGGAGGAAAAGTCACTACTTGTCTGGGACATGTTGAAAACGCACTTGTCAGGTGAGACAAAAGCAGCATTGAAAGCTGAAAATACGGACATTGAACTCATCTCTGGTGGTTTGACGTCCGTGCTCCAGCCACTGGATGTGAGTTTAAACAAACCATTCAAAGAATTCATGCGCCGAAGAATGGGACGCGATTTTCAGAGAGTCAGATAATGAAGAGTGTGAGAGTTTCAAGCTCTGAACGTTTGATGACAACAGTGTGTACAAGTAAATTGAGAAACAGAGTGTGTTTTGTTGATCTTTTGTGTAGATTTCATAAGCGTTTGTATTTTCTTTTGTATTTGGCTCAAAATCATCCGATAAATACGACCTGTCTTCCGTGTATTCGTTTTTCCAAAGTTGGCACCCTCTGTATAAGCTGACCCCCTAATTTTAGGACCAAAATTTAGGGCCAAATTCTCGGCTTATACACTGGAATTTACGGTAAACAGCTAATGGGAAGGGGGAGGGCTTTGACGATATCCTTCTTAAAAATGACAGAGCTCAGCACGCACTAGGAAGCACATTCAATGAGAAACATGAAAAGATACATCTCTGCTCCTTCCTGAGATGCTCATCAACACAGGAGCCATTCTTCAGTCAATTTGATTCATTCTGCATGATATAAAGTAAGTGCTGAAAGCATTAGATGCTGCAAGGACATTGAACTAGACAAAATCCCCACAGTGGTACTGAAAAACTGTACTGCAGAACTGATTGTGTGTCTAATCAAGCTTTTCCACTTCAGTAATAACACTGGCATCTGCCATTCAACATGGAAAATTTTGATGAAGGATCTTCGACTGGAAACATAGAAACATAGAAAACCTACAGCATAATACAGCCCACAAAGCTGTTCTGAACATGTCCTTACCTGAGAAATTACCTAGGGTTACCCATAGCCCTCTATTTTTCTGAGCTCCATATACCTGTCCAGGAGTCTCTTAAAAGACCCTATCATATCCGCATCCACCACTGTCGCCGGCAGCCCATTCCACGCACTTGCCACTCTCTGTGTAAAAAAAAAAAAAAAATGCTAGTCATTTCAGCCCTGGGAAAAAGCCTCTGACTATCCACACGATCAATGCCTCTCCCATTAGTTGTTCCCCTTTCTGCAGATACTACCTAGCCTGTTCAGTGAGATTTCTAGCAATGTCATTTTAGATACTTTTCCGCATCCGAACCATTCATTCCTCCACCATTGGTGCTTTTTCATTGCCACGTGTTCAATTTATAAAATGCACGTCTACTCATCCAGACTTCTCTGACAGTGCCTTCCAAATCCACGACTAATGAGGAGTACAACATCTGCAGGATCCCCTCCAGTTCACATCTGTCTTAGAAATATATTGTCAATTCTTCATCGTTGCTGGTTCTAAATTCTTATACATCCTGCCAAACAGCACCGTTCAAGTACATTTACCAAACAGACTTCTGCAGTTCAAGCAGGGTGACTCATCACCACTGCTTTGAGGGCAAATAAGAATTAATGAAAAATACTGGCTTTGCTGGTGATGCCCAGATCCCACAAATTTAGAAATTAATCTGCAGATTAACAGATGCAGTGAACAAGCCGAATTGTACTGTGTACAGCATTGATTTTATTTAAAATGCACTGCATTTGTTTTGAATCATTTGACACATTTTTCCCATCTTGCCTCAGCAAAATATCAAAATTGCCCCATTTATAAAGGAATTATTGTTAATATTTATCTTTGGTGTTACCATTCTAAGTAGCCCAGCATTCATCACATTAATAAAGCATGTTAGTTTGAAATTAAATATTTCCACTAAACTCTGTGAATTCTGTAACTGAACTTACATTTACCTAGTTCATAGAATGTAGTACAGCACAGTACATGCTCTTTTGCCCACGAACTTGTGTTGACTATTTAACCTACTGCAAGATTAACTTAACTCTTTCCTCCCATGTCCCTCCATTTTTCTTTCATCCATATGCCTATCCAGGAGTCTCTTAAATGTCCCTAATCTACTGCCATTTTATTACCATGCACCAATTGTCGCTTCTGAGACCGAGGTTTTTCTTGTGACTTGACTGCTGTTTCTGTGGAGTTTGCACATTCCCTCTGTACACCGTGGGCTTCCTTCTGAGTCTGGTTTCTTTCCACATTTTAAACATGTTAATTGGTGACTTCAAACTGTCCCGTATGTAGGTTTGGGGTTGATGAACGTATGAAGGAGTAATTTACAGCAGTAATTGGGAAGATTTGATGTACTTGGAAAGCCAACATAGACTAAATGACTAACTGGCCTCTTATTTTGTAAGGAGATATGAAATAAGAAGAGTGGGAGTTCACACAATTTCGTATCACTAACTATTGAAACAACAGAGATATGTCAGCTAGGCAGTAAATTTGGAAAGAGAAAATCATTTGATGTTTTAATTAATTGATAATTTTTCATTAAACTGAGGAAATAGGTGTTCTGTGTTGCAGAGAAATTGGGGGGGGTGCGGGGGAATGTGGAGAACAGTGAGAATGTCTTTGATTGGGTGGAATTTTGCCATACTCATGCTGGACTGTCATGAGCAAAGTGTACTCTTTCTAATAAAGACCAATCTGAAGTCAGAACAGCATATCATCCCAGTTCATTGCAATTTGCAGGAGTCAGCAACTGATTTCAGCCAAGTTACATGGCCAGCTATTTCCTCTTGTATTGGACTTGCGTCAGTTCTGATGAGAAGTCATTAAGCCAAAACACTAACTCTTCTTTCTCCTGGCGACTGACCACTATGCTTTTATTTCAGAATTCCAGCACCTGCGGTGTTTTGCCTTTCTATAGTACACCTTGCACCAGCATTTCTTTCACTTTTCTTTTTTGATCTCTTGCTTCGTATACTTGTTTGCCATTTACAGTTTTAAAAATTAGATCATTTTGTCAGCAGTTTTCATCACCCCCATGTTTCATTCTGTCTCTCCTGGTCTCGACCCAATCATTGCTCGCTGCATTCCAGATCCTTCTCTAAAATCATGTTTGTATTCCAGGTTTCCAGGTTTTCACATCAGTTGATGTGCATCAATTGTGTCTGACTTGAGTATTTCCAGTATTTTTATGTCTTTATATTCTATCATATGAAGAGAAACTAGACAGTTAGAATGAAGTTAAAAGAATGAACAGTGACCTTGTTCAGACATTTAAGATCCTAAGGGAACATGACAGGATAGATATTCATGCTTTCACTAACAAACAAGCGGACATAAACATAAAATATGGGGCTGGTCATTTACAACTAAGGTGCATACATATTTCATACGGTGGTGAATCTCTGGAGTTCTCTGCCCATGTAGCTCAGTGGTCCCCAACCTCCAGGCCGCGGACTGATACATTGCCGCGAAGGATGCAGTGATGCAGCGGTGACTGGAACGCACCCAGCACGTCTTTAAGAAAAAAGCTGAAATAAACAAGCTAATTAATTAGGTAAACAACAGGAATTCTGCAGATGCTGGAAATTCAAGCAACACACATCTAAGTTGCTGGCGAACACAGCAGGCCAGGCAGCATCTCTAGGAAGAGGTACAGGCGACGTTTCAGGCCGAGACCCAAGGATCTCGGCCTGAAACGTCGACTGTACCTCTTCCTAGAGATGCTGCCTGTCCTGCTAATTAATTAGGTGCGGCCTGGCATATAAATGTCGGCCCACATCAGAGGCGACGCAATCGGCAATCGCCTCTGACCTGGGTCAACATTTACGTGCCAGGCGGTACCTAATTAATTAGCTTGTATATTTCGGCTTTTTTCTTAAAGATGTGCTGGGTGCGTCCTGGCTACCGCTGCACCCCTGCATGCTTCGTGGCAATGTATCGGTCCATGGCCTGGAGGTTGGGGACCACTGATGTAGGTGGTGGAGGCCAGATCATTACTTGTATTTTAAGGCGAGGATGGATAAATATTTTGAATGTCAGGGAACTGAGGTTTATGGGCTACTGGGTCAAAGTATGCTTTGGGGTAAGCGTGTATCAGCTATGATTGTATTGAATAGCAGACAGGCCTAAGGCCCCTGGTGCTTCATATTTTCTTCTGGTTTTTGTATCAAGAGAAATTTCTTCCAACAATATTGCTTTTACAAAAATGTTGCCTGCTTGTACAAGTTTAATCAGAATTCACTTTTTCTATATTTCTGTAATTCATGTACATTTGGGCCAGAAGTGCCCGGGAATAAAGAACCAGCAAAAATAGAAAACACTTTGGAGTCCAGTATTGCTATTACCTAATAATATTTATTAGTAACTACGCAATACAGTAATATAAATATAGATAAACCAAACAGGTTAGCAATGATATATATAAGTAAGTAAATCAGTAAGTGTGGAAATATATGTGAAAAACCAAGCTTCTTTAAGTCTAGGGGTAAAAAGATACAGTCTTACAATGATGAGTAAAGCTCAGTTCAGTTCAGTTCGTGGTATTGAGTTTGTAGTGATAGGGAGAGGGAGAGATTTGAGTCTTCAGTTGAGCTGACGCCGTCGATCTTCTGGTTGTCCTCCGAAATCCTTTAAAAGTTACTGACTGTGACCACAACAAAGGGGACTGGTTTTCTATGGTGGAGCTATCAACCCAGGCCAGAGTGGACACATGGACAACTCCCCACCGGTCACTGCCTTTTCACTGCAAGAGCCACTGATCGATCCTCCAAAAACCCACTTTTTCTGCGGGCACAACAAAGCTCATTCAGTGTCCAAAACATGTGTCTGAGGTCTATATCATTTGACCTCCTATTTTATCTTCCTGTGCTGAGGACCAACTGTCATTCAAATAACTCCTCCTTCCTTTGTCTGTGTAAGAAATGCAAGCAGGCAAATGTCCTTGAGAAGTATCAACACGCTGCCAAAAAATCATAACATCGATTGTCCATCAAATAACACCGCCTTCGGTCACCATAGCAACTTACGAGCTGCTCAGTGCCATCTCCAACTCAGCAGAAATCCAAAAGTTAGCCAGTTCTTTCTCGTGTCTTAAAGTGACAGTCCAACAGTTAGTCTTCGTTTCTCTCTCTCTCTTTTTCTTTCTCTTTTTAAAACGACGTGGGTGTTAAATAACTCACTCTCTCTTTTCAAAAGCACAGTTCATAGGGGTAATTCAGGACCCTGTCACAGGCATAATATCCTGTTATTTTGGATAAATTTCCATTTTCTCTTGTGCAGAGTATCCTTTCATGACCATCAGGTTGTCTTGCGTTCTTGTGCATATTTTCTGTTCATAAATGTTAATACGAGCTTTTACGTTGAATGTTCAAATTAAATTGCATCCAGTAAGCAGATGTGTAATAGATTAATAATGTTGACATGTTTTCTTACTGTGCCTATGCCTCAGTAAATGCTGCTAACAGCATGCCCAAAGCGGTAGCCATTCTTGCCACCAGTTATGCCTGTAAAGTGCCAGTGTTTTGGGTGTAAATTGGATGCTTTCTCCAAAGCACAGTTTTTCAAGAAACTTGGAAACCAAATTTTGTTCTGATCCTGGATCCTGGAGATTGGGGGCTTGAATAGTGCTTTTCTTATAGAAATTTTTCAAAATCCTATTTAATGTTTGGATAGTTAACATTTGGCAACACCAGCGCAGAGTTGAAATTTAAAATAGGAAGTGATTGGGAATGGTAGATAACTATTTTGTGGTTTCTTTACATTGAACTTCTGCTTGTAAAACTTTGTTCTAAATTTTTGTATATTTAATTGCTTTAAACATTTGGGAAGGAACAAATTATTGAAATCATCTCTGTTCCTGTGAGTTCAATGAAAAGTTCTGAAGCAGGAGAGAAACTAATCTGCAGAAAAAGGCTGGAATTTTCATCATATCTCAGCAATGTCTCAAAATCTTCTGTAAATGAAGCTAAAAGTCTTTTGTTCTCTATTTTTGTTTCAAAACACAGGATTCTTACGAACGGGCAAAGAATATCTTGAAGACTCATGCAAAAGAACACAAAAATCTAGCAGAAGCTTTACTGAAATATGAGACATTGGATGCCAAAGAGATACAGATGGTTCTTGAGGGAAAGCGGCTAGAACTAAAATAACTTCTTCAATTGAAGCAGACTTAGTCACTGCTATAGTAACCTAGATGTGTATATATGTGTAAGAGCAGTAGTGCACTAAATTAAAACATAAGTTTTAATTCTGAGGACATTATTATTGGTATTTTCATAATTACAAAATGATAATTGAAAGAATGGAATTATGTTATTTTAAATCACAGTTAAACTATTCTCAATTTTAAGCGATTCTACATAATCTGTTTAGTGTAAGTATAAAATCAGACAAGAAACAGTAAACATTATTCCTTTGACTATTTTTCTTTCTGTAATTTCAGTTTATTTATGTATACAAATAAGTTACATTTGAGTGCTTCCCAGACCAATTAAAATTGAATGCAATGTCGCAGTGCTGCTTTCATCGTTGCATCATTCAGTTGTCCATCTATGTATATCCATTTGTTGCTGGGTAAATCTTTCATTCTTGTGTTCTCAAAATTTATAGGGTTAGTAAAAAAAAGAAAAGAAATAAATAATTCTGCAATGGTGCATAACCTGCAAAATAATTGATTGAATCACCACCAGCATTGTATTGATTAACCAGGGGTCCAGGGATGTGCGGACTGAAAAAAATGTTTCCCCTTTTTCCTGCACGATAAAGTGTACTGTAGGAACTGGAACCCAAGCAATGTATAGAAAGCTTATTGGTTATCCTTGAACGTAAACAGTAAGAACTTACTGTTAATCTTGAGGCTTTTTGAGATTTCTATTTACACCTAAAATAAAGAGATCTTGTGTGACTTTTTCCTTTTGTGGTTGTACATTGTTTGTTATATATATTCTTAAAAAGCACACTATCTTTTTGTTGTTTTCCCTATACAAGCTATTCGCTACTGCTGTACAGTATATAGTTTTTTTTTCAAAAGGAAGTGATCTAGGTTCTTGTAACCCTCTACAGATGTTGTTCTAGTTTTCGGAATTCACCTTAGCATTGAGTTTCCTATGAGCCATTTAGCTATGTTGTTTGAAAAGAGTACTTTGAGCACCTGTCATCTTCAACAGACATAACTCAAAGCTGTTTGGAGTTTTTCAAATCTTTTTATTTGAAAACTTTAACCCCCCCCCCCCACCCCGCCAACTAAAAGATTGCATATCTCAGAGCCAAAAGTTAAGACAATGGGGTTATGTTAATGGACCTGCATCAAATTGGGTAACATGGCTAAGTTATTTGCACCATTGTGGCTTGAGTCAAGCTGGGAGATTTAGACGGATGTTGTCACTTAACATATCAAATATGGTCACGGGTATAGCAATCAATAGTTTTATGTACTTAGCATATTTGTTAAATTTGGGTGTCTGGCTCTGTTGTCAAAAGTGTGTAGGATATTTGTGTTAATTAGTTTCTCCCAAGGGTATTTGGACCTTCAGAGTTGTCTTATCAATTACAATGTGCTTCCACTATGTACCTCAAAGGATCCATTTGTCAACTCAAAATATTGAGGTAAACAATGTCACTGTACCTATTGAAATTGTATTGAATTGCCTACTGTTACCTTTTGATCTTAAAGATATAAAAATGTGATGTGCCTTTGGGTTTGTGAGTCTCTACCGACTATCTTCAGAGTGATGCCTGCTTGTGCTGAATAAAGACTTCTATATCACCAGCTTTAGCGTCACTCCGGTGACTTCGATCACAGTCACAACAGGTGCCTTGTTCCACAACTCCAAGCAATTCATTCCAGATTCTGACAGCTCTATGGAGAGGTGGGTGAGATAGGTCACTCCCTCTGTATCCCTTCTAAACCAACTACCTCATGCCCTCTTATTTGTATTTCTCTCCACGTCCACCAATTTTGAAAGCCAAAGTTGTGATATCTTTCATTTTAATGTGCTTCGAATCTGGAAAACCAATTGCTGTTGTTGCGAAAGAAGAGTTCTTAATGCCTGCTCTCTGTTCACCCTGGAGGGCAATTTGCTCGTGGAAATCTCTCGGTTTGTGTAGAGCAGTAACTGATAATATGTACCTCTTTGCTCATTGAGGATATTGCCCTGCTGCTGGTGAAATAGTGCTCTTCTTTTAAAGCAGAGGCTTACAACCTGGTGTCCACTGACCCCTTGCTTAATGGCATAAAGAAGGTTGGGAACCCCTGTTTTTAAGCCCTATGACAGACCAGACATTTTACTAAAGTAGGCTGAAACTGCAATGAGGCTGATATATGGCCTCATCTGTGCCTCCAAAGCAGCAGTCAAATGAACTGATTAGTACTGTGTAAAGGAATTGATCAGTTTTGCATGCCTTCCAGATCGATCATTGTAAACATACGGTCGTAGCACCATCGTTTCAGTGGTGATGGCCCTCACCTGATCCTGGATGCCATCCATGACCTTAGGGTGCTACTGGCCATCTCCTCCAAAACTGTGGGCAGGTTGATGACTTCCCTTGAATTGCAGGCTGCCCCGTAGAAGGGGAAAGCTATTATTCAGAAGTACTCCAGCTGTGAGATTCCTCTTTTGCCGTAGGAAGGAGGGGTGTTGGTCCAGGGTTTTCAGCATTTGCATGTGGGGTACAAGGTAAGCCAGGAGGCAGTATCCCATCCAGTTTCTGTTCTCTTGGGTGTCCCAGTGGCTAGCTGTCGCTCCCTGGAGCCACAAGTAGGCCCTTTCCCGCAAACCCATTGAGTTCCATTCGGGGGTGTGGTGGTTGGGCTGTTGTACAAATGGCCCAGGTGCTATTGCCCAGTAAGTAAGTCCTCTTACCTTTCAAATTTCAGTAGCCGATAGTGTTCGCTGGTTGGTCAGATCTGACAATGGTGGAGGGCCATGATGTTTGACCTCCCCATCAAATGGCTTCTTCCAGGGGGGACGAATGTACCAACCGTCAAAGCAGTGGCACCCACAGTCTCCAGTCACATCACTGGTGCAATTTTGGGCCTCACTAGTCTGAGTGTCATTAGAAAAGGCCCAGACTGACTGTTGTTCACTGCTGATGGTTATTTGGGGAACCTCCATCTTCCCATGGGGAGGAATCGCTGCACACACCCAGGAGGTAGATGAGTTAGTTTCCCCAGCATAACTATAGCAAAGTGACAGGAAGCTGTTTGGCTTGGTTACTACAAGTGCTTAAGATTACCTAAGTCAAGTTTGCACGTGTTTGGCATGTCCTTTTCCGAAGTCCTTGTTGTTTGACTGCCGCAGTGGTCAGTAACACTTGGTAGGGTCCTTTCCAGTGAGGCTCAAGCTTCTTTCTAAGATGGTTCTTTATGAGAACACAAGTCTCCTGGGCGAACTCGAACCGCCTGTCTTGAATTTACTATTACTATTCTTTATTCCCTTTGGGTCCCGTCAGTGGATTTTCCCCATCAAAATGAGGGAATAAACAGAGTCGTCAGAGAGTAGAGAGGAACCAAGGTTAAAGCTTACCCTGTAGGCCCATTCATTTCTGGTTCACCCCAACGGTCCATCCATCCACTTATCCAATTTTGATGAGGGGTCTACCACATATTGAGACACTGCTCGCTACGCCAAGATGTCGATCTGCCTTTAGTTTCAGACTCGGAGAATAACTGTCAAAAACAGTTTACTTAAAAGTACATACTGTTTACTAGCAAGCTTGCATTCTCAATTGACAACACAGAGTCTCTGCTCATTAAGCTTGAGAAAATCTGTAGCTAAGTGTGCCCAGAATACTGTGTGGAGCTGTTGATATACATTGTTATCACATATTTTAATAAGGGTAGACAGAGAAGCTTCTCCTGGACAAACACTTCTTTGTTATTACATTATTCTCACACCATGAATTGTTAAACTGCCAATAAGTCCGTTAGGTTTTAGCCCTTTTAATTCTGTATATAATTCCTCATTCCCTGCTTCAAGACAATGAAAAGAAACTGAGACAATTGGAACTACAGTATCTCCTATATGTAGTGAGGCAGGTCTGACAATTCATTAATCATTGTATTGTGTGTGTCATTGTCTTTACAGGATATCAATCATAGATTGTCCTTTCTCTGGCAAATCCCCTCACCAGATGCAGGATTGTAACTGGTATTCATCCGCAGCTGAACTCATTTGAATGTTGTCCCATTGAATGCTGCTCAGGGCATGGGTTTAACATGTTTCTGCGTGTAAAGCAACCTTAAGCAATTTCAAACATTTTTGCATTTTCATTAGCTTTTGTAGGGAGGATGTTTCAGCTGAACAGGATACACAAAGGCTATTCAGTGGATCAGATAAAAGGTTAAATCCAAGTTCCAGGGTATCAAAATATTTTTTTAAATGTTATATTTGCTAAGTCTACTGTTCTCTCTACACTCATGACTGGTTAGGCACCGCTCAAACACCATCTATAAATTTGCTGATGTCACCAATGTTAGAATTTTAAATGGCGATAAGGAGGCATATACAGGAGTAAGATAGAATGGTTGATTGAACGGTATCACAACAACCAGTCAATGCCTCAAGACCAAGGAATTGATTGTGGACCAGAAAAGAGAAGTTGGATGAACACACATCAATCCTCCTTGAGGGGTCAGTGGTAGAAAGGGTAAGCAGCTTCAAGTTCCTGGGTGCCAGCAACTCAGAGAATCTATCTTGGGCCCTACACACTATAATGCAATTGTGAAAAAGGCATTCCAGTGGCTCTACTTCAGAAGAAATTTAAGGAGTTTGGTATGTCACTAAAAAGATTGTACTTAAAAAAAGATGTACAGTGGAGAACATTCTGACTGGTTGCATCACCATCTAGTATGGATGCTCCAATGCTTAGGATCACAAGAGACTGTGGAGGGCTGTAGACTCAGCCAGCTCCCTTACGGGGACAACCCTCTCACAATCAATAACACCTCAAGAAGGTACTACCTGGCATTAAGGACCCTCACCATTGGGGCCATGCCCTCTTCTCGTCACTACCGTCGTGGAGCCTGAATACCCACACTCAATGTTTTAGGAACAGCTTCTTCTCTCCCCCATCAGATTTCTGAGCAGTCTGTGAATGCTATCTTGTTTTTCCTCTTTTGCATTATTTATTTTTTAAAAAGTTATTTATAATGTATAGTAATTTTTATGTTATGTACTGTACTGCAGTCACAAAACAATAAATTTCATGATACATGTTAGTGATAATAAACCTGATTCTGACTGTATGGAAACTACTTTTATCACCTTTGAGAGAGTCTAATTTCATTTTATTCAGATTCCAAGATAATTTCCTTTGCCATTCATCTATATTCAGAACCATTTTTTTTGTTGTTGTGTAAACTCATTAGTCATGCAATCAAAAATGTTTATTCTTGAAAAAAATTAAACGTTCACTAAAATGTTTTAATTCTACATACAAATTTAAATTTTATTTGCAAAATCAGTTTTCTTTATAGATGCTAGCTAATATATTTAACAGAAATTGTACTGTAACAGAAATGAGTATTACAATTATATTTGAATATATATACACAACTAATGTATTGAAAGTGTTATTAAAGAATCTGGTATACTAAAATATTAATATGACATAACAATCAAATGTCTGTGAAATTAATTGAAAACATGTAGATGATATTTTAACATTAGATGCAATTTAATAAAATTGTGCAATGAGGAAGAAAACTATTTAAATCATTACACAAACACTTAATTTTTTTTTGCACATTCATTCTGATGAATGTTAATGCTGGCCTTGCCAACAATCACCAGTGTTGCTAAATGAATCAGAAAACATTAAGGAAAAAGAAATGAACAAACAAGACAACAAGCAAATTAAGATGCATAACTTTGGCAATCAATTTTTGAGGTAAATGAGACAAAATGACTGCCCTCAGTTGCATCTCTTGTGAAAATGAGCATTTATTTTCAACATATTAAAGAGCAAGCATATGTATTCAAATTTATTTTTGTGCAGCATATGCAAAACTAAATGATTGCACAACTATGTGGCACATCCCCTTCTGCACTAGCATATATGAAGCACTAGTAAAAATGAAAACAACTAGATTGCTATAGAAATGAAGTTAGTTCTCCACTTTCACTTAAGGAAGTAAATATATTCCTTAAATATAACTTACAATATAACCTACAGCATATGTGTAACTCTAGTTTTGACCTCTGGTTACTTCTTCATGGCCTCCAGTGTATTAATGATCAGTTATAAATGCTACCTTGTGACATCCACAGGGAACAAAAATAATTTCAAAATCAAAAAGAGGTCAGGAAGAAACAAATGAGTGGTCTAGCTACAGTGAGGTATTTACTTTCTTATATCCAGAAGGGAAGGAAAATAAGTTATTTCCCAGGTGAATAATTCAAAGAAAAAAATCAGAAAAATGTAAAAGCTTATGTAATTTCAACTTTGGTTGTGGATAGTGACATTTTTACCATGCACATGTACAGTACCCATGTAAAAAAAATCATTAGAAGCAACTCAGATTTAAAAAAATTAACACATTACTGAAGCACCTTCAATTACTCCAAAAGACTGAGGTTTGGTAAAATACTGAAAGGCTTTTATACACTGTACAATACGACCTCCACCGTGAGTGTCTGCCCCGGTACTGAGGGGGAGGGGCAAGGCGAACACCTTTATACAGGACTCTGTGGGAGGAGCCGCAGGGGCAGTCAGCAGAGGGGTGTGTCCAGACAGGTAACCGAGTTACAACATATATACATGGTTTACCACAATTACCCATATTTTTTGCCCATAATCAGATGATTTGCTGGACCAGTTCAAGAACACTAACATTTAACAATATCCATCTAAAATGCCCCAGCATCTTTTGTGGCTATTGGCAGATGTATTGAATTTAATTTCATGACTTGCCATAGCAGGATTTAAAACTCACAAACAATACTATTGCTAACCATAACATTGTTTTTGTGCATCACACTTCCTATTAATTTTCATTCCATTAAAATGCAAGCACTATAATGAAAATTGCATCTTTTTAACAAATACAAAATATCTATCCTAAGATTGATACACATATGGAAAGTCATTTGCCATTTTTAGCTAATGCACTGTGAAAAAGCCTATAAGTAATGACTGCTTAGGTAAGGTGCAGTTATACATAATCATTTCAATCCAAAATTATAAGGCACTTATTTGTAAAGTGCCAGTTTTTGGAATATGGCTATAAAACTTGACAAGGTGGGAAAAAAGGCTCTTGTTAATTTAAAGTACTGTTGGTTGAGCTAATAATTGTTCACCATTTCTGGTTTGAAATGGTTTTGCTCTGGTTTTCCTTTTACTAATTTGGATTTATAGTCTGTTTCTCTGCAGCTTTATGCCTGAAAAATGTCATAAAAACCGGCATTAAAACAATTCCATGAATTGCACCAAAAGTTATGACAAGGAACATGATCTTAAAAAACGTTCTAAATATGTAACTTGCTGCAGCAGACAATGAAATAATACCCATTATAGTTGAAACAGCCCCTTGGATAATAGGATAGCCAAGTCTATATAATGAATCAACAGATCGCTCATTGGCAGTTTCTTTTTCACTTGAAACAAATGCATATGAAATATGAGCTGTAAAGTCCACTGAAAAGCCAATGCAAATGACTAAGTTAATCATAGATATAGAATCTAAGTTGACACCCCATAAAGTCATAAACCCAGCCACACCTACTAAAACTGATGAAATAGCAAATGTAACCCAGATAGAACAGATAGGATTAGGAATCAACAAAAGGGCAATCAGTAGCATAGCACCAGCAGCCACACCAATATTCTGTATTGTCGTGGATATTATAACAAGATATTGATCAAAATAGATGAATGTAGAATGAAAGACTTGTAAAGGAACACTACAGTCCTTTGCCAAATCCCTTAACTTAATTAGCATATTTTTCTCAGCAGTTGAATCATTGATGTAAACAGTTTGAATAAAAAAATGTGAAGCTTCAATATTTTTTTTATCAACAGAAATAGCAATATCTTGCTTATATATGTGGGCCAAGTTGAAAAAAGTATCCAGTGTTTCCATAAATTCATGTTTATTACTTATGGAAACATTCGGCAATTGTTTAGCAATTGCAAGGTACGTCCGGAGCCAGGACTCTGAGTGATCACTATCTACAAAGGAGAGATTTTCAAATGCATGCATACAGTTTTCAATTTCATTTTGTATGTTTGAGTCCCAGTAACTCACAGGTTGGGTGACAGTAACCATGACACGTGGTCCATACTTGGAAAAATACTTCCTTAAATCATCATAGAATTTAATCACATATGAATAATCACTGGCCAAGTTTTTGATATCGATCCCTTCTCTGAGATGAAAGCAACCATAAAAACTGGCAGCCAAATACCCTATATAAAGGACTACCACAACCCCTTTGGTCCAACGATTTGTAAGAAATGGACCATAACGATTATTCATAAAGAGAGAAACTGGATGTTCTATCTCTGTGCCTGTTTCTTCATTGTAAGCCCCACCAACACAGCACATTCTATAACATTTACCTTCACCTGGTAAATGCTCACGTTCAACCTTTCTAAGTGTTAGCCAATGCCGGTTCGCAGCTTCTCGTTTCCCATTCAATACGAGAACTGCTCCAAAAAATGAAATGTTATAAATAAAGCTGAGCAAAACTGTTGTACCAGTGTAAACACAGAATGATTGCACAGATGGAAAAGGGGTCATCATGCCAATATAAAAAGCCAAAATGTCAGTCAAAGTAGTGATTGTAATGGAGGTGGCTGCATCAGAATAGGCTCCACTCGTACGTTCTTCAACACTGTCGTTGACATTAGTTTTCTCCCAGCTTGCAAGCATAATGAACATATTGTCTACACCAATACCTGCAGATTAAAATCATGAATAGTGCTAAATCAGCTTTTAGGTTGAAGCTTAAATTTAATTGCAATCTTTACGTTATTTATAAACTAAACATAATGATCACAAATGTTCTTCAGTCTTTTGATATTATTGTCTACAAGTTTCCATATTTCCTATATTTGATTCTCATCTACCTTTTTTTATTAGTCTCTCCATCTGTATTGTATTCCTTTGATTCTTTCTTTTTCACTCCTTTTATATCCCTCCTTTCCTCTCCCAGTATTTTCAAATATACTGTGCAAAGTTAACTTCTTTCAGACAAGGTTTTAAATTGAGCTATTGATAGCCCTCTCAGACTTGAAGAGATGCAAAAAAGTTATCTCTAATGTCCTGACCAACAATCATTCCTCACTCAACAGAGTTAAAGAAACAAAAATTACAGTGAATAGCAACATTTTAAGATATTTCTTACATGATCTTGTATTTCCATACTTCCTACAAAAGTGAATACATTTCAAGTATTTACTGATTATAATGGACTTTGAAAACAAATTTTAAAAACCTTCTTAATAAGACTGCTATTGCTCTCAATTTGATAAATTCAATAATACTTCAATAATAAGTCTGGTGGAGATAGACAAGCAAATTTATGAAACTTGCAAAGGCACTAATTAAGATCTCAATTACCTCAAAATTCACTAGGGTAAAGTTAGTTTAATAGATCTGGAGAATTCCTTAAAGGAATTCAGGAGAATTTTCCTAGTCCATATGTAGCAAATTTCACATGATGAAGAATTTAGGAGTTAGGGAATGAAGCTGGAAGGAGTACAGTGCGACAGTGTTATTTTTGTATTGCAGACTAACTTAGTTAAATTTAGCATGGTTAAGAAAAGAACAAAGAAAAGGTTCTAAATTAGGGCAATGCCTGTTTTACTGGTCTGAAGTGTTTTATAAAAAAGTGGACTGGAGATTACTCCAAAGCTGTTGCACCTCAGGGTATTTGATGAAAAAATTCAGGGCAAGCTTCCATAAAAGTGAGGACTGCCAAATTAGAAATCCCTGGATAAAAAGAGGGCTGGATAGGATAAAAAAAAAGGACAGTGTATACTCAGATTCCTCTCCATTTACTTACTTACCACAAATACTAAATTTACTACTCCATAGTTCCCATGTTTTTCTTTGCCACCTTCTAAAATCAAGCCACGATATTTTCTACCTTCCAATCTATCGGCACCTCACCTGTACCTAATGATGATGTAAATATCTCAGCTAGGACTCACGCAATTTCTTCTCTAGTCTTCCACAGTGTTCTTGGATATACCTGATCAGGCTCTGAAAATTTGTCCACCTTCATACCTTTTAAAACATCCAGCACCTCCTCTACTGTAATGCAGACCATCCCCTGTACCTTCCCATCTACTTCTCCTGCTTCCAAAATTTTAATGTCTTTCTGCAGAGGAGAAATACTTATTAAGGATCTTGTCCATCTCATGTGGCTCCATATAAAGATGTTCCCAATGGTTTTTGAGGGCCCCTATTCTCTCTTTAGTTAATCTTTTCCCCTTGATATACATAAAATATTTTTGTAGTTTTCTTCATCTTCTCTGCCAGAGCTATCTCATGCCCCTTTTTGCCCATCTGATTTCCTTCATGAGTGCAACCCCTATACTTCTCCAGGAATTTGCTTGTTCGCAGCTGTCTGTACCTGACCAATGCCTCCTTCTTTTCCTTGACCAGGACCTCCATATTCCTCACCGTCCAGCGTTTCCTACTCCTAAAAACCTTGTCCTTTATTCCAATAGGAACAGCCAGATCTTGAGCTCTTCCTATCTTAACTTTGAAAGCCTCCCACTTCTCTGTGATTCTTTTACCTGTAAGCAACCCACATCTATCTACCTTTGCAAACTCCTGTCCCATACTGTCAAAATTCACCTTGCGCTAATTTAGTACTTGAACCTGTGGACGAGCTTTGTCCTTTTCCTTAGCTAGTTTAAAAATAATAGAACTACGGTCACTGTTTCCACTGTCACCTCAGTCACCTGCTCAACCTTATTATCCAAAAGTGGGTTCTAGTTTTGCCCTCTCTCTATTAAGGCCCTCTATTGTAGCCAAGAAAACTACAGTGAAATTACTTAACAAATTCCACCTCATCTAAACCCTTAACAGTTTGACAGTCCCAATCAATGTTGGGACAGCTAAAATCCCCTACCATGACAACCCTCAACTGATTCCATGCAACAGGATCCATTGTATCAGAGGAATCACAGGACAGTTGACTCACATTTCCAGCAATTCTGACAACTGGTGTTGTCAGCAACTGATTTCCTTCAGGTAAGCATTTCTTTTCTCAAAGACAAGCTGGTTGTGTCATGGTCTGGTCCGTGAATTCCGCATTCTGGTTCACGGTCCGGTCCACCGATCCTTGTTCTGGGTTTTCCTGTTTTCTCCCTTGTTCTGTTGGGTGCCTGATTCTCATTTCGGTCTGGCACATAATACCTCTGCAAACCAATTATTGTTGGCTGGACTGTTCCCTTCCCTTCCTTCTGAAACCTTCGCCTGAAACCTCGTCAAGTTCAACTGCCGGAGTGAGACCGGAGCCTTGCCACGCCAAGAGAAGGAAGTATCTATCGTTGGGTTTGGAACTGTCTCTTTGTGTCCCCGTGTTTAGCGTCCATGTTCTGTGTACGAGTCCCGGCCCTACGTCCTGTGCTGGAGATTTCTCGTCCTGTGCTGGAGGTTCCACGTCCTGTGCTGGAGATTCCACGTCCGAATCCACAGCAGTCATCCTGGCCCTGCGTCCTAGAAAGTGTCCCGGCCCTGCGTCCTAGGAAGGGTCCCAGCCTTGCACTCCAAGGAGGAGTCCCAGCTCCGTACCCAAGAGCCTAACCAAGCCAAGACCAAGAGCCGAGCCAAACTTAGTTTAAGAGCCACATCCTGTGCTGGAGATTCCTCGCCCAGCCCAGTGCTGGAGTTCCCTCGTCCTGTGCTGGAGTTCTCTCGTCCTATCCAAGCCACGTTCTGGACCTCGTCCTGTCCAAGTCAAGGCTCTGTGTTCTCGTCCTGTCCATGTGCCTTGTCCTGTGTGGGAGTTCCACGTCCAGTCCTGTAGCCACGTCTTGTCCTCGTCTAGATCCAGGGTCCGAGCCCAAGTCAAAACCTGAAGGTTCTGGGTCCCTGTTCAGTCCCTAGCTCGGAGTCCTAGCCCAGGCTCTTAGTTCCAAGTTCCTTGTCCTGGTCCCGCTTTCCTAGTCTTAGCCCTAGCCCAGGCCCGGTGTCCTTGTCTCGTCCAGGGCCTGTGTCCATGTCCAGTGTTGTTTCTTCCTGACTCCGCTTGCTTTCTTGATAAACCTTGTCCTGTTCCTAGTACTTCAGTGTCTGTGTCTTGCATTTAGGTTCGCTCCCAACACCCCCTTTTGACAGGTTGTTAGGTTAGCTGACAATTGTAAAGTAGTCTAAGTGTTAGTGCATAGTTGAATTGAAAGAATGGGATGGGGGAGGAGTCTTAAATAAGCAAGTGTGAGGGATTAGGTTACAGCAGGAATTCCTACCCTTTTTTATACTATGGATCCTACCATTAACCGAGGGTCCCATGGACTCCAGATTGGGAACCCCTGGGATATGGGAAATAAAAAAGAGGAATGCGAATAACTGGATTGCCTTGGGACCTCGCATGAAATTGATGGGGTGAATGTGCACCTTCTATGTCACATGGAAACATGAACAGGCAAAGTGACATAGATTTAAAGTAATTGATAGAAGGATTAAAGATGAGAGAAATACTTTCATTCAGAAGATAGCAGGGCTTAGAACCCACCACCTGTAAGGTTAAAGTAAGAAACCCCAACATACTTACATATACCTGTATGCTTACTTGAAGAGCAGTGGCTCACAAGATTAGACGTCAAATGCTATATAAGGTGAGTAAGGCTTTATTTTATATATATAATTGCCTCCTCTTGTATCATAAATTTTCAATGATAATGATTGTTATATTAAAGCTGGACATTCTTATCACAAAAATCAATCATTGTGAAGTTATATTTTTATATGAATGTTATCCTTGGGCCTTCTTATTTACATATTTCAAATGCTTTATATTAGCTATTTCTATCTAATTTTGAAAATGATAATAATAAAAAGACCTGACCTAGAATCAGAAAAGGTGCATTGGCAGTATTGATGGCAAATGACACCTTACAATATACCAGTAGTCCAAAGCCTGTTAGTACAGCTAATCCAGTTGATAAGACTCCCAGAGAAGCAACCCAGACCTTATTCCTCACACAGTCAAGTCTGAAAATAAAGGAAATAACTTCTGTAACTTATATATCTTGTACTACTTACAATAATTTAATACATCGAAGTCACAAAAAAAACTTTTACCTCATACAGGATACAATAGAAAAAGTTATTGTAAGGAAGTAAGTAACTGAAAAAAGTGGAATTATTATTTTGGAATTTCCTTCAAATTCATCTTGTCTTGACCTGGAACTGAAATGTGAAATCTGTAATTCAAGAAAATTAAATAGTGTAAACACAATAATCAGCAATTGCAAAGAGATACAAGATATTTCTCCAGCACACTAACACTTAAGATCTGACTTTTTACAGAATACTTCATTATAGTAAAAATAAAATACTAAAAGCTTAAAATTAGTTATGTAGCATTGTGGTAGAAACATAGAAACATAGAAAATAGGTGCAGGAGTAGGCCATTCGGCCCTTTGAGCCTGCACCGCCATTCAGTATGATCATGGCTGATCATCCAACTCAGAACCCTGCATCAGCCTTCCCTCCATACCCCCTGATCCCCTTAGCCACAAGGGCCACATCTAACTCCCTCTTAAATATAGCCAATGAACTGGCCTCAACTGTTTCTTGTGGCAGAGAATTCCACAGATTCACCACTCTCTGTGTGAAGAAGTTTTTCCTAACCTCGGTCCTAAAAGGCTTCCCCTTTATCCTTAATCTGTGACCCCTCGTTCTGGACTTCCCCAACATCGGGAACAATCTTCCTGCATCTAGCCTGTCCAATCCCTTTAGGATTTTATACGTTTCAATCAGATCCCCCCTCAATCTTCTAAATTCCAACGAGTATAAGCCTAGTTCATCCAGTCTTTCATGATATGAAAGTCCTGTCATCCCAGGAATCAATCTGGTGAACCTTTTTTGTACTCCCTCTATGGCAAGGATGTCTTTCCTCAGATTAGGGGACCAAAACTGCACACAATACTCCAGGTGTGGTCTCACCAAGGCCTTGTACAACTACAGTAGTACCTCCCTGTTCCTGTACTCGAATCCTCTTGCTATGAATGCCACCATACCATTCGCCTTTTTCACCGCCTGCTGTACCTGCATGCCCACTTTCAATGACTGGTGTATGATGACACCTAGGTCTCGTTGCACCTCCCCTTTTCCTAATCGGCCACCATTCAGATAATAATCTGTTTTCCTGTTTTTGCCACCAAAGTGGATAACTTCACATTTATCCACATTAAATTGCATCTGCCATGAATTTGCCCACTCACCCAACCTATCCAAGTCACTCTGCATCCTCTTAGCATCCTCCTCACTGCTAACACTGCCACCCAGCTTCGTGTCATCCGCAAACTTGGAGATGCTGCATTTAATTCCCTCATCCAAGTCATTAATATATGTATCCATGTTTTTGTGAGCAATCCCAACAAGCTAAACTACAACTCATGTGCCTTTGTTGACTAAGACCCATGGTCTGAAATTTAGATTTTCTAACTCATTTAAGTTGAAAGGGGGTGTGGTATACATTTATATAAATAAAGATTTTTTTCAGTATAAACAAAGGTACAACAACAAGGTTTGGGATAAAAATAAATGCTGGAAAATCACAGCCGGTCAGGCAGCATCTGTGGAAAGAGACGAAGATGATGTTTTCAAAGTTTCAAAGTGCATGCATTATCAAAGAATGTATAAATTATACAACGTTGAGATTTGTTTGCTTACAGGCAGTTGCAAAGCAAGGAACCCGAAAGAATCCAACTTTAAAAAAGACCAACCCATCCCCCCCAGTGCCCCCAGAGAAAGAGAAAAAAAAACACACAAAACAAATCATACAGACAACAGGAGTGAGCAACAACAACAGCATTCCAAACCATATTGAGTCCTTAGATACAAATCTCCGGAGCAGCCAGCATCAGTATTCAGTTCATCATATTAGTGGGGCAAATTGCTGCAAAGTTCGAAGACACAAAGCACAGCAGCCGGGGGCAGTCTCAAGCCTTAGCATCACGGAGAGAAGCTCCCAGTCTATCTGGGCCAGCATTCAAGTTGTCCAAACTTCGCACTAAGATCCTTTCTTCTAGAATTCTTTTGCTTTTGAACTACCCATAAGCTGTTGCACGTCTTCAGTAGCTTCATCGTAAACTAGAAGACTCTAGTAGTTTAGATCAAAGATCCTTTCTTCTTGATTTTCAAAATATATATCTTGGAAACTCTGCCCTGGAAAAACCATTGAAATCCTAATCTATCCACAGTCTTCTCCTCCACTATAGCTGCTACTGACCAAAATTTTAGGCATATCACCTAACGTTTCTATTTTTGTTTCAGCAGCCACTTTCAATTATGCCTTTGAAGCAATTTGACAGAAATATTATCCAAATGAAAATGTATAATTAGTCAAAGTTCAAAAATTCAAAGTTGGAAGTAAATTTATTATCCAAATACATATATGTCACCATATATGTCACTCTGGGATTCATTTTATTGCAGGCATACTCAATAAATCCATAATAGAGTAATAACCATAATAGAATCAATGAAAGACAGCTTGGGCATTCAACCAGTGTGCAAAATACAATAAACTGTGCAAATACAAAAATAAATAATAATAATAAATAAATAAGCAATAAATATCGAGAATATGAGATGAAGAGTACTCAAAAATAAGTCCATAGGTTGTAGAAACATTTCAATGATGGTGCACAATAGTTGGAATAATATTTCATTTCTAAACATTCCAAGTTTTAGTGCACTCCTTCATCAAAAATCTATCCTCTCAGCCAAATCAGTTGTGATTACAGGCTTCCCCCGTCATCCGAAGGTAGAGCGTTCCTATGAAACAGTTCGTAAGCCGAAATGTCGTAAAGCGAAGAAGCAATTACCATTTATTTATATGGGAAAATTTTGTGAGCATTCGCAGACCCAAAAATAATCTACCAAATCATGCCAAATAACACATAAAACCTAAAATAACAGTAACATATAGTAAAAGCAGGAATAATATGATAAATACACAGCCTTTATAAAGTAGAAATACTTCTCTACAACGATTGCCTGCACAGATCTCCGTAGCGAAAATCCCACGCAAGTGCTCTCGGCAGAAAATCTCACGCAAGCGCTGTTGGCATAAATGCGCTCTCCAGTAACCTTTAAGCTATGAAGCTGCCAAATCTATCAAATAACACGTAAAAATACACAGCCTATATAAAGTAGAAATAATGTATGTACAGTGTAGTATCACTTACGGGAATTAGGAAGACATCGAGCACACTGATGATGGTGTGTTAGACTGAGTCGTCGCAGGTTGGGGTGGTGCAGTGGCCCCCACCCTCCAGGCTGCCGACTGATACATTGCCGCGAAGCACGCAAGGGTAGCCGGGAGGCACGCAGCACATTGTTAAGAAAAAAGTCGAAATAAACATGCTAGTTAATTAGGTGTTGCCTGGCACGTAAATGTCGGCGCAGATCAGAGGTGATTGCTGATTGTATCGGCACTGATCTGGGCCGACAATTACGTGCTAGGCGGCACCTAATTTATTTGCATGTTTATTTCGGCTTTTTCTTAAAGATGTGGTGTGTGCCTCCCGGCTACCGCTGCATTCTCCGCGAATCAGTACAGTATCTGTCTGGGGCCCGGGTGTTGGGGTGGTGGGACACGGGGGTGTCATCTCATCGTCGATCGGGGCAGGCAGCTCATCTTCTCCTATGACTGCCCGCCTTGATGTTGAAGATCGAGGTTCGTCGTTTGCTGTGGCTGATGTGGAAGGCTTGCTTGACTGCTGAGCCTCGAGCATTTTTCTATCACACAGTTCTTTGTAAAGACTCAAAACATCCTGCAAATATCCCCTAAACCTACGTACCCTTTCAAAATTAAAGTCGTACTTTATCATTGCAGCAAAAATCTCACGCAGTTGCTTCACGTTCAGTTCCTGGACAACTTCACTTTTGCTACTGCATTCGGTTTCGATTGTTATCCTTTCCTCTTCCAATTGCATCAGCTCTTCATCTATCAGTTCTTGGTCATGGGATGCCAAAACCTCTTCAACATCATCTTCGTCAACTTCCACAAGCCAAACTCACTTTGTCCTTGCTTCGTTCGCCACGATCAAAACGCTTAATTATGTCTAGTTTTACGCTAAGTGTAACACCTTTACGAGCTCTTTCAGGCTGTTCCGACACCTTAGAACTCATCTTGCTAACGGCTGCTCAATGCAACGTGTTTAAGCAATGCCGGCAAGAATCCGGGGGAGAGCAGCTGCTCGGGGTGCGTGCTGCCTTTCTTTGTAACAGTGAGAACACCTTCTGAAAGCGAAAACAGGGTACTAATGTAGGCCTTTCGTTAACAGTGAGGTTTCGTAAAGCGAACGTTCGAAAAGCGGGGGACACCTGTATAGGTAAATAGAATATTTCAACACAGATTCTTGTGGAATGTCAATAAGCTAGAGGGTCTTCAGAAAAGATTTACAAAAATATTGCTGTTACAAGAGGGCTTGAGTTATAAGGGAGTCTGATTAGGCTAGAATTGTTTTCCCTGGAGCGAAAGAGGCTGAGCAATGCCCTTATAGATATTTATAAAATCATGAGGGCCAGAAATAAGGAGGTTGGCCACAGTCTTTTTCCCAAAGTAGAGAAGTATAAAACTAGATAGCATAGGGTTAAGGTGCTGTTGTGTGAACGTTACCGGAGAGAAGTACTGGTAGATATGAAGCAGCTCTTTATTTGACAGAATATCACAAATAAGCTGACGGCCTTTGGAAGGAAGGGAGAGATAGGAATAGGGATATAGATAGGGATAGCAACAGAGCCAGAGATAGAGATACCACAAACATCACTGTAACAAAGGTGCGAGTGGAAAGATATCATGGTGATCTGAGCAGCAAGTTTTTTTACACAGAGAGTGTTGCTCAGTCACTTGTCTCAACCCCAGTGCTTAAAATTTTAAAGGATTTTATCAATCTGGAAATTCATCCAACTGCTACTGTCCACTACATTGGTCATCTCTCCAAAAAAAAAACATTAATCACCCTCACAAACAAAAGAAAATCTGCAGATGCTGGAAATCCACCCCACACACAAAATGCTGCAGGAACTCCGCAGGCCGGCAGCATCTATCCTCATAAATCCTCATCTATTTTTCTCCAGTCCTGCTGAAGGGTCTCAGCCCGAAACATCGATTGTACTCTTTTCCATAGATGCTGCCTAGCCTGCTGAGTTCCTTCAGCATTTTGTGTGTGTTCCATTAATCACCCTCAGGTGTGACCCCCCTTTAAAAACCCTGCTGGCCCTCTCTCAACTCTTTATTCCCATTATTTCCTTCATTACTTTAAAGCACATTTAATGCTTTCCCACAGATACAATATTATTAGCCAATCTATTCTATGTTGGAATTTGAAACAGAAAATGCTGGAAATACTCATCAGATTCTGTAGCATCTGTGAAAACTCTCAGGTCATCAACCTGAAATGTTTCATGAGATGAATTTTATGTACAGGTAAGTAAATGCAGTGGAATCAAAAGAGACTGCAGATGCTGAAATACGCAGGAACAGACAATCTGCTGCATTTGTGTGGAGAAAGAAATCCTGTCACAATCTTAATTCCAACAATATCTTTTACTCCCCCAATGCTCCTCATGTTGCTGAGACCTATAGTTTGTTGCTATAGTAAATGCGGTGCACTTTCCAAATCTCTTCTTCCGTTGTCCATCGAAATCCAATGACGACATTCACTTCTTTAACGGTGAGATATTTGATGACTATACAGTCCTATCCTATCCTATCCTGGACTCACAAGCTCTATTGCAGGTGGGACATGTATATGTAGTAGTGGTGGCAACCATGGCTGCATTTCTCCTGGCTCTATTCTGCTGTCTTCTGGTTGTTCTTTCCATCTCCAGAATATGACCCCCATCCCTACACAGCTGTCGCCAAGTGGTACGGTCAGCAGCAACCTCCTCCAGGTCCTCGGGTCTGACCTTGCACTTCCTTAAAGCATTCTTCATCTGATCCTTATAGCGCTTCTTCGGCCCTCCAGCTGAGTGTTGACCATGATGTAACTGGCCGTATAACACTCTGCAGGGTAGCCGACATGGAGGCATCCTTATCACGTGCCCCAGCCACTACAGCTGACGCTGGGTGATCATGGCCTCAATACTTCTGCAGTTGGTCTTTACAAGTATTTCAGTGTGAGGCACCCACTCATGCCAGGTAATTCCCAGCATGCGTTGGAGGCAGCTTATGTGGAAGCGCTCCAAGGACTTGATGTGATGGCTGTAGGTTACCCAAGCTTCACAGCTATAAAGGATGGTAGTGACATAGACCGCTTGGTATATGGCGACCTTTGCGGAGGGACGAAGGCTCCTGTTCTGAAAGACTCCACGCCGAAGTCTCCCAAAGGCAGCTGATGCTTATTTATTGCGGCTCTAGATATCGTTGTCAATGCTGCTATCCTCAGACAGAATGCTCCCCAGATATTTGAAAGATGGCACTACCAACAGCTTTTCATCACCAACTGTGGGTGGGACACTGGTACTCCATTGGCAAACTACTTCTGTCTTGGTGGTATTGACAGTCAGCCCCATACTGCTGTATGCTTTCACCACCACAGCAAGGACAGTCTGAAGATCAGCTCCAGGATCCACTCTCTACGGAGTTTGGTGGTTGCGTGGAGCCTCCTGATGTCAAAGAGGTTGCCATCTAATCTTACGTCCACTGCCACACACACTGCTGCAGTCTTCAATCTTGTTGTGGAGAAGCTTGGTAACACACAAGAGGAAGATGTTAAAGAGCACTGGCGCTAGTACACACCCCTGCCTCACCCCTGTGCGTACAAGGAAGGGCTCAGACTTCGGACTCTTGTCCTTCTATGGTCACCTGAGCAGTCTCCCATCGTGGAACTGGCGGAGGATGTTAACAAATTTATTGGGACAGTCAAATCTAAGGAGGACATCCCACAAGAGCTCTCTTTGCACAGTGTTGGATGCTTTGGAGAGGTTGACAAAGGCTATAAACAGGTCCTGATGTTGTTCCTGGCATTTTTCCTGAAGCTGCCGGGCTGTAAAGATCATGTCGATCGTGCTCCTGTTCTTCCTAAATCCACACTGCGATTCAGGCAGCATTGACTCGGTGATGTTACTTATGAGTCTCTAAAGCATCACCTTAGCCAGGACCTTTCCAGCAACAGAAAGGAGTGATATGCCCCTACTATTGCCACAGATGGCCTTGTCACTCTTGTTCCTATAAATGACAATGATGTTTGCATTTCTCCATTGCTGTGGGATGTTCTTATCAGTCCAGGCCTTGGTGATGTACTGGTAGAGGGTGCACATACACATGTACCCTCCATTCTTTAGTAACTCAGCAGGGATATTGTCAGTGCCAGGGGACTTGCTGTTCTTAAGGGAATGGACAGCTGATAGAACCTCCTGGAAGGTTGGTGGTAGACTGAGGTCGTGGATAGGAGGAAGTTCGGGCAGTTCGTCCAGGATGGTGGGGTCGGTGTCAGGGTGCTGATTAAGCAGGGTGTTAAAATGCTCAGCCCACCTCAGCAGAATGGTATTCTGATTCTTTGGAAGTGTTAAACCATCTGCTGTTTTCAGGGGAGTAACACATCGACTTATTGGGCTGTAGATGGTTTTGACAGCATTGTAAAAATTATGCATGTCATTATTATCGGCAAAGGACTGGACTTCATGTGCCTTTTCAGTCCACCACTCATTTTGTATGGCCCATATTGCCTTTTGCGTTTCCCTCCGAGCTGCCTGCCAATGCTGTCTGATGCTGGTGGATGATATTGGAAAATGTAAACGCATACATTGTATTTTCTATGTATTACAGTATTTACTCAACAGTATTTCAGTATTTACTCAAATACACACATTGTATTTTCTTATATTTACTATGTAACCACTGCTAGCTGAATAGAAGGTATTCACTATGTAGCCATGACTTTTGACCTAATCACTATTAATTCATGAAGAGAACTAGAATGAAACCAAGTAGAAAGATAACGGTGGCGAGTAAGGTGATGAAATATGTGGCAGTATGTCAACACAAGACTAATTAAGAAATAACTGTGGTTAGGGATAAGAGGACACCTGGTCTAAAATGTAAACTAGGACATAATTAAGTTGGGGAGTATAACAATAGTGGAAAGTCGAGAGCGGATATATTGATGATATGTAATCACAGGCCGACTGGATATGATAATGTAGCTGAGATAGGAAATTGCTAAAAAAAATGTTGTATACAAGCCTCGATGGGCAGTCAGCTACTAGCTTTCTGATTGTCTCAGCTTTGATTTGCAAATTAAAGTTTAAAATGTCTTGACAAGTTTTCTACGTCTCCTTGTCGTTTGTGAGAAACGAGAAACCACTACAATGACGAGTTGTCTAAAGTTGCCCGGTGTGCTTTGGGCATGTCCTTAAGCAAGTTGTGGATGGTGTCTGAGTTATTGTCAAACCAATCTTGGTGGTTCCTGCTCTTATGACCAATGGATTGGGCTGCTGCCTCATAGAGCGCAGAGCTGATGTAGGTCCACTGTTGTTCCATGGTATTTTCTGAGCTCAGACAAGGTTCCAACTCTCTTAGTTTCTCAGCTAGGATGCGTCGGAACTCACTTCTTGCTTCTATGTTTCTCAGGCGGTTGCAATTTAGCCGCTTTTTATTGGGTCTTTGCAGCCGCAAAGAGGAACGCACTTTCATATGGAGCTTGGCCACAATCATACGGTGGTCAGTCCAGCACTCTGCACCTCTCATGGCACGGGTGATAAGAACATCTTTGATGTCACTACTTCTCACAATGATGAAGTCGATCATGTGCCAATGCTTACAGCCAGGGTTCATCCACGAGGTCTTATATTTTGCCTTCTGTTGGAGGATGGTGTTGGTTATGGTAAGGTTATGCTCACAGCAAAGAGTAAGTAGCCTCATGGCATTTGCATTCACCTTGCCAATACCATGCCTACCTAGCACTCCTTATCCTGCTGTTCTGTCCCACCCTAGTATTGAAGTCCCCAAGCAAAAGGATCTTATCATTCTTAGGGATCCAGCAAAGGGCTTCATCCGATGTCTGATAAAAGCCTTCCTTGGCCTCATTCTTAGATGGCAAAGTTGGCGCATAGGCACTGAGAAGCGTGGCATAATATTTCTTTGCCGGGGGATACGTACTCTTTCACTATTGCCAACAAGTGTTTCTGTAAGACTTGGTAGAAAGGTGTCCTTTCCAAATGTGTTGTTGAAAACATGCTTAATATAGGTGATGGGGTCAATTAAATTGGCTTTTTTTCCTTAATATGTTTCTTGAGGGTTAATAGGGATAGTTATCCAGACAAGTAGAAAACATTTAATCAGCCCTAACTTGCATCCTGCAAATGCTGCAAAGACTTGGGGATGACAGGGCTTCTAACTCTTGGAGACACATGGCTCATCCAACTAAGTTTTTAGCCTCAGCTGTGCCGAACATGTCCTTACCTTAGAACTACCTAGGTTTACCCATAGCCCTCTATTTTTCTAACCTCCATGTACCTATCCAGGAGTCTCTTAAAATATCCTATCGTATCCGCCTCCACCACCACTGCTGGCAGCCCATTCCACGCACTCACCACTCCCTGCATAAAAAATTTACCCCTGACATCTCCTCTGTACCTACTTCCAAGCACCTTAAAACTATGCCCTCTCGTGCTAGCCACTTCAGCCCTGGGAAAAAGCCTCTGATTATCCACACAATCAATGCCTCTCATTATCTTGTACACCTCTATCAGGTCACCTCTCATGCTCCATCACTCCAAAGAGAAAAGGCCGAGTTCACTCAACCTATTCTAATAAGGCATGCTCCCCAATCCAGGCAACATTCTTGTAAATCTCCTCTGCACCCTTTCTATGGTTTCCACATCCTTCTTGTAGTGAGGCGACCAGAACTGAGCACAGTACTCCAAGTGGGGTCTGACCAGGGTCCTATATAGCTGTAACATTACATCTCAGCTCTTAAACTCAATCCCATGCTTGATGAAGGCCAATTCGCTGTATGGCTTCTTAACCAGAGTCAACCTGCACAGCAGCTTTGAGTGTTCTATGGACTCAGACCCCAAGATCCCTCTGATTCTCCACACTGCCAAGAGTCTTACCATTAATGCTATATTCTGCCATTATATTTGACCTACCAAAATGAACCACCTCACACTTATCTGGGTTGAACTCCATCTGCCACTTCTCAGCCCAGTTTTGCATCCTATCAATGTCCCACTGTAACCTCTGACAGCCTTCCACACTATCTACAACACCCCCAACCTTTGTGTCATCAGCAAATTTACTAACCCATCCCTCCACTTCCTCATCCAGGTCATTTATAAAAATCACGAAGAGTAGGGGTGCCAGAACGGATCCCTGAGGCACACCACTGGCCACCGACCTCCATGCAGAATATGACCCATCTACAACCACTCTTTGCCTTCTGTGGGCAAGCCAATTCTGGATCCACAAAGCAAGGTCCCCTTGGATCCCAAGCCTCCTTACTTTCTCAATAAGCCTTGCATGGGGTACCTTATCAAACGCCTTGCTGAAATCCATATACACTACATCTACTGCTCTAGCTTCATCAATGTGTTTAGTCACATCCTCAAAAAACTTCAATCAGGCTAGTAAGGCAACCCTCCAATCCACCGGAACCTCTCCCATCCCCATTGATGATGCAAAGATCATTGCCAGAGGCTCAGCAATCCTCCTCCTTGGCCTCCCACAGTAGCCTGGGGTATATCTCATTGAGTCCCGGTGACTTATCTAACTTGATGTTTTTTGAAAACTGCATCACATCCTCTTTCTTAATGTCTATATGCTCAAGCTCTTCAGTCCGCTGTAAGTCATCCCTACAATCACCAAGGTCCTTTTCCATAGTGAATACTGAAGCAAAGTACTCATTAAGAACCTCTGATACCTCCTCCAGTTCCACACACTTTTCCACTGTCACACTTGACTGGACCTATTCTCTCACGTCTTATCCTTTTGCTCTTCACATACTTGTAGAATGCCTTGGGGGTTTCCTTAATCCTACTCGCCATGGCCTTCTCATGGCCCTTTCTGGCTCCCCTAATTTCATTCTTAAGCTCATTCCTGCTAGCCTTATAATTTTCTAGATCTCTATCATTACCGAGTTTTTTGAACCTCTCATAAGCTTTTCTTTTCTTCTTGACTAGATTCTCAACAGCCTTTGTACACCATGGTTGCTGTGCCCCACCATCCTTTCCCTGTCTCATTGGAATGAACCTACTCAGATCACCACACAAATATCCCCTGAACATTTGCCACATTTCTGCAGTACATTTCCCTGAGAACATCTGTTCCCAATTTATGTTTCTAAGTTCCTGCCTGATAGCTTCATATTTCCTCTTACTCCGATTAAATGCTTTCCTAACTTGTCTGTTCCTATCCCCCTCTAATGCTATGGTAAAGGAGATAGAATTGTGATGACTATCTCCAAAATGCTCTCCCACTGAGAAACCTGACACCTGACCAGGTTCATTTGCCAATACGTAATAGATCAAGTACAGTCTCTCCTCTTGTAGGCTTATCTACATATTGTGTCAGGAAACCTTCCTGAACACACATAACAAACTCCATTCCATCTAAACCCCTTGCTCCAGGGAGATGCCAATCAATATTAGGGAAATTAAAATCTCCCACCTCAACAACCCTGTTATTATTGCATCTTTCCAGAACCTGTCTCCCTATCTGCTCCTCAATATCTCTGTTACTACTGGGTGATCTATAAAAAAAAAACAACCAGTAGAGTTATTGACCCTTTCCTGTCCCTAACTTCCATCCACAGAGACTCAGTAGACAATCCCCCCATGACTTCCTCCTTTTCTGCAGCCGTTACACTATCTGTGATCAGCAGTGCCACACTCCCTCCTCTTTTGCCTCCTTCCCTGTTCTTTCTGCAACATCTAAAGCCCAGCACTTGAAGTAGCCATTCCTGCCCCTGAGTCATCCAAATTTCTGTAATGGCCACAACACCATAGCTCCAAGTACCAATCCACGGTCTGAGCTCATCCGCTTTGTTTATGATACTCCTTTCATTAAAATAGACACATCTCAAACCATCAGTCTGAGTGTATCCCTTCTCTATCACCCACCTATCCTTCTTCTCACACTGTCTACAAGCTTTCTCAATTTGTGAGCCAACTGCCCCTTCCTCCATCTCTTCAGTTTGGTTCCCACCTGTCGGCAATTCTAGTTTAAACACTCCCCAATAGCCTTAGCAAATCTCCCTGCCAGGATATTGGTCCCCCTTGGATTCAAGTGCAACCCGTCCTTTTTGTATAGGTCACTCCTGCCCCAAAAGAGGTCCAAATGATCCAGAAATCTGAATCCCTGCCCCCTACTCCAATCCCTCAGCCACGCATTTATCCTCCACCTCATTCTATTCCTGTACTCACTGTCAGTAGTCTGTTTTCAGGACCTCCTCCCTTTTCCTACCTATGTCATTGGTAGGAATCTATTGTGTATTCTTCAAGACATGGGTAATGAACATCAACATTTTCGATAGCTAATATGGTTTTGTGCAGGGGAGATCACAGTGTATCAATATAATTGTGTTTTTGAGTTTATTAAGATTGATGACAGAAGGGCAGCAGGTGTTGAATTTACAGACTTCAGTAAAAATATTGACAAGGTACCTCATGGTAGGCTGATCCAAGAGATTAAAACACACAGATTCCACCATGACTTGGTAGATTGGATTTAAAATTACCTAGATAAGGAAAAAATTAAGCTGGAACAGTAATTTATTGTCTGCCTGGGTAGTGTACAGATGAATATTCAATTTTCCAATTTCAAGTAACCTGCATGCTGTGTTCCTTTTCTTTCCTTCTGATCCACCCAGGTTCTCTCACATAACCCCCTCCCCCATCTTTCCAAATCCCCCTGCCTCAGCACACCTGCTTCTCAATTCCTTTTCCCTCTCCCACTTGGTTTCATCTGCTCCTCAACCCCCTTATCTAGTTTCTCTTATCACATTCTTTACACATCAGATTTTTCAGCCTTTGTTTTAACAAAATAAATAATTCACCATTAAAATTTACTTATAAGAATATCCTGTTTCATGACTTCCCATTCTTTACGTACATTGGTAATACTTTCCATGCTGTTCTAAAACTGCTGCCATTTGTGTGGGACCCTGGCCTTTTATATTAAACACCACAGTAATTGAGGGGCTTCCCTAACCCGTGGTTCTTCCCAACCAGGCCTTTGCGGTAGCTGCACCAAACTTCAGAGCGTCCCTCAGTAAGTACTCCTGCAGCCTGGAATGTCCCAGTTGGCAACATTCGTCCACGGACGTCTCAATGTGCTGGTAGACCAGCAGGTTTTGGGCCAATCAAATTGCGCCTTTCACCAAGTTGATGATCTGCCAGTAGTCTCCATGTGCTTCCCTGGGAACAGCCCGTAGATCAGAGAGTCCTCTGTCACACAGATGCTCGGGACGAAGTGCGATACAAACACTTTCATCTTCCTCCACACTTTCTTCGCAAAGAGGTGAGTTACTGTCTCTTCTCCACACCATTCATCCTGCGGGCAGTGGGTTATGGGCACGCAGGAAAGATTTGACTGGGAGAGCGCCTCTCACCACCGGCCAGGCTCGGTCTTGGTACCTGTTGGTGAACCTGGTGATGAAGCATTCTAACAGATGGTCTGGGCAGTCTGCTTGGAGAACCACCCCACTGAGTCCATCATGTCTTTCTCCTGCAGTGTCTGCAAAATGTTCCCTGTTGACCACTACCTGATGCCCTTGTGGTCAAAGGTATTAGTCTGCAAAGGGCAGGTAGTGTGGCAACGTCCAGCTAACTGGGACATTGCAAGGCAATGGGGCCAGACCCATCCTTCGCAACACGAGAAGACATGTAGTGGTACTTTGTGCTCACGTATTTAGGTTCCACACAAAGCCTGATGCAGCCACACACAAAGATGGCCATCATGGTGAGGAAAAATTTGCCCCCATTGTCCAGGGACGTGTGCATTGTGACTCATCTGATCCACTCCATCTTGGATTCCCAGATGAAGCTGAAGACAGCTCGGATGATTCCCAAGCTGGAGGAGCAGGGGATGGGCCACACTTGCGCCAAATACAGCAGCCCTGAGAGCACTTCACACCTAATGATCAGCTTCTTCCCAGTTATCGATTGGGAGTGCCCTCCCTAAAGTCCCAATTTCTGTTTTACCTTCTCAGTCTGCTCCAGCCAATTCTTGTTGCACCTCTGAACCAGATCCCCAGCACCTTCATGTAATCAGTCCTGATGGTGAAGGGGGAACTGGATCGGTTGGGCCAGTTGCTGAACAGCATGGCCCAGCTCTTCATCTGCTTCACCCTTGCCCCTGATGTCAACTCAAATTAGTTGTAGATGTTGCTCAATCTGTGAACTGACATTAGATTAGAGCAGAAGACGGTGATATCATCCTTGTACAGGGAGGTTTTCATTCGGGTTCTCCACTGCCTGGCAGCATCATCCCTCTTATGTTTTCATCCTTCCTGATTGTTTTGGCAAAGGGTTCTAAGTAGCACATAAACAATTCAGGGGAAAGAGGGCAAACCTGACTGACTCCAGACTTGATGGAGAAGGCATCTGTTTCCCTCTGCTTTCAACTGAAAATTGATGGTGTGCTGAAAAACACAGACGGGTAAGAACTCAATTTATATTGCTGTAGCCTTTCTGGAGCTATTGGAAGTAAACCATTCAAGCGGAGTAAAATAATGCAACAATAGCAAATTCCTCACATCCTTAAACATCGTACAGGTTCTCGAACAGCCCCATTTGATTTGATATACTGATTCATATGAGATATCTACTGCAGATTTGCTATTTTGGTTAGCTCAAGGAGTTGTTCCCCCCGCCACCCCCACCAAATTGTCTTGCTTCAAAGCCCATAAGATATGAGCAGAATTAGACCATTTGGTCCTTCAAGCCCACGGCTTCATCATGCCTGATTTATTATCTCTCTCAACCCCATTCTCCAGCCTTCTCCGGTATCATTTGATGCTCTAATCAAAAACCTATCAACTTGGGCTTTAAATATACTCAATAACTTGTTCCCCACCACCGTCTGTGAATTCCACGGATTCACTACCCACTGGCTAAAGAAATTCCTCCTCATCTGTTCTAAATAGACGTTCCTCTATTTTGAGGCTGTGTCCTTTGGTCCCCGACTCACCCACATCCACTCTGTCTAGGCCTTTCAATGAGCCATAAGTTTCAATCAGATCCTCCCTCATTCTTCTCAACTCCAGCGAATACAGACCCACAACCGTTAAACACTCCTCACATCTTAACCCTTTCATTCCCAGAATCATTCTCCAATGCTAGCAACTACTAACAATACTCCAAGTGCAGTCTGACCAATCCCTTATAAAGCCTCTGCATTATACTTTTGCTTTTATACTCCAGTCCTCTCGAAATGAATGCTAATGGTGTATTGGCCTTCCCTCCCACTGACTCGTCCTGCAAATTAACCTTTAGGGAATCGGTCACAAGGACGTCCAAGTCCCTTTGCACTCTGATTTAAAAAACAATTCTCACCTTTTATAAAACAGTCTGTGTCTTTATTCGTTCTAGCAAAGGTCATGACGATACATTTCCCTAAACTACATTCCATCTGCCAGTTCTTTGCCCATTCTTCCAATCCAAGTCAGCTGTGGACTGACTCCCTGCTTTCTCAACACATCCTGCCCTTCCACCCACTATTTAAGCAAAGTTAGATTTAAATCTTAAATTTAAAATTGTTTCTTTTCATTCTGAAAGAGAGCCTCATTGTCAGCTTACTTGACAAAGCACATGAACTAGAACAGTTTTTCCAGAAATAAAATCTGTCTCATTTACGACTGTTTTAAAAAAAGATTTCCACTGATAGCATGGCAACTACAATAACTAAAGGAATGTAACCTGTCAAGTACCCACCAAGCATTTGTTCTGAATAGGATTTACAGTTTGATTAGCTTCGAACTGGATTACTCCCAAGTAAACTACAAAGATCATATTCCGTGAATTTCGCCAAAGCGGAATAAAATTTTACCATTTCAAACTGTACCTTAATCCATTTCAAATTTGACGTCTTCGAAATTTTGTCCAGAAACATCTGAATCCACATTTTGGTCGGCTTTTCAAATTTCACGTCGTCTTCTCTTAAGTAATAGCTAATCTTAACTGCTCGAGCTTTTTTAATTTTAATTCCATCTAACTCAACTCCACCCACATCAGCACCAATAAATGATCTATTATGGAGAGGATATTCAAACGTAATCTTCTCCACTAGATCAGCATTGTGATTTATAATTCTTAAGATTGGAGTTGCGTAACATGACCCAGCGAGTTTCGCACAAAGAGTCATAAAATCATATTCAGTATCTTCGTAAGTAACTTTCAAATTTTTGACTATTTTGTCAAATACTAAGATCTCTTCAAATGCCTTTTTCGTAAGGACGTTACTCTCTTCAGCAACAGCAATAAACGAAACAAAAGCTCCTTCTGTGAAAAGCCTCTGTAACGAGAATTCGGTAAAATTTACTGGAAAATGCTGCCGAATAAAAGCTCTTTCTAGTTTTGCATCACCACTTGTGGGAGTAAACTGTTCTTCAATATCATTTGCTTCGGCGCTCTTAAAATTCCTGAATCCTGACCCGAGTACTGCAGAAATCACAAGAGGAATTCCGAAAAACCACCACGAGTACCGAGCCACGCATTTTCCCAGTTTGGCAAAACCGAGGCGCAAAGGTTTCTCAATGCAATTTGTGTTACAATTATTCATACCCAAGTCCTCAGTTCAACTAATCCCCAACACGCTAACCCTTGTAATTTAGGAACACAGCAAAACTACAGTAACAGTTCGTTCGAAGTACCATCTGACCGCTGCCCTGAGCCAATCACGCGCATCTATCCACCCTGCAAACCACACCGTTTCCACAAAACAACCATCTGTTCGATGAAAAACCGCCAAGTCGGCCGGCAGAAGAGCCGTGAGGTGTTTGAAAATTAAATCTCGCACAAGCGCGTCCGTTGGCCTCGTGAGCCGGCCGTTCCCGCCGCCGGCTGCCCGCTCTCACCTTTCTGCTCGGTGCACGGCTGTGGGAAAGGGGTTCTGTTATTGCCACATCAGAATCGCGTTTATTTTCACTGACATATGTTGTCTCGTCGCAGCACTAGTACAAGATATAAAAATCACTAACAAAAAAAACCTAGATATATTAATACTACAAAAGGGGAATAGTGACGTAGTGTTTAAAGCATCATGGACCATTCACAAATCTGATGGCTGGCGGTAATGCACCATTAAGCTGGATGCCAACCACGGTAAAACAAGATACAGACAGACAGACAGACAAATCTGATGGTGGAGAGGAAGAAGCTGTTATCAAACACTGAGTGCCTCACAGGCTCCTGTACCTCGTCCCGATGATTGCAATGAAAAGAGGGCATCCTTGGATGGTGAGGGTTCTTAAAGCTGACCTCAATAGTAGAGACAGTTGTGCTCATGACAGCACTGGCTGAGTCTACAAGCCTCTGCAGCCTCCTGTGATCCAGCGCTTCTATTAGGGTCTTTATATCAGGTGATAATGTAGCCAGTCAGAAGGTTTTCACCACACATTTGTACATATTTACTAGAGTATTTATTGACATACCAAATCTTAAACTCCCAATAAAGTATAGCCACCCTATGTGCCTTCTTCATGATTGCATCAATGTGTTGAGGCCACGATAGATCCTCTGAGACATTGACCATAAGACATAGATACAGAATTAGGCCATTTGGCCCAATGAGTCTGTTCTGCCATTCCATCATGGCTGATTTATCATCCCTCTCAACCCCATTCATCTGCCTTCCCAAATAACCATTGATGCCCTGCATAATCATGAACCTTTCAACATCTGCTTTAAATCTACGGCCATCTATGGCAATGAATTCCACAGGTTCACCACGATCTGGCTAAAGAAATTCCTCCTCAATTTTGTTTAAAAATGGACATCCCTCTATTCTGAGGCTGTGCCCTCCGGTCCTAGACTCATCCACTACAGGAAACATCCTCTCCACATCCACTCTATTTAGGCCTTTGAATATCTGATAGGTTTCAATGAGATCCCCCCTCATTCTTCTAGCAAGTACAGGCCCAGAGCCACTAAACACTCACTATACGTTAAATCTTGCATTCTCAGAATCATTCTTGTGAACCTACTCTGAACCCCCTCCAATACCACCACATCTTTTCTGAAATAAGGGAACCAAAGCTGCTCACAATACTCCAAGTGTGGTATGACCAATGCCTTCTAAAGACTCAGCATTACATCCTTGCTCTTATGTTCTCATCCTGTCGAAATGAATGCTAACATTGCATTTGTCTTTCTTACTACCGACTCAACCTGTAAGTTAATCTTTGGGGAATCCTGCACAAGTCCCTTTGCACACCTGATTTTTGAATTTTCTCACCATTTAGAAAATAGTCTACGCCTATACAGGTGTCCCCCGTTTTTCGAACATTTGCTTTACGACACCTCGCTGTTACGAAAGACCTACCTTAGTTACCTGTTTTCGCTAGCAGAAGGTGTTTTCACTGTTACGAAAAAAGGCAGCGTACACCCCGAGCAGCCAAGCTCCTCCCTGAACTGCATTTTAGCTGGCAATGCTTAAACACGTGCCTGTGAGCATCTGTGCTTTATGTCGATTTATTTTGAGCATCTGTTAGCAAGATGAGTTCTAAGGTATCGGAAAAGCCTAAAAGAGCTCATAAGGGTGTTACACTTAGCGTAAAAATAGACATAATTAAACGTTTCGATTGTGGTGAACGAAGTAAGGACAAAGTGGGTTTGGCTTGTGGAAGTTGACAAAGATGATGTTGAAAAGGTTTTGGCATCCCATGACCAAGAACTGATAGATGAAGAGCTGATGCAATTGGAAGGGGAAACGATAACATTCGAAACCGAATGCAGTAGTGAACAGACCAAAAGTGAAGTCATCCAGGAACTGACCGTGAAGCAACTGCGTGAGATTTTCGTTGCAATTGACAACAATGATTGCAGAGAAGTACAACTTTAATTTTGAAAGGGTACGTAGGTTTATGGCATATTTGCAGGATGGTTTGAGTGCTTCCAAAGAACTGTATGATAGAAAAATGTGCGAGGCTAAGCAGTCAAGCATACTGTCGATTTTTAAGGCTTCCACATCAGCCACAGCAGACGATGAACCTCGACCTCCGACATCGAGGCAGGCAGACATAGAAGAAGATGACCTTCCTGCCCTGATGGAAACAGACGATGATGAGATGACACCCCAATGCCCCACCACCCCAACCTCTGATGACTCAGCCTAACACCATCATCAGTGTGCTCGCTGTCTTCCCGATTCCGGTAAGTGATACTACACTGTACATACATTATTTCTACTTTATATAGGCTGTGTATTTTTATGTGTTATTTGGTATGATTTAGCAGCTTCATAGCTTAAAGGTTACTGGAGAGAGTGTTTCTGCCGAGAGCACTTGCGCTGAGTGTTTCTGCTGAGAGCACTTGTGTGAGATTTTCGCTACGGTGGACAGTCCAGTGATTGCAGAAAAGAATTTCTACTTTATATAGTCTGTGTATTTATCATATCATTCCTGCTTTTACTATATGTTACTGTTATTTTAGGTTTTATGTGTTATTTGGCATGATTTGGTAGGTTATTTTTGGGTCTGTGAGTGCTCACAAATTTTTCTCATATAAGTAAATGGTAACTGCTTCTTCACTTTACGACATTCCAGCTTACGAACCATTTCATAGGAACGCTCTACCTTCGGATGGCAGGGGAAACCTGTATCCCTTCTACCAAAGTGCATTACCATACTCTTCCCTGCACTATATTCCATGTGTCACTTCATTGGCCATCTTCCAATCTGTCTAAGTCCTTCTGCAGACACCTTGCTTCATCAACACTACCTGCTCCTTGACTGATCTTTCTATTGTTTGCAAGCCTGGCAACAAAGCCATCAATTCCGTCATCCAATTCACTGACATATAATATAAAAGAGAAGTGGTCCCAATACAGACCCCTGCAGAACACCATAGATCACTAGCAGCCAACCAGAAAAGATCCCCGTTATTCCCACTCTTTGTTTCCTGCCAGTCAGCCAATCTTCTATGCATGCCTGTATCTTTCCTGTTATACCATGTGTTCTTATCTCATTAAGCAGCCTCATGTGCAATACCTTTTCAAAAGCCTTCTGAAAACCCAAGTAAACTTACCTTCTAGCTTACATTCATATTTTATCTTTTCTCTCCTTGTGGCTTTTTTAGTTGTCTTCTGCTGGTTTTGAAAACTTCACAATCAACATCAAGGTCTTTTTACCCTTGCAGTTTCTTTACTCTATCCACATGAATTCTACATCTTCCGTTCCCATGTCATCTTTTTCTAAGGATGCGATTTCATTTTTTACCCATACAGCCATCCCACCCCCTTTGCCTACTTGCCTGTCCTTTTGATACAATGTGTTTCCTTGGACGTTAAGCTCCCAACAATGAACTTATTTTAGCCTCAACTCAGTGTTGCTCACAATGTCATACCCTCCAATCTCTAACTGCTCTACCAGATCATCTACCTTATTCTGTATACTATGTGCATTCGAACACAACACCTTCAGTCCTGTATTCATCACCCTTTTTGATTTTGCCCCCATGTTACACTTCAACTCATCCCAGTGACTGAAATTTTGCCCTATTATCTGCCTATCCTTCCGCACAGTCTCACCACACAGTGCATTGACTTGTATACCAACTACTCCCTTCTCAGCTCAATCACTCTCATTCCTATCCCCTGGCTGAATTAGTTTAAACCCTCCCCAACAGCTCTCGCAAAGCTACTCACCCAGACCTTGGAAGCTGCTCACCCTTTCCAATGCTGACTCCTCCATGAGGACTGGTATGTATTCCACTGACTTCCCCTTACTGAAGTCCACAATCAATTTCTTGGTTGAGCTGACGTTGAGTGAAAAGTTGTTGTGACACCACTCAATCAGACAAACTATCTTGCTCGGTGTACGCCTCACCGTCACTGACAGTGCAGTCATCGGCGAATTTATAAATAGTGTTTGAGCTGCCTCTCGGCCCACAGTAATGAGGGTAGAGAGCGCAGAACAAAGGACTAAGTATGCATCCTTCAAGTTCACTTTGTTTATTATCAGTGAGGAGGAGAGGTTATTACAGATCCCACTGACTGTGGTCTCCAAATGAGCACGCCTGTCATGTTTGTAACTTCAGAACCTTAAACTTATTGGAAGAAAAACAGGAGAGCCGGGATTGCAAATCTAAGGCTGCTCTTTAAGTGAGGCATACACGAATCATGTGGTAGCATAATGAACGTATGCTTACATATAATGAATTATTTAAATGAACAAGAATGCTTAAACAATATGTAAGATAACTGAAATATTAAACACACAGCAACATCAAGGATCCTGTATCAGTAGAGACCTAGTTTTTGATTAGTCATGTAAGGATGATGATGTTAAATGCCAAGCTGTAATTGATTATCAGCAGCCTGATGTGTTGTCCAGGGGCTCTAAAGCAAAGTGGAGAGACAGTGAGATTGCATCTTCTGTATATCTATTGTGGTAACAGGCAAACTGCATGGATCCAATTTCCTGCTCAGGCAGGAGTTAAATCTAGCCTACCCCCAACCTCTCAAACCACTTCATCGCAGTAGAAGTGAGTGCTACCGGGTGATAATTGTTGAGGCAGCTCACCCAGCTCTTCTTAGGTACTGGTAAAATTGATACCTTTTTGAAGCAGATAGAAACTTCTGACTGCAGCAGTGAGGGTTTGAAGATGTCCTGGAACACTCCGTCAGATTGGTCGTCAGAGGTTTTCAATATCCTACCAGGCTTTGTGGTGGCCTGACGCTTTGCAAGGGTTCACGCTCATGAAGAAAGTTCTGATCTCGGTCTCCACAACAGACATCACAGGGTTACCATGTACTCTGGGGACTGGCATAGGTTTAGATTTATTCTCCTTATCGAAGTGTGTATAAAAGACATTAGGCTCATTGGGAAAGAGCCATTTATGCTGTTGGGTATTCCCTTATAAGAGGTAATGGCATGTAAACCCCTGCCACAGCTGATGAGCATCTGATTGTGTTTCTAACTGCACACAAAATTGCCTTTTTGCTCCCACAATACATTCCATAGATTGTAACTGGACTTCTTGCAGGGTTCTGGATTACAAGTGTAGAACTCCACAGATCTAAGCCTTGAGAAGGCAGCGAATCTCCCGTTCTTGAAAGCACACACTCACCCATGCAGATCTTGATGAAGTGATGATTGGGGCATATACATTCAGATCTGAAGATGAATCCCTGAATATTGTCCAGTCCGCTGATTCCAACAGCACTTTAAATGCAGCTCTACCTCCCTTCGTGATCCTCACCACTGGTGCTGTGGTTCTCAGTCTTTGCCTACATGCCAGGAGTAGATGTACAGCCAGGTGATCGGACTTTCTAAAATGCGGGCATAGATTGGCACAACAAGCCATGTATGACATCCATGCAGATCATTTCAAACCATAAGTACATTGAGGTAGTACAAAGGAAAAGCAATAACCGAATGCAGAATATAGTGCTACAGTTACAGAAAAAAACGTAGAGCAGATAAGCAATAAAGTGCAAGGGTCAAGATGAGATATATTGTGGGGTCAAGATTTCATCATTAACATGAAGAGCTCCTTTCAGGAGTTTTATAACAGCAAGATAAAAGCTTTCTTTGAGCCTAATGGTGCATGCCTATTAGAATAGTTACATGTAAAATTACATAGAACATAGAAATCTACAGCACGTTACAAGCCCTTCAGCCCACAATGTTGTGCCTACTGTAGCAATTGCCTAGAATTACCCTACCTCATAGCTTTCTATTTTTCTAAGTTCCATGTACCTAGCTGAGAGTCTCTTAAAAGACCCTATCGTATCCACCTCTATCACCGTCACTTGCAGTGCATTCCATACACCCACCAATCTCTGTGTGAAAAACTTAACCCTGGCATAGCCCTTGTACCTATTTTCAAACTATGTCCCCTCATGTTAGCTATTTCAGCCCTGTGAAAAAACCTCTGGCTATCCCCCTGATCAATGCCTCTCATCATCTTATACACCTCTATCAGGTCACTCCTCATCCTCCACTACTCCAAGGCGAAAAGGCCAAGTTCACTCGACCTATTCTCATAAGGTACACTCTCCAATCCAGGCAACATCCTTGTAAATCTCCTCTGCATTCTCTCTATAATATCCACATCTTTCCTGTAGTGAGTTGACCAGAACTGAACACAGTACTCCAAGTGGGGTCTAACTAAGTTCTTATATAGCTGTAACATTACCTCATGGCTCTTGATTTCAATCCCACGGTTGATGAAGGCCATCACACCATATACCTTCTTAACAACACTGTCAACCTCCGCAGCAGCTTTGAGTGTCTTATGGACGTGGACTCCAAGATCTCACTGATCCTCTACACTGCCAGAAGTTTTATGATTATTATTATATTCTGTCTTCAAATTTGACCTACCGAAATGAACTACTTCACACTTAATCTGGGATGAACCCAATCTGCCACTTCTCAGCTCCAGTTCTGCATCCTATCGATGTCACGCTGTAACCTCTGACAACCCTCCAGACTATCCACAACACCCCCAACCTTTGTGTCATCATCAAACTTACTAACCCACCCTTCTGCTTCTTCATCCAGGTCACTTATAAAAATCACAAAGAGGAGGGGTCCCAGAACAGATCCCTGCAGAACAGCACTGGTCATAATCCTCCATGCAGTATATGAACAATCTACAATGTGGGCAGGCCAATTCTGGATCCACAAAGCAAGGTCTCCTTGGATCCCATGCCTCCTTACTTTCTGAATCAACGTTGCAAGGGGAACCTTATCAAATGCCATTCTGAAATCCATATACACTCCATCCACTGCTCTACCTTCATCAATGTGTTTTGTTATATTTTCAAAGAATTTAATCAGGTTTGTAAGGCATGACCTGCCCTTGACAAGGCCTTGCTGACTATCCCTACTCAGATAATGTCTCTCCAAATGCTCATAAATCCTGCCTCTCTGGATCTTCTCCAACAACTTGCCCACTACTGAAGTAAGACTCACCGGCCCAAAGATTTTCTGGGTTGTCTCTACTCCCTTTCTTGAACAAGGGAACAACATTTTCAATCTTCCAATCCTCTAGTATTTCTCCCGTCCCTATTGATGATGCAAAGATCTTCGCCAGAGGCTCAGTAATCTCCTCCCATGCTTCCCACAAGAGCCTGGGGTGTATCTTGTCTGGTCTCGGAGACTTATCTAACTCCAGCACATCCTCTTTCTTAATGTCCATTACTTAAAATATTAATTGAAATCTCATTCTTCCTTTCTTCCTCTTGCAATTTCCATGTTTCTTTTGAACACATTAATTAATGGATACCTTATATGTGTGACTCCTAATTTAAGACTGGCACCAAAGTGGAAGTAGCTTCACTATGTCTGCTCTGTGAAATACCTTCATAATAAATTAGCCTTTCATGATTCTGATATATTTTTTAAAAACTTATTCTGCTTCTAATCTTATAATATAGAGACCAGACTTAGTACAGTTCCATGTTTGTAATAAACTTAACATTTTATTAGTAATATTCTTTTGGAAATGACTCCTGATGTTTTGTTAAAATACTTCTGCATCTCTATGCTTCTTCATCCTATACTCTTATTTTCCAAAGCTTATTCCTCCTTCCAAAAGAAGACACACCACAAATCTATTTTCATCTATTATTCATGCTTAATTAATACAAAATTACTCCGACATTGCATTTTGTATTTGCATGTTATCCTTTAACATTCATAAATATTCTAAGTTGTGAATGTTACTAAATATTGATAATATTAACCGTAATCCAATTTGGTTTCATATAAAAATTATAAAAAGAAAAATGTACTTAACCACTTCTGAAAATGATACTAAGCAAAATTTGTTACCTTGTCAGCTGAATATTAAGGCATATCACCTAAAGCTTGGTCAATATGCTAGTTCTAAATTAAGAGATGAAACAGATAGCTAAACTGGTTTAGGAATAAAATTAAAGGCACATTTGGAAGGTTCAGGAATGACTGATGGAGCTACAATTGGCAGATTGTCGCCTCTTGAATGATTCTGAGAGATTGCAGAGATGGTGATGGGAGGATTTGGAGAACAGGATACAAGGCAAGCTGCTTACTTGTGAGCCCACTCACACATAAATGATAGGCAAGTTGTGCCGTGGGTCACAGAATTGAGCAGCGGGTTGAACACAGACATCTCGATGGGGTCCAGGAAGATGCACCAAACCAAATACAAGTTGTTGAAGTAAGAACAGAGACTATTGGAAATACTCACAATAGGCCAGGTAATATCTTTGGAGGATGACAGTGCTATTGTTTCCTAAACATGGAAAATTTGAGGAACTCTGAAAGGTTTGAGAGGATTTGAGAGAAAAGAGTATTTGAGAGTGGAGAAGGAAGGAAAAGAATGACTCTTGGAACATATGGTCAAGGAGAGAAAGAAAGGAATTTTTAAAATAACAGAAATGAAAATGGTAGTCTCAGGTTCAAATTGGGCAATTAAAATACACATCTAAATGGAAACAATTAAAACATTGATCTTATGAATTAATGTATATTTTGACCCTTACAGGTCAAGCTTCCTTTGGTGTTAAGTACTAAGTGTGATGTTTTGTTCCCTTTGGCAAAAAAAGTCCATGTGCAATGCTACCGGTATATAGTGTGTAATGTAGGTGAGCGAAAAGAAGACGCCGTGCACAATAAAAAAGCACCCGCAGGACTCATAGTGAGTGAAGTATCCAAGAGGAGAGAACAAGACAATTAAATAAAACAAATAAGAGAGAGAGAGATGGACAAGACTAGTTAACTTTCCTGGAACGAGATTTTGTTTGAAAATGGCAATGATGATCGGAAGTATAGGGCCTTATGACGGAATGACAGAGCAATGGAATTCATATGGGGAAAGATTTGAATATTTTGCACTGGCAAATCAAATTTCCATTGATATTTATGTTCTAACTTCTCTTACTGTGATGGGTGCAAAAATATTTAATTTAATGTCTAGTGCAACCTGCTAAATCTTGAGATAAGCCTTATGAGGACATAGTTAAAGTCTTAAAAGACTACTATTCATCTAAAACTTTGATTATTGGTGAGAGGTTTAGATTTCATAAAAGGAATCAAGAGTAAGGCAAGCCCATTTCACAGTTTGTGGTGGTGCTGAAGCAATTGTTTGAACATTGATTTTGGGCAGTTGCTGAATGAGATGTTACGTTATAGACCTGTATGCGTAGTGACGCAAGTAACATTACAGAAAGAAATTGAGATTAGTATATCTATGGAGATGGCAGCTAAAGAAGCACATCATCCCAAGTTCATTAAGTTTCTACTGAAACTTGTGGAAAAACTGGACATTCAGCAAAAAAAATGCGTTTATAAGTATTTAGATTGCTGAAGCTGTGGCAAAAAGAAACACATTGAATGCACCCGTAAAAGTAAAAAAAAGACACTGTTAACTAAAACACTGTAATAAAGAAAAAAGTAGCTTTTGGAAAATATGGAGCATACTGAAGACGCACTGCGTGACTCTCGCTCATGAAGAACCTGAGACTTGCTGGTCTGGAACCAAGGATCCCAAATCCTGTTTCACAACTTGGAAACTACTTTGCTCCTATTCCATCTCAAGATAATAAGGAGATTAATAAAAAAGTTAATATTTTAGAAAAGCAAGTGTGGATGTGAAACCACTGCTGTCCACTCTCACTACCAACAAGGAGAAACTAAAGGGAGTTCGCAGACTGGAGCGGATTGTCTGTGATAGAGGTGGAAGCTGAACTGAAAGATCTTAAAATGGAATCTGACAGAAAGCTTACCACTCTGTTCATAGTGGAAGATCTGGGACAGACTCTAACTGTATCATCTGGTCCTCAACAAATACAAAGAAAATTACACATATGTGACTGCTTTCACTAAGCTAGTTCACAGTACGAAGGCAAATGCCTTTGCATTTGCAATCAAAGCCCCCTGTAATTCTATTGACCCCTATAACGCTGCCTCCATCTCCAGATATTCTAGGTGACCTGCTTGGCTGGCAGAATCATCACATAGCAGTCCTTAATCAGCAAGGGCATTCAATCCCCCATCACCCGTGCTTTCTGAGGTGCCCCTACTGACATTGCTGTCCACAAGGCAAGAACTACACATCCACCACCATGAGATAAAATGACTTTGGCATCACCCACCCCCAGGTCACTGGTACTCTCACAGGAACAGGGAACATCTACCCTGGTTTCTGTTTTGTCTTGCCCTCCTAATGTCATGGTCCGGTCTGTGAAGTCTGCATTCTCTTCACGGTCTGGTCCATCAAACCTTGCTCCAGGTTTTCCTGGCTACCCTGTTTCTGTTCCTGTTGAGCACTAATTGAGGCAGCTGATTCTCGTTGGGGCTGGATGCATAAATACCTCCAGAGAGCAGGGCGTGGCTGCTGGATTATTCTTGTCCTTACTCCTTGTATCCTTTCCCCTGCCTTCTGTTTCCTCGCCTGAAGCCCTGGCTTGTCTTGCCGGTAACTCTCGCCTGGCCTGTAGTCTTGTCTTGGAGCCACCCTGTACCTAGCTCCCTTCCTGTCCCTTGCCTCCGCCGGGTAATTCAGGCTGTCTTGCTGTTACCCTGCGGTTGGTTCTGTCCCTTTCTATCCCTTGCCTCCGTCGGGTAAGCCAGGCCGTCTTGCTGTTACCTGCGGTTGGTTCTGTCCCTTCCTGTCCCTTGGCTCCGTTGGGTGGAGATCCGTGCCCGGCCCAGGAGTACTGCACCTTGCCCAGGAGGAGCTTCAAGACCCCAAGCCTCAACCCTCTGGTCTCAAGCCTCGCCTCAAGTCTCTGGTCTCCAGCCTCGCCTCAAGTCTCCGGTCTCCAGCCTCGCCTCAAGTCTCTGGTCTCCAGCCTCACCTCAAGCCTCCGGTCTCAAGCCTCGCCTCAAGCCTCTGGTCTCCAGCCTCGCCTCAAGTCTCCGGTCTCCAGCCTCGCCTCAAGTCTCTGGTCTCCAGCCTCGCCTCAAGCCTCCAGTCTCAAGCCTCCAGTCTCAAGCCTCTGGTCTCCAGCCTCGCCTCAAGCCTCCGGTCTCCAGCCTCACCTCAAGCCTCCGGTCTCAAGCCTCGCCTCAAGCCTCTGGTCTCCAGCCTCGCCTCAAGTCTCTGGGCTCCTAGCTCTCTTATCCAGTCCTGTTCCGAGTTCCCGGTTTTCGTGTCTATGTCCTAGCCCTCACCCTGTATCCTAGTCCTGTCCCTAGTACTTCAGTGTCTGGGTGGGGCATTAGCGGAAGTTAGAGAAGTCGATGTTCATGCCATCAGGTTGGAGGCTACCCAGACGGAATATAAGGTGTTGTTCTTCCAACCTGAGTGTGGCTTCATCTTTACAGTAGAGGAGGCCATGGATAGACATGTCAGAATGAGAATGGGATGTGGAATTAAAATGTGTGGCCACTGGGAGATCCTGCTTTCTCTGGCGGACAGAGCGTAGATGTTCAGCAAAGCGGTCTCCCAGTCTGCGTCGGGTCTCACCAATATATAGAAGACCACATCGGGAGCACCAGGCGCAGTATATCACCCCAGCCGACTCACAGGTGAAGTGTCGCCTCACCTGGAAGGACTGTCTGGGGCCCTGAATGGTGGTAAGGGAGGAAGTGTAAGGGAATGTGTAGCACTTGTTCTGCTTACAAGAATAAGTGCCAGGAGGGAGATCAGTGGTGAGGGATGGGGGGAGGGGACGAATGGACAAGGGAGTTGTGTAAGGAGTGATCCCTGCGGAAAGCAGAGAGGGGGGGAAGGAAAGATGTGCTTAGTGGTGGGATCCCGTTGGAGGTGGCAGAAGTTACGGAGAATAATATGTTGGACCCGGAGGCTGGTGGGGTGGTAGGTGAGGACCAGGGGAACCCTATTCCTAGTGGGGTGGCGGGAGGATGGAGTGAGAGCAGATGTGCGTGAAATGGGGGAGATGCGTTTGAGAGCAGAGTTGATGGTGGAGGAAGGGAAGCCCCTTTCTTTAAAAAAGGAGGACATCTCTCTCGTCCTGGAATGAAAAGCCTCATCCTGAGAGCAGATGCGGCGGAGACGGAGGAATTGTGAGAAGGGGATGGCATTTTTGCAAGAGACAGGGTGAGAAGAGGAATAGTCCAGATAGCTGTGAGAGTCAGTAGGCTTATAGTAGACATCAGTGGATAAGCTGTCTCCAAAGATAGAGGCAGAAAGATCTAGAAAGGGGAGGGAGGTGTCGGAAATGGACCAGGTAAACTTGAGAGCAGGGTGAAAGTTGGAGGCAAAGTTAATAAAGTCAATGAGCCCAGCATGCATGCAGGAAGCAGCGCCAATGCAGTCGTCGATGTAGTGAAGGAAAAGTGGGGGACAGATACCAGAATAGGTACGGAACATAGATGGTTCCACAAAGCCAACAAAAAGGCAGGCATAGCTAGGACCCATACGGGTGCCCATAGCTACATCTTTAGTTTGGAGGAAGTGGGAGGAGCCAAAGGAGAAATTATTAAGAGTAAGGACTAATTCCGCTAGACGGAGCAGAGTGACGGTAGAGGGGAACTGGTTAGGTCTGGAATCCAAAAAGAAGCGAAGAGCTTTGAGACCCTGATGGGGGATGGAAGTATATAGGGACTGGACATCCATGCTGAAAATAAAGCAGTGGGGGCCAGGGAACCTGAAATCATTGAAAAGTTTAAGAGTGTGAAAAATGTCACGAACATAGGTAGGAAGGGATTGAACAAAGGGGGATAAAACCGTATCGAGGTATGCAGAAACGAGTTCGGTGGGGCAGGAGCAAGCTGAGACAATAGGTCTGCCAGGACAGGCAGGTTTGTGAATCTTGGGTAGGAGGTAGTGTTACGTACCCCGTAACTGGGTTGCCAAACCAGCAGAAATGGACCACTCAGTTGGAGTCTGGATTACTGGAACTAAGGAAGTTTTATTAAAGAAATAAGCAACACAGTACTCTAATAAAAAGGATATAAATGCAACAGTTTAGCAATGATAAAATATACATGTACACAGAACTAGGATAATAGGATCAATCAAGCTCTATCGCAGTCTAGGGGTAAATGATCAGTTTCAAGTGACGCAAAGTTCAGTTCAGTTCACAGTAATCGCTGTTGTGCCGTTGGGGCGGGGAGAAGAGAGAGAGCGAAAGTGAATGAATATTCAAAACGGATTCCACACAGACCTTTGATATTCCTCGCAGTTAGCTTTCGGGCGAGCCCTTTGTAATGTCTTCTGAGGTCACCGACTGTGACCCCTCCGTTCCAGACACGATCGTTCTTCTGTGGTGAACCCGGCACCCAGGCAAGGGCGGACACACACATCAGGTTCCCGCCCAACCGTATCTTTCCACCCTGTGCGTCTATGGCTGGTCCCGCGACCAGACCTCCAAAACTACTCCCACCAAGTTGTGGGGGCACACCGCTTCCAGGGTCTCGTTACCTCGTGGTGTCGTGTGTCTGTTGCCTTAGCGAACCTGTCCCTTTTTATCCCCCTGCTGGGGTATCGCCTGTCCATCAAACTTCAAACAGTTCAGGGTTCAAAGCCACCGGTCTCTGACGATACTCGGAACCGTGTCTCCTTTCGGTAATCTCTCTCGTCTCTCTCTTATTAGCACCTTGCATGTTCCCCCATTGTCCTCTTATCGGCATCAATCTTCTGATAACTGGTTCTTTTGTCACAGTAGAAACAGGAAGTGCAAGGTTTGGGAACTATAAGGTTGGTAGCAGTGGATGGGAGGTTCCTTGAGCAGATAAAGTCGGTGATGGTGTAGGAGACAATGGCCTGGTGCTCCTTAGTGGGGTCACGATCGAGGGGCAAATAGGAGGAGGTATCCGCGAGTTGTCACAGTTGTTATATTCCGTCTGGGTAGCCTCCAACCTGATGGCATGAACATTGACTTCTCTAACTTCCGCTAATGCCCCACCTCGCCCTCGTACCCCATCCGTTATTTATTTTTATACACACATTCTTTCTCTCACTCTCCTTTTTCTCCCTCTGTCCCTCTGACCATACCCCTTGCCCATCCTCTGGTTCCCCCCCACTTGTCTTTCTCCCTGGGCCTCCTGTCCCATGATCCTCTCATATCCCTTTTGCCAATCGCCTGTCCAGCTCTTGGCTCCATCCCTCCCCCTCCTGTCTTCTCCTATCATTTTGGATCTCCCCCTCCCCCTCCCACTTTCAAATCTCTTACTAGCTCTTCCTTCAGTTAGTCCTGACGAAGGGTCTCGGCCTGAAACGTCAACGGTACCTCTTCCTAGAGATGCTGCCTGGCCTGCTGTGTTCACCAGCAACTTTGATGTGTGTTGCTTGAATTTCCAGCATCTGCAGAATTCCTGTTGTTTGGTTTTGAATTCCCTTTTTTTTTCTCTCGGTCATTGAAAATGTAACAGAGCAACAATTAAGTAACAGGATAGGAATTGTTCTCTGAAAAGTCTTTTACTCTTTTTTTTACCCTATTCTGCTCCTCACCCAACTTCCTCAGTGGATAAGCTATGTCTTTAGGGGAAATTACACAATACTTTTTTTTTAACATTCTGCCGAAATCTGCCAAATGGTCTTACCTCTGCTCTTTATTTTGCAAGATCATTCTGTAACTAACTCCCAGGCTGAACCAATAAAAAGTGGATCCTAGACTTCATTGCCCAGTTTTATCAGTTGTTATGCTTACACACAGATCTGTTTATGTCTGCATTTTCTGAGCTGAGATGTTATTATTGTCTTGCCTTGTACAGATAGACCTGAGGCATGGTTCTAAAAATGTCTGTTGGTGCTTGGTGATGTCCTGAACACTCAGACTGGGGAAACAGCACTTAATTAAAAAGTCTTTCTTAAGGGAGAGAGACTGAATCCTTTAGAACACCAACTCTTATGCATGGACAAGGAATTAATTCAGGATTTTGAATGGTGAAGGCAATATACGTGGCGGGATAGATTACTGATGGACAATTCCTTTAGTAGGATTCCAGAATTATGGGGCGTAATTTTAAAATCAGAGTCAGACAATTTAAAAGTAAAGCGTTTTGACACAGAATTCGCGATTGATGGAGAACTGAAATTTCCGCTTGTCAATTTGTCAATGGCAGAACAATAATGAAACAACTGACTTTCTTCTATTGTTGTGAAGTGCATCAAACTTTTTATAGCTTGCTTTGGTGGTGTTGTTCATGGAGATGTGACAAAGTGCATGGGTCTCAGTGCATTAAATAATTGACCCACTCCATTTTCCCCTCTTCCACTGCTTCCTTTTGTTACCTTTATCACACACTTAATATCCAGGGCTCCTTGACCCTTAACTCATTGACTTTTAATTGTCATTTTATCACTTTTGAATGACTCCTACCTGTCCAATGTAGACCTACCACTAAGTAACTGTTCCCAGTTTACATTTTCCAGGAAGGAAAATTTCTGATAATGGTAAGTAAGGTCAGAGATGGACAATTTTTCTGTGCACTTTATTACAATTTCATTTAATTGGTTTGGAACAACATTGTGGGCCAAAGGGCCTGTTTTATGTTCTTACAGTTGCGGGACGGAATTCTGATGATTCAGGAAACACAGCAGCCAAAGGTCATCTAGCAAAATATCACTGTAGTATGGACCCACTTTTTGATCTCTGCATTTCTATAATTATATCCTTCACAATATGACCCCTCTATAATCTACCAACTGGACTATCCAAGTTTTGTCAAATACCACAGACTTTTGGCTGAAAAGAGTACAGGCTTCTCTTAAGTCAGAACCTCCAATCAGAAGCTAATTGAATCGACAGGAAAGGCTATAGCTAGGATTAGATTAGTTTTGAGTTTTTTGAGTGAAGAGAGTGGCTCAGCCTGGTTGGGAGTCTGGGTTGTCCAAGGATGATCAGAATGGGAAAAATAGTTGTAGGAAGAGAATTGTAATAAGGCAAGCATGCCATATGTCTTCTTAACCGCCTTATCAACCTGTACAGCCACTTTCAGGGAGCTATGAAATTGGACCCCAAGATCCCTCTGCTCATCAAAATTATTAAGCATCTTGCACTTAACAGTGTACTGTCTCTTTACATTTGACCTATCAAAGTGCAACACCTCACATTTGGCCCGGTTACACTCCATCTACCATTTCTCCACCGCTATCTGTAACTGATCTATATCCCATTGTATTCTTTGTCAGTCATCTATACTAAACATAACAGCACCAATCTTCGTATCATCTGTAAACTTACTAACCCACCCATCTACATTTTCATTCAGGTCATTTCCATACATCACAATCAGCAGAGGTCCCAATATAAATCTCTATGGAATACCATTAATCACAAATCTCCAGCTAGAAAAGGTCCCTTTGACCACAACATTGTCTTCTCTGGGCAAGCCAGTTCTGAATTACAATGGCCAATTCACTATTGATCCCATGCATCTTAATTTTCTGGATGAGCCCAGGAGAGACCTTGTCAATGCTTTACTAAAATCCATGTAGACAACATCCAAAGTTCTACCTTCATTCATTACCCTCTTTGTCTTGTCAAAACACTCAATCAAGTTAGTAAGACATGATTTGCTCCACACAAAGCCATGCCGGTTCTCTATAATTAGGCCAAATGCTCATAAACTGAATCCCTAAGAATTCTCTTCTGTAACTTCCAGGATTATCTTTGGTTCCCTTCTTGAATAATGGAAAAACATTAGCTACTCACCATTCTTCCAGGACTTCACCTGTAGCTAGGGAGGACACAAAGATATCGGTAAAGGCCCCAGCAATCTCATCTCTTGCCTCTCTCAATAACATGGGGTATGTTCTATCAGGCCCTGAAGACTTATACAACCTAATGTCCTTTAAGAAACCGAACACTACCCCCTCCTTTATGTTGAAATGCCTTAGTATATTAATATGCTTGCACTGATCTCCTATCCTCCACACCCTTCTCCTTGGTCTATACTGATGTAAAATACTCATTTAAGGACCTCACCTACATCCTCCACATCCAAGCAAATAAACCTCTTGCAGTAAGGAGGTCCCAGTTTATATTCGGGAAGTTGAAGTCCCTCATGACAACAACCCTATTGTTTTTACACATTTCCTTTATCTGCCCTCATATCTGTTCCTCAATGCACATGTGGCTATTGGGGGAGCTGTAGTATAATCCCATCAGAGTGATTGCATCCTTCCTATTTTTGAGTTCTGTCTATATAGACTCAGTGGATGAGCATGCCATTATGTCTCCTCTGAATTCATCTGTGATATTTTCCTGATTAGTAGCACAACTCATCACCTCTTCTTATATCTCCTTCTCTATCTATTCTAAAACATCAAAACCATCGAACATCAGAATGTTAAAATCAAACTGACAATAAATTCAAAGCATGTAAGACTTACTTAAAGTTTAGAATTCTTGACCTGGTACTGCTGAAAAAGTAACTTATGTATTCAGCAATTACTACGTTCTTGCGTTACATTCTATCTTTCTAACTATTGTCAGTTCACATCTTTTATGTTCTATTGGTCACATTATTTTTCCTTAACTTCCTTCATTAATCTATCATTGACAGCTTATCCCTACAGCCCCCCAGCCTCCATTTATCAGAGATATTTGCTTTGTCCTATCCAGCCCTCCTTCATACTCTCTACAGTAGTGATCACCAGCCTTTTTAAGCCCAAGATCCCCTACTTCGACCTCAGTGAAAGGCAAGATCTACCTACTAAATCGTTTAGAGAAAAAACAGCTCAGATTGTACATCCAATTTGAGGCCTTTTATTTGGGTGAATTATATTTGAATTACACAAAATACTTTTGTCAAACTTTCAAAAGTAATTCAAACAAAAAAACACTGTAACTAGCATATCAAACAGGCCATAGCTGTCTTTCTTTAAGAATATAACAATACTTCACACCTTTAATTCTATGTTTCATTATTTAATTTTATTTCAACACGAAAAATAAATGAATAAAAATTGACTGTTGCACTCAGTGTGATGACTGGTGCTGAATACTTTCTGCTAGTTCCCTGAAATTTGGCTCATAACTACAGACAGCCAGTCTGAGACAGTCTGTGAGGTGTAGGGTTGCCAACTATCCCGTATTCCCCCCGCTAAGGTAGAATGTTCCTATGAAACCTTTCGTGCCGAAATGCTTTACACAGAAGAAGCAATTACCATTAATTTATATGGAAAAAAACGTTGAGCGTTCCCAGACCCAAAAAAAACCTACTAAATCATACCAAATAACACATAAAACTTAAAATAACACTAACATATAGTAAAAGCAGGAATGATATGATAAATACACAGCCTATATAAAGTAGAAATAATGAAAATTAAGCCAAAACTGATTCATGGGGTAAAAAAAATCAGCACGTACGAAGTAGGCACTGACTTATAGTGGTATAAAACCAACACGCATACCGCGCATTGCTCCACCCCAACAGTAGTAATTGCCACCAGTTTATGAATGGGGATGTCATTTTCACGGACATAGTTTTTTAAACTCATTGTAAATATCCTCACCTCTCGTTCTTTCCTTTAATTGCAAAAAAGTGAGGAAGTCCTCCTTTGTTGTAAAATCCTGGAAAGCCATTCTGACAAATACAACAAGCTGAGCTGTTTGCATTACATCCAGGGATTCATCGAACTGTAGTGAAAAATAGTCACATCCTCTGACGGTGACTGTACCCTTCTTGTCACTGTTGCAGGGCCAAGCAGTATATTATGTATTGTGGTTGTGATGTCGTTTTTGTTTTTAAAGCCATTAAAAACAGTCTTTGCGGTAATGACCACTGCTTCCTTGAATAAATCACCATCTGTAAAAAGCTTCTTGTGTTCAGCCAAAAGGTGACTTACATGAAATGATGCTTCAATAGCACCCTTATTTTGAGCAGGATGTTTTGTGGAAAACGATTGCTGGGCCTTCAACCCCGATTTCAGCTCAACTTTCCTGGCACAAATTGCGCTCTTTAGGGGGTAGGTGTCTTTAAATTTCTGGTGGTTGGTGTTGTGGTGCCGCGCCAGATTCCCTCTTTTAGTCAGTGCTTGTGTTTGGTGGCACAACGTACATACACACTTGTCTTTCACCAAGGTAAATAGAAATTCCTCTTCCCATTCTGGATGGAATTTGTACGTTTTTGCCTTCTTTCGTGGAGCCTCCGCCATGCTATCAGGATATCACGAGCGATTGCCAATTGCATCGCCTCTGATCTGAGCCGACATTTACGTGCTGGGTAGCACCTAATTAATTAGCTTGTTTATTTCGGCTTTTTTTCTTAAAGATGTGCTGTGTGCGTCCCGACTACCGCTGCACCCCCGCATGCTTCGCGGCCCGGAGGTTGGGGACCACTGCCGTACATTGATGTTTGCGACAGTCTGTACTGTTACCTAATCTGATTGGTCACTTTGATGCAGCACAGGCTACGCTGAAAACGTGGTGCATGGCGGGGGAACTATACACATGCGTACTGGGCAGAAAGAACAGAATTAAACCCCGGCAACCCGGAAACAATCTCTCTTAACCCATCTGTTACTCTTTTTTATGCACACATTCTTTCTCTCACTCTCCTTTTTCTCCCTCTGTCCCTCTGAATATACCTCTTGCCCATCCTCTGGGTCACCCCCCCCTTGTCTTTCTTCCCGGACCTCCTGTCCCATGATCCTCTCGTATCCCCTTTTGCCTATCACCTGTCCAGCTCTCGGTTCTATCCCTCCCCCTCCTGTCTTCTCCTATCATTTTGCATCTCCCCCTCCCCCTCCAGCTTTCAAATCCCTTACTCACTCTTCCTTCAGTTAGTCCTGACGAAGGGTCTCGGCCTGAAACGTCGACTGCGCCTCTTCCTATAGATGCTGCTTGGCCTGCTGCGTTCACCAGCAACTTTGATGTGTGTTGCTTGAATTTCCAGCATCTGCAGAATTCCTGTTGTTTGCGTTTCTCTTAACAGCTTTTTAGCGAAAATATTGCTATATTACTGTTATGCTAATTAGTATTACTTACTTTTATAATGCTTACATTACAACAGTATTTGTGTATTTATTTTTGATTTTTCTTCGGGATCTACTGGGAAAGTCTCAAAGGTCGACCAGTCGATCGCGATCGACGGGTTGGCGACCCCTACTCTACAGCTTAAAACAAACTTATTTTCTCTCTTTCCCAGTTCTGATGAAGGGACTCTGACCTGAAACATCGACTCTTTCCAAAGATGCTGCCGGACCTTCTGAGTGGTTCCAGCAATTTTTGTTTTTATTTCAGATTTTCAGCATCAACAGTTTCTTGATTTTCAATTATATGTCATATTTGTTGCTCACTTCCTGCCGTTGACCATGTCTGGCAGCAATACCAATAAGATGCAGCTTAGTCTGTAATGGTCCTATCTATAATGTATGGATCTATTTCTTCTAGTGCAATGGTTCCCCTTAGCACTACTTATTGACTGATAACTTATCGTGCACAGTGATCTGTTGCTCTCTCGCTGCAAAGTGAATATACCAGTTAACCTCACCTCTGCGTGTGTGTTTTATATTAATTGATATGTAGTTGTACAGACACAATAAATTGGCGACGAGTACGAACCTGAATGTCAGCGAAAATCACCAACTGCACAGACAGTTACGAGACGACAGAATTCGGAGAAAGGGAATGAGACAGTGAGAGGAAAGAGTGAATTGGTACAGAGAAGGCCATCACAGACACTAACAAAAGGATGCGTGAGTAATAGTGCATGGTACACAGTGGGAGATAGACAACTAGCAAAGTTAAAGTGAAAGTAAAGTGACGATGACCTTAGTCGGGAAAGTTGACAAACTTGATAGTGCTAATAAGGACTGGGAATCATATATGAAGAGGGTTGAACTGTATTGTAATGCAAACGACATGGCTGAGGAAAGGAACTAAATGGTTGCTAAAATGTAAAAGTTTTTATGCAACTTTGTATCTCCTGAAAAGCTAGCAAACAAGACATTCGCCAAAATTGTTGCAATTTTATAAAATCACTTGAGCCCTAAACCACTAGTGATAGCTGAGAGATTTAGATTTCACAAAAAGAACTAGTCAAAGGATGAAAACATTTCTGAAATCATTGCAGAACAGTGCAAACTTTTTGAGTAGTTTGACTTTCTGATGCTTGAAGGGATAAGGTTTTGTGTTGCATGTATCGTCAAAGCACTCGGAAGAGGTTACTGTCAGAAAGAGACTTGGCTTTAGACTGCAGCAAAGGATGCGGTAGAACTCCAGAAAAAAAGTTTAGAATGTGAAATGCACAAAATGTCCCTGGATGGTGCAAAGCACCAAAAATGTTACCAAAGTGGCAATTCCTCCCATGATGCAAATGATCATTGGTTCAAAGAAAAAGTTTGCAGAAAATGTCACAGATAAGGTCAACTGTAACAAAAAACAATTTCCCCTGGGATCAATAAAGTATGACTATGACTATGACATAGGGTGTGAAAGTCAGACAAAAAGCTCAACCAACGAGAAAAACACTCAGAGTGAAAGTTTTAAACACAAATCGAAACAAATGCACAAACTGAATGATTGTGGAACTGAATTAGACAACACAGAGTCTGACAAAGGCAAGCTATCATGCCTAGAACTGCATAGTATTACTGAAGCAGATCACAAACTCATATGGTTCACAATAGATGTGTCTGGTGTAAAATTGAAAATGGAGCTTGATATAGGGTCATCTTTGTCTATAATTTCGCGGCTGACTATAACAGTCTGCTTTCTAAGCTACCATTAGAAAATATCTTAGTGATGCTAAAGATCTACACAAGCAAACAAGTGTCTCCCAAAGGCAAAGTGAAAGTAAGTGTGACGTATGGAACACAGCAGTCAGAGCTTTATGTGTTGAAAAGTGGAGGGCCAGCACTTTTCGGACATGAATGGTTGAAAAAAATCAACAGGCAACTGCAGCCCAAATGATAGCACTAACCAGAGACTGCTTAATGCTAATGAGACAGTGTTTCAGAAAGGTATTGGTAAACACAAAGGCATGAAGGCCAGAATTGAACTGGATGAAGCAGCAACACCAAACTTCATTAAAGTGCGTCCAGTGCCCTACGCACTAAAGTGAATGCTGAACTTCAGAGCCTTGAGGCATCTGGCATTCTCTCCAATTCTCTCCAATTGTTGCAATCACTCTCCAAAGTGATTGGGCCATGCCAATTGATCTGGTGATCAAGAAAGGGAAGTTCTGAGCTGTTCGCATATGTGGGGACTTCAAAGTGAGCATCAACCTTGTGCTGTATACTGTGTAGTATCCCCTGCCACAGATAGAAAATATTTTTGCATCATTAGCAAGCAGGGAGAGGTTTTCAAAGATTGACTTGTCACAAGCCTATCTGCAAATGAAGATTGAGGAGACAAGCAGGAAGTTCCTCACGATCAACACTCACAAGGGAATGTTCCAGTATAATCGTCTTGTCTCTGGTGTTACATCAGATCCAGATATTTGGCAAAGAGCAATGGACCAAGTGCTCGAAGAAATCCCAGGAACACAACGTTACCTTGGTGACTTCATTGTGACTGGCAAAAATGATGAAGAGCCTCTCCAGGCCATTGGTAAAGTGCTTACCAGGCTGAGTGAGTATGGTCTGTGTGTACAGAGGGAGAAATTTGAGTTTTTCAAGAGTGAAATTGCATATTCTGGACCTGTCATTGAAAAGCATGGCTTACACCAGAGACAAGAGAAGACTGAAGCAGTGCTACAGGCACCCAAACCAGAAAATGTGTCACAACTCAGGTCATACTTGCGTCTTGTAAACTACTACCACCAGTTTCTGCCAAATGTCGCTACAGTGTTGCATCCATTGAACGCACTATTGCAGACAGAAGCAAAATGGAAATGGTCAGAAAGCTGTGAAAGAACATTCAAGGAAACAAAGAGACTAATAACATCAGATGAACTGCTTACCCATTATGACACATCCTTGCCCATCAGACTGGCATGGGATGCGTCCCCTTATGGCATCGGAGCCATTTTGTCATACACAATGAAATATGGATCTGAATGTCCCATTGCATTTGCTTTAAGATCACTGACAAGCGCAGAACACAACTACGCACAGAACGACCAAGAAGCCCTTAGTTAGGTATGGGGAATAAAGAAGTTCCACCACTACCTCTACAGACAAATTTTTACTCTAGTGACAGACCACCAGCCCCTTGTGATGTCTGCTACTCAGTTGCAGTGTTGGGCACTTTTCCTAGGAGCCCACTCTTATTTCATAGAGTTGAAGGGTAGAAATCAACAGAGCAATGCTGGTGGCTTGTCACGTCTTCCACTGTCGGCAACTGAAGAAGAGAAGTCTTCATACTGCGACTCAGCAGAAGTGTCCCACACTGCATTGGAGGACCAGTTGCCAGTAATAAATTCTGAAATTCAAAGAGAAACAAGGAATGACTCAACTTTCTCAAGATTCTATGACATCACTTTGCAAGGATGGCCAGCTCATGGTAATCCTATGTTTCCAGAGGTCTCAGTCTGGCAAGGCCAACTGTCTGTATGTCAGAGAACATTGAAGTGTGGATCTCGTGTTGTGGTTCCCTCTAAACTGCACACCAGAGTGTTAGAGAATCTGCATGAAGAAAACCTGGGTACAGTCAAGATGAAGAGCCTGGCCTGGAGTTATGTGTGGTGATGGGAATAGATAGACAGATTGAAGACTTGGCCAAAAGCTTTTTGTGATGCCATAAGGTTCAAAATGCACCCCACAGGCACCGTTACACCCATGGGAGTGGCCGTCTTCACCATGGTAAAGAGTGCATATTGACTCTGCTAGGCCATTCATGGACTCCATGTTACTGATTGCTGTGGATGCTCATTTGAAATGGCCTAAGGTGATAACAATGAAGTCAACCACCTCAGCAAAGACTGTTTCTGCTCTGAGGACTATCGTCTCCAGAAATGACTTACCTGAACAAATTAAGAGTGACAATGGACCACAATACACATCAGAAGAGTTCAGACTGTTCATGAAGAAAAATGGCATCAAACATTTCAAGTAATCTCCTCTCCACCCAGCAACAAAAGGGTTAGCTGAAAGGTTTGTTCAAACCTTCAAGAAGTTCTTTAAAGCGATGGAGAAGGAACACATCTTGCCACAGCACAAAGTGGACGACCTCCTTTTTGTGTATGAGAACTCTGTTCATGCGATGACAAATCAAACACCTATTCATGAGCAGGAATCTGAGACCTCGCATAGACCTTCTGAAACCAGACCTACGGAGGGAAGTGCAGAATAAACTATTCAGCCAGTAGGCAAGTAAACAGCAAGGAGCTTCAAGGTTGAACAGGAAGTCCTGGTGCGTGATTACTGAGAAGACAAGCTCGAACTACACCATCAAGTTCACCGATGACACGACCATGGTGGGTCTCATTAGCAAGAACGATGAGTCAGCATACAGAGAGAAGGTGCAGTGGCTAATGGACTGGTGCAGAGCCAACAAACTGTCTCTGAATGTGAACAAAACAAAAGAGATGGTTGTTGACTTCAGGAGGACACAGAACGACCACTCTCTGCTGAACATCGACAACTCCTCCGTAGAGATTGTTAAGAGCACCAGATTTCTTGGTGTTCACCTGGCGGAGAATCTCAACTGGTCCCTCAACACCAGCTCCATAGCAAAGAAGGCCCAGCAGCTTCTCTACTTCCTGCGAAGGCTGAGGAAAGTCCATCTCCCACTCCCCATCCTCACCACATTCTAAAGAGGTTGTGTTGAGAGCATCCTGAGCGGCTGCATCACTGCCTGGTTCGGAAATTGCACCATCTCGGATCACAAGACCCTGCAGCGGATAGTGAGGTCAGCTGAGAAGATCATCAGGGTCTCTCTTCCAGCCATTGCAGACATTTACACCACACGCTGCATCTGTAAAGCAAACAGCATTATGAAGGACCCCACGCACCCCTCATACTAACTCTTCTCCCTCCTGCCATCTGGCAAAAGGCACTGAAGTATTCGGGCTCTCACGACCAGATTATGGAACAGTTTCTTCTCCCAAGACATCAGAATCCTCAATACCCAGAGCCTGGACTGACAACAACCTACTGCCCTCTACTGTGCCTATTGTCTTGTTTATTATTTATTGTAATGCCTGCACTGTTTTGTGCATTTTATGCAGTCCTGCGTAGGTCTGGTGTAGTTTTGTGTTGTTTTACGTAGTTCAGTGTAGTGTTTCTATTGTTCATGTAGCACCATGGTCCTCAAAAACATTGTCTCATTTTTACTGTGTATACTGTCCCAGCAGCTATGGTCGAAATGACACGACTTGACTTGACTTGACAAGTGGACACCTAGTAGGATAGCTACAAGAACGGGACCACTAATGTACACATTGGATGTTGGAGATCACACATGGAGATGTCATATGGACCAGACACTGGATGCTCAGCTGAAGAACACACCCAAGTTGATTGCATCCAACAAGACAGTCACATTACAGTTACTGGACGTACCTCTCAGTGATGATCATGTCACTGACAGCAAGGTGACACGTGCACCAGAGAAAGCTGTCTTTGACAAGACACCGACCAAACCTGATGCCACCCCACAGGTCCAGAGACGCTATCTAGAAAGAAACAGAGCATCACCCAAAAGACTGAATCTTTAGGGGTTTGGTTTTTGCTATAGTCGCAATAGGGCAGGAAGCTTGTCGAATCCGAGTAGGATTCGTAAAATTTTAAAGAAAAAAACAGAAGACTGAATCTTTAGTATAGTGAAGTTAGTTATGGACTGTATTGTGAAAGCATGTTTATTTGAATATGGTTTGTAAAAGGGAAATTGAATGTTTTGTTACATATACAATTCTATGTTACATCAGTGGGGGAAGTGTAATGCACGGATCTGTTTCTTTTAGCACAATGACTCCTTTTAGTACAATTGTGATTGTAGTTGTTCTTGTTGTTGCTTTCCATGCCTTGTGGCATCGGGTGGCAACCTTACCGCTTCTTCAGCAGTTTTGTCTGTTTTTTTTAACAAGACCACGTTGCTAGCTCAGTGCAAGAATGCAAGGAGCCAGCTGGATTTGAACCCGGGACCACTTGGCTTGAAGCCTGGTGCAGATGACGCAGCACCACTGGCCAGTATCCAGTCATTAGGCTAGGTTTAAATACGTGGCTTGCTGGGTGGTGCAGATTGTTCGGCCTGTTCCATGCTGTATCTGTAAGTAAAAACATGGAGAAGCACTGATTCATCTTCTGAGGGAGAAAGGTCGGTGGTAAGCAAAAGAAGGTTTCCTTGCCCAAGCTTGACCTGATGCCATGAAACATAGCTTGATGGCGTCATGAGGACTTCAAGGGGGGACTGTATGCTATAATGCCAACATCTCTTAGAGGTGGGGCTCATTTGATGGTGGGATGATACAGTCTCAGAAGTTTAAAGGGTATGAATCACTACAGCAGGCTTGCTTGACCGCTTTCCTAAGTATTTATGAGAACTTTGCAAGTTGACAGGGCTGGGTGTGACTTTGACAATTCAATGCTTAAACTAATATCCTGTGGGTCAGCATGACCAGAAACTCATCCAAACCAGCTATATAAATCTCATACTGTACAAACAGTCTTTTGTTTAACTATTCATTCCCAAAAGAGTTCCCTCTTGATTACTGTTTCTTTAGTAGCATAACTGATAAATTAGTCATGATTTTCTTTTTCTCAACTTAAGAGATACTTCCTTTTGTGTGCCAAAAATCCTACAAGGACCATGGGTAATGACTCTTGATAGATTAGGGTGAGTCAGCATTGCTGAATCGATGTAGGAGAATACTACTTCAGGTAGAATTCTTTTTTACCTGAATACTACCATAAGAAGGGAAATGTAAATCAATACTCCAAGTAGAGCAAAACCTGAAGTTAGGGCACACACAATAAATGGTAGAGTCTGTAGAGTACTTAGGATAGGAGGAACCTTAGTATGAAAGTCCAAGGATCTCTGAAGGTGGGAAAGAAGGCAAATGGGAAGTTAGCCATCATTAGCTGGGATCTTGAATATATAAATAGAGAAGTTATGGTACAACATTATAAAATATGGGAAGGCCACATCTGGAATATTATGTATGTTTGGTGTCTACATACAGAAAGGACTTGATTGCTCTGGAGAGGATGCAGAGGAAATTCACCAGAATGTTGCATGGGATGGGATGTCTCATTTATGAGGAGAGACTGGATTTGTTTTCCTTGGAGTTGAGAAGGTTTGAGTGGGGACTTGCCAGAGGTGTATAAAATAGAGCATAGGGTAGGTAATAGGAAACTTCGCCCTACTGAATGAGGTGTCTATTACCAGAGGGTATAGCTTTAAGATAAGGAATAAGAGTTTCACATGGAATACTTAAGGAAGAATTATTTTAATGTAGAGGGAAGTGGAACTTGGAATACAATGCCTGAGAGGGTGGTGTGAGCAGACTCTCACAACATTTAAGAAGTATCTGGACGTGCACTTGAATTGCTGAGGCACAGAGGCTACTGGCTGAGTGTTGGTAATGATATTTGTATAGAGCGATATGGATGTAGGAGTTTGAAGGGTCTGCTTCTATGCTATATGACACAATGTCTGCAGGGCAAGGTTGTAACATTCACAGCAAATTCCATAAAATCAGTCATAAACAAGAGAAAATCTGAAGATGCTGGAAATCCATGACAAAATGCTGGAGGAAATCCGCAAACCAGCACATAATTCTCTGCAACTTCTGCCATCTCCAACTGGAACCCACCACCAAGTACATCTCTGCAGGGATCACTTCCTATGCGACTCCCTTGACCATTTGTCCCTCCCCACTGACCTCCCTCCTGGCACTTACCCTTGCAAGTGGAACAAGTGCTACACCTGCTCCTACACCTCCTCCCTTACTACCATTCAGGGCCCTAAACTGTCCTTCCAGGTGGGGTGACACTTCACCTGTGAGTCTGTTGGGATCATATACTGTGTCCGGTGCTCCCAGTGTGGCCTCCTGTGTATCGGTGACCGTTTCACCAGGCACCTACACTCCACCCATCAGAAAAAGCGGGATCTTCCAGTGACCACCCATTTTAACTCCACTTCCCAATTCCATTCTGATATGTCAATCTATGGCCTCCCATACTTTTGTGATGAGGCCACACTCAGGTTGGATAAATGACACCTTATATTCTGTCTGGGTAGCCTTCAACCCAATGGCATGAACTTCGATTTTGCCGAACTTCCGATAATGCACCCCCCCCCCCACTGCCCCTTCACCAATCTCCATCCCCTTTTCCCTCTCTCACCTTATCTCCTTGCCTGCCCATCGCCTCCCTCTGATGCTCTATTTTTCTTTCTTCCATGGCCTTCTGTTCTCGTCTATTAGATTCCCCCTTCTCCAGCCCTGTATCTCTTCCACCTATCAACTTCCCAGCTCTTTACTTCACCCCTCCCACTACCTTTTAACTCAACTCCTCATCTTTTTTCTCTTCGGTCCTGCTGAAGGGTCTCAGTCCGAAACGTCGACTGTACTCTTTCTATAGTTGCTGCCTGGCTTGCTGAGTTCCTCTAGCATTTTGTGTGTGTTCCATAACATCAGGCAATATTACAGTTTTTTGGATTATTTGCTCCTCTCACTAGATCACATTCATACGTTATTTATCTGTCTATCAGCATTGAGATTAAGTGTTTTGTCATTGAGAACAGCATTTACTTTGACAAAAATATAGAGCAGCTGATCAGTAAATTTGCAGTTTACGCAAAACTTAGTGGAGTTGTGGATGGGGCGTTAGTTGCTAAAGAATACAGCAGGATATAGATCCGTTGCAGATATGGACAGAGAAGTAGCCGATGGAATTTATCCAGAAAAAAATTGAAGGGTTTTACTTTGGGGGTTCAAATGTAAGGGAAGGTACACAATGAATGACAGGACACTTATGAACATTAGTCTACAGAGAATCTTGGGGTCTATAACTACAGCTCCTCGAAAGTGACAGTCAGTAGCCAGGGCAGCAAAGAAGGCATATGGCATGCTTGCTTCATCGTTCAGGGAATCATGTTAAAGCTGTATAAGCTTTTGGTTAGGCTACATTTGGAACATTGTGTGCATTTCTAGTCATCCATTTCAGGAAGGATGTGGAAGCTTTAGAGAAGGTGCAGAAAAGTTTCCCAGAATATGGTCAGAAAGAGAGCTTTTGGCACTCCGGCCTTCATAAATCACTGTAATCTATTGGGTACAGGAGTTGGGTTGTTCTGTTGAAGTTGTATCAGACATTGGTGACACCTAATTTGGAGTATTGCCTGCAGTTCTGGTCACCTACCTACAGGAAAGATATCTATAAGATTGAAAGAGTACAGAGGAAATTTACAAGGATATTGCCAGAACATGAGGACCTGAGTTATAGGATAAGGTTGAATAGATTAGGGCTATATTCCTTAGAGTGTAGGAGAATGAGGGAGATTGATAGAGGTATACAAGATTATGAGGTGTATAGATATGTGTCAATGCAAACAGACATTTTCCTCTGAGGTTGGGTGACACTAAACTGGAGACCATGGGTTAAGGGTGAATGGTGAAATATTTAAGGGGAACTTCTTCACTCAGAGGGTGGTGAGAGTGTGGAACGAGCTGCCAGTGCAAGCTGTGCATGTGAGCTTGATTTCAACATTAGTGAAACTGAACTGAAGGAAATTCACATTAGGCAGAAAATGGTGTTGGTTAGACTGATGGGACTGAAGGCTGATAAATCCCCAGGGCCTGATGGTCTGCATCACAGAGTACTTAAGGAGGTGGCTCTAGAAATCATGGACGCATTGGTAATCATTTTCTAATGTTCTATAGATTCAAGATCAGTTCCTGTGGGTAGCTAATGTTATCCCACGTTTTAAGAAAGGAAGGAGAGATAAAACAGGGAATTATAGACCAGTTAGCCTGACAGTGGTGAGGAGGATGCTGGAGTCAATTATAAAAGATGAAATAGCGGCACATTTGGATAGCAGTAACTGGATCAGTCCGAGTCAGCATGGATTTACGAAGGGGAAATCATGCTTGACTAATCTTCTGGAATTTTTAGAGGATGTAACTATGAAAATGGACAAGGGAGAGCCAGTGGAAAGAGTGTACCTGGACTTTCAGAAAGCCTTTGATAAGGTCCCACATAGGAGATTAGTGGGCAAAATTGGAGCACATGGTATTGGGGGTAAGGTACTGACATGGATAGAAAATTGGTTGGCAGACAGGAAACAAAGAGTAGGGATTAACGGGCCCCTTTCAGAATGGCAGGCAGTGACTGGTGGGGTACCGCAAGGCTTGGTGCTGGGACTGCAGCTATTTACAATATACATTAATGATTTAGATGAAGGGATTAAAAGTAACGTTAGCAAATTGCAGATGACAAAAAGCTGGGTGGCAGTGTGAAATGTGAGGAGGATGTTATGAGAATGCAGGGTGACTTGGACAGGTTGGGTGAGTGGGCAGATGCAGTTTAATGTGGATAAATGTGAGGTTATCCACTTTGGTGGCAAGAACAGGAAGACAGGTTACTATCTGAATGGTGTCAAGTTAGGAAAAGGGGAAGTATGACGAGATCTAGGTGTTCTTGTACATCAGTCACTGAAAGTAAGCATGCAGGTACAGCAGGCAGTGAAGAAAGCTAATGGCATGTTGGCCTTCATAACAAGGGGAGTTGAGTATAAGAGCAAAGAGGTCCTTCTGCAGTTGTACACGGCCCTGGTGAGACCACACCTGGAGTATTGTGTGCAGTTTTGGTCTCCAAATTTGAGGAAGGACATTCTTGCTATTGAGAGAGTGCAGCGTAGGTTCACAAGGTTAATCCCCAGGATGGCGGGACTGTCATATGTTGAAAGTTTGGAGTGACTGGGCTTGTATACACTGGAATTTAGAAGGATGAGAGGGGATCTGATTGAAACATATAAGATTATTAGGGGATTGGACACACTAGAGGCAGGAAACATGTTCCCGTTGTTGGGGGAGTCCAGAACCAGAGGTCACAGTTTAAGAATGGAGTTGAGGAAAAACTTTTTCACCCAGAGAGTTGTGGATCTGTGGAATGCTCTGCCTCAGAAGGCAGTGGAGGCCAATTCTCTGGATGCTTTCAAGAAAGATTTAAATAGAGCTCTTAAAGATAGTGGAGTCAAGGGATATGGGGAGAAGGCAGGAACGGGGTACTGATTGTGGATGATTAGTCATGATCACAGTGAATGGCGGTGCTGGCTCGAAGGGCTGAATGGCCTACTCCTGAACCTATTGTCTATTGTCTATTATTGTCTATTGTGAAGTTTGGATATATACATAGATGGGAGTGGTATGGAGGGCTATAGTCTGGGAGCAGGATGATGGAACTAGACAGATGAATAGGTCACCATGGACTAGATGGGCTGAAGGGTCCGTTTGTGTAGTGTAGCATTCTATAACTTTCTGACTCTATCAGACTTTCAAATATGTTGATTCATATTGCATACAACAGATAAAAAATTAAGTTCATAGGTCACACTCTTCCTCTGAGTTACGCTCTCTCCTGGAGTTTGCTTCCTCCCATGGTCAGTCACACGTCACTGATGCTGCAAACGACCTTGGTGAAACCAGAAGCAGTTGGTGTCTCTTGAGAACGAAAGAGCTGTTTGTCTCAGAGCATAGACACCTCATTACAAATTATTCTTCATCATATAATGGATGTGTCTGCCTCTGTCAGGTAGGATTTTAAAAATATTTTTTATGTTTTTATGATCTGCAGGGTTGCTATAATGTTGAGACCATACTGTTAATCTGTACATATCTGCAAGATATTAGAATACCTCTTCTAGATTGTAGTCACGTTAATTAAATATTTTTTCCATCAAGTTTGTGTTGACATTTTGTACTTCTGTCATTTATTTTTGAAAGTTATAGCCTTTTAGAAGTGTGAATGATCGACAAATTAACTGAATCCATTCTGCTTTTTGTCTCATCTGTGGCATTGTTTTGAGATGACAAGCACTAAGTAAAGGAAACCACAACCCAGTAAGAGATCACGAGGAAGTCAGTCACAGGTTCACCAAATTAAGTTCCTGGCAGCTCTCTACTGGGGGAAAGGTATCATGTTCATGAGTTTCTGCTGCTGGAAATGAAATACTGCATTTACATCACTTCTAGAATTATTGAGATGCACAACAGGTCAATCTGTCCATGGCAACTGAAATGCCTAGCTGGCTTAGTCCCATTGCCCTGAATTTGGTCCAAATTGCACTAAACTCTTCCTATCCATGTGCCTGTTTGAATGCCTTTCAAACATTGTAATTGTACCCACCTCTGCTGCCTCCTCGCACGCTTTGTTCCATATACCCAATAACCTGTGTGTGAAAAAGTTGCCCTTTAGGCCTCTTTCAAATCATTCCCCTCTCACCTTAATGACTTCCAGGTCACCCATATCTTCTAGTTTTAGTCTCCTCTACCCTGGGAAAAAGACTGTGATCATCTACCAATTTTATGCCCCTGTTGATTTTCTAAATCTGTGTGAAGTTATCACTTAGCCTCCTTCACTCCAGGGAAAACATTTGCAGCCTATCCGGTCTCTCTTTGACCAAGCCATCCAATCAGGATGAAAATCTTTCTGTATCTTTTCTGCACCCTCTATAGTTTAATTACATGCTTTCTGTAGCATGGCGGCTGGAACTGCGCGTAATGCTCCAGATGTGATCTCACCATAAGAACGTAAGAAATAGAAGCAGGGGTAGGCTCTCTGGCCTGTTGAGTCCGCTGCATCATTCAATCAGATCATGGCAAATCTGCCCACGGACTCAGCTCTACTTACCCACCCATAACCTTTGTAAAGCTGTAACATGACATTCTATGTGCTGGGCTCATTGCCCCAGTTGTTGAAGGAAAGCATGCTATATGTCTTGTCCATCACCCTGTCTACCTGTGTTACCACTTTCAGGGAACTATGCACTTTTACTTCTTGGTCTCCATATAAATGAGAGCTGATGGAGCTGGGAGAAATAATCTGGTAAAATGGCAGCATGGTTGGCTGCAGTGTCCTCTCAGGGTCCAATCAATGTTGTAACTGTACACCCTTTACATCCTTATGATTGCAAGACACTAAGAACACCAAGTACTGCAAGTCTACCTCACTAGACAGTTGCTGGGTAGCTGAGGAGCTACGCAGCATAAACTTATTGTGTACCATGTCACTGCCTGCTACAGCCACCCAGGGAAGAAGAGCTGGAAGTGGTGTGCGGCCCAGTGAATGTTTATCTTAAACATATTTCTTCTGATCACAAGACTCTGTTGGACATTGCTAATATAAAATACTGCACGTCTGATTTATTGGTTCATTGGTGAAATCGATGCTGGGGGAGCTGTGTGGCCTTGGGTTGTTGTGGCCTTCATGCCGTGGCCTTGCCTGTTTCAGCCACCCAGGGGAGGAGGCACTGGAGGTGGTGTGAAGGGAACAGAGGTGCAGCTGGCACGTGGAATCCATGCTGGTTTGGGGGCTGGCCTCTCCCATCAGTAGTGTCCCGGAAGAGAAGCTTGAATGCCTTCATCTACAGCTGCAAAAGATGGGGAACTGCTGTGTGCTTGTTCTTTCAGAAACATGGCTCAAGGACAACATCCAATGCTCTCCAACATCTAACAGCTCGATGTTCTGGGGATCCTTTGTTTTGGATGTGATAGAGCATGAGGGATTAAAGGAGGAGGGGTGTTATTAGTAGTCACAGAGATAAATAGAGGTCAAATTATTGGGTGTATTTACAACAGGGATTATAGGTTTTGGTTAGTAAGGGAGAGTAAGGTTTACAAGGAGAAGACAAGAAATGGGGTTGAGAAAAACAATTAACCATGATTGAATAGCTGTGTAGAATGCCCAGATGGCCTAATACTGCTGCTAAGTCTTATACTGTTACTGTACTATGGCATCATGTTGTTGTACCTAAATAGGCACAAGGTTTATAACAAGCTCTTCCATTCCATTGGTATTGAATGAAGGTCAAATCTATTGGATGTGCAAGGAACCAGGCTCCTACAATACACTCTTTTGTATCTCCATAACTGCATTATCTACAGATACACCTTCCCACCCCTGATCACCTAAGGGATGTGGGTCTTCCTGGAACAAATTTTTTCCACCCTTGTTATCTGACAGTTCTGTAAGCTGCATAAATTTACCACATTTGTAGTTACCCTGGACAAGAGTGTCCACAAACTCCTACATATTTCAACTGCAACACCTCACCTGTCTGCCCATTAACTTATTGAACTTACTGTTAATTTAATAATATGCCCGTTTAAGTTAAATTGTTAAAAATGATCATGTTAAATGTTAACAACCTGCCCTCAAGTTTACCTGGTCCATTTCCGACACCTCCCTCCCCTTTCTAGATCTTTCTGTCTCTGTCTCTGGAGACAGCTTATCCACTGATGTCTACTATAAACCTACTGACTCTCACAGCTATCTGGACTATTCCTCTTCTCACCCTGTCTCTTGCAAAAACGCCATCTCCTTCTCGCAATTCCTCCGTTTCCGCCGCATCTGCTCTCAGGATGAGGCTTTTCATTCTAGGACGAGGGAGATGTCTTCCTTTTTTAAAGAAAGGGGCTTCCCTTCCTCCACTATCAACTCTGCTCTTAAATGCATCTCCCCCATTTCACGTACATCTGCTCTCACTCCATCCTCCTGCCACCCCACTAGGAATAGGGTTCCCCTGGTCCTCACCTACCACCCCACCAGCCTCCGGGTCCAACATATTATTCTCCGTAACTTCCGCCACCTCCAACGGGATCCCACCACTAAGCACATCATTCCCTCCCCGCCTCTCTCTGCGTTCCACAGGGATCGCTCCCTACGCAACTCCCTTGTCCATTCGTCCCCCCCATCCCTCCCCACTGATCTCCCTCCTGGCACTTATCCATGTAAGCGGAACAAGTGCTACACATGCCCTTACACTTCCTCCCTTACCACCATTCAGGGCCCCAAACAGTTCTTCCCGGTGAGGCAACACTTCACCTGTGAGTCGACTGGGGTGATATACTGCGCCTGGTGCTCCCGATGTGGTCTTCTATATATTGGCGAGACCCGACGCAGACTGGGAGACCGCTTTGCTGAACATCTACGCTCTGTCCACCAGAGAAAGCAAGATCTCCCAGTGGCCACACATTTTAATTCCACATCCCATTCCCATTCTGACATGTCTATCCACAGCCTCCTCTACTGTAAAGATGAAGCCACACTCAGGTTGGAGGAACAACACCTTATATTCCGTCTGGATAGCCGCCAACCTGATGGCATGAACATCGACTTCTCTAACTTCCGCTAAGGCCCCACCTCCCCCTCGTACCCCATCTGTTACTCATTTTTATGCACACATTCTTTCTCTCACTCTCCTTTTTCTCCCTCTGTCCCTCTGAATATACCTCTTTCCCATCCTCTGGGTCACCCCCCCCCCTTGTCTTTCTTCCCGGACCTCCTGTCCCATGATCCTCTCGTATCCCCTTTTGCCTATCACCTGTCCAGCTCTTGGCTCTATCCCTCCCCCTCCTGTCTTCTCCTATCATTTTGCATCTCCCCCTCCCCCTCCAACTTTCAAATCCCTTACTCACTCTTCCTTCAGTTAGTCCTGACGAAGGGTCTCGGCCTGAAACGTCGACTGCACCTCTTCCTACAGATGCTGCTTGGCCTGCTGCGTTCACCAGCAACTTTGATGTGTGTTGCTTATGTTAAATGTTAACTTAGATCTAGTCCACAGACACAACCAATCACTTCCCACTCTGTTCCTGCTATCCTTAAATCCTCAGGCTTTTTCTTCTGACTGCATTTATATTTTCCAGGTTTCAGTGTTTAAACATTATGGCTTCTGTTCCTGCTGATTAAATGCTCAAGACCTCTGCTCCAACTCTGTTTAAACTCTCTCAGCCTTTCCTTTTCTGTATTTAAACTTATGGCAGTACCTTATATGATTGCATTGTCATTCAGGTCTTCCTTTGGATCAAAATTCATGAACGGCTTCCATGTCCTTCTTGAAATATTGCATCCCCTCTACCATACTGGAGTGCTTCTGACTACATCTTATCTATATTCCACACCTCTGTATTCACTCCTTCTCCTCTCGGACAGTGTAGCAACTGAAATCCCTCAGTCCTTCCTACCTACCCCTCAGCCTCTGTATTCCATGGATCATCCCTTGCAGTCTCCACCAGCTCTAACACCAGGCACAAATTTCCCTCCCCTTCTTTCAGCATTTTGAATGGGTTGCTCTCTCTGGTTGCCACCAGCACATCATTAGGAAACAACAGGAATTCTGCAGATGCTGGAAATTCAAGCAACACACATCAAAGTTGCTGGTGAACGCAGCAGGCCAGGCAGCATCTATAGGAAGAGGCGCAGTCGACGTTTCAGGCCGAGACCCTTCGTCAGGACATCATTAGGAATGTTGGTTGTTAACACAAATGACACGTTTCACTGTATGTTTTGATGTAAATGTGATGAGTCAACCTGAATTTGAAAATGGCCATTTAACCTGTCATCATTCCGGTTCAGATTTTCCTTCTTCCCTTCACATAGTCTGATCTACTGGGCATTTCTCTCAGCCTTGCTGTTAATACCACGTAAAACAAACAAAGTACCACAATGTATCCATCAACCCACTTAAACTTACCCTGTAAGAGATACTTCCTTTGTTCTTCTTATCTCTTTCTGCTCCTGAAAATTAATTTGTCCTCCAACTGAGGTATTAATGTAAAAGATGCTGCCTAACCTTCTGATTGTTTCCGACATGATCTGTTGTCCTATAAAAATAGCCTTTCCATTGCCTCCCCTCCTAATCAGCAGTGCCAGAATCTCCATTGAAATAAATGAGATTGCAAATGTCAGGTACCTCAGGTGTATATCTAGCACTACATATCTACATCAAGAGAAGCTTTGAGTTGACCAAATCTTTATTTTAGTCCAAGTGCTGGAAAATTAATATTTGGGTACAGCAAGGGATTTGAAAACAATTTGAGAGTAAAGAGGTCTACTGCAATTACATAGGACTTAGGAAAAATCATATTCAAAGCATTGCATACCATTTTGTTTCTGTTAAGAGTAAGAAATAGAGTAACTAGATTAATTAGTCACATGGGTGTAATTGGAGTGAAAAGATCTGCTATGGAGTTGTATCTCTAAGTAAATAAAATAAATAAGTGAAACTCACTCCATCCACTACCTCCTTCTGCCTTCTGTAGGCAAGTCAATTCTAAATCTACACAGCCAAGTTTCATTGGATGCCATCCCTCCTGACTTTCTGAAAGAATCTATCATGGGGAACCTTGTGAAATACCTTACTAAAATGCATATACAGTACACTACATCAACTGCTCTACTTTCATCAAATTGTTTTGTCATTTCCTCAAAGAATTCATTCAGGTTCATGAGGCATGACCAGCCCCTCACAATGCCATGCTGACTACCCCATGTCAGACGATGCTTGTAAATCCTGTCTCTAAGAATCCTCTCCAATAGTTTACTCATCACTGGCTCACTAGTCCATAATTCCCAGGATTATCCCTGTTACCTTAAACAACAGAATAACATTTGCCACCCTTCAATCTTCTGGTACTACTTCTGTGGCCAGCGAGAACACAAAGATCATCGCCAAATGTGCAGCAATCCCTTCCTTTATTTCCCATAGTAATCTGGGATATATCTCAACTTGGCCTGGGGGTACTTAACTACCCTAATGTTTTTCAATAGTTCCAGTAAATGCTCTTTCTTAATGTTGACATCTTCCAGCATATCAACCTGTTTAATGCTGTCCTCACATTCATCAAGGTCCCTCTCACTGATGAATACTGAAGCAAAGTATTCATTAGGGACCTCCCCTATGTTGTCCAACCCCAGGAGCACGTTTCCTCTTCTATGACTATCGATCCTATCCTCACTTTAGTCATTCCCCTGTTCTTCACATACATGCAGAACACCTCGGGGTCTTCCTTCATCCTACTTGCCAAGGCCTTCTTATGTCCCCTTCCAGCTCTAATTCCATTCATAGCTCCTCTCTTGCTACCCTGTAGATCTCTACAGCCTTGAATGATACTTGATTCCGAAACATTAAGTACGCTTCTTTCTTTCTCTTGACTAGATATTCCACATCTCTTGTCAACTACGGTTCCTTTGCTCTCAATCTTCAGTTCTCCAACTTCAGTTAACTTGCTTTCTCTATCTGTATCAGAACTTGCCAATTCTGTTATACTTTTTTTTGCTTGTGATATAGGGTCAGTTTCACTTTCTCTATTACTACTGCCTGTGCTCCCATGCATGTCCTGTAGCACAAATCACATGCAAAAATATGTAGTTGCCATCAATCTGCCTCCATTGAGTCATTTGACCAGGTCTCTATCATTCATGGACATTCCTTGTCCTGTCAACCACTTCCCGCCACCTTCCCTCTGCCCTCTGTGCAACTTATAACTAACTTATCTTTCTCTCTTTCCTAGTTCTAGCAAAGGGTTTTTGAATGCCAATGTTAACTCTGCTTCTGTTTCCATAGGTACTTCCTGACCTGCTGAGTGTTTCCGACATATTCTGGTAACAGTGGATTGATCTTTAGGAAGTGGATATTGTAATCTGCAGAGAAATTATGTGGACTAAAGCTATGAAGTTATAAGGTAAGTGTAGGTATAAACATTTTAACAGGCTTGATGGGCTAGTTTCAGTGTGGCTGTTCCATTGGCAAGTGCGCCTGGAATAGATGTTACCTATTTAAGATTAAGGCGAGGAGAAAATTCTGCACGTGTAGAGTTGTGATTCTTTATAAACCTTGATTTTAAAAGGCTACAATGGTTCACTTGGGTATATTCAAAACTGATTCACAGAATCTTTGTTCAGGTGAGTATATTCTAAACTGAGACGGTATCTTGACATTAAAGCAAATAAGGCTGCAGTGGGAAAGTGGAGCTAACGTAGACATTTAACCATAAATCATAATGGTTAAGCAATTTGAAGAAACCTTGTTATATCTTGTGTTATGATGTTCTGCTTTCCTTTAAGATATGATCTATTTTCTTAACTGTGCTTTGGCCTCTTGACTTTTATATGGTTTTGTGTCAAGTGTTGATTGGATATATCCCTTGAACTGCCTCGTGCATTTTATTAATTGCACCACATAAATGCAATTTGTTGTAAGAAATTCTTATTTTGTGTTGTGAGTTTAAATCACCCATTTTAGTCATTTGAATTTGGAATTGGAATTGGTTTATTAATGTCACACGTACCAATGAAAAGTTTGTTTTGAATATGAACTCAATTTGGCTCTGACTGCTGTTACTTGCTTTTATTGTCTGCATGAGTTGTGTTTCTTTCCCCTCTCTCTGTGAATTGGGTGTTGGTCTTTTTTTAAATTGTGTTCCTTTGCGTTTCTTACTTTGTGGCTACCTGTAAGTAGATGAATCTCAAGGATTTATACATACTTTAATAATAAATGTACTTTGAATCCTTTGAATTTTGAATCATTTGAATATGTTAGTTGATAGGTTTTATGCATTATGTTTTCTGCCCCAAATTTAAAGTTTTGTTTAATTTATTCCTATCTTTGTCTTACAGAAAATTCATCTTAGTGTTCTGAAGGGTTTTGGATCAAATCTTCAATTCTGATACAGTATTAGTGATGGCTCAATGTCAGACCGATTGCATTGAAAAACCGCTTTGTGTAGCATTCAGGAAACTAGGATATTGTGTTGGTCAAAACCCCTGGCTGTTCTTGCTTATACCTCTGCTTATTTCTGGAGGAGTAGGAACAGGGTTTTGTTTCTTCAGTCAGAATGAAAACAATAACATTGAGGATCAGTTCACTCCTATTAAAGGGGCTGCAAAAGCTGAGAGACAGTTCATTAAAGAACATTTTCCAACAAATGATTCTCAATCCTTCTCTAGACAAAGACTTTATGCAGAAGGGACATTTGCTGCTTTTATTGCAGTTTCAAAAGTTGGTAACGTCATTACAAAAGCAGCATTGAAAGAGATTCTATCACTTGATAAAAAGGTCAAAGAATTTAACTTTTATAACAACGGCAGGACCTATAATTATTCTAATCTTTGTGCAAAAGTAGGAGAAACTTGTGTCTCAAGTGCACTTTTGGATATTTTGAATTATGATCCTGGTGTGGTGGAGAGCAAGAAGATGTACTACCCTAAAACAAATCAGACATTTATAGGCACTGAAGTGGGTGGGATTGTGTTAGATGAAACTGGGACTTCCTTGAAAAAAGCTAAAGCTATCCGGTTGCATTATCCTTTAAGAGAAGATAATGAAACAGACAAGAAACTCAGTTTACTTTGGATCCAGATGTTTCTTCATGAATTCCCAATGGCACACACACATTTAACACATATTGAGGTAAGGATATTAAATTTGCATTAAATCATTTCAGAAGAATATATCTCAGCCTGCCATACGTAGATTTTTGAACTTCTGCTAAAATTGGGAATAATTTGGTTTTGTTTCTTGTCACATTTTAAAAACATTTGCTGACTGTTAGTGAAATAGAGCAAGTTTTTTTTTCTGAAAATAGTAAGTAGGGTTTTGATAATTATGTCACTGCATCTCTGACTTGAAATTAAATTTGTATTGCATTCAGGAATTTTAAAAATTTTGGGCACTAGATAGCCTTTGTCTAATTGTATCATCTTCATTTTCAGTGTAAATAATTCTAAAATAACGCTTGCATCGTCAAATGTAGTCATATTTTAAAAGTATAATGTATTGAGTTATTGGTAAGGTGGAGTTAACAGGTGTGCTGCATTAAATTGTATGAAATTTTTGACATTGCCTTTGATACACCCAGTATATGAATTTTCCGTCTCCATTTGTACACAAATCCTTCTGTGTCTCTTTTATTAAATGCCGAATCATTACCAGTCACTAAAATTCTCTTTTGGAATGTATTCCCCATAAGAAATACATGTTTTCATTACTCCCATGTATGCCAAAGAGATAATGACTGGATAATTAATCACCTAATAGCGTCAAGTGAGAGGAAATGAATAACTGCTGGGAAAATGCGCACTAGTTATAAGCGCGATCATTCTCCTCATTTCAACATCAGAGGAATAGGTATTAGGCCCTGGTTAATAGACACATTGAAAATTACACCAATTCTATGTAGAAATGTCAGTTCACGTTCTTATACAAATACAGTGATTTACTCATTCGCAAGATCCCACAATTTCCAAGAATTTATTGTAAAAATCAATTGAACAATGTTCACTTCTATTAAGGCAATTTTAATAACTCCTTATTACTGACCCCTGATTGCAAGTATAATCCATTTTCTTTTAATGTTATGATTTCTTTTATTTTTGGAATTTCAACTGTGATTTGTGATTGTTACTTCATTGGGCTCCTTTTATTCATTGATAAATTAAATCACTCCTACGCTGGAAGTATGCAGAATATACATTGTTAACTTAAACTCCTACATGCAATAAATATATATTATGTGTATTATATGTAAAATAGTTTCATACTTATTACATATATAAGACATAATATCAAAGTTAAAATTTTATCCTATTAACAACATGTCGAGTCCCCAAAAGCAGAGGTGGTGTGTATGCCTCATGATCAACTCCTCGTGGTGTACCAATGTGTTAGTGATGTCCCAGTTTTGCTCACCAGACCAGGAATATTTCAGAATTAGGTGCTGTCCATTTTACCTGCTGTGGGAAATTTTTCCGATCATTTTGGTAGCAGTATACATTCCACCTCAGGCCAATATCAATCAGGCTGTAAATGATCTGAGCAATGTAATCAACATGCGTCAAACAGCACACCCTGACACCCTCCCTATCATTTTAGGGGGTTTTAATGAGGCCAGCCTGAAAAAGTCACTAAATAATTGCCATCAACAAATCACTTGTAGCACCAGAGGAAACAACACATCGGACAACTGTTACACCAAGATCATGAATACTTACCGTGCTATTCCATGTCCTCACTTCAGAAAGTCAGATCACCCGGCTGTACTTCTACTCCTTGGGTATAGGCAGAGACTGAAGACTGCAGCACCAGTAGTGAGGACCAAGATATATGGACAAGGGAAGCTCAGGAGCATACAGGCCTGCTTTGAATCAGTGGACTGGACTGTATTCAGGGATTCATCTTCGAATCTGGATGAGTATGCTGCAGTTGTTACCGGCTTTGTTAAAACCTGTGTGGATGAGTGTGTGCCTACGAAAACTTGCAGTACATTCCCAAACCAAAAGTTGGACCAGGAGGTTCGTCATCTGTTGAGGGCTAGATCTGTGGCGTTTAAGTCTGGTGGCCCGGGCCTGAACAAGAGAACCAGGTATAACTTGTGGAGGGCTGTTTCAAGAGCGAAGAACCAATTCCTAGAGAGGTTGGAGGCAATATCGGATGCAAGTCAGCCCTGGCAGGGTTTGCAAGGCATTACTTCCTACAAAGCAAAACTCAATAGCATGAATGGCAGTGATGCTTCACTATCAGATGAGCTCAACAGCTTCTATGCCTGCTTTGAAAGTGAGAATATAACTCTAGCAGTGAAGATCCCCGCTGCACCCGGTCACCCTGTGATCTCTGTCTTGGAGGCCGATGTCAGACTGCCTTTCAGGAGGGTGAACCCCGGTAAGATGGCATGTCCCAACAGAGTGCATGGTAAGGCTCTGAAAATTGTGCCAACCATCTGGTGGGTGTATTCAAGGATATTTTCAACCTCTCGTTGCTATGGCCAGACCATAATATGGTGGAATTCTTCATTAACATGGAGAGTGACATAGTTAATTCAGAAACAAAGGTTCTGAACTTAAAGAGGGGTAACTTTGAAGGTATGAGACGTGAATTAGCTAAGATAGACTGGCAAATGACACTTAAAGGATTGACGGTGGATATGCAATGGCAAGCATTTAAAGGTTGCATGGATGAACTACAACAATTGTTCATCCCAGTTTGGCAAAAGAATAAATCAAGGAAGGTAGTGCACCCGTGGCTGACAAGAGAAATTAGGGATAGTATCAATTCCAAAGAAGTAGCATACAAATTAGCCAGAGAAAGTGGCTCACCTGAGGACTGGGAGAAATTCAGAGTTCAGCAGAGGAGGACAAAGGGCTTAATTAGGAAGGAGAAAAAAGATTATGAGAGAAAACTGGCAGGGAACATAAAAACGGACTGTAAAAGCTTTTATAGATATGTAAAAAGGAAAAGACTGGTAAAGACAAATGTAGGTCCCCTGCAGACAGAAACAGGTGAATTGATTATGGGGAGCAAGGACATGGCAGACCAATTGAATAATTACTTTGGTTCTGTCTTCACTAAGGAGGACATAAATAATCTTCCAGAAATAGTAAGGGACAAAGGGTCCAGTGAGATGGAGGAACTGAGTGAAATACATGTTAGTAGGGAAGTGGTGTTAGGTAAATTGAAGGGATTGAAGGCAGATAAATCCCCAGGGCCAGATGGTCTGCATCCCAGAGTGCTTAAAGAAGTAGCCCAAGAAATAGTGGATGCATTAGTGATAATTTTTCAAAACTCGTTAGATTCTGGACTAGTTCCTGAGGATTGGAGGGTGGCTAATGTAACCCCACTTTTTAAAAAAGGAGGGAGAGAGAAACCGGGGAATTATAGGCCGGTTAGCCTAACGTCGGTGGTGGGGAAACTGCTGGAGTCAGTTATCAAGGATGTGATAACAGCACATTTGGAAAGCGGTGAAATGATCGGACAAAGTCAGCATGGATTTGTGAAAGGAAAATCATGTCTGACGAATCTCATAGAATTTTTTGAGGATGTAACTAGTAGAGTGGATAGGGGAGAACCAGTGGATGTGGTATATTTGGATTTTCAAAAGGCTTTTGACAAGGTCCCACACAGGAGATTAGTGTGCAAACTTAAAGCACACGGTATTGGGGGTAAGGTATTGGTGTGGGTGGAGAATTGGTTAGCAGACAAGAAGCAAAGAGTGGGAATAAACGGGACCTTTTCAGAATGGCAGGCGGTGACTAGTGGGGTACCGCAAGGCTCAGTGCTGGGACCCCAGTTGTTTACAATATATATTAATGACTTGGATGAGGGAATTAAATGCAGCATCTCCAAGTTTGCGGATGACACGAAGCTGGGTGGCAGTGTTAGCAGTGAGGAGGATGCTAAGAGGATGCAGGGTGACTTGGATAGGTTGGGTGAGTGGGCAAACTCATGGCAGATGCAATTTAATGTGGATAAATGTGAAGTTATTCACTTTGGTGGCAAAAATAGGAAAACAGATTATTATCTGAATGGTGGCCGATTAGGAAAAGGGGAGGTGCAACGAGACCTGGGTGTCATTATACACCAGTCATTGAAAGTGGGTATGCAGGTACAGCAGGCGGTGAAAAAGGCGAATGGTATGCTGGCATTTATAGCGAGAGGATTCGAGTACAGGAGCAGGGAGGTACTACTGCAGTTGTACAAGGCCTTGGTGAGACCACACCTGGAGTATTGTGTGCAGTTTTGGTCCCCTAATCTGAGGAAAAACATCTTTACCATAGAGGGAGTACAAAGAAGGTTCACCAGATTGATTCCTGGGATGGCAGGTCTTTCATATGAAGAAAGACTGGATGAACTGGGCTTGTACTCGTTGGAATTTAGAAGATTGAGGGGGGGATCTGATTGAAATGTACAAGATCCTAAAGGGATTGGACAGGCTAGATGCGGGAAGATTGTTCCCGATGTTGGGGAGGTCCAGAACGAGGGGTCACAGTTTGAGGATAGAGGGGAAGCCTTTTAGGACCGAGATTAGGAAAAACTTCTTCACACAGAGAGTGGTGAATCTGTGGAATTCTCTGCCACAGCAAACTGTTGAGGCCAGTTCATTGGCTATGTTTAAGAGGGAGTTAGATATGGCCCTTGTGGCTACAGGGGTCAGGGGGTATGGAGGGAAGGCTGGGTTCTGAGTTGGATGATCAGCCATGATCATAATAAATGGCGGTGCAGGCTCGAAGGGCCGAATGGCCTACTCCTGCACCTATTTTCTATGTTTCTATGTTTCTAAGTTCCCACCTGCTTCAAAAGGGCAACAATTATTCCAGTGCCCAAGAAGAGTAGTGTGAGCTGCCTTAATGACTATTGTCCAGTAGCACTCACATCTATGGTGATGAAATGCTTTGAGAGGTTGGCCATTGCTAGAATTAACTCCTGCCTCAGCAAGGACCGGGACCCCCTGCAATTTGCCTATTGCCACAATAGGTCAACGGCAGATGCAATCTCAATGGCTCTTCACACCAGCATTAAATCACCTGGACAATACAAACGTCTATGTCAGGAAACACTCATCAAAGTTTCTGGTGAACGCAGCAGGCCAGGCAGCATCTCTAGGAAGAGGTACAGTCGACGTTCCAGGCCGAGACCCTTTGTCAGGACTCGGCCTGAAACATCGACTGTACCTCTTCCTAGAGATGCTGCCTGGCCTGCTGTGTTCACCAGCAACTTTGATGTGTGTTGCTTGAATTTCCAGCATCTGCAGAATTCCTGTTGTTTGCATCTATGTCAGGATGCTGGTCGTTGACAATAGTTCAGTGATTAACACATTCATTCCTAGAGTCCTGATTGATAAGCTACAGAACCTGGGCCTCTGCAGCTCCCTCTGCAATTGGATCCTCAACTTCCTAACTGGAAAAGCACAGCCTATGTGGATTGATGATAATATCTCCTCCTTGCTGACGATCAACATTGGTGCACCTCAGGGGTGTGTACTTAGCCCATTGCTTGACTCTCTCTATAGCCACGATTATGTGGCTAGGTATAGATCATATGCCATCTATAAATTTGCTGATGATACAACCATCGTTGGCAGAGCCTCAGATGGAGATGAGAGGGCGTACAGGAGCCAGATATAGCAGCTAGTTGAGTGGTGGCACAGCACCAACCATGCACTCAACATCAGTAAGACCAAAGAATTGATCGTGGACTTCAGAAAGGGTGGGATGAGGGATCATAAACCGATCCTCATAGAGGGATCAGAAGTGGAGAGAGTGAGCAATTTCAAATTCCTGGGTGTCAAGATCTCTGAGGATCTAACCTGGTCTCAATATATCGATGCAGCTATAAAGAAGGCAAGGCAGCGGCTATATTTCATTAGGAGTTTGAGGTGATTTGGATTGTCACCTAAGACACTCTAAAACCTCTATAGATGTACCGTGGAGAGCATTCTGACAGGCTGCATCACTGTCTAGTATGGGGGGGGGGTACTACTGCACAGGACTGAAAGAAGCTACAGAATGTTGTAAGATTAGTCAGCCCCATCTTGGGTACTAGCCTTCATAGTATCCAAGACATCTTCAAGAGTGGTGTCTCAGAAAGTTGACATCCATCGTTAAGGACCCCCATCACCATGCCCTCTTCTCATTGTTACCATCAGGAAGAAGGTACAGAAGCCTAAAGGCACACACTCAATGATTCAGGAACAGCTTCTTCCCCTCTGCCATCTGATGCCTAAATGGATATTGCACCCAAGAACACTACCTTACTTTTGTTATTTCCGTTTTTGCACTGTTTTTAATTTAACTATTTAATACACATATTTTTACTTACTGTATTTGATTTACTTTTTTCCCCCTATCTTATCATGTATTGCATTATACTGGTGCTGCAAAGTTAACACATTTCACAACATATGCCAGTGATATCAGTCCTGATTCTGATTCTGACATGGAAGGAGATCACTTGACCCATCAAATTAATGCTGGGTTTCAGAGAAATCCATCAATTCCATTTCCACTTATTTCCCAGAAACCCATTCTCTCTCACAAGCCCATCGATCTGCCCCAGAGTTAATTTGCAGTTGTCATTTAATCTATAAACTAGGACATCTTTGGGATGTGGATGGAAATAGGAACAAATGTGAGTAGCCTGCATGTTCACAGGGAGCACATGTAAATGCTGCACAGACAGTACTGGAGGACAGCGTTGAATTTGGATCGAATGCTGTGATTATATTGCTCTGTGGAAAGGCCTACAGTCACAGGGAGAAGATACAAATTTCACACAAGCATGACCAGCTGCTAGGAATAAACCTGGGTTACTGGAGCTGTGGTCCCATATACTGATTGGGCAGCATGGTAGCAATGCTCTACAGTACAAGTGACCTGGGTTCAATTCCTGCCGCTGCCTGTAAGGAGTTTTTATGTTCTCGCTGTGACTGCATGAATTTCCCACAGTCCAAAAACGTACTGATTGTTGAGTTAATTGGCTATTGTAAATTGTCTTGTGATTAGGCTAGGATTAAATTGGGGATTGCTGGGTGGTGTGACTTGAAGGGTGGGAAAGGCCTATTCTGTGCTGTATCTCAATAAGTAAACAAATAAATAACCCACCTCTTTCTGAGATTAAGTGAAGTCTTACGTGAAACATTAAATCTTCACATTGCAGCTTTTGTTGTTTGGTGATAGTGTATTAATAACTCGCATTTTCATGAATTGCAGGTTTCACATTTTACCTCTGTCTCAAGGCAAGAAGAATTTGAAAAAAATTCCAAAAGAATTATTCCTCTGTTTTCTGTCACATATTTACTTTCAGTATCCTTTTCCATCTTGTCTTGTATGAGGTAAAGTCAAATTCTATGAAATACGGAACACTTTCATTTCATATATATTTCACACAAAATATAAAAGCGAGCTATTTTACACCATTTATGTTATGTATTTTCAGGCTTGACAATGTGAGGAGTAAGTTCTGGGTTGCTGTTATGGGAGTCATATCCGCTGGACTAGCTGTATTAACTGGCTTTGGACTGCTGCTTTATTGTGGAACAACGTTCGCCATCAACACTGCCAGTGCACCCTTTTTGATTCTAGGTCTGTACCCCCTCAGCAATTTCTCCCAGACAGAACTGCGTCTTGCTTGGTTCTCACAACCTTTGGTGAATTTAAAAAATATAAATTGGCAGTGCATTGGGAATTGGCAACTCAGTGCCAATTCTTTTCAATGTGTTCTGTAAGTCCAAATACACCAAATTAACTGGTTCTCCCTCCTCTATCCTGCTAGTTACAACTTCAAATTACTCAGCATGGCTTGGGAAACATGACTTCCCTTTCATAAATTTGCTTTCACTCAATTCAATCCTGTTATTTTTTTCCAAGTACTGTACCTTATTGTGGCTTTCTTAATGACTCCAACAATTTCCTGACTGCTTATGTCAAGTTAATTGGGGTTTTCTTTCTTCCCCCTTTTCTCTATATTTCAACTAATCTTGTTATTTACTAATCTATGGGAACTGTTCTGGAATCTAGTTACCCTCTAATCTATGGAACTGTTCTAGAATCCACAAAATTTTTGAAAAATGACAACTATTGCATCAGCAACCTCCACACTGAGTGTCAACAAAACCCGAGGATGTTGATTATCATGTCTTGAACTTTCATTACCTTTCTGTTCTATTAATTTCTCTAACACTAAACTTTTACAAAAATAATTAAACCAATGTTTTAATGTTTTCACTATTTCTTAGCATGTTAAAGTGTTAACAATTTTATTGTTTTTCAAATTGTTATTGATTTTTTAATTTAAATTATTTAAATGTAATTAAACAGTTTTGAAATATTTTCTATCATAGAGTCATTCAGAGATATAGTGTGAAAACAGATGCTTTGGCCATGACAATCAGTTGCCACTCATTTACACTAGCCCTACGTTAATCCCAAAGATGAGAAAATCTGCAGATGCTGGAAATCCAAGCAACACGCACAAAATGCTGGAGGAACCCAGCTGGCCAGGCAGCGTCAATGAAAAGGAGGAAACAGTCAATGTTTCGGGCCGAGGTGATGAAGAGACTGTTCATTCTTTTCCATTGATGCTTCCTGACCCGCTGAGTTCCTCCAGCATTTTGTGTGTGTTGCCTGCATTAATCCCCTCTTTTTTAATTCTTCCCAACAGTTCCTAGATTCCACCACTCACTTACTTACTGGGGGCAAATTACAGAGGCCAATGAACGTGCCATCCTATATGTATTTGCAATGTGGGAGGAAACTGGAGCACCCAGTGAAAACCTATGTAGTCAAAGGGAGAATATACAAACTCCATGAAGACGGGATTGAACTTGGTTCTCTGGCACCGTAAGGCAGCACGACTGTGCACTCGAGGCATTTAAAACAGTCCCAAAAGCCTTTAGACAGGTAGATGCTGCTCAGATATGCAATACAGGAGACTAGTCAGGAAGGCTGGTACTGTATACAGTGAATCCAGGCAGCCAGCATCCAGGATTATCCAACCCAATATAAAGGGATTTGCAAAGACACTGATTAGCGAAGGATTGCTGGTTTGGGGTTTATATTCCTTAATGAGTAACAATCAGAAGTCATGAGCCAGTGAAGAAAAATGTTTAGAAAAATTCCCTTTCAATACTTTACTTTTGAGAAAATCAGAAATATAAATTATGATAATATGATATAAAATATATATAAAATATGATATGATTGTTAAACGCTCACTAAAAGAAAGATTGTGCCTCCTGGATTATTTGCAAAAGTCAGAATCAGAATCAGGTTTAATATCATCGGCATATGTTGTGAAATTTGTTAACTTTGCAGCAGCAGTACAAAACAATAAATTATAAATATAGAAAGATAAATAAATTCATTATAGGAATATATATGTATATTAAATAGTTTAATTAAATAAGTAGTGCAAAAACAGAAATAAAAAGTAGTGAGGCATTGCTTATGGGTTCAATGTTCAATCAGAAATCGGATTGCAGAGGGGAAGAAGCTGTTCCTATATCGCTGCGTGTGTGCCTTCAGGCTTCTGTACCTCCTTCCTGACTGTAACAATGAGAAGAGGGCATGCCCTGGGGGGGTGAGGGTTCTTAATGACGGACATTGCCAATTTGAGGCACTGCTCCTTGAAGATGTCCTGTATACTACAGAGGCTAGTGCCCATGATGGAGATGAGTGACATCAGATAGTACAGCTCTAGAATTTTTCAAGTGTACTAAGTGACAAACCAAATCTCGTCAAACTCCTAATGAAATATAGCTGCTGTCATGAATAATTACTGCATATTTTACAACGTTTGTAGTTTTGAAACAATTTGAAAAGGGATATATTACCATCTGGTGTGAGCTGATGTCTATTACCTAGTGAGACTAGATCATTACTATTTTCTTTTATGCTAGGATGACATATTGTATTGTTGCCAAACTCCTTGAAAGGTTATAGGTGATCCGGGGCAGTATTTTTCCATCCACAAGGTGGTTGGAATCTGAAATGCCCTACCAGAAAAAACGTTGGAGGCAGGTACTTGCACAACATTTAAAATGAGATCTTGAGTTGCCAAAGTTTTAAGGCCTTGTACCAGGTGCTAGTAGATGGTATTAGTTTAGGTGGCTTCATGATGAACATCCTGGGTCACAGGGGCTACTTCTGTATCATGAGATTCATTTTAAACTAATGGCAATTCATGCTCAGAATCCGACCACTTAAATCAATTAGGTCTGTTCAACTTTCAAAATAGTTCCCTTCAATTAATTTTAGTCTTAACATATTCTTAATAGTTATAATTATAATTTACTCAGAAACTAGGATGGAGACTTATGATGAACCAAGAGATAAAATAAAAAGATAAAACAATTATTCACAAAATGCTGGTGGAACGTAGCAGGCCAGACAGCATCCATAGGAAGAAGCACAGTCGACGTTTTGGACTGAGACCCTTCCTTCCGAGATCCGACATTTCGGTCCTTCGTCCTGGGGTCTCGTCCTGAAACGACGACTGTGCTTCTTCCTGTGGATGCTGTCTGGCCTGTTGCGTTCCCCCAGCATTTTGTGTGTGTTGCTTGAATTTCCAGCATCTGCAGATTTCCTCATGTTTGCATAAAACAATTATTGTTGATCACCAAATACAGGATATTCAGCTCTCAGTTTGTAGCATTCAATTGCTTTATACTCTGGTACTTACTTTTGAAAAATACTATTTAGCCTAGTTAGTTGAAAGTGAACAGAAAGTACTAAATACCTAACAATACACCGATTAACCTATCATGTATTGCACCTTTCTTATCTGTAGGTATTGGAGTAGATGACATGTTCATTATGCTTTCGAGCTGGCAAAAGACAAAAGTTAAAGATAAAGTTGAAGAACGCTTGGCAGACACGTATGCTGAAGCAGCTGTTTCCATCACAATCACCACATTGACTGATGTTTTAGCCTTTTATATTGGCATCATGACACCTTTTCGATCTGTGCAATCATTTTGTGTTTACACTGGTACAACAGTTCTGTTCTGCTTTATTTATAACATTACATTTTTTGGAGCTGTTCTTGCACTGAATGGGAGAAGGGAAGCCAGTAACAGGCACTGGCTGACATTCAGAAAGGTTAACAAAGATCCTAAACCAGGAGAATCTACAATGAGTGCCATGTGTTGTGTAGGTGGGGCTTATGATCCGAAAACAGGTGCCGAATCAGAACATCCAGTCCACTACTTCTTTAAGGAATATTACGGTCCATTCCTCACCAATGGATGGACCAAGACAGCTGTGGTTCTCCTGTATTTGGGATATTTAGCTGGCAGTATTTATGGCTGTTTACAGATCAAGGAGGGAATTGATCTCAGAAATCTGGCCTTTGATGATTCATATGTGATTCCGTTCTATGATGCGGAAAAAGATTTTTTCTCAGAGTATGGACCACGAGTCATGGTCACTGTCACTGAATCTGTAGATTATTGGAATTCCACTGTTCAGGATGAAATAGAAGCTTGTATGGAGAGACTAGAAAACAGCTCATACGTAGACCGTGAGTTGTCAGAGTCTTGGCTTCGAGCACACATGGACTTTTCTAAAAAAATGTATATAGATATAAAAGAGAAAAGTACATTCATTGGAAACTTAACTAAATTATTTAAGTTTGTTCCTACTTTTCAACAAGACATTGAGTTCTCACAAGATAAAATAAACATTAGAGCATCAAGATTTTTCATTCAAATTGTGAATGCCAGTGATTCATTAGATCAGAAAATGATGCTGATTGAATTAAGAGATTTGGCAGAGGAATGCAGAATCCCTTTACTCGTGTACCATCCTGCTTTCATCTACTTTGATCAATTTCTCGTGATTGTGACTAACACAATTCAGAATATAATCATAGCAACAATTGCCATGTTGATTATTTCTTTATTATTAATACCTAATCCTATTTGTTCACTATGGGTGACATTTGCAATTGTATCAGTTTTGGTCGGTGTATCTGGCTTTATGGCTTTCTGGGGTGTAAACTTAGATTCTATATCTATGATTGACCTGGTCATCTGCATTGGTTTCTCAGTCGACTTTACAGCTCATATTTCATATGCTTTTGTTTCAAATAATAGAGGAAGTGCCAATGGACGAGCTATTGATGTGCTACACACTCTTGGCTACCCTGTAATCCAAGGGGCTTGTTCAACAGTATTGGGTGTTGTTATATTGTCCATAGCAGCAAGTTACATATTCAGAACATTTTTTAAGATTATGTTTCTTGTCATATTTTTTGGTGCAGTTCATGGCATTGTATTTATGCCAGTGTTTCTGACTTTTTATCAAATTTGTGGCAACTGCAATAATGATAACTCAAAAGAAGTTAAAGAGAGTGAAAGGAGAAGCCAGGGCAGAAATCTCCACACCTATCATTATGTTCATCATTGTAAAGTAAATCTAGACCCTTCTAAAGAATTAACAGAAATATCATAACAAAGTCCATTCAGTTAGATGTTTAGCATCATTTTCCTGGAAAGATCTTAATTGAAAACACAGGTTCTTTTTTTTACAAAATCATGTATTATCACAACTTTCACAATTTGAGATACTGGAAATGAAAATAAAGAGCCTAACAACTATTTTGAATGCAGACAAACATCAAGAATTAGCTATTATAATGATCCATGCTTTTCCTAGGTTGCAAAAATGCCATCCTGCACACAGCAGCACTAATGAAAGGTCATTCGCTTGCAATGTTAAAACATAGAACATTACAGCACAGTACAGGCCCTTCAGACCATGATGTTGTGCCGACCTAACATCAGTCTAACTCTTCCTTCCCCATAGCCCTCCAATTATCATTCATCATGTGCCTATCTAAGAGTCTCTTAAATGTCCCTAATGTAACACCTCCATCTCCATTCCCGGCAGCATATTCCATGCACTTACTCCTCTCTGTCTAAAATACCTACTTCTAACATCCTCCCTATACTTTTCTCCAATCATCTTAAAATTATGCCCCCTCACGCTAGCCATTTGCATCCGGGAAGAAAAGTATATGGCTGTCCACAATGCCTCTTATAATCTTGTACACCTCTACCAAGTCATCTCTATCCTCCTTCACTCCAAAAGGAATAGCTTTAGCTTGTTCAACCTATCCTCATAAGAGATGCTCTCTAATCCAGTTAGTATCCTGTTAAACCTCCTCTGCACCCTGTCTAAAGCTCCACATCCTTCCTAAAATGTGGGGACCAAAATGGAATGCAATACTCCAAGTGTGGTCTAACCAGAGCTTTATAGATCTGCAACATTACCTTACGCCTCTTGATATCAATCCCTAGGCTAATGAAGGGCAACACAGCATATGCATTCTTAACCATCCTTATTAACTTGCATGACAGCTTTGAGGGATCTAAGGTTCTGTTCCCCGAGATCCCTCAGTTCCTCCACAAAGAATTCTGCCTGTTAAGCCCGCCCTATCATTGAGCACATCTACAAGGAGTACAGCCACTAGTAAATAGCGCCTATCATCAAGGAGCCTCACCCTCCAGACCATTCTCTCTTCTCGCTGTTGCCATCAGGAAGGAGGCAAGGAGGCTTAGGTCCCATACTACCGGCTTCAGGAACCGTTATTATCTTTCAACCATCAGGCTCCTGAACCAGTGTGAACTGATTCCATACCCCATGTTTTCACTTTCAAGGACTCTCCACCTCGTGTTCTCCGTATGTATGTACATATTTACTTATTTATTTGTATTTGCAGCATTTGCCTTCTTTTCCACATTGGCTATTTGTCATTCTTTGTTTAAGTATAGATTTTCTTTGATTCTATTATATTTCTTTGTGAATGCCTACAAGAAAATTAATCTTAAGGTAGACATACACATACTTTCATTATAAATTTACTTTGAACTTTGAAATTCCTATTCTGCCTTCCGAAGTGTATCAATTCACACTTTGCTGGATTGAATTCCATCTGCCACTTCTCAGCCCAGCTCTGCATCCTATCCATGTCCGTATGGCAACCTTGTACAATAACCACAACATCACCAATCTCCATGTCATCTGCATGCTTACTATCCCTCACTTCTACTGCCTCATTCATGTTTTTTTAAATCAAAATCACATAAAACAGGGGTCCCAGAACAGCTCCCTGTAGAAAACCATGGGTCACTGACCTCCAAGCAGAACACACTATATCTGCTACCATCCTCTGCCTGCTGTAGGTAAGCTGTGTCTGATTCCACCCAGCCAAGTTTCCCTGGATACCATGCCTCTTGACTTTCTGAATGAACCTACCATGGGGAATCTTGTTAAAGATCTTAATAAATCTGTACACACCACACCCACTGCTCTAGCTTCATCAATTGCCTTTGTCCCTTCTTCAGAGAATTCATTCAGGCTGTCAAGGCATGACCTGCCTGTCACAAAACCAAGCTGACTATGTCTAATCAGACTATGTTTCTTCAAATATTTGTAAATCCTATCTCTAATCTAAGAATCCTCTCCAATAATTCCCCCAGCACTCACTGGTCTATAATTCCTAGGGCTATCCCTATTACATTTCTTGAACGAAGGAATAACGTTTACCACCCTTCAATCTTCTGGTACTTCTTATGTGACTAGTGAGGATGCAAAGATCATTTCTAAAGACTCAGCAATATTCTCTCTGGATTCCCATAGTAGACTGGGCTATATCTCATCCAACCCTGGGGACTTATCTATCATAATATTTTTAAAAAATTTCCAGCACATCCTCTTTCTTAACATCAACATCTTCCAGCACATCAGCCTGCTCTACACTGTCCTTACACTTGTCAAGGTCCCTCTAACTGGTGAATACTAGAGCAGAGTATTGATTAAGAATCACCCCTACCTCCTCTGCTCCTGGCACAATCCCCCTTTTATCCCTGATCAGCCTTTACTCACTCCAGTCGTCCTCCTGTTCTTTATGTACTGTACATGTGGAATGTCTTGGGGTCTTCTGTAATCCTATTCGCCAAGGCCTTCTCATGCCCTCTTCTAGCCCTCCTAATTCCGTTCTTAAACTCCTTCCCGGCTACCTTGTAATTCCCTAGAGCCCTGTCTGATCCTTGCTTCCTAAACCTTAGTGATGCTTTTTGCTTCCTCTTGACCAGAAGTTCCACATATCTTGTCAGCTTCACTCTGCCACCCTTTCCCTGCCTCAATGACATAAACCTATCCATAACCGCATGCAAGTTCTCCCTACACAGCCTCCACATTTCCGCTGTGCAATTCCCTGAGTACATCTGTTCCAAATTTACACTCTCAAGTTCCTGCCAAATAGCATCGTAATTCCCTCTCTCCCAAGTAAATATTTTCCCACACCCTCTGATCCTATCCCTCTTCAAGGCTATGGTAAAAGTCAGGGAGTTGTGGTCACTGTCTGGAAATTGCTCATCCACTAAGAGGTCCATCACCTGACCCGGTTCATCACCGAGCACAAAATCCAATATGGCCTCGGCCTGTCTATACATCATGCCAGGAACCTTTCCTGAAAACACCTAACAAATTCCACCCCATCTAAATCTTTTTTACTAAGGAGATGCCATTCAATAGTAAGCTGAAGTGTCCTATGACAACAACCCTGTTATTTTTGCACCTTTCCAAAATCTGCCTCTCGATCTGTTTCTCAGTTTCTCTAATGCTATTGGGGGGGGGGGGGCGCGTCAATAGAATACTCCTAATAGATTGATTACTCCATTCCTGCTTCTGACGTCCACTCACCATGATGCAGTAGACAATCCCTCCACAACATCCTCCCTTGTATCTATGATACTAGCCCTGATTAGCAATGCCACTCTCCCACCTCCCTGTCCCTTTTGAAACATCGAACATTTATTCCTGCCCTTGTGACAGCCAAGTCTCCATAATGGCCACAATGGCATCATTCCATGTACTGATTCATGTTCTAAGGTCATCACCCTTCTTTATGATACTTGCATTAAAATAGACACATTTCAACCCATCTAACTGACTGCAATTATGCCCTATCCATTGTCTGTCCTTCCTCAGGAGGAGGGGGCACTAGGTGTAAAGTCAAATGCAGTGTGTCTCTCTACACACCACATTTACCTTCGCACCAACTACCCATCTTATGACCCCTCACTCTGGTTCCCACCCCCCTTTCATGCTGGTTAAACTCTCCCCAACAACTTTAGCAGACCTGCCTGCAAGGATATTGGTGCTCCTTGAGTTCAGGTGTATCCCGTCCCTTTTGTACAGGTCATACCTTCCCCGGAAGAGATCCCAAAGATACACAAATCTGAAACACTGCACCCTGCACCAATTCTTCAGCCACACATTCAACTGCCAAATCATCCTATTCTTATCCTCACCAGTGGGTGGCACACATAGCAATCCAGAGATTACTACCCTTGAGATCCTGTTTCTGAACTTTCTACCTATTTGCACTTTAAATAGCCATCTGTCTTGCACCGTAACTGTATTAGAATCATGAATGACCTCATTTAGATTCAGCATTACCTTCTTATTTATATTTTGCCAGGATTTCAAAGCTAGAACAAGTTGCAATTTGATGCCATTTCCACTGCCAGCTATCAATATCTTATTCAATTACAGAACATTGCTTAATTGCAGTGATACAAAGGTAATTTGTTCTTGTGTATTCTCTTACTGAGGGCCTCTGCATCCTTATTATAATATGAAGATGACCTGAACGTTCACAACATATTGTCATCACGAAACATAGCATATGCTGGAATCTGTTGCAATAGTAAATAAACACACCGATTCTCCCAACTACCGGTAATTTCTCCCTCCCTTCCTTTTCTCTCCATTTCCATTCCCCATTTTGGCTCCTGTCTTAACCCATCTCCTCACTGCCTCTCACCCCCCACAGTCCTCCTTCTCTTTCTCCCATGGTCCACTCTCCTATTAGATTCCTTCTTTTTCAGCTCTTTACCTTTTTGAGTTGAATTGACTTTATTTCTTACATCCTTCACATACATGAGGAGTAAAAATCTTTACGTTAAGTCTCCATCTAAATGTGCAATGTGCAATCATGATAATTTATAATAAATAGAACAGTCAATGTAATATAGAGTACACAAATCAGCGTGAGTTCGTCAGTCTCAAGCTGTCCCGGAGCCTGTTGGTCCTGGCTTTTATGCTGCAGTACCGCTTCCTGGATGGTAGCAGCTGGAATAGATTTTGGATGATCCTACGGGCCCTTTATACACACCTGTCCTTGTAAGTGTCCTCAGTCATGGGAAGTTCACAACTACAGATGCGCTGGGCTGTCCACACCACTCCCTGCAGAGTCCTGCGATTAAGGGAAGTACAGTTCCCATACCAGGCAGTGATACAGCCAGTCAGGATGCTCTCAATTGTGCCCCTGTAGAAAGTTCTTAGGATTTGGGGGCCTATGCCAAACCTCCTGAACCATCTGAGGTGAAAGAGGCATTGTTGTGCCTTTTTCACCACACAGCTGGTGTGTACAGACCACATGAGGTCCTCGGTGATGTGGACGCCGAGGAACTTAAAACTGTTTACCCTCTCAAACCCAGATCCATTGATGTCAATAGGGATAGTCCACCTATCACCTCATAATAAGTTATTGTGACATTCACAGAATTGCAGAGTTATTAAATTGTGTTTATTTTAAATGAATCCCAATTCTATGTTAAGACCATAAAAAAAACTGAGTAACTACTAGTGATCTGTGTGCCTTCATATTCTAGTCCTATGGATTCTGATGTTATCAGAGAGGCTCAAAGTTCAAAGTACATTTATTACCAGAGTACGTATACTTTATACGACCTTGAGATTTGTCCCCTTACAGGCAGCCACAAAACAAAGAAACCCAATAGAACCCATTAAAACAAAAGAAGACCGTCAAACACCCATTGTGCAGAGAGAAAAAAAAATATCATACAAACAATAAAAGTAAGTAAATAACATTCAGAACTGAAGTTCACGAAAGTGAGTCCACAGCCAGGCAGATTCAGAAGTCCATTAGTTGCAGGCCACAGCCTCAGTTCGATACAGAGACAAGTAAACCACAGAGCAGTGAGCTGAAGTTAAGTGGAGAGGTGAATAAACTTTGTGGAGTAGCAAACTGAACCAGTTTGTTCTTCGTCTCCAGCCTTGATACCCTGACCTTTTCAATCTGGCCTGGTGTTTAAATCACCCAAGCCTCGGGGCATACCTTACTTTCAGACCTGGGTGCTGCCGCTTCGATACACTCTCGGGCCCAAGCCCCACTGCCTTGATTTGGCCCGTACCTCACCTTTCCAATTCGGCTCAGCACTCACGTTGATCAAACCGAGTCTTTCCCTGCTCTCGGGCCTGGGCTCTGCCTCGACTCCGCCTCGCCTTTGTTCTGCCGCATCAAGTTGCCTCCGTCCTCTGCAGCAATAGCCATAGATTGGCTCACTCCCTGCTCTCAGGCCCAGGACCCGCTACCTCAATTCAGCCTGTACACACTGCACCACAACCGACCTGCACCTTTGAGACTTCAGTTCACACTGCAAAAATGCCAGGTCGTACAGGAGGTTCAAAAGCTCAACTCCGGTGGGAAGTTGCAGGCTATTGATCGCTGTGATTGTTTAGCAGAAAAAGTATGATTAATGAAGCCCTGCTTCAGAATAGGTTTTCTCGACATGAGTGACACCAGTCTGGACTGGCTGCTGACAGAGGGTACTTCATGCGCATTGGTTAAGTGCCAGATTATAGGCATTGGTGTTGCATTCTGAAGATTAATAGAGATTGTAATCACGTTTTATATAGCACAGTGGTGGAGCTGCCCCACAGCACCAGAGATCTGCATTCAATCCTGAGCTTGGCTTCTGCATCTGTGAAGTTTGCACATCTCCCCTGACCCTTCCTCTGGGAGCTCTGACTTAGTCCCAAGGACGTGTAGGTTCGCAGGTTAGTTTTCCACTGCTCATTGAAATATTTCACTAATTATTGCTCTTTATTGTATGTGATTGGGTTGAATTGATGAACTTGTGGGACTAGGTCACAACTTGCTAGCTAAATGCCCAGTGCACTTGTGTGAATGAAGTCACCAGAGAAAAGTACTGGTAAATACGAAGCAGCTTCTTTATTCAACAAAACAAGGTACAGCAGGCATCATATGGAGACGTGTTCGATCGACTGGTCTGGCTGGCACAATGTGGGGCTCAATATTTTATGTGCTGTACAATAAAGGACAATTCCATAGTTACAATGTATCAACAATGCTTTCTTTGAAAGTACACAAAACCTTCACACTGTCCAATTCGTACCCACACCATAGACATCGAAATGAATTTTAATTAGCATTGTCTGGTCTGGGATTCACTGGTTTTAGGAACCCATTGTTCAGAGCTGTACTCCAAATTAAATCCACAATAGAGATGTGAAGTCTGGTAGCAGAAGTCATTTGCTAAATGTATATGTGCTAAACCCAAAAATCGTTCAAACACACTCATTAACATAAATTATCATCCAACCCAAATCCAGAATATGACTCAACTGGGACTATATTTTGCCTTATATTAGTCCTTAGGTTTACTGTTCATTGAGTCTTCAGGCCTTAAAAGCTTTGAGAGAGAGAGAACAGTTTGGAAGTTGGTGAGCAGAGTGCAATTAATTACTTTTTAAAAACGTTCATTCAAAAGACTTGGGGCTTTGCAGGCTCAGCCAGAATTTAACTGCCCAGTTCTAATTGTCCTTGAGAGGGTGGTATTGAGCTAATTTCTTGAATTGCTACAGTTCTTGAGGTGTCAGTATGACCAAATGTGTTACGGGAAAAGATCCAGGATTTAGACAGGTGATGGTGAAGGAAGAGTGAGGTTTTTGTAAGCCAGGATGGTGTGTGGCTTTAATGACAAATTCTGGGTGGTGATGTGCCCTTGTCCTTCTCGAGTAGCCTTTCTCAACCTATTTGCTCTGGAAGAATCCTTGAAATAATTTTCAGGTCCCAGGGAGTCCCTGTGTAAAATTATTATATCTACAGATCACGGTACGTTAGCATGATCAGTAAGTTGTAGATATAATAATCCAAAAGTTATTGTCAATGCTCTTTTGAGAAGAGAATGAATTTTTAAACAACCTTTCTTGGAAAAAAAAACAGGTAGTTAAGCTTAACTTACCTATCTTGAAATTAATCTCTTTTTTTTCCCTCACCCAGTCATACACTTCTGTTGAACGGGAGGAAAAATACTGTTCAATTTTGTACTGCAGTTCTTCCAGGTGGTTTTCAATAAGACTCGAGATTTTCTAATATCCTTCCTCACTCTCAAGCCCAAGCGGCAGTGGAAAGGTTTCAAGATTTCCTTTTGCAATATGATTTTTCCAAAGATTCAGTTTCCTTTTAAATCCAAGAATCTTGTCACTTGAAGTCAAAACATATTCTCCAGGGCCTTGCAGAGACTTGTTCAACTGGTTCAGATGATGTAAAATGTCTGCTAGTTTCTGTAGCCATTCTTCATCATCAAAGCACTCAGCAAAATCTAGCCTACTATTCTCTTGAAAGTACTCCTGCAATTCACCTTTCAGTTCAAACACCCTGTTGAGAACTCTTCTTCTGTTAAGCCACCGGATTTCTGTATGTAGCAGGAGATTGGTGTGCTCTTTGTCCAGGTTTTCACACAGTGTTTTAAACATTCACGAGTGAACTGGTCTTTGTTTAATAAAGTTAACTATTTTTGTAGCATTATCCAGAACTTCTTTTCATTTCATCTCCAAGAGTTTTTGACATCAGCACCTCTCTGTGAAGAAAGCAGTGTGTTGTGACAATGTCAGGATTTTCTTTTTTTTACAAGAGAAACAAAACCCCTCATGGAGCCAACCACTTATGGGTCACCATCAGTACAGATGCCAACACAGTTCTTCTAAGACAGACCTTTTGTTTCCAGATATGAAGACTAAACATTAAATATATCATGGCCTTTGCTTGGCTTGGGCAGCTCTTTGCAACAAACAAAGTTTTGTTGAATTTCACTGTCATTTACCAATTTTACAAATGCTACAACATGAAATTTATTGGTGAAGTCTTGTGACTCACAAACCTGGATAGAGAAGCTGTTGTTTTTCAGTTCACCACATAAAACTTCTTCAACATTCTGTGACATGTCATCAATACGTCGACTTATTGTACTGCTTGAGAGTAAATCCTTTTCAATTTCTCATACTGCACCTTGTCCTAGCATTTTACCGACTATAATTTTACATGCTGACATTATTAGGTTCTCACCAACTGTGTGACTTTTCCTTTTTAGGGAAATGAGTTTTGCTACAAAATAACTTGCTTCCTGATCCTTTACTGACTGTGACTTTATTAGCAAAAGCTTTACTCTGTTTTGAGATTCCAATAGCCGTTTAAAATAATCATCACATTTACATGTTATATGGTCGTGATTTGTAGTTAACCTTCTTTTCAATTTTGCTGGAGCTATTGCTGCATTTGTAAGTTGTTTGCCATAGACTAGGCACAATGGAATAGGTCAACTTGGATCACCAGTCCACGTAAAACCCATTGATAAGTAGCTTTCATTGTAAAGATGGACTCTTTTTGAGTCCACTTTTGCACTAGTGCAGTGATTGTAACTCTTCATAACAGAATTGTCCATAGGCCTCGACCTTGAATCCTCCTCTTCCATCTCACAGATCCTCTTCAAAAATCGCCACATTGAACCATTGGACATGCCTGTAAAACACAGAGGTTAATAAAATATATCACTGCCCAAGTTGGGTGAGTCCATTCAATGCTTAGAAAATGCACTTCACGCTCTTTATCAGACTGGCTGGGGCTTAGGAGGACTATGGCACCTAATGGTAACTTTTTCGCTTGCATCTTCGGAAATAGCTCTATTTCTATCTTTAATATCTATCTTTTTCCTTTTCAGTGTTCTTTTGAAGACCCTGAACTGGAGTTACATGCTGATTTTGGTTCTTTGTGGAAATGGAACCCGCTCTCGGGGCCTCACGACTGGCTGCTTTTCGATATGCCAAGGATGCAGCCTAGAAGACCAGCTCGATTTCAGGGTGCAGGATTTTTGCGGCTCTGGAGGCAGGCGATTCAAGGCTGGTGCTATCGCTGCCTGATGCATCATGGGAGATGGAAGATCGTAAGCAGTGAGCTGGTTGCTGGCTGTGTGCCCAGAGACCTAAGTTTTTTGGGCATAGAGCTTGGAAGAAGCGACGCAACAGACTTTTAACATCATAAATTAGCGAGTTGTTTTGTTATGTCTCCCCTCTTGCTGTGAAATGGGGATACCTCTTTTTCCCTTATTAGGGACAGAGAGAGAGAGAGAGAGAGAGAGAGAGGAGAGAGAGAGAGAGAGAGAGAGAGAGAGAGAGAGAGAGAGAGAGAGACTACCTCAATCCTTCCTTGTGCACCAGGATCCTCAGTTTCCTCACTTTCAGACCCCAGTCAGTTTGGAGACTCCACAATTATCATCAGCACAGATGTACCACAGGACATGTGCTTAGCTCCCTGCTCTGCCCCCTTTATACTTATGACTGTGAGGCTAAGTACAGCTCCAATGTCATACTTAAATTTGCTGAAGACACTATTGTTGGCTGAATCAAAGGTGGTGATGAATCAGCATATAGGAAGGACATTGAAAATCTGGCTGAATACTGTCACAGCAACAACCTCTCACTCAACAACAGCAAAACCAAAGACCTGATTGTTGACTACAGGAGGAGGAAACCAGAGGTCAGTCCATAAGCCAGCCCTCATCAAGGAATCAAAGGTGGAGAGGATCGGTAACTTTAAACTTCTGGGTGTTATCATTTCAAATTCTAGTTCAAGTTTATTGCCATTGCACATATATACACCAAGCGAAACAATATTCCTCCAGACCACAGTACACCAAAATAACATATATCACACATAGCACAATAACCAAAATAACATACTATAGATAAATTAATAAAATATAATTCAAAATGCATGTAGTAAAGTACAACACAGGCAAACAGTAAACAGCTTAGTGTCCTAGTGATGAGACCTCACTGTTGCCAGGGTATTCATTCCTCTCACAGCCTGAGGGAACAAGCTGTTACCCAGTTTGACAGTCCTAGTCTTAATGCCTTTGTATCTCCTTCCTGATGGCGGTTGCTCAAAGAGATTGTGGTAGGGATCCTCAACAATGCTTTGGGCTCTTTGTCTGCAAGGTCAGGGGATCTGTCCTGGGTTCATCATGTAAGTGCCATGACAAAGAAGGCAAGGCAACACCTCTACTTTCTTAGAAGTTTGCGAAGATTCAGCATGTCATGTAAAATTTTTGACAAACTTGTATAGATGCATGATGGAGAGTATCCTTACTGGTTGTGTCACATCCTGGTAGGGAAACAATGATCCCTTGAATGTAAAAACCTACAAAAAGTGATGGGCTCTTCACAGGTAAAGTACTCCCCATTATTGAGAACATCTAAAAGGAGAGCTATTGCAGGAAAGCCAGACCCAGCATTATTGACCTCATGATCTTTTCTTACTGCTGACTTCAGAAAGGAGGTATAAAAGCCTTAGGCCCCACCCCACCAGGTAGAGGAACAGTTATTACCTCTCAACCATCAGTCTCCTGATCCATAGTAGCTAACTTCACTTGTAGGTTTTCCCAAATAAAATGACGAGGCATTTTATATTTAAGGAAAACTATCAACTCATCTATTCTACTCCAAAACCTGAACACAAAGTACAGAAAAACAAACTCACCTCCTGACTCCCCAAAGCCTGTCTACCATCTACAAGGCTCAGATCAGGAGTGTAATACAATACTTGCCACTTGCCTAGATGAGTGCAGCTCCATCAACATTCAAGAAGCATACACCATCCAATACAAGGCTGTCCACTTGATTGGTACCCCTTCCACAAGCATCCAATCCCTCCACCATTGAACAGTTGCAGCAGTGTGTACTATCTACCAGATGCACTGCAACAACACACCACAGTTCCTAAGCCAACACCTTCCAGACCCACAAACACCACCATGTAGAAGGACTAGAACAGCAGATACCTGGGAACACCACCAGTCCGAAATACTCCTCCAAGTTGCTCACCATCCTGACCTGGAAACATCACTGCTCCTTCATTGTTGCTGGGTCAAAATCATGGAATTGCCTCCCTGACAGCACTGTGGGTGTACCTACACCTCAGGGACTGCAGCGGTTCAAGAAGGCAGCTCATCACCACCTTCTCAAGGACAACTAGGGATGGGCAATAAAAGCTGGCTTAGCTGGAGATGTCCACATCCTGTAAATGAATAAGTAAAAAAAATGGTATTGTGAGCCTGTGCAGAGCTCGGACGAGCTGTCCAGCTCAGCTCCCATGTTCCATGGGTGGAGGAGCAGCAGGGGTGCCTCTGTCTCATCCTGAGGTGTGTTGACATGCTCATGGTCATGTCGTGATGTCAGGGGCATGGTAGTGGAACCCTTTAAATCTTGCTGGGCTGCTTTAAGGTGATCTACCAAAATACACTCAGGTTTACCCCTCTTATCTATGATAAAAGTCTCTCCTGTCGATTCCAAAATGCAGATCAGGCCAACGTAAGAGGGCCTACGGTAATGTTGGTGTGCATCATGGTAGATGAAAACAAACGAGGTGGAATGTAAGTCAACAGGAACCCAAGAGTGCTGTACGCCATGAGGAGAGGTAGGAATAGGTGCAAAGGAATTGAATTTATTGAGGAGGATGGAATGCTGTTGAGAGGCCGACCGGGCAGTCATAGCATCAGGAATAAAATCACCTGGCACTCATAATGGCTGCCCATATACCAACTCAGCTGCGGATGCCAACGGGTCCTCTTTTAGAGCTGTTCTGAGCCCTGCAGGACCTACAGGAGACGATGATGCCAACACTTATCGGTCATGGAAGCCCTCAGAGCAGCATTAAGGAGCAGTGAAACCACTCACAGGCTGTTGGACTGTGGGTGATACACCGTGGTGTGATGTAGCCTAATGCCAAGGTTCTAGGCCATTGCAACCCAGAGGTCTGATATGAATTGGGGACTGCAGTCAGAGAAAATATCAGATGGGGTGCCAAACTGAGCAATTCAGGTACTAATGAATGCCTGAGCCATGTCTGTGGCGTCGTCAATGCTAGAGTGAAGACCCCTGGCCAGCTGGTGGTACAGTCCACATGGTAAGGAGGTGAGTGAAACCACGGGAGGGGGGAAGAGGACCGACAAGGTCCACATCGACATGATCAAGCCATTGCTCAGGGTTCTCAGAAGGTGCCAACGGTGCCTGAACATGATGGTTAATTTTTGCCCCCTGGCACTCCACATAGGTTGCAGTCCAATCGCATATATCCGCCCTAAGGCCATGCCACACAAACTTTAGTGCAACCAGTTTCTGTGAGGTCTTCTGGCCCAGATACTAGAGGCCATGTATGGAGTTGAAAATAGTCTGTCTCCAGTTTGCGGGCACTATGAGGTGAGGGCGAGCAGTCGAGACATCGCACAGGAGAGAAATGCTAACTTTCCCGAATTTACTGTAATGTCAGCCAACCGCGGGCCCATGACTGCTGTTCGGTAAGCATGGACATCTGGCTCAGGAGCTTGGTCGGCTTGCATAATCAACCCCTGTGTGTATGGCCTCAACGGCTGGCCATGAGAGACAATCAGCCACGGCATTATATTTCCCATTGATATGTAGTATATCAGCTGTGACCTCTGATGTATAGGCCAGGTGGTGCTGCTGCTGTGCAGAACAAGGGTCGAATATCTTGGCCATTGTATGCACGAGGTGTTTGTGGTCAAGGAATGTTGTGAAATAGTGATCCTCTGGAAGAAAACAAAAACAGCGGAGAGCCAGATACAGACTGAGAAGTTCACGGTCAAACATACTGTACTTCCTTTTGGGGGGGACGGAGCTGTTGGCACCCACAACATAGTCTGAAGCATCAGTGTGAATGGCTATAGGTGTGTTGGTATGCCTGGAGGGTCGCACTGGAAAGCTTGTTTGGTGTCAGCAAATGGCCTAGTCATGTCTGCTGACCAGTCAAGCACGTGATTCGGGATATTGCACTGCACAGGGGAAGCACAAGTTCAGCAGCTCGCGGGATGAAGCAGTGATAGAAATTTACCATGCCTGAAAGCTCTTGTAGCAAAGTCGTTGCGGGGTGGTGGGAAATGCATAATAGTGGCTACTTTTGATGGGACGGGTTTGCACCTTCTGTGGAGGTGCGATAGTGGGAAAAGTTAATGGCTGACAACCCAAACTGGCATTTAGCAGGGTTGATAATCAACCCCTGTGGGCTTAAGTGCTCGAGAAGTGTGCGGAGATGAGATATGTGTTTGGATTTGGATGGATTGGCGACTAGTATGTCATTCATTAAACAAAAAGAAAGTCTATGTCTTTTTATAATCAGCCTTTGGAAAGTCTGTGTTAAATTTTTCATCGAAACGGTATGCACAAAAGCTCAAAGAGGCCAAACAGAGTTATCACAGCCATTTTGGGAGTGTCCTCTGTGCACGCAGGTATCTGATAGTTGCCCTTCAATAAGGCAACTTTAGAAAAAATTAAATTCCCAGCTAAATGTGCCAAAAAAGTCTTGGATGTGTGGGACTGGGTAACGATCAGGGGTGGTGGAATCGTTAAGGCACCAGTAATCACCACATGGGGGACAACCACCTTCGGACTTAGGGACCACATGGAGGGGTGAAGCCCGGGGGCTGTTTGACCGGCTTACAGTTCTGAGTCTTTCCATGTTGACAAACTCAGCCTTCATGGTTGTCAGCTTTCTGGGTCCAGTCTAAATGCCTGGGTATGGACTTCCGGGTCAGTTGTGGGAACGTGGTGTTTGACCCCATGTCTTGTGATAGTAGTGGAGAATGTGGGCTTGCTGAGGTCTGAGAATTCCCAGCAGATTAGTGAACTCACATGTGGTGGTGCATGTGCTTGACAGAGTGGTTGCACGGAGCCTACTGGGGGAGCAGGGGAGTGACCCAAAGTCTTTGACATCCATTAGCCGGCAGTTCATAAAGTTGACTAACAGCCCTTGGGCACACAGGATATCTGCACCGAGCAGAGATCAGGCCAGGAAAAAGTCCCATGTGTAACATCACCCACTGAAGCAGAGTGTTATCCGTCATGTCCCCCAAGTCTGGATCCTGCTGGCACTGGTGGCCTCCAGTGAGGTTTCATCGCTTTTTGCCTTCTCATCAATAGTTGATACCGACAGCACACTCACTTGAGCACCCACGTCACACAGGAAACGTCACCCTGAAAGTGTACCCATAATGAACAGTATATCTGAGTCAGCAATGTAGGTTTTCGCAAATAAAATAACGTGAGGTGTTTATGCTTAAGAAAAACCATAAAAACTCATTTATTGAACTCCAAAACCTGAACACAAAGCGTGATAAAATGAACTTCATCACTTTAGACCAGCCTCTTAAAGTGAACCCCATCTCGAAGTAGGTGGTTGTGAATTAAGTACGTATCCACCAATTACGTTACCCTACACACTCGCCACAACACTGAACTGATTCCACAAATCATGGTCTAACTTTCAAGGACTCTACAACTCACGTATCAATATATACAGTATTATTAATTAATTTATTTATTATTATCATCTTGTTTTTCTTTTTTCTTTCACACAATTTCTTGTCTTTTGCACATTGGTTGCTTGTCTGTCTTTATTCTGTGCAGTTTTTCATTGATTCTATTGAGTTTCTGTGTACTTCCTGTGAATGCCCACACGAAAATGAATCTCTAGGTAGTATATGGTGACATATAGGTACTTTGGTAATAAATTGACTTTGAAGCTTTACTTTGAAAAGTTTCCTCGATACATTTATCCTGATTGCAATGTACTTTTGTGTAAGCCTTTCTGAGGAGGTGTGTAGAGCCCGTGTACACACTGATTAGCAAGTATTTTTAAAAGACAGCCTGGCTACATGAATCAAATAGGTGCAAAAAAAATGGCAGATAGGATACAGTTTAAGAAACGGTGTGGTTATGCACAGAGGTGGAAGGAATAAGACTATTTTCAGAAATTCGAGGTGCAAAGAGATTTGGGAGTCCGAGTGCAGGATTCGCCAAAGATGAACTTGCAGGTTGAGTTGGTAGTTAAAAAAGCAAATGCAATGTTAGTATGAATTTGAACAGGACTAGACTAAACTCAGCCATGATTAAATGGTGGAGCAGAGTGAAGAGACCAAATGGTGTAATTCTGCTCCTGTATAATCTCAGGGTTTTATGGACTAATTACAGAGAAGTTTCTTGGGCATTGATTCTTACTGGGATGCATGTAAAGAGTTCCTACCAAACTACTTTTGATGGATTTTTATAATTAAATAGTTTTACTCCATCCTCTTTCTCCTGACAGATTGCTATGCCTCATTACAGAAAGCATATGCTGTACTTCTGTAAAAGCACAGCTTTTAGACTTCAGGCACTGTACGGTGCAGAAGCTTCAGACTGCATCCTAAAAATAACAAAAAAGTCCCAAAAATATTTCTTTATCTATTGAGTGCTGCTGCAGTTATGGTTTACTTTGAATTTTGAACTTCAGGCAGTTCTGAACCATGGTGAATTATATCTTAATTGTAGCTCTTTGAGTCCACTTGATGATGGATAAATGAGTTAGCTGGATTTAATGTTACACTGCTTGCCAAGGTCATGTATCCAAAGGAGGTGTATTAAAAACATGTGAGTTACATAGAAACATAGAAACATAGAAAATAGGTGCAGGAGTAGGCCATTCGGCCCTTCGAGCCTGCACCGCCATTTATTATGATCATGGCTGATCATCCAACTCAGAACCCCGCCCCAGCCTTCCGTCCATACCCCCTGACCCCCATAGCCACAAGGGCCATATCTAACTCTCTCTTAAATATAGCCAATGAACTGGCCTCAACAGTTTGCTGTGGCAGAGAATTCCACAGTTTCACCACTCTCTGTGTGAAGAAGTTTTTCCTAATCTCGGTCCTAAAAGGCTTCCCCTCTATCCTCAAACTGTGACCCCTCGTTCTGGACCTCCCCAACATCGGGAACAATCTTCCCGCATCTAGCCTGTCCAATCCCTTTAGGATCTTATACGTTTCAATCAGATCCCCCCTCAATCTTCTAAATTCCAATGAGTACAAGCCCAGTTCATCCAGTCTTTCTTCATATGAAAGACCTGCCATCCCAGGAATCAATCTGGTGAACCTTCTTTGTACTCCCTCTATGGCAAAGATGTCTTTCCTCAGATTAGGGGACCAAAACTGCACACAATACTCCAGGTGTGGTCTCACCAAGGCCTTGTACAACTGCAGTAGTACCTCCCTGCTCCTGTACTCGAATCCTCTCGCTATAAGTGCCAGCATACCGTTCGCCTTTTTCACCGCCTGCTGTACCTGCATACCCACTTTCAATGACTGGTGTATAATGACACCCAGGTCTCGTTGCACCTCCCCTTTTCCTAATCGGCCACCATTCAGATAATAATCTGTTTTCCTATTTTTGCCACCAAAGTGGATAACTTCACATTTATCCACATTAAATTGCATCTGCCATGAGTTTGCCCACTCACCCAACCTATCCAAGTCACCCTGCATCCTCTTAGCATCCTCCTCACTGCTAACACTGCCACCCAGCTTCGTGTCATCCGCAAACTTGGAGATGCTGCATTTAATTCCCTCATCCAAGTCATTAATATATATTGTAAACAACTGGGGTCCCAGCACTGAGCCTTGCGGTACCCCACTAGTCACCGCCTGCCATTCTGAAAAGGTCCCGTTTATTCCCACTCTTTGCTTCTTGTCTGCTAACCAATTCTCCACCCACACCAATACCTTACCCCCAATACCGTGTGCTTTAAGTTTGCACACTAATCTCCTGTGTGGGACCTTGTCAAAAGCCTTTTGAAAATCCAAATATACCACATCCACTGGTTCTCCCCTATCCACTCTACTAGTTACATCCTCAAAAAATTCTATGAGATTCGTCAGACATGATTTTCCTTTCACAAATCCATGCTGACTTTGTCCGATCATTTCTCCACTTTCCAAATGTGCTGTTATCACATCCTTGATAACTGACTCCAGCAGTTTCCCCACCACCGACGTTAGGCTAACCGGTCTATAATTCCCCGGATTCTCTCTCCCTCCTTTTTTAAAAATTGGGGTTACATTAGCCACCCTCCAATCCTCAGGAACTAGTCCAGAATCTAACGAGTTTTGAAAAATTATCACTAATGCATCCACTATTTCTTGGGCTACTTCCTTAAGCACTCTAGGATGCAGACCATCTGGCCCTGGGGATTTATCTGCCTTCAATCCCTTCAATTTACCTAACACCACTTCCCTACTAACATGTATTTCACTCAGTTCCTCCATCTCACTGGACCCTCTGTCCCTTACTATTTCTGGAAGATTATTTATGTCCTCCTTAGTGAAGACAGAACCAAAGTAATTATTCAATTGGTCTGCCATGTCCTTGCTCCCCATAATCAATTCACTTGTTTCTGTCTGCTGGGGACCTACATTTGTCTTTACCAGTCTTTTCCTTTTTACATATCTATAAAAGCTTTTACAATCCGTTTTTATGTTCTCTGCCAGTTTTCTCTCATAATCTTTTTTCCCCTTCCCAATTAAGCCCTTTGTCCTCCTCTGCTGAACTCTGAATTTCTCCCAGTCCTCAGGTGAGCCACTTTCTCTGGCTAATTTGTATGCTACTTCTTTGGAATTGATACTATCCCTAATTTCTCTTGTCAGCCACGGGTGCACGACCTTCCTTGATTTATTCTTTTGCCAAACTGGGATGAACAATTGTTGTAGTTCATCCATGCAACCTATAAATGCTTGCCATTGCATATCCACCGTCAATCCTTTAAGTGTCATTTGCCAGTCTATCTTAGCTAATTCACGTCTCATACCTTCAAAGTTACGCCTCTTTACGTTCAGAACCTTTGTTTCTGAATTAACTATGTCACTCTCCATATTAATGAAGAATTCCACCATATTATGGTCACTCTTACCCAAGGGGCCTCTCACGACAAGATCGCTAATTAACCCTTCCTCATTGCTCAAAACCCAGTCCAGAATAGCCTGCTCTCTAGTTGGTTCCTCGACATGTTGGTTCAAAAAACCATCCCGCATACATTCCAAGAAATCCTCCTCCTCAGCACCTTTACCAATTTGGTTCACCCAGTCTACATGTAGATTGAAGTCACCCATTATAACTGCTGTTCCTTTATTGCACACATTTCTAATTTCCTGTTTAATACCATCTCCGACCTCACTACTACTGTTAGGTGGCCTGTACACAACTCCCACCAGCGTCTTCTGCCCCTTAGTGTTACGCAGCTCTACCCATATCGATTCCATATCTTCCCGGCTTATGAGTTAATCATTCTGCCAGTTGTTTTAATCAGTTCTACTTTAACTGAATTGTCTGTAGTCAATCTATTTGCTCTGATACCTCCAATTATTGGAATCTCCATTTCAAACCAGCTTTCACTGGGCATGATAGGACTTATGTGTCATGTTCAATTTGGAACAGTCAGGTCATTTCAGACTCTTAGTATCAGTCTGGAACCCAAGTGGAGTTACCAAAGGTGACATGATTGACACCTGTTATGCAAACACCAATGCTCAGGAACAGAAGAGACTATAACATAGAACATAGAACATAGAACATAGAATAGTACAGCACATTACAGGTCCTTCGGCCCACAATTTTGTGCCGACCCTCAAACCCTGCCTCCCATATAACCCCCCACTTTAAATTCCTCCATATACCTGTCTAATAGTCTCTTAAACTTCACGAGTGAATCTGCCTCCACCACTGACTCAGGCAGTGCATTCCACGCACCAACCACACTCTGAGTAAAAAACCTTCTTCTAATATACCCCTTGAACTTCCCACACCTTACCTTAAAGCCATGTCCTCTTGTATTGAGCAGTGGTGCCCTGGGGAAGAGGCGCTGGCTATCCACTCTATCTATTCCTCTTATTATCTTGTACATCTCTATCGTGTCTCCTCTCATCCCCCTTCTCTCCAAAGAGTAAAGCCCTAGCTCCTTTAATCTCTGATCATAATGCATACTCTCTAAACCAGGCAGCATCCTGGTAAATCTCCTCTGTACCCTTTCCAATGCTTCCACATCCTTCCTATAGTGAGGCGACCAGAACTGGACACAGTACTCCAAGTGTGGCCTAACCAGAGTTTTATAGAGCTGCATCATTACATCGTGACTCTTAAACTCTATCCCTCGACTTATGAAAGCTAACACCCCATAAGCTTTCTTAACTACCCTATCTACCTGTGAGACAACTTTCAGGGATCTGTGGATATGTACCCCCAGATCCCTCTGCTCTTCCACACTACCAAGTATCCTGCGATTTACTTTGTACTCTGCCTTGAAGTTTGTCATTCCAAAGTGTACCACCTCACACTTCTCGGGGTTGAACTCCATCTGCCACTTCTCAGCCCACTTCTGCATCCTATCAATGTCTCTCTGCAATCTTTGACAATCCTCTACACTATCTACAACACCACCAACCTTTGTGTCATCTGAAAACGTGCCAACCCACCCTTCTACCCCTACATCCAGGTCGCTATTAAAAATCACGAAAAGTAGAGGTCACAGAACAGATCCTTGTGGGACACCACCAGTCACATTCCTCCAATCTGAATGTATTCCCTCCACCACGACCCTCTGCCTTCTGCAGGCAAGCCAATTCTGAATCCATCAGACCAAACTTCCCTGGATCCCATGCCTTCTGACTTTCTGAATAAGCCTACTGTGTGGAACCTTGTCAAATGCCTTACTAAAATACATTTAGGTCACATCCACTACACTACCCTCATCTATGTGCCTGGTCACCTCCTCAAAGAACTCTATCAGGATTGTTAGACATGATCTGCCCTTCACAAAGCCCTGCTGACTGTCCCTGATCAGACCATGATTCTCTAAATGTCCATAGATCCTATCTCTAAGAATCTTTTCCAACAGCTTTCCCACCACAGACATAAGGCTCACTGGTTTATAATTACCCGGACTATCCCTGCTACCTTTTTTGAACAAGGGGACAACTTTTGCCTCCCTCCAATCCTCTGGCACCATTCTCATGGACAATGAGGACATAAAGATCCTAGCCAGAGGCTCAGCAATCTCTTCCCTCGCCTCATGGAGCAGCCTGGGGAATATTCCGTCAGGCCCCGGGGACTTATCTGTACTAATGTATTTTAACAACTCCAACACCTCCTCTCCCTTAATATCAACATGCTCCAAAATATCAGCCTCACCTATATTGTCCTCACCATCATCAAGTTCCCTCTCATTGGTGAATACCGAAGAGAAGTATTCATTGAGGACCTCGCTCACTTCCACAGCCTCCAGGCACATCTTCCCACCTTTATCTCTAATCGGTCCTACCTTCACTCCTGTCATCCTTTTGTTCTTCACATAATTGAAGAATGCCTTGGGGGTTTTTCTTTTCCCTACTCACCGAGGCCTTCTCATGCCCCCTTCTTGCTCTTCTCAGCCCCTTCTTAAGCTCCTTTCTTGCTTCCCTATATTCTTCAATAGACCCATCTGATCCTTGCTTCCTAAACCTTATGTATGCTGCCTTCTTCCACTTGATTTTCCACCTCACTTGTCACCCATGGTTCCTTCACCCTACCATTCTTTATCTTCCTCACCAGGACAAATTTATCCCTAACCTCCTGCAAGAGATCTTTAAACATCGACCACATGTCCATAGTACATTTCCCTGCAAAAGCATCATCCCAATTCACACCCACAAGTTCTAGCCTTATAGCCTCATAATTTTCCCTTTCCCAATTAAAAATTTTCCTGTCCTCTCTGATTCTATCCTTTTCCATGATAATGCTAAAGACCAGGGAGCGATGGTCACTGTCCCACAGATGCTCACCCACTGAGAGATCTGTGACCTGACCTGGTTCATTACCTAGTACTAGATCCAGTATGGCATTCCCCCTAGTCGGCCTGTCCACATACTGTGACAGGAATCTGTCCTGGACACACTTAACAAATCCTGCCCCATCTAAGCCCTTGGAACTAATCAGGTGCCAATCAATATTAGGGAAGTTAAAGTCACCCATGATAACAACCCTGTTATTTTTGCACCTTTCCAAAATCTGCCTCCCAATCTGCTCCTCTGTATCTCTCTACCAGGGGGCCTATAGAATACCCCCAGTAGAGTAACTGCTCCCTTCCTGTCCCTGACTTCCACCCATATTGACTCAAAAGAGGATCCTGCTACATTACCCACCCTTTCTGTCACTGTAATAGTATCCCTGACCAGTAATGCCACCCCTCCTCCCCTTTTTCCCCCTTTTAAAGCACTGAAATCCAGGAATATTGAGAATCCATTCCTGCCCTGGTGCCAGCCAAGTCTCTGTAATGACCAGTACATCATAATTCCATTATGTATCCAAGCTCTCAGTTCCTCACCTTTGTTCCTGATGCTTCTTGCATTGAGGTACACACATTTCAGCCCTTCTACCTTACTGTCTTTACACCATTTATTCTGCTTCTCTTTCCTCAAAGCCTCTCTGTATGTTAGATCTGGCTTTACTCCATGCACTTCTTTCACTGCTCTATCGCTGTGGATCCCATCCCCCTTGCAAATTAGTTTAAACCCTCCCGAACCATGCTAGCAAACCTACCTGCAAGGATATTTCTCCCCCTCGAGTTCAGGTGCAACCCATCCAATCTGTGCAGGTCCCACCTTCCCTAGATGAAATCCCAATGATCCAAAAATCTAAAATCTTGCTCCCTGCACCAACTCTTCAGCCACGCATTCAAATGCCATCTCCTCCAATTCTTACCATCACTGTCACGTAGCACTGGCAGCAATCCTGAGAACATTATCCTTGAGGTCCTGTTCTTCAGCCTAGTTCCCGAAAGTCACACTTCAGGACCTCATCCCTCTTCTTGCCTATGTCATTGGTACCAACATGTATCACGACTTCTGGTTGCTTTCCCTCTCATACCAGGATGTCGTGCACCCGGTCAGAGACATCCCGGACCCTGACACGCAGGAGGCAACAAGCCATGCAGGTGACCTTCTCACGTCCACAAAATCTCCTGTCTGCTCCCCTGACTGTAGAGTCTCCAATGATGACAGCTCTCCTCTTCTCCGTCCCACCCTTTTGTACCACCAGGTCAGACTCAGTGCCAGAGGCCCTGCCACCATGGCTCACACCTGGTTGGTCCTCCCCGCCAACAGTATCCAGGATGGTAAACCTGTTAATCAGGGGAATGGCTACGGGGGTAGCTATAGAAGGAGGTGGATACAGCCCAGTCAATCACGGGCAAAGCCCTCACAACCACTACTCTGAACTGATACTACAACCTTTCAAGCACTCTTTACAACTCAGGTTCTCAGTATTATTTATTTGCACAGTTTGTTTTCTTAATAAGCATTGGTTATTTATTAGTCTTTGTCTGTTTATGTATAGTTTTTTGTAATTTCTATTGTATTTCTTTCTTTCTTGTAATTCCCAGTAAGTAAATGAATTTTAAGGTTGTATACGTCAACATATGCATACGTTGATAATAAATTTACTTTGAGCATTGATTATTTTCTGTGATAGAGAAGTTTCAAGAACATTGTAGAGCAACTTTACAGGTTGGAGAGACACATAGCATAGTTCTGATGAAGGGTTTTGGCTGGAAATGTCGGCAGTTTATTCCTTTACAAAGATGCTGACTGACCTGCTGAGTACCTTCTGTATTTTGCGTGTGTTGCAATGGGTATGTTAATTTGGCTTGTCTCAAAACAGACAACACTGGTTAAGTTGTTTAGTTCAGGGAAGCTTTTAGACCAATGGAGAATATGATTTCGCAGATCAATAACTGATGTATTAACAGTTAGAAGATTTGTGTACTCATAGAGTCAATTTCACAGCATTAATTGTGGTTACCTGGGATTTCTGTCCCAGAAACTTTTAGGCCATTTGTGCTAAAAGGTATCTGAAAAAAGTCACATGTGTGTGAAGTTACCCAAGTGGTAAAAAGACAGTATAGGTTTAGAGAGAGTTCAGGCATATTAGGAACGGTCCTGGAACATCAAGAAGAATGTCAGAAACATGGGGTGTTTGAAGATTGGGTAGTTACAGCAGAACATTCCTTTAGTGAGGTTACCTATATCGGATAGGGTTTAAGAACTTCACGGTTAGCAAACCCAATACTATCACAGACTCAGCTTTGGAACACCTAGACAATGAAGATGCATACATCAGGTATGACTACAGCTCAGCATTCAACACTATCATCCCCACAAATCATCACTATGCCCCAAGATCTGTGCAACTGGATCCTCAATTGCTTATTGGCAGATCCCAGTTACTATGGATTGGCCACACCATCTCATCCACAGTCACCATCATTGATCTGGTTGGGATTATTCTGAATTATGAATTTATCGATAACATAATAACAGATTAATTAAAATGAGAACCAATCTTCAGAAAACCAAACCCGTTCACAATTTAATTTCCAACTGATCCCTCGTGACCAGTGAAAGCAATCATTGTGAATGAGATATTCAGTTTCTGTCCCATCGAAACTATGCAGGGAAATACAATAGATGAAATGTTCATGTAACCTCAAAATGAGATAAGAGAAGGCAGTGAGTAACCATTCCCTGTACAAGTAAATTGTTAAAGATTTGTCTCAGCCACTTAATTCAGGACAAGTCTGTTTGGTCACATAATAGTCTGACCTGATGTACATTCAGGGAGCCATCCCTCAACACTGTAACAAAAGGGGTATATTTTGGGTGCCTGGAATTTGTGTTCAGAAAATTTTAGAACAGACACCAATATTGAATATTCAAAGGGGTTCTGCTAGTTGGGATGTGTAACCATTGTGAATATGCAATCCTACAAATTTACCTGACTTTATTCACTATGTTAAATATGGAATTATAGCCATTAAGACTGCAGTTAATTGATTTTTGACACCTTTGTGTCTAAACTGTATAAAACATGTCAGGAGAGTAAGATTCTCTTCGACTCTCTCCACTGAAATTTTGCTGAGTGAATCAAGACTTCTCTGTTTCCCTTTTACAGCTTCCATGGGGATCAAGCTCCATAGCTCACATAGCACATTGACACTGAAACTACAATACTCAAAGCGTCAGGTTGCTTACACATTATACACAACTGTATACTGGCCATTAATTTTCTACAGGGGAGAATGATGAAGGTGTTACAGCTAGCCAAAGTTAGTTTTATAGAATCAATGAAAGCAAATGATCTTGAAATCATTGGTGTTTTCTACTTGATGGAAGAATATATAGGTTCCCTGGAGTTCCTGGGAATGAAACAAAACACTTGAATATCTACTTCCAGAGACCATGAATATAAAGTCCTTTCTGATAGTCCTATCACAGTCTGATAGCTGCTTAGATTGGCACAGTAGCTGGAGGACATTTGCAATGACAGCCACAAGAGTCAACCTGCCTAATACCACCGTATTACTGAATAATAATGCTTCTTGGAAAACTTGGTTTTGTGGATTTGGAATTGGCTTTCCCACAGAAGGCAGAGTTAGTAGATAGTAGTAGATGGAGCATATCCTGCCTCTCTCTCTGGCTATCCATCCCATAGGATGATGACGGTTCCTTTCAGTCAGTTAGTGGGGTTTTGGATACCCCACTCCTCAGAAAGGAACAGCGTGTGCGTGAATGGATTTTAGGTGAGCAGGGGGTTGCACAGGTCCAGACCCACCCCCTCGACATCCCGTCCCGGATCCAGTGGCATGGTGGAGTCCAAGACGGCTGGGAGAAGTATCCTGCCTAGAGGTTGTTGAATAGAAGTATTCCACAGGGATCTGTCCTGGGTTCTCTTTGTGATTTTTATAAATAACTTGGATGAGGAATTGGAAAGGTGGATTGGAGCTGTTGTTGATAGTGTGGAAGTTCGTATTAGGTTCTAATAGGATATAGACAGGATGCAGAGCCGAACAGAAAAGTGGCAGATTAAACTCAATCCAGAAAAGAGTAAAGTGATATACTTTGGAAGAGCAAACATGAAGAAGGAGTACAAGGTCAAGGTCAGGATCCTTAGCAGTGTGAGGGAATACAGAGCTATATTGGGGTCCACATGCATACATTGCTCCAAAGTTGCCACACAAGTTGATAGGTGATTAAGAAGGCCTATGGTCTGCTGGCCTTCATTAGTTAGGATTGAGTTCAAGTGCTGCGAGGTATTCTTGCAGCTTTATAACACTCTGGTTAAACCACACTTGGACTATGTGTTCAGTTTTGTTCACCTCACTATAGGAAGGATGTGGAAGCCTCGGAGAAGGTACAGTGGAGATTTGCCAGGATGCTGCCTGGATTAGAGAATATTTCTTATGAGAAAAGGCTGGTTGATGTCAGACTTTTCGATTTGGAGTGATGGAGGATGAGAAGTGGCTTGAAAGAGGAGTAAAAGATTATGAAAGGCATAGATAGACTGGATAGCCAGCATCTTTATTCCCAGGGCAGCAAGGGCCAATATCAGAGGGCATCCACTTTAGGCAGATGGGAGAAAGTGTGAGGAGATGTCAGAGGTAGTTTTTTTAAACAGAAAGTGGTGGGCATCCAGAACGCACGGCCAGGGTGGTTGGAGAGGCTAATACAATAGGGGCATTTAAAAGAATCTTAGATAGGCAGAATGGATTTAATAAAAATGGAGAGTTATTGGCTATTTAGGAGGGAAGGGTTAGATTGATGATAGGGAATACATCTACAGGTCAATGCAACATCATGGGTCGAAAGGCCTGCGCTGAACTGAACCGTTGTCTATAAAGATTCTCTTCAATCTATAAAGTGAAGACATAAGAGACTGTGGATGCTGGCATCTGGAGCAACAAAAGAACTCAGCATGTCCTATTCAGATTAATTTATTTATCACATGTACTTTGAAGCATACAGTGAAATGCGTTGTTTGCATTAACAACCAACACAACGTAAGGATGTGCTGGGCACAGCCGCAAGTGTCGCCACACATTCTGGTTGCAACATAGCACGTCCACAGTGTTCAGCAGAACAACGCACATGACAGCTACAAAACTGCAGCAGTAGAACAATATTTTCCTCATCCCACTCATCCAACACTCTCACACACACACAGACACTCCTCCCACCCCAGGACAGGCCACTTCCAGGCCTCCAGCTTCCAGCAGACTTGCAGACACGCTAACATCAGGCCTCTGACTTCCCTGTTGGCTCACAGGCCTGGGGCTTTGGCCATTAGGCCTCAACTCCTGGACTTCCAATTGACCTTTGGCTTTAATCTTTGGTATCAATGCCAGGGGTAGTTGATGTATTCAGTTGTAATCTTATTATGGAAATAAGATAATGCTCACCAATTTATAGCCGACTTAACTAAGAGAATGATCATTTTCATGGTCATACAGGATTAAAGAATGCATATGTATTGTCATACTTTGGACTGAAATATACATAGTTTATTCTAAAGCAAGGAGAAGAAGTTAAGGAAGTGTTAGAATATAACAAATATTTTGGTTGTCAAGTGTTTTCTAATGTCCTTACTAGCAGATAATCAGAAGACCTTTGAGCTGCGATTTTCCTAATAAAAATCCCCAGAAGTATGTATGCCAGAAATAAGAAACACAAACAGAAAATGTTGGAAATCTTCAGCAGGTCAGGCAGCATGTCTGAAAAGAGAAATAAAGTCAATGTTGCAGGTCAGAGACTCTGAGTTCTGAGAGGGGGTCTTCAACCTGAGAGACAAGGACTGTCCCTCTCCCCACAGATGTGGGCTGACCTGTTGAAGTGGCACACATTAGAGCTAACACATACTAATGGCCAGCTGCAGTATTTGGCAGTGGGCCAACACAATGATTCGGGAAAATATTTCAGCAATAACAGGTATTGGCTGAAGTGGAGCTTTTGGGATGGCCTGGTTAGGTTTTCCCACCCCCTGGCACATATGACAAACTCTACAATAATTCACAATATCCTTCCTCACATTGGGCCAATAAAATTCCCTCATAATCCTGTGCACTGTCTTCTTTACCCCAAAATGTCCACCTGAAGGGTTATTATGGGCCAGGTTTAAAATTTCAGCCCTGTAAACTTTTGGAACCACTACCTGGTGCACAATAGCCCAAATCCTCACTTGCAGGCACAGTGGCTGGTCTCCACTTTGTCATTAACACCCTATCTGTAAGGTAGTACCCCAATGACTCTTTCTGAATTTCTTCCTCAGAGACAGCTGTCTCCTTAAAGCAACAATTTCAGGTTCTTGTTTCTGTTCCTCTATGAATTCCTTTCTCGAAAAGGACAAGCCTTTCTCATCAGCCTTACTGCCCTCTAAGTCCTGTTGGAATAGGGAAGGTAGAAAAGTCTCTGATAAATCATCATGGGCATCAGGAGACTTAGACATGCTTCTGGTTACTGTGCATGCGGGGTAAATATCAGATTCCATGTGTGGGTCGTTAGCAGCAGGTTTGTTTGTTAGCTGAACTGCTGGATAAACATCCCCACGTGCAAGGTCATTACTGAGCAATAGATCAACATTGTCTATCGGTAATTCAGATCATACCCTATCATGACTGGTCTTGATACCAAGTTGCATTTCAAAACTATATTATGCAAAGGTACGGCCTCAGTCCCATTTCCAATACCTTTGATATTATTCACTTCACCAGTCTCTGTCTCAGCACCGAATTCCAAAACACTCTTTAATATTAGTGACTGAAAAGCCCCAGTTCGTCGCCAAATTCTTACTGGAACCGGGGTTAACCCCTCCTTCACAGACACAAATCCATTTGAAATAAACCACGCAAGTCCCTCTTGAACTCGATCAGACCTCTCCTTTCTCAGCGGTGTCTTAACCAGCTGAATACAAGCATTTGGGTTCTCTTTTTCCTTTTCCCTTTTTTGAGCAAAACAATTAGCTGTCACATGGCCAGGCTTCTTACAATACTAACACGTTAAACTGGAAAATCTTCCCCTTAACTGCTTTCCTTCCTCCTTACTTCTGTCACTAGTCCCCGGCTTACTTTCTGGGTTAGCCGGTGGGTTATCTCTATTACCCTTTTGGTACTCCTATTCAGAAAAAAACCTGACCTGATGAGTTAAGGCATACTTATCTCCTAATCTAGCAGACTCTGACAGTGTCGCTGCCGCTTTCTCATCTAAGTTCGTCCTTATACCATCAGGGACGCAACCTTTAAACTGTTCAATCAATATCAACTCTTTCAGGTTGCCAATATTCTCACTTGCCCCTTTAGAGGTACACCAATGATCAAAGTACACCTGCATCTCACGGACAAACTCTAGATATGTGCTGTCCCAAGCCTTCCTCATATTTCAAAACCTTTGCCAGTATGCCTCTGGAACCAACTCATAAATTTTAAGTACAGCACCTTTCACTGTATCATAATCATTTGCATCTACAACAGAAAACGCAGAATACACTTGTTGAGCCTTCCCCTTAATCACACTTTGTAACAGGATAGCCCACTGATCTCTCGGCCACTGCCGATTTATAGCAACTTTTTCAAAATGTAGGAAATACCTATCAACTTCTGATTCCTCAAATGGAGGTACCAACTTAATTTCTTGGCTGACATTAAACAGTATAACCAGCTCACTACCACGGCTTGGCAATTGACTTTCTCGCTGCCATTTCTTCCTCTCGAACTCTGTTTTTCTGCTTTGTCCCTCTGTCCTTCTGCCTCCTCTCCGATTTGCTGCTCGTCGGCCTTGAGAAGTTTTAATTGCAATTCATGCTTCATCTTTAATTTTGCCAACTGAAACTGAAGCTCAGCCTCGGTAGGTTTACCTTCCACGAACATTTTCAACATATTCTCAGTAAATGGTTTCATCAAAATATAATACATGATTATTTTTCTCTGAATTTCTGCCATACCCTTCTTGACCTCCTTAAGTTTCAATTCCGCAACAGTTTCCTGCAACTCATCCTTTCTAACTTCCTTCAAAACCACAGGGTATGGCCCTGCCAGAAAATCCTTACCATCCTTTTCTGCTGATTTTACACACCAACAAATTAAAAGGGATTTTCCCCAATCAATTCGAATAAGACCACAACCAATTTGTTCAAATCCTGGACGCAGGCTCCAATTTTGTTATGTACCCCATAACGGGTTAAAGAACCAGCAGGAATGGAAAAACATCTGGAGTCTGGTATTGCTATTTACTAAAGCTCGTTTATTAGTAACTACGCAACACAGTAATATAAAATCAGATAAATCAAACAGGTTAGCAATGATTATGCATATATAAGTGTGGAAATATATAAAAGCCAAGCTTCTTCAAGCTTAGGCGGTAAATGAATACAGTCTTACAATGATGGGTAAATGAAATCAGTTCAGTTCGTGGGATTGAGTTGAGTAGTGATGGAGAGAGAGAGAGGTGTTTAGTTTTTCAAGTAAGCTGATGCTGTCAATCTACTGTTGTCCTCTGAAATCCTTTAGAAGTCACTGAATGTGACCACAAAAAGAAGACCGTCTTCTGTGGGTGAGTTATCAACCCAGGCGAGGGTTGGGCACACTAATAGCTTCCCACTGGTCACCCCTTTTCCAAAATGGGGACTGATAGATTCTCGTGATCGATCCTCCAAAAAAACCCCACCCTTCTGTGGGCACAACAAAGCTCATCCACTGTCCAAAACCATGTGTTTCTAACAACCAACCGACCTTGTATTTATCTCTGCATGCTGAACACCAGCTGTCCATCACATAACGCTGCCCTCGGTTACCATGGCGACTCACCAGCTGTACATTGCTCTCACTCTCTTTAAGTCTGTCGCACCCTCTCTCTCTTTTTTAAAGGCACAGTCCATAAGGGATAATTCAGGATCCCGTCACATCTCCTTCCCTTTTGGAAAAATCTTGATCAACGAGTAAATTTTTGTCTAACTGTAGATTACAAAGTTTGAAACAATACATGTATAATTATCAGATAACAGAGCAAAACGTGTCCAACTTCTAACTTAACATCTGGATAAACAATCAGCTATAATGTTGTCAGTACCTTTCACATGTTTTATCTTCAGGTCATACTCTTGCAAGATCAGACTCCAGTTTAATAACCTTCTATTCCTAGCCTTCATCTTAGTTAGAAACACTAATGGATTGTGATCCATGTAAATCTCCAGTGCTTTCTGCGCAGGACAAACATTGACTTCAAAATGTTGTAAAGCCAGAATAAGTGATAGCAACTCCTTTTCAACAGTGGAATAATTTTTCTGGAGCACATTAAATTTCTTCGAGAAATTGTTACAATGGGGTCATTGATGGCAGACCCAAATGCAAGACACAGACACTGAAGTACAAGGAACAGGACTTGACTAGAGTAGGGACGTGACAAGATACAGACAAGGAGCAGGGACAAGAACGCAGACTTGGGCTAGGACATGGACTAGACAGGGAACCCGGGCAAGGAACTAAGAACTAGGAGCCTGGGCTAGGGAAAGTGGGACCAGGATTAGAATCCATTGACTAGGAGCCAAGGCTTGGACTCCGAGCCAGAGACTGGACGAGGACCCAGAACCTGGGTCTTGCCTCAGGCTCGGACCCCAGAAACAGGCAAGGACATGACATGGCTTCAGGACAGGACGTGGCTGGGGTCTTGAGGCTTGAGCTTGGAGACAGGCTGTGGTCTTGAGGCTTGAGCTTGGAGACAGGCTGGGGTCTTGAGGCTTGAGCTTAGAGACTGGCTGGGGTCTTGAGGCTTGAGCTTGGAGACAGGCTGAGAACTGTACATCAACATAGAGCTGGGACTTATCCTTCAAAAAGCCGGGACTCATCTTTAACATGACACTAACATGAGACTGGACAGTACATAGACATAGAGCTGGGACTTATCCTTAGACAAACCGAGACACAACTTTATCTCCACACCAAGGTGGGACAGGTCCATCAGTCGGGTAACGGCAGAATGGCCAGACTTACCCCACAGAGGCGAGGACAAGACAGATCCCCCTGCAGGGCAATGGCAGAACGGCCTGACTTACACCACAGAGGCAAGGACAAGACAAGACAGATCTCCGTGCAGGGCAATGACAGAACAGCTGGACTTACCCCACGGAGGCAAGGACAAGAGACAAACACTGAAGAATGACAGACAGTTCCATCTCTGCGTTGGCAATTGAACTAGACAGTGGTGCAGGCGAGGTATCCAGGCAGAGAGTCAGGCAAGGTATCCAGGCAGAAAGTCAGGCGAGGGGGGAAAAGACAGGGAGGGGAACAGAACAGTCCAGCAGGGAATCCCTGATTTGCAGAGGTATTTATGTCTGAGCCCCAAAACGAGAATCATGTGCCTACAACAGAAACCGGGGAAAACCAGAAACCCTGGAATAAGGAACTATGTACTGGACCATGAAGTGGAATATGGACTTCATGGCCGGACCATGACAGAAATACGCTACAAGATGTTCAATGTCATCATCACCCTTTTGTAACAATACTGCCCCGGCAGCTTCGTCACTAGCGTCTGTCGCTAAAAAGAATGGTTTTGAAAAAATCAGGTTCTTTGAGCACAGGTTGGTAACACAGAATAGTTTTTAGTCGCTCAAAGGTTTCCTGGCAAAGCTGACACCACACAAATCTTTCACTCTTCCCAAGTAATTTCGTTAGGAGGAGAGCGATATCTGCGAAGTTCTTACACAATGTTTGGTCGTACCCCACCATTCCTAAAAACCTTAAAGCTTTCTTGCTCATCGGAACGGGAGCCTCAGCAATAGCTTGCACCTTAGCCTGCACAGGAGCCAGTTGGCCCTGGCCTACTACGTAGCCAAGATCTGTAACAGTAGCATGACCAAACTCACTTTTAGCGAGGTTCTCAGTAAGATTGGCCTTGGAAAGCCTGTCAAATAGCTTTTCTACAGCTGCAATGTGCTCTTCCCAAATTTCATTCCATACAACCAAATGATCGATATAAACCCCTGTATTTTCTAAACCTCGAATCACCGAATTGATCATCCTTTTGAATGTCCCTGGAGCATTTTTCATTCCAAGGGGTGAGACATTATACTCACACAGCCCAGATGGTTTTACAAATGCTGAGATTTCTCTCGCTCTTTCTGACAAGGGAACACACCAGTATCGTTTTAACAAGTCAATTTTTGTGAGGTATTTAGCCTTTCCCACTTTTTTCAATATAGTCATCCACTCTCGGAATAGGATAAGCATCTGTTTTGGTTACTGCATTAACTTTCCGGTAGTCAGTGCAAGATGTCATGCTACCGTCCGGCTTAGGCACAATAACGCAGAGCGATGCCCAGTCTAAGGTAGATTGCCTAATGATACCGGTTGCTAGCATGTACCCGATTTCATGTTCAACCATTTTACTTTTTTCGAAGTTCATTCTATAGGGATGCTGTTTGATCAGCTCGGCTGGGCCTACAATGACATCATGTACCACAGCTGTGCATTGCTTTGGAACATCAGGGAACAAATTCTCATAATTTCTAATTAATTCTTTCAATTATTTTTGCTGTGCTGTCTCCAAATGATGGACTTTGTTATCAATGTTTTTTAAAGCAATGGGATTCTCGAGAAAGTTGAGACTATACTTCGCTTGTTAAAATGATCTTGTACCTCAACACAAGCCTCTACAACCCCACTTCTTTTCATAACAGTACTCACAGTTGCTATCTCTGGGTCATAATAAGGCTTTATCATGTTTACGTGTACCACCTGATTAGTCTTCCTATGGTCAGGAGTCTCAATAACATAATTCAAAGAGTCAATTTTCTTAATTATCTGGTACGGTCCATGAAACTGTGCTTGGAGGGGGTTGGTCAAAAGGGGAACAAGACCAGAACTTTATCTCCAACATGAAACACCTGTTCCTTCGCTTTCGATCATACCAGTGCTTCATTTTAATCTGAGAGTTCTGCAAATTCTGCTTTGCAAGGTCACAAGCCTTGTTAAGCCTATCTCAAAACACCAAAACATAATCCAGCATACTGACACATACTTTCCGATCAGACCACTGTTCTCTGAGCAAGGTCAAAGGTCCTCTGGGCCTGTGACTGAAAACAAGTTCAAACGGACTAAACCCCAATGATTCTTGAATTGAGTCTCTAACAGCAAAGAGAACTAAGCATATACCTTCATCCCAGTCCCTGTTATTCTCATAACTGTAGGTTTTAATCATTGTCTTTAAAGTGGAATGGATCCATTCCAAGACTCCTTGGTACTCCGGGTGGTATGCAGATGATACAATTTGTTTAGCCCCCAGCTCAGGAACTATTTGCTGGAATACTCCAGATGTAAAGTTACTGCCCTGCTCAAACTGAATTTCTTTGGGCACACCAGCCATAGTAAAAAACTTGATGAGAGCCTTCACCACTGTTTTAGCTCCAACCAAACCTGCTGAAATGAGCATTGGTGATATTGTGAAAATAGTTCAGGAACATTTAGAACCAAAACCATTGTTGATTGCAGAACATTTTACATTTCATATGCAGAATCAAAAGAAAGGGGAGTCCATTTCAGCGCAAGTGGCTGAATTGAAGAAGTTATCTGAGCATTGTCAGTTCAATTACACACTGAGAGATCGTTTAGTTTGTGGAATCTTACAAGAAAGCATTCAAGAATAGCTAGCTAATGCACAACTTACATTTAGAAGAGCAGTTGAAATCACTGGATCAATGGAACCAGCATACACACAATTGAGTTGCAATCAGGGATGAAAGTGAGCATGAACAAATCTGGAACATCGAAATAGAAACTAGCCTGGCCAAATAAACTGTGCTACCATTGTGGCAAGGGCTCCCAAACACCAGACCAATGCAGGTTTAAAGGCGAAACTTGCAGAAAATGCAACAAAGTAGGACACATACAAAGAATATGACAGGCAGACAAAAATAAATGGACTGCACAAGGAAGAAGAAAAAAAGATAAAACGTCAAGTTGCAGCTTCAAAAAGAGCGCTAATCTGCATGCTATTAATGACACGGGACTGTGCAGCCTTAAGGTTTAAAATGTGAAAGCTAACAATAGACAAACAATATGGCTTATCGCAGAAGTGAATGGCAAGTTAATTAAAATGTAATTGGACGCTCGTTCAGCTATTTCAGTCATTTCACAGGATGAGTTTAAATGGCATTTCAAAGATACTAAACTGAAGCCTGCAGATATCCAACAAAGAACTTATACTGGAGAAAAGATAACCCCTGTGGGAACAATGTTTGTACCAGTGAAATGCAACCACTTTGGGTGAATATGTGTTAAAAGCAGATAGGGTCATGATTGGCTGAGACAACTACAACTTGATTGGAGACCCATCCACCATTTTTATGTCCCATCCCTGCAATAAAATCAATTGAAAGTTTATGAAGAAAAGTACTAGATGATGTGCAGTGGTGTTGAAAGATGGCATTGGGGAGTCTCCTTTCGGCAGCCCACGGAGTAAGATGTGTGTTGGAGCTACTCCCTCCTTTTATAACTTACTTTCCACTTCTAGTTTTGTTTAAACTTTGAAGATTTATTACTTTTAGTGAAGGATTTATGATTTAATTACGATCGCTGGAACCTGAACTGGAATCGAATTAAGAGGTGGCAAAATTGTTTCCAAAGCTGAAAAAACAAAGGAGTCGAAGGAAGTCTCTAATTCAGAAAGAATGTTTTCTTTGATGCAAAATATTAATACCAAGATCAGAATGGTGGACACTAAGATTGATAAACTGACAAATGCTAATGAAAAGCTCGAAAAAACCGTCTCTGCTGTCCAGGAATCTTTGAGGAATCTGGAATTTCAATAGCAGACGCTTAAAAAGGACACTAATAGAATCGGAAGAGAACAGGAGACAGTGAATCAAGTGATTAAAGAACAAGAATTAAAGGTATCTACTACAGAAAAGAGAACTGTTGCGGTTTCTTCAGAATTATTAAGAATTAAGAAGAAAATGATTGATCTGGGAAGCAGGTCATAGGATGAATTTACGCATACTGGGTTTGTCTGAAAACATGGAAACTGGTGAGCCACTAAAGTTTTTATGAATATGCTATACTCACTTTTTAGTGAGAACTCAAAGCTCCTCCGATGATAGATAGAGCTCACCGAATCCTCTGCCCGAAGCCTTTGGTGGAGATGAAACCGCGCCCGGTGATTCTATTTTTGCATTACTTTGCTACTAAAGAAGCAATTCTTCGAGATGCTAGGAAGCGGGGGAGGCTAATTTATAATGGAGTAGAGATTCGTATAGTTGAAGATTTTGCCCCAGGGGTTTATGCAGAAAGAATTAAATATTGGGAAGTGATGGCTGCACTTTATAAGAGGAACTGTCATCCCTCTTTGCGTTATCCAGCTCGTTTGAGAATATTCCCGCCTAATGCTTGCCCATGTGATGGGGTCCTGAATTACCCCAATGAACTATGCTCTTTCACCCCATTAACTGTGCTTTTGAAAAGAGAGAGAGAGAGTTATTTAACACCAACAATTTGTTTTTAAAAGAGAGAGAGAGAGAGAGAGAGATATGAAGTCTGCTCACAGGTTGTTAATACTTTCTTCAAAGACATGGCATGCTAGTGTATTTCTTACACAGAGAGAGCAAGGAGGAGTTATTTGAATGACAGCTGGTATCGAGTACAATGAGATAAATAGGAGGTCAGATGATATAGACCTCAGACACATGTTTTGGGGACTGAATGAGCTTGGTTGCGCCCACAGGAGAAGTGGGTTTTTGGAGGATCGATCAGGCGGATTGATCAGTCACTCTTGCAGTGAAAAGAGGAAAGGGGTTATGAAGACACGTAGTCCTCTTTTTTTTGTCTGGTGGGGAGTTGTCCATGTGTCCACCCTCACCGGGGCGATAGCTCCACCACAGAAAACTGGTCCCCATTGTTAAAGTCACAGTTGGTGACTTTTAAACGATTTCACAGGACAACAAGAAGATCGACGGCGTCAGCTCACCTGAAGGCTCAAATCTCTCCCTCTATCTCTCTGCATCACTACTCAACTCAATACCACGAACTGAACTGAACTGAACTTTATTCATCATCGTAAGACTGTATCTTTTTACCCCTAGACTTAAGGAAGCTTGGTTTACATATATTTCCACACTTACTGATTTACTTATATATATAATCATTGCTAACCTGTTTGATTTATCTACATTTACATTACTGTATTGTGTAGTTACTAATAAATATTATTAGTTAATAGCAATACTGCACTCCAAAGTGTTATCCATCTCTGCTGGTTCCACACGGTAGGCTTATTCAGAAAGTTAGAAGGCATGGGATCCAGGGAAGTTTGGCCAGGTGGATTCAGAATTGGCTTGCCTGCAGAAGGCAGAGGGTGGTGGTGGAGGGAATACATTCAGATTGGGTGATTGTGACTAGTGATGTCCCACAAGGATCTGTTCTGGCACCTCTACTTTTCGTGATTTTTATTAATGACCTGGATGTGGAGGTAGAAGGGTGGGTTGGCAAGTTTGCAGACGACACAAAGGTTGGTGGTGTTGTAGATTGTGTAGAGGATTGTCAAAGATTGCAGAGAGACATTGATAGGATGCAGAAGTGGGCTGAGAAGTGGCAGATGAAGTTCAACCCGGAGAAGTGTGAGGTGGTACACTTTGGAAGGACAAATTCCAAGGCAGAGTACAAAATAAATGGCAGGATACTTGGTAGTGTGGAGGAGCAGAGGGATCTCGGGGTACATGTCCACAGATCCCTGAAAGTTGCCCCACAGGTGGATAGGGTAGTTAAGAAAGCTTATGGGATGTTAGCTTTCATAAGTCGAGGGATAGAGTTTAAGAGTCGCGATGTAATGATGCAGCTCTATAGCTCTATAAAACTCTGGTTAGGCCACCCTTGGAGTATTGTGTACAGTTCTGGTCACCTCACTATAGGAAGGATGTGGAAGCATTGGAAAGGGTACAGAGGAGATTTACCAGGATGCTGCCGGGTTTAGAAAGTATGCATTATGATCAGAGATTAAGGGAGCTAGGGCTTTACTCTTTGGAGAGAAGGAGGATGAGAGGAGACATGATAGAGGTGTACAAGATAATAAGAGGAATAGATAGAGTGGATAGCCAGTGCCTCTTCCCCAGGGCACCACTGCTCAATACAAGAGGACATGGCTTTAAGGTAAGGTGTGGGAAGTTCAAGGGGGATATTAGAGGAAGGTTTTTTACTCAGAGAGTGGTTGGTGCATGGAATGCACTGCCTGAATCAGTGGTGGAGGCAGATACACTAGTGAAGTTTAAGAGACTATTAGACAGGTATATGGAGGAATCTAAGGTGGGGGCATATATGGGAGGCAGGGTTTGAGGTTCGGCACAACATTGTGGGCCGAAGGGCCTGTACTGTGCTGTACTATTCTATGTTCTATGTTCTATGTTCTATGTTTATTCCCCTTACGGGGTACGTGACAAAATTGGGGCCTGCGTCCGTGATATGAACTAATTGGTTGGGGTCCTGTTTGAATTGATTGGGGAAATTCCTTTTGATTTGGTTATGTGGAATATCAGCAGAAATGGAGTTTGAAGTTATCAAGGTTATGGCAGAACAAACCCCTGAGGCGTTGGATGATGCTAAGAGGGATGTGCTGTTGGGAATTGCTCAGAAGTTAAAACTAAGGGTGACCACTAAAATGAGGAAAGTTCAGATGCAGACGATAATAGCCCGACATGATATAGATAAGGGAACGTTTGATGAGGAGGCGTTAGAGTTCTTTGCCAAAGGTAAGGTACATACTCAGGCTGAAGCTCAGTTGAAATTGAAATTGCAATTAAAACAGCTCGAGGCTGAAGAGGCAGACAAACAGAGAGCGTTTGAAATGGAGAAATGGCAACGTGATGATCGAGCGGTAAACCATAGTGAAATGGCCCGTAATCGGAATTGGCCGAGGGATCAGTGGGCAGTGCTACTACAGAGTGTGATTAAAGGGAAGGCTCAGCATGCTTATGCAGCCCTGTCTCTCGAAGACGCAAATGATTATGATGCAGTGAAAGATGCTGTGCGTAAGGCTTATGTGCTAGTTCTGGAGGCATACAGAAAAAGGTTTCCAAGTTTGAGGAAGACTTGGAACCAAACGCATGTGGAGTTTGCCCATGAGAAACGTGTGTACTTTGATTGGTGGTCTGCTTCAAAAGAGGCGAATGAGGATACTGACAACTTGAAAGAGTTGGTATTGATTGAAGAGTTTGAAAACTGAGTCTCGGCTGAAATAAGGATGCACTTATATGGGAAAGGGGCAGCTAAATTAGTAGACGAGTATGCCGTAACTCATAAAGCTAAGTTTTTTCCCACTAGGAATTACCAACAGGGGAATAGAGATAATCCACCAGCTAAACCAGAGAGTAAACCAGGAACTAGTGACAAAAGTAAGGAAGAAGGAAAACAGTCCGGGGGAAAATTTACCAGTTTCAAGTGTTATTTTTGCGGGAAACTTGGTCATGTGGCGTCCAATTCTTTTGCTATGAAAGGGGTAAAAGGAAAAGAGAAAGAGAAAACCCCAAATGCCTGCGTTCAGACGGTTAAAACACCGCTGAAGAAGGAGGGGTCTGACCGAGTTCAAGAGGGGCTCGAGAGATTTATTTCAAAAGGGTTTGTGTCTGTAAAGGAGAGGTCAATCCCAGTTCCAGTGAGAATCTGGAGAGATACTGGAGCTTTTCAGTCACTGATATTAAAGAGTGTTTTGGAATTTGGTGCTGAGACAGAAGTAAATATTATCAAGGGCATTGGACGGTGAACTGAGGCCGTGCCTTTGCATAAGAAATTTTGAAATGTGACTTGGTACCCAGACCAGTCACAATAGGGGTACGATCTGCACTACTGATAGACCATGTTGATGTCTTACTTGGTAATGACCTTGCAGATGGGGATGTTCATCCAGCAGTTCAGCTCACAAGTAAGCCTGCTGCTGTTGAGGACCCGCCCATAGATGCTGATGTGTATCCCGCCTGTGCAGTAATCAGTAGCATGTCCAGAAAGGCTGCAGATGCTAATGTTGATTTATCCAAGACTTTCCTACCATCCCTATACCAACTGGACTTAGAGGGTAGTGAGGCTGAGGAGAGCAAGGAAGAAAGGAAAGATTTGTCCTTATGAAGGAAAGAACTTATAGATAAACAGAACAAAGATCCAGAAATTGTGGCTTTAAAAGAGACAGCTCTCTCTGAGGATGAAATTCAGAAGGAGACAGTGGGGTATTACCTTAAAGATGGGGTGTTGATGAGGAAGTGGAGGCCAGCCACTGTGCCTGCAAGTGAGGATTGGGCTCTTGTGCAACAGGTGGTAGTTCCAAAGGTTTACGGAGCTGAAATTGTAAATCTGGCCCATAAGATGCCTTTCGGGGGACATTTTGGAGTAAAAAAGACAGTGCACAGGATTATGAGGGAATTCTATTGGCCTAACATGAGGAAAGATATTGTCAATTACTGTAGAGGGTGTCATACATGCAAGGTGGTGTGAAAACCTAACCAGGCCATTCCAAAAGCACCACTTCGGCCAATACCTGCTTTTGGTAAACTTTGTTCCAGGATCATAGTGGATTGTGTAGGCCCATTGCCAAAGACTGCAGCTGGTCATCAGTACTTGTTAACAATTATGTGTGCTGCACCTAGGTTCCCTGAAGCCGTGCCTCTCAGAAACAGCCAGGACAAGACTGTGGTAAAAGCACTCAGCAAGTTTTTCACACTGGTAGGTCTACTGAAAGAAATTCAATCTGACCAGGATAATAACTTTACTTCAAGAATATTCCAGCAAATAGTTTCTGAGCTGGGAGCTCAACAAATTGTGTCATCTGCCTACCACCCAGAGTCTCAAGGGACTTTGGAGCGGTTTCATTCCACTTTAAAAACCCTGATTAAAACCTAATATTTTTCAAAATAATGGAATTCTGACATTTGGGTGAGACTAGATTTCGTGGGTAAACATGTTTTTCCGCTCCATTATCAGATTCCATGACTCCATTTTGTTCCATAACAGTTCTCCCAGCTGCAATTCCAGCAAACAAGTGTCTTATTTTGATTCGACCATTTTGTAAACGTTCCTTTGCAAGGACACAAAGCTTAATAAATCCATTCCAGAATTTTAGAACATACTTAAACACACTGACACATATTTCTAAATCAGACCATAGTTCTCTGAGTAGGGTCAAAGGTCTTTTTGGCCTGTAACTGAATACAGGTTCCAACAAACTACCCTTCTCTGCCTTCTGAATTGAATCTCCAACAATAAATAAGAATAGGGGAACCCCCTCATCCCAATTTTTCCCATTCCTCACATCATGTGCTTCAATCATGTTCTTAAGAGTTGAGTTGAACCGCTCCAAGGCTCCCTTGGACCCTGTGTGAGATGTAGATGACACCATGTGCTTAGCTTCTAATTCTCTAACTATCCCCTGGAATGTTCTCGAAGTAAAGTTACTGCCCTGGTCAAATTGAATTCCTTTGGGCAGACCTACCAGTGTGCAAAACTTACTGAATGCTGTTACCACAGTCTTGGCCTCAGTGTTTTCAAAAGACATTACTTCAGGGGACCTAGACACAGCACACACAATTGTTAACACATACTGATAACCAGCTGCTGTCTTTCGCAATGGGCCCACACAATTCACTACATCCTTCCTTAAACTAGGCCAGTAAAATTCCTTCATAATCCTATTCACTGCCTTCCTCACTCCATGAGGTCCACCTAAAGGCATACTGTAAGCCATGTTTAAAATTTCAGCCCTGTAACTTTCCAGAACCATCACGTGACTTGCAAACACTGTGTCTGGTCTCCACCTCCTCATCAACACCCCATCTTTAAGGTAATATCCCACTGACTTTCTCTGAACCTCCTCTCCTATGAAAGCTATCTCCCTTAAAGCCACCATTCCAGAATCTCGCTTCCGTTCCTCTGTAAATTCCTTCCTCAGTAAAGACAAACCTTTCTCATACATCTTACTCTTCTCATCAGCTGTACTACCCTCTAAGTCCTGCTGAAATCTGGAAGGTAGAAAAGTCTGTGACACATCATCATAATTTAAAACTCAGGTTTTGCCATCATAGGCCTCAACAGCAGCTCTGCTCATCAGCTGAATTGCTGAAACACTCTTATCTTGGAGAGCTGTCAACATGCCTCCATTGTTTACCAAACTCAGCATCATCATCAGGCTGATGAGAATCATGTATATATTATGAAAGAGGCTAAACAATCTCTTTATCAACTTTCTCCGACCTTCATTACGCCTTGCTTCCATAGCAACTTCAACCCCAAAACCATAACAAACTTCCTCCTTCTTCTCCACAACATTACACTGAATAACATTATGACCTTGCAGGTGCTCACATGTTCAAACAAAATTCAACAGAGGAGCACTTCCCTTCTCAGCAGGTCTCTGTCCTGCAAGCAGGGTCAAAGGTCTCGCAACCAATCCAAATTTTTCCAGCACTTTATCCAAAAGTCAAGGAACAGCATTTTTCCCCTTATTTCCATTAACACTGACCTCACTAATTTCCACTTCCTCATCAACCTTTAAAACATTATTTAATACAAGTGACTGAGAATCCTCACATTCCACTGGTACCAAAGTTAACCCCTTATTCACTGAACCAAGATCATCTGACACACAAAAACTGCATTCCTTTTCAACCAAGTCAGACACTTCAGACTTTAACTGAGCTTTAACATAAGGTTCAGAATACTGTGAACTCACAGGTACTTCCATATTCAATCAGGACAGCTGCTTCTTCTGGGCTGTCATCACTTGTCCCGGTTTCAAATTCAAGGTCACCCCGAAGCTCACAGCTATTCTCTGGCAAACTCTTTTCTAAACTCAACCTCGTGGGTGAAAACTTCTTCCTCTGCTTTCTTATCAAACCCCTGCAGGGTAGCGGCATCCTCTGCATCTGGGTATGCCCTTACAATATCAAGAACACAACTTTTAAATTCATCACACAAAACAAGCCCTTCCGAGCTGCAAATATCATCAGGGTCCAACACTAAACCTCTTTGCTGCCACATCTCCTTTTTAAACTGTCTCTGTCTTTCTGCAACGTGATCTTCACATTGCCATTTCTCCCTCTTGAGATGTCTCGTCTTCCTTTTAAACTCTCTGTCTTTCCGCCTCTTCTCTCTGTTTTGCTGCCTTTCTAGCCTCACAGACCCTCTTCTTTTCTGCTTCAACAGCCTCGAGCTGTTTTAATTTCAATTGCAATTTCAATTCATGCTCCATTCTTAATTTTTCCAACTGAAGCTGAAGCTTATCCTCAGCAGATTCACCTTCCACGAACAACTCTAATGCCTCCTCATCAAACGTTCCCTTATCTATATAATGCTGGGTTACTATTGTTTGCATCTGAACTTTCCTCATTATAGTGGTCACCTTTAGTCTTAACCTTTGAGCAATTCCCAACAGCACAACCCTCGTAGCATCATCCAACGCTTCCGGGGTTGGCTCCAACAGAAACTCTTCAACACTAACATCCATTTCTGCCGTATTCCCACACAACCAGATCAAAAGGGATTTTCCCCAATCAATTCAAACCAGCCTCCTGACCAATTTGTTCATATCGCGGATGCAGGCCCCAATTTATGTCATGAACCCCGTGATGGGAATAAAGAACCAGCAGAGATGGAAAACACTTTGGAGTCCAGTATTGCTACAAACCAATAATAATTATTAGTAACTACGCAAACAGCAATATAAATGTAGATAAATCAAACAGGTTAGCAATGATTATATATATAAGTAAATAAATCAGTAAGTGTGGAGATATATATGTATGAAAAACCAAGCTTCTTTAAGTCTAGGGGTAAAAAGGTACAGTCTTACGATGATGAGTAAAGTTCAGTTCAGTTCAGTTCAGTTCATGGTATTGAGTTGAGTAGTGATGGAGAGAGGGAGAGGGAAAGATTTGAGTCTTCAGGTGAGCTGACGCCGTCGATCTTCTTGTTGCCCTTCGAAATTCTTTAGAAGTCACTAACTGTGACTTTAACAAAGGGGACCGGTTTTCTGTGGTGGAGCTATCACCCAGATGAGGGTGGACACATGAACAACTCCCCACCAGTCAACCCTTTTCCTCTTTCCACTGCAAGAGTGATGGATCGATCTGTCTGACCAACCCTCCAAAACCCACTTTTTCTGTGGGCACAACAATGCTCATTCAGTGTCCAAACATGTGTCTGAGGTCTGTATCATCTGACCTCCTATTTTATCTTCCTGTGCTGAGCATCAACTGTCACTCAAATAACCCCTCCTTCCTCTCTCTGTGAAGAAATGCAAGGAGGCAAAAAGTCCTTGAATAAGTATCAACAACCTGCCAAAAATCATAACATCAATTGTCTACTTAATAGCGCCCTCGGTCACCATAGCCACTTACGATCTGCTCAGTGTTAGCTCCACTTCAGCAGAAATCCAACAATTAACCAGTTCTTTCTCATTCCTTAAAGTGACAGTCCCGCACTTAGTTTTCGTCTCTCTCTTTCTCTTTCTAAAACAACATGTCGGTGATAAATAACTCTCTCTCTCTCTTTCAAAAGCACAGTTCACAGGGGTACTCCAGGATCCCATCACAGTATATACCAGGACATGGGCTACAAATGATAACTGAGATAGATAAGGCATGTAAAAAGGGTAATGTTATGATGGTGATGAGGGATTTCAATATGCAGGTATATTGGGAAAATTAAGTTGGTGCTGGATCCCAGAGGAGAGAATTTGCAGAATGTCTATGAGATGGCTTTTTACAGCAGATTGCAGTTGAGCCCACTAAGGGAAAGGCAATTCTGGATTGGGTTTTATGCCAACTTGATCAGAAAGCTTACGATAACGGAACTCTTAGTAGGCCTAATTCTGTTTCTATGTCTTATGGTCTTATTGCTAAAGCTGCTAGTAACACCTTTAGCAATGTATTAATAGCAGTGACATTCCATAAGACCATAAGACACTGGAACAACATTAGACCATTCCATCCATTGATTCTGCTCCACCATTCCATCATGCTTGATTTCTTATCCTTCTCAACCCCTTTCTTCTGTCTTCTCCCCGTAACCTTTGAAGCCCTGATTAATCAAGATCCTATCAACCTTTGCCTTAAATATTCCCAGTGACTTGGCCTACATAGTTGTTTATAGTAATGAATTCCACAGATTTGCCACTCATAGAGATCAGACTAACTACTGTTGTGTCATCCACAAACTTTAGGAATTTAGTGGATTTGTCTGTGGATGTGCAGTCATTTGTATAATGTGAGAGCAGGAGGGGTGAAAGAACACAGCCCTAAGAAGAGTCTGTGCTTATAGACATTGGATCAGATAAGTAGGAGCTCAGCCTTACATACTGCTTCCTTCCTGTCAGGAAGTTTGTAATCCACCAATACATGCTGTAGGTTACAGCTAACTGGGTTAGCTTGCTGTGGAGCAGCTCCAGAAGAATAGTGTTGAGGGTGGAGTTAAAGTTCATAAACAAGATCCTCACATAATGGTGGGGGAGTCCACACATTGAAGAATGTAATGAAGGCAAAAAGATAACTGCATCCTCAATTGAACGATTTCTTCTATAAGCAAACTGTAGCAGGTCAAGAACAGGATCAGTAATGGACTTAACGTAGGCCAACATTGGACATTCAAAGATTTTCATAACTACTGAAGTCAGAGTGACTAGCCTATCATCATTAGTTCCAGTGATCTTATCTTTCTTGGGAACTGGAATGCTTATAGCACCTTTAAAGCTGTTCTGAACCCTGCATGATTGCAGGGAGGTGTTAAGTATCTCTGCGAAGACAGGTGCTAGCTGATCCGCACAGTGCCTTAGACTACCAAGTGGGACACGATCAGAGCCTACAGCTTTCCTCATGTTCTGTTTTCCAAATAGTTTCTGAATAACTTCTTGCTTCACAGAAAGTATAGGGTGGAATGGAGGGAGAAGCAAGAATGGGACGGAGGTGAAAGAAGATGAATGGGGCTGGGGTGGATGGGGTGGCATCATTGGAATGGTTGTGAAAGGGAGGGGGAGTTAAAGGTTCAACATAGCAGTATCAGAGGAAGAGAAAAGAGATAGATGCTGATTACTCTTATCAAAGCAGCAATAAAACTGATCGAGCTGATTGGCCAAGGTAGGGCAGGGGGAGATTTGAGAGCAATTCTGTTTGAAGTTGGTAAGAGTTTGCAGGAAACTCCAGACTGTTTGGCTACTGCTGTTGAAGTCTCTGTCTAGCCAATCCTTGTAAGTAGATCTTGCCGCTTTCAGGGCTTTATTAAACTGCTGTTTTGCAGAGCTTTATTCCTTTCTGTTTCTAGTCCTGTGGACAGAACTGGGAGTCTTCAACTCCTTGGAGAACTGCGGCTTGTCATTGTTATACCTCACAATGATCTTTTTAGGAAGACACACATCTTCACAGATGTTACATAAAAGACAAAGCCTGGGCTCCTCACATTTGTTGCACAACAGGTACTATCGATCTTACAGCTTGGCTCAGAGGTGCTCGGACATCAATGCCATTCACTGTCCTGATGATATGGCGAGAGCAGAAGGATTATGCAACAGACTGCTACACCTGTCTGACCACTGTGTCTGGTTTCTCTGCTAAAAACAAGGAATCCATTGAATACCCCAATCCCCCTTCAGCCATGAGACCTGTACTGCATTACAATAGTCTTCCAGTACCAAAGTCACCAGAGACATGGAGTCTAGAGGAGGCAGACAAAGATGCCATGATGCACAAGTCAGGAATGGAACATGACAATGACACTGATACAGATTTTGAACTATTTGTTTTGAGTGAGCCTCAGCTGATAACTCAATCTGAGTTAAATGACCTTGTCAGAGATATGGGTTCGTCAAAGGCAAAAGCAGAACCACTGAGTTCAAGACTGCAAGGATGGAATCTGCTGTCTCCAAACACAAACATTTCCATGCAGGATTTCAATATTTGAGAAAGATATTTCCCAGAATAACTGATGCTAAGATTAAGGAAGGCTTTTAGTTGGTGCAAAAATCAAGTAGATCATCAATGAAGAACTTCTAGAGGGACCGGAGAAAATCGCCTGGAAGGCACTCAAGGATGTCGTTGAGAAATTTTCTTGGCAACTACAGAGCACCAAACTACATGTAGCTGATTGACAACGTGCTCAAGCATACAAAACCATGAAGTACAACATGTCGCTAAAGATTCATTTTCTGCATTGCCACTTAGAATAATCTTGACAAGCATGGTAAAAGGTTTCACAGGAGATTGTGGTCATGGAGAAATGGGATCAGCGCAACTGGAATCCATCAATGCTGGCTGATTATTGTTGGACTCTTAAGCAAGAAGCCTCAGACACTGAATACAAATGAAAATCATTAACAAAACATATTTAGCTTAGTTTAACTAGGGCAAAACATCACCACTGTCCAATTATATGCATTGTATTCAATAAGTTTTTTTTGTTTCTCCAAATTCCTACATGATACAAGTAAGACTATAAGACCATAAGACAAAGGAGCAGAAGTCGGCCATTCGGCCCATTGAGTCTGCTCTGCCATTTTATCATGAGCTGATCCATTCTCCCATTTAGTCCCACTCCCTCGCCTTCTCACCATAACCTTTGATGCCCTGGCTACTCAGATACCTATCAATCTCTGCCTTAAATACACCCAATGACTTGGCCTCCACTGCTGCCCGTGGCAACAAATTCCATAGATTCACCACCCTCTGACTAAAAAAATTTCTTCGCATTTCTGTTCTGAATGGGCGCCCTTCAATCCTTAAGTCATGCCCTCTCGTACTAGACTCCCCCATCATGGGAAACAACTTTGCCACATCCACTCTGTCCATGCCTTTCAACATTTGAAATGTTTCTATGAGGTCTCCCCTCATTCTTCTAATCTCCAAGGAATACAGTCCAAGAGCGGACAAATGTTCCTCATATGTTAACCCTCTCATTCCCGGAATCATTCTAGTGAATCTTCTCTGTACCTTCTCCAACGTCAGCACATCCTTTCTTAAATAAGGAGACCAAAACTGCCCATGGTACTCCAAATGAGGTCTCACCAGCGCCTTATAGAGCCTCAACATCACAATCCGTGCTCCTATACTCTATTCCTCTAGAAATGGATGCCAACATTGCATTCGCCTTCTTCACTACCGACTCAACCTGGAGGTTAACCTTAAGGGTATCCTGTACGAGGACTCCCAAGTCCCGTTGCATCTCAGAACTTTGAATTCTCTCCCCATTTAAATAATAGTCTGCCCATTTATTACTTCTGCCAAAGTGTATAATCATACACTTTCCAACATTGTACTTCATTTGCCACTTCTTTACCCATTCTTCCAATCTATCCAAGTCTCTCTGCAGACTCTCCGTTTCATCAGTACTACCGGCCCCTCCATCTATCTTCATATTGTCAGCAAACTTAGCCACAAAGCCATCTATTCCATAATCCAAATCGTTGATGTACAATGTAAAAAGAAGCAGCCCCAACACAGACCCCTGTGGAACACCACTGGTAACTGGCAGCCAACCAGAATAGGATCCCTTTATTCCCACTCTCTGTTTCCTGCCAATCAGCCAATGCTCTATCCACGTATGTAACTTTCCCGTAATACCATGGGCTCTTACCTTGTTAAGTAGCCTCAGGTGTGGCACCTTGTCAAAGGCCTTCTGAAAATCCAAATATACAACATCCACTGCATCTCCCTTGCCTGAAAGTAGTCTGAAATTATATTTGTGTTTAGCTTCAAGCAGTCTAGCATAACCAATTTTTTTTTTTGAGGAAGCAACACTTTCAAAAATATTGCTGGCCAACATTATTCCATGTGCTCACAGCTTTCCAAGAGGTGGTGATTCAGTGCTTAATGACTAATATGAACCACATCATATTTTAGTATAGTTCCTGAAATTCTAACCCTGTGTTGGAACTTCCTGTTCACCTTTTAAAGACTTTCATATAAGTAGTTAATGTGAAGTCATAGAGAATTACATAAATTACTGGCATAACAAATGAGGAAGCCAAAGTGACTCCAACAGAATAGGGTAGAAACGGTTTCTACAGCAACTAGCCATGTACAGTCAAGTGCTGTATTCAGATTGTGCACAGAAATGGACACATTGCTCTTATATGCCAGTTTCAGTTTAACAGTCCGGTTATCAGTAAGCCTTTGTTCTTCCTGCTCGTCAACTTCAGTGCTGAAAAAGGTGAAGCTATTGGGTTGTCCTTGACTATCATCGTGCCCTGCTGGTGTTCAGACTGCATTGAGAAACCCCTCTGTTGGTGTTTCAAGAAGCTTGGATATCATACAGGTAAAAGCCCTGGTGGTTCTTCACAATTCCTCTACTTATTTCTGCAGGACTGAACGCAGGTTTTTATTTTTTACCAGTACGTGAAGCCAATGATTTGGAAGAGCAATTTACACCTATCGATGGGACGGCAAAGTCTGAGAGAGAGTTTATTAAGCAACATTTTACAACCAATGATTCTGAATCATTCTTTGAACAGAGGCTTTACACGGAGGGGACATTTGCTTCCTTTATTGCTGTATCGAAAGGTAACAACATCCTTACCATTGATGCATTCAAAGGGATTATATCAGTGCAGAGAGACAGAGAGGTGTAAAGTGAGGGTAGAAGCAAAAAGTACAAAGGAGAAAAGTAAAAGTGGCAGGCCGACAAATCCAGGGCAAGCATTAAAAAGGGCCACTTTTCAACATAATTGTATAAGGGCTAAGAGAGTTGTAAAAGAGCGCCTGAAGGCTTTGTGTGTCAATGCAAGGAGCATTCGTAATAAGGTGGATGAATTGAAAGTGCAGATTGTTATTAATGATTATGATATAGTTGGGATCACAGAGACATGGCTCCAAGGTGACCAGGGATGGGAGCTCAACGTTCAGGGATATTCAATATTCAGGAGGGATAGACATGAAGGAAGGGGAGGTGGGGTGGCGTTGCTGGTTAAAGAAGAGATTAACGCAATAGAAAGGAAGGACATAAGCCGGGAAGATGTGGAATCGATATGGGTAGAGCTGCGTAACACTAAGGGGCAGAAGACGCTGGTGGGAGTTGTGTACAGGCCACCTAACAGTAGTAGTGAGGTCGGAGATGGTATTAAACAGGAAATTAGATATGTGTGCAATAAAGGAACAGCAGTTATAATGGGTGACTTCAATCTACATGTAGATTGGGTGAACCAAATTGGTAAAGGTGCTGAGGAAGAGGATTTCTTGGAATGTATGCGGGATGGTTTTTTTGAACCAACATGTCGAGGAACCAACTAGAGAGCAGGCTATTCTGGACTGGGTTTTGAGCAATGAGGAAGGGTTAATTAGCGATCTTGTCGTGAGAGGCCCCTTGGGTAACAGTGACCATAATATGGTGGAATTCTTCATTAAGATGGAGAATGACATAGTTAATTCAGAAACAAAAGTTCTGAACTTAAAGAGGGGAAACTTTGAAGGTATGAGACGTGAATTAGCTAAGATAGACTGGCAAATGACACTTAAAGGATTGACGGTGGATATGCAATGGCAAGTATTTAAGGGTTGCATGGATGAACTACAACAATTGTTCATCCCAGTTTGGCAAAAGAATAAATCAAGGAAGGTCGTGCACCCGTGGCTGACAAGAGAAATTAGGGATAGTATCAATTCCAAAGAAGAAGCATACAAATTAGCCAGAGAAAGTGGCTCACCTGAGGACTGGGAGAAATTCAGAGTTCAGCAGAGGAGGACAAAGGGCTTAATTAGGAAGGGGAAAAAAGATTATGAGAGAAAACTGGCAGGGAACATAAAAACGGACTGTAAAAGCTTTTATAGATATGTGAAAAGGAAAAGCCTGGTAAAGACAAATGTAGGTCCCCTGCAAACAGAAACAGGTGAATTGATTATGGGGAGCAAGGACATGGCAGACCAATTGAATAATTACTTTGGTTCTGTCTTCACTAAGGAGGACATAAATAATCTTCCAGAAATAGTAGGGGACAGAGGGTCCAGTGAGATGGATGAAATGAGCGAAATACATGTTAGTAGGGAAGTGGTGTTAGGTAAATTGAAGGGATTGAAGGCAGATAAATCCCCAGGGCCAGATGGTCTGCATCCTAGAGTGCTTAAGGAAGTAGCCCAAGAAATAGTGGATGCATTAGTGATAATTTTTCAAAACTCGTTAGATTCTGGACTAGTTCCTGAGGATTGGAGGGTGGCTAATGTAACTCCACTTTTTAAAAAAGGAGGGAGAGAGAAACTGGGGAATTATAGACTGGTTAGCCTAACGTCGGTGGTGGGGAAAATGCTGGAGTCAGTTATCAAGGATGTGATAACAGCACATTTGGAAAGCGGTGAAATGATCGGACAAAGTCAGCATGGATTTGTGAAAGGAAAATCATGTCTGACGAATCTCATAGAATTTTTTGAGGATGTAACTAGTAGAGTGGATAGGGGAGAACCAGTGGGTGTGGTATATTTGGATTTTCAAAAGGCTTTTGACAAGGTCCCACACAGGAGATTAGTGTGCAAACTTAAAGCACACGGTATTGGGGGTAAGGTATTGATGTGGATGGAGAATTGGTTAGCAGACAGGAAGCAAAGAGTGGGAATAAACGGGACCTGGGTGTCATTATACACCAGTCATTGAAAGTGGGCATGCAGGTACAGCAGGCGGTGAAAAAGGCAAATGGTATGCTGGCATTTATAGCGAGAGGATTCGAGTACAGGAGCAGGGAGGTACTACTGCAGTTGTACAAGGCCTTGGTGAGACCACACCTGGAGTATTGTGTGCAGTTTTGGTCCCCTAATCTGAGGAAAGACATCCTTGCCATAGAGGGAGTACAAAGAAGGTTCACCAGATTGATTCCTGGGATGGCAGGACTTTCATATGAAGAAAGACTGGATGAACTGGGCTTGTACTCGTTGGAATTTAGAAGATTGAGGGGGGGATCTGATTGAAACGTATAAGATCCTAAAGGGATTGGACAGGCTAGATGCAGGAAGATTGTTCCTGATGTTGGGGAAGTCCAGAACGAGGGGCCACCATTTGAGGATAGAGGGGAAGCCTTTTAGGAACGAGATTAGGAAAAACTTCTTCACACAGAGAGTGGTGAATCTGTGGAATTCTCTGCCACAGCAAACTGTTGAGGCCAGTTCATTGGCTATATTTAAGAGGGAGTTAGATATGGCCCTTGTGGCTACGGGGGTCAGGGGGTATGGAGGGAAGGCTGGGGCGGGGTTCTGAGTTGGATGATCAGCCATGATCATAATAAATGGCGGTGCAGGCTCGAAGGGTCGAATGGCCTACTCCTGCACCTATTTTCTATGTTTCTATGTTTCTATATCACTTGATGAAAAGGTGAAACAGTTTAATATTTCTGATAATAACCATGCCGTATGGAACTATTCCTCTGTACAGAGATCAGACTCTTGCATTTCAAATGCAATTGTAAAGTTGATAGAGCACAATCTTACTTTGGTGGAGAGCACCGAGTTTACTTATTCAAGAATGAAAGGAGTTTTTTATTGGTTCAGCTGTTGGAGGTGTAAAATTGAAACCAAAAAGCAAAATCATAGAAACGGCAAAAGCAATTCAGATTGACTATTACTTACAAGAAGATAATGAAGACATTAAAATAAAAAGTTTGCTGTGGCTCAAGAACTTCCTTTCCATCGTTCCAAAGGAACTGATGCACCTGAAGGATATTAAGGTCAGGTTTTAATGTTCATCTGTATTTTCATAAATCTGCCTCATGAATTGAAACTAATAAGGGAGTGATGTAGTAAATGCTTGCAATTTATCTTGGAGTGTGAAAGGAACAAAATAATTGTCTGTGGAAGCTGCTTAGTTGTGATATCCACGCAGTGGCCACTTCATTAGGTACCTCCTGTACATAAGAAAGTGATCATTGAGTGTCTGTTCATGGTCTTCTGCTTCTGCTGCTCTAGCCCATCCTCTTCAAGGTTTGATGTGCTGTGTATTCACAGATGCCCTTCTGCACACCACTGTTGTAACAAATGGTTATTCATGTTACTGTTGCCTTCCTGTCACTGTGCAGCTGCCACGTGATTGACTGATTAGATATGTGCATGAATGAGCAGGCATATAGATGTCCCTAATAAAGTGACTATGGAGCGTATATAATTGTAAAAACGTCCACTTAGAGTTAAACCTTTTTACATATCAAGGCTGATTTATACTTGTGCATATGGGCTATACCGTAGCCTATGCCATAGGCCTGATTTATACTTTTGCGTAGCCCTATGCCGTAGCGAGCATACGTAGTTGTGTCTGCGTCGCTCTGCAATTCACTGCCAAAACGCTAGTTGGCAGGTGGGGTATATATGCCACTGTATTGAGTTTCTTCGTGAGAGACATGGATGAGGAAATGCACTTTGGGTACTGTTGGGGGAGATGTCTCATCAGGGGAAGGCAGCAGCAGCTGAGTTCATGGCACCATGGGTGGCTCTGTGGCACAGGAGGGAAGGAAAAGGAGTGGGAGAGCTATAGTGATAGGGGATTGAATTGTAAGGGGAATAGATAGGTGTTTCTGCGGCCGCAAACAAGACTCCAGGAGGGTATGTTGCCTCCCTGGTGCAAGGGTCAAGGATGTCTCTGAGCGGCTGCAGGACATTCTGGAGTGGGAGGGTGAACAGCCCGTGGTCGTGGTGCACATAGATACCAACGATATAGGTAAAAAATGGGATGAGGTCCTACAAGGTGAATTTAGGGAGTTAGGAGATAAACTAAAAAGTAGGACCACAAAGGTAATAATCTCTGGATTACTATCAGTGCCACGTGCTAGTCAGAGTAGAAATAGGAGGATATATCAGATGAATACGTGGCTTGAAAAATGGTGCAAGGGGGAGGGATTCAAATTTCTGGGGCATTGGAACCAGTTCTGGGGGAGGTGGGACCGGTACAAACAGCACGGTCTGCACCTGGGCTGGACTGGAACCAATGTCCTAGGGGGAGCGTTTGCTACTGTTGTTCAGGAGGATTTAAACTAATGTGGCAGGGGATGGGAACAAGTGCAGAGAGACAGAGGGTGTAAAATGAGGGTAGAAGCAAAATGTAGTAAGGTGAAAAGTAAAAGAGGCAGGCAGGCAAATCCAGCTCAAAAATCAAAAAGGGCCACTTTTCAACATAATTATATAAGGGCGAAGTGTTGTAAAAACAAGCCTGAAGGCTTTGGGTGTCAATGCAAGGAGCATTTGTAACAAGGTGGATGAATTGAATGTGCAGATAGTTATTAATGAATATAATATAGTTGGGATCACAGAGACATAGCTCCAGGGTGACCGAGGATGGGAGCTCAACATTCAGGGATATTCAATATTCAGGAGGGATAGACATGAAAGAAAAGGAGGTGGGGTAGCATTGCTGGTCAGAGAGGAGATTAACGCAATAGAAAGGAAGGACATTAGCCTGGAGGATGTGGAATCGATATGGGTAGAGCTGCATAACACTAAGAAGCAGAAAACGCTGGTGGGAGTTGTGTACAGGCCACCTAACAGTAGTAGTGAGGTTGGGGAAGGCATTAAACAGGAAATTAGAAATGCGTGCAATAAAGGAACAGCAGTTATAATGGGTGACTTCAATCTACATATAGATTGGGTGAACCAAATTGGTAAGGCTGCTGAGGAAGAGGATTTCTTGGAACATATGCGGGATGTTTTTCTGAACCAACATGTCAAGGAACCAACTAGAGAGCAGGCCATTCTAGATGGGGTATTGAGTAATGAGGAAGGGTTAGTTAGCAATCTTGTCATGCAAGGCCCCTTGGGTAAGAGTGACCATAATATGGTGGAATTCTTCATTAAGATGGAGAGTGACATAGTTAATTCAGAAACAAAGGTTCTGAACTTAAAGAAGGGTAACTTTGAAGGTATGAGACGTGAATTAGCTAAGATAGACTGGCAAATGATACTTAAAGGGTTGATGGTGGATATGCAATGGCAAGCATTTAAAGATTGCATGGATGACCTACAACAATTGTTCATCCCAGTTTGGCAAAAGAATAAACCAGGGAGGGTAGTGCACCCATGGCTGACAAGGGGAATTAGGGATAGTATCAATTCCAAAGAAGAAACATACAAATTAGCAGAAAAAGCAGCACACCTGAGGACTGGGAGAAATTCAGAGGCCAGCAGAGGAGGACAAAGGACTTAATTAGGAAAGGGAAAAAAGATTATGAGAAAAAGCTGGCAGGGAACATAAAAACTGACTGTAAAAGCTTTTATAGATATGTGAAAAGAAAAAGATTGGTTAAGACAAATGTAGGTTCCTTACAGTCAGAAACAGGTGAATTGATCATGGGGAACAAGGACATGGCAGACCAATTGAATAACTACTTTGGTTCTGCCTTCACCAAGGAGGACATAAATAAGCTTCTGGAAATAGTAGGGGACCGAGGGTCTAGTGAGATGGAGGAACTGAGGGAAATTCATGTTAGCAGGGAAGTGGTGTTAGGTAAATTGAAGGGATTAAAGGCAGATAAATCCCCAGGGCCAGATAGTCTGCATCCCAGATTGCTTAGGGAAGTAGCCCAAGAAATAATGGATGCATTAGTGATAATTTTTCAAAACTCTTTAGATTCTGGATTATTTCCTGAGGATTGGAGGGTGGCTAATGTAACCCCGCTTTTTAAAAAAGGAGGGAGAGAGAAACCGGGCAATTATAGACCAGTTAGCCTAACATCGGTGGTGGGGAAAATGCTAGTGTCAGTTATCAAAGATGTGATAACATCACATTTGGAAAGCGGTGAAATCATCAGACAAAGTCAGCATAGATTTGTGAAAGGAAAATCATGTCTGACGAATCTCATAGAATTTTTTGAGGATGTAACTAGTAGAGTGGATAGGGGAGAACCAGTGGGTGTGGTATATTTGGATTTTCAAAAGGCTTTTGACAAGGTCCCACACAGGAGATTAGTGTGCAAACTTAAAGCACACGGTATTGGGGGTATGGTACTGATGTGGATAGAGAATTGGTTGGCAGACAGGAAGCAAAGAGTGGGAATAAACGGGACCTTTTCAGAATGGCAGGCAGTGACTAGTGGGGTACCGCAAGGCTCAGTGCTGGGACCCCAGTTGTTTACAATATATATTAATGACTTAGATGAGGGAATGAAATGCAGCATCTCCAAGTTTGCGGATGACACGAAGCTGGGCGGCAGTGTTAGCTGTGAGGAGGATGCTGAGAGGATGCAGGGTGACTTGGATAGGTTAGGTGAGTGGGCAAATTCATGGCAGATGCAATTTAATGTGGATAAATGTGAGGTTATCCACTTTGGTGGCAAAAACAGGAAAACAGATTATTATCTGAATGGTGGCCGATTAGGAAAAGGGGAGGTGCAAAGAGACCTGGGTGTCATTGTACACCAGTCATTGAAAGTGGGCATGCAGGTACAGCAGACGGTGAAAAAGACGAATGGTATGCTGGCATTCATAGCAAGAGGATTCGAGTATAGGAGCAGGGAGGTTCTACTGCAGTTGTACAAGGCCTTGGTGAGACCACACCTGGAGTATTGAGTGCAGTTTTGGTCCCCTAATCTGGGGAAAGACATTCTTGGCATAGAGGGAGTACAAAGAAGGTTTACCAGATTGATTCCTGGGATGGCAAGACTTTCACATGAAGAAAGACTGGATCGACTAGGCTTATACTCGCTGGAATTTAGAAAGTTGAGAGGGGATCTTATGGAAATGTATAAATTTCTAAAGGGATTGGACAGGCTAGATGCAGGAAGATTGTTCCCGATGTTGGGAAGTCCAGAACGAGGGGTCACAGCTTAAGGATAAAGGGGAAGCCTTTTAGGACCGAGATTAGGAAAAACTTCTTCACACAGAGAGTGGTGAATCTATGGAATTCTCTGCCACAGGAAACAGTTGAGGCCAGTTCATTGGCTATATTTAAGAGGGAGTTAGATATGGCCCTTGTGGCTAAAGGGATCAGGGGGTATGGAGGGAAGGCTGGTACAGGGTTCTGAGTTGGATGATCAGCCATGATCATACTGAATGGCGGTGCAGGCTCGAAGGGCCGAATGGCCTACTCCTGCACCTATTTTCTATTTCAAATATTTTCAGATGTCCGCAGGTAGATTTGACAATGTGGTTCATCGTCTCCAACCATTTATTTCGCTTCAGTGTACAGACATGGCAGAGAAAAGCAACCGGAAATGCGTATGAGGAAATGCGATGCTACCAAGCAGACCAATCACAGTTGCGGTCTGCGTCGCTGCGACGCGTAAGTTACATTTTTGGGGAGGTGCACATCACCCTACGGTGTAAGGTGCGCGGTACCTACAGCGTACATTTGATGCAGAAGTACAAATTGGGCTTCAGAAAACAGGCAGTAGGAGGAGATGTTGGTGGGGGGTGGGTAGAGAGAAGAGAGTGAGAGAGTGAGAAGAAAAAGGATCTGGGCAAGTGAAGTTTGCTGTCATTTGTAACCTATGTAGCACCAGCCTCATCATGTGTGACTAGTCATCACATTCTTTAGAGAAAATCAAATTACACTGGGTGCTAACAGGCCATCAGGAGAATCCAGGTATCAGTCTGAGGCAGTGAATACAAACCACACACCTCTGGAAATAAGGTTTCGTTTATAGGCAAAAAAAACCCAAAATGTACAAAATATTTACATGAGCAAGAAGAATTCAAAATTCAAACATTCTGTTTAGGCTCCAAATCTTAGATATCAACAAAAGCCAAATTCCTGTTTTGTTAGAGTCAGTGATATTCATTAGGACAACCTTTGTTACTCCAATTTCTCTAACTAATTAGATCTAGTTTGATTCCCTATTTAAAAGTTTACAGACTAAACTTTCTGCTTTTACTTATCCCTAGTTAGTTCGAAAACCAAATATAATTCCTATTCTCAAGTATTCTGGCTAACTTCAGTTTCAGTTCCAGGCAGTATATCTACAAGTTCAAATCCAAATTCAAAAATTATATATACACAGTTTAACTCCTTTCATGACAATTTTCCAACATCACAACTCTTAAGCAAAGTAAATTTCATTCAGTAACTCATCAAAGTCTTTGCAAAAATAATCAGTTCTTGCAGAAAATCAAATTACGATTCTTCAAATGAAAATAACTTAAACATCCAACCGTATTAAATCCTCTGCGTCATTACATATTTTGTTCCCGCGCTGGTTCTTCATCTGGGTGCCTCGCCATCTTGGTTCGTTGGATGAAATAGTTGATCATCCACAGTAAGTCAATTCACAAACTTGTACAAAACTTGACCAAATGCCTTGGTATGATTTAGCAGAACTAACTCCCCACTACACAGTAGGGATTTTGGACACTGCTCTCTGCCGATATTCTCTTGTTATAGCTGTAGCTTCAATAGATCTTTTATCGCTATTGTCTCTCCTCCAGGGGTTTCACCTTGAGGGTTTCAAGTTAGTAGGATAAAGATACTCACTACTAATTCCACTCTTAACAGTTCATGTCTTCAGCTTATAATTGATGCTGCGTTTCTTTCCTTGTCCGCCCTGTGTCAAGCCCGTCCCTCTCTCGTATCACACACAAAATGCTGGTGGAACACAGCAGGCCAGGCAGCATCTATAGGAAGAGGTCGAGTCGACGTTTTGGGCCGAGACCCTTCATCAGGACTCTCTCTCGCATCGTGTTTTTTAAAAAAAATTCTTCTTTTAAAATCGGTAAACCTTGTCTTCATCCCTCCACAAGTAGAACTTTCTAACATTACAATTTTGGGTTTAGTTAACCTGGGTTACACATTATAATCAGCAATATGCAAAACAACAGTATTTGCAAAGCACAGAGACCTAGGTGGGTTCTAAAGGAGACTATGGAGGAAGGTCATGAAGTGGGGAGGGAATTGAAAGTAAATACATTTTAAAATGAAGGCTTTTGCTGTTCTCCAGCTGTCACCCCACACAACCATAAAAGGTTACATAAAAGATTAACAACTTAAGTAACAGTTCATAGAATCATAGAAACAACTCCTTTCATCCATCATGACTGAACCTTTACTAATCCCTAGATCTCAGTGATTTAAGTGCTGTTGTTATTTAATAAAGCATTGTGGATTATATGTAAAAGTAAGTAAACGACATACATCATTACACCACCACATTATATGTGCGTACATCACTTAAAGTAAGAACAAAGTTAGACTTGCCTTCTGGCCTCTACATGTTTTTCTTTTAAATTACTTTCATGTTTTGGAGTTACAAAACATAACAGTGGCAATGAATTATTTTTAAAAATGAACCCGAGATGACCACCTACCTGTTGAAGCGCAGTATAACATTTGAATTTTTAAAAAACGCTGCGAGAAATTGTTGAATAAAGAAAGCTATGTAGTATATTTCTTTTTCTTTGCAAGGAGAGAAAGTCGATCAAGTTAAAAACTGCTTAGAAAATAGATGAATTCTCGGGTTTATAAATAATGAATAGTGATAATAATCATAACTTTTATAAAAAGCAGAAATAGCTGGCCTCATTGGAAATATTGCCGCATTCAATTGCACAAAATATAACTGGAATATGTATATGGAACAAATTATACAATATTTTGAAGCAAGTTAACAAGCCAATGAGAAGAGAGTGCCAGTTTTGTTGAGTGCAACTGGTGGAAAAGCATAGTTTATTTCAAAGTTCAACTGCTCCAAACTAACCAGCAAAAATTAGTTTTGCTGATATCCTGAAAGTAATGCAGGAAGATTTGGAACCAAAACCATTGTTGATTGCAGAACACTTTTGGTTTCAGAAGCAGAAACAAAAGAGAGGGGAGTCCATTTCAGCGTACATGGCTGAATTAAAGAATTGTCCGTTTGGTAACGAGCTTAATGATGCACCGAGAGATCGTTTAGTTTGTGAAATCTTACTCAAAAACATTCAAAAGCAGCTCCTGACTGAAGCACAATTTACATTTAAAAAAGCACTTGGAATAGCTGTATCAATGGAAATGGCAGACAGAGACACAATTGAGATGCAGTCAGGAATGAAAGTGAGTGTGAACAAAATTGCAATGTTTGAATAGAAAATGGCCTGGCCGAACAAATTGTGTTACCAATGTGGCAAGGGGGTCACATAAGCCAGACCAATACAGGTTTAAAGATGAAACTTGAAGAAAATGCAACCAAGTAGGACACATACAAAGAGAATGCCGGACAGACAAAAGTAAATGGACTGCACAACGTTGTGGAGGGCTTTACTTGTGATGCCATATCCATTACTTTTTGTAGGATTTTCTGTTCAAAGGGATTGGGAAACCAGACTGTGATACAGCCAGTCAATATACTCTCTACTACACAGCTATAGATGTTTGACAAAGTTTTAGCTAGCATGCCAAATCTCAACAGACTCTGAAAGAAGCAGAGGTGTGCTGTGCTTTCTTCGCAATTGCACTTATGTGCTGGGCCCAGAACAGGTCCTTGGAAATAATAACACAGAAGAATTTATTGTTGTTGATCCTCTCCACCTCTGATCCTCCAAAGAGGACTGGCTCATGGATCTCTTGTTTCCTTCTGAGGTCAATAATCAGTTCCTTGGAATTGCTGACAATGAGTAAAAGATCTGGCACCACTCAGCCAGATTTTCGGTCTCCTTCCTATAGGCTGATTCATCACCACATTCAGCTTACAACAGTGGTGTCTTCAGCATGCTTGAATTTGGCATTGGAGCTGTGCTTAGCCTCACAGTCATAAGTGTCAAGTGAGTAGAACAGAGGGCTAAGCACACAGGCTTGTGTTGCAGCTGTGTTGATGGAGATCATGGAGGAGATGTTGTTGCCAATCCAAAGTGACCGGAGTCTCCAAGTGAGGAAATCCAGGATCCAAGTGCACAAGGAGGCTTTGAGGCCAAAGTCTCGGAGCTTATTGATTAGATTCGAGTGGATGATGGTAGTGAATACTGAGCTGTATTCAATAAAGAACATCCTGATGCATGCGTCTTTGCTGTCCAGATGTTCCTGGGTTGAGTAGAGAGACAATGAGATGGCATCTGCTGTGGTCCTGTTGCTCTGGTAGGCAAATTGGAGCAGATATAAATCAGTATTCATGGCAGGAGCTGATATGTTTCATCACTAACCTCTCAAAACACTTCATCATTGTGGATGTAACTGCTACTGGATGGTAGTCGTTGAGGCAGGTTACCATGTTCTTCTCGGGTACCAGTATAATTACAGCCTCTTTGAAGCAGGTGGGTACCTCAGACTGCCGAAGCGAGAGTTTAAAGATCTCAGTAAACACTCCAACCTGTTAATCAGCAAAGGTCTTTTGTACTTCATCAGATACCCTGTCTGGGCTGGATGTTTTTTTTGTGGGTTCATCTTCCTGAAGCCTGCCTGTGCATTCACTTCAGAGACTGAAATCATTGGGTCATCAGGATATGTGGGAGTTCATAATGGTTCCTCCATGTTTTGCCCAGCTGGATGAATGAAAGCTCAAAAAAGAAAGGAGTCAATGGAGATACAAAAACAGAGGATCTCTTGAAAGATGTTATAGATGAGGAAACCAAGAGAGAGATCAGATCATAAAGGGAGCAATAGAAGGATTAATAAGAGAATACTCCAGTGAACTAGATATGCCTTCCTCAAGATCATGATACCCATCCTGCAAAGAAGAAAAATGAGAAGAAAGAGGAGGATGACATAAGTTTTATGGAAATGGGAGGATAAATGAGACCTCATTTCTTGATCAATTAGCAAATTCACAGATACAAGAAACGAGAAGAAGAAAAAAGGTGAGAAAAATAAAGCAAAGAAGTTGAAAAGAGGAGAAGAGTTAGAAAGAAAGAATATGAGCGAGAAAAGGAGAGAGGTGTCAAGAGCTGTCAGAATTAGTTTGTGCATTCTCAAGTTAACTCCTAAAACCACAATGGAGGAAATGACAAGTCTCCTTACCATTTTTTAAATTAAACATGGACTGTGCTTCTTTCTCTTTTTAATTGGAACAAACTCTTGCTAGCATGATAGACCAGCTGTTTGAACATATGCTACTGTTTCTTTACCAATTTATCTTTTAGCTTGTTTTCCCAGAACATCTTAGACAACTCCTCTCTCATACCTTTATAATTGCCCTATTTAAATTCATCTGCAAAATTTATCCTTTTTTTTATTAAGTGTTCTGTCCCCTTCCCCTGACAGACTCCCTACAGTCCAGAAGGATCTCATACATTTTCAATACTCCATATCAAGTTGGACTTCCTCTTCCTATCTCTTATCCCTTATTAGAACATGTTTACTTTTCAAATGCTCCCATTTCCTGAATAAATGGAGGGTCTGCAATTTCTTTATTAACTCTCTTGGAGTACCCAAGTTTTTACCATTTAGATAGCTCCAACGTTAATGATTTTACAATTTTCCAGAATATTAAAATGCACTGGTTACAATATGGCCAATTTCTTAACCATGAAAATCTTTAGGGTATCAGGAGATGAGTAACTTACTGAAGATTCCCCAATCTCTAATCTTTCCTCATTGCCTCTATTCATCTCATAGTTCCTGATGAGTATCCAGTCATTGGTGATCTGCAGGAATTTCTCAGGAGTTCCAAATGCAATTTAAGCATTTTAGAAATATTTGGTAATTTTTTCTGGACATAACCAAAGAAATAACAACTCAAGCTCAAAGTAAATTCATTATTGAAGTTTGTTACCATATACCAATGTAACACTCTCTAAGGTTTCACTGTTAATGTAATGGTTTCTCTTTAGCAACAGTGTTTGGGTAATGACCAGAGATAACAGGGGCTTTGGAATGTGAGCCATCTAATGAGAGGAGTGTTTCTTTCTTGTGTGTCTGAGAGGAGGTATTTGCGGTCTTTTGTCGGCGAGAGATAAAGAGAGAAGACATGAGAGGAGCAAGTTGGTAGACCACAGGACGGAGTGGACTTAGAGTGAGGGTCTGGGAGTCGACGATGCTTGGGGGAGGTCGATGGGGAACTAATGGACGGAAAACCATGAGCTCCAACATGCAAAATAGACTGTTTTCTGTACTAACCCTGTAGTCAAATTAAGAATTATAAAGCTCAGTTTTTTAATTGCTTATGGTGTACCATCTGATCTTCCGTGGTACTGAATTGTAACAGGGGAACGCATCACCCAGCATCCACACAAACGAGATTTCATCAGTTTGTCGGGGGCAGCGACTGTCTTTCCCTAGACTAACGCAGCCCGCCGAACCGGGGGGTTACTCTAACTTGAGATTCATTTACTTGCAGGCATTTACAATGCAATAGAATTTTATGATAAACAGAGACTGACAAATACCCTCTGTGAAAATGAAGGCAACCTATGCAAATAAAAATAATACTGAGAACGTGAGTTGTAAAGCATCTTTCAAAGTGAGACTTTAGGTGTCAGAATCAGTTTAGAGCAGTGGTGAGTGAACTTACACACGAGATCAGGAGCCTGATGGTTGGAGAATAATAACTGTTCCTGAACCTGGTGGTATAGGACCCAAGGCTTCTGTATTTTCTGCCCAGTGGCAGTAATGAGAAGGGGGCGTAGTCTGGGTACTGATAGAAGCTGCTTTATTGCGACAGTGCTCCATGTAAACATACTCAATGGTGGGGAGAGCTTTGCCTGAGACAGAGTGGGCTGTTTGCATTGCCTACCCCAGTGAGTCAGTGGTACTGTGTGCCCTATCCCAACTAACAGTGTTTGTCAAAGTCTACTCTGTTTAATCTGCTCTGCATGGTAGTGTAATACATATATTGGAAACTAGCACTGAATTCTCTTCATCAGCCATTGAATTGTGAGTAAACTGAAAAGACATTTGGTGTTATTCTTTAGCATTAATCTTCTGCAGGTGAATAACAAAAGTTAAGATGAGGACATCAAAAGGTAATCAGTTTTCCAAGTGAATGTGTCAACACATCGTGTTTTGATACTGCGTTCACAGAAATGTACAAGTTTTACATTGGATGCAAATGATTCCAAAATTACAGATTTAATAAATAATTATTAACATGATGAATTGGAAAATCTTTGTCTTTTTGTTGAAATTTGATTGAGAGTAATTCTGCAGAATTTTATGTAATTATGTATACTTCGATCCCTGGATTATAGGTGTCTTATTTCACGTCAGTATCAAGACAAGACGAATTTGAAGGAAATACAGAACAAATTGTTCCCTTCTTCTCGATTACCTATTTTCTTTGAATTTTCTTTTCCATCACATCTTGCATGAGGTAAGATGCATTATTGTCAGATTTAGTTACATTGAATACATTATATAAAACATATGTTGCCTTATAAAGGACTACCAAATTTATTTTCAGGTTTGACTGTGTGAGGAACAAAGTCTGGGTTGCTGCTCTGGGAGTTGTGTCAGCTGGATTTGCCGTACTATCAGGATTTGGATTGCTGCTGTTCTGTGGGATGAAATTTGCCATCAATACAGCCAATGCACCATTTCTCATTCTAGGTAAGCTGCATTTACCTCAGTAATAATGGCATGATTAAATTTAAATAAATGTCCTCCCTAATTTTCTTTCTAGAACCAATGACAAAAACATTCAAAATAAAATATATTCACTCCTTTCCTGACTCAACCTCTGAACTGAGCTTTCATCACAAATGATCTCAAGCCATGATAGTCCCCCATTTTGGCACACACATTCTCCTTCTGTTTGCATCCCTGTCCTTATTCACTGTGAATCCAACAACCTGGCCAACCTTATTATGGATATTCGTAGAATGTTAAGGTACAACTTACGACACAGATCTGTATTCATGAAATTTAACACCTTTTCTTGAAAAGGCAGACAAATGACTGACTCTCATTGTTGCTGAAGCCGGTGTGGAGCTTCTTGTACTTATGAGCACTCCATGATGATCTTTTCTTCTCTACCTGCACATGGTATGGGCATTGTTGACATGGCCAGAATTTCATGGCCACATCCAACCTCCTTGAGGTGCAGGAGGTGGAGTGAGTTTTGTTGAACCACTTTCACACTCTGCCATGCCAGCTGTATCCATGTTCTGAGCAGGTAAAGAAGATAAGGTGAACATGAAGCAGTTACAAGCAGCACTGCTTCAACAGCGAGGAGCAGGAGCCAGGCTCGTTCGTACAGTGCAGTACAGTGGTTGTCTATTGAAGTAATGCTGAAGTGTAGTCCTGGAAACAGGAAGGAAGTACCCAAAGTACACTTGGTGGCCTACTGTCTGCATTTCTTGACAATACTTTCATTGCCACACGTACCGAGATACGGTGTTTGCATGGTACTCAGTCCGTTTGTTCTATACACCGAGGCTGTAACTCATAGGATCATAGGGTTCAGATATAAAAGTATAACAAGTACAATAAATGTCATAAATAGAGCTGTTAAAGCCACCTTGCAAAAAGTCTCAAGGTTCCAGCTCCATCTTGGAGTTCTCCTAGTTTCTTTTAAACCTTGCTAATGTAGTTCACAACAAATACTATATGCTGTTTAACTGACAATGTCAGACTCTATTCACTTCACCTTGTGGATTTTCACTGGTATTAAGTGTCAAACTAATTAATCATATTTTCACATCTCCAGGTATCGGTGTGGACGACATGTTTTTGATGCTTTCAGGCTGGCAAAAGACAAAAGTTGAAGATAAAGTTGAAAAACGTTTGGCAGACACGTATGCTGAAGCAGCTGTTTCCATCACAATCACCACATTGACTGATGTTTTAGCCTTTTATATTGGCATCCTGACACCTTTTCGATCTGTGCAATCATTTTGTGTTTACACTGGTACAACGGTTCTGTTCTGCTTTATTTATAACATTACATTTTTTGGAGCTGTTCTTGCACTGAATGGGAGAAGGGAAGCCAGTAACAGGCACTGGCTGACATTCAGGAAGGTTGACAAAGATCCTAAACCAGGAGAATCTACACTGAGCACCATGTGTTGTGTAGGTGGGGCTTATGATCCGAAAACAGGTGCCGAATCAGAACATCCAGTCCACTACTTCTTTAAGGAATATTATGGTCCATTCCTCACCAATGGATGGACCAAGGCAGCTGTGGTTCTCCTGTATTTGGGATATTTAGCTGGCAGTATTTATGGCTGTTTACAGATCAAGGAGGGAATTGATCTCAGAAATCTGGCCATTGATGATTCATATGTGATTCTGTTCTATGATGTGGAAAGAAATTTTTTCTCAGAGTATGGACTACGAATCATGGTCACTGTCACTGAGTCTGTAGATTACTGGAATTCCACTGTGCGGAGTGATATCGAAACCTGTATGGAGAGATTTGAAAATCTCTCATATGTAGATCGTGAACTGTCAGAGTCCTGGCTTCGTACCTACGTTAGTGTATATGGAAATAACAGTATAGATAAAGACAAGCAAGATACGTTCATGACAAACTTAACAAAATTCCTTCAGTTCGTCCCTGCATTCAAACAAGATATTGACATTTCAGAAAATGAACGGAGCATTAGTGCTTCACGTTTTTTCATTCAAACTATGAGTGTCAATAGTTCAGTTGCTGAAAAAAACATACTGACTGAATTAAGAGATCTGGCAAAGAAATGTAGCATTCCCCTGCTGGTATATCACCCTGCATTTATCTATTTTGATCAATATCTTGTTATAGTATCCAACACAATACAGAATGTAGTTGTGGCTGCCCTGGCTATGCTTCTTATCGCCTTATTGTTAATACCTAATCCAGTCTGCTCTCTGTGGGTCACATTTGCAACGGCTTCGGTTTTAGTGGGTGTAACTGGATTGATGGCTCTTTGGGGTGTCAATTTAGATTCCATATCAATGATTAATTTGGTCATCTGCATTGGGTTCTCAGTGGATTTTTCAGCTCACATTTCCTATGCATTTGTTTCAAGTGGCAAAGGCAGTTACAATGAAAGAGCTATCGATGCACTGTATGCTCTTGGGTATCCCATTATCCAGGGAGCAGTTTCAACCATACTGGGTGTGGTTGTGCTGGCTGCTGCAGAAAGTTACATCTTCAGGACATTTTTCAAAATCATGTTTCTTGTCATATCTTTTGGGGCAGTTCATGGTCTTGTATTTCTGCCTGTGTTTCTGACTTTCTCTGGACACAATAGAAAGTCAAACAGTGTAATAGTAGACAAGGAAACAAATCAGCAGGAAAACTTTTCACCAGACAAAGGTCAGGCACATTTTGGAAGAACAGAAAATGTGGTAAATTGTCAGAAAAACAACATGTATTGCAACAAAGCATATGAAAGTCCAAAACCTGGCAACTGCAATCTAAATGGCAAACGTGTGGAAATGCCTGATCCAGATTGTCCATAATACTGTGGATACACAAAGGGATGGCAGCTGGATTCTGGAACAAAAAACAGTCTGCCTTTCACCTCTCACCTGATGGTTCCCATTATTACCTTCCTTATATCAGACTCCACCATTGGTAGCCTTTGTATTCCTGCTTATCATCCTCTAGGATCTGTGTCCAATTTCACCCTCCCCACCCTCCTCCTGGCTCAATCTTCCTCCTTTTCTTTGTCTGGTTCCATCTATCATGTCTCCGAGCTCCACCCCTCCCTCTCCCCTACCTCATCCTCCCTCCCTCAGTCCATCAATCACTTCTGGCCTCCGTGTCAATGTCAAATAATGATGCTTTTTTAGAAAAACATAGTTATTGATTTTTTCTATTACTTTAATTTTATTCATATTTAATCATCACTAAATCATTGAATAATTGACAGAATGAAAATGCAAAGAATTTTAGTAGTAACAGAGGTCCTGAAAGGAGAATATAAGGAGTTAGGAAGGGAGTTGAGAAGGAGGACCGCAAAGGTAGGAATTTCGGGATTACTGCCTATGCCACATGACAGTGAGAGTAGGAATGCAATGAGGTGGAGGATAAATGCGTGGCTGAGGGATTGGAGCAGGGGGCAGGGATTCAAGTTTCTGGATCATTGGGACCTCTTTTGGTGCAGGTGTGACCTGTACAAAAAGGATGGGTTGCACTTGAATCCCAGGGGGACCAATATCCTGGCAGGGAGATTTGCAAAGGCTACTGGGGAGACTTTAAACTAAAATGGTTGGGGGTGGGAATCAAATTGAAGAGACTAGGAGGGAGGAGGTTAGTTCACAGATGGAGAGAGCTGGTGGACGGTGTGTGAGGGAGGGTGGGCAGGGGACAGAGAACGGGAGCACTCAGACCAAAGACGTAGGGGAGAAGGAAGAAAAAGATAACAAAGTTGTTCGCACCATTAGAGATAAACAGAGAGTAAAAGGTGGAGAGTTTCTTAAATGTATCTATTTTAATGCTAGGACCATTGTAAGAAAGGTGGATAAGCTTAGAGTATGGATTGATACCTGGAAATATGATATTGTAGCTATTAGTGAAACATGGTTGCAGGAGGGGTGTGATTGGCAACTAAATATTCCTGGATTTCGTTGCATCAGGTCTGATAGGATAGGAGGGGCAAGAGGGAGAGGTGTTGCATTGCTTGTCAGAGAAAATGTTACAGCGGTGCTTTGGCAGGATAGATTAGAGGACTCGTTTAGGGAGGCTATTTGGGTGGAATTGAGGAATGGGAAAGGTGTAGTAATGCTTATAGGGCTGTATTATAGATCACCTACTGGGGGGTGAGAATTGGAGGAGCAAATTTGTAAGGAGATAGCAGATATTTGTAGTAAGCACAAGGTTGTGATTGTGGGAGATTTTAATTTTCCACACATAGACTGGGAAACCCATTCTGTAAAAGGGCTGGATGGTTTGGAGTTTGTAAAATGTGTGCAAGATAGTTTTTTGCCGCAATACATAGAGGTACCAAATAGAGAAGGGGCAGTGTTGGATCTCCTGTTAGGGAATGAGATAGGGCAGGTGACGGAGGTATGTGTTGGGGAGCACTTCGGGTCCAGTGATCACAATGCCATTAGTTTCAATATAATTTGAAGAAGGATAGGTCTGGACCCAGGGTTGAAAGTTTTGATTGGAGAAAGACTAACTTTGAGGAGATGCGAAAGGATTTAGAAGGAGTGGATTGGGACAAATTGTTTTATGAGAAGGATGTAATAGAGAAATGGAGGTCATTTAAAGGTGAAATTTTGAGGGTACAGAATCTTTAGGTTCCTGTTAGTTTGAAAGGAAATGTTAAAAGTTTGAGAGAGCCATGGTTTTCAAGGGATATTGGAAACTTGGTTCAGAAAAAGAGAGAAATATACAATAAATATAGGCAGCTTGGTGTAAATGAGGTGCTCGAAGAATATAAAGAATGTAAAAAGAATCCTAAGAAAGAAATTAGAAAAGCTAAAAGAAGATATGAGGTTGCTTTGGCAAGTAAGGCGAAAATAAATCCAAAAGGTTTCTACAGTTATATTAATAGCAAAAGGACAGTGAGGGATAAAATTGGTCCCTTCGAGAACCAGAGTGGACAGCTACGTGCAAAGCAAAAAGAGATGGGGGAGATTTTGAACAATTTCTTTTCTTTGGTATTCACTAAGGAGAAAGATATAGAACTGTGTAAAGTAAGGGAAACAAGTAGGGTAGTTATAGAAACTATGATGATTAAAGAAGAGGAAGTACTGGTGCTTCTAAGGAATATAAAAGTGGATAAGTCTCCAGGTCCTGATAGGATATTCCCTAAGACATTGAGGGAAGTTACTGTGGAAATAGCAGGGGCTCTGACAGAAATATTTCAAATGTCCTTAGAACCAGGGATTGTGACGGAGGATTGGCGTATTACTCATGTTGTTCCATTGTTTAAAAAGGGTTCTAAGAGTAAACCTAGCAATTATAGGTCTGTGAGTGTTGGGTAAATTGATGGAAAGTATTCTTAGAGATGGTATATATAATTATCTGGATAGACAGGGTCAACATGGATTTGTGCGTGGAAAGTCATGTTTGAAAATCTTATTGAATTTTTTGAAGAGGTTACTAGGAAAGTTGACGAGGGTAAAGCAATGGACGTTGACTATATGGACTTCAGTAAGACCTCTGACAGGTTCCACACAGAAGGTTAGTTAGGAAGGTTCAATCATTAGGTATTAATATTGAAGTAGTAAAATGAATTCAACAGTGGCTGGATGGGAAACGCCAGAGAGTGGTGGTGGATAACTGTTTGTCAGGTTGGAGGCCGGTGATTAGTGGTGTGCCTCAGGGATCTGTACTGGGTCCAATGTTGTTTGTCATATATATTAACGATCTGGATGATGGGGTGGTAAATTGGATTAGTAAGTATGCAGATGATACTAAGATAGGTGGAGTTGTGGATAGTGAAGTAGGTTTTCAAACTTGCAGAGAGTTTTAGGCCAGTTAGAAGAGTGGGCTGAAAGATGGCAGATGAAGTTTAATGCTGATAATTGTGAGGTGCTACATTTTGGTAGGACTAATCAAAATAGGACATACATGCTAAATGGTAGGGCATTGAAGAATGCTGTAGAACAGAGGGATCTAGGAATAGTGGTGCATAGTTCCCTGAAGGTGGAATCTCATGTGGATAGGGTGGTGAAGAAAGCTTTTTGTATGCTGGCCTTTATAAATCAGAGCATTGAGTATAGGAGTTGGGATGTAATGTTGAAATTGTACAAGGCATTGGTAAGGTCAAATTTGGAGTATTGTGAACAGTTCTGGTCACCGAATTATGGGAAAGATGTCAACAAAATAGAGAGCTACAGAGAAGATTTACTAGAATGTTACCTGGGTTTCATCTCCTAGGTTACAGAGAAAGGTTGAACAAGTTGGGACTTTATTCTTTGGAGTGTAGAAGGTTGAGGGGGGACCTGATAGAGGTGTTTAAAATTGTGAGGGGGATAAATAGAGTTGACGTGGATAGGCTTTTTCCATTGAGAGTGGAGGAAATCCATACAAGAGGACACGAGTTGAGAGTTAAAGGGCAAAAGTTTAAGGGTAACATGAGGGGGAACTTTTTTACTCAGAGAGTGGTAGCTGTGTGGAACGAGCTTCCAGCAGAAGTGGTTGAGGAGGGTTCGATGTTGTCATTCAAAGTAAAATTGGATAGCTATATGGACAGGAAAGGAATGGAGTGTTATGGGCTGAGTGCAGGTCGGTGGGATTAGGTGAGAGTAAGAGTTCGGCATGGACTAGAAGGGCCGAGATGGCCTGTTTCCATGCTGTAATCGTTATATGGTTATATAGTTAACAGAGTGAACTGAACCATTATATGGAAATAATTCATTCAATGCATTGAATATTCACATAAAGTATTATGTGTTTATGCTAGGATTTTTATAACATGCTTATAAGTTAAAATTCATGATATTCACTAGTGCTATGCAGTGTATTCTTTTCTTGTCTAAGTTTAATTCAGTTTTATGATATCACCTCATAACATAGAAACATAGAAACATAGAAAATAGGTGCAGGAGTAGGCCATTCGGCCCTTCGAGCCTGCACCGCCATTTATTATGATCATGGCTGATCATCCAACTCAGAACCCAGCCTTCCCTCCATACCCCCTGACCCCTGTAGCCACAAGGGCCATATCTAACTCCCTCTTAAACATAGCCAACGAACTGGCCTCAACAGTTTGCTGTGGCAGAGAATTCCACAGATTCACCACTTTCTGTGTGAAGAAGTTTTTCCTAATCTCGGTCCTAAAAGGCTTCCCCTCTATCCTCAAACTGTGACCCCTCGTTCTGGACCTCCCCAACACCGCCTGCTGTACCTGCATGCCCACTTTCAATGACTGGTGTATAATGACACCCAGGTCTCGTTGCACCTCCCCTTTTCCTAATCGGCCACCATTCAGATAATAATCTGTTTTCTTATTTTTGCCACCAAAGTGGATAACTTCACATTTATCCACATTAAATTGCATCTGCCATGAGTGTGCCCACTCACCCAACCTATCCAAGTCACCCTGCATCCTCTTAGCATCCTCCTCACTGCTAACACTGCCACCCAGCTTCGTGTCATCCGCAAACTTGGAGATGCTGCATTTAATTCCCTCATCCAAGTCATTAATATATATTGTAAACAACTGGGGTCCCAGCACTGAGCCTTGCGGTACCCCACTAGTTACCGCCTGCCATTCTGAAAAGGTCCTGTTTATTCCCACTCTTTGCTTCCTGTCTGCTAACCAATTCTCCACCCACACCAATACCTTACCCCCAATACCGTGTGCTTTAAGTTTGCACACTAATCTCCTGTGTGGGACCTTGTCAAAAGCCTTTTGAAAATCCAAATATACCACATCCACTGGTTCTCCCCTATCCACTCTACTAGTTACATCCTCAAAAAATTCTATGAGATTCGTCAGACATGATTTTCCTTTCACAAATCCATGCTGACTTTGTCCGATCATTTCACCGCTTTCCAAATGTGCTGTTATCACATCCTTGATAACTGACTCCAGCAGTTTCCCACATGAACCTAATGTACCAGTTGCAAAGTGGGTCATTGTATTGTATTAAAAGTTGTCCAAAATAGTCCACCACTGAGGACCACTTTTTCTCTTGTTCATTACTTACCAGTAAACTGACATCTGTGTCTCGACTGACCAAAAATTCTTCAATATCTCAGTGTTATGTTTTCAAAAATTGTTTCCAGTGTTGAAAAGAACTTGGCCTGTGCTGACTTGTCACTTAACCACCTGAATATTCTGTTTCCCAATGCTCTGTCCAAGGGTCTTCTGTGAATACACAGTTCAATTAAGTTATTCATACTCTTGATATGATTTCCAATTGCTTCCTCTGGCATTTGTCTCTGTGTATTAAATTTGAAAATGAAATATTTATTTATTTTACTCAGAGACACAGCGTGAAACAGGTCCTCCCAGCCCAACGAGCTGCACCTGCCTAATCGCAGGACAATTTACAATGACCAATTCACCTTCTCACCAGTAAGTCTTTGGAACGTGGGAGGAAACCGGAACACCCTGAGGAAACCCACACGTTTCACGGGAAGAACTTGCAAACTCCTTACAGACGGGTGTTGGAATTGAACTCTGAACTCTGATGCCCTGAAATGTAAAAGTGTCACACCAAATATGTTAGATATCTGGGTTGAAGGGAGCTATTAAGTTTGCAACAATTTCATCAAATGGGATTTTCCCCATTCACCGATTACCCCATTGAGTTATACAATACTGTCACTTATTGTCTTTAAAGTCTTCTTTTATTTCTGTAGCCTGGGACTTCCAGATACCCTGTGCTCATCAGCATTGCAGTGTATAGGGGTTTGAAAATGCTCCTGAGCAGAAGATCACTTTTAATTTTATAACTGTGTGAGAAACAGAAATATTACTGTAAATGTATGTCTCTCATTTGTTTTCACTAAGTTAATTTATGAAATAGACTTAGAAACAAAATTGCATCAAATTTTCTTCAACTTAGCAAAGGATTCCCACTCACAATTTTTATTTTGTAAAACTGGGTTTCTGTAGTTTCTCCAGTCAGTGGATGAGGTGGGAAAGAGTTTCTTTGATTCTCTTGCAGTTGGGAGACCATCCAGCTGGCCAGTCTTCTCCCTTAGTCCTCACTCCCTGAAAATTCAGGTAAATGCATGAACAACCCATAGCACAATATCACGCGGGCTCCTGCAAAACAGTGGAGGAAGCATAGCATATCGTTACTGGAGGAACATTGGAGATAGAAATGCTGAAACAATGATTTTCATGGTGTTTGATTCCATTCCATTTTCTGAATACTTGAATAAGTGCTTTCTCACTGGTTATCTTGGTCCTGCAGTTTTGAGTAATAGCTACCTAATTGTTAATTCCTATCTATAAATTTGAATGAAATGTTCCCAATCTCTATGGGTAAAAATAGCTAAGCACAAAGCAGCACCACCTTCATCTTCTTAGTCTTCTTTAATCTTAGCTTTCTCTTAACTAGTAGACCCCAATCACTGTAATCATTCAATCCCAGGTGACAATTGAGAACAGTTAAGGGTTAATGCTGTTCTGTCAGAAGTACAACACTTTTCATGACTGCTTAAGATAATTATGTCTCAATGCTCAGATGAATCTAAATGATCCTTGACTAACTTTTTATAACTATCAGGGAGATTTCCCAATTTTTGAATAAAACAGCTCACAACCATCACCGCCATGAAATTTTGCTTTGCCCGCGAGTGTGAATGAAGATGAGGGAGGGAGAGAGGATGTAGCATGGGAGTTCACTCAAGAACACATCCAACATGTCAGGCAGGTTCTACAATGGATTCTGAAGAATCAACTATTTGTCAAGTTTGAGAAGATCAATTTCCATGTATCCAGTCTCCATCCTTGGGTTTATTATTTCTAAAAGCAACCTACAAATAAACCCTAATAAGACCCAGGCTGTTTGGATTTAGACAGACCCTCCTCCATGAAACAACTCCAGCGGTTTCTAGGTTTTTCCAATTTTTATAGGCAGTACATTCGTAATTTCAGTTCAGTCATGACAACGCTCACCAGTCTCACCATGAAATCTACTGTACCTTTCTGCCGGACCACAGAGACCAAGGCAGCTTTTGTGGAGTTAAAACAAAGGTCTATGTCCAGATACATGTATATCCTAGTTCTCCCAGACCTGAACTTGCCATTTGTAGTGGAGGTTGACACGTTAGACGTGGGAGTAGGTTTCATCTTGTCCCAATGACCTGCCTTGGAACACAAACTGCATCCCTGTATCTTCTATTCAAGACATCTTTCTCCTATGGATGTGTAATTCTCACTTCGGCTAGCAGCTTAATATAGGGGATAATAGCTCCCGGCCTGGTCAAACTTAAGAAATCTCACTTGGGTGGATGCTACACGATGTGTCGTGTCCCCTGTTACAAATCAGTACCATGACATAACAAATAGTACACAATGTGTGATTAAATAATTGAGCATTATAATTCTTAATTTGACTATATGGTTAGTAAAGAAAACAAAGAAAGAAATAGGTCCCATTCTCATGAAACAGGCTAATGTTGAAGTTCACTGATAAGGCTGTTCGTCCACCATCGACCTCCTCCGATCATCGCTGACCTTCGGACCTTCGCTTCAAGACCACTCCGTTCAAGGTCTACCAACTCTCTCCATTCGCATCTTCTCTCCTAATCTCTCCCTGGCAAAAGAACTGCGAATTCCCGGCTCCCAGACACACAGGAAAGAACAACATCCTGCTCATTGGCTAGCATGCCCCGTTATCTCCAGTCATTACCCAAGTATTGTTGCTGCAGAGAAACTATTACCTCAGCAGTGGAACATTACAGAGAAACCATTACATGAGTAGTGAAACCTTACAGCGTGTTACACTCTTCCCCCACCAAATTTAGTCACGTCCTCATGATGTTGAGATAATTTGCCAACTGTTCCTGCAAAACAGAAAATCCAATCCAGGCAAGTTCCTATCCCCCACTGTCTTCTCCATGACCCGCTGGAAAGTTGCAAGAGCTCCCGAGATGCCCTGGGGCATCCTTCCTAACTGGAAAGAACCCAGGGGACATATAAATGCCATCTTCTCTTTGTCGACCTCACTCATGGGGATCTGGTAATACCCACTCCTCAAGTCCAGCACATTGAACCACTTTGCACCACTCAGACAGGTCAGCGTGTCTTCAATCCTCGGGACAGTATACTGGTCAGGGACATTGCGTCTGTTCAGAGTCCTATAATCCACACGCATCCGTACCTTTCCATTCTTCTTTCGGGCCACTACTATTGGGGATGGATAGGGGCTTCGGGACTTGGTGATGATCCCAGCTTCCTTCAACTTCCACAAGTGCTGCTGAACGTCCTCCACCTCTGCAGGGGCCAGTCGCCGTGACCTTTCTCTGAACAGGGTATCCTCAGTCACCCGGATAGTGTGATGAATGCTCTTGGAACAACCCACATCAAACTCGTCAGCGGAAAAGACACCTTCCAGCTTCAACATCTTCTCTACCAGCCTCCTCTTCCAACCCGCAGGAACCAGGGAGTCCCCGAAGCTGAATGACTCAGCGGTCAACTTGCCCCCCTTTTCCAATAGTTTCTCCCCGGCATGCCTCATAGGGGCACTTGACATTGTCATCAACGGGAACAAATGCGCCAGGGGCATCCCCCGCTTGAAGGTGACCTCCCTCTTCATAGTGTTCATGACAGTCCCCGCCAGCCTGCTTGCCTGTACAACCGAAGGTTCGTGCAATTCGGGCCTCACCAGTACCCCAGCAGGAAATCCCGACTCACCCTCCTGGTCTTCCAGCACATCTACTAAGAGGGCCTCGCCCTCAGGCACTCCAGGACATTTGGGGGTCCCCATCATTCTCGCTACTTCCCCAGGCTGTAACTATTAGCCTTGACTGGTGAACCACACAGTCCCTCATGTAAATTCGATATCCGGCCCAATGCAGCCATGCACTTCCTCAAAAGCAGCTTGGAACACCGGGTGCACGGACAATGTTCCCAGAAAGCTCTCGCCAGCCTTCTCCTTGCAGGCCCCCATGAACCTTCTCACAAGAGGGGTGTTGGTCCCCACCAGGATTGAAACACCGCCCATTTTGGCAGGGACTGGACAAACCAGCACTAATGTATCAAGGACCTCAGACACTCCCACATCGGCGTCCGAGAGCCCCAACTTCACTGACAAATAACCGTCATACAGATAATCACTGGCACTAAGCCCCCTGATCTCCATTGCCCTGAATGGGGTCAAGGGCAAATGCTTCAGATTCTGGTTGTAAAACAAACAGTACAACAACGTGACCTGCGACCCGGTGTTGAGCATGGCTTTAGCATAAATACCTTCTACATGCAGCCACACACTGGAGCATGGTCCCACTAAGCCTTCAGGAATTGGGCCTTTCGCTTTCAGGGGTTCCTTGGTACGTTGCTGAGAACGTGTTCCCCCAGAGACACCAGGCCGTACCCTCATTGGGTCTCCTCCAGGTTTTCCCAACGACTCTGCCTGCTGAGGTACCCAGGGGCTCACTCTCCTTCTGGCATGACACCTGCTGCCAGCAGCCCTCCGCATTGTTCGTCCCCTTGGGGAATCTGCCCCCTCCCATAAGCTCCATCATATGGGGGGTCACACCTGCTGATAACAGTCGACATATCCCGGTTCTCGACTCTGCCACAATCTTCTCTACCACCCCCTGGGCAGGATATCAGTGATCACTTCACAGCAGAGGACCACGACTAAGGACAGTACCCTGTTGACTGAGTCCTCTCATGCTTCCGCCGCATTCTCCTCTTCCCGTACCTCTCTGATCAGCTCAACAAAAGATGGAGGGGGGCACGTCCAATGAGAGTGTTGGAGACCCCACTCAATCAGGTCATGGGACTGGGCGCCCCGGTTATCTGGTCCATTCTTAACTGATCCACCTCAGCCGCCTGAATAGCCCCTCTGCGCTGCACGCGATTTAGCTGCCCATCTAGCCGAAAAATAAAAGCAGAAAGCTTCTCCCCCTTCTCCTGATGCATGTTCCGAAACCCCACCATGAGCTCGATTGAGCTTCCTGTTGGGCCAAAAGCATTGTCCAGTACTTGCATGTAACTGACAGTTTGTCACTACGTGATACTTTAACCTGATGACTCTCACAACACTGGTGGCCCGCCCACGCAAACTCTCAACCAATCTGTCGCTTTACATCAGAGCACTGCCACTCATCTAACAACTGAGAGGTCTGCTCCGCCCAAGTCTCATACTCCTCCTCCTCTTTAGGGGTGGGTGTAATTGCAGAGAATAGGCAAAGCCTACCATAGCTGGGACTTTGAACCTGATTTTTCCATTTATTCACCAGAGAGGTAAAGGCAGATCCTACAGAATTCTCACTCTGGGGACGTGGACAAATTAGACATTTCAAGTCTGACCTCTCCTTCCCCTCCCTCCTCAGAAATGATTGAACCCTGTCTTTGAAGTCTCCACTCCCAGCTACCGCTACGTCAGTGCTGGTCTGCATTAAAAGGAGAGCTGCACTCGCCATTTTATCAAACCTCTGCCCACAATCGCAACTTTAACAGTACTTAACAGGCGAATTAACAATTCATCCAGAATACGAATATCTACCCCACTGGTTCAATGCTCAGGGTAATCACACAGCATCCAACGGAATCAATCCGGAACGTAGCCCCCACAATTGTAACTCTCGCTTCGCCCAGCGGCTTAATATAGGGGGTGATAACCCCGGTCTGGCCAAACTTAAGAAATCTCATTTGAGTGGATGCTGCACGATGTGTCGTGTCCTCTGTTACAAATCAGTACCATGATATAACAAACAGTACACAATATGCGATTAAACAATTGAGTTTTATAATTCTTAATTTGACTATATGGTTAGTAAAGAAAACAAAAAAAGAAAAAGGGCCCATTCTCATGAAACAGTCTAATGCGCAACACCGGACCTCACTGATAAGGCCGTTCGTCCACCGTCGATCTCCTCCAATCGTCACTGACCTTCGGACCCTCGCTCCAAGTCCATTCCGTCTGAGGTCTACTAACTCTCTCCATTCGCGTCTTCTCTCCTCATCTCTCTCTGGCAAAAGAACCGCAAATTCCAGCTCCCAGACACACAAGAAAGAACAACATCCCGCTCATTGGCTGGCATTCCCCGTTATCTCTAGTCATTACCCAAACACTGCTGCTACCGAGAAACCATTACCTCAGCAGTGGAGCATTACATAGAAGCCACTACATTAACAGTGAAACCTTACAGCGTGTTACACTCTCCCCCCACCAAATTTAGTCAGGTCCTCATGACGTTGAGATAATTCGACAACCGTTCCTGCAAAACGCAAAGCCCAATCCAGATGCACAGGCAGTGACATAGCTCCCCAAAAGGGTAGGGGTCGCACTCTGTTCCCCTGGTGCCACGCAGGCCAGCCTATTCAGTGGCCTAATTCTCTGAGACCTCCGCACCCCCTCACCTCAAACTTGGCCCCATAGAGGTAGTCACTCAGCTTATCCACCACCGCTCATTTCAATGCCAGAAATTCCAACTCATGCATGGATAGTTTTTCTCAGAGGGCGACAGACTCTGGCTGACAAATGCAATGGGCCTCAACTCGGTGCCCTGACCCTAATAGAGGACGCCTCCTCACAGAGAAGCCATTACATTAGCAGTGAAACCTTACAGCGTGTTACAGAGGGAAACTATGACATGGGAATAGTTGGCTGTTAAACTGGCACTGGAGGATTAGAGGCACTGGTTGGAGGAGTCCAAACATCCATTTATGGTATGGACTGACCTCAAAAAAAGTAGCCTACATCCAGGAGGCTGAATTCCAAGCAGGCACGTTGCTCCTTGTACTTTTATAGGTTCAACTTCCTCATTACTTACTGTCCAGGACCAAAGAATCAAAATCTAAGTGCCCTCTCTCTCGCGAGAGAGAGTTTGAACAACTAATAGAGAAGAGAACCCATCATCTATAATTTCCAATGCTAGAGTGATGCCCATCCACAGAAAATAGATGATAGTGTGGCACACTGGGGCAATGGTCCTCCTGAATGTATCTTTGTTTCCGAACCTGTTCGTTCCGAGGTGCTCCACTGCTGACATATTTTGAACCTGACTGGGTATCCAGGATGGCTCACAGCCTAGAGTTCCTCAAGAGATGTTACTGGAGGACAGGCATGATGAAAGATGTCCTGGAATATGTCTTAGTGTGTGATGTCTAGGACTGTGCCTTAGTGTGTGATGTCCAGGAATATGTCTTAATATGTGATATCTGCAAAAAATAAAGAACCTCGAGCACAACCTCAAGGTTTGCTTCAGCCTCTCCACATTCCTACTTGTTCTTGGTCCTGCATTTCTTTGGACTTTGTCAACTATCTTTTTTTTTAACGAAACAACAGAAGTTTATGTACACAAAGTAAAGCTTAGGTACACAAAGAACAAAAGTTTATGTGAACAGAAATAAATCAAAGATAGTGTGCGACAGAGGTGATAGAAAGGACAGGCAGGAGATGAGGCATAATCACAGCCAGTGGGACGAGTTACAGGGCAATAGAGGCGTGGTGCAGTTAAAACAGAAAGTAACAAATATTGGACTGAAAAAGTTACATTTGAGTGCACGCAGCATAAGAAATAAAATGGACGATCTTGAAATTCAGCTACAGATTGGCAAGTATGACGTTGTGGCCATCTCTGAGACTTGGCTAAAGGATGGCTGCCATTGGGAGCTGAACGTCCAAGGATATATGGTGTATCAGAAAGATAAGTTCATACGCAGATGGGGTGGTGTGGCCCTGTGTATAAGAAATAATATTAAATGATTAGAAAAGGATGACATAGGATCAGAAGGAGTAGAGTCTCTATGGGTTGAGTTAAGAAATGGCAAGGGTAAAAGGACCCTAATGGCAGTTGTATACAGGCCTCCAAACAGCAGCTGGGATGTGGATTACAAATTACAGCAGGAGATAGAAAAGGCATGTCAGAAGGGCAACGTCATGATAATCATTGGGGATTTTAACACGAAAGTGGATTGAGATAACCAGGCCAGTACTGGACCTCAAGAGAGAGAATTTGTAGGATATTTAAGGGATGGCTTTTTAGAACAGCTTGTCGTTGAGCGCACTTGGGGATCGGCTGTGCTGGATTGAGTGTTGTGCAATGATCGATAGGTGATATAAGAGCTTAAGGTTAAGAAACCTTTAGGGAACAGTGATCACAATATGAGTGAATTCACTTTGAAATTTGAGAAGGAGAAGCTCAATTCCAATGTGTCAGTATTTCAGTGGAATAAAAGAAATTACATTGGAATGAGAGGGAAACTGGCCAAGGTTGACTGGAAAGAGACACTAGCAGGAACACCAGCAGAGCAGCAATGGTTGGAGTTTATGCGAAAAATGAGGGAAGTGCAAGACTGATATATTCCAAATAAGAAGAAATTTTTGAATGGAAGAAAGACACGTGAAGTCAGAGCCAAAGTAAAAGCGAAAGAGAGGACATACAAGGAAGCCAAAGCCAGTGGAAAGATAGAGGATTGGGAGGCTTATAAAAACTTGCAGAAGGAAACTAAGAAGGTAATTAGGAAGGAAAAGATGAAGTATGAAAGGAAATTGGCAACTAATATCAAAGAAGATACTAGGATAAAAGAGAGTTGATGGTAGATATAGGACCAATAGAGAATGACGTTGGAGATATTGCAATGAGAGACGCGATGCTGGATGAGGAACTGAATGCGTATTTTGCATCAGTCTTCACAATGGAAGACATCTACAGTATACTGGACATTCAAGAGTGTCAGGGAAGTGTAAATTATGACTGAGAAGGTGCTCAGGAAGCTTTATGGTCTGAGGGTGGATAAATCTCCTGCACCTGATGGAACGCGCCCTTGGGTTCTGAAGGAAGTAGCTGGAGAGATTGCAGAAGCATTTACAATGATCTTTCAAGAATCAATAGATTCTGGCATTGTACCGGAGGAATGGAAAATTGCAAATGTAAATTTATGAAGGGTGGGAGGCAGCAGAAAGTAAACTATAGATCTGTTAGCCTGACATCAGTGGTTGGGAGGTTGTTGGAATTGATTGTTAGGGATGAGATTTATGGAGTACCTGGAGGAACATGACAAGAAAAGCCAAAGCCAGAACGGTTTCCTGAAAGGAAAATCCTGCCTGACCAACCTACTGCAATTTTTTGAGGAAATTACAAGCAGGGTAGGCAAAGGAGATGCAGTAGATGTGGGGTACTTGGATTTTCAGAAGGCCTTTGAAAAGGTGCTGCACATGAGGCTGCTTAACAAGATAAGATCCCATGGAATTGCAGGGGACTTATTAGCATGGGTGGAACATTGGCTGATCGGCAGAAAACAGTGAGTGGGAATAAAGGGATCCTCTTCTGGCTGGCTGCCGGTTACCAGTGGATTTCCACAGGGGTTGGTGTTGGGACTGCTGCTTTTTACAATGTATGTCAATGATTTGGACTATGGGATTAATGGATTTGTGGCTAGATTTGCTGATGATGCAAAGATAGGTGGAGGAGTGGGTAGTGTTGAGGAAACAGAGAGCCTGCAGAGAGACTTAGATAGTTTAGGGAAATGGGCAAAGAAGTGGCGAATGAAATATAATGTTGGAAAGTGCATGGTCATGCACTTTGGTTGAAGAAATAAACGGTCAGACTATTGGTTAGATGGGGAGAAAATACAAAATGCAGAGATGCAAAGGGACTTGGGAGTCCTTGTGCAAGATACCCTAAAGGTTAACCTTCACGTTGAGTTGGTGGTGAAGAAGACAAATGCAATGTTGGCATTCATTTCTAGAGGTATAGAATATAGGAGCAGGGATGTGATGTCACGGCTCTATAAGGCATTCATGAGACCACACAGCGTATTGTGTGCAGTTTTGGGCTCCTTATTTTAGAAAGGATATACTGACATTGGAGAGGGGTCAGAGAAGATTAATGAGAATGATTCCAGGAATGAAAGGGTTACCATATGAGGAACTTCTGGCAGCTCTTGGGCTGTATTCCCTGAAGTTCAGGAGAATGAGGTGGGATCTCATAGAAACATTCCGAATGTTGAAAGGCCTGAACAGATAAGATATGGCAAAGTTACTTCCCATGGTAGTGGAGTCTAGGACAAGAGGGCATGACTTCAGGATTGAAGGACATCCATTTAGAACAGAGATGCGGAGAAATTCCTTTAGTCAGAAGGTGGTAAATCTGTGCATTTTGTTGCCACAAGTGGCTGTAGAGGCCAAGTCACTGGGGGCATTTAAGGCAGAGAGAGATAGATTCTTGATTAGCCAGGGCATCAAAGGGTATGGGGAGAAGGTAGGGGAGTGGGCAAGACTGGAAGAATTTGATCAGCCCATGGTTGAATGGCGGAGCAGACTTGATGGGCTGAATGGCCTACTTCTGCTCCTATAACTTATAGTCTGATGTTCTTATGGTCAAAAAGATACAAAATACAATCATCAAGTATTTACAAGATAATGAACTAATTCAAATTAAAATATGATTATTAATTTCTATAAAAGTCAATTCCCTGGGAGGCGCACCATTCCCGTAAATCCCCCACTATTCCCATCATGACTACATGCTCCCTCTGCAAAGACACTTGGGCACAAACGTATCCCCGGAACAAGGGCCGGTGGTTGGCCCTGGCAGAGCCCTCCACTGTCCACTGCCTGGACCCATGAATGGACATCTTCACCAGGGCCAGAAGCAAGTCTACGAGTAGACCTAATGCTTCCTATTGCCTCAGAAGAAATCCACCAGCCTCTTTTGCATCCTGGAGACAAAATTAATGGACGAGACAGAAGTGACCATCCGGTCCCATATCATTGAGGCAACCAGCTGATTTATTACCAGCACTGTTCCCCGGTATGAGATTACACGAAGTAGGCCTGACCAGCTTCCCAGCCCAGCAGAGATGTTTGTTTCCTACTCCCACCAGTTTGCCGCCAGACCTCCTCAGTGGAACTTGCGTAGAGGAGGTGCATGGTGCTTCATGCAAAGGGTCTCAGTCCTTCGTCAGGGACTCCAGTAGGCAACTGACACAATAAGAACACTTTTCCATGTTGACCCATGCAGAAAGTATGGCTGAAAAGACCCTCTGGTAGTCTTGCATCCTCTGCAAGTCACCAGGCTCAGTGAAGATGAGGAGAATGCCATCAGTGTAAGCCAATCTGACAACCTCCATGTCTGATTCATGTCAAACCAAGCCCGTCAATCTCCATGGGAGAGGCACAGGAATGGCTCCATGCAAACAGAGTACAACTGCCTTGACGTGGAGCATCCTTGATGCACCTCCCTCTCAAAGCACAAGGGCGCTGTCAAGGACTTATTGACTTTAATGAGGCACTCTGCAGCAATGTACAACGGTTGGAGCTGGGCCACAAATTGTGTCCCAAACCCTAATGTGTACAGAGTACCAAAAGGATATTCACGGTCCAGCCTGTCAAACACCTTCTCCTGGTCACGGGGGAGAAAAGTGACTGTCAGACCAGCCTCTCGATACAGGAGAATCAGATACTGGATGACGTGGAATTTTGTCCTGGATGGACCATCCTTGGACAATGTAGGACTGATCAGGATGGACCACTTGAGCCAGCATGAAGCCCAGATGATTGGCCACTGCCTGGGCAAAGGTCTTAATCTCTGCACTGAGGAGAGATACTGGGTGCCAATTCTTTAGGCAATGGAGATCTCCCTTTTTTGGTGGCAGGGCTACAACTGCTCAAGAGAGGGGCATCTGACCTGTCACCAGGCTTTCCCCCAATACCCTGTATAATCAACCCCCAGGATGTCCTAGAAGGACTGGAGGAATTCTACTGTCAGCCCGTCCCCAGTCCCGGGGACATGACTCTCTGCAGCTGGTTGAGGGCACTGCTCAGCTCCTCCAAAGACAGTGGAGCATCTCGCCACTTAGCACCCTTACGGTGAATGATCTTCCAGCCTCTCGGGGTTGTACAGTAATCACAGTGATCATAGACCAAATCCCCAAGGCTTGCTGATTTGTACTCCTTTCCAAATTACTGTCGGCTTCAGAGACCCCCAAGCTCAAGTTACAGCACATCTTCAGGGTTTATGATTTCCCCCAGAATATCATCTCCGATCTTTGACAGTTTGCCTCTAGGTTTTGGAAGGCATTTTTGAGCTCATTGGGGCCTCTGCGAGTCTATCATCGAGGTTCCATCCTGTTACACAAATTTCCTCTTATAATAATGATCAGGGGATAGAGAGAATCTGTAATTACCAACAAGTACCTTTATTGCCACAATGGAAGACATGTCAACTTTCACAACTGAATACCTGCGTTCACACCTGCTAGTTTCCCTGACCTTTCATGGGCAGTCAAAGTTTAGAAAATATAGGTTAAAAAGGAGTTTCTGCTGCCGGCCACGTTTTTTATACGGCCGTTTCGAATCTCCATGTCCGTGGGGCACCTCACATCTGCGATATTTTGTCTCTAGAGAGTTATTGCAGCCAGCACTTTTGAAGCATCTGCTTTTATATTCATTCTTTACCAATTCTAATGTTGCATTCCAGTGTCATTAGCTATAGGTTATGTGTCTGGCCCTTAACACATTTTTATTTGTTGTGTTCCAAGCCAGCATCCATTTATTGCCCATCACAGCAAATGATAATTGGTAATTTATGGCTCTTTGTTCTCAAACAGCAACCAGCTTCAACCATGCATAATAGATGCAGACCCCAACAGTCACAACCCTGCAAGTTATGTCTAACCAAACAACACCTTACAAATAACGTCTTATTTGGAACTGGTCTTTTGTCCAGCAGGTTACCCGAGGCATCATTGTGTCTGCTTTAAAACACTGATCAAGCCAGCACAAGTTCACAGAATGGAGGATATAAAAGTGTTCCACAAAATGGCAGCCTCCATTCCCAAGCACATGGCAAGAACAAAGACAATTGGTCTGTCTACTTCCACTGCCCTTGATTCATCTGAATTCACTGATCTGTAGATTATAGTTCATTCTTTCTGGCCAACATCTCCCTCCTCTTGATCCACAGATAGTCATCTTTGGATCACTATCCTCCTCTATTCTGTTGGCTACTCATAGGACTGCCATGAATCTCCGGTAGGTGTGTGACACCTACATTAAACAAGGATAAAGTTATCATTTACTTATTGAATTCATGCATTCTGTATACAGACAATCGTCTTCTCCGAATTACAAATCCATCATCCTCTTCTGTTTACATCACTTCAGCCTTCCACCTTCAAAAATGATACACATTAACAACACCATTATCAGCGTACACAATATTGATATTACAGCAGCATCTGAAACTATCCTCAGATACAGATGTATCTGAACATTTGATCCCCAACTCCAAAACTCCTTGGTGTAACTCACTGTTGCTGATGCATGTCTGTCACATCAATGCATATTGCATATACGACTCAATTACAGGCAGAATAGACCACAAACAATTCCAATAAGTACTGAAACCACAATCTAGAAGTTTCTATCTTGTCATCTCTTCTAGGCAAGCCATGTGTTTTCCTCTTTGATGACATCTTGGTAAGTCTATCCCATTCCCGGTACCATTCCGAACAATAGCATGTGTTGGTGGGTTATTTAAGAATATCATGAAATTTGCCATCATTGTGAACATGTTACATACCAGCAGAAATTGATCACACCTTGAGTCAGGTTTTAATGTTAAAACCACTATCTTTATTAGTATTTACTCATAATATAGAAAATCAAATGAAATAAATGGAAGTTAACAGTGTTATACATGTATATATGTGTGTGGCTCCCAAACAATCAAATTTAGGAACAGTTCTTAACATAGATAAAAAATATAGAAAATAGGTGCAGGAGTAGGCCATTCGGCCCTTCGAGCCTGCACCGCTGTTCAGTACGATCATGGCTGATCATCCAACTCAGAATCCTGTACCTGTCTTTCCCCCATACCCCCTGATCCCTTTAGCCACAAGGGCCATATCTAACTCCCTGTTAAATATAGCCAATGAACTGGCCTCATCTGTTTCCTGTGGCAGAGAGTTCACTGTCACAGAGAATTTACTGTCTGAATCTTAAAGTCTTAAGAGTCAGATGGTAAAGTAGAAAAGGGTCCAGTAATCCCCAGAACAAATGAGTGAGGAGAGAGATTTGGAAATCCACATTAAGATGTAGAGAAAAGGCAATTATGAAGAATTCCACGGATTCCACGCTGGGTAAACGAAATAACAGTCGCCGAAGATCTTATCCATTGAGTCGTTCCGAAATCTGCTTGGAAATATCACCAGGTGACAGTCACAGGAATATCGTCTTCAAGTAGTTACCACATAACACCCCAATTCCAGGTAAGGACCAACCAAAGTGATACCACAGGATACTCTGACAAACCCACACATATGGATTATACTAAGTGACAGTCACACATCCGTTGTGCACTACGTGCCAATGATCACCCCAATCTTTTGGGCATAGGAGAGTTCCAAAGCATAGCAGTGACAAGCTGAAGTTCTAACAGTAAGTCTTTTTTTCCTCTCTCTCTCTCACACACACACACACACACACACACACACACACACACACACACACACACACACACACATCTGAAGCTGGCTGCTGCAGCTTGTGACTGACGTCATAGTCCTGCCTTACTCAGGCGTCTCTTAAAGTGACAGTCCACAGTGAACGAAATCTGTGGTCACGTAACGAATACTTTTCAAGGAGTATGTTATATTTCCATATTGGGGAATATGAAATACCGCACTAACATAAAACCTTCCTTTACCATAATCACTGTACCCAGTACCCTGTCAGCTAGTGTCAGAGTTCTAGTATGACACAAGGGTACCTTTCCCCATCCCATTGTCTTAGTTCTTCATCTGATACGCAATTTGGTACTGGATGTGCATCGAGTTGCAATGAATTCTGACCAATCAGGGCAAGCAACCAACTAGCATATGTAGCATAGATCTCAGGTTTAAACATTAATTTAGACATAAGGTCAATAATCAGGTCTTTTTTGTATGTTGAAGGGGCTTCAGAAATTTAAATGTATCCAGAATTACCTGTCATGCACTGCAGACAATTTGATTAGTCTGTCCTGACGTAGGGTTCCGGCCCGAAATGTAGGCCGTTCTTTTCCACGGATGCTGCCCGACCTGCTGAGTTCCTCCAGCGTGTTGTGAGTGTTGATTAGTCTGTATCTGATCCCGATTATTCCCTCTATTAGATCCCACATTTTCTGTTGAAGGGATAATATTCGGTTTCCCCACTCTGCTATCTAAAGTTTGACCATTGCAATCCTTGATGCATAACATGCTTTCACTAATTCCAATAGTCTTCTCTTCTTTCTATTTTTGACTGACTTAAACTCACTCCTGCTTTGTTGTCTTCCAAGAAAATAAGCAAATAGCTGTCTTGTTGTAGATGAGCACCATTCAGGCACCATTATCTCAGTTTGATTACTAATTATCTGCACTTGCTGGTACCCTGGTACAGAAGTGACAGATTTCACCCCTGCCCACACAGTGTATTCAAATAATAATTCTGCCCCCTTTGTGTTATGCTCAATCTCACTACATTTCGGCTCTGGTGTAGCTCCAGCTACTTGAAGTTGTGGGGTAGTCGATTTTACAAAATTCTCGTCATATCAAATTAAGTCTGTAACACACAAGTATAATTTTCACTCTAATTTCCAAATTCAATTGTGAATTATTTTAAGTCCCTATTTATTATCTGTTTTTCTAGCTCATCCAATCCTGGCTCCTAATTTTCTTTGGACTCAACCCATCCATCTTTTTCCACCCAATTCCATTTCAGCAGACATCCCACCTCTCCCGGAGGTTGCGGGAGTCTCCCGCATATTAATAGTGGCTCCCTGATGCCCGCAAATTATATGCAATGTCCCAGAAATCAATTTTTTTGAGAGAGAGTGAGAGAGATAGAGAGCGAAAGAGCGAGAGAGCGCGAGAGCAAGCACGAGAGAGCGAGCGAGAGAGAGAGACAGTGTGCCATCGCAGCGTGTTCCAAAAAAAGAAAATATAAAATGTACGTCACCCCAGACTAGACTAAAGTGTACCCCTGCCTAATAGGGGTCAAAAATAATGACAGTGTTGCTCGCTGCACTGTTTGCAACAGTGACTTTTCTATTGCCCATGGTGGGTTAAGACTGTAAAAGACATGTTGAGGTGAGGTTAACAGGTGTCATTTGTTCATTAGCATAGCTAATGTTATTTAAACTAGCTGGCTAGCTGCTAAGGAGCTACTCTATTGCAGACATCCCACCTCTCCCGGAATTTCTGGGAGTCTCCCGCAAACTGATGGTGCTACTTCCCTGAAATGAGTTTTTGCAGGGTGGGATGTCTGTTTCAGGATAGGGGAAGTAGGAACCAACTTGTTCTTCGTTTTCTTTATTTTCTTGACAAACACTCTCAAAGAGGCAAATATTCAGTAAAGCTATTAGAAGCATACAGACTACCAGAATGTATGACTAATCCCAGGCAGAAAGATTCTTTGTGGCTGACCACATACGGCACGACTGCCACTTCTGCTGCCTGTGCACTCATTGTGCTGAGTAACTTTAAAGCTATATGGTAACTTACTGGCCAGCTTCATCTTCCACATATATTCTGCACCCAGTTCTCCTCTCACCCATCTGTACTGATGAGGAACCATCTACAAAAATATTAAAATAGCATTTTTCCTTTGTGTTTTCCCATTGTTTGTATCTTTGTTCTTGGGCATTGCTTTCTAATCTCCATTCATGTCCCTTCTGCTTACTTTGATAGAAATGGGCAATTGGGATCATTTGGTATAATATCCTGGCACCAATGAGGTTCTCCAGTACAATAAAGATTATCTGCAAGCAGGGTGGAAACATTAATACCCTTTACAGCTACATCTCAACCCTGCAGTACCAGGTGTGCCTGGCTGAAATATTTTAATTCAAACATCCAACAGTCTCTGGATAAATGCTGAAATGCTGTTCAGACCAGACCAATATTTAAATTGAACTTCTATTTGTAATTTACAAAACAACACAGTGGTTGCTACAAATTATTTTAGGAGGGATATCAAACTCAAAATCAATATGTCAAAAGTAGCTTTATATTATGTAAAAGAAAGCAGTTTTGTTAGTAAAAGTAACTTTTAGGATTACTCCACGAATGTTCTAACCTTCCCAAAATGTTAAATTCAAATTCAATCTGTATCAGTCTACTAATGAGCATTTTCCATGAATGCCCATTTCCCTCATAAATGTGGGCATCTACTACCTGGAAGAGAGATGCACAAATTTCATTGTTAACCCGTATTACACCTGGCCAGTGTGGAATCTGTGTCTCTCTACCTTCAATTCCATTGGAAACGAATAAAGAAACACAAACCAAAAATACAGACAGGGCAAAGAAACATCCAAGCTTGTACTGTTCTTCCTTTACAATCTTCTGCAAGTGGGCGGAGCTAAAGATGGTACAAGAGTGACTTCTCTCCACTCATCAGTGAAACAGTTAATTTTTTCATATTCTAATATCTCTATTTTCCTTTTAAGGTTGGTTGGGGTCCTATTGGTATCTTTGATCTACAGAGGAACTCAAAAACACGAAGGCGTGTTCCCATTCTTGAAGCTCGCTGATCAGCCATGTTTTGCTATGTAAAAGTTTGACCTGAAGACTTTGGGGTATGTATAGCCTTGTGGGCACGAATTTTCACCAGTGTTGCACACTCTACTGTAGCGGGAGCTGGTACATCGAAGACAGCGAGAGTGGCTGTCTGTATATGCAGCAGTTGCTGCTATTCCTATAGTGACCTCCATTCACAGTTGTAGCAGTGTGCATCCCTGAGTCCTGTATCTCAATCCTGAGCACTGCAGGCCTGGCCGAGTCCAGTAAACATGACTGGTCAGAAATAGTATCTGCAAACAGTGTAATTCAGTGCTGGAGGTGTTCCCGCAGAGGCAGAGATTTGCACCAGATTTATGCTACCCTGGATCACAACACTTCATCACATAGGCTGAATGGATGTCAATTTTTTAAATACTCTACATGTATGACCAAGAGTGCTACAGGCTAGAGCTAATTGATAAAACAATGCATGTGTAATTAGGCATAAGTAAATACCTCCACTGCCAGAGTAATATCTATTGTTTTTTTTCCATATCAGGCTAACAAACCAATTCTGATTAGTTTATTGCAATATGCACCAAATAAGAATGAGATTCATAGCTCACATGAAGCTCAACCAGTGAACAGTATACATGGTAATGGTAAATAGAATGATGAGAATATAAACAGTAAAATGGTGCAAATGTTGTTGTGCAATATGAAGTCGTGCAAAAAGAAATGTTAAAGTGACAAGAGCAAAATAACTGAGGGAGTTAGAGTTCAGAGTGCCACCAGGACGGGGATGTGAAAGAGGTGATGGGTTAAGAACTATGGCCGCAGGTGACGACTGTAGAAGAAGGAACAGAGGGAGATGGACAAAAGTAAAGGGAGCAAAGGAAAGAAAAGAAAGCAATAGGAGGAAAGGGAAAGGGAACGAGCATGAATGAAGATGAGGGAGGGAGAGGGGATGTAGCATAGGAGTGAAGATGGAAGGATAAAGGGCAGAGGAAAGAGAAAGGAAAGACAAATCAGTTAAGAACAGTCTTAGCTGAACAGGATCTTATTTCCCTTTCCTCCATCACCCAATTTAAATGATAAATGGGCTGCTCCTCAGGCATCATAATGGGTGCCCATTTCTAAATAACGTTTCTAACCTGTGCCCCGTGTTATACAATGATCAAACACAATCTGTGTCATAATGGGGGACGTTGGGAACGGACCCAAATGCAAGACACAGATACTGAAGTACTAGGAACAGGACCAGACAAAGCTAAAGAACGGGACAGGTCGCAGACTAGGAGTAGGGACAGGAACACAGACTAGGCTAGGGGAGCAGGACCAGGATGAGGGACTGGGAACAGGGAGCCTGGGCGTGGACTCCGAGCCAGAGACTGGACGAGGTCCCAGAACCTGGGTCTTGACTCGGGCTCAGACACCCAAAACCAGGCAAAGACGTGACGAGGATTGGGTTCCTGCAGGCTCACGTTCTTGGAGGTTAGACGAGGACATGAGTGTGAAATGTGCGGAGGATGTTGAGATAATGCAGGATGACTTGGACAGGTTGGGTGAGTGGGCAGATGCATAGCAGATGCAGTTTAATGTGGATAAATGTGAGGTTATCCACTTTGGTGGCAAGAACAGAAAGGCAGATGACTATTTGAATGGTGTCAAGTTAGGAAAAGGGGAAGTACAACGAGATCTAGGTGTCCTTGTTCATCAGTCACTGAAAGTAAGCATGTAGGTACAGCAGGCAGTGAAGAAAGCTAATGGCACGTTGGTCTTCATAACAAGGGGAGTTGAGTATAGGAGCAAAGAGGTCCTTCTGCAGTTGTACAGGGCCCTGGTGAGACCACACCTGGGAGTACTGTGTACAGTTTTGGTCTCCAAATTTGAGGAAGGACATTCTTGCTATTGAGGGAGTGCAGCAGAGATTCACGAGGTTAATTCCCCAGGATGGCAGAACTGTCATATGTTGAAAGATTGGAGCAACTGGGCTTGTATACACTGGAATTTAGAAGGATGAGAAGGGATCTGATTGAAATGTATAAGATTATTAAGGGATTGGACATGCTAGAGGCAGGAAACATGTTCCCAATGTTGGAGAGTCCAGAACCAGAGGCCACAATTTGAGAATAAGGGGTAGGCCATTTAGAAAGGAGTTGAGGAAAAACTTTTTCACCCAGAGAGTTGTGGATCTGTGAAATGCTCTGCCTCAGAAGGCAGTGGAGGCCAATTCTCTGGATGCTTTCAAGAAAGAGTTAGATAGAGCTCTTAATGATAGTGGAGTCAAGGGATATGGGGAGAAGGCAGGAACGGGGTACTGATTGTGGATGATCAGCCATGATCACAGTGAATGGCAGTGCTGGCTCAAAGGGCCAAACGGCCTACCCCTGCACCTATTGTCTATGAAGGGGCAAGGGTACTATGAGGCAACTCCTGGGCAGGACGCAGGACTACCCCCACAGAGGCAAGGATGTTGGGGGGGGGAACAGAACCAACCACAGGGTAATGGTAAATGGCCTGGCTTACCCGACAGAGGCAAGGGACAGGAAGGGACAGAACCAAGCACAGAGTAACAGCAAACAGCTTGGCTTACCCGATGGAGGCAAGGGACAGAACCAACAGCAAGTTAATGGTAATTGGCCTGGCTTACCCAACAGAGGCAAGGGACAGGAAGGGAGCTAGGTCCAGGGTGGCTCCAAGATTCGAGGCAGCCAGTAACCTCGGCAGCCTATGGAACAGCCAAATCCATATCACAATGACAGCAGTAGCCTTTCACCAGTGGGTGCTCTAAGGGGAGACTGACATGCCAAGCCAGCCCAGCAACTACAGTCGATCCTAGGGCCACTTATATTCCCAGCCCCAAGATGAGCAACAGGTGCTTATGGTTAAGTCCAACTGAAACCAGGGACAGCTGGAAGACCCGGAGTCTGGAGTACGGGGACCAGATCATGAACTGGAATGCGGACTTAGGACCGGACCATGACATTCTGGGTCCCGAACTGAATGACTTCTTGCTTCTGTTTGTCCTGGGGATGGGCAAGTACCCCTGCTGAAGGAGCTTCTGCTGTGGGCATCTCACATCCATGATATTTTGTGTTATTGCAGCCAGCAGTCTTGAAGCATCTGCTTTTATATTCATTCTTTACCAATTCAAATGTTGCATTCCAGTGTCATTGGCTGTAGGTCATGTGCCTGATCTTTAACACATTTTTATTGGTTGTGCTCCAAGCCAGCATCCATTTATTGCCCATCACAGCAAGTGACAATTGGTAATTTATTGCTCTTTGTTCTCAATCAGCAACCAGCTTCAACCATGCATAATAGATGCAGACTCCAACATCCATGATGGTGAGGACAATATGAGTGAGGTTGGTGTTATGGGGCATGTTGATATTAAGGGAGAGGAGGTGATGCAGTTGTTAAAATACATTAGGACGGTTAAGTCCCCGGGGCCTGATGGAATATTCCCCGGGCTGCTCCACGAGGCGAGGGAAGAGATTGCTGAGCCTCTGGCTAGGATCTTTATGTCCTCATTATCTATGGGAATGGTACCGGAGGATTGGAGGGAGGAAAATATTGTCCCCTTGTTCAAAAAAGGTAGTAGGGATAGTCTGGGTAATTATAGACCAGTGAGCCTTACATCTGTGGTGGGAAAGCTGTTGGAAAAGATTCTTAGAGATAGGATCTCTGGGCATTTAGAGAATCATGGTCTGATCAGGGACAGTCAGCATGGCTTTGTGAAGGGCAGATCATGTCTAACAAGCCTGATAGAGTTCTTTGAAGGGGTGACCAGGCGTATAGATGAGGGTAGTGCCGTGGATGTGACCTACATGGATTTTAGTAAGGCATTTGACAAGGTTCCACATGGTAGGCTTATTCAGAAAGTCAGAAGGCATGGGATCCAGGGAAGTTTGGCCAGGTGGATTCAGAATTGGCTTGCCTGCAGAAGGCAGAAGGTTATGGTTGAGGGAGTACATTTGGACTGGAGGGTTGTGACTAGTGGTGTCCCACTAGGATTGGTTCTGGGACCTCTACTTATCGTGATTTATATTAACGAACTAGATGTCGGGGTAGAAAGGTGGGTTAGCATGTTTGCAGACGACACAAAGGTTGGTGATGTTGTAGATAGCGTAGAGGATTGTTGAAGATTGCAGAGAGACATTGATAGGATGCAGAAGTGGGCTGAGAAGTGGCAAATGGAGTTCAACCCAGAGAAGTGTGAGGTGGTACACTTGGGAAGGACAAACTCCGAGTCAGAATACAAAGTAAATGGCAGGATACTTGGAAGTGTGGAGGAGCAGAGGGATCTGGGGCTTCATGTCCACTGAAAGTTGCTTTACATGTAGATAGGGTAGTTAAGAAAGCTTATGGGGTGTTAGCTTTCATAAGCCGAGGGATAGAGTTTAAGAGTTGCGGGGTAATGATGCAGCTCTATAAAACTCTGGTTAGGCCACACTTGGAGTACTGTGTCCAGCTCTGGTCACCTCACTATAGGAAGGATAAGGGAGCATTGGAAAGGGTACAGAGGAGATTTACCAGGATGCTGCCTAGTTTAGAGAATTTGCATTATGATCAGAGATTAAGGGAGCTAGGGCTTTACTCTCTGGAGAGAAGGAGGGTGAGAGGAGACATGATAGAGGTATTCAAGATATTAAGAGGAATAGATAGAGTGGACAGCCAGTGCCTCTTTCCCAGGGCACCACTGCTGAATACAAGAGGACATGGCTTTAAAGTAAGGAGTGGGAAGTTCAAAGGGGATATTAGAGGAAGGTTTTTTACTCAGAAAGTGGTTAGTGCATGGAATGCACTGCCTGAGTCAGTGGTGGAGGCAGATACACTAGTGAAATTCAGGAGACTACTAGACAGGTATATGGAGGAATTTAAGGTGGGGGGTTATATGGGAGGCAGGGTTTAAGGGTCAACATAACATTGTGGGCTGAAGGACCTGTACTGTGCTGTACTATTCTATGTTCTATGTTCTATGTAAGGTATGTCTAACAAGACAACACCTCAGAAATAACTTCTTATTTGGAACTGATCCTTTGTCCAGCAGATTACCTGAGGCATCATTGTGTCTACTTTAAAACACTGATCAAGCCAGCACAAGTTCACAGAATGGAGGATATAAAACTGTTCCACAAACTGGCAGCCTCCATTCCCAAGCACATGGCAAGAACAAAGACAATTGATCTGTCTACTTCCACTGTCCTTGATTCATCTGAATTCACTGACTGTAATTCTTACTTTCTGGCCAACATCTCCCTCCTCTTGATCCACAGTTATTTATCTTAGGATCACTATCCTCCTCGACTCTGTTGACTACTCATAGAACTACTATGAACCCCCGGGTAGGTGTGTGACACTGACACTGATGGAGATAAAGGTACCATTTACTTATTGAATTCATGCGCTCTGTATACAGACAATCGTCTTCTCCGAATTACAAAACCATCTGTTTACCTGATTTCAGCCTTCCACCTTCAAAAATGATACACATTAACAACACCATTATCAGCGTACACAACGTTGATATTACAGCAGCATCTGATACTATCCTCAGATACGAATGTATCTGAACATTTGATCCCCAGCTCCAAAACTCCTTGGTGTAACTCACTGTTGCTGATGCATGTCAGTCCCATCAATGCATATTGCATATACGACTCATTTACAGGCAGAATAGACCACAAACAATTCCAATAAGTACTGAAACCACAATCTAGAAGTTTCTATCTTGTCATCACTTCTGGGCAAGCCATGTGTTCTCCTTTTTGATGACATCTTGATAAACCTATCCCATTCCCGGTACCATTCCGAACAATAGCATGTGTTGGTGGGTTACTTAAGAATATCACAAAATTTGCTATCATTATGAACAGTTTTCAAGGTGTATGTTATAGTATTTCCAGAATGGGGAATATGAAATACCACACTAACATAAAACTTTCCTTTACCGTAATCACTGTATCCAGTACCCTGTCAGCTAGTGTCAGAGTTCTAGTATGACACAAGGGTACTTTTCCCCATCCCACTGTCTTAGTTCTTCATCTGATACCAAATTTTGTACTGGATGTGCATCAAGTTGCAATAAATTCTGACCAATCACAGCAAGCAAGCCACTAGTATATGTAGCACAGATCTCAGGTTTACACATTTCCTTAGACATGAGGTCAATAATAAGATTTATTTTGTATCTTGAAGGGGCTTCAGAAATTTAAATGAATTGAGAGTTACCTGTCATGCACTCCGAACAATTTGATTAGTCTGTATCTGATCCCGATAATTTACTCTATTAAATTCCACATTTTCTGTTGAAGGGTCTATATCTAATTTCCTCATAATGCTATCTAAAGTATTGACCATTGCAATCCTTGATGCATAACATGCTGGCCTTACGAATGAGTTTGTTGATTCTGTTGGTGTCTGCTACCCTTAGCCTGCTGCCCCAGCACACAACAGCAAACATGATAGCACTGGCCACCACAGACTTGTAGAGCATCCTCAGCATCGTCCGGCAGATGTTAAGGGACCTCAGTCTCCTCAGGAAATAGAGACGCTCTGACCCGTCTTGTAGACAGCCTCAGTGTTCTTTGACCAGTCCAGTTTATTGTCAATTCGTATCCCCAGGTATTTGTAATCCTCCACCATGTCCACACTGACTCCCTGGTTGGAAACGGGTCAACGGTACCTTAGCTCTCCTCAGGTCTACCACCAGCTCCTTAGTCTTTTTCACATTAAGCTGCAGATAATTCTGCTCACACCATGCGACAAAGTTTCCTACCGTAGCCCTGTACTCAGCCTCATCTCCCTTGCTGATGCACCCAACTATGGCAGAGTCATCAGAAAACTTCTGAAGATGACAAGACTCTGTGCAGTAGTTGAAGTCCGAGGTGTAAAGGGTGAAGAGAAAGGGAGACAAGACAGTCCCCTGTGGAGCCCCATCGCTGCTGATCACTCTGTCGGATACACAGTGTTGCAAGCACATGTACTGTGGTCTGCCAGTCAGGTAATCAAGAATCCATGACTCCAGGAAAGCATCCACCTGCATCGCTGTCAGCTTCTCCCCCAGCAGAGCAGGGCGGATGGTGTTGAACGCACTGGAGAAGTCAAAAAACATGACCCTTACAGTGCTCGCTGGCTTGTCCAGGTGGACGTAGACATGGCTCAGCAGGTAGACGATGGCATCCTCAACTCCTAGTCGGGGCTGGTAGGTGAACTGGAGGGGATCTAAATGTGGCCTGACCATAGGCCAGACCAGCTCCAGAACAAGTCTCTCCAGAGTCTTCATGATGTGGGAAAAAATAAGCAAATAGCTGTCTTAGAACATAGATCATAGAATAGTACAGCATAGTACAGGCCCTTTCGGTCCTCAATGTTGTGCCGACCCTCAAACCCCGCCTCCCATATAAGCCCTCACCTTAAATTCCTCCATATACCTGTCTAGTAGGATCTTAAACTTCACGAGTGTATCTGCCTCCACCACTGACTCAGGAAGTGCATTCCATGCACCAACCACTCTCTGTAAAAAACCTTCCTCTAATATCCCCCTTAAACTTCCCACCCCTTACCTTAAAGCCATGTTCTCTTGTACTGAGCAGTGGTGCCCTGTGGAAGAGGCGCTGGCTTTCCACTCTATCTATTCCTCTTATTATCTTGTACACCTCTATCATGTCTCCTCTCATCCTCCTTCTCTCCAAAGAGTAAAGCCCTAGCTCTCTTAATCTCTGATCATAATGCATACTCTCTAAACCAAGCACATGCTGGTAAATCTCCTCTGTACCCTTTCCAATGCTTCCACATCCTTCCTATAGTGAGGTGACCAGAACTGGGCACAGTACTCCAAGTGTGGCCTAACCAGAGTTTTTTAGAGCTGCATCATTACATTGTGACTCTTAAACTCTATCCCTCAACTTATGAAAGCTAACACCCCATAAGCTTTCTCAACTACCCTATCCACCTGTGAGGCAACTTTCAGGGATCTGTGGACATGTACCCCGAGATCCCTCTGCTCCTCCACACTTCCAAGTATCCTGCCATTTACTTTGTACTCTGCCTTGAAGTTTGTCCTTCCAAAGTGTACCACCTCACACTTCTCCGGGTTGAACTCCATCTGCCACTTCTCAGCCCATTTCTGCATCCTATCAATGTCTCTCTGCAATCTTTGACAATCCTCTACACTATCTACAACACCACCAACCTTTGTGTCGTATGCAAACTTGCCAATCCACCCTTCTACCCCCACATCCAGGTCATTAATAAAAATCATGAAAAATAGAGGTCCCAGAACAGATCCTTGTGGGACACCACTAGTCACAAACCTCCAATCTGAATGTACTCCCTCCACCACCACCTTCTGCCTTCTGCAGGCAAGCCAGTTCTGAATCCACCTGGCCAAACTTCCCTGGGTCTCATGCCTTCTGACTTTCTGAATAAGCCTACCATGTGGAACCTTGTCAAATGCCTTACTAAAATCCATATAGATCACATCCACTGCACTACCCTCATCTATATGCCTGCTCACCTCTTCAAAGAACTCTATCAGGCTTGTTAGACATGATTTGCCCTTCACAAAGCCATGCTGACTGTCCCTGATCAGACCATGATTCTCTAAGTGCCCAGAGATCCTATCTTTAAGAATCTTTTCCAACAGCTTTCCCACCACAGACGTAAGGCTCACTGGTCTATAATTACCCGGACTATCCCTACTACCTTTTTTGAACAAGGGGACAACATTTGCCTCCCTCCAATCCTCCGGTACCATTCCCGTGGACAACGAGGATATAAAGATCCTAGCCAGAGGCTCAGCAATCTCTTCCCTCGCCTCGTGGAGCAGCCTGGGGAATATTCTGTCAGGCCCCCGGGACTTATCCGTCCTAATGTATTTTAACAACTCCAACACCTCGTCTTCCTTAATATCAACATGCTCCAGACATCAAACTCACTCATATTATCCTCACCATCATCAAGTTCCCTCTCATTGGTGAATACCGAAGAGAAGTATTCATTGAGGACCTCGCTCACTTCCACAGCCTCCAGGCACATCTTCCCACCTTTATCTCTAATCGGTCCTACCTTCACTCCTGTCATCCTGTTTTTCTTCACATAATTGAAGAATGCCTTGGGGTTTTCCTTTATCCTACTTGCCAAGGCCTTCTCATGCCCTCTTCTTGCTCTTCTCAGCCCCTTCTTAAGCTCCTTTCTTATCCCTATATTCCTCAATAGACCCATCTGATCCTTGCTTCCTAAACCTCATGTACGCTGCCTTCTTCCATCAGACTAGATTTTCCACCTCACTTCTCACCATGGTTCGCCTTGTTGTAGACAAGCACCATTCAAGGACCATTACCTCAATTTGATTACTAATTACCTGCACTTGCTGGTACCCTGGTATGATAGTGACAGACTCCACACCTGGCCATACAGTATATTCAAATAATAATTCTGCCCCCTTTGAGTTATGCTCAATCTCACTACATTTAAGCTCTGCTATAGCTCCTGCTACTTGAATTTGTGGGCTAGTCGATTTTACTAAATTCTCGTCGTATCGAATTAAATCTGCAACACACAAGTCGAAGTTTTACTCTTATCCCAGATTCAGTTGTAAATTATTTGAAGTCCATATTTATTATCTGTTTTTCTAGCTCATCCAATCCTGGCTCCCAATTTTCTGCGTGGTCCTGTGGACATGAACTCTCACCACTGTTGTGCAGCGTAGCATAGCAGCTGCTGGAACATCAAAGACAGTGAGAGTGGCTGTTGGAGAGCTCTGCACATGATAACTGATTTGCCAATTCTCATGTTGGGAAATGCAAAATTAAAAAGCAACGGTTCAGACTGACTGTAACATTGAAATAGTGACTGTTCTCTCCCTGTCACTCTGGAAGGAGTGATATCTGTCTCTCCCTTGTTCATGAGAGAGAGAGAGAGCCAAAGAGATATTGAAATGTTGGAGCTTTTGATGGATTCTGGTCCATGATCTCTCTTTGGGGCTTTGCTATTGTTTGCATGGTGGTTGCTGGGAATGCTGTTGCTTTATGTTTGAATAATACGGGGGAGGCGAAGAGGGGAGGGTTGATGCTGCTGGCTGCTGCTTGTGCATAGGAGGGGGAAGGGTGTTTCGGGGTTCTTTTTTCTGTCATTCAGCCTTTGGGTTTTCTGCTGTCTTGAGGATGTCTGCAGAGAGTATGGATTTCAAGCTGTATATTGTATACATCCTCAGATATTAATGGAACTACTGAACGTTGAACTATTAACTGCATAACTTAAAATGAACAGTTGATTGTCTCCATGAATAGCTTTCACACATTTTTCAAAGAACCAAGGAAGAAAGGCAAAAAAATTGCTGGGTGGGGACCCTGAAATATTAACAAACTGATTAACGTCTTAAAGGCACAGTTTCTTAAAACAGCTCTCTCTCTCCTCCCTCCCAACTCTCTCTCCCACACAGACAGACAGGTATTCTCCTTCTCAAATGTGGCCAGACTTTACACACTTGAAACATACAAACCATTTACGCTTTAAACCGTTTCAGAAAATCACTTCAACACACTCAAAATGCTGGAGGAACTCAGCAGGTGAAGTGTCGCCTCACCTGGAAGGACTGTTTAGAGTCCTGAATGGTAGTGAGGGAGGAGGTGTAGAACTTGTTCTGCTTGCAAGGATAAGTGCCAGGAGGGAGATCAGTGGGGAGGGATGATTTGACAAAGGAATTGCATTGGGAGTGATCCCTGCAGAAAGGTGAAAGTGGGTGGAATGGAAAGATGTGCTTGGTGGTGAGATCCCGTTGGAGATGGTGGAAGTTTCGGAGAATCATATGGGGGATGCGGAAGGAGTGAGGATGGAATAGGAGGTTGAATGTCCCCCACCCCCCCATCTCCATCACCATTTCTCATCCCTGTTTCCCTCTCTCACCTTATCTCCTTGCCTGCCCATCACCTCCCTCTGGTGCTCCTCCCCCCTTTTCTTTCTTCCATGGCCTTCTGACCCTTTTACCAATTTACTTCCCAGCTCTTTACTTCATCCCTCCGCATCCAGGTTTCACCTATCACCTTATGTTTCTCTCTCTCCTCCGCCCACCTTTCAAATCTACTCCTCAGCATTTTTTTTCCAGTCCTGCTGAAGAGTTTTGCCCAAAACATTGAATGTACTCATTTCCGAGATGCTGCCTGGCCTGCTGAGTTCCCCAGTATTTTGTGTGTGTTTCTTGGATTTCCAGTATCTGCAGATTTTCTCGTTTGTGATCAGAAAATCACTTGTTCCTCAGGATTAAACCCTTATCAAAATATTCAGTTACGATTTGATGACATTGATGAAATGTGCAACTCTAAGCCATTAAAACAAAGAAATGTTGGAGGTTATTCATCATGCACAAGTAAACAACATTCAACAGTTTAAAGCATGAAATCCCCACATTATCCAAAATTCCAACATATTCTGACCCTTCTGTAATTCCAATTTCTGTCTTTTGCAAGGATTTAAATTATGTGAACTGTTTGCTGTACAATTCCAGGGATAATGACCCACATTACCACAGCTGAAGCTGCAGATTTGAGCACTGTACTGTCCCCGACAACAGTTTCCGTGACTGGGTGAATGTGCACTCCAGTTCTGTGTTGCTTCCCTTCTAAAATCTCTCTGCCGGCTTTTGCCCCGGCCTGCATTTCCCCACACGATATCCCATCTATTTCCCCGTGTAGCTGCCTCTGGAATATTCCGAAAGTTAAAATTTAATTCACACACTTCCTTCTCCCATGCTCTAACCATTGTTCCAATTACCCATGCCTCTGTGTGTGTTGGGTCACTGAGATCAAACAGTTCCAACATTTTTCTTTCTCTACATTTGGTGTTATGAGACACTAATGTTCTTAACCATCTAGTTGTGGGTTCGAGCTCTAAAGGATCACGATATAATGTTGATCCATACACACCCCTTGGAACACCATCCACAGACGGGACGCAAATGCAGTGGGGAGTTCTCCTTTCCTCTGGTAACGTTTACGTAACTCATCTATTGGGTCCCCTCTGTTATTACCCATAACAGTTAGTATTGCATCCTTTAACTCCTCATTTGTTCCCCCAGTGTTGTGCTGTGTTTCTGGCAGAGTGTATGTTTGGATGCAAGCACCTTATAATCAATCCTCTTAGTTTGGCTTCATCTAGACCGTGTATTGCTTTCTGTGAACTAATTGTTGGAACAGTTCCATAGGATCATCCCTGGGAATATACAGTATGTTCTGATAGCCTTTGCAATATTACTAAGCCGATGTACCCCGAATGATGCAGTCTATGTTGTATTCTTGTTTTGATTTCTTGCCCCGGCACCTCCCTCTCTGATAGTAACTAGGGAGGTAATTTGTGCTGTCAGTAGCACAGGCTGTTTTTGATTGAACGTGGATGAGGGTGTTCTTGGATGAGTGCTCCTCATCGTGACCGTATCAGGTGGCTTTATCTGCTAAATCATAAGACCATAAGGCATAGGAACAGAATTAAGCCATTTGGCTCAAAGAGAATGCCCATTTGGTCTGCTCCAACATTTCATCATGGCTGATCCGTTTTCCCTCAGCCCCAATCTCCTGCCTTCTCCCCATATTCTTTCATTCCTTGACCAATCAAGAACTATGAACAAAGCGGATAAGCTTATAGCATGGATCAGTACTTGGAGCTATGAAGTTGTGGCTATTACAGAGACTGGGCGGGAATGGTTACTTCAAGTGCCAGGCTTTAGATGTTTTAAAAGGACAGGGAGGGAGGCAAAAGAGGTGGGGATGTGGCATTGTTGATCAGGGATAGTGTCACTGCTGCAGAAAAGGAGGAAGTCATGGAGGGATTGTCTACTGAGTCTCTGTGGGTGGAAGTTAGGAACAGGAAGGAGTCAATAACTCTACTGGATGTTTATTATAGACCACCCAATAGTAACAGGGACATCAAGGAGCAGATAGGGAGACAGATTATGGAAAGATGTAATGATAACAGGGTTGTCATGCTGGGAGATCTTAATTTCCCAAATATCCAATGACATTTCCCTAGAGCAAGGTGTTTAGATGGGGTGGAGTTTGTTAGGTGTGTTCAGGAGGTTTCTTGACACAATATGTAGATAAGCCTACAAGAGGAGAGGCTGTACTTAATCTGGTATTGGGAAATGAACCTGGTCAGGTGTCAGGTGTCTCAGTGGGAGAGCATTTTGGAGATAGTGATCACAATTCTATCTCCTTTACCACAGCATTGAACAGGGATAGGAACAAACAAGTTAGGAAAGCATTTAATTGGAGTAGGGGGAAATATGAGGCTATCAGGCAGGAACATGGAAGCATAAACTGGGAACAGATATTCTCAGGGAAATGTTTGGAAGAAATGTGGCAAACGTTCAAGGGTTATTTGCATGGAGTTCTGCATAGGTACGTTCAAATAAGACAGGGAAAGGATGGTAGGTACAAGAACCATGGTGTATAAAGACTTGAAAATCAAGTCAAGAAGAAAAGAAAAGCTTATGAAAGGGTCAAAATAACTAGGTAATGATAGAGTCAAGAAGATTATAAGGCTAGCAGAAAGGAGCTTAAGAATGAAATTAGGAGAGCCAAAAGGGGCCATGAGAGGGCCTTGGCAGAGAGGATTAAGGAAAACCCCAAGGCATTCAACAAGTATGTGAAGAGCAAGAGGATAAGCTGTAAGAGAATAGGACCAATCAAATACGACAGTGGAAAAGTGCGTCTGGAACTGGAGGAGTTAGCAGAGGTACTTAATGAGTACTTTGCTTCAGTATTCACTACGGAAAAGGATCTTGGTGATTGTAGGGATGACTTACAGTGAAATGAAAAGCTTGAACATGTAGATATTAAGAAAGAGGATGTGCTGGAGCTTTTGGAAAGCATCAAGTTGGATAAGTCACCGGGACCGGACGAGATGTACCCTAGGCTACTGTGGGAGGCGAGGGAGGAGATTGCTGAGCTTCTGACAATGATCTTTGCATCATCAATGGGGATGGGAGAGGTTCCAGAGGATTGGAGGGTTGTGGATGTTGTTCCCTTATTCAAGAAAGGGAGTAGAGATAGCCCAGGAAATTATAGACTAGCGAGTCTTACTTCAGTGGTTGGTAAGTTGATGAAGAAGATCCTGAGAAGCAGGATTTATGAACATTGGAGGGGCATAATATGATTAGAAATAGTCAGCATGGCTTTGTCAAAGGCAGGTCATGCCTTACGAGCCTGATTGTATTCTTTGAAGATGTGACTAAACACATTGATGAAGATAGAGCAGTAGATGTAGCGTATATGGATTTCAGCAAGGCATTTGATAAGGTACTCCATGCAAGGCTTATTGAGAAGATAAGAAGACATGGGATCCAAGGGGATATTATTTGTGGATCCAGAACTGGCTTGCCCACAGAAGGCAAAGAGTGGTTATAGACAGGTCGTATTCTACATGGAGGCTGGTTATCAGTAGTGTACCTCAGGGATCTGTTCTGGGACCCCTTCTCTTCGTGATTTTTATAAATTACCTGGATGAGGAAGTGGAGGGATGGGTTCGTAAATTTGCTGATAACACAAAGGATGGGGGTGTTGTGGATAGTGTGGAGGGCTGTCAGAGGTTTCAGTGGGAAATTGATAGGATACAAAACTGGGCTGAGAAGTGGCAGCTGGAGTTCAACCCAGATAACTGTGAAGTGGTTCATTTTGGTAGGTCGAATATGATGGCAGAATATAGTATTAATGGTGAGACTCTTGGCAGTATGGAGGATCAGAGGGATCTTGGGCTCCGAGTCCATAGGACACTCAAGGCTGTTGCGCAGGTTGACTCTGTGGTTAAAAGGCATACGGTGTATTGGCCTTCATCAATCATGGGATTGAATATAGGAGCTGACAGGTAATGTTACAGCTATATAGGGCCCTGTTCAGACCCCATTTGGAGTACTGTGCTAATTTCTGGTGGCCTCACTATAGGAAGGATGTGGAAACCATAGAAAGGGTGCAGAGGATAGTTACAAGGATGTCGCCTGGATTGAGGAGCATGCCTTATGAGAATAGGTTGAGTGAACTCAGCCTTTTCTCCTTGGAGTGACGGAGGATGAGAGGTGACCTGATAGAGGTGCATAAGGTGATGAGAGGCATTGATTTTGTGGATAGACAGAGGCTTTTTCCCAGGGCTGAAATGGCTAGCGTGAGAGAGCACAGTTTTAAGGAGCTTGGAAGTAGGTACAGTGGGGATGTCAGGGGTAAGTTTTTTTTAATGCAGAGAGTGGTGAGTGCGTGGAATGGGCTGCCGGCGATGGTGGTGGAGGTGGATATGATAGGGTCTTTTAAGAGACTCCTGGATAGGTATATGGAGCTTAGAAAAATAGAGGGCTATGGGTAACCCTAGGTAATTTCTAAGGTAAGGACATGTTTGGCACAGCTTTGTGGGCCGAAGGGCCTGTATTGTGCTGTTGGTTTTCTATGTTTCTATGTTTCTATCAACCTCTACCTTAAATATACATATAGACTTGGCTTCCACAGCTGGCTGTAGCAAAGAATTCCACAGATACACCACTCTCTGGCTATAGAAATTCTTCATCATCTCCATTCTAAAAGGACACCCCTCTATTCGGGGGCTGTGTCCTTTAGTCTTAGACTCTCCCACCATAGCAAACACCCTCTGTACATCCACTCTATCAAGGCTTTTCACCAGTTGAAATGTCTAAATGAGTACACCCCTCATTCTTCTGAATTCCAATCCCAGAACCATAAAACACTATTTATATGACAATCTGTTCAAGCCTGGAATTATTTTAGTGAACTTCTTTGAACTCTTCCCAGTGTCAGCACATCTATGCTAAAATAAGGAGCCCAAAACTGCTCACAATAGTCCAAAGTCCCAACATCACATCCTTGCTTTTATATTCTAGTCCTCTTGAAATGAATGCTAACATTGCAGTCGCCTCCCTCACCACTGACTCAACCTGCAAACTTACCTTTAGGGAAGGGTTGCCAAGGATTTACAAATCCTTTTGAACCCCAATTTTTTTTTTGTATTTTCTCTAAATTTATGAAATAGTCAACCCTTTCATTTCTTCTACAAATGTGCATGACTATACATTTCCCGACACTGTATTCCATCTGCTATTTCTTTGCCCTTTCACCTAATCTGTTTATATCCTCTCTACTTCCTCAAAACTATCTTGGCATTGTCTGCAAACTTTGCAACAAAGCCATCAATTCCATTGTCCAAATCATCAACATACCATGTAAAAAAATTACATTGTTGTTATTACACCACTCTGCTAAGTTTTTAGTCTCCCTCCTGTATGCTGATTATCATCACCTTTGATATGGCCCATGAATGTGGTGTCAAAAGTAAACTTGGATATGGTGTTGGAGCTGTTCTTAGCCATGTGATCATAGGTGTAAAATGAGTAGAACAGGAGTCCCTGCAGTGCTCTTGTGCAGATGCAGATTGTGGAGGAGATATTTTTGCCAATCCAAACTGACTGGCAGTAACTGCTTGAAGCGGGTGGGTACCACACATTGCTGGAGCAAGAGGTTGAAGATATCCATGAACACACCAGCCAGTATGACAGCACAGGTAGTCAGGATTCGGCCAGTTACTCCGTCTGGACCGGAAGGCTTCCTTGAATTTAATCTCTTGAGGCAGCCCACACGTCACCTTCAGATACTGAGACCAAAGGATCATCACTAGACATAGGTGGACGCAATGGTTCCTCCCTGTCCTGGTGGTCAAAGTGAGCATAGAAGGCTTTGAGCTCATCTGGAAGTGAAGCTCTGTTATCCCCTATGTAGCAAGATTTAACTGTGTAGGAGCTTATGGCATTCAAACCCTGCTTCTAGTCTGGAATCCCCACTTCGCTTGAGAGATGGCTTTCTGGAGATCATATCTGCACCTCTTGTAGCATTCTTGATCTCCAGACTTGAATGCCTCTGATCTGGCTCTCAGCAGGTTTCAGAGTTCATTGCTCATCCAGGGCTTCTGACTGGGGCAAAACCCTGGTAATCATGATCAGGGAAAACAGAGAGAATCTGTAATTACCGACAAGTACCTCTATAGTCTCAATGGAAGAACACGTGAAAGTACACAACTAAATACCTGTGTTCATACCTACTAAGTTTCCCTGATCTTCCATCAACAGTCAAAGAATAGAAAATATAATACCAGTTAAAAAGGACTTTCTGCTGCTGGCCTCATCTTTCTTGTAGTCCCATTTCAAATCTCTGCGTCTGTAGGGCACCTCTGTTGGTCCAGACATAGTTGGTCTCTGGAGAGTTATCACTGCCAGCACACTTGAAGTGCCTGGTTTTCTATTCATTTCTTACCAATTCAGGGATTTACTACTTGAGTCAGGAAAATTTAAAGGATCATGTCAGGAACACATGGATAGGTTGATCCAGCATCTGGGATGCACTTACTTATTGTTAGTCAAAGAGAAGCAGTAGTAATTGAATGCCCCTAAATAAACAGAAGTACATAAAAATTACAGTAATGGTCGAGTAACATTGCCTAATATTTGAACCCTACAGGACGCTGTAGTGGAGAAGGAACCAGTTGCACTGGTTAAGGATTCAACTGTCAATAAATTAAAGGGATTGAAGAAACAGTGCATTGCTATGAATGTGATACAGAAATCAGTACATGAAAAAATGTAACATAGGAGATCATACAAAGTGCTTAAAGCAGATACAAAAGCTGCAGTAGAGTGTGACTGGTTAGCATCTTGTATTTGTTTGAAGTGTGGCCATGTGCGGGTTCACTTGAGAGAGGGGGAGGGGAGAGAGGGGGAGAGAAGGGGAGAGAGGGAGGGAAAAGGCTCTTCAGTGTTTGCTCAATTTTATATTTTAAAATGTGTTACCGTGTCGGGACCCCATGGAGCTGTTTTTCCTTCCTCCTTGGTTCTTTGTAAAATGTGTGAAAGCTTTTCATGGTGGGAATTAACTGTCTATTTTAAGTTTTGCAGATACTTGAGAAGGTTCTGAAGGGGGAAAAGTATAAGCGTGGATTTTTGTTCTGTCTTGTCTGTAGTTTTTTGGTTTTTCTTTCCTTATTTGTTTTCCATGTAATTAATTTTAGAGAAACCCAAATTCCACACTGGTCATGTGAAATCCAGGTTAAGAAAGCTGGAAATCTGTGGATCTATATTCTGGATAAGAGATGCCCACCTTTCAGAGGGAAATGGGCATTTGGGGAAATTGCTTATTGGTGGTCAGTTAAATTGGAAATCTAAAATTAACAATTTTGGAGAAATTGGAATATTTTTGAGAGTAATTCTGAGAGCTGCTTTTCTAACAACACTGCTTTCTTTTATGGAACAGGAAAGTTATTGCTCAAGACTTTTGACATATGATTATGAGTCTGAGATTTCTTGGGAAATAGTTTTGATGCAATCAGTGTTTTGTCAGGTAAATGAAAAATAGAAGAAGTTAAGGAAATTCCCCGAAACTCTACTCTAATACAGTACATAGATGATCTTTTGTTGACCTCCCCATGCAGTGAAGCTTGTCGGCAGGACCCTCTGTACTTTTTACATAAACTACCTAAGAAAGGTGATAAAGTATCAAAGCAGAAACTACAGTTTGTACAACCAGAAGTTATTTGTCTGGAACGTATCCTATCCCAGGATACAAGGCAATTGATTAAGACTTGGATTGAAGCAATAGTTCAAGTCCCGCAGCCAACAACTCATAGAGAAATAAAGCATTTACTGGGAGTGACTGGATTTTGTAGCAACACTCACAAAACGCTGGAGGAACTCAGCAGGTCGGGCAGCATCCCTGGAAACGATCAGTCAACGTTTTGGGCCGGAACCCTTTGTCAGGACTGTAGAGGGAAGGGGCAGAGGCCCTATAAAGAAGGTGGGGGGAAGGTGGGAAGGAGAAGGCTGGTAGGTTCCAGGTGAAAAACCAGTAAGGGGAAAGATAAAGGGGTGGGGAAGGGAGGCAGGGAGGTGATAGGCAGGAAAGGTGAAGAAGGAATAGGAGAAAACACAATGGGTAGTAGAAGGAGGTGGAACCATGAGGGAGGTGATAGGCAGCTGGGGGAGGGGGCAGAGAGACATAGGGATAGAGGAAGGGAGGGGGAGGGAATTACCAGAAGTTGGAGAATTCCATGGCAGACGGTGGAGAGCGCGGCCTGGAGTGGTGGCAGAGAGAGGGACAGGGCCCGTAGGTATCTTCGCATGGCAGCGAGCGTGGCGCGGAGAATCCGGCGGGAGTAGCGGTCAATGAAACAGAGGTACCTGGGATCCATGCCCCACATTTACTAGAGTCCTTTCTGTCTCACTGCACTATGCAACACCTGCCACACTGCAGTAAAACTGGTACACAAGAAGTGATGACCTTTCTGATACTCCTATTGCTAATGCCGATTTAATTTTCTTTGTTGACGGCTTGGCTTTATGTACGCAGGATATGGATGAGGTCTCTAAGGGTAATAACATGGCAGAATGTATTGCAAAAGAAGCAGCAATAAGGCCCACCATTGTTGTGCCGGAAGCAAGTATCCCATGCAGCTGGCCCCAAGACACCTCCCACATTGGAGGACGTATGAGCGTACCAGTCCGCTGTTCCATCAGCCGAAAAGGCAAAGTGGGAAAAGCTGGGTTGCAAGCAACATGATAGTATGATGCCTCACCCCAATGGATGCATTGTGGGCCCAGGTTGTCATGGTCCGGTCCCTGAAGTCTGTATTCCAGTTCACAGTCTGGTCCGTGGACTAAGGACTCCGGGTCTTCCAGCTGTCCCTTGATTAAGTTAATCATAGGCACCTGATTCCCATCTTAGGGCTTGGAATATAAGTAGCTTTGGGGTTGAGTGTGGGCTGCTGGTTTGTCTTGTCAGTCACCCTTGGAGCAACCTGCTGATGGAAGGCTAGTGAAGCCCTTCTTGATCTCTAGGCCTGGTTGGAGGACCACCACTTCATGGAGCCTTGTTGCACTCGTTGGAGTAGTCTTTGCGGTATGGATTCAGCTGTTTCCTGGGCCAGCTGAGTGGCTGTCAGCCACTCTGAGCTAGGTAGGGATCTGGCTGTTTCCGTAGCCAGTGGAGGTTGCTGGCTGTAACTGCGACTTGGAGCAACCCCGAAGCAGAGATGGAACTGTCTGTTGTTCTTTGGTGTTTGTCTCTTCTTGTCCTTGCCTCTGTGGGGTAAGGCAGGCCATTTTGCCGTTGCCCTGTGGGGGATCTGTCTTGTCTTGTCCTCGCCTCCGTGGGGTAAGTCAGGCCGTTTTGCTGTTGCCTTGCGGGGTGGGGGGGGGAACATGTCTGGTCTTGTCTTTGACTCTGTTGGGTAAGTCCGGCCATCCTGCCATTACCCAACAAGTGGACCTGTTCCACCTTGGTGTGGAGAGGTTGAGTCCCGTCTTGTCTAAGTATAAGTCCTGGCTCTATGTCTATGTACTGTCCTGTCTCATGTTGGAGTCGTGTTAACAATGAGTCTCAGCTTTTCAATGGGCAAGTTCCAGCTCTATGTTAATGTTCAGTTCCTAGTCGGTCTCTCAGCTCCAGCCTTCGAGTTATCACCCTATGCATTTTCAGATGAAGATCCTGCAGCCAAGCTCCAAGAACCCAAGCCTCGAGGATCCCTCAGCCGAGCTCCAGGAACCCAAGCCTCGAGGATCCCCCAGCCGAGCTCCAGGAACCCAAGCCTCGAGGATCCCCCAGCCGAGCTCCAGGATCCCCCAGCCGAGCTCCAGGAACCCAAGCCTCGAGGATCCCCCAGCCGAGCTCCAGGAACCCAAGCCTCGAGGATCCCCCAGCCGAGCTCCAGGAACCCAAGCCTCGAGGATCCCCCAGCCGAGCTCCAGGAACCCAAGCCTCGAGGATCCCCCAGCCGAGCTCCAGGAACCCAAGCCTCGAGGATCCCCCAGCCGAGCTCCAGGAACCCAAGCCTCGAGGATCCCCCAGCCGAGCTCCAGGAACCCAAGCCTCGAGGATCCCCCAGCCGAGCTCCAGGAACCCAAGCCTCGAGGATCCCCCAGCCGAGCTCCAGGAACCCAAGCCTCGAGGATCCCCCAGCCGAGCTCCAGGAACCCAAGCCTCGAGGATCCCCCAGCCGAGCTCCAGGAACCCAAGCCTCGAGGATCCCCCAGCCGAGCTCCAGGAACCCAAGCCTCGAGGATCCCCCAGCCGAGCTCCAGGAACCCAAGCCTCGAGGATCCCCCAGCCGAGCTCCAGGAACCCAAGCCCCGAGGATCCCCCAGCCGAGCTCCAGGAACCCAAGCCCCGAGGATCCCCCAGCCGAGCTCCAGGAACCCAAGCCCGAGGATCCCCCAGCCGAGCTCCAGGAACCCAAGCCTCGAGGATCCCCCAGCCGAGCTCCAGGAACCCAAGCCTCGAGGATCCCCCAGCCGAGCTCCAGGAACCCAAGCCTCGAGGATCCCCCAGCCGAGCTCCAGGAACCCAAGCCTCGAGGATCCCCCAGCCGAGCTCCAGGAACCCAAGCCTCGAGGATCCCCCAGCCGAGCTCCAGGAACCCAAGCCTCGAGGATCCCCCAGCCGAGCTCCAGGAACCCAAGCCTCGAGGATCCCCCAGCCGAGCTCCAGGAACCCAAGCCTCGAGGATCCCCCAGCCGAGCTCCAGGAACCCAAGCCTCGAGGATCCCCCAGCCGAGCTCCAGGAACCCAAGCCTCGAGGATCCCCCAGCCGAGCTCCAGGAACCCAAGCCTCGAGGATCCCCCAGCCGAGCTCCAGGAACCCAAGCCTCGAGGATCCCCCAGCCGAGCTCCAGGAACCCAAGCCTCGAGGATCCCCCAGCCGAGCTCCAGGAACCCAAGCCTCGAGGATCCCCCAGCCGAGCTCCAGGAACCCAAGCCTCGAGGATCCCCCAGCCGAGCTCCAGGAACCCAAGCCTCGAGGATCCCCCAGCCGAGCTCCAGGAACCCAAGCCTCGAGGATCCCCCAGCCGAGCTCAAGACCCAAGACCCTGGCATCAAGCCTCAAGAGCAAAGACCCCAGCCTGTCTCCAAGCTCAGGCCTCTAGACCCCAGCCATGTCCTGTCCGGAAGCCATGTCATGTCCTTGCCTGGTTCTGGGGTCCAAGCCCGAGGCAAGACCCAGGTTCTGGGTCCTTGTCCAGTCTCAGGCTCGGAGTCCAAGCCTTGTCTCCTAGTCCGTGGTTTCTAGTCCTGGTCCCGCTTTCCCTAGCCCTAGTCTGCGTTCTTGTCCCTGCTCCTGGTCTGAATACTGTCATGTCCCTACTCTAGTCAAGTCCTATTCCTTGTACTTCAGTGTCTGTGTCTTGCATTTGGGTCTGTTCCCAGCACCCCACTGTGACACAGGTATATTGTACTGTGGATTGCCCAATGCGTTCACAAGTCCACACAAGTGGGCAAGAGTGGAATAATTGATCAAATAAACCAAACTTGGTATGCTCCTGGAATATCTCAAGTTGCAGAACAAATCTGTACACAATGCATGATGTGCCTTACAGAGTCCAGGAAAACTGGTACAACTAACAGGGTCTCGTACCCTGTCGTGAGATAACGTTTTGTACATTTGCAGATGGATTTTATTAAATTGCTTCAATGTGACGGATACAAGTATGTATTAGTCATTATTGATGTGTTCCCACAATGGGTTGCAGTATTTCCAAGTAGAAAGGATGATGTAGTTACAGTAGTAAAATATTTGATAAAGAAAATAATCCCACAATTTGGGATCTCCTGGAAACTATCTAGTGACAACCATAAGATATGGGATAATAATTAGGCCTTCTGGCCCATGGAGTCTGCTCCATCGTTTCATCATGGCCGATCCAATTTTCCTCTCAGCCCTAATCTCCTGCCTTCTCCCTGTATCCCTTTATGCCCTGACCAATCAAGAATCTATCAACTGCTGCCTTAAATATACATAAAGACTTGACCTCCACAGCTGTGCAAAGAATTCCACAGATTCACTACTCTCTAGCTAAAGATATTACCCCTCATCTCTGTTCTAAAAGGATGCCCCGTTTTTCTGAGGCTGTGTCCTTCGGTCTTAGACTCTCCCACCAGAGGAAGCATGCTCTCTGCATCCACTCTGTCAAGGCCTTTCACCATTTGATAAGTTTCAATGAGGAAACTTATTCTTCTGAATTCCAGTGAATACAGGCCCAGAGCATCAAATGCTTTTCATACGACAAGCTGTTTAAATCCAGAATTATTTTCGTGAATCTCCTTTGAACCCTCTCCAGTTTCAACACATACTTTCTAATATAAAGGGGCCTGAAATTGCTCACAATACTCCATAAGGCCTCACTGGTGCTTTATAAAATCTGGACTAATAGAGCTATTGGCCTGACCACACCTAAAAACATAATGGGATGGCCCCTGTGCCAGCCACCTGATACACCACAAGGAATTAAAGAAATGGAGGTACACAACCTGGATGAGAGCATGTTGGAATATCTATTGCCTTGACAAAAAGAATTACTAAATATCACCAACAGGTAAAGGAAGCCCTGCAACTAGTAGCAAACCTTAAATGCCACATTTGAAGTACCATTTCAGTTATTGCCGGTCACTAATACAGCCATCAAGGAAAGAGAAAAACCATTGTGGATTTACATGTTTCAGTATAAGCCAGTGCCTAACTACATTAAAAAAAATTAAAATACAGGTTTCCCCCGCCATCCGAAGGTACAGCGTTCCTATGAAACGGTTTGTAAGCCGAAATGTCGTAAAGCGAAGGAGCAATTACCATTTACTTATATGGGAAAATTTTGTGAGCGTTCGCGGACCCAAAAATAACCTACCAAATCATGCCAAATAACACATAAAACCTAATATAACAGTAACATATAGTAAAAGCAGGAATGATATGATAAATAGACAGCCTATATAAAGTAGAAATACTTTCCACAATCATTGCCGGCACAGATCTCTGTAGCGAAAATCTCACGCAAGTGCCATTGGCAGAAAATCTCACGCAAGCGCTGTTGGCAAAAACACGGCGCAAGTGCTCTCCAGTAATCTTTAAACTATGAAGCTGCTAAATCATACCAAGTAACATGTAAAACTACACAGCCGATATAAAGTAGAAATAATGTATGCAGGGAGGGGTCCAGCGGTAGCTGGGACGCACCCAGCACATCTTTAAGAAAAAAAGCCAAAATAAACATGCTAATTAATTATGTACTGCCCGACACGTAATTGTTGGCCCAGATCAGTGCTGATTGTCAATTGTGATTTTTAACGCGTGCTGATTTTCTTCGCGCGCTGAATTTTTTATCGTGTGCTGAATTTTTTTTGTAACAGTGAAAACACCTTCTGAAAGCGAAAACAGTGTACTAATGTAGGTCTTTCGTAACAGTGAGGTTTCGTAAAGCGAAGTTTCGAAAAGCGGGGGACACCTGTAAAACCAGTGGGAGCCCTCATGACGGCAGTTGGATTAGCTCTTGTCCTTTTCTGGACGGACGTGACTGTCATGAACACTCAAGCTGCTGGGTTTCTATGGCTATCCCAGCACATGTAGAAATGGGTGTGTCCCTTTTACTCAGAAGCATAGACCCCCATCCTCTCTTTATCAGTAAAGCCAGAATGTCATTGGGGGAAGATGGGGATACAGAGTCATGGAAAAGTACATCTCAGAAACAGTCCCATTGGCCTTTCTAGTCCATGCTGTAAGCATTTAAACTGCCTACTCCCATTGACCTGCACCTGGAATATAGCCCACCACACTCGTACTATCCTTGTACCTATCCAAACTTTGCTTAAATGTTGAAATCGAGCTTGCACACACCAGTTGTGCTGGCATCTTATTCTGCACTCTCAGGACCCTCTGAATAATGAAGTTTCTCCTCATGTTTCCCCTCATGAAACGTTTCACCTTTCACCCTTAACCTATGACCTCTGGTTGTTGTCCCACCCAACCTCAGTGGAAAAAGCCAGCTTGCATTTATCCTATGCATGCTCTTCATAATTTTGTACATGTCTATCAAGTTTCTCAGTCATCTACGTTCCAAGGAATAAAGTCCTAACCTTGCAATTCTTGTACTCCAGAAGCTCGATATTTCTTTCTAGCTGCCTATGCTTGCTATACACCTCTTTTTTTGTTTTAACCAGGGCCTCAATATCTCTTGAAAACCAATGTTTCGGACACGTTATCTTTACCTTTATCGTTACGCATACTTTCTTCTATGTGCTGATTCAGGAAGCTTTCTTGAACACACTTGGCAAACTCTATCAGATCAAGTCCCTTGACAGCATGGGAGTCCCAGTCAATATATGGAAAGTTAAAATCACCTACTATAACAATCTTATGTTTCTTGCAACAATCTCTCAACAAATTTGTTGTTTGAAATCCCTTGGACTGTTGAGTGGTCTGTAATATAGCCATTAATATGGTCATATCTTTCTTATTTCTCAGTTCCCCCTATAATGCCTCACCTGACGAGTTCTCAAGCTTGTCCTGATGGAGCATTGTCATGATATTTTCCCTGAGTAGTAACACCACCCCTCCTTCTTTAATCCCTCCCACCCTGTCCCATCTAAAATAACAGAACCCTGGAATATTGAGCTGCCAGTCCTGCCCCTCCTGCAACCGAGTCTCACTAATGGCTACAATGTCATAATTCCAGGTGTTGATTCTTGCCCTGAGCTCATCCGCCTTTTCAACAATACTTCTTGCATTGAAATATACACAGCTCAGGACACTAGTTGCACCATGTTCAATCTTTGATTTGTAACTTTATCTGAGGTCTTACCACATCTGCCTCCACAACCTCTCCACTCACTGTTCTGACACTCTAGTTTCCATCCTGTAACTCCAGTTTAAACCCCACCATGCAGCGCTGACAAACCTTCCCACTAAAATAATAGTCCCCGTCCAGCTAAGGTGCAAATTGTCTTTTTTGTACATGTCCCGCCCTCCCTGGAAGAGAGCCAAATGATCCAAAAATCAATCTTATGCCCTCCCTCCTACACCAACTCATTAGCCACGTGTTAAACTGTATAACCTTCCTTTTTCTGCCCTCACTAGCACGTGCCTCGGGTTGCAATCCAGAAATCACAACCCTGAACGTCCTGCCCGTTAACTTAGCACCCAACTCCCTGAACTCCCTATGCAGAATCTCATCACTTGTCCTACCCATGTCATTGGGACCTACATGGATCCTGACCGCTGGCTGTTCACCTCCCACTTGAGAACGCTGAGGACTCAATCCGAGACATCCTGTTCCCTGGCACTCGGGAGGGCAACATACCATCTGGGAATCTCATTCTCATCCACAGAACTTCCATTCTGTTCCCCTAACTAACTAATCCCCTTTCACCACAGCTCACCTCTAGATAGATTCTTGATTGGACAGGGCATGAAGGGATACTGGGAGAAGGCAGGAGATAGGGTCTGAGAGGAAAATTGGATCACTCATGATGAAATGGTGGAGCAAACTTGATGGACTAAATGGCCTAATTCTGCTTCTATATCTTATGGTCTTCTCCCCCCTTCCCATAGGGGTGGTTAGTAGCACTTGATAGGGTCCCTTCCAACTAAGAGAGAGAGAATACAATTGGGTATGAGATAATTGCATATACAGTAGTGTCTTTTAAGAGCCACTGAGTACATGGAGCTTAGAGGGCTATGTGGTAGGAAAATTCTAGGCAGTTTCTAGAGTAGTTTACAATGTTGGCACAAAAATGTGGGCCGAAAGGCCTGTAATTTGCTGTAGATTTCAATGCTTCCATGTTTAATCCTTTTCAGGTGATTTGATATATACACAATCACCTGGTTTAAAAGGATGTGTATTTTCTTTCCCAGGTGTGGACAGGGCTGCGGTCACTCTTTCTTGATTCCTTGTAATAGCCTCACCAAGGGCCCTTACTATCTCGAAGGTTTTCTCATCAGTCCATATCAGCGCTGCCTGAGCACTTGTTGTGGGGGTGGGGGGTGGGACTGGAACTCATGAGGTTTTCCCATCAATTCTTCAAAAGGGGTCAATTTAACTATCCTGTGAACATGATTACTCCAGGTATACAGAGTAATCGGGAGTGCTTCTGGCCACTTCAGTCCCACCTCTTGGCTACTTTGGTCAGTGTGTCTTCTAATACTCCATTCATTCTTTCCACTAATCCTGAATATTATGGCTGATAGGGTACAGGTCATTCCCAGGTGAATCCTAGAGCTTGTCCCAATACTTTAGTTGGTCTCCCTGTGAAATGGGTTCCCCTGGCACTATTACAGTGCTTATAAAAAGTATTCAACCTTCCCCCCCCCCCCACCAAAAATGTTTTCCTGATTCATTGTTTTACCAGATTGAATCATGGTGGATTTAATTTGGCTTTTTTGACAATGATCAACAGAAGACTTTCGTGTCAAAGTGAAAATGGATTTCTACAAGTTGGTCTAAATCTATTACAATTATTAAACACAAAATAATTCATTGCATAATTACTCACCCCCATTGAAGTCAGTATTTAGTACATACACCTTTGGCAACAATTACAGTCTTGAATCTGTGTGGATTGATCTCCATCAGCTTTGCATAGCTGGACACTGTAATTTTTCCTTTTCTTCTTCACAAAACTGCTCAAGCTCTGTTAGATTGCATGGAGATCGTGAGTGAACGGCCCTTTTCAAGTCCAGCCACAAATTCTCAATTGAATTGAGGTCTGGACTCTGACTTGGCCACTCCAGGACAGTAACTTTGTTGTTTTTATACCATTACTGTATAGCTTTGGCTTTATGCTTGGTGTCATTCTCTGCTGGAAAACGAAACCCTAAAGTCCCAGTTCTCTTGCAGGCTGCATCAGGTATTGATTCAGGGTTTTCCTGCATTTTGCTGCGTTTCTTTTACTCTCTACCTACACGAGTCTACCAGGGCCTGCTGCAGCAAAGCACCCTCACAGCGGGATGCAGCTACCACCATGCTTCACGGTAGGGATGGTGTGTTTTTGATGATGTGCACCAAACATAGAGTTTAGTGTGATGGCCAAAAAGCTCAGTTTTGGTTTCACCCCATAGAACTTCTTCCAGCTGACTTCAGAGTCCATCAGCCACAAGGCATAGGAGCAGATTAGGCCATTCAGCCCATCGAGTCTGCTTCACCATTCTGTCAAGGCTGATCCTGGATTCCATTCAACCTGATAAACCTGACTTCTCGCCATATCCTTTGATGCCCTGACTAATCAGGAGATGATAGCTTCCATCTTAAATATCAGAATCAGGTTTATTTTCACAGGCATGTGATGTGAAATTTGTTAACTTCGCAGCAGCAAATTTCACACAGACGTGGCCTCAACCATAGTGTGTGGCAGAACATTCCATATATTTACTATTCTCTGGCAAAAAACATCCTCCTTACCTCTGTTATAAAGTGTCACCCTTCAATGTTGAGGCTGTGCTCTCTATTTCTGGATACCCCCACCTCAGGAAACATCCTCTCCACATCCACCCTATCTAGTCCTTCCAACATTCAGTAGGTGTCAATGAGATTCCCCCGCTTTCTTCTAAATTCCTGCGAGTACAGGTCCAAAGCTGCCAAATGCTTCTCATATATTAACCCTTTCATCCTTGGAATCATCCTCGTAAACCTCCTCTGGACTCTCTCCAATGACAAGACATCCTTTCTGAGATATGGGCCCCAAAACAGTTGACAATACTCTAAGTGCGGCCTGACTATTGTCTTATAGAGGCTCAGTATTACCCAGTCTCCCACATGCCTCCTGGCAAACTCTAGCCAAGATTTTATGTGAGTTGTTTTTCAACAGTGGCTTTCTCTTTACCACTTTTAGACTGGTGAAGCACCCGTGCAACAGCTAATGTATGCACAGTCTCTCCCATCTCAGCCATTGTAACTCCTCCAGAGTTGTCATAAGCCTCTTGGTGCCCTCCCTCACTAGACCCTTCTTGTATGGTCACTCTGCTTGAGGATAGTCTACTCTAGGCAGATTGACAGCTGTGCCATATTCTTTCTAATCTTGATGATTAACCTAACTGTACTCCAAGGGATATTCAGTGACGTGGAAAATTTCTCCTATCCATCTCCTGACATGTGCTCGCTCCTGTGCCTGTATAAATTCCTTCCTTGCTAATGATAAGTTTACCTCAACTTCCATTTCACTACGCCACTTCTTCTCACTTTCTAACCCCTCCTGGTACAAGGCTGGTAAAAACGTCTCAGCTAAATCTATATTTGCTTCGGCAGCCTTTCTGGACATGCACCGAGTCACTGTGCAAACGAGATAAACTTGTGAGTCCATGGGCGGGGCTTCAATGTTTGTCAGTTTTACTGCTGGGTATACCTCTCCGCCAGCGAGGTCATTACCGAGTAAGACCGCCACGTCATCCATCGGTAGTTCGGGCCTCACCCTGATCGTGACCGGTCCGGAGACCAAGTCGCTTTTTAGGTGTATCTGGTGCAAAGGTATTGCTTCAGTCCCTTTCCCAATGCCTTTTATGACCCTGACTTTCCCAGTCTGGGTCTCTGAACTAAAGTCTAACACACTCTTTAAGATCAATGACTGACAAGCTCCAGTGTCTCTCCAGATCCGTACTGGAACCAGATTTAACCCCTTCTTCACTGACACCAATCCGGCCGAGATAAACTTCTCGTGCCCTTCCTGAACTTTATCAGACCTCTTCTCCCCTAGCGGTTTGTTTGCCAGCTTAATACAGCCAGTCAGAACCGTCATTTTTCCTTTCTCCATCTCCTTCTTTGGGGCAACGCTCCTGGACGCAAAATGATCGGCTTTCCCACAATTATAGCATACCACCCCAGGAGACTTCCTACCAAACTGCTCCCGGTCTTCCTTATCCTTCTCACTAGTGCCTGGCTTACTTTCTGGCTTTTCCAGTGAACTCTCTCCACCCTCTCGACTACCCTTGTGGTAGTTTTTACTCGGGGTAAACTTTGCTTTGTGCGTTAACACGTATTCATCCGCTAACTTAGCAGTTGCAGCTAAGGTTTCTGCCTCTTTCTCATCTAGATAGGGCCTCATACCTTCAGGGACACAACTTTTAAACTGCTCAATCAGTATTAGCTGTCGAAGTCTGTCATAATCCCCATTGACCCCTTTCAAGGCGCACCAACGCTCACAATACATCTGCAGCTCACGGGCAAACTCTAAATACGTGTGGCCCCACTGCTTCCTCACATTCCGGAACCTCTGCCGGTATGCCTCCAGGACCAACTCATAAATCCTGAGTATCGCCTCTTTCACCACATCATACCTCTGGGCATCTTCTGCAGACAATTCCGAGTAAGCTTGCTGGGCTTTTCCTTTAAGTACGCTCTAAAACAAAACAGCCCACTTATCCCTCTGCCAGTCCTGACTTGCAGCGACTTTTTCAAAATGTAGAAAGTACCGATCAACATCGGCCTCCTCAAATGAGGGAACCAGCCTAACCTCCTGGGTCGCCCTGAACCCTCCACCTTGGTTCGGCATGGGCCCCTGCACTAGCGTCATCCTTAACTTCTCCAGCTCAAATTCCCTTTCCCCCTCTTGTCGTACTAACTGCCTATCTTCTTGTTCTAGCTGTTTTATTCTCTCTTCTCATTCTAACTGCCTGTCCCTCTCTTCTTGTTCCAGCTGTTTTCCCCGGAACTCGTGCTCGAATCTCAATTTTGCCATCTGCAGCTGTACTGCTTCTGCACCAGGTTTGCCCATAGATACCACCTCCAGCTCCCCTTGGGGAAACACACCTTTAGATACATAATGCTCAATGATAGCTCTGTGCATCTCTGCTCTCCTCATTGTGGACTTCCCCTTAAAAAGATTCAACCGTTTGGCCACAGTTGCCAATTCTGATTTCCTGGCATCCTCTAATGCCTCCAAGGTTGGTGCCTTTAGAAATTCCTCAATCTCCATTTCTGCTGTTTTCCCTTTCTTTCTTTTGGGAATTTTAACCCAATCAATTTACCCAGTCCCAAATTTGGCGTTCAAAATCCCGGACGAGATCCCCATTTATATTATGTACCCCGTAACTGGGTTGCCAAACCAGCAGAAATGGACCACGTGTTGGAGTCTGGTTTAACAGAAACTAATAAAGTTTTATTAAAGAAATAAGTAACGTAGTACTCTAATCGTAAGGATATAAGTGCAACAGGTTAGCAATGATAAAACACACATGTACACAGAACTAGGGTAATAGGAATCAACCAAGCTCTATTGCAGTCTAGGGGTAAAATGATCACTCTCAAGTGACGCAGAGTTCAGTTCAGCTTAGTACAGTTTGCAGTAATCACTGTTGTGCCGTTGGAGAGAGAGAGAGAACGCAAATTTTGATTCAAACAGACCTTTGATGTTCTTCGCAGTTAGCTTTCAGGCGAACCCTTTTATGTCTTCTGTGGTCACCGACTGTGACCACTCCGTTCCGGATACGACCGTTCTTCCGCGGTGAACCCGGCACCCAGGCAAGGGCGGATACACACACAAGGTTCCCGCCAATCATCCCTTTTCACCCTGTCAGTCTATGGTCGGTTCCCTCGAACCAGACCTCCAACTCTCACCCACTTGTGGGGGCACACCGCTCTTCCAGGGTCTCGTTATCTCGTGATCTCGTGGTGTGTGTTGTGCCTTAGCGAACCTGTTCTTTTTATCCTCCTGCTGGGGTATCGCCTGTCCATCAAACTTCAAACAGTTCAGGTTCAAAGCAATCGGTCTGTCAATATCTGAAATGTGTTTCTTTCTCGTTAATCTCTCTCTTCTCTCTTATTAGCATTTTGAATGTTTCTCCATTGTCTCCCTTATCTCTCTCTTATTAGCATCAATCTTCTGATAACTTGGTTTTTCGTCACAATACGTATACTGAATAGATTTAAAATCATGCAAAAACAGAAATAATATATTTAAAAAAAGTGAGGTAGTGTTCATGGGTTCAATGTCCATTTAGGAATCGGATGGCAGAGGGGAAGAAGCTGTTCCTGAATCACTGAGCGTGTGCCTTCAGGCTTCTGTACCTCCTACCTGATGGTAACAGTGAGAAAAGGGCATGTCCTGGGTGCTGGAGGTCCTTAATAATGGATGCTGCCTTTCTGAGACACCGCTCCCTGAAGACGTCTTAGGTACTTTGTAGGCTAGTGCCCAAGATGGAGCTAACTAGATTTACAACTCTCTGCACCTTCTTTCGGTCGTGTGTAGTAGCCACCCACCCCCCCCACTCCACACCAGGCAGTGATGCAGCCTGTCAGAATGCTGTCCATGGTACATCTATAGAAGTTTTTGAGTGTATTTATTGATATACCAAATCTCTTCAAACTACTAATGAAGTATAGTTGCTGTCTCGCCTTCTTTATAGCTGCATCAATATGTTGGGATCAGATTAGGTCCTCAGAGATCTTGACACCCAGGAACTTGAAACTGTTCACTCTCTCCACTTTTGATCCCTCTATGAAGACTGGTATGTGTTCCTTTGTCTTGCCCTTCTTGAAGTCCATAATCAGCTCTTTCGTCTTACTGAGGTTGAGTGCTAGGTTGTTGCTGTGACACCATTCCACTAGCTGGCATATCTCACTCTTGTACGCTCTCTCGTCTCCATCTGAGATTCTACCAACAATTGTATCATCAGCAAATTTACAGATGGTATTTGAGCTGTGCCTAGCCACACAGTCATGGGTATAGAGAGAGTAGAGCAGCGGGCTATGCACACACCCCTGAGGCGCACCAGTTAGCGAGGGGAGATATGACTAATTCGCACAGATTATGGTCTTCCGGTTAGGAAGTCAAGGATCCAGTTGCAGAGGGCCAACTTCTGTAACTTCTTAATCAGGATTGTGGGAATGATGGTATTAAATGCTGAGCTATAGTTGATGAACAGCATCCTGACATAGGTGTTTGTGTTGTTCAGCTGGCCTTAAGTCCTGTGAAGAGGCATTGAAATTGCATCTGCCATTGACCTATTGTAGTGATAGGCAAATTGCAATGTGTCCAGGTGTTTACTTAGGTAGGAATTCAGTCTAATCATGACCAATCTCTCAAAGAATTTCATCACTGTAGATGTGAGTGCTACCGGGGATAGACATTAAGGCAGCTCACGTTATTCTTCTTAGACACTGGTATAATTGTTGTCTTTTTGAAGCAAGTGGGAACTTCCATCCGTAGCAGTGAGAGGTTGAAAATGTCCTTGAATACTCCTGCCAGTTGGTTGGCACAGGTATTCTGAGCCTTACCAGGTACTCCATCGGGACCTTCTGCTTTGCAAAGGTTCACCCTCTTTAAAGGGAGTCTAACATCAGCCTCTGAGACAGAGATCACAGGGTCATCAGGTGCAGCAGGGATCTTCACAGCTGTAGCTATATTCTCCCTTTCAAAGTGGGCTTAGAAGATGTTGAGTTCATCTGGTAGTGAAGCATTCATGCTATTGCGTTTCACTTTGTAGGAAATAATGTCTTGTAAACCCTGCCAGAATTGTCGTACATCCAATGTCGCCTCTAACCTCATTTGAAATTGTTTTTTCTCCCTTGAAATAGCCTTCCGCATATCATACCTGGTTCTCTGGTACAGAGCTGGGTCGCCAGATTTGAATGCCACGGATGTAGTCTTCAGCAGACAATGTACCCCCTGGTTCATCCATGACTTTTGGTTTGGGAATGTACAGTAAGTCTTTGTAGGCACACACTCATCCACACTATTTTTGATGAAGTCAGTAACAACTGCAGCATACTCATCCAGATTCAAAGATGAATCCCTGAATACAGTCCAGTCCACTGATTCAAAGCAGTCCTGTAAGTGCTCCTGTGCTTCCCTTGTCTATATCTTCTTGGTCCTCACTACTGGTGCCGCAGTCTTCATTCTCTGCCTATACCCATCATAACAACCTTGTTATTGCACTGTTCTAGAACCTGCCTCCCTATTGATGTCTCAGTTAATACTGGGGCGGGTCTATAAAAACACCCAGTAGAGTTATTGCCTCCTTCCTGTTTCTGTTTCTGTCTTCCACCCACAATAACTCATTAGACAATCCCTCCATGACTTCCTCCTTTTCTGCAGCAGTGAATCCATCCCTGATTAGCAGTGCCACATCCCCACCTCTTTTGCCTTCCTTCCTGTCCTTTTTGAAACATTTAAAGCCCAGCACATGTAGCAGCCATTCCTGCCCCTGAGACATTCATCTCTGTAATCACCGCAACATCATAGTTCCACGTATTGATCCATGTTCTAAGTGCATCCGCCTTGCTTATGATACTCATTGCATTAAAATAGACACATCTCAAACCATCTGTCTGAGTGCTTCTTTGCTCTATTGTCTGCCTATCCTTCCTCATAAACTGTCTCTACTTGTGCGCCAATCACCCCATCCTCTGCCTCTTCACTTTGGTTCCCAACCCCCAGCAAATCTAGTTTAAATCCTCCCAAAAGCATTAGCAAACCTCCCTCCCAGGATATTGGTTCCCCTCCAGTTCAGGTGCAACCCGTCCCACTTGTACAAGTCACCCCTTCCCCAGAAAAGTTTCCAATGATCCAAGAACTTGAAACCCTGCCCTCTGCACCAGCTCCTCAGCCATTCATTCATCTGCGCTATCTTCCTGTTCTGACCTTCACTACCTCATGGCATTGGGAGTAATCCAGAGACTACCAGCTTGGAGACCCTGCTCTTCAGCTTCCTTCCTAACTCCCTATACTTACTGCACAAGGCCTCTACTCCTCTCCTGCCTATGTCATTGGTATCAATATGTACCACGACCTCCGGCTGCTCATCCTCCCCTTCAAGAATATTCTGCAACCGCTCAGAGAGTTCCTGGACCCTAGCACTCTAACACACTATCCTGGCATCTCTTTTGCTGCTGCAGAATCTCCTCTCTCCCCCTGACCATCAAGTCCCCTATCTTTTTCCTCAAAAAATTGCAATAGGTTTGTCAGGCAGGATTTTCCTTTAAGGAAACCATGCTGAGTTCTGCATATCTTGTCATAAGCCTCCAGGTACTCCGTAAACTCATCCTTGACAATCGACTCCATCAACTTCCCAACCACTGATGTCAAACTAACAGGTCTATAATTTCATTGTTGCTTCCTTGCCCCCTTCTTAAATAGCGGAATGACATTTGCAATCTTCCAGTCCTCCGGAACCATGCCAGAATCTATTGACTTTTGAAAGATCATTGCTAATGCCTCTGCAATCTCCACAGCTACTTCCTTCAGACCACGAGGGTGCATTCCATTTGGTCTGGGATATTTATCTATTCAGCTTCCTGAGTACTTTCTCTGTCGTAATTGTCACTGCGCACACTTCTTTTCCCTGACACCCTTGAGTGTCCGGTATACTGCTGATGTCTTCCTCAGTGAAGACTGATGCAAAATACTTGTTCAGTTCCTCTGCCATCTCCTTATCTCCCATTACAATTTCTCCAGCATCATTTCTGTCAATCCTATATCTACTCTCACCTTTATATACTTGAAAAAGCTTTCAGTATCCTCTTTAATATTATTTGCTAGCTTCCTTTCATAATTCATCTTTTTTCTCTTAATGACCTTCTTAGTTTCCTTTTGTAAGCTTTTAAAAACTTCCCAATCCTCTGTCTTCCAACTAATTTTTGCTTCCTTGTATGCCCTCTCCTTTGCTTTAACTTTGGTTTTGACTTCTCTTGTCAGCCACGGTTGCATCCTTTTTCCGTTCGGAAAATTTCTTCTTTTTTGGAATATACCTGTCTTGCACCTTCCTCACTTCTCGCATAAGCTCCAGCCACTGCTGCTCTGCTGTCCTTCCTGCTAGTGTCCCTTTCCAGTCAACTTTGGCCAGTTCATCTGTCATTCCTCTGTAATTTCCTTTACTCCACTGAAATACCGACACAACAGATTTCGGCTTCTCTTTCTCAAATTTCACAGTGACCTCAATCATGTTATGATCACTGCCTCCTAAGGGTTCCCTCACCTCAATTTCTCTAATCACCTTTGGTTCATTACACAATACGCAATCCAGTACAGCCGATCCCCTAGTGGGCTCAACAAGTCCAAGTCGAGAGCCAAGTTTTTAGAACAAGCTGTTCTAAAAAGCCATCTCGCAGACATTCAAAAAATTCTCTCTGGAGATCCAGTGCCGACCTAATTTTCTCAATCCACTCATGTTAAAATCCCCCACAATTATCGTAACACTTCCCTTCTGACAAGCCTTTTCTATTTCCTGTTGTAATTTGTCTTCCACATCACTGCAGCTGTTAGGAGGCCTGTATATAACTGCCATCAGGGTCTTTTTACCCCTGCGATTTCTTAGCTCAACCCATAAAGATTCTACACCTTTCGATCCTATGTCACCTCCTTCTGATGATTTAATATCATTTCTTACCAATAAAGCTATGTCACACACTCTGTCTAGGAACTAGGACTTAGATTGGACCGGACGCAGGCTTGGCTTCCACTGGGAACTTGGCTCTTGACTTGGACTGGGAACTTGGTTCTCGACTTGGACTAGGCTCAGACTTGACTTAGGCACAGGACACAGACCACTGAGCCGGGGCTCCTCCTAGTACACAGGACATAGAGGTTTCCCCCACCATCCGAAGACAGAGCGTTCCTGTGAAATGGTTTGTAAGCCGGAATGTCCTAAAGCAAAGAAACAATTACCATTTATTTATATGGGAAAAGTTTGTGAGCAATTGCAGACCCAAAAATAACCTACTTTTCACTCCAAATAACACATAAAACCTAAAATAACAGCAACATATAGTAAAAGCAGGAATGATGTGATGAATACACAGCCTATATAAAGTAGAAATACTTTTCCACAAACACTGCCTGCACTGTTCTGCATAGCGAAAATCTCACGCAAGCGCTGTCGGCAAAAACACGGCGCAAGTGGTCTCCAGTAACCTTTAAGCTATGAAGCTGCCAAATCATACCAAATAACACGTAAAAATACACAGCCGATATAAAGTAGAAATAATGTATGTACAGTGTAGTATCACTTACTGGAATTGGGAAGACAGCGCCGAGCACACTGATGATGGTGTGTTAGACTAGGTCGTTGCAGGTTGGGGTGGTTCAGTGGCCCCCACCCTCCGGGCAGCGACCCGATACTGATCCGCGAAGCATGCAGGGGTACAGCTGTAGCTGGGACGCACCCAACACATCATTAAGAAAAAAGGCAAAATAAACAAGCTAATTAATTAGGTGCTGCCTGGCACGTAATGGTCGGCCCAGATCAGAGGTGATTGCTGATTGCGTCACCTCTGATCTGGGCCAACATTTACGTGCTGGGCGGCACCTAATTAATTAGCATGTTTATTTTGGCTTCTTTCTTAAAGACGTGCTGGGTGCCTCCCGGCTACCGCTACATTCTCCGCAAATCGGTATCTGTCCGTGGCCCGGGGGTTGGGATGGTGGGACACTGGGGTGTCATCTCATCATCGTCTGTTTCCATTTGGGCAGGCTGCTCATCTCCTAAGACTGCCCACCTAGATGTTGAAGGTCGAGGTTCGTCGCCTGCTGTGGCTGATGTGGAAAGCTTAAAAAAACAATTGTATGCTTGACTGCTGAGCCTCGCGCATTTTTCTATCATACAGTTCTTTGTAAGTACTCAAACCATCTTGCAAATATGCCCTAAACTGACGTACCCTTTCAAAATTAAAGTTCTACTTTATCATTGCAGCGAAAATCTCACGCAGTTGCTTCACGTTCAGTTCCTGGACAACTTCACTTTCGCTACTGCATTCGGTTTTGATTGTTATCCTTTCCTCTTCCAATTGCATCATCTATCAGTTGTTGGTCATGGGATGCCAAAACCTCTTCAACATCATCTTCGTCAACTTCCACAAGCCAAACTCACTTTGTTCTTACTTCGTTCACCACGATCGAAATGCTTAATTATGTCTAGTTTTACGCTAAGTGTAACACCCTTACGAGGTCTTTCAGGCTTTTCCGATACCTTAGAACTCATCTTGCTAACGGCTGCTCATAGGCATGTGTCAGAGCAATGCCAGCAAGAATGCCGTTCCGAATCCGGGGGAGGGAGGCTGCTCCAGGCGAGTGCTGCCTTTTTTTTACATGCTGCTTTTTTTCGTAGCAGTGAAAACACCTTCTGTTAGCAAAAACAGGGAACTAATATAGGTCTTTCATAACAGTGAGGTTTCGTAAAGCGAACGTTCGAAAAGCGGGGGACACTTGTAGATCCGGGACTCTCCTTGGACACAGGACATGAAAAGACAGTTCTCAATTCAGAGTAGTGGCAAACGGCCGGACCTACTCAGCAGAGACGAGAATGCAAAGAGACAATTCCCCACTCAGGGTGGTGGCAAAACGGCTGGACCTACCCAGCGGAGATGAGGTTACTGACAAGGATACTGCCGAGGATGGTCCAACAAGGAATCACTGGACCCCAGAGCTATTTATGTTGCCAGCCTGTAACGAGAATCAGGTGCCTCAATTAAGACACCCAACGGAACTGGAATAACTGGAGTATGGAATCCACGGACCGGACCATGAACAGGAATGCAGACTTCACGGACTGGACCATGACAGTACATGCCCCTGCCCCCGCCCCCACCATGGGAGTCTCCTGGCGATCCAATCGGCTTGCCCAGATTATTGGTGATCCAGGTGGGTGGGGGAGGGGGGGTTTCAACAAGAGGGGACTCTGGATGGTGAGAGTTTAATGAAAGTGTCTGTGTCACTGGGTCTATGTCTGACTGGGCCGTTGTGTCAAAAGGGAGTGTTAGTGGCAGGCCCAAATGCCAGACACAGACACTGAAGTACTAGAAACTGGACTAAGTTTATTAAGGTTGCTAGGGAAGCCAAGGAGCGAGGACAAAATGATAACATGAAAGAAGATGAAGAGTGACAAACCTGAAAACCTGGACTTGGACTTGGCACTAGAACTCGACAGGGAACACAGGTCATGACTCGGAACTCGGGTCTTGGCTGGGTCTCTGCACCATGGTCTTGTCATGGTCCGGATAGGGGTCCCTTTAAATTTACTTTGTTTATTTTAAGATCCAGACTGTTGACTCCCTGTTTCCCTTTGGTTCCCTGTTTTCCCGTGTCCCTCGGGCTTGGTGATTGGAGGCAATTTACTCTCGGCTGAACCGGCAGTTTATAGTCTCCTGCTTTCAGCTGTTCGGTGTGAGAGCGTTTGCGAAGTCACCGAAGGTACTGCGAGCCAATGTCATCTGGCTGGAGCTAGCCTAGTCTCCTCCCGGAGCAAGTGCCTGCAAGTCACCTTCCCTTGTCAGTTCGGGTCAGTCTACGTTAACCCGCCGTGGTGACACAAGAGCTCGCCGCGGCTTGGAGTGCACTTGAGCCCAGTTATAGTTCTGTCCATTGTTGTGTGGTCTCCGTATCCATGTCGTGTGTCTAAAAGGGGTCCCAGCCCTGTACCCTGAAAGGGTCCTGACCCTGTGTCAAGAAGAGTCCTGACTCCATCCTGTGTCTTAGGAGGATTCCCGGCTCTATGTTTTAAGTCCTGTGTCTGTGTCTGTCCCGTAAATAAGAAGAGCTCCTGGCCCCGGCGGCATCCAAGTACCACATCCTGGCCCTGGCGGACGGTGATTCCGAGTCCTAGCCCAGACCCTTAGTCCCAGCCTAGTCCAAGGCCTGAGTCCTTGTCCAGTTCGTTATTCCTGCTTCTGCTTTGCTCTCCTTGTATCGAGCAATAATCTCAATGTGTCTTGCATTTGGGTCCACCCTTGCTCCCAATGCCCCCCATTGTGTCAGGTCTAGACGTGGCTCTTGGCTGGAACTATTACTTGGCTTGGACTGGGAACTAGGCTCTCGACTTGGACTAGGTTCAGACTTTATTTAGACACAGAACACTGAGCCGGGGCTCCTCCTTGGACACAGGACATAGATCTGGGACTCTTCTCAGACTCATGTCACATACCCTGTGACGGAAATAAAGAACCAGCAGAGATGGAAAACATTTTGGAGTCCAGTATTGCTATTAAATAATAATATTTATTAGTAACTACGCAAATACAGTAACATAAATGGAGATAAATCAAACAGGTTAGCACACATAATTGTTAACAAGTACTGATGACCAGCTGCAGTCTTTGGCAATGGGCCTACACAATCCACTAGGATCCTGGAACAAAGTTTACCAAAAGCAGGTATTGGCCAAAGTGGTGCTTTTGGAATGGCCTGGTTAGGTTTTCCCTCCATCCTGCATGTATGACACCCTCTATAGTAATTGACAATATCGATCCTCACGTTAGGCCAATAGAGTTCCCTCATAATCCTGTGCACTGTCTTCTTTACTCCAAAATGTCCCCCTAAAGGCACCTTATGGGCCAGATTTACAACTTCAGCCTGGTAAACCTTCGGAACTACCACCTGGTGCACAAGAGCCCAATCCTCACTTGCAGGCACAGTGGCTGGCCTCCACTTCCTCATCAACACCCCATCTTTAAGGTAATACCCCACTGTCTCCTTCTGAATTTCATCCTCAGAGAGAGCTGTCTCTTTTAAAGCCACAATTTCAGGATCTTTGTTCTGTTTATCTATAAATTCCTTCCTTGATAAGGACAAATCTTTCCTTTCCTCCTTGCTCTCCTCAGCCTCACTACCCTCTAAGTCCTGTTGGTATAGGGACGGTAGGAAGGTCTTGGATAAATCAACATTAGCATCTGCAGCCTTTCTGGACATGTTACTGATTACTGCACAGGCGGGATACACATCAGCATCTGTGGGCGGGTCCTCAGCAGCAGCAGGCTTACTTGTGAGCTGAACTGCTGGATGAACATCCCCATCTGCAAGGTCATTACCAAGTAAGACGTCAACATGGTCTATCAGTAGTGCAGATCGTACCCCTATTGTGACTGGTCTGGGTACCAAGTCGCATTTCAAAATTTCTTATGCAAAGGCACGGCCTCAGTTCACCGTCCAATGCCCTTGATAATATTTACTTCCGTCTCAGCACCAAATTCCAAAACACTCTTTAATATCAGTGACTGAAAAGCTCCAGTATCTCTCCAGATTCTCACTGGACCTGGGGTTGACACCCTCCTTCACAGACACAAACCTTTTTGAAATAAATCTCTCAAGTCCCTCTTGAACTCGGTCAGACCCCTCCTTCTTCAGCGGTGTTTTAACCGTCTGAACGCAGGCATTTGGGGTTTTCTCTTTCTCTTTTCCTTTTACCCTTTTCATAGCAAAACAATTGGACGCCACATGACCAGGTTTCCCACAAAAATAACACTTGAAACTGGAAAATTTTGCCCCGCCTGTTTTCCATCCTCCATTCTTTTGTCACTAGTTCTGGTTTACTCTCTGGTTTAGCCGGTGGATTATCTCTATTCCCCTGTTGGTAATTCCTTGTGGGGAAAAAACTTAGCTTTATGAGTTACGGCATACTCGTCTGCTGACTTAACCGACTCTAACAGTGTCGCTGCCCCTTTCCCATCTAAGTGCGTCCTTATTTCAGCCGAGACGCATGTTTTAAACTGTTCAATCAATATCAACTCTTTCAAGTTGTCAGTATCCTCATTCGCCTCTTTAGAAGCAGACCACCGATCAAAGTACACACGTTTCTCATGGGCAAACTCCATATACGTTTGGTTCCAAGGCTTCCTCAAACTTCGAAACCTTTGTCTGTACACCTCCGGGACTAGCTCATAAGCCTTAAGCACAGCATCTTTCACTGCACCATAATCATTTGCGTCTTCGAGAGACAGGGCCGCATGAGCATGCTGAGCCTTCCCTTTAATCACACTCTGTAGTAGCACTGCCCACTGATCCCTCGGCCAATTCCGATTACGGGCCACTTTCTCGAAATGTAGGAAATACCTATCAATTTCTGCTTCATCAAATGGAGGCACTGACTTAATTTCTCGACTGACACTAAACCCCTCACCACGGTTTAGCACTTGATCGTCAAGTTGACATTTCTCCCTCTCAAACACTGTTTGTCTGGAGGCGAGTGGAAAAAGATGGCAGTGCGACGCAGTGCGCGCAGCTCTCCGGTAAAATGATATCGTATCTGTTAAATTGGGGCTGTGGACAATTCTGATTTGATGAAGACAGATGGGAGAAGCAGAGGAACATCTGGAGAAATTTCTGAAATACCTGGTTCGCTGCTGTTGTTACTGTGCGATCGAGAATCTCCGGAGGGTCGACCCCAAAATTCCCCACTTTGCCTGCTGCTGGCGACCGAGGCTGAGGTAGAAGCTTTCGGATAGAGATGGTGCTTGGTACTCAATGTTGGAGGGCTGATCAGACCTCGAAGTTTTAGGATAACTCAGAGTCGGACTGTGGTCGGCATGGCAGGGAGAGTTTTCTTCCTTCTCCCATCTGCGTGAGATGTGGGACTTGCGAGAAACCTTGAACTTTTATACTGTGCCATGGACTGTTCTTCATCAAGTTATGATATTGTTGCACTGTTGTAACTATATGTTATAATTATGTGGTTTTGTTATTTTTCAGTCGTGGTCTGTCCTGTGTTTTTGTGATATCACATCAGAGGAATATTGTATCATTTCTTAATGCATGCATTACTAAATGACAATAAAAGAGGACTGCGTGTCCTCATAATCTAACCTAATCTAATCTTCAGCCTCGAGCTGTTTTAATTGCAATTTCAATTTCAACTGAGCTTCAGCCTGAGTATGTACCTTACCTTTAGCAAAGAACTCTAACGCCTCCTCATCAAACGTTCCCTTATCTATATAAAGCTGGGCTATTATCGTCTGCATCTGAACTTTCCTCATTTTAGTGGTCACCCTTAGTTTTAACTTCTGAGCAATTCCCAACAGCACATCCCTCTTAGCATCATCCAACGCCTCAGGGGTAGGTTCTGCCATAAATTTATTAACTTCAAACTCCATTTTTGCTGATATTCCACACAAGCAAATCAAAAGGAACTTCCCTAATCAATACAAACAGGCCCCCAACCAATTTATTCATATCCTGGATGAGTCCCCAATTTTGTCACGTACCCCGTGATGGGAGTAAAGAACCAGCAGAGATGGAAAACACTTTGGAGTCCAGTATTGCTATTAACTAATAATATTTATTAGTAACTACGCAATACAGTAATATAAGTGTAGATAAATCAAACAGGTTAGCAATGATTATATATATAGAACATAGAATAGTACAGCACAGTACAGGCCTTTCAGCCCACAATGTTGTGCCTACCCTCAAACCCTGCCTCCCATATAACCCCCCACATTAAATTCCTCCATATACCTGTCTAGTAGTCTCTTAAACTTCACGAGTGTATCTGCCTCCACCACTGATTCAGGCAGTGCATTCCACGCACCAACCACTCTCTGAGTAAGAAACCTTTCTCTAATATCCCCCTTGAACTTCCCACCCCTTACCTTAAAGCCAAGTCCTCTTGTATGGAGCGATGGTGCTCTGGGGAAGAGGCACTTGGCTATCCACTCTATCTATTCCTCTTATTATCTTGTACACCTCTATCATGTCTCCTCTCATCCTCCTTCTCTCCAAAGAGTAAAGCACTAGCTCCCTTAATCTCTGATCATAATGCATACTCTCTAAACCAGGCAGCATCCTGGTAAACCTCCTCTGTACCCTTTCCAATGCTTCCACATCCTTCCTATAGTGAGGTGACCAGAACTGGACACAGTACTCCAATTGTGGCCTAACCAGAGTTCTATAGAGCTGCATAATTACTTCGCAACTCTTAAACTCTAACCCTCGACTTATGAAAGCTAGCAGCCCATAAGCTTTCTTAACTACCCTATCTACCTGTGAGGCAACTTTCAGGGATCTGTGGACATGTACCCCCAGATCCCTCTGCTCCTCCACACTACCAAGTATCCTGCCATTTACTTTGTACTCTGCCTTGGAGTTTGTCCTTCCAAAGTGTACCATCTCATACTTCTCCGGGTTGAACTCCATCTGCCATTTTTCAGCCCACTTCTGCATCCTATCAATGTCTCTCTGCAATCTTCAACATTCCTCTACACTATCTACAACACCACCAACCTTTGTGTCATCTACAAACTTGCCAACCCATCCCTCTACCCCCACATCCAGGTCGTTAATAAAAATCACGAAAAGTAGAGGTCCTAGAACAGATTCTTGTGGGACACCAATAGTGACAACCCTCCAATCTGAATGTACTCCCTCCACCACCACCCTCTGCCATCTACAGGCAAGCCAATTCTGAATCCACCTGGCCAAACATCCCTGGATCCCATGCCTTATAAGTATATAAGTACACTGATACAAGTAATTATATCAGTAAGTGTGGAAATATATGCATGAAAAACCAAGCTTCTTTAAGTCTAGGGATAAAAAGATGATGAGTCTAACGATGATGAGTAAAGTTCAGTTCAGTTCAGTTTGTGGTATTGAGTTGATTAGTGATGGAAGAGAGAGAGAGAAAGGTTTGAGTCTTCAGGTGAGCTGACACCGTCGATCTTCTCGTTGTCCTCCGAAATCCTTTAAAAGTCACCCACTGTGATTTTAACAATGGGGACCAGTTTTGTGTGGTGGAGCTATCACCCAGATGAGGGTGGACACATGGACAGCTCCTCACCAGTCAACCACTTTCCTCTTTTAACTGCAAGAGCGACTGATCGATCCACCTGATGGATCTTCCAAAATCCCACTTTTTCTGCGGGCACAACGAAGCTCATTCAGTATCTAAAACATGTGCCTGAGGTCTATATCATCTGAACTCCTATTTATCTCATTGTACTGGATACCAGCTGTCTTTCAAATAACTCCTCCTTCCTCTCTCTGTGTAAGAAATACACTAGCATGCCATGTCCTTGAAGAAAGTATAAACAACCTGTGAGCAGTCTTCATCTCTCTCTCTCCCTCTCTCTCTCTCTTTTAAAAACAACTTGTTGGTGTTAAATAACTCTCTGTCTCTCTTTTCAAAAGCACAGTTAATAGGGGTAAACGAGTACAGTTCATAGGGGAATTCAGGACCCTGTCACACACAGGACAAGGAACACTGAGCCGGGGGGTCCTCCTTGGACACAGGACATACAGCCAGCACTCTTCTTAGACACAGGGCACAAAACACTGAGCCGGGGCACCTCCTTGGACACAAGACATGAACAGACAGTTCCCAACTCAGAGTAGTGGCAAAACGGCCGGATGAGGAGACGAGGACTGGGAGCTTGGCTCTTGTCTTGGACTTGGAGCTTGGCTCTCGACTTGGACTTGGACTATGAGCTTGGCTCTCGACTTGGGCTAGGCTCAGACTTTACTTGGACACAGAATACTGAGCCGGGGCTCCTCCTTGGACACAGGACATAGATCCGGGACTCTTCTTAGACACATGTCACATACCCTGTGACGGGAATAAAGAACTAGCAGAGATGGAAAACCCTTTGGAGTCCAGCATTGCTATTAAATTATAATATTTATTAGTAACTATGCAATACAGTAATATAAATGTAGATACAGGTGTCCCCCGCTTTTCGATCGTTCGCTTTACGAAACCTCACTGTTATGAAAGACCTACATTAGTACCCTGTTTTCGCTTTCAGTAGGTGTTTTCACTGTTACGAAGAAAAAGCAACACGCGAAAAAAAATCAGCGCACGATAAAAGGCAACGTGTGCCCCGAGAGCTGCTCTCCCCTGGATTCAGAATGGCATTGCTTTAACACATGCCTGTGAGCAGCCGTTTGCAAGTTGAGTTCTATGGTGTTGGAAAAGGCTAAAAGAGTTCATAAAGGTGTTACACTTAGCGTAAAACTGGACATAATTAAGCATTTCGATCGTGGTGAACGAAGTAAGGACTAAGTGAGGTTGACTTGTGAAAGTTGACAAAGATGATGTTGAAGAGGTTTTGGCATCCCATGACCAAGAACTGATAGATGAAGAGCTGATGCAATTGGAAGAGGAGAGGATAACAATCAAAACCGAATGAAGTAGTGAAAGTGAAGCAACTACGTGAGATTTTCGCTGCAGTGATAAAGTACGACTTTAATTTTGAAAGGGTATGTATGTTTAGGGGATATTTGCAAGATGGTTTGAGTCCTTACAAAGAACTGTATGATAGAAAAATGGGCGAGGCTCAGCAGTCAAGCAAGCCTTCCACATCAGCCACAGCAGTCGATGAACCTCGACTTTCGACATCGAAGCGGGCAGTCATAGGAGAAGATGAGCTGCCTGCTCTAATGGAAACAGACAATGAGATGACACCCCAGTGTCCCACCACCCCAACACCCAGGCCGCGGACAGATACTGTACCAATTCGCGGAGAATGCAGCAGTAGCCGGGAGGCACAGAGCACATCTTTAAGGAAAAAGCCGAAATAAACATGCTAATTAATTAGGTGCCGCCCCACACGTAAATGTCGGCCCAGATCAAAGGCGATGCAATCAGCAATCGGCACTGATCTGGACCAACAATTACATGCCGGGCAGCACCTAATTAGCATGTTTATTTCGACTTTTTTCTTAAAGATGTGCTGGATGCCTCCCGGCTACCGCTGGACCCCTGCGTGCCTCGCGGCAATGTATTGGTCGGCGGCCTGAAGGGTGGGGGCCATTGCACCACCCAAGCTGCGACGACTCAGTCTAACACATCATCATCTGTGTGCTCGGCGCTGTCTTCCCTATTCCAGTAAGTGATACTACACTGTACATACATTATTTCTACTGTATATTGGCTGTGTATTTTTACGTGTTACTTGTTATGATTTGGCAGCTTCATAGCTTAAAGGTTACTGGAGAGAGTGTTTTTGCCAACAGCACTTGCATAAGATTTTCTGCCGATGGCGCTAGCGTGAGATTTTCGCTGCAGAGAACAGTTCAGTAATGATTGTGGAGAAGTATTTCTACTTTATATATATATAGGCTATGTATTTATCATATCATTCTTGTTTTTACTATGTGTTACTGTTATTTTAGGTTTTATGTGTTATTTGGCATGATTTGGTAGGTTATTTTTGGGTCTGCGAACGCTCACAAAATTTTCCCATAGAAATAAATGGTAATTGCTTCTTCACTTTATGACATTATGGCTTACAAAACCGTTTCATAGAAACACTCTACCTTCGGATGGCGGGGGAAACCTGTAAATCAAACAGGTTAGCAATGATATATATATATACACATACACATACACACACACACACACACACACACACACACACACACATACACACACACACACACACACACACACACACACACACACACACACACACATATATATAGATAAAGTGCATATATCAGTAAGTGTGCAAATATATGTATGGAAAACTAAGCTTCTTGATTTTTCCCCTCATTATCAAATTCCTCAGCCCCACCTGTTTTTGCAATTGTATTTACTGGTACCATCTCAGAATCATGATTAGGTTTCAACGTATTTACATGTAACAATTGGGTCATATTCCTTCTGTCTGGAGTTTTGATAACATAATTCAAAGAATCAATTTTCTTAATTATGTGGTATGGTCCATGGACTTTTGCTTGGAGGGCTTTGGTCACAAGAGGGAACAGCACCACCACTTTATTACCAACCTCAAACACTTGCTCCCTCGCTCTCTTATCAAACCAATGTTTCATTTTAATTTGGGAGTTTTGCAGATTCTTCTTGGCAAGGTCACAAGCCTTGCTAAGGCTACCATGGAATTTTAAAACATAGTCTAACACACTGACACACACTTTTGGGTTAGACCATTGCTCCCTGAGCAAGGTCAAAGGTCATTTGGGCCTATGGCTGAAAATGAGCTCAAATGGGTTTAACCCCAAGGACTCTTGAATGGTGTCTGTTACGGCAAAAAGTAATAAGTGTATCCCCTCATCCCAGTCCTTGTCATTCTCGTAACAGTAGGTTTTAATCAGGGTTTTTAAAGTGGAATATAACCACTCCAAAGCCCCTTGAAACTCTGGGTGGTAGGCAGATGACACAATTTGTTGAGCTCCCAGCTCAGAAACTATTTGCTGGCATATTCTTGAAGTAAATTTGCTACCCTGATCAGATTGAATTTCTTTCCGTAGATCTTCCAGTCTGAAAAACTTGCTGAGTGCTTTTACCACAGTCTTCGCCTGGATGTTTCTGAGAGGCACAACTTCAGGGAACCTAGATGCTGCACACATAATAGTTAACAAGTACTGATGACCAGCTGCAGTCTTTGGCAACTGGCCTACACAATCCACTAGGACCCTTGAAAAAGGTTCATCAAAAGCAGGTATTGGCCGAAGTGGTGCTTTTGGAATGGCCTGGTTAGGTTTTCCCACCACCTGGCATGTATGACACCCTCTACAGTAATTGACAATATCGTTCCTCACGTTAGGCCTATAGAATTCCCTCATAATCCTGTGCACTGCCTTCTTTACTCGATAATATCCCCCTAAAGGCGTCTTATGGGCCAGATTTACAATTTCAGCCTGGTAAACCTTCGGAACTACCACCTGGTGCACAATAGCGCAATCCACACTTGCAGGAAGTGGCTGGTCTCCACTTCCTCATCAACACCCCATCTTTAAGGTAATACCCCACTGTCTCCTTCTGAATTTCATCCTCAGAGAGAGCTGTCTCTTTTAAAGCCACAATTTCAGGATCTTTGTTCTGTTTATCTATAAGTTTCTTCCTTGATAAGGACAAATCTTTCCTTTCTTCCTTGCTCTGCTCTGCCTCACTACCCCCTAAATCCAGTTGGTATAGGGATGGTAGGAAAATCTTGGATAAATCAACATTAGCATCTGCAGCCTTTCTGGACATGCTTCGTGTCACTGCACATTCTGGGTACACATCAGCATCTATGGGCAGGTTCTCAGCAGCAGCAGGCTTACTTCTGAGCTGAACTGCTGGATAAACATCCCCACCTGCAAGGTCATTACTGAGTAAGAAATCAACATGGTCTATCGGTAGTGCAGATCGTACCCCTATTGTGACTGGTCTGGGTACCAAGTCACATTTCAAAATTATCTTATGCAAAGGCATGGCCTCAGTTCACCGTCCAATGCCCTTGATAATATTTACTTCCGTCTCAGCACCAAATTCCAAAACACTCTTTAATATCAGTGACTGAAAAGCTCCAGTATCTCTCCAGATTCTCACTGGACCTGGGGTTGACACCCTCCTTCACCGACACAAACCTTTTTGAAATAAATCTCTCAAGTCCCTCTTGAACTCGGTCAGACCCCTCCTTCTTCAGCGGTGTTTTAACCGTCTGAACGCAGGCATTTGGGGTTTTCTCTTTCTCTTTTCCTTTTACCCTTTTCATAGCAAAAGAATTGGATGCCACATGACCAGGTTTCCGGCCAAAATAACACTTGAAACTGGAAAATTTTGCCCCCGCCTGTTTTACATCCTCCTTACTTTTGTCACTAGTTCCGGTTTACTCTCTGGTTTAGCTGGTGGATTATCTCTATTCCCCTGTTGGTAATTCCTTGTGGGGAAAAAAACTTAGCTTTATGAGTTACGGCATACTCGTCTGCTAACTTAGCCGACTCTGACAGTGTCGCTGTCCCTTTCCCATCTAAGTGCGTCCTTATTTCAGCCGAGACGCATGTTTTAAACTGTTCAATCAATATCAACTCTTTCAAGTCAGTATCCTCATTCACCTCTTTTGAAGCACACCACGGATCAAAGTACACACGTTTCTCATGGGCAAACTCCACATACATTTGGTCCCAAGGCTTCCTCAAACTTAGAAACCTTTGTCTATACACCTCCAGAACTAGTTCATAACCCTTAAGCGCAGCATCTTTCACTGCACCATAATCATTTGCGTCTTCAAGAGACAGGGCCGCATGAGCATGCTGAGTCTTCCCCTTAATCACACTCTGTAGTAGCACTGCCCACTGATCCCTCGGCCAATTCCAATTACTGGCCACTTTCTCAAAATGTGGGAAATACCTATCAATTTCTGCTTCATCAAATGGAGGCACTAATTTAATTTCTCGACTGACACTAAACCCCTCACCATGGTTTACCACCTGATTGTGACGTTGCCATTTCTCCCTCTCAAATGCTCTCTGTTTGTCTGGAGGCGGGAGCAGCGTGCGCAGCTCTCCGGTGAAATGATATCCTATCTGTTAAATTGGGGCCATGGACAATTCTGATTTGATAAAGACAGACATGAGAAGCAGAGGAACATCTGGATCATCTGGAGAAATTTCTGAAATGCCCGGTTCGCTGCTGTTGTTACTGTGCGATTGAGAACATAGTCCAGACGAGCCCCCAATTTTGTCACGTACCCCGTGATGAGAATAAAGAACCAGCAGAGATGGAAAACACTTTGGAGTCCAGTATTGCTATTAACTAGTAATATTTATTAGTAACTGCGCAATACAGTAATATAAATGTCGATAAATCAAACAGGTTAGCAATGATTATATATATAAGTAAGTATATCAGAAAGTGTGGAAATATATGTATGAAAAACCAAGCTTCTTTAAATCTAGGGGTAAAAAGGTACAGTCCTAAGCTGATGACTAAAGTTCAGTTCGTGATGTTAAGTTGAGTATTGATGGAGAGAGAGGGAGAGATTTGAGTCTTCAAGTGAGCTGACGCCGTCAATCTTCTCGTTGTCCTCCAAAATCCTGTAAAAGTCACCGACTGTGACTTTAACAATGGGGACCGGTTTTCTGTGGTGGAGCTATCCCCCAGGCGAAGGTGGACACATGAACAACTCCCCACCAGTCAACCACTTTCCTCTTTTCACTGCAAGAGCGATGGATCGATCCGCCTGATCGATCCTCCAAAAACCCACTTTTTCTGCGGGCACAACCAAGCTCATTCAGTGTCCAAAACATGTGCCTGAGTCTATATCATCTGACCTCCTATTTATCTCATCGTACTGGATACCAGCTGTCATTCAAATACCTCCTCCTTCCTCTCTCTGTGTAAGAAATACACTTGCATGCCATGTCCTTGAAGAAAGTATAAACAACTTGTGAGTAGTCTTCAACTCTCTCTCTCTTTTAAAAACAAGTTGTTGGTGTTAAATAACTCTCTCTCCCTTTCCGAAAGCACAGTTAATAGGGGTAAACGAGCACAGTTCATAGGGAAATTCAGGACCCCGTCACACACAGGACAAGGAACACTGAGCCAGGGCTCCTCCTTGGACACTGGACATAGAGCCGGGACTCTTCTTAGACACAGGGCACAAAACACTGAGTCGGGGCACCTCCTTGGACACAGGACATAGATCCGGGACTCTTCTTCGACACAGGGCACGGAACATGGAGCCGGGGCACCTCCTTGGACACAGGAGAAGAACAGACAGTTCCCAACTCAGAGTAGCGGCAAAATGGCCGGACGAGGAGGCGAGGAGACTGCCAAGGACGGTCCAGCAAGGAATTACTGGACCCCAGAGGTATTTATGTTGCCAGCCCGAAATGAGAATCAGGTGCCTCAATTAAGGCACCCAACGGAACAAAAGAAAAACAGAATAACCCGAGTACGGAATCCACGGATCGGACCGTGAACGGGAATGCGGACTTTATGGACCCGACTGTGACAGATCTATGAATTGTATGTTTTGACAAACTCCTTGGAGAGCTTTGACTTGTTATCGATATTCATCATTACTATCATGAAGCCGAAGGTCTGCGATGTAATTTTGGTCTCAATTTACAAGTTGCAACTCATCCTATCAAAAAGTTGCTGTCTGGTCACATTTACAATTAAGGCTTGTCATGTCCCTTTCCGGGGGAATTTCCCTCTATCTCCTAAATATATAGGGCGGGCGCTTCGTTTCGAGCCTCAACTTGCTGCAACATTGCGTGAAGCTGGGTAACTTTGGGTCCGACATGAGGGATGCAATGGATCTCCTATTTAAGTTGCTTTTTGACCTAACGCATTGACGGGTGAGTTTTGAGCCAACCCAAATGACTCTTCTACGGTGTGTTCTCCCAGTTTAACATTCACAGGGATAAGAGTACTATCATGGGGATTACCGCTATCCCCAGTCTCTTTTCTCTCCTTTTGGTAAATCCACGGATGGAATTACAGATGATAAGGTAGCATCGGGATCGTTCAGAACAGCACCCGCCTCTAGTCTACTTGTATTTCGGCTACACTTCAAGGAGTGTAGTAGAAAGTCTTATCTTTGCTGCCTGAATCGCCCAGCTTTTGCCCTCCGAATATTGCTGATTCTGGGAAAAGGTGTGAATGGGGTCTCTCTCTCTCTCTCTATCTCTCTGTCGCTCTCTGTACGTTCTTCTTTGTGGTTTCCCTGTCTTCATTCCCCTCCAAACGGGCACGACACTCACATGTCCAGTATCCTTTTCTTCCACATTGTCTACATACATCCTGACTTTTATCCCTCTATTTTCCCCTCTACCCTTATCGCCGCCCTTTCAAAAGCTTCCCACATCAGCCCTTCCTCTAGCCTGAGTAGCCCTTGCTTCTCCAGTGCGTTTGAACAATCCATGACGTTCCATATTTACGAGGGCAGCTATTATTTGATCCCATGTCCGATTCTGCCACTGCAGGTTAGCCGGTTTGAATGAGTGCGCCACCCCGGTCGCGGACAATTTAGAAATGTTTCCACAGCTGAAGGTCCATTTTGTTTCCGTCTTGTCCCAGCACAACTTTCCCACGCATCTCTTAACCGGGAAATGAGATCTGTTCTGGGCTCACCCCTTTCTGTTGGTATCTAGTGACCTCCCCAGAATCACTTTGCTGTACGGCTTGCCGCTATGATGATCTCTTTTGTCTGTTCTAATCGCGTCGGCCTACCCAAGTTGCTCATTGCGTTTGGGGTACAATGGCTACCTGTTCTCCGGGGTACAGCGAATATCTGTTTGACGGTTAACCAGGCGCTGCCTTAGGCGGCTCGGAAGAGAGCCTGTACGTCTTCTGGCAAAGGGTTAAATATCTCACAGGTCCGTACCAGCCATCGGTGGAAAGCTGTGGGCTTCTCAATCGGCTCCAGGGCTTGAGAATTGGGAGGCTTCTTACCAGACAGGAGATTCTCTGGCATCAAAGGAAACGCCAGGATAGCGTATTGTCTTCTGGGTGCGAGGATCCGGGTTGTCTCTGAGCGGTTGCAGAATATTCTTGAAGGGGAGGGTGAGCAGCCAGAGGCTGTGGTACATGTTGGTACCAATGACATAGGCAGGAGAGGGGTTGGGGTCCTGCGCAGGAAGTTTAGGGAGTTGGGAAAGAGGCCGAAGGGCAGGACCTCCAAGCTGGTAATCTCCAGAATACTCCCGGTGCCACGAGCTAGTGAAGGTCTGAACAGGAAGATAGCGCAGATGAATGCCTAGCTGAGGAGATGGTGCTGGGGGCAGGGTTTCAAGTTCTTCGATCATTGGAACCTTTTCTGGGTGTAACAGCCTTTGCCCCAACTGACTCCCGTTGCCTAGGGTGAATAGCCGTCGACCCCGCCAAACTGTGCAAATGCTTTGTTGCGGATACGGTGTGAGGAGATGATCAGCCACGACACAAATATCAAACAATATACCAAGTGCGAGTAACGAATTATACTTTATAGCAAGTTTTGGTGATGGGTTAGTAGCAAGAACTAAAAGTAAAGGCGCCACATAGTAACTTATCAGTCTTGTGCGCATAATATTTTAATACGTTGGAGCTCACGCCTCCGATTCCATCCACAACGTCCTTCCGAGACTCCGGCCACCATTCAAACCTCCGAGGTCCTGTATCTGCTGCCCTGGAACCGCTATCCGTTCCCCACACGTCCATCTTCTCTGTGTCACAATGTGGGGGATTGATGGCGGACCCAAATGCAAGACACAGACACTGAAGTACCAGGAGCAGGACTTGACCAGAGCAGGGATGTGACAGGATACAGACGAGGAGCAGGGACAAGAACGCAGACTTGGGCTAGGACATGGACTAGTCAGGGAACCCGGATAAGGAACTAAGAACTAGGAGCCTGGGTTAGGGAAAGTGGGACCATAACTAGAAACCATGGACTAGGAGCCAAGGCTTGGACTCTGAGCCAGAGACTGGACAAGGACCCAGAACCTGGATCTTGCCTCGGGCTTGGACCCCAGAACCAGGCAAGGACATGATATGGCTTCAGGACAGGACGTAGCTGGGGACTAGAGGCTTGAGCTTGGAGACAGGCTGTGTCATGGTCCGGTCCGTGAAGTCCACATTCCGGTTCACGGTCCGGTCCATGGACTCAGGACTCTGTGTCTTCCAGCTGTCCCTTGTTTTGATTGAGTTAATCATAGGCACCTGATTCCCATCTTGAAGCTTGGAATATAAGTAGTCTTGGGGCTGAGTGTGGGCTGCTGGTTTGTCTTGTCAAGATCCCCTGGCAGCAACCTGCCGGTGGAAGGCTAGTGTGGCCACTTGCTGCCTTTAGGCCATGTTGGAGAACCATCGCCTCATGGAGTCTTGCTGTCAGTAGTCAGAGCTGTCTTTGCGGCATGGATTTGGCTGTTTCCCAGGCCTGCTGAGCGGCCGTCAGCCATTCTGAGCTACGTAGGGATCTGGCTGTTTCTATAGCCAGCAGAGGTTGCTAGTTGTAACTGCGACTTGGAGCAACTCTGAAGCAGAGATGGAACTGTCTGTTGTTCTTTGGTGTTTGTCTCTTCTTGTCCTTGCCTCTGTGGGGTAAGTCAGGCCATTCTGCCATTGCCCTGCAGGGGTCCTGTCTTGTCTTGTCTTGTCCTCGCCTCCGTGGGGTAAGTCAGGCTGTTCTGCCATTGCCCTGTGGGGGACCCATCTTGTCTTGTCTTTGCCTCTGTTGGGTAAGTCCGGCCATTCTGCCGTTACCCAACGGATGGACCTGTCCCACCTTGGTGTGGAGATAAAGTTGAGTCCTGGCTTTGATAAGTCCCGGCTCTATGTTGATGTTCAGTTCCCAGTCTGTCTCTGAGCTCCAAACTCCGAGTTATCAGTCTCCAAGCTCAAGAGCCAAGACCCCAGCCTGTCTCCAAGTTCAAGAGCCAAGACCCAAGACACCAGCATGTCTTCAAGTTCAAGAGCCAAGAGCCAAGACCCCAGCCTGTCTCCAAGTTCAAGAGCCAAGACCCCAGCCTCAAGCCTCAAGAGCCAAGACCCCAGCCTGTCTCCAAGCTCAGGCCTCTAGACCCCAGCCATGTCCTGCCCTGAAGCCATGTCACGTCCTTGCCTGGTTCTGGGGTCCGAGCCCAGGCAAGACCCGGGATCTGGGTCCTTGTCCAGTCTCTGGCTCGGAGTCCAAGCCTTGTCTCCTAGTCCATGGTTTCTAGTCCTAGTCCCGCTTTCCCTAGCCCAGGCTCTTAGTTCTTAGTTCCTTGTCCGGGTTCCCTGTCTAGTCCATGTCCTAGCCCTAATCTGCGTTCTTGTCCCTGCTCCTTGCCTGTTTCCTGTCACGTCCCTACTCTAGTCAAATCCTGTTCTTAGTAGTTCAGTGTCTGTGTCTTGCATTTGTGTCCGTTCCCAATGTCCCCACTGTGACAGGCTGGGGTCTTGGGTCTTGAGATGCGGAGGCTGGAACTTGGAGACAGACTGGGAACTGAACATCAAACATAGAGCCGGGACTTATCCGACGAAAAGCCAGGACTCCTCTTTAACACAACACCAAGGTGGGACAGGTCCATCCGTCGAGTAACGGCAGAATGGTCAGACTTACCCAACAGAGGCAAAGACAAGACAGGACAGGACCCCCCACAGGGCAATGGCAGAATGGCCTGACTTACCCCACGGAGACGAGGACAAGACAGGACAGATCCCCCCCGCAGCCCACAGTCATTCCCAAGGCTACTTATATTCTAAGCCCCAAGATGGGAATCAAGTGCCTATGATTAACTCAACCCAAACAAGGGACAAGCTGGAAGACCCAGAGTCCTGAGTCCACGGACCGGACCGTGAACCGGAATACAGACCTCACAGACAGGACCATGACACTCTGCTCGCCTCCCGATAAAGCCAATGCTCCTCAACTCAGCACAGATATACAAGATAACATAACATGACTTCCATTGGCTAGCAAATGAATACACTCCTCACTATCAGTAATATAACCCAAACAAGCTGCTAGAGAAAGAAATTTCTTAGTAGTTAACATACGAGAAGTCATTTTGGTAATAAGTGATTAACAGTTAACAATCCAGCTAATATTACTGAGAACCCTACATGGGGAAGGAGTGACTTGTACAAGTGGGACGGGTTGCACCTGAACTGGAAGGGAACCAATATCCTGGGAGGGAGGTTTGCTAATGCTATAGGGGAGAATTTAATCTCGATTTGCTGGGGGCTGGGAACGGAAGTGAAGAGGTAGAGGATGGGGCAGTGGTGCTCAAGTATAGACAGCTTTTAGGGAGTTTGTGAAGAAGGATAAGCGGATGATAGTGCAAAGATTCACTCAGCTAGATGGTTTGAGATGTATCTATTTTAATGCAAGGAGTATCATAATAGACAATAGACAATAGGTGCAGGAGTAGGCCATTCAGCCCTTCGATCCAGCACCGCCATTCACTGGATCATGGCTGATCATCCACTATCAGTATCCAGTTCCTGCCCTATCCCCATAACCTTTGATTCCGCTATCTTTAAGAGCTCTATCCATCTCTTTTTTGAAAGCATCCAGATAGTTGGCCTCCACAGCCTTCTGGGGCAGAGCATTCCACATATCCACAACTCTCTGGCTGAAAAAGTTTTTCCTCAACTCCGTTCTAAATGGCCTACCCCTAATTCTTAAACTGTGGCCTCTGGTTCTGGACTCACCCATCAGCGGGAACATGCTTCCTGCCTCCAGCATGTCCAATCCCTTAATAATCTTATATGTTTCAATCAGATCCCCTCTCATCCTTCTAAATTCCAGTGTATACAAGCCCAGTCGCTCCAATCTTTCGACATTTGACAGTCCTGCCATCCTGGGAATTAACCTTGAGAACCTACGCTGCACTCCCTCAATAGCAAGAATGTCCTTCCTCAAATTTGGAGACCAAAACTGCACACAGTACTCCAGGTGTGGTCTCACCAGGGCCCTGTACAGCTGCAGAAGGACCTCTTTGCTCTTATACGCAATTCCCCTTGTTAGGAAGGCCAGCATGCCATTAGCTTTCTTCACTGCCTGCTGTACTTGCATGCTTGTTTTCAGTGACTGATGCACAAGAACACCTAGATCTCATTGTGCTTCCCCTTTTCCTAACTTGACTCCATTTAGATAATAATCTGCCTTCCTGTTCTTACCACCAAAGTGGATAACCTCACATTTATCCACATTAAACTGCAGCTGCCATGCATCTGCCCACTCACCCAGCCTGTCCAAGTCACCCTGCATTCTCATAACATCCTCCTCACATTTCACACTGTCACCCAGCTTTGTGTCATCGGCAAATTTGCTAATGTGCTTTCTCCGCTTCTCTTATCTCCCTTTCCAGTCTTCCTTTTTCCCCTTCAAGGATCTCCTCTTCTATCCCCTGTCTACACTCTCTTATACCCTCACACTCATTACTTGACTCTTGCTATTCTGATAAATCATCTTCTCTTCTAGCCTGTTCAGTGTCACGTTCCTGTAACAGGAATTCCTCCTGACTTTTCCTCAGTCTCAATTCCCGCAACTCTTTGATACATTCTCTTATTATCTCACTTTCTCGTTCTACTTTTTTCTTGTCTTCCTGCATCTCCTTCCACAGTGCCTCTCTCTCCTCATATTTTCTTCTTTCCTCCTCGGTCTCCCAGACTTTAAACTTTCCCTCCAGTTCTAGTTCTCCTGATAATACAGGGCACTGTTTAAGAGTCTCCTTCTTGTAATAAGGGGGAGGGGTTTCGACATTTCTCAGGTCTGGGTATAGAGTCGACTCCTTATTCTGTTTCTCCTGTGGTTTACCAGACTGCTTTTCTTGTTTCTCAGTGTCTTCTTTACTTGCCACTGATAATCTTCCTTTCTTTCTCAATCTTTCTCCCTCCATCCTAAAGAGTTTTAACACTTCTATCTCATGTTTTCTTTTTTTCTCTCTTTTCTTGGATTTATCTCTTGGTTTGTGATTTTTAATCAGCACCTCCATTTCCTCACATAAACTTACATCAAATGTTCCTTCTTTCGGCCACTTTGTGACCAAATTTTTGGTTCTTTTTTCCCCATTTTTCTGAAATTTCCGCGATCTTACCTTGACACACTGGGAATATTTTACTCAGTATTTCTACTGCTGTTCCTTTCCCTGTCATATTGTTCTTCCCCTTTTTAAGGTATCCTTAACACCTCACACCTCGGTAATACTATTTTCTGTAACCTATTTCTCTATCTAGCTTTAAGGTTTCTTCTCACCCGTGTCTAAATTATCTACTTAAGCTGTCCTCATCTTCTATTCTGTTCTGCCCGTGCAGACCCCCTTCTCGGGCGGTATCCGCAGAACCTTCTTTTTGCACCTCATCTATTCAGACCCTTACTTTTCTTAAGGCGATATTCACGAGGATTTTTCCCTTCTTTTCTTTCTTTCCCTGCCCGTTCAGACCTTCATCTCGTACAAAGCATTATCCACAGGGACTTACCAACACCACATAGAATTTTTCTTACTTAACTTCTCATTACCTTATTCATACTCACCCCCACTGCAGTGTTCTTGATTAATCCTCCGAGCCTCCTTTTAACCCTTAATTCTACCAGATCCTTTGAATCAGAGAGACCCTTCGGCAGTTGTTTCACACTTCTGAGTCCCCAAGATCTCCCGAAAAACCAACAGAATTCTTTGTCCAAGTTGTCGCTAAAAAGTGCTTACCTTTCTTTGGGTGCACTATGAATTCTGTTAGTTCTGTGGAGGTCCCCCAGGGACCGGGAAGTGCCCTCAATCTGCCTTTTCCTTCTTCCACGGGTCTTTTGCTGATCCTGCCCAACTACGCCAGTTTTGTTGTGGTTTTACAAATGACAAAGGAGATGCCGAAGATTCTCCAAGAAATTTTTAACTTTAATTTGCAAACCAAAGCTGAGACAGTCAGTGGGCTAGCCTCTGAATGCCTGCCACTGAATGCCTGCCTATTTTTTCACACAGCATTCTTTATAACCCCGCTTCTCGCATTAGCATACCACTGTAAGTTTCACTCTAGCTGATAAATCAATTACTCTTATCTCTCTTACTTGGCTACATTCCTTTCTCATGGGGTTAAAAGTACACAGGTTTCATTCTAACTAATGAATCAATGGTTACATAGCAAAATACCATAGTAATCCCTACACACTCAATAACAGACACTTATGCATAGTAAACACCTGAATAAACACTTGATGCGCAATAAAAGCACACTAAAATAAACACTTAGAAAACAGAGTGTTACAATATTTTCCAATATGATCAAAATTCTGTTAGTTTCAAGATGATTGTGGAGAAAGATAGGACTGGTCCTCCAGTTCATATTCTAGATTGAAGAAAGGGTCGTTTTGATGGCATGAGAAATGACTGGCAGATGTGTAGTGGGACATGTTGCTTTCTAGCAAAGAGGTGTTTGGTAAGTTGTGTGGGGGGGCAAGTGATCATAATTTGATCGAATTCACCCTGAATTTTGAGAAGAGGAAGCTAAAGTCAGATGTATCAGTATTACAGTGGAGTAAAGGGAATTATAGAGGCATGAGGGCAGAGTTGGCCAGAATTGACTGGAAAAGAACACTGGCAGAGATGATAGCAGAACAGTAATGGCTGAACTTTCTGGAAGCTATTCAGAAGGCACAGTATGTATATATCACAAAGAGTGAAAAGGTATTCTAAAGGCAAGAAGACACAACTGCAGCTAACAAGAGAATTCAAAGCCAACATTAAAACTAAAGAGAGGGCATAAAATAGAGCAAAAATGAGTGGAAAGTTAGAGGATTGGGAAACATTCAAATACCAATAAAAAGCAACTGAAATTTATTAAGAAGGTAAAGATGGCACCTGTGTACAGCACTCCTTTGTTCAACATCTTCTAGATAGATCATGAAACCACCTTTTTCACTCTTTTTATATCTTGAGAGCTTGGATACATACATGGAATTATGATGTAGTGGCCATTACAGATACTTGACTGGCACCAAGGCAGGAATGGATTCTCAATATTCCTGGATTTCAGTGCTTTAAAAGAGATAGAGAGGGCAGAAAAAGGGGAGGAGGGGTGGCATTACTGGTCAGGGATACTATTACAGCGACAGAAAGGGTGGGTAATGTAGCAGGATCCTCTTTTGAGTCAATATGGGTGGAAGTCAGGAACAGGAAGGGAGCAGTTACTCTGTTGGGGGTATTCTATAGGCCCCCTGGTAGCAGCAGAGATACAGAGGAGCAGATTGGGAGGCAGATTTTGGAGGTGGAGTATTGTGTGCAGTTTTGGTCCCCTAATCTGAGGAAAGACATCTTTGCCATAGAGGGAGTACAAAGAAGGTTCACCAGATTGATTCCTGGGATGGCAGGTCTTTCATATGAAGAAAGACTGGATGAACTGGGCTTGTACTCGTTGGAATTTAGAAGATTGAGGGGGGATCTGATTGAAACGTATAAGATCCTAAAGGGATTGGACAGGCTAGATGCAGGAAGATTGTTCCCGATGTTGGGGAGGTCTAGAACGAGGGGTCACAGTTTGAGGATAGAGGGGAAGCCTTTTAGGACCGAGTTTAGGAAAAACTTCTTCACACAGAGAGTGGTGAATCTGTGGAATTCTCTGCCACAGCAAACTGTTGAGGCCAGTTCATTAGCTATGTTTAAAAGGAAGTTAGATATGGCCCTTGTGGCTACAGGGGTCAGGGGGTATGGAGGGAAGGCTGGGTTCTGAGTTGGATGATCAGCCATGATCATAATAAATGGCGGTGCAGGCTCGAAGGGCCGAATGGCCTACTCCTGCACCTATTTTCTATGTTTCTATCTATGTTTCTATAACAGGGTTGTTATCATGGGTGACTTTAACTTCCCTAATATTGATTGGCACCTGATTAGTTCCAAGGGTTGAGATGGGGCAGAGTTTGTTAAGTGTGTCCAGGACGGATTCCTGTCACAGTATGTGGACAGGCCGACTGGGGGAATGCCATACTAGATCTAGTACTAGGTAATGAATCGGTTCAGGTCACAGATCTCTCAGTGGGAGAGCATCTGGGGGACAGTGACCGCTGCTCCCTGGCCTTTAGCATTATCATGGAAAAGGATAGAATCAGAGAGGACAGGAAAATTTTTAATTGGGGAAAGGCAATTTCTGAGGCTATAAGGATAGAACTTACGGGTGTGAATTGGGATGATGTTTTTGCAAGGAAGTGTACTATGGACATGTGGTCGATGTTTTGAGATCTCTTGCGGGATGTTAGGGATAAATTTGTCCCGGTGAGGAAGATAAAGAATGGTAGGGTGAAGGACCCATGGGTGACAAGTGAGGTGGAAAATCTAGTCAGGTGGAAGAAGGCAGCATACATGAGGTTTAGGAAGCAAGGATCAGACGGGTCTATTGAGGAATATAGGGAAGCAAGAAAGAAGCTTAAGAAGGGGCTGAGAAGAGCAAGAAGGGAGCATGAGAAGGCCTTGGCGAGTAGGGTAAAGGAAAACCCCAAGGCATTCTTCAATTATGTGAAGAAAAAAAGGATGACAGGAGTGAAGGTAGGTCTGATTAGAGATAAAGGTGGGAAGATGTGCCTGGAGGCTGTGGAAGTGAGAGAGGTCCTCAACGAATACTTCTCTTCAGTATTCAGCAATGAGAGGGAACTTGATGATGGTGAGGACAATATGAGTGAGGTTGATGTTCTGGAGCATGTTGATATTAAGGGAGAGGAGGTGTTGGAGTTGTTAAAATACATTAGGACAGATAAGTCCCAGGGGCCTCACGGAATATTCCCCAGGCTGCTTCACGAGGTGAGAGAAAAGATTGCTGAGCCTCTGGCTAGGATCTTTATGTCCTCATTGTCCACGGGAATGGTACCGGAGGATTGGAGGGAGGCGAATGTTGTCCCCCTGTTCAAAAAAGGTAATAGGGATAGTTCGGGTAATTATAGACCAGTGAGCCTTACGTCTGTGGTGGGAAAGCTGTTGGAAAAGATTCTTAGAGATAGGATCTCTGGGCATTTAGAGAATCATGGTCTGATCAGGGACAGTCAGCATGGCTTTGTGAAGGGCAAATCGTGTCTAACAAGCCTGATGGAGTTCTTTGAGGAGGTGACCAGGCATATAGATGAGGGTAGTGCAATGGATGTGATCTATATGGATTTTAGTAAGGCATTTGACAAGGTTCCACACGGTAGGCTTATCGGAAAGTTAGAAGGCATGGGATCCAGGGAAGTTTGGCCAGGTGGATTCAGAATTGGCTTGCCTGCAGAAGGCAGAGGGTGGTGGTGGAGGGAGTACATTCAGATTGGGGGATTGTGACTAGTGGTGTCCCACAAGGATCTGTTCTGGGACCTCTACTTTTCGTGATTTTTATTAATGACCTGGATGTTGGGGTAGAAGGGTGGGTTGGCATATTTGCAGACGACACAAATGTTGGTAGTGTTGTAGATAGTGCAGAGGATTGTCAAAGATTGCAGAGGGACATTGATAGGATGCAGGAGTGGGCTGAGAAGTGGCAGATGGAGTTCAACCTGGAGAAGTGTGAGGTGGTACACTTTGGAAGGACAAACTCCAAGGCAGAGTACAAAGTAAATAGCAGGATACTTGGTAGTGTGGAGGAGCAGAGGGATCTGGGGATACAAGTCCACAGATCCCTGAATGTTGCCTCACAGGTGGATAGGGTAGTTAAGAAAGCTTATTGGGTGTTAGCTTTCATAAGTCGAGGGATAGAGTTTAAGAGTCGCGATGTAATGATGCAGCTCTATAAAACTCTGGTTCGGCCACCCTTGGAGTATTGTGTCCAGTTCTGGAAAGATGTGGAAACATTAGAAAGGGTACAGAGGAGATTTACCAGGATGCTGCCTGGTTTAGAAAGTATGCATTATGATCAGAGATTAAGGGAGCTAGGGCTTTACTCTTTGGAGAGAAGGAGGATGAGAGGAGACATGACAGAGGTGTACAAGGTAATAACAGGAATAGATAGAGTGGATAGCCAATGCCTCTTCCCCAGGGCACCACTGCTCAATACAGGAGGACATGGCTTTAAGGTAAGGGGTGGGAAGTTCAAGGGGGATATTAGAGGAAGGTTTTTTACTCAGAGAGTGGTTGATGTGTGGAATGCACTGCCTGAGTCAGTGGTGGAGGCAGATACACTAGTGAAGTTTAAGAGACTACTAGACAGGTATATGGAGGAATTTAAGGTGGGGGCTTATATGGGAGGCAGGGTTTGAGAGTCAGCACAACATTGTGGGCCAAAGGGCCTGTACTGTGCTGTACTATTCTACGTTTAACTTTTGTTTCTCATCTTGAATGTGATTTGGAGGAGAAGCCAAAGAGTGGTAGTAGATGTTTCCCCTCCTGACTGGAGGCCAGTGTCTAGTGGTGTGCCACAGTGAATTGGTGCTGGGTGCGTTGTGATTTATCATTTATGTCTAATTATGACCTGGATGATAATGAGGTTAACTGGATCTGCAGATTTGTGGATTACACCAAATCTACTGGCACAATGGACAATGAGGAAGACTATCAAAGCTTGCAGTGGGATCTGGACCAGTTGGAAAGATGGAGTGAAAAATGGCAGATGTAATTTAATGCAGACAAGTGTGAGGTGTTGCACTTTGGGAAAACAAACCAGGGTTCTACTTACACAGTGAATGGTAGGCACTGAGGAGTGTGGGAGAAAAGAGGGATCTGGGAATACAAATCCATAATTCCTTGAAAGTCATGCCACAAGTCGAAAGGGTCATAAACTTTTGGCACATGGATGTACATAAATTAGAGTATTGAGTATAAGAGTTGGAACACTGTGTTTATGTTGTGTAAGACTTACGAGAGGCTGAACTTAGAGTATTGTGTGCAGTTCTGTTTGCCTGTCCACAAGAGAGATATTAATAAGATTGAAAGGGTGGAGGGAAAATTTATGAGGATGTTTCCAGGACTTGAAGAACTGAGTTACAGAGAAAGGTTGAATAGGTTATGGTTTTATTTGCTGGAGTCCAGGAGGATAAGAGGACATTTGATAGAGATGTGCAAAATTGTAAGGGGTATAGATAGGGCAAATGCAGGCAGGCTTTTTCCACTTAGGTTGCGTGAGATTAGATTGAGAGATCATAGGCTAAGGGTGAAAGGTGAAATATATAAGGGGAACCTTAGGTGGAACTTCTTCTTTCAGAGGGTAGTGTGAAATGATGTGCTAGCAGAAATGGTGGATGCAGGTACAATTTAAATTTTTAAGAGAAATTTAGATAAGCACATGGATGTGAGGGGTATGGAGGGTAATGGTCCAGGGTTGATAGGACTAAACGGAATTAACAGTTTGATATGGACTAGATGGGCTGAAAGGCCAGTTTCTGCGCAGGGGTTCTCTGTAACTCCATGTCTATGACAAATACCTGCTTGGTCCATTTAAAATATAAGCAGGGACAGGGCATTAGGGCTCTTTGCCCTGCTCCATTAGGCCATGACTGATCTTTTACATCAGTGCCAATTTCTTCAACTAACTCCATATCACTGAATGTTTGACTCCTTATTTTAAAACCATAACTCCCTAGTTTTAGGCACTCCAGTCAGAAAAACACAATTCTGGCACTGAACTTGTATAGTTCCACTTGAGTTTAATGTATTCTACTGTAATTATTTCTCTTTCTGCTAAATCCTGGAGAATATAAATCATGTCCGGTTAATGTCACCTTATGCAACAAACCCAGCTTTCCCAGAATCTTCACCGTACTTTCTGTAACACAAACATGACCTTCATTAGGTAAGGAGACCAGAGTAATACACAATTTTGGAGATGCAATCTCAGCGGGACCATATGTAATTCAGCATATCACAAACACACAAGATCCTGCAGATACTTGAAATCCAGAACAACAAACACAATGCTGGAAGAACTCAGACGATCAGCAGTTAGGAAGTAATAGGTGAAACCAAATGAGGGGGAAGGTAAATGGGTGAAGGAGGTGGGATGAAGTGAAAATGTGTGAGGTGATAGGTGGAAGAGGTAGGAGAGGAGAGTGGACTGTATAAGAAAGGGAAGGAGGTGATGGGCAGGTGAGGAGAGGAGAAAGGGTAAGAGGAAAGCCAAAATGGGGAATAGAAAAAGTAAGAAGGGTAGGAGTGAATGGGAATGGGAAATGGAATTAAAATGGGTGACCACTGGGAACTTTTAATCTAATGTTAGATTAGATTAGATTATGAGGACATACAGTCCTCTTTTATTGTCATTTAGTAATGCATGCATTAAGAAATGATACAATATTCCTCCGGTGTGATATAACAAAACACAGGACAGACCAAGACTGAAAAAACTAACAAAACCACATAATTATAGCATATAGTTACAACAGTGCAACAATACCATAACTTGCTGAAGAACAGTCCATGGCACAGTAAAAGAGTTCAGAGTTTCTCGGAAGTCCCACATCTCACGCAGACAGGAGAAAGAAGAAAACTCTCCCAGCCATGCCCGACCACAGTCCGATTCTGAGTCATCCGAAAACTTCAAGCCTCCAATCAGCCCTCCGACACCGAGTACCGAGCACCATCTCTATCCGAACGATTCGACCTCAATCTCGGTCGCCAGCAGCAGGCAAAGCTGGGGATTTTAAGGCCTTCCCTCCGAAAGATTCTTGATCGTGCAGTAACAACAGCAGTGAACCGGCGTTCCAGAAATTTCTCCAGATGTTCCTCTGTGCTTTCACGTCTGTCTCCATCAAATCAGAATTGTCCACGACCCCTATTTAACGGATACGATATCATTTTCACCGGAGAGCTGCGTGCGCGCGGCGTGCTGCTATCGCCTCCTCTTGCCTCCTCCCATAACGTGGTGTACAGAGTGAAGATGCTCAACAAAGCAGACCTCCCAATCTATGGTGGGTCTCACAGAGGAACACTGGATATAGTTAATGACTCTGTCAGACTTACTTCATCTAGAAATGGAGCATATGTGCTCCATTTCTGGAAAAAAGTCCCAACCAGATCCGGTGGAGAGTTTTTTGTTTGTTTGTAATCCAGACAGATCATTCCATATCTATGTACTTCGAGATGTTCAGAATGAAAATAAAATTCAGATATAGTGTTACAGGTATTGAAAAACTGTGGACAAATAAAGTGGAAGAGTAGTTGCAACAAGTTACATTGGGAGATGAAGAGTCATGTTTTGTGTGTGAAAGGCCATCATACTGGTTTGCATTGTTAATCACCTGCTTTGCCTGCAGTTTCATAATCAGTGATTTGTGCAGAAAGGCACCCAGTTTTCAATGAATACCAATATCTTTTGATCTCCCATTTTTTAAAAATTAAACTGCCAATATGGATAACTTCACAATTTTCTGCATTCTATTCAAACCTTACATGTCTTTGGTCATTGACTGAACCTGAGTATATTCTTCTGAAACTTCCCAGCATCCTTTGCACAGCCTACACTGGCATTTATTCTGCAGGATCAGCAAATGTCAATATATTGCAATTAATCCTCTTATCTGAACTGATCGCTGTGATATCTTAAACCGCAGTTATTCAACCCAAAAATGACTGGTTCATTTTTGCTTTCCTTCATCATGATTAACCAAGTCAGTATAACCAATATTTTGCTTTTTATTTTCTAAATTTTATTTAATCAACATCTCTATCTCAACAGGTTTGCCCTAATCTATTTCAAATATTGTAGAAAATTTGTCAAACGTGAGTTTCCTTTCATAAATTGACCAATTATCCACTTGGCCCAATGAACCACAAATGCTGGTCTTCAGCCATGTCCATTCTTGGCATTTCAAAGAATGCTTTTGTTAGAGCAGACAGGAAGGCCTCTGGTTCCCTGCAATCTCCCATAGAAAGAGTGCAAAGCAGATTTACAAGGATATTGCCTGGAGTGGGGAGCATGCCTTATGAAAATAGGTTGAGTTGACTGGCCTTTTCTCCTTGGAGTTTCGGAGGATGAGAGGTGACCTGATAGAGGTGTTTAAGATGATGACAGGCATTGCTCGTGTTGATAGTCAGAGGCTTTTTTCCCAGGACCGAAATGGTTGCTACAAGAGGACACAGGTTTAAGGTGCTGGGAAGTATGTACAGAGGAGATGTCAGGGGTAAGTTTTTTACCCAGAGAGTGGTGAGTGTGTGGAATGGGCTGCCGGCAATGTTGGTGGAGGGGGATACGATAGGGTCTTTTAAGAAACTTTTGGATATGTACATGGAGCTTAGTAAAATAGAGGGCTATGTGTAACCCTAGCAATTTCTAAGGTAGGGATATGTTCGGCACAACTTTGTGGGCCGAAGGGCCTGTATTGTGCTGTAGGTTTTCTATGTTTCTATGTTTCTAAATAAAAAGCAGGATAGACAAAGGAGAGTCAGTGGATGTTGTGTACTTGGATTTTCAGTAAGCCTTTGACAAGATGCCACTCATGTGGCTGCATAACAATTTGCAAGTCCATGGTGTTACAGGAAAGATTCTAGCATGGATAAAGCAGTGGTAGATTGTTAGGAAGTGATGTGTTGGAATAAAGGGAGCCCATTCTGATTGGCTGCCGGTGACTAGTGGTGTTCCACAGGGGTCTGTGTTGGGACCGATTCTTTTTACATTATACGTTAATGATTTGGATGATGGAATTCATGGTTTTGTTGCAAAGTTTGTAGAGGAAACAAAGTTAGGTGGAGAAGCAAGTATTTTTGAGGAAGTAAAGAGGTCACAGAAGGACTTAGACAGATTAGGAGAACGGTCAAAGAAGTGTCAAATGGAATACAGTGCCAGGAAGTGTATGGTCATGCACTTTGTTAGAAGAAATTAAAGGGTGGACTATTTTATAAATGGGGAAAATATACATAATGCTGAGACGCAAAGCAACTTGGAAGTACTTGTGCAGGATTCCTTAAAGGTTAGTTTGCAGGTTGAGTCTGTGGTGAGGAAGGCAAATGTGAGCAGTTACAAAGTACTGGTGAGAACTCATTTGGAATATTGTGGGTAGTTTTAGGCCCCTTATCTTTGAAAGGATGTGTTGAAATTGGACAGAGTTCAAAGGATTTTCACAAAAAAAATTCCAAGATTGAACCTTTTGCCATATGAAGAACATTTGATGGCTCTGGGCCTGTATTCTCTAGAATTCAGAAGAATGAGGGTTGACCTAATTGAAACCTATCAGATGGCCAAAAGCCTTGATAGAGTGGATGTGGAGAGGGTGTTCTTAATGGAATGAGAGTCTAAGACCAGAGGACACAGCCTCTGAATAGAGGGGTGTACTTTAGAAAGGAGATAAGGAGGAACTTTTTTAGATAGAGTATGGTGAATCTGTAGGATTTGTTACCACAGCCAGCTGTGGAGACCAAATCTTTATGTATATTTAAGGCAGTGCTTGATAGATTCTTGATTGGTCAGAGCAAGAAGGAATATGGTGAGAAGGCATGAGATTGGGGCTGAGAGGGAAAAGGGATCAGCCATGTTGAAATAGTGGAGCAGACTCATGGGTGAAATGGTCTAATTCTGCTCCTACATCTTATGGACTTACGGAGTTATCTTTTCTCCAGTAGAAGATCTTATTTGGATATCTTCAATTTAATATCTTTCAAATGCCATTCAAACGCATTTTGAAGAATGACTGAAACAGCCGAACCAGTGTCAAATTTCATTTTAATTAATATATCATTCACTTCTGGTGTAAGCCATATTGTTTGTCTATTGTTAGTTTTAACATTGAAAGTCTCAAGTCTGGAGACGGGGCATGGGCCCAAGATTGACTCCATCGAAGTGGAGAAACTGAGCAGTTTCAAGTTCCTGGGTGTCAAGATCTCTGAGGATCTAACCTGGTCCCAACATATCGATGTTGTCATAAAAAAGGCAAGACAGTGGCTATACTTTATTAGGAGTTTGAAGCGATTTGGCATGTCAACAAATACACTCAAAAACTTCTACAGTTGTACTGACAGGCTGACAGGCTGCATCATTGTCTGGTATGGAGGGGCAACTGCACAGGACCGAAAGAAGTTGTGGAAGGTTGTAAATCTAGTCAGCTCCATCTTGGGCACTAACCTACAAAGTACCCAGGACATCTTTAGGGAGCAGTGTCTCAGAAAAGCAGCATCCATTATTAAGGACCTCCAGCACCCAGGGCATGCCCTTTTCTCACTGCTACCATCAGGTAGGAGGTACAAAAGCCTGAAGGCACACACTCAGCGATTCAGGAACAGCTTCTTCCCCTCTGCCATCTGATTCCTTATTGGACATTGAAGCTTTGGACACTACCTCACTTTTTTAATATACAGCATTTCTGTTTTTGCACATTAAAAAAATCTATTCAATATACATAATCGATTTACTTGTTTATTTATTATTATGTTTTGTTTTATTTATTATTATTACTACTTTTTTTTATCTCTCTCTGCTAGATTATGTATTGCATTGACTGCAGCTGCTAAGTTAACAAATTTCATGTCACATGCCGGTGATAATAAGCCTGATTCTGATTTTGATTCCTGCTGATTAAAGCCCCAAGGAAGACTGGCATCATCGAGGTGCAGAAGGTTAACAACTATTCAGCACCGTCTACCAATCTCTTGCTCACTGATGCCAGAGAAAGTGTCTGCGTATGGCGGTCTCTCACTCCCTGCTCCCAACTGTAGGTCCTTGCTTTCGAATGATCTCTCTGTCCCTTGATCCTGTCAGCGGTTGGGCCCAGAGCAAGGTATAATCAACAGGGATCGTATATTTGGACTCAAATTCAGGTTTATGATGTGTTCTAGTTTCTAGTTTTATTTCTGGTCACTCTTTTTTGTTACTACTTTTTGGCAATTTTTGAATCAGGGCAGCCTGCAGATAATGAACACTGAGCTGAACTGCATTGAAGTACGTCTTTTGATTTTCTGTTTCATATTCTGTGTTTTCACTCATTATTTTGTTGCAATTTCGCTGATTGTTCTGCATGTGGTGTGTGAGAGGGGAGCTTGATGTTAGATGTTTTCCTTCGAATGAGATGGTTCCATTGTTCTTTGTTTCATGACTGTCTGTGGTGAAGACAACTCTCAAGGCTGTATACTGCACACATCGATAATAAATGTACTTTGAATATTTGAATTATCAGATTTTTCATTAACAACAGGCAGTTTCTTTCTGAAACTGCAACTTGGTGCTTTATCTTTTTCTCTTCTCTGTGCAGTCCATTTATTTTTGTCTGTCCGGCATGCCCTTTGCCTGTGTCCTACTGTGAAAATTTACTGAAAATTCCACTTCTAAACCTGCATTAGTCTGTGTATGTGAGCCCCTGCCACAGTGGTAACACAACTTATTCAGCCAGGCGGGTTTCTGTTTCAATGCTCTAATCTTGTTCACGCTCGTTTTCATTCCTGATCGCAACTCAAATGCGTTTTTGTCTGCTGTTTTCATTGATACAGCAATTTCAATTGCTCTTTAAAGTGTAAACTGTGCTTCAACGAGGAGCTATTTTTGAATGCTTTCTTGTAAGATTCCACAAAACAGAACGATCTCCCAATGCATCACTAGGCCCATCACTTAACTGACAATGCTCTGACAATCCCTTCAATGCAGACACGAATGCTGAAATGGACTCCCCTCCTTTTGATTCCACTTATGAAACCTAAAGCATTTGGTTCTAAATGTTCCTGCATTACTTTCATGGTATCAGCAAAGCTCACTTCAGCTGGTTTGGTTGGAGCTGGTTTCTAAGAAAGCTGTATGCCTTTAATCCAATGCACTCAGCAAAATTGATACTCTTCTCATCGGCTATTTCAGTTGCTTTAAAATACTGTCCAATTCACTCCACATACAATATCCAGTTACCCGTGTGTAATCAAAGGAAGATGGCTGGTATATAGCCTGCCATTTCTGCTCTTTTAAAAATAATTATTATCGCTAGTTATTCTGAATTCTTCCATTCTTTGCCATTTTTGAGTGTCTGTCTCCTTTTCTGAAGAGCACGGGCTGTGCAGGTAGTCATCCTGGGTTCATTTTAAGAATACATCACCACTGTTATGTTTTGTAAGTCCAGGACCTAAAAACGAATTGAAAGGAAAACAAGAGAGCTGGGAATGCAAGTCCGACCTTCTTTTTACTTGAACTGAGATGTGCATGTAACACATGGTGACGTGATGACATATGCCATTTACATACTTTTACAGATGACCAGCAATGCATTGTGTAAATGTGGGATCTGGTGACTTTTTGATGAACAGCTTCTTTTAGTAGTACAAAAATAAGTGAAAACTTGTTGATTTGTGATTGTTTGAAGTTTGAACAAAGGAACAGATACAGAGCATACAGAATTGAAACTGAGGAAAAGATAAAGACAAGATGGAGATTTTTTTGCAGAGACTGACACTTTTGTACTGAGTTAAGGCAAATTCCTCAGATGAGCAAAGGGCCAATTAAAAGATACAGAGTCATAGCACGTGTGTCATTTGTGAACATTTAGCCAATGGAAAATGAAACCATTCTGTAAATGTTATACTTCATTGGCACCAGTAGTTGGAGTCAAACACTACATAATGTGACAAATACCAGTTTAAAATGTTAGTAAAAACTACAATTTTTTCTTTCATTAATTCAACTAGTACCTTATTAAAAGATATCACAAGGAACTGATTCCAAAATAAGCAACAAAGAATTTTTAATCAAACAATATGTTTTCAATGTAACATATATTACTGAAATGAAATATTAAATACACATCCCTTTGCTAATTATACTAATGTTGCCTTCAAGTTACAACATTGTTCAAAGGTTCAAAGGTTCCATTTAATGTCAGAGAAATGTATACAATTTACATCCTGAAATTCATTTTCTTCATTTTCTTCGCAAACAGCCACAGAAACAGAGGAGTGCCCCAGAGAATGAACGACAGTTAAACGTAAGAACCCCGAAGTCCCCCGAGCTAGGTTAATATGCAGGATAGTAGGCTAAGTTAATTAGGTTAATTGGTCATTGTAGGTTGTCCTGTGATGAGGCGAGGGTTAATTGGTGGGTTGTGGGTGGTGTGGCTCAGTGGACTGGAAGGGCCTGTTCCACATTGTATCTCGAAAAAAGTAAAAAAAAATAATAATCTTAATCCACAGATGCACATGATCATTCAGTCCCCAAATCCTCACCTTTTTCACCAACTCTATCTTTTGAGAATATCATCTCCTTCAGTGCCATGCTTCCAAATTGTTGTTGTGTTCTCAAAGCATTCATGAACCACCTTCCCACCTTCCTTCTGCAGAGCTCTCTAATCTACATGGAGGTGTGGAGTTTGTGACATCTCAGTCCTGGTGAATCTCCTCAAAGTCCTACCTGAATCATTCTGCTGTACAGTAAAATTTCCTGCCACTGGTATTGTCAATTCCTTGTATCCCACTGTGATGGGCCTCCTGAGGCCCCGAATTACCTCATTCCTGGTCATTCTTATGACACCATTTCGCTGATGTGATAACGTGGCACTTTCCCTGTGATAGAGCAACAATCGTAGCCCTGGTGCTAATCTTTAATTCATCAGATTGTATTTGTTATAATGCATAAACCCTCTACTAGGTTTAATCACATTTATTATCTCCTCTGAGCAGGCCCAGAGGTTCCCTCCCTGATGACATCTGTTTGACCTCATACCCTTTGGTTCTTCAATGATTATTATTATTGACGTTAGAAGGGTCTTCCTGAAGATAAATCTAAGTAAGGCGACGGGCCCAGATGGCGTCCCAGGACAGTTTCTCCGGGCTGTGCAAGAGAGCTAGCTGGAGTGTTTGCTGACATCTTCAACTGTTCCTTGCTTCAGTCTAAGATCCCTTCGTGTTTTAAGAAGGCAACAATAATCTCAGTGCCAAAAAAGAGCAAGGTGGTATGCCTGAATGACTATTGACCTGCGGCTCTGACATCAATTGCTATGAAGTGCTTCGAGAGATTGGTTATGGCACACATCAACCACAGCCTACCGATCAACCTCGACACTGCAATTCGCCTACCGGAGCAACAGGTCAACGGCAGATGCCATCTCTCTGGCCCTATATTCCTCCTTAGAACACCTGGAGAATAAAGACGCCTATGTAAGGTTCCTTTTCATTGACTACAGCTCTGCCTTTAATACCATCATTCCAAATAAACTGATTGCTAAGCTCCAGGACCTGGGCCTTAGCACTCAGATCTACAGCTGGATCTTCAACTTCCTCACAGACAGGACCCAGGCTGTAAAAATAGGGGACAAACTCTCCTCTGCAATCACTCTGAGCACCGGTGCCCCACAAGGCTGTGTACTCAGCCCCCTGCTGTACTCACTGTACACCCATGATTGTGTAGCCAGGTATCCATCAAACTCAATATATAAGTTTGCTGATGACACAACAATTGTAGGCCATATCTTGGGTAATGATGAGTTTGAGTACAGAGAGGAAATTAAGAACCTGGTGGCATGGAGCGAAGACAATAACCTATCCCTCAACGTCAGCAAGATGAAGGAATTGGTTGTTGACTTCAGAAGGAGTAGCGGACCGCATGACCCCATTTACATCGGTGGTGCGCAAGTGGAACAGGTCAAAAGCTTTAAGTTCCTCGGGGTCAATATCACAAATGAGCTGACTTGGTCCAACCAAGCAGAGTTCACTGCCAAGAAGGCCCACCAGCACCTTTACTTCCTGAGAAAACTAAAGAAATTTGGCCTGTCCCCTAAAACCCTCACTAATTTTTATAGATGCACCGTAGAAAGCATTCTTCTAGGGTGCTGCACAACCTGGAATGGAAGTTGTCCTGTCCAAGACCGGAAGAAGCTGCAGAAGATCGTGAACATGGCGCAGCACATCATACAAACCAATGTTCTGTCCTTGGACTCACTTTACACTGCACGCTGTCGGAGCAGTGCTGTCAGGATAATCAAGGATACAACCCACCCAGCCAAAACGCTTTTCATCCCTCTTCCCTCCGGGACAAGTCTCAGGAGCTTGGAGACTCGTACGGCCAGATTTAGGAACAGCTTCTTTCCAACTGTGATAAGGCTGCCGAACGGATCCTGACCCGGATCTGAGCCGTACCCTCCAAATATCCGGATCTGCGTCTCGGTTTTTTTGCACTATCTTACTTTCCATTTTTCTATTTTCTATTTATGATATATAATTTAAACTTTTAATATTTACTAATTTTTACTATTTTTAATATTTAATATTTGTAATCCAGGGAGCGGGAAGCGCAGAATCAAATATCGCTGTGATAATTGTATGTTCCAGTATCAATTGTTTGGCGATAATAAGGTATAAAGTATTATAGCTTGGTTTGGATATTGTGAAACACTATCAAAACTCCCTGTTTCTATTGTCTATTATCATGCACTTTACGTAGGGCATGTCCTGGCTGATGGGTATCCCTAATGATGGATTCCACCTTTTCGAGGTGTCACTCCTTGAAGATGTCCTGGATACTATGGAGGTTATTGCCCATATTGGAGCTGACGTTGTTTACAACTCTCTCACCGTATTTCGATCCTGTGCTGTAAAAACCACCACCCCCCCCCCCCGCCTCACCGCCCCTACGGGCAGCCAGTTAGAACGCTGTCCATGGTACATGTGTGGAAACTTGTGAGTTTCTTTGGTGACTTATCAAATCTCCTCAAACTCCTGAAGAAGTATAGCCACTGTCTTTGTAGCTGCATCAATATGTTGAGCCCAGGACAGATCCTCAAAAATGTTGACATCTAGGATCATGAAATTGTTCACTCTTTCCACTTCTGATTCCTCAATGAGGACTGGTGTGTGTTCCCTCATCTGACCCTTTCTGAAGTCCACAATTAGCTCTTTGGTCTTAGTGATGTTGAATACAAGCTAGTTGCTGCGACACAACTCAACTAGTTGATATATCTTGCTCCTGTACGCCCGCTGAGCAGAAGCACTGCTGCTGTTCAAACTTGTCACCATCTGCTCAGGGACAATTATGGACAGGCATTGAATGCAAGTTTTGCCAGCAAGGCTGCAAACAGCAAGAGAAGCGAAGAAATGATTTTTAAAAATGTATACATCACATGTAATTCTCTCATATTTTGGGAGTTTGTTTAATTACTTTTGCCATTTGAGGACAGTGCAGCCAGTCTGTGAACTTGAGTTGTCATGAATTAGCTGCTCTTCAGTTGTATATCTTTTTGGAAGGGGAGACAAAAAAGACAGTGACGGATCAAAGATTGTGTTTGACTAACTATACTTAAACACAAGAAGCCTATTTTGGTGAGTGGAGTCAGACTAAATTTTTACCTTAACTATATTTAATATTAATATTATAATTAACTTAATAATAATCCTTAACAGTGATAGGGTTCCTCTTGTCTTTACCTACCACCCCATGAGACTCTGCAGCCAACACATCATTTTCCACAACTTACACAATCTCCAAAGAGACCCTACCACTAAACACATATTTACCTCCCCCCACTCTCCAATTTCTTCATGGATCCCTCCCTTCCAATTGTGATTTCCATTCCAATTCGTCACACCCCACTGATCTCCTTCCTGGCACTTTTCCCTGCAAGCAGCAGGTGTGCTACACCTGTCTATTCACCTCCTTCCTCACCTCCATTCAGGTCTCCAGACAGTCCTTCCAGGTGAGGCAATGTTTCACCTGTGAATCTGTTGGGGTCGTCTTTTGTATCTGGAGCACCTGATGCAGCTTCCTCTACATTGGTGAGATCCGATGCAGATTGGGGAGCTGCTTTGTCAAGAACCTCAGCTCCATCCACAAAAGTAAATTTTCCTGGTGGCCAACCATTTCAATTCTTATCCACATTCCTATTCTGACATGATGGTCCATTGCCTCCTCTTTTGCCACGATGAAGCCACTCTCAGGTTGGAGGAGAAACACCTCATATTCCATCTAGGTAGCCTCCAACCACAAACATCAATTTCTCCAACTTCTAGTCATTCTTTTCCTTTACCTCTTGCCCCTTATTTCCCCACTCTGCCCTTTTACCTCTTCTCCTCACATGCCTATCACCTCCCCCTGGTGGCCCTCCTCCTTCCCTTTCTCCCATGATCTCCTCTCCTCTCCTATCAGATTCCATTTTCTCCAGCCCTTTGCCTTTTCCCCATCACCTCCCAGCTTCTTACTTCATCCCCTCTCCCCCCACCCTTCTAGTTCCATTTTTGTGTGTATTTCTCTAAATAATAACCTCCCTACATGATACATGCCATAGGTTGCTGCGGCAATAATTCAGGCATTAATCACTGCATATTATCCATCCAGAGTCTACTGAACAAACAGCTGGGAAGCTTCCAGAGGGGACCACCTCACAACTTACCATTCCTTGGTTTCATGCCTTGGAGAATTGGTATGTCAGCAAAGATATTTGCAAATTTCTACAGAATGCTCGTGGCGCGCATTCTGTCTGACTGCATTACCGCCTGATATGGGGAGGCCTTCAAAATGTTTGAAGTGGTTTCCCCCACCCACACACCGACCCTTAAATCCCCATCCCACACGAGGCAGACACAGAAGCATAATATCTTTTAACTGTTGCATTAAGTCATTTGGTTTTGCCCTATCGGAGATATTGCCCCCATTCTACCCATCCCTCCTCCATCTTCTCTGCCACTGAAAAATAACTTGCTTTCTCTTTTTTCCAATTCTGATAAACTGCCTGTTCCTCTTTCCAAGGGTGCTGTCTAAGCTGCTGAGTGTCTCAACATTTTCTGGTTTTATGTCAGATTTCCATCGTCTACAGTTTTTTCTTTGATTTTCATATTTACTTTTAATCTTTGCCCATTTAGTGGTCTACTACTTTCAATGAGCTCAGCATCTTTAGCACTGATGTTAAGTAGTACAGAACTAGCATTTAGCAGTGCTGGGAAGTCATGATACTATGCTGCCTGCTGGAGCCTGCACCTTATTAACAGCCCATGATTTCTGATTTCTGTCAGCGCAAGTAAATTACAACACTGTGTTGACAGTACAAACACCTGTATTGTCATGGGTTACTCATAGATCACAATCTTTGTACAGATATTAGGCAATGTAACACAGATAATGTAATCAATATCAGTCAATGAGGTGTAAGTCCAGATGCTTAGGATCATGGAGGAGGAAGAGTGGACGTGCAAAATGGATGGGTGTTGACTGGTCAAATCTGGAGGAGTGACACCTCGATTCAAAGGATATCTGAAATTGTAAGAAGGTAAATGAACAAGTATTACAGGTGTTGAAAATTTGGATTGACATTTTTATGACATCTGCATCAGAAATAATCTTATTAATTTTTAGTATTACCTCTATATATGCCCCTCACTATATTCCATCTACACTCTCAATCATCCCTCTATACTTTCAGTCCTGATGCAGGGTCTCAACCTGAAACATTGACCATTCTTTTTGAATTGACTGATATGACCTGAGCCACTCAGTTCAGCCACGTGGTTTAGTTTGTGCTCCAGATTCCAGCGTTTTGGAGTCCCTTGTGTCTCCACCTCCCTATTGAGTCTGCTATTGTCGTATATCATCCGGCCGTGTTACATAAATTATTAAATTAATTGAAATATTGCGGAATATTGGTTAATCTTCCACAAAGAAGTTGCAGCAACACAAACAAAATGCTGGAGGAAGTCAGCAGGCCTGGTAGCATCTATAGAAAAAGTACGGTTGATGTTTCGGGCCGAAACCCTTCAGCATGACTGACTTACTGCACTCTTTTCCATAGATGCTGCCTGGCCTGCTGAGTTCCACCAGCAATTTGTGTGTATTGCTTGGATTTCCAGCCTCTGCAGATTTTCTCTTGTTTGTGAGAAAGAAATTGTTGTGTCTTGTAACCTCAATGAGGTTAGAAAAGGGGAAATGTGCCCGGTGGTTTCTTAGAATAAGTGAAGGAGTATATTTTCTCCAAAGCTCCCAATGGCACTGGGATTCTTTGTTTCAGATTTGGAATGGAAATGGATTTTGGAGAGGCTAAGATTGGGAAAGAGAGGAGAGCTTTTGGCCTCAAACTGCCCAGGTGAAGGGTCTTAACTCAAAACACTTACTGCCCAATTATCTCCACAGATGCTGTCTGACCCGTGAACTCCTCCAGTAGTTTGGTTTTTGGTCCTGATTCCAACATCTGTGGTCTCGTGTGTCTCTTGGTTTCTATCATTTGAGTTATTGTGGTCTACAATGTTTATTCCACATAATTTTAAAGTATATCGACTGCATATAACAATGCTTGAAGTAAACAAGGTGAGGAAGCTTATACTACTGGGAAAAATCATACTCTTCTACTTTTTAGGTCAGCTCATAATATATTCCCAAAGCTTTGAAAGAAAGAGAGAATTATTGCAACCACAGCTTGAAAGCTGGTGAGAGGAATACAATTTATTCTCTTTTTAATATATTCATTCAATTGGTATGACCTTTGGAGGCAGAGGAGCATTTAATTGCCCTAGTTGCACTTGAGAATGGGATCATGAGTTGTCTTCTTGAAATGCTGAGGTCCTTGAGGTGTGAGCAGACCCAAAATGCCATCACAGAGAGAATTCCAAGATATATTTCAAAGTTAGGGTGATATTTGACGTAGAGGGCAGCTTCCAGTGATGGTTCTACAGGCTTATGCTGACCTGTCTTTCTAGCTGGAAGAGGTCATGGGTCTGGAAGGAGTAAATTGTACAAACTGCTACCAGTGTCTGTTTTGTTGGTAGAATATCTGTACTTGCTTCCACCAGACCTGCACTCATGGAGGCAAAGACTCTAAATGCTCTGAGGCTGTGTTGCTAGAGCATGACTTTAGACAGGTGGAAGACCCAAGCCCTCGCACACTTTATCACCAATTTTGAAGACCTGAAAGAGCTGAGATTCTACTCTGGAGTGACCAAGAACCTACACCAAAAAGTTGAGAGGCATGATCTATATAATCAAAAAAATTGGGCTTGACTACATCAAAAACTCTAATGATGCAGCACCCTCAAATATTTGGTGATTATAGAGTGGTAGATTAACTGCAGACAGAACATAAGTGTTCCACAGGCCACAGATTCGTCATACATTCATCGCCACTGAGGTGCATGTGGAAGAGTACTTCCTGAATGATTTTGGATGCACCTTCCTGATGGGATCTTTTCTCTGTTTCCTCCTTTGGCTGGTAGATTGCCAGCCTTGTGCACTATTTCTGCATTCTCTTGTTCCTTCTGCACTCTTGAGAAAATGTCAGCAAAGCTTCCATGTTTGGAACCCTGGAGTTCTGCTGAAGATTTTAGTGAATGCATGTAATTCCATAACCTGTACACATCTGGCACGGCCAAAGTGTGTAGCAAAAGACTAAATTCAAAGTACATTCCAAGAATACAAAAATCCTGCAAACATGTTTTTAAATGCTGCTACATTTGTGGCTTTATGAGGATCTCAATCACAGTGAGTAGTAGGTTTATTTTTCTATATTAAATCCATTTTTGAGTAGTAGCCAGTCAGCAAACCGAGCTTAAGAAGATGTAGCTCACTCAGGTTTGCAGACTGAGTATAGAAGGCATTGATTCATTGGCAAAGGCAAATTAAAATATGGCAGGAGCAAGCGGAGCAACCTGGAGCTGGAAATGAATGAGCTGTTGATCATTTGGACGGCTGAGGTGGTGATAGCTAGGACACATAGAGAGGTAGATGCACACAAGGTGCAGGGCACAGGAGACTGGGTGATAGTCAGGAATGGGAAAGGGGTTAAACAGCCTGTGAAGAGTACCAATGTGGCCATCTCCCCCAAACAACAGGTATACCACTTAGGGTACTGTTGCAGGGGGAGACGGGATATCCTAGCAGAGGGAAGTTACAGCCATCAGATCTCTGGCCCTGAGTCTGGCTCTGTGACTAAGAAAGGAAGAGGGAAGAAGGGGTGAGCTGTGGTGACAAGGGATTCATTACTTAGGGTAACAGTAAGGAGGTTCTGTAGATGAGACCAAGATTCTTGGATGGCATGTTGCCTCTCAGGTGCCAGGTAGGAAGGGTGAGGAGGTTCTGCAAAGTGAGTTCAGGGAGTTAGGTGCTAAGTAAAAGGGCATGATCTCCTGGGTTGTGATCTCATGATTGCTACCTGTGGCACGTACTAGTGAGGCCAGAAATAGGAAGATCCTACAGTTTAACACATGACTAAGGAGTTGATGTAGTGGGTGGGGGGGGGAAGGTCAGATTTTTGGACCATGGGGCTCTCTTTCAGGGAAGGTGGGACCTGCACAGAAGAGATTGTTTGCACCTGAACTGATGGGAAGGTTTGCTCGTGCTGCAGGCGGGGTGGGGAGGACAGATTAAACGAGGGTTGAGGGTGTATGGAAGCAGAGTGCCTGACCAGTTAATGGAGACATTGTAGAGACTGATGTTGTTAGGACCTCAAACAAAATCAGGAATCGAAAGGTTGAGCATGGTGCAACTAATACCTGAGCTGTGTCTATTTCAATACAAGAAGTATTGCAGGAAAGGCAGGATCATCACATGGAATTATGATATTGTAGCCATTAGTGAGACTTGTTTGCAGGATGGGCAGGACTGGCAGCTCATTTCCAGCAACTGCAGAATTCCTCATGGTTGCGATTCTGGAGTTCCGTTGTTTTAGAAGAGACAGAGCAGGAGGGATTAAAGGGGGAGGGGTGGCATTACTAGTCAGGGAAAGTATCAAGGCAGTGCTCAGACTGGAGAACCCTTCTAGTGAGGCTTTATACTCCATAAGCATCTCATTTGTTACCACTAGTTCATACCTGCTATGCAGCTCTTTTTTTTCCTTAACGAGGGCCTCACTATCTGTTTAAAAACAAAGTTCCCTGCTCTTGTTATCTTTACATTTTATCCTGACAGACACATACAAGTTTTGTACTCTCAAAATTTTATTTATGAAGGCCTCCCACTTTCCAAGTAAACCTTTGCCAGAAAACAGCCTGTTCCAATCCACACTTGCCAGGTCATTTCTGATACCATCAAAACTGGCCTTTCTCCAATTTAGAATCTCACCCTGTAGACGAGATCTATTTGCATATTAACATTGAAACTAATGGTATTGTGATCACTAGAGCAAAGTGTTCATTTACATAAACTTCTGACACCTAGTCAGTCTCAGTCTCAAATAGCAGATCAAGTATCTCATTGGCACTTCTACATACTGATTATGGAAAAATCAGTAGAGATACATATTGATTACTGATTAAATAAAGGAAGTTCTGCGACCAATTCACTGTTACATGGCTTCTGACAATTAGCAAAAGTCATAATTTTGTAAACTGCGAGTTTTAGTTGAAAACCACTTTTTATGGGGTTCTGATGAGAGATCTTTACTTAACACATTAAATCCACTTATTATTCCATAGATTCTACTTCACCCACACAGTATTTTGATAGTTTTCTGTTTTTGATTTACTGCAATATTTTCAATTCTTTCTTGGACTTTGTGACAGTATGAAGTTCACTGACTGGCTTTAGTAGCATGATTTTATAACTGGAATTAAGGTATCAATTAATTATTAAACTAAATTGACAATAATCCCAACCACTTCCTTGGCTGATATGTTATATAAGTTTTCCGTCTTCTTGTCAAATAACACATGAAGCTCTACGGGCTTCATTCGAGACTCTCAATATGAACTGCAGAAAGCAGAGCTGGAATGAAATATATGGTAAGAACCATAATTTCTGATTGAATTTGCTATCAGTAGAGTTATTATTTTAAATTTGGAATTAGTGTGGTCCTAGTTTCCATAAGTTAATTTTCATACTTTTATTATGAAGGCATTTTATTTCTGAATTATTCAATTATTAAAAATTTCTAAATTATAGAGTTGTGATGAATGAAAGGAATATGTTTCCACCTTTACCAATTGAATACTAATCTACCAAAGCATATTTTAATAAAATACTCAATTTCCTGTACACTGATTCAATAGACTAAGAATTGGCAGGCTTTACAATGGACAATCCTGTTATACATTATTGCCTATCTTGTAAAGAGCAAAAAGTAAGTTTAGTGTATTTTGACCTTTGACTTGGCCAGTGATTTATCTTCATAGCTTATTTGTTTTAAATTTTCATAATTCAGAATTCTTTTCCTCGTATCAGCTGCCTAAACCATCATGTCAGTTTAGCACGAAGTATTACAATTTAAGGGAGAGGAGGTGTTGGAGTTGTTAAAATACATTAGGATGGATAAGTCCCCGGGGCCTGACAGAATATTCCCCAGGCTGCTCCATGAGACGAGGGAAGAGATTGCTGAGCCACTGGCTAGGATCTTTATGTCCGTGTTGTCTACAGGAATGGTACCAGAGGATTGGAGGGAGGCGAATGCTGTCCCCTTGTTCAAAAAAGGTAGTAGGGATAGTCCGGGTAATTATAGACCAGTGAGCCTTACGTCAGTGGTAGGAGAGCTGTTGGAAAAGATTCTTGGGGAGGATCTATGGGCATTTAGAGAATCATGGTCTGATCAGGGACAGTCAGCATGGCTTTGTGAAGGGCAGATCGTGTCTAACAAGCCTGATAGAGTTCTTTGAGGAGGTGACCAGGCATATAGATGAGGGTAGTGCAGTGGATATGATCTACATGGATTTTAGTAAGGCATTTGACATGGTTCCCCACGGTAGGATTATTCAGAAAGTCAGAAGGCATGGGATCCAGGGATGTTTGGCCAGGTGGAATCAGAATTGGCTTGCCTGCAGAAGGCAGAGGGTCGTGGTGGAGGGAGTACATTCAGATTGGAGGGTTGTGACTAGTGGTGTCCCACAAGGATCTGTTCTGGGACCTCTCCTCTTTGTGATTTTTATTAATGATCTGGATGTTGGGGTAGAAGGGCGGGTTGGCAAGTTTGTAGACGACACAAATGTTGGTGGTGTTGTAGATAGTGTAGAGGATTGTCGAAGATTGCAGAGAGACATTGATAGGATGCAGAAGTGAGCTTAGAAGTGGCAGGTGGACTTCAACCTGGAGAAGTGTGAGGTGGTACACTTTGGAAAGATAAACTCCAAGGCAGGGTACAAGATAAATGGCAGGATACTTGGTAGTGTGGAGGAGCAGAGGGATCTGGGGGTACATGTCCACAGATCACTGAAAGTTGCCTCACAGGTAGATAGGGTAGTTAAGAAAGCTTATGGGGTGTTAGCTTTCATAAGTCGGGGGATAGAGTTTAAGAGTCGTGATGTAATGATGTAGCTCTATAAACCTCTAGTTAGGCCACACTTGGAGTACTGTGTCCAGTTCTGGTCGCCTCACTATAGGAGGGATGTGGAAGCATTGGAAGGGGTACAGCAGAGATTTACCAGGATGCTGCCTGGTTTAGAGAGTATGGATTATGATCAGAGATTAAGGGAGCTAGGGCTTTACTCTTTGGAGAGAAGGAGGATAAGAGGAGACATGGTAGAGATGTACAAGATATTAAGAGTAATAGATAGAGTGGATAGCCAGTGCCTCTTCCCCAGGGCACCACTGCTCAATATAAGAGGACATGGCTTTAAGGTAAGGGGTGGGAAGTTTAAGGGGGGATATTAGAGGAAGGTTTTTTACTCAGAGAGTGGTTGGTGCGTGGAATGCACTGCCTGAGTCAGTGGTGGAGGCAGATACACTAGTGAAGTTTAAGAGACTACTAGACAGGTATATGGAGGAATTTAAGGTGGGGGGTTATATGAGAGGCAGGGTTTGAGGGTCAGCACAATATTGTGGGCCGAAGGGCCTGTAATGTTCTGTACTATTCTTTGTTCTATGTTCTATGTTTAAAAGTGAATGGTGTTGAGTGAGACCTAAGTATTCGAGATTTTCAAATGTTATCTTTGAACAAAAAAGCAAAGTGGCAAATTTCAGTAAATTAGTGGGTCTTTTCCAAACCTGAGTGTTAAAACTATTTTGACTTTTTTATCCATTGTGCATAGTGAATTAAAATCATGTATTTCTTGTGGCTGGAAATGTAAGTCACCTTAATTTAAAATAGCTTGATATCTATCAATTCATGACAGTTTTAATTTTGTCCTTTCCTGTAAAAATTATAATTTATGTTTACATTTTTCGTGTCTGCTGCATATCTAATGCAATGTTCCTCTGATGTTGCTGTAGTTAAGGTTTTCCTCGCGCCTCGGCATATACAAATTTTTGCTTATGACAATAAATACAATTTTTACTTTGACTTTAAACTCAGGTGTTAAACCTCCTGCATATTCAGGCACATTTACACCAATCTGATAAGGTTATTGTGATTTTTGGCTGTAAGCAACCTTGCAATATTTTGTAGCAGTTTTAAAAATTAATCCAAATGATGAATTAAACCATTCCATTGTTCCCTGTTGATAACAGGGAAAAGTGATTTAATTCAATGTAAAATGATTTACTTACTCATGATAAATTGATTAATTTCTAATGTTATGAGGGAAATCCCCCAAATTTTCTCAAAATGAATGAGAGAAACAATAGATAGAAATGAGGTAAGTAACAATTCTCACTTGAAAGTAAAACATTTCTTATTTTATTATTTGAAAATATTTCCAACAAAAGTTTCTGTAAAGATTGCCTCATCAAATTTATATTAAATAATTTTGAAAGAACTTGTTTGAAGTTATTGGTGACTGAATGCTTGAATTTTCAGCTTTGTCAGATGAGCAATGATCTGCCTGATTGGTTTGTCCAAGGGCCTTTCTCGTGAGTGCAGAGTAAATAAAATAACTTCATTTTCGTAACTTCAAATAAAAGTTGTATTAATTTTAATGATTTTATAACCAACAAATAATGATGGTTTAAACCTAGATGATGAATCACCAACCGAGAAAATTACATAAATTCCAGTGCATTTATACCAACCTGCTTAGGTTATTGTGACTTTTGGCTCAAAACAGCTTGCACTATTTTATAGCTGACAGGGTATGAACTACAGTGAATCCTTTACTGGAGGTGTGAATTGTTTTATACGTTGAGCTACATGATAAATTAAACCATTGTTGATCAGGTTCAGATGTCACAGATCCTGTTGAACAGTGGCTTCTGGATTCTATAAATTAGTTGGCTTCTGCAATTGGCTGTTACTCCAGATTATTGTCAAGTGAAGAAAAAAAAATAATATTTCATATCTAATTCCGTATATTCTTTAGTCTGACCAAGTGACTTTACATGAAGGGCGTCTTTTGCTTTTAAAAATGACCAATAAAAACCAGTATTTATTCTATGCAATTCTTGACATAAATTGTTTCCATTTTCTTGTAAGCAACACAATTTTGAAGCTAATACCCAAGTTGTTTTAATTTATAAATTGTAAACACTTCACATGTACACAATAGGAAATGCACTAATTTTGTTTATTTTTTCCATATGAATAGAAATTAAGAATTTAATATTTTTTAATTTACCTCAGTCTTTCAAATACTTTCCATTTTAGATGTCTATTGGTCATATAAATAATAATTGCTTATGACACAAATATAAAAATGTTAAATGATTGATTTCCAGTGACAAAAGAACTGGCTGGGATTTTTATCTGAAATCATTACAAAAGGACAGAAGATTTCTTTCTCTCATCATTAGTGGAGCAGTCAACAGATTTTTGACATAACCAGGTAGTGTATAAACAATCATTTGCATTTATAATTCTGACTTTGGTAAACTAATGATTAAAAAAAAAGATATGTTGTCTCTCTGACAATGTTATTTGTTTCCAAAAAACTAAGAGCAGCATCTGAATCTGATAAACAAATATGAAATAATTATCATTTTGTTTCATTCTTATTTTAATAACAGGCTTGAATGCTAAAAATGGAAAACAACGGTGAGGATATAGCTATTGTTGGAATAGGATGTAACTTTCCCGGAGGTAAGACCAATAAAGATTGAAAACTAAACTTTTCAGCAAAACGTCTGTACAAGATTGACAAATAAGGTTAACCTTCCTCTTTATTATGTTTGAAAATAAAAGATTTGTCCACTCACAGAAAACTGTAAAAAAAACTCAAATATAAATTATACATCGACAATGGGACGTCTATTTACTGTCGCTTTAGTTTATTGCTCCGCCCATCGCTCCAGCTATATCCAAGCCTGGGCCTCTCTATATGTTGAAAATAAGATAGGCACCACAATGTTCAAATATTTCCTCCCATAGAAGGAGGCCATTTGGCCTGTCAAATCCATATTGGTTCATAGACCAGACCCTTTCCTCCATTATTCCATATTCTCCCACTTAAGCTAATGAACTGACCACCCCACACGTTTAAGACAAAAACTGAAGCATGTTGATAAAACCCACACAATCACAGAGAGAACGTGCACAGGGGGCAGAAAGGCAATAACAGAATGCTCTTAGTTAAAGTGTTACAGTCACAGAGACAGTAAGGTGCAAGGGCCATGATGGGGTAGATTGTGAGGTCAATCTCATACAAAAAGTCTGTTCAATAATCTTAAACCAGTGGTACAGATGTACTTCAGGCTGGTGGGACGTGTTGTCAAACATTTATATCTTTAAAAAAAGATTTATATCTTTTGCCCATTGGAAGAGGAGAGGAGAGAATATCTGGGGTGGGAGGGATCTTTTATTCTGTTGGCTTCCATAGGGTAATGAACAAGTTTAGACATGGAGGGGAGGTTGTTTTTCATGATCTACTGAGCTGTGTCCAAAACTCTCTTGTGTCCGCGGGCAGAGTAGTTACCATATCGATCCCCGCTTTCATCGGAAAACTCTTGGTTGGGCTATTATTAATAAAGGTGGTTGTTTGCTATTTTCACATGAACGTATATCAAAGCAATTTTCATTCTTTCATTCATGAGATCATGGACAGCTGGGTTTTTAAATCATAATGCATTGTGGCAAGTAGCAGCACCTCCATATTCGTATGCAAGATCCATATTTTGTCACACATAATCTGTACATTCAGGAGCTCAAGAAATTCTGTAGATACTGGAAATCCAAAGCAACACACACAAAATGCTGGAGAAACTCAGCAGGTCAGACAGCATTGATGGAAAAGAGTAAACAGTTAACTTTTCAAACTGAGACTCTTCATCAGTACTCGACTCTTTATTCTTTTCCATTGATGCTGCCTGGCCTGCTGAGTTCCTCCAGCACTTTGTGTGTGTTGCTGCACTATCAGGGAGTGGATTTGCTTCCAAGAAGTGGAGGTTGATTGCGTTCACAACAGGATCTTCAAGGAAGCACAGGTGTTTTTTTAAAGAAAATGAAGATTTGCAGCCAATGAAATACATTTGGAAATAAAGTAACTTTTGTAATGTAGGGAATAGAGTAATAAAGTTGTACACAATATACTCACAACCAGCAGGACGAAATGGTCAAATCATCTGTATATAGGGTAATGTTAAGGGAGGACACGGGATAATTGCACTATTCTTAAATTACATGACATTTTGTGGCTGATTGAGAGAGCAAATGGGACCTAAATTTAACATCATATCCCAAAACAATATTCCCAATGCTGTGATATTTCCTGGAACTGTTCGCTGAGACTTTCGTCCTCAATCAGCTGAAGTGAAACCAGAAACTGAAATCGTCAGGCAAAGACCAGAGCACTATCAATGAACACCCTGCTTCCATTTCAATTTACAAAGTTCAAAGAAAATTTATTATTATGTACAGATTATCATATATTACCTTGAGATTAACTTCCTTGTATGCATTAACAGGGGAAAACAAAGACTGACAAAGAACCAATGTGCAAAAGAAGACAAACTGTGCAAATATAAACTAATACTGCGAACATGAATTGTAAAGAGTTTTGAAAATGAGACTGTAGGGTCAGAGTGGTGGTGATTGAAGTTATCCGTGCCAGTTCATGAGCCTGATGCTTGTAGGGTAATAACTGTTGATGTGGGCCCTAAGGCTTCTGTATATCCAGCTTGACAGTAGCAGTGAGAAGAGGGCATGGACTGGATGGTGGGGGTCTTCAATGATCTTCACTGTGTTCTTAGGACAGCGTTCTTTGTAAATGTATTCATTTCTAGGGTGGGCTTTGTCTGTGATGGACCGGGCTGTGACGGCCACTTTCTGCTGTCTTTTCTGTTCCATAACAGGCCATGATGCGACCAGTCAGGATACTGTCCTCTGTGCATCTATAGAAGTTTTTAAATGTTTAGATGACATTCTGAATCTGCACAAACTTCTAAAATAGTAGAGACACTTCCGTGCCTTCTTTGTGAAAACATTTCAATGTCGATTCCAAGACTGATCCTCTGATATATTAATGCCAAGGAATTTATAGCTACTGCACCTCTCCGAGGGAACTCCGATTCCCTAATGAGGACTGGTTCATGGACCTCCGGCTTCTTCCTCCTGTGGTCAATAATCCGCTGTGTGGTTTTGCTGACTTTAAGTTAGAGGTTAAGTGACACATTTGACCCCTTACCACCCTGAGATGCCTCTGGTCCTGTAAAAATGAATATTCCTATTTCATTGTTGCCTTGCTGTTATGTCAAAGTGAATGAGGCAGAGCTTACTGCCAGCAACAAGACATACGTGTCAAGTACTTGATTCACGTGTCTGGATTTGCTCCCGTAATTCATAGAAACATAGAAACATAGAAAATAGGTGCAGGAGTAGGCTATTCGGCCCTTCGAGCCTGCACCACCATTTATTATGATCATGGCTGATCATCCAACTCAGAACCCAGCCTTCCCTCCATACCCCCTGACCCCTGTAGCCACAGGGGCCATATCTAACTTCCTTTTAAACATAGCTAATGAACTGGCCTCAACAGTTTGCTGTGGCAGAGAATTCCACAGATTCACCACTCTCTGTGTGAAGAAGTTTTTCCTAACCTCGGTCCTAAAAGGCTTCCCCTCTATCCTCAAACTGTGACCCCTCGTTCTAGACCTCCCCAACATCGGGAACAATCTTCCCGCATCTAGCCTGTCCAATCCCTTTAGGATCTTATACGTTTCAATCAGATCCCCCCTCAATCTTCTAAATTCCAACGAGTACAAGCCCAGTTCATCCAGTCTTTCTTCATATGAAAGACCTGCCATCCCAGGAATCAATCTGGTGAACCTTCTTTGTACTCCCTCTATGGCAAAGATGTCTTTCCTCAGATTAGGGGACCAAAACTGCACACAATACTCCAGGTGTGGTCTCACCAAGGCCTTGTACAACGGCAGTAGTACCTCCCTGCTCCTGTATTCGAATCCTCTCGCTATAAATGCCAGCATACCGTTCGCCTTTTTCACCGCCTGCTGTACCTGCATGCCCACTTTCAATGACTGGTGTATAATGACACCCAGGTCTCGTTGCACCTCCCCTTTTCCTAATCGGCCACCATTCAGATAATAATCTGTTTTCCTATTTTTGCCACCAAAGTGGATAACTTCACATTTATCCACATTAAATTGCATCTGCCATGAGTTTGCCCACTCACCCAACCTATCCAAGTCACCCTGCATCCTCTTAGCATCCTCCTCACTGCTAACACTGCCACCCAGCTTTGTGTCATCCGCAAACTTGGAGATGCTGCATTTAATTCCCTCATCCAAGTCATTAATATATATTGTAAACAACTGGGGTCCCAGCACTGAGCCTTGCGGTACCCCACTAGTCACCGCCTGCCATTCTGAAAAGGTCCCGTTTATTCCCACTCTTTGCTTCCTGTCTGCTAACCAATTCTCCACCCACACCAATACCTTACCCCCAATACCGTGTGCTTTAAGTTTGCACACTAATCTCCTGTGTGGGACCTTGTCAAAAGCCTTTTGAAAATCCAAATATACCACATCCACTGGTTCTCCCCTATCCACTCTACTAGTTACATCCTCAAAAAATTCTATGAGATTCGTCAGACATGATTTTCCTTTCACAAATCCATGCTGACTTTGTCCGATCATTTCACCGCTTTCCAAATGTGCTGTTATCACATCCTTGATAACTGACTCCAGCAGTTTCCCCACCACCGACGTTAGGCTAACCGGCCTATAATTCCCCGGTTTCTCTCTCCCTCCTTTTTTAAAAAGTGGGGTTACATTAGCCACCCTCCAATCCTCAGGAACTAGTCCAGAATCTAACGAGTTTTGAAAAATTATCACTAATGCATCCACTATTTCTGAATGGATCTGCACGTGGGCAGGGATCTGTGCAGTATGGGCTGCGACTGGGCAGGCCCAGAAAACTACCCATAATTCTCAGCTGGCTGCATTATGCCTGCACTTGGCTGTCCAAGTTTACAAGTTTTAGAAAGCTTGCTCACAGAAGGTTTCACATTAACTAGCGTTCATTGTTGAGAAACTCATGGAAGTTTAGAGAGCTGAGAGTGCATTAGGTTTAAACATAAGAAATACAGAAATGTCATGGAATTTTGAGTCCAAGTGTGATAAATTGATAATGAAAGGGTTCTCAGTGTTTATTGCCCAGACACATACTGACTAATCTCTCCCTGACAGAACTGTAAGACCATAGGATGTAGGAGCAGAATGAGGCCACTCAGCCCACCAAGTCTGCTCTGCCATTTCACCATGAGCATCCCTCTATCCTGAGGCTGTGGCCTCTGGTCCTAGACTCTTCCACTATTGAAACATCCTCTCCATATCCACCCTATCTGGGCCTTTCAATATTCAATAGGTTTCAACGTCATCCCACCTCATTCTTCTGAATTCCAGAGAGTATAGACACTGTCTGTCTGTCTGTCTAGGTACTATATCCGATGTGGACTTTGGTGACCATGGTTTTACATATAGATCTATCCTTCGTTTTTTGGATGACTTCCATTTCCTCGATGGGTAGCCACGTAGCTTTGCTTTTGATGTACATAAGCTGAGGTCTTCCTCTAGGTTTGCTCCCCTCAATCTTTCCAGAGAGTATGAGTTTTTCTAGTTCATCTTTCTGCATGATGTGTCCTAGGAATCTGAGTTGTCTTTCTCTTATTGTTGGTATGAGTGATCGAACTGTTTGGGCTCTGTATTGACACAGAGCCATCAAATATTCCTCATAAGTTAACCATTTTATTTCCGGATTCATTCTTATGGACTTCCTCTGGCCAGCTCATCTTTTCTCCGATTATGGGCCCAAAACTGCTCATAATACAAGTGTGACCTAACCAATGCTTGACAAATACTCAACATTACATCCTTGGTCTTATATTCCAGTTCTCTCAAAACTATTTCTCAAAATGAATAATGCATTTGCCTTCCTAACCGCCAATTCAACCTACAAGTTAACCTTTAGGGAATCCTGCACAAGGACTCCCAGGTCCCTTTGCACATCTAAGTTCTCGATTTTCTCTCTGTTTAGAAAAGAGCCTACACTTTTATTCCTTCTACCAAAGTGCACGACCATGCACTTCCATTCACTATATTCCAGTTACCATTTATTTGCCCATTCTCCCAATCTTTTTAAGTCCTTCTGCAGACTCCCTGCTTCCTACACATAGTCACAAAGCCATCAATTCCATCATCCAAATCATTGACATACAATGCGATTCGAAATGGTCCCAATACCGACCCCTGCGGAACACCTCTAATCACTGGCAGTAGATCAGAAAAGGCCCCTTTATTCCTACCCTGTACATGCTACCACTCAGTCAATACTCTACCCATGCTAGTATCTTTCCTATAATACTATGGGCTCTTATCTTGTTAATTAGCCTCACATGCAGCACTTTGTCACAGACCTTCTGAAAATCAAAGTAAACAACATCCATTGACTCCTGTTTGACTATACTGCCTGCCTGTTATTTCCTCAGAGAATTCCAACAGATTTGTTAGGCAAGACTTCCGCTCAGGGTAACCATGCTGACTCTGACCTATTTCATCTTGTGCCTCAAAGTTCCCTGAAACCTTATCCTTAATAATTTTCCCAACCACTGAAGTCAGGCTAACTGGCATATAATTTTTTTTGTTCTGCCTCCCTCTTTCTTAAAGAGTGGAGTGATATTCAGAATTTTTCAGTACTCCAAAACCATACCAGTATCCAGTGATTCTTGAAAGTTCATTACTAATGTCTCCACAGTTTCGTTAGCTATGTTGTACAGAACCATGGGGTATAGTCCATCTGTACCTGGTGACCTTTCTACCTTCAGACCTAACCAGACTCACTTCTGCCCTGGACACTCTCAAATTTCTGATATACTGCTAGGGTCTTCCACAGTAAAGTTGGCTACAAAATTCTCATTACATTTGTCTGCTGTTTTCTGTTCCCTATTAGTACCTCTACAGTATCATTTTCCAGCAGTCCAGTATCCACTCTAGTCTCTTTCTTACTCTTTATATATCTGAAAATACTTTTGGTATCCTTGTTTATATTATTGGCTAGCTTACCTTCATATTTCAACTTTTTTTCTCCTTATGGCTTTTTAGCTGCTTTCTGTTGGTTTTTAAATGCTTCCCAAACCTCTAACTTCCTACTACTTTTTGCTATCTTGTATGCCCTGTCTTTGGCTTTTATACTGCTTTTGACTGCCCTTATCAGTCATGGTTGCCTCATCCTCCCTCTAGAATACTTCTTCATCTTTGGGATGTACCTATTGTGCACCTTCCAAACTGAACCCAGAAAATCCCGCCATTACTGTTCTGTCTTTATTCCTGATAGTGTTCCCTTCAAATTAATATTGGCCAGCTCCTCTCCCAAGCCCTCTGTAATTCCCTGTACTGCACTGTAATTCGGATACATCTGACTTTATCTTCTCCCTCTCAACCTGTGGGGTGAATTCTATCATATTAAGGTCATTGACTCCTGAGGGTTCTTTTGCCTTAGGCTCCACAATTAAATCTGGGTCAGTACGCAACAGCCAATCCAGAATTGCCTCTTGCCAAGTGGGCTCAACCATAAGCTGCTCTACAAAGCCATCTTGTCAGCATTCTACAAGCTCCCTCTCTTGGAAACCAGCAGCAACTCCATTTTCCTAGTCTATCTGCATATTAGAATCTCCCATGACTATCATAACATTGCTCTTTTTAACAACACAGATGAAATACTGAAGGAACTCAGCTGGTCAGGCAGCATTGGTGGAAATGAATAAACAGTTGATTCTTCAGTCTGAGACCCTTCTTCAGAACTGAAAAGGAAGGGGAAAATATCAGAACAAAAAACTGGTGATGTGGATGTGAGTCAAACTAGAAGGTGATAGGTGAAGCCAAGTGTCTGAGTAAGGTAAAGGGCGGGAGAAGGAATCTGAGAGGAGCCAAATGTAGACCATGGGAGAAAGGGAGAAAGGAGAAGTACCAATGGGAAATGATAGGCAGGTGAGGAGAAGAGTTAAGAAGCCAGAATGGAAAACAGAAGAATGGAACGGGGAAGTGGAATGGGAAAAGAATTTCTGAAAGGAGAAATCAATAATCATGCCATCAGGTTGGAGACTACCCAGAATGAATATGAGAGGAGCCTAAGCATGGCAGAGGGGAAGGTGATGGACTGACATGTTGGAACAGGAAAGGGGATAGGAATTAAAATGGTTCACCACTGGGAAATCCTGCTTTAGGTTCATGGAGCTTGCCAAAGAGGTTTCTCAGTTTACCTCAGGTCTCACCAATATAGAGGAGGCCTTTTCAGAAGCTTTTTCTATCTCCCATTGTAACTTATATCCCACATCCAGGATACTGTTCAGAGGCCTGTATATAACACCTATACAACACCTATTACTTTTGCAGTTTCTTAAATCAACCCACATAGATTCTACATCTCCCAATCTTATGTCACCTCTTTTTGCAGATTTGATTTTATTTTTAACCAACAGAGCCACCACAGACCCCCTGTCTGTCTTTTTGATACAATGTGTATCCTTAGATGTTAAGCTCTCAGCTATGATTTTGTTAAAGCCACAACTCAGTGATGTCCACATCGTTATTCCATCAATTTGTAAATGCACTACAATATCATCCACCTTATTCTGCATACTGCATGCATTCAAATATTACACCTGTCCTGTATTCCTCACCCTTTTCTATTTTGCCTCCATGTTACTCATCAACACTCCTACTAACTTCAATTCTACCCTATCATCTGTCTGTCCTGCTTCACAGCATCAATACCTACTGCTTCTAATTGTATGGCAACTGCCCCATCCTCAGTCCATCATTCCAGTTCCTATCCCCTGCCGAATTAGATAAACCCTCCCCAACAGTTCTTGCAAACCTGACCGAATGGTCCTGAGAATATCCAGCTCTAGCTCTATTTTATTAACCTTGTCAGTCAGGAGCTGAAGTTGGAAGTACTTCCTGCAGATGTAGAAATCAGGAGACCATTGGGTACCCCGTAATCTCACATCCTACAGAAAGAGCTATCCACTGGCTTAACTACCATCCTGCCTACAATTGTTATACTCTGACTCCAATTTCTTAAGCTTAAATTCTGCAATCAACCCAATGACTCCAAAAGATTAGTACCATAAGACAAAGGAGAAGAAGTCGGCCATTCGGCCCATCGAGTCTGCTCAGCCATTTCATCATGAGCTGATCCATTCTCCCATTTAGTCCCACTCCTCCGCCTTCTCACCATAACCTTTGATGCCCTGGCTACACAGATACCTATCAATCTCTGCCTTAAATACACCCAGTGCCTTGGCCTCCACTCCTGCCCATGGCAACAAATTCCATAGATTCACCACCCTCTGGCTAAAAAAATTTCTTCGTTCTGAATGGGTGCCCTTCAATCCTTAAGTCATGCCCTCTCATACTAGACTCCCCCATCATGGGAAACAACTTTGCCACATCCACTCTGTCCATGTCTTTCAACATTCGAAACGTTTCTATGAGGTCTCCCCTCATTCTTCTAAACTCCAAGGAATACAGTCCAAGAGCAGACAAACGTTCCTCATATGTTAACCCTCTCATTCCCAGAATTATTCTAGTGAATCTTCTCTGTACCCTCTCCAACGTCAGCACATCCTTTCTTAAAAAAGGAGACCAAAACTGCCCACAGTACTCCAAGTGAGGTCTCACCAGCGCCTTATAGAGCCTCAACATCACATCCCTGTTCCTATACTCTATTCCTCTAGAAATGAATGCCAACATTGCATTCGCCTTCTTCATTACCGACTTAACCTGGAGGTTAACCTTAAGGGTATCCTGTACGAGGACTCCCAAGTCAAATTGCATCTCAGAACTTTGAATTCTTTCCCCATTTAGATAATAGTCTGCCAGTTTATTTCTTCTGCTAAAGTGCATAACCATACACTTTCCAACATCTTACTTCATTTGCCACTTCTTTGCCCATTCTTCCAATCTATCCAAGTCTCTCTGCAGACTCTCCGTTTCCTCAGCACTACCGGCCCCTCCAACTATCTTCGTATCGTCAGCAAACCTGGCCACAAAGCCATCTATTCCATAATCCAAATCGTTGATGTACAATGTAAAAAGAAGCGGCCCCAACACGAACCCTTGTGGAAAACCACTGGTAACCGGCAGCCAACCAGAATAGGATCCCTTTATTCCCACTCTCTGTTTCCTGCCAATCAGCCAATGCTCTATCCACGTATGTAACTTTCCCGTAATTCCATGGGCTCTTATCTTGTTAAGTAGCCTCATGTGTGGCACCTTGTCAAAGGCCTTCTGAAAATCCAAATATACAACATCCACTGCATCTCCCTTGTCTAGCCTACTGGTAATTTCCTCAAAAAATTATAATAGGTTTGTCAGGCAGGATTTTCCTTTAAGGAATCCATGCTGAGTTCTGCCTATCTTGTCATATTCCAGGTACTCTGTAACCTCATCCTTGACAATCGACTCCAATAACTTCCCAACCACTGACGTCAAGCTAACAGGTCTATAATTTTGTTTTTGCTTCCTTGCCCCCTTCTTAAATAGCGGAGTGACATTTGCAATTTTCCAGTCCTCCGGAACCATGCCAGAATCTATCGACTTTTGAAAGATCATCGCTAATGCCTCTGCAATCTCCACAGCTACTTTCTTCAGAACACATGGGTGCATTCCATCTGGTCCGGGAGATTTATCTACTTTTAGACTATTCAGCTTCCTGAGTACTTTCTCTGTCCTAATTGTGACTGAGCACACTTCTCTTCCCTGCCACCCTTGAGTGTCCGGTATACTGCTGTCTTCCTCAGTGAAGGCTGATGCAAAATACTCGTTCAGTTCCTCTGCCATCTCCTTATCTCCCATTACAATTTCTCCAGTATCATTTTCTATCAGTCCTATATCTACTCTCACCTGTCTTTTACTCTTTATATACCTGAAAGAGCTTTTAGTATCCTCTTTGATATTATTTGCTAGCTTCCTTTCATAGTTAATCTTTTCCCTCTTAATGACCTTCTTAGTTTCCTTTTGTAAGGTTTTAAAAACTTCCCAGTCCTCTGTCTTCCCACTAATCTTTGCTTCCTTGTATGCCCTCTCTTTTGCTTTAACTTTGGCTTTGACTTCTCTTGTCAACCACAGTTGCATCCTTTTTCCATTCGAAAATTTCTTCTTTTTTGGAATATATCTGTCTTGCACCTTCCTCACTTCTCACATAAACTATAGCCACTGCTGGTCTGCCGTCCTTTCTGCTAGTGTCCCTTTCCAGTCAACTTTGGCTAGTTCCTCTCTCATGCCACTGTAATTTCCTTTACTCCACTGAAATACCGACACAACAGATTTCGGCTTCTCTTTTTCAAATTTCACAGTGAACTCAATCATGTTATGATCACTGCCTCCTAAGGGTTCCTTCACCTCAATCTCTCTAATCACCTCCGGTTCATTACACAATACCCAGTCCAGTAGAGCTGATCCCCTAGACAACAAGCTGTTCTAAAAAGCCATCTCGCAAACATTCTACAAATTCTCTCTCTTGAGATCCAGTGCCGACCTGATTTTCCCAATCCACTCGCATGTTAAAATCCCCCACAATTATCATAACACTGCCCTTCTGACAAGCCTTTTCTATCTCCTGTTGTATTTTGTAGTCCACATCCCTGCAGCTGTTTGGAGGCCTATAATTAACCGCCATCAGGTTCCTTTTATCCCTGCGATTTCTTAGCTCAACCCATAAAGATTCTGCACCTTACGATCCTATATCACCCTTTCTAATAATTTAATACCATTTCTTACCAATAAAGCCACGCCTCCCCCTCTGCCTACCTTCCTATCCTTCCGATACACCGTGTATCCTTGGACGTTCAGCTCCCAGAGACATGCATCCTTTAGCCAGGTCTCAGTGATGGCCACAATATCATACCTGCCAATCTGTAGCTGAACCACAAGATCATCCACCTTATTCCTTATGCTGCGTGCACTTAAGTATAACACCTTAAGACCAGTATTTGGTACTTTTTGCTTTGATTTCACTGCAACTTTATTGCACTGCAACTCATCCCAATGGCTACAAATTTGCCCCATCACCTGCCTGTCTTTCCTGACATCTTTACTGCTCACTATCTTGGATTTATTTCTGTTTTCCCCTTCCTCTGCTCTGTCATTCCGGTTCCCATCCCCCTGCCGAATTAGTTTAAACCCTCCCTAACAGCCCAGAAGAGATCCCAATTATCCAAGAATCTGAAGCCCTGCCCCCTGCACCAGCCTCTCAGCCACGCATTCATCTGCCTGATCCTACTATTCTTGCCCTTGCTAGCACGTGACACAGGTAACAGTCCTGAGATTACTACCCTGGAGGTCCTGCTTCTCATCTTCCTTCCTAACTCCTGGAAATCTCTCTTCAGCACCTCCTCTTTTGTCCTATCTATGTCATTGGTACCAACATGTACCAAGACAACTGGCTGCTCACACTCCTCCTTCAGAATATTCAGGACCCGATCCGAGACATCTTGTACCCTGGCACCTAGGAGGCAACACACCATGCGGTTATCTCTATCAGGCTCACAGAAACTCTTATCCATTTCCCTGACTATGGAATCCCCTATGACTACTGCATTCCTCTTCTCCCTCCTTCTCTCCTGCACAACAGCGCCAGGCTCAGTGCCAGAGACCCGGTCACCGTGGGCATCCCATGTCAGGTCATCCCCCTCAACAGCATCCAGAACAAGATATTTTTTGCCGAGGGGGACAGCCACAGCTGTGCTTTCTCCACTATCTGGGCATTTTCCTTCCCTCTCTTGACAGTGACCCAGTTTTCTGACTCCTGTAACCTAGGGATGACTACCTCCCTGTAGCTCCTGTCTATCACCTCTTCACTTTCCCTGATAAGCAGTAGGTCATCAAGCTGCACAGATGTGGCCATCAGGGAGGCTGGAGGTCTCCCAGGATTCCCACATCTGATACCCTGAACAAAGCACTAACCCTGCAGGCATGCTATCTAATTCTACAGGAATGAAACAGGAAAAATAAGTCTACTCACCCACTTACCTCGCCAAACAAATGAACTTTTTAAACCGTTAGCTCGTACTGTTAGCTGTGAGAGCCCTGCTGTTCCTGTCTGTCCGGGCCGATTCGCGAAAGTGGGGGGGAGAGAAAAAGAGTTGGTGCTTCGCTCTCGCCTCTTCCCGTTTACCGCCAAAGCCCATTGAAGCCAAAGCCCTACACTCTGCTACCGCTCACTCCGCTGCCCGCTGTATAGGGTGGTCTCCTTTTTAAACTCTCCCCGCTGTCCTGTTGACGTCACGCGCCTGCGCAGTCTCGTCCTTCTTGCACTCGAGGAAGTTTTTTAAAAAACTGCCTTCCTTCAGAATTCAGCTCCCACGACGCTCTGTAGTCCCGATCCAAAAGACCTAAAGCACCTTTAAACTACACCCTTTCTCGCCAAAGCCTGACCAGTTTATATGCTTGCTTAGCCTGCAAGGTCCAGATCTCTAGAATGATTATAAATGAAGAGTCACGTGATAGTGTTACCTTCCTCAGGGATGAATAGCAGAATTACAAACTGGTTATTATCTAAAAGTTTTTTCTTTATATTCCAGGAGAAGGCATTGACAATTTCTGGAATGTCCTCCTTGAGGGAAAAAACTGTGTGGATGATATTCCAGCAAATCGTTTCGATACAAAGTTCTGGCATGACACTGATGACAACAAAGCAGGAAAAATGATCACAAAACAAGCAAGTTTAATCGAAGGGTAATGAAGTATAAAGCATTTCATAAAATGTCAAACTGAATGATCGAAGTATTAATAATTATAGATCAATTTAGAGTAATAGATAATCTTGAGGTCTATTTGAATTCATAAATAAATCACCATCACAGTGCTATTTAAAGATTTAAAAGTGAATCAGAGGTGAAAGTCATCAGTACCAGCTACAGGTAAGAAAGTGGATGACACAATTGGTTAAGCTTGGTTACATCAGCACAGTTAGAGAATCAACAGTATTGGAAACAAATTTAAGTTATTTTCAGCCTGACTATAAATGACACTAAAATCAAATACCTCTGATCTGGCATTTGCCTTCAAATTATGCCAGCCTTAGTTTATTGCTTCTCATTGATCAAACTTCTAAAAGAATGCATGACTTTACACTTCTCTATTAAAATAATTTTCAAGCAGATTAATTATTGTTGAATGAAAGTGACACTTTTCTAGAATATCCACATTAGCACAAGAAAGAGAATTACTGTGGAAAATTACTTTTTAAGTGAACTGAATGATTTTGTTTTGTTTAGAAATCGTCCGATGCATTTACAGTATGTCAGCAAGTGAGCACCTCAGAATATCACTGGCCTGCAGTTAACACGGACTTTTTATTTACCTAATAGGTTTAATGAATTTGATCACAAGCTCTTTAACATAAGTCAAACAGAGGCCAATAGTATGGACCCACAACAGAAACTTCTGTTGGAGTGCACATACAAAGTGTTTGAGAATGCAGGGATGCCCATGGAAAACATCAGTGGGAGTAAAACAGGTGTTTTCATTGGTGAGTAGACATTGTCAGACCATGTGAATGAGCATAAGATGTTTCCACTCTCAAACTTGTTTTGTCATTTGTATATCAGCTACAGTAAGAATAGACTGTATTTAAAAAACAATAAGTGCAAAAAGTGAGCAAAAACAGCGAAGTAGTGTTCATGGTTCATGGACCTCTCTAAGGTCACCCCTTTGCAGCAGGGAAAGTCATCTCTACCAACTCAAGCTCTCCAATTTGAGGCAACGTTCCTGTGAATTCTTTTCACAGTCACTCAAGATGAATCATATCCTTCCTATAGTGCGGTGACCAGATTGCACACTGGTGTAACCTGACCAATGTTTACAGCAACTGTAACATGATGTCCCAACTCCTCTCCTCAGTGCTACAGCTGGGGAAGCTTTTGTCATCACCTGTCTACCCATGTTGCCAGTATTAAGGGACAACGTACTTGTACCATAGGGTCTCTCCGTCAATAGGACTTTCCAGGATCCTGCCGTTCCCAGTGCATATTCTGGCCTGGTTTAACTTCCCAAACTGCATCACTTTGCACTTATCTGTTTCAATTCCATCATCATTCTATTGACCATTTTCTCAGCTGGTCTATAAACTGTTGTAATCTCAGATAATATGCCAGCAATCTTGGTGTCATGTACAATCAAACTGATCATGCCACTTGCATAAATTGCTGAATGATGAGCAAGGAAGGACTACACTCTGATATCTGTGGCACAGCACTGATGCAGGTCTCTGATCTGGAAAACGATTCTCCACTGCCATCCTCTGCCTGTACTACCAAACAAATTCTGTGTCCAATGTGCTGCTCTCCTGGTCCATGCAGAACCTCTGTCAAAGACTTTGTTAAACTCCATGAAGACAGCATCCATTGCCCTGCCCTCATCAATCCTCTTAGATACCTCCACAAAATTTTGGTTACAGAAATGCTATGTGGTAATCAGTATGATTTATTATTGCATTAAGTGGGTATTTACATTGGTGAAGATGGAGCCTAACTATGTCTGGAAGGTTTAGTTTGTATACATCATGGATTTGAATGTGAAATGTTTAGATTTTATGTATCTTTTGGAGAACAGCTGCTTTATTTACATATCTAACTGTGTGCATGCAGTCACAGGAAATTGTTGTGTTAATTACACATTAAAACTGTGAACCCCACTAATGTTTCAACAGTAAAACTTACTTAATAAAGTATAAATGTTTGAGAGTGAATGATGGTAGATAGGAATTATAAATTTTAATATAAGTGACTTAAAGTGAAGTTGTCAGGGATAACCTGTGTTATCACAAGTTAATAATAATGTGTTGGGCATGTGGCCAAGTGGTTAAGGTGTCCGTGTAGTGATCTGAAGGTCGCTAGTTCGAGCCTCAGTTGTGGCAGCGTGTTTGTGCCCTTGAGCAAGGCACTTAATCACACATTGCTCCAGTCTGTGCGAGGAGTGGCGCCCCACACAGACTTCCAATCTGTGCCTTGTAAGGCATGAAAATGCCTGACGCAGGCCTCTCATGGTCTGACTTGACATTCCCTCCGTATCAGGGATAAAGACAAATGGAAGTAGAGCTGGAAGAGAAAGGATTCTAGAAGTAACTTTATTAGTGATTACCAATGAGTATTGGAATTTCTACACAGTGTGATACATTGCATAACCTCTGCAAACGCATATACAATTGTCATTTGACATTTCATCATTGCCTTCTCTTTAGGACTCATGAATCGTGATTTTGAGGGGATTTCAAATAGTGTCGCCAACAAAATCACCCATTATAATGGGACAGGGTCAGCAATGAGTATTGCGGCAAATAGGATTTCTTTTGCTTTCAACCTTACTGGACCATCACTGGCTATTGATACAGCATGTTCTTCATCGCTTGTTGCTTTGCATTATGCTGCTCAGGCTATCAAGCAAGGTACAAGGATTTTTTTTATTCAGTTACTTTTACTCTTGTTACTATAATGCATGAAATAAATTTCATTGTTCATACTGTAGCTTCACTGACCTCCATCTGAAGAAAGTTGAATGGAGTCTTACGAAACTGCTTCAGTCAATTGTCTCCAGGCCATTGTCTCCCACACCATCAGCAAGCTTATTAGCTCTGGGAATCTCCCATCTATTGCCACAAACCTCAAGTCGCTTTGCACCTTAGCTTTTTGTATTTTCTCTCCATTTAGAGATGGAAAGGGACTTGGGAGTCCCTGAAGGTTAATTTGCAGATTGAGTCTGTGGTGAGGAAGGCAAATGCAATGTTAGCATTCATTTCAAGAGGACTAGGATATAAATGCATGGATGTAATGTTGACCTTTATAAAGCACTGGTGGGGCCTTACTTAGAGTATTGTGAGCAGGTCTGGGCCCCATATCTTAGAAAGGATATGCTGTAACTGGGGAGGGTTCAAAGGAGATTCGCAAAAAAGATTCCAGGATGGCTTGTCATATGAAGAGTGCTTGATGTCTCTGGGCTTGTATTCACTAGAATTCAGAAGAATGAGGGTTGACCTCATTGGAACCTATTGAATGGTGTAAGGTCCTGATTGAATGGACATGGAGAGGGTATTTCCTATGTTGGGAGAGTCGCTAATGCATGAACTAAATTTGATTGTTCAAACTGTAGCTTCACTTAGTTCCATCTGAAGAAAGTTGAATGGAGTCTTATGAAACTGCTTCAGTCAATTGACACCTCACGTTTAGATACTCCTGTTATAATTCCTGGCCTGCTTTTCTACACTGCTAATTATTCACTATTAGTAACTTAGCAAGGAAATGGTGGGAAAGGAGCAACACCACATGGATCCTTTTTTCTAAGAATGAGATACTTCAGAGGAATATGTTGTACTCTGAAATATAATTAGTTAGCTTAGCAAATCTCTGATCTTTAGTTGTAATTTAATGCCACACAAGAAAGTAACAAAACTGAGCCACAACATTCTATCTTCCTTCCAGCTACATCTAGAGCTTAGAACATAGAACAGTACAGCATAGCACAGCACAGGAACAGGCCCTACAATAGTGTGTCAAACCAGCGAAAATGTAAATCAAAACCCCCCCAAAAATTAATATCTCCTACCTCAACAATGCCCATATCCCTCAATCTTTCTCATTTACACATGCCTGTCTAAAACATCTGCTAAAAGCCTCGAATGTATTTGCCTCTGCAGCTGTACCAGGCAGTGCATTCAGGCATCCACTGCTCTCTGAGTAAAAACCTTGCCACACACATCCCCATTCAGCCTACCCCTTCTCACCTTCAGTGCAAGCCATCTGACATTAGACACGTCAATACCAGGAAACACATACTCCCTGTCTACTATATCTATGCTTCTCATAATCTTATAAAACCTCACCCTCTGGCACTCCAGAGCAAACAACCAGGCAGCATCCCAGTTAACCTCTTCTGCAACCCCTCCAAAGCTTCAACATCCTTCCTACAGTCAACCAGAACTGTACGCAATACACCAGATGTGGATTAATGAGAGTTATACTTGCAACATAACCTCTTGGCTTTTGAACTCAATGTCTCAACTGATAAAAGCAAGCATTCCATTAGTCTTCTTGACCCACCCTGTCCACCTGTGTTGCCACTTTCAAGGAGGTATGAACTTGGATCCCATGATCTCTCTGCTCAGCAACACTGTTAAGGGTCTGAACTGTTTCAACAATTTTTTTTGTATCACGAATTATTTTATTCAAACCTTTCCTTGTACATTTGTATTCACATAGACTCTGATTCCCACTTGTGTCCCTCAGGTGATTGTGAGATGGCAGTTTGCGGGGGTGTGAGCTGTATTATTGAGCCAAGAGTCAATGTAGCACTCAGCAAAGCAAAAATGATATCTCCAGATGGAATGAGCAAACCATTTTCCAACAAAGCCAATGGATACGGAAGAGGCGAAGGTTGTGGCATTTTGCTGTTAAAGCCTCTAGCAAAGGTAACACATTTTATCAGATTCTTTTTATGTCGACAAAGTGTATTTAAATATTGGTGCTTATTGGAAAACCATTCTTTTAATATTAACATACTCATTAACCCTACCAACAGGCTCAGAAGGACCACGACCATATTTGGGGTGTAATAGTCCGTAGTGCAATCAATCAGGATGGCAGAACAGTCACACCTATCACCAGACCCTCCCAAAAGCAGCAAGAAGAATTACTGAGGAGCATTTACCCCAGAAGTGTTGACCCTTCACAGATTCAGTACATGGAGGCTCATGGAACCGGAACACCAGCTGGTGATCCGACTGAAGCAGCCAGCATATCAAGTGTGATTGCACAATCCAGACATACAGATTTTCCTCCACTTACAATGGGGTCAGTCAAAGGAAACATTGGTCACACTGAATCAGCTGCAGGAGCTGCAGGTTTAATTAAAGTTCTCCTCATGATGCATCATGGAAAAATTGTACCATCACTCCACTACTCCAAGGAGAATTCCAGCATCAATGCAAAAGCTTTGAACCTACAGATTCCAACCACTGTGATGAACTGGGAAGGAAATGGGGAGAAAGGGAAGATGGCAGGGATCAACTCATTTGGATTTGGAGGGACAAATGCTCATGTAGTTGTCAGGCATTTCGAGCAAGATTCTGGTCAAAACTCTGTACAAAAACCACTTGAAATATTTGTGCTTTCCGCTGTCTCCCAGAATTCAGTTAGAATGATGATAAAGGATACAAGTAACCAAATAAGGGAAAGTGAAGACATAATTCTTCACAACCTGGCGTACACATCTGCATGTAGGAGAAGCCATAAGAATTACAGATACAGGAAAGCATTTATTGCTCCTTCCCTTGACCATCTCCAACAGCAGCTTAGATCAGCTGTAGATAGTGAAGTGGCTCAGACCAAAGCTGATGTTAAATTGATATTTGTGTTTTGTGGCAATGGTGTTTTATATCAAGGTATGTGCAAACAACTTCTACAAATAGAACCAAGGTTCAGGGCACAGATCAATGAGATAGACAGGATAATCCAACAATACACAGACATCGACTTAATGGAGTTAATAGAGAATGACTGCGATGACTTCACAAAACCAGACATAGCACAGCCGATACTTTTTGGCATCCAAGTTGCTATAGTGACTCTTCTGAAGTTTTGGGGAATTGAGCCTGACATTATCATTGGACACTCAGTTGGAGAAGTAGCTGCAGTATATTGTGCTGGAATACTTTCATTACAAGATGCTGTAAAGGTGCTTTACCACAGAAGTGCTTTACAATCAACAGTAACAGGAGGGAAAATGTTGGTGGTTAGTAATTTGCCTGTGAAGAAAGTGTCAGATAAGCTTGATTCTTATTCAGGAAGACTCTGCATTGCTGCATTCAATAGTCCCTCATCATGCACAGTGTCAGGAGATGCCGATGCAATAGACAGATTGTATACAGATTTGCACAGTTCATTTGGTGACAAAAATGTATTCCTTCACCTTCTGGATGTCCCTGCAGCATATCACAGTCATTTGATGGAACCAATTTTAAACCAAGTGGAAGAGAGTATCACCAATTTACAGAAACATGAAACGAAAGTTAAAGTAATTTCTACTGTTACTGGAAAGTTGGTTGCAGGAAATGACTGTGTGACAGGAAAGTATTGGTCCAGAAATATAGAAAAACCTGTTCTTTTTGAACAAGCCATTAGAGCTGCTGTTGCAGAGGTAAATGATGCTGTGTTTATCGAAATAGGACCTAGAAGGGCCTTACAAAGATACATTAAAGAAATTGTAGGAAATGGGGCTCAGGTTTTCCCTGCACTGCAGCCACAAAGAGATTATGAAACCCTGCTTTCAGTTTTGTCAGGGCTTTTCCAAATGGGATACAATCCTAATTGGCAAAATATCTTTGAGGAATGTGAGATAGTTCCAACATTGTATCCATGTTATAAGTTTGATCGTACTAAGCTTAGCATTGATTTTGAAGATTTCAGGCATGGTGACAAAAATGTGTCATCTATAACTCATCCTCTTCTCAGTAGTTCAAGCAGAGATGGCAAGGAGTACAGCTACAACCTCACACTAACAAAAGCACCGTACCTGTTGGAGCACAAAAACAATGGAGTGCCAATATTACCTGGCTCCATGCACGTTGAGCTTGCATTAGCATCGACCTTGGAAAGTATTAAGCCAAAGATACCCCTCAGGTTGTGCCAATTGAGTATTTCTTTCTTGAAACCCTATATTGTGCAACCAAACTCAACAGAGCTCAAAGTCCAACTTAACAGGAAAGACAAAGTGACTGAATTTACTGTTATGGCATCAGCTGTTTCTTACGCAAAAGGAGAAGTTCAACAAAACATGGAGTACATGGTTGAAGAAAATATTCTTTCAGTTGACCACATTTTGCAAAGAGACAATGTTAGAATAAGGGCAGAAAATATCTATGATAATATCTCGAATTTAGGCTTCCAATATAGTTCAGTCTTCAGAAACCTTGGAGATGTGTTCTGCTCAGATGAACTACAGGAAGCTATAACATATGTTACGGTACCAGATGAACTTGTTCCACAGATGCACGAGTTATGCATTCATCCAGTTATTTTAGATTACTACATGCAAATGGCTGCTATTCTGGCAATGAAAATGTCAAACCTGAGAGCAGGGTTCCCAACTTCCATTGGCAGTTTGGTAGTATGTCAACCAATGCAACAGGAAATGATAATATACATGAGAACCTGTAAAAGTGCTGCAGAATTTTTTGAAGTTTCTGGGGCATTTACAGATAGAAAGGGCACAGTAATTGCTGAATTAAAAAATGTCAGAATTACGTTCCTTGGGCAAGGCAATTCCACCGTTTTTAATAACATGTCCTATGAAAATATTTGGGAGGAAACTGATTACCTTGCTAAAGAAGTAGATAGTCGTTCTACACCCAAATCATTAGTATTTGCCGATAACATTGGGATTGCTAAAGGTCTGCAAAAGCACTTGCATAGGCAATCCTTTTATATACCTTACCAGGATCCAGAGACCTTGATGGATAGAGAAGTCACACACATTTTGCGACAGTACAATGTGACTGATTTGAACAGTTTTGACGAAGTGTTGTTCTTGTGGGGCATGAAAAACATAACTAACCGGAACAGCAAAGAAGTAGTGGACCATGTCAGCAGCTGCTGTGAGGTTTATCGGCAAATCCTTCAACTGGTCCAAGGGGAAAAATCCTCGAAGTCTGTGAGAACAATCACCTACAGGACATCTGAAAATGCAGTGGATCAAATCACTGCAGGTTTTGCCTTATGGGGCATGACCAGATCATGCCTTGTCGAACTTCAGGAGATTGCTTTTCAGCTGATAGACATATGCTCTACTAATGAGGCAGATATTGCAGTATTAGCTAACGTAATCAGCCTGCCTCATACTTACCCTGAAGTAATGATTCGACTGGGAAAGGTACATGTTTCATATATCAAACGAGCAGCTACTATAAATTCCAACAATATTTTCAGCGTTGTACCTTATTCTGGTTATGAAAATGTAGTTTTCCAGACAATGAATCCTTACAAAGTTGTAGATTTTCACGCAAAGCCACAAGAATGGAAAATGATTGAGCCTGTAAAACAAACAGCTTATGTTAAAATTGATGCAATGTGCATTCATTCTTCAGATTATTTTCCAGTCAGTGTCTCTGCTATGAACTTTGGACAGACATTGTACTGGAACACAACTGCAACTAAAGGACATGAGTTAATTGCTCTGGACTTCAGTGGTACAGTCACAGCAGTCAGCAAAGATGTAAAGTCCTGCAAAGTAGGAGATCATGTTGTTATATGCTACCCTGTTGCTGCATTTTCAACAGTAAGTGTTCCTGCAACCGTTTGTTTCCAAAGCAGCAAAATTCCATTCCTGAAGCAGACACCCTGTGTCTCATACTTCATACTTGCCTGGGAAATATTCCATAACATCTTACCTCCTCTTAAGCACCACAGATGCTTGTCAATTCTCTCCTCCAGCCCAGAATCTTGTCTCACTAAGGTGCTGTCTCTGACAGCTGAGTCATTGGGCTGGAAAGTACAGGTTCAAACAGAACCTGGTGACTTTTCACAAGCATATCCTCATTCCGATGCTTTGCTTTTCCTGCCACCTGTTAACGCAGCTCTGGTCACAAGGGTTGTTAGCAACTCTTCCGCTGGGTATGTTGTTGTTCTCTTTGACAACAACCAGGCATTTGAAGCTTGTGAGAACATTCTTGGTTATGAAAAGGAAAATGTTCAAATTCATTTCTTGAAGGTAACTAACATACTGAAAAAGTGTTATCTGAAAAAATCTGCTGATGATGTTTATAAGTGGATGAGATCGTTGCGGTTACAGAGCAAACAGCTTGATTTTCCAACGATTAGTTTTCACTCAGTGACCTGTGATGTAGGTGAATTTGGGGAAGACTCCTACTTCACCTGCAAAGCTGTCTCAGTTGTGGATCTGAATACAAATACATTAAATGATGAGATTTCAGAGATACCTGTGTACCACAGTCACAAACAACTTTTTCATAGAGATGCAGCATATATCGTGACAGGGGGGCTTTCGGGGCTTGGCTTTGAGACAGTAAGTTTTATTGCTAAACATGGGGGAGGATATGTCATTATCTTGTCACGAAGCATTCCAACTACTGAGAAGCAAGAAGAATTTAAAGAACTCTGGAAACAATTTGGGACAACTGTGCTTAGCATTACCTGTGATATCTCAAACTTGTCAAATGTTGAGTTAGCCATCAGTCGTTTCCTTCATTCCTTCCCAAAGATCCCAATTAAAGGAGTGTTTCACAGTGCTGTTGTCTTACACGATGCCCTCATGCAAGCTCTAAATAAATCATTGTTCGATAAAGTTTTGGGTCCAAAGATTGCAGGAGTACTGAATCTTCACAGTACAACAAAATCCTTTCCACTGGATTACTTTGTCTGCTACTCATCAGTTGCATCATTCATTGGGAATTCTGCCCAGGCAAACTATTCTGCAGCAAACTCTTTTCTTGACATTTTTGTGCATTACAGGAGAACTCAGGGACTAGTAGGGCAGTCTATCAACTGGGGTGCACTGAACCTTGGCCTATTACTCAATAAGGATAGCATCCAAAGATTTCTGGAATCAAAGGGGATAATGATTTTGGAAATTTCAGAAATTAACCAATGCCTTGAACAGTCTCTCGTACAAAACAATCCACAGCTTGCTATCTGTAAATTTAACTTCTCCAGTTTGAATGCTAATGTTTCTCAAAATCCAGCAATCAAAGCACGATTTTATTCCCTTATGAAGGATGAAATCAGTAAATCACAAATCAATCCAATGGCAGAATTACCCAATAATTCACAAAAGACCCCTGAGGAGTATGTAATTGAATTGTTGAGTGAAGTCAGCAATGCTGATCCTACAGAGTTCACAAAAGAAACTTACCTTTCCAGCTTTGGTCTTGATTCCATGCTGAGTATGACAGTGCAAAATCGTATCTATCAGGAAAAAAATATCAATTTGCCATTAGTGACATTTCTTGATCCAAATACAACAGTAGGTACTGTCGTGACTGTGCTTGAAGAGCACAGTTCTAGTTAGTCTCAGTGTGAAGAAACAAATCTGATATGCACAAACCTTAAAGTGTTTACCTGATGTATTAAAACAATTATAAATGTTTGCACAGATGATCGAGGTAATATATTTCCAGTTGAGCCTAAAATAATATCTTTTTCTATGTCTTCTATGATCCCTAAATAAAGTTTATGTGCTTCTAATGTTACAACAGCTTTGTGATTCTGAATAATTTAATTTATTTGATGGTGAAAAATAAATATATTCTTCTTGATTAACTTTTGACATTGTCAATTCTTGTGGCATCCATTTTACAAAACAAATTGCACTTTAAGAGCCAGGTAAGCTATTTTGAATATTAGATATTGAAATGTAAGTCAAGAATGTTAGTTCTCTAGCACTGATTGCTTTCAGAGATATTTTAAAATCATGCAGCGCTAGTTTGAATTATAAATAGGTTTCTTGTACATGTAGTTTGCAAGGTAGTCACAATTTACATTCCCGTGGCTCCAATGTGGCCTCCTCTACATTGGTGAAATCCAAAGTTGATTAGGCAACCACTTCATCAAGTACGTTCGCTCTGTCCACACTAGGGAGGATTTCCTGGTGGCCCAACATTTTAATTCCACTGCCCATTTCCATTCCATTATGTCAGTCCATGGCAACCTTTACTGCCATATGAGGTTGGAGGAACAACATTATCCAGCTTCTCATTCAACTGTAACACACATAAAAATTGCTGGTGGAACGCAGCAGGCCAGGCAGCATCGATAGGAGGAGGTACAGTTGACGTTTCGGGCCGAGACCCTTCGTCAGGACTAACTGAAAGAAGAGATAGTAAGGGATTTGAAAGTGGGAGGGGGAGGGAGAGATCCGAAATGATAGGAGAAGATGAGGGGGAGGGATGGAGCTAAGAGCTGGAAAGTTGATTGGTAAAAGGGATATGAGAGGATCATGGGACGGACAGGAGTCCTAAGGAGAAAGAAGGGGGGAGGCGGGAGGCCCAGAGGATGGGCAAGGAGTATACTGAGAGGGACAGAGGGAGAAAAGGGAGAGAGAGAGAAAAAGTTAATAATAATAAAAGACAAATAAATAATGGATGGGGTACGAGGGGGAGGTGGGGCATTAACAGAAATCAGAGAAGTCAATGTTTATGCCATCAGGTTGGAGGCTACCCAGACGGAAAATAAGGTGTTGTTCCTCCAACCTGAGTGTGGCTTCATCTTTACAGTAGAGGAGGCCGTGGATAAACATATCAGAATGGGAATGGGATGTGGAATTAAAATGTGTGGCCACTGGGAGATCCTGCTTTCTCTGGCGGTTAGAGTGGAGGTGTTCAACGAAATAGTCTCCCAGCCTGTGTCGGGTCTCGCCAATATATAGAAGGCCACATCGGGAGCACCGGACGCAGTACATCACCCCAGCCGACTCACAGGTGAAGCGTCGCCTCACCTGGAAGGGCTGTCTGGGGCCCTGAATGGTGGTAAGGGAGGAAGTGTAAGGGTATGTGTAGCACTTGTTCCGCTTACAAGGATAAGTGCCGGGAGGGAGATTGGTGGGAAGGGATGGGGGAGATGAAATGACAAGAGAGTCGCTTAGGGAATGATCCCTGCGGAAAGCAGAGTGGGGGGGGGGTGAAGGGAAAGGTGTGCTTAGTGGTGAGATCTCGTTGGAGGTGGGGGAAGTTAAAGAGAATTATATGTTGGACCCAGAGGCTGGTGGGGTGGTAGGTGAGGACAAGGGGATTCCTATTCCTAGTGGGGTGGCGGGAGGATGGGGTGAGAGCAGATGTACGTGAAATGGGAGATGTGTTTGAAAGCAGAGTTGATGGTGGAGGAAGGGAAGCCCCTTTCTTTAAAAAAGGAGGACATCTCCTTCGTCCTGGAATGAAAATCCTCATCCTGAGAGCAGATGTGGCGGAGACGGAGGAACTACAAGAAGGGGATGGCATTTTTACAAGAGACAGGGTGAGAAGAGGAATCGTCCAGGTAGCTATGAGAGTCAGTAGGCTTATAGTAGACATCAGCAGATAAGCTGGCTCCAGAGATAGAGACAGAAAGATCAAGAAAGGGGAGGGAGGTGTCGGAAATGGGCCAGGTAAACTTGAGGGCAGGGTGAAAGTTGGAGGCAAAGTTAATGAAGTCAATGAGCTCAGCATGCATGCAGGAAGCAGTGCCAAAGAAAAAACACAAAGAATAAATGGATGACAGATGAAATTAAAAATTTAATGGAAGAAAGGAGACGGAAGAAAGAAAATCCTAAAAAATATAAGTCTTCAGATAAAAAAGTTAAAAGCTTATGTCAAAAAGCCAAAGAAGAATGGTTAAACCAGGAATGTAAGCAAATAGAAAGAATCCCTATTGCTGATCCAAAAAGGTTACATCAACAAATCAAGAATATCACTGGTAAAAAGCTCCTCTGTTCTTCAGGTGGATGTTCGAGAGCATAGGACGGTACCATTATCATGGAAAAAGATGAGATTATGAACAGAAGGACTGAGTTATATTCAGGAATTGTTTGAGGACGATCGAGGTGAAAAACCAGAAATTAAGAAAAACATTGAAGGTCCAAGTATGTTAAAATCTGAAGTTTGTAATGCAATAAATAAGATGAAGAAAGGAGAGGCAGCAGGTCCTGATGAATTAGTAATAGAACAAACTATCGCCCATGAAAATTATGGAATTGAACAACTTACTGATTTAATCAATGACATTTATAAGACTGGAATAATACCAGAAGAGATGAAAAAAATCAATATTTATCACTCTTTCTAAGAAACGTGGGGCAATAGAATGTGAATTAGATAGGACCATAAGTTTAATGAGTCATATCACTAAGATATACTTCTGAGAATTTTAATGACAAGAGCTAAAAGTAAGACACAAGCAATCAATCAATTGAGGTATGTTTCATATACTGGCAATGAAGTGATTCTAATTCTGATTCTGTCTGAGTAGCATCCAACCTGATCAATGAACATCAATTTCTCTGAATTCTGGTAATTTCTCCCTGCTCCCTCCTCTCTCCTTTTCCATCCCCTTTCCTGGCTCTTGTCCTACCCCTTCTCAGTTTCCTATCATCACCCTCTGATGTTCCTTCTCCTTCCCTTTTCCCATGGTCCACTCTCCTCTGCTATTGAAATCCTTCTTCAGCCCTTTATCTTTTCCACCCATCACCTCCCCCCTTCTCACTACCTCCCCCCTTCTCACTTCATTCCCCCTCCCCCTTCTCACTACCTCCCCCTTCTCACTTCATCCCCCTCCCCCTTCTCACTACCTCCCCCTTCTCACTTCATTCCCCCTCCCCCTTCTCACCATCTCCCTCCCCCATCCACCTGCCTTCCCCCTCACATGGTTTCACTTATTACCTTCCAGCTTGTACTCCTTTCCCTCTGCTCACCTTCTTATTCTGGCTTCCTCCCCTTTCCTTTCCAATGCTGATAAAAGGTCTCATCCTGAAAGGTCTACTCTTTATTCCTCTCCATACATGCTGCCTGACCCGCTAGTTCCACCATTTTGTGTGTGTTGCTCAGGACTTCGAGCATCTGCAGAATCTCCGTGTTTTCCTTCTTGTATGTAAGCACAATCACTTGATGAGATGCTATTCAACTATTTTTGTTATTATTATTCATTCTGTACATAAGACAGTATTACAAAATGCTTTAAATAGTGTTCATCACATAATATTTTACCAAATGTCTCACACTGGTTGAAACATTGCTCTGAAATCATTGTTAAACATTTTACAAAATTAGTTCTCTTAATTATAAAGCAAACTCAAATGTTTAATCATTATAATGCATATATGTTTGTGAATATCTGTACCAATCTAAACCATAATTCAAAAAATCTAATTCTGAATGAATTTTAAGAAATTGCTGTATACTGAAAATCCATTCCCCGATCACCCTCATTCCAGTTCACCTCGAGCACTGATTTCCTCATTGGGACACAATGATGGGGATGGCCAATTGTAATAATACCATTAGACACAGGAGCAGAATTAAGTCATTCAGACCATTGAGACTGTTCTGCCATTCCATCATGCTGATTTATTATCCCTCTCAACCCCATTCTCATGCCTTTTCCCCGCAACCTTTAACGACCTTACTAATCAAGAACCTATCATCCTCCACTTTAAATATACCCAATGATTGTGGCAATGAATTCCACAGATTCACTCTATTCTGAGGCTGTGCCCTCTGGTCCTAGGCTCATCCATCATAGGAGGTATCCACTCTATCACTCTTCCTTGAGTTCAATGAGATCCACCCTCATTCTTCTAAACTCCAGTAAGTCATATGTTAAACTTTTCATACATGGAATCATCCTTCTGAACCTCTACAATGCCAATGCACCTTTACTTCGATTAGGGGCCCAAAACTGCTCACAATACTCCTAGTGCAGTTGGACCGATAGCTTATAAAGCCTCAGCATTGCATCCTTATTTTTATATTCCAGTCCTCTTGAAATGAATACTAACCTTGCATTTGGCTTCCTTACCACTGACTCAGCCAGCAAGTTAATATTGAGGGAAGCCTGCACAAAAACTCCCAAGTCCCTTCGCACCTGCACAAGAACTCCGAAGTCCCTTTGCACCTCTGATTTTGCTCCCCATTTAAAAGTAGTCTAAGACTTTATTCTTTCTACTATAGTGCATGACCATGCACTGTATTCCGTCAGCCACATTGTTGCCTAATTTTCTCCTAATCTGTCTGATTCTTCCCTGCTTCCTCAACACTATTTGCCCCTCCACATACCTTCATATTGTCTGCAAACACGACCACAAAATCCATCAATTCTGTCATCCAAATCATTAACATATAATATAAAATGTCATGTAAATAATATAATATAATAATAATAATATAAATAATATAATATGTCATGTAAAAGTAAAACTTAAAAAAATAAAGACGCAAATCCCTGAACAATCTCTTGACTATTCGCAATTAATTAAAGAAGAAAACTTAAGACAAAAACTTACAATTGAGGTAAGGAATAGATTTCAAAGTCTAGAAATAGAATCTGTTGAAGATGATAGAACTCATGTAGAAATGAAGCTTAACTCTCTAAAGGATGCCTTGGTAGAATCATCAAAATCAGTGATTCCTAAAAAAGAAAAAAAACAGAGAATAAATGGATGACAGATGAAATTAAAAATGTAATGGAAGAAAGGAGACGGAAGAAAGAAAATCCTAAAAAATATAACTCTTCAGATAAAAAAGTTAGAAGCTTATGTCAAAAAGCCAAAGAAGAATGGTTAAACCAGGAATGTGAGCAAATAGGAAGTATCCATATTACTGATCCAAAAAGCTTACATCAACAAATCAAGAATATCACTGGTAAAAAGCTCCTCTGTTCTTCAGGTGGATGTTTGAAAGCATAGGACAGTACCATTATCATGGAAAAAGATGATAGTCCCTGGTCCGAGGGTTGAGGAACTGGAAGAAGGCCAAATTTGAAGAAATGAGAAAGGATCTAAAAAGCGTGGATTGGGACAGGTTGTTCTCTGGCAAAGCTGTGATCGGTAGGTGGGAAGCCTTCCAAGGAGAAATTTTGAGAGTGCAGAGTCTGTATGTTCCTGTCAGGATTAAAGACAAAGTGAATAGGAATAAGGAACCTTGGTTCTCAAGGGATATTGCAACTCTGATAAAGAAGAAGAGGGAGTTGTATAACATGTATAGGAAACGGTGTAAATAAGGTGCTTGAGGAGTATAAGAAGTGCAAGAAAGTGCAAGAAAGAAATAAGGAGGGCTAAAAGAAGACATGAGGTTGCCTTGGCAGTCAAAGTGAAGGATAATCCAAAGAGCTTTTACAGGTATATTAAGAGCAAAAGGATTGTACTGGATAAAATTGGTCCTCTTGAAGATCAGGGTGGTTATCTATGTGCGGAACCAAAGGAAATGGGGGAGATCTTAAATAGTTTTTTCTGCATCTGTATTTACTAAGGAAACTAGCATGAAGTCTATGGAATTAAGGGAAACAAGTAGTGAGATCATGGAAACTGTACAGATTGAAAAGGAGGACATGCTTGCTGTCTTGAGGAAAATTAAAGTGAATAAATCCCCGGGACCTGACAGGGTGTTCCCTCGGACCTTGAAGGAGACTAGTGCTGAAATTGCAGGGGCCCTGGCAGAAATATTTAAAATGTTGCTGTCTACAGGTGAGGTGCCGGAGTATTGGCGAGTGGCTCATGTTGTTCCATTGTTTAAAAAAGGATCGAAAAGTAATCCGGGAAATTATAGGCCAGTAAGTTTAACGTTGGTAGTAGGTAAGTTATTGGAGGGAGTACTAAGAGACAGAATCTACAAGCATTTGGATAGACAGGGACTTATTAGGGAGAGTCAACATGGCTTTGTGCGTGGTAGGTAATGTTTGACCAATCTATTGGAGTTTTTCGAGGAGGTTACCAGGAAAGTGGATGAAGGGAAGGCAGTGGATATTGTCTACATGGACTTCAGTAAGGCCTTTGACAAGGTCCTGCATGGAAGGTTAGTTAGGGAGATTCAGTCGCTGGGTGTACATGGAGAGGTGGTAAATTGGATTAGACATTGACTCAATGGAAGAAGCCAAAGAGTGGTAGTAGAGAATTGCTTCTCCGAGTGGAGGCCTGTGACTAGTGGTGTGCCACAGGGATCAGCACTGGGTCCATTGTTATTTGTCATCTATATCAATGATCTGGATGATAATGTGGTAAATTGGATCAGCAAATTTGCTGATGATACAAAGATTGGAGGTATACTAGACAGTGAGGAAGGTTTTCAGAGCCTGCAGAGGGACTTGGACCAGCTGGAAAAATGGGTTGAAAAATGGCAGATGGAGTTTAATACAGACAAGTGTGAGGTATTGCACGTTGGAAGGACAAACCAAGGTAGAACATACAGGGTTAATGGTAAGGCACTGAGGAGTGCAGTAGAACAGAGGGATCTGGGAATACGGATACAAAATTCCCTAAAAGTGGCATCACAGGTAGATAGGGTCGTAAAGAGAGCTTTTGGTACATTGGCCTTTATTAATCAAAGTATTGAGTATAAGAGCTGGAATGTTATGATGAGGTTGTATAAGGCATTGGTGAGGCCGAATCTGGAGTATTGTGTTCAGTTTTGGTCACCAAATTACAGGAAGGATATAAATAAGGTTGAAAGAGTGCAGAGAAGGTTTACAAGGATGTTGCCAGGACTTGAGAAACTCAGTTACAGAGAAAGGTTGAATAGGTTGGGACTTTATTCCCTGGAGCGTAGAAGAATGAGGGGAGATTTGATAGAGGTATATAAAATTATGATGGGTATAGATAGAGTGAATGCAAGCGGGCTTTTTCCACTGAGGGAAGGGGAGAAAAAAACCAGAGAACATGGGTTAAGAGTGAGGGAGGAAAAGTTTAAAGGGAACATTAGTGGGGCTTCTTCACACAGAGAGTGGTGGGAGTATGGAATGAGCTGCCAGATGAGGTGGTAAATGCGGGTTCTTTTTTAACATTTAAGAATAAATTGGACAGATACATGGATGGGAGGTGTATGGAGGGATATGGTCCGTGTGCAGGTCAGTGGGACTAGGCAGAAAATGGTTTGGCACAGCCAAGAAGGGCCAAAAGGCCTGTTTCTGTGCTGTAGTTTTTCTATGGTTTCTATGGTTTCTATGAGATTATGAACAGAAGGTCTGTGTATATTCAGGAATTGTTTGAAGACGATCGAGGTGAAAAACCAGAAATTAAGAAAAATATTGAAGGTCCAAGTATTTTAAAACCTGAAGTTTGTAATGCAATAAATAAGATGAAGAAAGGAAAGGCAGCAGGTCCTGATGAATTAGTAATAGAACAAATTATCGCCCATGAAAATTATGGAATTGAACAACTTACTGATTTAATCAATGACATTTATGACACTGGAATAATACCAGAAGAGGTGAAAAAAATCAATATTTATCACTCTTTCTAAGAAACGTGGGGCAATAGAATGTGAATTAGATAGGACCATAAGTTTAATGAGTCATATCACTAAGATATACTTCTGAGAATTTTAATGACAAGAGCTAAAAGTAAGACACAAGCAATCAATCAATTGAGGTATGTTTCATATACTGGCAATGAAGTGATTCTAATTCTGATTCTGTCTGAGTAGCATCCAACCTGATCAATGAACATCAATTTCTCTGAATTCTGGTAATTTCTCCCTGCTCCCTCCTCTCTCCTTTTCCATCCCCTTTCCTGGCTCTTGTCCTACCCCTTCTCAGTTTCCTATCATCACCCTCTGATGTTCCTTCTCCTTCCCTTTTCCCATGGTCCACTCTCCTCTGCTATTGAAATCCTTCTTCAGCCCTTTATCTTTTCCACCCATCACCTCCCCCCTTCTCACTACCTCCCCCCTTCTCACTTCATTCCCCCTCCCCCTTCTCACTACCTCCCCCTTCTCACTTCATCCCCCTCCCCCTTCTCACTACCTCCCCCTTCTCACTTCATTCCCCCTCCCCCTTCTCACCATCTCCCTCCCCCATCCACCTGCCTTCCCCCTCACATGGTTTCACTTATTACCTTCCAGCTTGTACTCCTTTCCCTCTGCTCACCTTCTTATTCTGGCTTCCTCCCCTTTCCTTTCCAATGCTGATAAAAGGTCTCATCCTGAAAGGTCTACTCTTTATTCCTCTCCATACATGCTGCCTGACCCGCTAGTTCCACCATTTTGTGTGTGTTGCTCAGGACTTCGAGCATCTGCAGAATCTCCGTGTTTTCCTTCTTGTATGTAAGCACAATCACTTGATGAGATGCTATTCAACTATTTTTGTTATTATTATTCATTCTGTACATAAGACAGTATTACAAAATGCTTTAAATAGTGTTCATCACATAATATTTTACCAAATGTCTCACACTGGTTGAAACATTGCTCTGAAATCATTGTTAAACATTTTACAAAATTAGTTCTCTTAATTATAAAGCAAACTCAAATGTTTAATCATTATAATGCATATATGTTTGTGAATATCTGTACCAATCTAAACCATAATTCAAAAAATCTAATTCTGAATGAATTTTAAGAAATTGCTGTATACTGAAAATCCATTCCCCGATCACCCTCATTCCAGTTCACCTCGAGCACTGATTTCCTCATTGGGACACAATGATGGGGATGGCCAATTGTAATAATACCATTAGACACAGGAGCAGAATTAAGTCATTCAGACCATTGAGACTGTTCTGCCATTCCATCATGCTGATTTATTATCCCTCTCAACCCCATTCTCATGCCTTTTCCCCGCAACCTTTAACGACCTTACCAATCAAGAACCTATCAACCTCCACTTTAAATATACCCAATGATTGTGGCAATGAATTCCACAGATTCACTCTATTCTGAGGCTGTGCCCTCTGGTCCTAGGCTCATCCATCATAGGAGGCATCCACTCTGTCACTCTTCCTTGAGTTCAATGAGATCCACCCTCATTCTTCTAAACTCCAGTGAGTCATATGTTAAACTTTTCATACATGGAATCATCCTTCTGAACCTCTATAATGCCAATGCACCTTTACTTCGATTAGGGGCCCAAAACTGCTCACAATACTCCTAGTGCAGTTGGACCGATAGCTTATAAAGCCTCAGCATTGCATCCTTATTTTTATATTCCAGTCCTCTTGAAATGAATGCTAACCTTGCATTCGGCCAGCAAGTTAATACTTAGGGAATCCTGCACAAGAACTCCCAAGTCCCTTCGCACCTGCACAAGAACTCCGAAGTCCCTTTGCACCTCTGATTTTGCTCCCCATTTAAAAGTAGTCTAAGACTTTATTCTTTCTACTATAGTGCATGACCATGCACTGTATTCCGTCAGCCACATTGCTGCCTAATTTTCTCCTAATCTGTCTAATTCTTCCCTGCTTCCTCAACACTATTTGCTCTTCCACATACCTTCATATTGTCTGCAAACACGACCACAAAATCCATCAATTCTGTCATCCAAATCATTGACATATAATATAAAATGTCATGTAAATAATAATATAATATAATAATAATATAAATAATTTAATATGTCATGTAAAAGTAAAACTTAAAAAACTAAAGAAGCAAAAACCTGAACAATCCCTTGACTACTCGCAATCAATTAAAGAAGAAAACTTAAGACAAAAACTTACAATTGAGGTAAGGAATAGATTTCAAAGTCTAGAAATGGAATCTGTTGGAGATGATAGAAATCATGTAGAAATGAAGCTTAACTCTCTAAAGGATGCCTTGGTAGAATCAGCAAAATCAGTGATTCCTAAAAAAGAAAAAAACACAAAGAATAAATGGATGGCAGATGAAATTAAAAATCTAATGGAAGAAAGGATACGGAAGAAAGAAAATCCTAAAAAATATAAGTCCTTAGATAAAAAAGTTAAAAGCTTATGTCAAAAAGCCAAAGAAGAATGGTTAAACCAGGAATGTGAGCAAATAGAAAGAATCCCTATTACTGATCCAAAAAGGTTACATCATCAAATCAAGAATATCACTGGTAAAAAGCTCCTCTGTTCTTCAGGTGGATATTTGAAAGCATAGGACAGTACCATTATCATAGAAAAAGATGAGATTATGAACAGAAGGACTGAATATATTCAGGAATTGTTTGAAGATGATCGAGATTGAAAACCAGAAATTAAGAAAAACATTGAAGGTCCAAGTATTTTAAAACCTGAAGTTTGTAATGCAATAAATAAGATGAAGAAAGGAAAGGCAGCATGTCCTGATGAATTAGTAATAGAACAAACTATCGCCCATGAAAATTATGGAATTGAACAACTTACTGATTTAATCAATGATGTTTATGAAACTGGAAAAATACCAGAAATGATGAAAAAATCAATATTTATCACTCTTCCTAAGAAACGTGGAGCAATAGAAAGTGAATTACATAGGACCATAAGTTTAATGAGTCATATCACTAAGATATACTTCTGAGAATTTTAATGACAAGAGCTAAAAGTAAGACACAAGCAATCAATCAATTGAGGTATGTTTCATATACTGGCAATGAAGTGATTCTAATTCTGATTCTGTCTGAGTAGCATCCAACCTGATCAATGAACATCAATTTCTCTGAATTCTGGTAATTTCTCCCTGCTCCCTCCTCTCTCCTTTTCCATCCCCTTTCCTGGCTCTTGTCCTACCCCTTCTCAGTTTCCTATCATCACCCTCTGATGTTCCTTCTCCTTCCCTTTTCCCATGGTCCACTCTCCTCTGCTATTGAAATCCTTCTTCAGCCCTTTATCTTTTCCACCCATCACCTCCCCCCTTCTCACTACCTCCCCCCTTCTCACTTCATTCCCCCTCCCCCTTCTCACTACCTCCCCCTTCTCACTTCATCCCCCTCCCCCTTCTCACTACCTCCCCCTTCTCACTTCATTCCCCCTCCCCCTTCTCACCATCTCCCTCCCCCATCCACCTGCCTTCCCCCTCACATGGTTTCACTTATTACCTTCCAGCTTGTACTCCTTTCCCTCTGCTCACCTTCTTATTCTGGCTTCCTCCCCTTTCCTTTCCAATGCTGATAAAAGGTCTCATCCTGAAAGGTCTACTCTTTATTCCTCTCCATACATGCTGCCTGACCCGCTAGTTCCACCATTTTGTGTGTGTTGCTCAGGACTTCGAGCATCTGCAGAATCTCCGTGTTTTCCTTCTTGTATGTAAGCACAATCACTTGATGAGATGCTATTCAACTATTTTTGTTATTATTATTCATTCTGTACATAAGACAGTATTACAAAATGCTTTAAATAGTGTTCATCACATAATATTTTACCAAATGTCTCACACTGGTTGAAACATTGCTCTGAAATCATTGTTAAACATTTTACAAAATTAGTTCTCTTAATTATAAAGCAAACTCAAATGTTTAATCATTATAATGCATATATGTTTGTGAATATCTGTACCAATCTAAACCATAATTCAAAAAATCTAATTCTGAATGAATTTTAAGAAATTGCTGTATACTGAAAATCCATTCCCCGATCACCCTCATTCCAGTTCACCTCGAGCACTGATTTCCTCATTGGGACACAATGATGGGGATGGCCAATTGTAATAATACCATTAGACACAGGAGCAGAATTAAGTCATTCAGACCATTGAGACTGTTCTGCCATTCCATCATGCTGATTTATTATCCCTCTCAACCCCATTCTCATGCCTTTTCCCCGCAACCTTTAACGACCTTACTAATCAAGAACCTATCATCCTCCACTTTAAATATACCCAATGATTGTGGCAATGAATTCCACAGATTCACTCTATTCTGAGGCTGTGCCCTCTGGTCCTAGGCTCATCCATCATAGGAGGTATCCACTCTATCACTCTTCCTTGAGTTCAATGAGATCCACCCTCATTCTTCTAAACTCCAGTAAGTCATATGTTAAACTTTTCATACATGGAATCATCCTTCTGAACCTCTACAATGCCAATGCACCTTTACTTCGATTAGGGGCCCAAAACTGCTCACAATACTCCTAGTGCAGTTGGACCGATAGCTTATAAAGCCTCAGCATTGCATCCTTATTTTTATATTCCAGTCCTCTTGAAATGAATACTAACCTTGCATTTGGCTTCCTTACCACTGACTCAGCCAGCAAGTTAATATTGAGGGAAGCCTGCACAAAAACTCCCAAGTCCCTTCGCACCTGCACAAGAACTCCGAAGTCCCTTTGCACCTCTGATTTTGCTCCCCATTTAAAAGTAGTCTAAGACTTTATTCTTTCTACTATAGTGCATGACCATGCACTGTATTCCGTCAGCCACATTGTTGCCTAATTTTCTCCTAATCTGTCTGATTCTTCCCTGCTTCCTCAACACTATTTGCCCCTCCACATACCTTCATATTGTCTGCAAACACGACCACAAAATCCATCAATTCTGTCATCCAAATCATTAACATATAATATAAAATGTCATGTAAATAATATAATATAATAATAATAATATAAATAATATAATATGTCATGTAAAAGTAAAACTTAAAAAAATAAAGACGCAAATCCCTGAACAATCTCTTGACTATTCGCAATTAATTAAAGAAGAAAACTTAAGACAAAAACTTACAATTGAGGTAAGGAATAGATTTCAAAGTCTAGAAATAGAATCTGTTGAAGATGATAGAACTCATGTAGAAATGAAGCTTAACTCTCTAAAGGATGCCTTGGTAGAATCATCAAAATCAGTGATTCCTAAAAAAGAAAAAAAACAGAGAATAAATGGATGACAGATGAAATTAAAAATGTAATGGAAGAAAGGAGACGGAAGAAAGAAAATCCTAAAAAATATAACTCTTCAGATAAAAAAGTTAGAAGCTTATGTCAAAAAGCCAAAGAAGAATGGTTAAACCAGGAATGTGAGCAAATAGGAAGTATCCATATTACTGATCCAAAAAGCTTACATCAACAAATCAAGAATATCACTGGTAAAAAGCTCCTCTGTTCTTCAGGTGGATGTTTGAAAGCATAGGACAGTACCATTATCATGGAAAAAGATGATAGTCCCTGGTCCGAGGGTTGAGGAACTGGAAGAAGGCCAAATTTGAAGAAATGAGAAAGGATCTAAAAAGCGTGGATTGGGACAGGTTGTTCTCTGGCAAAGCTGTGATCGGTAGGTGGGAAGCCTTCCAAGGAGAAATTTTGAGAGTGCAGAGTCTGTATGTTCCTGTCAGGATTAAAGACAAAGTGAATAGGAATAAGGAACCTTGGTTCTCAAGGGATATTGCAACTCTGATAAAGAAGAAGAGGGAGTTGTATAACATGTATAGGAAACGGTGTAAATAAGGTGCTTGAGGAGTATAAGAAGTGCAAGAAAGTGCAAGAAAGAAATAAGGAGGGCTAAAAGAAGACATGAGGTTGCCTTGGCAGTCAAAGTGAAGGATAATCCAAAGAGCTTTTACAGGTATATTAAGAGCAAAAGGATTGTACTGGATAAAATTGGTCCTCTTGAAGATCAGGGTGGTTATCTATGTGCGGAACCAAAGGAAATGGGGGAGATCTTAAATAGTTTTTTCTGCATCTGTATTTACTAAGGAAACTACCATGAAGTCTATGGAATTAAGGGAAACAAGTAGTGAGATCATGGAAACTGTACAGATTGAAAAGGAGGACATGCTTGCTGTCTTGAGGAAAATTAAAGTGAATAAATCCCCGGGACCTGACAGGGTGTTCCCTCGGACCTTGAAGGAGACTAGTGCTGAAATTGCAGGGGCCCTGGCAGAAATATTTAAAATGTTGCTGTCTACAGGTGAGGTGCCGGAGTATTGGCGAGTGGCTCATGTTGTTCCATTGTTTAAAAAAGGATCGAAAAGTAATCCGGGAAATTATAGGCCAGTAAGTTTAACGTTGGTAGTAGGTAAGTTATTGGAGGGAGTACTAAGAGACAGAATCTACAAGCATTTGGATAGACAGGGACTTATTAGGGAGAGTCAACATGGCTTTGTGCGTGGTAGGTAATGTTTGACCAATCTATTGGAGTTTTTCGAGGAGGTTACCAGGAAAGTGGATGAAGGGAAGGCAGTGGATATTGTCTACATGGACTTCAGTAAGGCCTTTGACAAGGTCCTGCATGGAAGGTTAGTTAGGGAGATTCAGTCGCTGGGTGTACATGGAGAGGTGGTAAATTGGATTAGACATTGACTCAATGGAAGAAGCCAAAGAGTGGTAGTAGAGAATTGCTTCTCCGAGTGGAGGCCTGTGACTAGTGGTGTGCCACAGGGATCAGCACTGGGTCCATTGTTATTTGTCATCTATATCAATGATCTGGATGATAATGTGGTAAATTGGATCAGCAAATTTGCTGATGATACAAAGATTGGAGGTATACTAGACAGTGAGGAAGGTTTTCAGAGCCTGCAGAGGGACTTGGACCAGCTGGAAAAATGGGTTGAAAAATGGCAGATGGAGTTTAATACAGACAAGTGTGAGGTATTGCACGTTGGAAGGACAAACCAAGGTAGAACATACAGGGTTAATGGTAAGGCACTGAGGAGTGCAGTAGAACAGAGGGATCTGGGAATACGGATACAAAATTCCCTAAAAGTGGCATCACAGGTAGATAGGGTCGTAAAGAGAGCTTTTGGTACATTGGCCTTTATTAATCAAAGTATTGAGTATAAGAGCTGGAATGTTATGATGAGGTTGTATAAGGCATTGGTGAGGCCGAATCTGGAGTATTGTGTTCAGTTTTGGTCACCAAATTACAGGAAGGATATAAATAAGGTTGAAAGAGTGCAGAGAAGGTTTACAAGGATGTTGCCAGGACTTGAGAAACTCAGTTACAGAGAAAGGTTGAATAGGTTGGGACTTTATTCCCTGGAGCGTAGAAGAATGAGGGGAGATTTGATAGAGGTATATAAAATTATGATGGGTATAGATAGAGTGAATGCAAGCGGGCTTTTTCCACTGAGGGAAGGGGAGAAAAAAACCAGAGAACATGGGTTAAGAGTGAGGGAGGAAAAGTTTAAAGGGAACATTAGCGGGGCTTCTTCACACAGAGAGTGGTGGGAGTATGGAATGAGCTGCCAGATGAGGTGGTAAATGCGGGTTCTTTTTTAACATTTAAGAATAAATTGGACAGATACATGGATGGGAGGTGTATGGAGGGATATGGTCCGTGTGCAGGTCAGTGGGACTAGGCAGAAAATGGTTTGGCACAGCCAAGAAGGGCCAAAAGGCCTGTTTCTGTGCTGTAGTTTTTCTATGGTTTCTATGGTTTCTATGAGATTATGAACAGAAGGTCTGTGTATATTCAGGAATTGTTTGAAGACGATCGAGGTGAAAAACCAGAAATTAAGAAAAATATTGAAGGTCCAAGTATTTTAAAACCTGAAGTTTGTAATGCAATAAATAAGATGAAGAAAGGAAAGGCAGCAGGTCCTGATGAATTAGTAATAGAACAAATTATCGCCCATGAAAATTATGGAATTGAACAACTTACTGATTTAATCAATGACATTTATGACACTGGAATAATACCAGAAGAGGTGAAAAAAATCAATATTTATCACTCTTTCTAAGAAACGTGGGGCAATAGAATGTGAATTAGATAGGACCATAAGTTTAATGAGTCATATCACTAAGATATACTTCTGAGAATTTTAATGACAAGAGCTAAAAGTAAGACACAAGCAATCAATCAATTGAGGTATGTTTCATATACTGGCAATGAAGTGATTCTAATTCTGATTCTGTCTGAGTAGCATCCAACCTGATCAATGAACATCAATTTCTCTGAATTCTGGTAATTTCTCCCTGCTCCCTCCTCTCTCCTTTTCCATCCCCTTTCCTGGCTCTTGTCCTACCCCTTCTCAGTTTCCTATCATCACCCTCTGATGTTCCTTCTCCTTCCCTTTTCCCATGGTCCACTCTCCTCTGCTATTGAAATCCTTCTTCAGCCCTTTATCTTTTCCACCCATCACCTCCCCCCTTCTCACTACCTCCCCCCTTCTCACTTCATTCCCCCTCCCCCTTCTCACTACCTCCCCCTTCTCACTTCATCCCCCTCCCCCTTCTCACTACCTCCCCCTTCTCACTTCATTCCCCCTCCCCCTTCTCACCATCTCCCTCCCCCATCCACCTGCCTTCCCCCTCACATGGTTTCACTTATTACCTTCCAGCTTGTACTCCTTTCCCTCTGCTCACCTTCTTATTCTGGCTTCCTCCCCTTTCCTTTCCAATGCTGATAAAAGGTCTCATCCTGAAAGGTCTACTCTTTATTCCTCTCCATACATGCTGCCTGACCCGCTAGTTCCACCATTTTGTGTGTGTTGCTCAGGACTTCGAGCATCTGCAGAATCTCCGTGTTTTCCTTCTTGTATGTAAGCACAATCACTTGATGAGATGCTATTCAACTATTTTTGTTATTATTATTCATTCTGTACATAAGACAGTATTACAAAATGCTTTAAATAGTGTTCATCACATAATATTTTACCAAATGTCTCACACTGGTTGAAACATTGCTCTGAAATCATTGTTAAACATTTTACAAAATTAGTTCTCTTAATTATAAAGCAAACTCAAATGTTTAATCATTATAATGCATATATGTTTGTGAATATCTGTACCAATCTAAACCATAATTCAAAAAATCTAATTCTGAATGAATTTTAAGAAATTGCTGTATACTGAAAATCCATTCCCCGATCACCCTCATTCCAGTTCACCTCGAGCACTGATTTCCTCATTGGGACACAATGATGGGGATGGCCAATTGTAATAATACCATTAGACACAGGAGCAGAATTAAGTCATTCAGACCATTGAGACTGTTCTGCCATTCCATCATGCTGATTTATTATCCCTCTCAACCCCATTCTCATGCCTTTTCCCCGCAACCTTTAACGACCTTACCAATCAAGAACCTATCAACCTCCACTTTAAATATACCCAATGATTGTGGCAATGAATTCCACAGATTCACTCTATTCTGAGGCTGTGCCCTCTGGTCCTAGGCTCATCCATCATAGGAGGCATCCACTCTGTCACTCTTCCTTGAGTTCAATGAGATCCACCCTCATTCTTCTAAACTCCAGTGAGTCATATGTTAAACTTTTCATACATGGAATCATCCTTCTGAACCTCTATAATGCCAATGCACCTTTACTTCGATTAGGGGCCCAAAACTGCTCACAATACTCCTAGTGCAGTTGGACCGATAGCTTATAAAGCCTCAGCATTGCATCCTTATTTTTATATTCCAGTCCTCTTGAAATGAATGCTAACCTTGCATTCGGCCAGCAAGTTAATACTTAGGGAATCCTGCACAAGAACTCCCAAGTCCCTTCGCACCTGCACAAGAACTCCGAAGTCCCTTTGCACCTCTGATTTTGCTCCCCATTTAAAAGTAGTCTAAGACTTTATTCTTTCTACTATAGTGCATGACCATGCACTGTATTCCGTCAGCCACATTGCTGCCTAATTTTCTCCTAATCTGTCTAATTCTTCCCTGCTTCCTCAACACTATTTGCTCTTCCACATACCTTCATATTGTCTGCAAACACGACCACAAAATCCATCAATTCTGTCATCCAAATCATTGACATATAATATAAAATGTCATGTAAATAATAATATAATATAATAATAATATAAATAATTTAATATGTCATGTAAAAGTAAAACTTAAAAAACTAAAGAAGCAAAAACCTGAACAATCCCTTGACTACTCGCAATCAATTAAAGAAGAAAACTTAAGACAAAAACTTACAATTGAGGTAAGGAATAGATTTCAAAGTCTAGAAATGGAATCTGTTGGAGATGATAGAAATCATGTAGAAATGAAGCTTAACTCTCTAAAGGATGCCTTGGTAGAATCAGCAAAATCAGTGATTCCTAAAAAAGAAAAAAACACAAAGAATAAATGGATGGCAGATGAAATTAAAAATCTAATGGAAGAAAGGATACGGAAGAAAGAAAATCCTAAAAAATATAAGTCCTTAGATAAAAAAGTTAAAAGCTTATGTCAAAAAGCCAAAGAAGAATGGTTAAACCAGGAATGTGAGCAAATAGAAAGAATCCCTATTACTGATCCAAAAAGGTTACATCATCAAATCAAGAATATCACTGGTAAAAAGCTCCTCTGTTCTTCAGGTGGATATTTGAAAGCATAGGACAGTACCATTATCATAGAAAAAGATGAGATTATGAACAGAAGGACTGAATATATTCAGGAATTGTTTGAAGATGATCGAGATTGAAAACCAGAAATTAAGAAAAACATTGAAGGTCCAAGTATTTTAAAACCTGAAGTTTGTAATGCAATAAATAAGATGAAGAAAGGAAAGGCAGCATGTCCTGATGAATTAGTAATAGAACAAACTATCGCCCATGAAAATTATGGAATTGAACAACTTACTGATTTAATCAATGATGTTTATGAAACTGGAAAAATACCAGAAATGATGAAAAAATCAATATTTATCACTCTTCCTAAGAAACGTGGAGCAATAGAAAGTGAATTACATAGGACCATAAGTTTAATGAGTCATATCACTAAGATATACTTCTGAGAATTTTAATGACAAGAGCTAAAAGTAAGACACAAGCAATCAATCAATTGAGGTATGTTTCATATACTGGCAATGAAGTGATTCTAATTCTGATTCTGTCTGAGTAGCATCCAACCTGATCAATGAACATCAATTTCTCTGAATTCTGGTAATTTCTCCCTGCTCCCTCCTCTCTCCTTTTCCATCCCCTTTCCTGGCTCTTGTCCTACCCCTTCTCAGTTTCCTATCATCACCCTCTGATGTTCCTTCTCCTTCCCTTTTCCCATGGTCCACTCTCCTCTGCTATTGAAATCCTTCTTCAGCCCTTTATCTTTTCCACCCATCACCTCCCCCCTTCTCACTACCTCCCCCCTTCTCACTTCATTCCCCCTCCCCCTTCTCACTACCTCCCCCTTCTCACTTCATCCCCCTCCCCCTTCTCACTACCTCCCCCTTCTCACTTCATTCCCCCTCCCCCTTCTCACCATCTCCCTCCCCCATCCACCTGCCTTCCCCCTCACATGGTTTCACTTATTACCTTCCAGCTTGTACTCCTTTCCCTCTGCTCACCTTCTTATTCTGGCTTCCTCCCCTTTCCTTTCCAATGCTGATAAAAGGTCTCATCCTGAAAGGTCTACTCTTTATTCCTCTCCATACATGCTGCCTGACCCGCTAGTTCCACCATTTTGTGTGTGTTGCTCAGGACTTCGAGCATCTGCAGAATCTCCGTGTTTTCCTTCTTGTATGTAAGCACAATCACTTGATGAGATGCTATTCAACTATTTTTGTTATTATTATTCATTCTGTACATAAGACAGTATTACAAAATGCTTTAAATAGTGTTCATCACATAATATTTTACCAAATGTCTCACACTGGTTGAAACATTGCTCTGAAATCATTGTTAAACATTTTACAAAATTAGTTCTCTTAATTATAAAGCAAACTCAAATGTTTAATCATTATAATGCATATATGTTTGTGAATATCTGTACCAATCTAAACCATAATTCAAAAAATCTAATTCTGAATGAATTTTAAGAAATTGCTGTATACTGAAAATCCATTCCCCGATCACCCTCATTCCAGTTCACCTCGAGCACTGATTTCCTCATTGGGACACAATGATGGGGATGGCCAATTGTAATAATACCATTAGACACAGGAGCAGAATTAAGTCATTCAGACCATTGAGACTGTTCTGCCATTCCATCATGCTGATTTATTATCCCTCTCAACCCCATTCTCATGCCTTTTCCCCGCAACCTTTAACGACCTTACTAATCAAGAACCTATCATCCTCCACTTTAAATATACCCAATGATTGTGGCAATGAATTCCACAGATTCACTCTATTCTGAGGCTGTGCCCTCTGGTCCTAGGCTCATCCATCATAGGAGGTATCCACTCTATCACTCTTCCTTGAGTTCAATGAGATCCACCCTCATTCTTCTAAACTCCAGTAAGTCATATGTTAAACTTTTCATACATGGAATCATCCTTCTGAACCTCTACAATGCCAATGCACCTTTACTTCGATTAGGGGCCCAAAACTGCTCACAATACTCCTAGTGCAGTTGGACCGATAGCTTATAAAGCCTCAGCATTGCATCCTTATTTTTATATTCCAGTCCTCTTGAAATGAATACTAACCTTGCATTTGGCTTCCTTACCACTGACTCAGCCAGCAAGTTAATATTGAGGGAAGCCTGCACAAAAACTCCCAAGTCCCTTCGCACCTGCACAAGAACTCCGAAGTCCCTTTGCACCTCTGATTTTGCTCCCCATTTAAAAGTAGTCTACTTTATTCTTTCTACTATAGTGCATGACCATGCACTGTATTCCGTCAGCCACATTGTTGCCTAATTTTCTCCTAATCTGTCTGATTCTTCCCTGCTTCCTCAACACTATTTGCCCCTCCACATACCTTCATATTGTCTGCAAACACGACCACAAAATCCATCAATTCTGTCATCCAAATCATTAACATATAATATAAAATGTCATGTAAATAATATAATATAATAATAATAATATAAATAATATAATATGTCATGTAAAAGTAAAACTTAAAAAAATAAAGACGCAAATCCCTGAACAATCTCTTGACTATTCGCAATTAATTAAAGAAGAAAACTTAAGACAAAAACTTACAATTGAGGTAAGGAATAGATTTCAAAGTCTAGAAATAGAATCTGTTGAAGATGATAGAACTCATGTAGAAATGAAGCTTAACTCTCTAAAGGATGCCTTGGTAGAATCATCAAAATCAGTGATTCCTAAAAAAGAAAAAAAACAGAGAATAAATGGATGACAGATGAAATTAAAAATGTAATGGAAGAAAGGAGACGGAAGAAAGAAAATCCTAAAAAATATAACTCTTCAGATAAAAAAGTTAGAAGCTTATGTCAAAAAGCCAAAGAAGAATGGTTAAACCAGGAATGTGAGCAAATAGGAAGTATCCATATTACTGATCCAAAAAGCTTACATCAACAAATCAAGAATATCACTGGTAAAAAGCTCCTCTGTTCTTCAGGTGGATGTTTGAAAGCATAGGACAGTACCATTATCATGGAAAAAGATGATAGTCCCTGGTCCGAGGGTTGAGGAACTGGAAGAAGGCCAAATTTGAAGAAATGAGAAAGGATCTAAAAAGCGTGGATTGGGACAGGTTGTTCTCTGGCAAAGCTGTGATCGGTAGGTGGGAAGCCTTCCAAGGAGAAATTTTGAGAGTGCAGAGTCTGTATGTTCCTGTCAGGATTAAAGACAAAGTGAATAGGAATAAGGAACCTTGGTTCTCAAGGGATATTGCAACTCTGATAAAGAAGAAGAGGGAGTTGTATAACATGTATAGGAAACGGTGTAAATAAGGTGCTTGAGGAGTATAAGAAGTGCAAGAAAGTGCAAGAAAGAAATAAGGAGGGCTAAAAGAAGACATGAGGTTGCCTTGGCAGTCAAAGTGAAGGATAATCCAAAGAGCTTTTACAGGTATATTAAGAGCAAAAGGATTGTACTGGATAAAATTGGTCCTCTTGAAGATCAGGGTGGTTATCTATGTGCGGAACCAAAGGAAATGGGGGAGATCTTAAATAGTTTTTTCTGCATCTGTATTTACTAAGGAAACTAGCATGAAGTCTATGGAATTAAGGGAAACAAGTAGTGAGATCATGGAAACTGTACAGATTGAAAAGGAGGACATGCTTGCTGTCTTGAGGAAAATTAAAGTGAATAAATCCCCGGGACCTGACAGGGTGTTCCCTCGGACCTTGAAGGAGACTAGTGCTGAAATTGCAGGGGCCCTGGCAGAAATATTTAAAATGTTGCTGTCTACAGGTGAGGTGCCGGAGTATTGGCGAGTGGCTCATGTTGTTCCATTGTTTAAAAAAGGATCGAAAAGTAATCCGGGAAATTATAGGCCAGTAAGTTTAACGTTGGTAGTAGGTAAGTTATTGGAGGGAGTACTAAGAGACAGAATCTACAAGCATTTGGATAGACAGGGACTTATTAGGGAGAGTCAACATGGCTTTGTGCGTGGTAGGTAATGTTTGACCAATCTATTGGAGTTTTTCGAGGAGGTTACCAGGAAAGTGGATGAAGGGAAGGCAGTGGATATTGTCTACATGGACTTCAGTAAGGCCTTTGACAAGGTCCTGCATGGAAGGTTAGTTAGGGAGATTCAGTCGCTGGGTGTACATGGAGAGGTGGTAAATTGGATTAGACATTGACTCAATGGAAGAAGCCAAAGAGTGGTAGTAGAGAATTGCTTCTCCGAGTGGAGGCCTGTGACTAGTGGTGTGCCACAGGGATCAGCACTGGGTCCATTGTTATTTGTCATCTATATCAATGATCTGGATGATAATGTGGTAAATTGGATCAGCAAATTTGCTGATGATACAAAGATTGGAGGTATACTAGACAGTGAGGAAGGTTTTCAGAGCCTGCAGAGGGACTTGGACCAGCTGGAAAAATGGGTTGAAAAATGGCAGATGGAGTTTAATACAGACAAGTGTGAGGTATTGCACGTTGGAAGGACAAACCAAGGTAGAACATACAGGGTTAATGGTAAGGCACTGAGGAGTGCAGTAGAACAGAGGGATCTGGGAATACGGATACAAAATTCCCTAAAAGTGGCATCACAGGTAGATAGGGTCGTAAAGAGAGCTTTTGGTACATTGGCCTTTATTAATCAAAGTATTGAGTATAAGAGCTGGAATGTTATGATGAGGTTGTATAAGGCATTGGTGAGGCCGAATCTGGAGTATTGTGTTCAGTTTTGGTCACCAAATTACAGGAAGGATATAAATAAGGTTGAAAGAGTGCAGAGAAGGTTTACAAGGATGTTGCCAGGACTTGAGAAACTCAGTTACAGAGAAAGGTTGAATAGGTTGGGACTTTATTCCCTGGAGCGTAGAAGAATGAGGGGAGATTTGATAGAGGTATATAAAATTATGATGGGTATAGATAGAGTGAATGCAAGCGGGCTTTTTCCACTGAGGGAAGGGGAGAAAAAAACCAGAGAACATGGGTTAAGAGTGAGGGAGGAAAAGTTTAAAGGGAACATTAGCGGGGCTTCTTCACACAGAGAGTGGTGGGAGTATGGAATGAGCTGCCAGATGAGGTGGTAAATGCGGGTTCTTTTTTAACATTTAAGAATAAATTGGACAGATACATGGATGGGAGGTATATGGAGGGATATGGTCCGTGTGCAGGTCAGTGGGACTAGGCAGAAAATGGTTTGGCACAGCCAAGAAGGGCCAAAAGGCCTGTTTCTGTGCTGTAGTTTTTCTATGGTTTCTATGGTTTCTATGAGATTATGAACAGAAGGTCTGTGTATATTCAGGAATTGTTTGAAGACGATCGAGGTGAAAAACCAGAAATTAAGAAAAATATTGAAGGTCCAAGTATTTTAAAACCTGAAGTTTGTAATGCAATAAATAAGATGAAGAAAGGAAAGGCAGCAGGTCCTGATGAATTAGTAATAGAACAAATTATCGCCCATGAAAATTATGGAATTGAACAACTTACTGATTTAATCAATGACATTTATGACACTGGAATAATACCAGAAGAGGTGAAAAAAATCAATATTTATCACTCTTTCTAAGAAACGTGGGGCAATAGAATGTGAATTAGATAGGACCATAAGTTTAATGAGTCATATCACTAAGATATACTTCTGAGAATTTTAATGACAAGAGCTAAAAGTAAGACACAAGCAATCAATCAATTGAGGTATGTTTCATATACTGGCAATGAAGTGATTCTAATTCTGATTCTGTCTGAGTAGCATCCAACCTGATCAATGAACATCAATTTCTCTGAATTCTGGTAATTTCTCCCTGCTCCCTCCTCTCTCCTTTTCCATCCCCTTTCCTGGCTCTTGTCCTACCCCTTCTCAGTTTCCTATCATCACCCTCTGATGTTCCTTCTCCTTCCCTTTTCCCATGGTCCACTCTCCTCTGCTATTGAAATCCTTCTTCAGCCCTTTATCTTTTCCACCCATCACCTCCCCCCTTCTCACTACCTCCCCCCTTCTCACTTCATTCCCCCTCCCCCTTCTCACTACCTCCCCCTTCTCACTTCATCCCCCTCCCCCTTCTCACTACCTCCCCCTTCTCACTTCATTCCCCCTCCCCCTTCTCACCATCTCCCTCCCCCATCCACCTGCCTTCCCCCTCACATGGTTTCACTTATTACCTTCCAGCTTGTACTCCTTTCCCTCTGCTCACCTTCTTATTCTGGCTTCCTCCCCTTTCCTTTCCAATGCTGATAAAAGGTCTCATCCTGAAAGGTCTACTCTTTATTCCTCTCCATACATGCTGCCTGACCCGCTAGTTCCACCATTTTGTGTGTGTTGCTCAGGACTTCGAGCATCTGCAGAATCTCCGTGTTTTCCTTCTTGTATGTAAGCACAATCACTTGATGAGATGCTATTCAACTATTTTTGTTATTATTATTCATTCTGTACATAAGACAGTATTACAAAATGCTTTAAATAGTGTTCATCACATAATATTTTACCAAATGTCTCACACTGGTTGAAACATTGCTCTGAAATCATTGTTAAACATTTTACAAAATTAGTTCTCTTAATTATAAAGCAAACTCAAATGTTTAATCATTATAATGCATATATGTTTGTGAATATCTGTACCAATCTAAACCATAATTCAAAAAATCTAATTCTGAATGAATTTTAAGAAATTGCTGTATACTGAAAATCCATTCCCCGATCACCCTCATTCCAGTTCACCTCGAGCACTGATTTCCTCATTGGGACACAATGATGGGGATGGCCAATTGTAATAATACCATTAGACACAGGAGCAGAATTAAGTCATTCAGACCATTGAGACTGTTCTGCCATTCCATCATGCTGATTTATTATCCCTCTCAACCCCATTCTCATGCCTTTTCCCCGCAACCTTTAACGACCTTACCAATCAAGAACCTATCAACCTCCACTTTAAATATACCCAATGATTGTGGCAATGAATTCCACAGATTCACTCTATTCTGAGGCTGTGCCCTCTGGTCCTAGGCTCATCCATCATAGGAGGCATCCACTCTGTCACTCTTCCTTGAGTTCAATGAGATCCACCCTCATTCTTCTAAACTCCAGTGAGTCATATGTTAAACTTTTCATACATGGAATCATCCTTCTGAACCTCTATAATGCCAATGCACCTTTACTTCGATTAGGGGCCCAAAACTGCTCACAATACTCCTAGTGCAGTTGGACCGATAGCTTATAAAGCCTCAGCATTGCATCCTTATTTTTATATTCCAGTCCTCTTGAAATGAATGCTAACCTTGCATTCGGCCAGCAAGTTAATACTTAGGGAATCCTGCACAAGAACTCCCAAGTCCCTTCGCACCTGCACAAGAACTCCGAAGTCCCTTTGCACCTCTGATTTTGCTCCCCATTTAAAAGTAGTCTAAGACTTTATTCTTTCTACTATAGTGCATGACCATGCACTGTATTCCGTCAGCCACATTGCTGCCTAATTTTCTCCTAATCTGTCTAATTCTTCCCTGCTTCCTCAACACTATTTGCTCTTCCACATACCTTCATATTGTCTGCAAACACGACCACAAAATCCATCAATTCTGTCATCCAAATCATTGACATATAATATAAAATGTCATGTAAATAATAATATAATATAATAATAATATAAATAATTTAATATGTCACGTAAAAGTAAAACTTAAAAAACTAAAGAAGCAAAAACCTGAACAATCCCTTGACTACTCGCAATCAATTAAAGAAGAAAACTTAAGACAAAAACTTACAATTGAGGTAAGGAATAGATTTCAAAGTCTAGAAATGGAATCTGTTGGAGATGATAGAAATCATGTAGAAATGAAGCTTAACTCTCTAAAGGATGCCTTGGTAGAATCAGCAAAATCAGTGATTCCTAAAAAAGAAAAAAACACAAAGAATAAATGGATGGCAGATGAAATTAAAAATCTAATGGAAGAAAGGATACGGAAGAAAGAAAATCCTAAAAAATATAAGTCCTTAGATAAAAAAGTTAAAAGCTTATGTCAAAAAGCCAAAGAAGAATGGTTAAACCAGGAATGTGAGCAAATAGAAAGAATCCCTATTACTGATCCAAAAAGGTTACATCATCAAATCAAGAATATCACTGGTAAAAAGCTCCTCTGTTCTTCAGGTGGATATTTGAAAGCATAGGACAGTACCATTATCATAGAAAAAGATGAGATTATGAACAGAAGGACTGAATATATTCAGGAATTGTTTGAAGATGATCGAGATTGAAAACCAGAAATTAAGAAAAACATTGAAGGTCCAAGTATTTTAAAACCTGAAGTTTGTAATGCAATAAATAAGATGAAGAAAGGAAAGGCAGCATGTCCTGATGAATTAGTAATAGAACAAACTATCGCCCATGAAAATTATGGAATTGAACAACTTACTGATTTAATCAATGATGTTTATGAAACTGGAAAAATACCAGAAATGATGAAAAAATCAATATTTATCACTCTTCCTAAGAAACGTGGAGCAATAGAAAGTGAATTACATAGGACCATAAGTTTAATGAGTCATATCACTAAGATATACTTCTGAGAATTTTGATGACATGAGCTAAAAGTAAGACACAAGCTGAAACAGGTAAAGAACAATGTGGTTTTGTGAAAGACAAAGGTACAAGAAACGTGATATTGATGTGAAGGATACTATTAGAACGAGCTATTCAAGTGCAAAAAGGTTTGTTTGTTTGTTTTATCTACTACACAAAAGCATTTGATAAAGTGAAGCACAATAAGTTATTCGAAATATTACAGGAAACTCTAGATCTAGATTCGAAAGACCTCCACCTAATCTGAAATCTGTACTGGGAACAAACTGCCGCTGTAAGAATAGACAGAGAAGTGAGTCTGTTTACAAAAATCAAGAGAGCATTAGACAAGGGTGTGTTTTCTCCCCTGACTTGTTTAACGTGTACAGTGAAACAATATTACAAAAAATAAGAGACATCTTGGGAATCAAAGTTGGCGGTGAAAACGTCAATAATTTCAGATATGCAGATGACACTGTGTTAATTGCAAGTACGGACGAAGAACTACAAAACTTAATTGATATAATTGTTGAAAAAAGTGCACAAATGGGTCTATCTATCAATTGCAAAAAGACAGAATGTATGGTGATATCCAAAAAGAAGGAGAATCCTATCTGCAGGCTGAGAATTAACGGGGAGGACATAAAACAAGTACAGAACTTTTGCTACTTAGGAAGCTGGGTGACATCAGATGGCAGGTGCGACATGGACATCAGAAGAAGAACATGGATGGCAAAAGACACCTTTACGAGAATGAAGAGTATACTGACCAATACTAAACTAGACATGACAACCCACCTCAGAGTACTCAAATGTTACGTTTATCCAGTTATGTTATATGGCTCAGAATGTTGGAAAATATCTAGTAACATGAGGGAAAGAATTTAAGCAGCAGAGATGTGGTTTTTGAGGAGGATGCAAAGAATATCATGAACGAAACAAATATCGAATGAGGATGTCATGAACAGAACAAACACAAAAAGAGAAATAATGTATGAGATCATGAAAAGGCAACATAACTTCACTGGACATGTGATTAGGAAAGAGGAGTTAGAATGCATGGTAATTATGGGAATGATTGAAGAGAAGAAAGCAAGAGGAAGACAAAGACAAATGATAATGGAGACAGCAGCCAGAGAACTGGAAATGAATACCAATGAATTGATCCACTTGATCTGAAACAGGAGTGTGTGGGCCATGGCAGTCAAAGCTCAAACTGGGCACGGCACCTGATGATGATGATAATATGAAAAGAAGCAGTCACAGCACTGACCCCTGTAGAATGCTTCTAGTCATCAGCAACCAAACGGAAAAGGCTCTCTTTATTCTCATTTGCCTCCTGCCAGTCAGCTAATCTTCTGTCTGTGTTAATACCTTTTCTGTTACACCATGGGCTCTTATCTTGTTTTGGATTTTCATGTGTGGCATCTTATCAAAGGCCCAAATCAAAATAAACCACTTCCACTTATTCATCTTTGTCTGTCCTGCCTGTTATTTCCTCGAAGAGTTATAACAGATTTATCAGGAAAGGTCCTGCATGGATGACCCAGCCTCCGGGTCCAACATATTATTCTCCGTAACTTCCGCCACCTCCAACGGGATCCCACCACTAAGCACATCTTTCCCTCCACCCCCCCCTGCATTCCGCAGGGATCGCTCCCTACACAACTCCCTTGTCCATTCGTCCCCCCCATCCCTCCCCACTGATCTCCCTCCTGGCACTTATCTGTGTAAGCGGAACAAGTGCTACACATGCCCTTACACTTCCTCCCTTACCACCATTCAAGGCCCCAAACAGTCCTTCCAGGTGAGGCATCACTTCACCTGTGAGTCGACTGGGGTGATATACTGCGTCCGGTGCTCCCGATGTGGCCTTTTATATATTGGTGAGACCCGACGCAGATTGGGAGACCGCTTTGCTGAACATCTACGCTCTGTCCGCCAGAGAAAGCAGGATCTCCCAGTGGCCACACATTTTAATTCCACATCCCATTCCCATTCTGACATGTCTATCCACGGCCTCCTCTACTGTAAAGATGAAGCCACACTCAGGTTGGAGGAACAACACCTTATATTCCGTCTGGGTAGCCTCCAACCTGATGGCATGAACATCGACTTCTCTAACTTCCGCTAAGGCCCCACCTCCCCCTCGTACCCCATCTGTTACTCATTTTTATGCACACATTCTTTCTCTCACTCTCCTTTTTCTCCCTCTGTCCCTCTGAATATACCTCTTGCCCATCCTCTGGGTGCCCCCCCCCCCTTGTCTTTCTTCCCGGACCTCCTGTCCCATGATCCTCTCGTATCCCCTTTTGCCTATCACCTGTCCAGCTCTTGGCTTTATCCCTCCCCCTCCTGTCTTCTCCTATCATTTTGGATCTCCCCCTCCCCCTCCAACTTTCAAATCCCTTACTCACTCTTCCTTCAGTTAGTCCTGACGAAGGGTCTCGGCCTGAAATGTGGACTGCACCTCTTCCTACAGATGCTGCTTGGCCTGCTGCGTTCACCAGCAACTTTGATGTGTGTTGCTTGAATTTCCAGCATCTGCAGAATTCCTGTTGAATGCCAAGTATATTCGCTCTGTAGCAGTCCCCTGTCTCTGGAGGTTTCAAGCCATCATCATCCCAGTGCCCAAGACGGCAACAGTAACCTGCCTAAACAACTACAGTCCGGTGACACTGCCCTCAACAATAACAAAGTGCTTTGAGAATCTGCTTATGGACCGCATAAAATCCCATCTCCCTGCTACGCTGGACACTTCCCAGTTCACCTATTGCTCAAATTGGTCCACTCACCTTATCCCTCTGTTCTGTCCTCTCTCACCTGGAAAATGGTGCCTCATATGCCAGGATGCTGTTTAAAGACTTCAGCTTGGTACTTGATATGATCATCCCTCAGAAGCTATTGGGTAAACTGTCCTCAATGGGTCTCAACACCTCTCTCTTTAACTGGATCTTGGATTTCTTCACAGTCCGCGTTGGCAGCAATATCACCCTCTAGGGCTACTGTGCACAATGTTGATGCTTGAATGTGCTGCTGGATCCAGATCAAATTGGATCATCAAACCAGCTGATGACGCAACAGTGGCTGCCTCATCAGCAGCAACGATGAGATGAGGAAGTAGGGCAGCTTGTAGAATGGTATGAGTACAACAACTTGAGTCTCAACATGGTCAAGACTAAAGAGATGATGGTGGACATTAGGAAGGTGTGGTCTAACCGCTCCTCAGGGCACATAAACGGCTTCTCCACATAACAAACAATCTCACCTAGTCCCTCAACACCACCTCTTTAGTCGGGAAAGTGCAGCAGCATCTCCTATGCCTGAGGAGATTGAGATGAGTGACCCACCCAACAATTCTAACCAATTTTTACAGGAGCACCATTGAGAGTGTCCTGACCAGTTACACCACCATCTGTCACAGGAATTGCAGAGCATCTGAGCTCATGGCCCTACAAAGGATTGCAAAGACTATTAAAATCATTGCAGTCTCTCTTCCACCCATCTGAGGTATCTATCAGGAGTGTGTGTACACAAGGCCCTTAGCATTGTCAAGGATCCCTCCCATATGTTCCACAATCTCTTTCACCTCCTACCATCAGTGAGGAGGTAGCATAGCATCAGGCAAAGAAGGTTAGAATGGGTAACAGCTCTTTCACCAGGGCTTGAGACTCTGAACTATCTAGGTCTTATCACTTATGATGCACCAGAAGGGTTATGCTATTTACTTTTGACTCATAAATGCACTTTCTGCTAAGTGTCAACCTTCAGGAATACTTTATGTTTTATTATTTGTTAATTTATTTGTGGGAATATAACTTCAGGCTCAAGTACAGCACCCAGATCAAGGTCCAGCTATACCAAAGCTGTGTTCTGTCCACACTCTTGTTCGGGTCAGAATGTGGACACAGGACAGAGAACGACCTTGCAAACTGGCATCATTGCTCACCATTATCCTGCAGAAGATCCTCCATATTTTCTGGCCAAGAAAGATCTCCAAACATGCCCTAATAGTTCAGTGTCACCAAGAGGACATGGCCACAATCAACATGAGGAAATGCTGAAGATGGATTGAGCATGCAATGAGAAGAGGGGCCAACTCCATCATCAAGACCACTTCATTGGACCACTGAATGGCAGAGGAAATGCGAGAGATCAAAGACTACTTGGTGCTGTACCATAGACGGAGAAATGAGGGCCCAGAACCACACCTGGGGCACAATAGAGAAGATGGCCAAGGACAGACAGAGATGCCCTAAATGCCAGCAGTGTAATATGCAGTAAGTAACTAATATTATCTTGTGTTGTGTGTGAGTTATGTGTACCGTGTTGTGCAACTGGGTCCAGAGGAACGGTGCTTCATTTGGTAGTATACCATTCTACTTCAACGTACTTCAAATGATTGCAAGATCCTGCTGCACATTAAGAACTTATAGTACTGCAGGTCTACGCCATCAGCAAGTTGCTTGCTGGCAGAGATAATGAAGGAACTGTGCAGCATGTTGTGGCCTGAGTCGAAAGGGACATACAGTCAAATAGCGGGTGGCCGTCATGATTGCTTTTCTTCTGATTACAAGACCCCGTTTGGACATTGTTAATCTGGTATGCTGCAAGTTAGATTCACTGATTTATTGGATGAGAGCAGGGGCAGATGGAGGGAGCCTAGTCCTCGGTCACAGCAAGGACTAGGCCATAAGCCACGGTGTTGCCGGTTTGCAGTGGTAGAGAATTCAGGAATGATGCTAGGTTTAGAACAGATAGTCCTAAGAACCATGGAACAAGATTACTCGTACATGAGTCGACCAATGAAATGGCAGCTCCTAGCTGTGATCCCAGGGTCTTTATCCTGCAATTTCTGATGGGAAGCAGGTGTGTGTCGTTAGTGGAACCTGGGAATGATTGGAAATTAAATGAGGTGATTGAGGCCCAATTGCTGAGATAAATGGCAAGGTGGGGGATTGCCAGAAGGGACCATGACAACTCCCTAAGTTCTACCTCCTATTCCTGTGTAAAATTAGTTGATTTAACTCATGGAGATGAATTTCATTGTTTCTCAAAGCATGATTGCTGCACGAAGGTATTGCTTTGTAAACAATTGGTCAATGTCAAACTAGGCATCCGATACCTTCAACTATGTTATTGTGTACCATTGTGACAAAGATCATGGAAAAATCCAGGCCAGAGTGATTTTGTCACATAGCATATTAAACATTCATATCATATTTGTGCTGTCTTTTAATAATTCTGATATTTGTGTACCTGGAAAGTCAGCCTTCAATAGCATTAATTGTGAGTCTCTGTGGTCTCTGTCTTCAAGAAGCTTTTAGACCATCCAAGTAAATTACTTGGCTCTAGCAAAGTTGTTTAACTATTGAAAGATATCTTGTCAGTTACATTGCGCTCCAATTGTAAATATGTAACCCAAGGGGAACCATTTGCTTACACTCAGAGTAACTGTGTGGCTAGGCATAGATCAAGTACCATCCATAAATGAGCTAATAATACAACCAATGTTAGCAGAATTTCAGATGGTGACAAAGGGTGTATAGGGGTGAGTTATAACAGTTAGTTGAACATAGAACATAGAACATAGAATAGTACAGCACAGTACAGGCCCTTCAGCCCACAATGTTGTGCCGACCCTCAAACCCTGCCTCCCATATAAGCCCCCACCTTAGATTCCTCCATATACCTGTCTAGTAGTCTCTTAAACTTCACTAGTGTATCTACCTCCACCACTGACTCAGGCAGTGCATTCCACGCACCAACCACTCTCTAAGTAAAAAACCTTCTTCTAATATCCCCCTTGAACTTCCCACCCCTTACCTTAAAGCCATGTCCTCTTGTATTGAGCAGTAGTGCCCTGGGGAAGAGGCGCTGGCTATCCACTCTATCTATTCCTCTTATTATCTCGTACACCTCTATCATGTCTCCTCTCATCCTCCTTCTCTCCAAAGAGTAAAGCCCTAGCTCCCTTAATCTCTGATCATAATGCATACTTTCTAAACCAGGCAGCATCCTGGTAAATCTCCTCTGTACCCTTTCCAATGCTTCCACATCCTTCCTATAGTGAGGTGACCAGAACTGGACACAGTACTCCAAGTGTGGCCTAACCAGAGTTTTACAGAGCTGCATCATTACATCGCGACTCTTAAACTCTATCCCTTGACTTATGAAAACTAACACCCCATAAGCTTTCTTAACTACCCTATCCACCTGTGAGGCAACTTTCAGGGATCTGTGGACATGTACCCCGAGATCCCTCTGCTCCTCCACACTACCAAGTATCCTGCCATTTACTTTGTACTCTGCCTTGGAGTTTGTCTTTCCAAAGTGTACCACCTCACACTTCTCCGGGTTGAACTCCATCTGCCACTTCTCAGCCCACTTCTGCATCCTATCAATGTCTCTCTGCAATCTTCGACAATCTTCTACACTATCTACAACACCACCAACCTTTGTGTCGTCTGCAAACTTGCCAACCCACCCTTCTACCCCCACATCCAGGTTGTTAATAAAAATCACAAAAAACAGAGGTCCCAGAACAGATCCTTGTGGGACACCACTAGTCACAATCCCCCAATCTGAATGTACTCCCTCCACCACCACCCTCTGCCTTCTGCAGGCAAGCCAATTCTAAATTGAGTGGTGTCATAGCAAGAATCTTGTACACAACATCAACACTTTAGAAGGGGTGAGATGAGGGAAAACAAACCAATCCTCAAAGAGAGATCAGAAGTGGAGAGAGTGAGCAATTTCAAGTTCCTGGGTGTCAATATCTCTGAGGACTTAATCTGGATGCAACATATTGATGTAGCCAAAAGAGAGGCAAGGTAGTTGCTATACAGTATTTCCTTAGAAGTTTGAGGAGATTTTATTTGTCAACTAAAACACTCAAAAACCTTTTCAAATGTACCGTGGAGATCATTCTGACTGATTGCAACACTATCTGGTATGGTAGAGGGGTGCTACTGCAAAGGATCGAAGTAAGCTGCAGGAAGTTGTAAAATCAGTCAGCTCAATCATGGACACTGGCCTCCGCAGGATCCAGGACAATTTCAAGTTCATTCATCACTAAGAACCTCAACCACCCAGGACATGCACTGTTCTCATTGTTACCATCAGGAAGGAGGAACAGAAGCCTGAAGGCACGCACTCTGCGATTCAGGAACAGCTTCTTCCCCTCTGCCATCAGATTTCTAAATGGACGTTGCACCCATGAACACTACCTCACTAATTTTTTTTTCCACTACTTATTTTAACTTAACTAATTAACAGACGTATATAGACACTGCAATTCAGTTTTTGTCTCTATTTATCGATCATGTATTTCATTGTACTAACAAATTTCACAACATACGCTGGTATGTTACAATTACTCTATTGAGAGTTTAGTCAAGACAGTTCAGTCCCTCAGCACTCAAGATGAGGCAGTAAAATGTATTAGATATTGGCTTTGTTGGAGAAGCCATAGAGTGGTAATAGATGATTGCCTCCCTGACTGGATGCCTGTGAATAGTAGAGTGTCACAGGAATCGGTGCTGGGTCCATTGTTGCTTGTCATCTACATCAACAATCTGGAAGATAATGTGGTTAACTGGCTCAGCAAGTTTGCAGATGGCACAAAGATTAGGGGTGCAGTGGACTGCAAGAAAGACTATCAGGGCTTGCAGCGGTATCTGGACCAGCTGGAAAAATGGGATGAGAAATGGCAGATGGAACTTAATGCAGACACGTGTGAGGTGTTGCACTTTGGTAGGACCAACCAGGGTAGATCTTACATGGTGAACGTTAGGGCACTGCGAAGTGCGATTTCGGAATATCAGTCCATAATTCATTAAAAGTGATGTCACAGGTGGATAGGGTGGTAAAGAAAGCTTTTGGCATATTGGCCTTCATAAATCAAAGTACTGAGTACAGGAGATGGGATGTTATGCTGAAATTGTATAAGACATTGGTGAGGCCTAAATTGGAGTATTGCATGCATTTTTGGTTGCCTACTTACAGGAAAGATGTAAATGAGATTGAAAGAGTATAGAGAAAACTTACAAGGATGCTGCCGGGTCTGGAGGACTTGAGTTATAGGGAAAGATTGAAAAGGGAAAGTTGGGCTCACATGTCCAAAGACAAGCTATCTTGTTTTTATCTGGATATATCTCCCTATTGCGACAGATGTAACAATGGAAAGGCTTCACTAATTCATATGTTTTGGATATGCCTGAGTCTTGAAAAATACTGGAAGGAAGTATTCCAAATTTTTTCTGTACTTTTTAAACTAAATTTTAAGCCTAACCCTTTGACTGCCTCGTTTGGTACTGTTGGAGAAAAAGGCATAACTTTGAAGACATCTGATTTGCATATATTGGCTTTTATTACTCTTAGTCATACTCATAGTCATAGTCATACTTTATTAATCCTGGGGAAAATTGGTTTTCATTACAGTTACTCCATAAATAATAAATAGTAATAGAACCATAAACAGTTAAATAGTAATATGTAAATTATGCCAGTAAATTATGAAATAAGTCCAGGACCAGCCTATTGGCTCAGGGTGTCTGACCCTTCAAGGGAGGAGTTGTAAAGTTTGATGGCCACAGGCAGGAATGACTTCCTATGATGCTCTGTGCTGCATCTGGGTGGAATGAGTCTCTGGCTGAATGTACTCCTGTGCCCAACCAGTACATTATGTAGTGGATGGGAGACATTGACCAAGATGGCATGCAACTTAGACAGCATCCTCTTTTCAGACACCACCGTGAGAGAGTCCAGTTCCATCCCCACAACATCACTGGCCTTACGAATGAGTTTGTTGATTCTGTTTGTGTCTGCTACCCTCAGCCTGCTGCCCCAGCACACAACAGCAAACATGATAGCACTGGCCACCACAGACTCGTAGAACATCCTCAGCATCGTCCAGCAGATGTTAAAGGACCTCAGTCTCCTCAGGAAATAGAGACGGCTCTGACCCTTCTTGTAGACAGCCTCAGAGTTCTTTGACCAGTCCAGTTTATTGTCAATTCGTATCCCCAGGTATTTGTAATCCTCCACCATATCCACACTGACCCCCTGGATGGAAACAGGGGTCACTCTTATTGCTAGGAGGGCAATGTTGCTTAAATGGAAGGATGTTGCTCCGCCTACCCACGCTCAATAGTTACGTGATGTTATGTCATGGTATTAATATAAATCACTATGTGATACGGTTTTTTTCCCGTCTTTCATTACCAAACAGCTTCGCTTTTGGTAGGGGATTTAGATTTCCTTTTTTTTACAATAAAATTATCAAATTTCAATATTACAATTTAATTCAATTTACGTGTTTGATTATGAATGTGGGGTACTGTGATTGCAAGTGTGATTTAAGTATAATGTATTATGTATTATTCTTTCTTTTTTTTGATTCATAATATATATCCTCATGTACTCTGTATTCTTCTATGTGGAAAATAATAAAAATATTGAAACAGGAAAGGGAAAGTTTGGACTTTATTCCTTGGAACATAGAGGATTGAGGGGAAATTTGATAGAGGTATACAAAATTATGAGGTGTATAGATAGGATAAATGCCAGCAGTCTTTTTCCAATGAGGTTGGGTGGGACTACAACTAGAGGTCATGGGTTAAGGGTGAAAGGTGAAATGTTTAAGGAGCACATGAGGGGAAACTTCTTCATTCAGAGGGTCATGAGAGTGTGAAACGAGCTCCCAGCATAAGTAGTGCATGGAAGCTCGATTTCAAAATGTAAGAGAAGTTTCGATAGATACATGGATGGTAGGTGTATGGAGGGCTATGGTCCCAGCACAGGTCGATGGAAGTTGGCAATTTAAATGATTTGGCATGAACTAGTTAGGCCAAAGGGCCTGTTTCTGTGCTGTATATTTCTATAACTATGTCTATGACGAAATGCTGGTGGCTCACAGCAGGTCAGGCAGCACCTATGGAAATGAATAAACAGTTGACACTTCAGGTTGAGACCCTTCTTCAGGACTGAGAAGGAAGGGAGAAGAAGCCAAAATAAAAAGGTCAGGAGAGAGGAAGGAGAATATCTAGAAGGTAATAGGTGAAACCAGGTGGGTAGAAAAGATAAAGGGCTGGAAAGGAAGGAATCTGAGAGGACCTCAGGAAAAGGGAAGGAGGAGGGGGCCCAGGGGGAAGTGATAGGTAGGTTAGAAGAAGTTAGAGGTCAGAGTGGGGAACTGAAGAGGGTGGGAAAGGGAATTTTTTTTTACTGGGAGGAGAAATCGATATTCATTCATCAGGTTAGAGGCTACACAGACTGAATATAAGGTGTTGCTCCTCCACGGTGTAGGTGGCTTCATCTTGGCACAAGAGGAGGCCATGAACTGACATGTTGGAACAGGAATGGGAATCTGAATTAAAATGTTTAGCCACCAGGAAGTTTTGCTTTGGATGGATGGTGTGGAGATGTTTTACAATGGGTCTCACCAGTGTAGGGGAGGCCACATTGGGAGCACCAGACACAACAGACAACCCCAGCAGATTTGCAGATGAGGTGTTGCCTCACCTGGAAGGACTGTTTGGGGCCCTGAATGGAGGTGAGGGAGGTGCAGTACCTAGGCCGCTTGTAAGGATAATGCCAGGAGGGAGATCAGTGGGGACAGATGAATGGACAAGAGAATCATGGAGGGAGCAATCCCTGTGGAAAGTGGAGAGAGGAGTAAGGTAAAGAAATGTTTAGTGGTAGGATCTCTTTGGAGATGGTGGAAGTTGTGGAGGATGATGGGTGGTGGGTAAGGACAAGAGGAACTCTATCACTTAAGACGGCGGGAAGATGTGATAAGTACAGATGTTCAAGAAATGGAGTGGATGCGGGTGTGGGCTGCATCAAGAGTGGTGGAAGATAAACCCCATACTTTCAAGAAAGAGGACATCCCTGAACTGGCTGGTTCTTTTATTGAGAAAGAAATGGATCAAATGCCTTTGTCAAAGCTATATAAGCCAAGTATAAGCATTGCCTTTGTTCATGGCATTTTTTCCGTAATTGGCATGCAGTGAAGATTATGTCTGCAGTACTTTTAGATAGATCAATGCCACACCGATTCAGGGAGTATTTCTTCAGATAGCAGAAGGGGCGGTTGACAAGGATAGGCGCAAGAAATTTTCCTGTTGTTGACAGGTCGGAGATGCCTCTGTAATTGCCACAATCTGCCTTGTCTGCCTTCATGAATATGGCCACTATTAGTGCAATCCTGAACTTTGATAGAAGTTGCTCCTTTTCCCAAACCTTCAGGAGCAAGGCATGTATGTAGTGCAGGAGTGCTGGTCCACCTACCTTAAGGATCTCTTCTGGGATCACAGCATAACTAGTGGCTTTGTGGTTTTTCAGGGTCCTGATGGCATGAACATTTTCCCATGTCTTCTCTCACAGGACTCCAGAGGAGCTGGTTAGTTACCTCTGGTTCAGCAATGCTATCATGGATAAGAAGCTCTTGAGAGTGCTCTCTTCATTGAGCGTTGATATTCCTCTGATCCCTTAGCAAGTTCCTTCCATCCTTTGAACACAGTGCAGTTTAATTTGAAGTAATTTAGACCATAGACTGCTTTGGTAGCATTGAAAAACCTCTCGTGCCACCAGATCCTGCCAGTCTCTGGATTTCCAGGGCTTTCTCTGTCCATCAAGAATTCTTTAGTTCCCTCACCCCGCACTGGACATTTGCCTTGGCTCTGGCGTAAGCTTCTCAGTTGTCCTTGCTGCCAGTGTAATTCTGCCAGGCACAAAAGGCTTTCCTTTTCTTGAGATAAGTTGTTCTATCTCCATGTCATTATCATCACACCAATCCTGATGTTTTCTGTACGTGTACTCAAAGATGTTTTTGCAGTTATCGAGGGTGATGGATTTAAACATTCCCAGTGTTCTTCAATATCCTTTGGATATTTATGTTGGAGCCTATTGTCCTTGGGGGTGCTCAACACCCAAGCGTAGTGTCTAGGCAAGTGTAGAAAGTCTCCTTTTCGTACTCATGTGAGTACAGAGTTGATGACGGTTGCCATCTTGTTGCTGACTAGCACCAAACAGATTGTCATGAGGCATTCACAGATCCCCAGGGAAGTTTAGAGAGTTGACTGACAACTGTAAACCCAACACCCTGGATCCTGGGTTCGTCAGCTGCCGTTCCTTTTCTGAAGAGGTGTAACCACCCTTCTCCTCCCTCAGGTGGCTTTTGTCTGTCAGAAGTGTTTCAGAAAGAGCAGCTAGGTCAATCTAGCATCTCCTTAGATCTCCGATGTTAATTACAGTTTTCTTCTCTGGTTAATCACTGGTGGCATGATCTATCAGACTGTGCACATTCCATGCTCCCGATGTCATGTGACTTTGTTTCTGACTGCATATGGTGATCCCTCTGCATGTGATAATCCAGTCTTGAGGATTCAAGGCAGGCTATTTTTGGGGCATCTTTTCCAGCCCCTTCCCCGAGCAAGGTGAGCAGAGTGGGTCCTAAATAGGATGGCTCAGTTGTGGGGGCAGCTGCCAATGTGCTCCATCTGCCTTAGTGCAAGAGCCCAGGGACTGAAACATCCATTTCCCAGTGTACCAGCTGATGATTAGGGGCTTCCAGACCTCACAATCCTGCACCCTTCACCAAGTACTCACTCTGGGATGCGAGGGTGGATTTCCTCAATGGAGAATGTCTGTGCATGACTTTGTTTAATGTGGGGAGGCTGATGCATGGGCAGCCACCACACAGTCCTTGGCAGATCGGGGTCAGGGTCCAGTGGCATGCATTGCAAGATGACTGGGGATCCTTCAATGCTGAAGCCTTAATCTGCCTTCTCTGAAGTTGTGATGTGCCTTTACCTTCCGCCAGCACCACTGCTGAGGCTTTGGTTGAATGGCTCTTTGTCTGGAACCTCCCCCTTGACCTTACGAACATGGGCGAACCCTACCAGGAGCGAAATTCCAGATGGCATTTCTCTCAAGATGTCACAAATATCTCAGCCACAACAAGGTGGTGATCCTAGGAAAAGCCTTAGTAATAGAAACTACACTGACTTCTGCCACGTAGCACTCTCAAATTTCTGGCATACAGGTGGTATATGAAGAAAGATGGAAAATACTGAGTTTTCCTGCTGTTACTTGTTCCCCCATTACTTCTGCTCGCTCTAGCATCATTTTCCATTGCTCTGGTCGCCATTCTCACTTTTCTTTTACTTTTTGTATGTCTGAAAAAACTTTTGATAATCCTCTTTTATAATATTGTCCAACTTAAGAATTTCATCCTTTCTCTCCTTATTGCTTTTTATTTGCCTTCTGTTCATTTTTAGAAGCTTCCCGATTCTCCAACTTCCCATTAACTTTTGCGATATTATATGCCCCACTTTTGTTTTTATGCTATATTTGACTTCCCTTGTCACCCATGGTTGCCTCATTCTCTATTTAGAATTCTTCTTCCTTGGGCTGAATTTATCCTGCTCCTTCCAAAGAGCTCCCAGAAACTCCACCCATGGCAGTTCTGCCGTCATCCCTGGCAATGTCCCCTTTATGGGACCCTATTCACACCAATATTTCAACCCTGTCATGGAACACTACAGCATAGATACATACCCTTTGGCCCATCTAGTCCCTCCCAATCTATTAATCTGCTTAGTCCCATCGACCTACACCCAGATCATCGCCTTCTATACTCCTCCTATCCATGTACCTATCCAAATTTCTCTTAAATGTTGAAATATTCTGGGGTGACAGGAGATTGTGGTTGTGAAATATGAAAAAGTATCGTGGGAAATGAGAAAATTGTGGCAAATATATTACTTGCAATTTCAGTAGATGGTCTATCAGATCTTTCTCCTTTGAGTATAGGGTTTAGATGAGGTGGAGTTTGTTAGGTACGTTTCTTGATGCAATATATAGATAAACCAACCAGAGGACAGGCTGTACTTGATCTGGTATTTGGAAATGAACATGGTCAGGTGTCAGATCTCTCAGTGGGAGAGCATTTTGGAGGTAGTGATCACAACTCTATCTCCTTAACCATAGCACTGGCGAAGGATAGGAGCAGACAATTTGGGAAAATATTTAATTGAGGTGGAAGAAATATTATGCTATTAGGCAGGAACTTGGGAACATAAAGTGGGAGCAGATGATCTCAGGGAATCACATGGCAGAAATGTGGCAAATGTTCAGGGAACATTTGCATGGCGTTTTGCATAGGCATGTTCCATTGAAGCTGGGAAAGGTTGGTTGAGTAAAAGAACCATGGTGTACAAAGGATGTGGAAAATTTAGTTAAGAAGAAAAGAAAAGCTTACGAAAGGTTCAAGAAACTAGGTACTGAGGTAGTTCAAGAAAATTACAAGAAAGGAGCTTAAGAATGAAATTTGGAGAGCTTGAAAGGACCATGTGAAATCATTGGCGAACAGGATTAAGGAAAACCCCAAGGCATTCAACAAGTATATGAAGAGCAAGTGGATGAGCTGTGTGAGAATAGGACCAATCAGGTGCGATAGTGGAAACGTGTGCATGGAGTCGGAGGAGGTACTTAATGAATACTTTGCTTCAGCATTCACCAGGGAAAAGGACCTTGGCAATTGTGGGGATGAATTACAGTGGACTGAAATGCTTGAGCACATAGACTTTAAGAAAGATGTGCTGGAGCTTTTGGAAAGCATCAAGTGGGATAAGTCACCGGGACTGGATGAGATATACCCCAGGCTACTGTGGGAGGCGAGGGGAGGAGATTGCTGAGCCTCTGGGGAATGATCTTTGCATCATTAATAGGGATAGGAGAAGTACCGGAAGATTGGAGGGTTGCAAATGTTGTTCCCTTTTTCAAGAAAGGGAGTGGAGATAACACAGGAAATTATAGACCAGTGAGTCTGATTTCAGTGGTGGGCAAGTTTTTGGAGAAGATTTTGAGAGGCAGGATTTATGAACATTTGGAGAGACATTAGGGATAGTCAGCATGGCTTTGTCAAGGGCAGGTCATGCCTTACAAGCCTGATTGAATTCTTTAAGGATATAACAAAATGCATTGATGAAGGTAGCGCTGTAGGTGTAGTGTATATGGATTTCAGTAAGGCATTATATAAGGTTCCCCATGCAAGGCTCATACAAAATATAAGGAGGCATGGGATCCAAGGAGACCTTGCTTTGTGGATCCAGAATTGGTTTGCCCACAGAAGGCAAAGGGTGGTTTTAGATGGTTCGTATTCTGCATGGAGATCGGTGACGAGTGGTGTTCCGCAGGGATCGGTTCTGGGACTTCTCTTTGTGATTTTAACGAATGACCTAGATGAAGAAGTAGAAAGGTGGGTTAGTAAATTTGCTGAAGACACAAAGATTGGGGGTGTTGTGGATAATCTGAATGGTTGTCAGAGGTTACAGCAGGACATCGATAGGATGCAGAACTGGGCTAAGAAGTGGCAGAGGGAGTTCAGCCTAGATAAGTGTGAGGTGGTTCATATGGTAGGTCAAATTTGAAGACAGAATATAGCATTAATAGTAAGACTCTTGGCAGTGTGGAGGATCAGCAAGATCGTGGGGTCCATGTCCATAGGACACACAAATCTGCTGCATAGGTTGACAGTGTGGTTAAGAAGGGCGAATGGTGTGTTGGCTTTCATCAACCATGGGATTGAGTTTAAGAGCTGTGAGGTAATGCTACAGCTATATAAGACATTGGTCAGATCCCACATGGAGTACTGTGTTCAGTTCTGGTCACCTCACTACAGGAGGAATGTGGATACTCTAGAAAGAGTGCAGAGGAGATTTAGGAGATGTAACCTGGATTGGAGAGTGTTCCTTATGAGAATATGTTTAGTGAACTTGGCTTTTTCTCATTGCGGCAATGGAGGAATGGAAGTGACGTGATAGAAGTGTATAAGATGATGAGAGGCATTGATCGTGTGGATAGCCAGAGGGTTTTCCCCAGAGCTGAAATGGCTGACATGAGGGGGCATGGTTTTAAGGTAAATTTTTCACACAGAATGCTCTGCTGGCGGTGGTGGTGGAGGCGGATATAATAGGGTCTTTTACGAGACTCTTAGGTACATGGAGATGAGAAAAATAGAGGGCTCTGCGGTAGGGTAATTCTTTGCAATTTCTAGAGTAGGTTACATGGTCAGCACAACATTGTGGGCTGAAGGGACTGTAACGTGCAGTAGATCTCTATGTTCTATTCCCTGCCTGTCCTAATCTGCATTTATTTTAATACAAGAAGCCGAAAGGTAACCAGAATAATTTGATTATACAGAAACATTGTTGATGGAAAGGCTAATTGAACATAAATATAGAAAATGCTGGAAGAGAGGAAATGATTCAGGTTACTGGAGAGAAAAGGCAATCATACAAAAAACAAGAGCCTGTTCAAATATCAACTGAAAACAGTTAACAGTTTAGAAAATTAAAAGGGCTGCTGTATAAACAAACTGTACTGTCTACAGATTTCAGGCCTCTAGACTGCAGAGGAAGCTGTTGCAGAGATATGGTTTGTAAACTGATATGACCATGGCACATTCTGGGATGCATCAGGCAAATTTAAGACCATGATGCCCTGCACAGCTGCAACCCCAGACCATTATTTTGCTCCCTATGTGCTCACGGTTGGGTGGCAGGATTCTGCTCTAATGCTATTTACAAGTTTGCAAATGACACCACCGTAGTGGTCCAAAAGTCAAATAACAATGAACTGGAGTAGAGCAATGAGATAGAGAGCCTAGTGACGTGGTGTGAAGACAACAACCAATCCTTCAAAGTCAGTAGAACAAAAACGCTGGACATTGATTTCAGGAAGCGGGGCAAAGTACACACCCCTGTAGGTATCAATACTGCTGACTTGAAGATGCTTCAATGCTCCAAGTTCCTCGGTGTAAGTACCATTAATAATTTATCCTGTTCCAGCCATGTAAGTGCCGTGACCAAGGTGCTAAAGATAAATTCTTGATTTCTCAGTCTATCTCATACTGAAACTTGCACTTTACTCTTCTATGTGAACTGCACTTTCTTTGTAACTGTAACACCATATCCTACATTCTCTTCTTGCTATAAAGTTGTTATTACCTCAACCTGTTGATGTGATGAACTGATCTGTATGGATGGAATGCAAAATGAAGTTTTATACTATGCCTTAATACATTTGACAATAAAAAACAATTTAATTAACCAATTACCAATTATTTCTCATTAAGTAAGCTGGAATAAAGAAGGTTGCATTTATTTTGAATCATTTAATGACTAAGGAACCATAGTTTTAGCCTCCTAAATGTGAATAATTCTGTATAATAATCACTGAACCCAATTTTTCATTCCAGGAAATAACCTTCCAAAATTGTGTTGATAACCATTGCCATATATACAACTGTAAGATCAAGGACGTTATAACACTGTAGATGATTATAATTTAATCAATAAACCAGGTGATTTATCACCCAACCATTTGGAATTGCAACTGTTTGATAGTCTTGTCTGTATTTTAGTTTCCTTGTCAACTCTGTTGGAGAAATTATTGCAATATATTGAAAAGACAGCAGAATGGCAAAAGTAAAACATAATTTCTGATACATAAAAAAGATATTAACCATTTACAACCTGCTTAGCACCCTACATTAGTCACTGCAGACTGAGCATGGTAAATGTAAAAGGTCTTTATTCAGCACATGGATGGAATTTGAAGGAGACCTGATTTAAGACCCTCTCCTCAGAGGAACATAGTATAATCTCCCCATATTCAAAAGAATATGTTTTTTTACTCTTAAGAACAAAGATAACAGCAGGTAAGGGGATATAATTTCAGTAGCTGCAATCAGAGTCAGGATCAGAATCAGCTCAAAGTACATCTATCAAAGTATGTATTGAGATTAAGATTTATCTTCCTACCGGCTGCCATGAAACAAAGACACCCAACAGAACCCATTAAAAAAAGATGATCATACACCCAATGTGAGAAAAAAATACAAACCGTACTAATAATAAAAGTAGGCAAAAAACATTCAGAACTAAAGTTCACAAAAGTGAGGTCTCAGCCAGGAAGCCAGTGACAGCCAAAGTTCAAAGCAAATTTTATTCTCAGAGTACATATACGTCACCATATACAGCCCTGAGGTTCCTTTTCCTGCAGGCATACTTAGGAAATCGAAAAAATATTAACGATAAAAGGATCAATGAAAGATCAATTAGAGCATAGAAGACAACAAACTGTGAAAATGCAAAAAATAAATAAATAGCAATAAATAGCAAGAACATGAAATAACGATATAAACAGTCCTTAAAGAGAGATCACAAGCAAGAGAAAGTCGGCAGGTGTGTGTTGCCTTAAAGAGAGAACACCTCAACAGATGAGTATAGTTATCCCCTTTTGATCAAGGGCCTGGTGGCTGAGGGGTAGTAACTGTTCTTGAACCGGTCGTGCGAATCCTGAGGTTCTTGTACCTCCTACTTGATGGCAACAGCGAGAAAAGTGGTGAGGATCTTTGATGATGGATGCTGCTCAGTGGCTGGGACAATTTTACCTGTGATGTACTGGGTCAAATCCACTAGCTTTTGTAGGATTTTCAGTTCAAAGGTATTGGTGTTCCCACACCAGGCTGTGATGCAGCCAGTCAATACACTCTCCGCTGTAGAAGATTTGGTGTCATGCCGAATCTCCGCAGACCTCTAAGGAAGTAGAGGCACTGTCATGCTTTCTTTGCAATTATATTTATATGATGAGTCCAGGACAGATCTTCTGACACAGTAACACCCAGGAACTGAAAGTTACTGACCCACTCCACCTCTGATCCTCCGATGAGGACTGGCTCATGGACATTTGGTTTCCCTCTCGTGAAGTCCACAATCAGTTCCTTGTTTATGCTGTCATTGAGTGAGAGTCAAGTCAAGTCAAATTTATTTATAAAACACATTTAAAACAACCCATGGTGACCAAAGAGCTGTACAAACTATAACAGGTAGCCAAAATCACAAATACAAGAAACACGGATATAAACAACAAGGCACACAACTTCTAAATAAAATAAACAACACATGAGCCTAGGCACAAATCAAAAATCAGCCACATCAGGAAGATTCAAATGCTACTAAATAAAGGTAAGTTTTGAGCCTGGACTTAAAAGAGTCAATGGAGGGGGCAGATCTGATAGGGAGGGGAATGCTGTTCCACAGTCTAAGGGGTACAACAGCAAAGGCGCGGTCACCCCTGAACTTAAATTTAGATCACAGGACAGCCCGGAGCCCCAAGTCAGCTGACCTGAGGGACCTGGAAGTAGAATAAGGGGTTAGAAGGTCTGTGGTATAGGAGGGGGCCAGCCAATTTAGGGCGTTATAAACAACCAGGAGACCTTAAAATCAATTCTAAACCGTACTTCAAAGATGCTGGTGAACACAGCAGGCTAGGCAGCATCTCTAGGAAGAGGTACAGTCGACGTTTCAGACCGAGACCCTTCGTCAGGACTAACTGAAGAAAGAGCTAGTAAGAGATTTAAATGTGGGAGGTGAGGGGGAGATCCAAAATGATAGGAGAAGACAGGAGGGGGAGGGATGGAGCCAAGAGCTGGAAAGGTGATTGGCAAAGGTGTATGAGAGGATCATGGCACAGGAGGCCCAGGGAGAAGGAAAAGGGGGAGGGGGGGGAAAAAGCCCCGAGGATGAGCAAGGGGTATAGTCAGAGGGACAGAGGGAGAAAAAGGAGAGTGAGAGATAGAATGTGTGTATAAAAATAAATAACAGATGGGGTACGAGGGGGAGGTGGGGCACTAGCGGAAGTTAGAGAAGTCAATGTTCATGCCATCAGGTTGGAGACTACCCAGACGGAATATAAGGTGTTGTTCCTCCAACCTGAATGTGGCTTCATCTTTACAGTAGAGGAGGCCGTGGATAGACATGTCAGAATGGGAATGGGATGTGGAATTAAAATGTGTGGCCGCTGGTACTGTACTGTACTAAGCCGTACTGGTAGCCAGTGGAGAGAGGCCAGGATAGAAGTAATATGGTCCCTCTTCCGGGCACCTGTCAGGAGCCTGGTTGCGATGTTCTGGACCAGTTGCAGGCGGGACAGGGAGTTGGAGTAGTCTAAGCGGGAGGGTATAAGGGCGTGGATGACTTTCTTGAGATCTTTGAAAGAGAGAAATGATTTGAGAGAGTCAAACGACTTAAGGGAGGCTGTTGTTACTGTTGTTATGTCAGCAGTTTGCCAAACTTTCAATCCAGGCAATCTAGCATCCTGTTAGGTACAGAGCACAGCCTCAGTTTAGCAGAGAGAGAAGTACACATCATGAGGAGCAAGCTGAACACCGGCCCATCCCTGTCCCTTACATCGATCAAACATAGGCCTGTTCCTTGCTATTGGGACCTACCCCAACCTCCTCCACTCTGCCATGCCTCAGTTCTGCTTCTTCATAATGTCTTCAAGCCTATTCCAGCAATGGATAAACATTGGCTCATTCACTGTTCTGGGACCTGGGCCCTGCCACCTCAATTCAGCACATGCACGCCACAACACAACCACCCTGCACATTTGAGACATCAGTTCACACCAGAAAAATGCCAAGTCACACAGACAGTTCAATAGCTCAACTTAGTAAAGGAAATTACAGGCTATTGTTTTCAGTGATCATTGAAAGAGTGTGATTAATAAAGTAGTAGTAGTTTTGTTCGCTGCCAGTAAGTCTTCACTGTGCTTCACCGGTGCCATCTGAAATCATCTTTCTCCATAGACGGTATAATTATATATTGTTTTGCTGTACAGAAGTAAATGTATACTTAAGTCAAGACACTTGGGAAATATATGGAGGATAAGAACCCATCGTAGGACCTGCTGAAGGCTGAAATACTGCTTTTAAAACCAGGTTGTGCATAAAACAGTGAAAGAAACGCAAATTACATATCAAAACGAAGCAAGGCTGAAGAGTCACTGAGACTAAAGAGGTCCAAATTATACAGTGTTATTTGTGAACCACTGCATTGTCAGAACAAAGTCTAAGGAATTAGCACATGGAGAAAAGATTTAACTGATCAAGTTCCACCTGCAATTAATTCACAAGAAGGACAACAATTTCCTTATTACATCTAGCAAACTGCTGATCAGATTTTCCCCATTGCAGCTTGTTCTATATCACAGGTCAACATGACATAAAGCTAACGTTTGGGTCGTAAAAGATCTATAATAAAGCAATTAGAACAGAAGAAGTGGCCTGGGTGTGACCAGTATTTTATCTTCAATTATTTTTGGGAGAAACATAGTTTTCCTTATTACTACTGGGATACTGATGACACAGTCGGTCCCCAGAGCTGCACTTATAGATCTTCATTATGGAGTTCAGAAAGCAAAGCGTTTTAAATTTCACGAGAATACATCATTGAAATCAATTGTATGCAATTATCAATTACAAATTTGTGTTGCTCATTTGCTTCCTACCAGTTCCATACTGCGATGGGGGAGAACATGGGACATAAGTGCCCCACATCACAGTTGTTGGGAAGTGAATGGTCAATTACATCATCCTGGTGTGTGATAGAACATAGAACATAGAATAGTACAGCACAGTACAGTCCCTTCAGCCCACAATGTTGTGCCGAACCTCAAACCCTGCCTCCCATTTAAGCCCCCACCTTAAATTTCTCCATATACCTTTCTGGTAGTCTCTTAAACTTCACTAGTGTATCTGCCTCCACCACTGACTCAGGCAGTGCATTCCACACACCAACCACTCTCTGAGTAAAAAACCTTCCTCTAATATCCCCCTTGAACTTCCCACCCCTTACCTTAAAGCCATGTCCTCTTGTATTGAGCAGTGGTGCCCTGGTGAAGAGGCGCTGGCTATCCACTCTACCTATTCCTCTTATTATCTTGTACACCTCTATCATGTCTCCTCTCATCCTCCTTCTCTCCAAAGAGTAAAGCCCTAGCTCCCTTAATCTCTGATCATAATGCATACTTTCTAAACCAGGCAGCATCCTGGTAAATCTCCTCTGTACCCTTTCCAATGCTTCCACATCCTTCCTATAGTGAGGTGACCAAAACTGGACACAATACTCCAAGTGTGGCCTAACCAGAGTTTTATAGAGCTGCATCATTACATCGCGACTCTTAAACTCTATCCCTCGACCTATGAAAGCTAACACCCCATAAGCTTTCTTAACTACCCTATCCACCTGTGAGGCAACTTTCAGGGATCTGTGGACATGTACCCCGAGATCCCTCTGCTCCTCCACACTACCAAGTATCCTGCCATTTACTTTGTACTCTGCTTGGAGTTTGTCCTTCCAAAGTGTACCGCCTCACACTTCTCCGGGTTGAACTCCATCTGCCACTTCTCAGCCCACTTCTGCATCCTATCAATGTCTCTCTGCAATCTTTGACAATCCTCTACACTATCTACAACACCACCAACCTTTGTGTCGTCTGCAAACTTGCCAACCCACCCTTCTACCCCAACATCCAGGTCGTTAATAAAAATCACGAAAAGTAGAGGTCCCAGAACAGATCCTTGTGGGACACCACTAGTCACAATCCTCCAATCTGAATGTACTCCCTCCACCACCACTCTCTGCCTTCTGCAGGCAAGCCAATTCTGAATCCACCTGGTCAAACTTCCCTGGATCCCATGCCTTCTAACTTTCTGAATAAGCCCACCGTGTGGAACCTTGTCGAATGCCTTACTAAAAGCCATATAGATCACATCCACTGCACTACCCTCATCTATATGCCTGGTCACCTCCTCAAAGAATATCAGGCTTGTTAGACACGATCTGCCCTTCACAAAGCCATGCTGACTGTCCCTGATCAGACCATGATTCTCTAAATGCCCGTAGATCCTATCTCTAAGAATCTTTTCCAACAGCTTTCCCACCACAGACGTAAGGCTCACTGGTCTATAATTACCCGGACTATCCCTACTACCTTTTTTGAACAAGGGGACAACATTCGCCTCCCTCCAATCCTCCGGTACTATTCCCGTGGACAACGAGGACATAAAGATCCTAGCCAGAGGCTCAGCAATCTCTTCTCTCACCTCGTGGAGCAGCCTGGGGAATATTCCGTCAGGCCCCGGGGACTTATCTGTCCTAATGTATTTTAACAACTCCAACACCTCCTCTCCCTTAATATCAACATGCTCCAGAACATTAACCTCACTCCTATTGTCTTCACCATCATCAAGTTCCCTCTCATTGGTGAATACTGAAGAGAAGTATTCAATGAGGACCTCGCTCACTTCCACAGCCTCCAGGCACATCTTCCCACCTTTATCTCTAATCGGTCCTACCTTCACTGCTGTCATCCTTTTTTTCTTCACATAATTGAAGGATGTCTTGGGGTTTTCCTTTACCCTACTCGCCAAGGCCTTCTCATGCCCCCTTCTTGCTCTTCTCAGCCCCTTCTTAAGCTCCTTTCTTGCTTCCCTATATTCCTCAATAGACCCATCTGATCCTTGCTTCCTAAACTTCATGTATGCTGCCTTCTTCCACCTGACTAGATTTTCCACCTCACTTGTTACCCATGGTTCCTTCACCCTACCATTCTTTATCTTCCTCACTGGGACAAATTTATCCCTAACATCCGGCAAGAGATCTCTAAACATTGACCGCATGTCCATAGTACATTTCCCTGCAAAAACATCATCCCAATTCACACCCGCAAGTTCTAGCCTTATAGCCTCATAATTTGCCTTTCCCCAATTAAAAAATTTCCTGTCCTCTCTGATTCTATCCTTTTCCATGATAATGCTAAAGGCCAGGGAGCAGTGGTCACTGTCCCCCAGATGCTCACCCACTGAGAGATCTGTGACCTGACCCGGTTTTCAGAATGGCAGGCGGTGACTAGTGGAGTACCGCAAGGCTCAGTGCTGGGACCCCAGTTGTTTACAATATATATTAATGACTTGGATGAGGGAATTGAATGCAGCATCTCCAAGTTTGCGGATGACACGAAGCTGGGTGGCAGTGTTAGCTGTGAGGAGGATGCTAAGAGGATGCAGGGTGACTTGGATAGGTTGGGTGAGTGGGCAAATTCATGGCAGATGCAATTTAATGTGGATAAATGTGAAGTTATCCACTTTGGCGGCAAAAATAGGAAAACAGATTATTATCTGAATGGTGGCCAATTAGGAAAAGGGGAGGTCCAACGAGACCTGGGTGTCATTATACACCAGTCATTGAAAGTGGGCATGCAGGTACAGCAGGCGGTGAAAAAGGCGAATGGTATGCTGGCATTTATAGCGAGAGGATTCGAGTACAGGAGCAGGGAGGTACTACTGCAGTTGTACAAGGCCTTGGTGAGACCACACCTGGAGTATTGTGTGCAGTTTTGGTCCCCTAATCTGAGGAAAGACATCCTTGCCATAGAGGGAGTACAAAGAAGGTTCACCAGATTGATTCCTGGGATGGCAGGACTTTCATATGAAGAAAGACTGGATGAACTGGGCTTGTACTCGTTGGAATTTAGAAGATTGAGGGGGGATCTGATTGAAACGTATAAAATCCTAAAGGGATTGGACAGGCTAGATGCAGGAAGATTGTTCCCGATGTTGGGGAAGTCCAGAACGAGGGGCCACAGTTTGAGGATAGAGGGGAAGCCTTTTAGGACCGAGATTAGGAAAAACTTCTTCACACAGAGAGTGGTGAATCTGTGGAATTCTCTGCCACAGGAAACAGTTGAGGCCAGTTCATTGGCTACATTTAAGAGGGAGTTAGATATGACCCTTGTGGCTACGGGGGTCAGGGGGTATGGAGGGAAGGCTGGGGTGGGGTTCTGAGTTGAATGATCAGCCATGATCATAATAAATGGCGGTGCAGGCTCGAAGGGCCGAATGGCCTACTCCTGCACCTATTTTCTATGTTTCTATATTACCTAGTACTAGATCTAGTATGGCATTCCCCCAGTCGGCCTGTCCACATACTGTGATAGGAATCCATCCTGGACACACTTAACAAACTCTGCCCCATCTAAGCCCTTGGAACTAATCAGGTGCCAATCAATATTAGGGAAGTTAAAGTCACCCATTATAACAACCCTGTTATTTTTGCACCTTTCCAAAATCTGCCTTCCAATCTGCTCCTCTGTATCTCTGCTGCTACCAGGGGGCCTATAGAATACCCCCAACAGAGTAACTGCTCCCTTCCTGTTCCTGACTTCCACCCATATTGACTCAAAAGAGGATCCTGCTACATTACCCACCCTTTCTGTAGCTGTAATAGTATCCCTGACCAGTAATGCCACCCCTCCTCCCCTTTTTCCCCCCTCTGTATCCCTTTTAAAGCACTGAAATCCAGGAATATTGAGAATCCATTCCTGCCCTGGTGCCAGCCAAGTCTCTGTAATCGCCACTACATCATAATTCTATGTATGTATCCAAGCTCTCAGTTCATCACCTTTGTTCCTGATGCTTCTTGCATTGAGGTACACACACGTCAGCCCTTCTACCTTACTGTCTTTACACCGTTTATTCTGCTTCTCTTTCCTCAAAGCCTCTCTGTATGTTAGATCTGGCTTTACTCCATGCACTTCTCTCACTGCTCTATCGCTCTGGGCCCCATCCCCCTTGCAAATTAGTTTAAACCCTCCCGAACCATGCTAGCAAACCTACCTGCAAGGATATTGGTCCCCCTCGAGTTCAGGTGCAACCCATCCAATCTGTACAGGTCCCACCTTCCCCAGAAGAGATCCCAATGATCTAAGAATCTAAAACCCTGCTCCCGGCACCAACTCCTCAGCCACGCATTCAACTGCCATCTCCTCCAATTCTTACCATCACTGTCAAGTAGCACTGGCAGCAATCCTGAGAACGCCACCCTTGAGGTCCTGTTCTTCAGCCTTCTGCCTAGTTCCCAAAGCTCACACGTCAGGACCTCATCCCTCTTCTTGCCTACGTCGTTGGTACCAACATGTATCATGACTTCTGGTTGCTTTCCCTCTTGTACCAGGATGTCGTGCACCCGGTCAGAGACATCCCGGACCCTGGCACCCGGGAGGCAACAAACCATGTGGGTGTCCTTCTCACGTCCACAAAATATCCTGTCTGCTCCCCTGACTATAGAGTCTTCAATGACGACAGCTCTCCTCTTCTCCGTCCCACCCTTCTGCACCACAGAGTCAGACTCAGTGCTGGAGGCCCTGCCACCATGGCTCACACCTGGTCGGTCGTCCCCGCCAACAGTATCTAAGACGGTAAACTTATTATTCAGGGGAATAGCTACAGGGGTGCTCTGCACTACCTGTCTGCTCACCTTCACTTTCCCCCCTCTGACTGTCACCCAACGACCTGCTTCCGGCAGCCTAGGTGTGACTCCCTCCCTGTAGCTCTCATCTATGACTGCCTCATTCTCCCTTATGGGTCGAAGGTCATCCAGCTGCTGCTCCAGATTCCTTACACGGTCTTCCAGATCGCCCAGCTGTATGCACTTCTGGCAGATGTGACTCTGTGGGAGAGGGGAGTTCCCCCAAGACTGCCACATCTCACATGAGGGGCCCATCACCATCTCAGGAGACATTGTAAAAACTAACTGTGAGCTGGCTTGTCCTCCGCCTCTTCTCGTCGAAGCCTCTCGAGTCAAAGCCTCAAAGCTCCACTCTTTCACCGGCCCACTCACGCACTCAATTTTGATCATATTTGCCTGAAAGAATGGATGCTCTGGAAGATGACAACCACGCATTATGATCAACATCCTTAAAACTATTTGGAGAATTCTGCTTTTTACATTCTGAATCATTCTGCTCACAGTTCACAGAGACTTCAAAAGAAACATGTTATTAAGAGTGTATTTTTATAGTTGTGAACATTGATTTCAGGAAGGGATGCAGTGCACATGCTTCTGGCTATATCAACAGTGTCGTTGTTGAATGGGCTGAGAGTTTCAAGTTCCTAGGAGTGCACTTTACCAACAGCCAGTCCTGGTCCAATCAGGTTGATGTCACGGACAAGAAATCTTACCAATACGTTTACTTCCTCTGGAGGCAAAAGAAATTCAATACATTCCTTTGATTCATACCAAATTTTATTCAAGCACCTTAGAAGGCATTCTGCCTCAATGCATAACAGCTTGGTTTGGCAATTGCTGGGCACGTGACCGCAAGAAACTGCAGAGAGTTTTGGACAAGCTTAGTATATCACAGGAACCAGCATCCCCTCTATTGATTCTGTGCATTTAGGAATCAATGGCAGAGGGGGAATAAGCTGTTCCTGAATTGCTGAGTGTGTGCCTTCAGGCTTGTGTACCTCCTTCCTGATGGTAACAATGAGAAGAGACCACGTCCTGGGTGATGGGGCCCTTAATAATGGACGGTGCATTTCTAAGGCACTGCTCCTTGGATACTATGGATGCCCGTACCCAAGAAGAATCTGACTAATTTTCCAACATTCTTTTGGTTTGGGAAATGTATGGATGTTGTGAAACACATTGTAAACCTGAATGAAGGCAGAAATACTATATTTATATTCAGACCATGCAGCATTCGCAAACCATATGTCAGAAAGAGTAAAGTCTCAAGAGATACCAAAACTTTCTGGGAAAATGGCACAATTGATATTGAGTCATAATTGTTATCCTGATTGCTTTTGGCTGAAAAATAGCTTATAATACAGTGATCATTACAAAGGAAGTGACATGTGTGCGACCAAAATTTTACCTTCAGTTATTTTATGGAAAAAAATATAATGTCTTTGTTAAGATTTCTACTGTTATACTGTACGAATTTCATTTTAGCAGTTTCTGTGAAAGCAGAGTGTCCTCCTGGTGGAATGTTTTGGTTTCGACTAAAGATAAGGATCCATGTTGCTCAACTTAGGAATGCTGTGTCAGCCAATCAGGATGGTGAGGTCAGGAGAAGGCTCTAGAGAGAGCTGGACAGAGAGAGATTTGTCATGGACAGTGGTCGAGTTCATGGTCTTTTGACAGGAGAGGACGGCTAGAGGATTCAATTTGAAGGGGAGACCCTAATGCAAGGAGTGATTTGCGAAGTGAAGGAATCCATGAAGTGAAGTTCTGCTTGTGATTGGTGATGAGAATTCAGCACTGTGAGTGATGACCATTGCAATACGACTTGAACTCCAATGCTTGTTCACCCCTTTAGACTGGTATAATTGTAATAGGCTGTTTTATTTTTATCCCTTTACTTTTCATTCTATTAACTGTTTGATAAATCTGAAGCTGGTAAATATACTTTTTTAAATAATTTTATACGGTGTGAGATCCGTTATTTCTTGTTGATTGATTATTGTGTATAGGCAGTATGTACACAACATTTGCTGAAGTCGAGGTTCCTTTAATCAGGATTCCCAATGCTCCCGATTGTTGAACCTCAAATCATACTGTACCTAGATGTATATTTTTTATGAAAGGTGGCTTTTTCACCGCTGAGTCACGTGGATGTTAGCAGAGATTGCATACCAGCCTTGATGCAAGGGTTACACACAGTTTTCCCTATTACTTCTGAGAAACTGCTGACACAGGCTTTCCCAGAAGCAATAAGGAAAACCCCGTAGCTGCACTTATAGATTAGATTTTGAGGACACGTGGCCCTCTTTTATTGTCATTTAGTAATGCATGCATTAAGAAATGATACCACAGAAAACACATGACAAACCAAGACTGAAAAACTGACAAAAACCACATAATTATAACATATAGTTACAACAGTGCAAAGCAATACCGTAATTTGATAAGAACAGATCATGGGCACGGTAAAGTCTCAAAGTCTCTCAAAAGTCCCATCATCTCACGCAGACAGTAAACCTCCAGCACCGCAAACTTGCCGATGCAGCATCCCAGAAGCATCTGACCACAGTCCGACTCCGAGTCCGTCCGAAAACTCCGAGCCTCCGACCAGCTCTCTGACACCAAAGCACCGAGCACCATCTCTGCCGAGCGCTTCGACCCCAGTCCCAGCAACAGGCAATAGGCAAGACCAAGGATTTGGGGCCATCCCTCCGGAGAGTCTCGATCGCACAGTGGCAGTGGCAGCGAAGTAGGCATTTCAGAAGTTTTTCCAGATGTTCCTCTGTGCTTCTTCACGTCTGTCTCTATCAAATCAGGATTGTGCACGGCATCCTATTTCACAGATACGATATCATTCGGAACGGCCGCACGCACTGCGTCGCGCCGCCATCTTCTCCTCCCTCCTCTTATAGACCTTCATTATGGAATTCAGAAAGCAAGGAATTTTAAACCTTAAGAGAATACATAATTGAAATCAATTATACGCAATTATCAGTTATAAATTTGTGTTGCTCATTTGCTTTTCCTAAATTAATTCATGAAATATATTTAGAAACAAAATTGTGCCAAATTTTCTTCACATTACAAGCCAAAGTGTCCGCATTCACATCTTAGTAAACGTAGGTTTTTGTAGATTCTCTATTTAGCAGGATGAGGTAGGAAACAATTTTCCTGATTTTCCTGTGGCTGGGCAGTTAAAATTAGTCTTCTCCCTTGATCTTTACTGTCTGGGCATTCCAGAAAATATGTGAGCAACTCATAAGCACAATGTCATGCAGACTCCTGTGAAACAATGGAGGTAGCACTGCATATTGTTACCAAAGAAATATTCGTGATAGTCATGCTATAGCACTGTTATGTTATTCTATGGCATATTAAAGATACAGGGGCAGCTGTCTCAATATCAGAAGTTTTAGGGAGCATATTAAAATTTCAATAGAGCTCTTTTTTGATGCAACTGAAATACTGACAAGTGGCACTTCTTTGAAATAAGAGATCGGAAAAGCCAGTTCCACTATTGGCATCTCAGTCAAAATAATTAGTGGAAAACTGACAAACCAATAATAAAACACATATTGCAGAGGAAAAATCAGGAAAATGTTGTACAGTCATCCTCCATGTTCATCAGATGCAAATGGCTTTATTGCACCAGCGATCAGTGATCCGCATTTAATTCCTCCCTCTGTCTATAAGGAGTTTGTACGTTCTCCTGTAACTGTGTGAGTTTCCTCCAGGTGCTCCAGGTTCCTCTCCCATTCCAAATGCAAATGGATTAGGATTAGTACATTGTGGCCACGTTATGTGAAGAAAACTGAGTGGTGGCTATTGATATTGAACAGGTGACTTCTTAGACACCTGCTTCACTGAGATGGTTTGTATGAGCGGCAGTTGGACCTTTATGCCCTGTTCTCTCCCCGTGCTCGCGGTGTGGCCTTCTATATATTGACAAGACCCGACACAGGCTAGGAGACCGTTTCGCTGAATACCTACGCTCTGTCCACTAAAGAAAGCAGGATCTTCCAGTGCCCACACATTTTAATTCCACCTCCCATTCCCATTCTAATATGTCAATCCATGGCCTCCTCTACTGTCAAGATGGAGCCACGCTCAGGTTGGAGGAACAACACCTTATATTCCGTCTGGGTAGCCTCCAACCTGATGGAATGAACATTGACTTCTCTAACATTTGTTAATGCCCCTCCTCCCCTTCTTACCCCATCCCTTATTTATTTATTTTTATTCCCCCTTGTTTTTCTCTGTCTTTTTTTTTCTCTTTTTCTTTTTTTTCTCTCTGTCCCTCTCACAATCACTACTTGCCTGCTCTCCATTTTCCTCTGGGCTCCCCTCCCCCTTTCTTCTCCCTAGGCCTCCCGTCCCATGATCCTCCCCCTTCTCCAGCTCTGTATCCCTTTCGCCAATCAACTCTCCAGCTCTTGGCTTCATCCCTCCCCCTCATCTTCTCCTATCATTTCGGATCTCCTCCTCCCCCTCCCACTTTCAAATCTCTTACTATCTCTTCTTTCAGTTAGTCCAAAATGTTGACTGTACTTCTTCCTATAGATGCTGCCTGGCCTGCTGTGTTCCAACAGCATCTTGTGTGTATTACTCTACACTTTCTCATTTATCTACATGGCATTCTTTCGATAACCTTTACTTCATTCTTCATTGTTAATTTTTCACCTCATACAAACTCAATGCTCTGTGTAATGATTTGATCTGTATAAACCATATGCAAGACAAGCTTTTCACTGTATCTTGGTGCATGATACAATAATAAATCAATAAACCATTTATTTCTGTGGGAATTGAGTTATGCAGCTAAGTCAACTTGAGGTCAGTGAGATGCAGCAGAGTTAAGGACTGAGAAGACAATGGTAGACACAGCCACAGCAATTGGCAGCACGGTAGCCTAGTGGTTAGCACAATGTTTTACAGTACCTGAGACCTGGGTTCAATTCCCGTTGCTGCCTTTAGGGTGTTTCTATGTTCTCCCCATGACCACTCGGTTTCCTGCGGGTGCTTAGTTTCCTCCCACAGTTCAAAGACATACTGGTTGGTAGATTAACCGGTCATTGTAAATTGCCCCATGATCAGTCTAGAATTAAAGTGGGGGATTGCTGGGTGGCAGGGCTCGAAAGTCTGGAAGGGCCTACTCCATGCTGTATCTTATTAAATAAACAAAATAAGTTACTGTAGGGATCAGGTTTGAGGACAAGAAATATCCTTCAGTTTTGGAATTTTCACTTTTTTTTGCCTCTGCAAAATTAGATCAGGGATATAAATTTACAACAGCCTTGTAAACATTCAGTCTCAGGGGCCAATCCAGAGCATCCATCGTAAAGGAACCCCACCAACCAGACCATGATCTCTTCTCACTGCTACCATCAGGAGGAAGGTACAGGAGCCTCAGGACCCACATCACAAGGTTCAGGAAAAGACACAACCAACAGATTCTTGAACCAAACGGGATAATTTCACTCAGCCTCACTCACCCCATCACTTAACTTCACACAACATCTTTTTTCGATATTTATTGCTTATTTGTTATTATTATTGTTGCATTTTTATTTTTTCTCAGCTCAAGATGGTAAATTGTAAGGTACAGACATAGCCAAGCACACTCATTTCTCAATTACTAGAAACTTCCGGACCATTCTAGTGGTGTTTAGTATTGTGGCTTTCTGAAGATTTATATAAATATTACTGAGTAGGCCTATTTGTTTAATGCTATTATGTAGTGACTTTGGGATGACACCAGCTGTAGATATTGTGTACTCTGTTCATGTTCCATAGTCTTTCAATTTCTTTTTTAAATCAGTATATTTTTTGGTGCTTTTCACTTACTAATTTCTGCATATCATGTGCGTTTGGAATAGTTATATCTGTTCGGTAGTTTGTTCTTATTTGTTTAGCCTATAATGTTATATCCTGATGATTATTATGGATAGTGCTATCAGAAGAAGAAGAAGAAGAACAACAACAACAACAACAACCCTTAACTCGGCAATGGAGTTATTGGGGCACTGTCTTTTTTGACGGTGTTTCCGTAGCAAGCCATTCTTGTTTTTACAAGGCCGAGTTGCTAGCTCAACACTCAACCCAACTTGGATTCGAACTCGGGAACCTTCGCTCCAGAGTTTGGTACTGATATTATTGCGCCACCAAGCGGGACCTGTAATAATGGATCGGTCATCAATTGTCTTGAACTTGTTGGTCTTTTATTCTGCATTTTTGATCATTTTTTTTTGTGGAAACCACCTGGTCCTGTATTGACACAAGGAAGAGATTTCCAGCACTGAGTCGAGCGTTTGACACTTCCTTGTTGACATCTGTTCTGCTTGGGTCGTGGAGGATGTCTTCCATGGAGGGTCATGCTCTTCCAATGGTTAACATTTTTCTTCTATAGTGATAATTTCTTCATTTTTCTGGGTTGTGCTTTCATAGAAACATAGAAAATAGGTGCAGGAGTAGGCCATTCGGCCCTTTGAGCCTGCACTGCCATTCGTATGATCATGGCTGATCATTCAACTCAGAACCCCGTACCAGCCTTCCCTCCATACCTCCTGATCCCTTTAGCTACAAGGGCCATATCTAACTCCCTCGTAAATATAGCCAATGAACTGGCCTCAACTGTTTCCTGTGGTACAGAATCCCACAGATTCACCACTCTCTGTGTGAAGAAGTTTTTCCTCATCCCGGTCCTAAAAGGCTTCCCCTTTATCCTCAAACTGTGACCCCTCGTTCTGGACTTCCCCAACATTGGGAACAATCTTCCTGCATCTAGCCTGTCCAATCCCTTTAGGATTTTATACGTTTCAATAAGATCCCCCCTCAATCTTCTAAATTCCAATCAGTATAAGCCTAGTCGATCCAGTCCTTCATCGTATGAAAGTCCTGCCATCCCAGGAATCAATCTGATGAACCTTCTTTGTACTCCCTCTATGGCAAGAATGTCTTTCCTCAGATTAGGGGACCAAAACTGCACATAATACTCCAGGTGTGGTCTCACCAAGGCCTTGTATAACTGCAGTAGTACCTCCCTGCTCCTGTACTCGAGTCCTCTTGCTATGAATGCCAGCATACCATTCGCCTTTTTCACTGCCTCCTGTACCTGCATACCCACTTTCAATGATTGGTGTACAATGACACCCAGGTCTCGTTGCATCTCCCCTTTTCCTAATCGGCCACCATTCAGATAATAATCTGTTTTCCTGTTTTTGCCACCAAAGTGGATAACCTCACATTTATCCACATTAAATTGCATCTGCCATGAATTTGCCCACTCACCTAACCTATCCAAGTCACCCCGCATCCTCTTAGCATCCTACTCACAGCTAACATTGCCGCCCAGCTTCGTGTCATCCGCAAACTTGGAGATGCTGTATTTAATTCCCTTCTCTAAGTAATTAATATATATCGTAAACAACTGGGGTCCCAGCACTGAGCCTTGCTGTACCCCACTAGTCACCACCTGCCATTCTGAAAAGGTCCCGTTTATTCCCACTCTTTGCTTCCTGTCTGCCAACCAATTCTCTATCCACATCAATACCATAGCCCCAATACAGTGTACTTTAAGTTTGTACACTAATCTCCTGTGTGGGACCTTGTCAAAAGCCTTTTGAAAATCTAAATATACCACATCCACTGGTTCTCCCCTATCCACTCTACTAGTTCCATACTCAAAAAATTCTATGAGATTCGTCAAACATGATTTTCCTTTCACAAATCCATGCTGACTTTGTCCGATGATTTCACCGCTTTCTAAATGTGCTGTTATCACATCTTTGATAACTGACTCTAGCATTTTCCCCACCACCGATGTTAGGCTAACCAGTCTATAATTCCCCGGTTTCTCTCTCCCTCCTTTTTTAAAAAGCAGGGTTACATTAGCCACCCTCCAATCCTCAGGAACTAGTCCAGAATCTAAAGAGTTTTGAAAAATTATAACTAATGCATCCACTATTTCTTGGGCACTCTGGCATGCAGACCATCTGGCCCTGGGGATTTATTTGCCTTTAATCCCTTCAATTTACCTAACACCACTTCCCTCAGTTCCTCCATCTCACTAGACCCTCTGTCCCCTATTATTTCTGGAAGATTATTTATGTCCTCCCTAGTGAAGACAGAACCAAAGTAGTTATTCAATTGGTCTGCCATGTCCTTCTTCCCCATGATCAATTCACCTGTTTCTGGCTGTAAGGAACCTACATTTGTCTTAACCAATCTTTTCCTTTTCACGTATCTATAAAATCTTTTACAGTCAGTTTTTATGTTCCCTGCCAGTTTTCTCTCATAATCTTTTTTCCCCTTCCTAATTAAGCCCTTTGTCCTCCTCTGCTGGACTCTGAATTTCTCCCAGTCTCCCAGTCCTCAGGTGAGCCGCTTTTCTGGCTAATTTGTATGTTTCTTCTTTGGAATTGAGACTATCCCTAATTTCCCTTGTCAGCCATTGGTGCACTACCTTCCCTGGTTTATTCTTTTGCCAAACTGGGATGAACAATTGTTGTAATTCATCCATGCGATCTTTAAATGCTTGCCATTGCATATCCACCGTCAATCCTTTAAGCATCATTTGCCAGTCTATCTTAGCTAATTCACGTCTCATACCTTCAAAGTTACCCTTCTTTAAGTTCAGTACCTCTGTTTCTGAATTAAATATGTCACTCTCCATCTTAATGAAGAATTCCACCATATTATGGTCACTCTTACCCAATGGGCCTCTCACGACAAGATTGCTAATTAACCCTTCATCATTGCTCAATACCCAGTCTAGAATGGCCTGCTCTCTAGTTGGTTCCTCGACATGTTGGTTCAGAAAACCATCCCGCATACATTCCAAGAAATCCTTTTCCTCAGCACCCTTACCAATTTGGTTTTTCCAATCTATATGTAGATTGAAGTCACACATTATAACTGCTGTTCCCTTATTGCATGCATTTCTAATTTCCTGTTTAATGCCATCCCCAACCTCACTACTACTGTTAGGTGGCCTTTAACACAACTCCCACCAGCGTTTTCTGCCCCTTAGTGTTATGCAGCTCTACCCATATCGATTCCACATCCTCCTGGCTAATGTCCTTCCTTTCTATTGCGTTATTCTCCTCTCTAACCAGCAATGTTACCCCACCTCCTTTTCTTTCATGTCTAATCGCTCCTGAATATTGAATATCACTGAATGTTGAGCTCCCATCCTTGGTCACCCTGGAGCCATGTCTCTGTGATCCCAACTATATCATATTCCTTAATAACAATCTGCACTTTTAATTCATCCACCTTGTTACGAGTGCTCCTTGCATTGACACACAAAGCCTTCAGGCGCTCTTTTACAACTCTCTTAGCCCTTATACATTTATGTTGAAAAGTGGCTCTTTTTGATTTTTGCCCTGGATTTGCCGGCCTGCTGCTTTTACTTTTCACCTTACTACTATTTGCTTCTACCCTCATTTTACACCCCTCTGTCTCTCTACACTTGTTCCCATCCCCCTGTTGTGAACGAACCTCCTCTCTCCTAGTCTCTTTACTTTGATTCCCACCCCCCAACCATTCTAGTTTAAAGTTAACTAAGTAGCCCTTGCAAGTTTCCCTCCAGGATATTGGTCCCCCTAGGATTCAAGAGTAACCCATCCTTTTTGAACAGGTCATACCTGCGCCAAAAAAGGTCCCAATGATCCAAACACTTGAATCCCTGCCCGCTGCTCCAATCCCTCAGCCACGCACTTATCCTGCACCTCATTGCATTCCTACTCTCACTGAAGCGTGCACAGGCAGTAATCCCGAGATTACTACCTTTGCAGTGCTTTTTCTCAACTTCCTTCCTAACTCCCTATATTCTCCTTTCAGGACCTCTCCCCTTTTCCTACCTATGTCATTGGTACCTATATGTACCACGACCTCTGGCTCCTCTCCCTCCCACTTCGGGATGTCTTGGACGCGATCAGAAATATCCCGGACCCTGGCACCAGGGAGGCAAACTACCATCCGGGTCTCCGGACTGCATCCACAGAATCGCCTATCTGACCCCCTTACTATCGAGTCCGCCTGCCTGTAACTCCTCTCTATCAACTCCTCACTCTCCCTGACAAGACGAAGGTCATCGAGCTGCAGCTCCAGTTCCCTAACGCGGTCTTTTAGGAGCTGCATCTTGGCGCACCTGGCGCAGATGTGGGCGTCCGTGAGGCCTGGTGACTCCAGGACCTCCCACATCCGGCACTGAGAACAACAAGCTGCCCTTACACTCATACTTACCCTCTCCTCAAACAACAACAAAAAATGAATACCAAACCCTCTTCGCCTTGCCCGTTTCCGCCTAAGCCCATTGAGCCGAAGCCCTTAAGCCTTCACTCTGCTCCCGGCTCACTCTGCAGCCCGCAAACTATGCTGCCTGCTGTATAAGGCTGTGTTCCTTTTAAATCTTCTGCGCTTCATTTAAGTTTAGTGGTGTTACTTTCTTATCAGAATTGCACAGGCTCACGTGGAATGCTGAATCCAGTTTTCATTGATGAAAATATATCCTTAGACATTTTATCTGCTTGTTGGGTAACTCTTTTATGCCAGTTATTCTACTTCCTCCTGCTGTCCTAGGTACTGTTAACCTAGTGTGTTTTACACATTGATTATTTGTCCATCTTGTGTGTGATTTTTCATTGATTCCATTGTTTTCCTTAGTATTTACTGTGAATGCCTGCAAGAATATAAAACTCTGGTTTGTATTTGATGATATATATGTACTTTGATAATAAATTTACTTTGAACTTTGAACAGTAGTGGGTCTATGCTGCCATGTCAGAGGTGCAAAACTTTTCATGAATGCTCAAGATAATTATCTTCTTATGTTCAGCTGACTTTAAATAATCCTTTCGAAAAATATCAGGGAGATTTCCTGGTTTCCTAAATGAAACATCCTTTGTCCATCACCAAATCTTGTTTTGCATGAACAGCTTACAAGTAAAAATAATTCATTCATCCTGAGTAGGAGAAGTCAGACTCAAATAAATATTTTTGGGCTACGCAAACAAGGAGAGAGATAAGCAGCAGCTTTTATCAAACAGATGATAATGACTGACGCTGATAATGGAAATTGTACCAGCTATCCGTAGTTGCTGCTGTTCCCATAGTGACCTGAACTCACTGTTACAGCCCTGATTCCACACATCTCAGCCTGAGCAGCCTCTGTAGAAATACTCACTTCTACTAACCTGTGTCAGTTATTTCCAGATCAGGCTTTCCACAAGTCCCTTATTTTAAGAAATTACCGGTTTTTTTCAATGGGAAATCTACTATCCTCTGTATTATTATTATTATTATTTCTCCCATAAGGTTTCTGACCTTGTGCAAAATCAAGTCTCGAGCAAAGAAAAAAACCTAATTAGGTTATTGCAGTCAACAGAGAGAATTGAGGCTTTCAATTAAGTACAAAACAAGCTGAGAGTCTTCAGTCATAATTCTCCCAGCAGGGACCATGGAACAGCTCACATACTTACGACAATGCAGAGGAGGTCATTCAGTCCATTCAGTCCATTGCCTCCCAACAATGTAATCCCATCAATATAATTCCGCCCTTTGATAGCTTTGAAAAATATTTCCTGTACAACTCAGTGTTTACCTACTGTTTATAGAGGTAATTTGCAGTTGCCAACTAACTTAATAACTTGCTTTTGGGAAAGGGTGGAGTAAACTGATAAATATACTGTGTGAGTGTGTGATAGTTAAATTAATAAGTATGCAAAAAAGAAGTAAACGAAGTAGTGAAGTGGTGTTCAAGGATTCGATGTCCATTCAGATATCGGATGGCAAAGGGGAAGATGCTGTTCCTGAATCACTGAGAGTGTGGACATTTAAAGAATTATGGTCTAATCAGGGACAGTCAGCATGGCTATGTGAAGGGCATATCGTATCTAGCAAGCCTGATAGAGTTCTTTGAGGAGGTGACCAGGCATATAGATGAGGGTAGTACAGTGGATGTGATCTATATGGATTTTAGTAAGGCATTTGACAAGGTTCCACACGGTAGGCTTATTCAGAAAGTCAGAAGGCATGGGATCCAGGGAGGTTTGGCCAGGTGGATTCAGAATTGGCTTGCCTGCAGAAGGCAGAGGGTGGTGGTGGAGGGAGTACATTCAGATTGGAGGATTGTGACTAGTGGTGTCCCACAAGGATCTGTTCTGGGACCTCTACTTTTCGTGATTTTTATTAACGACCTGGATGTGGGGATAGAAGGGTGGGTTGGCAAGTTTGCAGACGACACAAAGGTTGGTGGTGTTGTAGATAGTATGGAGGATTGTCAAAGATTGTAGAGAGACATTGATAGGATGCAGAAGTGGGCTGAGAAGTGGCAGATGGAGTTCAACCCAGAGAAGAGTGAGCTGGTACACTTTGGAAGGATAAACTCCAAGGCAGAGTACAAAATAAATGGCAGGATACTTGGTAGTGTGGAGGAGCAGAGGGATCTGGGGCTACATGTCCACAGATCCCTGAAAGTTGCCTCACAGGTAGATAGGGTAGTTAAGAAAATTTATGGGGTATTAGCTTTCATAAGTCGAGGGATAGATTTTAAGAGTTGCGATGTAACGATGCAGCTCTATAAAACTTTGGTTAGGCCACAATTGGAGTACAGTGTCCAGTTCTGGTCGCCTCACTATAGGAAGGATGTGGAAGCATTGGAAAGGGTACAGAGGAAATTTACCAGATGCTACCTGGTTTAGAGTGTATGGATTATGATCAGAGATTAAGGGAGCTAGGACTTTACTCTTTAGAGAGAAGGAGGATGAGAGGAGACATGATAGAGATGTACAAGATAATAAGAGGAATAGATAGAGTGGATAGCCAGTGCCTCTTCCCCAGGGCACAACTGGTCAATACAAGAGGACATGGCTTTAAGGTAAGGGGTGGGAAGTTCAAAGGGCATATTGGAGGAAGGTATTTTACTCAGAGTGGTTGGTGCGTGGAATACACTGCCTGAGTCAGTGGTGGAGGCAGATACACTCATGAAGTTTAAGAGACTATTAGACAGGTATATGGAGGAATTTAAGGTGGCGGGGTTATATGGGAGGCAGGGTTTGAGGTTCGGCACAACATTGTGGGCTGAAGGGCCTGTACTGTGCTGTACTATTCTATGTTCTATGTGTCTTCAGGCTTCTGTACTTCCTCCCTGATGGTAGCAATGAGAAGAGGGCATGTCCTGGGTGATGGGGGTCCTTAATGATTGTTGCCGCCTTTTTGAGGCACCATTCCTTGAAAATGTCCTGCATACTATGGAGGATAGTGCCCTTGATAGAGCTGACTAAGTTTACATCTCTCTGAAGCTTACTTTGATCCATACATTTCAGGAACAACTCTGGATCCCTGGAGCACCACTGCAATAGAACAAAATCAGAAGTGAAACTGTCTCCAGGAAGTCTGTGTTTGAATATGTCTCATTGCAGTCACTGATGGCGTAATTCTAATAGCCCTGTAAATGAATAAACATGCGCAGTGATCTCTGGACTGTTTCTTCTTCCTGATTTTGAACACAGCATTTTGAAGAGATAAAGGTTTTGGAGTTTTGTTGAATTTTCATCATGTCCTGTTATAAGACAAACTGTGTTGAGAAGGTCCTCAGGACAGCTTTTGAGAAGCTCGGGAAGATTGTTGGCACAAATCCCTGGTGGTTCTTCACAATTCCTCTACTTATTTCTGCAGGACTGGGCGCAGGTTTTTATTTTTTACCAGTACGTGAAGCTAATGATTTGGAAGAGCAATTTACACCTATCAGTGGGCCAGCAAAGTCTGAGAGAGAGTTTATTAAGGAACATTTTCCAACCAATGATTCTGAATTGTTCTTTGAACAGAGGCTTTACACAGACGGAACATTTGCTTCCTTTATTGCTGTATCAAAAGGTAACAACATCCTTACAACAGATGCATTTAAAAAGATTGTATCACTTGATGAAAAGGTGAAACAGCTTAATATTTCTGACAATAGCCATGCCATATGGAACTATACTTCTCTCTGTGTACGGAGATTAGACTCTTGCATTTCAAATGTAATTTTGAAGTTGATAGAGCGCAATCCTACTTTGGTAGAGAGCATCAATTTTACTTATCCAAGAACAGGGAAAGAATTTATTGGTTCAACTGTTGGAGGTGTAAAATTGATACCAGAAAGCAATATTATAGAAACAGCAAAAGCAATTCAAATTGACTATTATTTACAAGAAGATAGAGAAGAAATGAAAGAGAGAAGTTTGCTGTGGCTCAAAAATTTCCTTTCCGCCTTTCCAAAGGAACTGATGAACCTGCCGGAAATTGAGGTTAGTCTTTATTGTTCACATCTTTGTAAGTGATGGATGAATGGAAATGTGCCACTTATGAGAAACTGTTGCAGTAGATGTTTGCAGCTTATACTGAACTTTGATCATGAACAAAGCATCTTCTTTCACTCGTACCAGCTCATATCTGAACCTGATTACAAAAAGGAAATCTCTCTTTCTGTGACCTGGCTATTTTTTTGGGTTTTTAGTAATCTGCCAAATTTATCATGAATGAGCAGGTGAACACCAACAATAATTCACAGATCACTGAGTTCTTTGCCAATCCTGAAATTTTCACTTTCTTTCTAAGAGCAGAAATAATTGTCGAAATAGGCAGGATATTGGATAATTGTGCCTTTCTGTTGCCCTATATTGAAAAACTGTTTGGAGTTAGATGTTCTTCACTTTGAGGAAAGTGGAAACATAGTAATATGCCACACATCCTCTTGAGTTCCATCTGTATTCAATTCTTTCAACTTCCAACAGCTTGGGATTCTGCAGTGTTTTTAACTCAGTGAAATGTCCAAAAGAACTTCATACCGTCACCAAAGTGAAAAAAAATAACATAAACTACAGAAAGAGATAGCAGGGCGGGAAAATATTTTAAGGAGTATTTTAGAGAGGAAAGAGAATAGCATAAAGATGTTTATGTGTAGGCACCTGAATGTTGTTAAAATAAAGGAGGCACAAAAGAATATGTAGTATTTACAGAGCTGAGTTGTCTGGCTTTCATATTGAAGGAGACCATCAAAATGGACAAGGGTCCTGACGAAGGGTCTCGGCCTGAAATGTCGACTGTACCTCTTCCTAGAGATGCTGCCTGGCCTGCTGCGTTCACCAGCAACTTTGATGTGTGTTGCTTGAATTTCCAGCATCTGCAGAATTCCTGTTGTTTGCGTTTAAAGGGACAACCATAGTGTGATTTGAATGTAAGTAGGAGAAATTTAATTCGAGACATTTGCTGTTTTGCAGTTCTCAGACCATACATTCATATCCCTAAAAATTAAACAATTTTCACCAGGGAGTCTGCGATTATATTATTTCCCTTGGGTACCTGGCTTTTCACCATTTAGAATGCAATCTGTTAGGCTCTTGTTGATCCAAATTTGACAACTTCACAACTGGCCTGAACAATTCTGGTCATACATAATATTGCTTTAGTTTCAGACCAATATGAAGCAATCACTTATTAATACAGTCTAGCAACATTGGCTTGCATTTTCACCACCATCTGGTTGAATGGGCCTAGACTTGCCTTTTCCAATCCTGACAACACTGTTGTAGCTAAAGAAGCACCATCAATGGTTTCTTGTTCTTCCCTCAGAATATTGGGGACTTTGCCTCCTTTCAACTTCCCATCTGCTGCTCGGTGATATTTAATATAAACAAAGTGTTTGTTTTACATCCAGCAGTTGATATCAAGAAAGTGCATCACCTTCAGTGTCTCTCTTGCCTCCTTTGTACCTTTAGTTTGTTTCCTCCAATTCAAGTCATGCTAAAAATTCTGTTTGCTATTTTTTACTCCATCCCATTCTCTCTGTCTCTTTCTCTCTCTCATCCTCTCTCTCTCTCTCTCTCTCTCTCTTTCTTTCTCTCTCATGTAAGACCATAAGACCATAAGACAAAGGAGCAGGAGTCGGCCATTCAGCCCATGGAGTCTGCTCCGCCATTTTATTATGAGCTGATCCATTCTCCCATTTAGTCCCACTCCCCCACCTTCTCACCATAACCTTTGATGCCCTGGCTACTCAGATACCTATCAATCTCTGCCTTAAATACACCCAATGACTTGGCCTCCACTGACACCCATGCCAACACATTCCACAGATTCACCACCCTCCAGCTAAAAAAATTTCTTCTCATCTCTGTTCTGAATGGGCGCCCTTCAATCCTTAAGTCATGCCCTCTCGTACTAGACTCCCCCATCATGGGAAACAACTTTGCCACATCCACTCTGTCCATGCCTTTCAACATTTGAAATGTTTCTATGAGGTCCCCCTTCATTCTTCTAAACTCCAAGGTGTACAGTACAAGAGCGGTCAAACGTTCCTCATATGTTAACCCTCTCATTCCTGGAATCATTCTAGTGAATCTTCTCTGTACCCTCTCCAACGTCAACACATCCTTTCTTAAATAAGGAGCCCAAAACTGCACACAGTACTCCAAGTGAGGTCTTACCAGCACCTTATAGAGCCTCAACGTCACATCCCTGTTCCTACATTCTATTCCTCTAGAAATGAATGCCAACATTGCATTCGCCTTCTTCACCACTGACTCAACCTGGAGGTCAACATTAAGGGTATCCTGCACGAGGACTCCCAAGTCCTGTTGCATCTCAGAACTTTGAATTCTCTCCCCATTTAAATGATATTCTGCCCATTTATTTCTTCTACCAAAGTGCATGACCATACACTTTCCAACATTGTATTTCATTTGCCACTTCTTTGCACATTCTCCCAATCTATTCAAGTCTCTCTGCAGACTCTGTTTCCTCAACACTACCGGCCTCTCCACCTATCTTCGTATCGTCAGCAAACTTAGCCACAAAGCCATCTATTTCATAAACCAAATCGTTGATGTACAACGAAAAAGAAGCAGCCCCAACACGGATCCCTGTGGAACATCACTGGTAACCGGCAGCCAATCAGAAAGGGATCCCTTTATTCCCACTCTCTGTTTCCTGCCAATCAGCCAACACTCTATCGATGTATGTAACTTTCCCACAATTCCATGGCCTCTTATCTTGTTAAGTAGGCTCATTTGTGGCACCTTGCAAAGGCCTTCTGAAAATCCAAACACACATCATCCACTGCATCTCCCTTGTCTAGCCTACTTGTAATTTCCTCAAAAAATTGCAATAGGTTTGTCAGGCAGGATTTACCTTTAAGGAAACCATGCTGAGTTCTGCCTATCTTGTCATATGCGTCCAGGTACTCCATAACCTCATCCTTGACAAACGACTCCAACAACTTCCCAACCACTGATGTCAAGATAACAGGTCAATAATTTCCTTTTAGCTTCCTTTCCCCCTTCTTAAATAGCAGAGTGACATTTGCAATTTTCCAGTCCTCCGGAACCATGCCAGAATCTATTGACTTTTGAAAGATCATTACTAACGCCTCTGCAATCTCCACAACTACTTCCTTCAGAATGCGAAGGTGCATTCCATCTGGTCCGGGAGATTTACCTACCCTTAGACTATTCAGCTTCCTGAGTACTTTCTCTGTCATAATTGTGACTGTGCACACTTCTCTTCCCTGACACCTTTGAGTGTCCGGTATACTGCAGATGTCTTCCTCAGTGAAAACTGATGAAAAATACTCGTTCAGTTCCTCCGCTGTCTCCTTATCTCCCATTACAATTTCTCCAGCATCATTTTCTATCGGTCCTATATCTACTCTCACCTGTCTTTTACTCTTTATATACTTTAAAAAGCTTTTAGTATCCTCTTTGATATTATTTGCTAACTTCCTTTCATAGTTCATCTTTTCCCTCTTAATGACCTTCTTAGTTTCCTTTTGTAAGCTTTTAAAAACTTCCTAATCCTCTGTCTTCCCACTAATTTTTGCTTCCTTCTATGCCCTCTCCTTTGCTTTTACTTTGGCTTTGACTTCTCTTGTCAGCCATGGTTGCATACTTTTTCCATTCGAAAATTTTTTCTTTTTTGGAATTTATCTGTCTTGCACTTTCCTCACTTCTCGCATAAACTCCAGCCACTGCTGCTCTGCTGTCTTTCCTGCCAGTGTCCCTTTCCAGTCAACAGTGGCCAGTTTCTCTCTCATGCCACTGTAATTTCCTTTACTCCACTGAAATACCGACACAACAGATTTCGGCTTCTCTTTCTCAAATTTCACAGTGAACTCAATCATGTTATGATCACTGCCTCCTTAGGGTTCCTTCACCTCAATCTCTCTAATCACCTCTGGTTCATTAAATAATACCCAATCCAGTACAGCCGATCCCCTAGTGGGCTGAACAACAAGCTGTTCTAAAAAGCCATCCCGTAGACATTCTACAAATTCTCTCTCTTGAGATCCAGTGCCGACCTGATTTTCACAATCCACTCGCATGTTAAAATCCCCCACAATTATCATAAAACTGCCCTTCTGACAAGCCTTTTCTATTTCCAGTTGTAATTTGTAGTCCACATCACTGCAGCTGTTACGAGGCCTGTATATAACTGCCATCAGTGTCCTTTTACCCCTGTGATTTCTTAGCTCAACCCATAAAGATTCTGCACCTTCCGATCCTATGTCATCTCTTTCTAATGACTTAATATAATTTCTTCACAATATAGACAAGCCACCCCCACTGCCTACCTGCCTATCCTTCCGATACACCGTGTATCCTTGGACGTTCAGCTCCCAGAGAAATGCATCCTTTAGCCACGTCTCAGTGATGGCCACAATATCATACCTGCCAATCCGTAGTTGTACGACAAGATCATCCACCTTATTCCTTATGCTGCGTGCATTTAAGTATAACACCTTAAGTCCAGTATTTGGTACTTTTTGCTTTGATTGCACTGCAACTCATCCCAATGGCTACAAATTTGCCCCATCACCTGCCTGTCCTTCCTGACATCTTTACTGCTCACTATCCTTGTTTTATTTCTGTTTTCCCCCTCCCCCGCTCTATCACCTGGGTCCCATCCCCCTGCCAAATTAGTTTAAGCCCTCCCTAACAGCTCTGTTAAACCTTCCCGCCAGGATATTGGTCCCCTTTGGGTTCAGGTGTAACCCGTCCTTTTTGAACAGGTCATACTTCCCCCAGAAGAGATCCCAATGATCCAAGAATCTGAAGCCCTGCCCCCTGCACCAGTCTCTCAGCCGCTCATTCATCTGCCTGATCCTACTATTCTTGCCCTCGCTAGCACGTGGCATAGGTAGTAATCCTGAGATTACTACCCTGGAGGTCCTGCTTCTCAGCTTCCTTCCTAACTCCTGGAAATCTCTCTTCAGGACCTCCTCCCTTTTCCTGTCTATGTCTTTGCTACCAACATGTACCAAGACAGCTGGCTGATCACCCTCTGCCTTCAGAATATTCTGGATCCGATCCGAGACATCCCGTACCCTGGCACCTGGGAGGCAACACACCATGTGGGTATCTCTATCAGCTCACAGAATCTCCTGTCTGTTCCCTTGACTATGGAATCCCCTATGACTACCGCATTCCTCTTCTTCCTCCTTCCCTCCTGCACAACAGCGCCAGGCTCAGTGCCAGAGACCCGGTCACCGTGGTCGTCCCCTGTCAGGTCATCCCCCTCAACTGCATCCAAAACGATATACTCGTTGCTGAAGGGGGCAGTCACAGGGGTGCTCTCCACTATCCAGGCATTCCCTTCCCTCTCCTGACAGTTACCCTGTTTTCTGACCCCTGTAGCCTAGGGATGACTACCTCCCTGTAGCTCCTGTCTATCACCTCTTCACTTTCCCTGATAAGCAGTAGGTCATCAAGCTGCAGCTCCAGATCCCTAACACGGTCTCTCAGGAGCTGCACCTCGGTGCACCTGGCGCAGGTGTGGCCATCAGGGATGCTGGAGGTCTCCCAGGATTCTCACATCTTACATCCTGAACAAAGCACTAACCCTGAAGGCATGCTACCTAACTCTATAGTAATGAAACAAGGAAAAATAAGTCTACTTACCCACTTACCTCGCCAAACACATGCACTTTTTAAACTGATAGCTCGTACCGTTAGCTGTGAGAGCCCTGCTGTTCCTCTGTCTGTCCGGGCCAATTCACCAAGGGGAAAAAAAGAATTGATGCCGCGCTCTCACCTCTTCCTGTTACCCCTTCAGCCCATTGAGCCAAAGCCCTACACTCTGCTGCCCGCTGTATAGGGTGGTCTTCTTTTTAAACTCTCCGCGCTGTCCTGTCTACATCACACTCCTGCGCAGTCTTGTACCCAAAGAAGTTTTTAAAAAAACTGCCTTCCTTCAGAATTTAGCTCTCATGCCACCCTCTTGTCCCGATCTAAAAAAACATAATAAGAAATTCCTTGAGAACTGTTTTTGTACTTCATTGCTTTTAACTCTTCGTCTTACTTCTATATAAAGCTCAAATTTTGTTTAATGCTGAGCCTCACATAGGACTAGAACAAATAGCTGAAAGCAATGGAAAAAAAAGTTCTGAGGAGCTCTTGTGGAGCACATTCAGCTATTTGCAGAGGGATTGAAACATCAAGTCCTCCTAGCTCTACTGATCTACTGTTGAAGATGGTATACATTTGTGATCATTTTATGCCAAACTAAACTTGTCATTTTTTTCAGATTTCTGTTGGAGATTTTACAATAATTGTGATAATTTTAAATTCAAAATATTTTAGCATAATTTTAATTGGAGAATATTATCATTGCCTATTTATTCTATGAAACATGGTTATAACAGTGAAACACCTGTGAAATTCACTCTCAGCTCCAAGATTTAGGCCACTGTTAAAATAAGTTCAAAATTATTGATTCAAAGTCATAAAGTCACAGTCAATCATCATGGAGCCATGCACTTTGGCACACATTAGCCCATGCCAACCATCAATTATATCTATTGTTTAGTCTAATCTGAAGTTTTGAATAAGTTCATCAATGTTTGCATGTTAAGTAATATCGCACAGCACAAATCTACTTTGTTTCAGAACTTAACTGGATTTCTTTATTCCTCCTCTGGGTATTTGTACTTTTCGTAAGGCCAGCATTTATCATCCAATCCTGGCTGCCACCGAGACAGAAACTTGAACCCCTTATAAAACTACTTACATTGAAATTCTCAACAAATTTGGTTCCAGATGGTCAGGTGGTGGAGAGGATTGTGAACATGAGGGAGTTAACTGAGTCCATGAACCTTGGGTGATGAGGGTCCTCTATACTGGACATCGCCTTTCTGAGGCACCACTCATGAAGATGTCTTGGTTACGATGGAGGCTCCAACAGCAGTGGTTTCATCAGCGAGTTTACAGATTGAATTTGAGTTGTGCCCAGCCACACAGTCATGAGTATAGAGAGAGTAGAAAAGAGGTTTAAGCCCACATACTTGAGGTGTGCCCACGTTGACTGACAGCAAGGAGGAAATGTTATTAGTGACTGTGGTCTCCCAATAAGGAAGTCAAGGATGCAGTTGGAGAGGGAGGTACAGAGACTCAGGTTTTCAATTTTAATATGCTTGAAAACCTTATGAACCTTTGAAAGTTTATGAAGGTCCCCATGGTAGGCTCATTCAGAAAGTTATGAGGCATGTGGTACTTGTTACCCTTGGACAGCAGCCCACCCAGGTGAAGGAAAACTCTGATTTTCAGCCTTTGCCACTTTGCGGCCCTACCCACCTATGGGAAAGGCTTCGGGAGTAAATTGCGAGGAAGAAGTCTGGAGCTGGGGTCCCTAAGGCAGTTTGATGTTGTTTACAACTTCACTCTGGCAACCTCTGCAACAACACTGGTGCCAAGCTGTATCGGCACTTGCTCTTCCCTTGGACTACATCAGTGATGTGGAGAAGGGGAGCCCACGGCACGGGCAACAGCCCATTCTTCAAATCTTCCCGCGCAGGCTTGTGCCCTGGAGAGGACACAGTCCACCAGAGGCACAAACCCATGATCCCCTGGGATCAACAGCTGCTTACTATAAATGAGGCATGTGACCCATGGAAACTTGGCAGTATGGATTTGGAATTGGATTTCCCATAGAATACAGTGGGTGGTAGTAGATTCAACATATTCTTCAAGGTTGTTAAAGGTCAATTCCAGTACACAAGGGTAAAAGAGAAAGAAAAGAGTTACTCTGGATCCGATGCATCACAAAAACAATACCAATAAAATAAAGAACACAATAAAAAAACAATAAATATAACAAACATTAGATAGCTTGTGTACAGAGATTGATTGCCTGGCCATAAAGTGATAAAGCATAGGAGTGTCTGGGCATAAAATGACTGACAGGAGATAATAAAATAGTGATGGTTGAGGTGTGGAGAGGCTTTTCAATGGGTAGAGGTGTTGATCGGCCTTACTGTTTGTGGAAACTAACTGTTTTTGAGACTGGTGGTCCTGGCGTGGATGCTACGTAGCCTCCCCCTGAAGGGATTGGGACAAACAGACCATGAGCAGGGTGGGTGGGAACCTTCATGAGGTTACAGGCCCTTTTTGGGCACCTGACTGTATATATGCCCTTGATGGTGCTGCTGTTGCATTAGGCAGTTTTGACCACCCGTTGTAGGACTATCATGTCCGCCGCAGTGCATTTTCTATACGACGCGTGATGCAGCTTGTTAACATGCTCTCGACTGTGCATTTGTAGAATGACATGATGGTCAACTTGAAGTCCAAGTTCATAGATCTCTCAGAATTGCTGCACATACTGATAAGGTGGTTAAGAAGGTGTTGGCCTTCATTAGCTGGGGATTAAGTTCAAGAGCCATGAGGAAATGTTGCAGCTGTGTAAGACTCTGGTTGGACCATACTTGGAGTAAAATATTTAGTTCTGGTCATCCAATTATCATAAGGATGAAGAAGCTTTACAGAAGGTTCAGAGGAGATTTACTAGGATGCTGATCAGATTAGAGAACATGTCTTATGAAGATAGTTTGAGTGAGCTAGGATTTTTATCTTCAGAGCAAAGGAGGATGCAAAGTAACTTGATAGAGGTGGATAAGATTATAACAGACATAGACAGAGTGGACAGCCTGTGTCTTTTTACCAGTGCGCCAATGGTTAATAACAGAGGCCACCATTTTAAGGTGATTGCAGGAAAGTTTAGAGGAGAGGACAGATGTAGTTTTTTTTACACAGAGAGTGGTAGTGCCTGGAACTATGGTCAGGACAATGGTAGCAGCTGATACAATAGAGGCATTTAAGGGACTCTTAGATAGATACATCGATGAAATAAAAATGGAGGATAATAGGCTACATAGGAGGGAAAGGATACATTGATTGTGGAGTATGCCTGATGTTGTAGTGTGTGAAGGAAGAGAAGTGGGTGCAGTTACTGTTACCAGGGAGAAGGTGCTCAAAAAGCTGAAAGACCTAAAGGTACATGAGTCACCCGGACCAGAGGAACTGCACCCTAGGGATCTGAAAGAGGTAACGTTAGAGATTGTGGTGGCATTAGAAATAACCTTTCAGAAATCATTGGACTCTGGCATGGTGCCAGAGGACTAGAAAATTGCAAATGTTACTCCACTCTTTAAGAAATGAGGTATGCTTAGAAAAAACTTTAGAATCAACATTTAATAGAGATATTGGTCTATAAGATGCACATTGAGCAGGGTCTTTATCCTTCTTTAATATTAAAGAAATTGACGCTCTATTAAAAGATTCAGGAAGTTTACCAAGTTTCAGAGAAGCCTCAAAAATCCTACAGAGCCAAGGGATCAATAAAGAAGCAAAACATTTATAAAATTCAACGGTAAACCCATCCGGGCCAGGAGCTTTCCCCAAATTCATAGAAAGAATAACATTCTTAATCTCATCCATAGTAATGGAAGTATCTAATGTAGAAGACATATCCTGTGAAATCTGAGGGAAGTCTAAATTATCTAAAAAATCATTCATATATTTAGAATCTCGAGGAGACTCTGATTGATATAAAGAAGAATAAAAATCACAAAAGGTTTGATTAATCCCCACATGATCCAGTATCAATCGATCATTTTGGTTATAAATCTGACTGATTTGAGATTTAACATAATTAGATTTCAATTGATTAGCCAGCAGCTTGCCAATTTTGTCACTGTGAACATAAAATTCACTTCTTGTTTTCTTTAATTGGTTTACAATCGAGGACGAGAGTAATAAACTGTGTTCCATTTGAAATTCAGTTCTTTGTTTGTATAACTGCTCAGAAGGAGCCATAATATATTTCTTATCAATTTCTTTAATCTTGTCCACAATTACCATCTCCTCCTGCTTCTGCTTCTTCCTCAAAGCAGCAGAATACGAGATAATCTGACCACGAATATAGGCTTTAAAAGTGTCCCAAAGAGTGTTAACCGAAATATCCTCTGTATGGTTAATTGTAAAAAAAAGCTCAATCTGTTCATTCATAAAGTTAACAAAGTCCGAGTCCTGAAGCAACAGCGAATTAAAACGCCATTGTCTATTATTTTGTATATTGGCCATAATTTTAATAGAAAGCTTAAGTGGAGCTTGATCCGAAATGGTTATAGAATCATAATCACATTTAATCACTGAAGGAATAAGACGAGAATCAATAAAAAAATAATCAATTCTTGAATAGGAATGATGAACATGTGAAAAGAAAGAAAAATCTTTTTCCTGAGGATGCAGAAAACGCCAAATGTCCGTCGACCCAGAATCAGAAAGGAAAGAGTTAATCAAAGTTGCAGATTTATTAGGTAAGGTCCGTAAAGGAGCCGAACGGTCCAAAGCTGGAGACAAACAGGTATTAAGATCTCCGCCCCAGATCAATGAAAACTCGTTCAAATTCGGAAACTGATTAAATAATGATTTATAAAATTCCGGACAGTCCATATTAGGAGCATAACCATTAACCAAAACTACTTTTTTATTAAATAGTAAACCACTAACCAATAAAAATCTACCATTCGGATCAGAAAAAATATCCTGTTGTATAAAAGTAACTGAGGAATCTATAAAAATAGAGACGCCTCGAATCTTAGCATTGGAGTTCGAATGAAATTGTTGACCCTTCCAGAATTTAAAAAAACGTAGTCTGTCCCCCCTCCGTACATGGGTCTCTTGTAAAAATAAAATTTGTGCTTTAAGTCTCCGGAACACTTTAAAAACTTTTTTCCTTTTAATAGGATGATTAAGACCGTTAGTATTCCAGGAGACAAAATTAATAATAGACTCCATAAATCCTAAAGTCAACCCACAGCGAGGAGGATTGACGATAGGCTCGACCCACGAACCCGGAGAGGAAACAGAACATACAAAAGATACCGGGAAAAAGGACGCAACCAGTACTTCAATAATGTATATAGCCCAAAGAGAAAAAAACTAAAACGTGAAGCCCCTCCCACCACCCCCCACCCCAAGACCCCAAGGCAAAATCTAAAGCAGACCCGCCCGAAAGAAGCAAGCGCTAAAACTACCCCCATGACTTCCGGTATACGCTCCCTAAAAAAAAGTTATAAATATGAAAAAGATCAGCTAATTGTAAAACAGTAAAAAAGTAAAAAAAAAAGTAACTCAATTAAAATACACACACAACAGAACAAAAGCCAGAAAATATATATTAAAAAAAAACCACAATAAACCCCAAACCCATGAATAAACAAAACAACAACAAGAAAAAATAAGATTATTAACATAAACTAGTTATAAAAAGCAAAACAAGATAAAGTTTAAAAAAAACTACAAAATTTAAGGCCACACAGGAAATACGTAAAATGACAATAAGGAAGTAACCACCCAGAATCCCCTGGGAAAAGAAAGCAATGACGCAGTTAAAAAGAAAGTTTAGCAACCATATTAAGAAATCAAAAAATAAACTTTTCTGCCCAAATAGGGCACGAAAAAGTTAAAACCAACCAATTCACAGCCTCCGATCAACGGAGATAGTTAAAAAAAATAACAATTAAGATGTTGAAGGTGAAAATTGATCCAGATAACTCTGGGCATCCGATAGAGAATCAAAAAAACGAAGGGCTCCATCTGACATGCGAATCCTTAGACGTGCAGGGTACAGCAGCGCTGGTCTTAAATCCATCTTATAGAATTCCGACATCACAGATCTGTAGCGAACCCGTTGGTCCCAGATTGGTTTACTGAAATCTTCCTTCTATTATTTCGGAAGACCAAACGGGTTTTATTAAAGGTCGTTACTCTTTTTATAATATTCGTACATTGTTAAATATCGTTTATACTCCCTCACAAAATGTTCCTGAGTGTGTTATTTCTTTAGACGCCGAGAAAGCTTTTGATAGAGTAGAATGGCCTTATTTATTTAAGGTGCTTGAAATGTTTAATTTTAGCTTGAAATTTATATCCTGGATTAAACTGTTATATCATTCCCCTGTAGCCTCGGTCCGTACTAACTCTTTAAACTCACCTTTTTTTCCTCTTTTTCGAGGTACTCGACAAGGCTGTCCTCTTAGTCCCCTATTATTTGATATTGCATTAGAACCTCTTGCAATTGCCATTCGAGAATCTTCAAATATTACTGGGATAACTCGGGGATTAAAGTCCCATAAATTATCACTCTATGCTGATGATTTACTTTTATATATTTCTAATCCTGAGAAATCCATTCCTGCTGTTTTAGAGTTATTAGCACAATTTGGTTTTTTTTCAGGTTATAAATTAAATCTTAGTAAGAGTGAACTCTTTCCGATTAATAAACATCTTCCCTTATATTATAAATTTCCATTTAAATTGATTGATAACTATTTTTCTTATCTTGGGATTAAAATTACTTGTAAATATAAAGATTTATTTAAGATTAACTTTTTACCATTAATAGACCATATTACTCAACTTTCATCTAAATGGTTTCCTTTATATTTAACTTTGATTGGTCGTATTAATGCAGTTAAGATGTTTTTTTTGCCAAAATTTTAATATGTGTTTCAGGATTACCAATTTTTGTTCCAAAATCTTTCTTTGATAAAGTTGACTCTAAAATTTCTTCATTTATTTGGCAGAATAAAAATCCGAGACTGGGTAAAATACATTTACAGAAAGCTAAGAGAGATGGAGGTTTAGCATTACCTAACTTTAGATTCTATTATTGGGCAATTAATATTCGACATATGAAATTTTGGTTACTTGACCAGGATATACTATCTATTCCTAAATGGGTAGCATTGGAACTACAATCTGTTCAGGGCTATACACGTGGCTCTATTTTAGGTTCCTCTCTCCCTTTTGATTCGAAACACCTTAAGCATGTGTCTAACCCAATAGTTAAATATGCTTTGCGTATTTGGTTTCAATTCAGAAATTTTTTGATCTTAATCAATTCGGGTTAGCGATTCCTATTTTAGGTAACATATTTTTTCCTCCCTCTTTTATGGATCGCGCTTTTCAAACTTGGAAGACTAAGGGTATTTTACGGTTTTTGGATTTATTTTTAGATGGTTCCCTTATGTCTTTTGAACAATTATCTAATAAATATAATTTATCAAGAATACATTTTTTTAGATATTTACAAGTTAGAAATTTTCTAAGTACTATACTTTCTTCCTTTCCAATGCTTCCTCCTACATATATTTTAGATTCGATAATTAACCTTAATCCATGTCAGAAAGGTGCATCGGCTATGATTTATAATATTATTATGAAACTTAGGAAAGCTCCATTTGATAAGATTAGGGTAGATTGGGAACAGGAATTGGGGCTTACCATTTCTGTGGATGATTGGGGGCAGATTTTACAATTAGTTAATACTTCCTCTATTTGTGCTAAACATTCCCTAATTCAATTTAAAGTTGTTCATAGAGCACATATGTCCAAAGATAAGTTAGCGCGTTTTTACTTGCATATTAATCCTTTTTGTGATAGATGTTCGGGGCAGATAGCCTCTTTAACTCATATGTTTTGGTCTTGCCCTACTTTGGAAACTTTTTGGAGAGACATTTTTAATATTATTTCTAAGGTATTAAATATAGATATCTCTCCTCACCCTATTACTGCTATCTTTGGACTACCTAAAATTTCTAGTAATCTTTCCCCTTCAGCCCGTAGAATGATTGCATTTCTTACTTTAATGGCGAAAAGATGTATTTTACAACATTGGAAAGAGCTTAATGCTCCAACTACCTTTTTTTGGTTCTCTCAGACGATATTATGTTTGAATCTGGAGAAAATTAGAAGTAACCTTTATGATTCTTCATTTAAATTTGAACAGATTTGGGGATCTTTTATTCGATATTTTCACTTAATGTAATATATACCCTTCTTGTTTTTTTTCACTGTTTTTAATGGAGGTCGGGATTGAGGACGTGATTTTAAGTTTAACTCTGTTTGGTTTCAAGTTAGCCCATTGCTTTGCTTTGCTTTTAGTTAGTTGCACGGTGGGTTTTTTTTGGGTTTTTTTTTTCTTTTTTTCTATTGATATATATATAAAATTTAGTATACTATTATGTTATCTTGGTTTCTTATGTTTAAATTACATTGTTTGTAGTATTTTTTTTGGTATTGATACCTTCTGTAATTTTATTATATTTTAACATTGTATTCATGTTTATATGGCTTACCTTTTGGTATACTCATTCAATAAAAAGATTTAAAAAGAAAGAAAAGAAATGAGGGATGCAGCAGAAGGGAAATTATACACCAGTTAGCCTGACTTCAGCGGTTGGGAAGTATTGGAGTCAATTGTTAAGGATGTGGTTATTTGGAATACTTGGTGACACAGGACAAGATTGGACATTGTTAGCATGGTTTCCTTATGGGAAAATCTTGCCTGAAAAAGCTCGTGGAATTCTTTGAGAAGATTATAAGTAGGATAGATAAAGGGGATGCAGTGGATGTTGTATATTTGGACTTTCAGTAGGCCTTTGACAAGGTTCCATACATGAGGCTGTTTACCAATTTAAGAGCCCATGGTATTACAGGAAAGTTACTAAGATGTTTAAAGCATTGGATGATTGGTAGGAGACAGTGAGTGGGAATAAAAGGATCCTTATCTGGTTGGCTGCCAGTGACTAGTGGTGTTCCACATGGGTCGGTGTTGGGACCACTTCTTTTTATGCTGTATATAAATGATTTAGATGAAGGAATAGATGGCTTTGTTGCCAAGTTTGCAGATGATACAAAGATTGGTGGCAGGGCAGGTAGTGTTGAGGAAACAGATAGGATGTAAAAGGACTTAGACAGATTAGGGGAATGGGCAAGAAAATGTCAAATGAAATACAATGTTGGAAAATGCATGGTCATGTACTTTGGCCGTAGAAATAAATGTGCAGACTATTTTCTAAACAGGGAGAAAATCCAGGAATCTGAGATGCAGAGGGACTTGAGAGCCTTTGTGCAGAACACCCTGAAGGTTAACTTGCAGTTTGAGTTGGTGGTGAGGAAGGCAAATGCCATGTTGGCATCCATTTCAAGAGATGAGGAATACAAGAGCAAGGATGTGATGCTGAGACTTTTAAAGGCACTGGTGAGGCCTCACCTTGAGTATTGTGAACAGTTTTGGGCCCCTCATCTTAGAATAGATTTGCTGGAATTGGAGAGGGTCCAGAGGAGGTTCACAAGGATGATTCTGGGAATGAACGGGTTATCTTATGAGGAATGTTTGATGGCTCTGGGTCTGTACTAGCAGGAATTCAGAAGGATGAGGGGGGATCTCATTGAAATCTTTCAAATGTTGAAAGGCAGAGACAAAATAGATGTGGAAAGGATGTTTCCCATGGTGGAAGTGTCTAGGACAAGAGGGCTTGTGATCTTATGGGAACAACGCTGCAACTCTGAGGAGGACTACTGGTTATCTTACTTTCTCAGACTTAGTCCTGCCTCTAGCCAAGGTGTATGATGTGTAGACAACAGTGACATGTCCCCAATAGTGTTGAAATAACTAAGAAATGCCCTCTTCAAAAAAGGACAACATATCCAACCAAGCTCAATCTCATATAAAAAAGAAAATGAAGAAGCAAATGGCAAATGGCTCTTACTCATCAATAACCTGCTCCACAATGGTTATTCTGCTTCTACCAAAAACCACCTCACTACTTCACCTTACTAACTCTTGGTCTAAAAATAAGCAATCTTCAATGGTAAGATAGGAGTGATTGCCCTTGGCAACAAGGAAGCACAAATAAATAGTACAACTGAATGAACAAATCTGAACAGAGGACAATTCTATGCTACTGGAGACCTCAGCTGACAAGTGTTTGTGTTTGTTGGAGGAAAATATTCAGTCCCAAGGCATTCCTCAGAGCATCCTAAACCCATCCATCAGTAACCAATTGAGTGGATTTCCCTTAGTTAGAAATGGAGCTGTTCTCTGACATTACAATCTCAAATTCTATCATTTTTAGGCAAAGCAATTCTACTGACTAGCAGCTCATTCATCACTTCTATTTGCTTGAACACTCTCACTGATAGTTTCTGCAATTTTGCTACAATCTAAAGCAAATTTCGCCAAGCTCTTCAGCCTTATAACAAAGGACAAGGGTCTATACATTGAAACATCATTTATTTTAAGAATCCTCGAAGTCCATGAGACTACCTTATGCCTCCTCGTGACTAATCAAACCCTATCAATCTCCACTTTAAATATACACAATGACTTGGTTTTCACAGTCATGCGTGGCAATAAATTCCACAGATTCACTACCCTCTGGATAAAGAAATCCCTCTTCATTCTGTTCTAAATAGACACCCCTCCATTCTGAGGCTGTGTCAGTTAAAACAGAAAACAACAAGTACTGGACTGAAAAAGTTACATTTGAGTGCATGCAGCATAAGAAATAAAATGGACAATCTTGAAATTCAGTGACAAATTGGCAAGTATGATGTTGTGGCCATCTCCGAAACTTGGCTAAAGGATGGCTGCCATTGGGAGTTGAACGTCCAAGGATATATGGTGTATCAGAAAGATAGGTTAGTAGGCAGATGGCGTGGTGTGGCCCTGTGTATAAGAAATAATATTAAATCATTAGAAAGGGATGACATAGAATCAGAAGGTGTAGAGTCTCAATGGGTTGAGTTAAGAAATGGCAAGGGTAAAAGGACCCTAATGGCAGTTGTATACAGGCCTCCAAACAGCAGCTGGGATGTGGATTACAAATTACAGCAGGAGATGGAAAAGGCATGTCAGAAGGGTAATGTCATGAAAGTTGTTGGGGATTTTAGCATGAAAGTGGATTGGGATAACCAGGCCAGTACTAGACCTCAAGAGAGAGAAATTGTAGAATATCTAAGGGATAGCTTTTTAGAACAGCTTGTCGCTGAGCCCACCAGGGGATCAGCTGTGCTGGATTGAGTGTTGTGCAATGATCCGGAGGTGATATGAGTGCTTTAGGGAACAGTGATCACAATATGATCGAATTCACTTTGAAATTTGAGAAGGAGAAGCTAAATTCCAATGTGTCAGTATTTCAGTGGAATAAAGGAAATTATATTGGAATGAGAAGGAAACTGGCCAAGGTTGACTGGAAAGAGACACTAGCAAGAACACCAGCAGAGCAGCAATGGCTGGAGTTCCTGCAAAAAATGAGGGAAGTGCAAGACAGATATATTCCAAATAAGAAGAAATTTTAGAATAGAAGAAAGACACTACCGTGGCTGACAAGTGAAGTCAGAGCCAAAGTAAAAGCAAAAGAGAGGACATACAAGGAAGCCAAAGCCAGTGGGAAGATAGAGGATTGGGAAGCTTATAAAAACTTGAAGAAGGAAACTAAGTAGGTAATTAGGAAGGAAAAGATGAAGTATGAAAGGAAGGTGGCAACTAATATCAAAGAAGATACTATGATAAAAGAGAGTTGAGGGTAGATATAGGACCAATAGAAAGTGACGCTGGAGATATTGTAATGAGAGACGCAGTGATGGATAAGAAACTGAATGTCTATTTTGCATCAGTCTTCTCAGTGGAAGACATCTGCAGTATACTGGACATTCTAGAGTGTCAGAGAAGTGAAAATTACGACTGAGAAGGTGCTCAGGAAGCTTAATGGTCTGAGGGTGGATAAATCTCCTGCACCTGATGGAATGCACCCTTGGGTTCTGAAGGAAGTAGCTGGAGAGATTGTGAAGGCGTTAACAATCATCTTTCAAGAATCAATAGATTCTGGCTTTGTACTGGTTCACTGGAAAATTGCGAATGTTACTCCGCTATTTAAGAAGAGTGGGAGGCAGCAGAAAGGAAACTATAGACCTGTTAGCCTGATATCAGTGGTTGGGAAGTTGTTGGAATCGATTGTTAGGGATGAGATTACGGAGTACCTGGAGGAACATGACAAGATAGGCCAAAGCCAGCATAGTTTCCTGAAAGGAAAATCCTGCCTGACTAACCTACTGCAATTTTTTGAGGAAATTACAAGCAGGATAGACAAAGGAGATGCAGTAGATGTGGTGTACTTGGATTTTCATAAGGCCTTTGACAAGGTGCCACATATGAGGCTGCTTAGCAAGATAAGAGCTCATGGAATTACAGGGGAGTTACGAGCATGGGTGGAGCATTGGCTGTTCGGCAGAAAACAGGAAGTGGGAATAAAGGGATCCTATTCTGGCTGACTAATGGTTACCAATGGATTTCCACAGGGGTCGGTTTTGGGACCGCTGCTTTTTATAATGTATGTCAATGATTTGGACTATGGAATTAACGGATTGGTGGCTAAATTTTCCGATGATGCAAAGAAAGGTGGAGGAGTGAGTCATGTTGAGGAAACAGAGAGTCTGCAGAGAGACTTAGCTAGTTTAGGTGAATGGGCAAAGAAGTGGCAAATGAAATACGATGTTGGAAATTGTATGGTCATGCACTTCGGTGGAAGAAATAAATGGGCAGAATATTATTTAGATGGGGAGAGAATTCAAATGCAGAAATGCAAAGGGACTTGGGAGTCCTTGTGCAGGATACCCTAAAGGTTAACCTGCAGGTTGAGTCAGTGGTGAAGAAGGCAAATGCAATGTTGGCATTCATTTCGAGAGGTATAGAATATAAGAGCAGGGATGTGGTGTTGAGGCTCTATAAGGCATTTATGAGACCACACTTAGAGTTTTGTGAGAAATTTTGGGCTCCTTAATTTAGAAAGGATATACTGACATTGGAGAGAGTTCAGAAAAGGTTCACCAGAATGAACCTTGGGCTGTATTCCCTGGAGTTCAGGAGAATGAGGGGGGATCTCATAGAAACATTCCAAATGTTAAAAGGCTTGAACAGATTAGATATGGTGAAGTTATTTCTCATGATAGGGGAGTCTAGGACAAGAAGGCATGACTTCATGATTGAAGGATGTCCATTTAGAACAGAGAAGCGGAGAAGTTACTTTAGACAGTGGGTGGTAAATCTGTGGAATATGTTGCCACGAGTGGCTGTGGAGGCCAAGTCACTGGGTGCATTTAAGACAGAGATAGATAGGTTCTTGATTAGCCAGGGCATCAAAGGGTATGGGGAGAAGGCAGAGGAGTGGAGATGACTGGAAGAATTGGATCAGCTCATGATTGTATGGTGGAGCAGAATCGATGGGCCGAATGGCCTACTCATGCTCCTTTATCTTATGATCTTATGGTCTTATTTTTATGCAGCATAAAAAGAAGTGGTCCCAACACCGACCGCTCCGGAATACCACTAGTCACCGGCAGCCATCCAGAAAAGGATCCTTTCATTCCCACTCACTGCTTCCTACCAATCATCCAAAACTCTAACCATGTTAGTAGCTTTTCTGTAATATCACAGGCTCTTAACTTGGTAAGCAGCCTCATATGTGGCACCTTGTCAAAGGCCTTCTGAAAGTCCAAATATACAACATCCACTGCATCCCCTTTATCTATCCTATTGGTCATCTCATCAAAGAACTCCAGCAGGTTTGTCAGGCAGGATTTTCCATGAAAGAAACCATGCTGACTTTGTGCTATCTTGTCCTGTGTTACCAAGTACTCCATCACCTCATCCTGAACAATTGACTCTAACATCTTCCAAACCACTTCCCCTTACTTTCATGAACACGTGGTCAACATTTCATTTAAGAATCAAAATAGCCATCAAGGATTCAGATCTACATGATATTTCATTTTATAGGATGTGGGTGTTACTCTCAAGGACTGTGTTTATTACCCATTTCTCATTGTCCATGAGAATGTTTAGCCTGAACTGCTATAGTCCTTCCCATAGTACTGCTGTATAGGGAATTAAAGCATTAAAATCAAATAACTGTGAAGAAACGACCATACATTTCCTGCAGGAGATGATGTTTCCATGTGTTTGCTGCATATGCTTCAAGATTGTAAAGGTGATGAGTTGGGAAGGTATTGCTGAAGACATTCACTTATTCACAGGTAGTCCTTCAAGATTGAGATTCACTTATTTTCACTCCAGTTCTTTGGGTTCTGAGGTAGCTGATGAGATGCCACCAATTTAGGATAGGAGATACTTGATAAGAATGGGAAATTTGGGACAAAGTGCACTTTTTCAGGGTTTCTGTGTGCTCTCATTGAATGGACAAGGTTTTTAACATCATTCAGATATTCTTTTCCATTTTAGAGATCATGGGGCAGGGTCTCACAAGTCACATGGTGGGGATATCACCTTCACGGAGATTTCATGAACATGCTTGGATTGTTTTCTTTCTCCATCTTGTAATCACTTCTAATGGAGCTCAGAATAGAGTGCTTTTTTAAGAAACAGTTATCAGGCATAGCAGATCTGTCTATGAACAAATGGCACAGTTTTATGGAAAGGAGGAAACAGTTTAAAGAGGATTTGAGAACAAAAATGTAGATGAGTTCATTAGTGGATGAACATGTATATGGGTTGTAAGTTTGCAGGTGACAGAAAAATTGGTTGAGTGATGGACTCAACCAATCAGTTATACAGATGAGTTATAGTTGTGGGCAGAGAAGTGGCAAGTGAAGTTTAATATGTACAAGTGTGAGGTGTTGCACTTTAGGAGGTCAAGTCTAAGGGGAAAGTATACAACTAACAAGACCTTTAACAGCGTTGCTGCACAGAAGAATCTTGGGGTCGAAATCCATACTTCCCTGGAAGTGGTAACGCAAGTAGATAGAGTGGTAAAGAAGGCATGTGGAAAGTCTGCCTTCATTATTAGGGACTACAAGAGTACAAGAGTAAGGAAGTCATTTAAGCAGCTGTATAAAACCTTGGTTAAGTTGCACCGAGCATTGCATACAGTCTGGTTACCCCATTGCAAGAAGGAGAGGGTGCAGAAGAGGTTATCAGGATGCTGTCTAGATTAAAGGCTATTGGCTATAAGGAGAAGCTGGACAAACTTGTGTTGTGCAGTATCAGAAGCCAAGGGGAGACCTGATAGAAGTTTACAAAATTAAGAGAAGCATAGATAGGGTAGGAAGCCAAAATCATGTTCCCAGTATAGAAATATTGAGTACTTTACTTGAGAACGTAGCTTTAGGGTGAGAGAGGGCAAGTCTAAAGGAGATGCAGAAGGCAATTTTTTTTTTAAAGAGTGGTGGGTGCTTCGAACAAGCTGTCAGGGTTGGTAGTGGGGTTGAAGGTGCTTTTTGATACACAACTAAACATGCAGAGGTTGGAGGGATATGGATCATGTGAAGGTAGAAGGGATTCGTTTAATTTGGCATCATATTCAGCACCACATCATGGGTCAGAGGACCTATTCCTGTGGTGGACTGTCCAATGTTCCATGAGGAAGAATTTTTCACCAAGAGGGAACACAGTGCCTGACTGGGTGGTAGAGGCACGTGCTCCCACAATATTTAAGGAGTACCTGGAAGAACACTTGAATTGCTAAAAAATTGTGGGCCATGGACCAAGTGCAGGTAAATGTAGCACTTTATTCTGTATTCTGTTATTGCTTTTCCCTTTTACTACCTCGATGTACTGATGTGATGCAATAATCTGTATGGGTAGATGTCAAAAGTAGTTTATGTAACCTTGTTACATGTGCCAACAATAAACCAATAACCGAAATGGAATTAGCATAGAGAAGTTCTTGGTGGTCATCTTAGACGTGATGAACTATACTGTTACTCTACAAATGTGTAATTACAGCTTCATTGATGTAAATGTTGACCTGGAACTGATAGATTTAAAAAATATTAGAGGTGGTGATTGTGGTACCTCTGGAGTGCGCTGAGGAGAAGCTATAGTTGTCCCTTCATTTTTGTCTGCATATCGGCACTTCCTGCTGCCTCAGTAATGTAGCCAACAGACTCAAAGACCCCTGTCACCCAGAATATTCTCTCTTTTCCTCCCTCCTGTTGGGCAGAAGAAACAAAAGCCTGAAAGCACATACCACCAGTTTCAGGAACAGCATCTATCTTGCTGTCGAATGGATCTCTTGTATGTTAAGATGGACTCTTGATCTCACAAGGTGCCTTATCATAGGCTTGCACCTTACTGTCTGCTTACACTGTACTTCTCTGTAAATATAACATTATATGGTGCTTTTCTCTTGGACTGTTTCAATGTACTTGTATGATGAAATGATCTGTATGGATGGTAAAGTTTTTCAATGTACTTGAGTACCTGTGACAGTAATAAACCAAATTAGCAATTTATTTCCATGCCTCTGAGACATAAGGAGGAAAGGAATCATTGCGACCCAGTAGTCTACACTCCCTGGGAATTTCAGAAGAGTTCCTCATGAAATTTAGCAAAATGTTGCTTAGCATACCTAAGGACATAAAATCTTAACCTAAATGGAGTGAAACTATTGGTCTATATCATGACGCTTGTCAAAATATAGTCTCCTTTTTCTGAACTCCAAACTACGCCATTGAATGCTGACACCAAATTCTATTCCGTAGGTATTGAATGATGACTTGTACAATTTCACTCTATGTTTCTGTAACTGATTAAATTAAAATGTAAAGATGTCATTCTTCAACATTAGTCTTATGTATATGATTATCAAATGTTAAATTCAACAAAAAAGGCCATCAGTTTTCCTTGTGAATGGTCAATATTTGCTTCAGTGTTCTTCGCATGCTTTCAAAGCAATTTGTTCTTAAATATGAATTAAGCCTCTCGTTAGTTGCAACTGTCTGATATACATTTAATAACTAATGGGTTTTCATGACAAATTGGTAAATCTTTTTTGAGTTTGGTTGAAATTTGCTTGAGAATAATTTGGAAACACTTTGTATAATTATTTAACTTTTGCCCCTAACTTATAGGTGTCTTATTTCACATCAATATCAAGGCAAGAAGAATTTGAAGGAAATTCTGAAAAAATCATTCCTTTGTTCTCAGTCACTTATTTTCTTTCGATCTTTTTTTCCATCACATCTTGCATGAGGTAAGATGGACTACTGTCAGATTCATTTTTGATACATTTTCATTGAACATATAAAATAAGACCTATGTTGTCTTATGGAAGACTACCAAATTTATTTTCAGGTTTGACTGTGTGAGGAACAAAGTCTGGGTTGCTGCTCTGGGAGTTGTGTCAGCTGGATTTGCCGTACTATCAGGATTTGGATTGCTGCTGTTTTGTGGGATGAAATTTGCCATCAATACAGCCAATGCACCATTTCTCATTCTAGGCAAGTTGCATTTACCTCAATACTATAAGCATGATTAGAATATAGTCCAAGTGTGGCCTAACCAATCTTTTACGTAGCTGCAACATGATGTGTCAATTTTTATACTCTGTACCCTGATCAAGGAAGACAAGCACATTGTACACCTTCCATATCACCCTACTGACTTGTGTTGCCACTTACAAGGAGATATGGACTTCTCCTAGATCTCGTAGTATATCAGTACTCCTACGAGTCCTGTCAATTCCCATATACGTTCCTCTTGTATTTAACCTCCCAAAAAATCTGTCACATCACTGCTCATTTGTCCAGATTAAACATGATCTACTATGTCTCTGACCAAATTTCCAACTGATTTTGCTAAATCCTATGACAACTTTCCTCATTGTGACACAATTTTTGTTTCATCTGCATACTGAGTCATCAGGCCATCTACATTTTGATCCAAATCATTAACCTATTTTACAAACAATCAAGTTTCCAGCATTATTCCTTGTGGATCACCATTGGTTACAGGTTTCCAACCAGAAAAATACCCCTCCTCTGTCTTCTGATAACCAAACAATTTTTGGATCCAGTTTACCAACTAACTATGGATCCTATGTGAACCTAATCTTTTAGACCAGTTTACCAAAAGGATATTTAATACTTTATTAAAGCCCACATGCACAATATTCACTACCCTAACCTCATCAATGATCCTTGTCACTTACCCAAAAAAAAAGTTACATTTGTGAGATAGGACTTGCCCTGCACAATACCATGCACACGATCCCAAACCCCATGCTTTCCCATTTATGAGTAAATCCTGTCGTTAAGAATCATCTCCAATACTTTCCCTATCACTGATGTAAGGTTCACAGGCTTAAAATTTTCTGGTTTATCCCTGTTGTCCTTCTTAAACAAAGTAACAACATTAGTTATTCTCCAGTTTTATGGGACCTTAACTTTGACTAATGTGGATACAAAGATAGACCATAAGACCATAAGATAGGGGAGCAGAATTAGGACTTTTGGCCTTTTGAGCCAGTTCTGCCATTTCATCATTGCTGATCCATTATTGCTCTCAGTCTAGTCTCCTGCCTTCTCCCCCTATCCCTTCATGCCTTGATCAATCAAGAATCTATCAACCTCTGCCTTAAACATTTTTAAGGACTTGGCCTCCACAGCTGCCTGTGGCAACAAATTCCACAGATTCACCACATTCTCTGGCTGAAGAAATTCCTCCTCATCTCCATTCTAAAAGGACATGTTCTATTCCGAGGCTGTGTCTTCTTGTCTTAGACTCTCCCACCATAGGAGACATCCTCTCTATTATGACCTCAGCAATCTCCTTGCAGTATCCACTTTCATGGTTTTCAAGGCATTCCTCATTCTGAATCTCAATATGTCCAAGAATATTAACATATCCTCTCCTAACCTTCCTATTGTCCATGCCTTTAGTGTGTATGTAACTTAAGAAAGAAATTAGGAAGGCAAAGAAGGTTTGCAAAATATCAATGGCAGACAAGATTAAGGAAAATAGCAAAGCATTTTATAATTATATACATACAGGCAAAGAGGGTACCCAGGGAAAGAGCAGGGACCAGGGGAAAAACTGTGTGATGCCAGGGGATATGGGTGTGGTCTTGTCATGTGTAATCACTAGAGAACAATATTGTACTTACAGATTTCAGGGGATATTCTAGAGAATATTAACACACAGTATAAAGGAGAAGGTTTTAGATGCTTTAGAATCAGAATCAGTACCAGGTTTATTATCACCGGCATATGTCGTAGAATTTGTTAACTTAGCAGCAGCAGTTCAATGCAATACATAATATAGGAAAAGAAGAAAAATATAAATAAATAAATACACAAATCAATTACAGTATACATATATTTAACAGATTAAAAATCATGCAAAGAATGAAAGTAATATACTGTATATTAAAAAAGTGAGGTAGTGTTCAAGGATTCAATGTCCATTTAGGAATCGGATGGCAGAGGGGAAGAAGCTATTCCTGAATCGCTGAGTGTGTGCCTTCAGATTTCTGTATCTCCTGCCTGATGGTAACAGTGAGAAAAGGGCATGTCCTGCGTGCTGGAGGTCCTTAATAATGGATGCTGTCTTTCTGAGACACCGCTCCTTGAAGATGTCCTGGGTACTTTGTAGGCTAGTACTCAAGATGGAGCCGACTAAATTTACAACCCTCAGCAGCTTCTTTCCATCCTGTGCAATAGCCATACCAGAGAGTGATGCAGCCTGTCAGAATGCTCTCCATCGTACATCTATAAAAGTTCTTGAGTGTATTTGTTTACATGCCAAATCTCTTCAAACTCCAAATGAAGTATGGTTGCTGTCTTGCCTTCTTTATAACTGTATTGATAGGAGAGAGCAGTTAGAAGTTAGGAGTGAGCGGTTTCAAGTTCCTGGATGTCAAGATCTCTGAGGAACCTGGTCCCAACATATCCATGCAGTTCCATGTGCAAGGCGCTGGACAGCGTTGAGCTCCAAGGATTATAGAGCAGTTGGATTGGTTAATCACTTAGAGTTCCTTGTATTTTTCTTGAGCGACTCACTCTTTCTAATGTGGTCTCCTACTGCTTTCTGTTTAAGTTTGTTCAGTTTATTTTGATAGGCTCAGGGAATCATGTTAGTTGTATATTTAGGTGGACGCCTGATTAGCACTAATCTGCCATGGTCCGGATCGGGGTCCCTTTCAATTTACCTTGTTTATGTTACAATCCGGACTGTTGATTCCCTGCTTTCCCATGTCCCTTGGCTTTGGTGATTAGAGGCAATTAACGCTCAGCTGAACCAGTAGTTTATAGTCTCCAGCTTTCAGCCGTTCGGCGCAGAAGGATCTGCAAAGTCACGGCATGCCAATGTCATCTGGCCGGAGCAAGCGTTGTCTTCGCCCGAAGCGAGTGCCGGTAATTCGCCTTTCCTCACCGGAGCAACCCTGTCCAGTTACCTCGCCAAAGCGAGCCTGCAAAGTTTCCTCACCGAGGTGGGTCTGTCAGTTAACCCACCAGAGGGAATCAAGAAACGCTGTCTACTGTTCCCGGGCCGAGTTGAGAGCTCGCCGCTACCCGGAGGCTCCAAGTCAAGTCTTGGCCCTGGCGGTATTTGAGCTCCAAGTCAAGTCCTGGCCCTGGCAGCATTCAAGCTGCAAGTCAAGTCCTGGTCCTGGCGGCATTCAGGCACCAACTCAAGTCCTTTCCCTGGCAGCATTCAAGCACCAAGTCAAGTCCTGGCCCTGGTGGCATTCAGGCACTAAGTCAAGTCCTGGCCCTGGCGGCTTCCCAGTTCTGAGTCAAGTCCTAGTCCTGGCGGTCTGTGATTCCTGTCTTACCCCCTTGTCTGAATCCCTTCTCTGCCCCTCTCACCTCTAGCCCTCATCTGCAGCCCCGCCTGCACTTCGGTCTAATTCCATCGCCGGAGCTAGATAGGTACTGTCTGGTGTCCATTCATGTTGGTCTTGTCTTGTCTTGTCCTCGCCTCCGTGGGGGTAAGTCTGGCCATCTTGCCGTTGCCCCTTGGGGAGTCATGTCTTGTCTTGTCTTGTCCTCACCTCCGTGGGGTAAGTCAGGCCGCCTTGCCGTTGCCCCGCGGGAAGTCATGTCTTGTCGCGTCTTGTCCTCGCCTCCGTGGGGTAGGTCAGGCCATCTTGCCATTGCCCCGCGGGGGGTCATGTTCTGTCTTGTCTTGTCCTCGCCTCCATGGGGTAAGTCAGGCCATCTTGCCGTTGCCCTGCGGTGGGTCATGAGTCCCGGCCCTATGTCCTGTACACAAGGAGGGGTCCTAGCTCTCTGTTCTGTGTGCGAGTCCTGGCCCTAAGTCCTGTACCCAAGGAGGGGTCCTGGCTCTGTGTTCTGTGTATGTGTCCATGGTTCCATGTATCTGTTCCCTGAGACCGAGGCTCTGTGTTCCTATGTTCCTCCTCTCCCTAGCCCATGTCATGTCCTTGCCTGGTTCTGGGGTCCGAGCCCAAGGCAAGACCCAGGTACTGGGTCCTTGCCCAGTCTCCGGCTCAGAGTTCATACCCTAGCCTCTTCATGTCTCCTCTAGTTCTGGGAGCCGATTCCGAGTCCTAGCCCAGTCCCTTGGTCCCAGCCTAGTCGTAGTCCTCAGTCCTTGTCCAATTCGCTATTCCTACTCCTGCCCTGCTCTCCTGGTTTCAAACAATAAACTAAATTTAAGTAACCTCACAAGATGTGTCTTGCATTTGGGTCCACCCTTGCTCCCAATGCCCCCGTCATTGTGACACTAATCACAGGGTTCTAGTTTTGAGAATGTTATTTCTCTCAGCGTTGCTTGGCCGAGCCTCCACTGTTCTTCTGGATTTATGCTGTTTCCACATTGAAGTCTGTATTTCCTCTGCACTTGGGTTCCGATATTGCCAGCACGCTTTCTGACAGAGACACTTCATCAGGACTGTAGCAGTTCTGATGAAGGATCTCATCCTCAAACTATTCCTCCCCACAGATTATGCCTGCCCTGCTGAGTTACTCCAGCATTTTGTGTTTGCTAATCTGGATTTCCTGCATCTGCAGAATCTCTTCTGCTCAGGGTAGAAAAGAAGCATTTGGAATGCTTGCCTTCATTCGTCAGTGCAATGAGAACAGGAATTGGAATATCACCTTTTCACTGCACGGGTCATTGTTGGGATATTTGAGTACTGTGTACTATGTGCAGTTCTGGGCACCCAGAATACCATTAATCTAGAGAAGGTGCAGAAAAGATTCATAATTACAGTATGTTAATGGGACTACAGACTTGAGTTATAAGCCAAGGCTAGAGTGTAGGATGTTGAGAGGTGACCTTACAAAGATCTACAAAATCATTTGGGGCATAGATGAGGTGGATGGTCACAGTTTCTTCCCCCAGGATAGGGGAGTACAAGACAGGAAGGCACAAGCTTATAGTTAGAGGAGAAAAATTTTATTAGAACCTGAGGGGCAAGTTTTTACATAGAAGAGTCAGAATCAGGTTTTATATCACTGGTATAGAGTATGTCATAAAATTCGTTGTTTTGCGGCAGCAATACATTGCAATATCTGCATAATAATACACAAGAAGTACATACAAAAAAAAGGAAATTAAATAAGTGGTGCAAAAAGAGCGGGAAAATATTGAGGTAGAGTTAATTGGGGTTCAATGGTTTCATTGTCCATTCAGAAATCTGATGGCTGGGGCAAGAAACTGCTCCTGAAATGTTGAGTGTGAACATCCTCCTTAATGGTAGCAATGAGAAGAGGGCCTGTCCTGGGTGATAGTTGTCCTTAATGATGGATAGCACCTTTTTAAAGCTTTGCCTTTTGAAGGTATCCTGGATGCTGGGGTTGCTAGTGACCATGCTGGCACTGGCAGAGTTTACAACTTCCTGCAGCTATTTATGCTCCTGGGTAGTGGCCCCTCCATACCAGACAGCGATACAACCAGTCAGAATGCGCTCCAGGGTACATCTGTAGAAGTTTGCAAATGTCTTTGGAGACATACTAATTCTCCTTGAACTCATCATGAAATATAGCAGCTGCTGGTACCCTTCTTTTGTAATTGCATTAATATGTTGGACCCAAGATAGATCCTCAGAGATGTGGACTTGAAACTTGGTATATGGAAAGAACTACCAGAAAAGCTATAAAGGAAGGTACATTTACAATATTTAAAACATATTTGGACAGGATAGAAAATGCTGAAAGGGATATGAGTCACATTTGGACAAATGGAACAAGTTAAAGGAGACATATTGGTCGACACGTTTAAGTTGGGCCAATGCTGTATAACCATGGGCCCCTAAGGTGAAAGCACAGGTAAATATGGTGATGCAGAAGGTATACAGGATACTTGCTTTCATTAGCCAAAGAAGAGAAGACCATGAAGTTCAAAGTAAAGTTTTATAAACTTTAGTTATGCCCACAGCTGCACAATTGTACATCGTTCTGCTCACTACAGTATAGAAATGATATGATTGCACCACAGGGGGTTCAAAGGAGGTTTACCAGGCCATTTAAGACAAAAACATTGGCAATACTCAGCAGGTCTAATGCAACTGTGGGAAGAGAAACAGAATCAATGTTTCAGGCGTCTGAAATGGATCAAGTTGTTGACGCATTGGACAGTTTCATGTTTTTACTGTCCAGGAACATCTTTCAGCTTTACTGCTGACTCTTCCCATAATTGTAGCTAACCTTGCGGAGCACTTCCAGCATTTTCGGTTTGTTTTCATTTTAGATTTTCAGTGTCTGCATTCTTTTTGTTGTTTTGATTGTCACCGGAATCTTGCCTGGAATCAAACGTTTCAGTTTTATGGAGAGATTAAATAGGCTAGGTTCCTTTTCCCTGGAGTAGAGGAGGCTGAGGGGCTGATCTGATGGATATGTACAGATAGGTTAGAGAGTAACAAAATATTTTTTTCCCATAATAGAGATATTTAAAACCAGAATGCATAAATTTAACATGAAACATCAGAAGAAAAGAGGGAATTTGAAGAAACAGTTTTCACCCAAATAGTAGTAGTTATCTTGGAAGCCCTGTCTGAGAAAGTGATGGAGACATCTGTATCTGAATGAGCACTCAAATCACCAAAAACTACAGAACAACTGCTGGTAAATTGGAGTCATAGTTATACAGATTGACAACAGTTCCTTCAGCCCAAGTTGTCGACCTATGTAGTCCTATTTGCCTGCATTTTGCCCATCGAGCTCTATACCAGAGGTTCCCAATGGTTTTTATACTAAGGACCCCTACCATTAACCAAGGGGTATGCTGACCCCAGTTTGGGAACCCCTATCCATGCTTCGTCCACAAACCTTTTAAACTTTGGAAATGTGCACACCTTTACCGTTTCTGCTGGCTGCTGGTTCCACATCACACATGCCACTATGGAAAAGGTGCAGCTCAAGTACCTATTAAATCTTTCCTCTCTCACTGCCAAATATTTAAGACTTCTCCCGTGGGTCCACACACAAGTCAACTACATTAATCTTTCAAGGGACTGATTCCCTCCCTAGTTAACATTTTGCTTTCAAAATATACTTGGAGAATCTTTTGTGAATCTCCTGTAACTTATCTGCCAAAGTTATCTCATGTTCCCTTTTGCACTTGTGATTTCACTCATAAATATACTTCTATATCCCTTATACTCTTCAAAAGATTCACTTGATCACATCTGCCCATGCCTGACATATGTCTCTTTTCTCCTCTTCGGAGCCCTTTCAGTATCCCTTGTTTATCCCTGTAAGCCCTTTACTTCCATGATTCTTCTAAACTACAGCGAGTACAGCACAGAGCCATCAAACGCGCTTCATACATTAACCACTCACATCACGCTTTTAAAAGCCTCTCACTTGCCATATGTCCTTACACTTGCAAATAGTGTTTCCCATTCAACCTTTGCAAGTTCCTGTATAATATCATCAAAATTAGCTCTGCTCCATTTCAGGACTTGTGGATCAGTCCTATCTTTTTCCATAACCCAGTTAGAGCAGATGGGTATTTGACAGTCAGCAGACACACAGTGAGTCAAAGGGCCTGTTTCTGTAGTGCTTGGCTGTATGGCCTACAATGGTTCCTCCAATATATTAATTTCTGATCAAAAGCAGCATTATGTTTGTTTACCAGGAAAATATTGCAGAGTAATCCTGTTGTCTGGAAGAAGTTTAGTAAGTGCACTTGGTGGTATCTTGTCTGCATCTTGTTACAATAATATGGCTTTTAATTTCTATTATATGTTTGTAATGTATTTGACAAGCTCTATCAATAAACATTCGAAGAAGGAGTCTGAGAGTCTGAGTGGGAGTGCCGAGAAAGAGATTTTTGAAATTTTCGTTATTTTTTTTCTCCAACGGCTTTCTGAGAGGCGGGACTGCGCAGGCGTGTGACGTCGGGCAGTGCAGCGCGGCAGATTTAAAAGGGCAGACATCCTGCTTCGGGTTTGATTCGAAGAAGGAGTCTGAGAGTCTGAGTGGGAGTGCCGAGAAAGACATTTTTGAAATTTTCATTTTTTTCTCTCCAACGGCGTTCTGAGAGGCGGGACTGCGCAGGCGTGTGATGTCGGGCAGTGCAGCGCGGCAGATTTAAAAGGAACAAAGCCTCATAGAGCGGGCAGCGTAGTTTGCGGGCGGTGGAGTGAGCCGGGCGCAGAGTGAAGACTTAAGGGCTTCGGCTCACCGGGCTTAGGCGGAAGTGGGCGAGGCGAGGAAGGTTTGACATTCATTTTCTGTTGCTATTTGAGGAGAGGGGCATTATGACTGTGAGGGCAGTTTGCTGTTCTCGGTGTCGGATATGGGTGGCCCTGGAGTCTCCAAGCCTCCCGGACGTCTACATCTGCGCCAAGTGCATCGAGATGCAGTTCCTAAGGGACCGCGTTACGGAACTGGAGCTGCAGCTCAATGACCTTCGTCTGGTCAGGGAGAGCGAGGAGGTGATAGAGAGGAGTGGAAGGCAGGTGGTCACGCCGGGGCCACGGGAGGCAGACAAGTGGGTCACGGTTAGGAGGGGGAAGGGGAAAAGTCAGGTGATGGGGAGTACCCCGGTGGCTGTGCCCCTTAACAACAGGTACTCCTGTTTGAGTACTGTTGGAGGGGCAGCTTACCCGGGGGAAGCGACAGTGGCCCTGCCTCCGGCACAGAGTCTGGCCCTGTAGCTCAGAAGGGTAGGGCAAGGAAGAGGAGGGCAGTTGTGATAGGGGACTCGATAGTAAAGGGGTCAGATAGGCGATTCTGTGGACGCAGTCCAGAGACCCGGATGGTAGTTTGCCTCCCTGGTGCCAGGGTCCGGGATATTTCTGATCGTGTCCAACATATCCTGAAGTGGGAGGGTGAGGAGCCAGAGGTCGTGGTACATATAGGTACCAATGACATAGGTAGGAAAAGGGATGAGGTCCTGAAAGGAGAATATAGGGAGCTAGGAAGGGAGTTGAGAAAAAGGACCGCAAAGGTAATAATCTCGGGATTACTGCCTGTGCCACGCGACAGTGAGAGTAGGAATGCGATGAGGTGGAGGATAAATGCGTGGCTGAGGGATTGGAGCAGGGGGCAGGGATTCAAGTTTTTGGATCATTGGGACCTCTTTTGGCGCAGGCGTGACCTGTACAAAAAGGACGGGTTACACTTGAATCCTAGGGGGACCAATATCCTGGCAGGGAGATTAGCGGGGGCTACTGAGGTGACTTTAAACTAGAATGGTTGGGGGGTGGAAATCAAATTAAAGAGGCTAGGCGTGAGGAGGTTAGTTCACAACAGAGGGATGGGAACCAGTGCAGAAAGACAGAGGGGTGTAAAGTGAGCGTAGAAGGAAAAAGTACAAAGGAGAAAAGTAAAAGTGGCAGGCCGACAAATCCAGGGCAAGCATTAAAAAGGGCCACTTTTCAACATAATTGTACAAGGGCTAAGAGAGTTGTAAAAGAGCGACTGAAGGCTTTACGTGTCAATGCAAGGAGCATTCGTAATAAGGTGGATGAATTGAAAGTGCAGATTGTTATTAATGATTATGATATAGTTGGGATCACAGAGACATGCCTCCAGGGTGACCAGGGATGGGAGCTCAACGTTCAGGGATATTCAATATTCAGGAGGGATAGACATGAAGGAAGGGGAGGTGGGGTGGCGTTTCTGGTTAAAAAAGAGATTAATGCAATAGAAAGGAAGGACATAAGCCGGGAAGATGTGGAATCGATATGGGTAGAGCTGCGTAACACTAAGGGGCAGAAGACGCTGGTGGGAGTTGTGTACAGGCCACCTAACAGTAGTAGTGAGGTCGGAGATGGTATTAAACAGGAAATTAGAAATGTGTGCAATAAAGGAACAGCAGTTATAATGGGTGACTTCAATCTACATGAAGACTGGGTGAACCAAATTGGTAAAGGTGCTGAGGAAGAGGATTTCTTGGAATGTATGCGGGATGGTTTTTTGAACCAACATGTTGAGGAACCAACTAGAGAGCAGGCTATTCTGGACTGGGTTTTGAGCAATGAGGAAGGGTTAATTAGCGATCTTGTCGTGAGAGGCCCCTTGGGTAAGAGTGACCATAATATGGTGGAATTCTTCATTAACATGGAGAGTGACATAGTTAATTCAGAAACAAAGGTTCTGAACTTAAAGAGGGGTAACTTTGAAGGTATGAGACGTGAATTAGCTAAGATAGACTGGCAAATGACACTTAAAGGATTGACGGTGGATATGCAATGGCAAGCATTTAAAGGTTGCATGGATGAACTACAACAATTGTTCATCCCAGTTTGGCAAAAGAATAAATCAAGGAAGGTAGTGCACCCGTGGCTGACAAGAGAAATTAGGGATAGTATCAATTCCAAAGAAGTAGCATACAAATTAGCCAGAGAAAGTGGCTCACCTGAGGACTGGGAGAAATTCAGAGTTCAGCAGAGGAGGACAAAGGGCTTAATTAGGAAGGGGAAAAAAGATTATGAGAGAAAACTGGCAGAGAACATAAAAACGGACTGTAAAAGCTTTTATAGATATGTAAAAAGGAAAAGACTGATAAAGACAAATGTAGGTCCCCTGCAGACAGAAACAGGTGAAGTGATTATGGGGAGCAAGGACATGGCAGACCAATTGAATAATTACTTTGGTTCTGTCTTCACTAAGGAGGACATAAATAATCTTCCAGAAATAGTAAGGGACAGAGGGTCCAGTGAGATGGAGGAACTGAGTGAAATACATGTTAGTAGGGAAGTGGTGTTAGGTAAATTGAAGGGATTGAAGGCAGATAAATCCCCAGGGCCAGATGGTCTGCATCCTAGAGTGCTTAAGGAGGTAGCCCAAGAAATAGTGGATGCATTAGTGATAATTTTTCAAAACTCGTTAGATTCTGGACTAGTTCCTGAGGATTGGAGGGTGGCTAATGTAACCCCACTTTTTAAAAAAGGAGGGAGAGAGAAACCGGGGAATTATAGGCCGGTTAGCCTAACGTCGGTGGTGGGGAAACTGCTGGAGTCAGTTATCAAGGATGTGATAACAGCACATTTGGAAAGCGGTGAAATGATCGGACAAAGTCAGCATGGATTTGTGAAAGGAAAATCATGTCTGACGAATCCCATAGAATTTTTTGAGGATGTAACTAGTAGAGTGGATAGGGGAGAACCAGTGGATGTGGTATATTTGGATTTTCAAAAGGCTTTTGACAAGGTCCCACACAGGAGATTAGTGTGCAAACTTAAAGCACACGGTATGGGGGGTAAGGTATTGGTGTGGGTGGAGAATTGGTTAGCAGACAGGAAGCAAAGAGTGGGAATAAACGGGACCTTTTCAGAATGGCAGGCGGTGACTAGTGGGGTACCGCAAGGCTCAGTGCTGGGACCCCAGTTGTTTACAATATATATTAACGACTTGGATGAGGGAATTAAATGCAGCATCTCCAAGTTTGCGGATGACACGAAGCTGGGTGGCAGTGTTAGCAGTGAGGAGGATGCTAAGAGGATGCAGGGTGACTTGGATAGGTTGGGTGAGTGGGCAAACTCATGGCAGATGCGATTTAATGTGGATAAATGTGAAGTTATCCACTTTGGTGGCAAAAATAGGAAAACAGATTATTATCTGAATGGTGGCCGATTAGGAAAAGGGGTGGTGCAACGAGACCTGGGTGTCATTATACACCAGTCATTGAAAGTGGGCATGCAGGTACAGCAGGCGGTGAAAAAGGCGAACGGTATGCTGGCATTTATAGCGAGAGGATTCGAGTACAGGAGCAGGGAGGTACTACTGCAGTTGTACAAGGCCTTGGTGAGACCACAGCTGGAGTATTGTGTGCAGTTTTGGTCCCCTAATCTGAGCAAAGACATCTTTGCCATAGAGGGAGTACAAAGAAGGTTCACCAGATTGATTTCTGGGATGGCAGGTCTTTCATATGAAGAAAGACTGGATGAACTGGGCTTGTACTCGTTGGAATTTAGAAGATTGAGGGGGGATCTGATTGAAACGTATAAGATCCTAAAGGGATTGGACAGGCTAGATACGGGAAGATTGTTCCCGATGTTGGGGAGGTCCAGAACGAGGGGTCACAGTTTGAGGATAGAGGGGAAGCCTTTTAGGACCGAGATTAGGAAAAACTTCTTCACACAGAGAGTGGTGAATCTGTGGAATTCTCTGCCACAGGAAACTGTTGAGGCCAGTTCATTGGCTATGTTTAAGAGGGAGTTAGATATGGCCCTTGTGGCTATGGGGGTCAGGGGGTATGGAGGGAAGGCTGGGGCGGGGTTCTGAGTTGGATGATCAGCCATGATCATAATAAATGGCGGTGCAGGCTCGAAGGGCCGAATGGCCTACTCCTGCACCTATTTTCTATGTTTCTATGTTTCTATTACATGTTATTCCAGTGATAATGACAGTACAATGTGAGATTTTATTCACTTTAATTTGAGGTATTTCACTGGTATTATTTTTTTATAGGCATCTGTTAATCTCATGAGACCATGGATTTGTGCCTTGGAAGGTTTCCAGGACGCAGGCCTGGGCAAGGTTGCATGGAAGACCAGCAGTTGCCCATGCTGCAAGTCTCCCCTCTCCACGACACCAATGTTGTCCAAGAGAAGGGCATTAGGGCAGAGCAATGTGTGGTTAAGTGCCTTGCTCAAGGACACACACGCTGCCTCAGCCAAGGCTAGAACTAGCAACCTTCAAATCACTAGATGCACACCTTAACCATTTGGCCACGCGCCACCACACTGGTATTAAGTGTCAAACTAATTAATCATATTTTCACGTCTCCAGGTATCGGTGTGGACGACATGTTTGTTATGCTTTCAGGCTGGCAAACGACAAAAGTCAAAGATAAAGTTGAAAAACGTTTGGCAGACACGTATGCTGAAGCAGCTGTTTCCATCACAATCACCACATTGACTGATGTTTTAGCCTTTTATATTGGCATCCTGACACCTTTTCGATCTGTGCAATCATTTTGTGTTTACACTGGTACAACGGTTCTGTTCTGCTTTATTTATAACATTACATTTTTTGGAGCTGTTCTTGCACTGAATGGGAGAAGGGAAGCCAGTAACAGGCACTGGCTGACATTCAGAAAGGCTGACAAAGATCCTAAACCAGGAGAATCTACACTGAGCACCATGTGTTGTGTAGGTGGGGCTTATGATCCGAAAACAGGTGCCGAATCAGAACATCCAGTCCACTACTTCTTTAAGGAATATTACGGTCCATTCCTCACCAATGTATGGACCAAGGCAGCTGTGGTTCTCCTGTATTTAGGATATTTAGCTGGCAGTATTTATGGCTGTTTACAGATCAAGGAGGGAATTGATCTCAGAAATCTGGCCTTTGATGATTCATATGTGATACCGTTTTATGATGCGGAAAGAGATTTTTTCTCAGAGTATGGACCACGAATCATGGTCACTGTCACTGAGTCTGTAGATTACTGGAATTCCACTGTGCGGAGTGATATTGAAACCTGTATGGAGAGATTTGAAAACCTCTCATATGTAGATCGTGAACTGTCAGAGTCCTGGCTTCGTAGCTACGTTAGTGTATATGGAAATAACAGTATAGATATAGACAAGCAAGATACGTTCATGAGAAACTTAACAAAATTCCTTCAGTTCGTCCCTGCATTCAAACAAGATATTGACATTTCAGAAAATGAACAGAACATTAATGCTTCACGTTTTTTCATTCAAACCATGAATGTCAATAGTTCAGTTGCTGAAAAAAACATACTGACTGAATTAAGAGATCTGGTAAAGAAATGTAGAATTCCCCTGCTGGTATATCACCCTGCATTTATCTATTTTGATCAATATCTTGTTATAGTATCCAACACAATACAGAATGTAGTTGTGGCTGCCCTGGCTATGCTTCTTATCGCCTTATTGTTAATACCTAATCCAGTCTGCTCTCTCTGGGTCACATTTGCAACAGCGTCAGTTTTAGTGGGTGTAACTGGGTTGATGGCTCTTTGGGGTGTCAATTTAGATTCCATATCAATGATTAATCTGGTCATCTGCATCGGCTTTTCAGTGGATTTTTCAGCTCACATTTCCTATGCATTTGTTTCAAGTGGCAAAGGCAGTTACAATGAAAGAGCTATCGATGCACTGTATGCTCTTGGGTATCCCATTATCCAGGGAGCAGTTTCAACCATACTGGGTGTGGTTGTGCTGGCTGCTGCAGAAAGTTACATCTTCAGGACATTTTTCAAAATCATGTTTCTTGTCATATCTTTTGGGGCAGTTCATGGTCTTGTATTCCTGCCTGTGTTTCTGACTTTCTGTGGACACAATAGAAAGTCAAACAGTGTAATAGTAGACAAGGAAGCAAATCAGCAGGAAAACTTTTCACCAAACAAACGTCAGGCACATTTTGGAAGAACAGACAATGTGGTAAATTGTCAGAAAAACAACATGTATTACAACAAAGCATATGAAAGTCCAAAACCTGGCAACTTTAATCCATATGGCAAACGTGTGGAAATGCCTGATCCAGATTGTCCATAATACTGTGGATACACAAAGGGATGGCAGCTGCTGGATTCTGGAACAACAAACAGTCTGCCTTTCACCTCTCACCTGATGGTTCCCATTATTACCTTCCTTATATCAGACTCCACCATTGGTAGCCTTTGTATTCCTGCTTATCATCCTCTAGGATCTGTGTCCAACTTCACCCTCCCCACCCTCCTCCTGGCTCAATCTCCCTCCTTTTCTTTGTCTTGTTCCATCTATCATGTCTCCGAGCTCCACCCCTCCCTCTCCCCTACCTCATTAGATCTGTTTGTCATCCTCTTCCTCCCTCAGTTCACCAATCACTTCCGGCCTCCGTGTCAATGTAAAATAATGTAAAATAATGACAGTCTTTCAAAAAAATGTGGTTATTAATTTTTTGCAATTATTTTCATTTTTATTTGTATTTAATCATCACTAAATCGTTTGTTTACTGAAGAGTATACTGAAATATTTTTGGATATAATTCATTCAATGCATTGAGTACTTATATAATGTATTACCATTTTAGTTTACAATCTTTGTAATATGTTCATAAGTTAAAATTTATGATATTCACCGGTGTTGTGCAGTGTGAAGTTTTTTTGTCTACGTTTAATTCAGTTTTATGGTATCATCTCATAACATGAACCCATGCAACAGTTGTGAAGTGGGCGATTGTATTGTATTAAAGATTGTCCAAAATCATCCACCCCTGAGGACCACTTTTTTCTCTTGTTCATTACTTACCAATAAGCTCACATCTGCAACTCGACTGACTAAAAGTTCTTCAATATTTCAGTCACAAACAAGAGAAAATCTGTAGATTCTGGAAATCCAAGTAACACACACAAAATGCTGGAGGAACTCAGCAGGCCAGGCAGGAGATATGGAAAAGAGCACAGTCGATGTTTTGGGCCGAGACCCTTCAGCAGGCTTTGCTTCAGTGTTGTGTTTTCAAAAATTGTTTCTGGTATATATAAAAAATATATAAAAAAGCTTGGCCTGTGTTGAAACTGGAGCACCCTGAGGAAACACACACATTTCACCGGGAGGACTTACAAACTCCTTACAGGCGGGTGTTGGAACTGAACTCTGAACTCCAATGCCCTGAACTGTAAAAGTGTCACACTAAATATTTTAGATATCTGGGTTGAAGGGAGCTATTAAGTTTGCAACAATTTCATCAAATGGGAATTTTCCCATTCACCGATTACCCCATTGAGTTATACACTATTGTCACTTATTGTCTTTAAAATCTTCTTTTACTTCTGCAGCCTAGAATTTCTAGATACCCTGTGCTCAAGAGCATTGCAGTGTAGAGGGGTTCGAAAATGTTCCTGAGCAGAAGATCACTTTCAATTTTATAACCCTGTGATAAACAGAATTATTACTCTAAATGTATTTCCCTCATTTGTTTTCACTAAGTTAATTTATGAAATAGACTTAGAAATAAAATTGCATCAAATTTTCTTCAATTTAGCAACTTTTATTTTTAAAACTGGGTTTCTGTAGTTTCTCCAGTCAGTGGATGAGGTGGGAAAGAGCTTTCTTGATTCTCTTACAGTTGGGAGACCATCCAGTTGGACAGCTAAGAAGTCTTCTCCCTTGCTGCTTACTCCCTGAATATTTGGGTAAATACATGAACCACCCAGAGCAAACTATCATGCAACCTCCCGCAAAACAGTGGAGGAAGCATAGCATATCGTTACTGAAGGAACATTGGGGATAGAAATGCTGAAACAATGATTTTCATGGTATTTGAGCCCATTGAATCCTCCACATGGTGTGTCCATCTTCATTTAGATGATGTGGCATCATGCCCACTGGTGTCACCATGACAACTGGATCTTCCCCTCCCATTACAAATTCCTCTGCAGGTCAAGTAAGATGTCTCGAATCCAGGCACCAGGTAGGCCAGTCAGCTCTATCCCTGTGACAGAGAACTTTATCTATCCCCCTGACTATACTATCCCCCAATTACCACTACATTTCTTTTCTCTTCCCCCTCTCGAATGGCTCCCTGAACCTTAGTGCCACAGTTAGGTTGCTCAGCCTTCCTACAGCCCCCACTCTCATCCACAAAGGGAGCAAGAATCTCAGATCTGTTGGACAAGGGCAAGGGCTGAGGCCCCTCCAGCAATTTCTCTTGGATCCCACTACCTGCCTCACTTGCAGTCACACCCTTTTGTCCCTGACCACAGACCGAATTTGAGGCAGCTCATCTAATGGGTGTGCCTACCTCCTGAAAAAGTGTCCAGGTAACTCTACCTCTCCCTGATGTGCCGCAGTGTTTGAAGCTCAGATTCCAGGTCATCAGCTTTGAGCCTGAGTTCCTCGAGCAGCCAATGCTTGCTGCAGATGTGGTCACCAGGAACCACAATGGGGTTCTCCAGCTCTCACATCATGCAGCTACAGAGCATCACCTGATCAGAAACAGAGCGTCACCTAAAACACTAAATCTTTAGTATAGAGGTCAGTCATAGATTGTTATTGTGAAAGCATGTTTATTTGATTATGGTTTGTGAAAGAGAAAGTGAATGTTTTGCACATTTAGCAAATTTGCCCCCATTCTCCTACACCTCAGGAAATAAAATCCTAACCTGCTCAACTTTTCTCTATAACTCAGGTCCTCAAGCCCTGGCATCATCCTTGTAAAATTTTTCTGTAGTTTTTTAAATCTTTCTGGTAGGTAGAGACTTCAATTGGAATGAGACTGTCCCATGCACTATTACTCTTTTCCTCTCAGTTTTTCTGACCCTGTGCAAGTTCAAGTCATGAACAAAGAGAGAAGTAGTTTGGATATTGTGGTCAGCAGAGTGAGAATTGAGGCTTTCCATTGACAATCAAAGAGCTGTTAGCCAATAATTCTTCCAACAGAGACCCTGAAACAACTCACTTATTACAATGTCAAAGGAGACCATTCGGCCCATTGCTTCCCAATGGAGTTATCCTATTAGTCCCACGACCCCTTTGGTAGCTCTGTAATACATTGTCACACACATCTTGGTATTGATTTTTTTGCCATTTACCTAGACTCCGGATAATCTTCAATAGCCAACTAACTTATTTACTCGATTTGGGGATGGGGAAGGAATCCAGAACATCTGGGAAAATAGGGAGAATTTGCAACTTCATGATGAAGTGAGATCAGGATCTAACCTGGAACCCGGGAGCAACGGGGCAACAGTGTCAACCTATTGTGCCACCATGCTACCCTGAGGAAACCAGCATGGTTTGTCTCAAGTTCCCTGTTTGATGGCAAACTCTGTCACCCTGGGCAACACTCCACCTGTCCCACCACCCATACACACACACACATGCAGGCGGGCACACACAATCACTCACACACTCACATTCAAGCCCTCCGAATGAGGCAGTATCCCTCTCTGATTGGGGAATTTCTGATTGCAACTAAACTGCAGGTGACGACTGCAGGAGAAGGAACAGAGGGAGATGGACAAGAGTAAAGGAGTAAAGGAAAGAAAAGAAAGCAAGAGGAGGAGAGGGAAAGGGATTGAGTGTGAATGAAGATGAGGGAGGGAGAGAGGATGTAGCATGGGAGTGAGGATGGAAGGATGGAGGGCAGAGGAAAGAGAAAGGAAAGAAGAATCGGTTAAGAACAGTCTTATCTAAACAGGATCTTCCTTCCCCTTCCTCCATCACCCAATTTAAATGATAAATGGGCTGCTCCTCAGGTATCATAATGGGTGCCCATTTCTAAATAACGTTCCTAATCTGTGCCCCTTGTTATTCAATGATCAAACTCAGTCTGGGTCCTGAGTTGAATAACTCCTTGCTACTGTTTGTCCTGGGGATGGACAAGTACTCTCACTGAATCAGTACAAGCCCCAGCCATGATAACAGTCTCAGCCATGACACCAAATCCTACTCACTGATTGGTCAGAAGTGTTCACAAATCCTATTCCAGATGTTCCAGAATATTCTGTATAAAACAACGGATTTCAATAGGATAGTTACAGTGCCTGTAAAAATTTTTCACCCCCCCCCCGACAGTCTTCATGTTTTATTGTTTTACAACATTGAATCACAATGAATTTAATTTGGCTTTTTTGACACTGATCAACAGCAAAAAGACTCCATGTCAAAGTGAAAATAGATATGGATAACTCTACTGTCAGAAAAAGATATCAAAATATTATATGGTCAGAACTTTGCCTCTATATGGGTGGTTTGGACAAAATATTGCCGAACATTAGTGATGAACATGATATTACTATTCAACAACCATGGAAGGATGACGAATATTTAAGAGACTCTTAGATAAAGTACATAGATGAAAGAAAAAATGACTACGTGGGAGGGAAGGGCTAGATTAACCTTGGAGTAGGTTACAAGGTTGATTTCAACATTGTAGGCCAAAGTGCCTATACGGCACTGCTCGACATTCTAACAGTCAGAAATTCAGGTGAAAGTTCTATATTAGGTCTTAAAGATGTCCATGTTAGGAATAGGAATTTGGGAAAACTTTGTCTTCAATTCAATTCAAGTTTAATTGTCTTTCAACCATACATGAATCCTTATGAATACAGCCAAACAAGACAGCATTTCTTCAGGGACAAGTGTGCAAAACATTGTACCAACAGTCACACAGAGTACAAAATACACATAGCACGTACAAGACAGTAAGCATATAAAGCCATCAGTAAAATACAGACACACAATAAAAAAGTCCAAACTGGAGCCACAATAGAGCTTGTCTTCTGCTGCACAAACACTGGGGGGAAGAAACAACTCCAGCCTGATGCTGTGCCACACTGCCTACTGTGGAGCCTAATCTGCAGGCGGTTGTAAACAGGCGACACTGCTGCTTGAGGCTATGCATTACACATCTGGACACTGCAATTTTTCAACATTCTTTACAAAACTGCTCAAGCTCTGTCACAGTGCATGGGGATCGTGAGTGAACAACCCTTTTCAAGTCCAGCCGCGAATTCTCACCACTCTCCAGAAACTCTCCAGCTCCAGTAGGCAGGATCTGAGTTTGGACAGAGTGGCTGCCAGTTCTCGACATGTTCAATACTTGTGAAGGATTGTCACATCCTATCGACTCCCAAGTGGTATAACGGCAACCACGGAGTGTGCTGAGGATTCCTGGTATAATGCTCCTTTTCAGAATGCAGTAAGGTAGCCTATATCATCTTGCTCCTTACTGGAAGAGCCCTTGCCTGGGTCACTGCACTCTGGGACAAGGATTCACCCATCTGTGCCAGTGCAGACCTCTTTTCAGAGACTTTGAGGAGAGTGTTCTATACCCCACCAGAGGATATGGGCCTGTGGCTCATTAACTTGTGCCAGAGTAATCGATCTGTACAGACTATTCTATAGAGTTTCAGAGGGTGGTTGGAATGTGGAAGAGCGAACTGCTCCATTCCATGAGGGACTGAGTGATGAGCTAAAGAATGCCCTTCCGGCCTGAGACCCAATGGAACATCTAGAGAGTCTTATGAACCTGGTGGTTTGAGTCGATAACTGATTAATGGAAAGGAGAAGGGATAGACGAAAGGAATTATTTTGAAGAGACTTTCCCCATGACTATATTCTCCAGGCCAGGATTCCTCCTTGACCACCGCCAATCCAAGCCTCCAAGGAGTCACTGCAAATAGGCTGGATCGGGCTCTTTCAAGCTGAAGGAGGGAGAGGTGCTGCATTTACTGTGGAGAGGCCAGACATTATTGGACATTTTGTCTCAAGCTGCCAGGAAACTCCCAGAACCATCCAGTGTAGGGAAAGCTGTGACAGTTCCTAGCTGTGGAGATCAAAAACATTCCCTGGAAGCCTTTCAGAAACAGGAAAAAATCTACAGATGCTGGAAATCTAAGCAACATACCCAGAATGCTGGGAGAGGTCAGCAGGCCAGGCAGCATCTATGGAAAAGAGTACAGTCGAAATTTCAGTTCTGCCGAAGGGTCTCAGCCCAAAATGTCGACTGTACTCTTTTGCATAGATGCTGCCTGTCCAGCTGAGTTCCCCCGTCATTTTGGCTGTGTTCCCTAGAAGCCTTTATTGACTCCAGTGCAGCAGCAAACTTCTTGGACCTCGGGCTGGACAAAAGATTGAAAGTCCCTTTTCCATCTCAACAAGAGACTCGTTGCCATGGCCTGCATTGGAGATCCTTGGTTCCGGGCAGATCAACCAGTGAACACCACCACTCAAGATAGGACAGCATGTGGAATCAATTCATCTCCATCTCATTCGCTCCCCAGAAATGCCACTTATTCTGGGTCACCAGAGCATACTGCTCTCTGTTCTTTAATAAGTTCAACTTCCTTGCTACTTACTTCCTCAGGATCAAAGAATCAAAAACCAGACACTCGAGAGAGAGAGAGAGAGTTCGAAGCACTTAACTATCATTTCTAGTTCTAGACTGGTGGTGCCCATCCAGTGGAACATAGACTTGACAGTGCGCCAAGCCCAAAAGCAACATGGGGCAGACCAGGGTAATGGTCCTCCAATGTATCTTTGTTCCTGAACCTGTTCGTTCAGAGGTGCTCCACTGGGGACACATTTAGAACCTGGTTGGGCATCCAGGAGTGGCACACAGCCTAGAGTTCATCAAGAGATGATATTGGAGGACAGGCATGACGAAAGATGTCCAGATGAGGAGGAGGAGAAGATGGCGAGGCGACACAGCTTGCGCGGCCACTCCGGTGAATGATATCTGTAATCAGTCAAGTAGGGTGCTGTGCACAATTCTGATTTGATGGAGACAGACATGAGAGAACAGAAGAACATCTGGAGAAACTTCTGAAATGCCTTTTTCGCTGCAGCTGCTAGTATGATCCAGAATCTCCAGAGGGGAAGGCCCCCAGTCCTCAGCTTTGTTTGTTGCTCGGTGGCTGGGACGGTGTCGAAGTGCTCGGCAGAGATGGTGCTCGGTGCTCGATGTCAGAGGCTCGATGTTTTCTGACAGACTCAGAGTCAGCTTTGGTCAGGTGCTTCCAAGGTGCTGCATCGGCAGTTGTTGGTGCCTGGAGGTTTACGGCAGGGAGAGTTTCTCCCTTCTGCCGCCTGCTATCAGGGACTATCGGAGTCAATCGGAACTTTGAGATTTTTTTTTACCGTGCCCATGGTCTACTCTTTATCAAATTATGGTATTGCTTTGCACTGCTGTAACTATATGTTATAATTATGTGGCCTTGTCAGTGTTAATCTTTGGTTTGTCCTGTTTTTTTTCGTGATATCACTCTAGAGGAACATTGTACCATTTCTTAATACATGCATTTCTAAATGATAATAAACGAGGACTGATTGTCCTCATAATCTAATCGAATCTAATATGTTTTAGTGTGTGTTGTCAGCGCACAAAATAAAGAATTCCGAGCACAGCCTCAAGGTTTGCTTCAGCCTCTCCACATTCCTACTCATTCTTCGGACACATTTCTTCGGACTTTGTCAGGTGGTCTTTTTTGTTTTACAAAACTACAAAAATTTATGTACAAAAAAGCACAAAATACAAATATCAGGTACTTACCAGACAGTGAACTAATTCAAATTAAAATATGATTATTAATTTCAATGAAACAGTCAATTCTCTGGGGGGCACCGTTCTCGGCAATCCCCTACTGTACCCATTGTGACCACATGCTTCCTGTACAAAGACCCTTGGACACGAATGTATCCCCGGAACAGGGGCAGGCAGTCAGCCCTGGCAGAGCCCTTGACTGTCCACTGTCTGGACCCATGAATGGCCATCTTGACCAAACCCAGGAGCAAGTCCACCAGTGGAAATTAGATTATTAGATTATTTTTAGATTAGATTATGAGGACACTCAGTCCTCGTTTATTGTCATTTAGAAATGCATGCATTAAAAAATGATACAATGTTCCTCCAGAATGATATCACAAGAAAAATAGGACAAACCAAGACTAAAACTGACAAAACCACATAATTATAACATACAGTTACAACAGTGCAAAGCATGATAAAGAGCAGACCATGGGCACGGTAAAAAAAAAAGTCTCAAAGTCCCGATAGCCTCATCATCTCATGCAGAAGGTAGAAGGGAGAAATTCTTCCTGCCATGAACCTCCAAGCGCCACAAACTTGCCAATGCAGCACCATTGGAAGCACCTGACCGCAGCGGACTCTGAATCCGTCTGAAAACTTCGAGCCTCCAACCAGCCCTTCGACACCGAGCACCGAGCACCATCCTCTGCCGGGCGCTTTGACCCCACCCCGGCCACCGAACAACAAGCAAAGCCAAGGATTCAGGGCCTTCTCCTCCGGAGATTCTGGACCACACAGTGGCAGCAGCAGCGAAACAGGCATTCCAGAAGTTTCACCAGATGTTCCTCTATGCTCTGACGTCCGTCACCATCAAATCAGGACTGTTCACGGCACCCTACTTGACAAATAACAGACATCACCACTGGAGTGGCCGCTGCGTGCTGCGTCGCGCCATCATCTTCTCTGGGATGGCAGGCATGAGAGATGCACCTTCTCAGCAGGAGGATACGCGGCGTCCAGTGGTAACCATCAGCTGCACTGCTTTGCGGGAATTGCCCCAGTTTTATCGGGGGCTGCTGCGGGAATGAGGTTTAGTCTCACCCGGACAGGGTTCTCCTGAGCCAGTGTGGACTGATCCCAGTCCCATCATGGTGGCTCAGGGGCGTGGTAGGGTCCTAGCTAATAACTAACTAACTTACTAACTAAGAATACCAGAGCGACTTCGAGTTTCATTTTAAGAGTTCATTGTCATGATATCATGAAGAGTCTGCAGCAGTCTCCACTGCCACCAGAACTCTGATTTTTAGGTTACACAGTTCTCATATTTATACAGCAGGACAAACAACTTCACATAACTTTGTTTTGCATCTCACAGTCAGTACGTGATCAATCATTAAAAAGATGTCAATTATCTCTCAGCACGAGTCTTAATAGTTCTCTTTGTTCCCTGTTGTCAGGAAACAAATATACCCCCAGGTGCATCCTCTCTTCTGGTGCCAGGGACTTAGTATCTTGTTTATTGGAGTTCCTAGTACTAGATTCAAGATTTCAAGGTTATTCTCAAACTGCATCAGTAGTCTTAAGTTCAGCTGCTCCAGAGTGGTCAAGTATCCCAACATACACTAGTTTTAACCATTTCCACTACAACCAGTAGATCTTCCCAGCAACCCACCCCTCCCGTACTGGGTGCCCATATATCAGGAGCATGGAGCTGAAGTGTAACCAAAGCCTGCGGAGCACCCCTTCAGATGTTCAAGTAGGGGCTCCAACTTCTCACATTCCATAAATATATGGTTCCCGGACTCCCCCATTCACAGAATGGACAAGTGGAATCTACTTAAAAGTTTGTTGCACAGTACAGTCCTATACAACACCGTCCACCCCAGATCTCCAATGTATAGGGGAAGGACACCTGCATAAAGAGATTTCCGCCCCTGACCTCCCCTACCACCGGATGGTAATACAGACCGCCACGGTGAATCTGGTCGGCAGGCGAAGGCAAGGACGTAAAAGGTGCGCAGGAGCAGCCCGCCTAAGAAACTGCCCTGGCACATCACGGAAAGGCACAGTGGGCATCCCCACAAAATGGCTCACATTATGTGGGACGCTGTCCCGCGAGGTATCTCAAGGCTTGGGTCCGATGAGCAAATAAGACTGACCAGCTGTTAGCGCAGCCAGAACCCCTCCACGCCCCTGAGCCACCATGATGGGACGGGCACCAGTCCGCACTGGCTCAGGAGCACCCTGTCCGGGTGAGACTAAACACCATTCCCGCAGCGGCCCCCGATAAAACCGGGGCAGTTCCCGCAAAGCAGTGCAGCTGATGATTACCACTGGATGCCGTGTATCCTCCTGCGGAGGTGTATCGCCCATGCCTGCCATCCCGGAGGGAGGTCGGTATACAGGTGTTTTCAGGCAGAGGGTCGTCAGCTGGGGTATGCACGCACACTGATGACTGACCGCACTATGCAAACAGAAGGCTCAGGACAGCAGTGTAGACCCAGTGCCTCCTATTGCACAGAAGAAATCCACTGGCATCTTCTGGGTCCTGGAGACAAAAGCAGCGGGCAGGATCAAAGTGACTAGCCGTTACCACGTCACGGAGGCAACCAGCTGACATCACCAGCTCCCTTCCACGGTGTGAGATCTCACTAAGTAGACTCGACCAGCTTCCCAGCCCAGCGGGGATTTTTGTTTCCTAGCCCTGCCAGTTTGCAGGCCAGACTTCCTCAGTGGAACTCGAGTACAGAAGGTGCATGGTTCCCCACACGAAGAGTCTCAACCTCTCTGGCAGGGAGTCCACCAAGAGACTATCACACGTTTCCCTGTTGAACCTTGAAGAGGACGCAGCCGAGAAGATCTTCTACCTGTCTCACATCCTCTGCAAGTCACCATGAGGAGGACATCATTGGCGTAAGCCGATAGGACGAACTCCATGTTCGATTCACGTAAAAGCATACTTGTCAACCTCCTACGGAGAAGGCAAAAGAATGGCTCCACACAAAGAGTACAACTGCCCTGACATGGGGTGCCCCAGACGCACTGCCTCCGAAATCACAAGGGTGCTCTCTGTGGCCTGAGCCCAAACATGTGCAGAGTTCCAGAAGGGTACTCATGACCCACCCTGTCAAACACCTCCTCCTGGTCACCAGGGAGAGCAGTAACTGGAGGACCACCCTCTCAGTACAGGTGAATCAGATACTGGATGAGGTGGAATTTTGTCCTGGATGGACCATCTTGGGACAATGTAGGACTGATCAGGACGGACCACTCGAGCCAGCACAAAGCCCAGATGATTGGCTACTGCCTGGGCAAAGATCTTAATCTCTGCACTGAGGAGAGGTACTGGGTGCCAATTCTTTAGGCAATGGAGATTCCCCTTCTTTGGCAGCAGGGCTACAACTGCTGAAATGGCAAAAATTGGAATTTTCCAAGGAGTTTCAATGATTTAATGGCAAATTGGATACAATCCAACAAACTTTAACTGAGCATGAGAACCGAATTTAGGGAAATACTGCAAAGCTGGTGACATTTGAAGAGGATCTTGAAGATACATTTAAACTCTGCAAAGAGTTATCCTTATCCAATGAAAAAATGATGAAAAGGATTATCAGCCTAGAAAATAGAAACAAGAGAAATAACTTGCGTATTCTGTGTCTTGAAGAATTAATTGAAGGCGCTGACCCTACAAAGTTCTTTGCAAACTTTCTGAAACAGCTATTCCCTGTTCTATTCACTCCTGAGCCGAAGCTCGATCAATCATATCGCTCATCATCTTCGAAGCCATTGTCGTCAGCAGCAAGACACAGTCGGTCACTCTAAGTTTTCATGAATTTCGTATTAAGGACCTTTTAATTCGCCATACCCGTCGATAAGGAATGGTCGATTTCCATGGTTACAAGGTCAGATTTGTGGAAGATTATTCGCCTGACGTTACGGCTGATCCTATGAAATATAAAGAAGTTATATCGGAACTTTATAATAAAGGATTTAAACCATCCCTTTGATTTCCCACCTGTCTGAGTATTGTTTTGAAGAACAGATTGCGAAAAAGAATGAAGTCAGTTGAAGATGCAAAAGAGTTTCTGAAGGATGAAGTCTAAAACTGTTTTATTTCTTATTTGATCAATATTTTCCTCTGTTAATATGAATTTGAAATAAGGTTTCAATAAGCTTACGTTTCGGCTGTTCATATATTGTCTTTTTTTGAAACTTTTTTATTATATCCCTTTTTGAGGCTTTATTTTAGTATAGCTTTCTTTGAATTTGTTTAAACTGATCCCTTTATGTTTTTGAATACTGACTTAATTTTCTTTTTATGTTGTGTCTTGGTAGGGATATATTTGACCTTGAAGGACCGGAGTTTCTGTCAATAGGATTTTTTGGGGAGGGAACTTAGTTGTTCGCTCACTGACTGCCTATTGGTTAGCTTTCTGGCTTTGGGTGGGGGAGGGGCTAGGGCCTATTTCTCTCTGGGAGCTGTGTTGGGTTGATTACATAATTGTCTGTTTGACTTCCTTACCTTATGGTTTGCTTTCTAGTTTTAGTAACTTATAGACAGATCTTTTAATTACATGATGATTTGTATTTAAAATGGTTCGAAATATTAACTTATTTAGTTTGAATGTGGAAGGGCTGCATCACTCCATTAAGTGGAACAAAGTGTTTGCTTATATTAAAAAATTAAAAGCACCCATTATTTTCTTACAAGAAATGCACATACGCAGCTGTGATAGCTTACATTTTTTTCCTTGGTGGAAGGGTATGCAATTCCATTCTTCGTTTAATGCAAAATCACGTGGAGTTTCGATTTTTGTAGATAATACAGTTTCCTTTGTTCAGCATAAAGTTGTTTCAGATCCTAATTGTCAATTTGTTATTGTATCAGGGAGTTTAGACAGTAAATTGATTGTTTTTGCTAATGTATATGTCTCCAACGTAGACGATCCAGGATTTTTTGAACATCTATTTTCATTTTTGCCAGATTTGTGTACTTACTCTCTTGTGATGGGAGGGGATTTTAACTGCTGGTTAGATCCAGTATTAGATCGCTCCTCTGTCAAACCAGCCACACTTAATAAATCAGCTTTGTTTATCCAATCCTTTCTAACTAAATGTGGTATAGTTGATGCTTGGCATTTTCTTTATCCGACGGACGGGGAGTATTCTTTTTTCTCTCATGTCCATCATTCTTATGCCAGGATTGATTATTTTTTTATTGACAGTCAAATCATTCCATTGGTTCCATCGATCGAATATAAAGAGATTGCTATTTCTGACCACTCTCCTGTACTTCTATCTTTAAATCTCCCTGGTCCTATCCCTATGAGTAGATTTTGGCAACTTAATTTAATTCTGTTATCCAATGAGGACTTTTTAAAATTTATGGAGAATCAAATTACTCTTTTTTTTGAAGAAAATACGTTGGAAGAGATGTCTACTCTTATTATATGGGATACTTTTAAAGCATATATCCCGGGTCAAATCATTTCGTATACAGCAAACATCATTTAAAAAGTTAACAAAGAGAGAAATGAACTAGCTTATCAGTTAAAACAACTGGACCATAAAAATGCTTTGGTACCCGATCGTGAAATATATAAGTAACGTATTGAAACCAAAACAAAATATGATCTTCTTTTAATGTATCCAATTGAAAGCCAGCTTTTAAAAGATAATAGTCAATTTTATATTCACGGAGATAAAACTGGTAAGCTATTGGCTAATCAATTGAAGCCATTTATAGCCAAGCGGCAAATTAAAGAAATACGTAAAATTAATGGGGACATGACAACTCACCACTTTGAAATTAATGACACTTTTATAGCATTTTATTCCAAATTGTATAGTTCTGACTCTGTTAATGATAATATTGCAATGAATAATTTTTTTAGATCAATTAAGTATTCCTAATCTTTCGATAGATGATCATAGACAATTGGATTAACCCATTTCCCAGGAGGAAATTGCTCAGGCTATTTGAGAATTGCATTCTGGGAAATCCCCAGGACCCAATGGATTCTCTGGAGAGTTTTATAAGGCTTTTTCCTCTTTGCTTATACCACACTTATGTTCTACCCTTACAGATTCCTTTAAGGTAGGAAGATTACCGTAGTCTTTTTATGAAGCTTCCATTTCGCTTATTCTCAAAAAGAATAAGAATCCTACTGAATGTTCTTTGTATAGACCTCTTTACTCAATTTTGATACTAAAATTTTATCTAAAGTGTTGTCTCGCAGACTCGAAAATATTAGATCTTCTATCGTTTCTGATGATCAGACAGGATTTATTAAAAATCGATATTCCTATTTTAATATACAGCGTTTGTTAAATATTATGTATTCTCCATCTAAGGAAATATCAGAATGTGTGATATCTTTGGATGTAGAGAAGGTCTTTGACAGAGTTGAATGGAATTATCTATTTACATCCTCAGAAAAATTTAATTTTTGACCTAATTTTATTCATTGGATTAAATTACTTTATTTATCTCCGTCCGCTCGGGTTCTTACTAATCTTCAGAATTCTAAACCCTTTAAACTCCAACGTGGAACTAGACAAGGTTGTCCTTTGAGCCCTCTGCTTTGTGATTTGTTATTAGAACCCTTAACAATTGCTTTTTGAGAGTCTAAAGAGATTACTGGTATTTTAAGGAGAGGTACTATCCATAAATTGTTGCTCTATGATGATGATTTATTGCTTTTTACATCCAATGTTACAACCTCTTTACCATTTACTGACTAATTTTAGTCAGTTCTCAGGATATAAATTAAATTTACATAAGAGTGAACTGTTTCTTTTAAGCAATTTAATACCAACTGATATTAACCTTCCTTTTAAAATTTTAAGAAAACAATTTACGTATTTAGGGTTAACAATTACTAAGAATTATGAAGATTTATTTAAGGAAAATTTTTTAACTTTAATGAATTATGTTTAAAAAACACTTTCTAATTGGTCGTCTCTCTCTTTATCACTGATTGGCTGAATTAATTCTATTAAAATGAGTATCTTACCTAAATTTGTATACCTTTTTCAAGCTGTGCCTGTTTTTATTCCTAAATCTTTTTTTGACTCTTTGGATTCAATTCTTTCTTCCTATATATGGAAGACTAAAAAACCCCGTATAAATAAAGCTCACCTTCAAAAAACCAAACAGAATGGAGGCTTTGCCTTACCCAATTTTAGGTTATATTATTGGGCAGTTAATATACAAAATATTATGCTCTGGTTATATTACATTAACCATGAAAATTGCCCCATATGGGTTCCTTTGGAAGTCCACTCTGTAATGAAATTTTCCATTATTTCTTTACTTACATCCTCGCTTCCTTTATCTTTAAATAAACTAACTGACAATGTGATGGTCAAACATACTTTGAGGATTTGGTTACAGTTTAGAAAATATTTTGGTTTATTGAGATACTCCCTCTCCAGTCCCATCTTTTCTAATTGTTTTTTTAAACCATCTTTAATTGACTTATCTTTTAAACAATCGGATAGATTGTGTATTAAACAATTTCAGGATTTGTTTGATGGAGGGAATCTCTCTTCATTTGTGCAACTTTCAATGAAATTTAATCTTTCCAATACACACTTTTTCGATACTTACATATCAGAGATCTTTTAAGATCTCAATTACATACATTTCCTACAAGTCCAGATAAGAACCCTCAGCCACGCATTTATCCTCCACCTCATCGCATTCCTACTCTCACTGTCGCGTGGCACAGGCAGTAATCCCGAGATTACTACCTTTGCGGTCCTTTTTCTCAACTCCCTTCCTAGCTCCCTATATTCTTCTTTCAGGACCTCATCCCTTTTCCTACCTATGTCATTGGTACCTATATGTACCAGGACCTCTGGCTCTTCACCCTCCCACTTCAGGATATCTTGGACACGATCAGAAATATCCCGGACCCTGGCACCAGGGAGGCAAACTACCATCCGAGTCTCTGGACTGCGTCCACAGAATCGCCTATCTGACCCCCTTACTATCGAGTCCCCTATCACAACTGCCCTCCTCTTCCTTGCCCTACCCTTCTGAGCTACAGGGCCAGACTCTGTGCCGGAGGCAGGGCCACTGTCGCTTCCCCCGGGTAAGCTGTCCCCCCCAACAGTACTCAAACAGGAGTACCTGTTGTTAAGGGGCACAGCCGCCGGGGTACTCCCCATCACCTTCCTTTTCCCCTTCCCCCTCCTAACCGTGACCCACTTGTCTGCCTCCCGTGGCCCCGGCGTGACCACCTGCCTTCCACTCCTCTCTATCACCTCCTCACTCTCCCTGACCAGACGAAGGTCATCGAGCTGCAGCTCCAGTTCCGTAACGCGGTCCCTTAGGAGCTGCATCTCGATGCACCTGGCGCAGATGTAGACGTCCGGGAGGCTTGGAGACTCCAGGGCCTCCCACATCCGACACCGAGAACAGCAAACTGCCCTCACAGTCATAATGCCCCTCTCCTCAAATAGCAACAGAAAATGAATGTCAAACCTTCCTCGCCTCACCCGCTTCCGCCTAAGCCCGGTGAGCCGAAGCCCTGAGGATTGGAGGGTGGCTAATGTAACCCCACTTTTTAAAAAAGGAGGGAGAGAGAAACCGGGGAATTATAGGCCGGTTAGCCTAACGTCGGTGGTGGGGAAACTGCTGGAGTCAGTTATCAAGGATGTGATAACAGCACATTTGGAAAGCGGTGAAATGATCGGACAAAGTCAGCATGGATTTGTGAAAGGAAAATCATGTCTGACGAATCTCATAGAATTTTTTGAGGATGTAACTAGTAGAGTGGATAGGGGAGAACCAGTGGATGTGGTATATTTGGATTTTCAAAAGGCTTTTGACAAGGTCCCACATAGGAGATTAGTGTGCAAACTTAAAGCACACGGTATTGGGGGTAAGGTATTGGTGTGGGTGGAGAATTGGTTAGCAGACAGGAAGCAAAGAGTGGGAATAAACGGGACCTTTTCAGAATGGCAGGCGGTGACTAGTGGGGTACCGCAAGGCTCAGTGCTGGGACCCCAGTTGTTTACAATATATATTAATGACTTGGATGAGGGAATTAAATGCAGCATCTCCAAGTTTGCGGATGACACGAAGCTGGGTGGCAGTGTTAGCAGTGAGGAGGATGCTAAGAGGATGCAGGGTGACTTGGATAGGTTGGGTGAGTGGGCAAACTCATGGCAGATGCAATTTAATGTGGATAAATGTGAAGTTATCCACTTTGGTGGCAAAAATAGGAAAACAGATTATTATCTGAATGGTGGCCGATTAGGAAAAGGGGAGGTGCAACGAGACCTGGGTGTCATTATACACCAGTCATTGAAAGTGGGCATGCAGGTACAGCAGGCGGTGAAAAAGGCGAACGGTATGCTGGCATTTATAGCGAGAGGATTCGAGTACAGGAGCAGGGAGGTACTACTGCAGTTGTACAAGGCCTTGGTGAGACCACACCTGGAGTATTGTGTGCAGTTTTGGTCCCCTAATCTGAGGAAAGACATCTTTGCCATAGAGGGAGTACAAAGAAGGTTCACCAGATTGATTCCTGGGATGGCAGGTCTTTCATATGAAGAAAGACTGGATGAACTGGGCTTGTACTCGTTGGAATTTAGAAGATTGAGGGGGGATCTGATTGAAACGTATAAGATCCTAAAGGGATTGGACAGGCTAGATGCAGGAAGATTGTTCCCGATGTTGGGGAGGTCTAGAACGAGGGGTCACAGTTTGAGGATAGAGGGGAAGCCTTTTAGGACCGAGGTTAGGAAAAACTTCTTCACACAGAGAGTGGTGAATCTGTGGAATTCTCTGCCACAGCAAACTGTTGAGGCCAGTTCATTAGCTATGTTTAAAAGGAAGTTAGATATGGCCCTTGTGGCTACAGGGGTCAGGGGGTATGGAGGGAAGGCTGGGTTCTGAGTTGGATGATCAGCCATGATCATAATAAATGGCGGTGCAGGCTCGAAGGGCCGAATGGCCTACTCCTGCACCTATTTTCTATGTTTCTATGTTTCTAAGAATATAATAGATACAATTTTTAATCTGAAACCCTTTGACAACGGTTCAATATCTTACATTTATGGTCTGCTGTTGGGACTGAAAAAGGCCTCTTTAGATAAAATTAAAGGAGACTGGGAAAAGGATTTACAGATTTTCATATCTGAAGAGAGCTGGAAGATTATTTTAAAATTGATTAATTCTTCATCATTATGTGCTCGTCACTCTTTATTACAATTCAAAGTGGTACATAGAGTTCATATGTCTAAAGACAAGCTCTCTCGTTTCTATGCAGATATTTCCCCTTACTGTGATAGATGTACTAATGGAGTGGCCACACTAATTCATATGTTTTGGACATGTCTGAGCCTTGAAAAATTTTGGAAAGATGTATTTCAAACTTTTTCTGTACTTTTCAATGTTAGTTTTAAGCCCAATCCTTTGACTGCCATGTTTGGTGTTGTTGAGGGTAGTGCTACAAAACTGAAGCCATCTAATTTGCGGGTATTGGCCTTTATGTCTCTTATGGCCAGGAGGGCGACCTTGCTCAAGTGGAAGGAGGCCACCCCACCCACTCATGTTCAATGGCTATCTGATGTTATGTTGTGCCTTGATCTAGAAAAAGATTCGTTGTTCGATTTCTGATTTTAAATATGATTTTCTAATGTTATGGGGACCCTTTCTGAGTTATTTTCATAATCTTTGAACTGTTATTAAAGTATGGATCTGAGCCATTATTATTATAATATTATATGGTAAGGTATTTCTTTTCTTTTTTTTACCAACCAGCTCATTTTGGTAGTGGGGGTAGCTATTTTTTAAATAAAATACAATTATTTTATTTTATTTCATTTCATAATTCAATCTTTTTTTTCTACATGATTAATTTGGAATATGGGATACTGTGATCATATTACTGTGATTTAAATGTAATGTAATTGGTATTACTTACTTTTATCCTTATGAATTTTGTATTTGTAAGTAAGCAATTTATATAATATTATTAAGGAGGAGGAGAAGATGGCGGCGCGACACAGTGCGCAACGGCCACTCCGGTGAATGATATCTGTTATCTGTCAAGTAGGGTGCTGTGCACAATCCTGATTTGATGGAGACAGATGTGGGAGAACAGAGGAACATCTGGAGAAACTTCTGAAATGCCTTTTTCGCTGCTGCTGCTACTGTGTGATCCAGAATCGCCGGAGGAGAAGGCCCCGAGTCCTTGGTTCTGCTTGTTGTTCAGCGGCCGGGGTGGGGTCAAAGCGCTCGGCAGAGATGGTGCTCGGTGTTGGAGGGCTGGTCGGAGGCTCGGGGTTTTCGGACGGACTCAGAGTCGGCTGTGGTCGGGTGCCTCCAGGGTGCTGCATCAGCAGTTGTCGGCGCCTGGAGGTTTATGGCAGGCAGAGTTTCTCCCTTTTGCCGCCTGCTATCAGGGACTATCAGGAGTCGATCAGAACTTTGAAACTTTTTTTTACCGTTCCCATGGTCTGCTCTTTGTCAAATTATGGAATTGCTTTGCACTGCTGTAACTATATGTTATAATTATGTGGCCTTGTCAGTTTTAGTCTTTGGTTTGTCCTGTTTTTTTTTGTGATATCACTCTGGAGGAACATTGTATCATTTCTTAATGCATGCATTTCTAAATGGCAATAAACGAGGACTGAGTGTCTTCATAATCTAATATTAATAAAAATATTGAACAAAAAAAAACCTGTGTAACCTACTAGGTTTCCCTGATCTTCCATGAGCAGTCAAAGTATGGAAAGTGTAATACCAGTTAAAAAGGAGTTTCTGCTGTTGGCCTCATGTTTCTCACAGTCCCGTTTTGAATTTATTGTCCTCTTCCCAGCAAGTGATAATTGGCAATTTATGGCATGTAGCCAAGTGGTTAAGGCATTGGACTAGTGACCTGAAGGTCGTAAGTTCAAGCCCCAGCCAAGGGAACGTATTGTGTCCTTGAGCAAGGCACTTAATCACACGTTGCTCTGCGACGACACTGGTGCCACGCTGTATGGGTCCTAATGCCCTTCCCTTGGACAACATTGATGTCGTGGAGAGGGGAGACTTGCAGCATGGGCAACTGCTGGTCTTCCATACAACCTTGCCCAGGCCTGCGCCCTGGAGAGTGAAGACTTTCCAGGTGCAGGTCCATGGTCTCGCAAGACTAACGGATGCCTTTATTTTTATGGTTCTTTGTTCTTAATCAGCAACCAGCTTGAATCACGCAGAACTGATGTAGCCCCCAACAGTCACAAACATGCATGTTATATTATACCAAAGAACACCTTGCAAATAACTTCTTATATGGAAATGATCCCTCATCTAGCAGATTACCTGAGGCATCATTACGTCTACTTTAAAACACTGATCAAGCTGAGCAACAAGCTCACAAAATGGAGGACATAAAGTAGTTCCCCAAAATGGCAGCTTCCATTCCCAAGCAAATGGCAAGAACAAAGACAAAGACAAAAAGACTGCTTTCACTGTCTTTAATTCATCTGAATTCACTGATCTGTAAACCGTAGTTCTTTCTGGCCAACATCTCCCTCCTCTCGATCCACAGTTATTTATCTCAGGATCACTATCCTCCTCTACTCTGTTGAATACTCATAGAACTGCTATGAGCCCCGGTAGGTGTGTGACACTGGCATTATACAAGGACAAAGGTACCATTTACTTACTGAATTCATACACTCCGTATACAGACAATTGTCTTCTCTGAATTACAAAACCATCATACTCTTCCGTTTACCTGATTTCAGCCTTCCACCTTCAAGGAAGATACACATTAACAACACCATTATCAGCATACACAACGTTGATATTACAGCAGCATCTGATACTATCCTCAGATACAGATGTATCTAAACATTTGATCCCCAAATCCAAAACTCCCAATGATCTTTGGACTTAACCCATCCATCTTTTTCCACCCAATTCCATTTCAGGATACGGGAAACAGGAACCAACATGTTTTCCATTTTCTTTATTTCTTTGACAAACCCTCCTACTTCCCAAAGAGGCAAATATTCAGTAAGGCTATTAGAAGCATACAAACTACCAGAATGTATGACTAATCCCAGGCAGAAAGATTCTTTGTGGCTGACCACATATGGCACAACTGCCACTTCTGCTGCCTGTGCACTCATTGTGTTGAGTAACTTTAAAGCTATATGGTAACTTACAGCTTCATCTTCCACATATATTCTGCACCCAGTTCTCCTCTCACCCATCTGTACTGATGAGAAACCATCTACCAAAATATTAAAATACCATTTTTCTTTTTGTGTTTTCCCTTTGTGTCTTTGTTCTTGGGTATTGCTTTCTAATCTCCTTTCACCTCTTCCACCCCCACCTTATTATTTTGATACAAATGATTCCTTGGGACCATTTGCTGTCATATCCTGATGTCCATGAGGGTCTCCAGTACAATTAAGATTATCTGCAACGAAAGGTTGAAATTTTCATACCCTTTACAGCTACTTCTCAACCGTGCAGTGCCAAGGCTGCCTGAACAAGACATTTTAATTCAAATATCCTGAAGCTGGAGCTGGTTGTGGACTACAGAGGAATGGAGACAGGTTAACCCCTATAGACATCAGTGGATTAGGGGTTGAGAGGGTGAACAGCTCTAAGTTCTTCAGCATACTCATTACCAAGGATCTCCGAGGTCTGTACAAACCGGCTGTGTGGTGAAAAAAGCAAAACAGTACCTCTTTCACCTCAGACGGTTGAGGAAGTTTGGTATGGGCTCCCAAATCTTGAGAACTTACTTACCTACCTGGAGGCATATGACAAGATAGGCAGAACTCAGCATGGTTTCCTTAAAGGAAAATCCTGCCTGACAAACCTATCGCAATTTTTTTGAGGAAATTACAAGTAGGCTAGACAAGGGAGATGCAGTGGATGTTGTATATTTGGATTTTCGGAAGGCCTTTGACAAGGTGCCACACGAGGCTGCTTAACAAGATAAGAACCCATGGAATTAAGGGAAAGTTACATACGTGGATAGAGCGTTGGCTGATTGGCAGGAAACAGAGAGTGGGAATAAAGGGATCCTATTCTGGTTGGCAGCCGGTTACCAGTGGTGTTCCACAAGGTTCCGTGTTGGGGCCACATCTTTTTCGTTGTACATCAACAATTTGGATTACGGAGTAGAAGGCTTTGTGGCTAAGTTTGCTGATGATACAAAGATAGGTGGAGGGGCCAGTAGTGCTGAGGAAACAGAGAGTCTGCAGAGAGACTTGGATAGATTGGAAGAATGGGCAAAGAAGTGGCAAATGAAATACAATGTTGGAAAGTATATGGTTATGCACTTTGGCAGAAGAAATAAATGGGCAGACTATTATTTAAATGGGAAGAGAATTCAAAGTTCTGAGACGCAATGGGACTTGGGAGTCCTCATGCAGGATACCCTTAAGATTAACCTCCCAGTTGAGTTTGTGGTGAGGAAGATGAATGCAATGTTGGCATTCATTTCTAGAGGAATAGAGTATAGGAGCAGGGATGTGGATGTTGAGGATCTATAAGGCACTGGTAAGACCTCACTTGGAGTACTGTGGGCAGTTTTGGGATCCTTATTTAAGAAAGGATGTGCTGACGTTGGAGAGGGTACAGAGAAGATTCACTAGAATGATTCCAGGAATGAGAGGGTTAACATATGAGGAACGTTTGTCCACTCTTGGACTGTATTCCTTGGAGTTTAGAAGAATGAGGGGGGACTGAATGGCCGACTTCTGCTCCTTTGTCTTATGGTCTTATGGTCTTATGGACTCTGCAGAGAGTGGTGCGGACAGCCCAGCACATCTGTAGATGTGAACTTCCTGTGATTCAGGACATTTACAGAGACAGGTATGTAAAAAGGGTCTGAAGGATCATTGGAGACCCAAGTCACCCCAACCACAAACTGTTCCAGCTGCTAACATCCGAATTGAAGGGGAGCAACAGTATTCAGAATAGAAGAGCAGGTGGTATTATATAAGGAAGTACGTTCCTCAGTGCTAAGATGGGGAAGAGAAGCCTCAATAGTGCAGGTATTAGGAGCGGCTATGAGAGCCTCAAATAACATATTGGCAGCCGAAGAGTTAATGTAACGAGAGCAACATACAGGAAAACGAAACTTAGGAGGGGAAAAAGGCAGAGAAGCATCAAACATAACAGTACTATGACCCGACAGACCCGAATGAATTATTTCCACATTGCAGATCGGAAAACAGGACGATAAGACCAGGTAAGTGTACGGCCTAGCCTGTGAGAGGGTCCGGTAATAAGCAAAGCAAGATTAAAAGCCTCAAGCAGATGCATAAGATCACTTACGAGAGGCTTAGCGGGACAGCAAACATGAATATTAAAGTCAACAAGAATCAGAACTCGATCAAAGTTGGGCGTAGTATTTGAGAGTAAGTCCGCAAACTGAGTGATAAAATCTTTATGTATTATTGGTGGACGATACACAAGAGCAATTAAGAGGGGATTGACCAGGCCCATTTTAATTAATTGCGCCTCGAAGCTGGGAAAATAATCAGAGTCCAATAGATGGCAATAAAAATGTTTCCTAAACACAGCGGCTAGTCCTCCTCCGCGTCCGGAGGATCTAGGCGCGCTGAAAAAGTTACACAGAAATCAGGACGGAGTTCAACATGTGGAGCAAGCTTAGCCAGTTTTCCGTCACCAGTAAGAAATCCAATCCGTGGGCGGTGAAAACGTCATTGAGAATAAAAGTCTTACTGGATAAGGATCTCGCGTTGAGGCAGGCTGGCTGGCTGGCCGGCCGGCCGAACTGCCGAAGCTCCAACTGCTGGGCTAGAGTTACGAGTTAGCTGCTGGCTGTGGGGTGTTGTGGGAGACATTCTGTGGGAATATTGACTGATGGCCTGTGTAGGTAAGGAACGATATTCGTACACGGTCCCTTGCAAACTCTGATAGGATGGCAGGGAGGGAGACTGATGGTGACAGCAATAGCACGGAGTGTGAGTGGTAAGAGGTGGGGAGAGGGACTAAGAACAGGAAGATGATGGGTCGGAAGAGAAAGAAAGGAGGTGGGTCTAGTGGATCGGAAAGTGAGGGAAGAGAAGTTGAGGAGAAGGGCCAGAGAGGGCAAAATTGCTAAATGTAGTGGTAAGATTTGAGGGGGAAGGGGGAGTAAAGAAAATCGATCTGCGTAAGCTAAGAAAAATCATTAGAGGACAAGTAGGGGAAGTGAACCATGCGAGAATTTTAGGAGATGGAAACCTGCTGATAGGATGTAAAACTGAAGAGCAGATGGAGAAGGCAATGAAGGTGACTAATGTTGGGAAAGTCAAAGTGTCCAGGGTTGTAAGAGTTGGAACACAAAGGGTCAATGGTTGCAAAGGGGTGATATCCGGGGTTCCCCTCAGTGTTAATATGAAGGACCTAGTGGAGAACTTGAGGGTGAGGAATAGTTCAGTGAAGAGTGTGAAAAGAATGACAAGGGGAGCAGAGAAAAGGGAGACTGAAACCATTCTGGTAGAATTTGAGGATAAGGTGCCTCCAAAGGAGTTATATTTTGGATTTCTAAGATACAATGTAAGAGAATATATACCAAAGCCTATGAGGTGTTTCTATTGCCAGGAGTTTGGGCATGTGGCCAAAGTGTGCAAAGGAAAAAGAAGATGTGCAAGGTGTGGTGGGGAACATGAATACGGAAAATATGGAGAGTGAGTGAGACCAAAGTGCTGTAATTGTGGAGGTAACTGTAGTGTAGCGTACTGGGGATGTGAAGTGTTGAAAAAAGAGGTGGAGGTGCAGCAGATAAGGGTGAAGGAAAAAGTCTCATATGCTGAGGCAGTCAAGTTGGCAGGACAGAAGAAAATGAATGAGGGAGGATGTAGCAAAGAGCAAGCAGCAGCTAAAGAAAGGCAAGATGAGAAGAATGCATGGATAGAGAAGAAGAAATTGGTGACCTTTATAGCAGGAGTGGTAAACACAACGTATGAGATCAAATCTAAAACTGGAAGGATTCAGATTATTGTGAAAGCTGCAGAGCACCATTTGGGTATGATAGGATTAAAATGGGAAGAAGTAAACGATGAACTCAGGGTACAGTCAAGTCAAGAGACAGTATGTGTGGGTTGATATTAATAATAATGCTACTTCCTCAATGGAATGCAAGAAGCCTGATTGCTAATGGACAAGATTTCAAGCAGTTTATAGTGAGTAGGAGAGAAAAGCCAGCTGTTGTGTGTATCCAGGAGGTTAAAACCTAATTTAGATTTTATTTTATATGGTTATGAGGCAGTAAGGCAAGACAGGAGAGAGGGTGGAGGAGGAGGATGTGCAACTTATGTAAAGCAAGGTATTCCTTATAGAATACTAGGTGTAGGAAGTGAACAGGAGTATGTGGTAGTAAAAGCATAGGCTGAAAGGAAAGAGTTGGTGATTGTGAATTATTATAATCCATGCAAAAGACTAGAGTTAAACAAGCTTGAGGAGATAGAAGGGCAGAATTGTAGTAACATTGTTTGGTGTGGTGATTTTAATGGACATAATGTATTATGGGGGAGTGACAGAACAGACATCAATGGTCAGATAATAGAGGAGTTGCTAGATGAGAAGTATTTAGAGTGCCTAAATGATGGCAGTAGTACTAGAATTGATGTTAATACAGGTAAAGAATCTGTGCTTGATCTTGCATTAGTATCAAACTCCATTGCATCAGTGTGTGATTAGTTAGTGTACCAAGAAGGAACTGTAGGGAGTGATCGTTACCCAATCTGGTGCAAGATAAATGTTTCTGCTTCATTGGTCACAGAGAATACAGGTGGGAAATGGATCCTTGAGAAAGCCAATTGGGAGAAATTTCTGGAAAAAAGTGATAGATATCTAAGTCAGGTCAGTGATGGAATGGATGTAGAAACACTTGACAGCATATTAGAACAAGGTATAATATCAGCTGCATTAGAATCCATTCCTAAAAGTAAAGGAAGAATAAAGAAGAGAATAATACCATTGTGGGATGATAATTGTAAGGAAGCAGTGAGAAATAGAAATAAGGCATTTAAACTGGTTAAAAGAACTCATAACTTCCAACATATGATTCAGTACAAACAAGCTCAGGCAGTAGTAAGGAAGACAATAAGACATGCTAAAAGAACGCACTGGAGAAAGTATTGTTATTCAATCGGAAACACAACTCAAGTAGGAGAGGTGTAGGGGATGATAAAAAGGATGAGAGGGGACAGGAGAGAGTGGAGGTACCCAGTTCTGGTTGATGGAAATGTGACTGCAGTAACAAATAAGGAAAAGGCAGAGTTGTTGGCAAACACTTTCATTATGGTACATATTTCCAATAATTTGTCTGAGAAGGGAAGAAGAGGTAGAGAGAGAACAAAAGCTGAAAATATGGAGGCTTTATGTAGGAAAACTAACCTTGACAGTGTGCAAGATGTCCCTTTCAGCATGGGAGAATTAAGAAAGGCACTAGATAAAACAGGAAAGACTGCGCCAGGTAAAGATGAAATATGTTATAGTATGATAAAACACTTGAGTGAAGGAAGTCTGGAGAAACCACTGCTTCTGTATAGCAAAGTCTGGGATGAAGGGAGAATACCAGGGAGCTGGAAAGAGGCAATACTTATTCCAATAAGGAAACCTGGGAAAGATGCCAGCAGGCCAGAAAACTACAGGCCAATTGCCTTGATGTCACATGTATGTAAACTTATGGAAAGTATGATAAATGAGAGGTTAGTGTACTTCCTGGAAAGTAGAGGTATGTTGGCTATTTATCAAAGTGGGTTCAGGAAAGGAAGGAATACTATGGATCCAGTGTTGTGTCTAGAAGATGAAATGAGAAAAGCTCAAGTAAATAAAGAGACAGTGGTTGCAGTTTTTTGATGTTGAGAAAGCTTATGATATGTTATGGAAAGAGGGGCTCTCAATCAAACTACATTTAATGGGAATGGGGGGGCAATGTTCAGTTGGGTTAAGGACTTTTTAGACGGGAGAACTATTCAGGTGAAGGTAGGATCAGAGCTAGCAAGCCAGTATGTTGTAGAAAATGGGACATCTCAGGGGAGTGTAGTGGGTCCAACTTCATTCTCCATTTTGATAAATGATATATTCGTAAATATTCCAACAGAAGTGGGGAGGTCATTGTTTGCAGATGACGGGGCTTTGTGGAAAAGAGGGAGAAATATTGAACAAATAGTTACAAAAATGCAAGATGGAATTAATCAAGTTGAAGAGTGGGGGACAAAGTGGGGTGTTAAATTTTCAGTGGAGAAGACAAAAGCCATGTTCTTTACAAGGAAAAAGTTCAGGGGACTTAATTTGAATCTGTATGGAAGTAACCTGGACAGAGTTGGAAGTTTTCGGTTTTTGGGAGTGCACTTTGACTTGAGATTGACATGGAGAGAACATGTTAGATATGTAGTTAGTAAATGTAAAAATGTGATTAAATGTCATGAGGTGTCTTGCTGGATTGGAATGGGGTGCTGATTTTGCATCACTGAGGTATATTTATGTTGCATTAATAAGATCAAGATTAGACTATGGAAGTATTGTATACGGGTCAGCAGCAAAATCTGTGCTGGCAGAACTGGATATCGTGCAAGCTCGGGCTCTAAGGATGTGCTTGGGAGCGGTTAGAACTTCCCCAGTGTGTGCACTCCAAGTTGAGGCAAATGAAATGCCATTGGGGCTGTGGCATAAACAGCTGGAGGCCAATTACTGGATTAATTTAAGGGAGCATGGTGATAGCCATCCTACAAGAAGGGTGTTGCGGACATGCTGGGAGAAGGAGAGGACACAGAAAGGAAGTTTTGGCTGGACAGGAGAGCAAACAGCAAAAGATATGAGTGTATACAATAAAGAGTTTTGTCCAAGTGTGGTGTGGCCTGTCAGACCTTTCTGAGTATTAGAAAATCCCTCTGTAGATTTGGAATTGCTTAAGATTAAGCACAGTAATAAGACGGCTGATATAGTCAGTGAATATCATAGTTATAGGGAATGTAAATATAAAGGCATACAGATTTTTACTGATGGATCAAAGGATCCAGAAACAGGTGCAACAGGGTCTGCAATTGTTGTACCAAGTTATCGAGTGGAAATTAGCAAGAGAACACCTTATTGCTTGAGTGTGTATGCAGTTGAAATGTTTGCCATATTGTTAGGACTAGAATGGAGTGAGCAGGTTGATTGTAATAATATTGTGATATGTAGCGATTCTGTGTCGGCCCTTGCAAGCATTAAGGTGGGTACAGCTAGAGGTCACCAGGATCTGCTTTATGAAATCCTGTCTACAAATTCAAGACCGGCTAGACAAGGCAAAAATATCGCATTCATGTAGGTTCCAGCACATTCGGGTATTATGGGAAATGAGACAGCAGATAGGCTGGCAAAAGCAGCAGTCAAAAATGTATCTGTAGAGGTCAATATTAAACTATCAAAATCAGAGGGGAAGAGCATAGTGTGGAGAAGGATAAATCAACAGTGGCTGCAGCATTGGGATAGAGCAATAAAAGGAAGATATTTACATTCAATTTAGGACAGAGTAGATATGGGAAGAAGTAGGGGAGTAAAGAGGAAGGAACAAGTAATTATAAGTAGAGTGAGAATTGGGCATAGCAACCTTAATGGCACTCTGGCCATCATAAATAAGCATCCAACAGGTTTTTGCGATCTATGTCAGGAGACTGAAACAGTAGAGCATATCCTTATTACATGCCGGAAATTTGCACAGGAAAGGCACCAAATGTTACAGCAATTACGCAAAATAGGACTGGTAGATAACAGTGTTAAAGGTTTATTGGAATGTCGGGAGAGTGATCAGGGGAGGAAATGGTTGTTTAGTTTTTTAAGGGCGACAGGACTGGAAAGACGGCTTTAAAGTGAATGGACAATGAAGGACAATAAATCCTGAAGATGGCAGTAATGCAACAATGTGGATGCCAACTGCCGTAAAAACTCAAAAAAGAAGAAGATCTCATGTTGATCAGAGCCATTTTGACTGGGATAGCAGTATAATCCGACAACGGCTCCCTCACCAGAGAGCGGAGGTTCTGGAAGACTACTCCACCGCACTTCACAGATGGCCTGGTGGGGAGCCCGCAGAGCAGCGGTCTGGCATCCAGGTCTGTGCCTGGGATAGTCGGTCGGAGAAAGGCGTACCTGGTCTCAAGGGAGCGCTGAGGAATGGAATGATGTGGCCGACCGGGTACAACGTCGTCAAGCTGCAATAGGTAGACTGGTGCCGACCGAGAGCGGGCAATTTAGATTTTTGGAATATTGCGACCTGTCCTGGTGCAAATATGGTACAAGTGGGACGGGTTGCACTTGAGCTGGAGGAGAAGACGGGTGGCAGCATAGCAGAGAGCAAGGAAAGGCTGTTGGATTAAATTGCAGTTACTCAGGGCATGGATGGCTATGGGGGACTGGGATTGTCTAGAAACATGGCTAACGGACGGACAGGGCTGACAGCCAGATATATGTGGTAAGAAAAGGTTTAGAGGGATTTGGGTAAAATATGGGCAAATGAGACTAGCTTGGATGGGCAGCTTGGTCAGCATGGACCAGTTGGGCCAAAAAGCCTGTTTCCATGCTGCGCAACTCTTCGTGACTCATCTGTCAGACGAACCTACACTCAATGCAACGTATTCTTTTTTGTTTAGGATACCTAGCGGGCAGTGTTTATGGTTGTTTACACACTACAAAAGGAATTGATCTCAGAAATCTGGCCTTTGATGATTCATATATGTTCATATAGAGAAAATTACTGTCACCAATTAGAGTTTAACAAAGACACATACCCCGCTAGTCCATTTAATTACTTTATTACATGATCACAGAGAGCCTAAGCAAGCATAAGCATTTTATACATAAGAGGACATGCAATTTAGCAGTTTGCTGAGGTCACAAATTTCCGTTAAGCATTGCTCATTATCAGCCCCACCTAAACTCGCATCTGGAGTTTCTCCAGTTAGCGGACGATTTCCCTCCACGCCTCTCTGACGTAGTGGAGAACCGCGTACGAGGCAAGTTACAGCAGTGGTTTGCCATTGCCTTCTGTTGGGTGAGTTTCCAAAGAGATCACCAGCTCGTAACCCAGCACAGATGGAAAGCGTGCAGTGGAAGCGGCTGGATTCGCTCCTGAAGTCCAACGCTGATGCCACTACGCCACCAGCTGGGTCCAGCCCCACATAAACACTCTTTAACCCAGGGGTCCCCAACCTTTTTTGCATTGTGGACCAGTTTAATATTGACAATATTCTTGCGGACCGGCCGACGGTGGGGGGGGTAGGGTTGCCAACGGACAAGAGTAGCAGTCAACACACATCAAATTTGCTGGTGAACGCAGCAGGCCAGGCAGCATCTCTAGGAAGAGGTACAGTCGACATTTCAGGCCGAGACCCTTCGTCAGGACTCTTCCTAGAGATGTACCTCTTCCTTGAGATGCTGCCTAGCCTGCTGTGTTCACCAGCAACTTTGATGTGTGTTGCTTGAATTTCCAGCATCTGCAGAATTCCTCATGTTTGCAAAGAGTAGCAGTCAAATACGTTGAGTTTACTCCGAGAAAGACTAGAATGACTATGAAGCCTTGCGCGGGCACCAGTGCGCATGCGTGTACGTGCCAATTTTTTTCCTACAAATCATTTTTGGCAATTCTGTTCAGGGGGGATGATAATCACGACCGGAATATAGGCTAATGCACTCAATTTCGTTTCTAAAAGGGTTTATCTAACGAATTTAATATTAAATACACAGCGCATATTTTCCTCGCATGAATATAGTGATAAGTCAATTATCAGGGGAGGACAGGGGAGCTTGAAGTAAGTGTTGAACGAACTTCCAGTAGAAGTGGTAGAAGCAGTTTTGATATTATCATTTAAAGAAAAATTGGATAGGTATATGGACAGGAAAGGAATGGAGGGTTATGGGCTGAGTGCAGGTCAGTGGGACTAGGTGAGAGTAGCGTTCAGCACGGACTAGAAGGGCAGAGATGGCCTGTTTCCGTGCTGTAATTGTTATATGGTTATATGGTTGTATAAGTCAATAGCATCATAACATTTTAAGTAACGTTTGGATATTAAACACACAGCACATATTTTCCCCGTCTGAACTTATAAAATCATTGCAACACACCAATATCGCTGAATAAGTGGGAGCCCTGGGCTTGTTTTCCTGCAACAAGACAGTCCTATCGAGGGGTTATGGGAGACAGCGATACTCGAAGGGGGTTCCTTGTGTCCAGTCTATTCCGTAATTTAGTTTAAGTTGCATTCATTGCAGAGATATGTTGGAAATGAAAGCAACGTTTTCAGTGCTTTTGTGGCTATCTCAGGATATTCAGCCTCGACTTTGATCCAGAATGCCGGCAGAGATGTTATGTCAAACATACTTTTCAGCCCGCCGTCATTTGCAAGCTCGAGGAGTTGATCTCCTCCCCGCGCTGACATGGATGACGCATGCGTAATGAGCTCGCGTGCGTTCAAGCTCAACAGTGGGCGTGACAGGGAATGAGGAAAGGCGCAGCTGACTCATATTGCCAAATCATATCGTTTTCTCGCGGCCTGGTAGCACATGCTTTGCGGCCTGGCACCGGTCCGCAGCCCGGTGGTTGGGGACCGCTGCTTTAACCATGAAAGCAAATGGTTAATCATGCGGCCTTCCAGGCAAAAATCAATGGTTCTTCATTAACCACAAGATCCATTGTTTGTTTGCACAGGTAAAACAGACCCACTCTACTTCTTATCACACTATCCCAATGATTCTGTTAACCCTTAGTCCTCAGTCTTAATTTTCTTCAGGGGGGCTTTCTGAAAGTCTGATCTCTGCCGACTGTATCGCCCATCCTATTGGGTCCCAAAGGGATTTCGCATAGTAAAATGAGCCGACCCTCTGAAGGACTCACTATTCTCCGTTCCAGGGCCAGAAGACATAGGAGCAGAATTAGGCCATTCAGCCCATCGAGTCTGCTCTGCCATTCCATCATGGCTGATCCCAGATCCCACTCAACCCCATACACCTGCCTTCTCGCCATATCCTTTGTTGCCCTAACTGATCAGGAAATGATCAAATTCTACCTTAAATATACTCACGGACTTGGCCTCCACTGGAGTCTATGGCAGGGTATTCCACAGATCTACTCCTCTCTGGCAAAATAAAAATCGTCCTTACCTCTGTTCTAAAGGGTGGCCCCTCAATTTTGTGGCTGTGCCCTTTAGTTCTGGATACCCCCACCATAGGAAACATCCTCTCCACTTCCACCCTATCCAGTCCTTTCAACATCCGGTAGGTTTCAAAGAGATCCCCATACATACTTCTAAATTCCAGTGAGTACAGGGCCAAAGCTGCCAAATGCTCCTCGTATGTTAACGCCTTCATTCCTGGAATCATCCTCGAGAACTTCCTCTGGGCTCTCTCCAATGACAATACATCTTTTCTGAGAATACTCCAAGTGCAGCCTGACTAGTGTCTTATAAAGGCTCAGCATTATCTCCTTGCTTTTATATTCTATTCCCCTTGAAATAAATGCCAACATTGGATTTGCTTTCTTTACCAAAACCTGTAAATTAACCTTCTGGGAGCCTTGCATGAGGATTCTTAAGTCCCTCTGCATCTCAGATGTTTGAACCTTCTCCCATTTAGATAATACTCCACACTAATGTTCCTTTTACCAAAATGCATTATCATACATTTCCCAACACTGTATTCTATCTGCCACGTTTTGGCCAATTCTAATTTCTCTAAGTCCTGCTGCAATTGCATTGCTTCCTCAGCGTTATCTACCCCTCTCTCTATTATTTACAAACTGTGCCACAAAGGCATCAATTCTGTTATCTAAATCATTGACAAACAATGTGAAAAGTAGTGGTCTCAATACTGATCTCTGAGGAACACCACTAGTCACTGGTAGCCGACCATAAAGGGCCCCTTTTATTCCCACTCACTGCCTCCTGTCTGTCAGCCATTCCTCTATCCATGCCAGCTCTTAATAGCAAAGGATTTTATCTTGTTGAGCAGCCTCATGTGAGGCACCTTCTCAAAGGCCTTCTGAAAATCCAAGCAAATGACATCCACTGCCTCTCCTTTGTCCACCCTACTTGTTAATTTCTTGAAGAACTCTAACAGATTTTTCAGGCAAGATTTCCCTTCACAGAAACCATGTAGACTTTGACCTATTTTATCATTTGTTTCTAAGTACCTCAAAACCTCACCCTTAATAATAGACTCCCACACTTTCCCAACCACTGTTGTTAGACTAACTGGCTTCCTTTCTTAAACTGCCTTCCTCCCTTCTTAAAGAGTGGAGTGACATTTGCAAATTTCCAGTCCTCCAGGACCATGCCAGAAACAAGTGATTCTTGAAAGATCATCCGTTATCTCTCCGGCAACCTCTCTCAGGACTCTGGGATGTAGTTCATCTGGCCCACCATGAGACTTTTGAGTTTGCCGAGCACTTTTTCCTTTGTGACAGCAATGACACTCACTCCTGCTCCCTGATATTCATGGACCTCTGGCATACTGGCTAGTGCTTCCACAGTGAAGACAGATGCAAAGTACCCATTAAGTTCATCTGCCTTTCCTTTGTTCCCCGTTATTACCTCACCAGCATCATTTTCTAGTGGACCTTTTGCTTTAACCCTTCATCCCTACTAGGGTATTCCCCAGCCCAGTGTCCTTTCCTACCACATTTCCTATAGACATCCTGACTCTTGTCCAAGCGCTTAAGTTGTACACTGATGTCCCATTTCCTTCCCTTCTGCACGTACTGTCCTTTCACTCCCTGGTTCTTAAATAACCAGTTTCTATCCTTATTAATAAGGAATGTAATGACTTCTTTCCATGTTCTATTCTGCCATCCTAAATTGGCCATTTTAAAGGAGGGTGCTACGTCAGACCGTTCAGGAAAGTCTGTATGGCCAGGAGATCCCCACACTGGACTCCCAGATGTCTGAAAATCTCGCAATGAAATCGATAATGGTCTCCCCATTCTTCTGTTTGCACCTTGTGACTGTTCCAGGGTCACTGTGCTGTCTAGCTCCCGCAAGAATGGCACCCTTTCTAAACACTCGTCTCTTTCCATATTAGGATCTCTCATCATCCTCATCCCAATTTTCACCCTGCCGCGGGGCCCAATCCCTTTGCGATCCTTTGAGAATCTCAGGAAATCGACCCCTTACACCCGCCCCCCCCCCGCTGTCACGAGGTCCGATACACCATCTTTAATAGTGTCCATACGTCTCCTGGCAAGTGGTTAAAAATTTCCACAAGCAGTTGTGAAAAATCACTGGTTTTCATTGCAGACTGGGAGCTTCGCCTTCCACGTTTCATACCTCAGCCGGGGTCCAGGGTTTTAATATAGGCATATTTCCTACCACAACATGGCATAGTGACCCTGATCTGTGGAGTCGGCGGGGCCTTTGTCCTCCTCTTTCTTTGATCAAGTTCTGCGAGCAGGACCATCTCCAGACCCCACCGAAGCATCTAGATCTTCCCTATCTGTTCTGGAGCCACATTGTTCTGACCCCTGCTCCAGTTCTGAGCCGGGCCCCACTTGTAGCAGCTATTGGTTGCTGCCTCTGCCGCTGGCGGTTACGATGCTGAACCACGCCCACAGCCATCTCTATTATTTCCAACGGGGAGCTGCGGATAACGGTGGGGGGCGGGGGCGGTGGAGGTATTCAATGGCACAGGCCAGTGCCCGAGGCAGTTAGAGCCGAGGGTCCCGATGGGGGTACCTCTGCCTTCTGAGGAGTTGGGTTTTCTTCTTTCTTAGGTTTAACTTTTGGTGGCGATGCTGCCTTGCCTCCTCTTCCCATTTACTAAAAACACCACATCCTATATTTTACATCCCAGTTCGGATCCCCATTCCCCACTTCAGTTTCGTGTTTCCGGCACTGAATTTTCTTCAGATCGAATGACCCGCCGATCACCACAACTCCATCCATACAAATCACCAGAGAATGTTACAGTGTACCTGCTGTCCCCTGTTTCCAAACAAACCTTGTTGGCGGGGGAACCATCGTGTCACCTAGGAGTCGTTCCGTTGTCTTACAAAGTTTCAACCTTTTGTGAGGGGATCCAGGAGTGCCCTTGTTAACTGTTTGAAGAGAGACAGAGAGAAACATTCATCATTGATGGTTTGTTCCGAAAGGAGAGAGAGAGACAAAGATTGACGGTTGGACTGACACGGGAGTTAACTTCGGAGTTTTACCTTGGAGATAAAAACCAAGCAGCTCGAAGGTTGCTATGGTGACCAACAGGACATTATAAGTAGTATTCGTTTTATTCTTGTTTGTTCGTTTCAGCTGCAATGTAGGCCTTTCCATTTGTGAGTATTAGTTAATGGCCCTGTTTGGCCTCGTGTTTATTGTTTTCTTTTCTCTTTAACACTGTTAAAGTCTGTGAACTATCGACTTGTGTCAGTGTCTCTCACTCCGCACTTAGGCTATATCCGAACCACAGTGACATCAAGTCTCGACCACACAAAGATGCACCCAGCAAAGAGAGGGTAGCTGACCTTGTCCGTGAGATTCATTGGTCAGAATGATTTGTTAAGGCAACAATGTTCCATTGGAATTCCTATATAGAAACTGTTTCTGTTTCCAGCATGACAGAAGGATCTTGCCAAGTAATAGACCCAGCAAAGTTTGAACAGTGACGTTTTGACATTGGTGGCTTGAGGATAGGGTGTCTTTATTCTGAGTGCATGTCCTGACTCTACATTCTGAGAGTCCCGATTCTACATACCGAGCTTCTCTAGTCTACCTGAGTTTCTCTGGTATCCATTCCAAGCTTTTCAGATCTCAAGTATCCAGGTTCCCAGCTTTGTGGTCCCGTGATTCAGGTCTGCACAACAAATGAGCGCTTCAAGCAAGCTTATCAATTGATTCAACAAATCATAATTCAAGTAAATAGTGTAAATTCTGGAAGAGCCCTACTCCAAAAGCTGATCCCTGGCTGGAATGTGCAAATACACAAGTAAAGTAACCCTATCAAGAGTATTTTTAACCTCGTGATGAAAGTCATGGTACAGACAGGGAAAATTGAACTTTCATGCAGCAAATTAAGCAGATCTATGGAGAACTAGCCAGATTTGCGATGAAAGAAACCTGTCTATGCTGTCTTGATCTGTAAAATTGAGAGTATATTCCAATTGTGAAAGATAAAACACTGAGCAGGATTTGAAAAGGTTCCTTCTCTAGGTTTCAAGTTTCACGTTTTCAAGGTTTCCCAAGAACTTTTCTCTATGATCCCAAGGTTTTTATTTTTATCGATTGTTTCCAAGGCTTAATCAATGTGTTTAGGGTTTTTCAACATCCTCCCCATCTCAAGGACTTCCAAGCCTTCCTCTCGGCCCCACCCGAGGTTTCTTAATCTCAGTCTGCTGGGGTTCCCAGGTCTCTCAGGATTTCCCCGGTCTCTCAGTCTGTTGGGGGTCCCAGGTCTCTCAGTCTCTCTGGTTCCCTGAGTCTCCCTGCCTCTCAAGTTCCCCAGGTCTCTCGAGTCATCCCTGGATCTTGCGTTTTTAGGTCTTCCTGGGCCATCAGGTGTCAGCTATAGGGAGGGGGATGGTCCTGTAGTGACTTCTTCAGGCCTGTGCAGGGCATCAGAGGGCTTTGGACTCTAAGGTTTTTAGAGCACCTGAATTGGTTAATTGTTGCTTTAACAGTTAGCAATGGTTTAAGATTTCCCTGTGTTTTTTCTTGGGCAATTTCCTGGTGCTTTCTGTTTAAGTTTGTTAAGTTTATTTTGATAGACTCAGGGATTCTGTGTTAATTTTAATCTTGAAGCAGATGCCCAATTAGCTCCAATCAGAGGGTCTTCATTTTGAGAGTGATTCATTTTACGGTGTCACTTGGTCGAGGTACATCTGTATAAGCTCTTGTTTCTGTCTCTACGTGGAAGTCTTTGGCTCCGATATTGGCCATGCACACCATGGCACTTATCTACCAGCATCACTGAAGGACATCTTGGGCAAGTCCCTCATTCAGGACTTCCAGCGGACACAGGTCTGTGGTGGATCAGGGGCAGTGCCTAGAGAGGGGGGCCCTGTCACAACCACAGATTTGGCAGCGCAGTAGAAACAGCAATTGCGCTTGTGAATATGCATGTGTCAGCTAATTATTTCATTGCGATAGTATTTAACTCCATTTATTCCATCGTATTTGTCGAGACTTGGACACAGCAACGCTTCGCTGCCTGCTTGCATTCCGCCTTGACTGAGAATTTGGACTGTTGAGTCAACTGACTCTGAAGACTAGCGGTATTTGTTTTATTCTTGGTTGTTCTTTTCAGTTGCAGTGTAGGCTTCCTTTTCCATTTGAGAGTTTTAGTTAACGGCCCTGCTTGGCCTTGAGTTTATTATTTTATTTTCTCTTTAACACTGTTCGCATTAAAGCCTGTGAGCTATCGACCTGCTTCAGTGTCTCTGCACTTGGGCCATATCCGAACCACGGTGACAGTGCCACACATGAGGCAGTTTAACAAGTTACAAGTCCATGGTATTACAGGAAAGATTGTAGCATGGATAAAGCAGTGGCTGATTGGCAGGAGGCAAAGAGTGGGAATAAAGGGGGCTTATTCTGATTGGCTGTCGATGACTAGTGGTGTTCCACAGGTGTCTGTGTTGGGACCAATTCTTTTAACATTATGTCAATGGTTTGGATGAATGATTTGATGGCTTTGTTGCAAAGTTTGCAGAAGATACGAAGCTAGTTGGAGAGGCAGGTAGTTTCGAGAAAGGAGAGAGGCTACAGGACTCAGATGGATTTGGAGAATGGCCAAAGAAATGGTAAATGGAATGCAGTGTCAGGAAGGGTATCGTCAGACACTTTGTTGGAAGAAATTAAAAGGTGGACTATTTTCTAAATGAAGAGAATATACATAAAACTGAGACCAAAGTGACTTGGAAGTCCTTGTGCAGGATTCCTTAATGGTTAGTTTGCAGGTTGTGGCTGTGGTGAGGAAGACAATTGCAATTTTAGCAATCATTTCTAGAGAACTAGAATGTGAAAGCAAGGATGTAATGTTGAGAATTTATAAAGTACTGGTGAGGCCTCACTTGTAATATTGTGAGCAGTTTTAAGCCCCTTGTCTGAGAAAGGATGTGCTGAAAGTGGAAAGAGTTCAAAGGAGTGTCACAAAAATTATTCCAAGATTGAATGTTTTGCCATATGATGAACGTTTGATAGCTGTGGGCCTATATTCTCTAGAATTCAAAAGAATGCAGGGTGACCTAACTGAAACCTATCAAATCATAAAAGGCCTTGATGGAGTGGATATGGAGAGGATGTTCCCTATAGTAGGAGAGTCTAAGACCAGAGGACATAGCCTATGAATAGAGGGGTGTCCTTTTAGAAAGGAGATGAAAAGGAACTTGTTTAGACAGAGTTTTGGGAATCTGTAGAATTCGTTACCACAGCCAGCTGTGGAGACCAAATCTTTATGTATATTTAAGGCAGTGGTTGATAATTCGTGATTGGTCATGACAAGAAGGAACACAGAGAGAAGGCATGAGATTGGGGCTGAGAGGAAAAAGGGACCAGCCGTGATGAAATAGTGGAGCAGACTTGATGTCCTAATTCTGCTCCTGTATCTTATGATCTTATGGAGTTATCTTTTCACCAGTAGAAGATCTTATTTGGATATCTGCCTGCTTCAATTTAATATCTTACAAATACCATTCAAACTCATATTGTAGAATGACTGAAATAGCTGAACCAGTGTCCAATTTCATTTTAATTAATTTAACATTCACTTCTGGTGTAAGCCATATTGCTTGTCTGTTGTTAGTTTTCACATTGTAAATCTCAAGGCTACATAGTCTTGTGTCACTCTCATTAATTCCTTTCACTTCTTTTACATCTTTTTATTTCGGGTATGGTTCTGCTACTGTTAGAGCCTGATATTGACATTCTGGCAGTGTGATTTTGGGCTGATCAGACGATCTGATGCTTTCCCATCTCTGACAGTGATCCTCAAAGCTGTGACCAAAGCATGTGGCATGGAGGCCAGGAAGCCTAGAAAGAGGGCATGGGCCAATATTGACTCCATCTCCTGCCGGTTAATGTGATGAGGAAGACTGAAATCATTGAGTTGGGTGCAGAAGGTTAGCAAGCATTGAGCACCGTCTACCAACCTCCAGCTGGCTGATGCTGGAGTAGGGGTCTCTCATTTTCATCTATTTGCTGATCCCAAGGGTAGGTCTTTGGTTTCAAGTGATCTCTCTCTCTCTCTTGCTCGATGCCCTCAGCAGTTGGGGCCAGATCGAGGTATAATCAACAGGGATTGTATATTTGGACTCGAATTCAGGTTTGTGATGTGTTCTAGTTTCTAGTTCTAGGGGCAGCCTGCAGATAATGAACACTGAGCCGAACTGCATTGAAATATGCCGCCTGGCCTGCTGCATTCCACCAGCATTTTGTGTGTGTTGCTTGAAATATGCCTTTTGATTTTGTGTTTCATATTCTCAATTTTCACTCCTTACTTTCTTGCCATTTGTGTGATTTTTTGTTTTGCTTGTGGCATGTGAGAGGTGTTTGATGCTTTTCTTTTAATGAGTTGGTTTCCTTGTTCTTTGTTTCATGATTGTCTGTGGGTAAAGCAAATCTCAGGACTGTATACTGCATACACACATTGATAATAAATGTACTTTGAATTACCATATTTTTAATTAACTAAATGCAGTTTCGATTTGAAACTGCATCTTGACTTATCTTTTTCTCTTCTTTAACCTGCAATAGTTCGGTATATGTGAGCCCCCGCCACAATAGTAACACAATTTGTTCAGCCAGACAGGCTTCTGTTTTGATGTTCTAATCTTGTTCATGCTCACTTTTATTCCTGAACACAACTCAAATGTGTCTTTGTCTGCTGTTTCATTTGATACAGCAATTTCAACTGCTCTTTAAAGTATAAGTTGTGCTTCAGTTAGGAGCCGTTCTTGAATGCTTTCTTGTAAGATTCCACAAACAGAATGATCCCTCAATGCATCATAACGCCCCTCACTTAACTGACAATACTCTGACAGTCCCTTCAATGCAGCCACGAATGCTGAAATGGACTCCCCTCCTTTTGATTCCACTTATGAAACCTAAAGCATTTGGTTCTAAATGCTCCTGTGTTACTTTCATGGTATCAGCAAAGCTCATTCTGGCTGATTTGGTTGGAGCAGTCAAATTTCTAAGAGAGCTGTATGCCTTTAAATCCAACGCACTCAGCAAAATTGACACTCTTCTCATTGGCTGTTCCAGTTGCTTTAAAATACTGTTCAATTCACTCCACATACAATATCCAGTTACCTGTGTGTAATCAAAGGAAGATGGCTGGTATGTAGCCAGCCATCTCTGCTCTTTTTAAAATAATTATTATCACTGTTTATGATGCTGTGAATTCTTCTGTTTTTTTGCCTTTTTTCCACTAAATTATGTCTGCCTGAAGAGCACAGGCTGCACAGGTAGTCACCTCGGGTTCATTTTAAAAATACATCACCACTGTTACATTTTGTAAGTCCAAAACATAAAAATGAATTGAAAGGAAAATAAGAGAGCTGGGAATGCAAGTCTAACCTTGTTTTTACTTTAAGTAAGATGTGCATGTATCACATGGTGGCGTGATGACATATGCCATTTATGTACTTTTACAGATAACCAGCAATTCATTACATAAATGTGGGATCTGGTGACTTTTTGATGAACAGTTTCTTTTAGGAGTAGAAGAATAAGTGAAAACTTGTAGAGTTGTGATTGTTTATTTGAAGTTTGAACAAGGGAACAGATACAGAGCATACAAAACTGAAACTCAGGAAGAGACAAAGACAAGATGGTGAATTTGTTTTGCACAGAATGACACTTTTATACTGAGTTAAGGCAATTTCCTCCGATGAGCAAAGGGCCAATTAAAAGATACATGGTCATAGCACGTGTCATTTGTGAACATTTAACCAATGGAAAATGAAAGGGTGATAAACCATTCTGTAAATGGCACTAGTAGTTGAAGTCAAACACTACATATGGTGACAAATACCAGTTTAAAACGTTAGTAAAAACTATAATTTTTTCTTTCATTAATTCAACTAGTACCTTATTAAAAGATAATAAAAAAACCAATCGCAAATAAGCAAAAAAGAATGCTTAATCAAACAGTATGTTTCCAATATAACATATATTACTGAAATATTAAATACACATCCCTTTGCTTCTCTAATTATTATAGTAATGTTGCCTTCAAGCTACAACATTGTCTTGGCTTAATTTCTCCTTATCCTTTTTCTATAAGGAGGGTGCTTATTTTGACCCTATCACAAACTTCAGCCATTTTCTCATCATTTCCAGGGATTCCTTCTTCAGTCCCTGTCTATTGGCCCTTCGTCACATCTGAGGGAGCATTACTAAATCACACCATCTAATGCTTCTCCTGGGAGCAATGGCTGCTTCTTCACTTACCTTCCACCAGCCTGACAATTATCAAGGTCTTTAGCTTCTTGTACTGTTCTCTATTCCACCAAAATAGGGATATAGAAACAAGTATTAATAGGTTAATATGCAGGATAGTAGGTTAAGTTAATTAGGTTAATTGGTCATTGTAGGTTGTCCTGTGATGAGGCGAGGGTTAATTGGTGGGTTGTGGGTGGTGTGGCTCAGTGGACTGGAAGGGCCTGTTCCACATTGTATCTTTAAAAAATTTTTTTAAAAATAATCTTAATCCACAGATGCCATGATCATTCAGTCCCCAAATCCACACCTTTTTCACCAATTCTGTCTTTTGAGAATATCAGCTCCTTCAGTGCCATGCTTCTGAATTGTTGTTGTGTTCTCAAAGTATTCATGAACCACCTTCCCACCTTCCTTCTGCAGAGCTCTCTAATCTGCATGGAGGTGTGGAGTTTGTGACAGCTCAGTCCTGATGAATCTCCTCAAGGTCCTACCTGAATCATTCTGCTGTACAGTAAAATTTCCTGCCATTGGTATTGTCAATTCCTTGTATCCCACGGTGATGGGCCTCCTGAGGCCCCGAATTACCTCATTCCTGGCCATTCTTATGACACTATTTAGCCTATGTGACGATGTGGCATTTTCCCTGTGATAGACTAACAATCACAACCCTGGTGTTAATCCTTAATTTGCAAGATTACACTTGTTAGAATGCTTGAACCCACTACTAAGTTCAACCATAATTATTATCTCTTCTGAGCAGGCCTAGAGATTCCCTCCCTGATGGCATCTGTTCGTCTTAATAGCCCTTAGTTCTTCACTGATTATTATAGCTTGGCTTGGATATCGCGAAGCACTATCAAAACTCCCTGTTTCTATTGTGTATTATCATGCACTTGTTATTGGGCAAAGGACTTATTCCACAGCTGGTGTGGGATGTGGAGAACAACCCCCATAATGTATTTCCCTTGGCACCCTGGCATGTCTGGTTCACCTGACTGGCTACAGTGAACATCTGTAGGTGACAATCAGGTTGTGTATCTTGACTCCACCATTTCAACTGCCAAATCAATATCCTACTAGGGGTTTGGCTTGTGAATGGAAGAAAGTGAATAATCAGCCAAAGTGCCAAAAGATCCTGTATTTGACATTGGCACATCTTGGTGCCTGAATTTCCACCAACTCCCTGTTTCCATATTTCACCTGGAAATCTTACAATGTCATGTACACAGTTTACTACATAGATTGCTATTATGCCTGGTCCATTCAGACACCAGAGTCCCTGACTCAGACTTAACAAGTTCACTGCCTCTATTTGCTTGCGTTTTGAAGTTGGAGTCCTCAACATCAGTTCCCATGCATCTATTCTGATGTTGTCCCCCCTGCCCCCCACAGGGGGCTCCCATACATTCCAGTGGACATAGAACAATCAAAATTATTCATGTAAAGGCAAGTCTGGGTGTCACCGGATAGATTTATGCTCATTTTTGCCCACTGATATGTGTTTCCATCTAGTTATTCCCTTCACATCCACTAGGGGGCATAAATTAGCTAAATTAGCTTTCACTGATTTAGAAGATGGCCTGCAGTTTATCACTGTAACTTTCCATAATTATGCCAAATATAATCTAATTATGATATTGTGTCCTATGTCAACTTTTCCACTTACCCCATGTATTTCCTTAAAAGTCAGATTAAATAATTATCTTCAATTTAATATTAATATTATTGTTAATTATTATTAACAATAATAATCCTTTACAGTGATATTCCTCTTGTCTTAACCTACCACCCCATGAGCCTCCTCATCCAAAACATCATTCATCGCAACTTCTGCCATCTTCAGTGGGACCTTATTACCAAACACATCTTTACTGCACCCCTCACCCACTCTCCACTTTCTGCAGGAATCCCAACCTCCGTGATTCTCCTTTCCATTTCTCCCACCGCACTCATCATCTTCCTGTATTTATCCCTGCAAGCAGCAGAAGTGCTACACCTGTCTATTCACCTCCCCCCTCACCTTCATTCAGGGCTCCAAACACTACTTCCAGGTGAGGCAACATTTCACCTGTGAGTCTGTTGAGGTCCTATGTATCTGTATCTGGTGCTCCCGATGTGGCTTCCTTTACACTGGTGAGACCCAACGTACATTGGGGAACTGCATTGTTGAGCACGCCAGCCCCATCCACAAAAAGCAGAATTTCCTGGTGGCCAACCATTTCAATTCGTATCCCCATTCCAGTTCCTGTTCCAACTTGTTGGTCCATACTCTCCTCTTATGCCATGTTGGAGGAGCAACACATCATATGCCAACATTGTCACCTCCAATCATGAACACAAATTTTTCCAACCCAGTTATCCCTTTCCCCTCCCCCTTCCCTCTTCTTTAATTCCTCACTTTGGCCTCTTACTACTTCTCCCTACCTGCCTATCAATTCCCCCGGTGCCCTTCCTTCTTCGCTTTCTCCTATGATCTATTCTCCTCTCCTATCAGATTCCTTTTTTCTCCACTTTTCCACTTTTCCTTTTCCACTTATCACCTCCCAGCTACTTACCTAATACCTCCTCTCCCACTCATCTAGCTCCACCCATCAGCTTCTTGCTTGCCCTCCTTCACCTCCCCCTACCTTCTTATTCTGGCATCTTCCCCTTTCTTTTCAAGTCCTAATGAATGTGTTATTATGTGTGTACACATAAATAATTTCAATGGGCAGTGCGGATGGTTCACACCAGTACAGAAGTGAGTGGGTTGCACTCGTACTAGTTGAACAGTCTGAGCTAGTTGAGTTCTGCTAATAAAATGCGCCAGTGTTTACTCATGCCAGGTTTTCCATTATTAAGAACAAATATACTATTGTGTCAGAAGTCGGTGTGAAGTCTAAACACAAACAATAAATGAATACCACGCACAGCTGAGAAAGAGACGCTAATTCTGACAGAGAGAAGAAGAACGGCCACAACGGCAACAGGGAACATTGTCCCAAGTTCACTGGATTCACCAAGAAATTCAGGTGAGAGACCAAAAATTCCTGTTATGGATAGGCTAAATTCTCCTGCACTATGCAGTTTACCGGCAATCTAATGGATAACTGTAAATGCTTCAAACAGCAATTCAATATATATTTAGTGGCTCGCAGGATGGGCAGGACTGATGAAAAATTGGAAGTATCTTTTTTTCTACATGTAATTGGGGAAGATGCTTTCGACATCTATAACAGCTTTAAAATTGTTGAGACAGCCTTTACATTGGATACTATGATAACAACATTTGGACAGCATTTTGTCTCCAGTAAAAACATCATATTTAAGAAATACAATTTTTCTCCCTGTGACCAGAAACAGGGTGTTAGCTTTGACTAATACTTAGCTGAGCTTCACACACTGAGTAATTCTTGTGAGTTTAGAGATTTGAGAGATTCATTTGTTAGAAACAAAATAGTTTGTGGAATTAAAGATAGTGGACCCAGAGGAAGATTGCTCGACAAAAAAGATTTGATGCTGGAAAATTCTGTGAATGTGTAGGGCAGTAGAGAACACATGAGCACAAGCTGAGGAGCTGCACTGAACAGATACAACAGTGCATACTTTGAAAATGGAGGGCCAGAGCACAACTTTCCCAAAGCAACAGCAAATGCAGGCACATTACAAAGATGTTTATGTAAATCCTTCAATAATTGAGGAAAAAAATCATTTTTGCAAAGTGCTGCAAAGCTGATCTTGTCCATGTAAAGCTACGAGATCTGAAGAGAAAATTCCAGCTTCACATGGGAATGCTGAAAGATGGACAAAGTGCCATCCTCAACGAATCTGAGAAGATCAAACAATGATGGAAGGAATACTGTGAGTCATTATACCAAAAAGATCAACTACATCAGAAGTATCATCCTACATCTTACAATCAGGATCTGACGGTGATGAAGAAAGAAGTTGAAGTAACATTAAAAGCTGGACCAAAGAACAAAGCACCTGGGGTTGATGGAATTCCAGTTAAACACCACAGCAATCAGACACAGCTGTTGCAATACTGATAACGCTCTGTTGGCTGATTTGCAAACCAACGTCATGGCCAAGGGAATGGAGGAAGTCATTCCTTTTACCAATATTGAAGAAAGGTTATCCAATGGAGTGTGGAAATTATAGTACAATTACCCTCATTCCTCATGCCAGCAAGATTTTACTAAAGATCATTCAGAAAAGACTTCAACCTTATTTAGAGCACGAGCTTCCTGAAGTGCAAGCAGGTTTCAGGAAAGGAAGGGGAACAAGAGACATCATTGCAGATGTGAGATAGATTCTCAAGAAGACAAAAGAATACCCGAAGCACATCTACATGTGCTTAATTGGCTACAGCAAAGCCTTTGATCACAACAAACCATGGATCACATTAAGACACATGGCTATACCGGTGCATTTGATCGTCCTTATTTGCAATCTTTATATCAATCAAGAAGCATCAATTTGAATGGAACCAGGAGAAACAGAATGGTTCAGCATCCATGAAGGGGTACGTCAAGGCTGTATTCTTTCCCCCTGCCTGTGTAATTTGCACAAATTCTCAGAAGCAGGAGTCTACAAGGAGAATCGAGGGGTGAGAATTGGTGGCAGAATCATAAGTAACCTTCATTATGCTGATGACACGACAATACCAGCTGAAAACAAGGAAGACCTGAAGCAACTGCTAACTAACATCAAGGAACATAGCCTCAAGATGGGTCTGCACCTTAATCTGAAGAAGGCTAAGATTATGACTGCTGGAAGCACTTCAAATTTCAATCCTGATGTCGAGGAAAATGAAATGGTTGATAATTTCAAATTACTTGGATCACTGACTAAAGCCCAATGTGGTAAGCAGTCAAGAAATCCAACAAAGAATCCACTTGGCAGAGCAGCCATGAAGGATTTAGAGAAGATCCTTGGGAACAGGAATCTACCTCCACATAATAAAGATTCAACTTGTGCAGGCAATTCTGTTCTCAATGACATAGGTTAGGAAGCATATTGATGTCTTTGAACTGTGGTGCTGGAGAAAAATACTACACATCTCATGGACCTCTCACAGAACAGACAAATCGGTCCTCAACAAAATCAAACCAAGTCTCTCCTGGAGGCTCAAATGACAAGACCCCGCACATCGTACTATGGGCACATTGTGCGAAGAAACAGCTCCCAGGAATAGGATATCATGCTCAACAAGGTGGAAAGACAATGGAAGAGAGGAAGGCCACCAATCAGGTGGATGGACACAAGGACGGCTATGATCACAACATTATCTACAAAGAGCTGTCTTGGTGAGGATCAAAACTCATTTAAGGCAATTATCCATAGGGTTGCCATGAGTCAATGATGACTCATGGCATTTACCAACAACAACAAGTTGGAACTTGTGCAAAGACTCACTGATCACACAGATGCAGTGCCAGGCTCCATTATGGGGCACATGGAGCAAATTATGGACACATAACAAGAACAGAATCAGAATCAGGTTTATCATCACCGGCAACACACACAAAAGTTGCTGGTGAACACAGCAGGCCAGGCAGCATCTATAGGAAGAGGTACAGTTGATGTTTCGGGCCAAGACCCTTCATCAGGACTAACTGAAAGAAGAGATAGTAAGAGATTTGAAAGTGGGAGGGGCATTATCACCGGCATATGTTGTGGAAATTGTTAACTTAGCAGCCGCAGTTCAATGCAATACATAATGTAGAAGAAAAACAATACAATAATAATAAATAAGTATATCAATTATAGTATACATATATTGAATAGATTAAAAATCATGCAAAAAACAGAAACAATATATATTTAAAAAGTGAGATAGTGTTCAAGGGTTCAATGTCCATTTAGGAATCGGATGGCTGAGAGAAAGAAGCTTGATTTGATGCCGTCCAATTAAGATAGTTCTATGTTTGTATGTTTAGCATACATGGATTTCACATGATCATGCTAGTTTCCAAAACATTTTTGTAAACTGGCTTCCCACTGTTGTATTTGTTATACAGCTGACCTTGTAATTACAAAACTGAGTACTGTTTGTAGCTTATATTTGAGGACAACTTGAAAGCTGGTCCTTGTTTGTAACAAATGGTAACTGAGTCTACATATTTTCTGACTATGATGCTTGTCCTTAACTGGGAGCCACAGAAAATTAAAAGGGGAAGCAAGGAAAGAGTGAAAAAGAAATAGGCCCTTATGAATTTAGATGGAGAGAAAGAAATTGGGTTTGGTGAATTTAAAGGGACAGTGGGGAGCAGGGCCCCAGTGTGTTTAAAAGGAACATTGGAGTCAGGACAGATAGAGCCCCAGAGATTAGAAGTGAATGTAAGACAAAGCCTTCAGTTAAGTTAAAGGAAGCAACGGAAAGAGGTGAACCTCTTGCCAAATGGTAAGAATTTCTGAACAATGTGATAGAAGATTATTAGAATTTTATTGTAATTGGCAATGATATTTCTTCAATAAAACTGGAAGATAATTTGGCAACTATTCGATCAATATGACAAAAGCTGACCTATTTGTGAGAAATATTGTCAACATAATTTTATTTATTTATTGAGATACATTGGCCCTTTGAGGTATGCCACCCAGCAATCCCTCCATTTATTCCTAGCCTAATCATGGGATAATTTTACAATGACCTATTAACCTACCAACCAGTATGTCTTTGGATTGCGGGAGAAAACCAGAGCACCCAGAGGAAACACTCACGGTCACAGGAAGAAAGTACATACTCCTTACAGGCAGTGATAGGAATTGAACACCTGTCACTTGTACTGTAAAGTGTTGTGCTAACCATTAGGCTATCATGCCACCCTGAATAATCTCCTGGGTTGACTTCCAAATGACTTCAAAATTCAAAAAAAAGCCTGACAGCAAGGTCACTATGTGGACATCGCTAGACAAAAGTGGGAAAAGTCTCCTCAATGTTGTTTGATTCTAACGGCAAACCTACTTCTCAGTAAGTCAGTCATAGAGTCATAGTCACATAGCACAGAAGTAGGTCTTTCAGCACAACTGATCCATGCCAACTAAAATGCACAAATTCTGAGCAAACTTGCTCTGACCACATAAATCAAGTAGATGCAAGTTAGTTTTGTAAGTTGAATTGCACTTTCAGGACTGGTATGAATATTTAGTCCAGAATCCTGAAATGTGTTCAAATGGAATCTAAGGTGCTCTATCTTCTTCTATCTTCCTTTGGAACTTTTTGTAACAGTGCAGGAGGTCACAGACCAATGGGACAGAGAAGGAGAAAGATGGAGAATTAAAGTGCAAGACAATGGGATGCTAGGGGTCACCTCAGTGGACTGAACACAAGTACTCCACAAACCAGTCATCTAGTCTGCCTTTAGATTCTCTACTATTTTGGAGACAACTGAGTGCAGTACACTAGATTGGAAAAAGTGCAAGTAGATTGCAGCTTCTCCTGGAAAGCAGATTTGCAATGCTAGATGGTGGAAAGGGAAGAAAGCAAATGTTGCATCACCCATAGTTTCAGGTGAAAGGGCTTTAAGAAGTGGAGTGGTTTGCAGGTATGAAAGTGGACTTGGCATTCATAAAGGGAACAGTTCCCTGCAAAACTTGAAAGTGGAGGAGCGAGGCAGATGTGCCTAGTGGTAGAATCCCCTTGAGGGTGGCAGAAATTGCACTGACTGTTGAGTGTGGATTCCGCTAGGGTGAAAGGGAAGGTCAAAGGAACACGGTGAAATTGTTGAGTTTTGCAGGAATACAGGAGGCAGGTGAGACCACACCAATGCATTCATCGCTGATGCACCAGATTGAGAGATGAGGGAGTGCGAGCGGATAGGACTGAAATAAAAACTGTTCACATGGAATTCACCCCTTCACTAGCCACTCTGCAGTCACAGGGGACCCTGCAGAGGTATACTTGAAAAATATCCAAGGAAGACTAGCACCAAGATGATAGACAATGATTATGATGTGTTTTTTTTTCTCTTTTATCAGGGCTTGATACATATATGCTCTGCTTTAGATATCTCCTGCTCCAACCTGGAGAGATGTTGAGTGTAAAAAAGGGATGTTCTCTTAGCACATTACAGCTACATTCACCATTGTTCTTTTTTTGGACTATGGCTACACCTATGCCTACATCATGTGTCAGGAGCTCCCGAGATACACAAAGATTCCTTAGGCATCGATCCCCACAGAGGTGCGTGTGGAAGAATAGCTTCCTGAACAATTTTGGATGCACTTTCCTGATGCAACCCTTTCTGTGCTTTCTCCTTCGCCTGGCAGATCTCCTTGTTTATCATTTCCACATTCTCTTGTTCATTCTGCACTCTTGAAAAATATCAACAAAGCCTCCATGTTGGGAACCTTGGGGTTCTACTAAAGATTTAAGTCAAAGCATGTGATTCTATAACAGAACCACTTGTACATCTTGGCACAGGGTTTAGAAAAGATTAGCTTCAAACTACATTCCAAAAATACAAAAATCCTGCAAACATTTGTTTATCCTTGAATGTTGCTACATTTGTGGCTTTATGAGGGTCTTTATCACAGTGAGTAGTAGGTTTATTTTTCTACATGAAATCCATTTTTGAGTAGTATCCAGTCAGCAGCCTGAAACCTGAGAAGACATAGTCCTGACGAAGGGTCTCGGCCTGAAACGTCGACTGCGCCTCTTCCTATAGATGCTGCTTGGCCTGCTGCGTTCACCAGCAACTTTGATGTGTGTTGCTTGAATTTCCAGCATCTGCAGAATTCCTGTTGTTTGCAAGACATAGTTTCCTCGGGTTCGCCGATTTAGTATACAAGACATTGATTCATTATCAAGTACAAATTAAAATAAGGCAGGGGCAAGTGGAGCAGCCATTGTTGGAATAGACAGTGTTAGAGTGGGGAATTTTGAGGCTTTAGCTGTTCAAGACTTCAGTAAGAGAAGGGAAAAAGCTGTAGGTAGATTTTTCCCCCAGTTTATTTATTGTTTTCCTTCTTTATATTTGCACAGTTAGAACAATAGGGAGGCCGGACTGGATAGTTGCAAGATAAGTTGCACATACTGTTGCAAGAAAAGTTGTTGTTGTAGGTGATTTATAACTTTTCAAATATTGACTGGGACACCCATACTGTAAAAGGACAAGATGGGTAGGAGTGTATTAAATGTTTTCAGGGAAGTTTCCTTAATCAGTACATAGAAGACCCAATGAGAAAGTGTGTGATACTTGATCTCTTAGGGAATAAGACAGGTTAGGTGATAGAAGTTTGTGTAGGAGAACACTTGAAAGGTCATCAGTAATGCCTCCTTGATCTCTTCAGCCACATCTTTCAGAATTCTGGGATATACACCATCTAGTCCAGGTGACTTATCTACCTTCAGACCTTTCAATTCCCGAGAACCTTCTCTCTAGGCTTGGAAACTTCACACAATCCATGCCTCCTTCCACCATGAATTTCCATCATACTACTTGTGTCTTCCACAATGAAGACTGATGCAAAATATATATTCAGTTCATCCACTATTTCGTTGACCCCCATTACTACCTCTCCCACATCATTTTCCAGCGCTCTGATATCCACTCTTGCCTCTTTTTTACACTTTATGTATCTGAAGAAATTTTTGGTATCCTCTTTAATATTATTGGTTAGCTTACTTTTGTATTCCATCTTTACCTTCTTAATGACTTTGGTAGTTGCCTTCTGTTGGTTTTTACAAGTTTCCCAATCCTCTAACTTCCCACTAATCTTTGATCTATTATATGCCTTCTCTTTGGCTTTTATGTTGGCTTTGACTTCTCTTGTTAGCCATGCTCTTGTTAGTCATCTTCCCTTTAGAATACTTCTTACACTTTGGGATGTATATATCTGGTGCTTTCCAAATTGCTTCCAGAAATTCCAGCCATTACTGGTCTGTTAGTGGGAGAACTTCAAAAGTGAACTTTTGAGAGCACAGGGTTTGTCTGTTCCTGTCAATAAAAAGGCCTGGATAACAGGGTTAGGGAGCCATGGTTTTCAAGAAATATTGAGGCTCCAGTTAAGAAAAAAAAAAGGAGGTGCAGAAGAACATAAGACATAGGAGCAGAATTAGGCCATTGAGTCTGCTCTGCCATTCCATTATGGCTGATCCCAGAGGCCACTCAACCCCATACACCTGCCTTTTCACCATATCCTTTGATGCTCTGGCCACTCAGGAAACAATCAACTTCCGCTTTGAATATACCCATAAACTTGGCCTCTAGCGCAGTCTGTGGCAGAGCATTCCACAGATTCACTACTCCCTGGCTGAAAAAATACCTCCTTACCTCTGTTATAAAAGGTTGCCTCTCAATTCTGAGTCTGTGTCCTCTAGTTCTGGATACCCTACCATAGGAAACATCCTCTGCACATCCACCCTATCTAGACCTTTCAACATTTGGTAGGTTTCACTGCGTAGCAGGTGTTAGCAGGCAGCAACAAATGACATACTTATGGAGTGTTTAAGAAATGCAAGAGAACACTTTAAAAAGAAATCAGGAGTGCAAAAAGAAGTTATGAAGCTTCCCTAACAGACAAGGTTAAGGGATTCTACAGATGTTAAGGACAAGATTGCAAGGGAAAATTTGGGCCTCTGGAAGAGCCGAATGGTAATCCATGTGTGGAGCCAGAAGAGATGGGAGAGATCATAAATGGAATTTTGCATCTGTATTTACTCAGGATATGGACACAGAGACATTCAAAGTGAGAAAAAGCAGCAGCAAAGTATTGGACCCTAAATAGTTTACAGAATTGGGGATGTTTGTTGTCTTCAGGCAAATTAGGGTGGATAAATCCCCAGGGCCTGGCAAGTTGTTGCCTCGGACCCTGTTGGAGGCAAGTGCAGAAATTGAAGGGGCCCTAAGAGCAATATTTAAATCATCCATAGTGACAGCTGAGGTACCAGAGGATTGGAGGATAGCTAATATTATTCCACTGTTTAAGAAAGGTTCTAAATGTAATCCAGGAAATTATAGGCCAGTGAGCCTGACATCAATAGTGGGAAAGCTATTAGAAGGTATTCTTCTTCTTATATCCTTCACCTCTACTGGGGCATGGGCCGCCAACAGCATCTCACCAGACTCCTCTGTCCTGGACCAGTCTTTCAGGTTTTCCCAGGTGTAGCTCATCTTCTTAGTGTATTTTACCTCTCCCAGGGATGAAATCTTTGGATCTTCTGTCGGCATTTCTGTAGTACTGGATTTGTAATGGAATGGGGTTACTAACACCATTTCCAACACTCCTTCTTTCACAGCTGGGCTTGGGACAGTCCATAGTGGATTTGGAAGGTGTTCTAAAGTGCTGGATATGTAAGTATTTGGATAGACATTGACTAATTGAGGATAGTGGGCATGTCTTTATGCATGGTAGGTTATGTCTAACCAATCCTATAGATTTTTTTGAGGAAGTTGCCAGTTAAGTTGATGAAGGCAAAGCAGTGGATGTAATGTTTGAAATCAAAGTACATAGCACAACTCTAGTTGTTGGTGCGATGCCTCATACGTTTGGATCATTGAATTTTGTTGTTGTGTCGTCAATGTTGATACCTAGAGAAAAATGAAACCTGGAATTACTCAGCAGGTCAGGCAGCATCTATAGAGAAAGCAACAGCATTAGGAACTGTAGCTGAGAAGGGATGGAGTTCAAATCTCCCTACCATGAAGCACTGAATTGTTTGTGTCCAATTAAGCAGTTATAGAGTCATAAAGAAGTACAGCACAGGACTGCCTAAACTGCCTACCCCCATCGACCTGCACCAGGACCATAGCCCTCCATATCCCTACTCTCCATACATATCTAAACTCCTCTTAAACATTAAAATTGAGCTTGCATGCTCCTTTGTCTACTTTGTTACTTCCTTGAAGAACTTAACAGATTTGATCAGCATGATTTCCCTTTACAGAAACCATGCTGACTTTGTATTTTTTTTTATCATTATTCTCCAAGTACCCCAAAACCTCATCCTTAATAATAAACTCCAACACTTTCTCAACCACTGAGGTTACACTAACAGGCCTATAATTTCCTTTCTTTTGCATTCCTTGCTTCTTGAAGAATGGCATGACATTTGCAATCTTCCAGTCCTCCGAGAACATGCCAAAATCAAATGATTCTTGAAAGATCATGACCAATGCATCTGTTATCTCTTTAGCAACCTCTTTCAAGACTTTGGGATGTAGTCCATCAGGTCCATGTGACTTATCCAACTTAAGACCTTTGAGTTTGCCTAGAACATTTCATTTGTAATAGCGATGGCACTCACTCCTGCTCCCTGATACTCATGGACACCTGGCATACTGGTAGTGTCTTCCACAGTGAAGATAGATGCAAAGTACCTCATCTGCCATTTCTTTGTCCCCCATTACTAACTCTCACTTTCCTTTTACTCTTTATATAACTGAAAAAACTTTTAGTATCTAGCTTTATTTTTTTGGCTAGTTTGCCATCATATTTCATCTTTTCCCTTCTTATAGCTTTTTTAGTTGCCTTTTGTTGTATTTTAAAAACTTCTCCATCATCAAAATTCCCACTCACTTTTGCTACCTTATATGCACTTTCCTTGGCTATTATGCAGTCCTTTGTCAGCCAGGGTTGTCTACCCCTGCCATTTGAGAACATCTTCCTCTGATGGACACATCTATCCTGCGGCCTGTGAACTATTCCCAGAAACTTCAGGCCGTTTCTGCTGTGCCATCATCTCCACCAGGATTCTCCTCCAATCAACTTGGGCGAGCTCCTCTCTCTTGCCTTTGTAATTCCCTTTATTCCATTGCGATATTGATACCTGTGACTTATGCTCCTCCCTCTCAAATTGCAGTATGAATTCAATCATATTATGATCACTGCCTCCTAAGGGTTCCTTTACATTAAGCTCCCTAATAAGATCTGGGTTATTGCATAACACTCAATTTAAGATAGGCTTTCCCTGAGTAGGCTCAAGCACCACTGCTCCAGAAAGCCATCTCACAGGCATTCAACAAATTCCCTCTCTTGCGATCTGACACCAACTTGATTTGCCCAATCCCTGGCCTATTGAAATCCCCCATTACAATTGTGTTATTACCCTCATTACATGCCTTTTCCAGCTCCCTTTGCAATCTCAATCACACATCTTGGTTACTATTTTGAGGCCTATATACAATTCCCATATTGTTTTTTTCACACTTGCAATTTCTTAATTCCACCCACAAAGATTCAACAGTTTCTTCTGTCATCTCTTTCTGAAGATGTAATTCCTTCTCTTACCAACAGAGCCACATCCCCATCTACATCAAATGATATACTTTGCCTTTTGACACAAAGTATATCATTTGATATTAAACTCCCAAATATGGCCTTCTTTCAGCCATGACTCAGTGATTAATTTACAATGTTATGAGGGAAATCCCCCAAATTTTCTCAAAATTTCTCAAAATGAATGAGAGAAACAAGAGATAGAAATGAGGTAAATACCAAATCTCACTTAAAAGTAAAACATTTCTTATCTTATTATTTGAAAGTATTTCTACCAAAAGTTTCTGTAATGATTACTTTAGCAAATTTATGTTAAATAATTTTGAAAGAACTTGTTTGAGGTTCTTGGTGACTGAATGATTGAATTTTCAGCTTTGTCAGATGAGCAATGACTGGTTTGCTTAAGGCTCTTTCTAGTGAGTGCAGAGTAAATAAAATCACTTCATTTTTGTATCTTCAAATAAAAGTTGTATTCATTTTTAATGACTTTATATCCAACAAATAATGATGGTTTAAATCTGAGATGATGAATCACCAACTGAGACAATTACATAAATTCCAGTGTATTTACATAAAGCTGCTTAGGTTATTGTGACTTTTGGCTCAAAACAGCTTACACTAATTTATAGCTGATGACGTATGAATTACAGTGAATCCTTTACTGGAATTGTTTCATATATTAAGCTACATGATGAATCAAAGCATTGTTGTTCAAGTTCAGTTGTCATAGATCCTGTTGAACTATAAATCAGTTGGCTTCTACAATTGGCTGATAGTCCTTCAGATTATCGTCAAGTGAAGAAAACAAAATAATATTTCTTATCTTATTCAGTATACTTTAGTCTCAGCAAATGACTTTATATAAAGGGCTTGTTTTGCTTTTAAAAATGACCAATAAAAACCAGTATTTATTCTATGCAATTCTTGACTTATAAATTGTTTCCATTTTCTTGTAAGCAACACAATTTTGAAGCTAATACTTAAATTGCTTTAGAACCATAGAACCATAGAACATTACAGCACAGAAACAGGCCTTTTGGCCCTTCTCGGCTGTGCCAAACCATTTTTCTGCCTAGTCCCACTGACCTGCACCTGGACCATATCCCTCCATACACCTCTCATCTATGTACTTGTCCAAGTTTTTCTTAAATGTTAAAAGTGAGCCCACATTTACCACTTCATCTGGCAGTTCATTTCACACTCCCACCACTCTCTGTGTGAAGAAGCCCCCCACCTAATGTTCCCTTTAAACTTTTCCCCCTTCACCCTTAACCCATGTCCTCTGGATTTTTTCTCCCCTAGCCTCAGCGGAAAAAGCCTGCTTGCATTCACTCTATCTATACCCATCATAATTTTATATACCTCTATCAAATCTCCCCTCATTCTTCTACGCTCCAGGGAATAAAGTCCTAACCTATTCAACCTTTCTCTGTAACTCAGTTTCTCAAGTCCCGGCAAAATCCTTGTAAACCTTCCCTGCATTCTTTCAACCTTATTAATATCCTTCCTGTAATTTGGTGACCAAAACTGCACACAATACTCCAAATTCGGCCTCATACAACCTTATACAACCTCACCATAACATTCCAACTCTTATACCCAATACTTTGATTCATAAAGGCCAATGTACCAAAAGTTCTCTTTACGGCCCTATCTACCTGTGACGCCACTTTTAGGGAATTTTGTATCTGTATTCCCAGATCCCTCTGTTCTACTGCACTCCTCAGTGCCCTACAATTTACCTTGAATGCTCTACCTTGGTTTATCCTTCCAAAGTGCAATACCTCACACTTGTCTGTATTAAACTCCATCTGCCACTCTTCAGCCCATTTTCCAGCTGGTCCAAATCCCTCTGCAAGCTTTGAAAACCTTCCTCACTGTCCACTGCACCTCTAATCTTTGTATCATCAGCAAATTTGCTGATCCAATTTACCATATTATCATCCAGATCATTGATATAGATGACAAATAACAATGGACCCAGCACTGATCCCTGTGGCACACCACTAGTCACAGGCCTCCACTCAGAGAAGCAATCCTCTGCTACCACTCTCTGGCTTCTTCCATTGAGCCAATGTCTAATCCAATTTACTACTTCTCCATGTATACCTAGTGACTGAATCTTCCTAACTAACCTCCCATGCGGGACCTTGTCAAAGGCCTTCCTGAAGTCCATGTAGACAACATCCACTGCCTTCCCTTCATCCACTTTCCTGGTAACCTCCTTGAAAAACTCCAACAGATTTGTCAAACATGACCTACTACACACAAAGACATGTTGACTCTCCCTAATAAGTCCTTGTCTGTCCAAATACTTGTAGATCCTATCTTTTAGTACTCCTTCCAATAACTTACCTACTAGCGACGTCAAACTTACCGGCCTATAATTTCCCAGATTACTTTTAGAACCTTTTCTAAACAACGGAACAACATGAGCTATTGTCCAATCCTCTAGCACCTCACCCGTAGATACTGACATTTTAAATATATCTGCCAGGGCCCCTGCAATTTCAACACTAGTCTCCTTCAAGGTCTGAGGGAATACCCTATCAGGTCCCGGGGATATATCCACTTTAATTTGCCTCAGCATAGCAAGCACCTCATCCTCTTCAATCTGAACAGGTTCCATGACCTCGCAACTTCTTTGCCTTATTTCCATAGACTCCATGCCAGTTTCCTCAGTAAATACAGACACAAAAAACCCATTTAAGATCTCCCCCATTTCGTTTGGTTCCATATATAGCAGACCACTCTGATCTTCAAGAGGACCAATTTTATCCCTTACTATCCTTTTGCTCTTAATATACCTGTAGAAGCTCTTTGGATTATCCTTCACCTTGACTGCCAAAGCAACCTCATGTCTTCTTTTAGCCCTCTTGATTTATTTCTTAAGTATTTTTTGCACTGTTATACTCCTCAAGCACCTTATTTGCTCCATTTCCTATAAATGTCATACATCTCTCTCTTCTTCTTTATCAGAGTTCCAATATCCCTTGAGAACCAAGGTTCCTTATTCTTAATCACTTTGCCTTTAATCCTGACAGGAATATACAAACTCTGCACTCTTAAAATTTCTCCTTTGAAGGCCTCCCACTTACCAATCACATTCTTTCCAGAGAACAACCCGTCCCAATCCATGCTTTTTAGATCCTTTCTCATTTCTTCAAATTTGGCCTTTTTCCAGTTTAGAACCTCAACCCTAGGACCAGTTCTATCTTTATCCATGATCAAGTTGAAACTAATTGTGTTATAATCACTGGAACCGAAGTGTTCCCCTACACACACTTCTGTCACCTGTCCTAACTCGTTTCCTAATAGGAGATCTAATATTGCATCCTCTCCGGTTGGTACCTCTATATATTGATTTAGAAAACTTTCTTGAACACACTTTACAAACTCTAACCCGTCTAGACCTTTAACAGTATGGGAGTCCCAATCAATATGTGGAAAATTAAAATCCCCTACTATCACAACTTTATGTGTCCTGCGGTTGACTGCTATCTCTCTGCAGATTTGCTCCTCCAATTCTCATTGACTGTTGGGTGGTCTATAATACAACCCCATTAATGTGGTCATACCTTTCCTGTTTCTCAGCTCCACCCATATGGTGTCGGTAGACAAGCCCTCTAATCTGTCCTGCCTGAGCATTGCTGTAACATCTTCCCTGACTAGCAATGCCACCATCCCCCCCACCCTTCATTCCTCTGCCTCTATCACGTCTGAAACATCGGAACCCTGGAACATTAAGCTGCCAGTCCTGCCCCTCCTGTAGCCAAGTTTCACTAATGGCTATAATATCATAATTCCATGTGTCAATCCACGCCCTCAGCTCGTCAGCCTTCCCCACAATACTCCTTGCATTGAAATAGACACACCCCAGAAGATTATTACCACCACACACAACCCTTCTATTTGTGACTTTGCATGAACTTTTAACATCATTTATTTTCAACCCCGCTCCACTATCTGCTCTGGCACTCTGGTTCCCATCCCCCTGCAAATTAATTAACTAATTGCAAACACTTCACATGTACATAACAGGAAATGCACTAATTTTGTTTTGTTCACAAGAATAGAAATTAAGAATTTATTAATTTTTAATTTACTTCAGTCTTTCCAATACCTTCCATTTTAGATGACTGTTGATCATTCAAGTAGTGATTTTTATGACACAAATATAAAAATGTTAAATGTTTGATTTTCAGTGACTAAAGAACTGGCTGGGATTTTTATCTGAATTCATTGCAAAAGGATCACAGCTTTTTTTCCTCTTATCATTAATGAAGCATTCAACATATTTTTGACATAACCAGGCGGTGTATAAACAACCATTTACTTTTATAATTCCGCTGTTGGTAAATGAGTGATTCAAAAAAGGATATGTTGTCTTTCTGACAGTGCTATTGTTTCTGAAAAACTACGAGTGATCACTGAATCTGATAAAGAAACATATGAAACAATTATCATTTTGTTTCATTCTCATTTTAATAACAGGCTTGAACGCTAAAAATGGGAAACAACAGTGAAGATATAGCTATTGTTGGAATAGGATGTAATTTTCCTGGAGGTAAGACCAATAAAGATTGAAAACTAAACTTTCAGCAAAATGTCTGTACAAGATTGACAAATAAGGGTAAATTTTCTCTTTATTATGATTGAACATAAAAGATCTGCCCATTCATGGAAAACAGAAAAGAAAAATCAAATATGAATTGTATATCTACAATGTCTGTTTACTATTGCTTTAATTTATCGCTCCACCTATCACCCCAGCTATATCCAAGCCTGGGCCTCTTTATATGGTGAAGATAGGATAGGCACCACAATTTTCCAATATTTCCTTACATAGAAGAAGGCCATTTGCCCATCAGACTCATGTTGGCTCAGACAGCAGACACATTCTGTCTGCTCTATGAGAGGGAATTTGTTGAATGCCTATGAGATGGCTTTTTAGAGCAAAATGTGCTTGAGCCTACTCGGGGAATGGCTATCTTAGATTGGGTGTTGGGTGATAACCCAGATCTAATCAGTCAGCTTAATGTAAAGGAAGCCTAAGAGGCAATGATCTTAATATGATTGAATTCGTACTGTGGTTTGAGAGGGAGTAGCATAAGTCACATGTATCAGTATCAGAATGGAATAAAGGGAATTATAGAGGCACCGGGAAGGAGCTTGCCCAGGTGGATTGGAGGGGTATACTGGTGGGGATAACGGCAGAACAGAGGTGGCTGAAGTTCACAAGGCACAGGATAGATATCTCCCACGGAAGAAGTTCTCAAACGGCAGGGCTACGCAACCATGGCTGACAAGGTAAGTTAAGGACTGCATAAAAGCTAAGGAAAGGGCATATAAGGTAGCAAAATGAGTGAGAAGTTGGATGTTTGGGAAGTTTTTAAAATCCAACAAAAGGCAACTAAAAAAGCTATAGAAAGGGAAAAGATGAAAAATGATGGCAAACTAGCCAAAAAATAAAGCAGGATACTTAAAGATTTTTTCAGTTATATAAAGAGTAAAAGGAAGATGAGAGTTGATATTGGACCACTGGAAAATGATGCTGGTGAGGTAGTAATGGGGGACAAAGAAATGGCCAATGAGCTTAATAAGTACTTTGCTTCAATCTTTACTGTGGAAGACACTACTTGTATGCCAGAGGTCTGTGAGCGTCAGGGAGCAGAAGTGAGTGCTATTGCTCTTACAAACGAAATAGTGCTGGGCAAACTCAAAGTTCTTACGGTGAATAAGTCACCTGGATCTGATGGACTACATCCCAGAATCCTGAAAGAGGTTGCTGAAGAGATAATGGATGCATTGGTCATGATCTTTCAAGAATCACTTGATTCTGGCATGTTCCTGGAGGACTGGAAAATTGCAAGTGTCACTCCACCCATTAAGAAGGGAGGAAGACAAAAGAGAGAAAATTATCGGCCAGTTATCTGAACCTCAGTGGTTGGGAAAGTGTTGCAGTCCATTATTAAAGGTAAGGTTTTTGGGTACCTGGAGACTAATTAGATTAGATTATGAGAACACTCAGTCCTCTTTTATTGTCATTTAGAAATGCATACATGCGGAGGGACTTCCGGTAGCGCTCATGGAGTGAAGTCGCGTTCTTGACTCGCTCCATTACCTCTGAGTTTTTTTTCTCTATGGTCAGCTATACTTTAATTAACCATTAAGGCATCAATTTTTACAATACTTTGAATTAAACTGAATTCTCTGACAATTGGATGATACTTAGATCTGCTATGTCTAAGAACGGGAAAAACGGCAAGGATGGTAAACCTCCGGTTAAACCGAAAGCTACGGATCTCCCCCCGACTGAATCACCGGTGACTTTGAAAGCAATATCGGAGTTAATTCAGAGGGAAATTTCAACCTCTGTTAGGGAGATGATTCGTACGGAAATTGCAGGCTTTGTTAAAGACCTGATTCATACGGAAATCTCAACTAATTTCCAGAAAATTGCCGATTTAATTGATAAGATGCAAACATGTATTGCGGAACATCAGTCGGCTATATCTGATCTTCAAAAATTCGCGCAACAAAGTGAGCTTAAGATGGGGAAAATCGAAGAAACAATTAATGTAATGAAGAAGAAACTTGACTTTTTGACTTTTAAAAACTCTGACTTGGAATCTAGAATGCGACGGCAGAATTTACGAATGATTGGCGTGAGGGAAGCTGTTGAAGCTAATAACCCCATGAAATATTTCTCTCAACTTTTAAAAGATGCATTCCCTACTGTATTTCCTGACCAACCACCGCTACTGGATCGTGTTCACAGAATCCCATCATACTCGTCTAGGTCAGATAGACCTAGGCATGTTATCTTACGTTTTCATTACTTTCAAGACAAGGAGAGACTGTTTCGATTCGCTCGATCTAAAGGTTTCATTGATTTTTCGGATCTTAAGTTCCGATTCGTGGAAGATTTCAGTAAACCAATCTGGGACCAACGGGTCCGTTACAGATCCGTGATGTCGGAATTCTATAAGATGGATTTAAGACCAGCGCTGCTGTACCCTGCACGTCTAAGGATTCGCATGTTAGATGGAGCCCTTCGTTTTTTTGATTCTCCATCGGATGCCCAGAGTTATCTGGATCAACTTTCATCTTCAACATCTTAATTGCCTTTTTTTTAATTATCTCCGTTGATCGGAGGCTGTGAATTGGTTGGTTTTAACTTTTCTGTGCCCTATTTGGGCAGAAAAGTTTACTTTTGATTTCTTAATATGGCTGCTAAACTTTCTTTTTAACTGCGTCATTTCTTTCTTTTCCCGGGGGATTCTGGGTGGTTACTTCCCTTTTGTCATCTTACGTATTTCCTGTGCGGCCTTAAATTTTGTAGTTTTTTTTTAAATTTTATTCTGTTTTGCTTTTTATAATCACTTTATGTTAATAATCCTATTTTTTTTTTGTTGCTGTGTCTATTCATGAGTTTGAGGTTTATTGTGGTTTTTTTTTAATATATATTTTCTGGCTTTTGTTCTGTTCTGTGTGTATTCTAATTGAGCTAACTTTTTTTTACTTATTTTTTTACTGTTTTACAATTAGCTGATCCTTTTCATATTTATACCTTTTTTTTTAGGGAGCGTATACCGGAAGTCATGGGGGTAGTTTTAGCGCTTGCTTCTTTCTGGCGGGTCTGCTTTAGATTTTGCCTTGGGGTCTTGGGGTGGGGGGTGGGGGGAGGGGCTTCACGTTTTAGTTTGTTTTTCTTTGGGCTATATACATTATTGAAGTACTGGTTGCGTCCTTTTCCCCGGTATCTTTTGTATGTTCTGTTTCCTCTCCGGGTTTGTGGGTCGCGCCTATTGTCAATCCTCCTTGTTGTGGGTTGACTTTAGGATTTATGGAGTCTATTATTAATTTTGTCTCCTGGAATACTAATGGTCTTAATCATCCTATTAAAAGAAAAAAAGTTTTTAAAGTGTTCCGGAGACTTAAAGCACAAATTTTATTTTTACAAGAGACCCATGTACGGAGGGGGGACAGACTACGTTTTTTCAAATTCTGGAAGGGTCAACAATTTCATTCGAACTCCAATGCTAAGATTCGAGGCGTCTCTATTTTTATAGATTCCTCAGTTACTTTTATACAACAGGATATTATCTCTGATCCGAATGGTAGATTTTTATTGGTTAGTGGTTTACTATTTAATAAAAAAGTAGTTTTGGTTAATGTTTATGCTCCTAATATGGATTGTCCGGAATTTTATAAATCATTGTTTGATTAGTTTCCGAATTTGAACGAGTTTTCATTGATTTGGGGCGGAGATCTTAATACCTGTTTATCTCCAGCTTTGGACCGTTCGGCTCCTTTACGGACTTTACCTAATAAATCTGCAAATTTGATTAATTTTTTCCTTTCTGATTCTGGGTCGACAGACATTTGGCGTTTTCTGCATCCTCAGGAAAAAGATTTTTCCTTCTTTTCACATGTTCATCATTCCTATTCAAGAATTGATTATTTTTTCATTGATTCTCGTCTCATTCCTTCAGTGATTAAATGTGATTATGATTCTATAACCATTTCGGATCATGCTCCACTTAAGCTTTCTATTAAAATTATGGCCAATATACCAAACAATAGACAATGGCGTTTTAATTCGCTGTTGCTTCAGGACTCGGACTTTGTTAATTTTATGAATGAACAGATTGAGCTTTTTTTTACAATTAACCATACAGAAGATATTTCGGTCAACACTCTTTGGGACACTTTTAAAGCCTATATTCGGGGTCAGATTATTTCGTATTCCGTTGCTTTGAGGAAGAAACAGAAGCAGGAGGAGATGGCAATTGTGGACAAGATTAAAGAAATTGATAAGAAATATGTTATGGCTCCTTCTGAGGAGCTATACAAACAAAGAACTGAACTTCAAATGGAACACAGTTTACTACTCTCGTCCTCGATTGTAAACCAATTAAAGAAAACAAGAAGTGATTTTTATGTTCACAGTGATAAAATTGGCAAGCTGCTGGCTAATCAATTGAAATCTAATTATGTTAAATCTCAAATCAATCAGATTTATAACCAAAATGATCGATTGATATTGGATCATGTGGGGATTAATCAAACCTTTTGTGATTTTTATTCTTCTTTATATCAATCAGAGTCTCCTCGAGATTCTAAATATATGAATGATTTTTTAGATAAGTTAGACTTCCCTCAGATTTCACAGGATATGTCTTCTTTATTAGATACTTCCATTACAATGGATGAGATTAAGAATGTTATTTTTTCTATGAATCTGGGGAAAGCTCCTGGCCCTGATGGGTTTACCGTTGAATTTTATAAATGTTTTGCTTCTTTATTGATTCCTTGGCTCTATAAGGTTTTTGAGGTTTCTTTGAAACTTGGTAAACTTCCGGAATCTTTTAATAGAGCATCAATTTCTTTAATACTAAAGAAGGATAAAGACCCTGCTCAATGTGCATCTTATAGACCAATATCTTTATTAAATGTTGATTCTAAAGTTTTTTCTAAGTTATTAGCAAATAGACTAGAAAAAGTACTTCCTTCTATTATTTCGGAAGACCAAACGGGTTTTATTAAAGGTCGTTACTCTTTTTATAATATTCGTACATTGTTAAATATCGTTTATACTCCCTCACAAAATGTTCCTGAGTGTGTTATTTCTTTAGATGCCGAGAAAGCTTTTGATAGAGTAGAATGGCCTTATTTATTTAAGGTGCTTGAAATGTTTAATTTTAGCTTGAAATTTATATCCTGGATTAAACTGTTATATCACTCCCCTGTAGCCTCGGTTCGTACTAACTCTTTAAACTCACCTTTTTTTCCTCTCTTTCGTGGTACTCGACAAGGCTGTCCTCTTAGTCCCCTATTATTTGATATTGCATTAGAACCTCTTGCAATTGCTATTCGAGAATCTTCAAATATTACTGGGATAACTCGGGGATTAAAGTCCCATAAATTATCACTCTATGCTGATGATTTACTTTTATATATTTCTAATCCTGAGAGATCTATTCCTGCTGTTTTAGAGTTATTAGCACAATTTGGTCTTTTCTCAGGTTATAAATTAAATCTTAGTAAGAGTGAACTTTTTCCGATTAATAAACATCTTCCCTTATATTATAAATTTCCATTTAAATTGATTAATAATTACTTTTCATATCTTGGGATTAAAATTACTTGTAAACATAAAGATTTATTTAAGACTAACTTTTTACCATTAATAGACCATATTACTCAACTTTCATCTAAATGGTTTCCCTTATATTTAACTTTGATTGGTCGTATTAATGCAGTTAAGATGTTTTTTTTGCCAAAATTTTTATATGTGTTTCAGGCATTACCAATTTTCGTTCCTAAATCTTTTTTTGATAAAGTTGACTCTAAAATTTCTTCATTTATTTGAATAAGAATCCGAGACTGGGTAAAATACATTTACAGAAAGCTAAGAGAGATGGAGGTTTAGCATTACCTAACTTTAGATTTTATTATTGGGCTATTAATATTCGACATATGAAATTTTGGTTACTTGACCGGGACATACTATCTATTCCTAAATGGGTAGCATTGGAATTACAATCTGTTCAGGGTTATACACTTGGTTCTATTTTAGGTTCCTCTCTTCCTTTTGATTCGAAACGCCTTAAGCAGGTCTCTAACCCGATCGTTAAATATGCTTTGCGTATTTGGTTTCAATTCAGAAAATTTTTTGATCTTAATCAATTCGGGTTAGCGATTCCTATTTTAGGTAACATATTTTTTCCTCCCTCTTTTACGGATCGCGCTTTTCAAACTTGGAAGACTAAGGGTATTTTACGGTTTTTGGATTTATTTTTAGATGGTTCCCTTATGTCTTTTGAACAATTATCTAATAAATATAACTTATCAAGAATACATTTTTTTAGATATTTACAAGTTAGAAATTTCCTAAGTACTATACTTTCTTCCTTTCCAATGCTTCCTCCTATATATATTTTAGATTCGATAATTAACCTTAATCCATGTCAGAAAGGTGCATCGGCTATGATTTATAATATTATTATGAAACTTAGGAAAGCTCCATTTGATAAGATTAGGGTAGATTGGGAACAGGAATTGGGGCTTACCATTTCTGTGGATGATTGGAGGCAGATTTTACAATTAGTTAATACTTCCTCTATTTGTGCTAAACATTCCCTAATTCAATTTAAAGTGGTTCATAGAGCACATATGTCCAAAGATAAGTTAGCGCGTTTTTACTCGCATATTAATCCTTTCTGTGATAGATGTTCGGGGCAGATAGCCTCTTTAACTCATATGTTTTGGTCTTGCCCTACTTTGGAAACTTTTTGGAGAGATATTTTCAATATTATTTCTAAGGTATTAAATATAGATATCTCTCCTCACCCTATTACTGCTATCTTTGGACTACCTAAAATTTCTAGTAATCTTTCCCCTTCAGCCCGTAGAATGATTGCATTTCTTACTTTAATGGCGAAAAGATGTATTTTACAACATTGGAAAGAGCTTAATGCTCCAACTACCTTTTTTTGGTTTTCTCAGACGATTTTATGTTTGAATTTGGAGAAAATTAGAAGTAACCTTTATGATTCTTCATTTAAATTTGAACAGATTTGGGGACCTTTTATTCGATATTTTCATTTAATGTAATATTTACCCTTCTTGTTTTTTTTTTCACTGTTTTAATGGAGGTCGGGATTGAGGACGTGATTTTAAGTTTAACTCTGTTTGGTTTCAAGTTAGCCCATTGCTTTGCTTTGCTTTTAGTTAGCTGCACGGTGGGTTTTTTTTGGGTTTTTTTTCTTTTTTTCCATTGATATATATAAAATCTAGTATACTATTATGTTATCTTGGTTTCTTATGCTTAAATTACATTGTTTGTAGTATTTTCTTTTTGGTATTGTTATCTTTTGGAATTTTATTATACTTTAACATTGTATTAATGTTTATATGGCTTACCTTTTTTGTATACTTACTCAATAAAAAGATTTAAAAAGAAAGAAATGCATACATGCATTAAGAAATGATACAATGTTTCTCTAGCATGATATCACAGAAATCAAGACAGACCAAAGACTAACACTGACAAAACCACATAATTATAACATATAGTTACAGCAGTGCAAAGCAATACCATAATTTGATGAAGAACAGTCCATAGGCAGAGTTAAAAAAAAGTCTCAAAGTCCCAAGTTGGTCAACTCCCGAGTCCCCGATAGCGGCTGCAAATGGGAGAAACTCCCTGCCATAAACCTCCAGGCACCGTCAACTTGCCAATACCTTGGAAGCAGCCGACCACAGCCAACCCTGAGTCCATCCGTCCGAAAACTCCGAGCTCCCGAGCAGCCTCTCCGATACAGCCTCCCGGGCGCCATCCTCTGCCGAGTGCCTTCGACCTCTCCCCGGCCGCTGAAACACACAAAGCCGAGGATTTTGAGGCCTTCAGCTCCAGAGATTCCAGTTACCACACAGTAGCAGCGGTAGCAAAGCAGACATTTCAGAAGTTTTCCAGATGTTCCGCTGCGCTCTCAAGTCTGTCCCCATCAAATCAGGATTGTGCATGGTCCCCTACTTGACAGATAACAGATATTCATCACCGGAGAGGCGGCGATCAAATAAGTCAAAGTCATCATGGTTTCTGTAATACTTCAAGGAAGTGACAAGCAGGATGGACAAAGGAGAGGCAGTGGATGTATTTAACTTAGATTCTCAGAAGGCATTTGATAAGGTGCCTCACATGAGGCTGCTTAACAAGATAAAATCCTATAGTGTTGCAGGAAATATACTGGCATGGATAGAGGAATGGCTGACAGGCAGGAGGCAGTGAGTGGGAATAAAAGGCAACTTTTCTGGTTGGCTGCCAGTGACTAGTGGTGTTCCTCGGGACCGCCACTTTTCTCATTGTTTTACAATGATCTATATAGTGGATTTGATGGCTTTGATGGCATTGTGCATGATATGAAGATAGGTCGGCCAGTAGGTAGTGCTGAGGAATCAATATGATTGCAGTAGGACCTAGACAAATTGGAAGAATGGGCAAAAATGTGGCAGATGAAATACAGTGTTGGGAAATGTATGATAATGCACTTTGGTAAAAGGAATAGTAGTGCAGAATATTATCTAAATGGGGAGAAAATTCAAACATCAGTGGTACAAAACGACTTGGGAGTTCTCGTACAAGACTACCAGAAGTTAATTCACAGGTTGATTCTGTGGTAAAAAATTCAAATACAATGTTGGCATTTATTTCAAGGGGAATAGAATATAAAAGTAAGGAGATAATGCTGAAGCTTTATAAGACATCAGTCAGGCCGCACTTAGAGTATTGTCAACAATTTTGAGCCCCTTATCTCAGGAAGGATATATTGTCATTGGAGGGAGCCCAGAGGAGGTTCATGAGCATGATTCCCAGAATGAAGGGGTTAACATATGAGGATGGTTTGGCAGTTTTGGGCCTGCACTCACTGGAATTTAAAAGAATGCATGGGGATCTCACCGAAACCTACGGAATGTTGAAAGGAATAGATAAGGTGGATGTGGAGAAGATGTTCTTTCTTGTGAAGGTATCCAGACTAGAGGGCACAACCTCAAAATTGAGGGGGCGACCTTTTAGAACAGAAGTAAGGAGGAATTTTTCTAGCCAAAGAGTGGTGAACCTACGGAATGCTCTGCCATAGACTGCAGTGGAGTCCAAGTCTGTGGGTATATTTAAAGCAGAGGTTAATAGATTCCTGATTGGTACGGGGATCAAGCGATATGGTGAGAAAGCAGGTGTATGGGATTGAGTGGGATTCAGGATCAGCCATGATGAAATGAAACGGTGGAGCAGACGCTGTGGGTTGAACGGCCTAAATATGCTCCTTCGTCTTAAGCTCTTATGGTCTTATTCCTCCATTAATTTTCCATGTAATCTGTTCTCTCGACTTATTCTGGGGGCAATTTGTAATAACTAATGAGCCTACAACCCCACACACATCCTGTGGTCCTGATTAGTCCCGATGAGGGGTTGGCCTGAAACGTCCACCATACTCTTTTCCATAGGATGCTGCCTGGCCTGCTGAGTTCCTCCAGCATTTGTGTGTGTTATCTCACACGTTTTGGACAGAAACTGAAGCCTGTCAATGAAGTCCACACAATCACAGGGAGAATGTGCACATGAGTTAGAAAAGCAATAACAGAATGCAGAATAAAGTGCCACAGTCACAGATAAAGTGCATTGCAAGAAGCCAATAAGGTGCAGGGCCATGATAGCATAGATTGTGAGTCAATTTCATCCAAAGGTCTGTTCAATAATCTTACAATGGTGGTATAGAAATTGTCCTTCAGCCTGGTGGTACATGTTTTCAAACTTTTATATCTTTTGCCCAATAGAAGGGGAGAGGAGAGAATGTCTGGGGTGGGAGGGATCTTTTATTATGTTGGCTTTGCTAAGGAAGTGAACAAGTTTAGACAGCATCCATGGAGGGGAGGCTGTTTTTCATGACCTCCTGAGCTGTGTCCAAAACTCTCGTGTCCTTGGGCAGAGCAGTTACCATATCGATCCCTGCTTTCATCGGAAAACTCTTGGTTGGGCTATTATTAATAGAGGTGGTTGTTTGCTATTTTCACATGAACATATGTTGAAGCAATTTTCCTTCTTTTATTCATGAGGTCATTGACAACTGGACTTTTAAGTCATAATGCATTGTGGCAAGTAGCAGCACCTCCATATTCACATGCAAGATCCATATTTTGTCACACATAATCTGTACATTCAGGAGCTCAAGAAATTCTGTAGATGCTGGAAATCCAAAGCAACACACACAAATTGCTGAAGAAACTCAGCAGGCCAGGCAGCATCTACAGGACATTTTGTGGCTGATTGAGAGAGCAAATAGGGCCTAAGTTTAACATCATATCCCAAAACAATATTCCCAGAGCTGTGAAATTTTCCTGGAAATGTTAGCTGAGACTTTTGTGCTCAATTATCTGGTGTGAAACCAGAACCTGAAATCTTCAGGCAAAGACCAGTCCACTTTCAATGAACCCCCTGCTTACGTTTCAAAGTACAAGGTTCAAAATAAATGTATTATTGAAGTACGTACATGTTACCATGTATTACCTTGAGATTCATTTCCTTGCATGCATTAATAGGGGAAAAACAAAGACTGACAAAGAGTCAATGTGCCAAAGAAGACAAACTGTGCACATAAAAAATAATACTACAAACATGAATTGTAAAGAATTTTGAAAATGAGACTGTAGGGTCAGAGTGGTGGTGATTGAAGTTATCCGTGCCAGTTCATGAGCCTGATGCTTGTAGGGTAATAACTGTTGATGTGGGCCCTAAGGCTTCTGTATATCCAGCTTGATGGTAGCAGTGAGAAGAGGGCATGGACTGGATGGTGGGGGTCTTCAATGATCTTCACTGTGTTCTTAGGACAGCGTTCTTTGTAAATGTATTCATTTCTAGGGTGGGCTTTGTCTGTGATGGACCGGGCTGTGACCGCCACTTTCTGCTGTCTTTTCTGTTCCATACCACGCATGATGCAACCAGTCAGGATACCTTCCTCTCTGTATCTAAAGAAGTTTTCAAATTTTTAGATGGCATGCTGAATCTGCACAAATGTCTAAGACAGAAGGGGTGATGCCATGCCTTCTTTGTGATAACACTCCTGATGAAGGGCGTCTGCCCAGAACATTGACTGTTTACTCTTGTCCAAAGATGCTGCCTGACATGAGTTCCCCCAGCATTTTGTGTAGGTTTCTTTGGATCTCCAGCATCTGCAGATTTTCTCATGTTTGTCATAAATTAGCTATTTTATTCCAGGATTTATTCTCATGAACCTCTTCCGGACCCTCTCCAATTTCAGCACATCTTTTCTTAGATAAGGGGCCAAAAACTGCTCACAATACTCCAAGTCTGGTCTGACCAATGCCTTCTAAAATATCAGCATTACATCCTTGCACTTATATTCTAGTTCTCTCGAAATGAATGCTAATAATGCATTTGCCTTCCTCACCACTGTCTCAACCTTTAAGTTAATCTTCAGGGAATCCTGCAGAAGGACTCCAAAGTCCCTTTGCACCTCTGATTTCTGAATTTTCTCTCTGTTTAGAAAATAGCCTTTGCTTTTATTCCTTATGCCAATGGAATAACTATACTCTTCCCTACACTATATTCCATCTGGCACTTCTTTGCCCATTCTCCCAGTCTGTCTAAGTCCTTCTGCAGAGACTTTGCTTCCTCAACACTATCTGCACCTACTTCTATCTTTATATCATCTGCAAAGTTAGCCACAAAGCCATCAATTCCATTATCCAAATCACCGATATACAACATGAAAAGAAATAATCCATATACTGACTCCTGTAGGGCACCACTACTCGCTGGCAGCCAATCAGGAAAGGCCTTTCAGTTAGTCAATATTCTACCCATGCTAGTATCTTTCCTGTAATACCATGGGCTCTTACCTTGTGAAACACTTTACATGTGGCACCTTGTCAAAGGCCTTCTGAAAATTGAAGTAAACAACATCCACTACTTTTTCTATCCTGCTTGTTTATTTCCTCAAAGATTTCCAACAGATTTGTCAGGCCCTTAAAGAAACATTGCTGACTTTGGGTTATTTAATCATGTGCATCCAAGTATACTGAAACTTCATCCTTAATAATGGACTCCATCATCTTCCCAACCACTGGGGTCAGGCTAACTGGCTTATAATTTTCTTTTTTTGTGCCTCCCTCCCTTCTTCAAGAGGAGTGATAATTGCAATTTTTCAGTTCCCCAGAATCTAGTGGTTCTTGAAAGATTATTACCTATTGCTTCCACAATCTCTATAGCTACCTCTGTCAGAATCCTGTGGTGTTGTTCATCTGGTCCAGGTGACTTATCTACCTTCAGACCTTTCAGCTTCCCAAGCACCTCCTCTCTAGTAATAGGAACTACACTCACTTCTGCCTCCTGACACTGTCTGGCATACTGCTAATGTCTTCCACAGTGAAGACTGATGCAAAATACTTATTACATTCATCCACCGTTTCTCCGTCTCCCATTACTAACTCTGCAGTATCATTTTCCAATGGTCCACTTTTGTCTCTCTCTTACTCTTTATGTATCTGAAAATACTTTTGGATCCTTGTTTATATTATTGGCTAACATACCGTCATATTTTACCTTTTCTCACCTTGTGGCTTCTTTTAGTTCCCTTCTGTTGGCTTTAACAGCTTCCGAATCCTCTAATTTCCAACTATTTTTTTGCTATATTGTATGCCCTCTCATTTGTTTTTCTACTGTCTTTGACTTCTTTTGTTCACCATGGTTGCCTCATCTTCCCTGTAGAATACTACTTCATCATTGTGATGTACCCATCGAGCCCTTCCAGTTTTTCCCAGAAACTCCAACCATTGCTGTTCTGTGTGCATCCCTGATACAGTCCCCTTCCAATCAAATTTGGCCAGTTCCTTTCTTATGTCTCTGTAACTCTCTTTACTCCACTGCAGAACTAATATGTTTGACTTTATCTTCTCCCTCTCAAACAGCGGGGTAAATTCCATCATATTATGATCACTGTCTCCTGAGGGTTCCTGTACCTTAAGCTCCCCCAATCAAATCTGGGTCATTACACAACATCAAATCTAGAATGATCTTTTCCCAAATGCTGTTCCCTGCCACAAGCTGCTCTAAAAAGCCATCTCATCAGCATTCTACAAATTCCCTCTCCTGGTGTCTTTTTCACAGCCAGAGAATCTCCTAATTTTCATGTCTCTTGTCACTATCATTCTACCTGACTTAACCCTTGCCTGCTGAGCCACAGAGCTGGCCACTGTGCCACTGGATTGGCTGGTGCTGCTGTGACATGGTAGGTCTTGCCCCTAGCAGTATCCAGAGGGATATACTTGTTGCTGAGGGGACTGGCCACAGGGGAACCCTGCACCAACTGCTTACATCTCCTGGTGGTCACCCATCTACCATCTAAAGCTTGAACCCTGGGTGTGGCCACGGCAATAAAAGTCTCTTCTATGAGGTTTTCACTGTCCCAAATGGTCCTGAGAGCATCCAGCTCTAACTCTATTTCCTTGACCTTGTCAGTCAGGAGCTGAACTTGGGAGCACTTCCTACAGATGTAGTCATCAGGGAGACCTGATTTAGGTAATTTGAAGTCTCACATCATACAGGAGCATTCCACAGGCTTAATAACCATCTTGCCTATACTTGTTATACCTTTGGCTCTAACTCCTTAAGCTTATGTTCTACAAACGTACAATCAATTAAATGACTCCAAATGGCTCATGCCCCCTAGACCTGAGTCAATGTGGTAAATAACTCAGCACTTCTAGTCTACGCCCTTTCTTATCAAAGCCTGTAGAGTCGAAGCCAGACCACCCTAACAATGGCTGCACTGATAATGCCCACTCCACTTATCAAATCTCGTCAGGAGTAATTCTAATTTGAGCAATAAATAGAAGGGACGGATATTTCCAAATGGCTCCTGCCCTGTAATCAATCAATCAAACAATCAATCAATCACTCTCTCTCTCTCTCTCTCTTTTTCAATGACTCACTCTAACAAGACTTGTTGTTTTCAAATGGCTCCTGCCCTGTACAATGTCATTCTCTCACTCATTATTCAAAACAATGACTCATTTTGAGTACACCCACACTTCAAGAACTGCAATGATTCAAGAAGGCAGCTCACCACCACCTCCTCAAAGGCAATCAAGGATGAGCAATTATATCCTGGCTCATCAATTACAAAATGGTTACCTAAAAGTTTTTTTCTTTATATTCCAGGGGAAGGCATTGATAATTTCTGGAAAGTCCTTCTTGAGGGAAGAAACTGTGTGGATGATATTCCAGCAAATCGTTTCGATACAAAGTTCTGGCATGATACTGACGACAACAAAGCAGGAAAAATGATCACAAAACGAGCAAGTTTAATCGAAGGGTAACAAAGTATAATGCATTTCACAAAATGACAAACTGAATGATCAAAATATTAATAGTTATAATCAATTTTGAGTAATGGGATATCCTTGAGGTCTTTTTGAATTCACAAGTAAATCACCATCGCAATGCTATTCAAAGATTTGAATAAATCAAAGTAAATCAGAGGTGATAGTCATCAGTAGAATCTACCGTAAGAAAGTGGATGGAACGATCAGTACAGAATGGTTAAATCAGCGAAGGTTGGTTAAAGTCGTGAGTTAAAGCAAAGTTAGAGAGACAGCTGTACTGGAAACAAATTTAAGTTATTTTCAGCCTGACTATAAATGACAGTTAAGTGAAATACCTCAGATCTGACATTCAGCTTCAAATTATCCGGCCTTATCTTATTGCTTCTCATTGATCAAACTTTTAAAACAATGCATGACTTTACATTTCTCTATTAAAATAATTTTCAAGCAATATCCTTGCAGGTAGGTTTGCAAGCATGGTTTGGGAGGGTTTAAACTAATTTGCGAGGGGGATGGGACCCAGAGCGATAGAGCAGTGAAAGAAGTGCATGGAGTAATACCAGATCTAACATACAGAGAGGCTTTGAGGAAAGAGAAGCAGAATAAACGGTGTAAAGATAGTAAGGTAGAAGGGCTGAAATGTGTGTACCTCAATGCAAGAAGCATCAGGAACAAAGGTGATGAACTGAGAACTTGGATACATACATGGAATTATGATGTAGTGGCCATTACAGAGACATGGCTGGCACCAGGGCAGGAATGGATTCTCAATATTCCTGGATTTCAGTGCTTTAAAAGGGATAGAGAGGGTGGAAAAGGGGGAGGAGGGGTGGCAGTACTGGTCAGGGATACTATTACAGCTACAGAAAGGGTGGGTAATGTAGCAGGATCCTCTTTTGAGTCAATATGGGTGGAAGTCAGCAACAGGAAGGGAGCAGTTACTCAACTGGGGGTATTCTATAGGCCCCCTGGTAGCAGCAGAGATACAGAGGAGCAGATTGGGAGGCAGATTTTGGAAAGGCGCAAAAATAACAGGGTTGTTATCATGGGTGACTTTAACTTCCCTAATATTGATTGGCACCTGATTAGTTCCAAGGGTTTAGATGGGGCAGAGTTTGTTAAGTGTGTCCAGGACGGATTCCTGTCACTGTATGTGGACAGGCCGACCGGGGGAATGCCATACTAGATCTAGTACCAGGTAATGAACCGGGTCAGGTCACAGATCTCTCAGTGGGTGAGCATCTGGGGGACAGTGACCACCGCTCCCTGGCCTTTAGCATTATCATGGAAAAGGATAGAATCAGAGAGGACAGGAAAATTTTTAATTGGGGAAAGGCAATTTATGAGGCTATAAGGCTAGAACTTGCGGGTGTGAATTGGGATAATGTTTTTGCAGGGAAATGTACTATGGACATGTGGTCGATGTTTAGAGATCTCTTGCCGGATGTTAGGGATAAATTTGTCCCGGCGAGGAAGATAAAGAATGGTAGGGTGAAGGAACCATGGGTGACAAGTGAGGTGGAAAATCTAGTCAGGTGGAAGAAGGCAGCATACATGAGGTTTAGGAAGCAAGGATCAGATGGGTCTATTGAGGAATATAGAGAAGCAAGAAAGGAGCTTATTAAGGGGCTGAGAAGAGCAAGAAGGGGGGCATGAGAAGGCCTTGGTGAGTAGGGAAAACCCCAAGGCATTCTTCAATTATGTGAAGAAAAAAAGGATGACAGGAGTGAAGGTAGGATCGATTAGAGATAAAGGTGGGAAGATGTGCCTGGAGGCTGTGGAAGTGAGTGAGGTCCTCAATGAATACTTCTCTTCGGTATTCACCAATGAGAGGGAACTTGATGATGCTGAGGACAATATGAGTGAGGTTGATGTTCTGGAGCATGTTTATATTAAGGGAGAGGTGGTGTTGCAGTTGTTAAAATACATTAGGACAGATAAGTCCCCGGGGCCTGACGGACTATTCCCCAGGCTGCTCCACGAGGTGAGAGAAGAGATTGCTGAGCCTCTGGCTAGGATCTTTATGTCTTCGTTGTCCAAGGGAATAGTACCGGAGGATTGGAGGGAGGCGAATGGTGTCCCCTTGTTCAAAAAAGGTAGTAGGGATAGTCTGGGTAATTATAGACCAGTGAGCCTTACGTCTGTGGTGGGAAAGCTGTTGGAAATGATTCTTAGAGATAGAGTCTGTGGGCATTTAGAGAATCATGGTCTGATCAGGGACAGTCAGCATGGCTTTGTGAAGGGCAGATTGTGTCTAATAAGCCTGATAGAGTTCTTTGAGGAGGTGATCGGGGATATAGATGAGGGTAGTGCAGTGGATGTGATCTATATGGATTTTAGTAAGGCATTTGACAGGGTTCCACACGGTAGGCTTATTCAGAAAGTTAGAAGGCATGGGATCCAGGGAAGTTTGGCCAGGTGGATTCAGAATTGGCTTGCCTGCAGAAGGCAGAGGGTGGTGGTGGAGGGAGTACATTCAGATTGGAGGATTGTGACTAGTGGTGTCCCACAAGGATCTGTTCTGGAACCTCTACTTTTCGTGATTTTTATTAACGACCTGGATGTCGGGGTAGAAGGGTGGGTTGGCAAATTTGCAGACAACACAAAGGTTGCTGGTGTTGTAGATAGTGTACAGGATTGTCAAAGATTGCAGAGAGACATTGCTAGGATGCAGGAGTGGGCTGAGAAGTTGCAGATGGAGTTCAACCTGGAGAAGTGTGAGGTAGTACACTTTGGAAGGACAAACTCCAAGGCAGAGTACAAAGTAAATGGCAGGATACTTGGTAGTGTGGAAGAGCAGAGGGATCTCAGGGTACATGTCCACAGATCCCTGAAAGTTGCCTCACAGGTGGATAGGGTAGTTAAGAAAGCTTATGGGGTGTTTGCTTTCATAAGTCGAGGGATAGAGTTTAAGAGTCGTGATGTAATGATGCAGCTCTATAAAACTCTGGTTAGGCCACACTTGGAGTGCTGTGTCCATTTCTGGTCACCTCACTATAGGAAGGATGTGGAAGCATTGGAAAGGGTACAGAGGAGATTTACCAGGATGCTGCCTGGTTTAGAAAGTATGCATTATGATCAGAGATTAAGGGAGCTAGGGCTTTACTCTTTGGAGAGAAGGAGGATGAGAGGAGACATGATAGAGGTGTACAAGATAATAAGAGGAATAGATAGAGTGGATAGCCAGCGCCTCTTCCCCGGGGCACCACTGCTCAATATAAGAGGACATGGCTTTAAGGTAAGGGGTGGGAAGTTTAAGGGGGATATTAGAGGAAGGTGTTTTACTCAGAGAGTGGTTGGTATGTGGAATGCGCTGCCTGAGTCAGTGGTGGAGGCAGATACACTAGTGAAATTTAAGAGATTACTAGATAGGTATATGGAGGAATCTAAGGTGGGGGCTTGTATGGGAGGCAGGGTTTGAGGGTCGGCACAACATTGCGGGCCGAAGGGCCTGTACTGTGCTGTACTATTCTATGTTCTATGTTCAGATTAATTGCAGATGAATTTCAGTGAAACTTTTCCAGAATGTAAAAATATCAGCAGAAGAACCATCTGTAGTAAACTTCTGTTTAAGTGACCTTAATAACTTCTGTTTTCTTCAAAAATCATCAGATGGAGTTACAGTACATGAACAGGTGAGCACCCCAGAATATCACCAGCCGGCAGTTAACATGGACTTTCTGTTTATCTAACAGATTTAATGGATTTGATCACAAGCTCTTTAACCTAAGTCACATAGAGGCCAGTAGTATGGACCCACAGCAGAAACTTCTGTTGGAGTGCACGTACAAAGTGTTTGAGAATGCAGGGATGCCCATGGAACACATCAGTGGGAGCAAAACAGGTGTTTTCATTGGTGAGTAGACATTGCCAGACAATGTGAACCACAGTGAGTTGTTTAGACCCTCAAACTTGTTTCAGCATTTGTATATCAGCTACAATAAGAATATACTGTATATAAAAATATAAATAGTGCAAAAATTCTGAACTTGATGGTTCATGGACTCTTCGGGAATCTGATGGTGGAGGGGTTGAGGCTGTTCCTAAAATACTGAGTGTGTGTCTTCAGGCTCCTGAATCTCCTCATTGATAGCAGCAACGAGAAGAGGGCATGTCCTGGATGGTGCAGGTCATTCATGGTGAATGTTGCCTTTTGGAGATGTCCTTGATCGTGGGGAAGTGATTACCCATGATGGAACTGACTGAGTTTACAACCCTGTGCAGCTTTTCCTCATCCTATGCACTGGTGCCTCCATACAGGACGATGATGGGACAAGTCAGAATGCTCTCCATTTGTACAAATTTATTAGAAGCTTCAGTGATATACCAAGTCTCCTAAAACTCCTCATGAAATATATCCACTGGCACGTCTTCTGACCCAGCATAGAATTTCAGAGATGTTGTTGATGTTCCTTTTGGCACCTTGTGGCACAAGGGGTGACAACCTTGCTGCTTCTTTAGCAGTTGTCTGTTTTTTATCAGGCTGACGGAAAGTGTGCAAGAAAGGGCCAGAATTGAAATGGAGACCATTCTCCTTGAAGTCTAGTGTGGATGCCGCTATACCACTGCCCAGCTTCAGAGATGTTGGCACCCAGGAACTTGTACTCTGGCAGCTCGTTTCATATACCCACCCCCATCCGTGTGGAAAAACTAACACAGAGGTCTGGCCCTCTAGTCTTAGACTCCTAACACTGGAAGAAAGCTGTAATCATCTGCCCTGTCATTCCCTCTCATATTTCAATGAACCTCTATAAGGTCACCTCTTTGCACCAGGGAAAGTCGTCCCTACCTAACTCAAGCTCTCCAATTTGAGGCAACATTCCTGTGAATTCTTTTTGCAGTCGCACTAGATGAATCACATCTTTCCTATAAGTGTGGTGACCAGATTGCACACTGGTGTATTCTGACCAATGTTTACAGCAACTGTAACATGATGTCCCAACTCCTATCGTCAGTGCTACAGCTGGGGAACAGTTCTTCACTACCTGTCTACCAATGTTGCCAGTTTTAAGGGACAATGTACTTGTACCACAGGGTCTCTCTGTCAATTAAGACTTTTCAGAACCCTGCCATTCACAGTGCATACTCTGGCCTGTTTAACTTCCCAAAATGCATAACTTTGCACTTATATGTTTTAAAGTCCATCATCATTCTAATGCCCGTTTTCTCAGCTGGTCTATAAACTGTTCAACCTTAGGCGCCTGCAGGCAGTTACAAAGGTGCGAGAGACTGTCGTCAGAGACTTCTTGTTTGCTGATGACTGCGCACTCAACGCCAGCACAGAGCAGGAGATGCAGCGTGAAATGGACTGCTTCTCACAAGCCTGCGACAACTTCGGACTCACTATCAGCACCAAAAAGACTGAAGTTATGTACCAGCCTGCCCCAGGAAAGCCATACCAGGAGCCGCGCATCACAGTGAAGGGCCAGAACCTCCAGGCAGTCGACAACTTCCCCTACCTGGGCAGCATACTCTCTCGCGCAGTGAACATAGACGCTGAGGTCAACAACAGGATTGCCAAAGCCAGCGCTGCATTTGGGAGACTCCGTGAGAACGTCTGGGCGCGGAGAGGACTCAGCCTTACCACCAAGCTGAAGGTCTACTGTGCAGTGGTCCTTACCACCCTCCTTTACAACAGTGAGACCTGGACTGTCTACAGCAGACACGCCAAACAGCTCAACCATTTTCACCTGAGCTGTCTCCGCAGACTCCGCCACATCAGGTGGCAGGACAAAGTCCCCGACACAGAAATCCTGGAACGAGCTGGGCTCTGCAGCGTCTACACCCTCCTGCTGAAAGCCCAAGCCAGGTGGGCTGGACATGTGGTCAGAATGCCAGACAGCCGATTGCCTAAGCAGCTGCTGTACGGAGAACTCTGTCAGGGCAAGCGCTCAGTCGTTGGGGGGGGGGTGGGGGGCAGAAGAAACGTTACAAAGACTGCCTCAAAGCATCCCTCAAAGGCCTAGGTGTCGACATCAACACATGGGAGACGCTTGCCCTCGACCGTCCAGCTTGGCGCAGCAAGATCATCACAGGAGCCCGTGCAGCTGAAGTCAGGCGCAACAAAAGTGTGCTGTGCGCAAGGCCCGAGCAGCATCCACTGCCACGACAGCACCCACCCACTTGCGTCCCACATGTGGGCGAGCCTTCAGGGCCCGGATTGGCCTCATCAGTCACCTCCGGACCCACAGCCACCAATCTCCCATTTGACTTTGAAGCCACGGTCATCTTCGACTACGAAGGACGAACAACAACAACAATAAACTGTTCTAATCTTGGATAATATACCAGCAATCTTGGTGTCATGTACAATCAAACTGATCATGCCACTTGCATAAATTGCTGAATGATGAGCAATGAGGGCTACACTCTGATATCTGCGGCACACCACTGATGCAGGTCTCTGATCTGGAAAACGATTCTCCACTACCATCCTGGTACCAGCCTGCACTACCAAACAAATTCTGTGTCCAATGTGCTGCTCTCCTGGTCTCTCCTGGTCCATTTGGAACCTCTGTCAAAGACTTTGCTAAAATCCATGAGACGGCATCCACTGCCCTACCCTCATCAATCCTCTGTATTCACCTCCACAAAATTTTGATAACAGAGAGGTTATGTGGTAATTAGCATGAATTATTATTGCATTATGTGAGTATTTACATGGGTGAAGATAGAGCCTAACTATGTCTGGAAGGTTTTGTTTGTATAGATCATAGATTTCAACATGAAGTGCTTCGATTTTATGTATCTTTTGAAGATCAACTGCTTTATATATATATATCTAACTGTGTGCATGCAGTCACAGGAAATTGATGTTAAAACAGCGAACTCCACTAATATTTCAACAGGAAAATTTATTTCATAAGCTCTATATGTTTGAGAGTGAATGATGGCAGATAGGAATTATGAATTTTATTATAAGTGACTTTAAAGTGAAGTTTCCAGGGATAAGGACAAACGGAAATAGAGCTGGAAGAGATAGGATTGCGGATGTAACTATTAGTGATCCCAATGAGTATTGGAATTTCTACACAGTGTGATACATTGCATAACCTGTGCAAACATATATGCAATTCTCATTTGACACTTGATCATTGTCTTCTCTTTAGGTCTCATGAATCGTGATTTTGAGGGGATTTCAAATAGTGATGCCAACAAAATCACCCATTATAATGGGACAGGGTCAGCAATGAGTATTGCAGCAAATAGGATTTCTTTTGCTTTCAACCTTACTGGACCATCACTGGCTATTGATACAGCATGTTCTTCATCGCTTGTTGCTTTGCATTATGCTGCTCAGGCTATCAAGCAAGGTACAAGGGATTTTTTTTTGTTCTGTTACTTTTACTCTTATTACTATAATGCATGAAATAAATTTGATTGTTCACACTGTAGCTACACGTAGCTCTATCTGAAGAAAGTTGAATGGAGTCTTACGAAACTGCTTCAGTCAGTTGACACCAGGCCATTGTCTCCCACACATTCATTGACCTTATTAGCTCTGGGGATCTCCCATCCACTACCACCAACCTCAAGTCACTTTGCACCTTAGCTTTTTGTATTTTCTCTCCATTTAGAGATTGAAAGGGACTTAGGAGTCCTTGTACAGGATTCCCTGAAGGTTAATTTGCAGATTGAGTCTGTGGTGAGGAAGGCAAATGCAATGTTAGCATTCACTTCAAGAGGATTAGAATATAAATGCATTGATGTAATGTTGATCTTTATAAAGCACTGGTGGGGCCTTACCTAGAATATTGTGAGCAGGTCTGGGCCCCTTATCTTAGAAAGGATGTGCTGTAACTGGAGAGCATTCAAAGGAGATTCACGAAAAGATTCCAGGATGGAATGGCTTGTCATATGAAGAGTGTTTGATGGCTCTGGTCCTGCATTCACTAGCATTCAGAAGAATGTGTGATCATTGAAAGCTATTGAATGGTGTAAGGTCTTGATAGAATGGCTGTGGAGAGGATGTTTCCTATGGTGTGAGAATCTAAGACCCAAAGGCACAGCCTCAGAATAGAGATGAGGAGGAATTTCTTAGTCAGAGAGTGGTGAATCTGTGGAATTCTTTGCCACAGGCAGCTGTGGAAGCCAAATCCTTATGCATATTTAAAGCAGAGGTTGATAGATTCTTGATTGCTCAGGGCATGAAGGGATAGGGAGAGTGGGCAGGAGATTGGGGCTGAGATGAAAATTGGATCAGCCATGCTGAAATGGCAGAGCCGACTCGATGGGCTAAATGGCCTAATTCTGCTCCAAATCATATGGTTTTATGGTTAATCCAGAATAGCTAATTCCCTAGTGGGCTCAACCATGAGCTGCTCTAAAAAGCCATCACATAGGCACTCTAGCAATTCCCCCTCATGAAATCTAGCACCAAACTGATTTTTCCAATCTACCTGTATATCGAAGTCTCCAACGATTATTGTAACATTGCCCTTTTGGCATGCATTTTCTATCTCCAGTTGTAATTTGTAGCCAACGTCCTTTCTACTGTTTGGGGGTCTGTATACAACTCCCATCAGGATCTTTTTACCCTTGCAGTTCCTTACCTCTATCCATGATGATTCAAAAGTTTCTGGTCATATGTCACCTCTTTCTAATGATTTGATTTCATTTCTTACCAACAGAGCAATGCTGCCCCCTTTGCCTTCCTGTTTGTTGTTTAGATTCAATGTGTATCCTTGGACATTAAGCTCCCAGCTATAAAGTTCTTTCAGCCATGATTCAGTGATGCCTACAACATCATACCTGCCAATCTGCAATTGTGCTACAAGTTAATCTACTTTATTCCGTATACTGCGTGCATTCAAATATACCACCTTCAGTCCTGTATTCTCCCTTTTCGATTTTGTCCTCCTTTTACATTGCAACTCATCCTGCTGACGGCAATTTTGCCCTATCAACAGCCTCTTCTTGCTACACATTGCCTCTATAAACCAGTTACCTCATCTGCTGCACTATTATCCACCTTTCCTATGATACTTCTTGCATTGAAATACAGGCAGCTCAGGACACTAGTCACACCATGCTCAACGCTTTGATTCCTAACTTTGTCTGAGGTCTTACCAACATCTTCCTCTGCAATCTCCCCACTAACTGTTCTAGCATTCTGGTTCCCATCCCCCTGCAACTCTCATTTAAACCCCACCTTGCAGCATTAACAAATCTTCCCGCTAGGATATTAGTCCCCCTCCAGTACAGGCGCAAACCATCTCTTCCCTGGAAGAGAACCAGATGATCCAAAAATCTTCTGTACTCCCTCCTACACCGACTCTTTAGACACATATTAAACTGCGTAATCTTCCTAGTTCTGGCCTCGCTATCACGTGGCATGGATAGCAATCGTGAGATCACAACGCTGGAGGTCCTGCCCTTTAACTTAGCACCAAAATCCCTGAACTCCCTATGCAGAACCATGTCACTCGTCCTACTCATGTCATTTGTACCTACATGGACCATGACTTCTGTCTGTTCACCCTCCAGTTTAAAGAATTCTGAGGACTTGATCCAAGATATCCCGGACCCTGGCACGCAGGAGGCAACATACCATCCAGGAATCTCATTCTCACCCACAGACCTCCTGTCTGTTCCACGAACTAACAAATCCCCTATCACCAGAGCGTGCCTTTGCTCCTCACTTCCCATCTGAGTCACAGAGACAGACTCAGTGTTACAGACCTGACCACTGTGACTTTCCTCTATTAGGTCAACGCCAGCAACAGTATCCAAAGTGATATACCTTTCGTTGAGGGGAATGGCCACAGGGGTATTCTGCACTGGCTCCTTAACCCCTTTCCCCTTCCTGACTGTCAGCCAGTCTCCTACGTCCTGCATCTTGGGTGTAACTACCTCTCTATATATCATATCTATCACCCCTTCAGCCTCCCGAATGATCTGGAGTTCATCCAGTTCCAGCTCCAACATGGTTTGTTAGAAACTGTAGCTGGATGCACCACACAGTTAGAATGATTAGGGATCCTGTTTTCCCACATGCCGCAAGAGGAGCAATCCACTATCCTGCCTGGGGTTTCTACTGTCACAGCTGGTCAAAACTCCTTTTCGCTGTAGCAACCCACTAATCTCTTTTCTACTCACCAGTGGACCAGAGAGAAATCCCCTCACCTCAAAACTTCCAATGTCCAGATTGGTCGCGAGTCAAATCCCCTTTGAACTTAACCTCTCTCACCTTCAATGTAAGCACTCTGGTATTAGACATTTCTACCCTAGGAAAAAGATACTCCCTGTCTACTCTATCTATGCTTCTATCAGATCTCCTCTCAGCCTCCGCCGCTCCAGAGAAAAGAATCCAAGTTTGTCCAGCCTCACATGATTGCATATGCCCTCTAAACCAGGCAGCATCCTCTAGTAAACTTCTCCAAAGCCTCAACATCCTTCATATTGTAGGGTGACCAGAACTGTATACAATACTCAGAATGTGGCTTAAGCAGAGTTCTGTAAAGTTGCTATATAACCTCCTGACTGTTGAACTCAGAGCCACAACTAATAAAAGCAAGTATTCCATAAGTCTTCTTAACCTCCCTATTGACCTGTGAAGCCACTTTCAAGGAGGTATGAACTTAGACCTCAAGATCACTCTGCTCAGCAACACTGTTAAGGGTCTGAACTGTTTCAACAATTTTTTTTTATCACAAATTATTTTATTTAAACCTTTTTTTGTACACTTGGATACACATGGACTCTGTTCAAATTCCCATTTGTGTCCCTCAGGTGATTGTGAGATGGCAGTTTGCGGGGGTGTGAGCTGTATTATTGAGCCAAGAGTCAATGTAGCACTCAGCAAAGCAAAAATGATATCTCCAGATGGAATGAGCAAACCATTTTCCAACAAAGCCAATGGATACGGAAGAGGCGAAGGTTGTGGCATTTTGCTGTTAAAGCCTCTAGCAAAGGTAACACATTTTATCAGATTCTTTTTATGTTGACAAAGTGTATTTAAATATTGGTGCTTATTGGAAAACCATTCTTTTAATATTAACATACTCATTAACCCTACCAACAGGCTCAGAAGGACCACGACCATATTTGGGGTGTAATAGTCCGTAGTGCAATCAATCAGGATGGCAGAACAGTCACACCTATCACCAGACCCTCCCAAAAGCAGCAAGAAGAATTACTGAGGAGCATTTACCCCAGAAGTGTTGACCCTTCACAGATTCAGTACATGGAGGCTCATGGAACCGGAACACCAGCTGGTGATCCGACTGAAGCAGCCAGCATATCAAGTGTGATTGCACAATCCAGACATACAGATTTTCCTCCACTTACAATGGGGTCAGTCAAAGGAAACATTGGTCACACTGAATCAGCTGCAGGAGCTGCAGGTTTAATTAAAGTTCTCCTCATGATGCATCATGGAAAAATTGTACCTTCACTCCACTACTCCAAGGAGAATTCGAGCATCAATGCAAAAGCTTTGAACCTACAGATTCCAACTACTGTGATGAACTGGGAAGGAAATGGGGAGAAAGGGAAGGTGGCAGGGATCAACTCATTTGGATTTGGAGGGACAAATGCTCATGTAGTTGTCAGGCATTTCAAGCAAGATTCTGGTCAAAACTCTGTACAAAAACCACTTGAAATATTTGTGCTTTCCGCTGTCTCCCAGAATTCAGTTAGAATGATGATAAAGGATACAAGTAACCAAATAAGGGAAAGTGAAGACATAATTCTTCACAACCTGGCGTACACATCTGCATGTAGGAGAAGCCATAAGAATTACAGATACAGGAAAGCATTTATTGCTCCTTCCCTTGACCATCTCCAACAGCAGCTTAGATCAGCTGTAGATAGTGAAGTGGCTCAGACCAAAGCTGATGTTAAATTGATATTTGTGTTTTGTGGCAATGGTGTTTTATATCAAGGTATGTGCAAACAACTTCTACAAATAGAACCAAGGTTCAGGGCACAGATCAATGAGATAGACAGGATAATCCAACAATACACAGACATCGACTTAATGGAGTTAATAGAGAATGACTGCGATGACTTCACAAAACCAGACATAGCACAGCCGATACTTTTTGGCATCCAAGTTGCTATAGTGACTCTTCTGAAGTTTTGGGGAATTGAGCCTGACATTATCATTGGACACTCAGTTGGAGAAGTAGCTGCAGTATATTGTGCTGGAATACTTTCATTACAAGATGCTGTAAAGGTGCTTTACCACAGAAGTGCTTTACAATCAACAGTAACAGGAGGGAAAATGTTGGTGGTTAGTAATTTGCCTGTGAAGAAAGTGTCAGATAAGCTTGATTCTTATTCAGGAAGACTCTGCATTGCTGCATTCAATAGTCCCTCATCATGCACAGTGTCAGGAGATGCCGATGCAATAGACAGATTGTATACAGATTTGCACAGTTCATTTGGTGACAAAAATGTATTCCTTCACCTTCTGGATGTCCCTGCAGCATATCACAGTCATTTGATGGAACCAATTTTAAACCAAGTGGAAGAGAGTATCACCAATTTACAGAAACATGAAACGAAAGTTAAAGTAATTTCTACTGTTACTGGAAAGTTGGTTGCAGGAAATGACTGTGTGACAGGAAAGTATTGGTCCAGAAATATAGAAAAACCTGTTCTTTTTGAACAAGCCATTAGAGCTGCTGTTGCAGAGGTAAATGATGCTGTGTTTATCGAAATAGGACCTAGAAGGGCCTTACAAAGATACATTAAAGAAATTGTAGGAAATGGGGCTCAGGTTTTCCCTGCACTGCAGCCACAAAGAGATTATAAAACCCTGCTTTCAGTTTTGTCAGGGCTTTTCCAAATGGGATACAATCCTAATTGGCAAAATATCTTTGGGGAATGTGAGATAGTTCCAACATTGTATCCATGTTATAAGTTTGATCGCACTAAGCCTAACATTAATTTTGAAGATTTTAGACAAGGTGATGCAAAAGTGTCATCTATAACTCATCCCCTTCTCAGTAGTTCAAGCAGAGATGGCAAGGAGTACAGCTACAACCTCACACTAACAAAAGCACCGTACCTGTTGGAGCACAAAAACAATGGAGTGCCAATATTACCTGGCTCCATGCACGTTGAGCTTGCATTAGCATCGACCTTGGAAAGTATTAAGCCAAAGATACCCCTCAGGTTGTGCCAATTGAGTATTTCTTTCTTGAAACCCTGTATTGTGCAACCAAACTCAACAGAGCTCAAAGTCCAACTTAACAGGAAAGACAAAGTGACTGAATTTACTGTTATGGCATCAACTGTTTCTTATGCAAAAGGAGAAGTTCACCAAAACATGGAATGCATGGTTGAAGAAAATATTCTTTCAATTGACCACATTTTGCAAAGAGCCAAAGAAAGGATAAAGGCAGAAAATATTTATGTAACTATCTCCTCTTTCGGCTTTCAGTATAGTTCAGTCTTCAGAAACCTTGGAGATGTGTTCTGCTCAGATGAACTACAGGAAGCTATAACATATGTTACGGTACCAGATGAACTTGTCCCAGAAATGCATGAATATTGCATTCATCCAGTTATCTCAGATTACTACATGCAAATGGTTGCTATTCTGGCAATGAAAACATCAGGCTTGAGGACTGGGTTCCCAACTTCCATTGGCAGTTTGGTGGTATGTCAACCAATGCAACAGGAAATGATAATATATATGAGGGCCTATAAAAATACTGCAGAAATTTTTGAAGTTTCTGGGGCATTTACAGATAGAAAGGGCACGGTAATTGCTGAATTTAAAAATGTCAGAATTACGTTCCTTGGGCAAGGTAATTCCACAGTATTTAATAACATTTCCTATGAAAGTACTTGGGAGGAAACTGATCACCTTGCCAAAGGAGTAGATAGTCATTCTACACCAAAATCATTAGTATTTGCCGATAACATTGGGATTGCTAAAGGTCTGCAAAAGCACTTGCATAGGCAATCCTTTTATATACCTTACCAGGATCCAGAGACCTTGATGGATAGAGAAGTCACACACATTTTGCGACAGTACAATGTGACTGATTTGAACAGCTTTGACGAAGTGTTGTTCTTGTGGGGCATGAAAAACATAACTAACCGGAACAGCAAAGAAGTAGTGGACCATGTCAGCAGCTGCTGTGAGGTTTATCGGCAAATCCTTCAACTGGTCCAAGGGGAAAAATCCTCGAAGTCTGTGAGAACAATCACCTACAGGACATCTGAAAATGCAGTGGATCAAATCACTGCAGGTTTTGCCTTATGGGGCATGACCAGATCATGCCTTGTCGAACTTCAGGAGATTGCTTTTCAGCTGATAGACATATGCTCTACTAATGAGGCAGATATTGCAGTTTTAGCTAACGTAATCAGCCTGCCTCATACTTACCCTGAAGTAATGATTCGACTGGGAAAGGTACATGTTTCATATGTCAAACGAACAGCTACTATAAATTCCAACAATATTTTCAGCATTGTACCTTATTCTGGTTATGAAAATGTAGTTTTCCAGACAATGAATCCTTACAAAGTTGTAGATTTTCACGCAAAGCCACAAGAATGGAAAATGATTGAGCCTGTAAAACAAACAGCTTATGTTAAAATTGATGCAATGTGCATTCATTCTTCAGATTATTTTCCAGTCAGTGTCTCTGCTATGAACTTTGGACAGACATTGTACTGGAACACAACTGCAACTAAAGGACATGAGTTAATTGCTCTGGACTTCAGTGGTACAGTCACAGCAGTCAGCAAAGATGTAAAGTCCTGCAAAGTAGGAGATCATGTTGTTATATGCTACCCCGTTGCTGCATTTTCAACAGTAAGTGTTCCTGCAACCGTTTGTTTCCAAAGCAGCAAAATTCCATTTCTGAAGCAGACACCCTGTGTCTCATACTTCATACTTGCCTGGGAAATATTCCATAACATCTTACCTCCTCTTAAGCACCACAGATGCTTGTCAATTCTCTCCTCCAGCCCAGAATCTTGTCTCACTAAGGTGCTGTCTCTGACAGCTGAGTCATTGGGCTGGAAAGTACAGGTTCAAACAGAACCTGGTGACTTTTCACAAGCATATCCTCATTCCGATGCTTTGCTTTTCCTGCCACCTGTTAAAGCAGCTCTGGTCACAAGGATTGTTAGCAACTCTTCCGCTGGGTATGTTGCTGTTCTCTTTGACAACAACCAGGCATTTGAAACTTGTCAGAACATTCTTGGTTATGAAAAGGAAAATGTACAAATTCATTTCTTGAAGGTAACTAACATACTGAAAAAATGGTATCTGAAAAAATCTGCTGATGATGTTTATAAGTGGATGAGATCGTTGTGGTTACAGAGCAAAGGGTTTGATTTTTCAAGGATTAGTTTTCACTCAGTGACCTGTGATGTAGGTGAATGTGGGGAAGACTCCTACTTCAGCTGCAAAGCTGTCTCAGTTGTGGATCTGAATACAAATGCATTAAATGATAAGATTTCAGAGATACCTGTGTACCACAGTCACAAACAACTTTTTCATAGAGATGCAGCATATATCGTGACAGGGGGGATTTCGGGGCTTGGCTTTGAGACAGTAAGTTTTATTGCTAAACATGGGGGAGGATATGTCATTATCTTGTCACGAAGCATTCCAACTACTGAGAAGCAAGAAGAATTTCATAAACTCAGGGAACAGTTTGGGACAACTGTAATTAGCATTACTTGTGATATCTCAAACTTGTCGAATGTTGAGTTAGCCATCAGTCGTTTCCTTCATTCCTTCCCAAAGATCCCAATTAAAGGAGTGTTTCACAGTGCTGTTGTCTTACACGATGCCCTCATGCAAGCTCTAAATAAATCATTGTTCGATAAAGTTTTGGGTCCAAAGATTGCAGGAGTACTGAATCTTCACAGTACAACAAAATCCTTTCCACTGGATTACTTTGTCTGCTACTCATCAGTTGCATCATTCATTGGGAATTCTGCCCAGGCAAACTATTCTGCAGCAAACTCTTTTCTTGACATTTTTGTGCATTACAGGAGAACTCAGGGACTAGTAGGGCAGTCTATCAACTGGGGTGCACTGAACCTTGGCCTATTACTCAATAAGGATGGCATGCAAAGATTTCTGGAATCAAAGGGGATAATGATTTTGGAAGTTTCAGAAATTAACCAATGCCTTGAACAGTCCCTCGTACAAAACAATCCACAGCTTGCTATCTGTAAATTTAATTTCTCCACTTTGAATGCTAATGTTGTTTCTCAAAATCCAGCAATCAAAGCACGATTTTATTCCCTTATGAAGGATGAAATCAGTAAATCACAGGTCAATTCAATGGCAGAATTACCCAATAATTCACAGAAGACCCCTGAGGAGTATGTAATTGAATTGTTGAGTGAAGTGAGCAATGCTGATCCTAAAGAGTTCACAAAAGAAACTTACCTTTCCAGCTTTGGTCTTGATTCCATGCTGAGCATAACAGTGCAAAATCGTATCTATCAGGAAAAAAATATATATTTGCCATTAGTGTCATTTCTTGATCCAAATACAACAGTAGGTACTGTCGTGACTCTGCTTGAAAAGCACAGTTTTGGCTAGTCTCAGTGTGTAGAAACAAAACTGATATGCATAAACCTTAAAGTGTTAAGCCTGATGAAATCACCGTGTATTAAGACAATTATAAATGTTTGCACTGATAACCGAAATGATAAATTTCCACTTGAGTCTAAAATAGTATCTTTTTTTGGCATTACCACTGACTATGTTTTCTATGATGTCCAAATAAACTTTAAGTGTTTCTAATGTTACAACAGCTTCGTGATTCTGAAAATTTTATGTTTAAGTTTATTAATGGTCAGACTCTCAGAATATAATATTAATGGTTAGAGTCTGACAGTGTGGAGGATCTGAGAGATCTTGGGGTCCGTGTCCATAGAACACTCAAAGCTGCTGCGCAGGTTTAAAGTTAAAAATTTAAAGTTTTTTTTTCTCTCTCTATGAATTGATAAGAGGAGAATTAGCTGTCTTTTTTTATTATATACTACATATTAGCTTAATACTATATATGATTTTGATAATGTCTATTTCACTTTCTGTTTGTATTGCTACTGATATATATATATATATTTGAGATAATTCTCCTATTGTTTGTATGTATGCTCTTTTTAAATCAATAACAAGATTAATAAAGAAAGAAAGAAAGAACCATGGGATTGAGTTCAAAAGCTGTGATGTAATGTTATAGCTATATAAGACCTTGGCCAGACCCCACTTGGAGTACTGTGTTAATTTCTGGTCAACTCACTACAGGAAGGACATGGATACTATAGAGAGAGTGCAGAGGAGATTTACAAAGATGTTACCTTTTCTCCTTGGAGCGATGGAGGATGAGAGGTGACCTGATAGAGGTGTATAAGATGATGAAAGGCATTGATCGTGTTGATAGCCAGAGGCTTTTTCCCAGGGCTGAAATGGCTAACACAAGGGGACGTAGTTTTAAGGTATTTGGAAATAGGTACCGAGGGGATGTCAGGGGTAAGTTTTTCACACAGAGAGTGGTGGGTGTGTGGAATGCACTGCTGGTGACGGTGGTGGAAGCAGATACAATAGGATCTTTTAAGAGCCTCTTAGATAGGTACATGGAGCTTAGAAAAATAGAGGATTTTTTTTCCCTCTAGGGAAATTCTAGGCAGTTTCTAGAGTGGGTTGCATGGTCGGCACAACAGTGCAGGCCGAATGGCCTGTATGGTGCTGTAGATTTCTATGTTCTATATTCTATTTAATAGTGGAAAATAATAAATATGTTGTTCTTGATTAACTTTAAACATTGTCAATTCTTGTGGCATCCATTTTACAAAATGAATTGCACTTTAAGAACCAAGTAAGCTATTCTGAATCTTAGATATTGAAATGGTACATCAAGAGTGTTAATTCTCTAGCATTGAATGCTTTTCCATTTCTATCTATCTATAGTACAGATATTTTAAAATCATGCAGTGCCATTTTGAATTATGAATGGATTTCTTGTACATGTAATTTGCAAGGCAGTCACAATTTACTTTCCGTGGTTCCAGTGTGGCCTCCTCTATATCGGAGAGACCGAAGGTAGATTGAGGAACAACTACATCAAGCACATCGTTCCATCCATAATAGGGAGGATTTCCTGGTGGCCAACTATTTCAATTCCACTGTCCATTCCCATTCTGGTATGTCAGTCCATGGCAACCTTTACTGCCACATGAGGCCACTGTCAGGTTGGAGGAACAACACTATCCAGCTTCTCATTCAACTGTAATGCCCCAACTGTCCCTACATAACATCTGATAAATGGTTTTACCTGCTCTTCTTGTTCTGGTGATAACTATTTAGTCTGTTTATTTGTTCGTATTTATTTAAATTTGTTTATTGACCTTTGCACTAATTGTTGATTATGTTGTCTGTTATGGTATTGTCCTGTGTTTTATGTTTGGCACCAAACCTCAATCAATTCTGGTATGTTTCACGTACTGGCAATGAAGTGATTCTGATTCTGATTCTGTCTGAGTAGCCTCCAACCTGACCAATGAACATCAATTTCTCTGACTTCTGGTAATTTCTCCTCACTCCCTTCCTCTCATTTTCCATTCCCTATTCTGGCTCCCCTCTTAACCCTTCTCATCAGCTTCGAATCATTGCCCTCCGATGTTCCTTCTCGTTCCCTTTTTCCATGGTCCATTCTCCATAAGTTATAGGAGCAGAATTAGGCCATCTGGCCTATCAAGTCTGCTCCACCATTCAATCATGGCTGATCCCTTTTTTTTAATATCCTCCTCAACCCCAGTTCCCTGCCTCCTCCCCGTAACCTTTGATGCCATGTCCAGTCAAGAACCTATCAACCTCTGCCTTAAATACACCCAACGCCTGGCCTTCACAGATGCATGTGGGAACTAATTCCACTAATTCACCACCCTTTGGCTAAAGAAATTTCTCCTCACACCTGTTTTGAGGCTGAGCCTTCTTGTCCTAAGCTCTCCTACCATGGGAAACATCCTTTCCACATCTACTCTGTCTAGGCCTTCCAACATTCAAGAGGTTTTAATCAGATCCCCCCTCAACCTTCTGAATTCCAGCGAGTACAGACCCAAAGCCATCAAACGTTCCTTGTATGATAACCCTTTCATTCCCGGAATCATCCTTGTGAACTTCCTCTCGGCCCTCTCCAAAGCCAGCACATCCTTACTAAGATGAAGGCCGAAAACTGTTCACAATACTCAAGGTGAGGCCTCACCAGTGCCTTATAAAGCCTCAGCATCACCTCCTTGCTCTGGTATTCTAGACCTCTTGAAATGAATGCTAACATGGCATTTGCCTTCCTCACTACTGTCTCAACCTGCAAGTTAACCTTTAGGGTGTTCGGCACAAAGTCTCCCAAGTCCCTCTGCATCTCAGACCATGGATTTTCTCCTCATTTAGAAAATAGTCCATATATTTATTTCTACTACCAAAGTGCATGACCATGCATTTTCCAACATTGTATTTCATTTGCCACTTTCTTGCCCATTCTCCTAATCTGTTTGTCTCCTCCCCCCTTTTCACTTCATCACCCCTCTCCTATTCACCTAACTTCCCCCTCATGTGGCTTCACTTTTCACCTTCCAGCTTGTACTCCTTCCTCTCCCCACACCTTCTTATTCTACAAACATTTGTAGCTCCTTTCCCCCTTTCTGTCCAGTCCTGATAAAGGGTATCAGCCTGAAGCGTCAACTCCTTATTGCTCTCCATAGATGCTATCTGACTTGCTTAGTTCCTCAATTTTGTGTGTGTTGCTCTGAATTTTGAGAATCTGCAGAATCTTTGTGTTGGTAATTTTCTTTCTTGTATGTAGGCACGATCACATGATGAGATGCCATTCAGATATTTCTGTTATTACTATCCATTCTGTACATAACACAATATTACAAAATGCTTTAAATAGTATTCATCACCTAATATTTTACCAAATGTCACACTCTGGTTGAAACATTGCTCTGAAATTATTGATAAACATATTACAAAAGTAGTTTTCTTAACTATAAAGTAAACCCAAAATGTTTAAATACATATACATTTGTGAACGTTTGTATCAGTCTAAAATATAATTTAAAAATCTTACTAATTCTGAATGAACTTCAAGAAATTGCTGTATACTGAAAATCCATGCCCCGATCATCATCATTCCAGTAACCTCAAGCACTGATATTCCTCATTCGGGTCATAATGATGGAGATAGACAATTGTAATAACGCAATAATTAGGCCATCTTGCCCATTGAGACTACTTCACCATTTCAACATGGCTGTTTTATTATCCCTCTCAACCCCATTTTCTTGCCTTTTCCCTGTAACATTTAACACCCTTACTAATCAAGAACCTATTAACCTCTGCTTTAAATATGCTGAATGATTGTGGCAATAAATTCCACAGATTCACTGTCCTCTGGCTGAAGAAATTTCTCCTCATCTCTCTTATAAAAGGATGTCACTCTATTCTAAGGCTGTGCACCCTGGTCCCAGATACACCTACTATAGAAAACATCCTCTCCTTGTCCAGACAATTTAGACTTTTTAATATTCAATAGGTTCAATGATAATCCCTCTTCCCTCCACTCCTCCCCACCATTCTTCTTAACTCCAGTGAGTACAGGCCTGAGCCATCAAATGATCCTCAAAGTATTCCCTTTAATTCCTGGAATCCTTTTCGTGAACCTCCTATGTACCCTCTCCAATGCCAGCACATCTTTCTTTTCAGATAAAGGGCCCAAAACTGCTCACAATGCTCCAAGTGCGGTCTGACTAATCCCTTATAAAGGATCTTTACTTTTATATTCTGGTCCTCTTAAAATGAATGTGAATATTGCATTTACCTTCCTTACCACAGACTCAATCTGCAAGTTAACCTTTAGGGAATCCAGTACAAGGACTCCTGAGTCCCTTTGCATCTCTGATTTCTGAATTTGCTCACTACGTAGAAAATAGCCTATGCCTTTATTCCTTCTACTAAAGCACATGACCATTCACTTACCCTACACTGCATCCATCTGCCACTTTCTTGCCTAATCTTCTAATCTGTCTAAATCCTTCTGCAGACTCACTGCTTCATCAACACTACCTGCCTCACCACCTGTCTTTGTACCATCAGCAAACTTGGCCATAAAGCCATTAATTCCATCATTCAAATCATTGACATATAATGTGAAAAGAAGCAGTCCCAACGCTGGCTCCTATGGAACACCACTATCATCAGCAGCCAACAAGAAAAGGCGCTCTTTATACCCATTCGCCTCCTGCTAGTTAGTCAAACTTTTATCTATTCTAGTGTCTTTTCTGTAATATTATAGGCACCTTATTACATGTGGCACCTTATTAAACAACTTCTGAAAATCCAAATAAACAACATCCACTAACTCACTTTTACCTGTCCTGCCTGTTATTTCCTCAAAGAATTACAACAGGTTTGTCAGGAAAGATGTACCCTTAAAGAAACCATGCTGACTTCAGCCTATTTTAACATGTGCCTCCAAGTACCCCATACCTCATCCTTAATAATGGACTTCAACATGTTACTAATCACTGAAGTTAGGTTAACTGGCCTACGGTATAATTTCCAGTCTTTTTCCTCCCTCCCTTCTTAAAGTGTGGAGTAACATTTCCAATTCTCTGGTCCTCCAGAACCATTTCAGAATCTAGTATGTATTGAAAGATCACTACTAATGCCTCCGTAATCTCTTTAGATACCTCTTTCAGAACGCTGGGGTGTAGCCCATCTACTTTCAGACTTTCAGTTTCTCAAGAATCTTCTTCTTTGTAACTGATTATGATCATTTGAGTTGAGTGAGATGTCTTCCTATGGAGTTGTCTATTGGTGGGTCCTCAGGTAGCTGTTGAGGCTGATCTGGGATCCACATACTCTGGTGCAGTGTGGGCAAGAGTAAATGGCAGCTGTGGTTAGTGGGTGGGTCTTTTGGTTGTTTGGTCTCTCCTTTCACAGCTGCCTCTAGTTCTAGTCTCACCCAGCCTTAATGGAAAAAACCTCCTTGCATTTCCCCTATCTATACCCCTCATAGTTTTGTATACCTCTGTCAAATCTCCCTTCAATCTTCTACATTTTAGGGAATAAAGTCCTAACCTGTTCAACCTTTCCTTATAGCTCAGGTTCTCTAGTCCTGGCAACATCCCTGCAAATTTTCTCTGCACTCTTTCAACGTTATTGACATCTGACCTGTTGGTAGGTGACCAGGACTGCAGACAGTACTCCAAATTGGGCCTCACCCACATCTGATATAACTTCAATATACTGACAGCTACTGTATTCAATGCTTTGATTTGTGAAGGCCAATTTTCCAAAAGCATTTTGTATGACTCTATCTACTTGAGACACCACTATCAACCAAGGATGCCACAGTTGTAGGCTCAGGGGTAATTACAATGGTCCTGTACAAGTGGGAAGTGTTGTATCCACCTGCACTGAAGGGGAACTAATATCGTGGAGGGGAGATCTGCTAGTACTACTTGGAAGGGTTTAATGTAGTCTGGGGGAAAGTGGAGGGTATGGATATGGAAAACTGTGGCAAATGGAAAAATTGTAGCAAAGATATTCCTTGCAAGTTCAGTAGCCAGAACAGGCAGGAAATGAGGAAGACCTGATAGATTAACCTGCATTTATTTTAATGCAGGAAGCCCAAAGGTAAGACAGATGAACTCAGAGCATGGATATTACAATTATTACAGAAACATGACTAAGGGGTAGGCTTGATTGGCAACTCAGTGTTCTGGGGTACCGATGGGCAGAACGTAGAACTATGAAAGGAGTATTCCCTCTTGATTGGTCCACATTATAGGGCCTTCACTATGCAAATGACCCAAATGATGTTAATTTAGGCAAATTGGCAGCTGAATAATTTGAAAGGCTTATCATATGAGGAGTGTTTTATGGATTTAGGTCTCTACTCACTGGAATTCAGAAGAATAAGAGGTATCTCATTGAAATCTGTTCAATGTTTAAACACCTTGATGGAGTGAATGTAGAAAGGATGTTTCCTATAGTGGAGGAGTCTAGAAGACACAACCTCAGAAGAGAGGGATGTCCATTTAGAACAGAGATGGGAGGAGTTTCTTTAGCGGTTTCTTTCACAGTGGTGAATCTGTGGAGGTCAAGTCATGGGTATATTTAAGGCACAGAGGTTATGAACATATCTTATGGTATGGTCTAAAGGTTACTGGGAGAAGGCAGGAGAATGGGTTGAAAAAGTATCAGATGTGAATGAATGGCGAATTTCTGCTCCTACAGTTTACGGCTTATGGAGACCACTTCTGTGCACAATTTGAATGCAGCCTTTGACCATAAATTGCTGGTTGCAGTGGAAACTGTTTCTAATCTATTCTGTTGGAGTCAGTTTGGCCTTTCCTTTTATTATGCCTGTAGAATTAAGTCATTGTCTATGACTCCTCTTTGAGTATTTGTGAATGAGAAAAGTGATGTGCAAGTTTCACCATGGTATTAGGGATTCAGGAACAATACCAGAATATGATATTATTCAAATTAAATATTAAGCACTGAATTATCACTTCTCGGTAACAAGTCGTGATTCAATGTCACTAATTTAGTTCATTAATTAAACCCTTGCACATGAAAGAAAAAGTAAACTAGCTACAGTGAAAAGTGAAGAAGAAAATCATCAAAGGATGAAAAGCCTCCTGGTAAAACTAGTTTACAAAGTTCATTAATGGAAAGGAAACAGGGAAAATAAAGAAAATGAACAAATATTCCAAAGTAATTTGGTAACCATTCCACAGAAATATTCAGGTAGGATGGCAGTGTGTTTGGACACAGCAGCCTCTTGGGGGCCAACCAAAGGAGCTTTTTCTCTTTGTTATATATACATTTTACAATCGCAAGATGGTGCCGGGCACCAAGAGCTACAGGTGCTACGGGTCTACCTCATCAGTCAGCTGCTCGTTGATTGGACGAGTCAGCCAGGCTGTGGGAGAAGCCAGCTGGCAAGTCAGCAGAACTGGACTGGGCTCAGAGGAGCGGGCCTGGGTGCAGATCGTGTTGCTGCCTGCTAATCAAAAGCATCAGAGTTGGTACATGAAGGTGACGTGCAGTTTAATCGTGGGTGATTGCCTTACACGCTTCTCTTGCAACCACAAGACCAAGTCATTGATAATGTTAACACGAGGAATTCTGCAGATGCTGGAAATTCAAGCAAGACACATCAAAGTTGCTGGTGAACGCAGCAGGCCAGGCAGCATCTCTAGGAAGAGGTACAGTCGACGTTTCGGGCCGAGACCCTTCGTCAGGACTAACTGAAGGAAGAGCTAGTAAGAGATTTGAAAGTGGGAGGGGGAGGGAGAGATCCAAAATGATAGGAGAAGACAGGAGGGGGAGGGATGGAGCCAAGAGCTGGACAGGTGATTGGCAAAAGGGATATGAGAGGATCATGGGACAGGAGGCCCAGGGAGAAGGAAAAGGGGGAGGGGGGGAAAAAACCCAGAGGATGGGCAAGGGGTATAGTCAGAGGGACTGAGGGAGAAAAAGGAGAGAGAGAGAAAGAATGTGTGTATATAAATAAATAACAGATGGGGTACGAGGGGGAGGAGGGGCATTAGCGGAAAATAAAATGTGAGTATCTGGGATCCTCAGGAGGTCCAAATTGAGAGGCTCGAAAACGAATCCTAAAGCCAACTGGAGTAAGTTGGCGACAGAGGCACGGAGAAAGAGGCTACCCTTCCTCCACCATCAACTCTGCTCTCAAACGCATCTCCCCCATTTCACACACATCTGCTCTCACTACATCCTCCCACCACCCCACTAGGAATAGGGTTCCCCTGGTTCTCACCTACCACCCCACCAGCCTCCGGGTCCAACATATTATTCTCATAACTTCCGCCACCTCCAACGGGATCCCACCACTAAGCACATCTTTCCCTCCCCCCTCCCCCCCACTTTCCACAAGGATCGCTCCCTACGCGACTCCCTTGTCCATTCGTCCCCCCATCCATCCCCATTGATCTCTCTCCTGGCACTTATCCTTGTAAGCGGAACAAGTGCTACACATGCCCTTACACTTCCTCCCTTACCACTATTCAGGGCCCCAGACAGTCCTTCCAGATGAGGCGACACTTCACCTGTGAGTCGGCTGGGGTGATATACTGCGCCTGGTGCTCCTGATGTGGCCTTCTATATATTGGCGAGACCCGACGCAGACTGGGAGATCGCTCTGCTGAACACTTACGCTATGTCCGCCAGAGAAAACAGGATCTCCCAGTGGGCACACATTTTAATTCCACATTCCATTCCCATTCTGATATGTCTATCCACGGCCTCCTCTACTGTAAAGATGAAGCCACACTCAGATTGGAGGAACAACACCTTATATTCCGTCTGGGTAGCCTCCAACCTGATGGCATGGACATTGGCTTCTCTAACTTCCGCTAATGCCCCACCTCCCCTTCGTACCCCATCTGTTATTTATTTATATACACACATTCTTTCTCTTTCTCTCTCTCTCTCTCCTTTTTCTCCCCCTGTCCCTCTGAATATACCCCTTGCCCATCCTCTGGGCTTTCCCCCCCCTTCCCCTTTTCCTTCTCCCTGGGCCTCCTGTCCCATGATCCTCTCATATCCCTTTTGCCTATCACCTGTCCAGCTCTTGGCTCCATCCCTCCCCCTCCTGTCTTCTCCTATCATTTTGGATCTCCCCCTCCCCTCCCACTTTCAAATCTCTTACTAGCTCTTCCTTCAGTTAGTCCTGACGAAGAGTCTCGGCCTGAAATGTCGACTGTACCTCTTCCTAGAGATGCTGCCTGGCCTGCTGCGTTCACCAGCAACTTTGATGTGTGTTCATTGATAATGTTTCCCTGTTTGGTGGTATGACAGGTGGCATGGCAGCTACGTTGCCTCAGTTGTAGCAAGGACTAGGCCACAAGTCATGGGCTTGCCTGCTGCTGCAATCCTGGAGAGGGAAGCCAGAGGTTGTGTCCGTGCTCGGTTGTGGGTTGGTCTCTCCCATTGGTAATGCTGTCCAGCGTACAATCGGTGGAAAGATAGGCTGGACTGTTGGGAATCTGTACAATCAGGGTCTTGGACAATATTTTTTTTTTGCGTGACTATGTCTCTTTTTGCTTGCTATTTTGACTGTGCCATGTTTGTTTGCACCTTGGCCTCAGAGGAACACTGTTTCATTTAGCTGTATCCATATATGGTTGAATGATAATTAAACTTGAATTTGATTTGATTTGAAATTAATAAATACCAACATTGAATAGAAGCATCATAAGTTTAACAAGTCTAGGTGGCCTCCTGCCATACAAAACGTAAATTTAGGAACTGTGAACCTAATTTGGATGCATGTTAAAAATGATTAATTGTGAAGTTATCAAGGTGAAAATGTTGAAACAGAACTTGAGATGTGCAGTTTTAAAAACAAGAGAAAATCTGCAGATATTGGAAATCTAAGCAACACACACAAAATGCTGGAGGCCAGGCAGCATCAATGGAAAAGAGTACAGTCGATGTTTCAGGCCGAAATTTTGTGTTTGATGTGCAGTTTTATCTTCTTTGAAAAGTTAGCAATACCTGTAGAAGGATAAAAGGCGTGTGATTTGTTTGTTCAGGGGATACTAATATGGCTTATAAAAGAGGTTGCTGAGGTACTATGTTCATTCCCACTACCACTGAGTTTCCCACTTGTCCAATGAGCCTGACGCTGATTGATGCTACCCTTCAACCTTTGGTGACTATACTACAGGAAGGATGTGACTAAGCCAGAGAGAGTTCAGAAAAGATTCACAAGCAGCTTGCCAGGATCAGAGCTCTTCAGTTACAAGGAAAGACTGGATAGGCCAGAATTGTTTACCCTTGAGTGAAGGAGGCCGAGGAGCAAGTTTATTGAGGGTTATAAAATCATAAAGGAAATGAAAAAGATGGTTTGTCATTGTCATCATCCCAGGGTAACAGACGTAGTTAAGGAGAGATGGGACAAAAGATTTTTCACACAGAAGGTACAGTAAATGCATCCCCTGCCAGAGGAAGTGGTAGAAGTGGGTACAATTGGAACATTGAAAAAACATCTGGACAGGTACATTGATAGGAAAGGATTAGAGAGATAAGGGCCCAATGCAAGTATTTGAGACTAACTAGGGAAACACCTTTGGTTTGAATGGTTGAGTTGGGCTGAAATGACTGTAAACAGCACTATTAAATATTGCTTGACATGATATAATTAAACATGTACTTAGAAAGGTTTTGGGAAATGTATGGATGTTTTGAAACACATTGTAAACCTGAAAGAAGGCAGAAATCTATACTTAAATTGGTACTGTATATAAAGCTATGCAGTAATCACATACCCTACGTCAAAAAAAAAGTCTAATGAGATAAGGAAAAATGGCACAATGAAATAGAGTTATCATTATTATGCCAATTGGTTTTGGTTGTAAAAAATCTGTAATACAGCAATCAGAGCAAAGTATGTGTGCGACCAATGTTTTACCTCAATTATTTTATGGGGAAAACAGTATTCCTTCTTATTTCTGGAAGACTGCTGACACAGGTATTAACCAAAAAAGCACTTTTGACTTTCAATATGGAATTCAGAAAGCAAAGAAATTTAAACCTATCGAGAATACGTGATTGGAATTATAAATTTGTGTTGCTTGCATTCTTTCCCTGAATAAATTCATGAAATATATTTAGAAACAAAATTCTACCCAATTTTCTTCACATTACCAGCTAAAGAATCCCCATTCACATCTTTGTAAACATTAGTCTTTGTAGATTCTTCATTTACCAAGATAAGGTAGAAAGCAGTTTTCCTGATTTTCCTGTAGTTGGGCAGTTAAACTTAGGCTGGGTGATCATAGCCTCAATACTTCTGCAGTTGGTCTTTACAAGTATTTCAGTGTGAGGCACCCACTCATGCCAGGTAATTCCCAGGATGCGCTGGAGGCAGCTTATGTGGAAGAGCTCCAAGGACTTGATGTGACGGCTGTAGGTTACCCAAGCTTCACAGCTATAAAGGAGGGTGGTGACACAGACCGCTTGGTATACGGCGACCTTTGTGGAGGGACGAAGGCTCCTGTTCTGAAAGGCTCTACGTCGAAGTCTCCCAAAGGCAGCTGATGCCTGTTTAATGCGGCTCTGGATGTCGTTGTCAATGCCGCTATCCTCAGAGAGAATGCTCCCCAGATATTTGAAAGATGGCACTACTGACAGCTTTTCATCACCAACAGTGAAGGCAGGTAGAGTGGGTTGGAACCCTGGTACTCCATTGGCAAACTACTTCTCTCTTGGTGGTATTGACAGTCAGCCCCATACTGCTGTATGCTTTCACCACCACAGCAAGGATAGTCTAAAGGTCCTCCGGAGTATGGGCCACAAGAGCACAGTTGTCTGCATACTGCAGCTCCAGGATCCACTCTCTACAGAGTTTGGTGGTTGCGTGGAGCCTCCTGACATCAAAGAGGTTGCCATCTAATCTGACGTCCGCTGCTGTCTTCGATATTGTTGTGGAGGAGCTTGATAACACACAAGAGGAAGATGTTAAGGAGCACTGGCACCAGCACATACCCCTGTGCGTACAAGGAAGGGCTCGGACTCTTGTCCTCCTATGGTCACCCAAGCAGTCATCCCAACGTGGAACTGGCGAAGGATGCTAACAAATTTATTGGGACAACCAAACCTAAGGAGGACATCCCATATGAGCTCTCTTTGCACAGTGTCGAATGCTTTGGAGAGGTCGACAAAGGCCATAAACAGGTCCTGATGTTGCTCCCGGTACTTTTCCTGAAGCTGCCGGGCTGTAAAGATCATGTCGATCGTGCTCCTGTTCTTCCTAAATCCACAATGCGATTCAGGCAGCATTGACTCGGTGATGTTGCTTATGAGTTTCTGAAGCATCACCTTAGCCAGGACCTTTCCAGCAACAGAAAGGAGTGATATGCCCCTACTATTGCCACAGATGGCCTTGACACCCTTGTTCTTATACATGACAATGATGTTTGCATTTCTCCATTGCTGTGGGATGTTCTCATCAGTCCAGGCCTTGGTGATGTATTAGTAGAGGGTGCGCATACACATGTACCCTCCATTCTTTAGTAACTCAGCAGGGATATTGTCAGTGCCAGGGGACTTGCTGTTCTTAAGGGAATGGACAGCTGATAGAACCTCCTGGAAGGTTGGTGGTAGACTGAGGTCGTGGATAGGAGGAAGTTCAGGCAGTTCGTCCAGGATGGTGGGGTCTGTGTCAGGGCCTGATTAAGCAAGATGTTAAAATGCTCAGCCCAGCTCAGCAGAATGGTATTCTGATTCTTCACAAGTGTTAGACCATCTGCTGTTTTGAGGGGAGTAATGCTTCGATTTATTGGGCCGTAGACGGTTTTGACAGCATTGTAAAAATTATGCATTCATTATTATCAGCAAAGGTCTGGATTTCATGTGCCTTTTTAGTCCACCACTCATTTTGTATGGCCGATATTGCCTGTTGCACTTTCCTCCGAGCTGCCTAATGCTGATGGATGAAGGGTTATCTAAAGTTGTCCAGTGTGCTTTGTGCATGTCCTTACGCAAGTTGTGGATGGTGTCTGAGTTATCGTCAAACGAGTCTTGGTGGTTCCTGTTCTTATGGCCGATGGATGGGCTGCTGCCTCATAGAGCGCAGAGCTGATTTAGGTCCACTGTTGTTCCATGCTATTTTCTGAGCTCAGACAAGGTTGCAACTCCCTTAGTTTCTCAGCTAGGATGTGTCGAAACTCACTTCTTGCTTCTGTGTTTCTCAGGCGTTTGTAATTCAGCTGCTTTTTATTTTTTTTTTGCAGCCGCAAGGGGGGACGCACTTTCATATGCAGCTTGGCCACAATCATACGGTAGTCAGTCCAGCAGTCTACACCTCTCATGGTACGGGTGATGAGAACATCCTTGATGTCACTACGTCTCACAATGATGAAGTCAATCATGTGCCAATATTTAGAGCAAGGGTGCATCCACAAGGTCTTATATTCTGCCTTCTGCTGGAAGATGGTGTTGGTTATGGTAAGGTTATGCTCAGAACAAAGAGTAAGTAGCCTCATGACATTTGCATTCACCTTGCCAATACCATGCCTGCCTAGCACTCCACTCCATGTCCTGTTGTTTTGTCCCATCTTAGCGTTGAAGTCCCCAAGCAAAAGGATCTTATCATTCTTAGGGATCCGGCAAAGAGCTTCATCCGATGTCTGATAAAAGCATTCCTTACAACACCTTACAGTACCTGTAACCTAGGTTCAATTCCCGGCATTGCCTGTAATCTCTCTGTAAAGAGTTTGTACGTTCTCCCCATGACCACATTGGTTTTTTCCCACTGTTCAAAGACGCACTGGTTGGTAGGTTAACTGGTCATTGTAAAATGCTCCATGATCAGGCTAGAATTAAATCGGGGTATTGCTGGGTGGCGGGGCCTGAAAGGCTAGAAGGGCCTACTCCATGCTGTATCGTATTAAATAAATTAATTAAATTACAGCGGGGTTCAGGTTTGAGGACAAGAAGTATCCATCAGTTTTGGACTTTCGCTTTTTTTTTGGTCTATGCAAGATTAGATCATGGATATAAATTTACAGCAGGCTTGTAAACATTCAGTCTCAGGGGCCAATCCAGAGCATCCATCGTAAAGGAACCCCACCAACCAGACCATGATCTCTTCTCACTGCTGCCATCAGGAGGAAGGTACAGGAGCCTCAGGACCCACACCACAAGGTTCAGGAAAAGACACAACCAACAGATTCTTGAACCAAGGGGGATAATTTCACTCACCCCATCAGTGAAGCTGTTCCCACAACCCATAGATTCACTTTTAAGGATTCTTCATCTCATGTTTTTGATATTTATTGCTTATTAATATTATTGTATTTTTATTTTTTCTCAACTCAAGTTGGAAAAATTAAAGGTACAGACATAGCTAAGCACACTCATTTCTCAATTGCTAGGAACTTTAAGACTACTCTGGCGGTGCCTAGTATTGTGCTCTCTTGAGATTTACATAAATCTTGCTGAGTAGACATAATTGTTTAATGCTATCATGTAGTGACTTTGGGATGACATCAGTTGTTGATACTACTACTGGGACAATGTATATACCGGGTTTATGTTCCGTAGTATTTCAATTTCCTCTTTTAATTCAGCATATTTCTGGTGTTCTTCACTTACTGACTTTTGTATGTTATATCTGTTTGGAATGGCTATATCTATTAAGTAATCTTTTTTTCCTTGCTAGCATGTAATGTTACATCTTGACAGTTATTATTGACAGTCCTATCTGTAATAATGGATCAGTTTTATATAATTTGTTGGACTCCAACTCTAAAACTGGATAACTTTATAATACGGTATCATGCCTTTTATGAGTTTGTATTTTAAAGCAAGATTTTGGTGAATGATGTCTGCCACTAGATTGTGCCTGTGTAAGTAATCAGATTGAGTTAAACTGCTGCAGGATCTTGAAATGTGTTGGATTGTTTCTGGTTTCCCTTGGCATTTTCTGTATCTATTGTCTTGAATTTGTTGGTCTTTGTTATGTATTTTTGATATTTTTTGTGTGTTAACCACCTGGTCCTTCTGTTTCTGGGAAGAGATCTTCAACTCTGAGCCAGGCGTTCGATGCTTCTTTGTTGACACCTAGTCTGCTCAGACTGTGGGGATGTCTTCCATGGAGGGTCATTCTCTTTGATTAGTTTACTGTTTTCTTCTACAGTGATAATTTCTTCATTTTTCTTGGTTGTGTTTTCATTTAAGATTACTGGTGTGTACTTCTTATTAGAATTGCATACGCTTGTGTGAAGTGCTGAATCCAGTTTTCATTGATGGAAGTATATCCTAAGAAGTTTTATCTGACTGTTGTGTAAATTCTTTATATCTGTTTTTCTCATCCTTCTTCTGATCTAGGTAATCTTAAGTGTGTTCGAGTGTCCATAGTGTTTTTTAAAAAATTTGTCATTTCAGATCTTATTTTTCTTTGTAAATTTTCCAGATTGGTTTCAGACCAAGATATTAAGCCAAAAGAATATGGGTACAGTGAATATGTTTATTGCCTTTGTTATATTTTTACTATTGAGATCTGTCTGGCAGATTTTCTTAAATTCTGTCAAAAGTTTTCCTTTTAATGCAGTGTGATCTATTTTCATTTGCTTGTTGATATACCAGATACTTAATACATTTCAGATTCATCCATCAGTTGTACTGTATCCTGCTGTTCTGTTTTGTATTCTGTTAGCTCTATTGCATCTATCTTCATGTTTAATATTCTGCATTTATCCAGTCCAAAGTTCATGCTTATATCTTTTGAAAATAGTTCTACTATTCAAATTAATTGCTTTAGCTTTGCTGAAGAAGGAGCATATAATTTCAAATCATCCATATTTAGAAAGTGTGCTAAGGTATATTCTGTTTGGTTGTTTCTGATGTGATACCCTATTTTAGTCCGATTCAGTAAATTAGAGGGTGTGTTTAAAGCAAGACAAAATCATAGTGGGCTTAGAGACTCACCCTGGAAAATGCCTTCCTTTATTTTGATAATGCTGTTTGTTCTTCCTTGATTGTTAATAGATAGGGTGATTATAGTACGCCAATGCTTCATCACATGTAGGAATCTCAAAAGTATTGTGTGTAGTTAATATATGTTAAGAACTTCTAATAACCATGTATGTGGGCAGAATCAAATGTTCCTGGTAGTCAATATAACATGATAGGTTTCTGCTTTTCTGCCGGGTTTGATTTAGAATTAGAGAATCTATAATCAGTTGTTTTTTACATGCTTTCATACCCTCACGGCATTCTTTCTGCTCTTCCGTAAGTACATTGTAGTTATCTAAATGAGTGGTGATTAGTTGCAAGATGTTACAATTTTATATATAGTTTGTAAACAAGTAATAAGACAATGTTTTGATTGGTCATTCATGTTTCTCCTTAAGGCAAGAGATATGTTTTACCTTCTGTCAAAAATTTGGGCATATTTTCAAGATTTTTAATATAATTGTTGATATGTATTAATAGGTACAGTTGAAGGCAAATAACTTTTAAGACTTAAAATTATGAATATTGTCATTGCTGGTACTTCTTCAGTTGTAGGTACATTTTTTATAACTGCTTTTACAATATCCATTCTGTGAGTGGATCCAGGAGTGCCCCAATTAACTTTTGAAGAGAGACAGAGAGAGACAGTTATCATTGATGGTTTGTTTGGAAAGGAGAGAGAGACGAAGATTGACGGTTGGACTGACACGGGGATCGTGACAAAATTGGGGCGCCATCCGCGATATGAACAAATTGGTCGGGATGCTGGTTTGAATTGATTGGGGAAATTTCCTTGTGATTTGGTTGTGCGGAGTATCAGCAGAAATGGAGTTTGAAGTTAATTAAGTTTATGGCAGGACCCACCCCGGAGGCATTGGAGGATGCTAAGAAGGACTTGCTGTTCGGAATTGCTCAAAAGATAAAACTGAAGGTGAACACTAAAATGAGGAAAATTCAGATACAGATGTTAATAGCCCAGCATTATGTGGATAAGGGAACGTTTGAGGTGGGGGTGATAGAGCTATTTGCTGAAGGTAAGGTACATACTGAGACTGAAGCTCAGTTGAAATTGAAATTGGAATTACTACAGCTCGAGGCTGAAGCCGCAGAAAAACGGAGGGTCCATGAGGCTAGAGAGGCAGATAGACAGAGAGAAGAGGCAGAGAAACAGAGAGAGTTTGAAAGGGAGAGATGGCAACAGAACACTCAGGGGGCGAACTGTGAGGAGGGGTTTAGTGTCAGTCGAGAAATTAGGTTAGTACCTCCATTTGATGAAGCAGAAATTGATAGGTATTTCTTACATTTCGAGAAAGTGGCCTGTAATCGACAGTGGCCGGGGGAGCAGTGGGCGATGTCATTACAGAGTGTGGTTAAGGGGAAGGCTAAGCAAGCATATGAAGCCCTGTCTCTTGAAGACACAAAGGATTATGATAAAGTTAAGGATGCTGTGTTTAAGGCTTATGAGTTAGTCCCAGAGGCATACAGACAAAGGTTCCAAGGTTCGAGAAAGTCCTGGAACCAAAAGTATGTGGAGTTTGCCCATGAGAAACAGGTATACTTTGATAGGTGGTGTGCTTCAAAAGAAGCGAATAAGAATATTGGCAACTTGAAAGAGTTAATGTTGATTGAAGAGTTTAAAAACTGTGTCTCAGCTGAGATAAAGGACGCACTTAGAGGGAAAAGGGGCGGCGACACTGTCAGAAGCTGCTAAGTTAGCAGACAAATATGCCCTAACTCATAAAGTTAAATTTTTCCCCACTAAGAGTAACCCACAAGGGAGCAGAGATAATCCACCGTTTAAACCGGAGAGTAAACCAGGGATTAGTGATAAAAATAAGGAGGAAGGGAATCAGTCGGGGGAAAAATTTCCCACTTTTAAGTGTTACTCTTGTGGAAAACCCGGCCATGTGGCGTCAAATTGTTTTGCTATGAAAAAGGGAAAAGGAAAGGAGAAAGAGAAACCTCCAATGGGCTGTGTTCAGACAGCTAAAATACCGCTGAAGAAAAGGGGGGGTCAAACCGTGTTCAGGAAGGACTTGATGGATTTATTCCAGAAGGGTTTGTGTCTGTGAAGGAGGGGTCACACCCAATTCCAGTTAGAATATGGAGAGATACTGGAGCTTTCCAGCCACTGATATTAGTTAGTCCTGACGAAGGGTCTCGACCCGAAGCGTCGACTGTACCTCTTCCTAGAGATGCTGCCTGGCCTACTGCGTTCACCAGCAACTTTGAGGTGTGTTGCTTGAATTTCCAGCATCTGCAGAATTCCACGTGTTTACACTGATATTAAAGAATGTTTTGGAATTTGGTGCGGAGACAGATACTGGAGAAGTAAAAATCATTAAAGGCATTGGAAAGGGAACAGAGGCCGCGCCTTTGCACAAGATAATCTTGAAATGTGACTTGGTATCGAAACCAGTCATAATAGGGGTACGATCTGAGCTGCCGATAGATCATGTTGATGTCTTACTCAGTAATGACCTTGCAGGTGGGAATGTTTACCCAGCGGTTCAGCTCACAAGTAAGCCTGCTGCTGCTGAGGACCCGCCCACAGATGCTGATGGGTACCCCGCATGTGCAGTGACACGAAGCATATCCAGAAAGGCTGCTGCTGCTAATATTGATTTGTCTGAGGCTTTCCTACTGTCCCTATACCAACAGGATTTAGGGCGTAGTAAGGCTGAGGAGAACAAGGAGGAGAGGAAAGACAATAGACAATAGGTGCAGAAGTAGACCATTCGGCCCTTCGAGCCTGCACCGCCATTCTGAGATCATGGATGATCATCTACTATCAATATCCGGTTCCTGCCTTGTCCCATAACCCTTGATTCCCCTATCTATAAGATACCTATCTAGCTCCTTCTTCAAAGCATCCAGAGAATTGGCCTCCACTGCCTTCTGAGGCAGCGCGTTCCACACCTCCACAACTCTCTGGGAGAAGAAGTTCCTCCTCAACTCTGTCCTAAATGACCTACCCCTTATTCTTAAACCATGCCCTCTGGTACTGGACTCTCCCAGCATCTGGAACATATTTCCTGCCACTATCTTGTCCAATCCCTTAATAATCTTATATGTCTCAATCAGATCCCCCCTCAATCTCCTTAATTCCAGCGTGTACAAGCCCAGTCTCTCTAACCTCTCTGCATAAGACAGTCCGGACATCCCAGGAATTAACCTAGTGAACCTACACTGCACCTCCTCCACAGCCAGGATGTCCTTCCTTAACCCTGGAGACCAAAACTGCACACAATACTCCAGGTGTGGTCTCACCAGGGCCCTGTACAAATGCAAAAGGATTTCCTTGCTCTTGTACTCAATTCCCTTTGTAATAAAGGCCAACATTCCATTAGCCTTCTTCACTGCTTGCTGCACTTGCTCATTCACCTTCGGAGACTGATGAACAAGTACTCCTAGATCTCTTTGTATTTCTCCCTCACCTAACTCCACACCGTTCAGATAATAATCTGCCTTCCTGTTCTTGCTCCCAAAGTGAATAACCTCACACTTATTCACATTAAACGCCATCTGCCAAGTTTCTGCCCACTCATCCAGCCTATCCAAGTCACCTTGAATTCTCCTAACATCCTCATCACAATTCACACTGCCACCCAGCTTAGTATCATCAGCAAACTTGCTAATGTTATTCACAATACCTTCATCTAAATCATTGACATAAATCGTAAACAGCTGTGGTCCCAATACCGAGCCCTGTGGCACCCCACTAGTCACCACCTGCCATTCCGAGAAACACCCATTCACTGCTACCCTTTACTTTCTATCTGCCAACCAGTTTTCTATCCATGTCAATATCTTCCCCCCAATGCCATGAGCTCTGATTTTACCCACCAATCTCCTATGTGGTACCTTATCAAATGCCTTCTGAAAATCAAGGTACACCACATCCACTGGATCTCCCGCGTCCATCGTCCCGGTTACATCCTCGAAAAACTCTAATAGATTAGTCAACCATGATTTGCCCTTGGTAAATCCATGCTGGCTCGGCACAATCCTATCACTGCTATCAAGATATGCCGCTATTTCATCTTTAATAATGGACTCTAGCATCTTCCCCACTACTGATGTTAGGCTAACAGAGCGATAGTTCTCTATTTTCTCCCTCCCTCCTTTCTTAAAAAGTGGGATAACATTAGCCATTCGCCAATCCTCAGGAACTGATCCTGAATCTAAGGAACATTGAAAAATGATCACCAATGCATCCGCAATTTCCAGAGCCACCTCCTTTAGTACCCCAGGATGCAGACCATCTGGACCTGGGGATTTGTTAGCCTTCAGTCCCATCAGTCTACTCATCACCGTTTCCTTCCTAATGTCAATCTGTTTCAGTTCCTCTGTTACCCTACGTCCTTGGCCCATCCATACATCTGGGAGATTGCTTGTGTCTTCCCTAGTGAAGACAAATCCAAAGTACTTATAAAATTCGTCTGCCATTTCTCTGTTTCCCATAACAATTTCTCCCAATTCATTCTTCAAGGGCCCAACATTGTTCTTAACTATCTTCCTTCTCTTCAAATACCTAAAAAAACTTTTGCTATCCTCCTTTATATTCCTAGCTGGCTTGCGTTCATACCTCATTTTTTCTCCCCGTATTGCCTTTTTAATTAAGTTCTGTTGCTCCTTAAAAATTTCCCAATCATCCATCTTCCCACTCACCTTAGCTCTGTTATACTTCTTTTTTAATGCTATGCTATCTCTGACTTCCTTTGTCAACCACTGTGGCCACTTTCCCCCCTTTGAATCCTTCCTTCTCCGGGGGATGAACTGATTTTGCACCTTGTGCATTATTCCCAAGAATACATGCCATTGCTGTTCCATTGTCTTTTCTGCTAGGATATCCGACCAGTCAACTTTGGCCAGCTCCTCCCTCATGGCTCCATAGTCTCCTTTGTTCAACTGCAATACTGACACTTCTGATCGGCCCTTATCCCTCTCAACTTGCAGACAAAAACTTATCATATTATGGTCACTACCTCCTAATGGCTCCTTTACTTCAAGATCACTTATCAAATCCTGTTCATTGCACAACACTAAATCCAGAATAGCCTTATCCCTGGTCGGCTCTCGTACAAGCTGCTCCAAAAATGCATCCTGTAGGCACTCTACAAACTCCTTATCCTGAGGTCCAGTACCAACCTGATTTTCCCAGTTCACCTGCATGTTGAAATCCCCCATAACTACTGCGACATTTCCTTTGCCACATGCCATTGTTAACTCTCTATTCAACTTGCACCCAATATCCATGCTACTGTTTGGGGGCCTGTAGATAACACCTATTAGGGTCTTTTTGCTCTTACTGTTCCTCAGTTCTATCCACACTGACTCTACTTCTCCTGATTCTATGTCCCCCCTTGCAAGGGACTGAATCTCATTCCTCACCAACAGGGCCACCCCACCCCCTCTGCCCACCTTTCTGTCCTTTCGATAGCACGTATACCCTTGTACATTCATTTCCCAGGTCTGATCCCCCTGCAGCCATGTCTCCGTTATCCCAACAACATCATAGTTACCCATTCGCACCTGAGTTTCAAGCTCATCCGCCTTATTTCTGACACTTCGTGCATTCAGATATAGAGTTTTTAACCCATTTCTCCTCTCTGTTTAAATTGCTGCCTATTGTGCATAACCCAGCTCCCCGAACTCTAACCGGGCTATACGCCCCTTGAATTTTGTTGTCCTTCTTAAATTTACTTACTCTTTCTGCACATTTAACTCCATGCTCCGTCAGATCATCCCTCTGCACATGTATCCTCCTTATCACTCATTCCGCCTCACCTTTCTCTACTTTACACTTAATATTCCGGAACCGTGTAGTCCCCACCTGTCCTTTGTACTTCATCTCGCTATACTCTCTCACAGTCTGGATCCCTGCCCCCTGCAAATTTAATTTAAACCTGTCCTTGTCAAGGAGGGAGTTTATAGAGAAGCAAAATAAAGATCTGGAAATTGTGGCTTTAAAAGAGACAGCTCTCTCTGAGGAGGAAATTCAGAAAGAAACAGTGGGATATTATCTTAAGGATGGGGTGTTGATGAGGAAGTGGAGACCAGCCACTGTGCCTGCGAGTGAGGATTGGGCTATTGTGCACCAGGTGGTGGTTCCAAAGGTTTATAGGGTTGAAATTTTAAACCTGGCCCATAGGATGCCTTTAGGGGGACATTTTGGAATAAAAAAGACAGTGCACAGGTTCATGAGGAAGTTTTATTGGCCTAATATGAGGAGAGATATTGTCAATTACTGTAGAGGGTGTCATACGTGTCAGGTGGTGGGAAAACCTAACCAGGCTATTCCAAAAGCACCACTTCGGCCAATACCTGCTTTTGGTGAACTTTTTTCCAGTATTTGCCACAATCAGTATTTGTCAACAACAATGTGTTCCCAGAAGCTGTGCCCCTCAGAACCATCCAGGCCAAGACTGTGGTAAAAGCACTCAGCAAGTTTTTCGCACAGGTATGTTTACCTAAAGAAATTCAATGTGACCAGAGTAGCAACTTCACTTCAAAAATGTTCCAGCAAGTAGTTTCTGAGCTGGGAGCTCACCAGATTGTGTCATCTCCCTACCATCCGGAGTCTCAAGGGGCTCTGGAGAGGTTTCATTCCACTTTAAAAACTATGATTAAGACCTACTGCCATGAGAATGACAAGGACTGGGATGAGGGGATACACTTACTACTTTTTGCTGTGAGGGACACCATTCAAGAGTCCTGGGGTTCAGCCCGTTTGAGCTCATTTTCGGCCAGAAAAGGACCCTTGACCCTGCTCAGAGAGCAATGGTCTAACCCAGAAGTGTGTTTCAGCGTGTTACACTATGTCTTAAAATTCAGAGAAAGGCTTAACAAGGCCTGTGACCTTGCCAGGAAGAATCTGCAAAACTCCCAAATTAAAATGAAACAGTGGTTTGATAAGAGAGTGAGGGAGCAAGTGTTTGAAGTTGGAAACAAAGTACTGGTGTGTTCCCTCTTGTGACCAACCCCCTCCAAGCAAAATTCCATGGGCCCTACCGCATAGTGAAGGAAATTGATTCTTTGAATTATGTTATTGAAACTCCTGACAGGAGGAAGGCCACACAGTTGGTGCACATTAATATGTTGAAACCGTATCATGATGCTGAGGCGGTACCAGTAGGGATGACCACGAAAACAAGGGGGGGGGGGGGCTGAGGAACTTGATAATGAGGAAAAAAGTCATTTCACTAAACTGAGTATTGCGTCCACGAGACTTACGAATTCCCTTATCTTAAAGGACCTTACTGATAAGGTTTGTCATCTAGGGCCTGCACAAAGAGAGCAATTGCAGGAACTAATTAGGAAGCACAAAGATTTATTTCCTGACACACCAAGATGGTGCACAGGGGACAGTGCATGATGTCATTATAAATTCAGCCCAGCCCATTAAACAACATCCTTACAGAATAAACTTCGAGAAAAATAAAGAAGTTGAAAAAGAGATCGGGTACATGCTCGCAACCGGTATTATTAGGCCATCTACCTCAGACTGGGCGTCACCATGCGTCCTTGTGCCTAAACCGGACGGTAGCATGAGATTCTGTACTACCGGAAAATTAATGCCATAACCAAGACGGATGCTTGTCCTATCCCCAGAGTGGATGACTGTATTGATAAAGTGGGAAAGGCTAAGTACCTCACGAAGATTGATCTGTTGAAGGGATACTGATGTGTTCCATTGATTGACAGGGCCAGAGAAATCTCAGCGTTTGTTACACGTTCAGGGCTGTATGAATACAATGTTTTGCCCTTTGGAATGAAAAATGCACCAGGGACATTCTAAAGAATGATCAATTCGGTGATTAGAGGGTTAGAAAACACAGAGGCCTATATTGATAACCTAGTGGTCTGGAGTGACACATGGGAAGAACATATTGCAGCGGTAGAGAAACTGTTTGATAGACTTTCTAAGGCCAATCTTACAGTGAACCTTGATAAAAGTGAATTTGGCCATGCCACAGTCACATATCTGGGGTATGTGGTGGGCCAAGGCCAGCTGGCTCCTGTACAGGCCAAGGTCCAAGCGATTGCTGAAGTTCCTGTTCCAACTAGTAAGAAAGCTTTGAGAAGGTTTTTAGGGATGGTTGGGTATTATAGAAAATTCTGTAAGAACTTTGCTGACATTGCTCTCCCCCTAACAAAGCTCCTAGGGAAGAGTGAAAGGTTTGCATGGAATGACCTTTGCCAGGAGGCATTTGAACGGTTGAAATCCATCCTATGTTATCATCCTGTGCTCAAAGCACCAGATTTCTCAAAGCCATTCTCGATCGCCATAGATGCTAGTGACAAAGCTACTGGGGCAGTACTGTTACAGAAGGGTGCAGATGATATTGAACACCCAGTAGCTTATTTCTCAAAGAAATTTAATGTGAACCATAAGAATTATTCAACTGTTGAAAAAGAGTTATTGGCACTTATTCTGGCCTTACAACATTTTGAGGTCTATACTTGTCCTGCCCAAAGACCTCTTGTGATTTACACAGATCACAATCCGCTGGTGTTTTTAAATAAAATGAAGGATAAAAATAGGAGGTTGTTAAATTGGAGTCTAATATTGCAGGAACTTGATTTGGTAATCAAACATGTAAAAGGTACTGATAACATCATAGCTGACTACTTATCCCGATGTTAAGTTGGAAACTGTAACCATTTTTGCTTTGTCATCTGATGTTTTTTTTTCCCTGTATTGTTTAAAACTCTGTGATGGACATTTTTAAAAAATCGTCTTTGACAATTTTTTTCCCCTGAGGAAGGGGAGTGTGAGGGGATCCAGGAGTGCCCCTATTGACTGTTCGAAGAGAGTCAGAGAGAGACATTTAAAACTGATGGTTTGTTTGGAAAGGAGAGAGAGACGAAGATTGACAGTTGGACTGACACGGGGTACGTGACAATTCTAACTTCAAGCATTAACATGTGTTCAAATATATGAGATCTTTTTCCTCCCTAATCTAGTTTGCTTCTTGATTGTGCATCACCCTCTCTGACCGGATATTAAGTAAAGTTCATTATCTCTGTGTTTGCTGGTAATTCTGTGCTAGGGTTGGTGACATTGAGGTGTGTGGAATTTAGTTTCAATGTCCTGTATACACCTTTCCCACTGTTCCAGAACTGATTTCTTCATCTAGCACATTTCATATATCTATTTAGTCTGGCTTTACAGTATATTCACCAAGCTTTTGTCTTAATGTATCTATAAATTGTAAAATGCTTTTGTTAGGTTGATCATATCTTCTTCTATTGACTTTGTACTTCCTTAGCTTTTCTCTTAACTTTCTTGTTTGGGTTATCCATTTTATAGTCCATCATGCGGGCTACTTCTGCTCTTAAGATTCCAATCTTGTTTCTTAATCTCCTCTTCCATTTCAGCGTTCTCATTTCACTACTCAGTTTTGGATTCTATCAATGAGTGCCTCTATTTTATTGTATGTAGTTCTTCAAATATTTCAAGCTTTCCTAAATATTGTGATAATATAATATTGTTGACAGTATTAACATTTTTTTTCAAATTTTGATCATGTTCTGCTTTGCTATGCAGAGTCTTTTTGTGCCCATGCATTCTGACACTGGGATGTTAAATGTTCGGATAATTTGGTCTGTAAGCTTAGCTTTGGTATCAGCATTCTGTGGAGGCTCTACAGTACATCTATGTTGCTACTATTACTGTCAGGTTCTAAAATATTTTTGAAGTAATTCTGTTTTAATTAGCACCTTGGAGGGTGGCATTGTCCTTAGTTTATTGTATAGCATTGTTGTAGTTTTCAGGATGGTTTCTTTCTAGCTCTTGTGCAACTTCATATTTTATTTGGTTTAACATGTCTATAGGGATTCAGTTTTTTATTAATATTTCTTTTTTTTCTTTCTGTATTTGCACAGTTTGTTGTCTTTAGCTCATTGGTTGTTTGTCCATCTTGTGTGCAGTTTTTCATTGATTCTATTGTGTTTCTTTCTATTTATTGTGAATGTCTGCAAAAGTGAATCTCAAGGTTGTGACATATACTGTACGTACTTTGATAATAAATTTACTTCGAACTTTGAATAGTAGTGGGTCTATGCCATGTCAGAAGTGCAAAACTTTTCATGAATGCTCAATTATCATCTTATGCACAGCTGAATCTAAATGATACTTTTGAAAAATATCAGGGAGATTTCCCAGTTTCCTGAATGAAACATCCTTTGTCCATCACCAAATCTTGTTTTGCACGAACAGCTTACAAGTAAAAATAATTCATTCATCCTGCATACATGAAATCAGACTCAAATAAATATTTTTGGGCTATGCAAACAAGAAGGGAGGGAAGCAGCCGCTTTTATCAAACAGATGATGATGACTGACGGTGATAATGGAAATTGTACCAGCTATCCGTAGTTGCTGCTGTTCCCACAGTGACCTGAACTCACTGTTATAGCCCTGATTCCACACATCTCAGCCTGAGCACCATAGACCTGGTCCAGCCTGGCTAAAACCATTGGTCAGGAGCAGAGTCTCCACAGAGGGTGATTCATTGGTGGAGGAGCTCTTGCAGAGAGTGGGGATTTGTGCTGGATTTTGGGTACTCAGGATATCAATACCTCATCATATAGCCTCAAAAGATGTTTTTTTTTAATACACATCTCTAGATATACAGACCAAGAATGCTATGGGGTAGTACTAGGTATAGTGCAGGTAAAATTAGGCATGTTTCTGCAGAAATACTCACTTCTACTAACCTAGTAAAATATGTGTGAGTCCACAAGACCCTTATTTTAAGAAATTACCATTTTTTCAATGGAAAATCTACTATCCTTTGTATTATTATTATTTCTCCCTTAAGGTTTCTGACCTTGTGCAAAATCAAGTACTTAGCAAAGAAAAAAACCTAATTAGGTTATTACAGTCAACAGAGAGAATTTAGGCTTTCAATTAAGTGCAAAACAAGCTGAGAGTCTCCAGTCATAATTCTGCCAGCACGGACCATGGAACAGCTTTTACACTGACTACAATGCAGAGAAGACCATTCAATCCATTGCCTCCCAACGACGTAATCCCATCAGTACAATTCTGCCTTTGGTAGCTCCGAAAAATGTTTCCCACACAACTCAGTGCTGACTCTTTTGCCATTTACCTTCTGTATATAGAGGAAATTTACAGTACCAACTTAATAACTTGCTTTCGGTATGGGGTGTGGTAAACAAAAGCATGGGTTTGGGAGTGTGGGAAACAGGGAAAACATGTAAATGCCACACAGAGAGGAACTGAGATCGGGAACAAACCTGGATCCCTGGATCAATGGGACAGCAATGCTAATGTAGCCCCAGAGAAAACAGCACAACAAGTCTTCTTCTTCTTCTGGCTGTTACTGGCGGTTGGCAGTCCAATTTACACTGTGCATTTCCGGAGTGTGGAGTAGACAGTTGGGAAATAAAACCCCTACTAGTTCTTTATCAAATGAAAACTAAATTACCCCCAAAATCCCAATGATTGTAAACAATCAAAGACAATATAGTCAATTAAATTAAAGTCACTTCCATAACATAGTAAAGGTTTTAAATGAAAACTATCAACCTCTCCAAAGATAGCAGTGCAACATGCATTTGCTTTCTTTCAACCTTGTATGCCTCAATTTGAAAATGAATGTGCTCAACTGTTTCCCAATGATGACAAAACCTACACAGCCTGGAGTGATGTTTTCCAACAAGATTAAAGGAATAATTAAGCATAGTATGCCCTATTCTAAGTCGAATCAATATAATTCCTTCCCTTCTTGTTTTACCCCCTTCTCCCATCAATCCAGCAGTTTTGTGTATTCTGTAAGGGTGTCTCCCCCTATTCCCGTTATCCCACAGGTCTTGCCATAAGCCCCTAATTCTTAGCCCCACTAACCCCTTAGCTTCTGATGTGCAATGTGGAAGGTTTATATCCACAGTTGAACTTTTAACAGCCTCTTTGGCCAAACAATTAACCCACTCATTCCCCTCAACACTTCTATGTGCAGAGACCTATAAGGATGACATGTAAACCAATACTTTATATATGAAATAAAGTTTGAAGAGCTTCCAGCAGTAAATCTAACCTACTGCTAGAATTTTTAAGATTAGTCAAGGCTGAAAAAGAATCTGAACAAATTATAACTTTGCAAGGACAAATTTGCTCCATCCACTGTAAACCCAAAATGATGGCAACTAATTCTGCTGTATACAGTATACTGATAAATATCAGTATATACAGCAGTATATACTGATAAGACGTTATTTTTTCCTATAATTTAGACACAAAAACAGCCACACCAACATTCCCAGTTAAATTATCTTTTGATCCATCAGCAAAAATAGTTAACATATCACAATATTTTTCTTTAACATATTGATGAACCAGCAGACTCAGCGCAGTGAGTCGAATCAGTTGCTAACAAGACTCCACCCATCCCATACGCATCCACGTACGTAAGTACGCACAGATAAGCATACACATACACACCAACACCCACACGCCCTACTGCATTAAGCCTGGTTTCAGAATCGAAACTCTCCATAAACCGGTTGACGGGAAGTCTGTTTTTGAATACGCCACATTGCAGTCACTGATGGCGTTATTTTAATAGCCATGTAAATAAATAAGCATGCGCAGTGATCTCCAAATTATTGCTGCTTCCTGATTTTGAACACATTTTGAAGAGATAAAGGCTTGGGAGTTTTGCTGAACTTTGATCATGTCCTGTTGTAAAACAAACCGTGTTGAGCAAGTTTTCAGGGCAGCTTTTAAGAAGCTCGGGAAGATTGTGGGTACAAATCCCTGGTGGTTCCTCACAATTCCTCTCCTTTTTTCTGCGGGACTCGGCGTAGGTTTTTATTTTTTACCGGTACTTGAAGCCAATGATTTGGAAGAGCAATTTACACCTATCGACGGGCCAGCAAAGTCCGAGAGAGAGTTTATTAAGCAACATTTTCCAACCAATGATTCTGAATTGTTCTTTGAACAGAGGCTTTACACAGAGGGGACGTTTGCTTCCTTTATTGCTGTATCGAAAGGTAACAACATCCTTACCATTGATGCGTTTAAAGAGATTGTATCACTTGATGAAAAGGTGAAACAGTTTAATATTTCTGATAATAACCATACCATGAGAAACTATTCTTCTCTTTGTGCATTGAGATCAGGCTCTTGCATTTCAAATGCTATTTTAAACTTCATAAAAGACAATCTGGAGAGCACCCAGTTTACTTATCCAACAATGAAGGGAATTTTTATTGGTTCAACAGTTGGGGGTGTAAAATTAAAACCAAAAAGCAATATCATGGAAACAGCAAAAGCAATTCAAATTGACTATTATTTACAAGAAGATACGGAAGAAATGAGAGAGAGAAGTTTGCTGTGGCTCAAAAATTTCCTTTCCGCCTTTCGAAAGGAACTGATGAACCTGACGGAAATTGAGGTTAGTCTTTAGTGTTTACATCTTTGTAAGTGATGGATGAATGGAAATGTGCCACTTATGAGAAACCGTTGCAGTAGATGTTTGCAGTTTATATTGAACTTTGATAATGAACAAAGCATCATCTTTCACTCGTGCGAGCTCATACCTGAGGGTGATTACACAAGAGGAAATCTCTCCTTCTGTGACCTGGCTATTTTTTTTGGGTTTTTAGTAATCTGCCAAATTTATCATGAATGAGCAGGTAAACACCAACAATAATTCACAGATCACTGAATCCTGCAATTTTCACTTTCTTTCTAAGAGCAGAAATAATTGTCGAAATGGGTAGGATATTGGATAATTGTGCCTTTCTGTTGCCCTATATTGGAAAAACTGCTTAGAGTCAGATGTTCTTCACTTTGAGGAAACTGGAAACATAAAAAAATTCCACACATCCTCGAGTTCATTCTGTATTCAATTCGTTCAACTTCAACAGCTTGGGATTCTGCAGTGTTTTAAACTCAGTGAAATGTCCAAAAGAACTTCATGCTGTCACCAAAGTGGGGGAAAAAAATGACATAAAATACAGGAAGAGATAGCAGAGTGGGAAAATATTTTAAGGAGTATTTTAGAGAGGTAAGAGAATAACATAAAGACGTTTAGGTGCAGGCACCTGAATGTTGCTGTGATTAAAATAAAGGAGGCACAAAAGAATATGTAGTATTTACAGAGCAGAGTGATCTGGCTTTGATATTGAAGGAGACCATCAAAATGGACAAAGGGACGACCATAGTGTGATTTGAATGTAAGTAGGAGAATTTTAATCGGAGACATTTGCTGCTTTGCAGTTCTCAGACCATACATTCATATCCCTAAAAATTAAACAATTGTCACCTGGGAGTCTGCGATTATACTATTTCCCTTGGGTACCTGGCTTTTCACTATTTAGAATGCAATCTGTTCAGCTCTTGTTGATCCAAATTTGAAAACCTCACAACTGGCCTGAACAATTTTGGTCATAGATAATATTGCCTTAGTTTCAGCCCAATATGAAGCAATCACTTATTAATACAGTCTAGCAACATTGGCTTGCATTTTCACCACCATCTGGTTGAATGGGCCTAGACTTGCCTTTTCCAATCCTGACAACACTGTTGTAGCTAAAGAAGCACCATCAATGGTTTCTTGTTCTTCCCTCAGAATATTGGGGACTTTGCCTCCTTTCAACTTCCATCTGCTGCTTAGTGATATTTAATATAAACAAAGTGTTTGCTTTACATCCAGCAGTTGATATCAAGAAGGTGCATCACCTTCAGTGTCTCTCTTGCCTCTTTTGTTTCCTTTAGTTTGTCATTATTTTTGTCTTAGATCTAGTCCTTGAAGAACAAAAGTTTCCTCCAATGCATGTCATGCTTAAAATTCTGTTTGCTATTTTATTTTACTCAGAATCAGATTTATTATCACCGGCATGTGATGTGAAATTTGTTACCTTAATTTGTTAACTAGTTCAATGTAATACATAATATAGAAGAAAAAAATAAATAAAATAAAAATAATAAATGAATCAATTACAGTATACATTGAATAGATTTTAAAACGTGTAAAAAAACAAATATGGGAGGCAGGGTTTAAGGGTCGGCACAACATTATGGGCCGAAGAGCCTGTACTGTGCTGTACTATTCTATGTTCTATGCTAAAGCACTCACTCCACCAGGGCTATTAAGGCTCAAGTCCCTTAAGGCTGTTACCATACTCTGGGTTAAGGTTGTCTGAAACAGACTACTCCCTCCCAGCTCCCCCAAAACAGAAAGCCAAAATCCGAGAAGTCAGATAATTTCCTCCAAAAGTCTTTTCTTTGTTGTCAAGGGATTGATATCAGTGGCATCCCTTCTGTCATGTAGTAAGGAGTCTTCATACAAATTCAGCAAACTGATCTGTTGGTCCAATGCGCAAATTCAAATACCAACCCCAGGAATGTATCACAGGAGCACCCACCACTAATCAGCATCGACCACTTTGCCATTCTGTAAAGCAGAGGGACATAAATGCACTTGGTCCTGATTAGTCACTGGGTATTTAGAAAACACAAAAACAATAGAACTACAAGATTTGCTCCCCAAATACTTAATTCCCTCTGAAATGTGGGCATCTCGTATCTGGAATAAAGTAGTCCAAATTTCTACTCAAATTTCAAATGTCCAGTATGAAAAATGAGTAATCCATAAAACCAATCATATGGGGGAACAAATAACAGATTAAGACACAGTAAACACGTAACTGTCATGGTCCGGTCCGTGAAGTCTATATTCCGGTTCACGGTCCGGTCCATTGACCCTTGCTCCAGGTTTTCTTATCTACCCTGTTTCTGTTCTTGAGCTAATTGAGGCAGCTGATGCTCATCGGGGCTGGCTGCATAAATACCTTCAGAGACCCAGGCGTGGCTGCTGGATTGTTCTTGTCCTTACTCCTTGTACCTCTTGCTCTGCCTTCTGTTTCCTTGCCTGAAGCCCTGCCTTGTCTTGCCGGTAACTCTCGCCTCGCCTGAAGTTCTTGTCTCGCCTTGCATTGCCTGAAGCCTTGCCTTGTCTTGCTGTTAAATCTTGCCTCATCTCGCCTGCAGTCTTGTCCTGGAGCCACCCTGTACCTAGCTCCCTTCCTGTCCCTTGCCTCTGCCCAGGTAATCCAGGCTGTCTTGCCGTTACCTGTGGTTGGTTCTGTCCCTTCCTGTCCCTTGTCTCTGTCGGGTGGCGATCCACACCCTGCCCAGGAGGAGCCTGCCAAGCCTCCAGCCTCGCTTCAAGTCTCAAGTCTCAAGCCTCCAGCCTCGCCTCGCCTCAGGTCTCCAGCCTCCTGCCAAGCCTCGCCTCATCTCCTGCCTAGCCTCAAGCCTGAAGACTCCAGCCTCTAGCCTCTTGCCAAGCCAAGCCAAGTCTCTAGCCTCTAGCCTCTAGCCTGAAGACTCCAGCCTCGTCCTGCCTGCCTGCCAAGCCTCATCCTTGCCTAGTTCTGGGGTCCAAGTCATAGGCAAGACCCAGGTACTGGGTGTCCTTGTCCAGTCTCTGGCTCGGAGTCTAAGCCCGGGCTCCTAGCTGTCTTGTTCAGTCCTGTTCCAGGTTCCTGGTTTTCCTGTCCATGTCCTTGCCATCGCCCTGTATCCTAGTCCTGTCCCTAGTACTTCAGAGTCCGTGTCTTGTACTTGGGTCAGTGCCCAGCCACCTCCTTATGACAGTAACAGATTTTTAAAAAAAACAAACTAAGTAAATGAACAAGAAACAAAGTAACAAATCAGAACTCAAAACACAAATCACAAAGCCCAGGCTGTACTTTTCTTTAAAACTTTCTATGAAACTGCAAAAACTTAAGATAGTTAATTTCTCACAGAAACAACATAAGGGAAAAAGCAACTGGGTGGAGACCAACATATTCACAGTGTCTCTTAAGGACAAGTAAACTGACATTTATGGCCATGCTTCATATTTCTCCACTTTCAAATCATTCACACTATTTACAGGAGAGGGTCCAGGGAGATTGATGGGAATAAAAGGGTTAACATTTGAGGAGTGTTTGGCTCTCAGCCTGTATTTGCTGGAGTTCAGAAGAATGGGGGGGGGGAGGGGATCTCAATGAAATCTATTGAATGTTGAAAAGCCTCGATAGAGTCGGTGTAGAGATGTTTCCTATTGTGAGGGAATCTAGGACTGGACTCGTGTTGGGCACGTGGCCAAGTGGTTAAGGCGTTCGTCTAGTTATTTCTAGGTCGCTAGTTCGAGCCTCAGCTGTGGCAGCGTGTTTGTGCACTTGAGCAAGGCACTTAATCACACATTGCTCGAGTCTGTGCGAGGAGTGGCGCCCCACACAGACTTCCAATCTGCGCCTTGTAAGGCATGAAAATGCCCGACGCAGGCCTCTCATGGTCTGAGTCGACGTTTCCTCCCCTCCCTCCCTAGGACTGGAGGGCCTAGTCTCAGAATAGAGGGATGTCCATTCAGAACAGAAATGAGCAATTACTTTAGCTGGAGTTTGGTGAATCTGTGGAATTCATTGCCACTCACGACTGTGGAGACCAATTCATTGGGTATATTTAAGGTGGAGATTGATAGGTCCTTGATTAGTCAGGGTGTTAAAGGTTACAGGGAGAAGGCACAAGATGGGGTTGACGGGGATAATAAATACGCCATCAAGGAATGGCACAGCAGACTCAATGGACTGAATGGCCTAATTCTGTTACTATGTCTCATTGTTTTATAATCTCATGGACTTTGACGATTCTTAAAATGAATGATGTTTCAATGTTTGGATCTTGTTGTTATAAGGCTGGAGAGCTTTGCAAAAGCTGCTTTAGAGTGTTCCAAAATTGCAGAAAGTGTCAGGGTGTTCAAGCAAACAGGTGATTAATGAGCTGCTAGTCAGTAGAATCACTTTGCCTAAATGTAATGGAATTTGAGATTGTGTAATGTCAGAGAACAGCTCCATTTCTAACTAAGAGAAATTCATTCAGTGGATTACTGATGGATGGATGTTGGATGCTCTGAAGAATGCCTTAGGACTGACATAATTTTCCTCCAACAATCTCAAACACTGGTAAAGTGAGGTCTCCAGCAGCAGAGCCTCTATCTCTGGAGACAGCTTATCTACTGATGTCTACTATAAGCCTACAGACTCTTACAGCTACCTGGACTATTCCTCTTCTCACCCTGTTTCTTGCAAAAATGCCATCCCCTTCTCGCAATTCCTCTGTCACCGCCGCATCTGCTCTCAGTATGAGGCTTTTCATTCCAGGACAAAGGAGATGTCCTCCTTTTTTAAAGAAAGGGGCTTCCCTTCCTCCACCATCAACTCTGCTCTCAAACACATCTCTCCCATTTCATGCACATCTGCTGTCACCCCATCCTCCCGCCACCCCACTAGGAATAGGGTTCCCCTTGTCCTCGCCTACAATCCCACCAGCCTCCAGGTCCAACATACTATTCTCCGTAACTTGCGCCACCTCCAACGGGATCCCACCACTAAGCACACCTTCCCCTCCTCCCCCCTCTGCTTTCCACGGGGATCGCTCCTTACGCGACTCCCTTGTCCATTCATCCCCCCCCCATCACTTCCCACCAATCTCCCTCCTGGCACTTATCCTTGTAAGCGGAATAAGTGCTACACATGCCCTTACACTTCCTCCCTCACCACCATTCAGAGCCCCAGACAGTCCTTTCAGGTGAGGCGACACTTTACCTATGAGTCGGCTGGGGTGATATACTGCATCCGGGGCTCCCGATGCGGCGTTCTATATATTGGCGAGACCCGACGCAGGCTGGGAGACCGTTTCGCTGAACACCTACGCTCTGTCCGCCAGAGAAAGCAGGATCTCCCAATGGCCACACGTATTAATTCCACGTCCCTTCCCCATTCTGATATGGCTATCCATGGCCTCCTCTACTGTCAAGATGAAGCCAAAGTCAGGTTGGAGGAACAACACCATATATTCCGTCTGGGTAGCCTCCAACCTGATGGCATGAACATTGACTTCTCTAACTTCCGCTAATACCCCACCTCCCCTTCGTACCCCATCCGTTATTTATTTATCTTTTATTATTATATAATTTTTTCTCTCTCACTGTCCTTTTTCTCCCTCTGTCCCTCTCACTATACTCCTTGCCCATCCTCTGGGCTTCCCCCCTCCACCTTTCTTTCTCCCTAGGCCTCTCCTCATATCCCTTTTGCCAATCAACTTTCCAGCTCTTAGCTCTATCCCTCCCCCTCCTGTCTTCTCCTATCATTTTGGATCTCCCCCTCCCCCTCCCACTTTCAAATCTCTTACTATCTCTTCTTTCAGTTAGTCCTGACGAAGGGTCTCGGCCCGAAACGTCGACTGTACCTCTTCCTAGAGATGCTGCCTGGCCTGCTGCGTTCACCAGCAACTTTGATGTGTGTTGCTTGGAATTCCAGCATCTGCAGATTTCCTCGTGTGTGGCAGAGTATTTTCTTCTGTTCAGATTTATTCCTTCAATTGTAATATTTATTTGTGCTTCCTTGTTGCTGAGGACAATCACTCCAACCTCACCATTGGAGATGGTTTATTTTTGGACCAAGAGGTAATAAGGTGCATTAGTGAGTTTTTTTTTCGGTAGAAGCCTAAGTAACCATTGTGGGGCAGATTATTGATGAGTAAGGCTCATTTGTCACTTGCTTCTTGATTTTGTGTGTTTATGAGATTGGGCTTGGGTGGATATGTCCTTTTTTTTTGAAGTGGCATATCTTAGTTATCTTAAAATTATTGGGTACATGCCACTGTTGTCTATGCATCATATCAGCTTGGCTAGAGGCAGGACTAAATGTGAGAAAATACGATAACAGGTAGCCCTCCTCAGAGTCACAGCATTGTTCCCCTTACTTTTGTGAACACATTGGAGAGCCAAAATAGACATCAAGGAATCAGATCTACATGATAATTCATTTTATGGGATGTGGGTGTTACTTTCAAGGACTGTATTTATTACCCATTTCTCCTTGTCCATGAGAATGGCGAGTCTGAACTGCTGTGGTCCTTCCCACAGTACTGCTGGATAGGGAATTAAAGCATTTAGATTAAATAACAGTGAAGAAACAACCATGTATTTCCTGCAGGAAATGATGTGTCCATGTATTTGCTGCATATGCTTTAAGGTTATCAAGGTGATGGGTTGGGAAGGTATTGCTGGAGACATCTACACTCACAGGTGGTCCTTCAAGATTGAGATTCATTTGTTTCCGCTCCAGTTTGATGGGTTCTGAGCTAGCTGATAAGATGCTACCAATTTAGGATAGGAGACACTTGATAGGAATGGGAAATTTGGGACAAAGTAAACTCCTTCAGGGTTCCTGTGTGCTTTCGTTAAATGGATGAGGTTTTTAATATCATTCAAATATTCTTTTCCATTTTAGAGATCATGGTGCAGGGACTCACGAGTCATATGGTGGGGATACAGGTTCCCCCCGCCATTCGAAGGTAGAGTGTTCCTATGAAACGGTTCATAAGCCGGAATGTCGTAAAGCAAAGAAGCAATTACCATTTATTTATATGGGAAAAATTTGTGAGTGTTCACAGACCCAAAAATAACCTACCAAATCATGCCAAATAACACAAAACCTAAAATAACAGTACCGCAAGGCTCAGTGCTGGGACCCCAGTTGTTTACAATATATATTAATGACTTGGATGAGGGAATTAAATGCAGCATCTCCAAGTTTGCGGATGTCACGAAGCTGGGCGGCAGTGTTAGCTGTGAGGAGGATGCTAAGAGGATGCAGGGTGACTTGGATAGGATGGGTGAGTGGGCAAATTCATGGCAGATGCAATTTGATGTGGATAAATGTGAAGTTATCCACTTTGGTGGCAAAAATAGGAAAATAGATTATTATCTGAATGGTGGTCGATTAGGAAAAGGGGAGGTGCAACGAGACCTGGGTGTCATTATACACCAGTCATTGAAAGTGGGCATGCAGGTACAGCAGGCGGTGAAAAAGGCGAATGGTATGCTGGCATTTATAGCGAGAGGATTCGAGTACAGGAGCAGGGAGGTACCACTGCAGTTGTACAAGGCCTTGGTGAGACCACACCTGGAGTATTGTGTGCAGTTTTGGTCCCCTAATCTGAGGAAAGACATGCTTGCCATAGAGGGAGTACAAAGAAGGTTCACCAGATTGATTCCTGGGATGGCAGGACTTTCATATGAAGAAAGACTGGATGAACTGGGCTTGTACTCGTTGGAATTTAGAAGATTGAGGGGGGATCTGATTGAAACGTATAAAATCCTAAAGGGATTGGACAGGCTAGATGCAGGAAGATTGTTCCCGATGTTGGGGAAGTCCAGAACGAGGGGTCACAGTTTGAGGATAAAGGGGAAGCCTTTTAGGACCGAGATTAGGAAAAACTTTTTCACACAGAGAGTGGTGAATCTGTGGAATTCTCTGCCACAGGAAACAGTTGAGGCCAGTTCATTGGCTATATTTAAGAGGGAATTAGATATGGCCCTTGTGGCTACAGGGATCAGGGGGTATGGAGGGAAGGCTGGTGCAGGGTTCTGAGTTGGATGATCAGCCATGATCATAATAAATGGCGGTGCAGGCTTGAAGGGCCGAATGGCCTACTCCTGCACCTATTTTCTATGTTTCTATATAGTGAAAGCAGGAATGATATGATAAATACACAGCCTATATAAAATAGAAATACTTCTCTAAATCATTGCCGCACTGTTCTCCGCAGCAAAAATCTCACGCAAGCGCTCTCGGCAGAAACACGGCACAAGCGCTCTTAGCAAAAACACTCTCTCTAGTAACCTTTAAGCCATGAAGCTGCCAAATCATACCAAAGAACACAAAAATACACAGCCTATATAAAGTAGAAATAATGTATGTACAGTGTAGTATCACTTACCGGAATCGGGAAGACAGTGCCGAGCACACTGATGATGGTGTGTTTGGCTGAGTCATCGGAGAGTGGGGTGGTGCAGTGGTCCCCACCCTCCAGGCCGCCGACCGATACCGATCCGCGAAGCATGCAGTGGTACAGTGGTGGCCGGGGTGCACCCAGCACATCTTTAAGAAAAAAAGCCAAAATAAACAAGCTAATTAATTACACATAAATGTCGGCCCAGATCAGAGGCGACGCAATCAGCAATCGCCCCTGATCGGGGCCAACATTTACGTGCCAGGCAGTACCTAATTAATTAGCTTGTTTATTTCGGCTTTTTTCTTAAAGATGTGCTGGGTGCGTCCCAGCTACCGCTGCATTCTCCGTGGATTGGTATCGGTTTGCTGCCCGGGAGTTGGGGCGTTGGGACACTGGGGTGTCATCTCATCATCGTCTGTTTCCATCAGGGCAGGGAGGTCATCTTCGATATCTGCCTGCCTCGATGTCGAAGGTCGAGGTTCGTCGTCAGCTTTGGCTGATGTGGAAGGCTTGCTTGACTGCTTAGCCTCGTGCATTTTTCTATCATACAGTTCTTTGTAAGCACTCAATCCATCTTGCAAATATGCCCTAAACCGACATAACCTTTCAAAATTAAAGTCATACTTTTCTGCAATAATTGCAGCGAAAATCTCACGCAGTTGCTTCACGTTCAGTTCCTGGACGACTTCACTTTCGGTCCATTCACTACTGCATTCGGTTTCGATTGTTATCCTTTCCTCTTCCAATTGCATCAGCTCTTCATCTATCAGTTCTTGGTCATGGGATGTCAAAACCTCTTCAACATCATCTTCGTCAACTTCCATAAGCCAATCTCACTTTGTCCTTACTTCGTTCACCACGATCGAAGCGCTTAATTATGTTTAGTTTTACTCTAAGTGTAACACCCTTACAAGCTCTTTTATGCTTTTCCGATACCTTAGAACTCATCTTGCTAACGGCTGCTCACAGGCACGTGTTTAAGCAATGCCGGCGAGAATGCAGTTCCGAATCCGGGGGAGGAGCAGCTGCTCGGGGTGTGTACTGCCTTTTTTCGTAACAGTGAAAACACCTCCTGTTAGCGAAAACAGGTAACTAATGTAGGTCTTTCGTAACAGTGACGTCTCGTAAAGCGAACGTTCCAAAAGCGGGGGACACCTGTATCGCCTTCAAGGAGATTTCATGAACATGCTTGAATTGTTTTCTTTCTCCGTCTAGTAATCACTTCCAGTGGAGCTCAGAATAGAGCGCTTTTTTAAGAAACAGTTATCAAGCATAGCAGAGTTGTCTGTGAATGGCCCAGGTTGATGCTGAAGAAAGAAAGTTTAGAGGATTTCAGAACAAAAATGTAGATGGGTTAATTAGTGGATAAAAATGTATATGGGTTGTAAGTTTGCAGGTGACTCAAGTTGGTTGAGTTATGAACAATAAAGGTTATTAGTGAATACAGATCAGTTATAGCTGTGGATGGAGAAGTGGCAAGTAAAGTTTAATATGTGCAAGTGTGAGGTGTTGCACTTTAGGAGGTCAGATCTAAGGGGAAAGTATACAGCTAACGAGACCTTTAACAGCATTGATGCACAGAGGGATCTTGAGGTCGAAATCCATACTTCCCTGGAAGTGGTACACAAGTAGATAGAGTGGTAAAGAAGGCATATGGAAAGCATGCCTTCATTATGAGGGACTTAGAGTACAAGAGTAAGTAAGTCATTTATGCAGCTGTATAAAACAGTGGTTAAGTTGCACCTAGAGCATTGCATACAGTCTGGTTACCCCAATGCAAGAAGGAGAGGGTGCAGAAGAGGTTATCAGGATGCTGTCTAGATTAAAGGCTATTGGCTTTAAGGAGAAGCTGGAGAAACTTGTGTTTTTTTTTCTGCACTATCAGAGGCAGAGGGGAAACCTGATAGAAGTTTATAAAATTAAGAGCAGCATAGATAGGGTAGGCAGGCAGAATAATTTTCCCAGTATAGAAATATTGAGTACTTGAGAACGTAGCTTTAGGGTGTGAGAGGGCAAGTCTAAAGGAGATGTGGAAGGCAAATTTATGTATTTATTTATTTACACAGAGTGGTGGGTGCTTTGAACGAGCTGTCAGGGTTGGTAGTGGGGTTGAAGGTGCTTTTTGATAGACAACTAAACATGCAGAGTAAGGAGGGATATGGATCATGTGAAGGTAGAAGGGATTTGTTTAATTTGGCATCATATTCAGCGCCATATCATGGGTCAGAGGGCCTATTCCTGTGGTGTACTGTCCAATGTTCCATGAGGAAGAATTTTCTCACCAAGAGGGAACACAGTGCCTGACTGGGTGGTAGAGGCACGTGCTCCCACAATATTTAAGGAGTACCAGGAAGAACACTTGAATTGGTTACAAATAAAATTGTGGACCAAGTGCAGGTAAATGTAGCACTTTATTCTGTATTCTGTTATTGCTTTTCCCTTTTACTACCTCAATGTACTGATGTGATGCAATGATCTGTATGGACAGATGCCAAAAGTAGTTTATGTAACCTTGTTACATGTGCCAACAATAAATCAGTAACTGAAATGGAATTAGCATAGAGAAGTTCTTGGTGGTCATCATAGACATGATGGACTGATACTGTTACTCTACAAATGTGTAATTACAGCTTCATTGATGTATATGTTGACCTGGGACTGGTAGATTTAAAAAATATTAGAGGTGGTGATTGTGGTACCTCTGGAGTGCGCTGAGGAGAAGCTATAGTTGTCCCTTCATTTTTGTCTGCATATCGGCACTTCCTGCTGCCTCAGTAATGTAGCCAACAGACTCAAAGACCCCTGTCACCCAGAATATTCTCTCTTTTCCTCCCTCCTGTTGGGCAGAAGAAACAAAAGCCTGAAAGCACATACCACCAGTTTCAGGAACAGCATCTATCTTGCTGTCGAATGGATCTCTTGTATGTTAAGATGGACTCTTGATCTCACAAGGTGCCTTATCATAGGCTTGTACCTTACTGTCTGCTTACACTGCACTTCTCTGTAAATATAACATTATATGGTGCTTTTCTCTTGGACTGTCTCAATGTACTTGTATGATGAAATGATCTGTATGGATGGTAAAGTTTTTCAATGTACTTGAGTACCTGTGACAGTAATAAACCAAATTAGCAATTTATTTCCATGCCTCTGAGACATAAGGAGGAAAGGAATCATTGTGACACAGTAGTCTACACTTTGTGCCACATTTGATGTCTTGGTCTTTTTACCATATGGTTGAATGCTATGCTAATACATTGAAAGCAAAGATAGATTTTATGATCAATCTGCCTCCAGCATTGCATATATAGAATTAAAAGAGTTGATGATGTGAGACAGGAGATGTCGTAGGGAAATGTGTGAATTTGGACGGATAAAGTTTCCCTGTTGGGAACCCAATGGGCTGAATGGCTTCTTTCTACATTGTAAAAAATAAATTAAGCTTGTCTTGCTCAAAGCAAAGAATATTAGAACATAGAATAGTACAACACAGTATAGGCCCTTCGGCCCACAATGTTGTGCCGACCCTCAAACCCTGCCTCCCATATAAGACGCCAACTTAAGTTCCTCCATATACCTGTCCAGTAGTCTCTTAAACTTCACTAGTGTATCTGCCTCCACCACTGACTCAGGCAGTGCATTCCATGCACCAACGACTCTCTGAGTAAAAAACCTTCCTCTAATATCCCCCTTGAACTTCCCACCCCTTACCTTAAAGCCATGTCCTCTTGTATTGAGCAGTGTTGCCCTGGGGAAGAGGAGCTGGCTATCCACTCTACCTATTCCTCTTATTATCTTGTACACCTCTATCATGTCTCCTTTCATCCTCCTCCTCTCCAAAGACTAAAGCCCTAGCTCCCTTAATCTCTGATCATAATGCATACTCTCTAAACCAGGCAGCATCCTGGTAAATCTCCTCTGTACCCTTTTCAATGCTTTCACATCCTTCCTGCAGTGAGGCGACCAGAACTGGACACAGTACTCCCAAGTGTGGCCTAACCAGAGTTTTATAGAGCTGCATCATTACATCGCGACTCTTAAACTCTATCCCTCAACTTATGAAAGCTAACACCCCATAAGCTACCCTATCCACCTGTGAGGCAACTTTCAGGGATCTGTGGACATGTACCCCCAGATCCCTCTGCTCCTCTAAACTACCAAGTATCCTACCATTTACTTTGTACTCTGCCTTGGGGTTTGTCCTTCCAAAGTGTACCATCTCACACTTCTCCGGGTTGAACTCCATCTGCCACTTCTCAGCCCACTGTTGCATCCTATCAATGTCTCTCTGCAATCTTTGACAATCCTTTACACTATCTACAACACCACCAACCTTTGTGTCGTCTGCAAACTTGCCAACCCACCCTTCTACCCCAACATCCAGGTCATTAATAAAAATCACGAAAAGTAGAGGTCCCAGAACAGATCCTTGTGGGACACCACTATTCACAAGCCTCCAGTCTGAATGTACTCCATCCACCATGACCCTCTGCCTTCTGCAGGCAAGCCAATTCTGAATCCACCTGGCCAAAGTTCCCTGGATCCCATGCCTTCTGACTTTCTGAGAAAGCCTACCATGTGGTACCTTGTCACTAAAATCCATATAGATCACATCCACTGCACTACCCTCATCAATATGCCTGGTCACTTCCTCAAAGAACTCTATCAGGCTTGTTAGACACTATCTGCCCTTCACAAAGCCATGCTGACTGTCCCTGATCACACCATGATTCTCTAAATCCCCATAGATCCTATCTCTAAGAATCTTTTCCAACAGCTTTCCCACCACAGACGTAAGGCTCACTGATCTATAATTACCTGGACTATCCCTACTACCTTTTTTGAACAAGGGGACAACATTTGCCTCCCTACAATCCTCTGGTACCATTCCCGTGGACAACAAGGACATAAAGATCCTAGCCAGAGGCTCAGCAATCTCTTCCCTCACCTTGTGGAGCAGCCTGAGGAATATTCCATCAGGCCCCGGGGACTTATCTGTCCTAATGTATTTTAACAACTCCAACACCTCCTCACCCTGAATATCAACATGCTCCAGAACATCACCCTCACTCATATTGTCCTCACCATTATCAAGTTCCCTCTCATTGGTGAATACCGAAGAGAAGTATTCATTGAGGACCTCGCTCACTTCCACAGCCTCCAGGCACATCTTCCCACCTTTATCTCTAATCGGTCCTACCTTCACTCCTGTCATCCTTTTTTTCTTCACATAATTGAAGAATGCCCTGGGGTTTTCCTTTACCCTACTCACCAAGGCCTTCTCATGCCCCCTTCTGGCTGTTCTCAGCCCCTTCTTAAGCTCCTTTCTTGCTTCCCTATATTCCTCAATAGACCCATCTGATCCTTGCTTCCTAAACCTCACGTATGCTGCCTTCTTCCACCTGACTAGATTTTCCACCTCACTTGTCACCCATGGTTCTTTCACCCTACCATTCTTTATCTTCCTCACCAGGACAAATTTATCCCTAACATCCTGCAAGAGATCTCTAAGCGTCGACCACATGTCCATAGTACATTTCCCTGCAAAAACACCATCCCAATTCACACCCGCAAGTTCTAGCCTTATAGCCTCATAATTTGCCCTTCCCCAGTTAAAAATTTTCCTGTCCTCTCTGATTCTATCCTTTTCCATGATAATGCTAAAGGTCAGGGAGCGGTGGTCACTGTCCCCCAGATGCTCACCCACTGAGAGATCTGTGACCTGACCCGGTTCATTACCTGGTACTAGATCTAGTATGGCATTCCCCCTAGTTGGCCTGTCCACATACTGTGACAGGAATCTGTCCTGATCATACTTAACTAATCAGGTGCCAGTCAATATTGGGGAAGTTAAAGTTTCCCATCATAACAACCCTGTTATTTTTGCACCTTTCCAAAATCTGTCTCCCAATCTGCTCCTCTGTATTTCTGGGGCTACCAGGGGGCTGATACAATACCCCCAATAGAGTAACTGCTCCATTCCTGTTCCTGACTTCCACCCATACTGACTCAAAAGAGGATCCTGCTACATTACCCACCCTTTCTGTAGCTGTAATAGTATCCTTGACCAGTAATGCCACCCCTCCTCCCCTTTTTCCGCCCTCTCTATCCCTTTTAAAGCACTGAAATCCAGGAATATTGAGAATCCATTCCTGCCCTGGTGCCAGCCAAGTCTCTGTAATGGCCTCTACATCATAATTCTATGTTTGTATCCAAGCTCTCAGTTCATCACCTTTGCTCTTGATGCTTCTTGCATTGAGGTACACACATTTCAGCCCTTCTACCTTATTGTCTTTACACCGTTTATTCTGCTTCTCTTTCCTCAAAGCCTCTCTATATGTTAGATCTGGCTTTACTCCATGCACTTCTTTCACTGCTATATCGCTCTGGGTCCCATCCCCCTCGCAAATTAGATTAAACCCTCCCGAACCATGCTAGCAAACCTACCTGCAAGGATATTGGTCCCCCTCGAGTTCAGGTGCAATCCATCCAATCTGTACAGGTCCCATCTTCCCCAGAAGAGGTCCAATGGTCCAAAAATCTAAAACCCTGCTCCCTGCACCAACTCCTCAGCCACGCATTCATCTGCCATCTCCTCCAATTCTTACCTTCACTGTCACGTAGCACTGGCAGTAATCCTGAGAACGCCACCCTTAGGGTCCTGTTCTTCAGCCTTCTGCCTAGTTCCCAAAACTCACACTTCAGGACCTCATCCCTCTTCCTGCCTATATCATTGGTCCCAACATGTATCACGACTTCTGGTTGCTTTCCCTCTCGTACCAGGATGTCGTGCACCCGGTCAGAGACATCCCGGACCCTGGCACCCGGGAGGCAACAAACCATACGGGTGTCCTCACGTCCACAAAATCTCTTGTCTGCTCCCAACTATAGAGTCTCCAATGACGACAGCTCTCCTCTTCTCCGTCCCACCCTTCTGCACCACCAGGTCAGACTCAGTGCCGGAAATTTTAAGAACTGTTTCCCTCTTTCTCAATTCTAATGGAGAAGCCAGACCTGAAAAAGCTAATTCTTTCTCTTTTCTCAAATGCAATCTGACCTGTTGAGTTCTTCCAACATTTTATGCTGTTATTCAAGATATCCTGCATCTGCAAATTTTGTTTTTCATGGGTTCCAATTCATTGTTGACTCATTCACTGAAGCAAAGGTAGAATGGGCCTTTGCTTAATATGCACTAAACAAAGTTCTTCTACTGATCAGACCCTGCTGTACAATACTGTCCTCCTGCAATTAATGGAAATATAGACCAATTCTTAGAACTTGGTGACTTCTTATCAATGAATGATGGATGAAATACACCATTGCCTTCACTACATCAGCAGAGCCTTTAGCTACCTAAAGATCAAGATCTCAAACCTAGCATAAAATATGTGGCCTACCAGGCAGCAGTAATGCCTGCCCTCCTGTAGCTTGCTGGATATCTTGCAAACATAAGCAGTTCACTTTACAGCATGTGTTCACTAAAATAGGGTCAGCAGTGCCAGAGAGAATGAATGTATAGAGTGATAGATAAGATGCCAAATAATTAAACGGCTTTATCCTGGATACTGTCTCATTTCTTGAGTGATGTTGGATCTGCACTCCTCAAAGAAAGCAGAGAGAAATGCAACACATGCTTGGATTTCACCTTGTAGATTATGGAAGGTCTTTGGAGATAGGTCTGTTTCTACAGATCCCTCAGACTCCAGATTCTTGTTTCCCCTTTATTACTGTCACAGTTCCTTATGAATTTCTGGTCCTTGGTAATCCCTGGGAATTTCAAGATCAAATGGAATTCAGCAAAATGTTGCTTGGCATACCCAAGGACGTAAAATCTTAACCTAAATGGAGTGAAAGTATCGGTCTATATCATGATGCTTGTCAAAATAAAGTCTCTTTTTTACTGAACTCCAAACTAGAGTAATACACTATTGAATGCGGACATCAAATTCTATTCAGTAGTTACTGATTGATATTGTATGATTTCACTTTGTGTTTCTGTAACTGGTTAAACTAAAATGTAAAGATGTTATTCTTCAACGTTAATCTTATGCATATGAATATCAAAGGTTAAATTCAACAAAAAAGGCCATTAGTTTTCCTTGTGAATGGTCAATATTTGCTTTAATGTTTTTAACATGCTTTCAAAGCAATTTGTTCTTAAATATGAATTAAGCCTCTTGTTGCAACTACTTGATGCAAATTTAATAACTAATTGTTTTCATCATGAAGTGGCAAGTCCTTTTGGAGGTTGGTTGAAATTTGCTCGAGAATAATTTGGAAGTACTTATAATTATATAACATTTGTCCCTAATTTACAGGTGTCTTATTTCACATCAATATCAAGGCAAGAAGAATTTGAAGGAAATTCTGAAAAAATCATTCCTTTGTTCTCAGTCACTTATTTTCTTTCGATCTTTTTTTCCATCACATCTTGCATGAGGTAAGATGGGCTACTGTCAGGTTCATTTTTGATATGTTTTATTTTATATTTTAAATGAAAATGTGTCTTATAGAGGACTACCAAATTTATTTTCAGGTTTGACTGTGTGAGGAACAAAGTCTGGGTTGCTGCTCTGGGAGTTGTGTCAGCTGGATTTGCCGTACTATCAGGATTTGGATTGCTGCTGTTTTGTGGGATGAAATTTGCCATCAATACAGCCAATGCACCATTTCTCATTCTAGGCAAGTTGCATTTACCTCAATACTATAAGCATGGTTAAAATATAGTCCAGATGTGGCCTAACTAAGCTTTTATGTAGCTGCAATGTGATCTGCCAACTTTTATCACAGACAAGAGAAAATCTGCAGATGCTGGAAATCCAAGCACCACACGCAAAATGCTGGAGAAACTCAGAAGGCCAGACAGCATCTTTGGAAAAGAGTACTGTCAATGTTTTGGGCTGAGACCCTTCATCAGTCCTGCCAACTTTTATACTCCGTACTCTGATCAAGGGAGGCAAGCACGCTGCACACCTTCCATATCATTCTATTGACTTGTGTTGCCACTTCCAGTGAGGTATGGACTTCTCCTAGATCTCGCAGTATATCAGTGCTCCTATGTCCTGTCAATTCCCGTATACATTCCCGTTGTTTCTATAAATTTATTTAGAGATGCAGCCCAGAACTTCCAGCCCAACGAGCTGTACTGTCCAGCAAACCCCAGCTTAACCCCTGCCTTTTCACAGGACAGTTTACAATGACCAATTAACCTACTGACCATGTGTCTTTGGAATGTGGGAGGAAATCAGAGCACCTAGAAAAGACCAACACAGTTTAAGGGGAGAACACACAAACTCTTTTACAAACAGCAGTGGGAAGTGAATTCTGAACTCTGATGCCCCGAGCTATAATGGCATTGCCCTAACTGCTACACTACTGTGGCAAATATTTGCATCATGCCTTTGTTATTCTTCTTTGCTCTAACTTTAACTTCTGACTTGCCTTCCTTCCCCTGCCCCATCATTTGTAATGCCATCTTCCCTAGCCAAAATCCAGATCAGCCCCACAATGCTGACTAATCAGCCATTGCTGAAATAAATAACAAAATCTAGTACAGATTGGAAGACTGGCAGCACCTGTGAAGATTAAATGTTCTATCAATTCCTTGGGTTGGAGTAGTCAATGTCTCATCATCACAGGTATTTCTACTTAAGCTAGGACCAGTTTCATTCACAATTACACCATTCAGTAACATCGATGTCTTGGGAGTTTAAATACCTATCACATCATCTCTCATTTGTCCGAATTAAATTCCATCTGTCAATTCTCTGAACAAATTTCCAACTGATTCTGCTAAATCCTGTGACAACTTTCCTCATTGTGACACAATTTTTGTTTCATCTGCATACTGAGTCATCAGGCCATCTACATTTTGATCCAAATTATTAACCTATTTTACAAACAACCAAGTTCCCAGCATTATTCCTTGTGGATCACCACTGGTTACAGATCTCCAACCAGAAAAATACCCCTCCTCTGTCTTCTAATAACCAAGCAATTTTTGGATCCGGTTTACCAGTTAACTGTGGATCCCATGTGAACCTAATCTTTTAGACTGGTTTACCAAAAAGTATAATTTAATGCTTTATTAAAGCCCACATGCACATATTCACTACCCTAACCTCGTCAATGATCCTTGTCACTTACTCAAAAAAAAAAAGAAATTTGAGATAGGTCTTGCCTTGCACAATACTGTATACACTACCCCAAACTCCATGCTTTCCCAATCACTAAGAATCATCTCCAAAACTTTCCCTAGCACTGATGTAAGGCTCACAAGCCTATAATTTCCTTGTTTTTCCATTGCCCTTCTCAAACAAAAGAACATTAGCTATTCTCTGGTATTCTGGGACCTTGGCTATGACTATTGAGGATACAAAGATAGATCACAAGATCATAAGATAGAGGAGCATAATTAGGTCATTTGACCCATCAAATCAGTTCTGCCATTTCAACATGGCTGATCCATTACTCCTTTCAGCTTCAATCTCCCGTTTTCTCCCCATATCCCTTCATACCTTGACCAATCAAGAATCTATTAACTTCTGCCTTAAATATTCATAAAGACTTGGCCTTTATAGCTGCCTGTGGCTGCGAATTCCCAGGTTCACCACTCTCTGGGTGAAGAAATTCCTCATCCCCAGTCTAAGAGGACAACCCTCTATTCTGAGCCCCAGCAATCTCATTCCTTACATTTTTCAGTATCCACTTTTATGTTTTTCAAGGCATTCCTCATTCTGAATATGTCTGAATATTCTCGATATGAGAATATCAATATATCCTCTCCTAATCTTGCCACTCCATGTCTTTAATGTTTATGTAACTTAAGAAAGAAATTAGGAAGAAGGCAAAGAGGGTCCACAAAATATCAATGGCAGACAAGATCAAGGAAAATAACAAAGCATTTTATAAGTATATACATACAGGCAAAGAGGGTACCTAGGGAAAGAGTAGGGACCAAGGGGAAAACTATGTGATGCCAGGGTATGTAGGTTGGTCTTGTCATCTGTAATCACTAGAGAAGAATATTGTATTTGAAGATTTCAGGGGATATTGTAGAGAATATGAACATACAGTATAAAGGAGAAGGTTTTAGATGCTTTGGTGCATATGAGGTGAAAAAATCCCCAAGGATTGTTGAGATGTATCTTAGTCTGTGTTGAGAAGTAAGGGAGTAGATTGAGTCCTTGACTTAGATGTTTAATCTAACACTGACCATATGTGAGGAGCCAAATGACTGGAGGACAGCAACTACAGAACTTGTATTTATGAAGGGCAGCAAAAATAAGGCAAGAAATTATTTGTGAGTGAATCTAACATTAATGGTAGAGAATTACTGGAAAAGATTCTGAGAGTCTGGATTAATTTGGACCTGAAAAGGCAGCTGTTAATTGGGGATTGTGTGCACATCTTTATTGTTGAGAGACTGATGTTTTTGAAGTAATAGCAAAATGTATTGATGAGGACAGTGAAGTTGATGTAGTCTGCGTGGGCATCAGTAAAACTATCATACCGACTTCTATTTCAAGCATGGTCCCACATAGAAGGCATGCTGTAAAGGTTAGAGCCCATGTAATCCAAAGCAAATTAGAAAGTGGACACATGGTCAATTTGGTAATAGGATTCAGAGGATAAGTATAGAGGTCTGTTTTATGATTGGAATCTCACAAGGTCCAGAGGTGGTGTGACCTTTACTGTATGTCATATGCATCAACAATCTGCGCTTAACTATAGGAAATAAGACTGCAGACTGCAAAGTAAGTTTGCTGATGACATGAAAGTCGGTGGTCGTGGTAATGTGAAATGAATACTCCTAGGCAAAAGAATGGTGTTGATCCGATGGCATATTGGGTGGAGTAGAGGCAAATGGAATTTAATTCTAGTAGTGTTAGGTGATGTATTTTGGGAAGTCAAATAAGGGTAGTGCATGCACTTGAAAGTAAGGCAATAAGGAATATTGGGAAACAGAGGGAACTTAGCATCTCAGAAATTTGAGTTTTTAAAGAAGTGACAGAGCAGGGTGGTAGATGTTGTCTACATGGTGTTAGAGTTCTACAGCATCGAAACATGCCTTTTGGGCTAACTGGTCCATGCTAACCAAGAGTCCCATTTTCTAGCATTTGGCCAATAATTTTCTAAACCTTTCCATTCCCTGTGTCTGTCCAACTTTTAAAAGTGATATCCTCTTGGCAGCTAATTCCACTACAATAGACATCACCTTTTGTGCAATAAAGATGCCTCTTAAGTTCCAACTAAATCTTACCCTTCTCACTTTAAACCTATCCCGTCTTTTCAGTTTAACTGGGGTTCATGGACCCCCTCAGTTAATGGTAGGAGTCCATGGCATAAAAAAAGGTTGGAAACCCCTGCTCTAGAACTTGATTCCCCAATCCAAAGAAAATGAGAGCACATTCACTCAGTCTATGTCCCTCATGATTTTATACACACCATAAAATCACCTCACAGTCTCCTATGCTCTAAGGAATAAAGTCCTAGCTTGTCCAACCTCTCCCCCTGACTCAGTCTGTTAAGTTCTGGCAGCATCTTTGTAATCTTTTTCTGTACTCTCTAGTTTAACAACATCGTCTTTACAGCAGAGTGGCCAAAACCGAACACAATACTCCAAGAATGGCCTCACCAGTGTTCTGTAAGATCTCGCAACTTTTATACTCATACCCTAACTTACATAGATCAAAGTGCCAAAATCCTACTCTACCACCCGATCTACCTGCAACTCCATTTTCAGTGAACCAAGCATCTGTACTTGAAGATCTCTCTGTTCTTCAACACTCTCCAGTGTCTTTCTGTTCACTGTGAAAGTCCTGCCTGGATTTGACATCTTGCACTTATCCAAATTAAGGTCCATTTTCCATTCCTCAACCCTCTTACTCAGTCGATCAAAATCACTGAAGTCATTAATGTTGATGACAAATAAGCTTGTAACACAAGTGATCTAGGGTGAGTGAGCCAATTGGATACTGAACTGGCTTACTGGAAGAAGTCAGAGGGTGATACTGGAGGTTGTTATTCAGATTGGAGGCCTATGCCCACTTGTGAACCATGGTGATTGGTGCTGGGTCTACTGCTATTTGCTATCTATTTTTAGAAATTTGAATGACAATGTTCTCAACAAGTTTGATGACATCAAAACCAGTGGTGTACTGGACAGTGAAGAATGTTATCTAAGACTGAAGTAGGATCTAGATGAATGTGGCAAGTGTGCCAATGAATGGTACACAGACCATGTTGTAATGTTGTAGAATAGAGAGATCAAAGCTTACTGATACATCAAAATGGCAACACAGGTAGACATGGAAATAAAGACAACAAACACAAAATGCTGGAGGAATTCAGCATGTCAGGCAGTGTCCATGGAGAAGAATAAACTATCAAATGTTTTGGACCGAGATCCTTCACCAGGGTCTTAGCTTGAAATGTCAACTGTTTATATCTCTCTATGGATGCAGCCTAACCTGCTGAATAAACAGTTGATGATTTGGACCAAGACTGTAATAAGCTCTCCGGGCCTCTGCAGGATGCCAGAGAGTGGTGGGCTCTGAGGATTTTAGAACACTTGAATTGGTTAAGCATTTAGAGTTCCTTGTAATTTTCCCTCGAGCGACTTGCTCTTTCTAATGTGGTCTCCTGGTGCTTTCTGTTTAACCTTGTTAAGTTTATTTTGATAGGCTCAGTGAATCAGTGTTACTTGTATTTTTAAGTAGATGGCTGATTAGCGCTAATCACAGTATTCTAGTTTTGAGAACTTACTTCTCTCTGTGTTGCTCGCCAATCTTCTTTTGGAATTATGATGAACAATCGCTCATCGCCATCTCTACATCAGAGTTTGTCTTTCCTTCGCACCTGGGCTCCCATATTGCCAGTGCACATCATGACAGTATGACTCTACCAAGTAATGGACACAGCGGAGGTTGAACAGCAGTGTTTCGGTATCAGTCATCTTGAGGTGAGAATGCCACCTATTCTCAAATCCACGTTCCAAGCTTTCCAAGTTGTCAATACCTGGGCTCCCAGCTTCGGGGCCCCATGACTCAGATCAGCATAACAATTGAGCACTTCAATCAAGCTTGTCAATAAAGTTCATTTGATTTCATTTGAAATCACCATTCAAGTCAGTAGTGTAAATCTTTAAAGAACTTGCCCTTTCCTGATGTTCCTTGCAAGTAATGGTACATCGTTGTTAATGACAAGTCAATGTTTGGAAGGACACTATCAAGAATAAGCTTACATGCCAACAATTGCAGTGGGAAAGACTAACCTTTTACAGTACATAATTCCCATCTGACTGCTCTGATGAGTCATGCTAATTATTGCAAATGTTCCACTGTACAAGTATCTCCTGAAACAGTAATTTGAGTTTGCAACCCTGAAGACCCCTGCTCCAAAAGCTGATCCCTGGCTGGAGTGTCCAAACACACAATTGAAGTAAACCTATGTAATGTTGAATCAGGTTCATGGGTCTGGTAATTGAGTCTGGAAGTGAACTGACTTTGAATTTAAATATATTAATCATTTCTTACAAACGTAAAAATTTGACCAAGCATTCGTGTTCCTGAGTTACAGACAATACAAAGCTGAATATTGAACAAACATACTTGGCTAGCAATGCACACAGAGCATACCTTTCCAATGGATATGTCCGTCACTTACCTTAAACAAAGGAAGAGAGACAGAACCTCAAACACGTGCTCTCTCTCTACCAGGATATTTGAACCTGGACACCAGGCAGCTAACCAATGAGAAAACCAGCTGCAATTTCTAAACTAACCAATCATGGTGGAAGCAACTTTCAACAATTAGAATAAGCTATGCCCCTCCCTCCCCAACAGGACACCCTATCAAGAGTAAGCTACCTTACATTTAACCTCTTGATGAAAATCATGGTACAGGCTGCAAAAGCCAAACTTTCAGGTAACAAATGAAATAGATCTATAGAAACGCAAACACGAGGAAATAGTCGACGTTTCGGGCCGAGACCCTTCGTCAGGACTAACTGAAAGAAGAGCTAGTAAGGGATTTGAAAGTCGGAGGGGGAGATCCGAAATGATAGGAGAAGACAGGAGGGGGAGGGATGGAGCTAAGAGCTGGAAAATTGATTGGCAAAAGGGATGTGAGAGGATCATGGGACGGGATGCCTAGGGAGAAAGAAAGGGGGAGGGGGGAAGGCCAGAGGATGGGCAAGGGGGGGGGGAGGGGAGGGAGGGAGGGGGAGGGAGGGAGAGAGAGAGAGAGAGAATAAATAAATAAATAAATAAATAAATAAATAAATAACGGATGGGGTACGAAGGGGAGATGGGGCATTAATGGAAGTTAGAGAAGTCAGTGTTCATGCCATCAGGTTGGAGGCTACCCATACAGAATATAAGGTGGTGTTCCTCCAACCTGAGTGTGGCTTCATCTTGACAGTAGGGGAGGCCATGGATAGATATATCAGAATGGGAATGGGACGTGGAATTAAAATGTGTGGCAACTGAGAGATACTGCTTTCTCTGGCAGACAGAGCGTAGGTGTTCAGCGAAACGGTCTCCCAGCCTGCGTCGGGTCTCGCCAATATATAGAAGGCTGCATCGGGAGCACTGGACGCAGTATATCACCCCAGCCAACTCACAGGTGAAGTGTTGCCTCACCTGGAAGGACTGTCTGGGGCCCTGAATGGTGGTGAGGGAGGAAGTGTAAGGGCACGTGTAGCACTTATTCCGCTTACAAGGATAAGTGCTGGGAGGGAGATCGGTGGGAAGGGATGGGGGGGACGAATGGACAAGGGAGTCACATGGGGGCGATCCCTGTGGAAAGTGGGGGGGGGGAGGGAAAGATGTGCTTAGTGGTGGGATCCCATTGGAGTTACGGAAAATTATATGTTGGACCTGGAGGCTGGTGGGTTGGTAGGTGAGGACAAGGGGAACACTATCCCTAGTGGGGTGGTGGGAGTATGGGGTGAGAGCAGATGTGCGTGAAATGGGATTGATGTGTTTGAGAGCAGAGTTTATGGTGGAGGAAGGGAAGCCCCTTTCTTTAAAAAAGGAGAACATCTCCTTTGTCCTGGAATGAAAAGCCCCATCTTGAGAGCAGATGTGGCGGAGACGAAGGAATTGCGAGAAGGGGATGGCATTTTTGCAAGAGACAGGGTGAGAAGAGGAATACTCCAGGTAGCTGTGAGAGTCCGTAGGCTTATAGTAGACATCAGTAGATAAGCTGTCTCCAGAGATAGAGACAGAGAGATCCAGAAAGAGGAGGGAGATGTCGGAAATGGACCAGGTAAACTTGAGGGCAGGGTGAAAGTTGGAGGCAAAGTTAATGAAGTCAACGAGCTCAGCATGCGTGCAGGAAGCAGCGCCAATGCAGTTGTCGATGTAGTGAAAGAAAAGTGGGGGATAGATACCAATATAGGCTTGGAACATGGATTGTTCCACAAAGCCAACAAATAGGCAGGCATAGCTGGGACCCATACAAGTACCCAAGGCTACACCTTTAGTTTGGAGGAAGTGGGAGGACCCAAAGGAGAAATTATTAAGCGTAAGGACTAATTCCGCTAGATGGAGCACAGTGGTGGTAGAGGGGAACTGATTAGGTCTGGAATCCAAAAAGAAGCGAAGAGCATTGCGACCTTCCTGGTAGGGGATGGAAGTATATAGGGACTAGACATCCATGGTGAAAATAAAGCAGTGGGGGCCAGGGAACTTTAAATCATTGAAAAATTTCAGAGTGTGAGAAGTGTCACGAACATAGGTAGGAAGAGATTGAACAAGGGGGGATAAAACAGTGTCGAAGTATGCAGAAATGTGTTTGGTGGAGCAGGAGCAAGCTGAGATAATGGGTCTACCTGGACAGGCAGGTTTGTGGATCTTGGGTAGGAGGTAGAAACAGGAAGTGCAGAGTGTGGGAACTATAAAGTTGGTAGCAGTGGATGGGAGATCCCCTGAGTGGATGAAGTTGGTGATGGTGTGGGAGACAATGGCCTGGTGCTCCTCAGTGGGGTCATGATCGAAGGGTAAATAAGAGGAGGTTTCCGCGAGTTGTCGCTGTGCCTTGGTAAGGTAGAGGTCAGTACGCCAGACTACAACAGCACCCCCCTTATCAGCGGGTTTTATAGCAAGGTTAGGATTAGTGCAGAGGGAGTAGAGAGCAGAGCGTTCGGAAGAAGTGAGGTTGGAATGGGAACAACGTGTGGTGAAGTCGAGACGGTTGATGTCCCATTGGCAGTTAGCAATAAAGTGATCCAGAACAGGCAGAAGATCAGAGCGGGGTGTCCATGAAGAGGAGGAGGGTTGAAGATGGGAGAAGGGGTCATCGGTGGGGGTGGAAGAGTCCTCGCTGAAGAAGTAGGCTCGAAGACAGAGCCAGCGGAAGAGGAGTTCAGCGTCATGGCGTACGTGGAACTCGCTGAGGTGTGGGCGAAGGGGGACAAATCTATAGAAAGCCAGCTAGCTCAGAGATAAGAGCATGTCTATGCTGTCACAATCTGTAACATTGAGAGTACAGCCTTCTGTATCCTAATTCCCTCTGGAAAAATAGTGTAAAACATTGTAAGCAAGATCCTTCCAGGACCCTTCGCGGTTTCGAGTTTCATGTTTTCTTGGTCTCAAAGTTTTTTCTGGGTCTAAGAATTCAAGGTCGTCAAGGACTTTTCAAGGGTTTCCGAGGACTTTTCAAAACATTCTCCCCATCTCAAGGACTCCCCGGGCCTCTCAAGTCATCTCTGGATCTCAAGTTCCCTACATCTTCCTGGCCTGTCAGGTGCCAGCCATACAGAGTGGAGGACTGTAATGAGCTCTTTGGGCCTGTGCGGGGTGTCAGAGGGCATTGGGTTCTGAGGTCTTTAAAGCATCTGAATTAGATCATTGTTGGTTAATGGGAATCGTTAATCATTTGGAGCTCCTTGTGTTTTCCTGAAGCCGCATGCTCTTTGTAATGCGATCTCCTGGTGCTTTCAGTTCAAGCTTCTTAAGTTTATTTTGGTAGGTTTAAGGATTCCATGTTACTTGTATATATTTAAGCAGATGCCTGATTAGTGCTTGTCACAGTGAAACTTGGCTGAGCCACCAATATTCTTCCAGCATTTTTGTGTTTGTCAGAATCAGAATCAGGTTTGTTATCACCAGCATGTGACATGAAATTCATTAATTTAGCAGCAGCAGTTCAATTCAATACATAATCTAGCAGAGAGGAAAAAAATAATAAACAAGTCAATCAATTACATATATTGAATAGATTTTTTAAAATGTGCAAAAACAGAAATACTGTATGTTTAAAAAAAAAAGTGAGGTAGTGTCTAAAGATTCAATGTCCATTTAGGAATTGGATGGCAGAGGGGAAGAAGCTGTTCCTGAATTGCTAAGTGTGTGCCTTCAGGCTTCTATACCTCCTACCTAATGGTAACATTGAGAAAAGGGCATGCCCTACGTGCTGGAGGTCCTTAATAATGTACGCTGCCTTTCTGAGACACCGCTCCCTGAAAATGTCCTGGGTACTTTGTAGGCTAGTATCCAAGATGGAGCTGACTAGATTTACAACCGTCTGCAGCTTCTTTTGGTCCTGTGTAGTAGCCCCTCCATACTAGACAGTGATGCAGCCTGTCAGAATGCTCTCCATGGTACAACTATACAAGTTCTTGAGTCTATTTGTTGACGAGCCAAATCTCTTCCAATTCCTCATAAGGTATAGCGGCTGTCTTACCTTCTTTATAACTACATCAATATGCTGGGACCCGGTTGGATCCTCAGAGATCTTGACACCCAGGAACTTAAAGCTGCTCACCCTCTCCACTTCTGATCCCTCTATGAGGATTGGTATGTGTTCCTTCGTCTTACCCTTTCTGAAGTCCACAATCAGCTCTTTCGTATTATTGACGTTGAGTGCAAGGTTGTTGCTGTGACACCACTCCACTAGCTGGTATCTCACTCCTGTACACCCTCTCGTCACCACCTGAGATTCTACCAACAATGGCTGTATCATCAGCAAATTTATAAATGGTATCAGAGTTATGTGTAGCCACACAGTTATGTGTACATAGAGAGTAGAGCAGTGGACTAAGCACTGAGGCTGATCGTCAGCGAGCAGGATACATTATCATCAATCCGCACAGATTGTGGTCTTCCGATTAGGAAGACAACGATCCAATTGCAGAGGGAGGTACAGAGGCCCAGGTTCTGCAACTTCTCAATCAGGATTGTGGGAATGATGGTGTTAAATGCTGGGCTATAGTCGATGAACAGCATCCTGACTAGCTGCTCTGGATTTCTTGCATCTGCAGAATCTCTTCTGCTCAGGGTAGGAAAGAGGCATTTGGAATGCTTGCCTTCATTAGTCAGTGCAATGAGAACAGGAATCGGGGCTTTAGCTTTTCACTGCACAGGTCATTGTTGAACTGTGTACAGTTCTGATCACCCAACTATAGGAAAAATACCATTTATTTAGAGATGCAGAAAAGATTCATAATTATGTTACCGGGACTGACAGCTTGAGTTATAAGCTGCGACTGGAGTGCTGGATGCTGAGAGGTGACCTTACAAAGGTCTATAAAATCTTGAGGGGCAGAGATGAGGTAGCTGGTCAGCTTTTTTAAATCCAGGATAGGGGAGTAGAAAACTAGAGGGCAAAGGCTTAAAGTGAGAGGAGAAAAAATTTATTGGAACCTGAGGGGCAAGTTTTTTACGTGGAGGTTTCAGAATCTGGTTTAATATCACTGGTATACAGTATGTCGTGAAATTTGTTGTTTCGTGGCAGCAATGCATTGCAATATATGCATAATAATACAAACTATAAATTACAGTAAGTATATATAAAAAAGAAAATTAAATAAGTACTGCAAAATGAAAAGGAAAAATAATGAGGCAGAGTTAATTTGGGTTCAGTGGATTAATTGCCCATTCAGAAATCTGCTTCTGAAATATTGGGTGTGTGTACATCCTCCTTGATGGTAGCAATGAGAAGAGGGTGATGGTTGTCCTCAATGGTAGATAGTGCCTTTTTGAAGCATTACCCTTTGAAGGTTTCCTGGATGCTGGGGTTGCTCGTGACCATGATGGCGCTGGCAGAGTTTACAACTTTCTGCAGCTTTTTCTGATCCTGTGTAGTGGCCCCTTCATACCAGACAGTGATGCAATCAATTAAAATGCTCTCCGCGGTACATCTGTAGAAGTTTGTAAGTGTCTTTGCTGACACACCATCTCAAACTCCTAATGAAATATAGCCACTGCCATGCCTTCTTTTGTAATTGCATCAATATGTTGGACCCAGGATAGATCCCCACAGGTGTTGACACCCAGGAATTTGAAACTTGGTAATGGAAAGAACTACCAGAGGAAGGTATAGAGGCAGGTATAATTAGAATGGTTAAAAAAAATATTTGGAGATGTACATGGATAGAAAATGCTAAAAGGGATATGAGTCACATTTGGGTAAATGGAACAAGTTAAAGGAGACATATTGGTCGACACGTTTAAGTTGGGCCAATGCTGTATAACCATGGGCCCCTAAGGTGAAAGCACAGGTAAATATGGTGATGCAGAAGGTATACAGGATACTTGCTTTCATTAGCCAAAGAAGAGAAGACCATGAAGTTCAAAGTAAAGTTTTATAAACTTTAGTTATGCACACAGCTGCACAATTGTATATCATTCTGCTCACTACAGTATAGAAATGATGTGATTGCACTGCAGGAGGTTCAAAGAAGGATCACCAGGCCACTTAAGACAAAAACATTGGCAAAACTCAGCAGGTCTAATGCAACTGTGGGAAGAGAAACAGAATCAGTGTTTCAGGTGTCTGAAATGAATTGAATTGTTGATCCATTGGACACTTAAGTCTTATGAGTCTCCAGGATCCTCTTTCAGGCTTGCTGTTGACTCTGTCTTCCCATAGTTGTGGCTAATCTTGCTGAGGAAGACGTGAAGTCCTGATGGAGTACCTGTGGGCAGAAGTTCCCACTCGCTTCAAAAAGGCAATAATCATTCCAATGCCTATGAAGAATAATATGGGCTGCCTTAATGACTATCGCATGGTAGCATTCACATTGACAGTGATGAAATGCTTTGAGAGGTTGGTCATGACTATACTGAACTCCTGCCTCAGCAAGGACCTGCACCCATTGCAATTTGCCTATCGGTACAATAGGTTAACGGCAGATGCAATCTCAGTGGCTGTTCACACGACCTTAGACCACCTGGACATTACGAACACCTATGTCAGGGGTACTGTTCATCGACTATAGCTCAGCATTTAACACCACCATTCCCACAATCCTGTTTGAGAAGTTACAGAACCTGGGCCTCTGTACCTCCCTCTGCAATTGGATCCTCGACTTCCTAACTGGAAGACCACAATCTGTATGGATTGGTGATAACATCTCCTCCTCGCTAACGATCAACACTGGTACACCTCAGGGGTGTGTGCTTAGCCCACTGCTCTACTCTTTCTATACCCATGACTGTGTGGCTAGGCATAGTTCAAATACCATCTATAAATCTGTCGATGATACAACCATTGTTGGTAGAATCTCAGATGGAGACGAGAGGATATACAGGAGCAAGATATGCCAACTAGTGGAGTGGTGTCGCAGCAACAACCTTGCACTCAACGTCAGTCAGACGAAAGAGCTGATTGTGGACTTCAGGAAGGGTAAGATGAAGGAACACAAACCAATCCTCGTAAAGGAATCAGAAGCAGAAAGAGTGAGCAGTTTCAAGTTCCTGGATGTCAATATATCTGAGGACCTAACTTGATCCCAACATATCAATGCATTCATAAAGAAGGCAAGACAGTGACTATACTTCATTAGGAATTTGAAGAGTTTTGGTATGTCAACAAATACACTCAAAATACACTTATCTATCGATGTACCGTGAAGAGCATTCTGACAGGCTACATCACTGTCTGGTATGGAGGAGCTGCTGCACAGGACCAAAAGAAGCTGCAGAGGATTGTAAATTTAGTTGGCTCTATTTTGGGTACGAGCCTACAAAGTACCCAAGACATCTTCAAGGGGCGGTGTCTCAGAAAGGCAGCTTCCATTATTAAGGACTTCCAGCACCCAGGACATGCCCTTTTTTCACTGTTACCATCAGGTAGGAGGTACAGAAGCCTGAAGACACACACTCAGTGATTCAGAAACAGCTTCTTCTCCTCTGCCATCCAATTCCTAAATGGGCATTGAACCCATGAACACTACCTCACTTTTTAATATATATTTCTGGTTTTGCATGATTTTAATCTATTTGATATACATATACTGTAATTGATTTACTTATTATTTTTATTATTTTATTTTTTCTTCTATAATATGTATTGCATTGAACTGCTGCTGCTAAGTTAACAAATTTCACATCACATGCCGGTGATAATAAATCTGATTCTGTTTCTGAGTATTTCCTGCATTTTTGATTTGTTTTTATTTAGATTTCCAGTGTCTGCATAATTTTTTGTTTTTTGATTGTCACCAGGATGTTGCCTGGAATCAAGCATTCAGTTTTATGGAGAGACCAAATAGGCTAGATTTGTTTTCCATGGAGTCGGGGAGGCTGAGGGGATGATCTGATGGAGAGACACAGAATTATGAGAAGCACAGATAGGGTAGAGAGCAAAAATAAACACTATTTTTCCCCCATGGAGATATTTACAACCATATTGCATAAATTTAATGTGAAACATCAAAAGAAAAGGGAGAATTTGAAGCAATTATCACCCAAGTAGTAGTTGTTATCTTGGAAGCACTGCTTGAGAAAGTGATGGAGGCAGTATCTGAATAAGCACTCAAATCACCAAAAAAATTATAGAACAACTGTTGTTAAATTGGAGTCATAGTTATACAGATTGGAAACAGGTCCTTCAGCCCAAGATGTCTACCTTTGTAGTCCTATTTGCCTGCATTTTGCCATATAACTCTAAATTGGGAGTTCCCAACCTTTTTCATGCCATGGACCCCTACTATTAACCGAGGGGTCCACGAACCCCAGGTTGGGAATCCCTGTTCATGCTCTGTCCATAAGTCTTCTAAACTTTGAAAATGTGCACACCTCTACAGTTTCTTCTAGCTCCACATCACACACCCCACTGTGGAAAAGTTGCCTCAAGTCCCTTTTAAATCTTTGCTCTCTCACTGCCAAATATTTAAGACTTCTCCCATGGTTCCACACACAGACAACCACATTACTCCTTAAGGGGACCATTTCCCTCCCTAGTTAACCACTTGCTTTCAATATATTCTTGTAGAATCTTTTGTGAATCTCCTGTAAGTTATCTCATGTTCCCCTTTTGCACTTGTAATTTCACTCATAGATATAGTCCCATACCCCTTAAACTGCTCAAAGATTTCACTTGATCACATCTGCCTAACCCTGTCAAACAGTGCGCTATAAAAAGTATTCACCATCTCCCCACCCCCGCCCCACCCCGCTCCCCGGAAGTTTTCATGTTTTATTATTTTACAACACTGAACCACAGTGGATTTAATTTGCCTTTTTTTGACACTGATCAACAGAAAAAGACTCTTTCGTGTACGTGAAAACAGGCTAATTAATTACAAGTATAAAACACAAAATAATTGCATAAATATTCACCCCCTTTAATATGTCACCAAATCATCACTTGTGCAGCCAGTTGGTTTCAGAAGTCACATAATTAGAGAAATGGAAATCACCTGTGTGCAGCCAAGGTTTTTCAATTCATTGCAGTAAAAATACACCTGTATTAGGAAAGTCTAACTGCTGATGACTATCCTGGAAAAAAACTGCACCATGAAGACAAAATAACTTACCACGTAACTCCACAAAAAGGCTATTGAAAAGCACAGGTCAGGAGATAGATACAAAAAAACTTCCAAGTCATGGAAGATCCCTTGGAGTACAGTTAAGTCAATCATCAAGAAATGGAAAGATTATGGCACAGCTGTAAATCTGCCTAGAACAGGCCAGCCTTAAAAATTGAGTGACCGTGCAAGAAGGGAACTAGTGAGGGAGACCACCAAGAGACCTATCACAACTCTGGAGGAGTTGCAAGCTTCAGTGGCTGAGAAGGGATAGACTGCGCTAATGACAACTGGTGCCCAGGTGCTTCACCAGTCACAGCTTTATGGGAGAGTAAGAAAGAGAAAGCCACTGTTGGGGAGGGGGGGAGGAGGAACCCTCACATGAAATCTCAGCTAGAGTTTGCCAGAAGGCATGTAGGAGACTCTGAAGTCATCTGCAAGGTTCTATGCTCTAATGAAACCAAAATTGAGCTTTTTGGCCATCAGACTAAATGCTCAGTTTGGTACGAACCAAATACCGCACATTATCCCTACCATGAAGCACAGTGGTAGCTGCATCATGCTGTGGGGATGTTTCAGTGCTGCAGGCCCTGGAAGGCTTGTGAAGGGTAAAATGAATGCAACAAATTACAGAAAAGTCCTGCAGGAAATTTGAACCAGTCTGCAAGAGCACTGAGACTTGGGAGATTTGTTTTCCAGCAAGACGATGACCCCAAGCATAAAGCCAAAGCTACACAAGAATGGCTTAAAAACAAGGAAATTAATGTCCTTGCCTGGCCAAGTCTAAGAGTCCAGACCCCAATTCATTGAGAATTTGTGGCAGGATTTGTAAAGTACTGTTCATTCATGATCACCATGCAATCAGACAGAGCTTGAGCAGTTTTCTGAAGAAGAATGGGGAAAAATTGTAGTGTCCTGATGTGCAAACCTGATAGAAACCTATCCATACAGACTCAAGGTGGTAATTGCTGCCAAAGGTACATCTACTAAATACTGACTTGATTGGGGGGGTGAGTAATTATGCAATCAATTATTTTGTATTTAATTATTGTAATGAATTTAGACCAATTTGTATAAATTTCTTTTCACTTTGACACGAGTCTTTTCTCTTTATCAGTGTCAAAAACCGAAATTAAATCCATTGTGATCAATGTTGTAAAACATGAAAACTTTCAAGGGGTAAATACATATATATAGTATTTACCCCTTGGAAGTTTTCATGTTTTACAACATTGATCACAATGGATTTAATTTCAGTTTTTGACACTGATAAACAGAAAAGACTCGTGTCAAAGTGAAAACAAATTTCTACAAATTGGTCTAAATTCAATACTATATATATATATAAAATCTTCTCCTTTCTCCTCTTCTGAGCCCTTGCAGTATCCCTCGTTATCCCTGTCAGCCTTTTTCTTCACTCTTAACAGGAACAAGTCCATAAGACTCGGGAGCAGCTGAAGAAATTCCTCCTCATCTCTGTTCTAAAGGGACATCCTTGTATTCTGAGGCTGTGCCCTCTGACACAAGACTCACCCACTGCAGGAAATATCCTATCCACATTCACTCTATCTAGGCCTTCCAATAAATCATAAGTTTCAATGAGATTCTTCTGAACTCCAGCAAGCACAGCCCAGAGCCATCAAACGCTCTTCATACATGAAGAAGAAGAGGAAGAAAGCCCTTAACTCCGAGTGGAGTCATTGGGACACCGTCATTGCGACGTTTTTATTTAGCAGGCTTTCTTATTTTTACGAGGCCAAGTTGCTAGCTCGACGCTCCATGGATGGAAAGCGTGCAAGGTAGCCGGCTGGGTTCGAACTCGGGAGCCTTCGCTCCGAAGTCCGGTGCTGATGCCACTACGCCACCAACCGGCTTCTTCATACATTAACCACTCATATGTTGGCACTGACTTCCCCTAACACACTTTTAAAACCCTCTCACTTGCCATATGTCCTTACACTAGCAAATAGTGTTTTCCAATCAACCTTTGCAAGTTCCTGTATAACATAATCAAAATTAGCCCTGCTCCAGTTGAGGACTTGTAGATAAGTCCTATCCATAACCCAGTTAGAACAGATGGGTACCTGACAGTCAGCAGACACACAGTGAGTCAAAGGGCCTGTTTCTGTAGTGCTTGGCTGTATGGCCTACAATGGTTCCTTCAATATATCAATTTCTGATCAAAAGCAGCATTATGTTTGTTTACCAAGAAAATATTGCAGAGTAATCCTGTTGTCTGGAAGAAGTTTAGTAAGAGCACTTGGTGGTATCTTGTTTGCATCTTGTTACAATAATATGGTTTTTAATTTCTATTATATGCTTGTAATGTATTTGACAAGCTCTATTAATAAACATTACATGTTATTCCAGTGATAATGACAGTACAATGTGAGATTTTATTCACTTGAGGTATTTCACTGGTATTAAGTGTCAAACTAATTAATCATATTTTCACATCTCCAGGTATCGGTGTGGACGACATGTTTGTTATGCTTTCAGGCTGGCAAAAGACAAAAGTTGAAGATAAAGTTGAAAAACGTTTGGCAGACACGTATGCTGAAGCAGCTGTTTCCATCACAATCACCACATTGACTGATGTTTTAGCCTTTTATATTGGCATCCTGACACCTTTTCGATCTGTGCAATCATTTTGTGTTTACACTGGTACAACAGTTCTGTTCTGCTTTATTTATAACATTACATTTTTTGGAGCTGTTCTTGCACTGAATGGGAGAAGGGAAGCCAGTAACAGGCACTGGCTGACATTCAGAAAGGTTGACAAAGATCCTAAACCAGGAGAATCTACACTGAGCACCATGTGTTGTGTAGGTGGGGCTTATGATCCAAAAACAGGTGCCGAATCAGAACATCCAGTCCACTACTTCTTTAAGGAATATTACGGTCCATTCCTCACCAATGGATGGACCAAGGCAGCTGTGGTTCTCCTGTATTTGGGATATTTAGCTGGCAGTATTTATGGCTGTTTACAGATCAAGGAGGGAATTGATCTCAGAAATCTGGCCATTGATGATTCATATGTGATTCCATTCTATGATGCGGAAAGAAATTTTTTCTCGGAGTATGGACCACGAATCATGGTCACTGTCACTGAGTCTGTAGATTACTGGAATTCCACTGTGCGGAGTGATATTGAAACCTGTATGGAGAGATTTGAAAACCTCTCATATGTAGATCGTGAACTGTCAGAGTCCTGGCTTCGTACCTACGTTAGTGTATATGGAAATAACAATATAGATATAGACAAGCAAGATACGTTCATGACAAACTTAACAAAATTCCTTCAGTTCGTCCCTGCATTCAAACAAGATATTGACATTTCAGAAAATGAACAGAACATTAATGCTTCACGTTTTTTCATTCAAACCATGAATGTCAACAGTTCAGTTGCCGAAAAAAACTTACTGACTGAATTAAGAGATCTGGCAAAGAAATGTAGCATTCCCCTGCTGGTATATCACCCTGCATTTATCTATTTTGATCAATATCTTGTTATAGTATCCAACACAATACAGAATGTAGTTGTGGCGGCCCTTGCTATGCTTCTTATCGCCTTATTGTTAATACCTAATCCAGTCTGCTCTCTCTGGGTCACATTTGCAACAGCGTCAGTTTTAGTGGGTGTAACTGGGTTGATGGCTTTTTGGGGTGTCAATTTAGATTCCATATCAATGATTAATCTGGTCATCTGCATTGGCTTCTCAGTGGATTTTTCAGCTCACATTTCCTATGCATTTGTTTCAAGTGGCAAAAGAAGTTGCAATGAACGAGTTATTGATGCACTATATGCTCTTGGGTATCCCATTATCCAGGGAGCATTTTCAACCATACTGGGTGTGGTTGTGCTGGCTGCTGCAGGAAGTTACATCTTCAGGACATTTTTCAAAATCATGTTTCTTGTCATATCTTTTGGGGCAGTTCATGGTCTTGTATTTCTGCCTGTGTTTCTAACTTTCTGTGGAGGTTATGCAAAGACAGACAAGGACACAAGTGCATCCCTAGCGAAGTCAAATAAAGGGACATACAATGTGCATTCAAATCCAAAAGAAAACATTCCAGAAATAGAATGTAACTCTTCAGGAACATTTCGTTCAGTCAATGGAAGTATGGAGCCCAGTAAAATAACACTCTTATAAATATATTGCATGGACTGTCTGTGATGATGTATTTTAATTAATTTTATAGTTTTGTTCATTACTTGAACAGATTTAGCATTTTTTTTTTGTTTCTCTGCTTGAAGAAGTGAAGGAAAACAGACTGTTTCCATTTATTAGTCCAACAGTGGATTCCAGTTAATTGGGCCATCAGTTAATCAGGGAGCAGCTGCTTATTTGGGACAACTCTTAAAGAATAAAAAGAAAATGAGAAAATAGCCAGGATTTGTTTTGTTTATTTGGGATACTGTGCAGCTTGATTGAGGCAGGAGACTGTTGCTGAACATTTTCTAACTAGCGTCAGTTGCATGCTCATTGTATGGCTGTTAGACATTACACCCTGCTTAGAGTGAAGTTTTTAAATAGCATCACTTTCTTGTTTGTGTTTAAAAGGCAGTGATTTTTGTCACTGGTAGTTGTCAAGTAATATAGGGTAGGACTGGTTTGCTCACTGTGGTTTCAAGCATTCAGGCTTGGAGATATCAGAAATGGCTGGGTGTGAAAATGAAGCAAATTCACTACTTCGTTAGGAACAACAAAGAATATGAAGGCATCAACAATCATCTTGAATGTTACAATGAAATTTAATATTTGCAGGATGCAATTGTTGAGTGTTCTGTTTGCAGGCAGTCCACTATCTGCGTCTAGCTGGTCTTGTTCATTTACAGTCAACCTAAAGAGCATGTCAGCGTACAATGAATTAATTCTTCCATCGATTACTATTAGAAACTAATACAGAATTTTATAGTACTGTAGTGTTCTCATTTGTTCTGTATTTCATTTAAATACATAATTTGCTACTTAATTAATTAGGAGTTTCTCTTTTTATACCTTTTTAACTATTGGTCTAATTGGGGCAGCTGCTTAATTAGGCTATTCCCAATGTGTCCCAATTAACTGAAATCCGCTGTACTTCCATTCAATTGAGAAGTAGGGCATGCACTGTGATAAGAGCTGGTGTTAAGCCAGAGAAATGGAAAATGTCCAGGATCCGGTAGTGAAAGACTGAAAAGCTCATTTGGCATAGTGCCACATAAAAGGCTGGTGCATAAATTAAGTACTCGGGTTACTGGAAGAAGTGTGTTAGCATGAAATAAAAATAGGCTGTTACATGTTAAGCAAAGAGAATCAGAAGCAGGTTTAATATCACTAGTATATTAAATTTGTGAATTACAGTAAAAATAAATGTGCAAATATATACAATTGTTATATTAAATAGGTAATGCAAAAAAAAAGTAGTGAGGTCCTGCTGAATGGTCTCAGTCTGAAATGTCAACTACCCTTTCCAGAGTTGCTGCCTGGCCTACTGAGTTCCTCCAGCGTTTTGTGTGTTACTGAGGAAGTGCTCATGGGTTCAATGTCCATTCAGATTAAGTGTGTGCCTTCACACTCTTATGTACCTCCTCCTTGATGGCAATGAAAAGAGGCCATGTCCTGGGTGATCAGGGTTCTTAATGATGGATTTAGTCACAACATCACAAGTAATGAGGGTTTCAGTATGGACCCCTACAGTGCTTTGACCACTTACAATTGGAATTGACTTGGCTTTATCCTAATTGTGTTCTTTCTTGGATAATTTACATAATTTTCTTGTGAATGCTGTGGCGTATGCCTTGTATTGTAATGCTGCTAAGAATAAGTTTATCATTGCACCTGTGCATATGTGTATATGGAAATAAACTGAATTTTAACTTTGACCAGAGTTCCTATCAGAAAACCATCCTTTCATCGTGATCTACCTCCTAATACCAAACCAATTTTGGATCTAATTAGACAGCTCACCTTGAATCTTTAACTTTGTGCATCCTAACATGGGGGACTTTGCCATATCTATTTATTTTTGAAGAGGTAACATAGAGGATAGATGAGTGCAGAGCGGTGGACTTTTGTCTGTATGGACTTTCTCAAGACCTTTGACAAAATTCTGTATAGCAGGTGAGTCTGGAAGGTTAGATCATAAGGAGTCCAAAAATCTCTTACCAACTCTTCCTTCAGTTAGTCCTGATGAAGGGTCTCGGCCTGAAACGTCAACTGTACCTCTTCCTAGAGATGCTGCCTGGCCTGCTGCATTCACCAGCAACTTTGATGTGTGTTGCTTGAATTTCCAGCATCCGCAGAATTCCTGTTGTTTGCGTTTTAACTAGATTTATAATTGCCTCAATGATAGGAAGCAGAGAAATGGTGGATTTTCAAACTTTCAGTATTGCCTCCCACCGCCCCCCCACTCTTTTGTTGGAGTGAGTTTTTTTGGTAGATGATTCGTTTACACTTAAATAACTTTGGCCACCAGATTTCTATTTGACAAAGTACTGTGGTTTGAGTCCACAACGATGCGCTTCCTGAAAAGGTGTGAATACCAGATGCTTCTGGCCCTGTAGTTTGACCTGATGCTGTAGTTTCGGAGACAGTATTATCTATATTTTAAGTATTAATTGTCTTCTATGTTAGCACGTAAAATGCCAAACAAATGTATTGTGGATTTAACTAAAGGCTGTGGATACCACCCAGACATGTTGGCGTCAGAAGGAAAGGATGAAGTTAGAAGGTGTGATGTTTGTATGTAGCTTCAAAAGGAAGCATTATCTATAGCTTTTTAAGTAGCAATTGCCTTAGTGTTTAGCATATAAATATCGAGCCCACATTGGGCTAGCAGACCTTTCTACTGAGAGCATTTCCATCCGTATGATGCCTGCTTCTTGTGTCGAATAAAGAAGCTGCTTTGTATCTACCAGTGACTCTGTCTCTCCGGTGATTCCATTAACGCTACAACACCTTTCTCCATTTCCCATCCCCTTTTCCCTCTCTCAATTTATCTCCTTGCTTGCCCATCACCTCCCTCTGGTGCTCCTCTTTCCCCCTCCTCCATTTTTCTTTCTTGACATTCTGTCTCCTTCACCAATCAACTTCCTAGCACTTTGCTTCATCCCTCCCCCTCCAAGTTACACCCATCGCCTGGTTTTTCTCGCCCCTCACCTTTCAAATCTACTCTTCAGTTTTTTTTCCCCAGTCCTGCTGAAGGGGTTCAGCCTGAAACATCAACTGCCTTTTTCCATAGATACTGCCTGGCCTGCCGAGTTCCTCCAGCATTTTCTGTGTGTTGCTAGGATTGCCAGCATCTGCAGATTTTCTTTTGTTTTAGATGGTGGATTGTTGTTTCTGGGACTAGAGGCCTGTGATTCATGGAATTAGTGGATTGTTTATTGTTTATGAAACAGTCTGGTTCCGTCAGCTGTGTAAATCTAGGGAAGACGATCTCCGGCCCCAGCCAAACGTGTGGGATTGAGGTGTGAGCCCACCCCAAAACCCCGTTTGTGTGGGTGCTGTGTGATTCGTTACCCTGTTACAATTAAAAGATTTAGCTTCATAGTTCTTAAATTGACTAAAGGTTAGTAAAGAAAGAATTTTTAAAAAAGAGAAAAGGGCCCATTTTAATGAAACAGTCTAATGTGCATAAGTTGAAGCTCACAGTTTCCCCATTGCCGATCCTCATCTGATCTCACCGCGGGCTTCATCGATCATGGCGCCACTCCAGGTCTAATCCTATTGATGAAGTTTTTGAGGATATTGGGGATGCAGGGGTTAATGACCTTCAAGGACTTTGTACCCTGTTGGCATAAGTTGCCTCCTTTGTTTCTGCTTCGTGCAGCTGTGAGGTTGTGGATTCACTAAACTACTTCTTTGTTTCAATCAAGGACAGATCAGTCTGATTCTGTCTGTCTGACGAACACTCCAAGGCTGACTACTTCTTTGTCTGGCCCTCTGTACAATCTTGTACAAAGAATTGGAAAACAACTCCATATATGGATAATGATGGCCTCTTTGATCTGTATAAATGTTGCTGTATGTAACCTGCTGATAGAGGTCCCATAGGAGCCCCCAGGGAGAGAAGGAATTCTGTCCCTCTCGGTGTTTTGGCTCTGGAGCCTCTCGCCGGCTGAGCTCGAACAAATAAACTGGTGAAAAGGATAAAGTAAAGAACTGTGGTGTGATTATTGATCTGACGAATTTAAGTTTACATTTGGTGCCGTGACTCGGATCCCAACATGGGGTAAGTCCCTCTGGGCTGAGTAAGTGACGGAGAGTTGCGGGTGAGTAATAACGGGTGGTAGGGCGCCCTGAGGTGTTTTACCTCTGACTGTCCCTTCTACATGTCCGAAACTCCTGTCCCTCGCCCAGAGGAACTGGTACCTTGCCGGGATCCAACAAACCACCCGGACCGGGAGAATAAGGTAAGCAGTTGTTTTTGTGAGTATTAAAGTCTACGGGTGCTGAAGAATTGGGCAGCAGATTAGTGGCAGTGATCTACTACATTTTTCTTTTGGGTCGGCCACAACGACTGGGCAGCAGGTTAGTGGCAGCAACCTATTACATTTTGGGGCTGGTGGCAGAACCTGGTAATTAGATAAGGGGTAACCGACTCTGGTCTATTCTAATTGACCCAGCGGGCCAGTGGCAGTGATCTGGTAAATTGAAGTAACTAATTGGGCGACAGGCGGTTGATCCACGAAATTGACCAGCACAGGACGGGACAGACGCTTGGCCAAACAGAGGGGAAAGGGACTCCCCTGCAGTCTAGCTGGATGTTAAGTGCAGCGCTAACAAAGAAACTGGGAAACGGTGTGTGGCCACCAAAGGGAACTTGGGATATGACCTCTTGTGAACAAGCAGTAAATTTAATTTGGTAAAAGAATTGAGGTAAAAAAGTGGTAATTATTGATTAAAGAACGAGAAAGACAAAGAAAACAGGCAAAGACAGATATGGACAGACAGGAAGGTTTAAATCGGCAGTGCTGCGTGCAAGATCCAGGGTCAATACGGGATCCCGAACCTATGTCTGGCATACCGACCCTGTTTGAGGACAGTGACCGTGATGAGGATTGGGCACGCACCTTATCCCCCACCTTACCAGAGGCTGAGTGCACCCAGTGCTCCCGAACCCCAATCATCCCAGTACTTAGATACCGTGGCCGCTCGGGTAAAACAGCGGCGGCAGGGAAGGGGAGGCTCTCTATACCATGAGATCCAGGAAGGGAATACTGAAGATTATTCCAAGACGGGGAGGGAAGGAGCCAATAAACCCCAGAGTTAATGGCTCCACAAAGACAATTGCCCACCCGAATGCTGCCCAGTCCACAAGCAGCCGAGGAGCGACAGCCTTCAGTAATTACTGTGTAAGCACCCTGGAAGCCTCAAGATACGATAATGATCACGAATCAGGCCCCACACAGAAAAGGAAAAACCAGCACAGTTTGCTTAGTATGTCCGCAGTACTATACAAATGTATAATGCGACCCCGCAAGATTTATTCGGTCTCTGCTGCATGTTTCTCTCAGCTGATGAGGGGCGGAAATGGAAGGCAGAATTAAGATACCAAACCTATCAGAAGTTACAGGCGGGAATCCATAATGAAAATGAACAGACAGACCAGATTGTTCAAGCCTAGGAGAGGGCTCTCCAACAACCTGTAACTATCACTAAAGTACTTGAATGTAAACCTAAGCCTGGGAAATCGGGACCAGACTGTCAGGAGTGACTTGTGGCCTGCTATAGCACTTTCACAGGAAGCCAAGCTTCTAAAAATGGGAATCTGTCCCCCAGTTTAATGCCTTACTGCTCCAATGCTTACCAATTAGGTTACCCAACATGATTAAAACAAATAATAATGGATTGGCCTGACAATGATCGAAATCGACTGCGATGAACTTTGACATATTATTGGGATCGGGTTTTCGAATCCCGATCAACCCCAAAGGGAAATCAGGCTACGTCCACACTAGACCGCATAATTTTGAAAACACCGGTTTCGCGTAAAAACGATAAGCCTCCACACCAGGCGTTTTTGAAAATACCTCCGTCCACATTGAAACGGATATTTGGGCGAATCACCTCCTACTGGGCATACGCAGGACTCATCTACAGAAAACAAGTGAAGAGTCTTCACCAGCTTCGACCAGTACGCAGCCCGACTCCGACAGTTTGGCCAGCAACAGGTGATGGCTGCGACATGTTTGGTGTCGAATCTTGTGGTGAAAGACTTAGTGCGCATTTGTCCAGGTACTGTCATAAGGGGGCACGTTCAGAATGGACCCAAATGCAAGACACAGACACTGAAGTACTGGGAACTGGACTGGACTAGAGTTAGGGACAGGATGGAGCACAGACTAGGAGCTGGGACAGGAACACAGACTTGGGCTAGGAAAGCGGGACCAGGATGAGGAACTGGGAACTAGGAGCCTGGGCTTGGAGTCCAAGCCAGAGACTGGACAAGGACCCAGAACCTGGGTCTTGACTCAGGCTTGGACCCCGGAAGTAGGCGAGAACATGACGTGGCTACAGGACTAGATGAGGCTTGGGGTCCTTCGAGGCCTGGCTACAGGACTAGACGAGGCTTGGGGTCCTTCGAGGCCTGGCTACAGGACTAGACGAGGCTTGGGGTCCTTCGAGGCCTGGCTACAGGACTAGACGAGGCTTGGGGTCCTTCGAGGCCTGGCTACAGGACTAGACGAGGCTTGGGGTCCTTCGAGGCCTGGCTACAGGACTAGACGAGGCTTGGGGTCCTTCGAGGCCTGGCTACAGGACTAGACGAGGCTTGGGGTCCTTCGAGGCCTGGCTACAGGACTAGACGAGGCTTGGGGTCCTTCGAGGCCTGGCTACAGGACTAGACGAGGCTTGGGGTCCTTCGAGGCCTGGCTACAGGACTAGACGAGGCTTGGGGTCCTTCGAGGCCTGGCTACAGGACTAGACGAGGCTTGGGGTCCTTCGAGGCCTGGCTACAGGACTAGACGAGGCTTGGGGTCCTTCGAGGCCTGGCTACAGGACTAGACGAGACTTGGGGTCCTTCGAGGCCTGGCTACAGGACCAGACGAGGCTTGGCTACAGGTCTAGACGAGGCTTGGGGTCCTTCGAGGCCTGGCTACAGGACTAGACGAGGCTTGGCTACAGGTCTAGACGAGGCTTGGGTCCTTCAAAGCTTGGCTACAGGAATAGACGAGGCTTGACTACAGGTCTAGACGAGGCTTGGGTCCTTCGAAGCTTGGCTACAGGACTAGACGAGGCTTGGCTCCTTCGATGCTTGCCTGGGCAGGACGAGGTACTACTCCTTACAGCATAGGGCCAGGCCCCTTCCTTGGACACCGGGCTGGGATGCTTACTAGGATGCGGGGCCAGGATGACTGCCGAGGAAAACCGCCGAAGAAACTGTCAGGGATTCAGATGGAGAGGGGAAGGGAACAGTCCAGCCTCAGGGTGATGGCAAAGACGGCCGGACTAACCCAATGGAGGCAAGGACAGGAAGGGACAGATCCAGCCACATGGTAACGGCAAGGACGGCCTGACTTACCCCACGAAGGCAAGGACAGGAAGGGAGCTCAACCTTGGCTGGCCCCAGAATCGGCCAAATCCACACCACGATGACTGCTCCGACTAGAGACAACCAGGTTCTGTGAAGTAGTGGTCCTCTAACCAGGCCTAGAGATCATGAATGGCTGTTCTAGCCTTCCACCAACAGGGTGCTCCAAGTGGATACTGATGAGCTGAAGCAGCAACCACACTTGATCCCAGGGCCACTTATATTCCCAGCCACAAGACGAGCATCAGGTGCCTATGATTAAGCCCAACTGAAACAAAGGACAGCCGGAAGACCTGGAGTCCAGAGTCCACGGACTGGACCATGAACTGGAATGCAGACTTCATGGACCTGACCATGACAGTTACAATGGGTTTGTACATTACACAAAATCCGCACAAAAGTTTGGCGGGGCCGAAGGCTGCTCTTCGTAGACGAACATGAGCTGAGCGAGCCTGAGTATTACATATGTCTCCTTATTAACCATTTCAGCCCTGGGATAAAGTCTCCGACTATCAACTCAATCTGTGCCTCTTATCATCTTATACACCTCTAGTCTCTTCACCGATGAAAGGGATGATAGCTACAACTAAATGCAATAATGCTTGTTACTGGGCAAAAGTGAAATTTGCTGCTACCTCATTTGTTTGCCTTTACTCTCGCCATGTCTTAAATATTAAAGGTGAATATGTTCAGCGGGAAGAAGGACGCGAGCAGGCTATATCTGGGGATCAGAAATTGGAACCAAAGCACGGAACGCACGTATTCACGTACCCAGCCACTGCAGGTGGAATTCCAGGGGGACCTAGTGTGAGGTTTTATTTACAGCTACCACCATTCTGGGGTGTAATCTAGCAGGGACAGACTTGTTATGTCCGTTGGAAGTCAAGATTCTATGCACAGACAAGGGTATCACCCTGGGACTAGTGAACAACCAACAGCTTCCCCAGTTACCAATTCACCCTCCCCCCCCCCCACAGTGGTGGGCACTTAATCTGGACTCCACTTCGTTTGAACCCCTTCTGCCAGAGGCAGACCTTCATGTGACTCTGTGCTATGATCCTACTGGGTGCTCAACTGAGGAGAGCCAATATTATGCACCCTTTGAGGGACACAAGTTTCCAGTCACGGTGATTGGAGAGGTTAAAAGAGGGCAGTGGATTACTGACTGAAGTTCCAGGTTCCCTTTGGTGACAGACAGGACTGGCGGTTTCCCGTGCCAACATTAGGGTTCGCCCTGGGTTCAAGCCAAAGAACCAAGGGTTCCTTGCCTACACCCTGATGAAACAAGCCTCCAGCACAGAGGAAGAATGGCAAGACTCGGCCGCGGGCCAACTCCGATACTGTAAGGAGACGGAGGTGAAGATGGGACATCTGGTAAGACACTCTTTTAATACTGACAAACCCAAGGCATTTTACCACATCTCTGGGCAATTTCAGGCCATGAAGTCTGCCGCACCAACTGCACCCCCCCCCCCAACTCATCCGGATCACCATGAAAGAAGGACAGACTCTCCCATCCCTTCCACAATACCCCCTCAAGCCCGAGGCAGCATTTTATGACGACGGAAGATGGTTGTGGATCCAGCAGGGAAACGATGTTCTGGCTCTGCAATAATGGTGGACAGTGAAGTAACTGAGCAGGCCTCTTTTGAAACAGCTGTCTCCGTCCAGAAGGCTGAGCAGTTTGTTCTGATTCGTGCCTGTATCCTAGCAACAGACTGAAGTGCGAACTTTTACACAGACTTCCGTTATGCATTTGGAGTTACGGGATTCCTGACTTCCTCTGGCCACCCCATTAGTAATGCTACCTTTATAAACAACTTACTCACTGCTCTACAGCTACCTCAAGTTTTGGCTATTATTAAACGTTCAGCCCCTACTGGGGAATCTGATGAGATATAATGGTAATGCTAGGGCTGACCCAGCGGCCAAACAGACAGCCTTGAATCCCACACTTTTAGTCCCCTCGGGATCCCAGAAAGCTCCTATTAGACAAAATCTAAGGACGGCTATGCCAGATATGGGGGAAATACGTATGTTCTAGGGGGACGTCCCTGAAGGAGAGCGCAAACTATGGTCCCAAATGGGTTGCCACCTTGAACCTCAGACCAATTTATGGGTAACCCCTTTGGGACAGGTCTGTGTTCCCTCTGTGTTCTTACCCATTTTCATAGATTATGTACATAATTGTACACACCTGGGCAAGGAGGGAATGGTTAATACATTATTACAATTTTGGTGGCACCCTGGCTTCCAGCAGGCAGCTAAAAAATGAGCCACAGCATGTTTAATTTGTAAAAAATGAATGCTGCAAAGGGAATGCCTTGTGTTTCTGGAACCACCTCCTTGCCTGGTGGGACTTTCTCTTGTTTGCAACATGATTTTATAAAACTACCTAGAGTACATTGTAATAAGTATTGCTTAGTGATAGTAGATGTATTTAGCAGATGGATTGAAGCTGTTCCTACAATTAATAATACCGCTATGACTGTTGTGAAAATATTGCTAAAAGAAATAATTCCTTGCTATGGACTGCTAGAAATAATAAGCTTGGATAATGGGCCACATCTTGTTGCCAAAATAAATGAGGGGGTCTGTAAAGAATCTGCTATAAAACAACAGTTCCACTGTACCCATCATCCGAAAGCAGCCGGCATAATGGAACGAGCCAATGGTACTTTGACAGGTAAATTGGTCAAAATTACACAAGAAACTGGATTGACCAAGTTGAAGGTTTTACCCTTAGCCCTATTCCATATGAGAATCACGCCATCAAGACGGGGTTATCACCTGCAGAAATCATTTACGGGAAACCCATGAGAACCCCACGGGGACCCCAACGTTGTGTGCCGCTCCTCTCCAAAAGCTTACCTGCCCAAATGGATATGCATACCCTGGGGGAGGAGATGGGAAAACATTTATGCAAATTAACTAAAAATCTCCAAAGCTTGCATTCGCAGGTACGACAGGCCTACCAGGAAGACGAAACCCAGCCTAAAGGTGACTACCCCACGATTGAGCCTGGAAATTTTGTCCTGATCAAGAACTGGGATCGAGGGAAACTCAGACCTTGGTGGAGAGGACCATATCAGGTGTTACTGACCACTACCATGGCTGTGAAACTAAAAGGGCAATCTCGGTGGACATATCGAACAGACTGCAAACGTGTTACTGAAGGAACTGAGTAGGAGGACTCTCTTGGACTAAAGGAAAATTCATCATTGGTGGAAAAGAAACACTTCGAGGAAATTGCATTTGGAAATGGAATTGATGAAACAAAAGGGATAAAAACTTTCCCCATGGACTCAAGTCAATTGGAAAGCAGCAATGGAGAGAATTTAGTGAAATCAAGTATCCCATACACTCCCAATATCAGAGAAGCGGTCCCTGAATATCCAGTGAATAATGTAGAAATTTGTACTGTTCCCGAAACACAAATGAATCAGATTGCAGTACCCACTATGATACCAGTCCGCCATCATAGTTTTAACCGATCAAAGGAAAATATAATAGCTGAATCTCAGCATTTTTTTGAGCTGTTCAGATAACAAAAATGAGAAACCGGGTCCACAATATAGGTTTACTGAGAACAAAAAGAGGCAAAGTCTATTGAAAAATTGTGAGACTCTTTGTTCCGTTAAGCTGCCTGGTAAAAGATTTACTAGTGTCAATGGGGCTCTGAGGTCAAAGAAATGGAAAGGAACCCTGGTTAAAGAGAAAGGTGATACCGCATCCCAAGACACAGAGGCTTCCTCCGATAGTCTTCTAGAAGAGTGTCTAATGGCTATTAAGCAGACTACTTCTGGGTCTCAGCTATGCAGCCCTGTGAAGGGAGCTGAGAATAGGAAGCTGAAAAGTATGAAGACAATACAGTGTGTAAATAGTACTTTGAAGGTTTTCCCATCTCCAGCTACTGCACAGAAAGATGCAGAGTTTTGTTTGACTACAAAGAACAAGATGGGGAACCCACAATTTCCCATGCATATAAATCCATTGAGGAATCTTTTTTAGAGATTTAGATACAAAACAATGTACAAATATACAGAATGGAAGTTGTGATTCTGCATTGATTCGAGTAACTAAGTCACAATATGATGGCTGCAGTAAGAGGGAGAGCGAGTGGGTTCAGTCCACAATGCCAATGAATAAAGTTCGGCTACAGACACTGCAAATGGCCTCAAAGCTGGATCTCCTGAAAACTCCTGACATAGTTGCAGAACAACAATGGGAACTGGGCAAAGGGGATACTATACCTCACTGCATAAATTCAAAACATAAAAACAGTGAAGAGACACAGACTATACAGGCAACAAAGGAAAGGCTGTCACAGTTTTGGAAACAGAGACGTATCAGCATGAACTTTTATCTTTATAGGCATCCGTTGGTCTGATGAGACCATGGATTTGCTCCTTGGAAGGTTTCCAGGGTGCAGGCCTGGGCAAGATTGTATGGAAAACCAGCAGTTGCCCATGCTGCAAGTATTCCCTCTCCACGCCACCGATGTTGTTCAAGGGAAGGGCATTAGGACCCAAACAGCTTGGCATCGGTGTCATCACAGAGGAATATGTGGTTAAGTGCCTTGCTCAAGGACATACACGCTGCCTCGGCCAAGGCTCAAACTAGTGACCTTCAAATCACTACACAAACGCCTTAACCACTTGGCCACGCGCATGAACTATATTCCAATATATTAAATAAAACCCAGCTTGCAGAAGTTACATTATCAGACAACTCACAAGAAACAAAGATGGGGATCACGCTACAAAGTTCCGACAGAGCAGCAAAGATGAGCTGCCCAAGTAAGAAGTGTTCAGATGGTGGTGTGGGCTTTCACAAGGGACGGTTCCAAGTTGTGACGGTGAATGACGTCCTTAATTCCTGTGGAGATCCTGAAAAACATTAGACCATTACAGTGAACCAGCCAGTACTCTGAGTAACAACAGCACAGAGCAATGTATTCTGAGGGATGATTGGGACACCACTGAAGTCAAAGCTGGGGACATAATGCATCCTGAAGGAGAGAAACACTTGGACACCTGGATAATAGGACAAGATGTTGGGTACATGATTGTAAGTCCTGACCATCTTATTTCTGGGACTACTGATGTGAGTGATATCCAGTGTATGCGCAGGGCTATACTGACTGAGCGATTTAAGGCTTGTGAAAGGGGGATGGCCCTGGCTCTTCAATATATTTGGGGACTTCTGGGGATTGATTTTGCATTTCGGAAGTCTGATTGTATTAATTTTGATCGTTGTCTGCATTTTAAGATGCCTTTGGCCATGTATTGCATCTCGTTGTCGAAGTGACCACCTATTGTGAAAGTTTATCACGTAATGATAAATTGACCTTCAAGGACTTTGTACTCTGTTAGCATAAGTTGCATCCTTTGTTTCAGCTTAGCGCAGCTGTTAGGTTGTGGATTTGCTATACTATTTCTTAGTTTCAATCAAGGATAGAACGGTCTGACTCTGTCTGTCTGACAAACACTCCAAGGCTGACTACTTCCTTGTCTGGCCCTCTGTACAATCTTGTACGAAGAATTGGAAAACAACTCCATATATGGATAATGATGGCCTCTTTGAACTGTATAAACGTTGCTGTATGTAACCTGCTGATAGAGGTCTGATACGAGCCCCCAGGGAGAGAAGGAATTCTGTAGCAGTGGACCAGATGTCCAATATATCGACTCCACTTGTTCTTCTTGCTGATTTCTAAGGTTCTGGGCATGTCTAGCAAAGTCTGACTAAACCTCTCAGGCTGGGGATCACCCTGTGGGTGATAAAACGTGGTCCTCGTCTTCTCGACTCCAAGCATGCTCAGTAACTCATATAAGCCTACTCTCGAGTCCCATCCCTGATCACTATGTATCCGCCTGGGGAGGCTATAATAAATGAAATACTTCTCCCATAACACTTTGACCACCATGAACACCCTCTGATCCTTGGTAGGGAAAGCTTGTGCATATCTGGTGTAGCGATCCATAATGACTAAGGCATTTGCCATGTTGCTGGCATCTGGCTCTATTGACAGATGCCCAGATCATCTCACTGAGCATCTGCCACTTCCCCAGGACTCCATTCCGGCAATAGGTTTGTCTTCAGAGCAGTCAGGTTACAGTAAGCTTGTGGAATGGTGCCATCAGAAGCTCCCAATTGACCTGCTGCTTGATCCTGCCCTTGTCTTCTCTCTGCCTTCATCATGATGGCAAACTGGCACATGGATTTCACTCCTGGGGCAGGAACACTCTCCCACTCTTCGTCCCTGTCCTGCCCTTCATGCGCATGCCGGGATAAAGCAACAGCATCAATGTTAACAACAGGAATTTTGCAGATGCTGGAAATTCAAGCAACACACATAAAAGTTGCTGGTGAACACAGCAGGCCAGGCAGCATCTCTAGGAAGAGGTGCAGTCGACGTTTCAGGCCAAGACCCTTCGTCAGGACTAACTGAAGGAAGAGTGAGTAAGGGATTTGAAAGTTGGAGGGGGAGGGGGAGATCCAAAATGATAGGAGAAGACAGGAGGGGGAGGGATGGAGCCAAGAGCTGGACAGGTGATAGGCAAAAGGGATACGAGAGGATCATGGGACAGGAGGTCTGGGAAGAAAGACAAGGGGGGGGACCCAGAGGATGGGCAAGGGGTATATTCAGAGGGACAGACACTCTGTCCGCCAGAGAAAGCAGGATCTCCCAGTGGCCACACATTTTAATTCCACATCCCATTCCCATTCTGACATGTCTATCCACGGCCTCCTCTACTGTAAAGATGAAGCCACACTCAGGTTGGAGGAACAACACCTTATATTCCGTCTGGGTAGCCTCCAACCTGATGGCATGAACATCGACTTCTCTAACTTCCGCTAATGCTCCACCTCCCCCTCGTACCCCATCTGTTACTTATTTTTATACAAACATTCTTTCTGTCACTCTCCTTTTTCTCCCTCTGTCCCTCTGAATATACCTCTTGCCCATCCTCTGGGTCCCCCTCCACCCCTTGTCTTTCTTCCCGGACCTCCTGTCCCATGATCCTCTCGTATCCCTTTTGCCTATCACCTGTCCAGCTCTTGGCTCCATCCCTCCCCCTCCTGTCTTCTCCTATCATTTTGGATCTTCCCCTCCCCCTCCAACTTTCAAATCCCTTACTCACTCTTCCTTCAGTTAGTCCTGACGAAGGGTCTCGGCCTGAAACGTCGACTGCACCTCTTCCTAGAGATGCTGCCTGGCCTGATGCGTTCACCAGCAACTTTTATGTGTGTAGCATCAATGTAACTACTTCCCGGCCGGTACTTCAGGCTGAAATCATAGGCAGACAATGCTACCAACCACCGATAGCCTCTGGCCTCCAATTTCGTCAAGGTCAGGATATAAGTTAGGGGATTGTTGTCCGTCCTCAACTCAAACTTGGCACCATAGAGACAGGACCTCAACTTATCCATCACAGCCCATTTCAATGCCAGGAACTCCAACTTGTGCGTGGGATAGTTTTTCCTCAGAGGGTGACAGACTCTGGCTGACAAATGCAACAGGTCTCAATCCTGTGCCCTGATCCTGCTACAGGACACCCCCTAAGCTCTCTCTGCTGGCATATGTATGCATTACATACGGCAATTGGGGGTCTGCAAAAGCCAGCACAGGCACTTGTGTCAGCAGCTCCTTCAGTGACTGAAAGGCCTCTTCACATTTCACATCCCATCTCGCTCCAAAGGGCTAAGATAATCTTTACCCTTCTCTCCTTTTGTCCTCCTCCCTTTCTTCCCCAAGGGAGGGTAACCATACAGAAACTGATTTAAAAGGTGACTCACTTTCGCCTAGTCCTTCACGAACCTCTGATAGCACCCACACAACCCAAGGAACAAGTGCAAAGTGCGCCCAGTCTGAGACCTTTCCCAGGCAGTCACCACCTCTATCTTAGACGGATCCGTAGCTACTCCATGCTAGGAAACAATGTGCCCAACATAGCTGACAGATATCTTGCAGAACTGGCACTTGTCCAGAGGAAGTTTTAACCCTTCAGCTTTCAGGTGACCCAACACCTTCAGTAGTCTTGCTTCATGTTCCTCCAAGGTGGACCTAAACACACAGGTCATCCAGATACACCAATAACCCAACCAAGTTCATATACACCGCCATTTTTTCCACGACACGCTGGAAGGTGGCAGGGGCTCTCAATATATCCTAGGGCATCCTTTCGAACTGGAAGAATCTCAGAGGACATGTAAATGGCGCCTTCTCCTTGTCAGCCTCACTCATGGGATCTGGTAATATCCACTCCTCAAGTCTAGCACACTGAACCACTTTGCAGGATTCAGACAGGCCAGTACGTCTTCAATCCTTGGGAAAGTATATTGGATGGGGATGGTACACCTGTTCAGAGTCCTATAGTCCACGCACATCCGTACCTTCCCATTCTTCTTCCTGGCCACTACTATTGGAGATGCATAGGGACTTCTGGACTCAGTGATGATCCCAGCTTTCTTTAACTTACACAAATACTGCTGAACGTCTTCTACCTCTGCAGGGGCCAGTCACCACGACCTTTCTCTGAACAGGGTTTCCTCGGTCACCTGGATAGTGTGACGAGTGTTCTTGGAATAACCCACATCAAACTCATCAGTAGAAAAGACATCTTCCAGTTTCAACATCTTCTCTATCAACTACCTCTTCCAACCTGCAGGTACCGGGCAGTCCCCAAATTTGAATCTCTCAGCAGTGAACTTTCCCTTCTTCACAGAGTGTTTCTCCCCAGCTTGTCTCACACGACCCCCGTCTCTCAGGGCTTCAATCCTCTCCTCCCGGGAAGTATGGACAGCCCACGGCCCCACCTCTCCAAGGGCCCCAGTAGTATCAGGCAGTTCCACTGCCGTTATGTCAGCACTAGTCTGGACTAAAACAAAGTCTTTGCCCACCATTTTATCAAACCTCCGTTCCACAATCGTAACTTTTGAAGTTGGAGCTTAGGGTTTCCCCGTTGCCGATCCTTCTTTGATCTCACCCCAGGTTTCGTTGAATCATGGCCCAGCTCCAGGTCGAATCCTATGACATCTTCTCTCCTGCGTTTTCTCTCTTCATCTCCTCTCAAACAAAAGCCCCAAGCCCAACCTTAGTGTCCTTCACCAGAGAAACCTCCCCTTAATCTGGCCATCCTAATTGGATGGCACACAATTCTCCTATCTCTTATCTTCAACAGTAACCCAAGGAAGCAGCTTGCACAGAACAGCATAATAGTAAAAAATATGACCCAGGGCATTACATTTATATGAATGATTTGGATGAGAATGTACATTTAGTAAGTTTGTGGATGATACTGAAATGGGTGGTATCATAGAGAAGAAAATTATCAAAATTATCGAAAATTACTAGGGGATCTTCTTCAGCTATGTAAATAGACTGAGAAATGGCAAATGGCATTCAATCCAGAGAAATATGAGATGTTGCATTTTGAGAAGTCATCCAGGAAGGACTTGTTCAGTGAATTGTAGCACACTGGGGAGTGTTGTGAAACAGATGGGCCTAAGGGTGCAGAAATGAGTATCACAGGATGGTGAACAAGGCACTTGGCATGCTGAATTTAGACAAGACACTGAGTAAGACATTATGTTGCAGCTATATAAGATGTTGCTAAAGCTGCTCTTGAAGTATTGTGTATAATTTTGCTCTCTGTTATAGAACAGATATCATTAATATGGGAAGAGTAGAAAGACGATTTATGAGAATGTTGTCAAGGCTCAAAGACCTGAGTTATAAGCAAAAATTGGACAGATTAAGATTTTATTCCTTGGATTGAGGGGTAACTTTATTGAGGTGTGTAAATTCATGAGGGGCATAGAGAGGGTAAATGTACAAAGTCTTGGAACAAAAGAAAGGAACCCAACACTAGAGTGTTTAAGGTGAGCGGCCAGATTTAAAAGGGACTTAAAGGGGTAGCTTTTTCATATAGAGAGTGGTGTGCATATGGGTCAAAATACAGAAAAAGTTGTTGAGGGAGCTACAATAGCAACATTTAAAAGGTATTTTTGACAAGTATATTGATGGGAAGGGATTCAGAGGGACATAGGCCAAATAAAGACAAATAGAACTAACTTAGGTTGGTATCTTGATCGGTAAGAACAAGTAGGACTGAAGGCCCTGATTCTGTGCTGTATAACTCTCTCAAAATGCTTGGTTAAAGTCTGTATAGACAACATCTATCACTCGTCTTCATCAATTTTCTTATCTCCTTGAACAACGAAATTAATGAGACAGCTTTTTCCCCATACAAAGAAAGCCATGCTCACTGTCCCTAATCAGCCCCTGCCAAGCATTAACCCTGTCCTTTAAGGCTCTCACCAGTTACTTACATCGAACTGATGCAACCCTCTCACCAGGGCTCATGTACAAACTTGGCTTGTTAGCCAACTCTGCTAACAACCATGTGACTCAGCGGTGAGAAGGCCACCTTTCATCAGCAATATACACCTAGGGTCAGTATGATTTGGGGTTCAACAAAATAGGAAAGTTGGGATGTTCTGAATTAAGCAACGTTGGTTGTAGCAAATGCTGTGTAAATACTGCTCACAATGATCAATTGCCAAGAAATGGCAGATCATACACCAGCATAAAGAAAGCACATTTACCAATTTTTCAACTTTATCAGTCAACAGGAAAGATGAAAGGGCCCATAACAGTTAAAGCAGTCTAAATATGCACATAAATGTTGGAGCTCATTTCTGTAGTAGCTGGGTGTATTGCTTTACTCACAGCACTGAATTCCTGGTGCTTTTCTCTCCACATCTGCCAAAAGACCCAAACCAGACTACTGTCCTTCAGAAATCTCATCCTGCCCAGCCCTATCAAATCTTCCAGGGCATTCCACTGGGCAGAAAGTTACAACACGTACCAAGACAATCCAGATTGACTGACACAATATTCCTAAATTGGACAACATGGCTCCTTATCCTTGGCTGAAGCCAAAACACACTTACTAACAGTACACACTGTTTTTGCTGAGAATTGCTAAAATAAAAATGCCTTCCAGCAGAGCAGTAGAAATCTTACGAAAATAGCCATGTCCTCATGACTTTGGAACTTATTAAACTATTAATAATAAGAACAGTATTCAAATCAATTTTGTGATTTCAGGACCTCCCCCCCCCCATCTATTTGTAAATGAAAGTAACAGATCTCATCATTGGGATGGATACAATACTGTTTCCCCGGTGAATCATACGCCAGCGTATCTGGGGTTTCTTGACTCTCTGAAACCTCCTTATCACATCTTCAGCTTCAGTCACTCATGCTGACCATTCCTGTCTACTAGGAGATGCCTCCCCTGACGCCCCCACCCCGCTGTCACTAGTACCTTCCAGCAACTCGGGTCCCCCCGCCACATGAGAACTCAGCTTCATCCCCAGTTATACTGGAGTCCAGCTTCCCCTCACTGTCCATTATCACATCTGACTATTCACTGGTGGTCCTCCCTGCTATTTCTAAATTGGGCTGGGAGATTCAGGCATCTCTTCATCAATTCTTGGGGAGTTTGCACAAGGTATAGCATACCAAATGCCCATTTCCTCATACTCTGAGCCTTTACAGTATTCAGTGATTGGTTCTTCAGGTATTTCCATTGCAATAACACTATTGTCAGCTTGTTGACCTTCTGTTATCCTCCTGTGCAGAGTTCTCCTACTGGGTGCAGGTTCTGTGTCAGACCCTGTGTCAACATGTACTTCCTGCTCTAGAGGTAAAAGATGATTCTGAAGGGGAATTTTGACAGAACCATTTCCCTCCTCTGGCTTCACCTGGAAAACTGGCAAACTTGGCACCTGGCTCTCCACTATGTAAGGCATTGAAACACAGCAGTTGGCCAACTTATGCTTGCCTTGCAGTCCCAGATTTCTTAATAAAACTCTGACTCCAGGCATCAGTTGAGAGAACCTAATCTTGATCACATCTCCTCTTGTTTCCTTGACTTTGCTTGGTAGCAGAAACCACTGCTAGTTCATAAGCGTTTTGCAGTTCTTTCCTCATGTCAGACACATACCTGAGATGAGCCTTCTGCAGCAAGTCTTCACCGCTGGCTTCAAAACAGACATTTAGAGGTAACCTCGCTTTGTGTCTGAACATCAAGTGGTATGGCGAGTAGCCAGTAACTTCATTCTGTGTACAGTTGTGGCAGTGTACCAAATGCCCAATATTCTGGCTCCACCTGTTCTTTTTGTTGACATCTAGGGTTCCAAGCATATCTAGTAATATCCAATTGAACTTTTCAGGCTGAGGATCACCCTGAGGATGATGTGACCTGGTCCTTGACTTCTTGGCACCAAGCATGCTCATGTATGAGCCGACTCTCAAAATCCCTTCCCTGATCACTGTGTCTCCTTCTTGGGAGACCATCATGAACAAAATAATTCCCCCATAACACTCTGGCACTGTAGATACTCACTGATCCTTTGTGGGGAAGGCTTGAGTGTATCTGTTGCAGTGATCCGTGATGACCAAGATCCGCAATGTTACTAGAATCAGGCTCTATGGAGAGGAAATTCATACACACTAAATTGAGTGGTTCTGTACTTTGTAAATGAGGTAATGGAGCAACTCTTGTGGACAGTGTCTTCCTCTGAATACATCGGATGAACAACTTACAGTACTTTCCAACCTCAGGCTTCATTCGGAACCAACAGAACTGATCTTGGACCAACCCATGGGTCTTGTCAAACTCCAAATGACTCAAGTCATCGTGAAGTGACTTTAGTACAATCCTCCGGTACTTCTCAGGCAAAACCAACTGGGAACGCTGAGGTCTGTCTGGAGGAGATGTGATCCTGTATAAAATTTTGTGCCTCAAGTTTGTCCCATTCCCTTATCAGTAGGGGTATAGTTGCAACCTCTCTCTGAAGTGGGTGTCCAACATCAGTCTAATAGTGTGGCGAGTGCTCTTGAAGCAAAAAACATCAAACTCGTCAGTGAAGAGACTTCTTTGAGCTTCAACATCTTCTCAGTTAGTCTTTTTCACCATTCCTCGGTACCAGGGAGGCACCAAAGTTGAATGACTTTGCTGTTAACTTTCCCGATCCAAGGGACTGACTCTCCTCCAGTTTTCTCACCAGAAAACTCGACATTACTGTCACAGAGAAAAGATGTGTCACCGGCATCCCATGTCTGAGGGTAATTTCACTTTCTGAGGTATTCCTGACAATCACTGTTATCCTGTTTGTGTGGACAGCTGAAGGTTTCTGCAGTTCAGGTCTCACCAACACTCTGGCTGCTAAGCCAGACTCTTCTTCGTGATCCTCTGGAATATCCACCAGGAGGACCTTCGGGAATTTGGGGTTTACCGTCACTATAGCTATTTCCTCAGGACGCAACATGACAGGCTTGGACTGAGTGTACCGTACAGTTCCTGTTTATGCTCATCATCCTGCTTAAGAGGAACTTGCACGTTCTCCAAAGCAGCTCTGAATATCGGGTGAATGGACAGGGTTTTCAAAAACTTCTCCATTTCTCTTTTTTTTGCATGCCCCCATGAACCTTCTCACATATGCAGCATTTGTTCCCACAAGAATGGAAGCTTCACCTTTTTTGACCTGATCCGGGCAGACCAACATGAATGTATTAATGGTCTCAGATCATCCACAAGCTCACTTGTCCAGGTAAAGCATTCTTTCAGCTTGTTCCTGCCCTACTGAACTCGTATCTGCATACCCTGACGCTGTTTTATCCCTCCCGGTTCAGTCCATTCCTACCCACATCCGTGACACTTCACACTCCCTGGATCTTTTCAATGATTTCAGGTTCCCTGGCCCCTACCGTCTTATTTTCACTATGGATATCCAGTCCCTCTACACCTCCATTCCCCACCACGAAGGCCTCAAAGCTCTCTGTTTTTTTCTGGACACCAGATCACAGTTCCCCTCCTCCACCAAGCAGAACTTGTCTTCACTCTAAATAATTTCTCCTTTGGATCCTCACAGTTCCTTCAAATAGCCATGGACACTCGCATGGTTCCAAGCTGGGTCCAAGCTATGCCTGCCTGTTTGTCAGCTACATGGAACAGTCTATGTTCCAAGCCTACACTGGTGTCTGTCCCCCACATTTCCTCCGCTACATCGACGACTGCATTGATACTGCTTCCTGCACCCCTGCTGAGCTCGTCAACTTCATCCACTTTGCCTCCAACTTCCACCCTGCCCTCAAATTCACCTGGTCCATTTCCAAAACCTCCCTTCCCTTTCTTGATCTCACTGTCTCTATCTCTGGAGATAGTTTATCCATTGATGTCTATTATAGACGGACAGACTCTCACAGCTACCTGGACTATACCTCTTCCCACCCTGTTACTTGTAAAAACGTCATCCTCTTTTCTCAATTCCTCCACCTCTGCCACACCTGCTCTCAGGATGAGGCTTTTCATTCTAGAACGAAGGAGATAACCTCCGTTTTCAAAGAAAGGGGCTTCCCCCCCCCCCCATCCATCAATGGTGCCTTCAACTGCATCTCTTCCATTTCATGCATATCTGCTCTTACCCCATCCTCCCGCCACTCTCAGGGATAGGGTTCCTCTTGTCCTCACCTACCACCCCACCAGTCTCCGCATCCAGCACAAAACTCTCCGAAACTTCCGCCATCTCCAACGGGATCCCCCCACCAAGCACATCTTTCCCTCCCTCCCCCCCCCAACCCCACTTTCTGCTTCCCGCAGGGATCGCTCCCTAAGCGACTTCCTTGTAAAATCGTCCCTCCCCACTATCTCCCTCCTGGCACTTATCCTTGCAAGAGGAACAAGTGCTACACCTGCCTCTACACATCTTCCCTCACGACCATTCAGGGCCTTAAACAGCTCTTCCAGGTGAGACGACACTTCACCTGTGAGTCTGTTAGAGTCATGTACTGTGTTCGGTGCTCCCGGTGTAGCCTCCTGTATATCGGTGAGATCCAACATAGTTTGGGAGACCACTTCACTGGGCACCTATGTTCCATCCACCTGAAAAAACAGGATCTCCCAGTGGCTGCCCATTTTAATTCCACTTCCCATTCCCATTCTGATATGTCTATGCATGGCCTCCTCCACTGTAGTGATGAGGCCACAGTCAGGTTGGAGGAACACCACCTTATATTCCGTTTGGGTAGCCTCCAACGTGAAGGCGTGGATATCGATTTCTCAAACTTCTGGTAATGCCCCCACCCCCTCTCCTTCACCATTTCCCATCCCCTTTTCCCTCTCTCACCTTAGCTCCTTGCCTGCCCATCGCCTCCCTCTGATGCTCCCCCCCCCCACCTTTTCTTTCTTCCATGGCCTTCTGACTCTTTTACCAATTTACTTTCCAGCTCATTACTTCATCGCCTTCCCCTTCAGGTTTCACCTATCACCTTGTGTTTCTATCTCCCTTCACCCCCCCCCCGCCCCCACCTTTTAACTCTGCTCCTCAGCATTTTTTCTCCAGTCCTGCCGAAGGGTTTCAGCCCGAAACATCGACTGTTCTCTTTTCCTAGATGATGCCTGGCCTGCTGAGTTCCTCCAGCACTTTGTGTGTGTTACTCCAATATCTGTTTCTGAAAACTCCAGTTTCAACGACAAGTACCCATCATATGGGTAATCATCAGTATTACGCCCCCCAAATTTCTAGGGCACCAAGTGGCATCAATGGTAAATGCATCAAATACTGGTTGTAAAAGGATCAGTAAAGAAAATAAATTGGGAACCCATGTCAAGTATGGCTCTAGCATAAATACCTTCAATCCATATGGATACATCCAAGCTTGCTCCCACTAAACCTTCAGGAATAGGATTTTTCACTTTAGTATCTTCCTTGATACACCGATTAGAACTTGTTCTCTCTGAGACGCATGGCTGTTTCCTTACTGGGTCCTTCCACTTTTTCCCAACTTTCTTTTTTGTTTAAGCAACTGCTGGGTTACTTTCCGAAGCTCTCCTGTCCTTCACACTCCTGCTTGAAATGTCCACCCTCACCACAGTTTTAACAAAATATACCAGTCGATTCTTTAGTCAAAAGATCGCTTTCAGTGGCATTCCCCTGCTTAGTACATGCTACAGTGGCTTGCAGGTTTTTCACTTCATTTTGCAAAGTCCCCACTTGTGTGGCATCAGGGGTCGCTTCAGCAACAGAAAGTACTACTGAGGCCATTGCCTGACTGCTGGAGGCCTTTTGCTCCTCCATCACATTTCCTTTTACCTTTCTAAGCAGCTCAACAAACTGGGGGGATGGGGGTGGAAGACACATCTTGTGAGTCATTCGAATGTGTAGAGTAATCAGATCATGTGACAGCGTGCCCTTCACAACTTGCTCCACCCTTAACCGATTTCTCTCAGCCAGTTGAATGTCCCCTTTACGGCACAAGCAGTGCTGCTGTCTATCTAGTTTGAAAAGGTAGGCAGAAAGCTTCTCTCCTTTTTCCTGGAACGTGTGCCTAAAGTTCATCATAAGATAAGCTGGGCTGTCCATTGTGCCAAAAGCATTTTCTAACACTTGCATGTAGTACATGGATGTGACCAACAAATTTTCTCCCTTAAAGGGCCTCACCACATCAGGCAGCTGGACCTTTTAAACTCTCTACCAGTTGCTGTTTTTTTTCATATTATCTGAGCACAGCCACTCATCCAATAATCAGGATGTCTGCTCTGCCCAAGCCTCATATTCTTCTTCCACATCCGGAGGCGGACTTGACTTCAGAGAACACTCTCAGCCTACGACAACTTTGGCTCTTCACAGATACACTTCAAAATCTATCAAACAGTGATGTAATAGCTGAAAGCAGCTCAGAATTTGAATCAGCCGCTGTAAGACCCATTAGATCGTGCACATCAGACAACTCCTTTCCCTCACTTCGCAGAAATGAAAACAACTTGTCTTTAAAGTCTTCACCTTCAGCTACCTTCTCTAAAAATATGGATTGCACATGGCCCCGCCTCTCCAGCCGCCCCTATCTTATCAGGCAGCGTGACTTCAGTCACACTACTGGTATTCTGGACTAACACAACAAACTTACCAGCTGATTGGTCAAAATGCCGTTTAATCAGCATAACTTTCCCCAATACTTTTACAGAACTTAGCACTCTAACTAGCACTTCACTGGGAATTCGAATATCCACCCAGCTCAGAACACAAGCATTACTTATGGACATCCACCTTGAATCACACCAAACCTTAATCCACACGGCATCCATAATAAAGTACCTTAATTACGATGTACCTCACTTTCCATAAACACTAGTTTAAACACTGGTTTAAATGCACAAATAAACCGCTTAATCAATCCAAAAAAAGCATTCAAGCATTCACACAGCATCCAGTCTCTGGATGAGCATCGCACAAATGCAACCCTCTCACCAGGGCTTTCGGACGAAGGGTCTCGGCCCGAAACGTCAAATGTACCTCTTCCTAGAGATGCTGCCTGGCCTGCTGCGTTCACCAGCAACTGTGATGTGTATTGCCTGAGCACATAAATGTTGGAGAACGTTTCTGTAGTAGCTGGGTGTATGTCTTTACTTATCACTGAATTACCATCACCAACCACAGGTAGAACTTCCCTTCTTGGAATCCTCCTTCTTGCAAAGCACTCCTTGCATTAGGGTCTCCCTTTCTGATGGGACCCTCCAGGCATCTTTCCTGGTGCTCTTCTCCACACTTTCTGCCAAAAGACCCCAAATCAGACCACTGTCCCTTAGAAATATCATCCCATCCAGCCCTATTAAATGTTCCATGGCATCCCACTAAACAGAAAATTACAATGTACCAAGACAACCTGGATATCTTTCACATTTTTTGGTGAATACAGATAAGACTTATTCCTTAGGACCTTGCCACACCCCTTTGCTCCACACTTAGATTATTCCTTTGTCCTCTGTCATCCGAGGCTTTCTAATCATACCACCATTGCTATTTTCCCTTACCAAAACAAACCTGCTTTTAACTCTTAATACCCCTTAACTCTTAATACGACTTGTCAGCTGTCATTTTACCTGCAAACATCTGCCCTTAGTAACTCCACCAAGGATAGTTCAAAGCTCAGCAGCAAAAGGAGGAGGGCTGGATATGGAGCAAGTAGCCCTATCCTGTAAAAACCCAGAGCTACAGTAACGCCAACAGAATCTTCAAATACCTCATACCATATAGTGGAGGTGTCCATCATCTGCATCTACAATTAGCTGGCAATCTGGACTGCCAACAGATCACCAACTATCATAAAGATTTACCAATGGCAAATGGGACTCTAAAGAGGCTAAATAACAGTCTATATGAACACAGAAAAAATGCAGCACAGGAGCAGACTTTGCTGCCCACAATTTCTACATTGAACATTATGCCAAATTAAATTAAACCACTTCTGCCTGTACATGATGTATATCCTTTCATTCTCTGCATATTCCAACTAACATCATCTTAAATGCCACTAACACGTCTGCTTTCAGCAATCCCTCCAGCAGACCACTCCGGGTACCTACTACTCTGTGTAAAAATAAAACTTATGCTCATTTCTGTTAAACTTCCCCTCTCTCACTTTAAATGTATATGGTCTAGTAAAAAGCGGCTAAATTACAAACGCCTGAGAAATACAGATGCAAAAAGTGAGTTTCGACGCATCCTAGCTGAGAAACTAAGGGAGTTGGAACCTTGTCTGAAGTCAGAAAATACCATGGAATAACAGTGGACTTATATCAGCTCTGCGCTCTGAGGCAGCAGCCCAATCCATCGACCATAAGAGCAGGATCCACCAAGACTGGTTTGACGATAACTCAGACACCATCCACAACTTGCTTAAGGACATGCACAAAGCACACCAGGCAACTTTGGACAACCGGTCATCCACCAGCATAAGGCAGCATTGGCAGGCAGCTCGGAGGAAGGCAATATGGGCCATACAAAATGAGTGGTGGACTGAAAAGGCACATGAAATCCAGTCCTTTGCCGATGATAATGATATGCATAATTTTTATAGTGCTGTCAAAACCATCTACAGCCCAATAAATCGATGCGTTACTCCCCTGAAAACAGCAGATGGTCTAACACTTCTGAAGAATCAGAATACTATTCTGCTGAGGTGGGCTGAGCATTTTAACACCCTGCTTAATCAGAACTCTGATGCAGACCCCACCATCCTGGACGAATTGCTTGAACTTCCTCCTATCCACGACCTCAGTCTACCACCAGCCTTCCAGGAGGTTCTATCAGCTGTCCATTCCCTTAAGAACAACAAATCCCCTGGCACTGACAATATCCCTGCTGAGTTACTGAAGAACGGAGGGTACATGTGTATGCGCACCCTTGGCCAGTACATCACCAAGGCCTGGACTGATGAGAACATCCCACAGCAATGGAGAAATGCAAACATCATTGTCATTTATAGGAACAAGAGTGACAAGGCCATCTGTAGCAATAGTAGGGACATATCACTCCTTTCTGTTGCTGGAAAGGTCCTGGCTAAGGTGATGCTTTAGAGACTCATTAGCAACATCTCCGAGTCAATGCTGCCTGAATCGCAGTGTGGATTTAGGAAGAGCAGGAGCACGATTGACATGATCTTTACAGCCCGGCAGCTTCAGGAAAAATGCTGGAAGCAACATCAGGACCTGTTTATGGCCTTTATTGACCTCTCCAAAGCATTCGACACTGTGCAAAGAGAGCTCTTATGGGATGTCCTCCTTAGATTTGGCTGTCCCAATAAATTTGTTAACATCCTTCGCCAGTTCCACGATGGGATGACTGCTCAGGTGACCATAGGAGGACAAGAGTCCAAGCCCTTCCTTGTACGCACAGGGGTGAGGCAGGGGTGTGTACTAGCGCCAGTGCTCTTTAACATCTTCCTGTTGTGTGTTACCAAGCTTCTCCACAACAAGATTGAAGACTGCAGCAGTGTGTGTGGCAGTGGACGTCAGATTAGATGGCAACCTCTTTGACGTCAGGAGGCTCCACGCAACCACCAAACTCTGTAGAGAGTGGATCCTGGAGCTGCAGTATGCAGACGACTGTGCTCTTATGGCCCATACTCCAGAGGATCTTCAGACTGTCCTTGCTGTGGTGGTGAAAGCATACAGCAGTATGGGGCTGACTGTCAATACCACCAAGACAGAAGTAGTTTGCCAATGGAGTACCAGTGTCCCACCCACTCTACCTGCCTTCACTGTTGGTGATGAAAAGCTGTCAGTAGTGCCATCTTTCAACTATCTGGGGAGCATTCTCTCTGAGGATAGCGGCATTGACAATGACATCCAGAGTCGCATTAAACAGGCATCAGCTGCCTTTGGGAGACTTCAGCGTAGAGTCTTTCAGAATAGGAGCCTTCATCCCTCCACAAAGGTCGCCGTATACCAAGCGGTCTGTGTCACTACCCTCCTTTACAGCTGTGAAGCTTGGGTAACCTACAGCCGTCACATCAAGTCCTTGGAGCGCTTCCACATAAGCTGCCTCCAGCGCATCCTGGGAATTACCTGGCTCATTACCTGGCATGAGCGGGTGCCTCACACTGAAATACTTGTAAAGACCAACTGCAGAAGTATTGAGGCTATGATCGCCCAGCGTCAGCTGCAGTGGCTGGGGACCCCATGTCGGTTACCCTGCAGAGTGTTATAGGGCCAGTTACATCATGGTCGACGCTCAGCTGGAAGGCCGAAGAAGCTCTATAAGGATCAGATGCAGAATGCTTTAAGGAAGTGCAAGATCAGACCTGACGGCCTGGAGGAGGTTGCTGCTGACCGTACCACTTGGCAACAGCTGTGTAGGGACGGGGTTCGTATTCTGGAGATGGAAAGAACAACCAAAAGACGGCAGAAGAGAGCCAGGAGAAATGCAGCCATGGTTGCCACCACTACTACATATACATGTCCCACCTGCAATAGAGCTTCTGGGTCCAGGATAGGACTGTATAGTCATCAAAGATCTCACCGTTAAAGGAATGGACGTCGTCCTCAGATTTCGATGGACAACTGAAGAAGAATATCTCCATCAGGCTTCTTAGCTTCTCTCAGAGGAAAACAAACCCAGCTTATCAGTCTCTCATTATACTTGAAACATTCCACCCCTGGTAGTTTCCTAGTGAATCTCCTCTGCATTATCCCCAATACAATAATGTCCCTACTACAGGATGGCAACCAAAACTACACACATTATTATGGCTATAGCCTAATGTTTTAAAAAATTGTTTCGAAACCTTCCTATTCTTACTCCAGCTTAATGTATTGCCACCTTCAGGGATCTCTAGACTTGGATATTAAGGTCCCTTTGTTTGTCATGCTCCCTAGGCCTCTAGCTTTCATGCTTCATGTCCTACTCATATTATCCTTCCAAAATGCATCATCTTGCACTTAATCGGGACTAAATTCCATCTACCATTGCCTTGCCGACTTTGCCAAGTGATCAATATCATTCTAGACCCAAAGACTACCCTCCTCACTATCAGTGACACGACTGATGTTCATGTCATTTGCAAGTATACAAATCATGCCCTCTACATTCACATCTAAGTCATTAAAGAATATTACAATAGCAAGGGTACCAGCAGCAATCCTGGTGATACGTTGCTGCTCACAGGCTTCCAATCATTCAGCGTGAGAACAGCTTCGGAGAATGTAATGCTGTAAATAATACAGAACAGTACAACTGTACCAGTCAAAGCATAAAATTATTGCATGGAGATCTCATATCAATATAAAAAGCTAAAATATCAGTCAGGCTAGTGATTATGTTGGAAACAGCTATAATTTTTGCTGAGCATTTTGCAACTTTATCCTGAACTGCTCTCTTTTGCCATTTGGTGATATTAACAAACATATCATCCACATTGACACCTAGAAATGAATTAGTCAGTCAGTTATTGGCACTTAGTAACTATAAATGGGAAAGAAGAGATTCAAAGGTTGCTTCCTGAGTAAAGTACAATGGGAAATCAATACTTATTGCTACGTTTTTCAATTGTATTTTAACATTTTTAGGGAAATTAGAAACTATATTATCTTAAGCAAAGTAAACTTTAAGCCATTTTATTTGATAAGTTTCCTTCTTGCTGAAATAGCAATTTGGCCACATTTCCAGTGGTATACAAACATTTACCTGCTTTATATTCATACATTAATCCTAATGTATGAAAATCAGCCTTTGTCCTGCAATGACCATTTTAAGCTCCTGGTTAAATGCCACTTCAACTCCACTTCCCATTTCCATACCCACCTTTCTGTTTTCAGCTTTCTCCATTCCTAGATGAGAACACGCATACCTCAATTTCCATCTAGGTTGAATATAGCCCAATGACATGAACATTGATTTTTCAAGTTTCAGGTGACCTACACACCCTGTGCTTCTTTCTGATGTCTCCTTCTGATCAACCCTGCTTCACCCAACACCCACCTCCCTCCTCCAACTCCCCAGCTCACAGTTTTGTCTCTCTCTCCCACCTGCTTCCATCAGCCTTTCACCCACACACTGTGCTTAATGGGTCTCCTGTCCTTCCATTCTCCAACTCCACTTATTACATTCCAGAATCTGCAGCCTTCCGTGCCTTCACATCACTTTCCAGTTCCGCTATCGCTCTTCACCACCCTCTTTTTTTCTCTCTTCATAGCAGCCACTGTTTCCCAACTCCATCCTTCCTGCTCCCCTATGGCTCCATCTGTCTATCATCCCCTTCCTCACCCGGTTCCGCCTGTCACCTACCAGACTCTACATTACCCTTCCTGTCTCCTATTTATACTGGTAATTATTTCTCTACACCGTCAAGCATGTTACTATATCCTGAACAGTACAAAACCTCTTGGTTCTTGTTTATCATTTTCCATTGAAGTGGAGAAAATTTCATCATACACTTGCCTTGTGCTTTGAGAAAATGGTATGGCTTGAATGAGCCAAGAGATGAATGACTCACTGATGAATGACTCCCCGTTTCTCCTTACTCTTCCAGTTTCAATATTTATGTGACTACTCTAGACAAGTTTGATGGCAAGGTTAATTCCCAAGATGTTGTATCATAGAACACAAAACCAGATTCTTTCACCCACTATATCAAAGCTGACTATCACACTCATCTATAATAATCCTATTTTCCTGCAAACATTCTATAGCCTTTACGTCTTAGCTCACATAGATACTTCTTAAATGTTCTGGGAACCTCTGTTTCCCTAATTCCCTCACATAATTAAGTTCTAGATTCCAAGCATTCTTTAGATGAAAAAAATCTTTCTCAGATCCTCCTCCATATCTGAAATCTATGTCTTCTGGGTTTAGGCATTACCGTTTTGCAGAAGCATGGAGAGGTTAAAATGCAGAAATATCCCTATCAGTTATGCAAGAGATTCTGCAGATGCTGCAAATCTAGAGCACACACACACACACAAGATACTGGAGTGACTCAGCAGGTCTGGCAGCATCTACAAAAATGAAACAGACAATGTTTCGGTCCAAGACCCTCCCTCAGGACTGGAAAGGAAGGGGGATTCTGAACAGTTGATGTGCACAGAATCTAAGCACATGTTCAGACCCTTGCCTTTGCAATGGTGACTGTGTTCAGGTGCACTGGAAGTTGTCAGGGAAGGTGGTGATATATCCATTCCCTACTGTTCAAAACGTACATAGAATGTGTTAAGATCATTGGGAATGTATATTCTGTTGACAGTGATGCAGCCCAATTTTGTTTTGTAGTCTGTTTTAGCATGGAATTGGAGCAAAGGTGGCAAGGAAGGAAGAAATGCTCAAAAGACTTTTGTAACTCTCGCTTCGGCTAGCGGCTTAATATAGGGGATGATAGCCAACCTCCCCACCTTCCCCCACCGGCCCGGCCAAACTTAAGAAATCTCGTTTGGGTGGATGCTGCATGATATGTCCCCTGTTACAAATCAGTACCACAAAATAACAAAGAGTATACAATATACGATTAAACGACTGAGCTTTATAATTCTTAATTTGACTATATGGTTCGTAAAGAAACAAAAAAGAAAAAGGGCCCATTCTCATGAAGCAGTCTAATGCGCAACATTGGAACTCACTGATAAGGCCATTCATCCACCATCGATCTCCTCCAATCATCGCTGACCTTTGGACCCTTGCTCCAAGACCACTCCGTTCGAGGTCTACCAACTCTCACCATTCACTTTTTCTCTCCTCATCTCTCCCCAGCAAGAGACTGCAAATTCCTGGCTCCCAGACACACAAGAAAGAACAGCATTCCTCTCATTGGCTAGCATGCCCTGTTATCTTTAGTTATAACCCAAACATTGCTGCTACAGAGAACCCATTACCTCAGCAGTGGAACATTATAGAGAAGCCATTACATTAGCAGTGAAACCTTACAGCGTGTTACACTCTCCCCCCACCAGATTTAGTCATCTCCTCATGACGTTGAGATAATTTGCCAACCCTTCCCGCAAAATGCAAAGTCCAATCCAGGAGAAAAAGACAGTAACATAGCTCCCTAAAACGGTAGGGGTCACTCTCTGCTCCCCTGGTGCTATGTAGGCCAGCCTATCCAGTGGTCTCCTAATTTGCTGAGACCTCTGCATCCCCTCACCTAAATCTTCAGGTTCAGACAGTACTGGGGATACTTCCGGTCTACCTGGCAATGCCTCCCCCAACCTATCACTTGTGACCACCTGCAACTCAAACCCCTCTGTCCCGTGGCCAAGCCCTGCTTCCTCCCTGCAGAGTCCCACTGCAACAAAGGCTGCCCACAGAGAGGCCTCCCCTCCCGCCCCACTTCACCTGACTCAGTGGGAGAAGGGCCGGGAATCTCTTCCTCAATCAATGGGGAGTTAGAAAAAGGAGGCATATACCACACATCCAGGTCCTCATCCTCCAAATCAGTATCCCTCTCAGGGGTGGGGGCCAGCCTAACCTCGCCTGCTGTGGGCCCTGCAGTCGCCCTGTGTTTCCACAGAGTCCTCTTACTAGGTGTAGACTCCAAGTCAGGCTCTGGGTCTACCTGCTCCTCTTGTCTCAGGGGCAGCAGGTGGTGCCGATGGAGAATCTTGACAGGCTCATTTCCATCCTCTGGTTTCACCTGGAAAACTAGTAGGTTTGTATCTGACTCTCCGCCACATAGGGTACAGCCGCCCAGCGGTCAGTCGACTTACGCTTTCCAGGTATCACCAAGTTCCTTCTGAGGACTCAGTCTCCCGGCAGGAGTTGGGAGAACCTCACCTTTTGATCTTACCTCCTCTTATTTCCTTGATTCTGCTTGGCAGCAGCAACTCCAACTAATTCACAAGCCCTTTTCAGCTCTCTTCTCATATCAGACACATACTTCAGATAAGTCTTGGGGGGTAAATCACTCTCGTCAGTCCCAAAACAAAGGTCAATGGGCAATCTCACCTCGCGCCCAAACATCAGATAATATGGCAAGTACCCAGTAGCTTCATTTCGTGTACAGTTGTAAATGTGAACCAGATGCCTAATATGTTGAGCAACACACATCAAAGTTGCTGGTGAATGCAGCAGGCCAGGCAGCATCTCTAGAAAGAGGTGCAGTCGACGTTTCAGGCCGAGACCCTTCGTCAGGACTAACTGAAGGAAGAGTGAGTAAGAGATTTGAAAGTTGGAGGGGGAGGGGGAGATCCAAAAGGATCTTTTTGGATCTCCCCCTCCCCCTCCAACTTTCAAATCTCTTACTCACTCTTCCTTCAGTTAGTCCTGACGAAGGGTCTCGGCCTGAAACGTCGACTGCACCTCTTCCTAGAGATGCTGTCTGGCCTGCTGCATTCACCAGCAACTTTGATGTGTGTTGCTTGAATTTCCAGCATCTGCAGAATTCCTGTTGTTTGCCTAATATGTTGACCCCACTTGCTCTTCTTGCTGCACTCACATCCATCATTATGAAGTGTTTTGAGAGGCTCGTCATGAGGAACATCAAGACCCTGCTGCCCCTCTCACTGGACCCCCTGCAGTTCTCGTACTATCCCAACCGTTCAGCAGACAACGCCATTGTCATCACCCTCCACCTGGCCCTAACCAACATGGACAAAAAAGACACGTACGTTCAAATGCTGTTCATAGACTTCAGTTCAGCATTCAGCACAATCATTCCTCAGAAACTGATTGGAAAGCTGAGCCTACTGGGCCTGCACACCTCCCTCTGCATCTGGATTCTAGACTTCCTGACTGGGAGACCTCAGTCAGTCCGGATTGGAAGCAGCATCTCCAACGCCATCACACTGAGCACGGGGGCCCCCCAGGGCTGTGTGCTCAGTCCACTGCTGTTCACTCTGCTGACCCACGATTGTGCTGCAACACACAGCTCGAATCACATCATCAAGTTCGCCGATGACACGACCGTGGTAGGTCTCATCAGCAAGAATGATGAGTCACCATACAGAGAGGAGGTGCAGCGGCTAACGGACTGGTGCAGAGCCAACAATGAATGTGAATGTCTCTGAATGTGAACAAAACAAAAGAGATGGTTGTTGACTTCAGGAGGACATGGAACGACCACTCTCTGCTGAACATCAACGACTCCTCCACAGAGATCGTTCAGAGCGCCAAATTTCTTGGTGTTCACCTGGCGGAGAATTTCACCTGGTCCCTCAACACCAGCGTCATTGCAAAGAAAGCCTAGCAGCACCTCTACTTTCTGTGAAGGCTGAGAAAAGTCCATCTCCCACCCCCCATCCTCAGCACATTCTACAGAGGATGTATTGAGAGCATCCTGAGCAGCTGCATCACCGCCTGGTTCGGAAATTGCACCATCTCGGATCGCAAGACCCTGCAGCGGATAGTGAGGTCAGCTGAGATCATCGGGGTCTCTCTTCCCACCATTACAGACATTTACACCACACGCTGCATCCGTACAGCAAACAGCATTATGAAGGACCCCATGCACCCCTCATACAAACTTTTCTCCTTCCTGCCATCTGGCAAAAGGCACTGAAGCATTTGGGCTCTCACGACCAGACTAGGTAACAGTTTCTTCCCCCAAGCCATCAGACTCCTCAATACCCAGAGCCTGGACTGACACCAATCTATTGCCCTCTACTGTGCCTATTGTCTTGTTCATTATTTATTGTAATGCCTGCACTATTTTGTGCACTTTATGCAGTCCTGGGTAGATCTGTAGTCTAGTGTAGTTTTTGTGTTGTTTTACGTAGTTCAGTGTAGTTTTTGTATTGTTTCATGTGGCACCATAGTCCTGAAAAACGTTGTCTCGTTTTTACTGTGTATACTCTACCAGCAGTTATGGTCGAAATGACAAAAAAAGTGACTTGACTTGACGACTTGACTTGCTGATCTCCAGGGTCCCGAGCTTGTCCAGCAAGGTCTGATTAAACCTTTCTGGCTGGGGATCACCCTGCGGGTGATAGGGTGTGGTCCTCGACTTCTCGACTCCAAGCATGCCCATGTAACTGACGGATGAGTCTGCTCTCGAAATCCCGTCCCTGATCACTATGTATCCACCTGGGAAGGCCATAATTGATTAAATATTTCTCCCTTAACACTTCTGTCACTGTAGATGCCCTCTGGTCCTTGATAGGAAGAGCCTGAGCATATCTGGTGTAGTGGTCCGTGATGACTAAGACATTCGCTGTGTTGCTGGCATCGGGTTCTATTGACAGGAAATCCATACACACCAGGTGCAGAGGCCCGCACTCTGCAAGTGGGACAAGGGTGCTGCCTGCATAGGTGCTGTCTTCCACCGTATGCATCAAATGCACAACTTGCAGTATTCTTCAACCTCCGATTTCACCAGGGCCAATAAAACCGGTCTCTGAGCTATCCATAGGTCTTTTCCACCCTAAATGTCCAGATCATCATGAAGTGATTTCAACACAATCCTCTGATACTTCTCAGGTAGAACCAGTTGGCAACGCTGAGGTCGGTCTGGGGGTGACATGACCCGATATAAGATCTGGTTCTTCAACTCCAACTGAGGCCATTCTCGTAGTAATGGAGGCACCAATGCATGTATCGGCTTCTCCACCTGAGCCATACCTCCATTTTTTACCACTGCCCAAATGGTACCAATGTCCAAATCATCTTGCTGAGCAGCTGCCACTTACCCAGAACTCAATTCTGGCAGCTGATTTGCCGTCAGAGCGGTAAATTTGGGGCATGTCATCACCAGAAGCTCCCAATTGATCCACCGCTCAATCCTGCCTCTCCTTTTCCTCTGCCTTCACAGTGGTGGCAAACTGACACATGGCCTTCACCCCAGGGCAGGAACACACTCCCACTCCTCATCCCTGACCAGTCCCTCATGCACCTGTTGGGACAAAGCATCAGCATCAATGTTCCTGCTTCCCGGCCGGCACTTCAGGTTGAAATCATAGGCAGACAACATCGCCAACCAAGATGGCCTGTGGCATCCAGTTTCACCGCGGTCAGGCTATCAGTTAGGGGGTTGTTGTCCGTCCTCACCTCAAACTTGGCCCCCGTATAGGTAGTCACTCAGCTTATCCACCACCATCCATTTCAATGCTAGAAACTCCAACTTGTGCGTGGGATAGTTTTTCTTAGAGGGCGACAGACTCCGGCTTACAAACGCAACAGGTCTCAACCCGGTGCCCTGATTCTGATACAGGACACCCCCTAAGCCCTCTCTACTGGCATCCATATGCAATACATATGACAATCGAGGGTCTGCAAAAGCCAGCACAGGCACCTGGGTCAGCATCTACTTCAGAGACGGAAAGGCCTCTTCACATTTCACATCCCTGATCGGTCCAAAAGGCTCTGAAGGGCTAAGATACTATTCACCCTCCTCTCCTTTCGTCCCCCTCTCTTTCTTCTCCAAAGGAGGGTAACTACACAGGAGCTGATTCAACAGGTGACTCACTTTCAGGTACTCACAAAACCCAAGGAACAGGCGCAATTCATTCACAGTCTGGGACCTTGCTCAGATGGTCACCACCTTTATCTTAGATGGATCTGTAGCAAATAGCTTATCAGGCAATTATGTGGCAGCAACTCAATGCCTAAAAGCATGCAGACATGGACAAGAGGTTTGGTTATTCAGAGCAAACATCAGAATGGGGAAGAAGTATGTTCTTAGTGACTTTGACCACAGAATGATTGTTGGTGACAGACAGGGTGGTTTCAGTATCTCAGAAACTGCTGATCTCCTAGGATGTTCATGCACAAACATCTCCATAATTTACAGAAAATGGTGCGAAAAACAGATAAATCCAGTGAGCAGCAGTTCCGTGGGCAAAAACACCTGGGTAATGAGAGGGGTCAGAGAAGAATGGCCAGACTCGTTCAAGCTGACAGGAAGGCAACAGTAAGTTAAATAATCGCACATTACAACAGTGGTGTACAGAAGAGCATCTCCGAATGCAAAACACATTGAACCTTGAAGTGGATGAGATACAGCAGTAGAAGACCACAAGCATACACTCAGTGGACACTTTATTAGGTACAGAAAGTACCTAATAAAGTGGCCACTGAGTGAGTTAAACACAAAAAGTTCATGCAAACTCTCATGCTCCATATGAACCTCTGTCCTACCATATAGATTTTTTTCAGCAAAATAAAAGCAGATAATGTTGAACGTCTTCAATGGATCAATCAGATCAGCAGAGAGAGAAACAGAGTTAATCTTTCAGATCAAAGAACCTTCTATCCACAAATGTTGCTGGGCCTAGATCTTTTCAAGATTTACTGCTTTCACTTCATACTTCCTGCATTTGCAATACTTTGCTTTTGGTTTTCCATCAATGTTACGCTCCATTCTCTTATCCCTCAGCTTCTACAGTCTCCCTTTGCATTCAACTACACCATTTATTTTAACTATTTATTACTTAGGGTGTCCACATTCCATCTACTTAGTTAAAGATATTCTTCTTTTAACTTTGTTGGTGACTATTTTATATTGACTGTTTCTTGCCTGGTATAACCAAAGGATCAAAATAAGCTTAGTATACATTCCTTTCTTTTGAATTTCAGAATCAGAATCAGAATCAGGTTTAATATCACTAGCATATGTCATGAAATTTGTTATTATGTAGCAGCAGTACATTGCAATACATAATACAAAAGTTAAATAAGGAGTACAAAAAGAGGGAAAAAAGTAGTGAGGTAGTGTTCATGGGTTTAATATCCATTCAGAAATCTGATGGTAGAGCGGAAGAAGCTATTCTTTAATTATTGAGTGTGTGCCTTCAGGCTCCTGTACCTCCTCCTTGATGGTAGCAGTGAGAAGAGGGTATGATCAGGGTGATGACGGTCCTTAATGATGGATGCTGCCATTTTGAGACATCGCTCCTTGAAGATGTCCTGGCTCCTGCGGAGGCTAGCGCCCATGATGGAGCTGTCTGAGTTTTCAGATTTCTGCAGCTTATTTCAATCCTGTGCAGTGATCCTCAGCCCCCATACCAGACAGTGATACAGCCAGTGGGGATGCTCTCCATAGTACATCTGTAGAAATTTGTGTGTTTTGTGACATACCAAATCTCCTCAAACTCCCAATGAAATATAGCTACTGTCGTGCCTTCTTTGTATTGCATTGATGTGTTGGGCTCAGGATAGATCCTCAAAGATGTTGACACCCAGGAGCTTGAAATTGCTCACCCTTTCCACTTCTGATCCCTCAATGAGGATTGGTGAATGTGCCTTCATCTTACCCTTTCTGAACCAACATAACTAGGCAGATTATATAGCCATTGTTCCATTGCAGTTTACAAATGAATCATCGTTTTCCTAAGCAATTTAGTAGTAATGAAATGTTCCAGAGATATGCACATTTGTTTTTAGCATTATAACATCATCTTTGTAATTGTATGTAGGCCCTAATACAGACAGATATTCCAATAAGAGTATTTGTTTTGTTCAGCCAACCAATTAAACACTAAATTAATATCCAGCATTTTTTTTTCCACTCTGAAATTTCTTCAGTTGTTCCTTATCATTCCTTTTCCCTTTTGCTTCACTCCTGCTATTAATATCCATTAATATTCCAGGTCAAATTATCATACAATGTTGCAGTATCACTATTGTATGGGGTGTCAGGGAGGGGTAGCACCTCTGGTGGGGGAATATGTCACGTCCTTTTCAAGGTGGTTAGTCCACCTTTAGTCCCCACCTGGCACTCAGCTCTCACCTGTGGCTCCTCATAGCTGTTTGCATGCGACAGCGGCTACACCCCGGGCAATGGCTTCGACAAGCCAGCTAAACCAGGTGGGGTAACCGACAGGTCTCAAACCCTCGGTGAGATAGGGAGTTGTCTATCCCAGCATGTGAAGACAGTCTCCGGTGGATTGAGCAAATGAGACCAATGGAAGGTCCAACGGTCAAGAAGGCGGTCTCTGCAAGCGTCGTGGAACGTGTAGAGCACGACAAGACACTGAAGACGTCCTGGTCATCCACTATGCCTAGTCCCATCTCCAGCCGTCTCAACTCTTGTCTTGCCACTGGATCCAGATGGGAATTGGGAAGAGAAAGTGAGGCTGACGCGGCGCAACTCTCCCTCACTTAAATCCAAATCAAGCATTAGTCTCGACACCATAAGCCGACTGCTGGCGTAGTGGTATCAGCACTGGACTTTGGGGCAAGAGGTCCCGAGTTGCTCTCTATCCGTGCTGGGTTGAGTGTCGAGCTAGCAACTCGACCTCGTAAAAAGTACTAATGGTGTCAAGGTCTTCATCGATGACGATGGACGAACCTTATCACTATTGCACCTATGCATATTTCTGTTGATATTTTGAACACTATTATCAGTAACTATTATGAACAGTGATAGGGAAAATTATTACGGAAATGAGGAATTACCAGAGAAATTAAGCAAATACTTTGTGTTTCTTACTGAAAATGTCACGAAAATAATTCAAAAATACAAGAAAACCAAAGGTTTGAGAAATGAAAAAGTAATAATTAAAAAAAGGTATTCGAGACATCTCTGACATTGTGAGCCATGAAAATCCAAAGATCTTATCTATATTATACAGTTTAGAAGGTGGTATTTATTGAGATAGAGCATGCATTAGTTATCATTTTTCAAAATTCTAATGACTCAGGGATGATTCATGCAGATTAGAGGATAGAAAATGTGATTCCTGGGTGAGAAGGAGAGAAACAATGTCACAAACTTACAGTATTACAGAAGTGAGGAAAAATTTTGTCTCATAGAATTTGGCAAATCTTTGAAATTTTTTAGCTCAGGGAGCTGTGGAAGCTCAGCCACTCAGTTCTTTCAAAACAAAGATCAACAGATTCCTGAACTGTAATGAGTTAAACAGATCTGCTGACAATGCAGGAAAATAGGGCTGAAATAGAAAATCAGTCATTATCTTGTTGACTGGCAAAGCAGGCTTGAGAAACCAAATGATCTATTCCTGCGCCTAACATGTACCCTTAAGTTTACATAAAGTTAGGTAAGTGAGCAAAGATAAAATATAGGCCTATATTTAGTGTCAAGTATGAAAATATTGTGGTTAGGTTACCATGCTGGAAGCTAGTGCCCCATAGAACTGCACAGTTGATGGAAGTACTGGGTAATTCTGAGCAGATCGAAAATTTAAATTTAATTAATAGATAACTTCAGTCATTATGACCATGAATCTACCAGCTTATTGTGAAAAATCTATCTTGTTTATTAACATCCTTTAAAGAAAGAAATCTGCCGGTTTGGTCGACATGCGACTCCAAACCCCTTAGTGATTGGTTCTTAAATTCCGTAATTTAATGAGCACTTAGGGATGGTCAAGTGATATCCACATCTTGCAAAACAAATGTGCACTAGACTATTAACTGTACAAAGTGTTGACTTTGAAGAAATCTGCACACAAAGATGTTGTGACCTCTGTGATGCAAGTTTCCCTTTTACTGTGTTGCATTGCTGTCAAATATTAGTTTATTTTTTTAGCATTTAGCAAAAGTAATGCCTCCAAATGAGCCAAACAATTAATCATAAAGAACATTGAGACAGCTACATGGATAGGAAAGACTTGGAGAGATAGAGGTCAAACACAACCAATTGGGACTAGCTCAGGTAGATGAGTTCATCGGAATGGACAAGTTAGAATGAAGGGTTTATTTCATGTTCTGTAATTCTATGACTCTAATTTGCAGTCAGCAATTCAGAAAAGATAGAGAAGAATTTTTAACCAACCTCTTAATGATTTTACAGACTATGAAATAAAGACTGAAACGATTAAATGTAAGTTATGGTGAAGGAAAAATCATAAATAAACTTTTCAAATTAAACATACATTATGTAGAAATAAGATCAATATTGTTTTATGAGACTAGAATATGCATTAAAAAGTAATTGTGGCATTGTAGGCCATTAAAACTCTATAAAATTGCAGGTAAGTAAACATAACATTTTCATTAAAAATGATTTCTAAATACTTGAACTTTTTAACAGATCATTGATTCTGAAGATTGGAAATGGAGAGGCTATAACTAATACTACCTTAGGTGGCACAGGGAATCATAATAGGAACTTCTAGATTTTTGCATTGTACGTCCATTCCAGAAGCTGCTATCAGTTTCACGGCATGATATGCTGACATTGATTCAGTTGTGATCTTAGGATCAATAATGGGGACAAAATAGACTACAGATGCTGGAATTCTAGAGTGAGAGTGCTTCAAGAACTTAGCTAGTTGAGCAGCATCTGTGCAGCTTTCTGATCTGAGGTCTTTATCCAAAACATCAAGTGTTACTCTGCCTCCACAGATGCTGCTTGAGCCTCCCCCCAGCAGTTTGCTTTGTGCCAAAGATGAATTAATTTACGAGCAATAAAAATTAACCTGCTATGATCCAGTAGTTACACAGTTGTATTCCCAGAGACTTTTTGTACAGTGCATCACAACCTGCTGTCTGTTCACTGTTCTGCTACAGACAACTGAAAGTGAAATATGAAGATGGTGGATATCTAAACAGTCAAGAGATGTGAATTAAAACCCTATTTTGTTAGGTTTAGGATTTACACGGTTAATAATCTGGAAATAATGCACACGTGGCCTTAATGACAACCACGAAAGCTATGGAATGGTGTTGAAAGTCATCTGTATTTTTAGCCTTCAAAGTTTAAAATATGACACCCTGACTTATGACCTGCTGCAATATGGCCTTATAAGGGAATTCAGTTATATTAAACCACTACAATAAAACAACGAACATTCACCACCCACATATGTTCACCATGGATTTCCAGACTCTATACACTTCCATTCCCGATCAGGAAGTTCTCAGGCCTGTCTGTTTCTTTTCTGACAACAGATCCAACCAGTTCCCTTCCACCACCTGGATGAAAGATACTGGATGATGCCACAGCAGTGTTCAAGGATGGCACTGGAAAACCCAAACATATCAAAGGTAAAAATAGTGTTAAAAGAAAATGCCTGACAAACCCATTCCTTATACCATCCATGATGAAGTAGCCAGTGAGCTAAGTCACATGGAGGCTGAAGGAGTTCTTTCCAAGGTTGAATGGAGACCATCAGCAATACTAGTGGTCCCAGAAGACAAGAAGAATGTGTAGATCAGGATCTGTGGTGATTTTAAGATCACCATCAACCCAGTACTGAAAGTAGCTCAATACCCTGTGCCCAGGACAGAGGATATCTTTGCAAATCTTTCTAGAGGAAAACACTTCAGCAAAGTGAACTAAGCTGAGGACAACCTATAGATGAGGATGGAAGAAGAGTCCAAAATACTTCTCACCATAAACATTCACAAAGGGCTTTATTGCTATAAATGACTTCTTTTGGAGCAGCATCTGCATCTGTACTCTGGAAGAAAATTATGGACCACGAGCTTCAAAGCTGCCCAGGAACTCAGTGTTACTGAATGACATTATTGTTACTGATGAGGATGACAAGGAGAATCACCAAATTTTCAAAACAGTGTTAAAAAAAATTAGAAGATTTTGGGCTCAGAGCAAGATGCAACAAGCATTAAACCAATTATCATTCACTGAGGTCACACTATTGATGCACAAAGATTACAGAAGTGTGTTGAGAAAATTCAAGCAGTGGTGGATACACCAAGGCCAAAGGACATATCACAATTGCAGCCCTTTTTAGCATTTGTCAATATTATAACAGGTTCCTGTCAAACCCTCTTACCACAGATCAGAAAGAAATGGCAATGGACAAAGCAATGTGAGGTGACTATCCATAAGGTAAAGGAAATAGTGACATCAGACACCCGTACTCACACATTTTGATCCACATTGTCCAGTGAAGTTGGCCTGTGACTCCTCGCCTTAAGGTATCAGTGCAGTCATGTCACATTATGATTGATGGAAGTGATGGATAGCCTTTGCATTATGCTCCCTTTATTACTGCAGTGAAAAATTACGCACAGATTGACAGGGAGGTCTTGAGTCTAGTTTGGAGTGTAAAACATCTCAGACAATACTTGCATGGGAGAGAGTTTACTCTCATCACTGACCATTAACCACTATCAGAATCAGAATCAGATTTATTATCACCAGTATGTGACTTGAAATTTGTTAACTTAGCAGCAGCAGTTCAGTGCAATACACACATTTTGCAAAGAGAAAAAAAAATAAAACATATAATAAATAAACAAGTAAATCAATTACATATTCAATAGATTATTAAAAAATGTGCAGAAACAGAAATACTGTATATTAAAAAGTGAGATAGTGTCCAAAGCTTCAAAGTCCATTTAGGAATCGGATGGCAGAAGGGAAGAAGCTGTTCCTGAATCGCTGAGTGTGTGCCTTCAGGCTTCTGTATCTCCTACCTGATGGTAACAATGAGAAAACGGCATGCCCTGAGTGCTGGAGGTCTTTAATAATGGACACTACCTTTCTGAGACACTGCTCCCTAACCTGTTGCAGCTTCTTTTAGTCCTGTGCAGTAGCCCCTCCATACCAGACAGTGATGCAGCCTGTCAGAATGCTCTCCATGGTACAACTATAGAAGTTCTTGAGTACACTTATTGACATGCCAAATTGTTTCAAACTCCTAATTAAGTATAGCCGCTGTCTTGCCTTCTTTATGAGTATATCAGTATGTTGGGACCAGGTTAGATCCTCAGAGATCTTGACACCCAGGAACTTGAAACTGTTCACTCACTCCACTTCTGATCCCTCTATGAGGATTGGTATGTGTTCCTTCGTCTTACCCTTCCTGAAGTCCACAATCAGCTCTTTCGTCTGACTGACGTTGAGTGCTGTGGCACCATTTCACTAGTTGGCATATCTCACTCCTTTACGCCCTCTCATCAGCAAATTTGTAGATGGTATTTGAGCTATGCCTAGCCACACAGTCATATGTATACAGAGAGTAGAGCAGTGGGCTAAGCACACACCCCTGAGGTGCGCCAGTGTTGATCGTCAGCGAAGAGGATATGTTATCACCAATCCACACAGTCTGTGGTCTTCCAGTTAGGAAGTCAGGGATCCAATTACAGAGTGAGGTACAGAGGCCCAGGTTCTGCAAATTCTCAATCAAGATTGTGGGAATGATGGTATTAACTGCTGAACTATAGTTGATGAACAGCATCCTGACGTATGTGTTTGTGTTGTCCAGGTGGTCTAAAGCTGTGTGAAGAGCCATGGAGATTGCGTCTGTCATTGACCTTTTTGAAGCAAGTGGGAACTTCTGCCTGTAGCAGTGAGAGGTTGAAAATGTCTTTGAATACTCCTGTTAGTTGGTTGGCACAGGTTTACAGAGCCTTACCAGGTACTCCATCCGGACCTTCTGCCTTGCAAGGGTTCACTCTCTTTAAAGACAGTCTAACATCAGCTTCTGAGACAGAGATCACAGGGTCATCAGGTGCAGCAGTGATCTTCACAGTTGTAGTTGTGTTCTCCCTTTCAAAGCGTGCGTAGAAGGCGTTGAGTTCATCTGGTAGTGAAGCATTACTGCCATTCATACTATTGGGTTTCGTTTTGTAGGAAGTAATGTCTTGCAGTCCCTGCCAGACTTGCCGTGCATCTGATATTGCCTCCAACCTCGTTCAAAATTGTGTCCACTAGCGTCCATTTTCAAACCACAGAATGGTATTCCACTAACAGGAATTAACACATTCCACAACCAATAACTTACTATCCTGGGTCATCTTTTGCACTCACTCTTGGATCTCCTCAAACCCAATATCAGAAGGAGGATGCAAGACAAACAGCTGAGATAAATTAAGGGCTCTTCAAATAAGGAAGTTCTGTGTTTCGCTCCTGGACAAGCAGTTCTGGTGAGGGACTGCAGAGGTGATTAAAAGTGAGTACTTGGAAAGATTAAGGACAGAAATGGACCACTGTTCCACACAATGGAGATCATGTCTCATGTCTGAAAACGATATATGAATCATTTGATGAGATCAGAGTCAGTTGTTAGGAAAGATAGCCACTTCCTGCAGTCCCAGAGTCAACTGCTACAAACACCATGGAGGAGGCCCCAGAACCTGAGGTTGTTTCACAACCACATGTCTCATCTGCCAAGAAGAGTCAATGCCCTTGTCAGGAAAGACATCATGCCACCACAAAATTAAGCAATCCTCCACAGTGATTAAATCATTAGGCCTGAATAGAGCAGCTTAAAATTTACTATGCTATGGATGTCTATATAGCAGTTGTATTATATAGTATACTGCGTATATATGTATATAAATTCAGATGCCTTCTATATTGTGTTGGAGTTTATAGCTAAGCAGGGAGGAGTGGTTGTGCATTTAATATTTCAGTAATATTTGAGTAATATAGTAAATATAGTGTTTGATTAAGCATTCTTTGGTGTTTACATAATTCATTAAGGGTTATCTGTAAGAAGTATGTGATTGGCATGTCATTACATCACATGCACGCGCCACACTAAGGTAAGAATGAAGTAAACACGTTATCCCTGGCTCCGTGTTTTTCTTTTGATTAGTTTCATAATTTGGAGTTCCAAAACATAACGTTGGCCAACTATTTTAATTCCACTTCCCATTCTCACACTGACATGTCTGCCCACAGCCAGCTACAGGTTGGAGCAGCAAAACCTTATATATTTATTTTGATATCAACAGCAACAACATTGATTACACAGATTTCCAGTTATCACATCCCTCTGTTCTTGCCCCTTCTCCCTTTGGTTTTCCTTTATCCTTGTGGCCTTATTGCACCTTCTCTTTCCCCTTCCCCACCCTCAAGACCTGCCCATCACCTACCTTCCTCCCTCTGGTTCCTCATCTCCTTCCCTTTATTCCATGATCTACTGTCAGTTCCTATCAGATTCCCTCTTCAGCCTTTGCCTCTTCCACCCATCACCTCCCAGCTTCTCACATCATTCCCTTTATCCCCACTCCCCCAGTTTCCTGCCTTCCCCTTCTCACCTGGAATCACCTGTTACCTACCAGCTTGGCTCCACCTTCTCCCCCACCCTTTTGTTCTGGTTTCTACCTTCATCCTTTCCTGTCCTGATAAAGGGGCTCAGATCAAAAACATTGACTGTTCATTTCCCTCCAGAGGTGCTGCCTGACCTGCTGAGTTCCTCTGGCATTTTGTGTGTGTTGATCACCACCTACAGATTCACCGCCAATCTATCTAATATTCTCAACTGGATGTTTTCATTGTCACTGGGTAAAATCAGAGAAATCTCTTCTCACAGAATTGAGGAAATACCTTCACTGAAAAGATGGCAGCAATTCAAGAAGGTGATTCATCACTATCTTCTTCAGGCCAGTTAGGGATGAACATAAATACTGGCCTTGTCAATAACACACTCACCCTGAAAAATGAACAGGAACAGTAAAGAAGATCTCCATAGTATTACAATCCAATATTTTAAACTATTTTAAATAAAAATTGCTATGTAGCAAAAGTGAATCACAAAAGACTGCTGACAGATATGTTCATAATTAAGCCTTGTTTACCAAAACAGTAATTTGCTCTTTGCTCTCACTTGTTGAGTTTGCAAGACTGTACAGAAAACCTAGGTTGAACTGATTCTTTTCCATATGTGGCAGTCATCATCAAACATGCCTTTCATTCTCTACAAATCTACACTACCTTTTCTCATAAAATCTTATTAAGTCTTTTATAAAATATCCTTAATTATTGTGCTGCTGCATGTCTGCCCTCTGGTGGTTTCTAGAGTTTCATAGATTTAAAGTACATATACCATCGAAGTATGAGATTTGTCTTCCCACAGACAGCCATGAAACAAAGAGGACGTCATTTTAAGGTACTTGGAAGTAAGTACAGAGGAGATGTCAGGGTTAAGTTCTTTTACGCAGAGTGGTGAATGCACGGAATGGGCTGCTGGTGGCAGTGGTGAAGGCAGAAACGATAGGGTCTTTTAAGAGACTCTTGGATGGATACATGGAGCTTAGAAAAATAGAGGGCTATGGGTAAGCCTAGGTAGTTCTAAGGTAAGAACATGTTCAGCACAGCTTTGTGGGCTGAAAAGCAAGTATTGTGCTGTAGGTTTTCTATGTTTCTAAACACCATGGAACCTGTTCAAAGTCAACATCAAACACCATACGTGCAAAAAAAAACAGCAAAAAACTGAACAAAAAACACAGATAACAAAACACCAAACCAGACAGCCATTGAAGAGTCTATGAATGTTTATTTTAGTTCAGTTCAGTTCAGTTTAGCACTGTGTTGTTCACTGACCACACGTGTCAGAGCCAGTCCACCTCAATCAAAGTTACACAATATAGTAATAAAAACAGGAGTAATCAGAAATGAGAAACACATCATAACATGAACTACAGAGTCCAATCCACAAACCACGTCAATTAAACCTTGTCCAAGACCCAAGACTCTGACACCATCCTCCAGCATCGAGCGAGAAGGAGAGGGAGACAGGTCAAACGCAAGCACCTTCCTCCAGGAGCAGCGAGTGAGAGGGAGAGAGAAAGAAACCCGTCAGACAGAGACACTGAACACCTGCTCGCACTTGTTGATTTCAATCTTGCTCAACATTTTAATCACTAAGATCAGCACGAAATGGAGTTGATGATGGGCTTGTGCCCCATCTCCAGGCCTTTTGGCTTGTAGGCTGCACAGTTCACTCGAAATCTCACCAAACTCATCAATCCAGATTTGATGGGGACAGCCGTGAAAGCACAGAGGAACATCTAGAGTAACTTCTGAAATGCCTGCTTCACTGCCGCTGCTAGTGTGCGATCGAGAATCTCCAGAGACGAAGGCCCCAAATCCTCGGCTTTGTGTATCGCCTGTTGCCAGGGCCGGGGTCGAAACGCTCAGCAGAGATGGTGCTCGGTGCATTGGTGTCGGGAGGTGGTCGGAGGCTCAGAGTTCTTCGGACGGACTCGGAGTCGGACTGTGGTCGGATGCTTCCGGGATGCTGCATTGGCAAGTTGGCGGCGCTGGGGGTTTACCGTCTGCGTGAGATGGTGGGACTTCCGAGAGACTCTGAGACTTTTACTGTGCCATGGTCTGTTCTTATCAAATTACGGCATTGCTTTGCACTGTAGTAACTATATGTTATAATTATGTGGTTTTTGTTAGTTTTTAAGTCGGTTTGTCATGTGTTTTCGTGATATCATTCTGGAAAAACATTTTTATCATTTCTTAATGCATACATTACTAAATGACAATAAAAGGGGACTGCGTGTCCTCATAATCATAATCATATAAACTCCCTCGGAGACAGCAAAGTGCCATATTGCTCAATTGGCCCAAAAACACACCATCAAAATGTAAACCAAAGGCTCCAATAGTAGCAGAACCATACTTGAAGGAAGAAGAAAAAGTAGTAATTTCATGAAATGTCTGAAGAACGTCACCTTTGGTCACATTGTTCACTGAAGAAACTTAATGAGAAGGCTTGCAAAGGGATACTGCGTTAAGATACCAAGTTCAAGTTTAAGTTTAATGGTCATTCAGCCATATATGAACACCCACGAACGCAGCCAAACAAAACAGCATTCCCCTGGGGCCAAGATGAAAAACACAGTACCAACAGTCATGCACAGCACAAGGCAAATATAGATATCAATAAACATAGATATCAATAGACATATAAGATAGCAAGCACATATAAGATATCAATAAAATACAGTCACACAAAAACATTTAGTCCAAGACCCTGAATCCATAAAGTTGCAATAATCTGCAATCGAACACAATACAGCTTGTCTTCTGCCGAATGAACACTGGGGTCAGCAATGACTCCAGCTTGGACACCACATCACACCGCCTCCAGTGAAGTACACCAACTCAGACCCCTCTCTGCAGGGTGGCTGTATACAGGTGACACCACGGCTTGAGGTCTAATCCTTGCCACGACTGTGGCCACGCAGCTCTCCCACCATCTGCCAGTAAACCAGTGAACTGGGCTTGCAGCATTTCACATTAACAATGTCCAACAGAGTCTTGCGATCACAAGAATAGTGACTAAGATGGTCACTCACTGCCACACCGCACACTGCCTTGTGCACCTCTGATGCCTCTCTGATGCAGGCAGCAGCACAATTCAAACCAAGTCCAGCTCCTTCAGTTTCCCTGCCAACGAGCAACACGCTTAATGTCTTGTAGGGTCTTCCAATCACAACAAATATGTTAAAAAAACAATAGTAACACCTTTGGTTGGCCCTGTACAAGCTGCTGTGATCGAACGTGCTGCCACCGAAAGTACTGCCACGTTACCGATAGATTTTCAGCAGCCACAGAATCTCTTGTGTTCTATATTTACACTTCCTGTTCTTCAAACCTCTCTGAGATAAATCCAGAAAGATATGTGGGTTGATTTTTATGCACAGAAAATGGATGATCTGGATGATTTGTTTATGTTATCAAAATCAAATTAAAAATTTCTGAGACTTGGCTCTGTGTATGCTGTTGGTTTTCTATCCCACAGATGAAGCAAAGGAAGAAAAGGAAAGACTGCATTTATATAGTGTCCTTCACAGCCTCAAAACAATCAAATTGTCACACAAACAGCAATGCAATAATGGCCAGATAACTTATTTTACCAGTTTTACTAATAATTTTAGTAGCAAATGAGTAACATAGGCCAGAAGCATGGTGACAATCTCTACATATTATACTGAAGAATCAGGTAACTTTTTTGTATTCAAGATAACATAGAAACATAGAAACATAGAAAATAGGTGCAGGAGTAGGCCATTCGGCCCTTCGAGCCTGCACCGCCATTTATTATGATCATGGCTGATCATCCAACTCAGAACCCAGCCTTCCCTCCATACCCCCTGACCCCTGTAGCCACAAGGGCCATATCTAACTCCCTCTTAAACATAGCCAATGAACTGGCCTCAACAGTTTGCTGTGGCAGAGAATTCCACAGATGAAATTGAATTGTACTTACTTTTATATTTCAAATATATAGATATTTATATACTTAAATATATAAATGAGGACAATTTAATACTTATGGAATTGGAGATACAATTCCAATGTCAGGGTGGAGATATGTCTCTACCAAAGGAGAACAGTGACCACAGCTCATTACATTTTAAGATAGTGTTACGTACCCCGTAACTGGGTTGCCAAACCAGCAGAAATGGACCACTTAGTTGGAGTCTGGATTACTGGAACTAAGAAAGTTTTATTAAAGAAATAAGCAACACAGTACTCTAATCACAAGGATAATAAATGCAACAGTTCAGCAACGATAAAACACACATGTACACAGAACTAGGATAATAGGATCAATCAAGCTCTATCGCAGTCTAGGGGTAAATGACCAGTTTCAAGTGACGCAAAGTTCAGTTCAATTGAGTTCAGTTTAGTTCGCAGTAATCACTGTTGTGCCATTGGGCGGGGAAAAGGAGAGAGAGCGAAAGCGAATGAATATTCAAAACGGATTCCACACAGACCTTTGATATTCCTCGCAGTTAGCTTTCGGGCAAGTCCCTGGTAATGTCTTCTGAGGTCACCGACTGTGACCCCTCCGTTCCAGACACGATCGTTCTTCAGCAGTGAACCCGGCACCCAGGCAAGAGCAGACACACACCAGGTTCCCGCTGACCATATCTTTCCACCCTGTGCGTCTATGGCTAGTCCCGCGACCAGACCTCCAAAACTCCCACCGATTTGTGGGGGCGCACCGCTTCCAGGGTCTCTTTACCTCGTGGTGTCGTGTGTGTGGTGTCTTAGCGAACCTGCCCCTTTTTATCCCCCTGCTGGGGTATCGCCTGTCCATCACACTTCAAACAGTTCAGGGTCAAAAGAAGCCGTTCTTGACAATATTCAGACCGGTGTCTCCTTCCGTTAAACTCTCTCGTCTCTTCATTAACATTTCCAAATGCTGCTCCATTGTCTTACTTGTCTCTCTCTCCTGAAGACAGGTGGCAGATCAACTGTTGATCCCACTGGTGCTAGCACAGGACAGTTAACATCTTAGTCGATGTGTACTTTTGTAACCCTCTTTCGTCACAATAGTTATGAGTAAGGATATAATTAGATCTTATTGCATGGTACAAAATTGGGGGAGGGCAAGTTATAACAGGGTAAGACAGGAGCCTAGGGGTGTTGACTGGGAGCAGCTGCTGTCAGACAAGTCCACATCTAATGTGGAGGATTGTTTAAAGACTAGCAGATCAGGATTGGCAAGATCCATTGAGGAGTAACGGTGAGGATGTTAAGGTAAGGGAGCCTGGGTGACCCAAGAGGTCCTAAATTTAGTCAAGGAGTAAAAAGAAGCCTACATTGGTTTAGGTATTATGTTGGTTTACATATTAATTTACAAAGCTAAAATCAATCTGGGCCCTTCTGGAATGTAAAGATAGCAGGAAAGTGCTCAAGCAGGCAATTAGAAGGCCAAAGGGGCCATGGAACATCCTTGGCAAGCAGGATCAAGGAGAATCCCAAGGCATTTCATACTTACATTAAGAAAAAGAGGATAACTAAGGAGGGGGTATGTCCACTTAAGGACAAAGGAGAGAATTTGTGCTTGCAGTCAGAGCAAGTGGTTGAGGTATAAATGAATACTTTGCATCAATTCTCAGTATTTATCAAGGAGGAAGATTTGGAGGATAATGAAAACAGAGTGGGGCATGCTAATATGCTGGGACATTTTGAAAATATGGAAGCGGTAGTGCTGGGTTTTCTGAAAAGCATACAGGTAGATAAATCCCCAGAGCCTAATGACAAATATCCAAGAATATTTAAAGAAGCAAGTGAGAAGATTGCTGCGGTTTTGACAAAAAATTAGCAACAGATAAGGTCCTGGAGTACTGGAGAGTAGCAAATGCTGTGTCTTTGTTTAAGAAGGGAAATGGAGGTAATCCAGGTAATTATAGGCCACTGAGTCTCATGTCAGTGGTAGGAAAGCTATTGAAGTAGATACTAGAGGATAGGATTTATGTGTGGTTGGAAAGGAATAGACTACTTAGGGACTGTCAGCATGACTCTTAGCTTTTTGAGGAGGTGACAAAAGGGCTTGATGAGAGCAAGGCAGTGGATGTTATCTACGTTTGATTCTGATGTTTTTAAAATAATGTTCTTTCGGAAGTTTTTTTCTTTAGAACAAATAAAATTGAAAACTTGAAAACTGACAGTAACAGGAGCAGAGGCTAGTAGCAGATATGTATAAGTTCCTATGTCCACTAGGAAATGTACTGAACACTTGCATGTATATAATCAGTTCTAAAATAGGCTGTGCTATCAGACAATTAATTGTTAAGCTGTAAAGAAAATAACAATTAAACAGTAAACAGGTGTCCCCCGCTTTTCGAACGTTTGTTTTACGAAACCTCACTGTTACAAAAGACCTACATTAGTACCCTGTTTTCGCTTTCAGAAGGTGTTTTCACTGTTACGAAGAAAGGCAGCGCGCAATAAAAGGCAGCGCGTGCCCTGAGCAGTCGCTCTCCCTCGGATTCGGAACGGCATTGCTGAAAAACGTTGCATTGAGCAGCCGTTAGCAAGATGAGTTCTATGGTGTCGGAAAAGCCTGAAAGAGTTAAGGGTGTTACACTTAGCACAAAACTAGACATAATTAAGTGTTTCGATCGTGGTGAACGAAGCAAGGACAAAGTGAGTTTGGGCTTGTAGAAGTTAATGAAGACGATGTTGAAGAGGTTTTGGCATCCCATGACTAAGGACTGATAGATGAAGAGCTGATGCAATTGGAAGAGGGAAGGATATCAATCGAAACCGAATGCAGAAAGTGAAGCAACTGCATAAGATTTTCGCTGCAATGATAAAGTACGACTTTAATTTTGAAAGGGTACGTAGGTTTAGGGGATATTTGCGGGATGGTTTGAGTGCTTACAAACAACTGTATGATGGAAAGATGTGTGAGGCTCACCAGTCAAGCAAGCCTTCCACATCAGCCACAGCAGACGACGAACCTCGACCTTCGACATCGAGGCGGGCAGTCATAGGAGAAGATGAGCTGCCTGCCCTGATCGACGATGAGATGACACCCCCGTGTCCCATCACCCCAACACCCGGGCCCCGGACAGATACTGTACCGATTCGCGAAGAACACTGGTAGCCGGGAGGCACACAGCACATCTTTAAGAAAAAAGCCGAAATACACATGCTAATTAATTAGGTGCCACCTAGCACATAATTGTCTGCCCAGATCAGAGGTGATGCAATCGGCAATCACCTCTGATCTGCGCCGACATTTATGTGCCGGGCAGCACCTAATTAATTAGCATGTTTATTTCGGCTTTTTTCTTAACGATGAGCTGCGTGCATCCCGGCCACCGCTGCGTTCTTCGCAGTAATGTATCGGGTCGGCAGACCGGAGGGTGGGGGCCACTGCACCACCCAGCCTGTGACGACTCAGTCTAACACAGCATCATCAGTGTGCTCGGTGCTGTTTTCCCAATTCCAGTAAGTGATACTACACTGTACATACATTATTTCTACTTTATATAGGCTGTGTATTTTTACGTGTTATTTGGTAGATTTGGCAGCTTCATAGTTTAAAGCTTACTGGACAGCGCGTTTATGCCAACAGCGCTTGCGTGAGATTTTCTGCCAAGAGTGCTTGCTGAGATTTTCGCTTCGGAGATCCGTGCAGGCAATCGTTGTAGAGAAGTATTTCTATTTTATATAGGCTGTGTATTTATCATATCATTCCTGCTTTTACTATATGTTACTGTTATTTTAGGTTTTATGTGTTAGTTGGCATGATTTGGTAGGTTATTTTTGGGTCTGCGAACGCTCACAAATTTTTCCTATATAAATAAATGGTAATTGTTTCTTCACTTTACGACATTTCGGCTTATGAACCGTTTCATCGGAATGCTCTACCTTCGGATGGCGGGAGAAACCTGTAATTTAATAATTCAACAGTCTAATCCAACAACCTCCCACACCACCCCCCCCAATCCTAAATCACACATTTAGAATCATTACATCTGAAAATTTAGAGGGAGAAAAACTTGTGGAATCTATGTTAAGTATAAGATAATCAAAAACTACTGAAGTTAAGATATATCAAAGGGAATATATTCTTCAAAGTATTCAGAGGATTAGGCCATAGTTAGGCAGATTACTAGGCACTTACATGAGTTTGAACTATTCTATTAATGATCACCCTTAAACAAATAAAAAAAATGTAAATTATGATAAGGAATATCAAGACAAATAATATGACTCATAATATTGAGTAACAAACTTCTGAGACTAACCAAATAAATCCCATCCATCAGATCTGTGTATTTTAGCTGCTTCTTTATGGATATGATCAGCCAAATCAATTATGTCTTCAGACTCATCAGGTATGTAAGTACAACCTTGCAATACCATAAAATGGGAATAAAATTGATGCCAGATATCTCCTTCCGAAATCTCTCATTTACCGCTAGACTTGGAAGGTAAAGTTAATGTCTGTGTATACCTCATAGCAGGAAAAAACTTACCCCAATATCCTAACCAGTTACTTGGAGAGGAGGTGTAGGCTCCATTTCTGCACATGTATTCTTCCATGAACTTAGACCATTCCTTATCACTCAACAGGAAACTTGTTGAATTGTAATTTTTCTCATGGATATCGTGCGTGTGATACTCACAAGCATACATTACAAGTCATCTCAACTGGCTAATTGTGAGTAGGAAAAAATGGCAAAAAATATAACAGCAACAAATACTATTAGAAAAACATTCATTATGTCCAGTAATTATTGACTTGTCAAAGTCTTCTGGCTTAGTGATTTTTTCACTGTAGCCTAGCAATGTAGGCATGTTAACCACAACACATGTTGTCCTCATCGGGGACCATTTTAGATCTCTTACAGCGGCTGGTGTGTATCCACTTACTTTTACCTTCTACTCTCACTGTCTAGTTGGTAACTAACAGCATTTGACCTTCCCATCGAACTTCCAGTGGTTCTTTATGTGGTTTCTTAATCAGGACCCAATCACCAGAAATCTGAGTGTGCCCTCTTCCAGTTGTATCACTCCAAGTAGCAGAAACCTTGAATAGACTTAGTATAGTTTTCTTGTTTAGGGTTGCTCTGATGCTACATAAGACTACAGGAAGAGTCATAGGCTATGGTACACCTTCCTCATGATACATATTCAGTCGTTGTTTGATGATTCCATTCATTTGTTCGACTTGTCCTGATGATTCTGGGTGGGCAAACTACTCCTTGAGGCTTTACTCGCCTCAGCCGTGAACTAACTCTGCAAGTGTGGCCTGCAGCCATCGGCAATCACTTCAACGCTGAGTTGGCTCTGTGGCTGTTGACTCACTTTTCGGGGGCTCTGTGGTTCACGTTCTGTGTGTTATTTGTTTTTTTTTATTGCTTGCACGATTTGATCTCTTCTCACACAATGGATATTTGGTCTTTGTTCTGTGAGTTTTTTTCATGGATTCAATTGTGTTTCTTTGTTTTGTTATTGCCTGCAAGAAGTTGAATCTCAAGGTTAGATTAGATTATTAGATTAGATTATGAGGACACACAGTCCTCTTTTACTGTCATTTAGTAATGCATGCATTAAGAAATGATACAATCTTCCTCCAGAATGATATCAAGACTGAAAAACTGACTAAAACCACATAATTATAACATATAGTTACAACAGTGCAAAGCAATACAGTAATACGAAGACATACCCGATCAAAGCGTTTCCATAGAGGGCTTCCAGACCGTTCGAGCTGACCGGAATTACACTGAGAGCGGTAAGCGTAAAGGAGGAGGGCTTGCGGTTCTGGTAAACAACAGATATTGCAATCCTGGGCACACTATGATCAAGGAACGTGTTTGTAGCCCGGATATTGAACTTTTTGCTGTTGGACTCCGGCCATATTATTTGCCAAGGGAAATCTCACATGCAATTGTGGTTGTTGTGTACACCCCTCCCTCTACCAACCCGACGTTGGCGTGTAACATCATTTACACCGTCATAGCCAGATTACAAACCCAGCACCCGAGTGCCCTCATTACCATCTCGGGTGACTTCAACCATGTTACCATGGCTAGAACACGGCCCAACTTCACGCAGTATGTGAGCTGTACAACCAGAGGGGAGAGGACTCTGGAATTGATGTACGCTAATGTTAAGGATGCAAACAGCTCCTCTCCCCTCCCCCCACTGGGAAGGTCCGATCACAACCTGGTGCATCTAAAACCCTGCTACGTGCCTCTGGTGAAGAGTAAACCTGCAACCTCGAGGACAGTGAGAAACTGGTTGGAGGAGGCTTATGAGGCGCTCCAGGGTTGTTTTGAGGTGACAGACTGGCAGGCACTCTGTGAGCCACATGGAGAGGATATTGACGGGCTCACAGAGTGCATCACTGATTACATCAACTTCTGTGTGGACTGCAATGTTCCGACAAGAACTGTCCTTTGTTATTCAAATAACAAGCCATGGGTAACAAAGGACATTAAGGACATCCTGAATGCTAAAAAGAGGGCGTTTAGAGATGGAAATAGGGAGGAGCTGAGGGCATTACAGAGGGACCTGAAAGCCAGGATTAGGGAGGCTAAAGACAGGTACAGGAGGAAGCTTGAGGGAAACTCCAGCAGAACAACATGAGAGAGGTCTGGAGGGGGATGAGGACCGTCACTGGGTTCCGGCAAACTAGCAACAAAGGAGCTGAAGGCAGTGTGGACAGCACCAACGAACTGAAGCTGTTCTTTAACAGATTTGACATTGTGGCCCCTGCCCATCCCCCACATAAGCCCAACCAACACATATTCCACTCTCCCCTCCTACCCCTCCTCACAGTCCCCCACCCTGCTCTCATGACTATACCCCTTTCCCACACGAAACCACCATGGTGGGCTTCACAGCTGAACAGGTGAGAAGACAGATGAAACGTCTCAACCCAAGCAAGACTGCGGGACCGGATGGTGTCAGTACCAGGGTGCTCAAAGCCTGTGCCCCTCAGCTATGTGGAGTACTTCGCCATGTATTCAACCTGAGCCTGAGGCTCCGGAGGGTTCCTGTGCTGGGGAAGACGTCCTGCCTCGTCCCTGTGCCGAAGACACTGCACCCCAGCGGCCTCAATGACTACAGACCGGTGGCATTGACCTCCCACATCATGAAGACCCTGGAGAGACTCGTTCTGGAGCTGCTCCGGCCTATGATCAGGCTACACTTAGATCCCCTCCAGTTCGCCTACTAGCCCCGACTAGGAGTTGAGGATGCCATCGTCTACCTGCTGAACCATGTCTACGCCTATCTGGACAAGCCAGTGAGCACTGTGAGGGTCATATTTTTTGACTTCTCCAGTGCGTTCAACACCATCTGCCCTGCTCTGCTGGGGAAGAAGCTGACAGCGATGCAGGTGGATGCTTCCCTGGTGTCATGGATTCTTGATTACCTGACTGGCAGACCATAATACGTAAGCTTGCAACACTGTGTGTCCGACAGAGTGATCAGCAGCACTGGGGCTCCACAGTGGACTGTCTTGTCTTCCTTTCTCTTCACCATTTACACCTCGGACTTCAACTACTGCACAGAATCTTGTCATCTTCAGAAGTTTTCTGATGACTCTGCCATAGTTGGATGCATCAGCAAGGGAGATGAGGCTGAATACAGGGCTACAGTAGGAAACTTTGTCACATGGTGTGAGCAGAATTATCTGCAGCTTAATGTGAAAAAGACTAAGGAGCTGGTGGTAGACCTGAGGAGAGCTAAGGTACCGGTGACCCCTGTTTCCATCCAGGGGGTCAGTGTGAGGATTGTAGATACCTAGGGATACGAGTTGACAATAAACTGGACTGGTCAAAGAACACTGAGGCTGTCTACAAGAAGGGTCAGAGCTGTCTCTATTTCCTGAGGAGACTGAGGTCCTTTAGCATCTGCCGGACGATGCTGAGGATGTTCTATGAGTCTGTGGTGGCCAGTGCTATCATGTTTGCTGTTGTGTGCTGGGGCAGCAGACTGAGGGTAGCAGACACCAACAGAATCAACAAACTCATTCGTAAGGCCAGTGATGTTGTGGGGATGGGACTGGACTCTCTGACGGTGGTGTCTGAAAAGAGGATGCTGTTCAAGTTGCATGCCATCTTGGACAATGTCTCCCATCCACTACATAATGTACTGGGTGGGCACAGGAGTACATTCAGCCAGAGACTCATTCCACCAAGATGCAACACAGAGCGTCATAGGAAGTCATTCCTGCCTGTGGCCATCAAACTTTACAACTCCTCCCTTGGAGGGTCAGACTCCCTGAGCCAATAGGCTGGTCCTGGACTTATTTCACAATTTACTGGCATAAGTTACATATTACTATTTAACTATTTATGGTTTTATTACTATTTATTATTTATGGTGCAACTGTAACGAAAATCAATTTCCCCAGGGATCACTAAAGTATGACTATGACTATGACTAACAGACCATGGGCACGGTAAAAAAAAGTCTCAAAGTCTCTCGAAAGTCCCATCATCTCACGCAGACAGTAGAAGGAAGAAAAAAAACTCTCCCTGCCATGAATCTCCAGTGCCACAAACCTGCCAATGCAGCACCCTGGAAGCACCTGACCACAGCTGACTCTTCAGTCTGTCCGAAAACTCCGCGCCTCCGACCAGCCCTCCGACACTGAGCACCGAGCACTATCTCTGCCGAGCGCAACGACCCCAGCCCTGGCAACAGGCAATAGGCAAAGCTGAGGATTTGGGGCCTTCCCCTCTGGAAATTCTCGATCACACAGTAGCAGCAGCAGCAAAGCTCGCATTTCAGAAGTTTCTTCAGATGTTCCTCCATGCTTCTCATGTCTGTCTCCATCAAATCAGGATTGTGCAGGGCCCCTACTTAACAAATACGATATCATTTCGGCGCGGCTGCACATGCTGCGTCGCATCGCCATCTTCTCCTCCCCTCCTGTTGTACATGGTATACGTACTTTGATAATAAATTTACTTCGATTTTGATGTGGACAATGTAAAGACCACTCAATGTTCATCAGTCGCCATAAATCCTGATAAACACTCCCAGTGAAATGTGTTCCCTGATCAGAGTCGATGTGACATGGCAATCCCCATTGAGGAATATAGCCCTTGATCAGTTTTTGCTGTGTGTGTGGCAGCAGTTTTCCTTGCTGGAATAGCTTCCAAACATCTTGAAAACTTGGTAAGGATCCTTGACACTTCAGCATAGAAATGTCCACATTTAACTATAAAAACTGACCAGGTGGAGCAGGAGCACTTAAATGTGCTGTTCCAAGGTTCATTCGTTTTCTGGCATGTCATGCATCTTTCAAGCGTTTGTCGAGTTTGTGCTCGGCAGTTTGGATTCTGCCACCATGGGGAGAATCTGTTGATCATCTTTTGCACTTCATTGTGCCTTGGGAATGTATCTTCTGTGCCAGATAAGGAAGCAACGTAGTTGGAGCTACTAATCAACGACTGCTGCCACATCACCGGACTCCATCCCTGTTTAACTTCCCGCCGTTCCTCATCCAAAACTACTTCTTCCAGTTAGATCACTGAGCTTGCATCTCTCGAGTATAAGACATGGGAGAAGAGTTAGGCCATTTGGCCCATGGAATCTACTCCACCATTTCATCATGGCTGATCCAAATTTCCCTTCGGTCCAAATCTCCTGCCTTCTCCCCATATCCCATCATGCCTGACCAGTCAAGGATCTATCAACCTCTGCCTTAAATATACATACAAACTTGGCCTCCACAGCTGCTTGTGGCAACGAATTCCACAGATCACCACTTTCTGACTAATGAAATTCCTTCTCATCTCCTTTCTAAAAGAATGGCCCTCTATTCTGAGGCTGCGTCCTCTAGTTTTAAACTCTCCCACATAGAAAACATCCTCTCCACATCCATTCTATCAAGGCCTTTCACCATTTGATAGGTTTCAATACAGTCACTCCACATCCTTCTGAATTCCAGTGAATACAGGCCCAAAGGCATCAAACACTCTTCATACGAAAAGTCATTCAATTCTCCAGTTTCAGCACATCCTTCCTAAGATAAGGGGCTTAAAACTGCTTATAATACTCCAAGTGAGGCCTCACTAGTGCTTTATAAAGTCTCAACATTACCTCTGCTTTTATATTCTAGTCCTCTTGAAATGAATGCAAGCATCGCATTTGCCTTGCAAGTTAACTCAACCTGCAAATTAAGTTAGGGAGCCCTGCACAAGCACTCGCAGGTCCCGCTGCACCTCATTGTTTTTGTATTTTCTCTGCATTTAGAAAATACACAACACTTTTATTTCTTTTAACAAAGTGCATGACCATACACTTCCCAACACTGTATTCCATCTGCCACTTCGTTGACCATTCTCCTAATCTGTCTAGCTCCTTCTGTAGCTCTCTACTTTCTCAAAGCTACATCACCCTCTACCTAGCCTATTGTCTGCAAACTTTGCAACAAAGCCATCGATTCCAACATCCAAATCATTAACATGAATTGTGAAATGAATTGGTCCCAACACAGACCCCTGTAGAACATTATTAGTTACTGCAGCCAACCAGAAAAGATTGGGATCTTTCGTGTTTCTTGCTTTATGGCTACCTGTGAGCAAGCAAATCTCAAGATTGTATAATTTATACACTTCTTAAATAATCTTGAATCTTATAACTCTTGGAGTTCAGATGGTGGGGTTGTCTCTGAGGACTGTTCAAAGTAGACTGCCATTCTTCAGAGTTCAGATGGTATCACTGTCTCAGGGGACTGTAATGGCATCAGAAGTACAGGTTTCCCCCACCATCCGAAGGTAGATCGTTCCTATGAAATGGTTCGTAAGCCGGAATGTCGTAGAGTGAACAAGCAATTGCCATTTATTTATAACGGAAAAATTTGTGAGCGTTCGCAGACCCAAAAAATAACCTACCAAATCATGCCAAATAACACATAAAACCTAAAATAACAGTAACATATAGTAAAAGCAGGAATGATATGATAAGTACACAGCCTATATAAAGTAGAAATACTTTTCTGCAATCATTGTGCTGTCCACTGTAGCGAAACACTCAGCGCAAGCGCTCTCGGCAGGAACACTCTCTCCAGTAACCTTCAGCTATGAAGCTGCCAAATCATACCAAACAACACATAAAAATACGCAGCCTATATACAGTAGAAATAATGTATGTACAGTGTAGTATCACTTACTACACTGGAATCGGGAAGACAGCGAGCACACTGATGATGGTGTGTTAGACTGAGTCGTTGGAGGTTGGGGTGGTGGGACACTGAGGTGTCATCTCATCGTCGTCTGCTTCCATCGGGGCAGGTAGGTCATCTTCTTCTATGGCTGCCTGCCTCGATGTCAAAGTTCGAGGTTCGTCATCTGCTGAGGCTGATGTGGAAGGCTTGAAAAACGACAATATGCTTGACTGCTAGCCTCGCGCATTTTTCTATCATACATCTACCATTATCTTTGTAAGCACTCAAACCATCCTGCAAATATGCCCTAAACCTATGTACCCTTTCAAAATTAAAGTCGTACTTTTCTGCAATCATTGCAGTGTTGTCAGTTGCAGTGAAAATCTCACACAGTTGCTTCACGTTCAGTTCCTGGACGACTTCACTTTCGGTCCGTTCGCTACTGCATTTGGTTTCGATTGTTATCCTTTCCTCTTCCGATTGTATCAGTTCTTCATTTATCAGTTCTTGGTCATGGGATGTCAACCTCCACAAGCCAAACTCACTTTGTCCTTACTTTGTTCACCACGATCGAAATGCTTAATTATGTCTAGTTTTACGCTAAGTGTAACACACTTACGAGCTCCTTTAGGCTTTTCTGATACCTTAGAACTCATCTTAGACTAGATTAAATTAGATTCAACTTTATTGTCATTGTGCCGAGTACAGATACAAAGCCAATGAAATGCATTTAGCATCTGACCAGAAATGCAAAGAATAGTGTTATTTACAAAATAACTGCGAATAAAAAAAAGTGCTATAGCACACAAATATAGAAGTACTGAGACAGTACAATACGGATGCAATACTGCTTAGCGCTGTGATGAGAGGTTCGGCAGTGTCACAGTCTCAGGGAAGAAGCTCTTCCCATGCCTGCTGGTGCAGGAGCGGAGGCTCCTGTACTGCCTACTGGAAGGGAGGAGAGTAAAAAGTTTATGGTTAGGGTGAGATGCATCCCTGATAATACTTTTGCCCTGCCCAGGCAGCGTTTATGGTAGATGTTCTCAATGGTGGCCAATGGGGTGCCGATAATCCACCGGGCAGTTTTCACCACACGCTGGAGTGCTTTGCGGTCCGATACCGGAGAATTGCCATACCACACTGAGATGCAGTTGGTGAGAATGCTCTGAATGGTACAGCGGTAAACGGATGCTCAAAATAAATCGACATAAAGCACTCATGCTCACAGGCACGTGTTTAAGCAATGCCGGCTAGAATGTATTTCCAGGGGAGGAGCTTGGCTGCTTGGGGCGCGCGCCGCCTTTTATCGCGTGCTGCCTTTTTCGTGCGCTGCCTTTTTTTGTAAACACCTTCTGTTAGCAAAAACAGATAACTAATGTAGGTTTTTCATAACAGCGAGGTGTCGTAAAGCGAAGGTTCGAAAAACGGGGGACACCTGTAATATGATTGGCAGGATTGTCACTTGAAGTCAATTCCATCCACTTTGAAGCTCTGTACATTGCACTTGAATTCAATGACAGCTATCATGTTTTTTTCTGGTTTGGTAAATGCTGGAATTTGCTCTTTAGACATTTTGTTGTCTCTATCATGCTGTTTTTGTAGTCTATTAGAAGTTTTGTGTATCTTTCAATTAGTAGATGTCTTTATTCACTCCATTAACTTTTTCCATTAACTCACATGTTTAACCAAACCGACCAAGCATCTTATCTTTAACTCACACATTCCAGGCTTTTCCTTTCCCACAGGCATTTTTTAGATCTTGTCCGATGATGTATTGAAGCCAAAATTAGGTTTTCTCTTAAACAATTTGGAATTAGAGAGAAAGCTTTTAACTCCTGTTTAGTTTAGGTGCCAAAAAATTTTCACTCTATCTGCGATTTTCAAGTCCTTAAATCTTCGCAACCATTCTCACCAACTACGCAAATCGTTGAATTCTGATGTTTTCAATCCAAAGTTAATTTGGAAGTCAGGAAGGAAACACAAAACTTGTTTCTTCAGGCTGTTCCCACTAAGTGTTAATAGAACAAAGAAAATTGAAAATGGACAGTAATGGGAGCAGAGGCTAGTAGCAGAAGAGAGAAAGAAGCAAAAAAATGAAAGATGGTGCTGTCATGTGGTCAGCTGTTTTTATAGTTCATAGATAAGAAATATTCCAATCAAATTTGCAGGTAAGAGTCAGCCAATCAGATATCCCCTGTTCAAATAATGCAGCAGTTTCCAGAATTATACAAAATATAACCACTAGGGGACATAGTGAACAATGCATATGCATACTGTGGCCAGTAGGAAACATACCAGTTACATGCAGTTATAATTACTTATAAAAAAAAACACCAGCCGACAATTGTTAAGCTGCAAAGAAAAAAATGATTAAACAGTCTAATCTAAGAATTAATCAGTCTAATCAAACACCTACATGGATTTTAATAAGAAATTTGATAAGGTCCTTTATGGCATGTTGATTTAGAAGATAAAGGTGTGTAACCCTGAGTTTCGGGCGATGGCATCAGTCCAGAGGAAGACAGTCTCTGGCCCTGCCAAACTTGAGAAATCTTGTTTGTGTGGATGCTGTGTGATGTTTTCCCCTGTTACAAATCAGTACCATGAAATAACAAAGTACACCATATGCAATCAAATGACTGAGCTTTATAATTCTTAATTTGACTATAGGGTTAGTAAAGAAAACAAAAAAGGGCCATTTTAAGGAAACAGTCTAATGCGCACGTTGGAGCTCATAATTTTCCTGTCCGTTCATTTTTCATTGATTTTCCCCCAAGCATTGTCAACTCCTGACCCCATTCCCAGTCCACTCCACCTGTAGTCTATGACCTCTCCGCTCCGGCATCTTCTCTCTCCAACTTCTGCCAAATAAAAAGCCCGCAAATCCCTCGCTCTCAGGCACACAAGAAAGAAAAACCTCCCCTCATTGGACATCGCACATTCCAAAGACCCCGTTATCTCTAGTCATAACCCAAACATCGCTGCTACAAAGAAACCATTACATTAGCAGTGAAACCTTTCCCAGGGCGTTATACTCTTCCCCCCACCAAATTTAGTCATGTCCTCATGACTTTGAGATAATTTGCCAACCCATCCTGCAGAACACAAAGTCCAACCCAGGTGTAAAAGGCAGTGACATAGCTCCCCAAAGCGGTAGGGCCACAGTCTGCTCCTCTGGTGCTACACAGGCCAGCCTATCCAGTGGTCTCCTGATTCTGTGCGACCACCATACCCCCTCATCTATCTCTTCAAGTTCTGACACAACTGGGGATACTTCTGGTCTACCTGACCAGGCCTCCCCCGGCCTATCACTCGTGCTCACCTACAACTCGGACCCCTCTGTCCCTTGGCTGAGCCTCACTTCATCTTTTGCAGGGTCTTGCTGCAACTCAGGCTGTCCACCGATAGCACCCCACACCCCCCCCCACCCCCAACAATTTCACATTACTCAGTGTGAGAAGGGTTGGGAGTCTCTTCCTCAATCAATGGGGAGTTAGCAAACGGCATTATTTACCACAACCCCATGTCCCCATCTTCCAAATCAGTATCCCACTCAGGGGCGGGGACTGGTCTAATCTCTCCTGCTCTTGGTCCTGCAGTCGCCCCACGTCACTGCAGAGTCCTCTTACTAGGTGTAGGCTCTGGGTCAAACTGCACCTCTTGTCCCAGAGGCAGAAGGTGGTTCCGATGGAGAATCTTGACAGACTCATTCCCATCTTCTGGTTTCACCTGGAAAACTGGTACGTTTGGCATCTGACTCTCCATCACATAGGGCATAGCTGCCCAGTGGTTGGCCAACTTATGCTTCCTAGGCAGCCCCAAATTCCTTACAAGGACTCTGTATCCTGACATGAGTTGGGAGAACCTAACCAACTGATCATACCTCTTATTTCCCTAATTCTGCTGGGCAGCCGTGATCTCAGCTTATTCATAAGCCTTTTTCAGCTCCCTTCTCATATCAGACACATACTTCAGATGAGTCTTTGGTGGTAGGTCATCCTTGTCAGTCCCAAAACAAAAGTCAATGGGCAACCTCGTCTCACGCCCAAACATTAGATAATATGGTGAGTACCTGGTAGCTTCATTTCGTGTACAGTTGTAACTATGGACCAGATGTCCAATATGTTGACTCTACCTGCTCTTCTTGCTGATATCAGAGGTTCTGAGCATGTCTAGCAAGGTCTGATTAAACCTTTCGAGGTGGGGATCACCCTGCAGGTGATAGAGAGTAGTCCTCGACTTCTCGACAGCGTGCAAGCTCAGTAACTTATGGATGAGCTTATTCTCGAAATCCTGTCCCAATATAACGTATCCACCTGGGAAAGCCATAATAAAGAAAATACTTCTCCCATAACACTTTGGCCACTGTGGATGCCCTCTGGTCCTTGGTAGGGAAAGCCTGCGCATATCTAGTGTAGTGATCCAGGATGAGTAAGACATTCACCATGTTGCTGGCATCTGGCTCTACTGATAAGAAATCCATACACACCAGGTCCAGGGGCCCCACACTCTGCAAGTGGGACAAGGGAACTGCCCTTGTAAGCAGCATCTTACTCCGTATGCATCGAATGCACAACTTGCAATATTCTTTGACCTCCATCTTCATTCAGGGCCAGTAAGACCAATCTCTGAGCAATCCACAGGTCTTTTCAACCCCCAAAGTCCAGAATCATCATGAAGTAACTTCAACACCATCCTCTGATACTTCTCAGGCAGAACCAGCTGATACTGCCGAGGTCGGTCTGGAGGTGACGTGACCCAATATAGAATCTCTGGTTCCTCAACTCCTAGCTGGCTGGTGGCGTATTGGCATTAGCGCCGGACTTCAGAGCAAAGGCTCCCGAGTTTGAATCCAGCAGGCTCCCTTGCACGCTTTCCATCCGTGCTGGGTTGAGCGTCGAGCTAGCAACTCGGCCTCATAAAAATAAGAAAGCATGCTAAAAAAATGTCATCACGACAGCGTCCCAATGACTCCACTTGGAGTTAAGGGGTTTTTTCTTCTTCTTCTTCTTCCTCAACTCCAATCTGGGCCATTCTCTCAGTAACAGAGGCACCGCAGAGTGTTTCATCTTCTCCACCTGAAAGAATGGTACCGATGCCTGGGTCATCTCTCTGAGCAGCTGCCACTTCCCCGGAACTCAATTCCAGTAACTGGTTTGTTTTCAGAGCAGTCAGGTTACAGTAAACTTGTGGAATGGCATCATCCGAAACTCCCAGTTGATCTACCGCTTGATCCTGCCCTTGCTTTCCGTCTGCCTTCACTGTGATGGCAAACTGACATATGGCTTTCACCCCCAGGGCAGCAACACTCTTAACACTCTTCATCCCTGTCTCGCCCTTTGTGTGCACATTGGGACAAAGCATCAGCATCAATGTTCCTGCTTCCTGGCAGGTACGTCAGGCTGAAATCACAGGCAGACAATGCCGCCAATCACCAACGGCCTGTGGCATCCAATTTTGCCGAGGTCAGGATATAAGTTAGGGGATTGTTGTCCATCCTCATCTCAAACTTGGCACCATAGAGATAGTCTCTCAGCTTATTCACCACAGCCTATTTCAATGCATGGGATACTTTTTCTCAGAGGGCAACAGACTCCGGCTTACAAACGCAACAGGTCTCAACCCGCTGCCTTAATCCTGATACAGGATACCCCTTAAGCCCTCTCTGCTGGCATCCATATGCAATATATATGACAATCGTGGGTCTGCAAAAGCCAGCACAGGTGCCTGGGTCAGCATCTATTTCAGAGACTGAAAGGCCTCTTCACATTTCACATCCCACTTTGGTCCAAAAGGCTCTGAAGGGCTAAGATACTATTTATCCTCCTCTCCTTTCGTCCCCTTCTCTTTCTTCTCCAAAGGAGGGTAACCACACAGAAGCTGATTCAACAGGTGACTCACTTTCCGGTACCTACAAAACCCCAGGAACAGGCGCAATACGGTCCCAGTCTGAGACCTTGCCCCGGAGGTCACCACCTCTACCTTAGACGGATCTGTAGCTACTCCATTCCGGTAAACTATGTGCCCAACATAGCTAACAGAGCTTGCACTTACAGAGCTTGCACTTGTCCAGGGAAAGTTTAACCCTTCGGCTTTCAGGTAGCCCAGCACCTTCAGTGGCCTCACTTTATGTCTCCAAGGTGGACACAAACACTATGAGGTCATCCAGATACACCAATACCTCAAGCAAGTTCATATCACCCACCGTTTTCTCCATGACCTGCTGGAAGGTTGCAGGGGTTCCTGATATCCCCTGGGGCATCCTTCCGAACTGGAAGAATCCCAGTGGACATATAAATGCCATCTTCTCTTTGTCAGCCTCACTCATGGGGATCTGGTAATATCCACACCTCAAGTCCAGCACACTAAATCACTTTGCACCACTCAGACAGGCCAGTGCCTCTTCAATTCTTGGGACCATATACTGGTCGGGGACTTTACACCTGTTCAGAATCCTATAGTCCACAGACATCTGTACCTTCCCATTCTTCTTTCTGGTCACTACTATTGGGGATGCATAGAGGTTTCAGGACTCAGTGATGATCCCAGCTTCCTTCAACTTACACAAATGCTGCCGAACATCTTCTGCCTCTGCAGGGGCCAGTTGCCGTGACCTCTCTCGGAACAGGGTGTCCTCGGTCACCTGGATAGTGACGAGTGCTCTTGGAACAACTCATATCAAACTCGTCAGTAGAAGAAACACCTTGCAGCTTCAACATCTTCTCTACCAACCTCCTCTTCCAACCCGCAGGAACTGGGGAGTCCTCAAAGTTGAATGACTCAGCGGTCAATTTTCCCCCGTTTTCCACTAGTTTCTCCCCTGCTTGTCTCACAGGGACACTAGACATTACAGTCACCAGGGAAAGATGTGCCATGGGCATCCACCACTTGAGGGTGACCTCCCCCTTCGTAGTGTTCCTGACAATCACTGCCATCCTGTATGGCCTGTACAACCGAGGGCTTCTACAGTTCAGGGCTCACCAGTACCCCAGCAGGCACTCCCGACTCCTCTCCATGGTCTTCCGGAGCATCCACCAAGAGGGTTTCCCACTACACTCGCTACTTCCCTGGGCCTTAACATGATTGGCTTGGACTGGGTGAACCACGCAGTCCCTCGTCTAAACTCTTTATCTGGCCCAGTGCAGCCATGCACTTCCCCAAAAGCAGCTTGTTCAAAACACCGGGTTAACAGACAATGTTCTCAGGAAGCTCTCTCCAGCTTTCTCCTTGCAGGCTTCCATAAGCCTCCTCACAACAGGAGTGCTGGTCCCCACAAGAATTGAAACACTGCCCTTCTTAACAGAGTCCGGACAAACTAGTGCTAATATATTAAGGGCCTCAGCCACTCCCACATCAGCCTTCGAAAACTCTAGCTTCACTGACAAATAACCATCATACGGATAATCACCCGCACTAAGACCCCAGGTCTCTAGTACACTGAATGGCGTCAATGGTAAATGTGTCAAATACTGGTTGTAAAATGAACGGTACAGCAAAGTGACCTGCAACTCTGTGTCAAGTATGGCTATAGCATAGATACCCTTTATCTATAGTGATACACTGGAGCTTGGCCCCACTAAGCCTTCAGGAATAGGGTTCTTTGTTTTAGGGTGATCCTTGATATATTGCTGGGAGTGTGTATTCCTCCCCCCCCCCACCCCCCCCCGATACACCAGGCCATCCCCGCACTGGGTCTTTTTTAACTTTTTGCAACAACTCTCTCTGCTTAGGTCCCCAGGGGCTCACACTCTGAAGGGTTTCCTGTCTTTTACACTCCCGCCTCGTGTCCCTCTTCACTTCAGTTATAACAGATAATACCGGCCACTGCCCTTCTCGCGTGATACTGGCTGCTAGCAGCCCTCTGCATAGTCCGTCCCCCGAGAGGATCTGCTTCCCTATCAGCTCCATCATATGGGGGCTCACACCCGCTGATAATAACTGGGACATCTCAGTTCTCAACTCTGCCACAATCTCCTCTACCACTCCTGGGGCTGGCTATCCATGGTCAATTCACCACAGGGGACCACTACCAAGGACTGTAGCCTGCTGACGGAGGAATCCCGAACCTCCGACGCGTTCTCCTCCTCTCATACTTCTCCAATCAGCTCAACAAACGGGGGGGGGGGTGCATCTTACAAGACAGTTTGAGACCCCAAGCGATCAGGTCCTGGGAGTGGGCGCCCTTTGCTATCTGGTCCATTCTTAACTGATCCACCTCAGCCACCTGAATGGCCCCTCTGCACCTCAAGCAATGTAGCTGCCTCTCTAGCCAAAAGATGTAGGCAGAAAGCTTCTCCTCCTTTTCCTGATGCATGTTCTGAAACCCCGCCAGGAGCTCCATTGGGCTCCCTGTCGTGCCAAATGCATTTTCCAATGCTCCCATGTAATCTGTGGCATTGGCTGGGGGGTAACAGGTCTTCACGGCTCTAACCACACCAGCAGCCTGCCCATTCAAACTCTCAACTAATCTCTGTCGCTTTATGTCATCAGAGCCCTGCCACTCATTTAGCAACTGAGAGGTCTGCTCCACCCAAGTCTCATACTCCTCTCCCCCTTTAGGGATCGGTGTTATTCCAGAGCATAGGCGGAGCCTACCATAGCTGGGACTTTGGACCTGGGCATTTTTCCATTTGTTCGCCAGAGAGGTACTAACTCAGAATTCTCACTCTTCCCTGGGGGACGGGGACTAATTAAACATTCTAAATCCTTCCCTTCACTCCTCAGAAATGATAGATCCCTGTCTTTGAAGTCTCTGCCCCCAGCTACGGAAAACTCGACTTGCGATTCGGCCCGCTCCACTGCCATTACGTTAGCACTAGTCTGCAGTAAAACAAGGGCTGTGCCTGCCATTTTATCAAACCTCCATCTGGCAGTCGTAACTTTGCCAACAACTTTAGCGGTACTTAACAAGCGAATTAACAATTCCTCCGGAGTCCGAATATCTACCCCACGCAACATGCACGCATTAATTACGGGTAACCCCCGTGGATGAACACCACTGCTCCACCCCAGCAGCATCCATACTAGCACAGACTTAAAACATACAACCCACTGGTTCAATGCTCAGTGCAATCACACAGCATCCAACGAAATCGATCCCAGACGAACCCCGACAATTGTAACCCTCAGGTTTAGCCGATGGTGATAGGGGAAGACAGTCTCCAGCCCCACCAAACTTGAGAAATCTCATTTGTGTGGCTGCTGCGTGACATTTTCCGTTACAAATCAGTACGACGAAATAACAAACAATACACATTTTAATTCCACATCCCATTCCCATTCTGATATGTCTATCCATGGCCTTCTCTACTGTAAAGATGAAGCCACCCTCAGGTTGGAGGAACAACACCTTATATTCCGTCTGGGTAGCCGCCAACCTGATGGCATGAACATTGACTTCTCAAACTTCCGCTAATGCCCCACCTCCCCCTCATACCCCATCTATTATTTATTTATATACATACATTCCTTTTCTCTCTCTCCTTTTTCTCCTTCTGTCCCACTCACTATACCCCTTGCCCATTCACTGGGTTTCCCCTCCTCCCCCTTTTCTTTCTCCCTAGGCCTCCTGTCCCATGATCCTCTCATATCCCTTTTGCCAATCACCTGCCCAACTGTTGGCTCCATCCCTCCCCCTCCTGTCTTCTCCTATCATTTTGGATCTCCCCCTCCCACTCCCATTTTCAAATCTCTTACTAGCTCTTCTTTCAGTTAGTCCTGACGAAGGGTCTCGGCCTGAAACGTCGACTGTACCTCTTCCTAGAGATGCTGCCTGGCCTGCTGCGTTCACCAGCAACTTTGACGTGTGTTGCCTGAAACAATGCACCATATGCAATTAAACAATTGAGCTTTATAATTCCTAATTTGACTATAGGGTTAGTAAAGAAAACAAAAAGAAAAAGGGCCCATTTTAAGGAAATGGTCTAATGTGCATGTTGGAGCTCACAATTTTCCTGTCCGTTCATTCTCCATCGATTTTTCCCCAGGCGTTGTCGACTCCCAACCTCATTCCAAGTCCACTCTGTCCTATAGTCTACAACCTCTCCGTTCTGGCATCTTCTCTCTCCATCTTCTGCCGAACAAAAAGCCTGTGAATCCCTCGCTTTTGGGCACACAAGAAAGAAAAACCTCCCCTCATTGGATGCCACACATTCCAAAGCCCCTGTTATCTCTAGACATAACCTAAACACTGCTGCTACACAGAAACCATTACATTAGCAGTGAAACCTTTCCTAGGGCATTACAGGTGTATAGGATCCATGGTGAATTAAAAGATTGGATTAGGAACTGTGTTGGTCACAGAAGAAAGAGTAAGGGTGGGAGGCTATTTATTCATTGCCACAGACAGCTGTGGAGGCCAAGTCATTCAGTAAATTTAAAGGAGAGGTTGATAGGTTCTTGATTAGTAAGGGTGTCAAAGGTTACAGGGAGGAGGCAGAAGAATGGTGTTGAGTGGGGAAAATAAATCAGCAATGGTGTAGAGATGATGGGCTGAATTACTTAATTCTGCTCTTGTTTTATGGTCTTATTCTGGTTGGAGATCTGTAACCAGTACAGTTCTGCAAGGATGCGTGTTATTTGTGATATGTGTCCATGATCTGGAAGTATAGGTGAATGGATTAGCAAGTTTACAAATGAAACAAGATAGAATTGTGAACAGTATAAAGGACTACCAAATAATATGGTCGGATATAGATCAGTTACAGATGTAGCCCCCTGGCCAGCCTCAGGGTCACTCGGCTCGCTGTCGTCTAGGGAAACAGCCCTCGGCCCCGCCAAACTGGTAATCAGTTTGTGTGGATGCTGTGTGATGTATCCCACCCCACCCAAATAACAGACAATACACCAGATACGAATAAATGATTTACAGTTTATAGATATTACTGGAACTATATAATTAATAGAGAATAAAATATAAAAGGAAAATAAAAGGCACCACACTTATCAAAGTTCAATCTCTTCGTGCACAAACAGTTGGAGCTTAGGACCCTTCTTCTTCACTCTGCGACCCCTCGGACCACCTCGACCGGCCGCCTGGGACCAACAACGGTGGTTGACCAGACGCTCCGCACCAGTCCATCTCCTCTCCTCACCGAACGCCCCGGCTCGGGGTCCGACCCCGTTAGCGGACTCACAGCACCCGGTCCATCCTCTGTCTCTCTCTCCCGCCTTCTCCCCCAAAACCCCGTGAATACAATATCTTACAGACACACCAAAAGCATAACAACTATCCCAATTGGTTCATAACATCTTCTTATCAGTAACGTGATCCAAACAAACTGCCAGCAGGAGGACTTTCTCAGCAGTTAACATAACAAAGAAGCAATATTAATTAGACTACGCAGTGACATCAAGAAAAAGAAACCCCTTACACTCTCCCCCCACCAAATAAAGTCATGTCCTCATGACTGCTAAATAACTCGCCAACCAGTCCTACAGACACAGAAACCCATCCAGATACACACAGTGACATTGCTCCCCAAACAGTAGACCTTCCGCCCGTCCACGGGAGCTACATAGGCCAACCCATCTGAGAGCTTCCTAATCCTCCAAGACCTCTGTACTTCCTCACCTAAACCCTAAAGGCTCAGACACTACTAGGGATATCTTAGGCCGCTTGCCAACTCCTCTCTCACTCAGGCCACCACTACAACTCGGAGCCCCTTGTCCCGTGTCCGGAGCCCTGCTTCTCTTCCTTCCTGGTCCTGCCGTAACTCAGACTGCCCACAGGTAGCCCTCCCCACTACACCTGACCCAGTGGGAGAAGGGCCAAAAGTCTCTTCCTCAATCACGGGGAAGTTAGCGAAAGGCAGCATGTACCACATGTCCAGCACATCATCCTTTGAATCCGTATCCTTCCTCATTCCCTCGATCGGTAGCTGCTGTTTGAGTTTCTCCAAACTGAAACATTTAGCCGGGGCTACCCCTTCAGCCTCCTGCAGTCGAGACTTCAGCTTCTTCGGGGACTCCTTCAACTCTCGCCACAGCCTCCGCAGTTCTGACTCAGGGTTCTTGGCCATCTCAATCTGGGACGCAGTTACCCCACCAGCTTCTTCCACCCTGACCTGAAAAGCAGCAGTCAAAGAATGTTCAGCCTCCAGTTGTTTCTTCCTGAGGACGTCTTCCAGGTCAACTTTCAACTTTTCCACTTCATTTAAACTGTCGATAGTCGTCTTCAGTTTCCTTTCAAGCGTCCGCCTCCCTTTTCCGAGATCTGTCCTCCATTTCGTCACCTCCTCGGGAGTGTAGTCCAACTCCCCTCACTGGGCTCTCGGTTTTCTGTTGGCCTTAGTCAGAACACTTCCTTGATCTTCCCCAACTTGTAAGTCTTCCAATCTTTTCTGAATCGACGTCTTGAGTTTCTGCTGATCCCTTCGAAGGTGGGTCATTGTTTCTTCTCGCTGGATTAATTCATCAGTACATGACCGCAATGTCGTCTTGGAATTCCGATGCTCCTTCTCCACATTGATGAGCGTGAATTCCAAGTCTGCAATGGTCGTCCCACAAGTGCGGCACTCAGTCTCCGGTCGGCATTTCTGAGCACTCAGTTCAGCGGTGCAAATCCCCTCTCTCCCCTGTGTCTCATTCAGATTGACGACCTGGGTTTCCATCCCCAGGTCCACCACCGTCTGTTCCAACACCAGGAAGTTCAACTGGTATGTCGGGTCATTTTTCTCACATTGCACCAAACTCCTCCGGCCAAAAACTCCTCCACATTTGACACTTCGCTTCTGTCGCCCAGGATCAGCCACTCGCCCTGCCTCATAGTCCCCCCCAGGCGAATCCAAGCTCTAGGCAGTCATCCACATATGCCAAAACTCCACTCACCTTCACTTCCCCCATGGTCTTCCTCATGCCCCGCAGGAAGGATGCAGGGGCTCCGGATATGCCCTTGGGCATCTTTTCGGATCAGAAGAATCCTAGGGATCTGGCAATATCCACTCCTCAGGTGCAGCACATTAAACCACGTCGCATAATCCACACACACACGCTGCCTACATCTTCCATGGTGCCAGGGTCCAGTTGCCGCAACCTCTCTCTCACTGAGGTGTCTTCAGCGGGCAACTCCCCTCCCTCGTGGTAGTTTGTAGTTTTGAGGGTCTCACCCTCAGCTACTTTCCCCAGGCCGTACCACTGCTGGGTCTCGTTTAAATTTGGTACCGGCTCAAGGCTGCTACACACGTCCTCAGAAGCAACTCGACACGCTGGGTACCCAGACAATGCCTCCATGAACTCCAGGGTCATTCTGGATCATCGTCTTCTGGATAACTACTGGCACTGGTACCCAAAATCTCCAGTGCCCTTGCAGTTGTCAAGGGTAAATGCTTCAGACACAGGTTGTAAAACGAACCGTACAACAACTTGATCTGTGCCCCGGGGTCGAGGATGGCTTTAGCATTGCTTCCCTCTATCCATAACGACACCATGGGGCGTTGTCCCTCTAAGCCTTCAGGAATAGGGTCTTTTCCTTTCGGAAGTACATTGGTACATTGCTGGGAACGTGCTTCCCCAGAGACCCCAAGCCATTCCGCCACTGGGCCTCCACTAAGTTTCCCAACACCTCTCTGATCAGCTGAACAACTGAAGGAGGGCTGATCCCCTGAAATGATCCCCCTGGCACTGCAAGCAATTTAGCCGCCCTCCTAGCCAGAGAAGACACACTGAAAACTTTCCCCCCTCTTTCAAATAACTGACAGCTGTCACTACGGTGTAAGTGAACCTGACAGCTCTAACACCTTTCCCAGCCCGCCTACTTAAACTTTCAACCAATCCCTGTCGCTCTCCCTCAACCGAGCACTGCCACTCATCTAACAACTGAGAGATCCGCTCCACCCATGTCTCGCACGCCTCCACCCCTCTTGGGGTGGACACTATCCCAAATGCCAGGCGGAGCCTGCCAGAGCTAGAACATTTATTCGCAGACACTCCCTCCAAATCAGACCACTATTTCCTCTCTCTCCCAACAGCATGGACAGCCCCGAGTTCCACCTCCAACTCGTCAATGCTAGTCTGAACTCGAACAAAGACCTCACCCACCACGCATGCAGCAATAACCAGCAAATAACCCACAGAGACACACATTACTGATTTAAACAGGGCAACCACACAGCATACCAGTAGATCCAATCCCGGACACAGACATGAGCAGAGAAGTGACTAATAGATTTTACTCCAGTTACATGTGAGCTGTTGCACTTTGGGAAGTCAAATTAAAGAAGTAGGCGGGTAATGTTAAGTCCCTTAATAGCATTGAGGTACAAACAGATTTTCTGATCCATGTCCATAGTTCACAGAAGGTGGATTGGAATAAAGTAGTAGAGAAGCCGTATGGTATGCTTGCCCTTTTTGGTAGTGGTGTTGAATATAAGACGACCAGACTCCTTAAACAGCATGGATAACTCCATTCATGACCTACAGAGTTTCAAGGACTCTTTGCAACTCATGTTCTCAAATATTTTTATTTGCATTCTGTCTTTTGCACATTGGGGCTTGTCAGTCTTTGTTTATGTACATTTTTTCATGAAATTCTATTGTATTACATTTTCCAATAAACGTTTGCAATAAAGTGTATGGTTAATGATGCTGCAGAACAAGAGGTTGGGTAATCATATTGAAATACTGGTGATTGTTGTTTAGGTACATTTTTGGGATGTAACTTAAAATAGGCAGCAACACCTCTGCCAAAAATATCCTCAACACTAATGCCCACACAGCTGCTTTCTCAGCTCCTTACTTTACTACGGAAATACTCACAACTGAGTGGCCACATTCTGCACTAACCCCACCTACACGTTTGCAGGTGACACCACTGCAGTGGGCCAGTTTTCAAATAATGGTGAGACAGAGTACAGGAAGGACGTAGCGAGCCTAGTGGCATGGAATCAAGACAATAACCCATTCTTCAACGTGAGCAAAACAAATTAGTTGGTCATTGATTTTATTAAGTGTGGTGGCATACAGGCCCGTGGTTCTGAGGTGGAGATGGTTGAGGGCTTCAAGTTTCTATGTGTAAACATCGCCAATAGCTTGCGGTAATCCAACCACAAAGATACTATGGCTAAATAAGCACATCTGTTCTTCCATTTCCTCAGAAAGCTAAGGAAATTCAATGTGTCCCCAGTGACCTTCACTGATTTTTATGGATGCATCATAGCAAGCATCCTATCACAACTTGGCATGACAACTGCTTTGCACAAGACCATAAGACATTACAGAGTTGTGGACATGGGAATTGGAGTTAGTTTGTTATTGTCACATGTACTGAGATACAGTGCATGTAAGGTAGTACAAAGTAAAATAACAATGTAGAATGAAGCAAACAACTGCAGAGAAAGTAAACAAGGTGCAATATCATAGCAAGTAGATTGTGAGGTCAAGAGTTCATTTTATCATACTGGGAATCATTTAATAGTCCTATAACAGTGGGGAAGAAGCTGAACGTATGCTCGGTGGTACAACTTTCAGGCTTTTTTATCTTCTTCCCAATTGAAGAGGGGGGAAAAAGGAATGTCTGGGGTGGGCGGAGGTCTTGGATTATGCTGGCTACTTTTCTGAGACAGCGAGTATAGACAGAGTCCATGGAGGTAAAGCTGGTTTCTGTTATATGCTAAGCTGTGTCCACAACAGTCACTGCAGAGCAGTTGCCATACCAAGCTGTTAAGCATTCAGGCAGAATGCTCTCTATGGTGCATCGATGAAATTTGGTAAGGTTCAAAGGGGACATGACAAATTTCTTCAGCCTCCTGAGGGCTCAGTCTATCATGAGGCCAGCCTTCCCTCCATGTATTCCATCTACATTTCCAGCTGCCTCGGAAAGCAGCCAGTAAGACCCCTGCCACCCAGTGACACTGATGCAGTAGTTGATGTTAATGCCCTGCAGCTCCAGGCAACCCCAATTTAATCTTGATCTCGGATGCTATTTGAGGGGAGTTTGTACCTTCTGTGACCACATGGTATTCCCCTTAAGTGCTCTGATTTTCTCTCCACATATCAGAGACGTGCTGATAGATTAATTAGCTACTCCAGGTTACTTTGGAGTGTAAGAGTAAATTGCACAGCTGCAGAGAAATAAGGCAATAATAGTGTAGATGGGCACAATGGCTGGCACAAAACTAATTCAAAAGGGCCTTTATGTCTGTTCTGTACTTCTATGATTTTACAAGAATGGTACCAGAACTCAAGGACCCCAGTTATAAGGAGAGGTTGGGCAGGCTTGAACTTTATTCACTTGGACATAGGAAATTGAGGGGTGACTTATTAAATCATGAGGGTTAAAGATAGGTGTATACATAGTCTTTTTTTTCCCCAGAGACTGTGAATCTAAAACTTCTTCACCCAGAACATGGTGCATCCATTAAACAAGCTGCCAGAGAAAGTGGTTGAGGCAGATCTGATAACATTTAAAAGACATTGTACAGGAACATAGAAAGGAAAAGTTCAGAGGGATTTGACCCAAATGCAAGCAAATGGGACTAGCTGAAATGGGCATCTTGGTTGGCATGGACATGTTGGGCCATAGGTGCTGTTTCTATGCTGTATTAATCAGTAATTGTATTGTTCACCAGCCAATTTGGACCTGTGGGCCTAATAGGCTCCTGCTATATCAATTTTATACATGATAAAATGTAAGATCACAAAAAATATTTACATAAACGAGGGTAAAATTATAAAACATTTTTTGGGGGGGGGATATGAAACAGAAAAATGCTGTTAGTCCTTTTATAGAATCAGTTTTGGTATGTTCCTGCATTACACCACCACAGCTATATTCTGTTTTCACCTGAAAGGACTTAAGCACAGCATTTACTGATTTAAGTGAAAAATCATATCCTGGTCTCTGTAATTTCGTGAATTTTCCGGATTCACTTCGTCCAATTCAAGGCCACACTTACCGTAAACAACCAACCCCTACTCTTACTGCGGTGCTTCTTCTGATAACAAGTATTCACGTCCTAACTTTGATTTTTTTTTGGTTTATAGAGGGGCCAGACAAAATAACAGTTCGGCCTTGATTAGACGGGCCGAAGGGCTTGTTTCTGTGTCCTTTGACCCAAAGAATGAACCGCTTCTGTTTCTTGCCCATTTTAACATCTCCAGGGGCGCGGCTTCCAGACGAAAAAGGGCGTCGTCGTAAATTGTGATGCTTTGTTTGCCGGGAGGAGTGTCGTAAACCATTAAGAGGGTCATTTCGGAGCTGCGATTTTGTTAGGCGCCGGTGTGAGAGGAGGAGGGGGCGATGGACGAAGACATCTTGACCACCCTCAAGATCTTAATCATTGGCGAAAGCGGCGTCGGCAAGTCGAGGTGAGGCAGCGCCGTGCTCCTACTGGTCCTGGGTCGGGATACGGGCGTTGCGCCGTAGGCCGCGGCCTCCCTGACGCAGCACAGCCGGCAGAGCGCGGTCCCTTCGGGTCTCAGCCTACACCTCTTTGGGTGTCATCCCCCCGGCCCCCCAAACAATACCATAGGTGGCAGAGTGTGAGAGAATTTGATACACAGAACTGACGTATATAGAAATACAAAGAACTGTTCCAGCTCAACTCAGCTCAGCTCGCTGCTGCCTCTTACAGTACCCCTCTCCAAGTAGTTATATTCTCATCACAAACAAGAGAAAATCTGCAGGTGCTGGAAAACCAAGCAACAAACACAAAATGCTGGAGGAGCTCAGCAGGCCAGGTAGCATCTATGGAAAAAAGTACGGCCGACATTTCGGGCCGAAACCCTTCGGCAGGGTATTCGAATCATTATGTATAGAACCTAACCTGACTATAAACCTAAATAATATTTACCCCTGTTTCAGCAGTTCAAAATGTCTCATTCCAACCACTACTGTACAGTTTAACATGAGCCAAATTGAAAATAAGAGCTAATACTGGAAAAAACAGGTGAATGCAATAACACAGGGAGCACGCTGCCTGCAATCTCAAAATTTAATAACTGGGCCCCAAGATGGTGGTCCTTATCTCTGAGCTCCTACATTCATTTTTAATCCTGATTGTCACTTCATATCTTGGCTAAATTATTCTAATATTTGCCTATAGTATTGTCAATGTATCCCTTTTAATGCCCAAATTTATATCAAACAGTTCCATCATTTTACCATTATTGTACTAACCTAGCATTAAGGGCACACGATCTTAAATGCTAATAACCAGAGGTGACAGTCTTCATTTCTGTTATCTATTAACTTAATACTTACCATTTCACTCTGAATTCCAAGGTTGGTAATCTAAGAATAAATACTGATATCATATCTTCATGTAAGAAACACATATTTCTGGATTTATACCCTGGGGTGTAATTAAACTAATGTCAAAATTGCCTGAAGTAAAGAGGCTAACAATGTACCAAGTTGAAGACAACAAACGAATTGCAGCAATGGTAGTTACCTGCAACGTATTGGACATCCCAAGATGTTTAACAGAATTATCCAGCAAATTTTAACAGTGATCCATCTAAGCATTCAGATCTTGGTATTGGATATAAATGATGATGATTGCTTCTGACCCTGAAGAAAGCTGTGCATGAATCTAGCAATTTCATTAGTGTTAATTTTCCCGAATTTGGTGGTTGCTGAAGACTTCCAACCATAAGGAGTTTCTGGCAACCAAAAGAACAAGTAGACTGAGCAGCCAATTCTTTTGATTGAGGAATCAGCTGAAATAAAATTATTTTCATTAGTGTTTTACAGTTTGTTGGGTTTTTAGATGTATATGTTGATGTACATAGAGGTCTTGAGATCCAAGTCCATAGCTTCCTGGAAGTAATAACAAAAAGGTAGGGTAGTGAAAAAGGCATTCGGTACTGAGAGGTTGAGTATAAGAATTGTGTTGTCATGTTGCAGTTGTACAATGTGCTGGTTATATTGTACTTGGAATATTGTGTGTGGTTCTGGTTGCTACACTACAAGAAAGTTCGAGTAGCAATAGAGAGATTGCAGAAGAGATCCACCAAACTGTTGCTGAATGGAAGACTTAGCTGCAATAAAAGACTGAATAAGGCTTGGTTTATTTTTATTGAAACATGGGCAACTGATGGATGACCTGACATTTATGAGGGGTGTGGATAGGCTAGATAGTCAGAATTTTTTATGCAGGCCAGTGGAGGCAAGAACTATAAGGCACAGGTCCAGGTTCAGAGAGAAGAAATTTAAAGGAGATCTGAGGGGTAAGCTTTTCACATACAGAGTGGTGAATATTTGTACGAGGTAGCAGAGGTGGTGATGGAGGCAGATACAATTACAATGTTTACAATGGTCAAGTACCCGGATAGGAATGGAGTAGACCCCAGCCATTATCAATACTCTTCAGAGATTATCTGCCCGGCATCAGTGATCACATAACCAGGTCTTGTGATGTGCACCAGCTGCTCATACGGCCATCCACCACTGGCTTCACATGATCTTGATCAGGGTGCTACACTCTGCCCAAGGGTGACTTGCAGGATAGGGGAGGGAAGAAGCACCTTGCGCCTTGATGTATCTCTACCCCACCACCCAAATAACGCTGCTCTGAATGAGAGGTCGGCATTAAACATTGGCGCTGCGTGGTGGCAGATGGAGAGCCTTTTGCTCACTTTGGCAGTGTACTAGAGAAAATATGATTTCCCGGTGCTGCTTTTTTGGAAAGTGTTCTGATTATTCTGTGAGCATACTTTGTAAAAGGAATGTAATTACCTGCTGATAGGATATTACATTGCAGGGGATTCATTTTTAATATAAAAATTTAATACAGGGAAGACCAATGTTTATTATCCTTTATTTCTTTTTCAGTTATGGTGTGTTACTTCTCTGTGTTTGGTAAGCATGAACATTGAAGGTACTTACACAATGCTGTTAGCTGGGAGCTTGTGGAATCGGCCCGGCAATACCGGAGGATTGGAACTTTCGCCTAGCCAGGGTGTATGAGGAGATCAGTTGAAAAACTATTCCATATGCTTGCTGTTCCTTGTGTTTAAAACATGACATGTTGCAGGTTAGAGTGTTGAAGTCAGTCATTGATGTTGTACTGGAAAGAAGTTGCAGTTATCCAGTGTTAGATAGTGAGGAATTTTGTAGTTTCCAGTGCAGTGACCTGGTCAGAAGACTTGTGTTTAAGCAGTCACTGCAGTGGAGATTTTGTAATTGCTGAGTTACAATACATAAGTAGATAGGAAATGGGATTTGGTGAAAAAGTTCTGTTGTGTTTATTCATTGATTCTGCACTGAAAAAGTTGTGGTTACCCAGTGTCTGCAAAGTATATTTTACTATTACCATACTTGGAGATGGTTAGATGATTGTATATACCTGTACTCTACAATGCAATATTGCACTTCTAGACACATCTAAATTAATTGTATGATTATAGAAGTGTGCTGTGATAAATAACAAAATCGCATTTTTTTAAATGTTTGCCCCTTAGCTTAATGACAAACATATCTGCCTCTATTCAGCACTGACAAGAGTATACGAGAAAGCCTACATCTTATTTAATTGCAATATTTAACATGTAAACATCTGTAGTTTAAAAAAAAGTTTATCCCCAGGATTTTTTTCTATTCTCAATTCAGGTTGTTAAATCATTAAAAAAAAACTATTTGCCTTTTTTGTGCACTAATGTTTGCTTCTATATCGTAATGTACTGAATCAGTTCTTGTCTTGTGATCTCTAAAGTACTTTAGCATCGAGAAACTACAGCTTTACAGCTTACTTAAACAGCATCACGCTACTCAACAAAATATTTCCTTACTGTTAAGAACCTGTGAATGACTCAAGTACTTTACTCAACTGCAGTAATTACATTTGGGAAAGTACTCATTTTACTGAATGGTTTCCCTCAAGGAGACTTGTTTATCAATCCATCCATAATTCATTACACATGTTAAATCACAATGTTCTGATATGTCCTCTTTTTAATCTGTAATAAAATCACAGTTTTATTTATCATGTGACTTGTTATTCTCCATTTTCAGCTTACTGTTACGGTTCACAGATGATACCTTTGACCCAGAACTTGCTGCAACAATTGGTAAGTTTGCCTTGCAGTAGATTAGTGAAGTTATTCTTGTGAGCAACGTCGTTGAATCTACTGTACTTCATGCAGTAAATGAATTGGAGCTTTCACAGAAAAGAGGCCAAAATTATTCCTCAATATTAATAAAACTAAAATGTGAAAAATTAGCAACCTGGGAATTTAGAAGCTTGCTTCTGAAAATTAAGGAATTTCTCAAATCTTGCCATTTCTTTGCACTTGTCTAAATGTAGATAGCACTGTAGAAATGGGACATCTTCACTTTTGGTATCTAGTATAAGTTTGCACACTAGTTGTAAGTAAGATTCAATGCAGATTTAAATTCCAAATGTTGCCTTGTTTAAAAGCAGCCTCTTACTGTTTTAACTGAACTTTGAATTTCACTAGATAGAGTGGAATATTTTGTTGAATTTCTGGTTGGTTTTGGCAAACAGCCAAATGCACTGAAAGTTCATAGAGCATAGAGGGAAATCACTCATGTGGTGTGCCTCCCAGTTATCCAGTTGACCCCATATTCCTGCTTACTCCTTTTCACATACTTAATCTGTTTTCTTTTTTAAAGTTACAATTGTATTTATTTCCACAGCTCTTGGAGGCATTGCATACAAATAATTTCTCCAAATCTCCACCTTTGTGATGTTGCTAATGACCTTAATTTACTGTAGCTAGTGGCCCTTTTGCCAATGGAAATAGGTTCTTCCCCTTCCTTTCAAATCATCTTAAAATTTTGAATACCTCACCCAAATTTTCCCTTCAGCCTCTTCACCCTTTAAAAAGAATATCCCCTGCTTCAATTAGATTCAAGTTTAGCCATTATATTTTTTGTAACTTCTGTTTTTTTTCCCCCATAAAGTGGAGATACTTGCTGATGAATCCATTGTGTTCACTTTCATTCATAATGCTTTGGAATGAAGCAATTTCTATGTGATTGCAGGAAAACTAGGGCATTATGCTCTAATAGATAATTGCTTTAGTAATAAAGGGCATGCATTTGGGGAGGAGGGCTACATTTCAGATGTGCAGTGCAAGTTTTTTAAAACAGTGATGAGTGCCTGCAGTGTACTGCCAGAAGTAGTGATGGAGGCATATATGAAAGATGCTTCAGAGACTCTTTTTAGATGGGCACATGAATGTTCAGAGAATGGGGCAAAGTCATTGTGGAGACTTCTGCTTCATTATTCACAAAATCTGCAAGGTGGTTAATATCATTCTGTTGTTTAAGAAAGGTTGCAAAGATAAACCAGGGAATTACAGCTGGTTAGCCTGACATCAACAGAGCAGAAAGCTCAAGAAAGGATCGTACAGTATGGCCAAGTGAAATAGGAATTGATATGGGAGGTGAGGGGAGTAATGAATTAAAAGTATTGTATATGAATGCACGGAGTATAAGAAATAAAGTGGATGAGCTTGAGGCACAGTTGGAAATTGGCAAATAACAGACATGGCTTCAAGTGGACAGGGCCTGGGAAATGAATATTCAAGGGTATACGTCCTATTGAAAGGACAGACTGATGGGCAGAGGGGGTGGGGTGGCGTGGCTTCTGTTGGTGAGGAATGATATTCAGTCCCTTGCGAGGGGGGACATAGAATCAGGAGACATAGAGTCAGTATGGATAGAACTGAGAAATTCTAAGGGTAGAAAGATCCTAATGGGAGTTGTCTACAGGCCCCCAAACAGTAGTCTGGATGTAGGGTGTAAGTTGAATCAAGAGTTAAAATTGGCATGTCACAAAGGTAATGCTACAGTTGTTATGGGGGATTTCAACATGCAGGTAGACTGGAGGAATCAGGTTGGTACTGGACCCCAAGAAAGGGAGTTTGTGGAGTCCCTCCGAGATGGATTCTTAGAACAGCTTATACTGGAGCCTACCAGAGAGAACGCAATTCTAGATTTAGTGTTGTGCAATGAACTGGATTTTAATAAGGGACCTCGAGGTAAACGTGCCATTAGGAGGTAGTGACCATAATATGATAAGTTTTAATCTACAATTTGAGAGGGAGAAGGGAGACTCGGAAGTGTCAGTATTACAGTTGAACAAAGGGAACTATGGTGCTATGAGGGAGGAGCTGGCCAAAGTTCAATGGAACAATACCCTAGCAGGGATGACAGTGGAACAGCAATGGCAAGTGTTTCTGGGAATAATGGGGAAGTTGCAGAATCAGTTCATTCCAAAGAGGAAGAAAGATCGTAAGGGGAGGCCGTGGCTGACAAGGGAAGTAATGGACAGTATAAAAATAAAAGAGAAGTATAACATAGCAAAGACGAGTGGGAAGCCGGAGGATTGGGAGACTTTTAAAGAGCAACAGAAGGTAACTAAAAACGCAATACGCGGAGAAAAAATGAGGTATGAAAGTAAACTAGCCAAGAATATAAAGGAGGATAGTAAAAGCTTCTTTAGGTATGTGAAAAGGAAAAAAATAGTTAAGACCAAAATTGGGCCCTTGAAGACAGAAGCGGGTGAATTTATTATGGGGAACAAGGAAATGGCAGACGAGATGAACAGGTACTTTGGATCTGTCTTCACTAGGGAAGACACAAACAATCTCCCAGATGTAATAGTGGCCAAAGGACCTAGGGTAATGGATGAATTGAAGGAAATTTATATTAGGCGGGAAATGGTGTTGGATAGGCTGTTGGGTCTGAAGGCTGATAAGTCCCCAGGACCTGGTGGTCTGCATCCCAGGGTACTTAAGGAGGTGGCTTTAGAAATCATGAACGCATTGGTAATCATTTTCCAATGTTCTATAGATTCAGGATCAGTTCCTGTGGATTGGAGGGTGGCTAATGTCCCTCTCTTCAAGAAGGGAGGAAGAGAGAAAACAGGGAATTATAGACCGGTTAGCCTGACGTCGGTGGTGGGAAAGATGCTGGAGTCAATTATAAAAGTTGAAATTACGATATATCTGGATAGCAGTAACAGGATTGGTCCGAGTCAGCATGGACTTACAAAGGGAAAATCGTGCTTGACTAAACTTCTGGAATTTTTTGAGGATGTAACTATGAAAATGGACAAGGGAGAGCCAGTGGATGTAGTGTACCTGGACTTTCAGAAAGTCCTTGATAAAATCCCACATGGGAGATTAGTGGGCAAAATTAGAGCACATGGTATTGGCGGCAGAGTACTGACATGGATTGAAAATTGGCTGGCTGACAGAAAACAAAGAGTAGCGATTAACGGGTCCCTTTCGAAATGGCAGGCGGTGACCGGTGAGGTACCGCAGAGTTCAGTGCTGGGACCGCAGCTATTTACAATATGTATTAATGATTTAGATGAGGGAATTAATAGTAACATTAGCAAATTTGCCGATGACACAAAGCTGGGTGGCAGTGTGAAATGTGAGGAGGATGTTATGAGAATGTAGGGTGACTTGGACAGACTGGGTGAGTGGGCAGATGCAGTTTAATGTGGATAAATGTGATAAATGTGAGGTTATCCACTTTGGTGGTAAGAACGGGAAGGCAAATTATTATCTAAATGGAGGCAAGTTGGGAAAAGGGGAAGCACAACGAGATCTAGGTGTTCTTGTACATCAGTCACTGAAAGCAAGCATGCAAGTACAGCAGGCAGTGAAGAAAGCTAATGGCTTGCTGGCCTTCATAACAAGGGGAATTGAGTATAAGAGCAAAGAGGTCCTTCTGCAGTTGTACAGGGCCCTGGTGAGACCACACCTGGAGTACTGTGTGCAGTTTTAGTCTCCAAATTTGAGGAAGGACATTCTTGCTATTGAGAGAGTGCAGTGTAGGTTCACAAGGTTAATTCCCGGGATGGCGGTACTGTCATATGTTGAAAGATTGGAACGACTGGGCTTGTATACTCTGGAATTTAGAAGGCTGAGAGGGGATCTTATTGAAACATGTAGGATTATTAAGGGATTGGACACACTTGCGGCAGGAAGCATGTTCCCGCTGATGGGTGAGTCCAGAACCAGAGGCCACAGTTTAAGAATAAGAGGTAGGCCATTTAGTATGGAGTTGAGGAAAAACATTTTCACCCAGAAAGTGGTGGATATGTGGAATGCTCTGCCCCAGAAGGCTGTGGAGGCCAAGTCTCTGGATGCTTTCAAGAAAGAGATGGATAGAGCTCTTAAAGATAGCGGAATCAAAGGTTATGGGTATAAGGCAGGAACTGGATACTGATTGTGGATGATCAGCCATGATCACAGTGAATGGCGGTGCTGGCTCAAAGGGCCGAATGGCCTACTGCACCTATTGTCTATTATCTATGTTGGAGAAATTACTGGAGGTTATTATGAGGGACAGGATCTACCAGAATTTGGATTGACATGCTAAATGTCTTTTATTATTTGGATTGAGGAGTCCATGCTAAATGTCTCTTATTATTTTATATATCTCAATCAAATCATTTCTCATCCTCCTCCGTTCCAAAGAGAGAAACCATAGCTTGCTCAGCCTTTCCTCAAGACATGCTCTCTAATCCAGGCAGCATCCTGGATGAAAAAAGTTTAGAAGGATGAATCAAACATGGGCAAATGGGGCTAGTATAGATGAGTATCAGAGCCATAAAATAATATAGCATGGCAAATTTGTGTTACTCAATAAACTCAAAACGATAGTGTTTGGATTGATTAGGATAAAACATTGTGCCATTAATTACTCAGCTACATGCTGGTTGCAAACTGTATCATCTACAAAATGCACTGCGGTAACTCACCAAGGTTCTTGAACACCACCTTCCATACAGGCTAGCTTTAATACCTAAAAGCACAAGAGAAATAGGTTTGTAGGAATGCCACATCTGCTACGGTAAGTGACATCCAAAACACATCATCCAGACTTGACAATTACTTGCTTATCTTTCATTGCTGCTAGGCCAAGAGCCTTGAACTTTCGATCTAACAGTGCTGTAGAATACCTCACTAAGAATGTAACGCTACTATAAATAAAGTTGATTTATTAACTGCTGCCCTTGCCCTGTTAACCTAATTGTCAGAAATGAATTGTGAAATATGTGCTCGGCGTCTGCAATACTAAATGGGGCCTGAAATCATTACTGATTGGCAGGTCTAAACTACTTTGTTTCATTTCACCTGAACACCACTGCTTCACAACTAACTACACTAATTTTTCTGTCATTGGTTCAGAACCTTCCAATTTCCTGCCCCAGATCAACCTGTAGAGGCACCATTGCAATAGGAATTGTATCACTTTAAGCACAGGTCCATCACCAAGATATTTGGCATTGCCTCATGTGTTTGACCTTTTAAAAAATATTCGTTGCTTCTCTCCTAATGACATCCTATAGTTCTCTGTTCTGGAAATCTTAGGCAGTGCTCAAAATTAGCCCTTTTGAATTTGCTTTACTCCACTGCAACTTTTTTTCAGTTCACCAGTTGGTCTTTTGTGTATTATTCCAGCAACACATCTTTCCTATTCCTGGTTGTTTTTGTAACCTATATGTACGATGCCGTTATACTCTTAATTCATTTGGTAGTTGTTGATTTATAACCCGACTTGCTGTGCATTTTCATGCCTGCCTCCATTTATCCTTGCGTCCATCATTTGACGATGTCCCCGTTGTAAGGCATCCTGTTGTGCATCGTGTTGTAAGCGAAGTATTATACTATTCTATTTTGAAAATCAATTGCTGAAATGACTTGGAATTGGCGTACAACTGCTCATAAATGAAGCAAGAAACCCCTGAGCGCAATTGGTGCAATGCCAGTTGTATCCTTTCACATCTGGAAAATGGATCAGATCTCAAGCAGACTGAAGGAATTAATTTCTTGTTGGCTACAGGAGATGCAAATGAAAAGAGTCTGCAATCGCATCTCAGTTCTGAATATGTGTGAATGCAGAGTATTTTGATTGAAAAATTTGGCAGTAAAAGACAAACTGTCAATCCTATTTAAGCCATAACAATTGTTGAAATGGTAAGCAAAAAAATTACAGTAGTGCATTTGGGTTGCTCTGCTGAGTAGTGGTTCAAATGTTTTTTTGCAGAGTAGTTTTTAAATATAAGTTTACCTAGGAATGCTTTGTGTTGCCAGTTTAAAAACAAATGCATTAATGTTCTGTTTCTTGGTACAGAGCCCCCAAATGTCTAAGGGAAGAAAATTAAAAACAGTGGAAAAGTTATGTGATTTTTAAAAAATTTTTATAAAAGTCAACAGGCCTTACTGACCACAGCAATTTTAATTTTAAGTTTTCTTGAACCTAAGGAAAACTAAATTTTATGCTGAAAATCAAAAAAATAACCTGCAGGTGCTGGAAATCTGAAAAGAAAGGCCAGAAAATGTGAATCTTGAACTGGTCAGACAGTATCTGTGGAAAGAGAAATGCAGTTAATGTTTTGGGTCTGAGACTGGTTGTGGTGCTTGGGAAGAGAGAAATTGAGTGAATTTTCAGTAGCAGTAAAAGTGTGAGAAGCATTGGAGAACAAAGAAAATGCCTCTGAATGGTGAGTCCTGATGAGCCTATATAATAGTTACAAGTTTATTGTGCTGCTTTGTCTGTGTAATGTTTTGTTACAACAGGACTGTCGGATGTACATAGCAGTCCAAACTTCAGAAAAGGAAAACCAAAATACTGCGGAAGATCACTATCATTCCAGTACCTAAAAAAAAAACAAGATAATGTGTTTGACATCCACTGTCATGAAGTGCTTGGAGAGGCTGTTCATTGCATACATTAAATTCAGCCTCCCAGACAACCTTGACCCACTGCAATTCGCCTACCACCAAAATAGGTCTACTGTGAATGCCATCTCTCTCACCCTACACTCATCTCTAGGACATCTGGACAGTAAAGCCATCAATATTAGACTTTTTTATTGATTACAATTTGCCTTCAATATTATAATTCCAAACAAACCCATCACCAAACTTAGACCAGGAGGCCACCAGACTGCAATAATAAGGATATGCTGCAAAATCTCCATCCTGATTCTTCTTAACACTGGGACCCCACAAGGCTGTATCATCAGGCCTCTACTCTACTGTATAGTCATGACTATATGGCCAGATTCTGCTCAAAACAACAAGTCAGAGTATAAGAAATAATGATGAGTTGGAGTACAGGAAGGAGATAATGATCTTAGTAACGTGGTGTCAAGTCAACAATGTTCCTCTGAATGTCAGCAAAACAGAACAGCTGATCATTGACTTAAGGAGGCGGGGGGGCGCGGGGAGATGGTCTGTGTACATGTTCTTGTCTATATCAACAATGTTGGCGTTGAAGGGGTTGAGAGCTTCAAGTTCCTAGATGTGAACATCATCAATAAAGTGTCCTGGTCCAACCAAATAGATGCCACAATGAAGAAAGCTCACCAATGCCTCTGCTTCCTTGGGTATGAAGTCAAATGCCCAAATAAACTGATCTCTTCAGCCTACAGAATGCCCATATCTTTCCAATTTCCTGAAATTTCATGTAAGAGCCTCTTGAATGCCTGTAGTATTTGCATGTCTGTATCACCCTAGCAACACATTCCAGGTACTGCCATTCTGTTTTTAAAAAAAAAATTGCCCAGTATGTCTTGTTTGAACTTGTGTCCTCTCTCTCCCAAAATGCATGCTCCCTAGTATTAGACATTTCAACCCTGGGAAAAAGACACCGGCTGTTTACTAGATCTCTGCCTCTCAATGCTACACACTTCACTGCCAGGCTTCACAATGCAAATTTGTCCAGTCTCTTATAGCAGTGCTGGGCAGCATTCTGGTAACTTCTGCACCCTCTCCAAAGCCTTCACATTCTTTCTATAATACTAAGTAGAGTGTCATGGTTAGTGTGAAGTTATCACAGCTCGGAGTGTCAGAATTCAGTTCCGGCGCCTTCTGGAAGAAATTTGTATGTCCTTCTCGTGAGCATATGGGCTTCATCCATTTGCTGCAATTTACTTCGACAGTGCAATGACGTACTAGTTAGTATGTTAATTGGTCACTGCAAATTGCCCTGTGATTAGGCTAGGGTTGAATAGGTGGGTTGCTGGGCCCTCATTTGGGCCAGAAGGGCGTGTTCCACACTATATATCTAAATAAATAGACTAAAATAAATAGGGTGACTAGAATTGAATGTAATACTCAAGATGTAGCCTAACTAGAGCAACGTAAGTTGCAACATAACTGCCTGACTTTGAATCAATTCGTTGACTAGCAAAGGCAAACATACTATATGCTGCCTTTATCTCCTTATCATCCTGTGTAGACACTTTCACGGATCTGTAAACTTGAACCCCAAGATGCCTCTACGCATCAACAATGTTAAGGGACTTGCCATTAACAGTATACTGACCCTTTATATTTGATCTCACAAAGTGCAACACATCACATTTGGCTGGATTAAACTCCATATGTCATTTCTCTACCCACATCTACAACTGATCTTTATTATGCTATATCCTTGACAATCTTCTGTGCTATCCACAACATCCTTATCTGCCTTAATGTTCTTTAAGAGACCTAACACTACCACCTCCTTTATCTCAAAATGCCCTAGCATATTAGCATGCTTCACACTGCCCTTCCTATCCTCCACATCATTCTTCTTGGTAAATACTGATGTAAATTACTCTTCTGTAGGACCCTATCAAATCATTCAACTTTAAGCACCTTTTTTATGTACATTCAGTGGCCACTTTAATAGGTACAGGAGTGGAACGGGTTGGTGTTCTGCCGCGGTAGCCCATCCACTTCAAGGTTTGACATATTGTGTATTCAGGGATCCTCTTCTGCACACCACAGTTGCAGGAGATCAGTAGTTACTAAGATATTTAAACCACCCCATCTGGCACCAGCAATCCCATGGTCAAAGTCACTGAGATCACATTTCTTCCCCATTCTGATGTTTGCTCTGAACAACCACTGAACCTCTTGACTATGTCTGTATGCTTTTATGCATTGAGTTATTGCCACATGATTAGATATTTATACTAATGAACTGATGTTCCTAATAAAGTGGCCATTGAGTACATGTATATAATGTCTTAGGATTCTCTTTAATTCTACTTGCCAAAGACTTTTTGTGGCCCCTTCTGGGTATCATAATTCCCTTCTTGAGACCTTCCTGTCTTCATGATCTGAAGGCTGTTTGATTTTAACTTCCTAAACCTTAAATATGCTTCCTTTTTCTTTTGTAAACTAATTACTTTTAAGAAATGCTAGTTAAACCATAACATTATTACCATGTATAGTTCTAGCTACCACATCACAAGAAAGATGTCACTGTACAGCAGAGGGTAGAAAGCAGATTTATGATGATTTTATTAGGACTGGAATAATTTTCAGTATAAAATTGGCTAGTCTTGGATTGCTTTCCATGGCTAATGGGAGGCTTAACACCAATGTATAAACTGAAAAAAGGCTTTGTTAGGATAAATATGAATAATCACTTTCCCAGTTCAGGTAGGTTAAATGAGTTATAATGCATCATTGAACAAAATATATGGTTCAAATCATTCTGAAATTGAAGGGAAGTGAGTGAATCTTAAACAACGCTATGAATTAACTGTCATGCTGTTTTGTGCATAATATGTTGGAACTAGAACGTGAATTGTATGCTATTGGCATAAAGAAATGTCATTTGCTCATATATCTCGGGTTGGTGTTCCTTTCTGTCAATCTGTGTTTCTAACTATTGGGTAGTCATTTGGATTAGTTTTATCTGTTACGCAACATGACTGTTGTTCTGTATTTTCTTTAGTGACATGATTTTGTTGTAATTAGATAAACATGAGTTTTATTTGCACATTGAAACATACAGTGAAATGTGTTGTGTGCGTCAATAGCCAGCACAGTCCTAAAATGTCGCGAAGCTTCTGGCACCAACATACAAGCCCACGCCTTCCTAAACTGTACATCTTTGGAATGTGGGAGGAAACTGGTGCACATGGAAGAACCCCACACAGTCAAAGGGGGATGTATGAACTCCTTACAGACAGCGGTGGGAATTGAACTCCAATCACTGATCACTGTAAAGTGTTACACTAACCGCTATGCATCTGTGCTGCCCCAGTTCAGCTTAGAGTTTGAATAAATGCAGGACAGAGAATGAAAAAGAAACTACTGATATTAAGAATCTACAATAAAAACAGAAATCCACCAATGTTAGGACAGTGAGTTCTTGCTTCTCATTCTTAATTCTCAGTACTACTATCTCATTACTCCCACCGTAGAGGAAATCCAGGAGCCTAAAGATGCACTCTCAACATTTTAACAACAGCTTCTTCCCCTCTCCCATCAGATTTCTTAACTGTTCATGAATCCTCAAAGTACCTCTTTTGCACAATTTATTTTTGGTTCTCTTGTAAATTATAGTAATTTTTATGTCTTGTGCTGTACTGCCATAAAGCATCAAATTTCAGAACATATATCAGTGATAACATAGAACATAGAATAGTACAGCACAGTACAGGCCCTTCGGCCCACAATGTTGTGCCGACCCTCAAACCCTGCCTCCCATATAACCCCCCACCTTAAATTCCTCCATGTACCTGTCTAGTAGTCTCTTAAACTTCACTAGTGTATCTGCCTCCACCACTGACTCAGTATACTGCGCATTCCACGCACCAACCACTCTCTGAGTTAAAAACCTTCCTCTAATATCCCCCTTGAACTTTCCACCCCTTACCTTAAAGCCATGTCCTCTTGTATTGAGCAGTGGTGCCCTGGGGAAGAGGCGCTGGCTGTCCACTCTATCTATTCCTCTTATTATCTTGTACACCTCTATCATGTCTCCTCTCATCCTCCTTCTCTCCAAAGAGTAAAGCCCTAGCTCCCTTAATCTCTGATCATAATGCATACTTTCTAAACCAGGCAGCATCCTGGTAAATCTCCTCTGTACCCTTTTCAATGCTTTCACATCCTTCCTATAGTGAGGTGACCAGTACTGGACACAGTACTCCAAGTGTGGCCTAACCAGAGTTTTATAGAGCTGCATCATTACATCGCGACTCTTAAACTCTGTCCCTCGACTTATGAAAGCTAACACCCCATAAGCTTTCTTAACTACCCTATCCACCTATGAGGCAACTTTCAGGGATCTGTGGACATGTACCCCCAGATCCCCTCTGCTCCTCCACACTACCAAGTATCCTGCCATTTACTTTGTACTCTGCCTTGGAGTTTGTCCTTCCAAAGTGCACCACCTCACACTTCTCTGGGTTGAACTCCATCTGCCACTTCTCAGCCTACTTCTGCATCCTATCAATGTCTCTCTGCAATCTTTGACAATCCTCTACACTATCTACAACACCACCAACCTTTGTGTTGTCTGCAAACTTGCCAACCCACCCTTCTACCCCCACATCCAGGTCGTTAATAAAAATCACGAAAAGTAGAGGTCCCAGAACAGATCCTTGTGGGACACCATCAGTCACAATCCTCCAATCTGAATGTACTCCCTCCACCACGACCCTCTGCCTTCTGCAGGCAAGCCAATTCTGAATCCACCTGGCCAAACTTCCCTGGATCCCATGCCTTCTGACTTTCTGAATAAGCCTACCATGTGGAACCTTGTCTAATGCCTTACTAAAATCCATATAGATCACATCCACTGCACTACCCTCATCTATATGCCTGGTCACCTCCTCAAAGAACTCTATCAGGCTTGTTAGACACGATCTGCCTTTCACAAAGCCATGCTGACTGTCCCTGATCAGACCATGATTCTCTAAATGCCCAGAGATCCTATCTCTAAGAATCTTTTCCAACAGCTTTCCCACCACAGATGTAAGGCTCACTGTTCTGTAATTACCCGGACTATCCCTACTACCTTTTTTGAACAAGGGGACACCATTCGCCTCCCTCCAATCCTACGGTACCATTCCTGTGGACAACAAGGACATAAAGATCCTAGCCAGAGGCTCAGCAATCTCTTCCCTCGCCTCATGGAGCAGATTGGGGAATATTCCGTCAGGCCCCGGGGACTTATCTGTCCTAATGTATTTTAAGAATTCCAACACCTCCTCTCCCTTAATATCAACATCCTCCAGAACATCAACCTCACTCATATTTTCCTCACCAATATTTTCCTCACCATGATCAAGTTTCCTCTCATTGGTGAATACCGAAGTACTCATTGAGGACCTCGCTCACTTCCACAGCCTCCAGGCACATCTTCCCACCTTTATCTCTAATTGGTCCTACCTCCACTCCTGTCATCCTTTTTTTCTTCACATAATTGAAGAATGCCTTGGGGTTTTCCTTCATCCTACTTGCCAAGGCCTTCTCATACCCCCTTCTTGCTCTTCTCAGCCCCTTCTTAAGTTCCTTTCTTGCTTCCCTATATTCCTCAATAGACCCATCTGATCCTTGCTTCCTAAACCTCATGTGTGCTGCCTTCTTCCACCTGACTGGATTTTCCACCTCACTTGTCACCCATGGTTCCTTCACCCTACCATTCTGTATCTTCCTCACCGGGACAAATTTATCCCTAACATCCTGCAAGGGATCTCTAAACATCAACCACATGTCCATAGTACATTTCCCTGCAAAAACATCATCCCAATTCACACCCGCAAGTTCTAGCCTTATAGCCTCATAATTTGCCCTTTCCCAATTAAAAATGTTCCTATCCTCTCTAATTCTATCCTTTTCCATGATAATGCTCAAGGCCAGGGAGCGGTGGTCGCTGTCCCCCAGATGCTCACCCACTGAGAGATCTGTGACCTGACCCGGTTCATTACCAAGTACTAGATCTAGTATGGCATTCCCCCTGGTCAGCCTGTCCACGTACTGTGACAGGAATCCATCCTGGGCACACTTAACAAACTCTGCCGTGCCTAAACCCTTGGAACGAATCAGGTGCCAATCAATATTAGGGAAGTTAAAGTCACCCATGATAACAACCCTGTTATTTTTGCACCTTTCCAAAATCGGCCTCCCAATCTGCTCTTCTGTATCTCTGCTGCTACCAGGGGGCCTATAGAATACCCCAATAGAGTAACATTTCCCTTCCTGTTCCTGACTTCCACCCATACTGACTCAAAAGAGGATCCTGCTGCATTACTCACCCTTTCTGTAGCTGTAATAGTATCCCTGACCAGTAATGCCACCCCTCCTCCCTTCCCCCATCCCTTTTAAAGCACTGAAATCCAGGAATATTGAGAATCCATTCCTGCCCTGGTGCCAGCCAAGTCTCTGTAATGGCCACTATATCATAATTCCATGTTTGTATCCAAGCTCTCAGTTCATTACCTTTGTTCCTGATGAACAAAAATAAATATTCAAATCCTGAATTCTGCTCTCCTTTATACTTCTGATCACTGCACCAGAGAGATATTGTCTATGCTGTCTTAATATAATCCACCAGATCCATTGAAAAGATGAGTGAATCGATATTAGCATCCTCTCTCAGACAAATGTTCCCAGCACTGAGACCCTAGTAACGTAGGCAGCTCTAGATACTCTACATTCTGAGCTTTGCCTTGGGAAGCAGGTACCAGATGGATAGAGGAAAGCATTCAACAATGTTCTCAAGTTCTCCCTGGAAAATTTGAAATATCCCAGCTGACTCCTGGGAATCCCTGATTCCACGTTTGCTCAAAGTAAGAAAGGAGTGTTCAGATTGGAATGAGAACTTTTGAGTTCATACATCAGGAACAAGCAAAAGCTCTGCACAAATAGTTGAAAGATTGCACTGTGTCATAAACTACCACCCACCTTTCTATCAGTTGCCACCCAGCTTATATATTATACAGACTCTAGGCCCCATTTTGGTTTCATCAGTCACCTTTCAGCTCACAAAAATAAGTCACCTTGACAATGAGAGTGTGTTTACAGGAGCTTCTTCCTTGCTGTCTGATTCCTGTTCGATAAACGTATTAAGCTGAAGATAAGTGTTTGAAGGCTCTGAGTTTGTACGTGCTTGAATAAATGTTTAAGTCTGTTTTCAGATTCGTTTGCGTTAGCAACAGCTGTTGCCATATATCCTTCATTATTAACCAGTTCTTGCATAATTGCCACAAAACACAATTCAAACAAAATTACATGACTTAATACAACTGAAAACAGATTTAACTTGGCTAGGTATAGTCATTTATAGTTGTTATTCTGTTCATCATTATACCATATCCCTGATATTGGTTCTGCCAAGTCTGATATTCTGTTTGTGGGCATATTGCAAAATTGTTATACACTATGGTAGTTCAATTTTAACTCTATAATGTTCGCATTATGTTAGTTCGCATTGGAAAATTCCTTATTTTAGTTGCTAAATTATATATCTAGAGAGGGGGGAATTTACAGGCACATAGAGGGAGGGAGTTTTCATAAGGTGAACAGTAAGTTATGATTCCATAAAATATCAGGATTCTTTGGTTCAATACAAGTGCTTTTAAGTAAGAACGGTGCAAAAAGATTCAGGGCAAGTTGATCAGATTGCAGATAAATTCCAAAGTAACTTGAAGCTTCTGCCTATCTGAGCTGACCATGATGCTAAATTATACTAATCCTATCTACCTGCACATGATCTGTATCTCTCCATTCTTTGCATATTCCCTTGCCTGTCTAAATGCTGCTTTGGAAATTAAGTATTTTTTTCTTTTGTAGGTGTTGACTTCAAAGTGAAAACAATTGCTGTTGATGGAAATAAAGCAAAACTTGCCATATGGGTGAGTAAAGAATTTGAATAACAGGTCTTTAAATTGCACTTAAACTCTGGAAATAGACTAGCATGGTAAAGGTGAATTCTAGAGGAATAGAGTAAGCAGCTGAGTCCCTAAAATTACTCTGTAGACTTGTGCATAAAGGCAATATCATGACTCTGAATTAAATATTAGTGCAAACAGTGCTACCCTAAGCAAAACACACTGGCTCCTATTTTTTGTAATTAAGTGGTATGTTACTAAGTTTACAAAAAAATTTCCTTGATCTCTTTATTGAGTCTACTTTGTACATTTATGATGTTGGAAAAAGCCATGAGGTAGTTTCCCTAAATTGTTCCTTTAGTAATCAAAACATTTGCCATGAATGGTAGCAAGGAGTCACCTTAAAGGAGGGAACAGAGGGAAGAGATTTATGAGCTTCAGATGTAGTGGCTTAAGTCTGGCAGCAGATGCATAAAGAATTTCGTAGCAAAATTCTTGGAGGTCATGACTATTAAAGAGAAAAGAGAGCATGGTATTGTTTGAGTAAGCAAATGCATACACATATTTTAACCCTTAAGCATTGAGAACGCCTGTTTAATAGGGTCTGTTTCTTAAAAGTCAAGCTTGAGGTACATAGGTTAGGAATTGTTACTTTAAGATTAGATTGGAAACCTTTTTAAAATCTTTGAGCTACTCCTGAAATAGCTTTTGCTGGAAATGTCTTGACTTGTATTGTTGCCCTGGCATTGGATGTTGCTTGGTCTATGCCTCCAACATGCACACCTGAAGGTAAATTATTTGTCTTGCACTTGGCTTGTACCTTGAATGGCTGTTCTAAATTTATATTCACAAACACAAAATCTGCAGATGCTGGAAATCCAAAGCAACACACACAAAATGCTGGAGGAACTCACTGGGCTAGGCAGCATCTGTGGCAAAGAATAAACAGTTGACATTTCAGACCGAGAGTCATCATCAGGATTCTTCAGCCTGAAACGTTGGCTGTTTATTCTTTTCCATAGATGCTGCCTGGCCTGCGGAGTTCCTCCAACATTTTGTGTGTGTGGCGCTAAATCTATATCGATGGTTTTGGAACAACCATCAAATGTCTTACAGTTTAATTGCTGCACTTCAACCTCTTCTCTCCCCCCCCCCCCCTTTCATTTCAGTTCACTTTACATAGAGCTTGTAATTGAATGGATCAAAACTTGAATTTTTTTTATACAGTCAGATATTTTGCTAATGTAATTCAGTAATATTTATAGTATATAATTATGCAGCTTCACCAATGCCACCTCATTTGTCTATCTTTCTGTTCTTTTTTTAATGTTTACCAGGGTTTATGGTTTACCAGAGCTATTCTTAAATGCCTGATCTGTTTTGTGGTAGTAGTTGTACTGTGTAGTCCACTGAGCAAAAGCTGCTGAGACTGTAAGATATCGGAGTAGCATTTGACCATTGAGTTTGCTCTGCCATTTCATCATGGCTGATGCAATATTCCTCTTAGCCCCAATCTCCTGAATATGACTTATTGGTGACTGTGTCTGTATGGGTGCATTCTGGCCTCTGCTTACCTCATTGTCCATTATCTTTTCAAACTCTTCTGTAATCAGAGACCTCCAGCTGCTCATTCTCTAACTTTTATTTAGAGTCAAAATATACCTTAGTCTTAATGGAGCTTATTCCCATCAGGAAAAGACCCATGTTCAATTAAATCCTTTTCTCTGAAGCTTGTACTGTGCCCCTGCATCATCTTTGTAATATACGTAGATGAAAATATTCATGATTGTAAATGGAGTTTCTTATGAGTTTAATGCAGCTTCGTTATTTTTCATTACTTTCCCTCTGGATGAAGAACTTGTTTCTGTTGAGACAACTTTAATTGGTATTGCTCCTTTTCGTGAGTGGTACATCTGTCCTTAAGTCTCAACTTTCATACTTTCATTTAGTTTCCTGGGGATAATTAGACCATTGATATATTTCCAAGGCTATCGTATTTGTGAGTTATATTGACCCTTTTGCTGAACCCTTAGGGAAGGATAAGTCTGAGTGATGATCCCAGGCAGCAGAGGTGTGCTGGTCAAAGTCTCCCTGTATAAATAGCATCAACAACTTGGTGGAGAACGTAGCCAAGGTAAAACAAACTGGAAATGTAAGAGTACATCTCCCTCTTGATTATGGAAAAGAATCTGGTCATCTGGTCCAAAGTGCTCCCACATACTGCACGACTGCAGTGTTTTCTGAAATTCCTCATGCTTAGTAGCTTAATCTGTCACTTTAATTATTGCACAGTTACAAGTCAGTCACGAGCCAAAAGCAGATAACGTTAAAACTAAGTTTACAGTGAAATTATAAACAGAAGTTAACTTGGTACTGATTAGCCAAACCTTGGTCACTGTCATTTTAGCTTAAATATAAAAGATAACTATTAAGTTAAAATAACATTCAAATTCTGTTGGTTAACGGTCACTACTTTTTAAAACTATGTACAATATTACCTAGCAGTTATAATGGAGTGGTCCGGGGAGTCTCCAGCACTCACACCATTAGGGTACGTTCACACTACGCCGGATAATTTTGAAAATGAAGCTTTTTCGTTTTGACCTTCTGTCCACACTGAAACGGCGTTATCATCCCCCGAAAACGGAGATTTTCAGAAACAATCTCCAGAGTGAATACATCTGAAAAGGCCTAATATCCGTTGTAGTGTGTACGGGGTAACCGGAGAGATTTAAAAACGCTGTCATGACAACACCACAACAATGCTTTTTCTGCTTCTGCTTGGTACTGCACAAGCTGTTATAACGCGCAGTCGATGTGAACGTCATGAGAGTTAAATAGTAAAGTGAGCTTCTTTGACTATTTAAAAATGCTGTCATGACGTGCCGGAACAGATAGCCGCAGCGCGGCATTTCGTTGTTTTCTTGAAAGCAACCACCTAACAATTTCAGAACAGATGGCAACGAGACTGAAGCCAGAAGGGTTAGAAATGTACTCACCAAATACTTTGACCTATAGCTTACTGAATAAATAAGTATACTCACTTTGCCCTGTTTTCTGTCCTTGCTTCTATGAAGGTGGTTTACCTATTTATGCAAGTACTTCTCTGACAATAAATGTGTAACAGCCTAATGTAACATTGCATGGAAATACAAGATAACACTGATGCAGACATTTTATACATTTAACAAGGTGCTTTGTTAATGCAACAGAGTTGGTCAGTTTTTCAATGTTCGTCGTCAGCTGGGTCATACTGTCCATGAACTCCCTGTTGGTTGCCTCCATATGCTCCATTATTTTTTTTAGTTTTAAGTCCTCCTGCGCGAAAGCCAAGAGCAAGTCCTTTAAAGTTTTTCTACTCTGTAACTAGACAAACGTGCACCAAGTATACCATTTCCTCTTTGCTTGTTTTCTGTGTGTCCTGCGCGTGCCCAGTAGGAGGAGATTCGCCGTAATATCCGCCTAATGTGGACGGAGATATTTTGAAAAATACTTAGTGTGGACGCCTGTCATTTTTACTCGAAACTGGCGTTTTCAAAATTATCTGGCGTAGTGTGGACATAGCCTTAGTGTCCTCATTTCCCTTAACAGTTTTAATCCTTTGTTGTTGTAGTTGCCTGTGGCAATATTGTAGAACAGTCACAATTTTACTTAGCTCTTCTCATCATACACGAGTAATAGATACAACTCCTTTAACCTAAAAGAGATGAAGATTAGATTAGCTTTACTTGTCACATGTACATCGAAACATACACTGAAATGGGTCATTTTGCATAATCAACCAACACAATCCAAAATTCTGCTGGTGGCAGCCTGCAAGTGTCACCATGCTTTTGGCGCCAACATAGTGTGCCCGCAACTCATTAACCTAACTGTACGTCTTTGAAATTGGGGAAGAAACTGGAGTAGCCATAGGAAACACACATAATCACGGGGAAGAATGTACAAACAACTTGCTGACAGCAGTGGGAATCGAACCTCGATCGGTGAACACTGGCACTGTAAAGCAATTGCACTAACTGCTACACTACCTGGGTTGTGACTTATTTACAATAACATTTATTGAGACTGACATCTCTGCCTCTAGGGTTAATCTGAAATACTTCTGCAATATATTACACATGCAGTCTACATATTAATGTCTTTGCTTTTTGTACAGTACTGTGTTTTTTGCCAATCTACAGTGTGAAGAAAACACTTCCTTGAAACTTTACTAGATTTTATTTATATGCTTTTATTTCTTCTAGCAAGTGCATGACCATAACTCTCAATACTGTATTCCATCTGCCACTTCTTTGCTTATTCTCCTAATCTATGTGTCTGTAACCTCTTTACTTCCTCAACACTACCTGCCCCTTCACCTATCTTCATATCATCTGAAAACTTACTCACAAGCCATCAATTCCATCATCCATTATCATGAACATATAATGTGAAAAGAAGCAGTCCCAGTACCGACCCCTGCAGGACACCACTAGTCATCAGCAGACAATCAGAAAAGGCCCCCTTTATTTCCAGTCTTTGCCTCCTGCCAGTAAACCAATCTTCTATCCATCTTTCATGTAATACCGTGGGCTCTTATCTTATTAAGTAGCTTTATGTATGTCACCTTACATAAATTCAAATACCTTCTGAAAATCCAAAATCCTCTAACTTTGTTTATCCTGTCTATTATTTCTTCAAAAAATTGCAATAGATTTGTCGGGCAAGATTTCCCCTTATGGAAACTTTGCTTAGTTTGGTCTATTATCATGCATCTCCAATTACCCCAAAAACTCATCCTTATGATGGACTCCAATGTCTTCCCAACCACTGAGGTGAGACTAACTGGCCTTAATTTCCTTTTTTCTGCCTCCACCCCCCCACCTTCCTAAAGAGTGGAGTGGTATTTACAGTTTTCCACTCCTCCAGAGCCGTTCCAGAATCTAGTCATTCTTGAAAGATAATTTCTAATGCCGCCACAATCTCTTCAGCTACCTTTTTCAAAAACCTGGGATGTAGTCCCATCAGATCCAGGTGATTTATTTACCTTCAGGCCTTTTGGCTTCCCAAGGGCCTTCTCCTTAGAAAATAGCAACCACACCCACTCTATCCCTTGACACTCTCAAATTTCTGACATACTGTTAGTATCTTCCACAGTGAAGAGTGACACTATTAAGTTCATCTGCCATTTCTTTGTACCCCATTACTACCTATCCAGCGTAATATTTCAATGGTCTAGTATAACCATTCTCGCCTCTCTTTTATTCTTTATATATCTGAAAAGCTCCAATTTTTAATATTATTGATTAGCTAATCGTCATATTTCATCTTTTTGCTCCTTAATGCTTTTTTAGTTGCTTTCTGTTGGTATTTAAGTTTCCCAATCCTGTAACTTCCCACTAATTTTTGCTTTTTATATGCCCTTTCGTTTCCTTTTATGCTGTCGTTGGCTTCACTTGTTAGCCAGGTCCTTCCTTTAGAAAAATACATCATCCTTGTGATTAGCCTGTATCTTACAAATTGCCCCCAGAAAATTCAGCCATTGGTGTTCTGCTGTCATCCATGCTAGTGCCCACTTCCAATCAATTATGGCAAGCTCCTCTCTTATGGCTCTCTAATCCCCTTTACTGATACATCTGATTTTATCTTCTCCCTTTTAAACTGCAGAGTGAGACCCATCATATTATGATCACTGCCTCCTGAACTAATGTTACTGGGAGCCACCGACAGTGGTAGGGTACTAGCTGAAGCCAGACTCGCCAAGTAATCAGGAGGCACTTCTTAATGTGGGCTTTGTGACAACTGTTCCTGGGAGAACCAGTCTGTCTGCTGAATCACTGCTTGATACAGAGGCTTCAATCACAGTGTTGAAAGAAGCTGCAGAAGGTTTAGACATGGTCAGTTCCATCACGGGCATCATGGTGGACATTTTCAAAAGGCACTGGCTCAAGAAGGTGGCATCCATGCCCTGTTGTTATTACTGCCATCAGGGAGGACCTACAGAAGCCTGAAGACCCACAATCAACATTTTCAGAGCAGTTTTTTTCCTTGTACCATCAGATTTCTGAATGGTCCATAAACATTACCTCCTTATTTTTCCTCTTTTGACCTATTTTGTATTGTAACTGATAGTAAATTTGTTGTCTTGCACTGTAGTGTTAGATTTGAACTGATGAAAAGTTGAGAACGATTTTGCTGCAGACTCCAGTGGATTAAGCTCATTTCAGTGCCTCAAACCAAAGGCTCATCCTCACAGTTCTAAAGGCAATTAGGAATGGACGTTAAATACTTGCTTTGCAGATTGTGAGTAAATAGTGAAAAAATAACAACAGCCAAGATGTGTAATTTAACACTTGCTGAACTCTGTACCTACAATAGTTGTTTAACCGTTCTTGATAAACTAATGTGGTTCAAAGTTTCCATCAAATTTAATTTCTGTACATTTCACAAAACAGGTCTGCACTAATTTAGTAGAATTATGTTTTATTTATTGCTCTTACTTGCTGTTTTTAACCCTCAGTGTTCCAATTTTTGCTTTTTCTTTAGTGTCTTTTTTTGCTTTAATTTGCAATGTTCTTTTCCTATTCTTACCTTCAGCAATAAAACAAGTCTCTAAGAATGAGCTTTATTTTTTTTTACTGGTATTTAGCACCTTTTTTGGAGGTGTTTCATGGATTTGGGAGGTAATTCTTTTGCTAGTCCGACTAAGATCGAATATTGTTAGTGCTGCTATTTTGGATCACCACATGTAAGTAACTGAGCCAGTTCAGGAGCAAATATTTATCATAGACCCTGGGGAATAGATCTGGACTAGGGGCTTTCCCTGTCTGCATTATGTCTATTGGAGGTTGTCCAGTGAGAGAATACTATTCAATATGTATCTTTTGGTGACTTCCAATTTAATTAAAAGTAATAATTTATGGCTATAGTAGCACATGATACAGATTAGGCTAAAATACAATTGAATTACTAAAATTCCATAGAGATTGCCTTGGATTCTGTAGTAGCCTGATTATCCTAACAGTGTATCAGTGAAGTAGTCCCACTAGATCTTTTTTCCACAATACATGTGCCAGAAAGTGTTTTGCTTAGACTGTTTGCTCATAATTAGTATTTGTGAACTAAATGACAGACCTGTATGATCAGCCGAACATCCTCTATTCAAGCCTGTAATTAAGTAATTTGAACTCTTGATGACTCCAGCTGGTTTAGTCCTCCAGATTTTTGTTTTGTGAGGCCAAGACATTTAATTTCTTTCTGTAGATGTAATATTGCCTCTAATAACTGCCTTGGCCACTATTCATAGGAGAGCTGGCAAAATTCCCTCCTCATGGTTGTTTTCCAAGAACATGGCAATTTGATTTGTAATGTGAAACAAGAATGCTGTTATCCAAAGGGGAGCTGTTGAAGTATGACTTAAGCTGTCTGGCAGAACATCCCTGAATAGGGTAAAGGGCATTGTGATCTGATCGCACAATTGATCCAATTGTACATTAAGCATCTTGAGGACAGTGAGCAAGCTATGGCAAAGGTATGATTGATTCAGATACATGAATAGGGTGTGAATTGTATTATTTCATTGTACTTGTATATAGACAAAGTGTCTAGCTGTATAAAATGCCATTTTGCTAGTTTGTAAATTAGCAAGTGGGTATTGAGAATGCAATCAGTATTTCTTGCAGGCATGTGAGCCAAAGCCAAGAAAATTACTTTTGAGTATAAATGCTAACAACACAATTGGCTTTCTGCGCAGATAATTTAGAGTCTTATCAGCTGATGCTCTTCCCAGAGGAGGAAAGATTATCCACTCTTCAGAGTTTCTAGCATACATCAATGAGATAGATCTCTTGTGGGAAGGTTACATATCTTTTTCTAAAAGGTCATGACTTATTTTTGCACCTGGCAAGGACAATACTCTTTATATTAGGGGAAGTTTGATTTGCTGCTTAAGGGCAATTAAACAGGACTGATCTAAATGCACGAGACAAGCATAGTTCCATAGCGATGTATCATTAGCAGATCATAAAACATTTTCTTAAGGGACTAACATAATTCAAAAGTTAATAGTACAGGTGATATTTTTATAATGACATCCAGTTGTGCAAGAGAGTTTGCAGAGCATTTCTTGAAATTAAGTTGTATGCTTGAAGGCTTTATCTCCAAACATCTTGGAATGACTCAGAAAATTACAACTACCAATTATAAAAACTATAATGCCATTCGGCTCTGTGAGTCTGTGTAGTCATTCGATTAGATTATGGATGACCTATCCTTAATTTATGCACTTCTGCCTCATATCCCTTCATTCTCTGAACCAACACGAAGTGAGTAAATAAAAATGATCCACATAGTATTAAATCTGTAAAATAAAATCCATAAGTTCATTGCTGTAAGTCAAATTCAAAGAATTGAGTTCTGAGAAATTCTAGAAAATAATTATTTATAACTAAAAATTTGATCCTACCATCAAACATCTTTACCTTCACCCCCCCTTCCCCACCCCCACTATCCACAGGATCGCTCCCTCTGCGATTCCCCTGTCCATTCACTCCTCCCCATTAATTTCTCCCAGCATTTATTCCTGAAGGTGGCCTAAGTGCTATACCTGGCCATTCACCTCCTCTCTCACCTACGTTCAGGCCCCCAAATGGTATTTCCAGGTGAGGCAGTATTTCATGTCCAAATCTGCTGGGGTCGTCTATTGTGTCCACCTCTCTTGATGCACCTCCTCTACATTGATGAGACCTGTACTAAATTGCGACACCACTCCGTCGACCATCTTCACACCATCTGCCAAAGGTAGAAATTCCTGGTAGCCAAGCATTTTAATTCCTATTCCCATTCTGACATGTTGGTCTGTGGCCTCTTGTGCCAAGATGAGACCACTCTCGGTGGAGGAGCAATTGCTTATATTCCATCCGGGTAGCCTCTAACCTGATGGCAGGAATATCAGTTTCTCCTTCCGGTATATAAAAATAGTTCCTTCCCCCTCCTCTCCTCTTCCATTCCCCACTCTGGCTTCTTACCTCTTTTTGTCTGCCTATCACCTCCCCCTGAGTCCCCACCTCCTTCCCTTTTTCCTATGGTCCACTCCCCTCTCCTGTTAGATTCCTTCCTCTCCAACCCTTTACCTTCCCTGCCCACCAGGCCTCACCTATCGCCTTCTAGCTATCTGCCTTCCCCTCCCCACACCTTTTTATTCTGGTATCTTCCCCCTTCCTCTCCAGTCCTGAAGAAAGGTCTCTGCCTGAAACATTAACTGTTTCTTCATTTCCATTGATGCTCCCTGACCTGCTGAGTTCCTCCAGCATTTTGTGTGTGTTACTTTGGGTTTCCAGCATCTGCAGTTGTGTTTATAACTTAACACTGATTAAGAAACTTGCATGCATTTAAAATGGATCACAAATATATTGGCAATCTTAATATAATTCACCAGGTACAATTAGAACCGTAAGTTAGCTGCATTCATTTTATGACTTTGTCCAGTTTGAAATATTTTTCTTGCTGTGGTGAGCATTTGGTCTATAATGACAGACGAGGAAGCTCTTTCACTCAATAACGGTTTTATTGTGATAGACACAAAACAGAGCGGGCACCATGACCCAGGGAGTGAACCCAACCAGTCTCACACATACGGGGGAGGTGACCATCATACACCCCAGTTACAGTTAGGGTGACCCACAAATACACAAGCAAATAACTATATAACCCAAGCTAAAATGTAACAGTAAATGAACTGGAGCTTCCCACCATAATCTCAAAAAAAGCATTTTAAGAACAGTAAACAGTGCTAGTCATTAGGAATGCAGGGGCAGGCTGTCAACCGCACCCCTACCCAGAACGTCACATTACTTTCAGGATTATGATTAAATGTCAGCAAATGTAGAGAATTTAAAGTTTCTTTTAATCACTTATGGAAGCATCAACATCAACAATAGCTTAAGCAAATTGCCCCGTTTCAAACACGAAGCTAGTTTTTCTAAGTGACTGCAAGAAATTCTGGTGGATGGATCTGTTTAGATGTCGATGACCCTTTGACTCATTCATTGTTGCATAGTCTTGGAAGGCTACAATAATATTATAACACATCATTATGATAAAGGGAGCACAAAAGTCCAGCTTGTGATGCTCATCATCTCTATCACTTTTACAGTGAATTATAGGTCTTCGTTTTTAACATTTGCTAAAAATAGTTATCCTCTACTTTGTATTTTTGTCTTTACTCTGACATAAGATTTTGCAGATGCTGGAAATCCAGAGCAACAAACACAAAATGCTGGAGGAACTCAGACCACCTCAGTCCAAAGTGTCAACCCCAGTCATGCTATCTGACATACTGAGTTGCTCCATTTTGTGTGTTTATCTTTGCTTTGCTAATTTCCCTCACTCCAAAGAAATATTTTTGTTTGTACATAGAACACAGAAAATCATTCAAATGTTTTATTTGTTGGATTAAGCTATGACTGACTCTGCATGGGAAAGCATGATAGGTTTTCCTTTCTTTCTGCCAATTTTTCCTTTTCACCATTTGGGGAAAATTGTTCCTTTGTCACTATTACTTCACCTTTTACGTTGGGATCATTTTACTCCAGACATGAATTTTACATACTAAACTGTAAAGAATTTAAATGCTTGATGTGGTCTGTTGTGAAGCTTGAAATTACTTGTGTATGTAAACAAAATTCTAAACTTAATCTACTGGAACAACCATTTTCTATAATTCATGCCATTTTAGTCTTTTTGGCAAGCGATGTAACTTTTTCTTGCATCGAGCTTTCCCTGATGTCTTTAATTGAGTTTGACAAGTTCATACAAAATCATTTGATTAATTCCAACAAGCAGTTGCTGAGAGGTCACAATCAGCAATAATAATTCACATCTGTAAACACTGAATGTACGCCATAAATGTAAAAGATTGTTGATCCATCAACTGCAGTATGAATTTTTAGCACAGCAGTAAGTACCAATCTTTTAGATTATATGGTTACAGTACATTTCAAGTTTAGTATTCTATATTACTTGTGCAAATCTCTCAATAACTGCTTGTGTATTTTGTATTCAGAAATTCAGAATCTTTTTAGCTTATCACATATATTTAGCCTCTTTAAAGATATCTGAAGATTCCATCAGTTGCTGGCAAAGCTAGTGATTTTATTTGTGGTTTTATAGTACTTCAAGTGAAGTGCATGTTATTTTAAAATTAAATTCCATGTCTAAAATATTAAAAAATGAATTTTATTTAAAATTTTGTTTGTATTGCATGCAGGCTCCCCCTAAATTGTAGAAAATCCTGACTCAAAAATATATTATTGTTTGTAGCTGTAACTGATGGTATTCCTTCCCCAATAGCACAGCAGTAAATTCCTTCATCAAAAAGACAGCAGTGGCTCAACGTCAGTTCATCATCATCTCCTTGAAGGCAGTTGTTGACTTTCCTAGTGTCATCCATGTCCTGTACATTTTATTTTTAAAAAATCTTAAGTTCAGTCTTTTGGGAAGTTTGTTCCAAGTTGGCTTTTAACTTGACTCTCAAGCACGATTGCTTATTCTCTAGCTTTTTGAAATGTTTTCTTTATCCAGCGGTTTTCAAAAGTTAATGCTTCTGTCATATATGGATTTCACATGCACTCTAAACTGGCATGATAAGGCTTGTTGCCATTTTAGTAGATTTAAGAAAAATAGACATCAACTGAATAACCCTCTGCTCCCCAGAAGCCTCTTGCCACCTACGAAGCATAGATCAGTTTGATGGTGTTCTCTCTACTAGCCTAGATAGATTTGGGGAAACCAATTTGTTTAACTGGCACTAAATCCATTTGTTTAACTATTCATAATGTTCACCATTGGCATACCTTAAATGTTATATGTCCAAGCTTCTTCAACAACCCTCATCCACGTTGGTCTGCGGTCCCGACATCCAGCATTGGACCACAAGTGTCCCACGTCAAATGCATGCCATCCTGCCTTGGGACTATATTCTCAAGGTTTAAATACTGCTAGGGCAAAACCCTGAATATCTCTGTAGAACAACTCTGTGGGACTATGTCACTATAGTATCTGCAGTAATCCATGAAGAAAATTGACTGCTATGTGCCAGTAGGGAAATGCTGTTCTACACATGATTTTACATCCTATGAATTATCTACAAAAGAGATGTTACACATTTTGAAGAACAAACTCAAGGATGGGTATACTGGATATATAATTTGACTGGAGAAGAAAGCAAGGAGAAATACAAGCAGCCTAATTAATGTCCAGTAATTTTCTTTGACAATATAGTGTTTTAGTGATCCTTCAGGTATCATCAGCAAGTTCACACATCAGCTTACTTTCATGCTTAGATATGTATTGCTCCCAGAGAGTGTACAGGTTATGTATGGAAGTAGATTGGATGTCCCTAATAGTATTTCTTCTAACAGAAAGGTCAGAATTATGCTGTTCCAGCTAGTGGCTCGCATACTTAGCAGTTCATATGTATCTGCGATTGTTCCTAATTTGAATTAGATGATTTGTGTGTCCAAGATTTGGTAGCAGCTTTACCAAATTTCTGAGACTAAGTCTATATCAATTTCTATGATCTAATGTTTCAAGTTTTAGTATTCGTTGTATCAGCAAGACAACTCTTGCTTCCTCCATTTCAGCAGGAAAAGTGGTGACTTGGTTTCTCAGAATCAGGTTTATTATCACCAGCGTGTGACGTGAAATTTGTTAACTTAGCAGCAGCAGCAGTTCAATGTAATACATAATCTAGCAGAGAAATTAAGATAATAATAAATAAACAAGTAAATCAATTACATATATTGAGTAGATTTTTAAAAATTATGCAAAAACAGAAATACTGTATATTAAAACAAAGTGAGGTAGTACCCAAAGATTTAATGTCCATTTAGGAATCAGATGGCAGAGGGAAAGAAGCTGTTCCTGAATTGCTGAGTGTGTGCCTTCAGGTTTCTGTACCTCCTACCTGGTGGTAACAGTGAGAAAAGAGCATGCCCTGGGTGCTGGAGGTCCTTAATAATGGATATTACCTTTCTGAGACACCGCACCCTAAAGATGTCCTGGGTACTTTGTAGGCTGGTACCTAGTACCCAAGATGTAGCTGACTAGATTTACAACCTTCTGCAGCTTCTTTTGGTCCCGTGCAGTAGCCCCTCCGTACCAGACAGTGATGCAGCCTGTCAGAATGCTCTCCACGGTACAACTATAGAAGTTCTTGAGTATATTTGTTGACATGCCAAATCTCTTCCAACTCCTAATAAAGTATAGCCGCTGTCTTGCCATTTTTATTAAACAGTCCATTAGACAGATGCAGCATGGATTCAGAAAGGGCAGGTCCTGTTTGACAAACTTACTGGAGTTCTTTGAGGACATAATGAGTGCAGTGGATAGAGGGGAACAGGTGAATGTCATATACTTGGATTTCCATATGGTGTTCGATAAGGTGCCACGCAAGAGACTTATAAATAAGTTACGGATGCATGGAGTCGGAAGAAGTGTATTGGCATGGATAGTGGATTGATTGACCAATAGAAGGCAGAGAGTTGGTATAAATGAGTGTTTTTCCGGTTGGCAGTGGTGAGTGGGGTGCCACAGGGGTCGGTGCTGGGCTGGCAGCTGTTTACCATTTACATTGACGATTTGGAAGAGGGGACTGAGTGTAGCGTAGCAAAATTTGCTGATGACACTGAACTGAGTGGAAAAGCAAATTGTACAGAAGATGTGGAGAGTCTGCAGAGGGATATAGATAGGTTAAGTGAGTGGGCCAAGGTCCGGCAGATGGAGTACAACATTAGTAAATGTGTGATCATCCACTTTGGAAGGAATAATAGAAGAGCAGATTATTATTTAAATAGTGAAAAATTGCAGCATGCTGTTGTGCAGAGGGACTTGGGAGTGCTTGTGCATAAATCGCAAAAAGTTGGCTTGCAGGTGCAACAGGTTATTAAGGAGGCAAATGGAATGTTGGCCTTCATTACTAGAGGGATTGAATTCAAGAGCAGGGAGTTCATGCTGCAACTATACAGGGTACTGGTGAGACTGCACCTGGAGTATTGTGTGCAGTTCTGGTCTCCATACTTGAGGAAGGATACACTGGCTTTGGAGGCAGTGCAGAGGAGGTTCACCAGGTTGATTCCAGAGATGAAGGGGTTAACTTATGAGGAAAGATTGAGTTGCCTGGGACTATACTCTTTGGAATTCAGAAGAATGAGAGGGGATCTTATAGAAACATACAAAATTTTGAAAGGGATAGATAAGATAGAAGTAGAAAGTTGTTTACATTGGTAGGTGAGACTAGAACTAGGGGACATTGCCTCAAGATTCAGGGGAGAAGATTTAGGACGGAGATGAGGAGAAACTGTTTTTCCCAGAGAATGGTGAATCTGTGGAATTCTCTGCCCAGGGAAGCAGTTGAGGCTTCTTCACTAAATATATTTAAGATACGGTTAGATAGATTTTTACATAGGGGAATTAAGGGTTATGGGGAAAAGGCAGGTAGATGGAGCTGAAATACGGACAGATCAGCCATGATCTTATTGAATGGCGGGACAGACTTGGTGGCCTTCTCCTATTTCTTATGCTTATAACTACATCGATATGTTGGGACCAGGTTAGATCCTCAGAGATCTTGACACCCAGGAACACTCTCCACTGCTGATCCCTCTATGAGATTTGGTATGTATTCCTTCATTTTACCCTTTCTGAAGTCCACAATCAGCTCTCTCGTCTTAATGGCATTGAGTGCGTGGTTGTTGTTGTGGCATCACTTCACTAGTTGGCATATCTCACTCCTGTGCGCCCTCTTGTCACCACCTGAGATTCTACCAACAATGGTTTAATTGTCAGCAAATTTATGGATGTAATTTGAGCTGTACCTAGTCACACAGTCATGTGTATATAGAGAGTAGAGCAGTGGGCTAAGCACACGCCTCTGAGGTACCCCAGTGTTGATCGTCAGCGAGGAGGATATGTTATCACCAATTCGCACAGATTGTGGTCTTCAGATTAGGAAGTCAAGGATCCAGTTGCAGAGGGGAAGAACAGAGGCCCAGGTTCTGCAACTTCTCAATCAGGATTGTTGGAATGATGGTATCAAATGCTAAGCTATAGTCGATGAACAGCATCCGGACGTAGGTGTTCGAGTTGTCCAGGTGGTCTAAAGCCATGTGGAGAGCCATTGAGATTGCGTCTGCCATTGACCTTTTGTTGCGATAGGCAAATTGCAATGGGTCCACGTCCTTTGCTGAGGCAGGAGTTCAGTCTAGTCATGACTGACATCTCAAAGCATTTAATCACTGTCGATGTGAGTGCTACCAGGCAATAGTCATTAAGGCAGCCCACATTATTCTTCTTGGGCACTGGTATAATTGTTGCCTGTTTGAAGCAAGTGGGAACTTCCGGCCATAGCAGTGAGTGGTTGAAAATGTCCTTGAATACGCCTGCTAGTTAGTTGGCACAGGTTTTCAGAGCCTTACCAGTTACTCCATCAGGACCTTCTGCCTTGCGAGGGTTCACTTTCTTTAAAGATAGTCTAACATGGACCTCTGAGATGGAGATCACAGGGTCATTAGGTGCAGCAGGGAACTTTACAGTTATAGTTGTGTTCTTCCTTTCAAAGCGTGCATCAAAGGTGTTGAGTTCATCTGATAATGAAGCATTCTTGCCATTCATGCTTGTGGTCACTCTTCCTTTATCATTAATGTGGTTAGAAATGTTTTCTATTTTTGTTTCCACTTAATACCATTACAATAAAAAATGTATTTTTTGCTACTTCCATCAAAGTCTGTGGACTAAATTTTCCAGTCTCAGTAATGTAGCTGAATAACAACAGCACCACAAAATCAAATACATAAAAAGAGCAGAAGAAGACTTGCCTGATCTTTTAGGAGCGATTCTGTTATCCACTCTTGTAAAATAATTGTAGCTTTATGATTGAGCATTAAATTAAATTCTACTTTGAGGAAGAGTTATTTTAACTGTCAATAACTGGAGGTTATTGAAGCGCAATTATGAAACTGCAAGCATGTCTTTATGAAGTGACAACATTTATTTTGATTTTAAGGACATAGAGGCTGTTTAAATGGAAATTATGAGAATGAGTCCCAGTTAAATTACTACTTTGCTTCATGTGATTTTTAAAATACATTCAGACCCTATTTAACGCTGAGGATGCGTTCCTCTGAGGTGGAGCGCTATGGAAATTAATGCTATGCGGGGTCATTATAACATTATGTAAATAGAATGTGTGCTTGAAAAAAAATCAAACCCGAGGTGTATGATATATTATTTTATATATTCAATGGAGCAGCAGCAGTGGAGAGAAATGGGTGGTGGTTAGAGGAGGAACCAGGCTGTGGGACCAAACAGTTGCTGGTAGCAGGAAATCATGTTCAGACAACTTTATTGCTTCATTCCCAGTCAGGGTCATTATCCATGCACTAGTCCATGATTTGTGTGATCATGGTGATGCTAGTGCTGAGGAACTTTGTGGTGAGGTTTGTTGCAGGTGTTTCCTGTTCTCCATCCGTGCCCTCAGATTCACCCAGGAGGCGTTGCTCTGCCAATTCTCAAAGCTCTTCATTATTAAGGCTCTCACCCATGAGAATGCAATAACTCTTCAACATCCCCATCATTAACATCCTCTAATCCTGCTTCACTGGCCAGTTCAGTGATGTTTTGGATGACTGATTCTGCCTGAAATCCTAGAATGTCGTTGCGTGCTTCTGGCTATAGCTTCTTCCACACTCCACTCATCAGCTTCCAATTGCCATATCACTTGCAGTTTCACATCCATGTTAATGCTTTTCCTAAATGTCTTAGATGTACTACCCTCACTGGAAGTTGCAGGTTGTTTTGCAGACATTATGGGTGGGGGGAGAAAAAAGGAATAAGTGGGCAAGGGAGCAAGAATGTTTACACACACGGGAGGCAGAACGTGAATTAATTCATGATTGGCTGTGAGTGGCTCAGAACCTATGTAAAGCACTCTCATTGGCTAATGGAATGTTTTCCGTAATAGCATCTGCTCTTGAAAAGTCTTAATTACTATTTGGATGAATTTTTGCCATTTCAAAAAATGTCATTAATGAATTGAATAACCGCATCATAACAAATCAGCTCTATGCAGGGTAGCATTATGTGGGGTTTGGGTATACCAAAAAGAAGGGAATTCTGATGTCATCAAAATTGATCCACACCAAACATTCACTGATTGCTATCTGAGTATCAAGTATATGATTCCTGAGCAGATGAACATGGTATTCAATTTATAGCACTGAAATGCCTCCAAATTAAGATCAATTATAAGCCCAGATGCAAATCTACAGAACTATTGGTGGGTCTGCATTGAAGTCATCAGGGGTTTTCTGAAAATGTAAGAAAATTCTAATGTAATTTTTTGGCTCATTTAAGCAATTTAGATTATCTTGGAGCTAGGGCAATTCTCCTGATTATACAGATCAACTCAATGATTTGTTTTAGATAAGAAGCTTACCCAACCAAAGTATGGAATATAATATAATTGAAGCCATTATCTTGTGTCAAAGGTCATCATTGCTAAATATTTGATTATGAGAATTTTGACTGGCAAAATTAATTGTATGAACAGATTAGAATCATGGAGTTATGACATGCAAAAAGGCTATTTCAGATTATTTTTTAAGTGCCTATCCATTTGTCTTTTGAATTAATGTAATCCTATTGTCACTCTTTTATAGCAGTGGTCCCCAAACACCGGGCCGCGGACCGGTACCTAGCCGCAAAGCGTGTGCTACCGGGCTGTGAGCGAACGATATGAGTCAGCTGCACCTTTCCTCATTCCCTGTCACGCGCTGTTGAACTTGAACATAGGGTTGCCAACTGTCCCTTTATTTGCTGGGATATCCCGTATATTAGGCTAAATTGGTTTGTCCCATACGGGACCGCCCTTGTCCCGTATTTCCCCAGCTAAGGTAGTGTGTTCCTATGAAACCTTTTGTGCCAAAATGGCGTGAAGCAAAGAAGCAATTACCTTTAGTTTATATGGGAAAAATTTTTGAGCGTTCCCAGACCCCAGAGTATAACCTAACAAATCATACCAAATAACACATAAGACAGAAAATAAATAACACTAACATATAGTAAAAGCAGGAATGATATGAGAAATACACAGCCTATATAAAGTAGAAATAATTAATGTACAGTATAGTCAGGAAGATGAAGACAGAACTGATTTGTGGGGAAAAAATCGGCACGTACGCGCATGCGCACACAGGTGCCCGCCCAAGGCTTCATGGTCATGGTAGTCTTTCCTGGGGTAAAGTGTCCTGGGATTTGACTGCTACTTCTGTACCTTATTTCGGAAGGAGAAAGTTGGCAACCCTAACTGTAAAAGGCATGTTGAGGTGAGTTTAACCCTACTTGAACACCCACCCCAGTTGGCCGGTCTGCAAGAATATTGTCAATATTAAACCGGTCCACGGTGCAAAAAAGGTTGGGGACCCCTGCTTTATAGGGAGTGCTGCATCATAACAATACTTAACGCAAAAAAATATTGCTTCACGTTTTTCTTCCCCCACCCCCCACCATATAACCATATACACTGCCATGCAAAAGTTTGGGCACCCCTGGTCAAAATTTCTGTTACTGTGAACAACTAAGTGAGTAGAAGATGAACTGATTTCCAAAAACCATAAAGTTAAAGATGGCACATTTCTTTAACATTTTAAGCAAGAAAACTTTTTTATTTCCATCTTTTACAGCCATCCTCTTTTCATCTTCGGCTTTTTTTTTACAGATGGTGTAATGTTTGCTTCCAGAATTTGCTGGTATTTAATTAAATTCATTCTTCCCTCTACCAGTAAATATTCCCTGTGCCACTGGCTGCAACACAAACCCAAAGCATGATCGATCCACCCCCGTGCTCAACAGTTGGAGAGCGGTTCTTTTCATGAAATTCTGCATCTTTTTCCTCCAAACATACCTTTGCTCATTGCGGCTAAAAAGTTCTATTTTAACTTCATCAGTCCACAGGACTTGTTTCCAAAATGCATTAGGCTTGTTTAGATGTTCCTTTGAACCTTTTGAATAGAACTTTTTGGCCGGAATGAGCAAAGGTATGTTTGGAGAAAAAAGGGTGCAGAATTTCATGAAAAGAACCCCTCTCCAACTGTTAAGCACAGGGGTAGATCGATCATGCCTTGGGCTTGTGTTGCAGCCAGTCGCACAGGGAACATTTACTGGTAGAGGGAAGAATGAATTCAATTAAATACCAGCAAATTCTGGAAGCAAACATCACACCGTCTGCACAAAAGCCGAAGCTGAAAAGAGGATGGCTCCTACAACAGGATAATGGTCCTAAACACACCTCAAAATCCACAATGGACTACCTCAAGAGGTGCAAGCTGAAGGTTTTGCCATGGCCCTCACAGTCCCCTGACCTAAACATCATCGAGAATCTGTGGATAGACCTCAAAAGAGCAGTGTTTGCAAGACGACCCAACAATCTCACAGAACTCGAAACCTTTTGCAAGGAAGAATGGGCGAAAATCCCCCAAACAAGAATTGAAAGACTCTTAGCTGGCTACAGAAAGCATTTACAAGCTGTGATATTTGCCAAAGGGGATGTTACTAAGTACTGACCATGCAGGGTGCCCAAACTTTTGCTTCGGGCCCTTTTCCTTTTTTGTTATTTTGAAACTGTAAAAGATGGAAAGTTTTCTTGTTTAAAATACTAAAGAGATGTGTCATCTTTAACTTTATGCCTTTTGGAAATCAGTTCATCTTTTACTCGCCTAGCTATTCACAGTAACAGAAATTTTGACCAGGGGTGTCCAAACTTCTGCATGTCACTGTACATACCCCCATGCCTATGAACCTTTTGACAAGGTGTTCCCTAATTCTTTCTGTAAAATTAATACCCCTGGTATAGATACAAGGCACATTAAAGGAAATAGTTTCTTGCAGCTCTGGATTTAGAATATGATTTGTTTTATTGTTTATCTTTGCACATATATTTATTTCCTTTGACTATTTTAAAATCTGGATACAGTTGCTGAATTCCACTTTAATCTTGGGACTGGTTGGAATTAAGATCACATGTAATAGCTTAGCTGTAATGATTTCCTTGCCTTAATATTTTAAAATCTTCTTTCATATTCTGGAACCACATATATTACTATCAGGATTCCTTTATTCTCTGAATTGTAGGGAGTCTAGAGATGTCATTTCTATCCATCCATCCCTAGGTTTAAAGGTTTTTTGTTCTTGCAAGTAAAATTCTTGGTTTAACTCGGCTACACACATCACTCCAGTTACTTCTAATAAACTTTTGGACCATTTTCCTTCTCAATGCCATCTTTACCGTTGCAATTCATATTATAAAAATAAGTTTGGAACCTCTATTAGGGCATATTTATAATGCCACTGGCTGTTTGGGTGAGGTTAAGTTATTGATTTTGTTTTTGGCTGGTTTTTATCTACATTGACTTTCACGGTTGCTCACTTTTGGCCATAGGGTGGCGCTTGCAGCTAAGTTTTGAGATTTGTTGCTCCTGTGCCTGATCAGAAATCTTCATGCTGTTGCTGCTGTGACCAGTGGAAACCATTAGGTTTTATGATAGTGGATTTTATAGTTAAGTGAGAAGGTCTTCAGTTTGTGAAGCATGCATAATCAATTTATTTCAAGGCACACCTCCATACTTAATCTAACCTTGCTTATCAGAACTTTCCACCTTGTAATAGCGTTGTGATTTTTTTCTTACCTACACTCTGAATGCAGGAATGATTTTGCTAAACAGTTTTTCAAGATTGTCTTTTTCAGACACTTGTAAATACTTTCTAAGTAAAATGCCTGTTCTGCATGTAAGCACTTTAAGATTAGCATTCCTTACAAGAAAGTTCTTAAAATTTACTTGATGAATCTGATTAACAAGGGCAGGTTCTCAAATATGGCAAGAAATGCTTTCAAGTAATGAGATCACAAATTTTAAAGAAATCAAAACATTTAAATGCAGCAGGCAAAAAAAAATTCCACAATAGACTAACTGGTAAATTTGTCTATTTATAAGAACTAATTTTTCAAATAATGTGTAATCTACCATTTTGAAGAACTCCAGGTGGAGTTCAAGTAGCCTTTAGTCACAATACCTAAGAAAAGGTGTATTTGACATTGAGGAAGTATGACAAGCATTTGCTAGCATTAATGAGTTAAGACTGAATAGACTATCACTATCAATAGAAGGCTGAGAGATCCAAAATTCTTAAAGGCCAGATGCAGGGAAGATGTTTCCCACTGGAGGAGCCTAGGAATGGGGACACAGTTTGAGAATAGGATATTGGCTGTTGAGGACTGATAGGAGGAATTTCTTCACTTGGTTTGGGGGGAGGGGTGCGTGGCAGGTGAACCCTTGAGGCTATGAATGTTCAGATATTTAGTTCAAAATTCCAAAGGTGTTTTAACATTTTGAGGGAATCAAGAGCTATGGGAAAAGTGCTGTAAATTGGTGCAGAGTTGAAAGAATAGCAATGATCATAATGAATAGTGGAGCAGACTTGAAGGGCTGAATGGCTTACTCCTGTTTCGTACTTCATCAAATTCAATTTAATATATAGATAAAATCTTGTGTTCTCTGCATTGAAAGAAAATTTTAAGTAGCTAAGACCGATGAATGGCATTTTTTTCCAGAAATTCAGCAATAAACCTAAGTTTGTAAAGTATTTTATAATGCCAGCAATATAAACCTTGAAAATGAATATATGGATAGCTAAGTAATAATATAATTATTATTCTTCATGCACACTCATTCAAAATTCCTCAGAATAAATGTCATTGTTCATTACTTTCAGGATACTGCTGGACAGGAGCGGTTCAGGACCTTGACTCCTAGCTATTATCGTGGCGCACAAGGTGTTATCCTGGGTATGGATAAAATTATTTAAATCCAGTCCATGTCTTATGACTTGAAATTTTTTGTCTTCAATCTTAAATGCATCTGTAAGTTTGGAAAACTTGTTTATTTTTCATTTCAGTGTATGATGTGACCAGAAGAGAGACCTTTATAAGACTAGAAAATTGGTTGAATGAATTGGAGACATATTGCACAAGGAATGATATTGTGAAAATGTTAGTTGGAAACAAAATTGATAAAGTAAGTCATATAATAAAGTTGTATATTTTGAATCAATCTATTCTTAAATCTGTAATTAACTTAAATCAACTCAATGATCATAATTGAAGATTAAAATTTTTGAACAATCCAACAGAAAGGGCCTTGATTATGTTACCTCAAATGATGGGATTTAATTACCTTTCCATCTGTGGACTTGCCCATCTATATTTGTGTAACATTATTCAGTCCTACGTTTTTCCAGGTTCTTTTATTCTAACAATTCCAACTTATTTTCCTTCATCCAAGCATTGAACCCTGCTCTTTATTATCTGTTAGCTTAATTATAATCCCTGCTGAAGAGTTTTTTTTTAAGTGAGATAGATGACTAAGAGTTTGATGTGAATATATACAGAGCCAGTAAATATAACAGGCAGTGACTGGAATGGTAATGAGGAACATTGGAAATCTGAAGAATGTTCTTACTGAAGTCCTTGCCAGTTAAACATCAGCAAGTCAAAGATGTGGGAGATGCTCACTATGCCATTACTTACACTCCCACTCTTTACCAGTACTGTGAAGTTTGGTTCTGTTCCTGATCTAGCTCAACTAGATCAGTTCAACTAGGGCAGGGGTCCCCAACCTTTTTTGCAATGCGCACCAGTTCATTATTGACAAAATTCTTGCGGACCAGCTGACCCGGGGGGGAGGGGGGGTAGGGTAGTGTTGCCAACAGACAAGAGTAGCAGTCAAATACGTTGTGTTTACCCCGAGAAAGACTACAATGACCATGAAGCCTTCCGTGGGCACCGGTGCGCATGCATGTACGTGCCGATTTTTTTTTCTACAAATAGTTTTTGGCGATTCTGTTCAGGGCGGAATATAGGTGATAAGTGGCTAATACACTCAATTTTGTTTCTAAGAGGGTTTATCTAATGAATTTAATATTAAACACACAGCGCATATTTTCCTCGCATGAATATAGTGATAAGCCAATTATCAGGGGAGCTTGAAGTGTTGAACGAACTCCCAGTAGAAGTGGTAGAAGCAGGTTCGATATTATCATTTAAAGAAAAATTGGATAGGTATATAGACAGGAAAGGAATGGAGGGTTATGGGCTGAGTGCAGGTCGGTGGAATTAGGTGAGAGTAGCGTTCGGCACGGACTAGAAGGGCAGAGATGGCCTGTTTCCATGCTGTAATTGTTATATGGTTATATAAGTCACTTATATGTCAATAGCATCATAACATTTTAAGTAACGTTTGGATTTTAAACACACAGCACATATTTTCCCCGTATGAACATATAAAATCATTGCAACACACCAATATTGCTGAATCAGTGGGAGCCCTGGGCTTGTTTTCCTGCAACAACACGGTCCTATCGAGGAGTGATGGGAGACAGCGATACTCGAAGGACGTTCCTCATGTCCAGTCTATTCCGCAATTTAGTTTTCGTTGCATTCATTGCAGAGATATGTTGGAAATGGTAGCAACGTTTTCAGTGCTTCCGTGGCTATCTCAGGATATTCAGCCTTGACTTTGATCCAGAATGCCGGCAGAGATGTTATGTCAAACATACTTTTCAACCCGTCGTCATTTGCAAGCTGGAGGAGTTGATCTTCTTCCCGCGCTGACATGGATGACCTCGCGTGCATTTAAGCTCAACAGTGGGCGTGACAGGGAATGAGGAAAGGTGCAGCTGACTCATATCGCCAAATCATATCGTTTCCTCGCGGCCCGGTAGCTCATGCTTTGCGGCCCGGTGGGTGGGGACCACTGAACTAGAGAGGAGAATGGATGTGGTGCAGTAATGATGTAGATATTCTGCGGTCAGTAGAGTTTTTTTCCCCCTAGCTTCAAGCTTAGCTGCTGGGCAAACTGCAGTAGTGAGGCTACTGTGCATCTGAGTCAGCAGCTGTGGCAGGTTACAGTTCAGCACTCCATCCAACCCTATTGCTGTTTATGCTAATTATTGGAACCTGAGTAATACCAAGTTGCTTGATTAAAAACTGATAGTAACACATGTAAAACATTACTTTAAAATGTTCTTTTATTTATCAAACCACATGTTTTTACAGAGATTAATAATTGTACATATTTTAAAAATCCACAACATAAAATTAAGTGATTTGTCATTTTATCTCTCTGTTTCAGGCTGATTGGCTTTCATCATAACCATGAAAGGTCATCAGTTCTGATAAAAGATCATATGCTTAAATTATGGGCTTCCTCCAGTTATTCCCTAATCTGCTGAGTATTTCCAGTATTATTTTTACCTCAAGTACCCTTTCCATTGTAGAACTGGAATATATTTCTTGTAACTCCTTGTTCTAATGTTCTCATTTGGCAATTGGTTAGCCTTTAGTGTAGTGAACTTGTATTTAAATTGGATCAAAAGTAGAATTTTAATTTAGTTCTCATTTGTTTCAAGGCAACCATCTGCCCATATTGTGCTTTTACCAGTACACTGTAAGCCAAGACCACTAGATGGTGCACAGTACATTATAGAGTGCAATCTGTGTGCAAGGAAGAATACTACATTTTGCTAGTGAACTGGCTGTCAGTGAATAGAGAGATTTTTGTGTCCAGATAAACCAAAATGATTTTCTGTGGTTTGTTGCATATCTTTATATATTAGACCTTTTCAATGTTTCCTTCCATTGTTTTAGATTTCATGTCTTCTGTTGTTAGATAAGTGAAGCAGCCAAAACCACTCAGGGATCACCTTGCTGTTGTATTAATTTCTGATATTGATTTTCCCCTGCTATTATTTTGCTGTTTTCTGAAATAAAATGTAGAACATAGAAAGCTACAGCACATTACAGGCCCTTCAGCCCAAAATGTATACCAACCATGTAACCTACTCTAGAATCTGCCTAGAGTTTCCCTGCTGCATATCCCTCTATTTTTCTAAGCTCCATGTACCTACCTAAGAGTCTCTTAAAAAACCGTATTGTATCTGCCTCTACCACCGTCGCTGCCAGTGCATTCCATGTACCTACTTTCAAGCACCTAAAAACTATGTCCCCTCAGGTTAGCCATTTCAGCCCTGGGAAAAAGCCTCTGGCTATCCGCACGATCAAAGCCTCTCATCATCTTATACACCTCTATCAGGTCACCTCTCATCCTCTCATATAAATTATACAAAATTTATTGCTTTTATAAAATTCTAGTTGATAACTCGGTATTGCTATGGTGAGATTAACTAGACCTTGTACTTCAGGAAAGAGTTATGACCTTTAAGTGAGCACAGTGTAGATTCATCAGAATGGTACCAAGAACCGAAAGGTTAAACTACAAGGACAGATTGATAGACCAGGATCATATCCCCTGGATTTAAAATGCTAGTAGAAGATTTGATGGATTCAAATGAGAGTGCACCTAGATTTTTTTCCACTATTTGGGAAAGTAGGTCTAACAAATTATTTGATAGTACCATTATAAAGGAATTAAAATGAGATTGATGGATCTTTTTATTAACCGAAATTATTAAATGGTATTGAGAGAGAGTTGGTAAATGGAATTAGGACAAAGATCAACCATAATTCCATTTAATGGCTAAACAGTTTCAAAGACTTCAGTTCCTGGACTCTCAAATTTGAAAAACCTAGTGGATACTTTTAAAATTCTAAACTTTATTTGTTGTAAAATCCTGACAGCAAAAGATTCTACCACTAACCAAGCCAAATACTCATGCTTGCTTATGAGTATATTTTCAACAAATTAAAAATGTATGATGGAGACTATAAGTTTGTTTCTTTAAATATAACATTTTTACAAGAATTGTGATGTGGTGTTAAATTTTGTTACTCACTTCCAAGAGATTACATGGAGTGTGTTGTTGTTTTGGATGCTTTCCTTTTCAGCTTGCCTGATTGGAAAACATTTCCATTCTGGCATATTAAATTCTTCAGCCTTATTGGGACCATTGATGGATTGTGGAACTGCTTTCTTTTTTTAATGAAGCACAGCAGCTTGTAAGATTATCACTTTATCCATCTGCTGCAAACAACTCTCAAACTGGCAAACCCAACAGATTTGAAATGCTGGAAGTATACAGATATGCCTGGTCGAATAGATGAGCTAGCATTTTGATCAGCACTCTTTGTAAACTTTTAATGATTATCGATCTTATTTCAGATTTCCAAGATATTATTCAATTGAGTGGTGTGTTGTTTGGTAATTGTTCTTGCAAACCATTACAAGGCATATGGACTTATTAAAGTAGTTCCTGCAATGGTTATCTGAAGGTTCTCACCTGACTACCTTGCTTGGAATGAAATCATCCCTACTGTATACCTTACTTGAGTTTTTGTAGTGAATACTTAAGCTCCAGTTTAAGCAATGGTGATCTCATGAACACTTATAGTTGAATTTTAAATTAATTATTTTTTACTCTGGTATGTAACTGCAGCTGCAGAGTTAACAATCCTTTGTAGATCAACAGGTGCCATTAAGGACTTTGAATATAATTATTTTCCCCAAATTCTTAGCAGAAGGCTTTGTCTTCAATGTATGAAACTGCCATAATATTCATTGACAGTTGTATTTCTTCCACTGAAAATCTCTGGATCATTTAGCAGCTATTTCTTAGTCATTTTCAGTTTAAGATATTGCTTGAATTTCATTTGGTTAAGTTTGTAAAATATTACATCTTATTCTTCCAAATGGTATAGGAATTATGTGCATTGTACTGATATGCCATTCATGTCCCAGCCTCATTAGTGTTCCCAAAATATATCACTTCCCATTTATCTGGATTGAACTCCACCAACCCATTTTACCCCACATCAATATCAACCTCTGGCCTGACTCCACCTATCTTTATTCAGTTCTTGCTTTAGTTTATCATTTCTTTTGCAATATTTTCCAAGTTAATCAAGCAACAAAAACTGTTAATTATCAACAACTTTCAATTTACATTGCAAAGTGATGCATCTCTGACTTTTTAATGTATTGCAGCAAAATTAAAAGTAGACTCTTCACCATCTTTCTCTCCCAACCTCCAACCTTTTTGTTAGAATGTGGATTTTCCCCTGTGTACAAATTTATAAAAGTGGTAATTTTGGTTATTAACACAATTATTTTGTTGAAGGACAATCGTGAAGTGGACCGGAATGAAGGGCTGAAGTTTGCAAGGAAACATTCCATGTTATTCATAGGTATGTTTTCAGAAGAAAATTTAACCAGTGAAGGGCTTTCATTCAAAGCTTTTTTAAAATTATACATTTACATTCAAGATTGTTTAATGCCAATTCCAGTGCACTGTAAAGGAGAACAAAAGTAATTGTTACTCCAAATCCAATGCAGTACAACAAAAAACACAATGAGATAATAGGATGCAATAATATAAAAGAAACACAATAAATATAAATGCATAAAATTGTTATATGCAATGTTATGTGTCCATTTAGTGACACTAGGCACAGCAGTCATAAGGTGACTGACAAATGATAAAGTAGTGGTGGTGGTGGGGGGGTGTGGACCAGTGGGTTAGTGGGTGGAGGTGTTGATCAGCCGTGCTGTTTGGGTAAAGTACTGCTTTTGAACCTAGTGTTCCTGGCATGGATGCTATGAAGCCTCCTCCCTGATGGGAGTGGAAAAAACAGATATTGCTAGCCCTCTCCCAGCACCTTTCTGTCTGTCTGTCTTTGATAGTGGATAGGCTGGTGCTGGTAGATGCATTGAGCAGTTTTGACTACCTATTACAGAGCCTTCCTGTAAGCCACAGTATAGTTTCTACACCATGCGGTGATGCAGCAGGTTCGGGTGCTCTCTACTGCGCATCTGTAGAATGATGCAAGTATAGATATCCATAGTCCAGCTCTCTTCAGCCTTCTCAGAAAGTAGAAGCATTGGTAAGCTTTACTGATAGTGTAGAATATGTTCTGGAACCATGAGAGGTTGTGTGAGATGGTCACTCCCAAGAGATTGAAACTGCTTGCAGTTTCCTCTGCTGTACCACTGATGTAAAGTTGGGTGTGAATGCTGTGAGTTGCCCTGAGGAGAACTCCATACTCTGACTTTTCCCTTTCCTTTGCGGTCTTGATGATGAGTCCTGGCCCGAAATATCAACTGTTTACTCTTTTCCATAGATACTGTCTGGCCTGCGGAGTTCCTCCAGCATTTTGTATGAGTTGCTCCTGAGGGAAGAACCATCTCCTTTGTCTTACTCATATTGGGGAAGAGATTATTTGCCTGACATAGAACCAACCTTTTTGTCCATGATGTTTTGCTTACCTGTATTAACCTACTCCATGATCAATCTAACATCTCTCTCCTACATAGCCCAAAACCCTTTTTTTTTTTTAATTCATGTGCCTAAGAGTCTCTTAATGTATCAGAACTCAGCCATCCCGGCAGTGTATTCCAAGCATTTACCATTCTGTGTTTTTTAAAAAATACTTACCTCTGACTTCCTTAAATTTTCCTCCTCATAACCTTAAACTGCTATCCTCCAGCCATCATCATCCTTAATAAAATATTCTGGCTGTCCCCTCTATTTATGCCTCTTATAATGTGATACACTTCTATCAAGATGCTTCTCATCCTCTTTCATTCCAAAAAAAAAGCTTTGGCTCACTTAACCCATCCTCTGAAGACTTGCAGGCAGCATCCTCTGCACCTTTTCTAAAACTTCCACATACTTCCTATAATGAGGTGGCCAGAACTGAACGCAGTACTTCAAGTGTGCTCTAACCAGATTTTAACAGAGCTGTTTGCTTTAACAAAATCATTCAGTAACTATTAGAGAGAGAAAAATTAACATATGCTGAAAATAAGATCCTTGTTCCAGGGAAGGTGGGACCTGTTCCGACGGGACGGGTTGCACCTGAACTGGAGGGGGACTAACATCCTTGCGGGATGGTTTGCTAGTGCTGCTCTGGGGGGTTTAAACTAGACTTTGCAGGGGACGGGAACCAGAGTGTTAGAGCAGATAGTGAGGTGGAGGAGAATAAAGGTCATGCGAGAACTGCAAGTATAGTGCATGGAGTAAAGCCAGATCTAACATACAAAGAGGCTTTGAGGAAAGAGAAACAGAATAAAGGGTGTAAAGATAGTAAGGTAGAAGGGCTAAAGTACGTGTACTTCAATGCAAGAAGCATCAGGAGCAAAGGTGATGAACTGAGAGCTTGGATACATACATGGAATTATGATGTAGTGGCCATTACAGAGATTTGGCTGGCACCAGGGCAGGAATGGATTCTCAATATTCCTGGATTTCAGTGCTTTAAAAGGGATAGAGGGGGGGGGGAAGGGGAGGAGGGGTGGCATTACTGGTCAGGGATACTATTACAGCTACAGAAAGGGTATGAAATGTAGCAGGATCCTATTTTGAGTCAGTATGGGTAGAAGTCAGGAACAGGACGGGCGCAGTTACTCTACTGGGAGTTTTCTATAGGCCCCCTGGTAGCAGCAGAGATACAGAAGAGCAGATTTTGTAAAGGTGCAAAAATAACAGGGTTGTTGTTATGGGTGACTTTAACTTCCCTAATATTGATTGGCACCTGATTAGTTCCAAGGGTTTAGATGGGGCAGAGTTTGTTAAGTGTGTCCAGGACGGATTCCTGTCAGAGTATGTTGACAGGCCGACTAGGGGGAATACCGACTAGATCTAGTATTAGGTAATGAACTGGGTCAGGTCACAGATCTCTCAGTGGGTGAGCATCTGGGGGACAGTGACCACCGCTCCCTGGCCTTGAATAATATTATCATGGAAAAGGACAGAATCAGAGAGGACAGGAAAATTTTTAATTGGGGAAGGGCAAATTATGAGACTATAAGGCTAGAACTTGTGGGTGTGAATTGGGATGACGTTTTTGCAGGGAAATGTACTATGGTCATGTGGTCGATGTTTAGGGATCTCTTGCAGAATATTGGGGATAAACTTGGCCTGGTGAGGAAGATAAAGAATGGTAGGGTGAAGGAACCATGGGTGACAAGTGAGGTGGAGAATCTAGTCAGGTAGAAGAAGGCAGCATACATGAGGTTTAGGAAGCAAGGATCAGATGGGTCTATTGAGGAATATAGCGTAGCAAGAAAGGAGCTTAAGAAGGGGCTGAGGAGAGCAAGAAGGGGGCATGAGATGGCCTTGGCGAGTAGGGTAAAGGAAAACCCCAAGGCATTCTTCAATTATGTGAAGAACAAAAGGACGACAGGAGTGAAGGTAGGACCAATTAGAGATAAAGGTGGGAAGATGTGCCTTGAGGCTGTGGAAGTGAGCGAGGTCCTCAATGAATAATTCTCTTCGGTATTCACCAATGAGAGGGAACTTGATGACGGTGAGCACAATATGAGTGAGGTTGATGTTCTGGAGCATGTTGATATTAAGGGAGACAATGTGTTGGAGTTCTTAAAGTACATTAGGACGGTTAAGTCCCCGGGCCCTGACGGAATATTCCCCAGGCTGCTCCACGAGGCAAGGGAAGAGATTGCTGAGCCTCTGGCTAGGATCTTTATGTCCTTGTTGTCCACGGGAATGGTACCGGAGGATTGGAGGGAGGCTAATGTTGCCCCCTTGTTCAGAAAAGGTAGTAGGGATAGTCTGGGTAATTATAGACCAGTGAGCCTTACATCAGTGGTGGGAAAGCTGTAGGAAAAGATTCTTAGAGATAGGATCTGTGGACATTTAGAGAATCATGGTCTGATCAGGGACAGTCAGCATGGCTTTGTGAAGGGCAGATCGTGTCTAACAAGCCTGATAGAGTTCTTTGAGAAGGCGACCAGGCATATAGATGAGGGTAGTGCAGTGGATGTGATCTACAGGGATTTTAGTAAGGCATTAGACAAGGTTCCACATGGTAGGCTTATTCAGAAAGTCAGAAGGCATGGGATCCAGGGAAGTTTGGCCAGGTGGATTCAGAATTGGCTTGCCTGCAGAAAGCAGAGGGTCATGGTGGAGGGAATACATTCGGATTGGAGGATTGTGACTAGTGGTGTCCCACAAGGATCGGTTCTGGGACATCTACTTTTCATTATTTTTATTAACAACCTGGATGAGGCGATAGAAGGGTGGATTGGTAAGTTTGCAGACAACACAAAGGTTGGTGGTGTTGTGGGTAGTGTAGAGGATTGTTGAAGATTGCAGAGAGACATTGATAAGATGCAGAAGTGGGCTGAGAAGTGGCAGATGGAGTTCAACCCAGAGAAGTGTGAGGTGGTACACTTTGGAAGGACAAACTCCAAGGCAGAGTACAAAGTAAATGGCAGGATACTTGGAAGTGTGGAGGAGCAGAGGGATCGGGGGTACATGTCCACAGATCCCTGAAAGTTGCCTCACAGGTAGATAGGGTAGTTTAGAAAGCTTATGGAGTGTTAACTTTCATAAGTTGAGGGATAGAGTTTAAGAGTCATGGGGTAATGATGCAGCTCTGTAAAACTCTGGTTCGGCCACACTTGGAGTACTGTGTCCAGTTCTGGTCACCTCACTATAGGAAGGATGTGGAAGCATTGGAAAGGGTACAGAGGAGATTTACCAGGATGCTGCCTGGTTTAGAGAGTATGCATTATGATCAGAGATTAAGGGAGCTAGGGCTTTACTCTGGAGAGAAGGAGGATGAGAGGAGACATGATAGAGGTATACAAGATATTAAGAGGAATAGGTAGAGTGGACAGCCAGCACCTCTTCCCCAGGGCATCACTGCTCAATACAAGAGGACGTGGCTAAGGTAAGGGGTGGGAAGTTCAAGGGGTGTATTAGAGGAAGGTGTTTTACTCAGAGAGTGGTTGGTGCCTGGAATGCACTGCCTGAGTCAGTGGTGGAGGCAAATACACTTGTGAAATTTAAGCGACTACTGGACAGGTATATGGAGGAAATTAAGGTGGGGGGTTATATGGGAGCAGGGTTTGAGGGTTTGCACAACATTGTGGGCCAAAGGGCCTGTATTGTGCTGTACTGTTTTATTTTCAAAATGTCCTCCTTTTGAACATTTTTGTATTTGTGTTTGGGTAGTATGTTTGGGTTTTAAGACTCTATCATTAATTAATTGGTTTATTTTCAATTTTAAATTGATTATTGTAAGTCTAAATAAGTTATGCTTTTGCAGATTTTTTAAAAACTTAAAAATCTGAAATGAATGTAATGCATCATGAATTGATGAGTAGTGATTCAATTCAGCATCCTTTCCTCCAGTCTTTTTATTGTTTGTCTTGATTTCATAGCACACCACATTTTCTCTAAACTATTTTAAAACATTTTGCAGAGTCAAGTGCAAAGACGCGTGATGGTGTGCAGTGTGCATTTGAAGAACTCGTTGAAAAGATTATTCAGACACCCGGATTGTGGGAGAGTGAAAGTCAAAATAGTAAACTTAGGTTATCGGACTCATCTGATGCTAATAGTGGAGGTTCTTGTGGTGGATATTGTTCAGTACTGTAAGACTCTTGATGCAGTTGCTTTAAGCCAATTTTAAATAATTGGTGAATCATTTGTATAAACTCTAGAGTTGACATTGCAGTTTGCACAATTTGTTCATGTTGTATAAAACTGTCCCTGTAATTCCTCAAGGCTAAGTCAGTTGTAGCCATACAGATCTTTGAAATCCATAGTTAGAGTTCAGAAACACATCTCTTGTAATGTCAAATCTCCTTGTAATTTGAAAATAACATTTAAAAATTCTAATCATTGAGAGTTACAGTTCATGTGTGTGTGTTTATACTGGCCAGCTTCATCTAGAAACTGACTATTCACTGCAGACTCAAAATAATTCTTCTTGTATTTTCACACTTCATTGCTGAACCACATTGCTGTATTTCCCTTACCCCAGCCTCAAATATTTAATATGGTTTGCAAATTTTGGTATGTTTTAAGATAACTATATTTCCATTGCTGTTAATCTAGCTGACTAAGCATAACTGCACGAGAGTAAATTTGTATCAGATGTTAAAGTATCAGCGTTTCTTCATAAACTACTGTTTCACATTGTTCTGGTAAAATCTTGCTGAGTTTTTTTCACAGCATCAGTATTTTTTAGCTGTCATTTCCACAGTTGTGTTAAACAGATTATGATTGGCATGTAACATTAATTGTTGAAAAATATGATTTTTTTTTAAAGTTTACTCTACTGACACTAAAGATTAGACCTATCATCTTCCATAATAACCAAATGATTAGAATCATTTGAAAATGCTTCTCAGTGGTTTATGAAGTTAATCCTTTAACGAATTACCAGAATACGCTTCTAACATTCTAGCTTTATTTTACCTTGTATGTTAATACTTCGGTTCAGTCTCATTCATTTAGAACCCGACTATTATATATTCACATATCTGAAAGTATTGTGCAAGCTACATTTTCATGCAATCTATGTAATTTTTCTTTTAAGTGGTGATACTGAAAATTGTTTTTTAAGAAATGTAGATTTAAGGTTGAATAGGAATTGTAGAGACTGGGATCTTAAAGCTCAGTCAAAACTAAAATGTAAAGTCTGTTGTTACTGCATGCTTCTAGTGTTTATTTATTGCTTTATCTTATACATATTTGCTGAATGCTTAAAGGTAGCTATCATAAAATGAAATTAAAGAAATATTCCCAGTGCTGTTTAATTTTTGCTCTTGTATCTTATGAGCTGCACAACTATCTTTTTTTATGGTAGAACATTTGTTATCTCCAAAGGTAAATAAAAGGCTAAATATTTGGAATTGAGCAGGTTGAAAATTAAATGTAAAAATAAAGCTTTGTTTATATAGTGCCTGTAACTTACTAAAATGTGCCAAAGTGCTTCACAATGGCATTATTATTAAAGGCCTCTACTGCATAAGCAATTGTTAATTAAATGTGCAAGATTTGTCTATTACTCCAAGTGTGAACAGCACTTTTCTAGGCTAGTCTCTATTTCAGACAGGCAGCCGATTTGGAACTGTCCTCTGGAGACTTTACCTTCAAAAAACAGGGAGACAGAGCAAGATTGCTGAACGAGGAGAGGAAATGATTATCTTAAATTTGTATAGGGTATTTCCCAAGTTTTAAAGAAGCTAAATTATCTGTTTAATTATGACTGCAATTAGAAATGTGAAGATTGGGAGCAGTGAATGAGAAATTAAAGTGCTGTAAATTACATTATGCAAGTATAGTGTGAGCACAATTTGGATAAGTATTTTACAGTTTTACAACAATGATACAAGGTATTACATCAAAGTATATACTGTATATAAATAAAAAATCGGAGGCAATTTCCAAATACTTGTTTTCTTAATAATTTTAAATGTTTCTGTTCTTCATAACTAATTGACATTTTCCAGACAAATGTGTTCATTTATTTTTAAATGCTGGAGATACAATGGTATATGGGTTAAGCTAATTTACAAGCCACCACACCAACCAATTTCTCCGCTTCTCTCCTGAGTTCTCCAGAACCAACTGCATGGACATAAAATTTCCTCAATTTGAGGAACTAAGCATGGTAACAGAACATTATTTTCTCAAGATGTATTTCAATCTGTAGTTTCCCACAGGTGTAAAACAACAGTGATGCAGTTGCCTCATGGTAAAGTTCAAGATGCACAAAAGTGTTTCAATCAGTTAAATTGAGTTGTATATTTGTATATTTTGGACATCAGAATCATTCAGTAACCAAAAATCATAAATTAAACTGAAAGCATCCTACAATTTCTTTTCATCACATGGTGTCTAAATGTTCTTTGTTACTGGAAAGAAGTTGCAAAGATTGCATTGCCATACAAATTACAAGCATGGTAACTATTCATAGACTTAGTTGGCAATCAGTTAAAGAAACTGGAGGCACAGTAGAGCCTTACAACTCCAGTGAGGCAGGTTCAAACCGGACGTTTAGTGCGGTCTGTGTGGAGCTTACATAATTTTCTTGTGACCACTTGTGTTTTCCCCATATCTTTAGTTTTCACTCCTAGCCCAATGATGTGAGGGTTGGTGGATCAATTGTTTACTGTAAATTACCACTCAGTATGTAGCAAAGTGGGATCTGTGGAGATTAGGGGAATCTAGTGGAGAAATAGGATTGCTCTGAATAGGTCTCTTTTTATGTTGAATGGGAACATGGTAAATTCAGCATAAAAAATTCTGTGCTTTAGCCTGATATCAAAGGATTATTCTTAGAGAGGGATGAAGCTTTGGAAGCATATCTGAACAACGATTTTGTTAAAATGCAGTCCTTGTGTACCATGGCCAAGTAGGTCCATAGCTACAGAGTGATTGAGTAGGATTTGATGTAATTTAGGATTCTAGTAATAAAACTTTGTTAAACTTAGATAATGTAAATTAAGACATGGTGGGTTGGCCAGAAGAACATTGCAAAGGTTAGGTCTGAAATAAAGTCATGGAATAAAAGCGTCAAAATTAAAACCAGGTAGACTTTGATACAATTATGAAAATAGAAGCAGGTGAACTGTATGGAAGTAAGAATTGATTTAGGAACCTGTTTGATGATCGAGAACATTTTACAAATTTTTTTTTTCTCCAGTCCTGCTGAGTTCTTCCAGCGTTTTGTGTGTGTTGCTCGGATTTCCAGCATCTGCAGATTTTTCTCTTGTATGTGATTTGATTACAAATATCTAGTTTAGACTGAAACAATAACAACAGGTTTTTAGCATAATCGGCAAGATGAGAATGTTTGTGATGGATGTCTAAGGCACTTTATTTAGAGGAATTTGACATCTAATATACTTTGGGCAACTTGTATATTAGACGGATAGGTCAAGAAAGGTGGAACTGCAATAGAGTTGAATGTTGTCAGTATCTGATGAGATCTGCATCACAATTTTACAGCTGAAGGAACAGTCCCAGGACTTTTTCAAGAACTCCAGAGATTACCATGTTGGAGTTACTTAATTTAAAAAGTTATGTGAAAGATGCCAGTACATTGTGGGACTCTTTTTTTAAAAGAGTAAATTAAGGTACAACTCAGTAGAATGGTATATTGGAAATCTGCAAACCCCTGATCAGTGGGAGATATCTACAATATTGGGTTGAATGCCAAGGGGATAAATTGCTAATCAGTATACCAATAGTAATAAATTCAAGGGAGGAAAAAATGAGCCTTCTAGAAAGGACAAATGGAGAGAGGAGATGTGCATAAAGTTGGGCAGGCCAAAATGTAAAACAGTAATCTCATTTTTTTTCACAAGGCAGACTCAATCCAAATTAACACATCAAATAAAGAAGTCCTTCTGTAGTTCTAAATGCTGTAATGTTGAGTTTCATCTGGAGTTCAGCAGTAAATTTCTAGATGTTTGCATTTTTCCAGCAATTACACTGAATATAGGTGCTTAACCCAAGTTAGATTAGGTATAAGACTCAATAACTTTGTTTTTATTAAATGAAGGGTTCCCAGAGTAATTTAAATTCATTACATGCAATTGTTAATATACTTCAGCTGTGCACACTTGCTTAAGTGCTACAAAAGTTGTTTAAAAGACCTTCAGAAATCTCAAAACTTTAAATATTGAAGCACTTAACCCATTACAGAACATTCTTATGGGCAGGGCCTGACACCTTCAACAGGGAAGTCTTGTACAGGATTTTGCCAATCAAGACCTGACTTAAGGAAGCAAGTTGTTGCTACTGGTTCATATGAGTGGCTGAACAATGAGTGCAGCCAGTTCTCCTCTCAGGATTTTGTGTCCTGGAATTCCTACATCAGTGGTTAACACATCCCTAATTGCCTGTTGCGGTGATATGTATCTTTCTTCAATCAGTGCTGTCCTTCTGATAAAGTTATTCTCACCAACATTTAAGTAGAGAGTTCCAGGATATAACAAGCAAAGAAACAATTTGCAAGTTATGATGTACAACTTTGAATGGAATGAGGTGGTGTTGCCATGCATCTGAAGCCCTTGTCTTTAGTAGTAGAGGTTTGGGAGTTGATGTCAGAGTACATAGATGAATATGCAATGCTTTTTGTAAATCGTATATGCACACTGCAGCTATTGTGACACAGCGGTGGAGAGAATGTATGAATTAACAAGCTCCTTTGTCCTATTTGGTGTGAAGCTCCTGATGCTGGATTCTATCTAAAAACTTTGGCAATTTCTTTCCTCCCCTCAGATGCTTCAGCAGATTGTTGCTTCAGATTTCACCATCTTGTGGTTTCATGGTGTTAAGCTTCTTGTGGGGTGTTGGAATTGCATCTATTCAGGGAAGTGGGGCTTACTCCTTAATAATTTTAATTTGTGATTTATTTGGATAGTGGAAGGATTTTGGGATGTTCAGAGGTGAGGTATTTGCTGCAGCATACAAGCATCAACCATGTCATTCATGTGACTGGTTTAGGTACATTGTGTTTAATGGTTATCCCACAAACCCCAGATGATCCTGTCAGTGTTAACTTGATTTTAATTGACGGTCATATCCAAAGTAGGTTGTTAGACTCTCTTGTTAGAGATACCCTGGTGCTTAAATAATACTTGCCACTTATTAGCCCATGCTTCAGTTATTTTCAGATCTTGTTGCATGCAGGCATAGGCTACCTCATTTACTGAGGGGGATGAATCGATTTGACATTATGCAATCATCAGCAAACATCCCCACTTCTGACCCCATTATGAAAGATAATTATGGTTGGGACTAGAATAGTGCCCTGAAGCATTCTTGCAGTGACATGCTGAGGCTGGGATGAGTCAGTCCCATCTTTCTCTGTATGATGTATAACTTACATTATTGGACTACTTCCTATCCAATTTCCTATTCCATCGCTGAAAGAGGGCCATAGCTGGTAGCGTAATATCAAAGGATATACTTTGTATCAAAAGGGCAGGCAGGGAGGCATAGGTGGTGGTGTGGCTCTGTTGATAAGAGAGAGAATTACATCTTTAGAAAGAGATGACATAGGGTCAGAGAAGGTTAAAGCTTTATGGATGGAGTTAAGAAACTGCAAGGGCTTAAAAAAAACCATTATGGGAATCATACGTAGGCCTCCAAATAGTATCCACGATGTGGGGTTGAGATTGCAGAGAAAGCAGAAGATACAGAGAGACCGCAGAGAGATATAGATAGGTTATGTGAGTGGGCCAAGGGTCTGGCAGGTGGAGTACAATGTTGGCAAATGCGAGGTTAACCATTTTGGAAGGAAAAATGAAAGCAAATTATTATTTAAATGGTTAAAAATTGCAGCATGCTGCTGTGTAGAGGGACTTGGAAGTGTTTGTGCATGAATCACAAAAGGTTGGTTTGCAGGTGCAGCAGGTAATCAAAAAGGCATATGGAATGTTGGCTTTCATTGCTAGAGGTATTGAATTTAAGAGCAGGGAGGTTATGTTGCAACTGTATAGGGTGCTGGTGAGGCTGCACCTGGAGTACTGCATGCAGTTCTGGTCTCCTTACTTGAAGAAGGATAAGTATATCCTTCTTTTGGAGGTGGTGCAGAGGAGGTTCACCAGAGATGAAGGGGTTAGACTATTTGGAGAGTTTGAGTTGCCTGGGACTGTACTCACTGGAATTCAGAAGAATAAGAGGAGAGGGCATAGTTTTAAGGTGCTTGGAAGTAGGTACAGAGGAGATGTCAGGGTAAGTTTTTTACGCAGAGAGTGGTGAGTGCATGGAATGGGCTGCTGGCGGCAGTGGTGGAGGCGGATATGATAGGGTCTTTTAAGGGACTCCTGGATGGCTACATGGAGCTTAGAAAAATAGAGGGCTATGGGTAAAGCCTAGGTAGTTCTAAGGTAGGAACATGTTCAACACAGCTTTGTGGGCTGAAGGGCCTGTATTGCGTTGTATGTTTTCTATGTTCTATCTTATAGAAACATATAAAATTATGAAAGGGATTGATAAGATAGATGAAGTCGTTTCCACTGGTAGCTGAGACGAGAACTAGGGACATACCCTCAAGATTAAGGGGAGTAGATTTAGGACGGAGATGCGGAGGAGTAAGTGTATGTAAGGCAAGGTTGGATAGATTTTTTCATGGTAGAGGAATTAAGGGTTATGGATAAAAGGCAGGTAGGGGGAGATGAGTGCATTGCCAGATCAGCCATGATCTTATTGAATGGCAGAGAAAGGCTCAATGGGCCAGATGGCCTACTCCTGCTCCTGTTATGTTCTTATGTTCTGGAAATAGCTCACAAGGTGTGGGATAGACATGTCCCACAGAAGTTGTTCTCAAATGGCAGGGGTTGGCAACCTTGACTGGCAAGGGAAGTTGAGGACTGCATAAAAGCCAAGGAAAGGGCATATAATGTTGCAAAAGTGAGTGGGAATTTTTTTTTAAAAATCTAACAAAAGGCAACTAAAAAACCCATAAGAAGGGAAAAGATTAAATATGAAGGCAGACTAGACAATAATATAAAGCAGGATGCTAAATGTTTTTTTCATTTATGTAAAGAGTAAAAGGGAGGCAAGAGTTGATATTGGACCACTGGAAAAAGATACTGGTGAGGTAGTAATGGGGGACAAAGAAATGGTGGTTAACTTAATAAGTACTTTGCATTAGTCTTCACTGTGGAAGGAACTAGCAGTGTGCCAGAGGTCTGCGGGTGTCAGGGAGCAGGAGTGAGGAAAGTGCTAGGCAAGCTGGAAGGTCTTAAGGTGGACAAATCACCCAAACCAGATGGATTACATCCCAGAATTCTGAAAGAGGTTGCTGAAGAGATAGTAGATGCATTGGTTATGATCTTTCAAGAATCATTTGATTCTGGCATAGGAAATTGCAGATGTTGCTCCACTCTTTAAGAAGGGAGAAAGGCAAAAGAACAGAAATTATAGACCAGTTAGTCTAACCTCAGTGGTTGGGAAAGTGTTGGAGTCCATTGTTAAGGATGAGGTTTTGGGATATTTGGAGACTAATGACAAAATTATTTCAAAGTCAGCATGGTTTCTGTGAAGGGAAATCTTGCCTGACAGACCTGTTAGAAATCTTTGAGGAAGTAACAAGCCAGGTGGACAAAGGAGAGTCATTTACTTGGATTTTCGGAAGGCATTTGATAAGGTGCCACATGTGAGGCTGGTTTATAAGATAAAATTCCATAGCATTACAGGAAAGATACTGGCGTGGATAGAGGAATGGCTGACATGCAGGACGCAGTGAGTGGGAATAAAGGGGGCCTCTTCTGCTTGACTGCCAGTGACCGTGGTGTTGCTCGGGGTCGGTGTTGGGATCGCTACCTCTCACATAGTGGATAATGGAATCAATGGCTTTGTGGCAAAGTTTGCGGATGATACGAGATAGGTGGCGGGGTAGTTGGTGCTGCAGAAGCGATGCGATTTCAGAAGGGCTTGGACAAATTGGAAGAATGAACAAAAGAGTAGCAGTCAGAATACAGTGTTGGGAAATGTATGATTATGCATTTTGGTAAAAGGAACAAAAATGCAGACTATTATATAAATGGGGAGAAAATTCAAACATCAAAGGTGCAAAGTGACTTAAGAGTTCTCATGCAAGACTCCCAGAAGAAGGTTAATTTACAGGTTGAGTCTGTGGTAAAGAAGGCAAGTGCAATGTTGGCATTTACTTCAAAGGGAATCGAATGTAAAAACAAGGAGATAATACTCAGGCTTTATAAGCCACTCATCAGACCACACAGAGTATTGTTAATAGTTTTGAGCCTCATATATCTCAGAAAGAATGTGTTGTCATTGGAGATAGTCCAGAAGAGGTTCATGAGAATGATTCCAGGAATGAAGGGGTTAACATATGAGGAGTGTTTGGCAGCTTTGAGCCTGTACTCACTGGAATTTAGCAGAATATGGGGGGATCTCATTGAAACCTGTCGAATGTTGAAAGGACTAGATAACTTGGATGTGGAGAGGATGTTTCCCATGGTGGGGGTGTCGAGAACTAGAGAGCACAGCTTCAAAATTGAGGGGTGACCCTTTAGAACAGAGGTAAGGAGGGATTTTTTTAGCCAGAGAGTAGTGAGTCTGTGGAATGCTCTGTTACAGACAGCCTTGGAGGCTAAGGCCATGGGTATACTTAAAGTGAAAATTGATAGTTTCCTGATCGGTCAGGGCATCAAAGGTTATTGCGGGAAGGTAGGTGTACGGGTTTGAATGGGATCTAGGGTCAGCCATGATGTAGCGGAGCAGACTCAATTGGCTGAATGGCCTAATTCTGCTTTTATATCTTATGGTCTTATGTGATAACTATTACTAGAGCTCCATGATGGCACACTTTATAAAATGTTTCTTTGATATCAGTGTCAGTAATTATCATTTCATCTCTAGAATTCTATTCTGTTTCGATCAAGGCTGTCATATAGTCTGGAGCTTGGTGCTTTTGGAAAAATAAAAGAGCATTAATGGACGAAATATTGGTAAGGAAGTGGTCCTTGATAGCAATGTCAATAACACATAGCATCATCTTGGTGATGATTGAGTGTAGCCCGACTGGGCAGTAATTAGAACATAGACATACAACAGTACAACAGAGTATGGGCCCTTCAGCCTATGATGTTGTGCCGACCTGTACAAGCTTAATCCACACTCAATCCGATCCTTCTCTCCAATATGGCCAATAACCCTCCATTATTCATATATCCATGTGCCTAGCTAAGAGTCTCTTAAACATCCCTGTTGTATCAGCTTCTACCACCAACTCTGGCAGTGTAGTCCAGGTACCTAATGCTCACTGTGTTTAAAAAAATTCTTACTTCTGAGATCTCTCCTAAACTCCTCCACTCACCTGAAACAAATGTCCTCTGGTGTTGTCCATTTCTATCTTGGGATAAAGGCACTAGCTGTCCATTCTTTCTCTGCCTCTTATAATCTTATACACCTCCATCACGTCACCTGTTATTCTCCTTTACTCCAAAGGGAAAAACCCTAGCTTCCATAACCTTTCTTCATAAGACATATTCTCTAACCCAGAAAACATCCTGGTAATTCCCCTCTGCACCCTTTCTAAAGCATCTACATTCTTCTATAATGAGGTGGCTGGAACTGAACACATACTCTTAAGTGTGGTCTAACTAGAGCTTTGCAGCTCCTGAACCCAGTACCCCAAATGAAGAAGGCCAACACACCATATGCCTTCTTAATCACCCTATCAATTTGCTGAGCAACTTTGAGAGATATATGTACTTGGGTTCTCCATTCCTCCACACTGCTAAGAATCCTGCCTTTAACCTTGTACTCTGCCTTCAAATTTTATCTTCCAAAGTGTATCACTTCACACTTTTCTGGATTGCACTCCATCTGCCACTTCTCAACCCAACTCTGTATCCTGTTTACATCTTGATGTAACCTACAACCTTCCACACTATCCACAACACCAACAACCTTTGTGTCAACTGCAAACGTAATAACTCATCCTTCCATTTCCTCACCCAAGTCATTTATAAAAAATTGCGAAGAGCAGGGGTCCTAGTAGAACACTAGTCACCAACCTCCAGGCAGGATTCAATCCATCTACCACCACCCCTTGCTTTCTGTGGGTGAGCCGATTCTAAACCTACACAGCCAAGTTTGCCTGGCTCCCATGACCCATGACTTTCAGGATGACCCTACCTTAAAGAACCTTGGCAAATGCCACACTAAATTCCATAAACACAACATCCACTGCTCTTCTTTTATTAGCAACACACATCAAAGTTGCTGGTGAACGCAACAGGCCAGGCAGCATCTCTAGGAAGAGGTACAGTCGATGTTTCAGGCCGAGAACCCAACATCTCCTCGAAAAACCCTCTTGAAAACCTTAATCATGCTTACAAGACACAACCTGCCCCTCAGAAAGCCATCCTGACTATCCCTAATAAGACTATGCTTCTCCAAATGTTCATAAATCCTGTCCCTAAGAATCCTCTCCATAGGTTTTTCCCACCACTGATGTAAGTCTCAATGGTCTATATTTCCCAATATAGTCCCTATTACATTTTTTCAGCAAACGAACATCTGCCATCCTCCAATCCTCTGGTACTATTCAGGACACAAAGGTCATTGTCAATGTCCCAGTAATCGCCTCCTTTGCTTCCCATAGTAACCTGGAGTATATTCCATCCGGCCCGCATGGACTTATCTGGCAGAGAAAGCAGGATCTCCCAGTGGCCACACATTTTAATTCCACGTCCCATTCACATTCTGATATGTCTATCCACGACCTCCTCTACTGTAAAGATGAAGCCACACTCAGTTTGGAGGAACAACACCTTATATTCCGTCTGGGTAGCCTCCAACCTGATGGCATGAACATTGACTTCTCAAACTTCCGCTAATGCCCCACCTCCCCCTCGTACCCCATCCGTTATTTATATACACACATTCTTTTTCTCTCTCTCCTTTTTCTCCCTCTGTCCCTCTCTCTATACCCCTTGCCCATCCTCTAGGTTTTTTCCCCCTCCCCCTTTTCTTTCTCCCTGGGCCTCCTGTCCTATGATCCTCTCATATCCCCTTTGCCAATCAACTGTCCAGCTCTTGGCTCCATCCCTCCCCCTCCTGTCTTCTCCTATCATTTTGGATCTCCCCCTCCCCCTCCCACTTTCAAATCTCCAACTAGCTCTTCTTTCAGTTAGTCCTGACGAAGGGTCTCGGCCCAAAACGTCGACTGTGCCTCTTCCTAGAGATGCTGCCTGGCCTGCTGCATTCACCAGCAACTTTGATGTGTGTTGCTTGAATTTCCAGCATCTGCAGAATTCCTCGTGTTTGTGGACTTATCTACCCTAATGTTTTTCAGAAGTTCCTACTACCTCTTTATTAGCCTCAACCTGCCACATTTGTCTGCTCTATACTGACCTTAATTTCGTCAAAGTCCCTCTCACTGGTGGACGTGGGATCAATGTATTCACTAAGGACCTCGAATGCCTCCAACCATACATTTCCCCCTTTATCTCTGCGAGGTCCTACTGTTGGGGATCCTTTTGTTTTTGAGCAGGATATACTCAGATAATGTTCCACATTACTGGAAAGATGCCAGTGTTTTAATTATACAGGAACAGTTAGGCTGGTGGTGTAGTTAGATTTTGACCACAGGTCTTCAGCATTGCAACTGGGATATTGTCTGGTCTCACAACCTTGTTGCAAACTGTGCCTTCTGCTGTTTCTTGATATCACATGCAGTAAAGTAAATTGGCTGACAACTGTAAGATTTCTCAGGAGACACCAAAATGGAATGTCTACTTCATGGTTCATTTGTTTCTATTCCCTTCAATTGTTTCTAGGGTCCAAGGGTCAGACAGACCAAATGGTCGGATGTGCTGAAGCAGTCATGGGACTAGCAGAGATAAATGAACACATGATTTCAATCTTATTTGTCTAGAAGTGCTTAGTGCTGAGCCAACATGTGGGAGTATTGAGCAATTTTGAAAGATTAGACTTGTGACTTATTAATAACTAAAATTATTGTGTACCATCAAAGCTATTTTGAGATGGTTGTACCTGTGACGTGAGCAGTGAATGTAAGAATGTGTTTCCCAGGAACCAAAGTAGAAGTGGGAGATGATTTTTTTAAATGGTAGCCTATCGATTTCATTCCTGGACCAGTAACCTGGACAATTGATCTTGCCACATGAGTTTGAATCCCATCATGGAAGCTGGGAAATTTAAATTCAAGTAATTAAATTAATCTGGAACTGAAATGCTAGTATCAGTAATTATGATCACAAAATAGTTGGATTTTCATAGAAGTACATCTGGTTCAATGATATCCTACAGGGAAGGAAACTTACATTCCTTACCTGCTGTGGCCTCAATATGACTCCAGACCCACATCTTAACTTCTCAGTTCAAGGGGGAATTGGGGATGGACAATGGATGCCAGATCCACTGTCTGATGTCCACATGTTGTGAATGTATTGAGCACTAGTAAAGATAATCTCAACAGAGGGCTAAACGTTACGGGTAGCTTCAGGAATACTTGAAGGAAGCAGAGTAGGAAGGTGGATATTAATAGTGAGGAATACAAGAAAATGACAATAGCTGGTTTGATTTTCATCTTGGAACCATAAGTTTATGTGTGGTGGGAAGGTCAGTGGGGTGGCCATTAGGGGAGAATTTCAATAACTAGCAATTCTATTGTTTGAATATTATTGAAAAATTGCAATTTAATGTATTATTGATTTTTTATTGCTAGTTTGTTCAACAAAGAGGTTGTAGTATTCACAAAGAGGAAAATTTGCAAGCATTTTGCATTGTATGGAAAGAATCACAGATATTACAAAAAGTTACATTTTTGTATGCAGTATTCTTACTTAAATTTATTCTGTAACTACATCCTGATGTGAAGCCAAATGAGCAGGAAAGAGAAGAAATTACAAGCCAGCTCCAACATAATGGAAACAATTTTTGCCCGTAAAAATTCAAGGCCTCTGGATTTAAAATTTTCCCTTGAAATGTCATACATTAGTTTGCAAATGTTTTCAGTTTTGAGCTTGAAGTGAGCAGAAAATAAATGTTTCATGTGGAATTTATATAACCAAATAATATAATGAATAAAGGTTTCCCAATCAGTAGTCATAAAACATTTTACTATATTTGTCTGCCAGATTTGAGCTCTATGCTAAACTAAGTTCAGTTTCCTTGATATAAATTATTATTAACTTTATATAGTAAAGATTATTATGTTGCAAAGATTATGCCACTCATTCTATTATTACAGGCAATTTATTAAATTTATTAATTTATTTTCTATTCCGGTCTTCAAAATTCATTAAAAAATAAGTATTTTTTACTCGCTCTTTGGAACTTTCTTGAAAAGTCCAAATACTGGGCTCAATTGTAAATGCAAGAAATTTTACAGATGTTGGAAATCTAGATTAACACACACACAAAATGATGTAGAAATTGAGCAGGTCAGGCAGCATCAATGGAGAGGAATAAAGTAGTGTTCCACAGAGGTTGATACTGAGGCTGATTGTTTTCACACATATCAATGATGTGGATGGCGGAATTGATTTTGTGGAGGAGGAGAAGATGACGGCGTGACACAGCTTGCACGGACACTCCAGTGAATGATATCTGTAATCTGTCAAGTAGGGTGCCATGCACAATCCTGATTTGATGGAGACAGACGAGAGAGAATGGAGGAACATCTGGAGAAACTTCTGAAATGCCTTTTTCACTGCCGCTGTTACTGTGTGATCCAGAATCTCCGGAGGGGAAGGCCCCGAATTCTCAGCTTTGCCTGTTGCTCGGTGGCCGGTACGGGGTCAAAGCGCTCGGCAGAGATGGTGGTTGGTGCTCAGTGTCGAAGGGCTGGTCGGAGGCTCAAAGTTTTCAGACGGACTCAGAGTCGACTGTGGTCAGTGCTTCCAATGCATCGACAGTTGTCGGTGCCTGGAGGTTTATGGCAGAGAGAGTTTCTCCTTTCTGCCGCCTGCTATTGGGGACTATCGGGAGTCGATCGGAACTTTGAGACTTTTTTTTACCGTTCCCATGGTCTGCTCTTTATCAAATTATGGTATTGCTTTGCACTGCTGTAACTATATGTTATAATTATAAGGTCTTGTCAGTGTTAGTCTTTGGTTTGTCTTGTTTTTTTGTGTGATATCACTCTGGAGGAACATTGTATCACTTCTTAAGGCATGCATGCATTTCTAAATGACAATAAACGAGGACTGAGTGTCCTCATAATCTAATCTAAATTTGAGGACAATATAGAGATAGGTGGAGAGGCAGGTAGTGTTGGGGAAGCAGGGAGTCTGTAGAAAGACTTAGGCAGGCTCAGAGATGGGCAAAGAAGTGGTAGAAGGAATACAGTATAGCAAAGTGTGTGGTCATGCACTTTGGTAAAAGGAATAAAGGCACAGACTATTTTCTAATAGGAAGAAAATTCAAAACTCAGAGGTGCAAAGGGATTTGGGAGTCCTCATGCAGAGTTCCCTAAAGGTTAACTTGCAGGTTGAGTCGGAGGCAAGGAAGGCAAATGCAATGTTGACATTCAATTTGGGAGGACTAGAATATAAAATCAAGGATGTAGTGCTGTGACTTTATGAGGCGTCAGTCAGACTGTACTTGGAGTGCTGTGAATAGTCTTGGGCATCTTATTCAAGAAAAGATGTGCTGGATTTGGAGATGGTCCAGAGGAGGGTCATAGGAATGAAAGGGTTAATGGATGAGGTGTATTTGATGGCTCTGTGCCTATACTCACTGGATTTTGAAAAATTGGGTTCAGGGTCTCATTGAAACCTACTGAATATTGCAAGGCCTAGATACAGTGGATGTGGACAGGATATTTTCTATAGTTGAGGAGTCTACAATCAGAGGGCACAACCTCAGAATAGAGGGAAATCCATTTAAAACAGTGGAGGAATTTCTCTAACCAAAGGGTAGTGCATCAATGGAATTCATTGCCACTGATAACTGTGGAAGCCAAGTCATTGGGTATATATGAAGTGGAGGTTGATAGGTTCTTGATTAATCAGAGTGTCAGAGGTTACAGGGAGAAGGCAGAAGAATGTGATTTAAAAAGGATAATAAATCAACCACGATGGAATGGCAGATCTGACTAATCCTGCTCCTATGTCTTATGTTCTAACTCTAAAGAGCTGACATTTCTGGCCGAGACCCTTCATCAGGACTGTTCTGGATAACTGGGACAGCTGAACTGAGTTGAGCTGAGTGCACTGATTAAACTTGGTTACTGAGACAGAGAGGCCCATTGGCAGCAACTCTCTCCACACCTGCTCACCCTTTCATTGCAGCTGCTTCCGTGATCCTCTCCCATACATTGTGGTTGTTCACTTTGGTCTTACGATCTGATTGGGTTACGAACAGTTCTCAGGAATGGAACCCTGTCGTAAATGAGGGAGGGCATAGTCTAAAATTTGTAATGATCTAATAAGGCAATGGTTTTAGAAACTGCAATCTGTCAAGCGATTAAAACATATGCCAAATATATGCCCTATCAAAATCCTTTAGAGACTGCATATGAGAAACACAATCTTGCTTCTTTAGGGAAAAATATACTGTATTTATTTATACAGAAATCTTCTTGATGGGGGAAAGTAAAAACGTTACTCTTTAAATTTTCCTTCTTCAATTTTGCATTAGCAATTAGCAATTCTTACCAGAATGTCCTTCTCATGTGAAATGCATTGACTGAAACTAATATGGTTAATCAGGAATCTTGTGCTCATTTACTGCACAATTGTAGAGGATTTTTTTCAAGAGCAATTTTTCTTTAATATAATAAATATTTAATATGTTATTGTCAAAAATATGATTATTATGTTAATTTTGTTTTTCATGATTTTTGTCAATTTTAATATAAAATGAATAGCTTTTAGTGTGGGGATATAGTTCAGTTTAATTTTGTTAATTTTGACAACAGAAACCAGTCCAGACTCTGCAATTTTCAAATAAGGACTAAAGGTGATAACCCATCTCTGGATTTTGGAAAGCCATGAGCATTTACCAGAACAATGAAAAACTACAGAATATGTCCTTTCCCATTACCTTTATCCCTAGGTTCAGGTAAATTCTTCCCACTTCTTGTAGAATATGTCAATGATGCAGCTATTTTTATATTTTGCAAGACCAACTTGAAAACCTTGAAGATTTTTAGTGTAAATGAATTTGCAATTGTGTATAATCAAGCTTTTAACGAGGTTTTATTATGGGGAAAAAGATTAAATTGCAACATGTCAAACAGAATCAGTTTGTACTGTTGTGAAGGTCATAGAAAATAAGCAAATGAGATGTGATGTCTTGGACCATATATGAAGGACTAAAGATGAGGTATTGGTTAAGGTGAATAAATCTCTATTGCTTGACCAAGTATATCCTTGCTTCCTTGTGGAAAGCCAGGGAAGAAATTGTGGAGACCTCTGCAGAAGTATTTGCATTATTTTTAGCCATAAAAGAAATTCTAAAAGACTGGAAAGTGGCCATTGTGGTACTATTATTTAAGAAGTGCAGCAAAGACAAACTGGGGAATGACGACATTAGTGGTGGGTAAATAACTGGAATGGATTCTGAAGCACATGACTTATTAGGATTTGCAGACAAGAGCTGTTTAGGGATCTCAAACAACACTCTGGAAGAACTCTGCAGATCAGACTGCATCTCTGGAGAAAAATGGACAGTCGACATTTCGGATCAAGACGCTTTGTCAGAACTGATTAGAGATGGTCAGCACAGCTTTGTGCATGAAGAAAATGCATCTCATGAATGCACAGACTCTTTTTTCCCAGGAAAAGGAATCAAGAATATGAGAATCTATGTTTAAGAGGAGAGGGAAAATATTTAAAAGGAATCTGAGGGGCAAAATGCTGAGGGTGGTGGATATATTGAACTAGCTTGCAGAGAAAATGGACAAGGAAGTACAACAGCAATACTTGAAAGATACACAGGTATGTGAACAGGAAAGGTTTAGAGGGATATGGCCTAAACATGAGCAAATGGGACTAGCTTAGATGAACATCTTGATCAGCATGAATGAGTTGGGCTGAAGGATCTGTTTCCTTGCTATATTACTCAATGACTCTTCAACTTTAATATCTTAAAAATATGTACGTCAAAAGCTTCTGTAGTTTCTGGTGCAAACAGTATTCCAAAACACAGTTATTGACTAATTCTGATAATAGTTCTTAATGTTGGGAACCATATCTTTAGTAATTAGCAAATGCATTTTATTTTTCTGGAAGTGATTGAAATAATCAACAGAACAACCCCATTGGCCTTAAAGAGATGATCCAAATGTTTCAACGAGCCAGGTGGCAAAAGTCATCCCATCACAAACAAGAGAAAATCTACAGTTCCTGGAAATCCAAGCAACACATACAAAATGTTGTGTAGTGGACTACAGGAGGAATGGAGAAAGGCTCATCCCTATTGACATTAGTGGTGACATAAGTTCCTTGGTATAGAAACATAGAAACATAGAAAATAGGTGCAGGAGTAGGCCATTCGGCCCTTCGAGCCTGCACCGCCATTTATTATGATCATGGCTGATCATTCAACTCAGAACCCCGCCCCAGCCTTCCCTCCATACCCCCTGACCCCTGTAGCCACAAGGGCCATATCTAACTCCCTCTTAAACATAGCCAATGAACTGGCCTCAACAGTTTCCTGTGGCACTGAATTCCACAGATTCACCACTCTCTGTGCGAAGAAGTTTTTCCTAATCTCGGTCCTAAAAGGCTTCCCCTCTATCCTCAAACTGTGACCCCTCGTTCTGGACTTCCCCAACATCGGGAACAATCTTCCTGCATCCAGCCTGTCCAATCCCTTTAGGATCTTATACGTTTCAATCAGATCCCCCCTCAATCTTCTAAATTCCAACGAGTACAAGCCCAGTTCATCCAGTCTTTCTTCATATGAAAGTCCTGCCATCCCAGGAATCAATCTGGTGAACCTTCTTTGTACTCCCTCTATGGCAAAGATGTCTTTCCTCAGATTAGGGGACCAAAACTGCACACAATACTCCAGGTGTGGTCTCACCAAGGCCTTGTACAACTGCAGTAGTACCTCCCTGCTCCTGTACTCGAATCCTCTCGCTATAAATGCCAGCATACCATTCGCCTTTTTCACCGCCTGCTGTACCTGCATGCCCACTTTCAATGACTGGTGTATAATGACACCCAGGTCTCGTTGCACCTCCCCTTTTCCTAATCGGCCACCATTCAGATAATAATCTGTTTTCCTATTTTTGCCACCAAAGTGAATAACTTCACATTTATCCACATTAAATTGCATCTGCCATGAATTTGCCCACTCACCCAACCTATCCAAGTCACCCTGCATCCTCTTAGCATCCTCCTCACAGCTAACACTGCCACCCAGCTTCGTGTCATCCGCAAACTTGGAGATGCTGCATTTAATTCCCTCATCCAAGTCATTAATATATATTGTAAACAACTGGGGTCCCAGCACTGAGCCTTGCGGTACCCCACTAGTCACCGCCTGCCATTCTGATCACATCACCGAGGATCTCACGGTCTGTACAGATTGACTGTGTGGTGAAAAAAGCACAACAGCGCCATTTTCACACCAGACAGTTGAAGAAGTTTGGCATGAGTCCCCGAATCCTAAGGACCTTCTACAGGGGCACAATTGAGGGCATGCCAACTGGCTGTATCACTGCCTGGTATGGGAACTGTACTTCCCTCAATTGCAGGTCTCTGCAGAGAGTGGTGCAGAGAGCCCAGCGCATCTGTGGATGTGAAATTCCCACTATTCAGGTCATTTACAGTGACAGGTGAATAAAAAGGGGCTGAAGTCACCCTCAACCACAAACTGTTCCAGCTGCTACCATTTACAAAGTAAATGGCAGGATACTTGGTAGTGTGGAGGAGCAGAGGGATCTGGGGGTACATGTCCACAGAACCCTGAAGGTTGCCTCACGGGTAGATAGGGTAGTTAAGAAATCCTATGGGGTGTTGGCTTTCATACGTGGAGGGATAGAGTTTAAGAGTCGCAAGTTAATGATGCAGCTCTATAAAACTCTGGTTAGGCCACACTTGGAGTAGTGTGTCCAGTTCTGGTCACCTCACTATAGGAAGGATGTGGAAGCATTGGGAAGGGTATAGAGGAGATTTACCAGGATGCTGCCTGGTTTAGAGAGTATGCATTATGATCAGAGATTAAGGGAACTAAGGCTTTACTCTTTGGAGAGAAGGAGGATGAGAGGAGACATGATAGAGGTGTACAAGATAATAAGAGGGATAGATAGAGTGGATAGCCAGTGCCTCTTCCCCAGGACACCAATGCTCAATACAAGAGGACATGGCTTTAAGGTAAGGGGTGGGAAGTTCAAGGGGGATATTAGAGGAAGATTTTTTTACTCAGAGAGTGGTTGGTGCGTGGAATGCACTGCCTGAGTCAGTGGTGGAGACAGATACACTAGTGAAATTTAAGGAACTACTGGACAGGTATATGGAGAAATTTAAGGTGGGGAGTTATATGGTAGGCAAGGTTTGAGGGTCAGCACAACATTATGGGCTGAAGGGCCTGTACTGTACTGTACTATTCTATATTCTATCCGGGAAATGGTATCACAGCATTAAAGGCAGGACCAACAGGCTCCGGGACAGCTTCTTCCACCAGGCTATTAGACTGATGAATTCATGCTGACAAAATTCTATTTCTAAGCTATATTGGTGTTGGCACATGGCCAAGTGGTTAAGGCATTCGTCTAGCAATCTGAAGGTCGCTAGTTCGAGCCTCAGCTGAGGCAGCGTGTTGTGTCCTTGAGCAAGGCACTTAACCACACATTGCACTGCGACGACACCGGTGCCAAGCTGTATGGGTCCTAATGCCCTTCCCATGGACAACATCAGTGCCGTGGAGTGGGGAGACTTGCATCATGGACAACTGCCGGTCTTCCATACAACCTTGCCCAGGCCTGCACCCTTGAAACCTTCCAAGGCACAAATCCATGGTCTCATGAGACTAACAGATACCTATATATATATAATTGATTGTTCTGTTGTATATCTTACTGTACATACAACTTATTACAAATAACTATAAATGGCAAATTGCACATTCAGACGGAGACGAAACATAAAGATTCTTACTCCTCATGTATGTGAAGGATATAAGAAATAAAGTCAATTCAAAATTGAAAAAGAATATTCTGGAGGAACTCAACAGGACAGTCAGGTTCTATGGAAAAGAGTACAGCTGATGCTTTGGGCCGAGACCCTTCAGCAGGACTGGAGAAAAAAGATGAGGAGTGGAGTTAAAAGCCAGGGGAGTCGGGGGGGGGGGGGTTAAGTGAGGGAGAAGCACAAGGTGATAGGTGAAATCCGGAGGGAGGGGGTAGGTAAAGAGCTGGGAAGTTAATTGGTGAAAGAGATACAAGGCTGGAGAAGGGGGAATCTAATTGGAGAGGACAGAATGCCACAGAAGAAAGAAACGGGGGGAAGGAGCAACAGAGGGAGGTGATGGCCAGGCAAGGAGATAAGGTGAGAGAAGGAAAAGGGAATGGGGGATGGGGAATGGTGAAGGGGAGGACATTACCATAAGTTTGAGAAATTGATGTTCATGCCATCAGGTTGGAGGGTACCCAGACAGAATACCTGAGTGTGGCCTTATGGCAACAGTAGAGGATGCCATGGATGGACATATCGGAATGGGAAGAGGAAGTAAAATTAAAATGGGTGGCCACTGGGAGATCACACTTCTTCTGGCAGATGGAGTGTAGGTGATTGGCGAAGCAGTCTCCCGATCTACATTGGGTCTCACCAATATACAGGAGGCCACACTGGGAGTCCTGGACACAGTATATGACCCCCAAAAGGCTTACAGGTGAAGTGTTGCCTCATCTGGAAGGACTATTTGGGGGCCTGAATGGTAGTGAGGGAGGAGTTGTAGGGGCAAAAGGTGTAGCCATAGGCACTTGCACATGTCCCAGCTATGGGTATCAGCTATGCCTGCCTGTTTGTTGGCTGCATGGAGCCGTCTATGTTCCAACCTGTGGTAAACCATATATATGTTGTAACTGGGTTAACTGTCTGGACACGCCCCTCTGCTGACTGCCCCTGTGGCTCCTCCCACAGAATCCTTGTATAAAGGTGTTTTGCCTTGCCCCTCCCCCTCAGTCCGGGGCAGACACTCACCATGGAGGTCATATTGTACAGTGAATAAAAGCCTTTCAGTATTTTACCCTACTTCAGTCTTTTGGAGTAATTGAAGGTGCTTCACAACCCTACACTGGTGACCATCCCACACTTCAGCTACACTACATCAACGACTTCATTGGTGCTGCTTCCGGCACCCATGCCAAGCTCGTCGACTTCATCCACTTTGCCTCCAACTCTAGCCTGCCCTCAAATTTACCTGATCCATTTCCGATACCTCCCTCCCCTTTCTCAATCTCACTGTTTCTATCTCCAGAGACAGCTTGTCCACTGATGTCGACCGAGTTTACAATAGACTCGGGGACTCTCACAGCTACCTGGACTATACCTCTTCCCACCCTGTTACTTGTAAAAATGCCATCGCCTTCTCTTAATTCCTCCATCTCTGCTGCATCTGTTCTCAGGATGAGCTTTACATTCTAAAATGAAGGAGATGTCCTCCTTCTTCAAAGAAAGGGTCTTCCCTTCCTCCCTCAACAACACTGCCCTCAACCACATCTCTTTCATTTCGTGCATGTCTGCTCTCACCCCATCCTCGTGCTGCCCCTCTAGGGATAGGGTTCCTCTTGTCCTCACCTACCACCCCACCAGCCCCCGGGTCCAGCATATAATTTACCGTAACTTCTGCCATCTTCAACAGGATCCTACCACGAAGCACATCTTTCTCTCCCCCGCCCCCACCAAACCTTTTTCTGCTTTCTGCAGGGATCGCTCCCTACTCAACTCCCTTGTCCACTCGTCCCTACCCACTGATCTCCCTCCTGGTACTTATCCTTGCAAGTGGAAAAAGTGCTACACCTGCCCCTACACCTCCTCCCTCACTACCATTCAGGGCCCTAAACAGTTCTTCCAGGTGAGGCAACGCTTCACCTGTGAGTCTATTAGGGTCATATACTGTGTCCAGTACTCCCAGCATGGCCTCCTGTATATCGCTGAGACCTGATGTAGATTGGGAGACCACTTCACTGAGAACCTGCACTCCATCTGCCAGAAAAAAGCGGCATCTCCCCTTGGCCAACCATTTTAATTCTACTTCCCATTCCCATTCCAATATGTCAGTCGATGGCCTCCTCTACTGCTGCAATGAGGCCACACTCAGGTTGGAGGAGCAACACTTTATATTCCGTCTGGGTAGCTTCCAACCTAATGGCATGAAAATTGATTTCTTGAACTTCTGGTAATGCCCTCCCCCACCGCTTCACCATTCCCCATCCCCCATCCCCTTTTCCCTTGCTCACCTTATCTTCTTGCCTGCCCATCACCTCCCTCTGGTGCTTCTCCTACTTGTCTTTCTTCCATGGCCTTCTGTCCTCTCCTTTCTTCAGCCCTTTATCTCTTTCACCAATCAACTTCCCAGCTCCTTACTTCACCCCTCCCCCTCCCAGTTTCACCTTTCACATTCTGTTTCTCCCTCCCCTCCCCCCACCTTTAAACTCATTTTTTTTTCTCCAGTCCTGCTGGAGTGTCTCAGTCCCAAGCATCGACTGTATGCTTTTCTATAGATGCTGCCTAGCCTGTTCAGTTCCTCCAGCATTTTTTTCTGTGTGAGGCAGAAGTCAGCCCAGTTAATTTCAAACTCGTGTATGCTGAGGTGTTTGCAATCTCCCTTGGGACAGTTTCTGCTAGAAATCCCTCTCATGCCAATGCAAATCTTCGCTTAAAGAACAACAAAGATCTCCAACTGCTAGAAATCTGAAATAAAAACACTTCTGTTCACTTTTGTCCTCACTAACTGTCCTCCCTCCCGGAAAAGGATTAGGATTCTTCCTCCATCTCAATGGCCTACATGTTCATTGGATCATCTTCTGTAGTTTCCACCTTTTGATTTGATGCCATCTCCAGGTACATCTTTCCATCTCCATTTCTGAAAGGTACTTCCCCCTTTGACTCCTTGGCTTACTTTTCCATCGCCATGAACATTCACCTTCCCATCAACACATTGCACCATCAAGAGACTCAAACACTACATGCAGATGGAATAGCAATTCACTTATATTTCCAAATTAATGTACTGCATTTGGTGCTCACATTGTGGTCACTCCAATAAACCAAAAGTTCATTGGGCGACTGCAGAAATTTTCTCTTCAGTCTGCGAAGGTAACTCTGAGATCTTCAGTTGTCACTTTAGTTCTCTTCCCCACCATGACTTCTGTCTATATCTTCTTACACTCTTCCAAAGAAACCCAATGTAAACTTAAGTAACAACATTTCATCCTCTGATAGGCAAGTTCCACACCTCAGGTCACAATATAGAATTCAACAACTTCAGATATTCAGCCTTTCCAGTTTGTGTCAGTTCCGATGAACAACCATCAACCTATAAAATCAATTCAGTTCTGATCTCCCCTCAGGTGATACTTCATCTGCTGGGTAGCCAGTAGTCTCTTTTATTTCCAGCAACTGCAGTGATGTATGTCCACAATCTATCTTCATTCATCATGATTTTACATCTCCAGACTAGCCAGCTTCTTTCAATGAATATTCATCACATTCTTTCAGTTTGGGCATCCACACCACCTAGATCATTTAGTCCATCTTGATCTCCAACTCAACACAGACATTCCCATTTTCCCCTCCTCTCACTTCCTTTGCAACTGAAAAAATGACTTCAAACTTCTCCCATTTCTGCTGAAAGGTTAGAACATTAAAATCTTAATTCTGTTGCACAGATACTGCCTGAGTTGCTGAGTATTTCCAGCATATTGGGTTTTAATGTAGCTGAACAATTTAGCACGATTATTGTGGTAACCCATTTGCTACTTCAAATCCTACCTGACTGAATTAGCTTCTTGCAGCAGAATGTTGCCAGCATCCTTTTTTTAATCTTAAAGACTCAATCTCCAAAACAAGAAGCATTTCTCTTGAATCTAAAAGCTTTGTTTATCCATAAACCATTTCACTCCAGAACATAATGTGGTTTGCATACGGAAGGAAAATGTAACAAGTTCCTGTTTGACTCCAAGTCTTCCCACAGTTTTAAGGTCCACTTGCTGCCATTAAATAGCAGCAGAAAGCAACTCCCATGTATCAGTAATTCTAGTAGCAGTACATGTTTTTGCACATCATTTAGAGCAGTTTTCAATTCCTCAACTGTTCACTATATTCACTGTGCCCTTGGCCAACGCACAACCTCCTCCTGCCAGGAAGGCAATAAGATTGAGCTTTGGCTACCTCTAAATCTACTTTCAATCATGCTGTTAATCTTTGATGCTGAAACAACGTTATAGACAATAACATTTATGGGAAAGAAATGAAGATAAAAGCAGAAATAAGAATATATGTATTTTAGGTCATGGAAAGGTGGCGTTTAAAAATAAGTAATCGTTTGAATGTACAGCGTAAAACAATAGATGACATACAGCTTTGATGTCTTCTTATTCAGATGCATGAAATATTTTCCATCTACCTGTATGTTCTAACTTAAATATTGTCCTTATTTTTATGCTCATTCACGGTCTAGCACATTGCTAATCTATTTGTATTGAATGTTGGGAAGTTTCAACTTTTGTTGCTTATTCCACTTTTAATTCTGAATCAGAACTATTTCTATAAGAAGCACAAGACGTTTTATATTGTCTTACTTGTTTCGTTATGGGATCAGCATTGCCTGTATCTGAACACTTTGTTTGGGCTGAAACATGGGTCAGCTGTCTGCTCCAGCAACAGTGAACTTGATTCACTCAGGTGGAGCCAGACAATGGCAATTTTTTGAACACCCACTGGGGTTAAAATGAAATGCTTTGAATATTTTACTAAGTAAGCCATCTGCGAATGAAAAAAAAGCTCACCAAATCTATACATTTGGATTTAAATGATCACTTTGGGATTCATTTTGTGGTCTTTTAGCCAGACTAGAAATAGTTTAATGTTTGTTGAGCTATCCTGATGTTTTAAAATTATTTCTCATGTAAATTCCAGGTTAAAAGAACAAATCTTATTAGATTAATGACTACACAGTTTAATTGATGCTCAAAACAGAAAATAACTGTTCTAGTTTATTGCAGCATTGAACATTGCACTTTAATGAAGGTTTACTATCTAACAATTCAAATATTTTTAAAGAATGAAGAATAATTTTAATGATATTTAGCAAAATCTTAGCTTAAATTATGGAAATAAAGAATGGTCCAGATTAAATCCCAGAAACCTCTGTAAAAGAACCATTGAAATATGTTGCAATGTGCCAACATAAGCATTAGAATCTATTTCACACCCTGCTGTTTTGTATGGAAAAAGTAGTAGCTAACTCACATAATATTATCCAAAGAAAAGTTACCGTTTACTCTTGTCACAGACTAATTAAGCTTTAATTTACTTTCTCTGCACAGTAAAATACAAACAAGCTGCTTTCTGAATAGTTTTGTCTTATTTTACTGCATAAAGTTCAGATTATAGTACTTTAGAAACTCTTTAACCCTTCCATGCTTACACAGCTCATAATCCAAGACGTGAAGCTGCATATCATGAAAGAGTTGCAGTGCTGTACTAGAACATTTTTAAAATTGCTTACCATTGGGGTGGCATGATAGTGTAGAGGTTAGCATTATGCTACTACAGCACCAGCAACCTGGGTTCAATTCCGCTGTAGTCTTAAGGAGTTTGTAAGTTCTCGTAACCACATGAGTTTCCTCTGGGTTCTCCGGTTTCCTCCCACATTTCAAAGATGTGTGGGTTAGTACATTAACTGATCAGCATTAGGTGTAATTGGGCAGAATGGGCTCACTGAACCAGAAGGATCTGTTAATGTGCTGTATCTCTCAATAAAAAAAAAATCAGTGTAATTAGTAATTTCCTGAAGTTATGAATTAGTTTTTAATAATGAGTTTGTATTTTTGTGCAATAGTTTTGCTTATACATTAGTACAACTGCCATGTGCTATTTTGATGAAAAGATCCAACCGCAATTGAATTACACCATTTGAAAGCAAGAGAATCCATCTTAAAATGTCTCCTATCAGTTGCACTTAAATAGATTTTGCTTTCAGTTTTAATCTTTTAATGTTGAAGATCTATCTGCCATGTTGCCAGTTGTCTCAATAATGTTAGCCAATATTTAGATGTTGATCTTTGTGCACATGGATTATCACGTGTTCATTAAACAATGTGACATCAGCTACATAATTTAAGCCAAGTTACCCATTTTAACTTGGTATCCATATCAAGCTGATATTCAAAATGTAATTATGCTTTTATATTAGTTAATGTGCTACTGTAGACAATTATGCAAAATAGTTATTTAAACATGACACAATTTTCAATGGAACATTGAAAGTAAGAGTTAAACATCTATGTTCTCTGTGTTTTAATGTAAAAATAGGTGTACTGTCTAACAGAAGTGCCCTGTGTATTTGGATGAAGTCAGCAGCTTTCTCAAATATTTTATTCATAAATCTCACACTTGGTAATGGACTAAGGCTGACAATTATGCATGTTGTGTCCTTGCTTGTGGCTACTGAGCAGAGATTTATTCTAACATAAAGTAAGATTTATTACTGGAGTATATAAACTTGGCATAGTGTCCAATAAACTATAATCCATGTGGATCTTGATATTGACATGAAATATTCACAAGATTTTGCTGAGACATTTGTTCCATCTGTACAAAAACCATTTATTTTCTTTAAAGAATGTTCTCATATTTTGAAGGTGTATGAATCAGAAGTAGCTGTTATGTTTGTTTACATACTAGAACTTAGAGGCTGAAGTTAAACAGAGTTTGTGAAAGAAAGCTTGTGTAGATCATCTAGCGTAGCTCAATTTTGTTACATCATTAAAATAGGGAAAGAAGCTACTTATTGGACAACTATTACTAATCAAGCAGCAGTAACTTGGATGTTGGATGGGTTTTATCTATGTGGATTTGACTCTGTTTAGTATTGCAGGTTGAGCTGCAGATATCTCAGTAAAGTTAGAATTAAAAGCCTTATTTCATTGAATCCATCTCAAGTATAATGTTTGTTCATAACGATGATGGCCTCTTTGATCTGAGGATAATCATTAGCGTATTGGTATTGGTTTATTATTGTCACAGTACCTCACTAGATACAGTGCAAACATTAGTTTGTATGCCAACCTGATGAATCATCCCACACATAAATACATCACAATCAAAGATATTGGTTGTCCTGCCTAATCAAGAAATGAACTCCCTCTCCAAATATCTGTGACTTATCACAGATTCCCTACCCTGTGTAAGGAGGATAGAACCTATTGGTGGTGGGGCAATGCTAGCGCATAGAAGTTTCTTTACTCACTTCTTTCTCTCAGTTCCATTGTATTTAATTGGCTGATAATTAGGAACTTTGATTTATTTTCTCATATTGTAGATTAATCCTGTTTTTTGCAAAGCTTTAAATTGTCAGAAAACACTACATGTAGCATAATAATTTACAGTATTTTTCTATAACAATGTAGTTCTCCTTTTTAAAGCAGATACAACAGCACAGAGACACTAGCGGGAAAAAAAGAGCACAGGAGACAGATCACAAGAGCAGTAAAAAGAAACACTATGTGTAAAAAAAGTGTGTGGGAAATAGAGTTCTGCAGAGCTTTAAAGGAAAGAGTGCCGGTGAGTTTAGACAAAGAGCAGGGAACTTTGAAAAGTTCAATCGAGGTTAAAAGAACAGCAAGTAATTCAATATTATTAGTGTAGTATTTAAAATATATATATTTTAACTGTTAATAATAGAGGCATGGCAGTTTATTCAAGACCTCTGGAATGCATATGCTATGTTAAGTGAATTTTTCCCCATGCCCCTGGGCAACATAGGCTCAAGGAACATCATCAGCTGGAGTCGCACAAGCTCTGAGTTTTGGGAGCAGAAGGCATTGCAGTTCAATCAGACTGGATGAATTATTTTGTGGATGCCATGCTTGAGGAGGTAGATATGCCACATCTCAAGAGAAACCGGAGAAAGAATGGACAGAGACAAAATAGGGTAGGGAAGTAGTAAGCCCAATCAGCTTCAGTTGCTTCATCAGTGTTCCATCATAACAAGAACTAATACAACGGGCATGTCAAAAGGTCAATGTTATGTTAGTCATAGGAGGTTTCAACATGAAGGTCGATTGGGAAAATCAGGTTGGTAATGGATCTCAAGAGAGTGTGTCTGTTGAATGCCTACAAGATGGCTTTTTAGAGCAGTTGGTCACTATGCCTTCTAGGGGATCAGCTTATACTGGGTTTGGTGTTACGTAATGAAACAAAAACGATTAGGGAACTTAAGGCAAAAGAACCCTTAGGAGGCAGTGATCACAATATGATTGAGTTCAACTTGAAATTTGATATGGAGAAAGTGAAGTCTGACGTAGCAGTATTTCAGTGGAGTAAAGGAAATTATAGTGGTATGACAGAGGAGTTGTCCAAAGTAACTTGGAAGAAGATGTTGGCAGGAATGACAGCAGTGCAGCAATGGCATGAGTTTCTGGGGAAAAAAATGAGTAAGTTGCAAGATAGATGTATTCCAAAAATAAAGAAATATTCAAAGAAAAAAATACTGCAGTGCAACTGTGGATGACAAGGGAAATCGAAGCTAATGTAAAAGCAAAAGAAAGGGCATACAAAGTCAGCATGGTTTCCTTAAGGGAAAATATTCTCTGACAAATCTATAGAAATCCTTTGAGGAGAATTCAAGTAGGATAGATAAAGGTGAAGCAGTGCATGTTGTATATTTGGACTTTCAGAAGGCCTTTGACAAGATGCCACACATGAGGCTGCTTACCAAGTTAAGAGCCTGTGGTATTACAAGAAAGTTACTGGCATGGTTAGAGCATTGGCTGATTGGTAGGAGGTAGCGAGTGGGAATAAAAGGAGCCTTTTCTGGATGGCTGCTGATGGCTAGTGGTGTTCCGCAGGGGTTGCTGTTAGGACAGCTTCTACTTATGCTGTATATCAATGAGTTAAGACGGTGGAATAGATGGCTTTGTTGCCAAGTTTGCAGATGATATGAAGATCGGTGGAGGGGCAGGTAGTTTTGAGGAAATAGGTAGGCTACAGAAGAACTTAGATAGATTAGGAGAATGAGCAAGAAAGTGGCAAATAAAGTACAATGTTGGAAAATGCATGGTTATACACTTTGGTAGAAGAAATAAATGTGCAGACGATTTTCTAAGTGAGGAGAAAATCTAAAAATCTGACATGCGAAGGGGCTTGGGAGTCCTTGTGCAGAACACCCTAAGGGTTAACTTGCAGGTACAGTAGGTGGTGAGGAAGGCAAATGCAATGTTAGCATTCATTTCAAGAGGTCTACAATAGAAGAATAAGGATGTAATGCTGAAGCTTTATAAGGCACTGCTAAGGTCACACCTTAAGTATTGTGAACAGTTTTGGGCTTATCTAAGAAAAGATGTGCTGACATTGGACGGGGTTCAGAGGAGGTTCATAAGGATGATTCCAGGAATGAAAGGGTTATCATATGAGTAACGTTTGATGGCTCTAGGTCTGTACTCGCTGGAATTTAGAAGGATGAGAAGGGATCTCATTGAAACCATGTGAATGTTGAAAGGCCTAGACAGAGTAGATGTGGAAAGGATGTTTCCCATGGTGGGGGAGTCTAGGACAAGAGGGCACAGCCTCAGTATAGAGGGGCATCCATTTAAACCAGAAAGGTGGAGAAATTTCTTTAGCCAGAGGGTGGTGAATTTGTGGAATTTATTACCACAGTCAGTTGTGGAGGCCAGGTGATTGGGTATATTTAAGGCAGAGTTGAGATTTTCTTGACTGGGCATGGCATCAAAGGTTGCGAAGAGAAGGTCAAGGAGTTCAGCTGAGGAGGGGAAAAAAGGATTAGCCATGATTGAATGGCAGAGCAGACTCGATGGGCCAAATGGCCTAATTCTGCTCCTATGTCTTATGCTCTTAAACTTCAGAAGTAGGGTGTTCACTGCTGCTACAACAATGGCAGCAAGACCAACTCAACAAACAGCCATGAACTGATAATTGGCACAAAAGTGAAAGGCAATCTCCTACAAGTAAGAAGCAATCTATCTACCCTTGACATTTAATAACATTATTATGAGGAGTCTCAGTCTTTTTTTACCATTCTATTGAATCCCATGGAATTTATGCATCAGTTAATTCCCTTCCCCACATATCCCAGTAACCTGTACTGTCTCTCATGCCCATCTACTCCACCCTGATTTTTCTACTACCCATGTATGTTTGTGGTGATTTACTGTCACCAATTGACCTACCAAACTTCACCATAAGTTTACTGAGGCGCAGGCTGTGTCATTGTTTGACCAGAAAATCAAATGGACCACTGTGGTTGCAATATCATATCAAAGGCTGAGTAACTTGTAAGAGTAACTTAGCCCCTGACACCCCAAAATCTTTTCAGCATTTACTAGGTAAAAAATCAAAAGTCTGGTTGAATATAAATCACGACATCATCCAAGATAAAACAGCTGCTTAACTGGCACCCCATCAACCACCCCAATCCTTCCATCACCAGCATGTATTGACTGCAGGGTGACCCACCTATAATTCATCAAGTCAGAAACAACAATCAAAATATCACTAGAATTCCAATGGAAAGGGACACAGCTACTCCAAAATAAAGATAGTTAATTGGAAAAGAACCAACTTCAACTGATAAAAATGGATTTGGCTCCTGTGAATTGGAATCAAATCTTGGCAGGCAAGCCTGTAATGAACTTTGGGTGGCCTTTGAGATGCTTCAGCTGCAGTCTAGGTGCATATTCATGAGAGAGAATAGCAGGAAACACCAGATCTCACTGCATAGCCATAAGGAAAAGGTAGAGTAGAAAATGTGTAGGATAAGTCCCGGGTTGTTAATACTAGTGAGAAGCTTGATGATTATAAAAAGTTCAGAAGAGAACTGGAAGAGGGTGTATCAAAAAGTATAAGAGTGTTTCAGCAATAGATTGTAGAATAATACAATGAAACAGGTCCTTTGGCCCAACAGGTCCATGCTGACTATAATATCCTCCCTGCTAGTCCCAGCTACTTTCATCATCCCGTAACCCTCCAAGCTCCCCGCTCCATGTATCTATCCACAATCTATTGCAACTGTACCTGCCTCAACTACTTCTGGTAGTTCATTCCAGGTACTCTCTACCCTCTGGGGAAAGAAATTGCCCCTCCAGTCTCTTTTAAATCTTTCCCCTCTTATCTTGTACCTGTGTCCTGTAGTTTTCGACTCACTGACCCTGGGAAAAGGACTATGACCGTCAACTTTATCTATGCCCTCATAATTTTTAAAACTTCTATGAAGTCATACCTCATTCTCCTACACTCCAAAGAATAAAGTACATCTGTAGAAATTTGCAAGTGTGTTTGGTGACATAACAAATGTCCTCAAACTCCTAATGAAATATACCCACTCTCATACCTTCTTTGTAATTGCATCAAAATGTTGGGCCCACAATTAATCTTCAGAGATGTTCAAACTCAGAAACTTGAAACTGCTCACATTTTCCGTTGTTGATCCTTTGATGAGGACTGTTGTGTCTTCCCTCGACTTCCCCTTCCTGAAGTCCATAATCAATTCTTTAGTCTTACTGGCATTGAGCGCAAGGTTGTTGTTGTGACACCATTCAACCAACTGATCTATCTCGCTCCTGTACGCCTTCTTGTCACCATCTGACATTTTGCCAACAATGGCTTTGTCACAGGCAAATTTATTGGTGGTGTTTAAACTGTGCCTAGCCACACAGTTGTGGGTATAGAGCAGATGTTCCCAACCATTTTTATTCAATGGACCCCTACCAATAAATGAGGGGCCAGGTTGGAAACCCTGCTGAGAAGAGAGTAGAGCAATGGGCTAAGCATACATTTTTGAAGTGCACCACTGTTGATTTGTCAGTGAGGAAGAGATGTTATTTTTCATCTGCACACACTGTGGTCTCCCAGTGTGGAAGTCAAGGATCCATTTGCAGAGGAATGGACATAGGCTTAGGTTTTAGAGCTTGTTGATTAGAACTTTTGTGTTGAACTCTGAAATGTAGTCAATAAAGAGCAGCCTGACATAGGTACTACTATTGTCCAGGTGATCCAAGGCTGTGTGGAGAGCCAGTGAGATTGCATCCGTTGCAGAGCTATTATGGCCATAGGCAAGTTGCAGTGGATCCAAGACCCCTTTTAGGCACGAGTTGATTCTAGCTATGAGCAACCTCTCAAACTACTTCATCACAGCTGATGTGTGTGCAACTGGACAATAGTCACTAAGACAGCTCACGCTGGTCATCTTGGACACTGATATGATTGTTGCCCTTCATAAGCAGGTGGGGACCTTCAACTGCAGCAGTGAGAGACTGAAGATGACTTTCAACACAAAATCCCAAGTGCTGTCTCACCAATAATTCACGTAACTTCAACATAATATCCCTATTCCTAAACTTGATGCTCTGATTGACGAAGGTCAGCCTGCTAAGTTCTGCAGCTAGATTCTGTCTAATACCTTCGAGCTTGACCCTTCTCCAGTTCAGGACTTTAATCTGTGGACCTGCTCAACTTTCTTTCCATAACTATTTTAAAATTAATATATTGTGGTCACTGGATTCAAAATGCTCCCCAACTGCAACTTCAGTTACTTGGCCCACCTTGTCCCGAAGAGGAGGTCCAGTATTACTCCATCCAGTATAGGTTCCTCTATACATTGCGCGAAGAAACTGTCTTGGATACACAGCAAAAATTTCACACAAAGTGGTGGCTGAGGAGTGGAAAATTACAAATATTGCACACAGGTGTGTTAGCTCCAGTGGCATGGAGAGTTCTAGAAACAAGAAAATGGAACAGAATTAATAGTAACTTGAACCTAAAACATTAGTCAGTACAGCACAAGAACAGCCTCTTCAGCACACTATGTCTGCCTTAACCATGATGGCAATCTATTTTATTCAATCTTCCTGCAATGGTCAAAATCCCTCGGCTCTCTTCTTTTACATGTGTCCATTAAATACTTTTTAAATGTTGCCATCATATCTGCTTCCACCACTCCCCTGATAGCACGTTCCAGGCAATACAACTCTCTGTGTAAAAAAACTTGCTTCACAAATCTTCGTTAAACTTTCCTCCTCTCACCTTTAATCTATGTCATCTAGTATTTGACATTTCCACCTGGGAAGAATGACTCTGACTGTGGAGCCTATCTTTACCTTCCATAACATCTCCTTATGGATAATACACTTCAATCCTGATGAATCGCTTCTGCATCCTCACCAAGACTTCCATTTCCTGACCTGAACTGCACACTGCAGACCAGATGTGGCCCCACATAGCTGCAACATTACTTGCCAACTTAGGCAAATATGGGCTCATAAGAAAAATCCAGCAATGAATTAATAGAAGAAAATTGTGTCTAATAACTTGATAAGTTTGTTTTTGCTCAAATAACAGGGGTCAATGAGGGAAATGTAGTTGATGTGATGCAATGGACTTTCAAAAGGTATTTGGTAAGATAAGATTGAAGCCAATTAAATCAAAAGAGCTATAGCAGTGTGAATTTAAAATTATATCAAAGAGATAGAAAACAGAGAGCAGTCTTGAAGGGTTGTTCCTTTAGACTGCAGGGAAGTGTACCATGGAGTCTTCAGGGATTTGCACTGGAATAACTGCTTGCTTTTAGTTTTTTATTAATGCAAATAATTAAAACTTGGAGGAGTTGTGCAAAGTGAAAAGGAATATTAATAGATTCCAATGAGATATAGAAGAACTGGTGGAATGGGCAGATGAAATTTAATGGTAGAAATGCAAAGTTACATTTTTGATAAGTGGAATTAGAAAGAAAAGCAACATACATGAAAAGTGCACTTTTAAAAAGCTACAAGATTATCTGGGAGTTTAAATGCATTGAAAGTAGTACGGCAGTTTGAGAAAGTGCCTCGGTCTTTAGAAAGGAGGCAATCAGGTATCAGAGTAATGGTTAAGCTTTCTTAAATCCTGTTTCAGCATAATTAAAGTATTGTGTCCATTCTGGTTGGCACACTTTAGGAAAGATATGAAAATTTTGGATGGTGTATGGAAAAAATTTATCTAAACAGTTCCAGATATCAGGGATTTAACTATGTGGATGGACTGATCTTTGGAACAGAGCAGAATTCTAGGGATTTTCATTGAGGTATTTAAAATTATAAAAGATATATTCAGAGAAGGAAGAGAGAAACTGCTCCCTTTGGTAGAAGTGTCAAGAATTGAGGGAGAACGAACAAACTGGGAGTAACACAAGGAAGATTGATTTATGTAAATAATGGTGAGAATGGTCAGGGTAGAGGAGGTACTGGAGAAAGAATGGTAATTGGAACTGATTCAATTGGAGCATTCAAAACAGAGATGGATAAGTATCTAAAAGGAAAGAATTCCAGGACTGTCGGGAGAGAGTGGAGGAATGAGACTAACTGAATTGCTCTTATGTTAGACTGCTACGGGCTTGAGGGGCTAAATTGGAGCCTTCCAAGCTGAAACCATTTTCTGATTCTATGAAATTTGCTCTGGATCCCTTGTGCCCCATAAATGTGCAGCAATCCATATCATTGTAGAGAAATCATATAGAATGTCTTTTCAAACAAAAGTAAAATCCTATCATGGCTGCCATTTAATCCTGCTGCTTAATCAATGTGCAGTATGAAAAGTCATTTCTGTAACTAATTCCACCACTCAGTAATCTCTGCCAATGCTACTTTAACATCAACATTTTCACCAAATAATTTCCAACTTAATACGTTTAGAATTCTCATTTGGCTGTAGCAAACATACCAAGGATCAAAATTACAATGCAGGAGTGGAAAAGTAGTAATGAAAAGGTTGATTTAGAAAACAGTTTACTAAGAAGAACAGATTTTTACAATTATATTTTTAAAAAATTGTAAATGACACTTTCTATTGCTAAATAAATAACTTTCTTTCAGCAAGCTTTGTAACATCAGATTTCTTACTGGATCTACACTTCCTGCCCATTTTTGTGCTTTCTGGATTTTTCCTTACTGCTGGATTTTGCCTCACAATGGTTAGTACTTCCTGATAGTGTCACTGTCATCCAAGTCATCCTTCAATAACAACAAATACTGATAATTGCATGCTTGTCCTACTAATTTCCAAGATCTAATCCAAAAACAGTGGGAATTCTTTGGTTTAGCTACTGTGCTAGTAGACAAAGGATAGAGGGCGTCACCCTCTGTAATGTGAAAGAGCTTGGTCACTTAAGGAAATAACGGGCACCACTGTCAGTCGATATCAGTGTGCTATTAAAGTAGATACAATAAAACTCAATGATCTAACAAGTTCGGGCTTTTAGTGGTGCCTGTGTGCAAGATTTTGTGAACAGTTAGATGTTATTTCTATTTATACTCCCAATGTTCATTAAATCTAGCCTTTCCTTGGATATTATACAGTATTACAATAAATTCTGCAGTGAAACTGGTATGTTTAAAGTCAGCAGGGAAACCAGGGCCAGATGTCAGGCAGACTTGAAAGAGCCATAAGACCAATCCCATTCCTATTTCTTATATTCACAAAGGAAATTTTTATGTCATTATTAAATAATTGACACAGGTATTTGTTTAAACAAGTATTCATTATAAAGCCTTCTTCTTTTCAAACATTTTATTTCAGAAAGACTGAGATAATTGACTGCGGAACAGTAAATTGCTATGGATTTTTTTGGGGGTTGGAGGACTCCAATTGAAGCATATATGCTCAAAAAACTGAAGATTAAAAAGTTTCCATTTGATGAACGCAATAAATTTTCAGTAATCACCAGATATGTCGCTATAATAGCAAACACTTTCCATTACTCAGTCCGAGATTGCAGTGGTACACACTTGGGAGATAGGTTTGACCCAACACACCCTAGGACTATGGTATCTGCTTTCACTGTGATTAGTGAATTTATGGGTGTAACATAATGTGGAACATGTGTATTATTCTTAGTACTGAAAAAAATAACAAATTGGCATGCTACCTCTGCTAGGTGGAAGAAACAGCTCTGCCAGGTGTAAGAAACAACATATTTTCCACACAGAACATAGTATTACAGGAAGCAGGAGTAAGATTTAATCCATCACTGAATGAGATCAGAATCAATATGTATTCTAACCCTATCCACTTGCCTTGGATGAATATCGCCTAACACTCCTGGCTAGCAAAAGTCTACCAATCTCAAATTTGAAAAAAAAATCTGTTTTTTTTTAAGAAGTACCACCAAAAGTCTTCCTGAACTTCATTTTAGAATGGCTTGCCTACAGTCTTAAAGTTCCTTGTCCCAGATTCCCAATGAATGGCAAAATGTTTCTTTCTATACCATTTAATCCTTTCAGAATCTTTAAAACTTCACTTCATCTTCTAACATTCCTAACAGAAAGAAATCATGTGTGAAAAGGTTCCCACCTCAACTTGAAAGAACTCACAATTATGATTGAATTTGTGTGTACTTTAATACTGCCCAAACTATAATTTCCAGGTGCTAATTGTTTATGTTGGACTGAACACGTTCTATGGTGCTGGGTTTGTTGACTTTATACCTCTCAACTGCTTGATGAAACAGCTTACCCAAATAATGTTAGCATAATTCAAATTCAGATCCTCCAAATTTCTGTTGAACTGAGTCATTACTTAGACAGGATATTAACTCAAGACAATTTTTGGGAAGAAATAGGGTATCAGAAATAATTGTAATTATGTTCACAAAAGACTGAAAAAGTGGCACCATTGCTTCCTAATCGACATCAGTAAGTAGTTGTCTTCAGTTCATGATTGCAGGAGACATTTTATCAACATTCAGACTGACAAAAACAAGGAAAATCATAATTTAAAGAAGAGAGGTTAAGGATACAAGTGTATACTAACTGGGACTTTCTGGATATAATTGATAAACTTTAACCTAGGCATAATTGAAATATCCTCATATATTTAAACCCTCAGAATACTAAATTTCTCAGGTCAATGCTCAGCCATAATTATCCTCAATTATGGTAAGTATTGATAATAGTTACCACTGGGAGGAAATCTTTATCATCTTTCATCATACTTCTAAGAAGACAGATTTCAGAGATTCCAATTAACCTCTCATGGACAATATCAATTCAGTGAAAGGTCTCTTAATATGTGCTTCTACCTACAACCTTTTCAATGAGCAAAATAATGAACTGCACATGTTGCTCAAATTAAATGTCTTTCATTTTGTGGAAAATCATCTTCATACATTCAGTTGAAGATACAACAATGAATTAAATTAACAGTTCATATGCTGAGTATGTGTAGGATTGTACATGCTTTATGATTATTTTGCTCCAAATATTGTAGTTAAAGTTAAGTTGCTAATAGGATTCAGAAATTAGTTTGGTATGACATCTACAGTATCTATAATAACAATTTTTATTTGAAGTGGAAATTTTTTGAAGGAAACTCAGTTTTGTCATTTGAAGCATGCAATGAATGGTCTATTGTCATTGCAAATCAAACTGGTTTTCCTTGAAGAATATGTTTTCAATTTTACATTGCATACATTCACTATTATTGTTTTAGCAAAAAAAGAGAATTGCCTCATCATGTAAAGATGTAGTTAAATTGGTATAATAGGGTTTATATTAATGTAAATGATTCCACTAAACATATAGAATGTCACTGGAACATTGATGTATACAAAGTATAAAAATGGATTTCTTTAGCTTCATATCTCAAATATAACTTCCATTAGATAGGAGTTGTTACTCCTTTAAAATACTTATTAAGAAGATATGCAATAAAGAGTAAATAACTATGAACCAATAATCTACCTATACAGATGTAAGTAGTTCCTGTCAATATCATCAGCCATTCCTAGGAATAGTGATATGTTCTATTATAAATCAGAAGTACAATGCTAGGAACTTCCCATTTAGTTTAGTAAAGTTTCAACACTAATTGCATTAGCATCTGTACAGACAAATCCAAACACACGTAATATTCTCTGATTGACATTGGTACATACTGTGGTAGCATAAAGGTCAGTATAATTCTTCAAATGGTACAACATTGTCTCCTAGATTTTCTTTATCTGTATTTTATCAAAATTGTAGGAAGTTCCATTTACATCTCCATCAGTCACAATAACCTTTATTTTGTATGGTTATAGTAACCCTTTCACTTTTTGTTGGTTACTTACTGATCAAGAACCTGTCAACCTCTACTTTAAATACAGTGGCATTCTGGTTAACGCTATCCGTTAATCAGAGCAGCTGCTTATTTGAACAACTGTTAAAGAACAAAAACCTAATTGAGAAAATAACCAAAATTTCCTTCGTTTATTTGGGACACTATGCTGCTTACTTGGGACGGGAGACTGTTGGTGAACAGTTTCTAACCAGCATCAGTCTCGTGCCCCTGCGTGGCCATCAGACAATACACCATACATAGAGTGAACAGTTTTTAAAAAGTGTCAATTGCATGTGTCAGTGTTCAAAAAGCAGTGATTTTTGTGACCAATAGTTGGCAATAAATAAGCAGTTAGACAACTCAGAATAGTTTTGCTTACTATGGTTTCAAGATTCTGACTTTCAGACTTGGAAATGCCAGAAACAGCCAGAACTGAAAATGAAACGATTTCACTACTTCAAGTTAGGAACTACAAAATATTTGAAGGTATTGACAATCAAAATTCAAAGTAAATTTATTATCAAAGTACAAATACGTCACCATATACACCCCTGAGATTAGAGGAGATTTATCAGGATGCTAAATGGATTAGGGAGCATGTCTTATGAGGCAGGGGTCACCAACCTTTCTTGCTCAGCAGACCGGTTTAATATTGACAATATTCTTGCGGATCGGCCGACCGGTGGGGTGGGGGTGTTCAAGTAGGGTTAAACTCACCTCAACATGTCTTTTACAGTTAGGGTTGCCAACTTTCTCAATCCCAAATAAGGGACAAATGTAGCAGTCAAATCCTGGGACACTTTACCCAGGGAAAGACTACCATGATCATAAAGCCTTGCGTGGACACCTGTGTGTGCATGCGTGACTGCGCGTAGCTGTGCGCATGCGTGTACATGCTGATTTTTTCCCCACATATCGGTTTTGCCTTCATCTTCCCGACTGCACTGTACATACAATATTTCTACTTTATATAGGCTGTGTATTTCTCATATCATTCCTGCTTTTACTATATGTTAGTGTTATTTTCGGTTTTATGTGTTATTTGGTATGATTTGGTATGGTTTGGTAGGTTACTTTTTGGGTCTGGGAATCCTCAAACATTTTTCCCATATAAATTTATGGTAATTGTTTCTTCGCTTCACACCATTTCGGCATGAAAGTTTTCATAGGAATGCTCTACCTTAGCGGGAGAAATACGGGACAAGCCGATTTAGCCCAATATACGGGATGTCCGGGCAAATACGGGACAGTTGGCAGCCCTATGTTCAAGTTCAACAGTGCATGACAGGAAATGAGGAAAGATGCAGCTGACTCATATCGTTTCCTCATGGCCCGGTAGCACATGCTCTGCGGCCTGGTGGTTGGGGACTGTTGTTATGAGGAAAGGTTTATCAAGTTAAGGCTTTTCTCTTTGGAGAAATAAAGGGTGAGAGGTGACTTGATAGAAATGTATAAAATGATTAGAAGTATAGATAGAGTACCTTTTACTCAGGGCAGAAATGGCTAATATGAGGAAAGTACAGGGTGTAGGTTTTTTGCACAAAGAGTGGTGAATGTATGAATCACATTTCCAGGGGTGATGGTAGTTACATTACTTCAGATAAACGAAAGACATTTAAGAGATTCTTAGAGATTAAAGTAAAATGGAGGGCTATGTGAAAGAGAACCATTAGATTGATCTTCGAGCAATGTTAAAATGCCTTCATAGCATTGTGGGATGAAGGTCCGGAACTGTACTGTAATGTTCTATGTTGTATGTTTTCTCTTCTATGTCTTTAGGGCATGAAGGGGAATCCATGCAGTTTCATGGAGAACATACAGACTCCACTCAGACAGCATGCAAGGTGAGGATTGAATTTGGGTCTCTGGCACTGTGAGACAGCAACTCCACTAAGGGCGTCACTGTTCTGCTTTGCCACACAGGGTAAATGGATGCTTCTTTCTTGAGGCACTGCCTCTTGTAGATGTCCTCGATATGCCAATGATGGAGCTGGCTGACTGTACAACACTCTGCTGCTTTTTGTGGCCCTAAGCATTGAAGCCTCCACACCAGGCTGCATGGCAGCAAGTCAGAATATCCTCCACCATACATCTATTGAAATCTGCAAGTCTTTGGTGACATACCAAATCTCCTTAAACTCTTAATGAAATTGCCACACGGTAAATTTGATTACTTTTACAGAAATTGAGTAATATAGAAGTTGCTCATTTGAAGTTGCTTTCAAATTTTCTGCTCCAAAATTCATGGATATACCTTATTTTTTAATCCACATTATCTAATCTCCTTTAACTCCAAAATTTTGATCAAGTCATACCTCAATTCTTCTTAATCCAGGGAGTACAATCCAAGTTTGTGTAATTTTTCCTTGTAACTTAACCCTTGAAACCTAAATATCATTACGAATCTGAATCAGGATTATTATCGCTATTTTAGGACATGAAATTTGTTGTTTTGTAGCAGCAGTACAATGCGCAGACATGAAATTACTGTAGTAGTGTTAGTGGACCATTCAGAAGTCTGATGGCAGAGGGGAAGAAGCTGTTGCTGAATCACTTACTGTGGGTCCTTAGACTCCTGTACCTCTTCACTGAGTAATAATGGGAAGAGGGCATGTTCCAGATGGTGAGGGTCCTTAATAATGGATGCTTCCTTCTTGAGGCACGGCCTCTTGGAGGTATCTTTGATGGCGAGGAGGGTTGTACCCGTGATGGAGCTGGTTGACCCTACAACGATCTGCAGCCAGCCTCCTCTGATCCTGTGCATTGGAGCCTCCACACCAGACTGCTGCAACAAGTCAGAATGCTCTCCACCATACATCTGTGGAAATCTGCAAATCTTTGGTGACATGCCAGATCTCCTTAACGTCTGAATGAAACAGAGCCACTGGTATGATTACATCTATGTGTTGGGTCCTGGACAGATCTTTCAAGATGTTGACACCAATGAACTTAAAGCTGCTCATCCTTTCCACTGCTGACCCCTCAATGAGGATTAGTGTGTGCTTTCATGGCTTCCCCTTCCTGAAGTCCACAATCATTTTCTTGGTCCTGCTGACACTGAGTGTGAAGTTGTTGCTGCGACTCTAGTCAACCAGCTGAGCCATCTCACCTCTGCATGCCTCCTTGTCACCATCTGAGATTTTACCAAAAGGAGTGGTGTCACCTGTGACTTTATAGATGGCATTTGAGATCTGCTTATCTGCACATTTGTTAGTGCGTAGAGAGTAGAACAGTGGGCTAAGCACACATCTTTCAGCTGCCCCTGCGTTGGTTGTCAGCAAGGAGATGGTGTTAGCAGCAATCTGTATTAACTGGGGTCCCTCAGTGAGGAAGTCAAGGATCCAGATGCAGAGGAAGATACAAGTGTAATGCTACTCACCCTTTCAGAAGATGGATAAAAGACACTAGGCTTATTGCGGAGTGAAGCATCACTGTCATTTATGCTGTTAGGTTTAGACTTATTGGAAGTGATGCCATGCAAACCTTACCACAGCTATCATGTGTCCAATAGCTTCTAATTCCACATAGAATTGCCTTTTCGTCCTCACACGACCTTCCATGCAGGACTTCTTGTAGGATTCCGGATTGCCAGTGTTGAACATCACAGATATAGCTGTCAGCAGATTACAAATCTCCTGGTTCATCCAGGGCTTCTGGTTTGGGAAAACTCATATATTCTCAAAGGCACACACTCATCCATGCAGGTCTTCATCAAGTAATTAATTGTCATAGTGTATTTATTCAGATCTGAAGATGAATTTCTGAATGTGGTCTAGTCCAACAATTCAAAGCAGTGCGGTAAGCACTCCTCCCCCTCATTATACCATTCCTTTGCCATCCTCACCACTGGCGCTGCGATCCTCAGTCCCTGCCTATAAGCCAGGAGTAGAAGTGCAGCCAGCGGGTTGGATTTGTCGTGTCAGGGTGCACTGTCTTGATCACACCTTCAGCTCCTCCAAGGCCAGCCTGAGGGTTGCCAGAGGTGGAACATACAAAGAAATGCCTTGGCAGATAGAACAAATGACACTTAGAACATAGGATCTGGCCCTTCATCCCACAATGTTGTGCTGAACCAATTAAATTAATAATCAAATGACCAACTATCTAAAATCCTCTGACCACACAATGTCCTTCCATTTTCCTGACATTCAATTCAAGTTTAATTTTCATTTAACCATGTATGAATACTCATGAATACAGCCAAATGAGACAGCGTTACTCCGGGGTCAAGCTGCAAAGACACATTACCAACACTCTCACATAGTAAGCCCACACAAGATCTCAATCATGTAATAAGAGTCTCAAGGCCCACCTCCCACGCCCCCACACTGCAACACTGCAGCTTGATACATACACATCAACAAACCACCCAGAATATCAGTAAAAATACAACGATGCAGAATATGTACATTATGTATACAGTCCAGACCCCCCAGCCCTCCGATATCATCTAATGACTGGCCTCCAATGCTTGCTTTGCAGCCCAGTCCTCAACCTGACATTCAGCTCCTGCTAGGCAAATCCATGGCTTTGAGGCCCAGTCCCCACATATACAAAACACAACCAGACAAATATATATGTATATAGTCCATCCATTTTAAATCTTCAGTCACCACAACTGGCTATGCCACACTCAGTAGAGGCCAATGGCTCAGGCACCTCATCTCCAGTGGCTGAAAACCAAGCAGCCCCACAGCTTGAGGCCCAAGTCCATTGAGTGCTGCTAAAAAATCTGCTGTTGGCCACAACAGAGCTGAGCAAAACCCTGGGAGGGCAGTTCCGACTCTGTGCTGGACACCATGCCACACTGCCCCCGGTGAAGAACAATGGCTTCGTCCCCTCACATTGGGTGGCTGCAAACAGGCAACACCATAGTTTCAGGCCTAGCCACCACGACCGAGGACTCAGCCCCCTCCATCCGCCCCTGCTTGCAGCCAATAAATCAGTGAATTGAACTTGAAGCGTACCAGATTACAATGTCCAAAGGGCTCTTGCGATCACAAGAAAAGTGAATATGACAGCCACTCGCTGTTTGACTGTAAGCCTCCATCGACTCCAGTAACTTCCCCACCACTGGCGTGAGACTCACCTGTCTATGGTTTCCAGGAATATCCCTGATTCCCTTCTTGAATAATGGAACAACATTAGCTACTTGCCAGTCCTCTGGGACCTCGCCTGTGGCTAGAAAGGACATGAAGATATTGGTTAAGGCACCAGCAGTCTTTTCTCTTGACTCTCTCAATTGGGGTGTATTCCTTCAGGCCCTGGGGACTTATCAACCTTAACATTCTTTAAGAGAACCAACACTACATCCTCCTTTACCTCAAAATGTCCTAGCATATCAATATGCTCTGCACTCATGTCCCTACCCTTCACGTCCTTCTCATTGGTAAATACTGATTTAAAGTACTCATTAAGGGCCTCATCTATATCCATTTCATCCAAGTAAATGTCCCCCCTTTATCCATGAGTGGTCCTACATTCTCCCTAGTCATCCACTTGCTCATGATGTATGGATGGAATGCCTTGGGATTCTCTTTAATCCTACTTACCAAGGACTTTTCATGGCCCTTCCTGGTTTTCCTAATTCCCTTCTTCAGGCCTTTTCTGGCTTATTTATAATCCTCAAGGGCTCTGTTTGATTCTAGCTTCCTAAGCTTTACATATTTTTCCTTTTTATCTTGACTAAATTCATCACCTCTCTCAACACTCAAAGTTCTCTTACCTTGCCATCCTTGTCTTTCCATCTGACTGGAACACTGCTGTCCTGTACTTTGCGCAGATGGTCTTTAAACATCCTCCACATGTCAGATGTGGACTTGCCAAAAAACGGATGTTGACAATTAACTCTCCCTTGTTCCTGACTAATGCTCTTGTAACTTGCCCGACTCCAGTTTGACACTCTCTCACAAGGTCCATGTTTGTCCTTATCTATAGCTATCTTAAAACTTAAGGAGTTGTGGTCTCTGTTTCCCACATGCTTGCCTCCTGAAAGGTTGGTCATCTGGCCGGACACATTACCAAACACCAGTTCCAGTACAGCCCTTCTTCTTGTTGGATTATGTACATGTTGATTTAAGAAACCCTCCTGGATGTATCTACCAAATTCTGCCCCACCTAAACCTCTTGCACTAAGAAGGTCCCAGTTTATTTTGGGGAAGCTGAAGTCCCCCATGACAACAACTCAATTGTTTTTACACCTTTCCTAAATCTGCCTGCATATCTGTTCCTCAGTGTCCTAGTGGTTATCGGGGGAGGGCACATCTGTAGCACAATTCCATCAGAGTGATTCCTGTTTCTGAGTTCCACCCATATAGGCCCAGTGGACAAGCTCTCTATTATATCCCCTCTGAGTACAGCTGTAATATTGTCCCTGATTAGTAGTGCAACTACACCCCCCCTACCCCCACCATCCCTCTTTTACCTTCCCCTCTATCTTTTCTAAAACATTAATACCCTGGGACAGTAAGCACCCATTCCTGTTCCTCTCTCTACCAGGTCCCTTTAATGGCCGCATCATAGTTTCATGTACTGATCCTCACTCTCACCTCATCACCCTTAACCTTAACACTCCCAGCATTAAAATATAAACAGTTCAACCTATCGATCCTAACACACTTCCATAGCCTTGCTCCTGGCTGTTTATACTGACCCTGCCATCTTCCTTCCTCTCAATCCCTCCCAGTTTTGATCTGCTGCTCTGGTTCCATCCCGTTGACGAACTAGTTTAAACCCTCCCGAGTAGTACTAGTCAATGTCCCAGCCAGGATATTGGTTCCCCTCCAGTTTACCTGACTGCCTGATGTTCCAGATCAGGGTTGCGGGTCAGAGACAGAACTGCCATGTCATTGCACCAAGACAAAGGAACTTGTTGTTGGCCTAAAAAGCAGAGGCAGGGATGTGGACGTGGATGTGAACACAACTCTGTCCTTATCAATGGAACTGCTGCAGAGATGTCAACAGCTTCAAGCTCCTGGGCATCCATAAGGTCATCCATAGCCAGAAAGCACACCAATGTATATACTTCCTTAGGTGTCTTATCCACAAGCATTTCTGTAGGTGCACTATATAAAATATTCTGATTGGCTGGATCGTAGCCTGGAATGACTTCTGCTCTGCTCTGGTCCAATAGAAACTTGGAGAGTCCCTAGTTCATTACATATACATCACTTCCTTCTGTCCAGTCCATCTTCACAGTGCATTGCTTCAGAAAGATTAAAAATATTATCAAGTATGCCTGCCACCCTGGCCATTTCCTTTTCTCACTCATACCTACTAGGAGAAGATACAGGAACATGAAGGTCCTGATGACCCCACTCAAAAACAGTTTCTTCCCCATTGTCCTAGCAGGTAGTCCAAGCCTATCCAATTTTGCAAGGCCACCATTCGAATACCTATCATCTCACCTGACAGTCTGGTTGGTGCGCACTCTGTATGCTTGAGCAGAGCGGCCATCTCGTTGGGCCAGCATCTCCATCACATAGGCCATGTATATCAGTTCCTAGGACAGTCTGGCTGTACCATACAGGGAAAAGGCTATCATTCGAAACCTTTCTGCCTCTGTGATATGGCTCTTACTGCGCCAGATCTCATGGGCAGGGTGCTCTTCCAGGCTATTAATGAGGTGCATGTATGTTACCACGCACCCCAGATAGCAGTAGCCGTACCATCCTGTGGGGAGCCACGGGTGGGTCCGGGAGCCACATATCCAGTAAGTACCACTTGGTGTCACAGTGCCATTCGGTGACACACTCGTCCCAGGACACTGCTCCTGCTCACAACCGCTGTGCCGCACTGACTGTTTGGACCTGTGCTCATCATACTACCTGCACCAATACTCCTTCCCCTTCCATGTTGGCAGGGGGATTACTCTCTGAGGCAGGACCTTGGGATTAGACGAATCATAAGTAAAGAAGTACGAGCCTTTAAAACATTTCCTCCACTGGGGGTTACTGAGACTCAAGTTCTTTAAGGCCACTCCCGTGCGATGCATCAAGGTTGGCTAAAATGGACTACTCCCTCTGGCTTTCCCCAAAACAGACGCCAGGGCTGGAGAAGCTGGACGAGCTCCTCTAACAGTCCTGTTCTTCTTCATTAAAGGGGATCGATGGCAGCAGCACCCCTTTTGCAGAGTGGGTTGGGACTCTCTAGCAGATCCAACAGATGAAGTGTTGATGTGATTTGCACACTCCTATGCCATCCATAGGAATGTGTAGTAGGATCTCACACTGACTATCACCATGGCTGTCAACTTCAACCACTTTGCCATTTTCTAACGTAGGGAGACACAAACTCACTCCTTCCTGGTTAGTGTATGGGAATTTAGACAGATTATCTCCCCTGTTCCCCCCGCGATGCCCCCCTTTGTGTACTCCCCAGTCTGCGAACCAGTCTCCTCCTGCTCTTGTGGCTCCTGTGGGTGCTGCACCCAAGCCTCAGAAAAGTGACGTCCCTCATTAAGGACCTCCATCCCCTGGGTCATGCCTTGTTCTCATTGCTACCATCAGGAAGGAGGTACAGAAGTGTGAAGGCATACACTCAGTGATTCAGGAATAGCTTTGTCCCCTCTACTATCCGATTTCAAAAAGGATATTGAATCCATGAACAGTACCTCACTAGTTTTTTAATTTCCATTTTTGACCTACTTATACTTTAACTATATTGATATATATTTACTGTCATTCAGTTTTTTCCCCTCTATCACTATGTATTACATTGTACTGCTGCGGCAAAGTCAACAAATTTCACGACTTATGCCAGTGATGTTAGTTCTGATCCTGATTCCCCAATTCCTCCTCCAACTCCATCTCTTCCACCTTTGGAGGATCTGACTCGGCCCAATGCCAGGACATCGGAGACCCTCCCAGGCCTGTCAGCCTTGAGTTCAGCCCTGAAAGGTGCAGATGGGGACAATAACTTAATTTGCTGTCCATACGATCAGTCAGCCCCACTGCCTGTGGGTAGCATGGGATGTAAATTATTCACGAACGCTGGACTCTGCAGCCCACTCCCGGACTTTGGCTCCAGAAAAATGTGAGCCGTTGCCTGACTGAATCTCCTGGGGGATCCCATAAGCGGATGACAAGTGACACAAACCTTTTCTTGCGCTGTCCTGGTCGGCGTGGCTGCACAGCAAAACCACCAGGACCCCAGAATTTACGTCTACCTTTGTGAGCATATATTGTTTCTTGTTTTATTGCGACAGTAGTCCCACAGTACGTGACCAGCTTCCGCGCCCCTATGGATGCATCCCGAGGGACCCTCTAAGCCAGCCCCTGCTGGCAGATTGCAGATCGCCGTCCTGGCCTCATCAAAATGCCAGCACCACCCTTCGAGCTTCCACCATTTTCCATGCTGCTTTCCCCCCTAGATGCCTGCTCTTTCCCATACCCACAGGCTCCCGTGATCCTCCTTGGAAAACATTGTGACCGTCATAATCTGCACTAGTCGATCAACAGTAACATTATGTATGGCCTCCTCAGTGTCCCTGGACATGGTAAACTGTGATTGGGCATCAATGCAGATCCTTCAGATGTGTTCCAGAGGGGATGCCCGTGCACCTCCCAGGTCTGCCCATGCCAGTGAGGCTTCCACAGTGCCATGCTGCTAGCTACTGCCCAGGAGTTGGTGCAGATCCTCGCAGACCACAGGCTCAGTTAATTGGTTAGAATCCACCACCCCCCACCCCCCACACTCCTGGGTAACGATCCTCCTGACACAGAGCGGAGCAGCTTTGCGCCACTGGTTACCGCTCTGCCAATGGCTGGAGCCAACGATAAACCAGACTTGCTGCTTCTACTTAGAGGTCAGGTCATCGTAGGGTTTACCTCACTGTGTGGGCGAGGGATCGGTAGAGGAACCTCATCAGGAGTGTAGTGGTCATTATCTGGGAGCGCCAGGACCTGCTCATGGAGGTGGCTCACCGCACGGGGACCCTTCTCTGCCTGGTCTGCAACGTACCACACCCAATTAACAATGGAAGACTACCCAGCGTGATCCTCGTAGTGTGGGTTACATTGTCAGACTTTACCCACTGCCCATTAGGGATGTGTAGTTGCAGCATGACTGACTTAGGGGATGTCTAATGTTCTGTGGCCGAGAGAGCCCAACAGCTGCCTCTCGAAGGGGGTATATCGGGTCACTGCCTGAGAAAGGGATTTGTCCAAAATCCCAAGGGAACGCAACACCCCTTCATCAGCTGCAGAAGGCTCCACATAACCACCCTTGAGGTAGCTGAAACCTGCAGCTGGAACATCACCCACTCTGTCCAGGGAGCCGAGGAGAAGCTGCTCAGGGCCCCACTGGAAGGCATTCTTTTTCCAGGAAACCTGGTACAGGGGGCGCAGAATCATCGTCCAGTGGAGGCTACGCTGATGCCAGTACCCCAGGAGCTCCACAAAACGCTGTGTCTCCTCTTTGGAGGTGGGGACCATAGCACACAAAATCTTGCGCTTGGCCCACTCTGGTATCTGCCCTTGAGAGAGGGTGGGGTCTAACTGCAATCCCCTGCAGGTCTCAGCCAATCATGCATTGGCACAAAATGGAACTGTAGACATACCGCTGTGGGAGGCAGCAAGTGATCAACTGTCTGCCCTCCCAGATAAAATCGAACTGGCCCTGTGATTCTGGCTTAGGAGAATGGAGAGGAATGTATCGGCCTGATCTGCAACTGCACACTAATGCTACCACTCCCTACCCTTTATTTCCTTAATAAGGGTCATTCCATCCAGGACAGCCGCTGTGAGGGGTAGTGGGTACTTATTCAACTGCCTATAGTCGATGGTCATGTGCATGTACCATCCCCATTCCACACTAACATGCTGAGCTATTGTAGGGGAAGGTTGCAGAAAGAATGACCCTCCTGTAACACAGCCTCCACAGTTTCCCAGACCTCTTGCTGTCGTGTATTTAATATTTTAGTAATAATGTAAATATGTTGCTGCATTAAGCACTCTTTGTTGTTTGAATAATTTATTACTGATTATATGTATAGTTATGTTAATGGCTTACGTTATTATGCCACCATGTCATACGTCCACCTCGCTTGAATTATAAACGGTTAGACACGTTCTTCTTGGCTCCGTGGTTTTATTTTGTTGAGATTTTATATTATATAACAGTGGCAATGAAGAAGTTTTAAACGTACTTGTATCACTCACACCTCTCTTCACACCGGCAGTAGAGCAGTGGAAACTGTCAGCAGTTTCAAACTCTTGGGAGTGCACATCTCACACAATCTCTCACGGTCCCAGACATAAATCAGCCCAATTATTAATCAGTTTATATCTTTCTGTAACTTGCGCCTGCAATGCTACGTATCTTTGTGTAATTGGTGAAATTGGATGCTATTTTCAACTGAAACATTTAGGTCATAAATTAACAAAGTAAATATTCGGGGCCAAAAATATTTTTTATTGGAGAATGAGTTCCTCCAGCATTTTGTGTGTGTTGCTCCGGATTTCCAGCACCCGCAGACTTGCTCGTGTTGAAAGTATTCTGTCTGAAGATGGTTGAAATCAAGTAGTTCAGGGACAGTTGGAAAGAGAAGGTGTCTCTTATCTAATCAAATTAAACCCATATCTTCACAGAGATCAAAATTGGACACTGGTCAGTTGGTTGATATCTTGCCTGCCTGCTCATTTTTCATCTTCCTTACCATCTGCATGGTGACACAAGGCTCTGACATACAAACGTATAAATATGAACATTAAGCAACCTGCAACCTATAATGCATTTTCCTTTTCCACAGGATTTCGATAGAAATCCTCCATCTAGTTTAAATCACTGAGTGGTTCCTTTTTGCCTGAGACTTGTACTAATGGTAGAGGTAGGTGTACCAATTTATTCTGTGCAAAGCATCAGAGAGCCCTCTCTTTCTTGGCTTGTCTTTCAAAATTCTTTGTGTAATTGAAAATATTGTTATATTAATATTATATTTATGTTGTATTAATAATATAAGATATAATTACATAAATAATTCTTGTTTCAAAGAATCATGATGCAACAGTAAGTTAACATGAAAATAAATGACCAATAGATTTTACTTACTTCGAGCTTGATTGTCGTTGCTGAGGATGAGTTTGCAATGCTGCACCATTCAGTGCAAAACAGCATACTAAAAGCACAATCACTAATTTTAAAACATCTGAATTTATTTAGACTGACATCTAAGTTACAACTAAATTAAAAGCAAAGAACGCTAAAATTTAACAAACTGTGGCTTCCCATTCAAGTATTGTACATGTCCATGTTATAAAATACAATGATTAAATATAAAATAGGATCAATAATTAAAGCTGAAATTTAAATAAAAACAAAGAGCTCTGAACTCAAAGGAAGATATCCGCCCCATTTAAGCCCAAATATTGCACATGCCCATGTATTGCTCTTAGAGATTGCCCATAATGCCTACGGACTATGGGTGGATGGGAAGGGGAGAGCAATTTTCAGTTGCATGACAGTCCTGAGGAAAAAGGTTGCTTTTCAGTTTGGATGCCCATGGAGATGTTTCTGTATCACTGCCAAATGGGAGGAGGTTGAAGAGCTGATTACTGGGGTGGGATGAGTCCATCACAGTGTTGCAAGCCCACCATAAGAAGTGTGATTTGTAGATAGTCTCCTTATCTGGTAGTTATGTCCCAATGACATTCTGTGCAGTCCTGATCACTCACTGAAGTGCTCTCTGGTCGATCGTGTTGCAGCTAGTGTACCATACTGTCATGTCGTAGGTCAGCATGCTCTCAATTACACATCAATGAAGATTTACCAGCAGCTTTTGGGGCAGATTTGCTCTCTTTAAATTCTTAAGATAGTATAGGCACTTCTGCCCCTTCACTATTATCAAGGATGTGTTGGTGGTCCAAGAGAGCTTCTCTGTAATGTTCACTCCCAAGAACTTAAAGCTGGAGACCCTGTCAACGTTTCACCATTTATGAGTAGTGAAGCTTGATCATACCACATTGATTTCCTGAAGTCAATAATCATTTCTTTTTTTTTTATGTTGATTGAAAGGTTACAGTCATTCATACAGCTTCTGCACCTCCTGTTTGCTGTTTCATTTGTTATTTGTAATTAATCCAGTCACTGTGACGTCATCTGCAAATTTGCAGGGGAACAGTCATAGGTGAATGTGCAAAGGGCTGGTTTCAGTCACACCTTTGAAGAGAGCACTGGAAAGCTTCTACAAATGTACCATGGAGAGCATTCTGACTGGCTGCATCACTGTCTGGTATGGAGGAGGGTACAAGGTCAAAGTAAGTTGGAGAAACTTGTAAAATTGGTACTTCATGAGTGCTAGCCTCTGTAGTATCCAAGACATCTTCAAGGAGCAGTGCCTTAGGAAGGCAGCGTCCATCATTAAGGACCCCCACCACCCAGGACATGTCCTCTTCTCACTGTTAACACTAGGGGTAGGAGGAACCAAAGCCTGAGGCTTACAGTCAGCGATTCAGGAAAAGCTTCTTCCCCTCTGCCATCTGATTTCTAAACAGACATTGGACCCATGAACACTACCTCACTACTTTTTTACTTCTGCTTTTTTTGTTACTTATTTTAACTTAACTGTTTAATAGACCATATATATATATACTTGATGCTATTCAGTTTTTTTCTGTATATTTATTTACCATGTATTTCATTGTACTGCTGCCATAAACTTAACAAATTTCATGATATATGCGGGTGACATTAAACCTGATTCTGATTCTGATTCTGAAGTTGAAGATGGCATGTACTCACAGCAGTTTCTAGCTCTCCAAATAGATTTATGATAGTGGTTAAGAGACTGTTATCTCAAAGAACATCTTGTACATAGTAGAAAAGAATCCACTATTCTGTTGTTACTGATTTGGATGCTGAAAACTGGAGCAACACACAAAGGCTGAAGGAATTCAGTGTATGTGCAGGGAAGTGGACAGTCAACAATTCAGGTGGAGTATCTTAAAAAACATAGTTCAAATAACTTTTAAAACAATAATATAAAGCAGTGACAACTCTAGTTCAGCAATTGAACCATTGTCTAGGTTAACAGTTCCAAGTTCCATGCCATACTACAGCACAAAGTCTAGCATACTTTTTGACAGTGTGCTGAAAGAATGCTACATCACTGGAGATACATTTTTTGGATGAGATGAGATATTTAACCAGTGGCCCAGACATGAAGGATCTCTAGGTACAGGAAACTAACAAAGTTGTGTGCATTGGTTGTTATTGGACCTCAGTGAAACAAATGACCTAATTGTGTGTTGCAACCTGACCTTGACAACACAGATGAGGGTCGGAATTTTCCCTGCCAAGGAATCTGGAACAAGGAAAATAAAATTCTCCTTTCAGAAGATGACAGATCATTGAAGTTCTCTTATCACTGAGGATTGTGAAGGTTCAGGCATTGATTGTGTTCAATATAAGTATTGTTGGATCTAGAGAAATCAATGGATTTGCTGATAGAACTGGATAATTAACACTGATACAGAAAATCAAACATTTTTTCAAATAATAGGACAGATTCAAGGGACTGAAAAACTTATTCCTGCTCCAATTGCGCTTGTTTGTATTGTATTTCTTCATGTCTTGCTATTTACAGACCCTACTATATTATGCATCAACAATTTCCTTTGAAAAAACACTTTGGGATATCCTAAAGCTATGAAAGTGCCACTTCAATATAGATCTTTTTTCTATGTTACATCTTTACAGCGAAAGCTTTCCTAAGATTTGAATTCACTGGTGTCCTGAAATCTCATACAGTTTCATTTCAGAATTGTTGGCTTTTGTGGGATCATTCCAGGATACACTGAACAAGAATTTGCCATTAGGGAGGGGAGGGAAGGTTATTGTGCGTCTGGTGTGCTTGAACTTAATTATGTCAATCTCTCAAGGTTCTCAGCATGAAATGCATGTGGCCTACAACTTCTCCAAAATATCTAATTTAATTTTTTGGCTGAAGGTTTTACTGAGAAATCTAAATTCTGCTGACTGTTTCATGGTTGATCTGTAAAGCAATGTGAAATAATAACAGAGAATTCTGGAGACAGTAAGTAAGGCAGCATCTGCTGAGAGGGAAACAAATGTTTTAGGTTAATGATCTTTCACTTTATTCCATGTGGCTGAATTAGTGTAGATGGTCAAGTTCACTTCAGCCATTCTCCTCTCTCCTAGTTGTGCCGAATGTTTATCAGACAATATAGGGCAGGAGGGAAGATCTGTTAATGCCGGGAGGCACCAAAATGTTGATAGTTACTTGCAACATTTTTGCCCATATCCTTTATTGGATGTATAATTACAAACAGCTGTTGTCCAAGCCTCCAGTCTCTGCCCACTGTGGTCTAGATTCTCACCTGCTTCAATCACACCAGTGCCCAAGAAGAGCGAGGTGAGCTGTCTCAACCACTAATGATCAGTAGTACTCACATCTATTATAATGAAGTCCTTTGAGAGGTTGATTATTGCTAGAATTAACCCCTCCTTGAGCAAAAGACCTAGACTTGCTACAATTCACCTACCACTACCATTGGTCTACAGTGGACACTATCTCACCGGCTGTCCACTCCGCTTTGGAGCACTAAGCAAAATATATACCTGCCTGCTGTTTGTCGATTACAGCTCAGCTTTCAATAAAAGGTTCAAAGGTTCAAGGCTTTATTTTATTATCAAAGTATGTATGCAGAATACAACTCTGAGACTTGTCTTCTCCAGATAGCCATAAAATACCAAAAACCATGGTAGTTGAACAAAAGACATCAATTCCCCTTCATGAAAAGAAAAATAAACAAGAACTTACAAACCCCAAACCTCTTCCACCCCTTCCTCTTACAAAAAACTAACAGATCACTCATATGGAGAAACAACAAGAGCATCAAACCCCAATACCCCAGCCCGCCAATCGGCGACAAGAAAGAATGGACAAGAACACAGAACTGAAAGAGACCAATATGAACTACATTCCAATTCCTAAATCTCAGGATTTTGAAAACATCTCCAAGAGCATTGACTTGAACCAGCAGCCTCTCCGAGGGAAGTGACTTGAACCAGTGGCCTCTCCGAGAACTGCTTGCATTTGCCTCAATGTTTCAATCTTTCTCCATGCTTTAATTGGCAAGAAATGGAGTTGATCATGGCCCCTCATCTCATCACCGATCTTCTCCTCATGGTAGCTCATGCTCGTATTTCTCTCCTGGAGTTTTCTTGGGGACAGCAGAGTGCTAGCTCACCCCATCAAACTACAGATTGTAAGTCACAGGTTCCAACAGTTTCAAAAACAAAATTAAGACAAAAAGAATAAGTAGAAGACATAGAAAATCTGAAATAATTGACTATCTAGAAGATGTCGCTGAGGAATCATTCACTGGCGCCATCTTGACTGGAAGTGGCAAATGGGCAAATACCATTATTCCTTCACTATTAATAACCAAATTTCAAACTGAGGCCTCTCTACCTCCTTCTATAACTGAAATGGTGGTAATACCTCCTTGTTGACAATTACCATAGCCATATCTCAAGGATGCATGCTTATGCTAATTCTCTACTCTCTCCACACTCTAAGCACAACCCAACACCATCTATAAATTTGTGCATGACTCCAGTTTTGTTGCTAAGATCTCAGATGGTGATGGGGAGGCATGCAGGAATGAGTTGGATTTATTGTTTAAGTGATATTCAACAACATCGCATTCAGTGTCAGCAAGAGCAAGGAACTAATTGTGGGCTTCAGGAAGTGTAAGTCAGAACACACACTAGTCCTCATTGAGGGGGTCAGTGGTAGAAAGGATGAGTAGCTTTAAGTTCCTCAGTGTCAACATCTCAGAGGATCTAATCCTGGGCCCCACACATTGATGCAATTATAAAGAAGGCATACCAGTGCCTCTACTTCATTGGGAGTTTGTGGAGATTTAGTATATCACCAAAGACTAGCAAATCTCTACAGACGTAAGATGGAGAGTATTCTAACTAGGGTGCATTATTGCCTGGTGTGGAGGTTCAAAGCACAACTTCAAGAAGCTACAAAGGGTTGTAGAGTTGGCCAGATACATCATGGACACAACCCTCCCCACCATCGATGACGTCTTCAAGAGGCGATGCTTCAATGAAGGTAGGATCTATCATTAAGAACTCTCACCATATGGGACAGGGAGGAAGTACAGGAGCCTGAAGACCACATTCAATGATTGAAAAACAGTTTCTTCCACTCTGCCATCAGATGTACAAACAGTCTATGAACATTACTTCATTATTCCTTTTTTATGTACACTATTTATTATGTCATTTAGAGTAACTTAATGTCTTTGCACTGTACTATTGTGCAAAACAACAAATTTCATGTCACTTAAGATGAAGGTCTTTAATAAATGGTCACTATATGCTACTAATTTGGTTTACAACAGGTATAAGCTGCAGTTCTATCAGAACATCTCACACTGAGAACCGTAGTGACAACTACTGATTAGCAGATTTATGGATTTGATGGCCCTCAATGTTCAAAGTTCAAACTTCAGAGGTTAATTTATTATCAAACCATACAACTCTGAAATGCTTCTTCTCTGGGTAGCCATTAAACCAAGAAAGAAAAGAAAGGCTGCACAATCATCAAGCCCCAAATTCCCCCTCCCCACACAAAAAAACTGACAAAAATAGTACAGGTGCATCAACCTCAAAATCACCTCTCCTCCCCACCCCCCACCACACAAAAAAAATGAGAAAGATTGGGCAAAAATTACAGAATGTGAAAAAACTATAAGACTGAATAAAGTCTATAGTCCAAGACCACATCCAAAATGCAGAAAATCTGGGCAACATTCTCCAGACACAGCGGCAAGCTCTGCCCTCTCTGATAGCGTAGCAGAATGATCAAAAGGCAGCCGGCCGGCACCCACCCTCCGCACTTGCCTTGATGTTTCAATCTCCCACTTCGCTTTAATCAGTGCATAATGGAAGCTACAATCAACAAAATGGAGTCAAACATCGGCTTGGGCTCCATCCCAAAGCCAGCACTCCATGAAGTGTGCTCATACTGCCTCTGCCTCCCAGAATACTCTCGGAGACTGCAGGCCACTGAAGCACCTAAACGATCACCAAACTTCAGCATTCGCCTTGATGTTTCAATGGAAGCCAGTGATGGTAACTTGGAAAAGTTATGAACAGGAATGCTTCCCTTTGCTACTTATGTGACAGAAAAGACAGTAATTTGTCAAGTGAAGGCAAGCATCTGTGGTACAAGAATATCTATTTAACATAGGGAACAGTCAGTGCCTGATGATAAGTAACGTTGAATCTTGAATCCTGAATCTTAGAGAACCTCTATCAATCTTGACATCAGGTGCTGTCTATGTGGAGTTTTCATGTTCACCCTGAAACTGTGCAGGCTTCCTCTGAATGCTCTAGTTTCCTCCAACATTCCAAAAGCATGAGATAGGTGGGTTAGTTACTCACTGCACATTTCCCCTCTTGATTAGTTGATTTCAAGGATCCTGGGAAGTTGATGAGAATGTTTGATAGTCAATGTGGATTCATTGGGTCAAAGGGCTTGTTTCCTGGCTGAATTTCTCTATGGCTCTTTAGTTATCTCTAACTTAGAAGGTCAGCAGTTTATTTTCTTTTCTTTATGACATGTTGAAATATATCCAGCTGGTACGATGTTATTTTCACTGTTCATCAAAATGTGGCTTTCTTTTTTTTTTACCTTTCTCAATGTTGACAAAGTAGTCTACTTGTTCAAATGGATATAGACCTTTGGCTTTGCAACATTCAGATTGTGAATAGGCAATGAAGAAAAGAAAGCAAATGTGAATCTTTAATATTTAAACAGTACATATCCTTCACAGTTTTAACAAATCTTTACTCAAGGGTGCACTTAGCAATATGTCACCTAAGATCTACTCATCACTGAGGCCTTGCTGCAAATTGGCACTCATTTGGTAAGTTCGGTTGGCCCTCGATGTCATATCCCTATGCATGTAGGTGGGCGGGAATCATGGGTTGCATGTCTGGGGAGAGCTAGCTGAACCAGTTCATTTCGTCCTTGTGTATGATACGTGGGCTGATAAGCATGGAAGAGGAACAGCAAAACTGAAAATATGAGGTCACTTCTTTGCTATTTCCACAGAAATTAGCTGAAGTGAAAACACCTACAATGACATTTTGAAAAACATAAAACCAAAAGATTTCTGGGCCACTGCAGTGAAATTATGCTTGAGGCAGAATTGTGAATTAAATGTGAAGTTTATCAATGCTATTAAATCATAAGACAGCTTTCATTTCATTTTGCTGTTCCTGATTTTTTTTAAACTTATGGCAGAATTATGTCCACATTTCTGGTCTGCACCCAAAACATAAATAGGCATTTGACTTAGCAGAAATGACAGCTCATTACCTCAGTTTAATGTAGTGGAAAAGAAAATGCATGATACTAATGTAGAAACACTGGGAGCCATTTAAAAATTGCTTTTGTTTCATTTGAAGCATAAAGACGATCTGACCACCAACATATTGAAGCCTGTGTGGGAATGTAACGTAGCTCCACGAAGCATTTCAATGGCTCGGTGGGTGAGTGCAATAGGTTCTGGCACCAATAAGGAATGCTCCAACTTCATTCTAGGATTGTGCTGAACTCTGTGATTCCAAGATGGGCACCAATGGGGTTCAACAAACTGATTCAGCATGTCTGGACTAAAGGGGAAATCTTGGTCCTGGTTCCTGATCATTATCCAATGGCCTCTACTGGAAATGTGTGCTTGGATCCCATGTGAGCGTTGGGCTTGGCAGTGATCATGAAACAGCCAGCCAGCTCTCGCTCCAAAAAGAAGCAAAGGGTTTGCATTTATAGTATCTTGCACCTCTCATGGCCTCGACATCTCACAGCTTTTCACAGCTAAGTAAGAACTTTTCAGAAAGGTTAGATTTGATAAACAGATTCTCCAATGAGGTGAGAATAACTGGAGTCTGTGGAGGAGCATCCCTGGAATAGATCATGGAGTTTGATAGGAAAGACAACTGGTATGGAAAAGAATGCCTTAAAATTTAAAAACTGAAGTTAAAACAGTAAGATAGTGCTGCATAAGACTTCATATGTTGTACATGTACTCTAACTAGCCATGTAATACCAAGAGCCCTGGTACAGCAGGGCTCCTGTGCTGTGAGACCAAAGGAATTCATCTGGCTGGGATTAAGTAACATAAATTCAGATTGAAGAAATATTTTAAAGCTTTGCTTGGTTATCCCAGAGAAGGATTTGAGAGGAAACCAGGCAGAACTTGCTATTGTATGAAGGTGGGAGGAAACAGTGTTTGTTCTAAAAACTGCTTCGTCAGCACCTTTGCTCCGTCTGCCACATAAAGACAGGATTTCCCAGTGGCCACTCATTTTAATTCAACTTCCCATTCCCATTCCAATAAGAGGATCCCATGAAATATTGTTAATATTTCTGCATGCTCTATAAACACCAAGGAACATTCCTGCTCCTGAACATCATAAATTCACATGTATCCAAAAACCAAGTGCAGATTACCCTGGAAATGATAGTCAACACATGTAAGCTGTGACCAACAGGACAAAACTACTCTAATAACTACGTAAACCATAGTGACTAGGGCAATGATTTGCATTTAAATGGCACTTTTGTTGCTGAATAAGCACTCCAAAGAAAGTTACAAAGTTACAAGAGTTAATTTGACTTAGACTAGTCAGGTAGGAGGTCAATAGTCTCAGTCCTGCTCACTCGACCCAATCTCTTTGACTGTCTACTTGATCCTGGACTTTGAACAACTAGTGGTCAAGCATTGTCATTTTATCTGCCGAAGGAGTTTTCCATCTTCCTGGTAGCGGAGTACATTTCACCTCAGGCCATTGTCAAGCAGGCACTGGAGGGGCTGAGCACCGTAATTTGCAGTCACAAAACAGCGCACCCTGGTTCGTTCCCTGTCATTGTGGAGGATTTCAACCAGGCCAACTTGAAGAAGTACTCTGAACTAGCACCACCAACATGTCATCTGTGGGACCAGAGGAGCCAACAGACTTGACCACTGTTATACCACCATCAAGAACTCTTACTATGCTATCCCACGCCCACAATTTGGAAAGTCCAGTCACTTGGATATGCTTCTAGTCCTGGTGTATAGACACAGCCATGGCACCAATGGTGAGGACCAAGAACATATGGTCGAGTAAAGCAGAGGAGTGCTTACAGGACTGCTCTGAGCCAATGAACTGGACAATACTCAGGGACTCACCCGAATGAATATGCCACAGTTGTCATGGACTTCATCAAGACCTGTGTGGTTGAGTGTGTGCCTTCGAGAACATACCGGATATCCCCAAACCAAAAGCCATCGATGAACCAGAAGATTTGTAGTCTGCTGAGGGCTAGGCCTGAGTCATTCAAGACCAGTAATCCAGAACTATTGAATAAGTCCAGATATGGCTTATGGAAGGCTACTTTAAGGGCGAAACAACAACTCCGATTGAAGTTAGAGACGGAGTTGGGTGCATGTCAGCTCTGGCAGGGTATGCAGGCCATTACTTCCAACAAAGAGAAACCTAACATCACGAATGACTGTGATGCCTCATTCCAGATGAGCTCTACACCTTTTATACAAACTTTGAAAGGAAGAATAAAGCTACACCTGTGTGAATCCTACAGCATCTGGCGACCCTGTGATCACTGTCTTGGAGGCTGAAGAATTGGTGCAGGGTTAGGGATTTGGATATTTGAGTCATTGGTATCTCTTCTGGCACTGGTGCGACCTGTATAAGAGGGAAAGGTTACATTTAAGCTGGAGGGGTTGAATTTCCTTCCAGGGAGATTTGCTAGTGCTGATAGAGAGAGTTTCTGCTAGACTGACAGGAGGCATGATTCTACGTAGAGAGAGGCAAATGAGAGGCAGTATAGTGATAGAGAACATAGCGAAAGCAAATTGAACAGGCAGGACAGGAAGAAGCTTGGCAAATAGTGAGAAAAGTAGACTGGCTTAAATTACATTTACTTTAATGCAAGAGGTATGATAGGTAAGGCAGATGAACTTAGGGCATGGATAGGTACACGGGATTGGGATATTTCTCGCAATAACAGAAACAAAGCTAAGGGAAGGGCAGAAATAGCAGCTTAATTTTCCAGGATGAATATGCATCCTATTATGTTCCAAGATAGAAGTGGAAGGAAGAGAGGAGGGGGAGTTAATTTCTTGATTGAGTGAACAATCAATGCAGAAACTTTACGTAGATGGAGTATGTATATGGAGTAGTTTGCCAGAGACCGTGGCTAGGACAAGTACAATAGCAGCATTCAAAAGACATTTGGATAAGTACATGGATAGGAGGGGTTTGGAGGGATAAGAGCTAAACATGGGTAAATGGGACTAGCCTGGTTGGCACCATAGGTGGCATGGATGAGTTGGGCTGGCAGGCTAACTCTGAATCTGACTCGAACTCTGACATGTCTGGATTAAAGGCAAAGGCAAAGCTTCTGGGAATGGGGGGCACAGGATATCAAGAAAAAGAAGGGGGCTTAGGTCAGATACAGGTAACTATAGTCCTGTGCAGAAATCATAGGAAGATATATATAGCTAGGGTGCCTAAGGCTTTTGCACAGTACTGTAGTAATTTCATGTATTGCAAAAAAAATCAGGACATACTGTATGTGAGTAATGATAAACCTGATTCTGATAGTGGTCTCTATTGTAGACTGAGTGTTGGAAGGGGGTAGGGAGAATGGAGTCATGGTTGGGAAAAGAGAAAGGAAGATGGAGGGTGCAGGAAACACAGGAGAAACATACCGTAATGATCAATTAACCAAATGTATGGAATCAAATGTCCTTCCCTTGTGTCACAGGGCTGTGTGTATCTGCATCCATGCCACCCGCCCCCTCCCCACCCCACCCCACCCCGGCACCCCTGTTCTGCTACCTGCCCCACTCCCCTCCCCTCCCATACAGCTGGAGACGGACAGAATTCTCAGTGGTTACTTCTCATCTGCTTTCAGCATCGAGAAGGATGTGAAGACTTAGGAATGGCATACAATATACCTACATTTGGAAAGGCTGAGGTTGATTAGGGGTAGCCACAGTATAACACAGCGGTCCCCAACTACCGGGCCGCGAGGAAACGATATGATTTGGCGAAATGAGTCAGCGGCACCTTTCCTCATTCCCTGTCACGCCCTGTTGAGCTTGAACGCACGCGAGGTCATTACCCGCGCGTCATCCATGTCAGCGCGGGAAGGAGATCAACTCCTCGAGCTTGCAAATGATGGCGGGCTGAAAATTATGTTTGACCTAACATCTCTGCCGGCATTCTGGATCAAAGTCAAGGGCGAATATCCTGATAGCCACGGAAGCACTGAAAACGTTGCTTCCATTTCCAACTTATCTTTGCGATGAATGTAACAAAAACTAAATTGCGGAATAGACTGGACATAAGGAACGTCCTTCGAGTATCGCTGTCTCCCATCACCCCTCGATGGGACCGTCTTGTTGCAGGAAAACAAGCCCAGGGCTCCTACTGATTCACCGATATTGGTGCGTTGCAATGATTTTATATGTTCATACGGGGAAAATATGCGCTGTGTGTTTAATATCCAAACGTTACTTAAAATGTTATGATGCTATTGACTTACTTACATAACCATATAACAATTACAGCACGGAAACAGGCCGACTCTGCCCTTCTAGTCCGTGCCGAACGCTACTCTCACCAAGACCCACTGACCTGCACTCACCCCATAACCCCCCATTCCTTTCCTGTCTGTATACCTATCCAATTTAACTTTAAATGATAATATCGAACCTGCTTCTGCCACTTCTACTGGGAGTTCGTTCAACACATATTTCAAGCCCCCCGTCCTCCCCTGATAATTGATTTATCGCTATATTCATGCGAGGAAAACATGCGCTGTGTGTTTAATATTAAATTCGTTAGATAAAACCTTTTAGAAACGAAATTGAGTGTATTAGCCAGTTATCACCGATATTCCAGTCGTGATTAACAGCGCCCCCCCCCCGGACAGAATCGCCAAAAACAATTTGCGGCGGGAAACGGCACATGCACGCATGCGCAAGTCACGCGTGTGCACTGGTGCATGCGCAAGGCCTCATGGTTATTGTAGTCTTTTCGGGGTAAACACAACGTATTTGACTGTTAACAACAGGAATTCTGCAGATGCTGGAAATTCAAGCAACACACATCAAAGTTGCTGGTGAACGCAGCAGGCCAGGCAGCATCTGTAGGAAGAGTATTGTCTCAGCTTGCTCATGCCCCACCGAACTCGTTTCTGCATACCTCGACACGGTTTTATCACCCCTTGTTCAATCCCTTCCGACCTATGTTCGTGACACTTCTCACGCTCTTAAACTTTTCGATGATTTTAAGTTCCCTGGCCCCCACCGCTTTATTTTCACCATGGATGTCCAGTCCCTATATACTTCCATCCCCCATCAGGAAGGTCTCAAAGCTCTACGCTTCTTTTTGGATTCCAGACCTAATCAGTTCCCCTCTACCACCACCATTCCGTCTAGCGGAATTAGTCCTTACTCTTAATAATTTCTCCTTTGGCTCCCCCCACTTCCTCCAAACTAAAGGTGTAGCTATGGGCATCCGTATGGGTCCTAGCTATGCCTGCCTTTTTGTTGGGTTGTGGAACAATCTATGTTCCGTGCCTATTCTGGTATCTGTCCCCCACTTTCCTTCGCTACATCGACGACTGTATTGGCGCTGCTTCCTGCACGCATGCAGAACTCGTTGACTTTATTAACTTTGCCTCCAACTTTCACCCTGCCCTCAAGTTTACCTGGTCCATTTCCGATACCTCCCTCCCCTTTCTAGATCTTTCTGTCTCTGTCTCTGGAGACAGCTTATCCACTGATGTCTACTATAAGCCTACTGACTCTCACAGCTATCTGGACTATTCCTCTTCTCACCCTGTCTCTTGCAAAAACGCCATCCCCTTCTCGCAATTCCTCCGTCTCCGCCGCATCTGCTCTCACGATGAGGCTTTTCATTCTAGGACGAGGGAGATGTCTTGCTTTTTTAAAGAAAGGGGCTTCCCTTCCTCCACTATCAACTCTGCTCTTAAACGCATCTGCCCCATTTCACGTACATCTGCTCTCACTCCATCCTCCCGCCACCCCGCTAGGAATAGGGTTCCCCTGGTCCTCACCTACCACCCCACCAGCCTCCGGGTCCAACATATTATTCTCCGTAACTTAATTAGGGAGGGGAAAAAAGATTATGAGAGAAAACTGGCAGAGAACATAAAAATGGACTGTAAAAGCTTTTATAGATATGTAAAAAGGAAAAGACTGATAAAGACAAATGTAGGTCCCCTGCAGACAGAAACAGGTGAATTGATTATGGGGAGCAAGGACATGGCAGACCAATTGAATAATTACTTTGGTTCTGTCTTCACTAAGGAGGACATAAATAATCTTCCAGAAATAGTAAGGGACAGAGGGTCCAGTGAGATGGAGGAACTGAGTGAAATACATGTTAGTAGGGAAGTGGTGTTAGGTAAATTGAAGGGATTGAAGGCAGATAAATCCCCAGGGCCAGATGGTATGCATCCCAGAGTGCTTAAGGAAGTAGCCCAAGAAATAGTGGATGCATTAGTGATAATTTTTCAAAACTCGTTAGATTCTGGACTAGTTCCTGAGGATTGGAGGGTGGCTAATGTAACCCCACTTTTTAAAAAAGGAGGGAGAGAGAAACCGGGGAATTATAGGCCGGTTAGCCTAACGTCGGTGGTGGGGAAACTGCTGGAGTCAGTTATCAAGGATGTGATAACAGCACATTTGGAAAGCGGTGAAATGATCGGACAAAGTCAGCATGGATTTGTGAAAGGAAAATCATGTCTGACGAATCTCATAGAATTTTTTGAGGAAGTAACGAGTAGAGTGGATAGGGGAGAACCAGTGGATGTGGTATATTTGGATTTTCAAAAGGCTTTTGACAAGGTCCCACACAGGAGATTAGTGTGGAAACTTAAAGCACACGGTATTGGGGGTAAGGTATTGGTGTGGGTGGAGAATTGGTTAGCAGACAGGAAGCAAAGAGTGGGAATAAACGGGACCTTTTCAGAATGGCAAGCGGTGACTAGTGGGGTACCGCAAGGCTCAGTGCTGGGACCCCAGTTGTTTACAATATATATTAATGACTTGGATGAGGGAATTAAATGCAGCATTTCCAAGTTTGCGGATGACACGAAGCTGGGTGGCAGTGTTAGCAGTGAGGAGGATGCTAAGAGGATGCAGGGTGACTTGGATAGGTTGGGTGAGTGGGCAAACTCATGGCAGATGCAATTTAATGTGGATAAATGGGAAGTTATCCACTTTGGTGGCAAAAATAGGAAAACAGATTATTATCTGAATGGTGGCCGATTAGGAAAAGGGGAGGTGCAACGAGACCTGGGTGTCATTATACACCAGTCATTGAAAGTGGGCATGCAGGTACAGCAGGCGGTGAAAAAGGCGAATAGTATGCTGGCATTTATAGCGAGAGGATTCGAGTACAGGAGCAGGGAGGTACTACTGCAGTTGTACAAGGCCTTGGTGAGACCACACCTGGAGTATTGTGTGCAGTTTTGGTCTCCTAATCTGAGGAAAGACATCTTTGCCATGGAGGGAGTACAAAGAAGGTTCACCAGATTGATTCCTGGGATGGCAGGTCTTTCATATGAAGAAAGACTGGATGAACTGGGCTTGTACTCGTTGGAATTTAGAAGATTGAGGGGGGATCTGATTGAAACGTATAAGATCCTAAAGGGATTGGACAGGCTAGATGCGGGAAGATTGTTCCCGATGTTGGGGAGGTCCAGAACGAGGGGTCACAGTTTGGGGATAGAGGGGAAGCCTTTTAGGACTGAGATTAGGAAAAACTTCTTCACACAGAGAGTGGTGAATCTGTGGAATTCTCTGCCACAGCAAACTGTTGAGGCCAGTTCATTGGCTATGTTTAAGAGGGAGTTAGATATGGCCCTTGTGGCTACAGGAGTCAGGGGGTATGGAGGGAAGGCTGGGTTCTGAGTTGGATGATCAGCCATGATCATAATAAATGGCGGTGCAGGCTCGAAGGGCCGAATGGCCTACTCCTGCACCTATTTTCTATGTTTCTATGTAACTTCCGCCACCACCAACGGGATCCCACCACTAAGCACATCTTTCCCTCCCCCCCTCTCTCTGCATTCCGCAGGGATCGCTCCCTATGCAACTCCCTTGTCCATTTGTCCCCCCCCATCCCTCCCCACTGACCTCCCTCCTGGCACTTATCTGTGTAAGCGCAACAAGTGCTACACATGCCCTTACACTTCCTCCCTCACCACCATTCAGGGCCCCAAACAGTCCTTCCAGGTGAGGCAACACTTCACCTGTGAGTCGACTGGGGTGATATACTGCGTCCGGTGCTCCCGATGTAGCCTTTTATATATTGGCGAGACCCGACGCAGACTGGGAGACCGCTTTGCTGAACATCTACGCTCTGTCCGCCAGAGAAAGCAGGATCTCCCAGTGGCCACACATTTTAATTCCACATCCCATTCCCATTCTGACGTGTCTATCCACGGCCTCCTCTACTGTAAAGATGAAGCCACACTCAGGTTGGAGGAACAACACCTTATATTCCGTCTGGGTAGCCTCCAACCTGATGGCATGAACATCGACTTCTCTAACTTCCGCTAAGGCCCCACCTCCCCCTCGTACCCCATCCGTTACTTATTTTTATGCACACATTCTTCCTCTCACTCTCCTTTTTCTCCCTCTGTCCCTCTGAATATACCTCTTGCCCATCCTCTGGGTCCCCCCCCCTTGTCTTTCTTCCTGGACCTCCTGTCCCATGATCCTCTCGTATCCCCTTTTGCCTATCACCTGTCCAGCTCTTGGATCCATCCCTCCCCCTCCTGTCTTCTCCTATCATTTTGGATCTCCCCCTCCCCCTCCAACTTTCAAATCCCTTACTCACTCTTCCTTCAGTTAGTCCTGACGAAGGGTCTCGGCCTGAAACGTCGACTGTACCTCTTCCTACAGATGCTGCCTGGCCTGCTGCGTTCACCAGCAACTGTGATGTGTGGTATTTGACTGTTACTGTACTCTTGTCCATTGGCAACCATCCTCACCCCCCCCCCGGTCGGCTGGTCCGGAAGAATATTGTCAATATGAAACCGGTCCGCACTGCAAAAAAGGTTGGGGACCCCTGGTATAACATTCCCTCTAACATGAGAGGGCACAGTTTTAAGGTGCTTGGAAGTTGGTACAGAGGAGATGTCAGAGGTAAGCTTTTTACGCGGAGACTGGTGAGTGTGTTTAATGGGCTGCCGGCAGTGGTGGTGGAGGCGGATACGATGGGGTCTTTTAAGAGATTTTTGGATAGGTACATGGAGCTTAGAAAAATAGAGGCTATAGGTAAGCCTAGTAATTTCTAAGGTAGAGACATGTTCGGCACAACCTTGTGGGCCTAAGGGCCTTTATTGTGCTGTAGGTTTTCTATGTGCGGCACAGCTTTGTGGACTGAAGGACCTGTATTGTGCTGTTAATTTATTTTTACAACTGCGTGGACCGTGGCTCCAAGCAGGAAATTTTTACACAGCCTGAATACTGTGCGGCACTTTAATAAAATATTATATAAAAGAAAATCCCAGCCCAGCTGTGTAGCAAAAAGGCTATGTGCATGGGAGCATTTCTGTTACAGTGCAGCTGCGTACCCACATAGCACAGGGAGAACAGAGCCTGCATGTCTTTATATGCTGGAAATCTTGTCTTATGGATTTGATTGAGTCTTTAAATAAAGTGACGAGGAACAATGAGGGGAGGGAAATAGATGGATTTTGGAAAGGCTTTTCACAAGTTTCCGCATGATAGGCTCCAAGTCAGATCACATGGAATCCTAGGAGAGCAAGCAAACTGGATGCAAAATTGGCTGGATGAAAGAAAACGGGGTGATGTTTGAAGAATGTTTCTCAGGTGGGATGTCTGTGATTTAGTGATGTGCCCCAGGGGCCAGTGCTGAGCTCGTGTTATCTGTCATCAACTGCATTTTAATAATTTGGATGAGAATCTACAAGGAATACTTTGCAAGGTTGCAGATGCATTAAAACAGGTGGTGTCATAAGCAGTGAAGATGAGTATCAAGAACTGTAGTGGGGTTTTGATCAGCTGGGTAGGTAGATGGTGGAATGTCAAATGGAATTTAGTGGGAAGTGTTACATTTTGGAAGGACAATTCAAGATTGGACTTTAACATTAAATGAAGGGCCCAGGTTATTGTTGGGATACAGAGGGACCTTGAAGTTGAGGGGCTATGCTCCCTTAAAGTGGAGTCACAGGTAGACTGGGTGGTGAAGAGGGCACTTGGCATATGGGCCTTCATAGGTCAGGGCGTTGAGTATAGAAGTTGGGAGGTTATGTTATGATTGTACAAGATGTTGGTGAGGCTACACTTGAGTATTGTGCTTGGTTTTGGTAACCGTGATTAAACTGGAAACAGTGCAAAAAAAGCTTCACTATGATGTTGCCAACTTGAGGGACTGAGTAATAGGGAAAGGTTAAACAGGCTGAGCCTTTACTCCTTGGAGCACAGGAGACTGAGGCGTGATCTCATAGAGGTATATAAAATCATGATCAGCTTAGATAGGGTGAGCGGTTGTTTTTTTCCTCAGGGTTGGGGAATTGAAAACTAGAGGACATAGCTTTAAGGTTAGAGGTGAAAGGTTTCTCAAGAACCTGAGCTGCAATTTTTTTAAACAATGGGTGGTAAAAATATGAAACTAGCTGTTAGAGCAGAGATTCTCCAACCTGGGGTCTATGGACCCTTGGTTAATGGTAGGGGTTCATGGCATAAGAAAGGCTAGGAAGCCCTGTGCTAAAGGAAGTGGTTGAAGCAGGTACATTAAATACACTGAAGATGTATATGGATGACAGGAGTTTACAGGTATATGGGCCAAGTGCTGGGAAATGAGATGTACGTTATGGTGGGCACAAGAAGTACAGGCAGTAGGGCCTTTTTCCATGCTGTGCAACTCAATGACACTATGACGAAGTGCAGATTGGTTGACAGTTTACAGAACACCTCCATTCAATCCAGAAAGGTTCCAGTTGTTTGCCCTCTTATCCTCCAGCCTGCTCACGCTCTGTGCTTGGTACCTTTGGCCCCTAAGATAAGCTCAAGGAGCAGTGCCCCATCTTTCTTCTCAACACGCTGCTGTTCTTGGGGCTCGAAATTAACCAAAGCAATTTCAGATCATCAGCCTTTCCAGCTTGGGTCAGCGTTTTTCAGTCGACATATAGAATCATCTCCCTGTAACTTCCAGCATTCCCTTTTATTTCAGAATTCCAATTAAGCTTATATTTCACAGTTCCAGCATTCTTTATTCACTTGCTCTACTGACGCTCCTCCAGACAGACTTGTAATGGTTCGTTCATCCCCTCCTTAATGGAGTGTCAGTATTACAGCTGAACAAAGGGAACTATGGTGCTATGAGGGAGGAGCTGGCCAAAATTCAATGGAACAATACCCTAGCAGGGATGACAGTGGAACAGCAATGGCAAGTGTTTCTGGGAACAATGCAGAAGGTGCAGGATCAGTTCATTCCAAAGAGGAAGAAAGATCCTAAGAGGAGTAAGGGGAGGCCATGGCTGACAAGGGAAGTAATGGACAGTATAAAAATAAAAGAGAAGAAGTATAACATAGCAAAGATGAGTGGGAAGCTGGAGGATTGGGAAACTTTTAAAGAGCAACAGAAGGTAACTAAAAAGGCAATACGCGGAGAAAAAATGAGGTACGAAGGTAAGCTAGCCAAGAATATAAAGGAGGATAGTAAAAGCTTCTTTAGGTATGTGAAAAGGAAAAAAAATAGTTAAGACCAAAATTGGGCCCTTGAAGACAGAAACGGGTGAATTTATTATGGGGAACAAGGAAATGGCAGACGAGTTAACATGTAGTTTGGATCTGTCTTCACTAGGGAAGACACAAACAATCTCCCAGATATAATAGTGGCCAAAGGACCTAGGGTAATGGATGAAATGAAGGAAATTTATATTAGGAAATGGTGTTGGATAGACTGTTGGGTCTGAAGGCTGATAAGTCCCCAGGACCTGATAGTCTGCATCCCAGGGTACTTAAGGAGGTGGCTTTAGAAATCGTGGACGCATTGGTAATCATTTTCTAATGTTCTATAGATTCAGGATCAGTTCCTGTGGATTGGAGGGTGGATAATGTTGTCACTCTCTTCAAGAAGGGAGGAAGGGAGAAAACAGGGAATTATAGACTGGTTAGCCTGATGTCGGTGGTGGGAAAGATGCTGGAGTCAATTATAAAAGATGAAATTACGACACATCTGGATAGCAGTAACAGGATTGGTCCGAGTCAGCATGGATTTATAAAGGGGAAATCATGCTTGACTAATCTTCTGGAATTTTTTGAGGATGTAAGGATGTAACTATGAAAATGGACAAGGGAGAGCCAGTGGATGTAGTGTACCTGGACTTTCAGAAAGCCGTTGATAAAGTCCCACATAGGAGATTGGTGGGCAAAATTAGGGCACATGGTATTGGGGGCAGAGTACTGACATGGATTGAAAATTGGCTGGCTGACAGAAAACAAAGAGTAGGGATTAACGGGTCCCTTTTGGAATGGCAGGCGGTGACCAGTGGGGTACCACAGGGTTCAGTGCTGGGACCGCAGCTGTTACAATATATATTAATGATTTAGATGAGGGAATTAAAAGTAACATTAGCAAATTTGCCGATGATGCAAAGCTGGGTGGCAGTGTGAAATGTGAGGAGGATGTTATGAGAATGCAGGGTGATTTGGACAGGCTGGGTGAGTGGGCAGATGCATGGCAGATGTAGTTTAATGTGGATAAATGTGAGGTTATCTACTTTGGTGGTAAGAACAGGAAGGCAGATTATTATCTAAATGGAGTCAAGTTAGGAAAAGGGGAAGTACAATGAGATCTAGTTGTTCTTGTATATCAGTCACTGAAAGTAAGCATGCAAGTACAGCAGGCAGTGAAGAAAGCTAATGGCATGCTGGCCTTCATAACAAGGGGAATTGAGTATAAGAGCAAAGAGGTCCTTCTGCAGTTGTACAGGGCCCTGGTGAGAACACACCTGGAGTACTGTGTGTAGTTTTGGTCTCCAAATTTGAGGAAGGACATTCTTGCTATTGAGGGAGTGCAGCGTAGGTTCACAAGGTTAATTCCCGGGATGGCAGGACTGTCATATGTTGAAAGATTGGAGTGACAGGGCTTGTATACTCTGGAATTTAGAAGGCTGAGAGGGGATCTTATTGAAACATATAAGATTATTAAGGGATTAGGGACGCTTGCGGCAGGAAGCATGTTCCCGCTGATGGGTGAGTCCAGAACCAGAGGCCACAGTTTAAGAATAAGGGGTAGGCCATTTAGAATGGAGTTGAGGAAAAACTTTTTTACCCAGAGAGTGGTGGATATATGGAATGCTCTGCCCCCAGAAGGCTGTGGAGGCCAAGTCTCTGGATGCTTTGAAGAAAGAGATGGATAGAGCTCTTAAAGATAGCGGAATCAAAGGTTATGGGGATAAGGCAGGAACTGGATACTGATTGTGGATGATCAGCCATGATCACAGTGAATGGCGGTGCTGGCTCGAAGGGCCAAATGGCCTACTCCTGCACCTATTGTCTATTGTCTATTACATCAAACTACACACAAAGCAATTGTGTCATTTGGACATCCCTGGCCTTCACTCTGTAACAGGCAATCCCTTTCTTCTTTCACCCTTCCCTCGTTCTAAAACTTAAAATATGCTTGCGTGTGTGTGTTTTTACACACATTTCTAGTTCTTGATGAAAGACCATTGATCTGAAACATTATTTTGGTTTCACCTTCCACAGTCTCCGACTGCCCTGCTGGGATGTCTCCAGATTTTCCTGTTTGTATTTCAGTTCTAGCATCTGCAGTTTTATGATTTTAAATCATTCTTACTTGTTAAGAAAGGGCCAAAAATTTAAGTCAAAGGACATTCCTCATATTTTCAAACTACCATGACCATCAATCAGCATAGAAGTGTAGAACACCATGCCCAGAACAGCATTTAGCATGTTTCAGTACAGTTCCGTATAGGGCTGCTGGCATGTTTCACAGTAAAAAATATTCATAGTTCCAATAACCAAAGCTCTGTAATAGTGAATTGTTGTTGATAACAAAACAGTAATAGGCAGAGGAATTTTACCAGTTTTTCTCTGAGGAGATTCGTATGTCACCAAAGATTCTAGTGAATTTCTGCAGCTGTAGGGTGGAGAGAATTCGAACTGGTTGCATCAGAGCCTGGTATGGACGCTCCAATGTACAGGAGCAAAAGAGGCTGAGCAGGGTTGTAGACTTAGCCAGCTCCATCACCAGCACAACCTTCCCCACCACTGAGGACATCTTCAAAAGATGGTGGCTCAAGAAGATGGCATCCATCATTAAGGACCCTCACCACCTCAGACATGCCCTTTTCCAATTTTTTCCATCAGAGAGGAGATACAGGAGCATGAAGACCTACATTCAATGATTTAGGAACAGCTTCTTCCCATCTGCCATCAGATTTCTGAATAGTCCATGAACCCAAGGATGCTACTGTGTTATACCTCTATCACTGTATCTATTTACTTACTTGTCTATTTATTTATATATTTATTATTTGTTTATTTATCTATGTGTTTATTTATTTATTGTAACTTCTAGTTTTTTTGTTGTCTTGCCCTGTACTGATGTCACAAAACAACAAATCTCATGACCGATGTCAGTGACAAGCAGCAGAATGCAGGAGGAACTCGGGGGGGCCAGGCAGCATCTATGGAAAAGAGTAAGCAGTTGACGTTTCAGGCCGAGACCCTTCATCACCTGAACCATACTCTTTTCCATAGATGCTGTGTGGCTTGCTGAGTTCCTCCAGTACTTTATGCGCGTTGCTTGGATTTCCAGAAGCAGCAGATTTTCTCGTCTCAGTGACAATAAACCTGGTTCTGATTCTGATTCTGATTCTGATTCTATCCAGCGTTGGTGAATTCCAGCACATGCATTCTTTCATCACTCCTTTACTAGTGATATCCGGGGTTCTGATTTAGCAAAGCCGCTGGAGTATCTTCAACGTGCATTTTGCACAGGTTCAGCCCAACAGCTCATAACACTCTTCTCAAGTGTGGTAAGGATCGAATATACACACCAGCTTTCGTAGAGATGTCTGCATCCCAGAGATGAATCATGGAGTAGAATTTGCATTCAGCAACTGTACTCCCTGCTGACGCTGAAAAGACAAGCAAGATTACCTGATCCCCCAGTGAGACCTTGTGCAGGAGAATTGGCCTAACCCTTTGTGGGGAGTTTTGCATTTCACAGCAGCTCAGACGTCTCACACATCTCCAAAGTAAGCCTTGCTCAAAAGTGGGAAAAAAAATTGACAGCACACACCCCTGCAGAAATTAGCTGGAACTATCAAACCAGTTGCCTTGAAACTGGATTTCACCTGATTCTGTTGCATTAGTGCTTCATTTAATCCTACTGGCCAATTGTGCAAAACTTTAAATTGGAGAAGTTTGTCTTTAAAAAACACCATTAGTCTGGATTTGTCTTACTGTCTCACTGCATCTTGATCTGCACAATTTCCGCAGGCATTGCTGCAGCCATGCTTTTGCTGCTGGGGTTCATGGAAAATGAGTCAGAGATTTAAAGTAATCTCTCCCTGGCAGCCACTACCGTACAGAAGGCTGCGAAGCAGAGAAGGGAAACTTGGGTGATAGAAACATTTCTACATTGTGTCATGGCTCAGAACCCATCTACCCCTTCATCTCACCAGTGCAAAAGACTAGTTAGACAGGTACAGAAAGAAAGCAAAATAAAATGATGTTCCATGAGGGATATTATAACTTTGTTGTTAGCAGTTTAGTGAGTGTATTTCGACTTGTTGAACTGAGAGAGTAAGATTCAGGACATAGGCTCTACATTTGTTTACTGATCCCAATGATTAATGAAGATGTATCATGCATGTTAGTGACATCAAGGAAATATCACTCACACCAAGGTGAATCATGTCTAGATGTTCACTGTCCGGGGCCTGCGCTGCAACTTGCTGCAATCACTTTAAAGGAAGTGGATTTCAGTTTGTGTTGGCATAAAAAACAGGCACATCAGTCGATGAATGTTACAGTAATATTCAAAAACATTCAAAACAGGAAAGCTATCTTAAATCAGGAGGTTTCATAAAGCTAAAAAACTTTTCAGCTACTGTATTTCAAACTTTCAGGGATGTTAGAACCTTTAAATTAACAAATAGTTATTGATCCTTTCAGCCTTTACAGTTAAGTTGAAAGCAAGCACAGCCTTCACCAAGGTCTCTCCACACCACCCTGGTGCTATACCTTTCTCTCTGTTCTACCCTCTCCCTGTCCCCCGTACACTCTATAGCACCTCATCCCTGTGTCACCCTCTCTATCAATTAGTTTCAAAAGGTTTCAAAGGTACATTTAACATCAGAGAAATGTATACAATATACAGCCTGAAATTATTCTTCTTCGCAACCACCTACGAAAACAGAAGAGTGCCCCAAAGAATGAATGACAGTTAAATATTAGAACCCCGAAGCCCGCCCCAGCTCCCCCCATGTACAAGCAATGATCCTCCCCCACCAGCAAAAAGTGCATCAGCACCCTCCAGAGAGCACTCGAGTGCGCAGCAAAGCATCAGTAAAGACACAGACTTGCAATACCCCAAAGACTACTCATTCACCCCGCAATATGACATACCACAGGCTCTCTCTCTCCCTAATAAGGGAAAAAGGGGTGTCCCCATTTCACAGTGAGAGGGGAGACAAAAACAATTTGCTGATTTATGATGTTAAAAGTCTGTTGCGTCGCTTTTTCCAGAGAGTTCAGAGAGTCGGCCCCAGAAAGGCTCAGGTCTCTGGACACGTAGCCCACAGCAGCTAACACACTGCCTCCGATGTTCCATGTTTTCCCACGACACTTCAGTCAGGGGCACCAGCTGAGAATCAGCCTGTCACCAGAGCCACAAATATCCGGCACCCTGAAGACACACTCGCCTTCCAGGCTGCGTCCTTGGGATATCAAAAAGTGGCCGGTCGTGAGGCCCTCTGAGCTGGTCCCAGGCCGTCAAAGAACCGAAGTCAGAACGTAATTCCAGTCGGGGTCTTCAAAAGAGCCTTGAAAAGGAAAAAAGAGACATCAAAGATAAAAATAGAGCTATTTCTGAAGATGCAAGCAAAGCAGTCACCATTTAGAAACATGGAAACATGAAAAAACCTACAGCACAATACAGGCCCTTCGGCCCACAAAGTTGTGCCAAAAATATAACCATATAACAATTACAGCACAGAATCAGGCCATCTCGGCCCTTCTAGTCCGTGCCGAACGCTTACTCTCACCTCGTCCCACCGACCTACACTCAGCCCATAACCCTCCATTCCTTTCCTGTCCATATAGTTATCCAATTTAACTTTAAATGACAATATCGAACCTGCCTCAACCACTTCTGCTGGAAGCTCATTCCACACAGCTACCACTCTCTGAGTAAAGAAGTTCCCCCTCATGTTACCCCTAAACTTTTGCCCTTTAACTCTCAACTGATGAACTCTTGTTTGAATCTCCCCTACTCCCCTATCCACGTCAACTCTATCTATCCCCCTCATAATTTTAAATACCTCTATCAAGTCCCCCCTCAACCTTCTACGCTCCAAAGAATGAAGACGCAACTTGTTCAACCTTTCTCTGTAACTTAGGTAATGAAACCCAGGCAACAGTCTAGTAAATCTTTTCTGTACTCTCTCCATTTTGTTGACATCTTTCCTATAATTCGGTAACCAGAACTGTACACAATACTCCAAATTTGGCCTCACCAATGCTTTGTACAATTTCAACATTACATCCCAACTCCTATATTAAATGCTCTGATTTATGAAGGCCAGCATACCAAAAGCTTTTTTCACTACCCTATCCACAGGAGATTCTACCTTCAGGGAACTATGCACCATTATTCCTAGATCCCTCTGTTCTACTGCATTCTTCAATGCCTTCCCATTTACCATGTTTGTCCTATTTTGATTAGTCCTACCAAAATGTAGCACCTCACATTTATCAGCATGAAACTCCATCTGCCATCTTTCAGCCCACTCTTCTAACTGGCCTAAATCTCTCTGCAAGCTTTGAAAACCTACTTCATTATCCACAACTCCACTTATCTTAGTATCATCTGCATACTTACTAATCCAATTTACCACCCCATCATCCAGATCATTAATGTATATTGCAAACAACATTGGACCCAGTACAGATCCCTGAGGCACACCACTAGTCACCGGCCTCCAATCTGACAAACAGTTATCCACCACTACTCTCTGGCATCTCCCATCCAGCTGAATCTATTTTACTACTTCAATATTAATACCTAAAGATTGAACCTTCCTAACTAACCTTCCATGTGGAACCTTGTCAAAGGCCTTACTGAAGTCCATATGGACAACATCCACTGCTTTACCCTCGTCATCTTTCCTAGTAACCTCTTCAAAGAATTCAAAAAAATTTGTCAAACATGACCTTCCACGCACAAATCCATGTTGACTGTTTCTAATCAGACCCTGTCTATCCAGATAATTATACATATCATCTCTAAGAATACTTTCCATCTATTTACCCACCACTGACGTCAAACTCACAGGCCATAATTGCTAGGTTTACTCAGAGAACACTTTTTAAACAATGGAACAACATGAGCAATACGCTAATCCTCTGGCACCATCCCCGTTTCTAATGACATTTGAAATATTTCTGTCAAAGCCCCTGCTATTTCCACACTAACTTCCCTCAAGGTCCAAGGGAATATCCTGCCAGGACCCGGAGACTTATCCACTTTTATATTCCTTAAAAGTGCCAGTACTTCCTCTTCTTTAATCATCATAGTTTCCACAACTTCCCTATCTGTTTCCCTTACCTTACACAATTCAATATCCTTCTCTTTAGTGAATACCGAAGAAAAGAAATTGTTTAAAATCTCCCTCATCTCTTTTGGCTCCACACATAGCTGTCCACTCTGATTCTCTAAGGGACCAATTTTATCCCTCACTATCCTTTTGCTATTAATATAACTGTAGAAACCCTTTGGATTTATTTTCACCTTACTTGCCAAAGCAACCTCATATCTTCTTTTAGCTTTTCTAATTTCTTTCTTAAGATTCTTTTTACATTCTTTATATTCCTCGAGCACCTCATTTACTCCCATGCTGCCTATATTTATTGTAGATATGTCTCTTTTTCCGAACCAAGTTTCCTATATCCCTTGAAAACCATGACTTTTAACCTTTCCTTTCAACCTAACAGGAACATACTGACTCTGTACCCTCAAAATTTCACCTTAAATGACCTTCATTTCTCTATTACATCCTTCCCATAAAACAAATTGTCCCAATCCACTCCTTCTAAATCCTTTCGCATCTCCTTAAAGTTAGCCTTTCTCCAATCAAAAATCTCAACCCTGGGTCCAGACCTCTCCTTCTCCATAATTGTATTGAAACTAATAGCATTGTGATCACTGGACCCGAAGTGCTCCCCAACACAAACCTCTGTCACCTGACCTATCTCATTCCCTAACAGGAGATCCAACACTACCCCTTCTCTAGTTGGTACCTCTATGTATTGCTGCAAAAAACTATCCTGCACACATTTTACAAACTCCAAACCATCCAGCCTGTTTACAGTATGGGCTTCCCAGTCTATGTGTGGAAAATTAAAAGCTCTCACAATCACAACCTTGTGCTTACTACAAATATCTGCTATCTCCTTACAGATTTGCTTCTCCAAATCTTGCTTCCTATTTGGTCGTCTATAATACACCCCTATAAGTGTTACTACACCTTTCCCATTCTTCAATTCCACCCAAATAGCCGCCCTGGACGAGCCCTCTAATCTGTCCTGCCAGAGCACCGCTGTAATATTTTCTGTGACAAGCAATGCAACATCTCCCCCTCTTGTCCCTCCGATTCTATCACACCTGAAGCAATGAAATCCAGGAATCTTTAGTTGCCAATCACACCCCTCCTGCAACCATGTTTCACTAATAGCTACAACATCATACTTCCAGGTATCAATCCATGCTCTAAGCTCATCCACCTTACATGTCTCTACCTTAGAAATTATTAGGGTTACCCATAGCACTCTATTTTTCTAAGCTCCATGTACTTATCCAAAAAGCCTCTTAAAAGACCCTATCGTATCCACCTCCACCACCATTGCCGGCAGCCCATTCCATGCACTCACCACTCTCTGCATAAAAAACTTACCCCTGACATCTCCTCTGTACCTGCTCCCAAGCACCTTAAACCTGTGCCCTCTTGTGGCAGCCATTTTAGCCCTGGGAAAAAGCCTCTGACTATCCACACGATCAATGCCTCTCATCATCTTATACACCTCTATCAGGTTTAGCGCCATCATAACTTCCCTCTGCCCCACCTTCACCCTCTTCTACTCTCTCTGTCCCTGTGACATCCTTCCTTGTACCATTCTCACCCTGTACCACCCTCTCCCTGTACCACTGTTACCCTGTCCCAGCTTGACCCTCTACCATCCTCTCCCTGTACCACTGTTACCCTCTCTCCTCCTCTCCCTACACCACCCTCTCCCTGTACCACCTTCACCTTCTTCCACTCTCTCCCCATACCATCCTGTCCATGTAATATCCTTTCCCTGTCCGCATTAACTTCTCTCCACACCATGTTTTCCCTGCACCACCTTCTTCCTGCACTCCAATTTCCTAGCACTGCCCTCTCCCAGCACCATCTTCTCTTTGCTCTGCCCTTTTCCTGCACCATCCTCTCCATGCCCATTGTAAAATATGAAAGAATAGTGGCAGATATTTGAAAATTGACATTACAAACAACCAATTTTTACTCATTACAATAAACAGAAATACTTTCCAAAAGAAGCTGTGGAAGACTGAAATGCACAATTGAAAGACATAAACTGATACAGAGGTTCGTAACTGTGGGAGATACAAGGCAGACAAAACATACTGTATAAAGAGCAACTGTAATAGAATTGCAAAAGTGGAAATACATTTGCAAAGAATATCAAAGTTAACATCTTTCTTTTACAATGATACTGTATTTGCAAAGAATATTTAGGTGGAATGCTGAACAATTGAAAACTGGTAAGGGTGGTATTGTAAATGCAACAGGGAAATGGTATCCATGTTGATTAATTACTTTGCAGCAATATTTACAGTAGATGAAGAAGGTACCATGTTACTCATTTGAAAGAAACTAATATTGAATCAATTTAGGAAGTCAATGAGAGCACTGTATATGACCTCTTAAAGTCATAGGGTCAGAGAGCATGAAAAACAAACTTCCGCCATCACATTCTACTTCCTACCAACAAGCCATTTCTGTATCCAGTTAGCTAGCTCTCTCTGGATCCCCTATGATCTAACTTTCCAGAGCAGCCCACCATGTGGAAATCTATCAAGGGCCTTACTGAAATCCAAATAGATCATTTCTACCTCCTTGTCCTAATCAGACTTCTTGACTAATTCTTCAAAAAACTTAATCAAGTTCATGAGTTGCCCATATAGAGTGAAAATGCCTATTTTGATATTAACCTTCAAAGCTAGAATACAAGTGAATAGAAGTTATGCCCCAACGATACATTATTCCTGAAGTATGTGGAACAGTTTTGTTTCTAAAGCTTCTGAGGGAGTTTAGCATAGTTTTACCAAGATACCTAGGGTTCCAAAAGGCAAGTTACCAAGTTGAATACTAACTAGGTTCTCAGGAATTAAAAAAAATCAAAGGAGAATTGACTGAAGTTTTCAAGATATAAGAAAGAAGGATATCATTGGCAATGGCTAAAATTAGAGCCAGACCTTTTACGTCTGAAGATAGGTGAAACATCTACAAAGCATGGTGGGAGTTTAGAATTGCCATAGGCATCTGATGTTAAGTCAGTTGTTAATTTTAAGCATGAGCTAGGTCATCTGAGGTAAAGAATTGTATTTCAAATTCAGTACATTAATGAATAGTGTAACAAACTGGAAAAACTAAATGAGATACCCCTGATGTGGGTTTAAATAACAGTCATTGTAAACTAATGCATATTGAATCAAAAATTCAAACAATGAAACAATGTTCATTAAAAGGAATGAAAATAATTACTCTGCACTGAATGGATCCATCTAAGATAAAATTTTAGCAACAATTGCCAAGCTAGACCTTTAGGGCATGAAACTGAAAATCAAAAAAAAATCTAACTATATGCAGATTACTCCGAAGATACTTTTACATATGTTATAATTTTGGGTGCATTTTTAAAAATTAAGCTGGGCTTGGTGAAGTAGAATAGTTTAAGTTCTAAGTTCTGAAATAAGCACAGAAGTTGAACTTAACCAAGGGCAAATGATCTGTCATTACCTAATCAGAGGATTAGAGTTAACATGAATCTAAGCATTGTGGCATCTTGGCAGTCTTTTGGGATTCATTTTAGCTATACAGGTAATCCCCTCAATTTTCTCAAAAGACTTTAAGCACTTTCTTAAATCTCAGCATCTGTTCGGTTGGTAATCTCTTATCATAATAGAGCAGGTAATAGAGAGCCTGCTTTGGGAATTCAATGTTGAACATGCAAATGTATCCAGAACTGGCTTGCCCACAGAAGGCAAAGAGTGGTTGTAGATGGGTCATATTCTGCATGGAGGTTGGTCACCAGTGGGGTGCCTCAGGGATCTGCTCTGGGACCCTTACTCTTCATGATTTTATAAATGACCTGGATGAGGAAGTGGAGGGATGGGTTAGTAAGTTTGCTGATGACACAAAGGTTGGGAGTGTTGTGGATAGTGTGGAGGGCTGTCAGAGGTTACAGCAGGATGCAAAACTGGGCTGAGAAGTGGCAGATGGAGTTCAACCCAGATAAGTGCGAAGTGGTTATTTTGGTAGGTCAAATATGATGGAAGAATATAGTATTAACGGTAAGACTCTTGGCAGTGTGGAGGATCAGAGGGATCTTGGGGTCCGAGTCCATAGGACGTTCAAAGCAGCTGCGCAGGTTGACTCTGTGGTTAAGAAGGCATACGGTGTATTGTCTTTCATCAATCATGGAATTGAATTTAGGAGCCGAGAGGTAATGTTGCAGCTATATAAGACCCTGGTCAGACCCCACTTGGAGTATTGTGCTCAGTTCTGGTTGCCTCACTACAGGAAGGATGTGGAAGCCATACAAAGGGTGCAGAGGAGATTTACAAGGATCTTGCCTGGATTGGGGAGCATGCCTTGTGAGAATAGGTTGCGTGAACTCAGCCTTTTCTCCTTGGAGCGACGGAGGATGAGAGGTGACCTGATAGAGGTGTATAAGATGGTGAGAAGCATTGATCGTGTGGATAGTCAGAGGCTTTTTCCCAGGGCTGAAATGGTTGCCACAAGAGGACACAGGTTTAAGGTGATTGGGAGTAGGTACAGAGGAGATGTCGGTAGGTTTTTTATGCAGAGACTGGTGAGTGTGTGGAATGGGCTGCCAGCAACGGTGGTGGAGGCGGATACAATAGGGTCTTTTAAGAGACTTTTGGATAGGTACATGGAGCTTAGAAAAATAGGAATTAGAAAATTATGGGTAACCCTAGTAATTTCTAAGGTAGAGACATGTTCAGCACAACAGTGTGGGCCGAAGGGCCTGTATTGTGCTGTAGGTTTTCTCTCTATGTTTCTAAATACCAAAGCCTACTCAATGGAGTTGACTCAATGTAATGAGAACTTCAAAACAAGATGACGTTGGCTTCAGCAACACACACAAAATACTGGATGAACTCAGCAGGTCAGGAAGCATCTATGGAAAAAAGTACAGCTGACGTTTCAGGCCGCGGTCCTTCAGCATGACTGGAGAAAAAAAAAGCTGAGGAGTAGATTTGAAAGGTTGGGGAAGGGGAGAGAGACACGCCAGGCGATAGGTGAAACTTGGAGGGGGAGGGATGAAGCAGGGACCTTGGAAATTGATTGATGAAAGAGGCAGAAGGTGATGGAAGAAAGAAGAAAGGGGGGAGGAGAACAAGAATGATTGAAATGTGTCAGGACAGTGACTTGGTCATCTTCAGATAGGACTGGTCCATTTCCGACACCTCCCTCCCCTTTCTAGATCTTTCTGTATCTCTGGAGGCAGCTTATCTACAGATGTCTACTATAAGCCTACTGACTCTCACAGCTATCTGGACTATTCCTCTTCTCACCCTGTCTCTTGCAAAAATGCCATCCCCTTCTCGCAATTCCTCCGTCTCCACTGCATCTGCTCTCAGGATGAGGCTTTTCATTCCGGAACGAGGGAGATGTCTTCTTTTTTTAAAGAAAGGGGCTTCCCTTCCTCCACCATCAACTCTGCTCTTAAACGCATCTCCCCCATTTCACACACATCTGCTCTCACTACATCCTCCCACCACCCCACTAGGAATAGGGTTCCCCTGGTCCTCACCTACCACCCCACCAGCCTCCGGGTCCAACTCCAACATATTATTCTCTGTAATTTCCACCACCTCCAACGGGATCCCACAACTAAGCACATCTTTCCCTCCCCCCCACCGCTTTCCGCAAGGATTGCTCCCTACGCGACTTCCTTGTCCATTTGTCTCCCCACTGATCTCCCTCCTGGTACTTATCCTTGTAAGCGGAACAAGTGCTACACATGCCCTTACACTTCCTCCCTCACCACCATTCAGGGCCCCAGACAGTCCTACCAGGTGAGGCGACATTTCACCTGTGAGTCGGCTGGGGTGATATACTGCGTCCGGTGCTCCCGATGTGGTCTTCTATATATTGGCGAGACCCGACGCAGGCTGGGAGATCGTTTTGCTGAACACCTACACTCTGTCCGCCAGAGAAAGCAGAATCTCCCAGTGGCCACACATTTTAATTCCACATCCCATTCCCATTCTGACATGTCTATCCACGGCCTCCTCTACTGTAAAGATGAAGCCACACTCAGGTTGGAGGAACAACACCTTATATTCAGTCTGGGTAGCCTCCAACCTGATGGCATGAACATTGACTTCTCTAACTTCCGCTAATGCCCCAACTCCCCTCCATACCCCATCCATTATTTATATACAAACATTCTTTCTCTCACTCTCCTTTTTCTCCCTCTGTCCCTCTCACTATACCCCTTGCCCATCCTCTGGGCTTTTTTCCCCCCTCCTCCCCCTTTTCCTTCTCCCTGGGCCTCCTGTCCCATGATCCTCTCATATCCCCTTTGCCAATCACCTGTCCAGCTCTTGGCTCCATCCCTCCCCCTCCTGTCTTCTCCTATCATTTTGGATCTCCCCCTCCCACTTTTAAATCTCTTACTAGCTCTTTCTTCAGTTAGTCCTGACGAAGGGTCTCGGCCCGAAACGTCAACTGTACCTCTTCCTAGAGATGCTGCCTGGCCTGCTGCGTTCACCGGCAACTTTGATGTGTGTTGCTTGAATTTCCAGCATCTGCAGAATTCCTCGTCTTTGGTAGACCTGTTTGTTTGTTTGTTTATTGGTTGCTGATTGAGATACAGTGTGGAGTAGGCCTTCCAGCCCTTTGAGTCACACCACCCAGCAATTTCCTAATCATGGATTTAATCCTAGCCTAATCATGTGAAACACCCTGGTTTCCTTGGCTGCCTAAGTCCAGACAACCTCAAGCCCCGCCAAACTTGTGAGATTGTGGCGCAGTCGACCCCACCCCAAACCCCAGTTTGCATGGATGCTGCCATTTGCTACCCTGTTACAAATTAATGCCACAGAATAACAGACAGTGGACTGCATACGATTAAAGGAATTATATTTATCGTTCTTAACTAAAGAGTGAGTAAGGAATAACATAAAGAAAAGGGCCCATTCTAATTAAACAGTCAAATGCACACAAGCTGGAGCTCATCTTGAGCATCTCTGTTACTCGCGCGCTGGACCCTCGGTCAACGTGAAAGCTCCCACCACCTTCCGAATGTAACTCGCAATCCGTCTCGAACAAACAGGTCTCCCACTGGATCGTACGCTATGAACGCTCTCCCCAGCGTCTTCTCTCTTCATCTCCTCTCGAACAAAAGCCCCAAGCCCAACCTTAGTGTCCCTCACCAGAAACCTCCCCTTCAATTCGACCATCCTAACTGGATATCACACATTTCTCCTCATCTCTTATCTTCAACAGTAACCCAAGCAAGCATGAAAACAGAACAGACTGCTCTTACAGAGCTGCTAAATGAAATACATACAGGATAACAGTAAAAATATGAATCAGGACATTACACATGAAACAATTTACAGTGACCAATGAACCTACCAACCAGTACATCTTTGGGTTGTGGGAAGAACCTGGAGCACCCAGAGGAAACCCATGCAGTCATGGGGAGAATGTACAAGCTCCTTACAGGCAGCGTCTGAACTGAACACTGGTCACCTGTACTGTAAAGCGTTGTGCTGACCACTATGCTAGGATGCCACTATGAAGCAGACATTAGGATGAATTTTTGTGGGCAGCTGAATTTGAACAACAGCAGCCTCATCTCCCAGCAGAGCTTGGTGGGGGGAAGCATTCACCTGCAGGCTATTAAGGATTCCTCAGTAAAGAAAAATATTCCCTAAGCAGCCTGCTAACTTTACAGTCCCTCTTCACACTCTATATCTTAACACCAACGTTCACTGAAGGAGTACTGATGTCAAGCCTAACATGCTCCTCCACACAGTCACCTGTGTTGACCATAACATAGTGACCCATTTGGTCAATAGACAATAGGTGCAGGAGTAGGCCATTTGGCCCTTCAAGCCAGCACCGCCATTCACTGTGATCATGGCTGATCATCCACAATCAGTATCCAGTTCCTGCCTTATCCCCACAACCTTTGATTCCGCTATCTTTAAGAGCTCTATCCATCTCTTTCTTGAAAGCATCCAGAGACTTGGCCTCCACAGCCTTTTGGGGCAGAGCATTCCATACATCCACCACTCTCTGGGTGAAAAAGTTTTTCTTCAACTCCGTTCTAAATGGCCTACCCCTTATTCTTAAACTGTGGCCTCTGGTTCTGAACTCACCTATCAGTGGGAACATGCTTCTTGCCTCCAGCGTGTCCAATCCCTTAATAATCTTATATGTTTCAATAAGATCCCCTCTCAGCCTTCTAAATTCCAGAGTATATAAGCCCAGTTATACATAGGAACATATGAATGAGGAGCAGATTGGCTTCTCAGTTCTACAAACATGCTCTGCCATTCAATAGGATAGTAGTTGATCTGACTGTAACCACAAATTTGCATTCTGGTAACCTTTCACCCACTTCCTTGGAAACAATCTATTCATCCATATGGATTGGCTAAAAATAGTTAAAGACTCTACTTGAGGAAGAGTTTCAAACACTTGTGATCCTCAAATATTTGTCTTTAATATGAAATTCCTTGTTTTTAAATAGTGACTATTAGTTATGAGTTGTTCTGCAGGAGGAAACATTTTCTCCCATGTACAACCTGTCAAAATCCCTTGTGATCTTGCGTAAATGTTTTCAATCAAATGTTTTTTAAACTCCAGCAAATACAGCTTAGCCTGCCCATACATTCATCATAAGCCAACCCGCCCACTTCAACATCTCGTAAATCTTCTCTGAACTGCTTCCAATGCATTATAACCTTTCTTTACATGAGGAGATTAATGCTATACATTGTCCTCCTGACCGGTCACACCAATGTCCTGCATAACTAGACAGTTCTTACTACCTCCTTTAGCTGGATTCTAATATTCTGCCAATCACGAACTAAGACACTTTGTTACTTTGCACTTCAGATCTTTATAATGGCCTTACAATAAATGTCAATGGTGGATATCTCACCCACATATATCTGTGAAGATGTGATTTTTTTTTTTCTTTCAATATTGCAGGGATGAGTGGGGATTGCCACACTGACAGGACACCGATGGACCACCGGTGATCTCAGCAGTTCTCCAGGCTCTCCTGACACACATGACTCCTCTTCTGACTTTGCTCTCACAGGTGAGAATGCCAGGTTAGTAAATCTTGGGATTCTCTCCTCTGGATGGAAATCAAAGTGCTTAGCTGCCGTCTGATTAGGGATGAAGCTCCTCTCAATGAGCTGCCTAAGGAAATGGTAAGGGCAGGTACAATTACAGTGTTTAAAAGGCATTTGGAGAAGTATTGATACAAGAAGCATTCAGTGATTAGGGTTTAATGCAGCAAATGGGATTAGTGTTGATCACAATCACCCTAAACAAGATGGATGACTTGAAAGGTCCTGTTTCTGTGGTGTATGTTTCTATGATTCTAAGCATCTTATCAAATCTGGCTAGACTTAGGCTGGTCCTGTGGTCACACATGATTGTGCATGAAAATCTCAATAGCTTTCTTCCAAAGGTAATTTCATGATTTTTTTTGCAGGGAATTTGATGGGTATTAGCACAATGTGTACAGACATCCAAAACTTCGACGATGATAGTCAGATATGCAATTTTATTAGAAACAAGTTGGATAGATCCAACAGATTGTGTTGGCATTGTAGTGGTATGTTCAGACAGATCAATAGCTTTAGAGAAACTCTAGCAGTTGTAAATGAAATTCTGGTAAAGAGAGGCACAGGAGTAGAGATACTACCTCCCGGCTCCAGAGACCCAAGTTCATTTGGGACCTTGGGTACAGCTTGTGTAGAGTTTGCAACCACATGCATTTTGTTCAGGTTATCCGTATTCCTGCCACATCCCAAATGCTTTAAATTTTATAATTGCCTACTAGTAAATTGCCCCTAGTCTGTAGATGTGTGGTGGAAATTGAAGGGAATATGGGAAAACAGGTTGGAGTAAGATTTGTGTAAACATGGGTGCTTGATGGTTATCATGAACTCGATGGGCTGAAAGACCTGCTTCAGTGCTCTATATCTTTAAGAACCTATGAAGAAGTAAACTTCACGGAGAATTTGCCTCCTTTGCTTAAAGATCACACATATTTTTCAGAGGATATTTTAGACCATAGGAAAATAAGTCATAGGGGCAGAATTGGGCCACCCGGCCCATTGTGTCCACTCCGCCATTTCACCCTGGCTGATTTATTATCCCTCTCAACCCCATTCTCCCTGTAAACTTCGACACCCTGACTAATCAAGGACATATGCTTAAAATATATACACAATAACTTGACCTCCACAGCAGTCTGTGGCTATCGGTTCAATAGATTCTTTTTCATTTCTATTCTAAATGGACGTCCTTGTATTTTGAGTCTGTGACCTCCGGTCCTGCTCTCCATCCCTATGGGAAACACATTCTCCATATCTGCTCTATCTAGGCCTTTCAATATTCAATAGGTTTCAATGAGATTCCCTCTCATTCTTCTAAATTTCAGCAAGTATAGGCCCAGAGCCATCGAAGGCTCCTCATATGTTAACCCTTTCATTCTTGGGATCATTCTCATCAACTTCCTCTGGACCCTCTCCAATGCCAGCACGTCTTTCCTTAGATAAGAGATCCAAAACTGCTCACAATACTCCAAATGTGGTCTGACCAAAGCTTTATAAAACTTCAGCACTGCATCCTTGCTTTTATATTCTAGTCCTCTCAAAATGAATGTTGATATTGTATTTGCTTTCCTCACCACCCACTCGACCTACAAGTTAACCTTTCAGGAATCCTGAACAAGGTCTCCAAGTCCTTTTGTACCTCTGATTTTTGAATTGTTTCCCTGTTTAGAAAATAGTCTATGTCTTTATTCCTTCTACCAAAGTGCAGGACTATACGCCTCCCTGCACAATATTCCATCTGCCACTTCTTTGCCCATTCTCCGAATCTGCCTAAGTCCTTCCGCAGACTTCCTGCTTACTCAACACTGCCTGCCCTCCACCTATCTTTTTATCATCCGCAAAAGTTAAGAGGGAGAGTAGGAATCTTCACAGGGTGGTATTATGCATGGATTGTGGAAAATAAGTAATTGTTGCAGAGTAATGATCTTAAACCCATTGATGATATGTAATTATACAATGAACTGGTAAGTGTATTGATTCAAGAATCATATTTGTCATGCATTTAGTTTATTGTTCTGATAATTTATATAATTATAACAATATATGCAATAAACTGCTTATTAAACACAACAGAGCAATTAAATATATTCAGAAACTACACAAACAATTGAAACTAATATTTTAGTTGACTGTGATATATTAAAAAAGACACTACCATAAAGAGCTTTTATTTTAAAGCTGTTTTCTTTTATACAGGCCAAAATAATAGGTCAGTTATCTGTTTTACATTTAAGGGCATATTGCAATTTGCAAATTTTAACATTTTGCACAAAAGGTAAAAAAAATATTTACAAATAACATCTCAAAATACATTATTCATTGCACAAAGAGAAGGGCATGTTTGGAATGAAGTTACACTGGATGGCCCCAAAATATTACATTGGAATTTTTTTACACTTCAAAAATAGGAAATAATTTTAAGAAATATTACATAAAATTATTTCCTTTGTTATTATAAAATTCTGGTTATGCTTGTACCCAGATATTAGAAAAAATGTAATGCTAGGAATGTAATGGGAAAGTTGGCCTCTTGCTAATTAAGTTAGAAAGTGAGACTGAAAAGTTCACATGCAGCCTCTTCATTTTCCACCAGTTGTCAATATCCTGAGGCAGGCTGAAGGGATGTGAGATTTCTTCAAGTCAGATCTTGTACCCTAACAAGTCCACAACCCTGTCCACCTGACCACGAAATAGGTAGTATACTAGCATGCTTCAAGGACCAATGTAGCAACCAAGAGAGGGGTCAAATTCCCCCTTCATTTGTTCCCAGACGTACTTGGAATTTAAAACAAAAAGTTCATGAAAAATCAAAAAATGGCTGAGGTAATTCGGATACAAGTACGTTATGCATGTAATTATTGCTTGTCCTTAAAGGAATTACAACCTTATCCCAATAAACTGCACCGTGGTTCAAATCCAGACTAAGACAACAGTAAGTTTAACCAATATTTTATTCCTATTTTTTGATCAGATTAAAAAATTATGTTCTCTGAGAATTACATTTTTATTTCAGTTTGTTTGAAAGCATTTTAATTATTCAGCATAATTTACTTCAAAAACTGAAAAACTTCCACAATTGCACGTTCTTACACATGTGCATGACTGATAGTTGGCTTGAAACTCTAATTATAATACTTGAAAAACATATTTGATGTGAGTTCAACTCAGTCATTGGGCTTTGATTATTTTTACTGGTCTCTTCTGAGTCACATCTCCTTTCAGCCTTAGTTAATGAGATCAGCTAGAAATTTGGATGTAAGTATGCAAGCCATCTCCTCGGAAAAATTCCAATCCAATGTATTAGATTGTATTTTAAATTCTCTGTGCTTGTCAGCCTATAATGTTCAGCTTTCTACTTCTTTATGTTGTTATATTCATAATGCTTAGGTTTTTAATGCAAAAGGTCATAATAGTTTGTCATTTCACTAGTTGTAACTTACATTATTAGATTTTTTTCATATTTTAAATTGGAATACTGTCATCATGGAAAACAATTGTTTGAGTACATCGTAATTATGGAACATTCCAGCTTAGTATTGGCTAATCATTTGGCACAGCTGAATCCTGAGTGCAAAAGGTAGCTGCTTCTAATTAGATCACAGTTTGGATCTGTATGACTTCCCAGTTCTCATGTGCTTTTAACATGTGTTCTCTGAGGCAAAGCAATATCAACAGAGTTAGAGTACAGTCAAAATAAAGTGACATGCCAGTACAATCCCAATGTTTTTTTCAGGACCACAATGTACATTCCTCTGTTGTCGACTTTCTTTTTGCTTTGTTTGTCAAAAATGAGCTTTACAATATGGAACTGATCTTGTTATACAAAAGTACAATTTCACTGTGATAGAAATGCTTTCAGTGTGCAACTTGTAGCTTATTGATATATTACTTATATTACTTTATATTCATGTTGACAGCATCAACATGAGATGTCAAAGATTAATTTGAGTAATATAAAATAAGTTAATACTTTCATAGAAATTGTACTGTTTTAACAATTTACAGTCAGTTCATGTTTAAAAAAAATAAGCTGGTCAACAACAGCAGAAATGTGTGCAATTACAAAATACTTACTGCTGCAAAATCCTACATATATTAATACACATAATATTAGATTAAAAAAAGATTTATTCTAATCTGGCCTCAAGAGCCAGGAGTCAGCATTTGATTTCAGCACTTTCTTTAATACACTTACATGGAATACTTTTGCTTCTGAAATGTCTTAAGTCACGTAAACTTTTTTTTAAAATGGTTTACCCGGTGTAATTTTCAAAGTCTTTATTTCAGAAATATGTGAAGACTTTTGAATGATACAGCTGGTTGTTCCTTGTATTTTGCCTTTTGCCTGTGCCAGATTTGTTAAGGCCATGGCAGCGTTAATTTCCTTCCAGTAGGTTTCATCTTTGGAAGCTTCCCTTTGCTTTGGATAACTTAAGAAAAATAGAAATAAAGTTTAGTATACAGATTAGCAGCTTTAAGTTGTACAAGCAGAATTTTCTAAAGTTCACTAACCTGGTTAATTGGTTCAGTCCCTGTTCCAACATCTCTGAGAACAAAAGAGAAGAATGTTATTCTCTTCCTTTTACAGTACTTCCCTCACAAACAATCAAATAGAAGGCACTTTTATCCTTGTTAATTTCCAAAGAACCATTGTGCTAGCAAAGGGTAACATTGAATTTTAAGACTGTTATTCCCATTCTTCTCTTCTTTAGGATCATTTTCACTGCTTGTCCATGCCACATGAAGAATATTCAAAGTTCAAAATAAATGTATTTATTTTGTAAATAAATTTATTTATTCTGTAAAGTCTGTATATATCTCCATTAATTACCTTGAGACTTATTTTCCTGCAAGCATTCATAGTAGAACAGAGAAATACAACAGAATCAATGAAAAGCTGCACACAAAGAAGCAATATGCAAAAGAAGACAAATTGTGTAAAACGCAAACAAACAAACAAACAAATATATAAGTGTTCAGAGTTGAGGTGAGTAAAGTCATCCACTCTGGTTCAGGAGGCTGAAGGTTGAAGGGTAATAACTGTTCCTGAATCTGGTGTTGCGGGACCTTAGGCTCCTGTACCTCCTTCCTAATAGCAGCAGCGAGAAGAGAGCATGGCCATGATGATGGGGGTCCTTGATAATGGACCCTGCTTTTTTTTGGCGGCACTCCTTGTAGATATGCTTTGTGAAGGTATTCTTACAGTAAACAAAGTGTGCTAAAAGCAAATGATTTTGAGAGTTACGGAGATTTGAACTAGATTTTACAGGACTGATCTCACTTCTTTTCAAAGCATATTTTCATTGGGATGTCACTGGTCACAAAGTTATAAAAACTTAAATAGCTCACGCACGCTTATCAACATGACTCCATAATAATACATAAGGCAGTGCGATATTCCTGCATTAAATATAAACGTAACTTAAATGCAATGTGAATCTTATAACAATTGATCTCTGAAGTTTTGCTATATGATGACATACTGCCCAACAAATCTGACTCATTTTTGCCTGTATAGGAAAATAGAGCTCTGCATTTCAGCTTCTTGATGCCAGTTAAGCAAAAATATTACCAAGCCAAAGACCCAATTAGCTTTCTGCTTACGTTAATCATAGAATGCAATAGGAGGCCAATTGGCATATCATGCATTTGCTGGCTCTTCAAAAGAGCTCTCCAATGAGTCCCGATCGTTGTTAAAACTCTGCAAGTTTGAAGTTCACATTCAAGTTCCTGCTACTTTGTCTTCCATCATCCTTTCAAGTAGTACATTCCAATGCACTAATATCATTAGTGTGATGGCGCTTGAAAAGTTCCTAAGCAATTAGTTCGAGTTGAAGTGATTTTCTTGAAGTCCACTTTATGCTGTAACTTTTTAAATTGCAACGATAAAAAGCAAAGTTTCAGATTCCTGCTTGCACAGGCAAAATAGTTTTAGATTGCTTACTAAATTAGTTATGGGTGATTCACAGGAATTACACCACATACTTTTCAAAAAATATTGCCAAACCCAATCCACATCAATTGAAGCAATCCATACATTATGTAATAGATGAAATAAGATTTACACTTCCATTTTCTATCGCTGAAAGATGATCTATGTGGACCCAGTGAACCTTGATGAAAAATGTATACTGGAAGATTTTATATTTGTACACTGCCTTGAGCATAATTCCTGCTATTCCAATGAAATACGTTGTCTGATCTTGTGTAATGTATCATGTAATAACACTTGTCAACACTTTGAGGGTCATTTCAGTATGAAATATGGTAACCTCAGAAAAAAAGCTTTCTATCCCATGTTTATTGAATCCCATAATTACACTTATTGTAACAGAGGCTTCAATTAGCCTTTAGCTTATAGAGAGAAACTTAATCTTAAATGTTACTGATGTCAGAGAACCAGAGGAAACCCAGGAACATCTGGAACAGAATTAGCTTCTTCAATCATTCAACCACAAAAGATTAAAAGTTGAAATTGATTGCACATACATTAGTAAATATGCGCCTGTGTAGGTTAAATACTGTGTGACAATTTAGACCAAGCACAGTGGATTCCAGTTAAGTGGGCCATCGATTAATTGGGGCAGCTGTTTATTTCAGATAAATCTTAAAGAACAAAACTAATAGAGCAAATTACAAAAATTTGCTTCATTTTTTGGGACAGTATGCCACTTAATTGGGACAGGAGATATGCGCGTGTGGCCTTTAGATATCACACCATGCTTAGAGGAAACAGTTTTTAAATAGCATCAGTTGTGTATGTTTGTGTTCAAAAAGCAATGATTTTTGTCACTGATAGTTGCCGAGTAATAATCAGGAAGCCAATTCAGAACTGTTTTGCTCACTGCGGTTTCAAGCATTCGGACTTTGAGATGCCAGAAATGGCTGGGAACGAAATGAAATGCTTTCACTACTTCAACAAGTTATGAACTATGAAGAATTTGAAGGTATCAACAATCATCTTGAATGTTACAATGAAAATGAAAATTTGGGGATGCAATAATCAGAAACATTGTATGAAGGCAGTTCACTAGAGCTCTGTGTTGATTTTGTTGGCTTACTGTCAATGAAAAGAACATGGCAGCATACACTGGATGAATTCCTCCATCAATAACTAATACACAGTTTTATAGTTACTGTAATACAATTGGTAGAGTTCCAATTTGTTCTGTATTTCATTTAAGCATGGAATAGGCCCTTCTGGCCATTCGAGCCTTGCCACCTAGCAAACCCCGTCAACCCGCAATTTAACCCTAACCTGTTCAAGGGACAATTTAGACTGCCCAGTTAACCTACTAACCGGTATGTCTTTGGACTGCGAGGGGAAATCAGAGCACCAGGAGAAAACCCATGTATTTCACAAGGCGGACTCACAGAGACTCCTTACAGAGGACGGTGCGATGAACTCTGAAATCTGATACCCCGAGCTTAATAGCATCGCACTAACCGTTACGCTACTGTGGCACCCCCAACTTAAAAGGCTGCAAATCGGCACTGGAACAACCAGTTATCAGGCTTCAGGTATCCTGACCTTTTAAATAGAGACTGATAGATTTGAATAAGTCATTAGTGTCATAATGGTACCCCTTTAGTTGAAACTTTATGGACATCTCAATGCAATATCTTGTTTTATTAATGCTCAAAGAATGTTGAGAGTTCAAAATTCAAGATCAAAATTGCTTAATGCAATTTCCAGTACACAAATGTAAAAGAGAATGAAATAAATGTAACTCCAGATCCGAAGCAGCACAAAAAAAAACATAAGATAAAGAACACAATAATAAAAAAAACACAATAAATATAAATACATAAGACAACTTACATACATGGATTGACTGTATGTCCATAAATTGATACTAGGCACAGGAGTGTCTGTACATAAGGTGACTGGCAGGAAATGATAAAGAAGTGGTGGTGGAGGGTGAAGGGGTGGGTTATTTCAGGTTGTATACTGTATACATTCTTTGAAATTAAAGGAACTATTGATCAAATTATCCCCTTAACTTTATCATTTCCAGGGAATAAACCCTATATTGTATGATCTCTCCTGATAATTTAGACTCTGCAATGCAGATATGATTTCAGTAAATTGAATCTGCTCTTTCTAATGCTATTAGACTTACAGCTTTGCGACATTTCATGTGTAGAATTGTATGTCTTTTGTATTGTACTATCTTTTCATCATAGTAAAATTGGTTTTGTTTGAAAATAATTAACATAATTGTGAAATTTTATGCCAATATATTAATTATCTTAGGTCATAATGCAAGTTTTTCCCATGATGAAAATATTATAAGCTGCTATTGAACTGGCTTAAGTTCTAAGTGCTAGCATACACTGATCTAAAATTCCTTCCTATTACTCAATATGAGTAATACTGTCAGTAAATCATTATCATGAATCACTGAGATTTTGCTGTTTAATGAATTTGGTATCAATTAAATCGAAAAAGAAATAATGATAGATAGGAACAGATTCTCTATATTCTTTTCATTTTAATATCAACCACTCTTGATGTGCTGTATCTGATATAGGAAATCTCCTTCCACATTGCCAGAAGAATGTGTTTTAATTCTGCTTTCAAGATGAGCTATCAGCCATGCATTGAATATCACTGACAACTTAATTCTTACTGGAGTCCAACTAAGGATAATTGTCTGCTCTGAGATTAGATCCTGTGGAGTTGGTTTAATGGCTACCTTTCCATTTAGGGTTGTTAGCAGTCCTGAGAGAGGGAAGAGTGGTCTGAACTGAATTCAAACCAAGTTCCAGATGGGGAAAACAACGTTCCAAGCCATTACATCTCACCACAATCCATTTGTTGTGTCATTTACATCAAAGGTCCTGTGGAAATTGTCCTTTCAGCAAATTATTGATTGGTATATTAGAAATTAGAAATACTTAAAACCTGGAAATAACTGTTGAATATCAATGTGCAAACATCTAATGTGCTTGACATTCCCTTTGCCCACAACTGCGTTCTGGTAACAGTTACAAAAAAGAATATTGCAAGCAACTTCTTGGCCTTGAACACTTATGCATTATTTTTAATAGCTTTAAAATCAGTATTCTAATAACGCCACAAAAAAAAATGCATAAGTGGAACCAGATTACAGCAATTTTAAAGTCATTATCTGTTTAGCCCGATCAGGCAGCACTGCCATCAAAAAAATGTTTTCCAGTCTGGCTCTGATCTCCGCAGCTGGGTCCATTGTACGCTTTCTAGCTATCTACTTTAATAGACATCTCATGCACACACACACACAAGCAGCCAAATGTACTGTATGCATTTTTAAAAGAACAAGTTTGGATAAAATTATTAGCAATAATTTTCCATTTAACAGCAATGGAGTGGTTGAGGATTGATAGTAGAATGAGTAGGATAGAACAAAAAGGAAAATTCCTTTGAGATAATTTGCATTTGTCGTAATTGAACATACCAAGCCAAACTATTTCTTGGACAATATAATATTTTAAGAATGTTCTAATTAATAGCTATTGCCCCCCAATTATTTTATTTGGGAGCCAAACGTCAATTAAATCCACAACTCTTGATAAGTCATTTGAGGCCAATAAATTTTCAAAGGGTAGAATATATTATTATGAGTGATTGAATACTGTTCAAATCCAGATCACGTTCATGTAGAATAGTATGGCAGGGGTTTATCTTGTGCACACAGGGGTTGTCAGACAACACCAAACAAAACTGTTCAACAGACACATCTTCTTTGTATTAGATGAATATTTCAAAATTGCCAGCAAACAAATATGGATGTTTGTCATATTGGTCATCTGGTGCAGACTTACTTTCCAACCAACCACTTTCATCTCTGTTTAATTGATAGCAATTTTTAAAAATAGCTATGAAAGCCAAACACAGCCTGAGTCAACATAGTACAATAATTAAGTCCAGGCAGTTTTTGATCAAAGGGTCCAATCCAGTCCTGGTAGTGAGATGTGATCATCATTAAACAAACCCACTCTAAAATGTTGGGAGGACTGAGGCTCAGCAGATGCATTTAAATATAACACAGGAGTGAACTATGAGTAGGTTTCAGAATTATATATTTCGGAATCGGTGCTAGCAACAACATCACAGATGATACTAAGTCATTGACATGGACACAAAGATTCCTTTACATATTTACATAAACATATATACATCCATACACATCTTCTCCTCTGGCAAATGGCCTCCATACTTAGATTACATCTTCCTGATAATATGTAAACCACTAATGTTCAGTCATTTGCACTAAACTAAATGGAGGATTTACAGAAATCTATGACTAAGTCTTGGATTTATTAAATCATGATGTTCCATTGTGTGGAATCCACCAACATGATCTTGTCTGGCCGCGAGAAAGACCTCTCTGATTTTATGTCAGATCATAGTAGGGCAAAGAGTAAATTCCTCATCCATTCTCAGCTTGCAGAATGGGCAATAACAATAAGTAAATAATTTTTGAAAACAAAACTTTAGATTTAGATTTACTTATTAATCACGTGCATCAAATGAAATGTGTCGTTTGCGTTACCAATCAATACAACCTGAGGTTGTGCTGGAGGCAGCCTGCAAGTATTGCCATACATTCACGTGCCAACATAGCATTACCACAATGTTCAGGAGAACAACATAAAACAAGCAGGAACAACATAACAAATTCCTTTCCCATCACGCACTCTGCCCCCCCCCCACACACACACACAGATGGGCCTTCAACCTCCAGATTATATTTTACATTTTAATGATTTGTGTTTGCTTTTCATCATTTCTTTAATTATTTACATCAGTGTTTCAGATGCCTTTCTATGATAGAACCCTGTCTCAGACTTTCCTTTTTTCAACCCTATCAGATATGTTCAGGGATCAGAGGCCTCAGCTATTTAGCACCTAAGGCATGCTCACCACTGAGGTGTCATTGCAATGTAAAAAAGACATATGCAAGGATCCCAGGTGCAGCCACAGTCCAGGACAAACCCCCTCCCCTAACCACCACCCCCCGCCCCATGACCCACTCTGTGTTACTTTCCCAGGCATAATCACGTTGGTTCAGATGACTGCCTCTGAAAGACTTCTTTTTCTTTGTGGGCCATTCATTATTACAGAACTGTAATTAAACTGTGGCTTCCCATTTACTTGGCAATAAAAGAATGTGTTGTTAGCAAGACCCCATTACATCATGTCAACTTTAATTTATAAATTTTAGGAAGTTATGGTCCAGTAGAGTTACAAAATTGTTAGCTAATAAATAATTAGCATCAGCAATAAATAAATATGTGTTTTGCCTACTGAGAACATCTGTTGCCAATGTGCTCTCTCCTGATGAGTTACAGATTGTATTTGTCAGTGGAAAAAATGACTAATCAAGAAATTACAATCTAACAGGAGAAAAATAAGATGTTTAATTCAGTCCTTAACAAATCCTCCGTGATAAACAACCTTGTGAGGTCAATTGTACTTAAATGTTTCAAAAGTTTACATTAATAGGGGTAAGTTGTCCATGATAGTTAATTTCCTAACCATGCCCTTCTTTAAAAAAAATAAATTTGACCTAACTGGAGAAGAGAAATTATAATTATGAGGTTTTGCAAACTTCTATATTTACTGTGCAAATCTTAACAGTCTCCACTAAACGTAACAGTATAAGTATTTCAGGTTAGTGAAATATGACTGACAGAAGCAATGTGAAACCACGTAGAAAACAGAAAAAGAAGAATCTTTTGGACAATTTTTAGTGCATATAGTATTCTTTTAGCCATGGGAATTAGAAATGGAGAGCTTCTCCCTGTATTTTGCATCTGTAAAATTAACATGTGTGGCTTGACAAGCCAAGTATAATAGCAATAACCTGTAAGAATAGTAAGAAATATTGAGTTTACTCTTTTTCTCTGAATGGTTCTTAGACTTTTGCTCATGTGGATAGCTGCCAAAGGGTACAAAAATGAGGAAATTTAACAAATAAGTGAAATAGATACTAAGGTGCCGAGTAGGGGAATTCCTAACATAGAATATACATTAATGCATGATTTGGCTAAGAGAAAAAAATACTGGAGAATGCAGAGCAATTCTGCAGTCCAGGATTCCAGTGAAATTCATGCAGGCCCTCACAAAAGATCTTCGGTTTTCCTTTTCAAAAAATGCTGAGAAATATCCAATTTTGCCTTTATTCTCCATATGGCCAAATACTTCTCCTAAGGAACATAGTTCTTGATGAGCTATCAGAGCCAGGAGAGGTGCTTCATTATAAGGTGGAACTATGTATTACAACAGAAAAAGAAAGCCAAAGGTAATATTTTCTCTGGGAGAAGAGAATAATTCGCAGGGAATAATTCTCCCAGAGCACTGTTTTACTAAAATATATTGAGACCACATCTCCCATAACATCTGGATGTAAACCAGCAGCAGTATGGATGCAATCAGAGTGAAATAAACTTTTAAAATTTCAATGCAAGCTTACTAAATCTTATTTTTAACTTTTTTATAATTAGTAGGAAATTCTTAGGAATGCCATTTTCAGCCAATACAAAACTAGTGCATTGGCTGAAAACAGAAATAGTACAGAAAGTTTGTGGAAATAGTGTTCAGCAACTACTTCAGTGTATGGGCAATCCGCAAATTTCAACTAACAATTCAAAACATATTATCTTACCTGCCCTGACCTATAGATAACTCCATCATGATTGATTTGTTGTTGCTTTCAATTGTATCAAAGCAATGCCACTGATTTCTTCCAACCCAATCTTTTTTTGGGCAATTAAAAACTATATCTGCCAACTAACCAGGAGTCACCACATCACCTGAATGATCTTTTTAATACACATGATGAGCTGTAGTTAGCTGGGCAGAAAGCAATTTAAATTTAGTGCCTCAAGTATGATTGTCCAATATCTTTAGCACAGAGATCAGTTTGATCATTATCATTAGTGGAAGAAATTTAGAGAGATCATGTGTCCTAGCTAGATGTAATATTGTTTAAACCATTGACATTGATATTCTGTACAAATGAAAGACTTGGTGCTTTTCTGATATTCAATAAATTCCATTAGTGATGAATATTTTAATGAGCCAATAGCTTTGTCAGCATTGTCAAGGTTCAATAAATTCAACTCTTACCTTTATAGGTTGCGTATTATGTCAGGACTGTGTGAGAGGAATTGCTCTCTCCAGTAGTAGGAGATAAAAGATGATGTTGCCAGGCATCTATATTTTGACTTTGACAAAGCGAGGCTGAGGAAAAGTGTGTAAGAAAAATTCAAGTGAGATCAAAGAACATGAACCTCACTGAGAGTATGTTTAAATTGAACGTTTAACTGTAAAGTTGAGAGAGAAATATTACATAGGCAGTAAAGAGATGGCTCACAATATTGGTGAAGAAGATCCCATGGGGTACATCTTGATCACCAAGGAGGATACACTAAAGAAGACCTTAGCTTAGCCTCAGCCCCTCTTTCATCTCTTATTAAAATTAAACTAGCAGTGCAATTGATTCCTACCATAGCATTCTGGTGATTGAGAAGGATGGTCAACAATCCAAGATCAATATTCAAGGATACAAGCTTCTTATGGGGTTAAAAAAAGAGTTCTCTTAAAGGTTTCCAGCATATTTTAAGAGAAGGAATAAGATATAGATGTCTTTAGGAAAGAACTTATTCAGGCAAAAAATTTTAAGAGGTTATTTTAAAATATAATGGTGAATAATCATTTGAAAAATGTGCCTAAATTTGGGCTCAGCTAAACTATGGATGGGCTTCAGAAGGGCTTGTCAAAAGTTAGAATACCTTTATGAACTGTCAGAATAGCTGGCATGCACTTTTAATAACTAATGAAGAAATTTAGTAATGTTTGGAAACAATATATTTAATTCATGTATTGATAAGGATTAACCAGTAGAAAACTGGTTTTACATTGACATCAAAGGAAGGAAACTTTGATTTTGTAAAGATTACCAGGTACCAGAATTTTCAATGGACCATTTTGCAATAAGCAATGTGTCTGTTGTGCTCATCATGTGGGAGTTCAGTTTAATATTTGAACACATTTCTAAACTGTTCATTAAGATGCAGCATAGTATGGGATCTTGCTTCTTCAAAGCAATGTTTTTCAACATTTTTTTCTGAGACCAGAGTTAATGGGATGATAATTCCTTTTATATTTTTCATTGTCTTATGTACCATTCATTCTATCTTACTCAATTTATCAGCTTGTTCTACTTGATGACCTCCTCCCCTGCCCCCACCCTTCACCAATATTTTCAGTTTTGTTTCTCCTAAAATTTTGGTTTTTATATCGGAGTGATGTGGCTTCAATATTGTTCCTTCAAAAAGGTGGGCATGCTTAGCCTCAATTTCATCACAACCCTGAAAGTCAGGGCTTCTCCCTGATAATAAGCACACAGAACAAGGTTTCACAAGAATCACAATCAGACATTGCAAATTTTATATTGTTCATTTCTTGTTCTACTTTGTCCAGTTTCCTTTGTCAGCCCAGGTCTGTTAGACTACTGGATAGATAAATGATTTGGTTGCTGTGAATTTCACTGTAGAAAGCTTGAAATTGCAGATTACCAGGCCAAATGAATTTGGAATTTACACACCCTCACCTTCTAAGCAGCAAGGATATAAACTGACTAAATTGTAGACTGCATTTAAGTTCAGGAAAATTACACGCCTCTATACCTGCATTCTTCAAGCAGTTAATATAAACTATTTGTTTAAGGAAAAGTATAGGATGATGAAGCAAACAAATGGGAACAGCTACATCCCAGACTGATAGGCTGTATGAAAGGAGTGTGATTAAGCAACAGAAACTGGTTATCTTGGTGGAAAGGGAGAAAATTCTACTTATTGTAGGATGGTAGTACCCATCACCTTCAGATTCGGATCAGATTTATTTGTCACATGCACGTTGAAACACACAGTGAAGTGTGTCATCTGCATTAACAACCAGCACATCCAAGATTGTGCTAGTGTCATTTCACATTCCAGATCGAACATAGTATTCCCACAATGTCCCACAGAACACAAGCAACAACAATAATAACAACAAAACAAAACTACAACAGCAAAACAGACCCCTTTTCCATCCATCCCACCCACCCACCTACTCACACACACAGACAAGCCAATTGCAACATATAAGAACAAGTGACTTGTGGAAGTAGTGTTGAGCTCAGTGTCTCATCAAATCAGAACATAGAACCAATGTTCCCTTTCAGGTGTCCGTGCACACACACATCTTTTGCTACTAGCACACAAAAGGTTGTCACCCTCTACCTCGTTGGCATGTTAAGTATATTTCATGATCGTATACCATCACATTTCCTTTTCTGCTTTCTGATGCAGACGGTGTTGATGACATGGAGCTTACTATGATTTGTCTGCAGATTTTAGAACTGGCTTGTTAATACTGTTTTTATTGAAGAAATTGTTCAGTGTGCACATGTTGTCACTGGGCAAAAACTGCACAGCACAAGATTTTTTTGCAAATTAGAGGGAACATTGCATCAAAAGAATTTCTACGTATTTCGAGTAAAGCTTTCTACAGCCTGTCATCCTTGGAGCCAGTGACCAGCAATGTTCTGTAACATTGACAGGAAAAGCAGATTTTAAGAAAAAAAATACCTCCCTCGGATTCTTTTTCATTGTATTCTGTTGGGCGTGCAGAATTCTGTTGGCACATGGTCTGTCCCCTGCTCCAGGAATCTAGAGTTCCAGCCAAGACTTGGGTACACCTCTTAAAATTAGAACTTGGAATGAAAAAATATGCAAGGTCTAAGATAACACAACTAACTAAGTAAGAAGGGCCAAGAGTAATTAGAATTTAGAGTGGTCCTGTGATATAATGCCTTAACCTCTCCAAGGAAGCATGGGCAGAAAACAGGAATAGCTTCCTTCTTCAATCATTCGTTTGTTAAAAATGTTAAATATTTAAATTATGTAGATAGTGATTTCCCGGATTTGAACATCAATATAATTCTATTTTTAGCTGAACAAATATAAAGCCTTACAGTTCTCCTGGTACTTGGAGGGTAGTGACAAACCAGTCAAAGTTTCCCCATCCTGAATGGATTTTGTATAAGAATAGGAATAGGCTTGAGTATGGTTTCACATGATTTATTAATCTACTAGAACTGTCTAGATTATCATATGAAGAAAAGTCACAAGGATGAGCAAGAAGTTAACAGAATAGAAGAAAAGTGGGGGGAATGAAAAAGAAAAAAAACATAAAGATCTGATAAAGTTCCAAGAAATATGTTACAAGAATCACAATCTGTAAGCAGCTTATAAGACCTAGCAGACATGTTGACACCCATCCTCTGCAAGAATATTCATTTTCAGTGTTGGGATTGTGAGCATAGGTTAAGAATCCAGAAAAGCAGTGATGAAATTCAAAGTCATTTTGTTTAGCAGAAGAACATCTTTGTGAATCCAGAACAGGGTTGCTCACAGAAGGTAAAGAGTGGTTGTAGACGTGTCATATTCTACATGTAGGTCGGTGACCAGTGGTGTGCCTCAGGGATCTGTTCTGGGACCCTTATTCTTCGTGAATTTTTATGAATGACCTGGGTGAGGAAGTGGAGGGATGGGTTAGTAAATTTGCTGATGACACAAAGGTTGAGGGTGTTGTGGGTAGTGTGGAGGGCTGTCAGAGGTTACAGCAGGACATCGATAGGATGCAAAACTGTGCTGAGAATTGGCAGATGGAGTTCAAACCAGATAAGTGTGAGGTGATTCATTTTGGTAGATCAAATATGATGGCAGAATATAGTATTAATGGTAAGACTCTTGGCAATGTGGAGGATCAGAGGGATCTTGGGGTCTGAGTCCATAGGACACTCAAAACTGCTGTGCAGGTTGACTCTGGTTAAGAAGGCATACGATGTATTGGCCTTCATCAACCGTGGGATTGAGTTTAAGAGCCAAGAGGTAATGTTACAGCTATATAGGACTCTGGTCAGACCCCACTTGGAGTACTGTGCTCAATTCTGGTCGCCTCACTATAGAAAGGGTGCAGGGGAGATTTACAAGGATATTGCCTGGATTGGGGAACATACCTTATGAGAATAGGTTGAGTGAACTCGGCCTTTTCTCCTTGGAGCGGCGGAGGATGAGAGGTCACCCAATAGAGGTATATAAGATGATGAGAGACATTGATCGTGTGGATGGTCAAAGGCTTTTTCCCAGGGCTGAAATGGCTAACATGAGAGGGCACAATTTTAAGGTGCTTGGAAGAAGGAGATGTCAGGGGTAAGTTTTTTATGCAGAGAATGATGACAGCATGGAATGGGCTACTGGCAATGGTGGTAGAGGCGGATACAATAGGGTCTTTTAAGAGACTCCTGGATAGGTACATGGAGCTTAGAAAAATAGAGGGCTATGGGTAACCCCTAGGTAATTTCTAAAGTAAGGACATGCTCGGCCCAGCTTTGTGAGCCAAAGGGCCTGTATTGTGCTGTAGGTTTTCTATGTTTCTATGTTTTTTCTAACATCAGTAAGTACAAAGTATTTTTCAAATATTCCAAAGCCATGATCTGCTTACTGTACAAATCTACATGCCAGCCCCATATCAATATAGCATCCAGTGCAATATGTCTCATAGATAGTGTGCTGCAGACGGTATTTGGAACTCCATGACCAATGCTAATAATCTAAATTTCATGCCACTAAGTTTATGACACTTGCAGAATGTCATTAGCTAGTTTATCCTTGCAAGCTGTTGTGACACATCATATATTTTTTGACTTGTCTCTGATATTAATCGCACATAATTATTTAATAGCCACATTTCAACTTTTAGCGTCAATAAAGATGTAAATCATTAAATGCAGTGGGCATCATGACTGTTGATACTCCCAGCTACATCTGGTTCTGTTAACTTGCTCAGTACAACCACCACATAAACTATGAAACCATTCAAGGTTGTCATCTTGCCAGATGGAGAATTTATGACAGACATTCCAATGTTCTTTACGGTCAATGTGGTAGCTTCTGACAGGTAGCCTTTATGCCAATAGGTAAAATGCAGGAGCTAATTCGTGTGTAAGACGCATCCGCATACATCAGTGCGATAATAATTTTTTGTTTTAAATAATGTTGTTTGAAGAATAAATATGGTCTGGAAAACAGAGTAAAACTCATAACTTCTATTTAAATCAAGCTATGAGATCTTTTGTATTCACTCAGGAAGGAAAGTAAGGCCTTGGTTTAATGTCTCATTGAGATGGCAATTGCTGACAGGGCAGCATTCACCTGCACCACTAATAAGGGGTATAGACAGGGTAACACAAGCAGGCTTTTTCCACTGAGACTAGAACTAGAGGTAATGGGTTAAAGGTGAAAGGTGAAATGTTTAAGGGGAACATGAGAGGGAACTTCTCTAATCAGACGGTGGTGAGAAGGTAGGATGAGCTGCCAGCAGGTTCGATTTCAACACTTAAGACACATTTGGGTAAGCACATGGATGGGAGAGGTGTGGAGGGCTAGGGTCCAAGAGCAGGTCAATGTGACTTGGGACAATAACAGTTCAGCACAGATTAGGTGAGATGAAGGGCCTGTTTCTGTGCTGTACCTTTCTATGTTGTATGACTCTATGACCTCTCTGAAACCTGCAGCTTTCCCTGGACTTCCTAGTGACCTTGTAGCCTTTAAATCATACTCTGGCATGCTCCACACAGAAATATTCCATTTTGGTCTTAATCAATTATTATTTTTTTACCATATGATTAAATATCTTGCCTCCCTTGAAGTGGGAATTGTGATTTTAGGCAGAGACACTTGAGATGAAATATGAAATGTCTGACACACATGGAAAGCCCAATCCTAATGGAAGATATGAGCTTTGAAGGTTGTTCCCCCTCCTCCTTTTGGGGATGAGTCCAACTACTGGATGAGAGAACAGTGAACACCATCATTCCCAGAATTACCACACTAGAAGATTCAGGATATCAAAACAGCCAACCATAAATGGAGTAGGTGCCAGAAACCCAAAAGAGAGGGATGTGAGACAGTATGGTAGTTCTATCTCCAGCTCCCACTCCTTAGTGCACGCCTCTCCAAAAGATTGGTGAATTTAAATTTGTATCATTATGCCAAATTTAAAACAGTACAAATTTAATCCAGTGAAACTATACTGTAGAATTATAAAATACTCTTGACATCCCAAAGCATTTAACAGCCAATAAAGTATTTTTGAAGTGCAGTTACTGTTATTATGGAGTCATGGAAAGATGCAGTAGGGAAACAGGCTCCTCAGTCTGCTATGTTCTTGCCAATCATCACAGATTCAAAGACTCGAAGTACACTTATTACAAAGAATGTATAAATTATACAACCTCAAGATTTGTTTGCTTATAAGTAGCCACAAAGCAAGAAATTTGAAAGAACCCAATTGAAGAAAAAAAAGTCCCACACCCAATGTACAAGAGAAAGAAAAAAACACAAATAATGCAAAAAATCTTTTTACCTCCATTTTTCATTTTCTTTACATTTTCCTCAACTCCCCACAGGTTCTACAAATACATTAGAGACACTTTACAAAAGCCAATTGACCTGCCAGTCTGCATGGATGTGGAGGAAACCAGAGCACCCAGTGACAAACCAATGCAAATTCCACCAGGTCAGGATTGGAGCTGGATCTCTGGTGTAGTGAGGCTCCAAGCTGTCTCACTATGACTGGAAATCCCAGTGTTGAAACATACAGCAGCCAGCTAACATACAGAAAGTTCCCACAACCAAGTCATGTGACAATGGTCAGGCAGTCTTCGATGAAGGGAGAAATATGGACCAGAGTGCACTGAACTGAATTGGCTTTATTTCTTACATCCTTCACATACGTGAGGAGTAAAAATGTTATGTCTTCGTCTGAATGTGCAATGTGCAAATCATAGTAATTTGTAATAAATAGTATGTACAGTAAAATAAGCAGCAAATGTATGAATAAGCCAGCCACTATGTTTGATTATCAGTTCAGTATATTTTACAATCAGAATTAATTTAGGAAATGCTATTTCATTCATCAATATGGAAAAAACAGGAAACCACTGTTGTCTGCTCTGCTGGATACTGTGTTCATGGTGCAATTTATGTCATGGCATAAGCTCAAATATTTGTTTCTGTCAACATTATGCATCAGTTAAATATAATTTATTATAGTTTTCTGCGCTTTCTAAAAGCCTTGCATTGAGCATTTAATTACTTAAGTGTACAATGAAGGTTTCTTGTATACAGTAGAGGTTTGATGAATGGTAATTTTAAAAATGTATTTACAACCCTATTTAAAGGCATTCATTACATTCAGTCTTATAAATCAAGCCTGCTCAACGTCAACAGTTGCAACAGTACTGTGCTGGCTTTTTATGGAGGTTTCAACCACTCATGTATTTTAACCAGAAATAAATAATTTTCCAGCTACTGTATTCATTTAGCTATAAACAGATTTTGTTTTTATTTCAAGGAAACTTTAAGCTGTAATTTGCCTCAATATTCCACAGTTATGATGAATGCAAGTATTTGAAAAAAATTGCATAAGTACCCTGGAAACATAAATAATGTCTGGCTGGGTTCATGAATTAAAACGTTTATATGCCCAATACTCCACTTCTGTTAAAAGGGAACTCATACATTTCCTGTGGGCAGGAACTTCCTTCTTCAAGTACTTCCTCCACAGTTTTCTAGTCTATCATTATTGACTACTGGACTACATTTTTACTCCAGACTAATTAAACATTGACTAGAAAAATGAAACAAATGTCAGTTCTTAACTTTGGCTCCTTACTAAGAATGTCTAAAATATTTTGAAAACAAATATTGCAGAGGACAGCCTGGAGCTACATTAATACGAGTCTTATAATCATGCAGAGTAACTCTGTTTTCATGGTGATGTGTCCAGCTAAGAGAGTGACTGCATCAGGAAATTTCTGTTCACTATTATATCACTGAGCTGACAAAATGGCCAATATACCTATTCTTCAAATGATCCGTGTCAGGTTATTGGACCCATGACAGCACCGTAGTGGGCCTGTCAATCATTCTATGATTGCATTCTTCCTTGGGTCTCAACTGACACTTTGAGTGCACTTTTGCATACTAAAATGGGGGATTAAACAAAAACACGCTGAATAAAGGAACTTCCCATTCTCTCTTACATGACTCCCTCCAACCCCTACCCCACATCCTAGTCCAAAAGTTCTAACCCTCACTAGGATGCATTTCATGGGTGTGATAGTCTCTCTCTACAGTTGCCATTGCGTGACAACACAAAATCCTTCCCAGTGTCACTTTAGAAAGACAGCTGGGGGAACCTTTCATTTGTCCTATTGATTAAAACTCTGAGCCAGGCTCTTCATGACTAAAGGCTTAAGTGAAGCCTGTCAGTGGGCTGGTTTTGATTGTGTCACTGCTAACATCCATGCACTTTATAGTAAGAGAAATTAGTTTCAAATTGTTAGCTTGGAAACATTGCACAAAACCTTCGAGGATTATGTGCATATGAAGATTAGTTTGAAAATAAAAACTTGTTGAGAAAAGTAACTGGAAGCTATCCGGATTGTCTAAAGACTGAAAATGCTGCCAAATATAATTTACTGAAGGAAACTTAACATTGTTAGTCAATTTGGCCTGTACATGACACAACACTGGTTGACTGAACATGAGAACATAAGAACATAAGAAATAGGAGCAGGAGTAGGCCATATGGTGACTATCCTCTGCAGAAGTGTAGCAAGTGAGTTACTTAAGTTAAACTGATACAAAAAGTCAAAGATTACATTCCAGAAAGGTCCACCACCACTAATTTCTCATGAGTAACAAATGCAGTGTTGCCAGCATTAAATAATCTTTTTTTTAATGGTTATGTTTAAAATACAGAATCCTTACCAGTGCGATACACAAAGTTCCCATCTGCTTCAGACGAAGAAGGTGATGCTAATTCTTCTTCGTATTCGTTGGAGCTGAATGATCCAGAATGATTTCTTTTCCTGTCGGTAGCTTTCATAGCTGCATTTGATGCCATGACGTGTCTCAACGAGTCGTTTAGATAGCGATGTAACAAGCTACTCTTGTACTTTGGTGGTGACACATAATCCTCACTGATTATTGTGCCTGCCCTGCCCACTGCCTTCAGAATTGGACTTTCTTTTTTAACAGCTGTCTGAGCGGGTTTGTTGAATTCTCCGACAGCAGGGTTCCTTGGTGGATGTTCTGCATCTGGGATTTATAAGATAAAGTGTGTAAAATAACATTAAAGAAATCCTGTTGTTGGGTTCATAAGAGAAATAAATGCATTTCATGTATGAATTCTCAGCTTTAGAAACATTGCCACAAAATACAAAATCAAAGTTATTATAGATGTTTATAAATCACAGATTTGGAACACACTTTAGGCATTTCTTAATATGAAACGTAAGAAACGTTATTAATAAACTGCAAAGAGAAGTGAAAGTTGTTCTCTTCAGAGCTTGGGAGGTTAAGGAGGGAATTACTGAAGTGATTCATCATTAAGAATAGCTGTAAAAAAGTAAACAAAACTATTTCTATTGGCAGAGCATTGGTAATCAGAGATAAAATGCATTTGGGAAGAGACAAAAATGTGTTTTATGTATCAAGATTATATGATTGGTTATTTTTGTACGTTCAGAATATGTGAAAACACTCAGTCCCTCATCTAATACACTGACAGACTGAAACATTTATGCTCCGCTATAAATCCTTGTGTTTCCATCCCCCACGTCCCCCCCATCCTACTCGCTGCCCGCCACCACAACTGACCCACTAAATTCTACTGTCTGTCTTTGTTCATTAATAAAAACTCAAACTCATGCTGACATGTCCCCTGATCCCGTGAATTCTAATTTTGTGTCAGAACTTCTAGTTTGTTGCTTAGAAACTAGAATAGGTCTAAATATCAAATACACCACATTCATTGCTTTCACTTATCTATCCTTCTAGTTACAACTTGAAAACCCTCTAAAGCTCAGTCAAATAACATGTCCTTTTCATTAGTATCTGTTGCTTTTGTGAAATCATATGTTCAAATAGTATACTCTACTTACTTCTACTGATTTGAGACAAAATAGTTTGTAGTTTCATGTTCCTTCTATCCGCTTTGTGGTTGTTGTTGCTACCTTCCAGCTGTGGGGACTATTATAAAGTTGAGGGAATCTTTGAAGTTCTGCATCTACATCTTTTAAAACTCCTTGATATGGGCTAACAGACCAAATGATTTGCTGGGTATTTCTTTATTAATATTAAATTCTTTCCATTTCTCTCTCTTACCAACCCTTGGTTTCTCCAGATATTATCAGTACTTCCTACAGATACATAGAAACAATGTGTTTGTTCATTATCTGTAGTCTCTTTATTGTAATTTCTGCTGTCTCTAGCTATCAAGTACAAATGCTTACTTTGGCTAATCTCTAGTTTTTTTTAAATATCCATGGAAGTTTTTAAAATCTGTTTTTATGTCTCTTTCAAGTTTACTCTCATGCTGTCAGTCCTTTCTTTGGCAGCATTCTAAGTGGATTCCTATTATCTCAAGCTGTCTTTAACATCTCTTGTTAGATATGAACAGAGCACTTTCCTAGTAGGGCTTTATTTGCTGAGGAAATGGATACTTTTTGCGAGTTATGAATTATTCCTTCAATCTTTGCTTTTGTTTTATGTTTTTTTAAATCTTGTTTTCCACTACCTTGAACTTCACTAATACCTACTGAGTTTGCTTTGCTCTGATTTAAAATGCTAGGTTTTGATGTGCTTAAATCACTTTCAGACTAAATATAATATGCTGTCATTTCATGATCACACTTCTGCAGAACCTCCGTTGTGGCTAATTGATCAGCTTTCAACACACAATATTACACCTGAAATACCCTGTTCCTTTGTGGCTTCCTTTGCATAACTATTTGAAAAACTACATTCTTTGGCAAAAGAATAAATCAAGGAAGGTAGTGCACCCGTGGCTGACAAGAGAAATTAGGGATAGTATCAATTCCAAAGAAGAAGCATACAAATTAGCCAGAAAAAGTGGCTCTCCTGAGGACTGGGAGAAATTCAGAGTTCAGCAGAGGAGGACAAAGGGCTTAATTAGGAAGGGGAAAAAAGATTATGAGAGAAAACTGGCAGGGAACATAAAAACTGACTGTAAAACCTTTATAGATATGTAAAAAGGAAAAGACTGGTAAAGACAAATGTAGGTCCCCTACAGACAGAAACAGGTGAATTGATTATGGGGAGCAAGGACATGGCAGACCAATTGAATAATTACTTTGGTTCTGTCTTCACTAAGGAGGACATAAATAATCTTCCAGAAATAGTAGGGGACAGAGGGTCCAGTGAGATGGAGGAACTGAGCGAAATACATGTTAGTAGGGAAGTGGTGTTAGGTAAATTGAAGGGATTAAAGGCAGATAAATCCCCAGGGCCAGATGGTCTGCATCCCAGAGTGCTTAAGGAAGTAGCCCAAGAAATAGTGGATGCATTAGTGATAATTTTTCAAAACTCGTGAGATTCTGGACTAGTTCCTGAGGATTGGAGGGTGGCTAATGTAACCCCACTTTTTAAAAAAGGAGGGAGAGAGAAACCGGGGAATTATAGACCGGTTAGCCTAACGTCGGTGGTGGGGAAACTGCTGGAGTCAGTTATCAAAGATGTGATAACAGCACATTTGGAAAGCGGTGAAATGATCGGACAAAGTCAGCATGGATTTGTGAAAGGAAAATCATGTCTGACGAATCTCATAGAATTTTCTGAGGATGTAACTAGTAGAGTGGATAGGGGAGAACCAGTGGATGTGGTATACTTGGATTTTCAAAAGGCTTTTGACAAGTCCCACACAGGAGATTAGTGTGCAAACTTAAAGCACACGGTATTGGGGGTAAGGTATTGATGTGGATAGAGAATTGGTTAGCAGACAGGAAGCAAAGAGTGGGAATAAACGGGACCTTTTCAGAATGGCAGGCAGTGACTAGTGGGGTACCGCAAGGCTCAGTGCTGGGACCCCAGTTGTTTACAGTATATATTAATGACTTGGATGAGGGAATTAAATGCAGCATCTCCAAGTTTGCGATGACACGAAGCTGGGCGTTAGTGTTAGCTGTGAGGAGGATGCTAAGAGGATGCAGGGTGACTTGGATAGGTTGGGTGAGTGGGCAAATTCATGGCAGATGCAATTTAATGTGGATAAATGTGAAGTTATCCACTTTGGTGGCAAAAATAGGAAAACAGATTATTATCTGAACGGTGACCAATTAGGAAAAGGGGAGGTGCAACGAGACCTGGGTGTCATTATACACCAGTCATTGAAAGTGGGCATGCAGGTACAGCAGGCGGTGAAAAAGGTGAATGGTATGCTGGCATTTATAGCAAGAGGATTCGAGTACAGGAGCAGGGAGGTACTACTGCAGTTGTACAAGGCCTTGGTGAGACCACACCTGGAGTATTGTGTGCAGTTTTGGTCCCCTAATCTGAGGAAAGACATCCTTGCCATAGAGGGAGTACAAAGAAGGTTCACCAGATTGATTCCTGGGATGGCAGGACTTTCATATGAAGAAAGACTGGATGAACTGGGCTTGTACTCGTTGGAATTTAGAAGATTGAGGGGGGAATCTGATTGAAACGTATAAAATCCTAAAGGGATTGGACAGGCTAGATGCAGGAAGATTGTTTCCGATGTTGGGGAAGTCCAGAACGAGGGGTCACAGTTTGAGGATAAGGGGGAAGCCTTTTAGGACTGAGAGTAGGAAAAACTTCTTCACACAGAGAGTGGTGAATCTGTGGAATTCTCTGCCACAGGAAACAGTTGAGGCCAGTTCATTGGCTATATTTAAGAGGGAGTTAGATATTGCCCTTGTGGCTACGGGGGTCAGGGGGTATGGAGGGAAGGCTGGTGCAGGATTCTGAGTTGGATGATCAGCCATGATCATAATAAATGGCGGTGCAGGCTCGAAGGGCCGAATGGCCTACTCCTGCACCTATTTTCTATGTTTTCTATGAATATTTGATACAAACCCATCTTCACAACCGATAGAGTAAATTTGGTTTTCCTACTCTATTGCAAGTGTAAAGACCTGCTACATGTCTGCATAATATATTTTTTCCTAATATTCAGAGAGGGCCTGAAGATTTCGCTCCATGAGTGCTTTCTTAGCTTTCCCCACAGTGACTTTCCAAGCAAAGATTCCTCCATTCAGTTGCTTTAATCCAATTCTTTATCACAATAGCCTCGTCTTCCTCTGCTTTTCAAATTTTCCTATATCTTTTGTAAGTCATTTAATATAGAATATTAATTCAAACGTTTAATTCGATGGTTAAAAAATCAACTAGTTCATTATGAATGTTTTTATATATAGATGGTAGACCACTTCCCTCTATTATTCCAATGTACTTTTCTTATTCTTCACCCCATCCTACCTACTTCAATCTGATCAAATTTTATCTTACCTGCTTTGCAAGACTATTTTGTTTTATTCTTACGTCTTCCTGACACTCCTGCTTCATTGATACAAAATCCCTTCCACCATCAATTAGTAAAATATCAGTTCAGCCTGCTTCAATGGAGACCTTCCAATTTCTATCCCATATTGTCACTGCAACTGGTTGAATTGACCATACCACACCATATGTCACACATTGAACTTTTAATCTCCTTGTGCAAATCAATTTGGGCATAATTGAGGGATTATTACCCATAAGCTCATTGATCTTCAAACCCTCTTAGCAAAATCTCTTTCCTAGTTCGACCTGTGCTGTCAGTATCTAAATTGAACATAACCATCAGGAAACACACATAAAAGTTGCTGGTGAATGCAGCAGGCCAGGCAGCATCTCTAGGAAGAGGTACAGTCGACGTTTCAGGCTGAGACCCTTCGTCAGGACTAACTGAAGGAAGAGTTAGTAAGAGATTTGAAAGTGGAAGGGGGAGGGGGAGATCCAAATGATAGGAGAAGACAGGAGGGGGAGGGATGGAGCCAAGAGCTGGACAGGTGATTGGCAAAAGGGATATGAGAGGATCATGGGACGGGAGGCCTAGGGAGAAAGAAAAGGGGGAGGGCGGGAAAAAGCCCAGAGGATGGGCAAGGGGTATAGTGAGAGGGACAGAGGGAGAAAAAGGAGATAGGGAAAAAGAATGTGTGTATATAAATAAATAATGGATGGGGTACGAGGGGGAGGTGGGGCATTAGCGGAAGTTTGAGAAGTCAATGTTCATGCCATCAGGTTGGAGGCTACCCAGATGGAATATAAGGTGTTGTTCCTCCAACCTGAGTGTGGCTTCATCTTTACAGTAGAGGAGGCCGTGGATAGACATATCAGAATGGGAATGGGATGTGGAATTAAAATGTGTGGCCACTGGGAGATCCTGCTTTCTCTGGCGGACAGAGTGTAGGTGTTCAGCGAAATGATCTCCCAGTCTGTGTCGGGTCTTGCCAATATTTAGAAGGCCGCATCGGGAGCACCGGACGCAGTATGTCACCCCAGCCGACTCACAGGTGAAGTGTCACCTCACCTGGAAGGACTGTCTGGGGCCTTGAATGGTGGTGAGGGAGGAAGTGTCAGGGCATGTGTAGCACTTGTTCCACTGACAAGGATAAGTGCCAGGAGGGAGATCGGTGGGGAGGGATGGGGGGGGGGGACAAATGGACAAGGGAGTCGCGTAGGGAGCGATCCCTGTGTAAAGCGGGGTGGGGGGAGGGAAAGATGTGCTTAGTGATGGGATCCCGTTGGAGGTGGCAGAAGCTACGGAGAATTATATGTTGGACCCGGAGGCTGGTGGGGTGGTAGGTGAGGACCAGGGGAACCCTATTCCTAGTGGGGTGGCGGGAGGATGAGGTGAGAGCAGATATGCTCTACTGTAAAGATGAAGCCACACTCAGGTTGGAGGAACAACACCTTATATTCCGTCTGGGTAGCCTCCAACCTGATGGCATGAACGTTGACTTCTCAAATTTCCGCTAATGCCCCACGTCGTACCCCATCCATTATTTATTTATATACACACATTCTTTTTCTCTCTCTCCTTTTTCTTCCTCTGTCCCTCTCACTATACCCCTTGCCCATCCTCTGGGCTTTTTCCCCCCTCCCCCTTTTCTTTCTCCCTAGGCCTCCCGTCCCATGATCCTCTCATATCCCTTTTGCCTATCACCTGTCCAGCTCTTGGCTCCATCCCTCCCCCTCCTGTCTTCTATCATTTCGGATCTCCCCCTCTCAGTCCCACTTTCAAATCTCTTACTAGCTCTTCTTTCAGTTAGTCCTGACGAAGGGTCTCGGCCCGAAACGTCGACTGTACCTCTTCCTAGAGATGCTGCCTGGCCTGCTGCGTTCACCAGCAACTTTTATGTGTGTTGCCTGAAATTCCAGCATCTGCAGATTTCCTCATGTTTGCGTTTTTAAATAACCATCAGGATCCCACTTTCATCTCTTCAGCAAAGTTCTTCTCCTGACCTAAAAAAAATTGTTAACTCAGAATTCCCATAATATTTTGTGTGAAATTCCCACTTTTAAAACCTTGTATGCGATTCTGAAACAGATATGTTTTAGTCTCTGTTAGGTTACTGGCATTAATTGTGCATATACAATGACATCATTAATTTCTATCCAAGGTAAATGTAGCATAAACATGTTGCTTAGTTGAAAACATATTCATAGGCATTTTGTTACTATTAGGAAACAATTTTACCAACATCAAGTACTTATTCCAATTTCAATGATAAAAATATATTAATTTTCTTTTGAATATTCTGAGTTTGTATTATGACATATCCATGGTAATATTTGTACTGAATGCCAACTTCTGTTCTATCGGCAATGAATCTCAGTTCATTGTTTTCCAGTGTTGTGCCTCAATTCTATTTTGTGCACTGTTCGCTTATCAATGCTAACATAGGTGGAAGGAAAAGTGACTAAGAAAAGCATTTTATAAAATTGACTGATCAGTAAAGCAGAGAAGAATTAATACGTGTTGAGATAATATAAACAGCACTTCCTAGCCCTTGTTAAAGTAGGCAGGTCTGTGTATGAACTTCTCCACACAATGCAATTGACAGTAATACTGGGGAGAGGCTAAGAACTGCAGAGGTATGAGTCTCTAGCAATAACAGGGAACTGCACAAAAGTATATCCTAAAAGCATCCTATTTTTAATTTCTGATTGTGTCTTGTCTATGTCGGAGAGTTAAGCTTCACTACTGCTGTTCCACACAGACTCACAGAGGAGACATGAAACACAGAAGTAGAGCTGCAGCCGATCTGTGTTTCTGCCAACTCCTATTCTCCAGTTTCAATCAACAAACACTGGCGAAAAGCCTGGCCACACCTCAGTGTGATTGGCGAAAACAGTCTTTGGCATAAAATGAGCCACCTCATCCAATCTATTGATTTCATGGGTCCAAAGCCAGCGGCAGGATTCTTTTTGATTTTGATCAACATCTCTCAAAGTTGTTAGTAACATTCACTGAAGAATAGATGGTAACACATCATAAATCAACCACTCCTGCCACAAATTTTGCTGGTTTTCCATTCAAAGGTCAATTAACACTTTACAAAATGCAGAATCACCCAGCAGAAAGTTAATAGCATCACATTTGTTGGCAGCCACTTAAGTATTTGTTGAAGGCATTAGAAAACAATTGTTTGTATTTGTCCTTCTGTGAGAGGGTTGAATTTAATTTCCTTTATTAATGTGAGTGAGAACACAAGAAATTAGGAGCAAGAATGGCTATCAGACTTTCTGAATGGACAATGAACCCGTGGACACTACCTCAGTATTTTTCCTCCTTTTTTGCACTACACATTTAATCTTATTTTATATATTCCTCTTACTGTAATTTATGTTTTTTTATTATTATGTATTTCAATGTACTGCTGCCCCAAAACAACAAATTTCACGACATATGCCAGTGATATTGAACCCGACTGATTCTGAGGCCGCAGGGTCCCTCAAGCCTGATGCACCATTCAATATGATCAAGCTTGATCTATTCTGGTCTCACTCCTCTTCTATGCCAATTCCCCATAAACCTCATTTTCTCAATCTCTAAAATAGTTATTTGTCTCCACCTTATCTAATCATTTGTCATCCACCATCTTCTGGATGAAAGAATTCCTGGGATTCCCTACACTCAGAATGAAGACATTTCTGTGCATCTCTGTTTTACATAACCAGACCCTTTTTTTGAATCCTTCTTTTCTTCATCTCAAATTCTCACTTTGTTCATGACTCTTCCACTCGTGAAAACATCTCAACACTTACCATTTCAAGCCCCCTTTAAGATCTTATGTTTGAAAATGGCCACCTATCATTCCAAGGAATACAGTCCTAAACTCTCTAGCCTCTATTTGACTATTTTCTAAATGGAGAGAAAATATAAAAAACTGAGACGCAAAGGGACTTATGAGTCCTTGTGCAGGATTCCCTAAAGATTAATTTGTAGGTTGAGTTTGTGGTGAGGAAGGCAAATGCAATGTTAGCATTCATTTCGAGAGGACTAGAAATGAAAGCAAGGATGTAATGTTGAAACTTTATAAGGCACTGGTGAGGCCTCGCTTGGAGTATTCTGAGCAGGTTTGGACCTCTTAACTTAGAAAGGACATGCTGTAACTGGAGAAGGTGCAAAGGAGGTTCATGAAAATTATTCCAGGACTGAATGGCTTGTCATATAAAGAACATCTGATGGATCTGGGCCTGTATTCACTAAAATTCAGAAGAATGAGGAGTGACCTCATTGAAACCTATCAAATGGTGAAAGGCCTTGATAGAATGGATGTGGAGAGGACATTTCCAATGGTGGGAGAGTCTAAGACCAGAGGACACAACCTCAGAATGGAAGTATGTCCTTTTAGAGCAGAGATGAGGAGGAATTTCTTCAGCCAGATAGTGGGGAATTTGTGGAATTCATTGTCACAGGCAGCTGTAGAGGCCAAGTCTCTATGCATATTTAAGGCAGAGGTTGACAGATTCTTGATTGGTCAGGGCATGAAGGGATATAGGGAGAAAGCTGGAGATTGGAACTAAGAGGAAAATTGATCAGCCATGATGAAATTGCGGAGCAGGCTCGATGGGCCAAATGGCCTAATTATGCTTCTAAATCTTATGGTGTTATGGTCTCTCTTGATTGGCCAGTCCTCTCACACCACAAATTAAATGGAACATTGAACATTACAGCACAGTCCAGGCCCTTTGGTCCACAATATTCTCTGACCTTTTAACCTACTCTCAGATCAAACTAACCCTTCCCTCCAAAATGTTCCTCCATTTTTCTTATCGAAGGATAAGTCCTGGCTCTATGTTGATGTACAGTTCCCAGTCTGTCTCTGAGTTCCAGTCTCCGAGTTAGCAGCCTCAAGAGCCCAAGACCCCAGCTACGTCCTGTCCTGTAGCCATGTCATGTCCTTACCTGGTTCTGGGGTTTGAGCCCGAGGAAAGACCCAGGTCCTGGGTCCTTGTCCAGTCTCTGGCTCGGAGTCCAAGCCCAGGCTCCTAGTTCATAGTTCCTTGTCCGGGTTCCCTGTGTCTAGTCCATGTCCTAGACCAAGTCTACGTTCTTGTCCCTGCTCCTTGTCTGTATCCTGTCATGTCCCTACTCTAGTCAAGTCCCATTCCTTGTACTTCAGTGCCTGTGTTTTGCATTTGGGTCCGTTCCCAACGCCCCCATTGTGACAGAAGGCCAATATACTGTTTGCTTTCTAACGACCTGACTTCTAGCTTCTTGTGATTTGTACAGTAGAGCACCTAGATCCCTCTGAACTTCACTCATTTGCAGCCTCATTTCAACTAGGACAATGGAATGATGCAAATAGTCTGGTCTAACCTGGGAAGCCTTTGTCCTTTGTGACTGCCCTATCTCATCTCTGTGTAATTAAAGATTTGAATATCCTGCTGAAAAATTAAGATCATAAGTCACAGGAGCAGAATTAGGCCACTCAGCCCATTGAGTCTGCTCCACCATACCATCATGGTTGATTTATTATCCCTCTCAACCCCTTTCTCCTGCCTTCTCCCTGAAACCTTTGACGCCCTTACTAATCAAGAACCTATCAGCCTCTGCTTTAAATATCCACAATGACCAGTCCTCTGCAGCAATCAGTGGTAATGGATTCCACTGATTCACCCCCGCTGGTTAAAGAAATTCCTCCTCATCTCCGTTCTGTCAATGTACTCCGAGACTGGGGTTTGACTAGACTTTGCTGCCCAGATTTATAGGGACCCCAGTTTCCAGAATGAGATATATTGATTACCTAAGGATTATTTCAAATGGCAAAGATAAACTAGTTTTGCCGCTTTGCCACATGTTGTCTTCTTTAAGTCATATTCTCTTCTTTTGTCCACCATCATTTCTAAGAACTAAAATGAGGAACTCGTGTCACAAAAATCAGGATGATAGTTCGGCTGCCCTATTGCTTCTTTTCTTTCCTCCCCTTCACTATTCAAGCGCCTGTACTGCTCCTGGCTGACTTAGTGCTGAACTGTTATCATTTGCTGGAATCTATCCTATATACTGCCTTACTCTTCCAATTTATCTTGGCAGCAAGCCCCTCCTTCAATCCTCTTAAACCAAGTCCACTGAACGTCTCTCACTCCATTACAACTAATTTCAAATCACTGGGTGATTGTGGCACTATGACGCTCTGCACAATTCGTTAATGTACCCATTTTCCCTTATCAGATTTATATAGAAGAATGACTCACTTAGTGAATGTCCAGAACTGCTGGGCTCAAGAATAACCTCAAGAGTCAACAAGGCATTTAGTGTTGCCATTCAAATTAGGTAAAGCCTATTAATAATGGGCTAAAATGTACAGCTTCTTTCAGAATAAACAGACTATTAACTGCTATTACGATTCCAAAGTCAACATACTGCACTGGTCGCCCCCTCCTGAGCATACCTGCTGACATGGGACGCTTAGCTTTCTGTGGAAGAACTAATCCAAAAGTCTGACTGGAGCCTTCATGGTTTCGCATCAGGTACATCTGATCATTCAGTTGTAAAACTAGCAACCTACCTCACATGACAATCGTTCTTTTCAGTACAAAGTCACTCTGAGAAAGAATTGTATTTATAAAACTACAGCAGCAGCTGCCTTAAGACTTGTAAAGTGCTCAGTCGATTCGTACTTTGGAAATCAATATATTGTTAACTTGGAAAAGGTCACCAAGGCAAGGGAGGAAAATTAGCCTTACCAGACATGAAAAGAAAGGATTTGAGAAGGTGAAAATGTGATACACATGACATAATCCTATCTGATAATTATGTCAGTGTACGGGACATATTAATGGGTCCTGCTCTAGATAGCAAACACACTAACTAGATAGCTAAAACACAGTAATTATAGTTGTCTATAGATGGGGTTGGTCTAGTTATAGTGATACCGGGACAAGGTTGCTGCCAGAATTCTAATTATGTCTCCAAAAGTAGTTGGGACTCTCATAGAAAAACATTATATTAATTATGGGACTACATACAGGCAGTCATCTCTCCCGATTTTTTAACTGTGCCTATTAAATTTAGAAATCTTATCATTCGTATCAATCATTAATTTATCATTCTGGCTGTAATCAGTTTTCATATTCACTTCTGTTTTCACACAAATAAATCACTATTTCCTTCAATTGATTTAGGAAGCTTTTTTTTTGCAGATTGTAAATACTGATCATACGTCTATTACACTTTTAACTGCCCTTGCTTATCAGCCTCTTCTCAGCTCCTTTCTCACTGTACATACAGTGGCATGCAAAAGTTTGGGCACCCCTGGTCAAAATTCTGTTACTGTGAACAGTTAAGTGAGTAAAAGATTACCTGATTTCCAAAAGGCATAAAATTAAAGATGACATATTTCTTTAATATTTTAAGCAAGATTACTTTTTTATTTCCATCTTTTATAGTTCCAAACTAACAAAAGGAAAAGGGCCCAAAACAAAAGTTTAGGCACCCTGCATGGTCAGTACTTAGTAACACCCCCTTTGGCAAGTACTACAGCTTGTAAATGCTTTCTGTAGCCAGCTAAGAGTCTTTCAATTCTTGTTTGGGGGATTTTTGCCCATGCTTCCTTGTAAAAGGCTTCTAGTTCTGTGAGAATGTTGGGCCGTCTTGCATGCACTGCTCCTTTGAGGTCTATCCACAGATTCTTGATGATGTTTAGGTCGGGGGACTGTTTAAGGCCATGGCAAAACCTTCAGCTTGCATCTCTTGAGGTAGTCCATTGTGGATTTTGAGGTGTGTTTAGGATCAGTATCCTATTGTAGAAGCCATCCTCTTTTCATCTTCGGCTTTTTTACAGATGGTGTGATGTTTGCTTCCAGAATTTGCTAGTATTTAATTGAACTCATTCTTCCCTCTACCAGTAAATGTTCCCTGTGCCACTGGCTGCAACACCAGCCCAAAGCATGATTAATCCACCCCCGTGCTTAACAGCTGGAGAGGTGTTATTTTCATGAAATTCTGCACCCTTTTTTCTCCAAACATACCTTTGCTCATTGTGGCCAAGAAGTTCTATTTTAACTTCATCAGTCCACAGGACTTGTTTCCAAAATACATCAGGCTTGTTTAGATGTTCCTTTGCAAACTTCTGATGCTGAATTTTGTGATGAGGATGCAGGAAAGGTTTTCTTCTGATGACTCTTCCATGAAGGTCATATATGTGCAGGTGTTGCTGCACAGTAGAACAGTGCACCACCACTCCAGAGTCTGCTAAATTTTCTGAAGGTCTTTCGCCATTAATTGGGGATTTTGATTTGCCTTTCTAGCAGTCTAATAAGCAGTTCTCTCAGAAAGTTTTCTTGGTCTTCCAGACCTCAACTTGACCTCCACCGTTCCTGTTAACTGCCATTTCTTAATTACATTATGAACTGAGGAAACAGCTACCTGAAAACACTTTGCTATCTTCTTATAGCCTTCTCCTGCGTTGTGGGCATCAATTATTTTAATTTTCAGAGTTCTAGTCAGCTGCTTATGGCTGCTGATTGTTGGGACAAGGTTTGATGAGTCAGGGTATTTATAAAGCTTTGAAATTTGCATTATCTGGCCTTTCCTAATGATGACTGTGAACAAGCCATAGCTGTAACAAGCTAATTAAGGTCTGAGACCTTGGTAAAACTTATCTGAGAGCTCAAATCTCTTGGGGTGCCCAAATTTTTGCATGGTGCTCCTTTCCTTCTTTTTCAGTCTAAAACTATACAAAACAAAAATAATACACTGATCTTGCTTAAAATGTTGAAAAGAATATTTCATCGTTAACTTTATGACTTTTGGAAATCAGTTCATCTTCTACTCACTTAACTATTTACAGTAACATGAATTTTGACCAGGGATTTCCAAACTTTTGCATGCCACTGTAAGGGAAAGGAAAATGAATTGGGGCCTTACAATTGTTTTGTTTTGCAACTGATCTGGTAAATGATGGTTCTTAAAAGCTTTTAATTATATACAATACTTTGAATTAAACAGTCTCGTTTAGATATCTTTATAAGTATGTCACCTTTTATTACAGACTGTATGTCAAAAACAACAGAACTTATGGAGCAGTAGCTAAAAATGTCCCAGACCCCCTTACAAATTCACTTGGGTTCAACTGCTCATCAAGTTATAGTGGGCTTGTAGCACTTGTGGGCATGTTTTATTTAGTTTCCCTACAAAGTGCACAGCACTTGTTGATTCCTATATCTATAAATAACAGAACATTCTGTAATAAGGCATTGCCAAATAATAACAAGACATGTTGCAAAAGGATATAGAACTGAAAGGACTGCTTTGATTTCCCATACCTTCCGAACACGTGTCATCGCTGCTAATGCTGAGTCGTTCTGCGTTGCCCTGTACATACTTGTTGTATAACTTTATTCGTAAAGCCCAGCTCAGATCTGGTTGTCGAACCGTATTCTTCAGGCGGCGCCTGGCATTTGCAAACCAGTTTGAAACCTATCAGAGAAGGATTTTTTTAAAGACCAATGGCTATTTTACAACAAGTCCTCTAAAAATCTTGGTTTAAAAGAATGTCATCCACTAACTCAATTTTTTTTCTGGATTTTTAAGAAAGAGAAATACAATCATTTTGACTGCAGCTTCCTTAAAACACAAGTTTTGCATCTGAAACTGATCACATGTAACAAAACCACCCATTAATCATTGTGCTGCGGTAATGGTACGGCGCAATGTGAGCATTCTTCTCAACAACCATTTTCACAAAGACCTCTCAGCCTCTCAACCTCTAGGTGTGGGAATTTTATATGTACCACACTTGACGTTATTGTTCCATGAATGAAACAGTTAAAACAAGCAAGACGAATGAAACAGATAAGATTTCATGGCACCATATGCTGGTGCTCTGAGGTTTTTTTAAACTTGGCTGCTCATTACACCCAGAGATTGCTTTGAGCTCTGTGCAGATAGTACAGTAGAACGTGGCAGGGAAGTCTTCATGCTGATTGTGGTCACTGGGGGAGCAGGCAAGTTCAGCTAGCCAACAATATGTACTGCCTTGCCAATTGGAAGAAGTTCTGAGCTCAAAAAATCCAAGCAAATCTGGACTTGGTTGTAGCTGTTATTAATTTGTTTCTGTAGGTTTCTTTACAAGTTACAAGAACCTGAAATTTTATTGAAAATAATTGGACCAGGAAACAAATTATTTTTTTTAATAAAAATGGTAAATTTACTACAATTAAAGACAATCAGAGTTACTGGTGCCTTTTATGGTTGAGTTAAAACTGAAATATTAAGTTACTAACTGTATTTCTGACATAATGTTTTACTCTCATTAAATTGCAGCCTGGTCAATTCCTACTGTATAACATGGAGCCAAAGTGATGTTGCTTCAAAACAAAGAAAATATATAGTTGATAGTTAAGAAGCCAACAATGTGAATAATCTCACAAAAATATTCATACAAGGCACACCTGTGCTTATCAGAGTTAGAGGCAGATGATTTTTACCAAGAGTGGGGTGAAACAAAATACAATCAAAATGGCAGTTGTTCCTCATAATCCATTTTGGGCCTTCACAATTATTGAAAGTGATAAAAATCTGAAGCAATGTCCTGTTTGAGCGGGACAGAGAAAATTTAGGTAAGCTAAAAGAAATGTAATCATGATTTTTTTTGTTTGTTTTTAATTGCTGACTGTCAAAAGACCTAAAATGGAACGACGAGGGGAGAGTGGAGGAGAAGAAAGGCAGCGATTATTCTCCCTCAGAGAAACCTGTTTTAGAAGATCAACACATGTGGCTGAGAACAGATGTCTTAATTAGTTCGGGTTGAATACTTCGGTTTCTCGCCGGACCCCTCAGCGGCTGTTCGGGTGTGCCCCGGGTTTGCTTGTGAGCTGAGGTGAAGACTGGGGAAAATAAAGGGTATATTGTCGAAGCACTGCGTGAAAATATCCGAGACCACCAATTTCAAAGAAGCGGTGCTCTGACAGAATACTCCTGTAGTTTCCGACTCGAGCGCTTAAAGAACGAATTATAGAGATTGAAACGCGCGAAACATTGCAGGATAAATTGCTACAACTATCCAGAGCGACAGTTACAATGTTATTAAATAAGTCTTTCATTGCTGAGCATTAGATTTCATCCAAGATCTTTTTTTCAGCTATAGGAATTACCCACAGCATTTCCGTATTTATCTTTGTCTGTTTTGATTCCTTGCTCTTACAGGAACTTTGCCTTCACATTTTTTATTGCTACAAGCCCTTCCAGAGCTGTATAATAAATAAAAACGACCATCAACCCTCTTCCAATTCATCCTAGGGCGCCTGATTCAGCTTTATAATGATTTACCTACACTGATATATGTGAGTCGATCCCTCATTCTCAGCCGAGTCGACAGAGGCAGGCCCATGGGAGAGGGGGAGGGAGGGATTTGTGGTCAACTAGGATGAGACAGGTGAGAGACTACTGATGTGAGGTATCAGGTGTAATTGTATGACAGGAATGAGACGGAAATGAGCTGAACAACAGACCGAGGTACAGCCTTTTGTTTAGGAACAGAAAGATATCAGACGAGTCGGCCGGTAGATAATCCGATCGACCCTGTAACAGATTGTTTTCTGAAATACAACTATGCAGTATTCCGTTCTTCTATTAAGAATAAGGCTTGGTTTGTCGCTATGCGACCTGGAGGCAAAATATTTGCTAACGCCTTGTGGAGATGCTGTCTTAACGTTCTGTAGCGTGTAAATGCCTCGAGAGAAGCCGCAATCTCCATCAAAGGTATGTCAGAGATGAAAGGCTCCACAAATCAGGAAGAAACCAATCATATCGGATGCCGCTTTCTTTCCAAGAGTCGCCTCATGTTGTAAGTCAGAGCGGGGAAACCAGCGGTATAAATGAGATGTAAGAGCAAGGTTACAAATCATGATCAAATGATACAATAAAAATGATTGACAAGTGGTCAGCACTTACTGCTCAAGGCGTGGTTTGAAATCCGAAGCCTTTTACTTTGAACAATGGGGCGGGGGGGTTAGTTGATTGAAAGGGGAGGGGGTGAATGGAACACTGGTTCTTACCATTGTCAATACAAACTGAACCAGCAATATTAACTATCCTGAATAGTTGTTTTGGGCATGCACTTTTAAAAGTAATTGGACATATTGAAGCATTGCAGAGTCCCGGGTATTTATAAAACGCCCGCAGCATAACACGGGTTCATGTTTGTGTAAAACCAGACTGGGAAATTGAGTAAGTGTAGGAAAACAGCGCTAAGGTAAAGGGTCAACATTGAACTTGCCAGAACAGGGGCGAAGGGCCGAGTGGCCCATTCCACTGTTGCTTTGTTGTGTTATATAGTTATATTATATTGTTTCATGACTTTTGTAGAAATGTTCATATTCTGATTAATTCAGTTGCATGCATGAAAAAAATCCCACCGGCTGCTGGGAGTTTGTTTTAAATCTCTGCGCGAAGTTTTGACGTTGGAGCAATGTTTTGGCACAACAGTACAGTAGTTTTAGCGCAACATTGTTGCCGCTACTATCCAGCAACTGAACCGCACTTGAGGGAAAAACATGTTAAAAAGACTTATTATTTCAACGAGTACAGTCTCAGCTGTAATCCCCGCGGCCACTGTGAAGTTGCAGAGGGATCGTTTCAGAACGATATCCTCTATTAAAATAAATCTAATCATGGAGCGGAACGGTAAAGTGATCTAAAAACATTTCGTTCGGTATCACATAAAACGCAGAGAAATCGAATTATCCACTGTGTACAATCTCACAACAAATAGCAGCGATTATCAGATTAGGAGGCATGAAAATAGCGGGGAAATAAGCAGGTCCTTAAAAAGTTATTCAATACATATCACAATGATTGGGGCACAAATTCTGTTAGTTTACTTCTCTCTCTAGTTTCTATTCATATTTTTGTAACAAGATGCAATATTTACTGTGAATGCGTGAACCAGAAGGAGAAATACATATTGACCAGAACGTGTTGCATTAGAAAAATTTCTCCGAGTTGTCAGTACAAGGACTTTTTCAAATAAGGTTAAAGCGGCTGAGTTACTGAGGATTTGGAAATGCTTTATGTACTGAGCCACAGCTTTTCACTTCCACCGTTTTGTGTGAAACTGATGTGGAAGATAATAAAATTACTTCTGATGTTGGAAACACCCCGGTTGTCTGTGGTCTTCAGTAGCCCAGGCGGCATCTATGGGAAAAAAAAGTACAGTCGACGTTTCGGGTGGAAGGGTCTCTTGGACTGTACTCTTTTTCATAGATGCTGCCTGGTCTGCTGAGTTCCTCCAGCATTTTGTGTGTGTGTGTGTGTGTGTGTGTGTGTGTTGCTTGGATCTCCAGATTTTCTCTTGTTTGCCTCTGGTCGTTATGACTTGGTTAGAATAACACTGGTTAGACGGGATAGCATCCCTAAACTGGGCGGTTTGATTGCGACTTGGATTTATCACAAGTACATCGACGCAGACAGTGAAGGGCGTTGTTTGCGTTAACAACCAATGCGCTGGGGGCAGCCCGCAAGTGTCGCCGCGCCTCCCGCCCAACATGCCTGCCTGAACTAATGGCAGTGCGACAGTTAAACGGACATAAACGGTCACCGAGTGAAAAGAGTTTAGGTTCGCCACACCCGCAGTGCAGCTTGTTCTCCGTCCGCACAACTCCTTCTTTGTCCTTTATCTGTAAGAGGGCGTAATGGGAGGCAAGTTGAGGACAGGAGCTATTGGAATATAGTTTACATATGGTAAATTCAGTCTTACGAAGGCAGCCAATTTAAACGTGTTTCTTCTGCAGGAAAAAAATAGGTGATTTGGGGAAATATTAAGAAATGGCAAGAACAACTCGGAGAGAATATGTGTCGTTTAGAGAAAATAAAAATGATCTTACTTGTACCAGGGTCATCTGGGATCCGAGGGCCAGCAGAATTTTCTCGGTTTTAGTCGGGTAGGGGTTGTCCCGGTGCTTGTAGAGCCACTGTTTCAGGGGTCGAGCCATGTCCTGAAGGGCCTGTCGTTTGTGCCTCACTTTGCCACCGCTTTGCCGAGAGCTGCAAGCAATGCAGAACACAAGTCAGGTATGGTCATTCACCGCTAATTAAACAGAAGCAGAACCCTGCTGACGGCAACTCACGCAATGACTCCGCTGAAAATGGACACAGTTAAATGTTACACAAAAATTAAGGGCCATGTAAGAGTACTGTATGCCCGCGCTATGTCCAGGACACTTCATGTACCTGGAACGCTGCAAATTGGAAGCACACTTTGTAGTCTAGTGCACACCATCAAATTATTACGCTCAAGAGCCTACACATTTCAGAAATTGCTCGTCAAGAGTAATAGAATCTGCTAAAACCCGTCAGCAGCTGAGGCAGAACCCGAAGGGAAAAACAGAGTTTAATGCTTTAGGCCGATCAGCTTCCACATGAATCCAGATGAAGGGTCTCTGCCCCAAACGGCGACTGTCTTCCATTTCCCTCCACAGATGCTGCCTGACTGGCTGAGTTTTCTAGCAGATCGTTTTTGTTTTTGCTCCAGACTACTGTGAAATTTCGTGACTCCATTTTTTTGTTCATGAAATCATACGCAGAATTCCTAGGAGCGTGGCCTGCTGAGTTTTGTTTTGCAGTATTTTCGGATTTGTATCAGAGTTTCAGTGTTTGAAGCTTCCTGGTTTGCATTTTTATCAATCATTGTTTGTCAGATGAGGCACTGGGTCAAACGCTGTTATTAGCAAACTGAAAATCCGCCACCCCATCCAAGCACTTCTAAATCTCACCTCACCTGAAGCAAAATACTAACTAAACACTCTCACTTTTTACGTCAAACGTGAACCAAATTCCCCGAGGAAGGTACGTGGTAGGTAGATTTAACAGTAAAAATCCAGATAATCGCCACCAAACATTTTCACTTTAATCTACAAAATAGACGTAAATCAAAGACATGAAGATGTTTAGTATTTTTCGAAAGTTTTCATTCTAATATATATACATATGTATATTTCACTGCATTAGATTACTCTAAAATGCGAAATAATGTTTAATGAAATTGAAGAAAAACTGCACGTGCCCGATGTCCAAAATAAAAACAGGAAAAGCTGCAAATACTCATCAAATCGGGCAGCATATGCGGAGGAGAGAGAGAAAGAAAGAGAGAGAAGCAATCAACATTTCAGGTCAGCGCCCCTTCAATTAATATTTGTTTTAGGGTCGCTGATATTAGTATCTCTACATATCGTAGGTTTTGTGGTTCGTTGCGATTTATGATGATAAAGTAACTGACGTGTTTTCATGTGTTTGAGGAGATTCTCATGGGGGTAATAAGCCTTGGTAAATGAGTCAGTCCATGACTTTGGTAACAGAACAGCTGTTTCTGAGTGGTGATTGTCCTTTGCATTTTGTGTTGCATAAACGGCGTCTTTCACATCTTAATCACGTCTTAAAATAATTGCAGTTTAAGTATATTACAATATATTCTTGTGACGAATGCACTGCGGCAGCCATAGCAATGTGGTTATAAAGGCATGTTGTTTGTATATTGCTGATTGGGGATAAGGTCATTAGTGGACGTGGTCTTGCTTCACAATGCGCATGGGTGCATGTGTGTGATCAATAGGGAGATGTGGGAAGCATGAAGAGCCATCTATGGCTGGAGGCAGTGTGTCTCTGCATTCGGGCTGAGACCTGTAGATGTCGCTGCAAATCTGTAGGCTGAATGTCCACTTGCTCCTGGTCCTTGTGAACTGACCTGGTGATGTTCGTTGATCTGATGGAACGCGTCCCTTTGAACTCATTTGTTACTAAACTTCCGCACTGCACACCAGTGACCCAAAGCAGCTGTCATGAAATAGCTCTATAACCTTACAAGTTCTCACCATTGCAAAAGTAACGTGGGCGTATTGTGGTAGTGGAATTCTATCTGATGTTGACATTAAAGTTAAAACAAGATGATTTATACTATAAAAACAAATTACAAGTTCTTTTAGAATCCTTAACGATAGTCAATTATCCTCTTGACTGTCAATGGACATTTGGTTTTGATTTGCATTTTCGCTGGAATTGAAAAAATATAGTGTCGTATAACATAATATAACGTTAATTTTCAGGATTTGTATTTATATATCTCATTGACCATGAATTGTTTAAAGACCTCGTAGGGAAAGATGTTTACATTCGTTGCCAACCATTGTGAAAAATCTAAACGAGCTATATAAAAAAAATCGAGGTGTTAAAATGTCACGCCTTGGTGAAATTTCCATTTTATTCCTCTTTGTATATTTTATGCAATGAGTCATGAACACGATTTTACGTGTCCACTTCCGCGAGGTTTCAAATGGAGGGTAAAACGTGGTTGACTATATAGGCTGAATTATTTGGAAAGCAACTAATTATAACAGTTTACATTATTAAATTGTTATTACATATCACAATTGTTATTGTTAAAATTGTTATTACTAGTCTGATCAAGAACTCGGAAACACATTTCCAAGTACATTATTTCGTATAATTTTCAAACATACTGAAGTAGTAAGTTTGAAAAAAATATTTTAACATTGCATTTACGCAGTTATCTAAATGCGCAACAGGACGGCTAGATAGTGCGTATTGTTTACTATTCCTTCCCTGCGGAACACATGCATTGTTCCTTCGTTCGGGGAAGCGGAAACATTTAAACAATATTTGAACCGAAGCGGAGCTTTCCACCAAAACACAAACTCCGCCGTTGACAGTGTATCCAAACACATTTACAAGTGTGTCCTTTACTTTTGCTCAGTTGCTGTTCCTTCCGTCTAACATTTGTGGATCTCATTAAAATCGGTCATTTAATATAAACCTTACATTTTTAAACAATGGTCATACCCTGACCTCCTGTGTCGCAGACCCCGTTGGCTTCTGCTCGACGGACTGTCCGGCATCATTAGTTCCCGGTGCTGCTCTTCCATAACTTCGATATACGTTCTGCTGTTCCTCTCGACCTCGTTTGCCTTTTCTTCGAAAATAACTTGATTGGCAAACTTATTAAGAACGATAGTGTTCATCTTTAAACGCGCTCCGGGGCCACCGTCTATTCCGGCTAACGGATGGAAGGCCGACCCTGTTTCACTGAAGGCAAAAAAGTATTTTTAAAATATCGTAGATTACTCTAAAAATCAAAGGGCAGGTAAATGAAGGCGAAATGACACTCTGTGAACAAAGACAAGGAACGGCCGGGTGCCAGGGCTAGAATGGCCTTGTTATTAGTTTGCTCTGACAGTTTGTGTTCCACCACCAGCTTGTTTACAAGCTTCATGTAGGCGTTATTCGCAAAGCGAAAATAAATGTACGGATAAAACGGTTTACCAGGTGCCGCATTTTCGCCCGCTGAATTCCACAGGCTCAGATCATACTTTTATCCCAGACAAATTGGAACAATTGAAACAGTTATTACCAGCCCAAAGGCGAACTGGGAGGCAACGTCGGAACAGGTCAAATTCAGCATAAAAGTAAACGCGTGTGTCGAGTTAACTAAAGCAACTTGTTAAAACAACAATTTTGAGAAAGATTTACTCCGCACTTTTTTTTCTCTTTGCCGCAAAAGATAAACAAGGCGGTAAGAACTCGACTTTGAAAGAAAAACAGGTAGAAGCCCAAGAGTTTGAAGTAAACATTTTGGTTCCCGCACATCTGCCGCTGTCCGGCTTTAAGGACAACGCGTGCCTTGTAGACTTAGGAATAGAAGCACTTCCAATGATTAATGTTTCTTACGTTTGTGTTAGAAGGGAATGCGAGGCTGATTCAGACATAGCTTCCATTCAGAACAGATGGTTAGATAAGACCATCTGGATGAAGCTAAGGAATATCACACACAACGTGCATCGGCCACCAAGTTTACGGGGAGGAGAAGTGTTTTGCATCGTACACCAGTGTAGCCAGTAAATTCTATCCCTCTCAGAGAGCATGCAGGATTAGCCTCTAAACAGTGAGGGAAGACCCCGACACGTGTCTGCCTCCTTGAAGATCAGATAATGGTCCCGTTGTTTCACAGTCTGCATTTTACCTAAACCGCACCCCCCCCCACCCCCGTAGCTACCCATACCCCGGTTCATTTAGGTTTTCTGTAGTAAGCTAATTTCTCTCTTCAGAATGGGGGTTGAATGGACAAGACACATCAAACACAGTAGGGGAGCAGAGTGACTGTGGGGATATCTGGTGAGCCCTGCAAAATGTAGTGGACGTACCAAGTCTAAAGGCTATTCTTTCTATGTGTTTTTGAGTGGTCTACGCCTATCAGTCCTTAACCCGAAGGCGAGCCCACTGGCCGGTCCGAGAACTTCGGGTGAACAGTCTAGCGAACAATTTGCCAGCCCCTTCCTTTCGCCTCCTCTATTACCATAAGCATCCACCACCCATCTCCGCTATTTTACTGCTTCTGATTAATTTTGTAAAATACAACATGTTGCAGAAGAGTCACCTAAAGCTCCCATCGCACTCTACAGAGGACAGGCATACTTAAGTTGATTACAGGCGGTGTCATGAATATTTACTCTCCTAATACTAGCGGAAAGCAGAGACCTTACCTGCCTTTAGATCGAAGGATCTGGTCAGTGCAGTAAAGCGGCAAGAATGAGAAGTAATCCAGCTCCTGTGTGAACTAGCATTCCCATTTCACATCGCTGTCAGTCAGGCTGATCTGAAACCGCACGAACCACGCTCGCCTCTCTTCTATTTACCCTGATGACAACCCAGCCCCGGAACCTGAATAAACAGCGTCGCTCATGTTTCCCAGCTGCACTGCCTAGTCTGTGAACATAGACTGAATACATTACACACGTTCCTGGGCAGTACAGCGAGAGGCTGGCTCTGCCTGCGTTGCACCATTCTGCTTCTACCGCTCCTAAATATAGCGCGCTTATTCACTTCCAGCGATAACATTTCCGTTCTAAATAAAATGGCCTGGTGCATTCTCGCTTTATTTTTCTCTAACAAGTGTAACATTGATAATATATTAACCAGCGACTTGATTAGCATTGTCGACATTGCTAATAATCCAAGTGCTCTTTTCGATTACGCAAGGGAAATGGACTGCTCATTTCTTAGTCACTTGTTCACAAACGTTACAATGATACTACTTTGTCCTTTCAGCAAGCGTTTATATGCTTCCCGTGCATTCATATTTCTATCCATAATTCTATATTGCTCACCTGCTAACATTACTTTAATTAGAGAGCCGTGCATCTGCAGCCCAATGTAAAAGATCGAATACGTGTATTCGAAAGAAGTGGTTTTGATTATATGGATTCATTTAAAACACATAAACGAGATTTCGTTTCTACTGTGTCTTTTCATCCAGTTATTATAGCACAGATTAACGGGGACTCACAAACACTTTGAACAATTTCACTTTGTTGCGATTAGGTTGGTTTTCATGCTAAATAAAAAAAAGACCACGAGCAAAACTCAAGGCTTGTGGAGACAATCGGTACAGAAGAAGTGCGGCTGGGACAGGCACCTGACAGACGCACGTTTCTCTGTTAGAAGTTGATTCTTTTTTTTTGATTAGGGAACAGTCTGCCTAATAGATAATTTAATAATCGGGTACATTGTATCGACGTTGGGTATTTCATCAGACCTTACAGTGACGGTTATTTGCTATCTCATTTATTAATTTTAAAACCTTTTTAAATTACTGCCGAGCGATTTAAGGTTGACAGAGGCTATATATTGGATCAAGACTAACATAATAATCGCCGAACATACACAGAATACTGGAGAGACTCAGCAGGTCAGGCAGCATCCATGGAGACGATATCCCGGCCCGTAACGTCGACCGTTTATTAATCTCCATCGATGTTGGCTGACCTGCTGAGTCTCTCCAGAATTTTTGGGATTGTTGCTCTGAATTCTAGCATCTGAAGAATATTTTGTGTTTTTAATTATTGCGTAGTGCTGAGGGACTGGATCTGATTTTGATATTAAACTTGGTGAATAAGTTTAATTATTTAATGCTGGCGACGATAATGCGATCACAACATCAGTGTGAAAAGTGAACAGAACCTAAGAGAAGTGTCACGGTCCCAACACTAAAGAGCGTGTGTTCACAATTCTCTGCGGTCCCGTGAAAATCATGCTATGTGGGAATATTTCTGAATACACCAAGTGTTGACTACAAGTTAGCTTGCCCTTTTACGGGGTGCTATTTAACTAGATTCGTCTTGTTGCCAAAATGATGGGCGAAGAAATGGCCGAGTTTTCCTTAGGGCTGGTGACTGTGCGCTGAATGAATTTGCCTGTCAGCAACTCGTTGGAGTAATTGTAAACATAAGCGTGATGCAACTCGAGTTAGAAATAAAACAGAAATATTGCTAGCGCATAGGGGACTGGTGAACATTTGGGGGAAAAACAAAGGTTAATGTCTAATATCCACTATCCTTTTTTTCACTCATAAGGTAACAATTACCACTCAGCTTGAATACACGCACAAGAGAATGTCGCTACATTGAGATATTTATAATGCGTTTGTACAAGAGGCACGTCCGACTTCGGAATTGCCTAGTCGTGAACGCGAACATTTGCTACAGGGCTATGGAGTACAACTCGTGAATTACGGGGTCACGGTTAAAAGCTAGAAAATAAAGCTTTTCGTAATCTTGATATCTCAGCCATTTCGAGATCTGAATATTTGAACATCCCACGAACGAGTTGTAACGGTGTAATTAACTAAGTATAACGTCGTGGGAAGAATCAATCAAACATATTGTTCACTCTGCAGTGTTTTACCGATATTTGATCTCTCCGTCAACTATTACCTCTATCTACCGCTTTGTTCGTCGTTTTGATTGATCCGGTCCTAACGGTCTTACAACCTCCTTATGGCCCCTGCCGGTGAATTGTGTGAAACACTCAGCTTTGCCAGTGCACACAACTGGACTACGCACACAATACAACCTATTGGAACTCATTTCCCCGCTTTCAGCCCTCGTTTTATTGTGTTAATCTCTACTGACACGGGCTTGAAGGGTTGAAATAAAAGCGTTCCTTGCAAATGTAGAAATTTGACGCATACTTTTATGAATGATCTGCAAGAACTATAAATTTTTCACCACAGTGCTGTGCCTTCAGGTAAAACTAAAGTTCTGTGGAAGGCAATTTAAGGAGGCTATATTAACTTGACGAGATGAGATTCCAGTCTCTCCGTCTAAAGGTAACATCTTCGCTGGGTTGGCTTTGCATTTTATAATTAGTTTTTAAGTGCTGATAATATTTTTTTCCATTATCAGGAATTTCTAATCAAATCAGGTTAAAGAAAAGAAGAAAGAAAAAAAATCCCCTTTGTCACATTGATGCGACATTCTGATTTTGTACCCAGATGATTTTGTCACGTAACCAAGCCATCCAAAGTTGAGAAAGTTGATGTGGGACGGATGCGAACAGGAGATAATGCGAACTGCGGTCTGAACTGGAAGTTGGGCAATGTTTGCGGTTTCGTGATTTAACTCCAGTAATAGGATTGGTTGTGGTTCAGCAACAAAAAACACGCACCAATTAAATGCAAATCGAGTTTATTTTACGGACGTATTAGACATAATCACAGAACTAAATGAACTCCGTCCTAGCTCTGCAGGAGTAACTTATCAGCGGCGCTCATGGAGATTTGAAAACCCTTTAAGTGTGGAAAATTAGACGTTGAACTCGAGTGGCTGAAACCAGGCAATATGCTTATATAGACGGCTGTCTTTGCGCCCAGTAGAGATTTTAGCACGGTTGTTAACAAAATGAATTGCAATTTCTCCATAGCCTCTTCTGCCAAGTTCCAATATTTGTTTCAGTCTCACACATGTGCACGCGATGTGGACTATCCGGGCGCGCCACCGTTTTTGTTTGCAGCTGGAACGAGTTTAGAAATAAAACGTCGGAATGTAATTGCATAGTTCACGCTGTTCTATAGATTTATTTGGATAAGCAACATAATGCTACTCGGTGTGGTAACACGCAAAACGGAAGCTCTTGATAAGATAACTAAAGAAAGAATAAATTCTGTATTTGAAGCCTTCACAGACACGGGGCGGTCTGGCATGAGGAGAAGAGAACAGTGTGTTGAGACAGATTACTGTGCTAAACATGATTTATCACACACGCTTAGTTAACGTGGGTAGTGTCTGTTGTTAGTATTTTTAAACCGCATCATTAACTTTCTTAGAAGCACACTGCCAGTATAAACCTAAAATTTGAAGAGCACTTTAATAAACTATAAAGTTATATTGTGTAACAGGATCAGCAGGTTCCAACTAATATATATAAAAGCCAATTGTTTATACCCCAGTCGGATGCCTGCGGGAGGTATCGTGTTACTCTTGTTAGTAGTGAGAACATTCACTGGGTCCGATGTTTCTTACAGTAAAGCTGGGAAATGCCGCAGTAAATCCCTACCCATTTCATTTAAGTATCGATGTGGCCGAGACTATTATCTTCATGCCATTTGCAAGGGCGGAGGGTAAAGTGTAAGGGTGGGTTGGTCGATCACACCTCTTTTAGGATTAAATTTATACTTCCGATAGAAGATGCTGAATTATTAAAGGAAAGAGAGATCGTAGTATCTTGGGGGCCGCAATTTTCGGATTGGGGCTGTAGTTGAGGACTCGGGAGCGTGGCCTAACGATTGTAAGTGGCCAGGTTTTAGAACGTAAAGCGGTACAGCCCACGAATAGGCCCTTTTGACTACGACGGATTAATTTGGAAAGACCTGCGTGGAGATGTTAAAACCTGAGCATCCACAGATTTCCAAAGGATTCCAACGTTTCAATGGAACAGTTCACCCACCCATTCGCTTCTGCGATGCTCCTGCCTTGCCATTAAGGGACTTCAGTTACATCTTTTACACTTACAAATTAAAAACGTAGGTCGTAACTTGCGAAATCGAACAAGCCGGTGTCTTGTACAATCTAAGTATCGAGGGGAGTGAAGAGCCCTTCAATATAGACTGATTGAAAACCTTACGGCAAACTCGCTGATTTTCTCTCTATTTATCTACTTAGTTATTTATACATCAATGAAGTTTTAAATATTTACTTAAACACCCGCACAGTTGATTAACTTGAAAAAAATTAATAATCTGTTTTATAAATTGCGCCAAGAGTATATATTACATTAAAAATAATGCCTACAGAATTAAAAGCCGAACTTGAAAAATCCAGGAAAAATATCCGAGTGAAGACAGGGAACACTGAAGAGATTTAATTCCCACTTTGATTCTATATTGACAACTATAGTCTGATCGCAAAATCAAAGAGTAATTCCAGAGACATACTTAGATTAATGGGTTGCTTTTCAGCGTTGTGCTTGGATAGAATAAATAGAAGTACCTTGGCACAGCGGGGTTCATTGAATGGACCAGGTACCCGCAAATTGGAGCCTACCACGATTGTAAGCTACTTCAACAGACTGCTGTATTGTACGTTTGTATAATACCAGCGATTATATTAAGCAATAACTTTAAATAACTTCTCACCGACGGGGCGGAAGGAATTGTTTAGTTAGCAATTCCGTCTTCTTATAGGTGAAAGCAAATGTATTTCAGATCAACAAGTTGTCGAGATGTATCATTGCTATTGTTGTACTTACAATAGTTGGAATACCACATTTTTCATTGAATTCGGAATTACAATTTGAATAACCATTGAATGACATTTAGCGCAGTATTCTACCGAGTTCATCCGTTTAGGGAAGGTAAGTGTAACTATTACAGGTGTCCAGTCTTTATAGAAACGGGGAGAAAAAGAGGGTGTTTGCAACACAGGTTGAACAAACAATCGCAGCTATAAGGTTAGTCAGATGAGGTTTTCTGAATTAAACTAGAGAGCGGGGTGAGTGGGGGAAGTCAATTACCTAGTTGGAAATGCACCATAGATGTCCAATTATTCCCAGTAAGATAGAGATACGTTGCAGCCGAATTCCTGACACAAGAGACGTTGGGAGTGTTTTCATTACCCAAATATTAAAAGCGATAGTTTGAAAAGGTAGGGGTCTCAGTATTCCTCAGGAGAACACAGCATGTGGCAAACCCAAACACTGTATGAGAAGGCAACTCTGGATTTGGTTTAGGGAGTGGCTGGAGCAGATGGAGGGAGCATCAGTGGGAGAGCAGTTTTGCAGTAGTGCTTTTAGTTCAGGTAGACGGTAAGAACAACGCTGAAATAGGAGTAAACGTTCTAAGTTGGGTTAAAGTGGGTTTACAAGGCTGAAAAAAATTACATAGCCAAAAGGGAACTGGAAATGCTACTTGAAAATAGATCGGTCTCAGAGCAATGGATGATGTTAAGAAGAAACTCGTCCTTCCTCCCCACTCAGAAAGAAGGTACTATTGTGAAATGTAGAGCCTCTGGACAGCAAGGTGAAGAGAGTAAGGTAAGGTAATAAAGGAAAGCACGTGGGAGACTTGACACAAATAGATTAGCGTAGAAAGTGCAATCATCAGAGAATCTGAAAAGCAAAGAGATGATATGAAATAAAAACACGGACAAGTATAAAAGAAGGAAGTCCACATGATCTTTCATAAAGACATAAACCACGCACAAAATGAATAGGACCAAACAGAGTCCTTGTATGGAGACAACAGACTAGATAGGTTCTTAATGAGTATTTTGCCGTTGCCTTCACAAAATGGGGATGATACTTGGGCAGTGTTAAAGAGGATAAGTGTGGAATGTTGAAATGAATTAACATAGTAAACATATTTAGAGGCCTGGTATATTGAAAAGTGGATAAATAAGTAGGTCTGGATAAAATTTATTCCAGGTTTTCTTGTTAACAAGGGGGTACATTGTGGAACTCTGATTATAATTTTTCATCTTCCCTGGCAGCAGGAATGGTGCTGCTGACAGGAACACAGCTAACCTTGTATCACAGTTTTAAAAGGGAGGAAGGGTTTCAGTGACCAATTACAGGCCAGTTAGTTTTACTGTAGTGGTAACTAAATTAGTGTAATAATTACCACAGTTTTGAATACCACAGTTCAATTGGGGACAGTTAGAATAGATTTATTAAAATATGGTTATGTCTGAAACCAAATGAATGTTTGAAACAGATACATGGATTTTTGATGAGGAAGGCATGGTACTGTAGCTGTTAGCACGTCGCTTTACAGCACTGGCTGTATGATGAAGATTCTATTCCTGCGGCTGTCCGTAAGGAGATTGGATGTTCTCCCCCTGATCGCGTGGGTTCATGAGAGGGATCCTGGGAATGAAAGGGTTAATGTATGAGGGGTGTTTAATGACTCTGGGCTGTACTCGCTGGGGTTTAGAAGAATGGGGTTGGGGATCTCATTAAAACCTATCAAATATTGAAAGGCCTAGACAGAGTGGACATGGAGAGGATATTTTCCGTAGTTGAAGAGTGTAGGACCAAAGCCTTAGAATAGAAGGACGTCCCGTTAGAACAGAGATGAGGAAGAATTTCTTTAGCAGATGGTGGTGAATCTGTGGAATTCATTGCCACAGAGGGCCGTGGATGCCAAGTCATTGGGTATATTTATAGTGGATGTTGATAAGTTAAGTTCATGGTTATCAAGGGCTTCAAAGATTATGGGGGTGAAGGCAGTAAAATGGGCTTGAGAGGGAAAATAATTTAGCTGTGATGGCATGGTGGAGCAGACTTAAAGGGCTAACTGGTCTAATTGTACTCCTATGTCATATGGTTTGATTATTTTTATGGAAATGAAGAAGTTCATTTTCACCTGAAGGATGGTAGGGGATATTGCATTTGCAAGGATGGTACAGGCAGAAACCATCGCCATTGTTCTTTAAAAGTATTTGGAGTTTACATGAATAGTTGTGCTCTCCAGGTTTATAGACTGATACTGGAAGATACAGTTAAGGTAAACATTTCTTTCTAGACTAGTACAGACAATGATGGGCTTTCCACTTTCAGTATTGTAAAGTTTCACCAAATATATATACAGTAGTACAGAGATCACATGACAACGCATGAGGCATCTTGAGATTTTAATATGATTTGATGCAGTGATATGTTAAAAATAGTTTATTTATAAGTTCACACAATATAAGTAACTAATTTCTCACACTGCCTTTATTCCATGGTTAAAAAATAAACTTCCTAAATTTTTGTTTTCTCTGTGCAGTTTGCTGACCAAGGGATTCAATCTCTAAATGGCAATTTAAAATTTCCTGTTGGAAGTAAAATAGCAAAATGGCAATGATGTAATTTACCCTTGACCTCTATACCACTAGGGAATTAGCTCCTCTACAGGCTTAATACAGATGTCTAACATAGGGGTAAATGCAGGTGAAATCTTATGTTTTATTCTTCATACCACAGCACATTAGCAAACTAAATGAGAGGTGCTGCTAACACATGATCAGATTGGGTTACTAGAGCTCTGGATGTTTTAATGCAGAATATTTACAACTTGTATTACAGGTCCATAATAAAAGCAAATTGAGAAATAAATAATTTCTGGTTTATATGACATCTTTATTACTTTCAAAATACCTCAAAATCATCTACTTTCTGTTAATTGTTTGTAAAATGTTCAATGCATGTAATGCAATCATCTGTTGAAAGACAAGAGACAACTGAGTAATCTGTTTGCTTCAGTGATGGGATAAGTGATAACCAAGCAATAAAAAGAGCTTCTTTGTCCCCATTGTATCTTTTATGATGATGGTACATCTCATACTTTGTTTTTTTTCTTGTTAATTTTTTTTGTTTTCTGTAGTTTCTCCTTCTCCATAGTTGACAGGATTTTCAATTATGTCTATTCTATTTGCTGAATTTCTGATCTTATACCTTTTCCTCCTACCCAGAGCAAGTCTGGGGTACCTGTAGTCATCACTTTCCATCCACCAGCTTTCATATCAATTAGATCATTCTACATAATTTCAATATGATGCCACCACCAGGCACATTTTCCATTCCACTCCTTGAAATCAGAAGGGACTGTATTGCAACCTTCATGTCCATACTAACGTTCACTCCACCCTTATAGCACCTTCCATGCATCATCAGATGGAACATCTGCAACATCATTGAATGACCCAGACATTCCTTCAAGATGAAGCATTTCTTCTAGTTTAGCAAAACTGCATTTCGTGCTTATGATGTGGTCTCCACTACATCAGTGAAAACAAACCCAACTTTGCAGAACACTTACATTCAGTCTGCACCAGTGATCCTGACAATCCAATTTCACATCATTTGAATTCTCCAACCATTCATCCTGATTTCTCTCTCTTAAGTCTTTTACACTGTCCTAGTGGAGCCCAATGTAATCTTGAGGAAATATTTTGAGTTATAGTCAATTAAGTATGTTGCAACTCTGAAAATTCAATATTGAATAGAACATATTCAGATAACCAGACTTCTGAGCTTGGAATTGGATTTGTTTTTTTACTGTCCAGTTCTGATGAAATGTTATCCATATGCATATACTATTAGCTTAGGTTTTATCTGTTCATAGACGATGCCAGACCTGCTGGGTATTTTCCACATTCTCTTTTATTTCATATTTCCAGCAACTACAGGGATTTCTGTCTCACAATTCTAATTTTTTTCACTGCTGTGTCTACATTCATTTCTACATCTTATTCAGAAAGATCAATTACAATTAACGAGCCTCACTCTCTGCTTCATTCTTCCTTCATCCACAGTTACTAATCAGTCTCTCCCTTTCCTCCCTCCCTGCAACTTAAAACATGGTTCTGTTTTAATCTTGCTGAGTTGTGAGGAAAGATTATCAATCTGAAATGTTAATTCTGGTTTTCTCTCTATATATTGGCCACTTGACCTGATGAACATTTTTTGCATATTTTCTTTCCAATAAAGGGAGAATTCCTTGATCTCATTATCATACACTGTTTTAGTGCTGTGATATGGAACTTTCAGATACGCAACATTCAGGAGCTGTAGAATTCTCCGAAATCTGGTAAGATGGTAATGTACTCAGACACGGTGGCTTCTACGGGGGTCAACTAAGGTTGTTATTGTCTTTTTTAAATGTATTTTTTGCTAGTGCAAGGCACTACTAGACATTAAGAACTTAAATTACTGCACTTGTACCTCATCAGTGATTTGCTTGTCGGAGGACAAATTGAAGGAGTTGAATTTGGTATGAATCGTACTGCTACCTGCATCAGGTAGGTGTTGGACGAGTCCGTGCGTGAAGGCAGTGTGCAATCTAGCAGCCATTGATCACCTTAGTCACTACTCTTGTGATCACAAGACCCTGTTGGACATTGTTAATGTGGAATGCTGCAAGTCCAATTCACTGACTTGTTGGCGGACTGCAGGGGAGCTGCGTGGCCTCAGTTGTGGTGGGGACTGGGCCTCAACCCACAGTGTTGCCTGTGTACAGCCGCCCAGGAGAAAGGCACTGGAATTGGAACACTCCACTGGAGTGCTGGGTGCAGTGTGACATGACATCCAAGCTGCAGTTGGCACTGCTCCTCAGTGTTTGCTTGGCAGAAAGCAAGCTGATATCTTGGATGTGCTTGCTGCTGTCTTATATGTGCCTTGTGATGCGTATGACTGTTGGTGCTGTGTTTTGCACCTTGGCCCCAGAGTAAAGCTGTTTTACTTGGCTGTATTCATGTATGGTTGAGTAATAATTAAACTTGAAGTTCAAGTTATACTTGTCATTTAAAAAGCTGAAATTAAAAAAAACATTAAATTAAAGAAAGATATCGGATGAATTTTGCTTAAATCATTTTAATAGTCTTCAGGGAGGAAATCAGCTGTTCTCACCCAGCTTTTCCATATGTGGCTCCAGACCTGCAGTAATGTGGTTGACTTTTAAATTGTCCACTAAAGTAGAAAAAGAACAAAACCTGATAGCCCACCTCCTGCTGACCTTAGATGACATTTCAACAAGTACATAGAAAAGGTTTAGAGGGATATGGGCAAATGGGACTAACTTAAGTGGATAGCTTGATGGACAAAGATCATTTGTGTCAAAGGGCCTGTTTCCATTCTGTATTACTCCCTGACTGAATAGGCATTTGGTTCTCCCCACAAATAGAAGGTGATCAGTGTTTAGATCGAGCGAGTTAATCTACAGATGCACCAAGCAACAACCTGACAGTTGTACTTACAACACCGTACAGATGTCATATGGTGGTGGCTGGAAACAGACCCAAGTGCAAGACACAGACACTGAAGAACTAGGGACAGGACTAGGATACAGGGTGAGGGCTAGGACATGGACACGAAAACTGGAAACCCGGAACAGGACTGGACAAGAGAGCTAGGAGCCTGGGCTTAGACTCCGAGCCAGAGACTGGACAAGGACCCAGAACCTGGGTCTTGCCTCTGGCTCGGACCCCAGAACTAGGCAAGGATGAGACTTGGCTGGCAGGCAGGATGAAGCTTGAGGCTAGAGACTTGAGGCGAGGCTTGAGACCAGAGACGAGAGGCTTGAGGCTTGGGGTCTTGAAGCTTGGCTTGGGGCGAGGCTCGAGGCTTGGGGTCTTGAAGCTCCTCCTGGGCAGGGCGCGGATCACCTGGGCAGGGCACGGATCTCCACCCGATGGAGGCAAGGGACGGGAAGGGACAGAACCAACCGTAGGGTAACAGCAAGACGACCTGATTTACCCAGCGTAGGCAAGGTACAGGAAGGGAGCTAGGTACAGGGTGGCTCCAAGCCAAGACTACAGGCAAGGTGAGGTGAGAGTTACTGGCAAGACAAGGCAGGACTTCAGGCGAGGAAGCAGAAAGCAGGGGAAGGGATACAAGGAGTAAGGACAAGAACAATCCAGCAGCCACACCCTGGTCTCTGGAGGTATTTATGCAGCCAGCCCCAACGAGAATCAGCTGCCTCAATTAGTGCTCAACAGGAACAGAAACAGGGTAGACAGGAAAACCTGGAGCAAGGGTTGATGGACCAGACTGTGAACCGGAATGCGGACTTCGTGGATTGGACCATGACAACAGATGCATCAAGCAACAGCCTGACAGTTATACTTACAACACCGTACCTTGCTGCCAGTGTGCCATATCCATCCATTACAATTTCCAGGTCTACTGTGGCCACCTAACAGGATAGATTTACCAGAGGGTATGTTACTGTTCCATACAAATAGGATGGAATAGCCCAGGAGTCATCAACATTGACTCCAGATTCCATAAAGTTTTATGGCATCAGGTCAAACACAGGAACAAAATCCTTTTCATGATTGCCAACTATATCCTCCTTAAGCTGATGAATCACTATTCTTCTATTTTGAGCAACCCTTGGAAGAAGCTCTTAAAGAATCAAGGAACAGAATTTACTCTGGGTGAGAGGTATTTCTATGTACATGGCCGAGAATGGCTTGTCTTCAGGTTGCCTGAGTCCTGAATGATATAGATCTCAAGCAAGATCTTCAGCAGGTAGTGAGTGAACATAAATGGAACTGACCTCATCCTCAACAATTTACTCATGTACAGTAGATATATTTGTCTATAATCAAAGTGACCACAGAACAGTCCTCGTGGAGAAAAATACATTTCCACAACTGGAGACACACCATTGAGATGTGAGCCCATACAATCATACAAAATAGACTGCAAACAGACCTGGAAGCTCAGTACTCAACATCTGAGAGACACTGTGGACCACCTGCGGAAATGCACACACCACAGTCTGTATCCTCACGGCCTGGCAAATCCGATACTCTACCATTATAAATCTTGATTTAAGTTTATTTATCAATTGCAATCAAAACATTCAGTTAACAACCAACACAGCAGAGGGTGTGCTGGGGACAGCCTACAAGTGTCATCACACATTCCAGTGCCAACATGGCATGCTCATAATGCTTGGCAGAACAACACAGAACACAACGAGCAACAAAACAACAACAGCAAAAGAAGCCCCATTCTTCCCTTCCACTTATACACATGAATAGTTCTCTCACTGCAAGACAGTCTGTCTCCTTCAACCCCCAGCCTCCAGTGGAATAAGATTTGGACTTGCATTTGACTCTGATATGCAGACATTGGGCCTTTGGCTACCCAGTGGGCGTGCAGAGATCCTTAGACCCAGGGTCCCCGCCGGCAGGCCTCAACATCTGGACTTCTGATTCGACTTATGCCTTGATCCTCAGCATTGATCACAGAACTCACAAATTACTGAACACCAGGTATCGAATTCTGGACTTGCCAATGATGAACACTAGGTCAAGGGATCACTCCTGGCTCAGAGAGGAGTGTTGAAGGACATTGCTAGTGGTATCTAAAACTATCAGTCTGGTGAAGCTACATGTCAGGATCATGCATGTGTGAAGCAGCATAAGCACTTTTAAACAGGCAGAGGTAGGGAAACCCAGGACTAATGGATCAGATCAAAACTGTGCAGTGCTGCCATATCTAGCCATGAATGATCATGGACAATTCATCAACATACGAGAGAGGAGGTTCCAAGAACATTCCCATCCTTAATGAAACCAGGGGCCAATATACCAGTGCCAAGGTTGAGGCTGAAGCATTTACAACCTTGTTCCGCTAGAAGTGCCTTTCTGATGGTCCATCTTGGTTTCCTCCAGAAATCTCCAATATCACAGAAGCCAGTTTTCAGTTAGTTTGATTCATTCTACATGATATCAAGATGTAGTTGAAAACACTAAAAACAGTAAAGGCTACTGAACCAGACAAAACCCCAGCTGTAGTACAGAAGATCCACATTCCAGAAATAGCTTCACCTCTAGCCAAGTTGCTCCTGTAATTCCAACACTGGCATCTAGTTAAATGTGGAAAATTGCCCAGGTAAGTTCCATTCACAAAAAAAAAACAGAATAAGTATAATCCACCTGTGTAGTTATCAACCAATTCATCTACTCTCAGTCACTGGGTAACTAACGGAAGGTGTTGCTAATGGTATCAAGTGGCACTCCTGACCGATGCCCTGTTTGGAGTATTGGTAGAACTATTTTTTTCTGGACATCCTCATTGACTTGGTCCAAACAGGGATCAACAATCTAAACATAAACAAGAGAAAATCTGCAGATGCTGGAAATCCAAGCAACACACACAAATGCTGGAGGAACTCAGCAGACCAGGCAGCATCTATGAAAAAAAGTGGTTGATGTTTTGGGTTGAAACCTTCCTAAAACAATCTAAAGTCTGAACTATGATAAGAATGCTATCAAGACTACACTCAACTGAGTATAGTTTAAGGAACCCTGATAGAACTGGTATCAATGGGCTCCATTGGGCACCCCAGTAATTAGAGTCATCTCTACAAAAAGGAAAGTAGTTGTGATTGTTTGAAGTCATTGATCTCAGCCCCAGGGCATCATGACTAGAGTTTCTCAGGACAATGCTCTTTGCCCAATCATCGTCAGTTAGTTCATCACTGATCTTCAAGAGATCAGAAGTGGGATGACTGTGCAGATGATGCACAATCTTCAGTTTCAGTCACAGCTCTTCAGCAAATGAACCAGGCCATGACTGCATGCAATAAGACTCAGACAACACTTTATTGTGGGCTGATTAGCAGAGATAAAGGTAAGCCAGAATGGGCCAACAGAACACAGCAGTAAGAACTTGGCTGACACTATATTTGGGATTTGATCATATCATTAAGAAATTTAAATTATTTTCACCCTCTGCTGTTAGGTGGCAAGTTACATTTGTGTCACAAAGTGCCAGGTGATGATAGGTTGCAACAGAAGAGTCTAAACACTTGCATTTAATACTCCAATGGCATTACGATAGCTGGGTATAGCATTGACATTGTGGTCTAAGTTTACCTTACCAAGGCAGGTTGTGGATTTTAAATGCAGTTAATAACCTGGGATTTGAAAAAAAATCTAATCTTAGTAATAATAATCACAAGAACCATCAGTTTGTTGTAAAAGCCGACTGGACAGGAGTCTAAGGCACATACAGCATAAATAGCTAGGGTGACTAAGACTTTTGCGCCGTACTGTATTTGTAAATGTGGAGCAGAGAGTGAGTTTGTAAATCTGGCAGGAGCAAAGGATGTTGGGAATAGTGAGGATGGAGCACTGCTGGAGGGGTGTGGGACAGGTGGCAGAGAAGGAGTGCCAAGAGCCGGTGGGGGTGGGGAGTGGAGGGGAATGGTTGGTGGCATGCGTGCAGACACACACACCCCTGAGACACCAGGCAAGGTCCTTTGATTCCAAAATATTGGTTTATTGATCATTACAGAATATCTCTCTGGTGGTTCCTGCTCCCTCCCCTCTCTGTCTCCCCTCTCCCTGACCCCTTCCCACTCTCAGTCTACAATAGAGACCCATATCAGAATCAGTTTTATCATCTCTCATGTATGTCACGAAATTAGTGTAAGGGGTTTCTTCTTTTATATTACTGCTAAGGCTAATGAAAATGCCTTCTTTGTTATGTTAGAATAAAATAGCTTCTTTGTTATGTTAACTGCTGAGAAAGTGCTTCTCTTTTGCAGCTTGTTTGGGTTATATTATTGATGAGAGAGTGAATGAACCAATTGGGATAGATGTTATTCTTTCTTGTGTGTCTGTAAGCTATTGATTTTCGCGAGCTTTGAGGCAGAAGGCGGATGGGAGCAGAGAGAGGAGACGCAATGCTGTGAGCTGGGCGGTGGGACCGACCCTGAGCGGGAGTCCGAGGCCCAGGGTCTTCGGCGAGGAGAGGAGACGAAGACAGACTCGTGCGGAGCTTCTGCTCGACCGCCGTGGTTGGTCCCAGGAGACGGGTCGAGGGAGTCGGAGGGGATTGAAAGGTGGAAAGAAGACTCCATTAATTGAGCTCCAGCTGTTGTGCACGAAGTGGTTGAACTTTGATAATTTTGGCGCCTTTTATTTTCCTTTTATATTTTATCTCTATTAATTACATAGTTCCAGTAAGATCTATAAGGTGTAATCATTTATTCGTATATGGTGTACTGTCTGTTATTTGGCGGGGTGGGGTACATCACACAGCATCCACACAAACTTGATTACCCAGTTTGGTGGGGCTGAAGGCTGCTCCCCCTAGACGAAAGCGAGCTGACCGAGCCTGAGGCTTACCAGGCAGCAGTACAGTACAAAACATAAAATTACTACAGTACTGTGCAAAAGTCCAAGGCACCCTAGCTATATATATATATATATATGTTCCCAGGCTTTAGGACAGTACCTAGTGTACTTTGATAATATATTTATTTGAACTTTGAACATTCAGAGGAAGAATAAAACAGGACAGATTTCAAGTCCACTAGTACGGTGGATATACCTTTATCTGAAGGACTGCAGCAGTTCATGAAAGTGGTTCAGTACAAACTTCTCAAGGGCAATTAGCAGTGGCCAATAAACATAGAAACATAGAAAATAGGTGCAGGAGTAGGCCATTCGGCCCTTTGAGTCTGCACCGCCATTTATTATGATCATGGCTGATCATCCAACTCAGAACCCCGCCCCAGCCTTCCCTCCATACCCCCTGATCCCCGTAGCCACAAGGGCCATACCTAACTCCCTCTTAAATATAGCCAATGTACTGGCCTCAACTGCTTCCTGTGGCAGAGAATTCCACAGATTCACCACTCTTTGTGTGAAGAAGTTTTTCCTAATCTCGGTCCTAAAAGGCTTCCCCTTTATCCTCAATCTGTGACCCTTTGTTCTGGACTTCCCCAACATCGGGAACAATCTTCCTGCATCTAGCCTGTCCAATCCCTTTAGGATTTTATACGTTTCAATCAGATCCCCCCTCAATCTTCTAAATTCCAATGAGTACAAGCCCAGTTCATCCAGTCTTTCTTCATATGAAAGTCCTGCCATCCCAGGAATCAATCTGGTGAACCTTCTTTGTACTCCCTCTATGGCAAGGATGTCTTTCCTCAGATTAGGGGACTAAACTGCACACAATACTCCAGGTGTGGTCTCACCAAGGCCTTGTACAACTGCAGTAGTACCTCTCTGCTCCTGTACTCGAATCCTCTCGCTATAAATGCCAGCATACCATTCGCCTTTTTCACCGCCTGCTGTACCTGCATGCCCACTTTCAATGACTGGTGTATAATGACACCCAGGTCTCATTGCACCTCCCCTTTTCCTAATCGGCCACCATTCAGATAATAATCTGTTTTCCTATTTTTGCCACCAAAGTGGATAACTTCCCATTTATCCACATTAAATTGCATCTGCCATGAATTTGCCCACTCACCCAACCTATCCAAGTCACTCTGCATCCTCTTAGCATCCTCCTCACTGCTAACACTGCCACCCAGCTTCGTGTCATCCGCAAACTTGGAGATGCTGCATTTAATTCCCTCATCCAAGTCATTAATATATATTGTAAACAACTGGGGTCCCAGCACTGAGCCTTGCGGTACCCCACTAGTCACCGCCTGCCATTCTGAAAAGGTCCCGTTTATTCCCACTCTTTGCTTCCTGTCTGCTAACCAATTCTCCATCCACATCAATACCTTACCCCCAATACTGTGTGCTTTAAGTCTGCACACTTAAGTTTGCACCTGTGTGGGACCTTGTCAAAAGCCTTTTGAAAATCCAAATATACCACATCCACTGGTTCTCCCCTATCCACTCTACTAGTTACATCCTCAAAAAATTCAATGAGATTCGTCAGACATGATTTTCCTTTCACAAATCCATGCTGACTTTGTCCGATGATTTCACTGCTTTCCAAATGTGCTGTTATCACATCTTTGATAACTGACTCCAGCAGTTTCCCCACCACCGACGTTAGGCTAACCGGTCTATAATTCCCCGGTTTCTCTCTCCCTCCTTTTTTAAAAAGTGGGGTTACATTAGCCACCCTCCAATCCTCAGGAACTAGTCCAGAATCTAACGAGTTTTGAAAAATTATCACTGATGCATCCACTATTTCTTGGGCTACTTCCTTAAGCACTCTAGGATGCAGACCATCTGGCCCTGGCGATTTATCTGCCTTCAATCCCTTCAATTTACCTAACACTACTTCCCTACTTACAAGTATTTCGCTCAGTTCCTCCATCTCACTGGACCCTCTGTCCCCTACTATTTCTGGAAGATTATTTATGTCCTCCTTACTGAAGACAGAACCAAAGTAATTATTCAATTGGTCTGCCATGTCCTTGCTCCCCCATAATCAATTCACCTGTTTCTGTCTGTAGGGGACCTACATTTGTCTTTACCAGTCTTTTCCTTTTTACATATCTATAAAAGCTTTTACAGTCAGTTTTTATGTTCCCTGCCAGTTTTCTCTCATAATCTTTTTTCCCCTTCCTAATTAAGCCCTTTGTCCTCCTCTGCTGAACTCTGAATTTCTCCCAGTCCTCAGGGTGAGCCACTTTCTCTGGCTAATTTGTATGCTTCTTCTTTGGAATTGATACTATCCCTAATTTCTCTTGTCAGCCACGGGTGCACTACCTTCCTTGATTTATTCTTTTGCCAAACTGGGATGAACAATTGTTGTAGTTCATCCATGCAACCTTCAAATGCTTGCCATTGCATATCCACCGTCAATCCTTTAAGTGTCATTTGCCAGTCTATCTTAGCTAATTCACGTCTCATACCTTCAAAGTTACCCCTCTTGAAGTTCAGAACCTTTGTTTCTGACTGAAGCTTGTCAACAACTTTCACCTCATTTTTAATGAATTAACAAAAAGGTCCTCATTATTTTTGCTCATCTGTAAGGAATTACATAGTTGCAGTGTTTTATGTCTTTGCTGCAAAGGAGGATGGGAATCTGATCCCAATGACATTGGATTTAAACTATAGCATTAACAATTTGTTCCTAATCAATTTTTGGTTTAGAAATGTTGTTTCATGAAATCCAGATTATTGGAATGAAGGAAAATATTGTGTAGTTGAACAAAAGCAATTTTGAAGCAGAATTTTATCTATTCAGAACCCCACTATAAAATTTCAGCTGGGTTGTATTGCAGTAATGCATTCTTAAAGACTTCCCTAACAAGACAGTAACCAAGAATGTCTGTCTCAAAATTTCTTAGACACATTATGTGCATATGCTTGGCATAGATCCAAAAATATTTTTATATGGCGTGCATATGCAGGAGGATGCTTAAGAATTTATGGGAGAATTTTCAATTTAGTCTCTGAAGACTGACAGATATTCCTGTCTGTGTTGATGCTAATAAGGTGTTTAAAGTAGATAGAGTAGTTTTTGTTTTGTGGCATTAGTTGCAATGTGCTACCAGAAAACTTCTTTCATGAAAGCAGTATAAAAGAATTAGCAGGAATTAGAAAAAGTGCTATTTAAATATATGCTTTAGCTAAATGGAAGCTATTTCTGAAGGGTACAAGCACTGGTTTATGGATGCAGTCAGAAGTATTTTCCTCCTATTTGCTACAGTTGGCCTTTAGCCATCAATGAAGAAAAAGCATAATATTTCTGTGAAAACATGATATCTTCTCAGTCTAATTCTTTAATAGGCTAAATTACAATCATTGTCCTAAGAGGGTAATGTGATATTTTTGTTGTCACTCAGTCACTAACACTGTGTGTTAAAAGCTTCATGCTGGCACCCTTTTTACAGGGATTAAAAAAAAATAGTTTTGGTGCTCTCCTCAGTTTGAAATTCAAACAGAACTGGTGTTTCTAAACCAGAACCTTCTTTGCCAATAGTCTCCCAATGCACAAGCTAATAAATCATATATACTGATATACAATACTTCCTTTCTATGTATGATGAAAGAACAGAATTTAATACAGTATTTCAGGAAATTAATTGTTTCACTTTGCATTACTTCAAAGGCCAGGGCAATAGTGAACTGCAACCTGGTTTGACAGATATCTGAAGATAGAAAAAAATAATTTCTCCTGCAACAGAAAAAAGGGAAAATAAGAAAACCTAGGAATGGAAGAATTAAGTTAATTATCTTTTTTTTAATCAAGCGATTTGCTGTAATGAGAACTATCAGAGAAGCGTGTACTGGAAAACTCTTTTAATCCACGAGAAAGGAAATTGGGCTTTAATTTAACAACAAATCAGAAAGATTGTAGTTGTGCCAGAACAGTACTCTCTCAGCACTAACCGACAATGTCAATCTAGAATTTGTACTCAGTCTCTGGAGGGAGATTTGAAACTATTACCTTTAGAGGGTAGGGTATAGCCAACTGAACTACAGTTAGTAAACATTTGAGAACTTACCTTCGACAAAAATTTGTGATAAAAGGTTGAAGTAACACAAGAACATAAGAAATAGGAGCAGGAGTAGGCCATATGACCTGACAAGCCTGCTCCATCATTCAATAAGATCATGGCTGATCTGGCCATGGACTCATCTCCACTTACCTGCCTTTTCCCCATAACCCTTAATTCCCCTAATATGCAAAAATATATCCAACCTTGTCTTAAATATATTTACTGAAGTAGCCTGCACTGCTTCATTGGGCAGAGAATTCCACAGATTTTCCGCTCTCTAGGAAAAGCAGTTCCTCTTCATCTCTGTCCTAAAACTGCTTCCCTGAATCCTGAGGCTATGCACCCTAGTTCTAGTCTCACCTACCAGTGGAAACAACTTTCCTGATTCTATCTTATCTAACTCTTTCATAATTTTACATGTTTCCATAAGATCTCCTCTCATCCTTCTGAGTTCCAGTGAGTACAATCCTAGGCGACTCAATCTCTCGTCATAGTCTAATCCCGTCACCTCTGGAATCAACCTAGTGAACCTCCTTTGCACCACCTCCAGAGCCAGTATATCCTTCTTCAAGTAAGGAGACCAGAACTGCACACAGTACTCCAGGTGCAGCTTCACTAGTACCCTGTACAGTTAGATTTAGATTTAGATTATGAAGGCAAGCAGTCCTCTTTTATTCCCATTTAGTAATGCATGCATTAAGAAATGATACAATATTTCCTCTGGTGTGATATCACAAAACACAGGACAGACCAAGACTGAAAAAAACTAACAAAACCACATAATTATAACATATAGTTACAACAGTGCGACAATACCATAACTTGATGAAGAACAGTCCATGAGCACAGTAAAAAGTTCAAAGTCTCTCAAATGTCCCACATCTCATGCAGACGGGAGAAGGAAGAAAAACTCTCTCTGCCATGCCCGACCACAGTCCAACTCTGAGTCGTCCGAAAACTTTGAGCCTCCAAAACAGCTCTCCGACATCGAGTATCAAGCACCATCTCTATCCGAACGATTCGCCCTCAATCTCGGTTGCCAACAGCAAGCAAAGCCAGGGATTTTGAGGCCTTCCCTCCAGAAGATTCTCGATCGTGCAGTAACAACAGCAGCGAACCTGCGTTTCAGAAATTTCTCCAGATGTTCCTCTGTGCTTTCACGTCTGTCTCCATCAAATCAGAATTGTCCACGGCCCCTATTTAATGGATACAATATCATTTTCATCGGAGAGCTGTGCACACATTGCGCGCTGCTATCTCTTCCTCCCGCCCGATATCGTATCTATCAGAACCAAGACAAACATGATATGCCAAAATCACCGACATGTAATCAGATTCCAAACCATAAATTACTCTTTGAGCAACAGTTGCAGCATAACCTTCCTGCTCTTAAATTCAATCCCTCTATCAATGAAGGCCAACATGCCATTTGCCTTCTTGATAGCCTGCTGCACCTGAAAACCAACCTTTTGTGATTCATGCACAAGCACTCCCAAGTCCCTCTGCACAGCAGCGTGATGATATTTTTTTACCATTTAAGTAATAATCTCTTTCATTTTTCTCTCCAAAGTGGATGACGTCGCACTTACCAACATTGTACTCTACCTGTCAGACCTTTGCCCACTCACATAACCTATCTATATCTCTCTGCAGACTCTCTGTATCTTGCCAATGTATTTTTAATTCCCATAATAGTAAAGCTAAGACTCAAATTTTCAAAAATGTTTAAGTACGAGTAATAGAGATGTCTTCTAGGTCATTAATGTACTGCATAAACAACATTAGAGGATAGATGCCTCAAGCAAACGAATATCTGCAAAGTAGCTACTATCTCCTTTAGTGGTTTTTGGAATAAATAATTTGTAACAGTGATGTGTTATCAACTTTAAGATGAATTGGATGAATATGTAGATAGCAAGTAGGCTATGGGAATTGATTATCCAAAAACAAAATACAACAGATGCTATAAATTTGAAATTAAACCAGAAAATGCAAGGTGTAGTCGATGGGTCTGGCAGTATCTGAAGACAAAATGACAATTGCAGGCTAATAATCCTTCACCAATAAAACAATGAAGTATTAGCACTGGAGAGGTGAAGGGAGATTCATGAAGATGCTTTCAGGGATGGAGTATTGTAGTCTTGTGGGTTTATAGTTATTGACTAGGTTGGGATCATTTTCTATGGAAAGGAGACTAAGGGGAAATTTAACTATGAGCTATCAAGATAAGATAAGCAGAAAGGACCAACTTCTCTTTGCAGGTAAGTCAGTAATGTGGTATAAGTTTCATGTTAGAAGGTTTAGAAAGGAATTACAAAATACAAGGGGTGATTGATAAGTTTGTGGCCTAAGGCAGAAGGAGTCAACTTTAGAAAACCTAGCACATTTATTTTTTCAACATAGTCCCCTCCTACATGTACACACTTAGTCCAGTGGTCGTGAAGCATATGGATCCCTTCTTTGTAGAAGTGGTCCACAGCAGGGGTGATTGATAAGTTCGTGGTCTAAGGTAGAAGGAGATGAGTTATTAACTTCAAACTTTCTACGTTATCACTCAAAGAGTAGAACTGCACGTGCATGTAATGAGAGTGTCTTGGACCTCCAGGTGGGCCACTGCAGGAGTGATTGATAAGTTCGTGGCCTAAGGTAGAAGGAGATGAGTTATACAGCTCCACAACTGCTGGACTAAGTGTGTAAATGTAGGAAAAATAAATGTGCTAGGTTTTCTAAAAACACACATCAAAGTTGCTGGTGAACGCAGCAGGCCAGGCAGCATCTCTAGGAGGAGGTACAGTCGACATTTCAGGCCGAGACCCTTCGGACTGAAACGTCGACTGTACCTCCTCCTAGAGATGCTGCCTGGCCTGCTGCGTTCACCAGCAACTTTGATGTGTGTTGCTTGAATTTCCAGCATCTGCAGAATTCCTCATGTTTAGGTTTTCTAAAATTGACTCCTTCTATATTAGGCCACGAACTTATCAATCACCCCTCGTAATCTTTTGCCTGAAAAGACGCTGGAGGTAGAAATCACCTCCATATTTATAAAGTATCTGGATTAAGATCCAGAGACGTTAGAGCTGGAAAGTGGAGTTAAGGTAAAGTTTGTTTTTGGTTGTTATCAACACAATGGACTGAATGGTTTCCTTCAGTAAGGTAAAGTTCTTTAATTCAATTTGCAGATAGAAATGTTAAGTTCTATGAGTAACTATTTATGATAAATATGATACTGTACTTTGTGTTAAAATTGGGATTCACCTAATTTTTGTTTTACTACCCGATCATTAGGTTGAGCAATAATGCTGATTTAAGACCCTTGTAAAGCTTGTGAAATTGGTTTAAAGGGCAATTGATGAATGATAGAAACATAGAAACATAGAAACATAGAAAATAGGTGCAGGAGTAGGCCATTCGGCCCTTCGAGCCTGCACCGCCATTTATTATGATCATGGCTGATCATCCAACTCAGAACCCAGCCTTCCCTCCATACCCCCTGACCCCTGTAGCCACAAGGGCCATATCTAACTTCCTTTTAAACATAGCTAATGAACTGGCCTCAACAGTTTGCTGTGGCAGAGAATTCCACAGATTCACCACTCTCTGTGTGAAGAAGTTTTTCCTAACCTCAGTCCTAAAAGGCTTCCCCTCTATCCTCAAACTGTGACCCCTCGTTCTAGACCTCCCCAACATCGGGAACAATCTTCCTGCATCTAGCCTGTCCAATCCCTTTAGGATCTTATACGTTTCAATCAGATCCCCCCTCAATCTTCTAAATTCCAACGAGTACAAGCCCAGTTCATCCAGTCTTGCTTCATATGAAAGACCTGCCATCCCAGGAATCAATCTGGTGAACCTTCTTTGTACTCCCTCTATGGCAAAGATGTCTTTCCTCAGATTAGGGGACCAAAACTGCACACAATACTCCAGGTGTGGTCTCACCAAGGCCTTGTACAACTGCAGTAGTACCTCCCTGCTCCTGTACTCGAATCCTCTCGCTATAAATGCCAGCATACCGTTCGCCTTTTTCACCGCCTGCTGTACCTGCATGCCCACTTTCAATGACTGGTGTATAATGACACCCAGGTCTCGTTGCACCTCCCCTTTTCCTAATCGGCCACCATTCAGATAATAATCTGTTTTCCTATTTTTGCCACCAAAGTGGATAACTTCACATTTATCCACATTAAATTGCATCTGCCATGAGTTTGCCCACTCACCCAACCTATCCAAGTCACCCTGCATCCTCTTAGCATCCTCCTCACTGCTAACACTGCCACCCAGCTTCGTGTCATCCGCAAACTTGGAGATGCTGCATTTAATTCCCTCATCCAAGTCATTAATATATATTGTAAACAACTGGGGTCCCAGCACTGAGCCTTGCGGTACCCCACTAGTCACCGCCTGCCATTCTGAAAAGGTCCCGTTTATTCCCACTCTTTGCTTCCTGTCTGCTAACCAATTCTCCACCCACACCAATACCTTACCCCCAATACCGTGTGCTTTAAGTTTGCACACTAATCTCCTATGTGGGACCTTGTCAAAAGCCTTTTGAAAATCCAAATATACCACATCCACTGGTTCTCCCCTATCCACTCTACTAGTTACATCCTCAAAAAATTCTATGAGATTCGTCAGACATGATTTTCCTTTCACAAATCCATGCTGACTTTGTCCGATCATTTCACCGCTTTCCAAATGTGCTGTTATCACATCCTTGATAACTGACTCCAGCAGTTTCCCCACCACCGACGTTAGGCTAACCGGCCTATAATTCCCCGGTTTCTCTCTCCCTCCTTTTTTAAAAAGTGGGGTTACATTAGCCACCCTCCAATCCTCAGGAACTAGTCCAGAATCTAACGAGTTTTGAAAAATTATCACTAATGCATCCACTATTTCTTGGGCCACTTCCTTAATCACTCTGGGATGCAGACCATCTGGCCCTGGGGATTTATCTGCCTTCAATCCCTTCAATTTACCTAACACCACTTCCCTACTAACATGTATTTCGCTCAGTTCCTCCATCTCACTGGACCCTCTGTCCCTTACTATTTCTGGAAGATTATTTATGTCCTCCTTAGTGAAGACAGAACCAAAGTAATTATTCAATTGGTCTGCCATGTCCTTGCTCCCCATAATCAATTCACCTGTTTCTGTTTGCAGGGGACCTACATTTGTCTTTATCAGTCTTTTCCTTTTTACATATCTATAAAAGCTTTTACAGTCCGTTTTTATGTTCTCTGCCAGTTTTCTCTCATAATCTTTTTTCCCCTTCCTAATTAAGCCCTTTGTCCTCCTCTGCTGAACTCTGAATTTCTCCCAGTCCTCAGGTGAGCCACTTTCTCTGGCTAATTTGTATGCTACTTCTTTGGAATTGATACTATCCCTAATTTCTCTTGTCAGCCACGGGTGCACTACCTTCCTTGATTTATTCTTTTGCCAAACTGGGATGAACAATTGTTGTAGTTCATCCATGCAACCTTTAAATGCCTGCCATTGCATATCCACCGTCAATCCTTGAAGTGTCATTTGCCAGTCTATCTTAGCTAATTCATGTCTCATACCTTCAAAGTTACCCCTCTTTAAGTTCAGAACCTTTGTTTCTGAATTAACTACGTCACTCTCCATGTTAATGAAGAATTCCACCATATTATGGTCACTCTTACCCAAGGGGCCTCTCACGACAAGATCGCTAATTAACCCTTCCTCATTGCTCAAAACCCAGTCCAGAATAGCCTGCTCTCTAGTCGGTTCCTCGACATGTTGGTTCAAAAAACCATCCCGCATACATTCCAAGAAATCCTCTTCCTCAGCACCTTTACCAATTTGGTTCACCCAGTCTACATGTAGATTGAAGTCACCCATTATAACTGCTGTTCCTTTATTGCACACATTTCTAATTTCCTGTTTAATACCATCTCCGACCTCACTACTACTGTTAGGTGGCCTGTACACAACTCCCACCAGCGTCTTCTGCCCCTTAGTGTTACGCAGCTCTACCCATATCGATTCCACATCTTCCCGGCTTATGTCCTTCCTTTCTATTGCGTTAATCTCTTTTTTAACCAGCAACGCCACCCCACCTCCCCTTCCTTCGTGTCTATCCCTCCTGAATATTGAATATCCCTGAACGTTGAGCTCCCATCCCTGGTCACCCTGGAGCCATGTCTCTGTGATCCCAACTATATCATAATCATTAATAACAATCTGCACTTTCAATTCATCCACCTTATTACGAATGCTCCTTGCATTGACACATAAAGCCTTCAGGCACTCTTTTACAACTCTCTTAGCCCTTTTTAATGCTTGCCCTGGATTTGTCGGCCTGCCAATTTTACTTTTCCCCTTTGTACTTTTTGCTTCTACGCTCACTTTACACCCCTCTGTCTCTCTGCACTGGTTCCCATCCCTCTGTTGTGAACTAACCTCCTCACACCTAGCTGCTTTAATTTGATTCCCACCCCCCAACCATTCTAGTTTAAAGTCACCTCAGTAGCCCCCGCTAATCTCCCTGCCAGGATATTGGTCCCCCGAGGATTTAAGTGTAACCCGTCCTTTTTGTACAGGTCACACCTGCGCCAAAAGAGGTCCCAATGATCCAAAAACTTGAATCCCTGCCCCCTGCTCCAATCCCTCAGCCACGCATTTATCCTCCACTTCATCGCATTCCTACTCTCACTGTCGCGTGGCACAGGCAGTAATCCCGAGATTACTACCTTTGCGGTCCTTTTTCTCAACTCCCTTCCTAGCTCCCTATATTCTTCTTTCAGGACCTCATCCCTTTTCCTACCTATGTCATTGGTACCTATATGTACCAGGACCTCTGGCTCTTCACCCTCCCACTTCAGGATATCTTGGACACGATCAGAAATATCCCGGACCCTGGCACCAGGGAGGCAAACTACCATCCGAGTCTCTGGACTGCGTCCACAGAATCGCCTATCTGACCCCCTTACTATCGAGTCCCCTATCACAACTGCCCTCCTCTTCCTTGCCCTACCCTTCTGAGCTACAGGGCCAGACTCTGTGCCGGAGGCAGGGCCACTGTCGCTTCCCCCGGGTAAGCTGTCCCCCCCAACAGTACTCAAACAGGAGTACCTGTTGTTAAGGGGCACAGCCGCCGGGGTACTCCCCATCACCTTCCTTTTCCCCTTCCCCCTCCTAACCGTGACCCACTTGTCTGCCTCCCGTGGCCCCGGCGTGACCACCTGCCTTCCACTCCTCTCTATCACCTCCTCACTCTCCCTGACCAGACGAAGGTCATCGAGCTGCAGCTCCAGTTCCGTAACGCGGTCCCTTAGGAGCTGCATCTCGATGCACTTGGCGCAGATGTAGACGTCCAGGAGGCTTGGAGACTCCAGGGCCTCCCACATCCGACACCGAGAACAGCAAACTGCCCTCACAGTCATAATGCCCCTCTCCTCAAATAGCAACAGAAAATGAATGTCAAACCTTCCTCGCCTCGCCTGCTTCCGCCTAAGCCCGGTGAGCCGAAGCCCTTAAGTCTTCACTCTGCTCCCGGCTCACTCCGCAGCCCGCAAACTACGCTGCCCGCTCTCTGAGGCTCTGTTCCTTTTAAATCTGCCGCGCTGCACTGCCCGACGTCACACGCCTGCGCAGTCCCGCCTCTCAGAAAGCCGTTGGAGAAAAAAAATAACGAAAATTTCAAAAATCTCTTTTTCGGCACTCCCACTCAGACTCTCAGACTCCTTCTTCGAATGATAATGGTGATTTACACCCAGGACTGTGCACTACAGCTTGATCTGTACAGTTCCTAGTCGAAGCACACTAGGTTGAACACTGCTTTGAAAATTTAAGAAGTCCTCAGTTCTTAAAAGCACCCTCCTCATGGCAGCTAAACAGACACAATAGATGCCTTAGAGGATTGGCTACCAGGGATAGGAAGTGAGGTGCAAAATTTATTGGTGTAGATCTCAAGAGGGAAGTCCTGTAGGAAACCTCTGGGGTTCTCATAAAAATGAGGTAACTGCAGATGCATCTGCCAAGTTTAAGAATCCCAGTTCAACACAAATAAATTTCATGCTCTCACAAAATAAGCCAGCATGGCCTTTAGATCATGTTATCAGTTTTATAAATTTGTTTCACTAACTAGTTTAATGAGTTATTTATGATAACCAATACAAGTAAACCTATAAAACAGGAAGGGAAGGATTATTAAGTCTCATCTGTGCAGCACACCCGATTATTGATGTGCTGTGTTGGTCTTACTGTCAGAGGATGAAAGCAGTCTCTTGGTTTGCTTTGAATACTAAGTTTCTGTAGTCTGTTATGAGAAGAATGTCCTGCATCCAATGCAGACAATAGTTCCCTTCTCAGCTTAGGTGAAAGGTGAGGCAACAGATGCCAAGTCAAGAGTACTGGAGAAGAAACAGTAAGTTGGGGGTGAGATGATGGTGGTGGGAACATCTGCTTCCACATCCACCCCCACCCCCACCCCCACCCCCACTTTCTACCTGTTGCTTTTTTATTCTGAACTCTTTAACCTGGTGCTCTGCAGGTTCTCTCTCAAGACTAAGACAACTGTGCTGTTCCAAAGAGTGCTACAAGAGGTCTTTTTATCCTCGGCCATTAGGTTCTATAATGTCAACCTATAGCTGGAGAAGGGATGACCCCTCCTGTCTGTATTAACTTATTTTTTTATTCTTTTGACTTCTCTTCTGATATTTATATCTGTGCACTGGTAATTTCCTTTGCGATCATTAAAGTATCTATCTATCTCTTAGCGTCCAGTGCATTTGCTGCTTTTCTTTAGAGATCAATAGTTGTTTTCTGTTTGCAACATCAAGTAGCACAGGATGAAAAACCCACATCTGCTTGGCTTGTACTGCAAGTAGCTCCTGAACAAATTCAAGCAATGGAATCTCATCTTTAGAAGAGAACACTGGTGCTTCCCACTGCTATGCTTATCAGTTGCGCTCTTTGTATCTGTACTCAGCTGGTATAATTGGAAAGCACTCTGTTGTGAGAAACCATGGGAACAGGGGGTAGTCCCTGCTCCCCAAGGGGACTTAAAGTGACTAGGGCACTTAAATGGTTTATCAGTGACAATCACAAAATGTGTTTGAACACAATAGTCCTCATGAAGAAGGAGTCACATTCTCATAGTGACCATCATTAAAGAAGTGGGAGCCTTTCAAGTTCATGAAATCTTCTGGGTTATTTGGGGATTCCCTTGTGAGTGCAATCAATGGCTGCCTGTGATCTCAATTATCCTCATTGAGACCAAGGTAACTGAAATCATTCAAGTGCAAGTGCAGAGCCTTGTCAGCTTCTTTGATGCTGTGGTGAATATTAAATTGGGAGACAGTGGCGTAACCAGCCACGGCCATTTGGAATGAACCTTCAATCAAGGTGGGCTTGACTTCCATGAAGAGGGCAGTTCTGGCCCCAGATCTGCCTAAAACATATCTCAATGAACCTGAATACATCTGATGTCCAGAAAGGGTGTGGTGGATCAGGAGTAGGCTTTTCACTGGGCTATTCCCTTCATAAGGCCCCTGACTCATCCTGAGCATCCGTCCACAGCTTTAACAACACCTCCAACAAAGGTGTGCTGTCTGCTGTGCCATTATTGAGATACTCTGTGCATGAGAAAGCACTCCCTGTTTCTTTTAGACGGCTTGGAAGGTGTGGGTTTAGGAAAGTGTGTTAGCAATCTACAGTGTGTTGTGAAGCTGTCCAGTCAGCTCACCCAATACCAGCAGTGCCCCTCTGCAAGAGGAGGCAAGAAACTAGCTGGTATGATGTGTTCCTGCTGTTCTGAGACTGTTGCACAATGGTCATAGGTTGCACTATCGAGCTCCGATTTATGTTAGAAAGGTGATAGGCATTGTGAAAACTAAACATCTTTACATCCATATCTGATGCTAGGATAAAGTCAAATATACTAGTGTGAATAACATCCAGAAATACTCAGTGCAATATCCCCACAATACCTTTTCATCCAGTAATGATTTGCTAAGATTAACTATTCTAGGGAAATCTGATTTTTGTCTGAGTAGCATTGAAAACATTTACTAGCTGACCTGATCCTAGTCTGCTGTCCCAAACAACAGGAAAATTCCCTATTATTATTTAAAACTGATAAATGTGTTCAAAGGTTCAATTTAATGTCAGAGAAATGTATACGATATACATCCTGAAATGCTTTTTCTTTGCAAACATCCACGAAAACAGAGAAGTGCCCCTAAGAACGAACAACAGATAAACATAAAAACGCCAAAGTCCCACCCCCCACCCAGCTCCCCTTCCTGTCGCGTGTAACAATCCTCCCTCACCCCACCGGCAAAAAGAAAGCAAGCATTGGTACCGCCACCGGGCACTCAGTGTGAGCAAAGCATAGCAAAGACACAGGCTTACAGTTCCCCCAAAGTCCGGCAGACGACATACCGCAGATTCTCTCTCTCCCTAATAAGGGAGAAAAAGGTGTCTCCGTTTTTCACCAGCGAGCGGGGAGACATAACAACCAACTCACTGGTTTATGATGTGTTTTAGTTTTATTGTTATAATGCTACAATAGATAATATAATACAAATTTCTATGCACATTTTGGGTTCATCTGTTATTTCATATATTTTCATAGAAGAATATGATTTGACCAACATTTGTAATCCTTTTGAATTACTATTGAACATAAACAAATGTAAATCTATTTCTGCAATAGTATCCTTGATACCATTTCAGAAATCAACACTCTCTGCTGTATTGCTTTCTATATTAATGGACATCTTAACTAGTAATAAAAGTTTTGGGAAAAACTGGGAAAACTGGCACTTAATGATAATTTTGTTGCTTTCTTCTGCTGAAATGGACTAGGTTGTCCTGGACTTGCCGTTTGTGATCCCTGCCCACCCACACTTACTTTTTCCAGATGTGGAGGACTAGGAAAACTGATCCCCAAACACTCTAATGACTTCCCTTTAGGCTGAGCTGGCTCTGAACACCAAATAGGCTAAACATTCTGCTTCTTAAAGTTAAATTGAAACACAAACAAATAACTTTTAACATTAAGTTAAAGTAAAACCTTGCTCCACGTAGTCAGTGACTCCATTTAGATCATATGTCTGGCATAAATCTGTTGATTGGATTCAAGATACAAGATTCAAGATTGTTTAATGTCATTTCCAGTATACAAGTATAAAGAAGAAGACATAATTGCTACTCAGGATCCTATACAGTACAAAAAAACAGGATCAGATAAAGAACACAATAATAAAAATATACAATAAATATAAATACATAAGATAGCTTATATGCATAGATTTACTGTCATCCATAAAGTGACGCTAGCTACAGGAATGTACGTACATAAGGTGACTCTGACAGGAAATTATAAAATAGAGGTCATGGGGGTGTGGAGGGGTGGGTTAGTGGGATCAGGTGTTGACCAACTTTACTGCTCGGAGGACGTAACTTCTTTCTTCAAGGTGTTATTGGGCCTTTCCCAGCACCTTTCTGTATACATCTGTCTCTGGCTATCTATCCTATAGGATGATGATGGTTCCTTTCAGTCAGTTAGTGGGGTTGACCCCACTCCTCAGAAAGGAACAGCGTGTGCGTGAATGGATTTTAGGTGAGTAGTGGGTTGCACAGGTCCAGACCCACCCTCTTGACATCCCCTCCCGGATCCGGTGGCATGGTGGGGTCCAAGATGGCTGGGGCCTTGATGGCAGGTCGGCTGGTGCTGACGTTGCATTGGGCAGTTCTGACTACCCATTGTAGAGCCTTGCTCTCCGCCACAGTGTAGTTTCCATACTAATCAGTGATGCAGCGTATTAGGATGCACCATTGCACATTTGTAGGAGGGTGTGAGTAGATGTGCATAGTTGAGCTCTCTTCAACCTCCTCAGAAAGTAGAGGCCTTCCTGATTGTGAGCTTTCCGGATTGTGTAGGTTGTGCTCTGCAACCATGAGAGGTTGTGCAAAGTATGCACTTCAGAGAGTTTGAAAGTTTTACATCCAACCTGACGGCGGGATGTAAAGTACAGTACAACCAGACCTTCACAGCTTCACCACTGGGCAACAGGGAATCTGTCAACAGGATAGACAGTCAGATGCACTGAAGTATGAAATGTGCTAATGCCCTTACGAACTGCTGGCAATCAGTCAGCACGCTTCAGACCAATACGTGCACACGTATTATAGTTGGCAAAAATGTTTCAGTATTGATTTACAATCAAAGTTTTAAACCTGATCTTGAAAGTTTAAAAATGCCATAAGCATAATTTTGTTTCCATTAAAACTTCACATTTTGTAAAGCTATCCAAAAGAACCATATTCTTGTGTTTTTGATGTCAGATGTGGCATTTTCTGTTAATAAATCAAGGCAGTAGTATTATAAGTAACAAACCACAGCAATCAATTTTGGGTTTCCACTGCAAATGCCTAGAAAAGGAAAGTGTGCAGTGACTAAATATAAAGGGTTCCTTTTACTCTGTTTACAACTGTTTCAGTTACCACAGACAGAAACATATTTTGTTCTGAAATATAAACATGTAATCATATGTAATGGAAATCCGAAATATAATTTCCACTTTATGCTGACCAAGCTATTTATTAGGTTAGCCATTCCAAATTCTGTTCTACTAATTGGAAGGTATTTATTATCATTGTTTGAAGTTGAAATTAATATGTTTGTTTTCGTACTTAGTCCAATAAGTTAATTTTAGATTAATTACCAGCAGGCAGCTCAATAAAACCACTACAGTCTGGTATTCTGGTAATTTGGCTCTAGAGCAGTCGTCCTCTCTCCACAGAGTATGTGTCTGTGTGCTATCCTCAGGTCTCTTTTAAAAGTAATTACTTTCAATAGGTGGATTAAACCAATTTATAGCTCATACACTGAAAGAAATACAATAGGTACAGAGTGGTCCTTTTTGGTAACAGGGGGAAAAAAAGAAGCTTAATTATAAACATGCTTCAATCTAATGAGCTGGACATGTTTAAGGTGCCAGCCATCACTTTCCTATGCAAAGAAGGTAGTGAGACATTGGGCATGGGGTGGCTAGGTTTTTTTACACAGAGAATGGTTGAAATCCAAGACTTGTTGCCAGAGGAGGTGGTGAGATCAGATAGAATTACTAAATTTAAGAACCGTTTAGACACCCTTGAATAGGCAGGGCATAGAAAGATACAGACGTAATGTGGGCAAATGGAATGAGCATATGGTTGGCATGGATGCTGTGGGCCTAAGAGCCATTTCTGTGCTGTACAATGCTATGACTCACTCTATGATTTATAGAATCGGAATGTAATTGATAATAAAATGCAATGAACTTTTTCTTTTACTTCTAGCACAACTTGCCAGATTTAAGCCAAATCCAACTCTAATAACACTTTTTCCAGAAGTTTAATATGTTTCTAACAGTGCAAATGTATCCACAATAAAGCACATACCAGCTTTAATATCAAATTTTGTTGTTCCATTAAAAGTTATCACAGCTCTGTTCAACTGGAATAATTTTACAAAATGCATTTTCCAGTAGCTGTCACCTGATTGGTTTCTCCATGTATAAACTGCAGATTTAAGTAAGCAGCATTTTGTTACTGTGTTCTGCTGGCAAATACACTTGTGAAATGTTTTTTTTTAACCTGTGAGCTTGAAACTGATGCACCAATGAATCCCTGAGCAGTGAATTCTACAAATTCCTACAGAATCCTAACTTCCTTATGGCCTCACTACATACTGTATCTACTTGTATACCAATTGGTCCATCACTCCGGTTCCTATCCCCCTGCCAAGTTAGTTTAAACCCCCATCATATGTTCCGGCAAACCTATCAGCAAGGATATTGGTCACCCACAACTCGAGGTGGCATACGTAGGATTGGAAGACATAGAATCCTTGTGAGCAGAGTTAAGAAACTACAAGGCTAAAAAGACCCTGATGTAAGTTATATACAGACCGTCAAACAGTAGCCAGGATATGTGGGACAAATTAAAATGGGAAGTAGAAAAGGCATGTAATAAAGGCAACATTATGATAGTCATGGGGATTTCAATATACAAGTAGATTGGGAAAATTACTTTGGTGCTGTATCCCAAGAGATGGAATTTGTAGAATGCCTACGAGATATTTTTTAGAATAGCCTGTAGTTAAGCCCACAAGGGGAAAAGGCAATTCTGGATTGTGTGTTGTGTAATGAACCAAATTTGATTGGTGAGCTTAAGGTAAAGGAATCCTCAGGAGACAGTAATTATAATATTGATGTTGTGGGGCCAGTGATGATGTGGGGATGGAACTGGACTCTCTCACGGTGGTGTCTGAAAAGAGGATGCTAAGTTGCATGCCATATTGGACAATGTCTCCCATCCACTACATAAGGTACTGGGTGGGCACAGGAGTACATTCAGCCAGAGACTCATTCCACCCAGATGCAACACAGAGCATCATAGGAAGTCATTCCTGCCTGTGGCCATCAAACTTTACAACTCCTCCCTTGGAGGGTCAGACACCCTGAGCCAATAGGCTGGTCCTGGACTTATTTCATAATTTACTGGCATAATTTACATATTACTATTTAACTATTTATGGTTTTTTTACTATTTATTATTTATGGTGCAACTGTAATGAAAACCAATTTCCCCCAGGATCAATAAAATATGACTATGACTATGACTATGAAGGTGAAAGAATTCACCCTGCAGGTTGAGAGGGATAAGCTAAAATTAGATGTATCAATGTTACAGCAGTGTAAAAGGAATTATAAAGGTGTGAGGGAGGAGCTGGCCATACTTGATTGGAAGGGGACACTAGCAGAGATGACGGCAGAACAGCAATGGCTGAAGTTTCTGCGAGCAAATTGGAAAGCGCAGAATAGGTACATTCCAAAGATTGTGCAGTACGTAGTGAATTCTTTAAAAGGACTGTAGCTGACAAGGTAAGTCAAAAACAAAAAGGGCATATACTGTAATACGTTAAAAACTAGTAGGAAGTCAGAGGATTGGGAAGCTTTAAAAAACCAACAAAAGCCAATTAAAAAGCCATAAGGACAGAAAAGATTAAATATGAAGGTGAGCTAACCAATAATATACATGAGGAAACTAAAAGTATTATTTTCAGATATATAAAGAATAAAAGAGAGGTGAGAGTGGATATTAGACCACTAGAAAATGACGCTGCATTGGAGGAAAAATGGTGGACCAAAATGGTGAACAAACTTAATAAGTATTTTGTGTCAGTCGTCACTGTGGAAGACAGAAATTATGTCAGAAATTCGAGTGTGTCAGGGAGCAGAAGTGAGTGTAGTAGCTAATACTAAGGAGATGATGCTTGAGAAGCTGAAAGGTCTGAAGGTAGATAAGTTACTTGGACCAGATGGACTACACCCCAGGGTTCTGAAAGAGGTAGCTGAAGAAATTGTGGAGGCATTAGTAATGATTTTTCAAGAATCACTAGATTCTGGATTTGTTCTGGAGGACTGGAAAGTTGCAAATGTCATTCCAGTTTCTAAAAGGGGAGGGAGGCAGAAGAATGGAAATTATAGGCCATTTAGCCTGATTTCAGTGGTTGGGAACATGTTGGAGTCCATAATTAAGGATGATGTTTTCGGGTACTTGGAGGCACATGATAAAGAAGGCCGTAGTCAGCATCCTCTTTTTAAGCAGATATCTTGCCTGAGAAATCTGTTATAATTCTTTGAGGAAATAACTAGCAGGATAAACACAGGACAGTCTGTGGATATTGTAAACTTGGCTTTTAAGAAGGCCTTTGACAAGGTGCCACAGATGAGGCTACTTAATAAGAACCCATGGTAATATAGGAAAGATACTAGCATGGATAGGAGATTGGTTGCCTGGCAGGAGGTAAAGCGTGGGAATAAAGGGGGTCTTTTCTGATTGGCTGCTGGTGACTAGTGGTGTTTCAAAGGGGTAGGAGTTGGGACCACTTCTTTTTACTTTATATGTCAATGATTTGGATGATGGGATTGATGGCATTGTGGCCAAATTTGCGGATTATACAAAAATAGTTGGAGGGGCAGGTAGTCTTTAGGAAACGGGTAGTCTGTTGTAGGACTTAGACAGATTGGGAGAATGGGCAAAGAAGGGCCAGATGAAATATAGTGTAGGAAAGTGTACGGTCATGCACTTTGATAGAAGGAATAAAGGCATATGCTATTTTCTAAACGAGGAGAAAATTCAAAACTCCAGAGTGCAACGGGACTTGGGAGTCCTAATGCAGGATTCCCTAAAGGTTAACTTGCAGTTTGAGTCAGTGGTAAGGAAGGCAAATGCAATGTTGGCATTCATTTCAAGCAGACTAAAATATAAAAGCAAGGATGTAATGCTGAGGCTTTATAAGACATCGGTCAAACCGCAATTGGAGTATTGCGAGCAGTTTTGGGCCCCTTACCTAAGAAGTGCTAATAATGGAGAGGATCCAGAGGAGGTTCATGAGAATGATTCCGGGAATGAAAGGGTTATGAGGAGTGTTTGAAGGCTCGGTGTTTGTACTCACTGGAGTTTATAAGAATTAGTGGGGATCTCATTGAACTTATCAGATATTGAAAGGCCTAGCTAGAGTAGATGTGCAGAGGATCATATAATGGGGAGTCTAGGACCAGAGGGCACAGTCTCAGAATAGAGTGAAATCCATTTAGAACAGAGATGAGGAGGAATTTCTTTAGCCAGAGGGTAGTACATCTGTAGAATTCATTGCCACTGATGACTGTGGAGGCCAGCTCATTAGGTATATTTAAAGCAAAGTTTGATAAGTTCTTGATTAGTCAGGCTGTCAAAGATTATGGGGATAAAGCAGGAGAATGGGGCTGAGAAGGATAATAAAACAAACGTGATAGATTTCTGGAGTAGACTTGATGGGCTGAATGGCCTAATTCTGCTCCTATGTCTGATGGTCTTAGGATCTTAGCTATTTGGAGGTCTGAGTTACAGAAACATTGCTAGTTCTTAAATCTTTGCTTATGTATTCCGACTTCCTTTGCAGATTTCAATGATGCTGCAGAGGAATGCTTGAAAATTACTTAGGATAAGTATCACAGAAATTACATAAGGTAATCTAAAATTACAGAGAGCCACTCACAATGAAGAAAAACAGTACCTTTATTTTGGTTGAGAAATCAAAATTTCTGTTATAGATAAATTCTCAATTATTCAGATCTGCATTAAGGACCTGTTAGCGCTTTTTCAAAATCGAAACAGATCCTCCATTTTAAGGCAAAAAAGAATCCTTTTAACCTTCAGTAGCACTGTGTAATATTAATTTATCTCCATGTGATTTTTAGGAAATCAGAAACTGCTTTTGTACTTCTATTAGCATCTGGTTTATTTCAGCTCATGCAGAATCTCTTTCATGCACATCCAGCAGGAGTACATAGTAAATCTTTCTTTTATTATACCTGTACAGGTAATTGTTCCTGAGAAAGGTAATGGAATGTACACTGCTTTTACTTGTAGCGAGCTTTCTCATTAGCCAGGGCAAGCCGTCGAATGTTTGAAATGCAACCAGCAGCCGCTTCCTGTAGAGTTTCATCCGTGGATTCCATCAAATTCAAAAGCAGCTGTGAATAGTAAGAAGTCAAGTAAGATAATGGCATTGGTCACATATAATTAGAGGGGAAGGGAAGAAGCATACAAAGAAAAAAATGAAGAAAATGGAAAACAGAGTCTAAAGCAGGGAAGGAGTGAACTTATAATAGAATTTGCAATATTGGATCATTGTCACAGCTGTTCTAGTACAAAACTGAGCTTCTCTTAACTCTCCAACAAAAAGCGATATTTTAATGAATCAAGAATAAAAATCTATATTGAATAATATGATATTATTCCCTTTATGTGAGCAATTTTCCACAACCAAATATTTTAAACAAGAATTATGTACACCCATAAGTAGTAATGTAAACACCAGAAAGCTTGTCTGATTTAAATGACCAAATCATAGTAGGAAAGGATCTACAAAATTAAAGTCATAAAAAATGACTAATTTTATAATTATTAAAGTGAAACAGAACAATCAAGTGCAGTCCTTGTTTACTCATATAGCACATAATACAAAATGCTGTATGCAAGTAACATCAGCCAATACTATCAGCCCTTAGCAGACAATGGGATTTCTTAAATGTAGTTTTGCTTTCTCACGTAAAAGATGGAATTTTGCTTTGTAGGACATAGCAATGATCAGAGTGATCTTGATAGCCATTAGCAATCAATTCCTTCCCGTTTTGATTGCACCATGTGACAGATATAAATTTCATGTTATTGTAAGATATACTGTATCAGGATGAACTGCACAGCACCATTAAAAGGTATGTTACAGTGCTGAGATACTGCTAGATCATCACTGAAATCAGGTTTATAAATGTTTGTCAGAGTGTCTTGGCTGCATTTGGTGTCTCCTAAGACTCCTTGGTGAGTAGTCAGTTTTCAGATGAGCATGTCTTTGCCCCAAACCCATCTTGCACAGCTAGTCATTAGCAAAAATTATCATAATATTCAGAAATATATTGCTGCCAGGGATGCCACTTCAGCACATTTGACAGTTTCACCACTGAGGCACAAATGGGAAGAGTATCTCAGTAGCTAAATACCAAGCAGTTTCTTCTAGCTTAAGGAAACTCTGTAAACTCATGGAAAATACCTGAACTTCCTAATATCAACGGAGTGCCACTTAAGTAAGAAACAGATACTACAAACAGACATGGTATAAGACCATAAAACATAGGAACAAAATTAGACCATTCAGCCTACTAAGTCTGCTCTGCCATTCTATCATGGCTGATTTATTATCCCGCTCAACTGCATTCTCCTGCCTTAGAAACATAGAAAACCTACAGCACAATGCAGGCCCTTCAGCCCACAATGCTGTGCTGAACATCATCTTACTTTAAAAATTACCTAGGGTTACCCATAGCCCTCTATTTTTCTAGGCTCCATGCACCTATCCAGCAGTCTCTATCGTATCTGCCTCCACCACTATTGCTGGCAGCCCATTCCACACACTCACCACTCTCTGTATAAAAAGCTTACCCCTGAAATTTCCTCTGTACCTACTTCCAAGCACCTTAACACTGTGCCCTCTTGTGTTAGCCATTTCAGCCCTGGGAAAAAGCCTCTGACTATCCACACGATTAATGCCTCTCATCATCTTATACACCTCTATCAGGTCACCTCTCATCCTCTGACACTCCAGGGAGAAAAGGCCGAGTTCACTCAACCTATTCTCATAAGGCATGCTTCCCAATCCAGGCAACATCCTTGTAAATCTCCTCTGCACCCTTTCTATAGTTTCTACATCCTTCCTGTAGTAAAGTGACCAGAATTGAGCACAGTACACCAAGTGGGTCCTATAAAGCTGTGACATTACCTCTCGGCTCTTAAACTCAATCCCACGATTGATGAAGGCCAATGCACCGTATGCCTTCTTAACCACAGAGTCAACCTGCGCAGCAGCTTTGAGCTTTCTTTGGTCGGACCCCAAGATCCCTCTGATCCTCCACACTGCCAACAGACTTACCATTAACACAATATTCTGCCATCATATTTGACCTACCAAAATGAACCACCTCACACATATCTGGGTTGAACTCCATTTGCACTTCTCAGCCCAGTTTTGCATCCTATCATTGTCCCGCTGTAACCTCTGATAGCCCTCCACACTATCCACAACACCCCCAACATTTGTATCATCAACAAATTTACTAACCCATCCCTCCACTTCCTCATCCAGGTTATTCATAAAAATCACGAAGAGAAGGTGTCCCAGAACAGATCCCAGAAGCACACCACTGGTCACCTTCTCTTCGTGTTTTTTATAAAAGACCTGGATGAGGACTTCTCCCTGTAGTCTTTGACACCCAGACTAATCAAGAACTTATCAACCTCTGCTTTAAATATACCCAATGACTTGGCCTCCACATACATCTGTGGCAATGAATTCCACAGATTTGCCATTCTCTGGTTGAAGAAATTCCTTCTCATCTCTATTCTAAAGAGATGTCTCTCTTTTCTAAAGAGATGTCCCTCTATTCTAAGGCTATGCCCTCTGGTCTTACAATCCCCCACTATAGCAACATCTTCTCCAAATCCACTCTATGCAGGCCTTTCAATATTCAATAGATTTGAATGAGATCCCCCCGATTCTTCTAAATTCCAGTAAGTACACACATTAACTCTTTCATTGCTGGAATAATTCCTTGTCTCTCTCTCTCCAATGACAGCACATCTAATTCTGTCATCCAAATCACTGACATATAATGTAAAACAAAGCGGTCCCAACATGGACCACCCCACCAATATTTCATTGTTGTAGATTGCACACAAAAGCTTCAACTTATACTGGTAAGAAAAGTAATGTACTTTGCTTGATTTGTGATGTTAGGAGGTGTGCCTCTGACGTTGGGAAATTATTAGATGTGCTAAGGTGAATTGCACACAGAAGTGTTCAGGCCAATTTCCTGATGGGAAGTGATTGTTAATGCAATGTAACTTAAGTTAAATCTCATTTGGGTGCAATTGCAATCCTGAAAATGAGCACTAATGGATCCAGTTTCCAGTCTGTGAGTGGCCAAAACAAGCACCACTTACAGAGTAAAATAAAATGACAACTGATTCAATAAATCTCTAGTCCTTAGCAGTACTGTCAAATAATCTAAATGCTTTGAGGCATTCAGAAACATTCACATATTTTTGAAAAAAATCATAAAAACTTTAAAAAATGAATTGAACTTGTTTAAAAAATACTTGTCAGGATGTATAAAAATTGACTAAAAATTCAAAAACAATTTGATGAAAAAAATCTAAAGAATTATCTTAAACATTATCTTAAACATATGAAATATTCTTTTCTAAATTATCTGAGACCATCACACTCATTGCCTTCCATGACATCAAGAGGAGTACAGTGTTTATATCCCCTGTGATTGTTACAGAAAATGTGAGCTGCAGGTTCAGGCAGTTAGCCTAAGTTTCCTCTCCCACTCTTCATGAACAGCCCTGGATTAGATCAAAGCATGCTGCCAGAGCAAATAACTGATAACAATTTAGGGATTTTCACCTTTGTTGATGCATGTGTGAAAATCCCAGAGCTGATGTCAGTTATGCCAAATATTAATATTGATTATCTTAAAAATTTGGCAATGTACCTGCTACTTGTTTCCTTTCAGACCTCCGTTTTCATTAAAATAATTGAAATTGCTATTGGCCATATTAATGCAATATTTCCAATATTTCTCGGCGTTGGTCTGTTTGGTTTATGTGAGAACAGGATCTATTTCAGGATGCAATGGGAGAAAAGGAGGAAATTGCTGGGGCTCTAACAAAGTGGTTTGCACCTTTCTTTATCATTGGTGAAATATTAGAGGACTGGAGGATAGCCAATGTTGTCTCTTTATTCAAAAAAGGGAAGTAGGCATAAACCTGGAAACTACAGACTGGTAAGTCTTACATCAATAAGACCATAAGACAAAGGAGCAGAAGTTGGCCATTCAGCCCATCGAGTCTGCTCTGCCATTTTATCATGAGCTGATCCATTCTCCCATTTAGTCCCACTCCCCCGCCTTCTCACCATAACTTTTGATGCCCTGGCTACTCAGATACCTATCAATCTCTGCCTTAAATACACCCAGTGACTTGGCCTCCACTGCTGCCTATGGCAACAAATTCCATAGATTCACCACTCTCTGACTAAAAAAAATTTCTTTGCATTTCTGTTATGAATGGGCGCCCTTCAATCCTAAGTCATGCCCTCTAGTACTAGACTCCCCCATCATGGGAAACAATTTTGCCACATCCACTCTGTCCATGCCTTTCAACATTCAAAATGTTTCTATGAGGTCTCTCCTCATTCTTCTAAACTCCAAGGAATACAGTCCAAGAGCAGACAAACGTTCCTCATATGTTAACCCTCTCATTCCCGGAATCATTCTAGTGAATCTTCTCTGTACCCTCTCCAACGTCAGCACATCCTTTCTTAAATAAGGAGACCGAAACTGCCCACAGTACTCCAAGTGAGGTCTCACTAGTGCCTTATAGAGCCTCAACATCACATCCCTGTTCCTATACTCTATTCCTCCAGAAATGAATGCCAACATTGCATTTGCCTTCTTCACTACTGACTCAACCAGGAGGTTAACTTTAAGGGTATCCTGTACGAGGACTCCCAAGTCCCGTTGCATCTCAGAACTTTGAATTCTTTCCCCATTTAAATAATAGTCTGCCCGTTTTTTTTTTCTGCGAAAGTGCATAACCATACACTTTCCAACGTTGTACTTCATTTGCCACTTCTCTGCCCATTCTTCCAATCTATCCAAGTCTCTTCAGACTCTCCGTTTCCTCAGCACTACCGGCCCCTCCACCTATCTTCGTATCATCAGCAAACTTAGCCACAAAGCCATCTATTCCATAATCCAAATCGTTGATGTACAATGTAAAAAGAAGCGGCCCCAACACGGACCCCTGTGGAATACCACTGGTAACCAGCAGCCAACCAGAATAGGATCTCTTTATTCCCACTCTCTGTTTCCTGCCAATCAGCCAACGCTCTATCCACGTATGTAACTTTCCCGTAATTCCATGGGCTCTTATCTTGTTGAGTAGCCTCATGTGTGGCACCTTGTCAAAGGCCTTCTGAAAATCCAAATATACGACATCCACTGCATCTCCCTTGTCTAGCCTACTGGTAATTTCCTCAAAAAATTGTAATAGGTTTGTCAGGCAGGATTTTCCTTTAAGGAATCCATGCTGAGTTCTGCCTGTCTTGTCATATGGCTCCAGGTACTCTGTAACATCATCCTTGATAATCGACTCCAACAACTTCCCAACCACCGACGTCAAGCTAACAGGTCTATAATTTCCATTTTGCTTCCTTGCCCCCTTCTTAAATAGTGGAGTGACATTCGCAATCTTCCAGTCCTCCGGAACCATGCCAGAATCTATCGACTTTTGAAAAATCATCGCTAATGCCTCCACAATCTCCACAGCTACTTCCTTCAGAACACGCGGGTGCATCCATCTGGTCCGGGAAATTTATCTACCTTTAGACTATTCAGCTTCCTGAGTACTTTCTCTGTCGTAACTGTGACTGCGCACACTTCTCTTCCCTGCCACCCTTGAGTGTCCGGTATACTGCTGATGTCTTCCTCAGTGAAGACTGATGCAAAATACTGGTTCAGTTCCTCTGCCATCTCCTTATCTCCCATTATAATTTCTCCAGCATCATTTTCTATCGGTCCTATATCTACTCTCACCTGTCTTTTACTATTTATATACTTGAAAAAGCTTTTAGTAAGGGGGTCAGATAGGCGATTCTGTGGACGAAGTCCAGAGACCCGGATGGTAGTTTGCCTCCCTGGTGCCAGGGTCCGGGATATTTCTGATCGTGTCCAAGATATCCTGAAGTGGGAGGATGAGGAGCCAGAGGTCGTGGTACATATAGGTACCAATGACATAGGTAGGAAAAGGGATGAGGTCCTGAAAGGAGAATATAGGGAGCTAGGAAGGGAGTTGAGAAAAAGGACCGCAAAGGTAGTAATCTCGGGATTACTGCCTGTGCCACGCGACAGTGAGAGTAGGAATGCGATGAGCTGGAGGATAAATGCGTGGCTGAGGGATTGGAGCAGGGGGCAGGGATTCAAGTTTTTGGATCATTGGGACCTCTTTTGGCGCAGGCGTGACCTGTACAAAAAGGACGGGTTACACTTGAATCCTGGGGGACCAATATCCTGGCAGGGAGATTAGCGGGGGCTACTGAGGTGACTTTAAACTAGAATGGTTGGGGGGTGGGAATCAAATTAAAGAGGCTAGGCGTGAGGAGGTTAGTTCACAACAGAGGGATGGGAACCAGTGCAGAGAGACAGAGGGGTGTAAAGTGAGGGTAGAAGCAAAAAGTACAAAGGAGAAAAGTAAAAGTGGCAGGCCGACAAATCCAGGGCAAGCATTAAAAAGGGCCACTTTTCAACATAATTGTATAAGGGCTAAGAAAGTTGTAAAAGAGCGCCTGAAGGCTTTATGTGTCAATGCAAGGAGCATTCGTAATAAGGTGGATGAATTGAAAGTGCAGACTGTTACTAATGATTATGATATAGTTGGGATCACAGAGACATGGCTCCAGGGTGACCAGGGATGGAAGCTCAACGTTCAGGGATATTCAATATTCAGGAGGGATAGACATGAAGGAAGGGGAGGTGGGGTGGCGTTGCTGGTTAAAGAAGAGATTAACGCAATAGAAAGGAAGGACATAAGCCGGGAAGATGTGGAATCGATATGGGTAGAGCTGCGTAACACTAAGGGGCAGAAGACGCTGGTGGGAGTTGTGTACAGGCCACCTAACAGTAGTAGTGAGGTCGGAGATGGTATTAAACAGGAAATTAGAAATGTGTGCAATAAAGGAACAGCAGTTATAATGGGTGACTTCAATCTACATGTAGACTGGGTGAACCAAATTGGTAAAGGTGCTGAGGAAGAAGATTTCTTGGAATGTATGCGGGATGGTTTTTTGAACCAACATGTTCAGGAACCGACTAGAGAGCAGGCTATTCTGGACTGGGTTTTGAGCAATGAGGAAGGGTTAATTAGCGATCTTGTCGTGAGAGGCCCCTTGGGTAAGAGTGACCATAATATGGTGGAATTCTTCATTAAGATGGAGAGTGATATAGTTAATTCAGAAACAAAGGTTCTGAACTTAAAGAGGGGTAACTTTGAAGGTATGAGACGTGAATTAGCTAAGATAGACTGGCAAATGACACTTAAAGGATTGACGGTGGATATGCAATGGCAAGCATTTAAAGGTTGCATGGATGAACTACAACAATTGTTCATCCCAGTTTGGCAAAAGAATAAATCAAGGAAGGTAGTGCACCCGTGGCTGACAAGAGAAATTAGGGATAGTATCAATTCCAAAGAAGTAGCATACAAATTAGCCAGAGAAAGTGGCTCACCTGAGGACTGGGAGAAATTCAGAGTTCAGCAGAGGAGGACAAAGGGCTTAATTAGGAAGGGGAAAAAAGATTATGAGAGAAAACTGGCAGGGAACATAGAAACGGACTGTAAAAGCTTTTATAGATATGTAAAAAGGAAAAGACTGGTAAAGACAAATGTAGGTCCCCTGCAGACAGAAACAGGTGAATTGATTATGGGGAGCAAGGACATGGCAGACCAATTGAATAATTACTTTGGTTCTGTCTTCAGTAAGGAGGACATAAATAATCTTCCAGAAATAGTAGGGGACAGAGGGTCCAGTGAGATGGAGGAACTGAGCGAAATACATGTTAGTAGGGAAGTGGTGTTAGGTAAATTGAAGGGATTGAAGGCAGATAAATCCCCAGGGCCAGATGGTCTGCATCCCAGAGTGCTTAAGGAAGTAGCCCAAGAAATAGTGGGTGCATTAGTGATAATTTTTCAAAACTCGTAGGATTCTGGACTAGTTCCTGAGGATTGGAGGGTGGCTAATGTAACCCCAGTTTTTAAAAAAGGAGGGAGAGAGAAACCGGGGAATTATAGACCGGTTAGCCTAACGTCGGTGGTGGGGAAACTGCTGGAGTCAGTTATCAAGGATGTGATAACAGCACATTTGGAAAGCGGTGAAATGATCGGACAAAGTCAGCATGGATTTGTGAAAGGAAAATCATGTCTGACGAATCTCATAGAATTTTTTGAGGATGTAACTAGTAGAGTGGATAGGGGAGAACCAGTGGATGTGGTATATTTGGATTTTCAAAAGGCTTTTGACAAGGTCCCACACAAGTGCAAACTTAAGTGTGCAAACTTAAAGCACACGGTATTGGGGGTAAGGTATTGGTGTGGGTGGAGAATTGGTTAGCAGACAGGAAGCAAAGAGTGGGAATAAACGGGACCTTTTCAGAATGGCAGGCGGTGACTAGTGGGGTACCGCAAGGCTCAGTGCTGGGACCCCAGTTGTTTACAATATATATTAATGACTTGGATGAGGGAATTAAATGCAGCATCTCCAAGTTTGCGGATGACACGAAGCTGGGTGGCAGTGTTAGCAGTGAGGAGGATGCAGGGTGACTTGGATAGGTTGGGTGAGTGGGCAAACTCATGGCAGATGCAATTTAATGTGGATAAATGGGAAGTTATCCACTTTGGTGGCAAAAATAGAAAAACAGATTATTATCTGAATGGTGGCCGATTAGGAAAAGGGGAGGTGCAACGAGACCTGGGTGTCATTATACACCAGTCATTGAAAGTGGGCATGCAGGTACAGCAGGCGGTGAAAAAGGCGAATGGTATGCTGGCATTTATAGCGAGAGGATTCGAGTACAGGAGCAGGGAGGTACTACTGCAGTTGTACAAGGCCTTGGTGAGACCACACCTGGAGTATTGTGTGCAGTTTTGGTCCCCTAATCTGAGGGAAGACATCTTTGCCATAGAGTGAGTACAAAGAAGGTTCACCAGATTGATTCCTGGGATGGCAGGACTTTCATATGAAGAAAGACTGGATGAACTGGGCTTGTACTCGTTGGAATTTAGAAGATTGAGGGGGGATCTGATTGAAACATATAAGATCCTAAAGGGATTGGACAGGCTAGATGCAGGAAGATTGTTCCCGATGTTGGGGAAGTCCAGAACGAGGGGTCACAGTTTGAGGATAAAGGGGAAGCCTTTTAGGACCGAGATTAGGAAAAACTTCTTCACACAGAGAGTGGTGAATCTGTGGAATTCTCTGCCACAGGAAACTGTTGAGGCCAGTTCATCGGCTATGTTTAAGAGGGAGTTAGATATGGCCCTTGTGGCTACAGGGGTCGGGGGTATGGAGGGAAGGCTGGGGCGGGGTTCTGAGTTGGAAGATCAGCCATGATCATAATAAATGGCGGTGCAGGCTCGAAGGGCCGAATGGCCTACTCCTGCACCTATTTTCTATGTTTCTATGTTTCTATCCTCTTTGATATTATTTGCTAACTTCCTTTCATAGTTAATCTCTACCCTCTTAATGACCTTCTTGGTTTCCTTTTGTAAGGTTTTAAAAATTTCCCAATCCTTTGTCTTCCCACTAATTTTTGCTTCCTTGTATGTCCTCTCCTTTGCTTTAACTTCAGCTTTGACTTGTCAACTACGGTTGCATCCTTTTTCCACTCGAAAATTTCTTCTTTTTTGGAATATACCTGTCTTGCACCTTCCTCATTTCTGGCATAAACTCCAGCCACTGCTGCTCTGCTGTTTTTCTCACCAGTGTCCCTTTCCAGTCAGCTTTGGCCAGTTCCTCTCTCCCACCACTGTAATTTCCTTTACTCCACTGAAATACCAACACATCAGATTTCGGCTTCTCTTATTCAAATTTCACAGTGAACTCAATCATGTTAGGATCACTGCCTCCTAAGGGTTCCTTCACCTCAATCTCTCGAATCACCTTCGGTTCATTACACAATACCCAATCCAGTACAGCTGATCCCCTAGTGGGCTCAACAACAAGCTGTTCTAAAAAGCCATCTCGCAGACATTCTACAAATTCTCTCTCTTGAGATCCAGTGCCGACCTGATTTTCCCAATCCACTCGCATGTTAAAATCCCCCACAATTATCATAACACTGCCCTTCTGACAAGCCTTTTCTATTTCCAGTTGTAATTTGTAGTCCACATCCCTGCAGCTGTTTGGAGGCCTATAAATAACTGCCATCAGGGTCCTTTTATCCCTGCTATTTCTTAGCTCAACCCATAAAGATTCTGCACCTTCTGATCCTATATCACCTCTTTCTAATGATTTAATATCATTTCTTACCAATAAAGCCACGCCTCCCCCTCTGCCTACCTTCCTATCCTTCCAATCCACTGTGTATCCTTGGACATTCAGCTCCCAGAGACATGCATCCTTTAGCCACGTCTCAGTGATGGCCACAATATCATACCTGCCAATCTGTAGCTGTACGACAAGATCATCCACCTTATTCCTTATGCTGTGTGCATTTAAGTACAACACCTTAAGACCAGTATTTGATACTTTTCGCTTTGATTTCACTGCAACTCATCTCAATGGCTACCAATTTACCCCATCACCTACCTGTCTTTCCTGACATCTTTACTGCTCACTATCTTAGATTTATTTCTGTTTTCCCCTTCCTCCGGTCTGTCATTCCAGTTCCCATCCCCCTGCCAAATTAGTTTAAACCCTCCCTATCAGCTCTATTAAACTTTCCCACCAGGATATTGGTCCCTTTCGGGTTCAGGTGTAACCTGTCCTTTTTGAACAGGTCATACTTCCCCCAGAAGAGATCCCAATTATCCAAGAATCTGAAGCCCTGCCCCTTACACCAGTCTCTCAGCCACGCATGCATCTGCCTGATCGGACTATTCTTGTCCTCGTTAGCACGTGGCATAGGTAGCAATCCCGAGATTACTACCCTGGAGGTCCTGCTTCTCAGCTTCCTTCCTAACTCCTGGAAATCTCTCTTCAGGACCTCCTCCTTTGTCCTATCTATGTCATTGGTACCAACATGTACCAAGACAACTGGCTGCTCACCCTCCCCTTTAGAATATTCAGGACCCGATCCGAGACATCCCAATAGTAGGAATATTATTAAAAAAACTACTTTTAAAGAATAGAATTTATCTTCATTATGAGAAGTTAACATGATTTTGTGCATGAGATCTGACTGAGTTTTTTTTGAGGAGGTAACAAAGAAAATCAATATAGGCTGGGCCATACATGATGGTTCATGGACTTTAACAAGGCTTTTGGCAAAGTCCCAAATGATAGGCTGGTTCAGAAGATTAGGGTTCATGGAATCCAAGATGCGTGGGCAGACTGGATCTAAAATTGGCTGGATGAGAGGAGGAAGAGAATTGTGGAAGAGGGTTTTTCTGACTGGGAGCTCCATAATCAGTGGTGTACTGTCGGAATCACCATTGTCTGTCATATACTGTATAGTGTCTTGGATGAGAATGTTGATGGACTGATTATTAAACTATGTAGGAGGAGGAGAAGATGGCGGTGCAATGCAGCTTGCACGGCCACTCCAGTGAATGATATCTGTAATCTGTCAAGTAGGGCGCCGTGCACAATTCTGAATTGATAGAGACAGACATGACAGAATGGAGGAACATCTGGAGAAACTTCTGAAATGCCTTTTTCACTGCCACTGTTACTGTGTGATCCAGAATTTCCGGAGGGGAAGGCCTCGAATCCTCGGCTTTGCTTGTTGCTCAGTGGCCGGGACGGGGTCAAAGCGCTCGGCAGAGATGCTGCTCAGTGCTTGGTGTCGAAGGGCTGGTCGGAGGCTCGAAGTTTTCAGACGGACTCAGAGTCCGCTGTGGTCGGTGCTTCCGATGCATTGACAGTTGTTGGTGCCTGGAGGTTTATGGCAGAGAGAGTTTCTCCCTTCTGCCGCCTGCTATCGGGGACTATCGGGAGTCGATCGGAACTTTGAGACTTTTTTTTAACCGGTCCCATGGTCTGCTGTTTATCAAATTATGGTATTGCCTTGCACTGCTGTAACTATGTGTAATAGTTATGTGGTCTTGTAAGTGTTAGTCTTTGGTTTTTTGTGCTATCACTCTGGAGGAACATTGTATCATTTCTTAATGCATGCATGCATTTCTAAATGACAATAAATGAGGACTGAGTGTCCCCATAATCTAATCTAATTAGGTTTGCTGATGGCTTAAAAATTGTTGTTGTAGCAGATAGCAAAGAAAATTGTGAAATGATACAACTTTTGGATGTTGGAAAGTTCGGTGGAGAAATGGCAGATGGAATTTAATCCAGTCAAGTGTAAGGCAATGCATTTTGGGACATCAAAAACTAATAGGACCTTTAGAGTAAGTGGCAAGAACCTCAAGTGTCTTGAACCACAGAGGGATCTAGAGGTGCAAGTTCACAGCTCCCTGAAAATAGCAATACAGGTGGACAGGGCAGTGAAGAAAGTATTCAGTGTGCTTGCCTTCTTTGACTGAGACATTAGATAGAATAATTCAGACATCAAGTTGCAGCATAAGACCAGAAGATCATAAGACATACACTAGGAGCAAAATTAGGCTATTTGGCCCATTGAGTCAGCTGCACCATTCTATAATAGCTTATTTATTATCTTTCTCAACAACATTCTCCTACCTTTTTCCTGTAACCTTTGATGCCCTGACTAATTAAGAACTTATTAACCTCTGCTTCAAATTTCCCAATGACTTGGCCTCCACAGCCATCTGTGGCGATGAATTCCACACATTCACCATCCTCCAGCGGAAGAAATTCCTCATCATTTCTATTCTAAAGAGACGTCCTTGTATTCTGAGACTGTACCCTTTGGTCCCAGACTCCCCCACTTTAGGAAACATCCTCTCCACATCCACTTTATCTAGGCCTTTCAATATTTGATAGGTTTCAATGAGATCTGCCCCTCCCTTCCCTTCCCTTCCCTCCCCCGTCATTCTACTAACCTCAGCAAGTACAGGCCCAGAACCATCAAATACACCGCATACATTAACCCTTTCGTTCCTGGAATCATTCTCAAGTACTTCCTCTGGACCCTCTCCAATGCTAGTACATCCTTTCTCAGATAAGGGGCCAAAGCTACTCTCACAGTACAAAATATTGGTCAAAATGTACTTGGAGTATCGTACGTTGCTTTAGTCACCACACTACAGGAAGGATGTGGTAGCATTAGAAAGAATGGAGAGGAAAAGGGTGATATAGGATAATACAGGTAAGTAGGATCAGCATAGATATTGTTTGGCATGGATAATTTGGATCAAAAGACCTATTTCAGTGCAATAGAACTTTATGATTCAATGAAAAACCAATGATAAAAGACCATCACTGGATGATGCTAAATATTTATTTGCTAATATTCTTTATGATTGGTTTTATTAAACTGGTTCATCATGATTCACTAATTTCATTGTAATATTCTCTCTGCTTCCAGAGGATTAAAAATGAAGGGCAATGGCACAACCTTATGATCTACTTAATATTGGTAAATTTTTAAGAGGAAATGACACCCACATTAGGGAAAATCATCAGATTAAGTGCCTGATACAGTTTCTGAGTTCATACAACTTCATCAGAAAATGGATATAAAAACAGGCACAACGCGTTCAACCTCCAAGGAAGTGATGATGCATCATTGCAATTATATTCCTTTTTTCAATTGGAACACAGCTTTATTGAAATTGCATACACCATGTTTGTCCAAAAATACTAACTCCAAAACTGGTGAAAGATGAAAATAGTTTCTTCAGATGAGAAATATGCAATGCAATAATTCAATGCAGTGACTGCCACAGAACTGTACTAGAAATTAAATCAAACAATGATGACATATATTTTAATTCTCAATAAAGAAAAATGTGCATCAGGTGTGATATGAAGTGTTGATACTGGGGTCTCATTTTTATATTTATATGGAACCCATCATCCAATTTAATATATTCAAAGCCTCACTGTTACCAGAATGGAGCACTGTTAGCTTTAGATTTGCATGGAATGTATTAACAATGAGGACATGCTGCAATTATAATATAACAAGGCAAAATACTACTGCAGTGGTGTTAGATAGGGATTTCCAATGTGAAGAAGTAGCAATGTAGTTAATGTATGGCCTTCATTCCTGGAGAGGAGCTCAGAGGCAATCTACCCTGGAGAGGGGCTTTGTAGTGATATGACTATTCTCTGTTCTCTCTGTACAACATCAGTGGAGACATTTGCACAGGAATTACCTTCAAGAGTTCATGCATTAAACCTATGGACAATAGATGCTACAACCAAAAAGTGCCAGAGTGAGGTATGAATGTAATGAAATAATACATCAGATGCTCCTGCAGTGCTACTAATTACACTCAAGGGACTTTTAATAACTTCTAAAAGAAAACTAAATCTCTACTAAAACACATTGTCAGCCAATATGTAGTAGGTAATAAATATGTAAGCCAACCTATTTAAATCCAGTGATTTGTTATTTAATTTTTAAGTAAATATTTTAATTGCTTTCAAGTTATGCATCCATAGAGTTTGATTATTATTACCGAATGTAGTAAACTTGAGCGTAACATATGGAATCCATTTGTAATTCTGCTTTCTTAGAAGGTAAACAAACTCTAAAAGCAAACTTAACTGATATTCTATTGCAGTGCTTGGAGAGTTAACTCTTGCCAACCTATTTCTCTAGAAAGTCCTGTTTCCAGTCAAAATGTCCAACTTAATTAATTTTATATTAATTGCAAAAATCTCAGAACAACAGTAAATTTTCCACTTTTGTGAGATCTGCTCAATCATTCACAAATAGAATTCCCTGCAATAAGTAGTTTGATCTTTCCTAGCCCACACACAATCTGTCTGATTGATTTCATTTCACCCCTCTAATCTCCAGAGCAGAGATAACTCTCAAGCATAGGCTGTTGAATGGCAAAAGGCATTCACAGCACAAAAATCAGAAATGTCAAAAAATGATCATTAGTAGCAAAAGAAAGTTGAACCACCTACCCTTGGTATCCATGGCTTCACAATTGCTGGCTAACATATCATCAACATTGTGGGGCTCAGTATTGATGAGAAACTCAGCTGGACCAACCATGTAAAAACTGTGCCATATAAGGTTACTTCAGACTCTGGGTATTGTACAGCAAATGATTTACCTGCTGATATTCCAAAGCCTTTCAACCAAATAAGACACAAGTGAGAAATGTGATGGAATTCTCTTCACATTTCGGTCATGTGGAGAGACTGGATAGACCTATTTGGTTTTCTTTGGACCAGGGAAGTCTAAGTGGGGATTTGAGAGAAATATACAAGATTATGAAAGGCATAGTTAGGACAATTAGTGGTAAACTTTTCCCCATGAAAGGGATGTCTAAGATCAGAGGCACAAGTTAAATGAGGAAACACATTAGTTTAGAAAAGATCTAAGGAAATTGTTTAATCTGGAGAGCAATTGAGAAGATAGTGGAGGCTGGTTCCCCCTCAACATTCCAGATAGGCACATTGTCACTTGCATAACATACAGCAGTTATTCATCTAAGCTATTCCAAAAACGCCTCCAAAACCTGTGACCTTCATCACCGAGGAGAACAAAGTTCAAAGCTCAAAGTAAATTTATTGTCAAAGTACATATACTGTATGTCACCATATACAACTCTGTGATTCATTTTCTTGTGGACATACTCAATAAATCTATAGAATAATAACCATATCAGAATCAATGAAAGACCCCCCAAAATGGGTGCTCAACCAGAGTGTAGAAAGCAACAAACTGTGCAAATACAAAAAGAAAGAACTTATAATATAAAATAAGCAATAAATATTGAGAGCATGAGATGAAGAGTCCTTGAAAGTGAGTCCATAGGCTGTGGGAACATATCATGGGGCAAGTGAAATAGAGTGAAGTTATCCCTTTGGTTCCAGAACCTGATGGTTGAGGGATAGTAGCTGTTCCTGAACAAATACAACACCTTATGTACTTCCAAATCAAGTTGTCTCCTAACCCATATACCATCTTGTCTTAGAAATATATCATAAACACAAAATAATCTGCAGATGCTGTGATCAAAGCAACATTTACAGTACGCTGGATGAACTCAGCAGGTCGGGCAGCATCAGTGGAAACGACGAGTCGACGTTTCGGGCCGGAACCCTTCGTCAGGACTGAAGAATGAAGGAGGTGGAAGGATTTGAAGAATGCTTGTAGGTTCAGTTGAAAGATCAGTAATTTGAAAGACAAAAGGGTGGGGGAGGGGAAGCCCACCCCTTTGTCTTTCAAATTACTGGTCTTTCAACTGAACCTACAAGCATTCTTCAAATCCTTCCAACTCCTTCATTCTTCAGTCCTGACGAAGGGTTCCGGCCCGAAACGTCGACTCGTCGTTTCCACTGACGCTGCCCGACCTGCTGAGTTCATCCAGCGTACTGTAAGTGTTGCTTAGAAATATATCATCTTGAAATCTTGAAGCTCCTTACTCAAAAGCATAGTGGGAGTAACTGTAAGGGTAAAACAGGCAATGAATGTTGACTTGCAGCATTCACAACCCTACAAATAAATAAATAAGATTTTGCGCAAAGGTAGTTGATTTCATCTGATAATTAAGCAAGAGAAAATTCATTAGAATAAGATCTTTTTTCCTGTTCAATCCTATTTTGCTAATTTCCCCATGAAAGCTAATACTCAGCATAACTTCTGAAGACCATTGAAGAATCTGTTTAAACTTAAATAATGCTTTAAATTTGGCATATCTATTGTTAATTTATTTTTAAGAGAACTACTTGATTTTTAAAGTAGTTTACTTAATATTTTCTTTACTGCAGGTATTTCTTCAACTTTTCTTTGTAAATTGTCTACTTTGTAAATAGTTTTCAAATATATAACTTAATACATTTTTGTTTGGTCTATTTTTGTTTTGAAAGCTTTAATCTTACATTCCATATCTTGACAGATCAAACACTGCTTTAAAAGAGTAACTTTGGTCTAATAATATCATACTTCTAAATTCTCAGTTGAAAATGTTGCACAATAACTGGGATCAACTTCAATGCATGCAAGCCCCATTGGCTCTTATGCACAACAATTGGATTTGTGTCATCTGTTTGAAGGTATGTAACATATGGTAAACACATTTCAACATGCAACCAACAGAGTTCTTAGATATAGATTGCTATTTTAGATTTGAAATTGAGGCAATACAGGAAGAGACAGTACAAGTTTGGAAAACAATTAATTTTGTTACTGATTTCTTTTTCTACAGATGATGCATGACTGGCTGAGTTCTTCCAGCATTTTCTGTTTTATGCGTTACTGTGAATTTGGAATTATTTTTCTGGGCAGAAGGAGCAGAAGTGTTTTTCCAGCCTTCTCAGTATAATGTGGGCCACTGCCCGTTTTCTTGTGCTTCTCTTGCTTTCTGTTATCTATCTTATCACATAGTTTATCTCCCATCCTTTCCATATGTGTTTTAAAGTCTCAGCCTGAGTATCTTTCTACAAACAAAAACTTAATTCTCATTGTCATGATTTTGCAATGATTTCCTGTTGTAAATTCACATACTATGAGGAGAGTGGAACTTGGAAGTAATGGCATGTGGCAAGTATAAAATTTAAAGCTACACATGTAAAGGTTGTCTTGCTGCCACAACTGATGGCACATTGGCACCTTGGTTTTGGGTCTTATGGAATTATACAGCCATAACAATAGTGCATAACTTTTTTGTGGTCACAGTGGTATTGACAATTTGAATTCCTTCTGAGATCCATGAATAATAAAAATATGTTATTTTGAAGTAACGTATATATGGAGCATAAACACCTAAATTCTAACATACCATACAACAACATAATAAGTGTAAAATGAAAGAATTTATGACTAATGCATTTGGTGTTTACTAAAATAATTTAGTTGAGATAATTTTAGAGTCAGGCATTTTTGATCTAACCATCAATATCTTATAAGTGACCTTTAAACACTCACTGCTTTACCAATTAAGTTAAAATAATACAAGTTTTTAAAGGATACTTTTCCAAGATTAACCTAACATGTTGTACAACCCCCGAATGACTATTTGGTAATGGCAGACAGTATTGACAGTCACATCTTTTCTCTACTCTAATAGTAAAAACAGAAAAAGAGATGCAAACATTTTTGCAGGTCAGGCATCTGTGGGATGACAGAGCTATCACTTCAAGTTGAAGACTCGTTATCAGATTTGAAAAAGAGAGAAAACAAGTTAGTAGTAAACTGCAGAGAAGGTGGTGAATGGATAGATGGGTTGAAATAAATATCCGTGATAGAGTGAGGTCAGGGTTGCCAAGAGGATAAACTGTATGGACATTTTGGTTAGATTGGTTAATGAGAAAATTAGAAGTCGATGTTACAAAGAATTGTAAAATGCTGCAGAGAATTGGGCTGTGGGACATGCTCAGTAACAGGATGAACTAATCATGAGAGAAACACTGAACTAATGTCACAAACAGATGGCTTGCAAAAAAAAATGGTCATTTCTGGTACAGACAGAGCAAGTGGGTTTTCAGAGGTTGCGGAAATTAATATTGAGGCTGGAAGATTACGAGGTGACCAGAAAAAAAGATGAGGAACTGTTTATCAAGTCCCAGGCCCAGCTAGTGGCTAAGCGTGAAAGGGTGGCTAGGGAGAGAATAGCTCCCCTTACAGATCATTAAGGCTGTCCATATATGGAGCCACAGGAGATGGATGAGATTTTTAATGAATATTTCTCATCAGATTTTTTTGTGGAGAAAACAATGATTGTTAAATAAATGAGAGAAATAAATTACCAGGGAGGAGATATTGGTGGCCCAAAAGTGTATTAAGATGGTTAAATTCCTAGGCCTGACCAAATGCATCCTTGGACCTTATGGGAAGCAATGGAAAAAATGTGGAGGCCCTTGCAGAGATACTTAGCCACAGGTGAAATTCTGGAAAACTGGGGGGTGGCTAATGTTGTACTGTTATTTAGGAAGGGTAACAAAGAAAAGACAGACAATTACAAGCTGGCGAACCTGACATCAGTAGTGGGTAAGTTGCTGGAGGGGATTCTGAGGGCAAGGATTTATCAACACTTGGATAGGCAAGGACTAATTATGGGTACAGCTTTTATTACAGCTTTGTGTGTGGTAAACTGTGTCTGACAAATCTACTATAGTTTTTCAGAGGTAAATAAACAAATAGTAGAGGATAGCACACTGGGCAGTGCCTATATGGACTTCAGCAAGGACTTTGACAAAGTCCCATGCAGCAGGTTAGTCTGGAAGGTTAAATCACATGGGATACAAATAGGATCCATAATTGGTTCAATGGTAGGAAGCAGAGAGTGATGGTTGAAGATTATTGTTCAGACTGGAGGTCACAGGGGTTGGTGCTGGGACTTATATTCCTTTTTGTTATTGTGTGAATGAAGTCACCGTGGAGAAGTACTGGTAGGTATGAAGCAGCCTCTTTATTTGACAAAACAAGTTACAGCAGGCATCATACTGAGACTCTTTCAATGGAAAGGTCTGGCTGACCCATTGCTACCCAATATTTTATGTGCTATACATCAAAGGACAATTCCATAGTTGCAATGCATCCACAATACTTTCTTTGAAACTACACCCAAACTTCACACCTCTCGATTGACACCCACACCAGACATCTGAATGAATTTTAAACAGCATTTTCTGGTCTGTGATTCAAGACTTTTAGGAACGCATTGTTCAGAGCTACATTTTAAATTTAATCTTCAATCTATATTCAGATTTTGAAGATTCGTGGCTGAAGCTAAACCCAAAAATCACTCTAACACTTGTTATTTATATAATTGATTTGGATGTGAATGGACAAGGCTTGGTTAGGTGGTGAACAGATGTTATCTTAGACAGCAAAGAAGGTTATCGAAAATTACAGGGGGACCTTAATCAGCTTAGTAAATGGGCTGAGGGCTAGCAAATGGACTTCAAATCAGATAAGTGCGAAGTGTTGCATTTTGGGAAGTCAAATGGTAGCCGCGGGTGCCAGGGTAGTGTAGTGGTTAACACAATGCTATTAGAGCTGGGAGCATCAGAGTTCAGAGTTCAATACTGGCGCCATCTGCAAGGGCTCTCTATATGTCCTCCCCATGGAATATGTGGGTTTCCTCCTGCAGCTCCGATTTCCTCCCACAGTTCAAAGATGTATTGGGTAGGTTAATTGGTCACTGTAAATTGCTGGGCCTGCGTGGCTCAATGGCTGGAAGGGATTACTCTGTGCTGGATTGGTAAATAAATAAATAAAATCAGGGTAGACCTACGCAGTGGATGGTTAAATCCTGAGGAGTGTGGTAGAACAGAGGGACCTGGGAGTACAAGAACATTGTTGAAAAATGGCATCACAAGTAAACAGTGTGGTGAAGAAGGCATTGGGAATGCTGGCCTTCATCAGTCAGGATGTTCAATATAGGATTTGGGATGTTATGTTGCAATTGCACAAGAGGTTGATGTTTAGAGTACTGTGGAGTATTGTTATAGGAAAGACATCATCAAACTGGAAAGAGCGCAGAGAAGATTTATAAGGATACTGCCAGGACTTGAGAGACTGAGTTATACGGAGAGATTCGGCACACTATGATTTTATTCCTTGGAATGTAGAAGACTGAGAGATAACCTTATAGAGGTGCATATGATCATGAGGGGTATAGATAGGATGAATGCACAACATTTTTTTTTTCCACTGAATCTTTCACTGAAAGGGCATGTGAGGCATAGCTTTGAGATGAGAAGTGAAAGTGGCCTGTGGGGAAACTTCTTCATGCAGAGGGCGACATGTATATGGAATGAGAAGCCAGAGGAGAAGGTTGTGGCGTACAATAACAACATTTAAAAGAGTTTTACACGAGTACATTGATAGTAGGGATTTAGAGGGATAGTGGCAAATATGAGCAAATGGGACTAGCTTGGGACTAACACAATGGTTGGCATGGATGAGATAGGCCAAAGGGTCTGTTAAAATCCTGTATTTCTCTAAAATTCTATAAGGTTGTATTGGGCCTCATTACAACAGTTCAGGAGGTTAGAGCCAAATAGGATAAAGTTACTAACGTACAGACTCAATACTGAGTGGCTGTCCACTATTGCAGATCCTTCTCAGCCTATGCTACAACCCAATGAGTTTACAATTTCTTCTTGCCAATTCCTGTTATTAGTTACTTCAACTCCAACATCGTGGTCAGGCAGATACCTCAAATAAGCAGACCAAAATCCTGTTTTAGTTTATGAATAAGTTCAGATATTATGCAGTGACAGTTGCTCTGCATGAGAAACAAAACCATTTTGGATTTGAAGATGGAATATTAAAGCATTGTCAGCAGCACAAAGTTTTCAACCAGTGCTCTGTGTATTGACTGGGAAACCTTAGAATGACATAGATGTCCCATGGAATGGAACCAGGTCAGGTAAGCATTTTGAGATAAGTCATCCATTTCTCTCACTACATAAACCATGAAATTCAGCCTGTATGGGAGATTATGTAGCAACCACCAGATCGCTCTTTCCAAAGGGTACATGTGTTGTCCTACACCTCTTTTATAGTATTCCAAAATTACATTCATAGACTGCCAACTCAAAGCCACAATATTTTTATTCTCAGGTTCTAATCAAATTGCACTTGGCAGTCACTACCGGTCGAAGGCATTTGAGGCAAGGACAAACATTTAGCAGCTTAAATTTGCAACTGTGCTTCTCCAAGGCATGGGATCTAATCTCAGTGTTGGAGTTTATTCTCCACACAAGCATTAATCATATTCCTATATTTTGCCCCATCATTTCTATCAGTTCAACTTTAATTTGACACTATTCTAAATTATCAAAACATGTTGATATTGTCCTTACTTCAGTAAGGGTGCTTCTGTATTCAAACCCACTTCTGTCGCAGATTTTCAACATTCAGTTTCTAATTCGAGAATCCTTAATTGGAAATACAATAAGCATGATAATAAATTAGGCTATTGATTTTGTTTCTGTCAATTCCATATTATTGTCAAACATACATACCTGTAAAGTCCTTTTCTGCCCTTTCCCATTTCTTCAGAATATTTAATAAAGTTTTAAAAAGAAAGTAAATTATATATATATAAGCTCACAAAAATATACCCATCTTTTAATGATTTTCATTTTATTTTTTTTTATTTTCTCTCTGGTTTTATAGATGTGTAGCTAGTGACCAGAAAAACTACTACTGACGCCATCTGAAGAATTTGTCTACTTGGACTTTAGCAAGGTCTTTGACAAGGTAGCCTTGTGCAGGAAGATAGATTACATGAGATCTTGTGTGAGCTAACCCATTGGATACAAAACTGATTTGGCGGATGAAGAGAGAGGGTGGTGGTGGAGTAAATGACAGTGTTCCAGAAAGTCATAAACATGAGAAAGGCTGCAGATGCTGGAATCCAAAGCAACATTCACAAAATTCTGTGGGAACCCAGTAAGTCAGGCAACTACTATGGAAATGAGTAAACATCGAGTGTTTATTCATCTTCATAGATGCTGCCTTGCATGCTGAGTTCCTCCAGCATTTTGTGTGTGGTGTCCCAGGAAGTGTTGTTGGACAGAGAGGCCTTCTCCCTGTGACCCCATTGGTTTCCTTAGGGTGTTGCTGTTTCCTCCCACAGTCCAAAGGCGTACCAGTTGGTAGGTTAATTGGTCTTTGTAAATTGTCCTATGATTAGGCTAGGGTTAAATAGTGAGTTGGTGGGTGGCGCCGGATGGGCCTGTAATGTGCTTATTTCTGAATAAATAAATACATAAATAAATAGCAGAAACAAAAGCAAAAGAAACCTCAGCCATTCAGTAGATATACAGCAATTACTATTTTTGTGGTAAACTGTGGCTCTATGAACAGATTATTGAGTCACCTCATCTCAATGAAGCATGATAAAGATCATCCTTTAAGTGGGAGATTCTGCTCCACTGTTAAATATCTTTAACTAGTAGTACAAGTAGAGAAACCAGTAAATGTACTGTTGTATATCTGGATTTGCAAAAGATATTCAAGTAAAATGCTGTGAAGAAAGTTAGTTACAAAAAATAAGCCCTCAGTTGGTAAAAGTAATAATTTGGCACAGGTGCAGGAAGGATTCCAGGAGAGAAAAGTGAGTAGAAATGTATAGATTTTGATTTACTCATCTCTGCTACTACTGAGTAGCTACAATGATCAGTATTGAGACTTTAGCGTCATCATTTATATTAATGGCCTGGACAAAAGGACATAACTTAGCTGAAGAGAGTATTCCAAAAGTCTACAAAGCATAAGAACAGGTTAGATGAGAAGCCATCAAAGTTTTAGATGAAGCATAATGACAGGGAAAAGTAAGATTCACTCTTGTCTAAAGAATAGATAAACAGTATATACTTTATTGAAAGAGGTGACAAAATAATAAATAGCCAATAAAGAGGTCTGAGAGTGTTGGCTCATGACGCATGGAAAGGTGACTCATGGACAAAGCAAGCAGTTAAAGATACCTGTTGTACTCTGTTGAAGTACAAGAATAAGGCATGCTTGCTGCAAATGTTCAAGACTTTGATGAGATCACATGTCAAATACAGTATACAGTTCTGTCCTCTGTATCCAAGGAAACAGTGCAGCATATATTCACCAGATTGATTCCTGGAATGGGATTAAATAAGATACTGAAGTTTAAAGTAATGAGAGATTACATCATTGAAAGTCTGGATTCTGAAAATGATTGACTGGGTTGATACCAGTGTTAGTTGAGGCGAGAGTATTTAGAAATAAGAGTCTATTTAGGATTGAGACGAGTAGACATTTCTTTGCTCAGAGTGTTGTGAATTTTTGGAATTCTCCAACCTATAGGATACTAAGCTATTTCATATGCTCAGTACCAATTTTAGTACAAAGTATTTTGGATTGACTGGGAAAATGGACTAGATAAGTGATCAGCCATAACCTTACTGAGTTTTCTCCTGCTTTGATGCCTCAAAACCCACCCTATAACTATAACATGCATAGCAGCTGAACTGTGGCTAGATATTTGAATTTTTATTATGTTTTAAATGAAAACTGTATTCTGTACAATGTATGTAGCATTAGTATTTGCTGATAGACAACTCAGAATTGATACTGTTGGAGTGTGAACAACTTTTAAATGAACGGGGCATTATAAATATGTAAACTATCCTAAATCTTAGTGGTGGCCATAGTTTACAGCCAAGTTACTCAATTTAATGCAACTCTTATTAACAATAAGGTAAACTCAGTGGTGCAGCTAACAGAGCTAATCACAGCTCCTAGAACCTGGGTCCAATCCTAACCTCCACTGCTGTCTGTTTGGAGTTTCCACATTCTCATTGTGACCAGATGAGTTGCTCCAAGTGCTTCGCTTTTAGAGACACATTCATTCAGCATGGGCTCACCAAGACTGTGCCAATCACTAAGTTACTTCTTTACACTAATCCTACACACTAAGATAGCTTTGGAGGTCAAGATCAACCTGAATTGCTGGATCTGTGAGGCAACAAATCGAATAACCATGCCACTATGCCTCTTTTGTATTTCCTCCTTCATTCAAAAAGCACGTGGGTGGGCAACTTAATTGGCTGCTGTAAATTGCCCATAATATATACAAATGTTTGTAAGTGGGTGGTAGAAACTAGGGGAAGTGTGATGCAATAGCTTCTGTTAATGTAGAGTGAAAAAGATTTAAAAAATAAGGGGTGATGGCCTTACTTTGTGAGCTGGCATAGACCTAATGGGCCAAATGGCCTCTTTCTATGTTGTAAAGAAATCTGGTAATCGTTAGTTATATTAAACACTGACCAATATAATTTTGAGACAATTTGCCTATACTCTGGTCTTATTTGTTCTGTACCTTATAGGATACAGACATACAGTACATTTTATTGTTTATTTGGGTTGCTTTATGCTTTAACCAATCCTGACCAAAAATACTTTTAATAAAGAAGTAATGTATAGCAGAATATTTACTAAAATATACAATGGTCCTACCTGTGTTGCTTGAAAGCTTGAGATGTAAAACATTTATTTGTGTTACTCTGTGTTGTACTATGCATTTTAAGGTCCTTACTCAATATAGCAATAACATCCAATGTGCTTAAATAGTACCTCCGTCTGAAATGTTTTCTGGACTCTACAATTGTGAGAGGCACTACTGTACAGTCATGTGGTTTTGCTGGGTGCCAAATCGGAAGGAAAAGACATTCTCTGAATTTTACACGGCAAGATAAATACAGAAAAGAAAACAGATGAAAGATTGAACTACTGAATGTGAATATAGTCGAATTCTTCAGTGTTCTGGCATACTGCAATAACTTGGTAAACTTGGTCAGTGAACTTCTTTCCATATTATTTTAATTGAATTTTTCTTCCTACAACTGAATCTATAAAATCTTGTGCTCAGTCTGAAAATCCTCTGCAATAATATTATTTAGATCACTTAGTTACAATCCAAAAAAAAACCTCAGATTCACAGCTACTGCTGCAGAGTCTCAGCAAACATATAACTAACTGGGACAAACTCTTTTTTGTATGACTGAATGACACTTGTGGAGTGCCAAGAGCAGCTTAATGCCAGGCCCAGTGCCTGTTATTCAGACAGAGCCAAATTACAAGTCTCCAGAAGCACAGTCAAGGCAAAGATACGGGAGCCTCTCACTACAACTCTTTCCCAGCTGGGATTTAACAGACTATAATGCAGCACTTTGTTACATATTTCAGCTTCAGTAACTTGATAACTTAACACTCGTTTTGAAAAAATAACTCCAGCCAGTGCTCTAGCTCTAAGAGATTCCATGGCTTCTTGACCTCTAGAAAGAGCTTTAAACATGTTCTCTCTTTTTGGCATCGTTTCAAATAGCAATGCACTACTCATGCATGTACGGCCCAATTTACACAGACGTGTTGTGGTGTTAAGTGTAAAGGCAGCAGGCTGCACTTTCCTGTTCTTGATTAACAAATCTAAAATGAGAATGTCTATGCTTGATAATCCTCAAATCAAGTTTTTAAACAAGTGGATTAAATTAAACCGGCTATTCATATTTAGCAGCCTTCACTTAAGTAAACAATGCACACAGGAGGGTGCTTGATTTTCACAGCCTCCCATCTCTATCAAGCTTTTTGAGTATGAGGAGATGGAATACCCCGATGCCAGAAAGGATTGTGCTCTTGTGAGTACACTTTGACAGAAATACAGCTCTCATTACTCTTCTTTTTTTATGCTGTCAAATTAACCACTAATTTCCAGCAAGTGGAAACTATAACACTGTCAAAATGCCAAGCCTGTGGATTGCACCTCCAGCCTAACCCTGGAGCCAGTATTCAGATCTGAAACAGTAGGAGCTGCCTGATGCCAAGCTCCAAAAGGAAGAAGTGGCAATATAAAGCTAAAATTAAAGCAATGAAAATAAGCAAGCAAGAACAACTGTAACACGGTACTGAAATAAGTGTAAAAACCATTGGCCTAATTAAGTGACTAAACAGAAGGAAACATGTCATTTTGAATATTTTTGTAATTTGCACTGCACACATGTTATTAAAAGCTTCAGAATTGATGTTTTTATATGCAGGGCTAAATTTAACATCATAGCGACATATCATCAATTTTGGCAGTAGTCATTTTGGAATGGCTTCAGTGAGAATTACAAGTAATTACCCTTCCTTATTTAGTAATTTACATCAATTACTACATGAAGCTTGTCTTATGAAAGAACTTCTTTAATACGAACAGCCAAAGCCGTCTTCAGCGATTTATGATTTCAACAAACAATCACCAATAGCCTGGAAGCAATCTACTGTAAAAGGCATCCCATTTGTAGCTTCAGACAAAGAGACAATAATGGAATGCTTCAAAACTGTGAGATACCAAGCATACATGTCAGATCGAACTGGATGATAATTCATCTTCTTGCTATACCTGTGTTTGCACTGTCTAGTTGTTAGAATACATGACTAACAAAATATTTGAGAAGATCTGAGTGGAGTTAATTATCAATTACTTTCAGATTTACTATGATTTTAAATCTTGATTGATAAACCACTTGGTAAAGTTAAATGATAGATTCGTAAATCACATGCTTTGAGAATTATTCACAGGCACCACCAAACAATTTATAATCATAATACACTTTTAAATATAGGAAAATAAATACACACATTTTAAGTTTGTTTAATATTTGAGATAAATCTTCTAAAGAAATTTGGTCAACTTAACCAGTTGGTTAGTGACTTCGAAATTACATTACTGAATGTACCTTTTTAATGCGCTCCTTTCCCTGCATTTTACTTAACCATTACAACACTTACATTTCAAACATATTGTTGAAAGACCAATAATATTTTGATAAAATATTTCAGCACTAGTTTAAATTTAAGATTTACATGAATTAAAGCCAGTACCAAAATATAATGATTAAAAAGCAAATAAACTACAGATACTGGAAATCAGTATCTTTTGTCTTTTTTATTTTAACAGCATTATTGTGATTTTATGTATGCAACATTCGGCAATGCCAAACATCCTTACAAGGATTTTTACTTGTCTTATAGAGACAATTATCAACAGCTACAAGGTAGAAAATAAACAATGTCCTCAATACCAAAGCAAATGAAATGTAATTAAAGGAAAATGCTGCAGTTGACGTATTACAATCACACCTACGGACTAGCCTCGTCTCAGTGGTGGTGCTCCCTTCACGTTTCGAGATCATGGATTCAAAACCTACTGTTGAAACTTGAGTGCACAACCTAAATTGACACTTTCGTGCTGTAGTGCTGGAAGTGCCGTCTTTCAACACAGATGTTAAACAGAGACCCCATCTGCGCTCTCTGCTGAATGTAAAACATTACTCCACATAAAGAAAATCAAGAAGTTCTCATTGTGCCTTTTAATTTATTTATGTATGTAGGACCTTGCTTCTTTTTCTCATTTATTTGTGAGGTGCAAGGCCAACAGTTATTTGCTATTCTTTGAATTTTTAGGCCACTAAGAGGGGATGTTTAGAGTAATTGCTACAGAAATGGAGTCACATGGAGGCCAGAACAGACTGGCAGAATTCCCACTTTGTAGAACATAAGTGATTTTTTTTTACATCAGTCCAGTAGTTGCAGTGACCATTATGAACATCTAGTGTGATTTTTCATTCCAGCTAGATAAATGGGGCAGCATAGCGGCTAGTGCATCGCATTGCAGCACCAGCAAACGCCAAACAGGGTTCAATTCCTGCTGCTTGTACATTCTCCCCATAACTATTCTGGTTTCCTCCAGGTGTTCCAGTTTGCTCCCTCATTCCAAAAATATATAGAGTTAGGGATAGGGTTAGTGAGTTATGGACATGCTATGTTGGAGCCAGAGGCGTGTTGACATTTGCAGGCTGCCTCCAACAAATCCTCGGACTGTGTTGGTCACTGACGCAAAACTATGCATTTCACTGTTTGTTTCAATGTTTTAAATAAAGCTAATCTTTTAATATTTTTCTCTTTTGTATATCTGCCATAGAGGGATTTAAAATTATATCTCTGGATTGGTGGTCCATGTGTCTGGGTTATTAGTCCAATAATTTAATCAGTTCACTTCTACCAGACAAACTGTACAAATTAGTTACTGTGGTTCTCTTTTGGAGACAATGATTGGATATACAGCAGAGCAGAATTTCCATTTGACTCCAATCAACATTCATTAATTTGAAGATATTTTTTCCAGCTGGGTACTAAGGATTGAAAGGTACACCTACAGTATATAAGTTTATAATATATAAGTTTGCTGATGACACCACAATTGTAGGCCGTATCTCGGGTAATGATGAGTTCGAGTACAGAGAGGAAATTAAGAACCTGGTGGCATGGTGCGAAGACAATAACCTATCCCTCAACGTCAGCAAGACGAAGGAATTAGTTGTTGACTTCAGAAGGAGTAGCGGACCGCACGACCCCATTTACATCAGTGGTGCGCAAGTGGAACAGGTCAAAAGCTTTAAGTTCCTCGGGGTCAATGTCACAAATGACCTGACCTGGTCCAACCAAGCAGAGTCCACTGCCAAGAGGGCCCACCAGCGCCTTTACTTCCTGAGAAGGCTAAAGAAATTTGGCCTGTCCCCTAAAACCCTAATTTTTATAGATGCACCATAGTAAGCATTCTTTGAGTGTGCATCACAACCTGGTATGGAAGTTGTCCTGTCCAAGACCGGAAGAAGCTGCAGAAGATCGTGAACACAGTCCAGCACATCACACAAACCAATCTTCCGTCCTTGGACTCACTTTATACTGCACGCTGTCGGAGCAGTGCTGCCAGGGTAATCAAGGACACGACCCACCCAGCCAACCCACTTTTCATCCCTCTTTCCTCTGGAAGAAGGTTCAGGAGCTTGAAGACTCGTACCGCCAGATGTAGGAACAGCTTCTTTCCAACTGTGATAAGACTGCTGAACGGATCCTGACCCGGATCTGGGCCGTACCCTCCAAATATCCAGACCTGCCTCGCGGTTTTTATCGCACTACCTTACTTTCCCTTTTCTTTTTTCTATTTATGATTTATAATTTAAATTTTTAATATTTACTATTGACTTGTACTCCAGGGAACGCGAAGCGCAGAATCAAATATCTCTGTGATGATTGTAGGTTCTAGTATCAATTGTTCGGCGACAATAAAGTAAATATAAATTAAAAGTATGGTCAAAAGTGTGTGTGTGCTTATCTCTGCAGTGGAACTTGAACTAACTCAGGTGTTACAGAACAAATACCTATACCCTCCTTTAGGTAAAGAGATCAGAAATACACAAGGTATTCCAAATGAAGGCTCACTAAAGCCATGTACCATTTTAACAAGATTTTCTTACTTTCACATTTCACCCCTTTTGCAATAAACATCAACAGGCTGCTAGCCTTCTTAATTGTTTGCTGTACCTGTATTTTACATGCTGAATCATTAAATTTTCATCAAGACAAGATTCCCCAGTACAGCAATATTAACTGTATCACGACATTTTAAAACTATTCAAATTTGCATTCTTTTTATAAAAGTGCATAATTGCAAAATTTGCCCAAATACTCTACCTTTCCTGGCCACTTGCTTAAACTGCTTATAGCATTTGTACATCCTTGGCATTCCCTTTACAGCTTTTCACTGTAGCTTTATGTCATTTGTTATCTAAATGCCTGGTACTGCCTTTTTATTAGGAACAGAAGACCATAAGAAATAGGAACAGAATAAGGCCACTTGGCCCATTGAGTCTGCTCTATCATTTCATAATAGCTGATTCAATTTTCCTCTCAGCCCAATTTCCTGTCCCAATTTGTGAATGGCTCAATAACCAAAATGGATTCCTGTGATACTCCGCTAGTAATTGTCTGCCATCTGAAAACCATTTCTGTCTTCTTATTTTTCCTCTGCTTAGTTAATCTGTCACTTACATGAATCCTTATTTTATTTAATAATAAATGCAGTCAGAAAGAAATATCAACAAAATGGGATGAGAAGAGGCTCATGTGGGGCATAAGCAGCGACAAAGGTTAGTAGGACAAAGACTACAGTATTTCTGCAACTCTTCTTCAATCAGTATGCCTGTGCCAATTGTCATCATTGCTAGCACAAAGATGGATTGACTTTTGTTCAGGCAACTACGTTACTAAAGAGTATTTTTTAGGATCCAACATCTTTTGAATTTGATTGTCAAAATGCAATACCAAATGTCTAAATACAACTTCCTGGAATAAGACATTAAGATTGGACATTGCAGAAGTGGGGTACATTTACAGAGAATGCTGATCCTTGTGTGCATTAACACATCATAATCTGTCACTTAACTTTGACTCACCTTTTCTATACCGTTACCCGTGGAATTGCTCACATTGAACATGGTCCCAATTGCTTGTAACGAGTGATCAGAATTCTATTTGCATTGTAGGATGTTGATTTCTATTTTAAAAGTGATTCATCACCTATAAGAAAGGGCATTCCTGATGGATAATAGAAGATCCACTGAAAATGGATTGTCACATTTCCAAAATTAAAAAGGTGGTAAATCTATCACACCCATTTCAAGAGCTTTATCATGGTACTTCAAAGTAAAAGCAATGAAAATTCACCACTAGATTCTCAGACCAAAGTATTCTTTTAAATATTAGTGCTGACTTTCATCAAACTTGTTTTCTACATTAGAGGGTTAAAACATCTTCACAAACTTGAAAAATTCAATTGACTTCTCATCTAAAGCTTTTTAAGTGAGAGCCCCAGATGTACAGAAGTCATTATGTGAAAAAGTTGTTCCTAATTTTAATTCAGTTCAGCGCTCAATACCATCATCCCTCAGAGACTAATGGAGAAACTGTCGCTGCTTGGCCTTAGCACTGCCGTGTCGCTGGATTCTGGATTTCTTGACAGAGAGACCACAGTCAGTCCATGTTGGCAGGAACATCTCTGACTCCATCACACTGGGTCCCCTCAAGGCTGTGTGCTTAGCCCATTGCCGTTTACACTACTAACACATGACTGTGCAGCCAGATTCAAGGAGAACCTGATCATTAGATTTGCAGATGATACCACAGTGGTGGGGCTCATCAGCAAAAACGATGAAACAATGTACAGGGAGGAGGTCAAACACCTAGAGAGCTGGTGCAGGGATAACAACTTGATGCTTAATGTCACCAAAACCAAGGAGATGATCGTCGATTTCAGACGGTCTCAGCCTGAGCACACACCCCTCAGCATCAGCGGCTCCACAGTGGAGAGAGTGGAAAACATCAAGTTCCTTGGGGTGCAGATCTCGGACAATCTCACCTGGTCCAGGAACACCACTGGGATTGTGAAACAGGCCCAGCAGAGATTGCACTTTCTGAGGAAGCTTAAACAAGCATTACTCCCCACTAACATCTTAACTACATTCTACAGAAGCGTGGTTGAGAGTGTGCTGACCTTTTGCATCACAACCTGGTACTCCAGCTGCAGTGCTGTCGACAAAAAAGCCTTGCGTGGTTAGGGGAGCAGAGAAGGTTATTGGGGTCTCCCTACCTTCTGTCCAAGACCTCTTTCAGAGTCGATGCCTCCAGAAGACACGGTGCATCATTAAAGACCCCTCACACCCTCTCAATGAACTGTTTGTTCTTCTGCCATCAGGCAAATGTTACAGGAGCATCAAAACTAAAACCACAAGGCTACTAAACAGCTTCCTCCCACAGGCAGTCAGACTGCTAAATAGCTGCTCCACCTGACTCTGCTTTGGACACTTTTAACTTGCACTGGACACTTATAACTGATTTTAACTGATATGTGGCTGTCGTGTTTTACTATTTATTGTTATGTTTATTATTTAGTGTTGCGTTTGTTATGTTATGATTGTACTGCTCCTGAGAAACGCTGTCTCATTCTGCCTTGCAGAGCTGATGTACGGTTAGAATGACAATAAAGTTTTTTGAATCTTTGAATCTTTGAATCTAATTCTACATAATCCAACAGTAATTTTATGTAAATGCAGTTTATTTAGACTCCTGCACTAGATCTGTATGGATCTATCACACTTCTAATCATTTAAAATATGTTGATAAGATCAAACTTCAACCTTCTATACCCAAAGGAATACAAGTTACCTGTATGCAGTAAATGTCAGAACAACTCACCTGGTCAGGCAGCAGCTGTGAAAAGGGAAATGGTTAATGTTTCAGGGCTAAGATTGTTCTTCAGAATAAGAAGCTGACAACCAAAAGAGTGAGAGGGCGATGAGTAGAATAAGGGGATCTTCTCTGATTATGTATTTTCAATGTACTCATTGAGAAGTAGTTATGCTCCGTTATCAGTGCAATGTGTTGCTGATGTTGTAATGGCTGTGTTATGCCACATTGTCAAACTGCCAGAGGCATGCCCAGCAGGTCAGAATATACAAATGAAAGGAAATGATTGAGAGGAATGGCAGACAAAAATGGCAAAACAGAGCAACAGAGTTTGATATTAACATAATCAGATGAAAGATGAGGTGTAATTCTCAAGCACGTGTTGAATCTTGTAACAGTGCGGGAGATATTATTTCAAATGCACAGCATCTGCAATTTTAAAAAAATTGATTTAAATTTACGCAGTCTGTCCTTAATTTAGCTCCTACAGTTCTGGCATTATTTTTGATGAGCTTTTGCTGTACTAGCTCCAAGTCTAATAGTTTATGATAAGGACATTGTGATTCTTCAACAGGAGAAAGATAGATCGAGCAACTAGGTAGAAGTCATCCAGTTCGGTAAGAGGTATCAAAAGGCTGATTATCTAAGTGCAGATAGTGGAGATAGAATGTGTGACACTCAAAGGGAAATGTTCCAGTACACGAGTCACATAAAGTTAATGGGCAGCTCTAACAAGTGAAAGGCAAATGGCATGTTGGACTTATAGAGTTTGAGAATAGGGAAGTTTTGTTACAACTGTACAGGTATTGATGAGACCACAGCTGGAATACCGTGGTAATTTCAGTCTCCTTCTCTAAAAAAGTGACATAGTAGCTTTGGAGGCAGTCCAAAGGAGATTCATCAGGATAATTCCTGTGAGGAAAGGGTTATCCTATCAAGAGAGGCTAGATAGTTTAGAGACCTTGCCAAGATCTGTATCCTTGGAACTTGGAAGAATGACCTTATTGGTGACCTTATTTAAACATATAAGGTCCTAAAGGGTCTCGTTAAAGTAGATGTTGAGATGTTTTCACCAGTGGGAGAGTCACGAATACGGGACGATCAAAACTGAAGGGCATAAAAATTCTTCCTCTTAGTGGGTAGTGAATGTCCGGAATTCTCAGCCCCCAAGTGTAGTAGAGGGCAAGTGATTCAAAATAATTACGGTAGTGATAGATATTAGAAAGATCAACACATTGAGCATTATGTGGAGCTGCCATGGAAAAGGAGTTGAGGATAGCACTGATCAACCATGACTATATTGAATGCTGTGGCTGGCTTGAGGAGCCCAGTGGTTAACTCCTGCTCATGTTTTCTTGTGCTTCTGAGGTTCAGTTCCTAAAATAAATTAGATAGACTCTGGCTGGGTATCTTTATATCAAAATAATTATGAATTTAAGCTCTCCTGAAATTGAAAACTAACATTTCATTAGCTTTTTGATTAGTTTTTAATTGAGTTTATGTCTTTTTCCCTTTCATTTGTGTACATGGGCACTTAAAACCCCATGTTCCTTTTGAAATGCAAATGTCAGATAGCGGGGAGGTTTTAATATATAGTCAGTTAGTGTATCAAAATTAGGCTAAACCCCAGAGGTATGCATGGTTGCAAATGATGAAGATAAAACTTAAGAAGATAGGTTAATTAGGTAAACATTTACCTCAGAAAGTGGCCTCAAGTAAATGTGAGATCATTGAGCTACTTGCCACGTGCAAACTATAAGTAACCGGGATCAATACTGCAAATACATAACAATGAAATGTCTGCAAAGTTTATTACAAAAGTAGCTGTAAAATAAAAAGCAGCTGTGTAACTGTTGAATCAGTCTTGAGCTACTCTGGGGAATGCATAATGGCTGTTTTGGCTACACTGAATGAAAAATGGTTATCAGAATTTTGCTGGGTCAATTCGTTTCAGTGATGGTAGCATGCATTAATATGAGTTGAATCACACTTTCCCATTTCTCCCTACCTGAAACTGCCACCCACCATCTAACTATACCCATACTTACTACAGCAGATGTGAATAATCTACCTCGTTGATCCTCCACATCCCAGTGAGCAATGGCAGGGTCTCAACAATTTGGTGAACAAACCCCATCCCAGAAATGCTTCCTGTGGCAAAGCTAGAGGCAGGGTTTTGTCACCTGTAAAAATTGTAATTAATCTGAATAGTTTTAAAATATCTTTGACTTTTCAGAGACACTGCAAAACAATTAAAATTGAAATACTGTACATAGTTAAAAATCATTAAAGATGTAACATAAAAGTATAGTAAAAATTATTAATGAAAAACACAAACACTTATAAATAATTAAAACATGCAAACAAAGCAAAATTGAAGAAAGTAATCAAATTTTCCCTGTTTCTGCTAAACCTTTGTCCTTCACTGCAATTTTGGATCTTGCACTAGATCACACCCAAGAAAGGTTTCAAGAGATATGGAGTGTTCAATTGAGGAGCAACCTGACAGATTCTGTCTTCTGAATCTGTCAGAAACCACCAGTCTTCTGCATTTCACACATCTGTATTTTCACACATATGGATGCTTAAGTTGCAGCCATTTGGACCAGAAGTATTAACAACTGTTGGTGCACTTTGATAGCCTCATTGTGTATTTCTAATTGCTTTAACATGATCCCCAGGATATCAGCGTGAACTAAAATTGTTTCAAACTGATGGTATATGATGTAATGTAAAGCTGATGTAATTATTAAAAGTTTACTTTTCAAATAGTGTCAAAGATTGTATTATTCCATGAAATAAACAATCAGTGTCACATAATAAAATTAAACTGGAAAATGAATGCCGCCATTAATACAAACTGAGTCATTTAATGATGGATAATTCTACGTTTAAACAAAATGCTTGAAGCAACATCTTCTCTCAGCCAGTCCAGATATTGTAACACAATTACAGAAGCCATTATAGCCATTTGGGTATTTGAAATTCGCCCTCACAGAATTCACAAACAACTACACTAAATCTGAATTATTGAATAAAATTCACTCTCATTGACTTTATGTGAAACATATTTAAATAAACAAACACACAATTTGTGTTTGTTTTACAACTCGTGCTTCTTGATAATGTGTCTTCCCATTGTGCAGAATCACTGTGTGGAGCTTTTCTAGGAACATGGAGGTCACTTGTATATAATTTTACCTATTTTTCAGCTTTCTTTAAATTAAGGTATAAACTATAATAAATATTCTAAATATAAAGATAAAATCAGTAGATTTATAAGCAGTCTAATTCACTATTAAAAATTGTGCTAAAAGTAGATTTTTGGAATCTTTTAAAATATGCTTTCACTATTTTGGGAAGAATGCCAACTGAAATAAATTTATCAATCAAATCCAGTTAGAAAAAGCAAAATAGATTTTATCAATTCCACTAGTCTGCATTTTTCTTTATCTACTCTCTAAACCTATTTTAATATTTAGGAAGATTGTTTAACTTTTCCACCAATAGGATTTTAAGCATATTGCCAGAATCAGAATTCAGTGATTACACATTCAAAATACAATAGTTACTGTTTCTTGATTTCCACTGTGTTAAACTCATTTACTACAACCTTCAGGGATGTGTCTGACATACATAATCTTTAGAGACTGCGTCAATTCTGACAGTGGTGCTTCTGGATTTTGAGAGTTACTATTGGTACTAACTGACAGAATAGCTGAAGGCAAAATAAAACTTTAAAAAAGTTACACTTCAGAATATTTCTAACACTGAGTAACAGGTACACATCCATTAATAAAACAGAGATTAGTATAAAGCATACCATTATATCCAAGAAAAAAAAAAATTCTATCCACAATATTCTAATTGTCATGTACCAGCACTAGCAAAGAAGCAGATCTGGTGGCAAATTGCATTTCTGTTAATGATAAACAGTTCAGAGGAGTAGAGGTAATAATTGTCATGGATAGAGGATTGGCTTTCAAACAAAAACAGAGAGTTGCAATAAATGGGTCATTAGGCGTGGGATCAGGAGTTGACTAGCTAGCCCATTAGTCCCAATGGACAGACATTTTAACTACAATGAAGTCAAGAGGTAAGGCAAGAGAGTAGGAAACTAGTTTTGAAGCCAAGATTGGTTCAGCTATTATCGAAACAGGATCAGGTGGCCAATTGTTCTATTTCTAATATTTTATGTTCAACTATAATATATCATAGTAAGTTTTCTTTTCAATATATCGACCTGGTGCTTTTACCCATTAGATTTCTTACGTTAATCACACTCTTTTCACCACTCTCCAACTTTATCGAAAGCCTAGAGCCTTAAACTTGGAAACAGTTGATTTGAAAGAATACTTTTATTGGTAATGGTCAAAAAAAAAACCATTATTTTATAATTATAATGCTTTTCTTAGTTAAAATCCACAAACAATTTTACTTCTAACACAAAATTCAAAATCATTTGTATTACGTAAAGGGAAGTGGATGGGCTGGCAGCATTCACATAAAAAGCTACGAAAATAGGGAAAAATACTTTAATTATGGAGTAGTATTTTCTATTGGAAATGATGTCTCAATTTTTCCTATGAAAAGACAGATTCAAAAAGCATTGCAGTAACTGTGAAGGCGTTAAACAATAACACATTTGTGTAGATTATTAAATGAATACATCATCAAATAACTGGATTTTTAAAATGGAATTTAAGGAAGAATGTTGTGACCTGAATTCCCAGTAAGGAAATACTTTAGGAAAGATGCATCTAGAAATTTATCCTTAGTCACTCTTGGTGAATGTCTAACACAGTGTCTGCAGTTTGCAAGATAGCACCGGTGAGCCATGGCCACATTCTGGACTACATAAAATACTTCTAAGTATATCTCTTTTGAATAACTCTCACTGCAATCATTAGTATGTAATTTCCATTTAAGTAATGTACTTTTAAATTGACTTAATGAACTACAGATTTACAAAATCTTCTGAATGACCCAGCAGTTTAACTCTCAAGCAAACAAGAACAACTTTAAGTGGTCAAAGGTTCATCACCGTAGCCCAGAAGTGATGCAGGAGTGGGGGACTCCAACCCAGGCTAAAACACAGAGGAATGAGACCCCCTTTTCCTAGCATCTTGTTATCAAATGTGCAGTTGCTGGACAACCAAACTGAGGACCTGAAGGCAAGATTGCCGTATCGGAGGAAAATGAGAGGTTGTTCTGTTCTATGTTTGGCTAAGACATAGCTTACTCCCTGCACACCGATATGGCAATCAGACCCGAAAACTTGATTCACAGGATGGACCGAAGGCAAAAGGTAGAGGTGCCTGTTTCACAATAAACACTTGGTGGTGCTCCAATGGAGTGGTTTCGTTGAACTTATGTTCCCCAGACCTTGAACATGTAACGATCAAATGCTGTCCATTCAATTTACATAGGGAGATCTCATCTGTAATCTTCGCACAGTTACATACCACCAATGCTGATTATAAACAAACACTTCAGGTACTGCATGGCGTCATCTCCAAACAAGAAACAATCCATCCCGATACATTTCACATCATAGTTGGGGACTTCAACCAGGCTCATTTGAAGAAATGTCTGCCCAATTGCCAGCAGCATATATGTACGGGGTCTTTCTTTTTGTTAGGGTTGGCGCCTATTTTTGTCATTACTTTCCTCTCTGTATCAAATTCATTTTAATGTCATAGAATGTCATCATAACATCATAGTCGGGGATGTTAGTCCCCGATTAACATCATAGTCGGGGACTTCAACCAGGCTCGTTTGAAGAAATGTCTGCCCAATTACCAGCAGCATATATGTACGGGGTCTTTCTTTTTGTTAGTGTTGGCGCCTATTTTTGTTATTACTTCCCTCTCTGTATCAAATTCATTTTAATGTCATAGAGTATCTATAAAATACATCTATAAAGTGTATTTGTTAAAATTTACTAGGTGTGCTGGCTGATAATTGATGTTTGTGATTGATTCGGGCTGCGACTGACCCTGAGGGGAGTGTTGAAGCAGGTGCTGGGCAGGATTTCCCTTAAACATACACGGGTCAATATAACGGATCGTTACATATATAAAACCTGTAGCACCAGAGGTCCCAACATATTAGACCACTATTATACTAAGATAAGGAACCGATTTTTCCATGCCTAGACCATGTTTTGGGAAATCTGATCACTTGGCTGACTTCCTACTGGATACAGACAGAGGCTAAAGAGCAAAACTCCAGAGATTAGGGCAACAAAGAGGTGGTTGCAGGAGGCAGAGGAGTGGCTACAAGATTGATTTGAGAAGCTGAACTGGACTGTGTTCAAGGAATCATCTGTGGATCTGAATGAATACACCATGGTTTGTCAGGGACTTTATAAAAACAGTTGTAGATGAGTGTTTCCCCAGAGAATCATTCAGAGACTTCCCCAACCAGGAGCCAGATCAGAGACATTCAATGCTGGTGACCAAGAAAGTTACAAGAGGTCCAGATGTGATCACTGGAAAGCCAACTCACTGGGAAAGTGGCAATTCCGGACTAAACTTGAATCAATGAAGGATGCTTGACAGTTGTGGCAGGGCTACATGTTGTGAGCACATCTACAAGTTGACACAGGAAAGCAATATTCATCACCAGGGACCCCTCCACTACACAGGTCATGCTCTCTTCTTACTTCTGCCATCAGGAAGATGGTATAGGAGCCTCCGGACTCACACCACCAGATCTAGGAACAGTTAACACCCCTCAACCATCAGGCTCTTGAACAAGAGGGATAACTTCACTTGCCCCATCACTGAAATGTTCCCACAAACTATGGACTCACTTTCAAGGACTCATCATCTCATGTGCTCAATACTTATTGCTTATTTATTAATGTGATTATTATTTCTTTCTTTTTGTATTTGTACAATTTGTCATCTTTTGCATGCTGGTTGAACGTCCAAGTTGGCATAGTCTTTCATTGATTCTATTATGGTTATTATACTAGTGGCTATAAGATGAATTTTGCATAAGAAATTCGGTTCCATTGAATTCAGTGAAAGTAAATTTCAAAAGCAGTGTGTACAGCATGTGACTGAGGTTGGAACTCACCATCCACAAACTTGGAATATTTAGTTTTATCTGTTAAAATTAACAAATCCATAATCACAGCTGGTGACATGAATTCCAAAGGTAACTATAAATTCTGTGCTGCACTGGCAGTTCTTGGTTATGGAATATATTATCAGAAAAGACATGGTGAACAGAAGCAAATTGAGGCAACTGGCTTTACAGATAACAGGGTAAATGTTCAGTCTGTCTCTGCTGGTTAGTGAGCACACACTAGATAATATTAAATTTATGCAAAAGTGTAAATGGGAGATAACAATTCGGAAGATTGTTTTCATCTTCTATTGAAGCCAATAGAAATAAAAATCTAAAGAGATATATAAAATGGAATACTAATTTACTATTATACGTATATTTTCCATTTTTAATCACAAAACGAAATCTACCCTGAAGTGTCTTTTTTAAAATAAGTACCTTTGGTAAATGTCCATAGAGTAGCTGCAGAACAGGATTGGAGATAGCCTGTCATAAGGGCATGGCTGGGAATGGACCCAAGTGCAAGATACAGACACTGAAGTACTAGGGACAGGACAAGGATACAAGGCGATGGCAAGAACATGGACAGGAAAACCAGGAACAGGTCTGAACAAGAGAGCTAGGAGCCTGGGCTTGGACTCCAGGCCAGAGACTGAACAAGGACCCAGTACCTGGGTCTTGCCTCTGGCTCGGACCCCAGAACTAGGCAAGGACGAGGCTTGGCAGGCAGGCAGGACGAGGCAGAACTCTACAGGCTTGAAGCTTGAGGCTAGAGGCTGGAGACTTGGCTTGGCAAGAGGCGAGGCTGGAGGCTGGAGACTTGAGGCGAGGCTGGAGGCGGGGACTTGAGGCGAGGCTGGAGGCGGGGACTTGAGGCGAGGCTGGAGGCGGGGACTTGAGGCGAGGCTGGAGGCGGGGGACTTGAGGCGAGGCTGGAGGCGGGGGACTTGAGGCGAGGCTGGAGGCGGGGGACTTGAGGCGAGGCAGGAGGCAGGAGACTTGAGGCGAAGCTTGGCAGGAGGCAGGAGACTTGAGGCGAAGCTTGGCAGGAGGCAGGAAATGAGGCGAAGCTTGGCAGGAGGCAGGAGACTTGAGACTTTAGGCAAAGCTTGGCTCCTCCTGGGCAGGGCGCAGTTCACCTGGAGAGGGCGCGGATCACCTGGGCAGGGTGCGCTACTCCTGGGCAGGGCGCAGATCACTGCCCGACAGAGGCAAGGGACAGGAAGGGACAGAACCAACCCCAGGTAATGGAAAGACGACCTGGCTTACCTGAGCGGAGGCAAGGGACAAGAAGGGACAGAACCAACCCCAGGTAACGGCAAGACGGCCTGGCTTACCTGGGCGGAGGCAAGGGACAGGAAAGGAGCTAGGTACAGGGTGGCTCCAGGACCAGACAGCAAGACAAGGCAAGGCTACTGGCAAAGCAAGGCAAGACGAGAACTTCAGGCAAGGCATGAGTTACTGGCAAGACAAGGCAGGGCTTCAGGCAAAGCAAGGCGAGACGAGAACTTCAGGTGAGGCGAGAGTTACCGGCAAGACAAGGCAGGGCTTCAGGCAAAGCAAGGCGAGACGAGAACTTCAGGTGAGGCGAGAGTTACCGGCAAGACAAGGCAAGGCTTCAGGCGAGGAAACAGAAGGCAGAGGAAGGGATCCAAGGAGTAAGGACAAGAACAATCCAGCAACCACACCCTGCTCTCTGAAGGTATTTATGCAGCCAGCCCCAACTAGCATCAGCTGACTCAATTAGCTCAACAAGGACAGAAACAGGGTAGATAGGAAAACTTGGAGCAAGGGTCGATGGACCGGACAGTGAACCGGAATACGGACTTCACGGACTGGACTATGACATAGCCATAAATATTTTCTTTGCTGAGTCTTTAAAATACTCAGAAATAGGACCATGCTACAGTTAGAAGACTCCATGCATCCAGTGAAATTATTAATTTATTCTAGCATCTGCACAAATATTGATCTGTGCATTGATTTAAAGGTATAAAATTAAAGGACAACAGCTGTTGTGGGAAACAAATTCTGTACAGTCATCGGTTGTGGAAAAGTAGACAAGGGATTCTTAGATTAATGATTTGCCTGAGTCACTGAATGGCAGCCTAATAAGTCCAAAAATGGGTTGCATGAGCCATTTCTTTGAGCAACTTTATTAGTGTAAGGAACTGGGATAAAAAATATTCCTAATTATTGGAGGGCATAAAATTTCTTAAGTCTAGGCATCAAGATCCCCATTATCCTTATTTTATTGAATGGGACAGTAAATTAGGATCTAAACGGCCTAAGGGGAAGAAAGTCAATGTCAACTTCATTCTATTTAAAATGAAACTTGACCACATGTGTAGCATGGTTTTCTATTCATACCTAAAACAAGTGGATGATTAATTGGAAAAGATTTAGAATATTAGGAGACAATTTGCCTAGAAATTTCAATACATTCAAATGAATGAAATCGATAAGCATTGCAGAATACCAAATACCATTTCGAACACATCCCCTTGATTGGACATTTCAACTGCACACTCTTGGGAATGAAAATGGACATCTGAGATTGAAGGCTAGATATGGGATGAAGAAAGGACAGTGGCCCTAGGCACATACAGGCCCCCAAGGGGCATAAGTAGAGGTAAGAGGATCATGTCTGGAAGAATTGGGGCTATGGTTAGTTCATCAAGTAATTGGCAGAGCTGAATTAAATTAACTGGGTCTTCACTGGGGCCTTTGGGAAGGATCAGAGAAGGACTGAAAGGGCATCAGAGAAGATGAATTCGAGGGATTAGAATGCAATTAATTGTCTCAGAGGAAGGAACCTACATTCAGTCTAGCACCATGTTACTCATACGTGATTGCTTCAGGAGTGTGTAGTGAAGCTAAGTTCTGAGACTATTAAACCAATATTCTTTGCAGTGCTCCATGATGGGGAATGATCCCATCTCACAGAAATGACATTGGGGATTGAAGCTACTGTCACTCAGAAATGTCTAGTTGATTATGCAATTACATTTATAGCTTTTTTATGACAGGAGTTGTGAGATTTCTGTATGCAACAGAAGCCTGATTTTCATTTGCGATAGAGTAAATAGAGTAAATGAGCAAGGAGAATCTGGACATAGGTTGTTTAAGAACAGATTAGAAGAAAAAAAATGTTAAAGGAATAGAGTCAAAAAAGCTGCATTATCATAATGACAAGAGATCCTGCAGATTCTGGAAATCTTGAGCAACATAAAAAATGCTGGAGGAACTCAGTAAATCAGGCAGCATCTATGGAGGGGAATAAACAGTTAACATCTCAGGCCAAGATGCATCATTTTGGCTTAGATGATTGTTGAGTGGATAACTCCAAAATAGATTGGTTGCATTCAATAACTTTGTTTCTGTGTTGTAATTTTTCTGTAATTTTCTGTGTCTCAGAAATTTATCCATGCAGAATTTTGGCCTCTTCACCGGGAAGGCCACTGTATGACTTACAGGTTTTTGCCATCTACGTTTTCCTTCAACTAAGTTTTACAATAACCTGAATTTAGAGGTTTTACAGAAAAAAATGCAACACATACTGTAAACATTATAAAAAAATTCATATATGGTTCAGGAACTTACCCTAACCACACCATTCTCATGCATTGTTATACAATTTTTAGGATCAAACGAGAGTTGGTGTAGGGCTTGTGCTGTAGCACGATGCACAAGAGGATTTTTTGATTTCAGATAATGAACCAGAGGGGCCACAGCTCCGGTTTGTCCAAAGGCAACCCTGTTGTTACCCCACTTGCAGCAGCAAGCAATAGCATCTGCTAAATGCTGGCGAAGCATATCATCTTTCTGCAGGAAGACAATACAAAAAGGTGGCATCTATCATTAAGGCCCTCTATAACCCAGGACATCCTCTCTTTTTACTACTATAACGCCCTGGCTAAGATTTTTACTGCTATGCTACAGGTATTGCATTTTAGCAGTTCGGTAAGAACATTCTGTTCTGCTTTTAGAATGTTTAGGTTTGAGCTAAAGATAAGAAGCTACGTTGTTCAACTTAGGAATGTTGTGTCAGCCAATCAGGATGGTGGAATTGGGAGAATGTTCCAGAGGACGCAGGGCAGAGAGATTTTTGTGACCAACACGGGTGTGGGTCAAGGTCCTTTTGGCCGGAGATGGGAGAAGACAGGAGGGAAGATGGCTGAGGATGCCGTCCCTGTTGCATGAGGTGCATTGTGCAGATGAATGGCATCAAGGAGGAAGAATCAATATTCCCGTTGGGGGGAGGGGTGAGCCCCCTTGTTCAAGGTGAATTTTGATCGTCATTCAGAAGATGGTGTGTGCTTTCACACAAACGGTGGGTCTGGCGCGTGAGTTAAAGACAACTTTAAGATGAGCTCCAACTTATGTGCACATTTGGACTGGGTTAACTGTTAAAGGCCCTTTTTTTCCCTTTTCTTTTTCCTATCAGTTGTTCAAATAAAGCTGAAATTTGGAAGATAGAATTACCTGATTAATAGCAACATTCTGTGCTTTGTTATGTTTGATTCTATCAAAGGTTTCAATGAAATAAGACATACCAGACTGATGGCAAACAATGTGGATGTTGTATAAGATGTTGCTGAGGCCTAATTTGGAGTATTGTATGCAGTTTTGGTCATCTACCTACAGGAAAGATGTCAACAAGATTGAAAAAGTGCAGCGAAAATTTATAAGTATATTGCCAGGACTTGGAGACTTGAGTAATAGGGAAAGGTCGAATAGGTTAGGACTTTGTTCCCTAGAGCATAAGAATGAAGGGAGTTTTGATAGAGGCATACAAAATTATGAAGGTGTAGATATCGAGTAAATGAAAGTAGGATTGTTCCAATGAGGTTGGGTGAAATTAGAACTGGAGGTCATGGGTTAAAGGTGGAAGATAAAATGTTTAAGGGGAATATGAGGGGGAATTTCTCCCAACAGAGGCTGGTAAGAATGTGGGATGAACTGCTAGTGGAAGTGGTGGATATGTGTTCAATTCCAACATCTAAAATAAACTTGGATAGGTACATGGATGGGAGGGTTGTAGAGGGCTATGGTCTGGTTGCAGATAAATGCAATTTTGCAGATTAATAGTTTGGTACGGACTAGATGGGTCTATTTCTGTGCTGTTGTATTCTATGATTCTATGACTAATAGTGAAAATTAAGATTATTGGTGATTTTTGAGAAAAAAAGTAATTAGAATTTAAAAGGTGAGTTTGATAGAAGTACAAGCACCTAGACAATGTAAATTTAAAGGAACCATGGAAACTGGAACCCCCCCCACCCAATTTAAAGAGAGCAAGTGAATTGGGGCCACAATATGTTAGAGATAATAGAGACCAGTTAGTTAAAGGAAATGCAGGAATCAGTTCATAGTGAGCTGGATTTCTAAACAATTGGGTAGTGTAATATTGGAGTTGTAGTGTATAAGGGCTTATGAAGTAACTATAATTGATTTCGTATTCTAGAAATCATGAACCTAATGGGAGTTTGCAAAATACTCTCTACTCAGACAGTTGCTGGAATGAGGATGACCACACAGAATTAAAATGGGTAGTATTAAATGTTAATACAAGGTTACTTACTATGTATGTTAAACTTGATAACATTGGAACAACTGCATGATCTGTTATAACTGCTAGGTTTTCTTCATCCATGGCTATTTTGGCTAAAGCCGCGCAAACACTGGCCAGAACCTCTATGTTGTCAGATTTTAGTAAATTAACAATTAATTCCAGACCACCAACAAAGGAACGAACCATCTCTCCAGCTTCCTAAAAAAGACAAGCAAAGTACCATGTTAATGTTATTTTGAGAATTAGCATAATATTGTCTGATTGAACGAATAGATATAGTGTTCTTTTGATGCTATCTCAGGGCAGCAGTGAGCTCAAGGAGGAGGAAGTTACCTTAAATGCATATGAAAATGAACAAACATCTGCTTCAATATACAGGTTTCCCCCGCCATCCGAAGGTAGAGCGTTCCTATGAAACAGTTCGTAAGCCGAAATGTCGTAAAGCGAAGAAGCAATTACCATTTATTTATATGGGAAAAATTTGTGAACGTTCGCAGACCCAAAAATAACCTACCAAATCATGCCAAATAACACATAAAACCTAAAATAACAGTAACATATAGTAAAAGCAGGAATGATACGATAAATACACAGCCAATATAAAGTAGAAATACTTTTCCACAATTATTACTGCACTGTTCTCTGTAATGCAAATCTCACGCAAGCGCTGTTGACAAAAACACGGCGCAAGCGCTCTCCAGTAACCTTTAAGCTATGAAGCTGCCAAATCATACCAAATAACACGTAAAAATACACAGCCGATATAAAGTAGAAATAATGTATGTACAGTGTAGTATCACTTGCCGGAATTGGTTCAGCGCTGAGCACACTGATGGTGGTGTGTTAGACTGAGTCGTCGCAGGTTGGGTGGTGCAGTGGCCCCCACCCTCCAGGCCGCCGACAGATACCGAACTGCGAAGCATGCAGGGGTGCAGCAGTAGCCGGGAGGCACACAGCACATCTTTAAGAAAAAAGCCAAAATAAACATGCTAATTAATTACGTGTCGGGCGGCACCTAATTAATTAGCATGCTTATTTCAGCTTTTTTCTTAAAGATGTGCTGTGTGCCTCCTGGCTACTGCTGCATTCTCCGCGAATCGCGGGGTGGTGGGACACTGGGGTGTCATCTCATCGTCTGTTTCCATTAAAGCAGGCAGCTCATCTTCTCCTATGACTGCCTGCCTCGATGTCGAAGGTCGAGGTTCGTCGTCTGCTGTGGCTGATGCAGAAGGCTTGCTTGACTGCTGAGCCTCGCCCATTTTTCTATCATACAGTTCTTTGTAAGGACTCAAACCATTCTGCAAATATCCCCTAAACCTACATACCCTTTCAAAATTAAAGTCGTACTTTATCATTGCAGCAAAAATCTCACGCAGTTGCTTCACATTCAGTTCCTGGACGACTTCACTTTCGGTCTGTTCGCTACTCTATTCAGTTTCAATTGTTATCCTTTCCTCTTCCAATTGCATCAGCTCTTCATCTATCAGTTCTTCGTCATGGGATGCCAAAACCTCTTCAACATCATGTTCGTCAGCTTCCACAAGCCAAATTCACTTAGTCCTTACTTCGTTCACCACGATCAAAACGCTTAATTATGTCTAGTTTTACGCTAAGTGTAACACCCTTACGAGCTCTTTTAGGCTTTTCCAATACCTTAGAACTCATCTTGCAAATGGCTGCTCACAGGCACGTGTTTAAGCAATGCCGGCGAGAATGCAGTTCCGAATCCGGGGGAGAGCGGCTGCTCGGGGTGCGCGCTGCTTTTTTTCGTAACAGTGAAAACACCTTCTGAAAGCGAAAACAGGGTACTAATGTAGGTCTTTTGTAACAGTGAGGTTTTGTAAAGCGAATGTTCGAAAAGCGGGGGACACCTATCCAACAGTATATTGGCTGATGCCAAATGTCAGAGGCACATTCCTTGTTGATAATAAACCCAAACCCTTTAATACAATGGGCTTATTATTATTATTAACATCTTAACCACTTGGCCATCGCAGCTCTGGTTTGTCATATATATTAATGATTTGGATGATAATGTAGGCAATACAATTAATAAGTTGGCAAATAACACTGAAATTAGTGATGTAGTGGAGGTTAAAGAAAGCTTTCTGTGGTTATAACAGGATATAGATCAACTGAGAAGGCAGGCAAGGGAATACCAGGCGGAATTTAACTCAGACAAGTGTGGGGTGATGCATTTGAGAAATTAAATGAGAACATACACAGTGAGTAAAAGGGCTCTATTTCTATGCTGTACAACTCTCTGATCAGGAAAGGTTAGTATGAGAAAAATAGTTAGAAGCCTTTTCTTGATAGTAGAAAGAATGACAACCCCATTCTAAGACTGAACCCTTCCCAGTTGAGATGCACTTAATCATTTGTATCAGAGTAATTTAATTACACTTTTTCAATAATTTTATGAACTCAAAAGCCAAAAACTTACAACTTCCATTCTTAATAGTGAAGCTCCAAGTCAGGAATGGAAGAACATAATTTATAATTTTTTTCCAAATTTATACAGCTTTGATAGAAAAGAATAAGATAATAGCAAGTGATGATATGGATGAGCATGAGAGATTAGGTAAAGCAGGTAGTAACAAAGAAACCTCTGCAATTTTCCTATTGCCACCATAGGTCTACAGCGGACATGATCTCATTGACTCTTCACGCAGCCTTGGATCCCCTGGACAAGACTAATACTTACGTCAGGCTGCTGTTCATTGACTACAGTGCAGCATTTAACACAATCATTCCTACATTTCTGATCAAAAAGCTCCAAAACTGGGCCTCTGTAGTTCCTTCTGCAACTGGATCCTTGACTTCCTCACCGCCACTGTCTGTGCTGATCTGAAATAACATCATCTTGCTGATAATCAACACTGGTGCATCTGAAGGATGTGTGCTTAGCTCACTGCTTTACTCTCTCTACACCCATGACTGTGTGGGAGACATAGTTCAAATGCCAACTATAAATTTGCTGACAACACAACTATTGTTGGCAGAATTTCAGATGGTGTCAAGAAGGCGTTCAGGAGCAAGATAAATCTGCTGGTTGAGTGGTGTTGCAGCAACAACTTTGTATTCAATGTCAGTAAGACCAAGGAATTGATTGTGGACTTTGGAAAGACTAAGATAAGGGCATACACACTAGCCCTCATCGAGGGATCAGTTGTGGTAAGGGTCAACAATCTCAAGTTCCTAGGTGTCAACATCTCTTAGGATCTATCCTGGGCCCAGTATATCGATGCAGTTACAAAGAAGGCACAACACCAGCTATATTCTAGTTGGAATTTGAGGTGATTTGATATGTCATCAAAGATACTCGCAAATTTCTACAGATGTGGAGAGCATTCTAACTGGCTGCATCACCATCTGGTATGGGAGGGCCACTATACATGATTTTATTTTGTACTGTACACTGTACAAAATAAGCTTTAGAAAGTTTTGAACTCAGTCAGCTTCATCATGGGCACTAACCCGCCAGCCCCGTCACCCAGGACATGCCCTCTACTATTGCTACACTCAAGGCACAGTCAATGATTCAGGAATAGCTTCTACCCCTCTGCCATCAGATTTCTGAATGGATATTGAACTCATGAACACTACCTCACTATTTTTTTCTCTTTTTGCACTATTTATTTGATTTAATTTATATATAATTACAGTAATTTACAGTTTTAATTTTTTTTGTAATGTACTTCTGCATAATAACAAATTTCACAACATATGCTGGTGATATTAAATCTGATTCTGATTCTGATATGATGTTAGATTACTTTATATACTGCATCTGCATGTAAGATAACTTCACCAATCAACTGAAAGTAGTATCTCTAAATTTGGTATCTGAGATTTACCTGTGCACTTATGTTTGGCAAACATTTATTCTGAATCAAGCTTTTACCCTCCTCTGCCACTGTTAACTCTAACTGTCCTTCCAAAGCTACTTAAATACATTGATCAAACTGTGTAAAAGATTGCTCAAAGTTGTCAAAAATCACGCTTGTTGAGAAAGGACAAAAATCATGCACATCTTTCTTGTGAATAATATTACGGACAATGAAAGCCACTTGAAATTTCACTTTATATGCTTAAATAGAAAAGTACAAAACAATTCATTTAAGATTTTCACAAAATTGATGGAATTAGTCCAATTATTGTAATCTAGAAATGCAACGTTAATAAGATAAATCTTAGAATTTGTGAAAGAGGAAGGCATTCTGGAGCTATCATTTTCTCTAAAATCATATAATGCAACTGCAAAGCTAGAAAGTATACGTGCCAGTAGAGTGCACATGGAAAATGATAAACCGTTGAATCATAAATTAATCCACTAAACATATAGCTGATTCTACAAAAGCAAGGCATTTTACAATTCTAAAACTTCTGGTTCCTCAGCTAGAAGAAAGACAAATAGAGATAAAATGACAATATATTGCTTGTATAGTAATGGTACCTCTAAGAGAACCACAAACTTTTCATTGGGTTTGGAGGCTTGTGTGCCTCAATGCCTCAGAGAACTATGTTGGCTGGAGTCGGGACTTTATGCTTTGGCTCTTGATAGGATCACCCATGCCAAACAGGTCAAAGGATAGAGGCCAGACTAAGACTGGTTCACTGATCCTCCAAGTTTGGGGTTCAGCTCAGGGCTAACAACCCTGACTGGTAAAACAAAATTGTTACGGAAACAGCAATGAAGAATGCTACATCTGAGTGCATTGGTATTCCTGAGTCTTCACCTGGGACTTGCATGACAGACCGCAGAGAAAACCAAGAGGAAGCTACTGACATGATGAAAGAATCCGTGAACACTGAACAATGTGGTGTAACGGGCAAAACAGAGGGGTACTAATGGCAATCACAGTATAAAATAGATTATACATGCATCACAACAGAAATGCCACATTAATCGTATTTGGTTTTATTCTTTCTGTAGTCTGTATAAATCTGCAGCAATACTAAAGTTAACTCAAGCCATATGCCATTTATCTAAATAACTACCACAAAATGAAATATCAAATTCATTTAATGTACACAGAACAGTGACATGTTCTGCTTTTTTGCAGTACTTCTGCATCCCAAATCATGCAAAAAGCAGATATTACAATATAATTAATTATTCCTATGATTTTTCAAATCATATCAAACTTGATTATTTTCACTTTAGATTTCATCTCCACCAAATATATAGTTAAGATTGCCATGAGGGATGCAGCTGCTGGTAAAGGTTTTCAGACACTTACATCATCGTCTTTCTAACTTAAATTTGCTAACACTAGTCTATCCCTTCCAACAGTTACATAATTACATCAGTTGTAGGGAAACTACTGGAAAAAATTCAATGGAACAAAATTTATCTAGATGAGGAAGGCATTGATTAGGAATAATCGGCATTTCTTTGTGGGATATCTAATGTGATAGAATTTTTTGAAGAGTTAACTAAGAATATAGATGAAGACATCGTGGTAAAGTTTGCCTAAATGGACTGAGGTATGGTCTACCATAAGTACTGTGAATCTGAATGTAAGAGATACGATTAGTGGATTTACAAAAATATTGATGGTGTAACCGAAGAGGGTTAAGGCTGATGTACATCAGGTGAAATATTGGATGAAGCTATGGTAGATGGAATTTAATGCAGACAAGTGTGAGGTGATTCATTTTGAAAGGAAAAATTCTAAGACATAAACAGTAAATGGTAGAGTCCTAAAGACTGTTGATGAACTGAGAAACCTTGGGCTACCAGCACTGCTAAAGAGTGTGGTGCAGATGGCATATAACCATATAACAATTACAGCACAGAATGAGATGTTTGCCTTCACCAGCCATGGCATAGAATATAATTACTGGGACCTTATATTAAAACTTTATAGAACAGTGTTTAGGCCACATTTGGAATACTATGTACTTACTAATCGTCATTCTAGAGGAAGGATGTAGTTGGTTGGAGAGGTTGTACAGGAGATTTACCAGGATATTGACTGGATTGGGTCCACCTGCACTCAATATTCAGTGGTGCATTTATAACTGAAATTCTGAACACCAAGAATGTCCTGGGGACCACCACAGATCATAACTTTCTGGCTACGAGAACAGGTCCAAAGCTGATTATCCTGCAGAAGATGACTTACAGTACCTCCTGATATTCCAAACCCTTGTCACCATCTGTAAGGCCCTTCAAATGAGGCCCATGATTTAACATTTTCAACGTTGCATGAATGCAGTTCTAACAGTCACCAAGCCTTCAGATCAAAGCAGCAAACTTGATTTGGACTATGCCCACCTCATGCATCATGGCCGTAGGCCGTGCCATCTAATAATACATTGCAATTAATTGTTACTGGTTACTCTAACAGCAACTCACACCTGCTGCCTTTACACCTGGTATAAGAGAAACAGGTGCCTGGGAAGACCACTACTTACAGGTTCCCCTCCAAGTCACAGTTCCTTCATCGGTGTTGCATCTAAATATTAGCACTCTCAGCCTAACACCTTAATGACAGTATCACCATCTGAAAAACTGCAGCGGTTTAAAGAAGTGAATTGGCACTACCTTCTCATGAGCAATTCCAGATGGACGTAATTGCTGGCTGTATACTGAAATAAATGATACTTAGATACTGAAAAATGAATAAATAAGAAAAACTGAATCCCAATTCACCATCTGCCTTCCAATAGTGGTCTGTCTCAGAGCACCCATTCCTGGTAGAGGGATCATTTCTTGCACTCGGTTCAAGCACACAATTACTTTAACAACTGATGCCTCACTCTGATGTCTTTAAATGCATTACGAGACACAGAAAATAGTGCACTAGTCTTAGCTAAGAGAAATAAATATTTTACAAACAAACATTTAAAACTTGTGCAAATGCAGGTAGCATAAATTGTTTTTTTTTGCAAGGCTGGAATTGAAATCACTTTGTTCAACGAATGGGAATTTTGGCAGGATATTTGCTGATTCAATGCGCAAGTTAAAAATAAAAATAAAAATATTATAAAAATTGCCAAAATTACCTGAACACAAATTTAATTTATTTCTTATGATAAAACGCAGCTTTGAGCCATATTTGTTTCATTGTTTCAGTTCCAGTTTTTGGAACTTCTTGGCCAATATTTATTAAGATCCATCATTCTAATGACACTCTGTAAGCTGGATCAGATTTACCAAATATGTTATCTATTTTTTGTAGTTGTTTTGGTATCTTTTATACTGTCTTTATATTTTAAAGGCCCATTTATTACAGCCATTTTAATATATGTATTATCTATAACAATACAGAGATTAGATTTAATGGTCTACAGTTCTCCAGGTTTGACTTTGATATTTATGAGTACCTGTACTTTTCTACAACTCTCTGATACTATCATATTTCTCAATAAAGGATGACTTGCTTCCATGCTTATTTTAAGGATTTGTAAGTGGCTGATGCGGTCAATGGGGGAATCACAGACTCTTCCACAGATGGGTAGGAGGTGCTCAAGGGGGGAGGCAGGTGAGTGGTTGTGAGGTGATGCACTGCTTCTACGACTTATGCAGGGCTTCTGTGTGCTCCCAATACATTGCTTTGAGGTTCTCAATACCGTTCACTCTGAGCAGTCAAGGGCCAGAAGTTCCCAGAGTCAGTGACAATGTTGTACTTTTTTTGAGGAAGCTTTGAACACAGCCTTGTATTTTTTTTCTCTACCTGGCTTGAAATGTCCTCCTATGACAAGGGTCAAGAAAACAGCTGTTTAGAGACCATAAGATATAGGAGCAGAAGTAGGCCATTCAGCCCATTGAGTCTGCTCCACCATTCAATCATGGGCTGGTCCAATTCTTCCACTTATCCCCACTCCCCTGCCTTCTCCCCATACTCCTTGATGCCCTGGCTAATCAAGAACCTATCTATCCCTTTCTTAAATGCACCCAATGACTTGTTGCTTGTGGCAACAAATTCCACAGATTTACCGCCCTCTGACTAAAGTAATTTCTCCGCATCTCTGTTCTAAATGGACGTCTTTCAATCCTGAAGTCGTGCCCTCTTGTCCTAGACTTCGTTTCAGACTCTACTACTATTAATGATGTGTCCTACCCAATAGAGCCAACTGAAAGTAATTAGGGCCACAAAGTTCGGGGTGTTGGCCAGGAAGAAGACACTGACATCAGTTTGCTTACTCTTCTGGTGAATTTGGAGGATTTTGTTCATGTTTTTCTCAGTGCTCTCTGTTTCTTGCCTTTGATAGTTGAGGTCTCAAAAGCATTAAAAGGGCATGGATCACTGCTGCTCAGTTGACCATGAGTTTTATTATGGGGTTTAAACTATTCGACCATAAGACCATAAGATACAAGAGCAGAGTTAGGCCATTTGGCCCATTGAGTCTGCTCCAACATTTCATCATGGCCGAGACAACTTTCCTTTCAGCCCCAATCTCTTGCCCCTCCCCCCTCCCCCCATATCCCTTCATGCTCTGACCAATCAAGAATTTATTAACCTCTGCCTTAAATATATATAAAGACGTGATCTCCGCAGCTGCCTATGGCAATGAATTTCACAGATTCACCACTCTCTGGCTAAGGAAATTTCTCCTCATATCTGTTCTAAAAGGATGCCTTTCTATTCTGAGGCTGTGTCTTCTGGTCTTAGGCTCTCTCACCATAGGAAACATCCTCTCCATATTCACCCTATCAAGGCCTTTCACCATTTGACAGATTTCAATGAGGTCACCCCTCATTCTTCTGAGTTCTAGTGAATACAGGCCCAGAGCCATCAAATACTCTTCATATGACAAGCCATTCAATCCTGGAATCATCTTCATGAACCTTCTTTGAACCTTCTTCAGTTTCAGCACACCCTTTCTAAAATAAAGGGCCCAAAACTGCTCACAATACTCCAAGTGAGGCCTCACCAGTGCGTTATGAAGTCTCAACATTACATCCTTGCTTTTATATTTTAGTCCTCTTGAAATGAATGCTAACATTGCATTTGCCTTCTTCACCACAGATTCAACCTGCAAATTAACCTTTAGGGAATCCTGCACAAGGATGCCCAAGTCCTTTTGCATCTCAGTTTTCTGTATTTTCTCTGCATTTTCTCTTCATTTCTTCTACCAAAGAGCATGACCATACACTTCCCGACACTGTATTCCATCTAACAGTTCTTTGCCCATTCCTCGAATCTGTCCAAGTCTTTCTGTACCTTCTCTACTTCCTCAAAACTACTTGCCCCTCCAATTATTATCATATCACCTGCAAACTTTGCAAGAAATCCATCAATTCCATCATCCAAATCACTGACTTATAATGTAAAAAGAACAACACAGACCTCTGTGGAACACCACTTGTCACCAGCAGCCAACAAGAAAAGGCTCCCTTTATTCCCTCCTGTCAATCAGCCACTGCTTTATCCATGTTAGGATCTTTCCTGTAATACTATAGGCTCATAGTTTGTGAAGCAGCCGCAGGTATGCTACCTTGTCAAAGGCCTCCTGAATATCCAAGTACACAGCATCAACCAATTCTCCTTTGTCTGTCCTGCTTGTTATTTCTTCAAAGAATTCCAACAGATTTGTCAGGCAAGACAAATCTGAGGACAAATCCCTTGAGGAAAACATGCTGTCTGTGGCCTATTTTATCATGTGCCTCCAAGTACCCTGAAACCGCATCCTTAATAATCAATTCCAACACCTTCCCAACTACTGAGGTCAGACTAATTGGCCCATAGTTTCCTTTCTTCTATCTCTCTCCCTTCTTGATAAGTGAAGTGACATTTGCAATTTTCGAGTCTTCCGGAACCATTCCAGAATCTAGTGATTCTTGAAAGATCATTACTAATGTCTCTACTATCTCTTCAGCCACCTCTTTCAGAACCTTCTCTCTAGTTATAGAAACTTCACACACTTCATGACCCCTGACACCTGGAACTTCCACCATACTACTACTGTCTTCCACCGTGAAGACTGATGCAAAACACTTATTTGGTTCATCTGTCATTACTAGCTCTCCAGCATCATTTTCCGATATCCACTCTTGCCTCTCCTTTACACTTAAAGAATCTGAAGAAACTTTTCATATCCTCTTTAATATTATTGGCTAGCTTACTTTCATATTCCATCTTTACCCTTTTAATGGCCTTTTTAGTTGCCTTCTGTAGGTTTTTAAAAGTTTCCAAGTCCTCCAGCTTCCCATTAATTTTTGCTTTATTATATACCTTCTCTTTAGCTTTTTTGTTGTTAGCCATGATTATGTCATCTTTGCTTTAGAATACTTCTTCCTCTTTGGGATGTATATATCCTGTGCCTTCAGAATTGCTTCCAGAAATTCCAGCCATTGCTGCTCTGCCGTCATCCCTGCCAGTGTTCTTTTCTAATCTATTCTGGCCAACTTCTCTCTCATGCCTCTGTAATTCCCCTTACACCACTGTAATACTGATATATCCGACTTCAGCTTCTCAATCTTTGTCAACCAAAAGCAATGGTTTGAGCAGAACAACTTATAGATGAATATTCAGAGTTCATCCCATGAATTTCTTATACATAACTACCAACTTCCCAACAGTCAAACATGGATGCAAATCTGCTTACATTGCTATATATTCCTCTGGGGCCAGAGCGTGGAGTCATAGCTATACCCCACAAAAACTAGGTGATCAGACAGAGATCCATAGGACCAAAAGATTCACAGTTCATGACTGTTTCCATACCTATTCAAGTTCAGTAGATTAAATTAAAAACTACATTGGGAGAATCCTGGTACATATGGTGATCTATCTTTATAGAAAATTGCTAATAATTATATGACTATTTTTCTTTTGTTCATGAATAGTTGAAAATATTAGATATAATGTTGAACTTAATGCTGAATTGATGACGTAGAAGTATTCATTCATTCATTATGTCATATCGTATAACGTGAGCAATCATGGTTTTGACCATGATGGCTCTTGGCAAATTTTCTACAGAAGTGTTTGTCATTGCCTTCTTCTGGACGGTGTCAATACTCCTCAGAGATTGTTTGCCTGGCATCAGTGATCACATAACCAGGACTTGTGATATGCACCAGCTGTTCATATGATGATTCACCACCTGCTCCCATGGCTTCATGTGACCCTGATCGGTGGGGGGGCGGGCTAAGCAGGTGCTACACCTTGCCCAAGGATGACCAGCAGGCTAGTGGAGGTTAGGAGCCTTACACCTCCTTTGGTAGAAACATATCTCCACCCCGTCAAGCACAAGTATTACAAGGCTATTTTCCCTGTATTTAGCAACTCACATAATTTTTGCATATAAAACACCATGTATTTTCCTTGAGCACCAGTGAGGTAATGTTCATAAATATTTGATTGAGCAGCAACAGGAAAAACAAAAATGTCCTTTTAGAATAGATTCCTTTCACAAAATTCTTTCCGTAGCCAGTTTGTCTACACTGTTATACAACTGTCTGAGAGAACTGTGACAAACTGAAATGGAAATCTTAATGTTTTATGCAATACAAACTTCATCTTATATTAGCTGCCCACTAATTTTATGAACCAACATCTTGAAAGTGACATAAGAGTTACTCTGGTTATGTGCATTAAAAATCTGCCCTATAATACACTCAGGTAGTTTATTTTTAATTTTCCTACTTGGAATTTTAAAAATATGGGGGAGGAACTGGATAGTATCAGAAACATGCACTAGAATCATCTTGTGCAAGCAATATATTTTTTATATTCATATGATAGATGTAAGCTTTGCAGACTCAGCCAATATCTTAGTTGTTCTTAACAAAGTTCTGTTGAGCTGCCTTCTTGAACCACTGCAGATCTTGAGGTGTGGGTACTCACCATGCTATACACAGCAATCTCCTCCAGTTTGGCATGGTCCATCTCACATGTTGAGTTCCTGATCCCACTTTGTTTTGCAATGTGCAGTCAACATCAATGCTGTGTTCATTGCATTAATATTTTTACGTAATTTTGGATTCCTTGAACATGGTATTTGCCCTTTGGCTCCAATGGCTGCTGGAGTTCATTCCAAAACTATGTGAAGCCCATTGCAAACCATGCTAAATCAGGGCCAACTGCAGGCACAATGAAATTTAGATGCAGCTTTGGATGCTTTGCTTAACAAGGAGGGGTAAAGGAATGATTCACTATATTCCATGATGCACCAGGTTTTTTCATGAAGTGCGAAGGAAAAGAAATAACAAATTGCACCATTGCCAGGACTGAGGCACCCAAGGACACATGCAACGCAGGAAGAGGTTTAGAGAAATTTCATGAATGTTCAAAATCAGAGAATCCTATGAAAGCAAATCTATTTCTCAGTAACTGAATCAGGAATCTTAGGTGAAATTCCACGCTATTCGACTTACCTAGCACACAATATAGAGAATATTCCGCACTGCAGCCGAAGAATATCAATCAAAAGGAGGAAGCATAACAAGGCGTGTCAAGGAATGAGAATTTCAGGGCTCCACGGTCAGAAGTTGCCTGGCTGTGGAATGCCGATGGCACAGAGAAATTTTGTACAGGAAATGCATTGTAAGGATGGAAGGATTGGCTAATTAATACAGAAGGGTTATCAGGAGTGGGTGGCACTAGCATGGTTGCCTCACAGTTGCAGGGACCAGTATTTGATCACATATGAAGACTTGTGAATAGATCACCATCTACCTGTTTAAAGAAGCAAGTTCTAAGAAGTGGAAGGAGGAGGAAGCAAAAGTGAAATGGAGAGGTTTAAGGGGAAATTCCAGAGATTTGGACCTCAGGAGCTGCCAAATGGAAATAATGAAAGGGTGTGAAATGTAGCAAAAGGAGTTGGCAATAACTCATCAGCAAAAATAGTACACAAAAATACAACATAGGAGAAGGCGCAAGTCACCAGGCTTGTAAAGGCTATTTTATGCAGTCCTTAACTCCCCTTCTCTGCCAGTTCCCCATAACCCTCAGTTCCTTGAACTTTCAACTGTTTATCTATCTCCAACTTCAATATTTTTAGATGGTGCTGAGCTGCGATGTCCATTGAGGTTGTGGCTAAGACTTAGTTGTTTTGTAGGTTTCATGAATAATTTTGCAGACAGTGCAGGGAGTTAGGGATCAGGTTAGGGTTTAGGGACTGGGATGAAGGAGATTTAGAGGTCAGGGGTAGTAAGTGAAGAGTCAGGAGTAGGCAACAGGTTCCAGGCTGTAGCACTCCGTGCTCGAAGGTCTGCGATCCTCAAGGATGCAGTTTGGGTTGGCAGGCACTAAGGATGAAGACCAAGGTCAGCAGGCTGCGAGAATGAGGGCCAGTAACCCCCCTAGTTCAGCAAGTCCTGGGGCTGGAAGTCTGTTTGGCCATCAATCCCCCAGGTTGGTGAATCCCGGGATCAGAGGTCTATGCAAGTAAATAGGTTCAAGCCATAGGTCAAAATCCTGTGAGTCCAGAGGTTAAAACACGAATATCAAAGATCGAAGTCAGCGAGTCTGGAGATCGAGGCCCAAAGGTGGAAGTCTTGGGTTGGAGTTCGGGTTGGAGACTGGAGGTCGGATGTCCACGAGTCTGAGAGTCTGGGGTCAAGGACTGGAGGTCAGAGACCTGGAGGCAGCCTGCCTTGGAGTTGGAGGCCTATCTGTGAGCGTAAGTGGGTGGATGGCTGCAAGCTGACTGGTTTGATGAGTGAGACAGAAAACACTGACTGCAAATAAGTATGTTAATCATTTATTTACGAACAGTAAAAATTTGATCAAACATTCACGTTCCCCAAGTTACAGAAACTAAAAAGTTAAATATTCAAGAAAGATACATTCAGCAAACATACTTCGCCATAAGCGTGCAGAGCATACCTTCCCAATGGTTATGTGCACTGCTTGGCTTAAACAAAGGGAAAGGGAGCAAGCCTCTTCCACGTGTTATTTTATACCTGGGATATTTGAAACTAGACTCCAGGCGGCTAACTAATGGGAAAAGCAGCTGCAGTTTCTCTTCTGAACTAACCATTCATGAGAGAAGTAGCTTTCAACGAGCAGAATAAGCCATGCCCCTCCCTTCACAGGATAGCGGCAAAGGGTCTTGTTTGCTGTTGTTCCTTTGTTTTGTTGTTGCTGTATTTGTTTGGTTGAATATTGTGGACATTCTATGTTGGTACTGGAGTGTGTGGTGGCACTTGTAGGCTGCTCCTGGAACGTCCTTAGTTTGTATTGGTTGTTAATGCGAACAAAGCGTTTCACTGTATCTTTCGATGTACATATGATTAATAAATAGTCAGATAGATAGAGAAATAAATAAATCGATCTCAGAGGTTCCAGAGAATCACTACCCTCTGAGAGAAGAAATTTCTCTGCATCCCAGTGACCAGCCTCTTATTTTGTATCTATTATTATTCTTGAGATAGAGTGCTAAATAGCCCCTTTGGCCCTTCACGTCACACTGCCCAGCAACCTCCCCCCAACCCCACCCCTTCCTGATTCAACCCTCGCCTAATCACAGGACACTTTCAATGACCAATTAACCTACCAACTGGTATGTCTTTGGACTGTGTGAAGAAATCAGAGCACCTGGAAAAAACCCATGCATTCTATGAGGAGGGTGTACAGCCTTCTTACAGATGATGTTCAGAACTGAACTCTGACGTCCTGAGCTGTAATAGCATCATGCTAACTGCTAAGCTACTGAGGCATTCGATATCCCCTTGTTCATAGACTAGTGAAGTACACAAAACAGTAGGAATGAAGGAGCTCTGTTTAGTTTGGCAGACTGTTGTTTTGGTTGGTGAAGAGCCAGTACTGGATCTTCATTTATTCTCCATTTTCATTAATGACTTAAATAAAAAGGCAAAAAGTAACCTAGACAGATTTGCAAATGATATAAAGCTAGGTCAGACACAGGCAAAACAAGTTAGCAAGAAGATGGAGATGGAGTATAATTAAGAAAAATATGAAATTATGTTCTTTGCTATGAACATGGAAAAATAGGATGGCCTAAAAACACATGCCACACACTGTTAAGCATTAAGTATATGAACATTTTGCATTTCCAGAATAGAATATACTTGTGGCATTCTTTGGTCAAATCACAACACACCAGTCATTTGACAGTATATTTCCAGTTGTAATTTATCAATTTCTGTCTCAGTCGTGCATGGGATAACATCAATTCCCTTCTCATTCCCTGTGCAACCAGCTTTGCCTGAGAAATTTAGTTCTAGTTGTTTTGAAAATGTCTGTCATTGATTGCACCTGGAGCAACCATTTTTTTTCCATTTTAAAGGAGCCTACTGAGGCAGGCTTACTTGCTCTTGTTCAGCTTCGCACTCCATATCCAGCATCAGAGACTGAGGAACAACCTGACAGAAGCATATGAAATGATAGGAACCGTGGAAAGGTTACATGATCAAATACTAGAGATCATAAAGTTCAAAGTTTAAAGTCGAAAGTAAATTTATTATCGAAGTACATATATGTCACCATATACAACCTTGAGATTCGTTTTCTTATGGGCATGCCCAATAAATCCATAATAGAAAAGTAACCATAATAAAATCAATGAAAGATCGCCCTCCTAGAGAGTTCAACCAGAATGCAGAAGACAATAAACTGGGCAAATGCAAAAAGAAGAAATAATAATAATAATAAATAAATAAACGATAAGTACCAAGAACATAAGATGAAGAGTCCATGAAAGTCAGTTCATTGGTTGTGGAAACATTTCAATGATGGGGGAAGTGAAGTTGAGTGAAATTATCGCCTTTGGTTCAAGAGCCTGATGATTGAGGGATAATAATTGTTCCTCAGCCTAGTGGTGTGAGTCATGAGGCTCCTGTACAAGAGGGAGATGGAAAAGTTGGCAGAGTGGTGTAATAACAACCTCTCTCTTAATGTCAATAAAACCAAGGACTTGATAGTAGACTAGAGAAGAGGGAAACCAGAGGTCCATAATCCACTATTCATTGGAGGATCAGAGATGGAGAGGACCAGCAACTTCAAATTCCTGGGTGTCACTATCTCAGAGGACCTGCCCCGGACCCATCATATAAATATAATTGCAAAGAAAGCACAACACCGCCTCTACTTCCTTAGGAGTCTGTCGACATTTGGCATGTCATCAAACACCTTGGCAAACTTCTATAGATATGTGATGTAAGGTGTGCTCATTGGCTGCATTACAGCCTGGCTTGGAACACCAATGCCTCTAAGCAGAAAACCCTACAAAAGGTAGTGAATTCAACCCAGTACGTCACGGGTAAAACCCTCCCAACCTTTGAGCACATTGACATGAAACGTTGTCGTAGGAAAGTAGTACCAATTATCAAGGATCCTCACCACCCAGGCCGTGCTCTTTTCTCGCTGCCGCCATCAGGTAAAAGGTACAAGTGCCTCAGGACTCGCACCACCAGGTTCAAGAACAGCTATTACCCCTCAACCATCAGTCTCTTGAACAAAAGGAGATACTATATGCATTTAAGAACTCTTTTACCTTGTTATTTCTTGCTCATTATTTATTGCTATTTATTTATTACCTGCATTTGCACAGTTTACAGTTCCTGATGTTTATAGTTTACAAATCCTGTTTATAGTTACTGTTCTATAGATTTGCTAAGTATGCCCGCAGGAAAAAAGAATCTCAGCATTATATGTGGTGATGCATGGACTTTGATAATAAATTTTTCTTTGTGCTTTTTGAACTTTGAACCTTCTTCCTGATGGCAGCAATGACAAGAGAGCTTTGCCTGGGCGGTGGAGAGTCCCTGACGATGGATGCTGCTAATCTGTGACAATACTCCATGTAGATGTGCTCAATAGTGGGGGAGAGCTAGACCAATGATGCAATGGGCTGTATCCACTACTTTTTATATGACTTTCCATTCAAGGGCATTGTTGTTTCCGTAACAGGCTGTGATGCAGCCAGTCAATATACTCTCCACCACTCATCTACGGAAGTTTGTCAAAGTATCAGGTGTCGTGCCAAATCTTTGCAAACTCCTCAGGAAGTAGAGGTACCGCTGTGTTTTCTTTGTAATTGCACTTATATACTGGGCCCAGTACAGGTGCTCCAAAATGATAACACCAAGGAATTTAAAGCTACTGACCATCTCCACTTGTGATCCTCCGATGAGGACTGGCTTATTAGTCTTGATGACATTGAGTAAGAGGTTGTTGCTATGGCGCCACTCAACCAGATTTTCAGTCTCCCTCCTACATGCTGATTCATCACCACCACCCTTGATTTGGCCTAAGATAATTGTGTTGTCAGCAAACTTGAATGTGACTTTGGAGTTGCACTTAGTCGCACAGTCATAAGTGTAAAGCAAATGGAGCAGGGGGCTAAGCGCACAGCCTTGTGATACACCTGTGCAAATGGAGATTGTGGAGGAGATGTTGTTGCCAAACAAAACTGACAGGGGTCTGCAAGTTTGGAAATTGAGGATCCAATTGTAGAAGGAGGTATTGAGGCCAAGGCTTTGAATTATTGATTAGTGTTGAGGGATGATATTATTAAATACAATGCTGTAGTCAATAAAAAGCTTCCTGTTGTATGCATCTTTGCTGTCCAGATGTTCCAGGGTTGAGTGAAGAGCCAATGAGATGACATCTGCCCTTGACCTGTTGCTCTGGTACGTAAATTGGAATGGTTCCAAGTCTCATCTCAGTTGATATGTTTCATCACTGTGGATATAAGTGCTACTGGACAGTCATTGAGGTAGGTCAGCACGTTCTTCTTATGCACTGGAATAACTGAAGCCTGCTTGAAGCAGATAGGTACGTCAGACTGCTGAAGCAAGGGGTTAAAGATCTAAGTGAACCCTCCAGCCAGTTGATCAGCACAGGTCTTCAGTACTTGGCCAGGTACCCCACCTATCAAATTATGATCACTGACTCCTGTGGGTTCCTTTACTTTAAGCTCCTGAATCAAATCTGGTTCATTACACAACACCCAATCTAGAATTGCCTTTTCCAAAGTATGATATTAATACATATTTAATCACTTGTTTGGGAAGTTTAATGAAGGCTTCCTCACCACAGCAAAACTTCAGATTTCATTGTTATTCTCAACCTTATTATGAGAACATAATTAATGTTGAAAACATTAATGGTACATGTATGAAACAGTACTGAACAATAGTTCCATTTAATATTAGAGAATGTATACAATATACAATCTGAAATTCTTACTCTTCGCAGACATCACAAAACAGAAGAGTACTCCAAAGAATAAGTGACAGTATAGTTATGATACATTGTAAATTTCTGCTCTAATGATCAGGTTTACTGGTATATTCTGATCTTTATATGGAATGTTAATTAATTTATTATGTGCTGGAGATTTCCAAACTAATAAAATCTTATTCTTAAGCAAACTTTTCCTTATAACCTTCAGTGAGGTTAAAATTTCAAATTCTACCATTTTCATTGTATAGCTGAGTATCCCATTACAAAATCTTTCTAATGAACCTATGCAATACATCACATTAAAGTCAAATGTAAACGAGTTTATGCTATCATTATTCAGAAGGATAAAATACACAAAGGTCAAAGAATTAACAAAAAATTCATAATGGGTCAAAAATTTTGGATGAAGTCTTGGATGAAATAAACTTTTAGTTGAATATTGGCTATTGGCATGTTTCTCCAATCTGACTTGACCATTTAATCATTTAAATAAGACAATTAATTAAAATAAAAATTTGAAAATACACTTCTGAAATTATGAGATTAGGATATGTGCTGCTAAGAAAATTTAAATCATTTTGCATTTGCAAAAGAAGATGGTGATGGTTATGTTTTGGAGTTCTAGTCTAGAGATTTTACTTAGATACGACACTCCATTATTTTTCCCTTGAAATGGAGTATATTCCCTTATCAACACAATATTTTGGCTTTTATGCAAAAACAAAAAAAATCAATGTTACTGTATAGATTGTATTAGTTTGAGTTCTTTAGATATTGTTTAAATTGTAAATAATAAATAAAATTAACTTGTATATGGATAAATGAACAAATGTAGCCATTATTAGCCAAGATTAAAACAATAATTATGATCTACAGGCATGATTAAATTCTAATTATTATCACATATTTAGTGCAACATTAGCTGTTTCTAATACTGCTGAGTTAAGTTTTCCATTGCTTAAACTCATTGTCATTATAATTTAGCTACCATTGGTATATTTGAAAATAAAGTGTTTCCCTTCCTTATAATCTGCTGAGTATAGTTTATTCTATTGGTTATAATACCTCTAGTGCATAGAAGTGATAGTTTACTTAAGATTCAAAATAAGTATTTATTTAAACTTTAAAAATCACTAACAGGGTGTGCACTGCAGCTCAAACACGTGAAAGAGTTTATAAAAGTCAGAGGAACAGGACACAATGAATATCAGTGTTCACTTACCAATAATACTTGGACTTGTAACATACTGGTTAGAACTGTCAACCTCAGTGGGTTTACAACCGGTGGAGCATTTCTGGCTGCCAGTTCCCATAAACCAGCTTAAATCTGATTTTCTGTACCTTGACTTAATAAGAATCTGAATATATTACCCCTTACAATATGTTTTTTTAGCACATGGGTAACATTAACTCAAAATAAATGCAAACATTTTATAAATAATTTCCTGCCACTAAGAACATTAAAACTAGCAAGAACTTACCTTGGCATTTTCTATACATGGACAGATTGCCCATGCTGCACTTGATTGAATATCTGGATTAGGTTTTTTGAGCAAAGACCATAGTAACCGAACTCCATCTAGAGATTCGATTATCCTGTTGGCGGGAAAATGTACTTTTCCATAATTTTTTTCAACACAGTGATAATCTATCAGAGATTACACACATCATTCAATATTTATTTCAAATAAAATTTCACTTATATACACCTTAAATTTTCACCCAAGTGATGAAGAGGACAGTTTACTCGGCGGCATCAGCTGTTGCCTGAAATGCACTGGGGAGTACACTTCATTTAACAGGTTCTGTTGCACAATCAATAAGAGTTTCATCCCATTTTGTACATTCCTAGATTTTTTTTCTTGCTGGTTTTTTTAGTTTGTCACATTGAATTCAAATTTTATTTTGAGCCCCCAAGATATTTTCCAAACACAAATAAGTCATGTTTACAATTAAGGCTGGCAATTAATTTCTGTTGTTAGATGTAATTAATCCAAAATAAATTTAAACATTGATTTTCATTTAAATTAATGTGTTTATTGCACCCATTACTGACCAAATAATTACCATATCTTGTAAAACCTTTAAAATACACTCCATGCTTCTGTTATTATGGATTCAGCCACCATTATGCGATGAGAGCCCGATTGCATCACCCATCCAAAGTTATGAAATGATTATTTAAATAAGGCCTCGCTGTTCCTAAAGTTGCTGTATGGAAAGAAAATGTTTTTCAGTACTGCTTCTCCTGGACTTAAAGTTCAGCAAGCTGAAATTCTACTTCCTGCTCTAGAAAAAGTGAATCTCATTTTCTGTTAAATCACAAACTGCGGGAAGAATACAATGGACCAGGCAGCATCTATGGAGGGAAATGGGCATGCAACATATTCAGCTGCAACCATTCTGGACCCAATACATTTCTCTCCATAGACACAGCATGTATCTCTGTGTTTCATCAGTGCTTTGTGTGTTTTATTTTCCCAGCACCTGCAGTCTTTTGTGTCTCTGATTTTCTGCTGTGCGTGGAAGTAGAAATATTTTAACACACTCATTAAGGCTTACAAAAAGATAAAAGCATTTAATTAGAAGTAAATGCTCTGATAATTTGTTGTGATGGTGGGTTATGGTAAAGCACTGAAGAATGTTGATGAACAGAGGGGCCTGATGTTCAAGCTGTTAGTTCCCTGAAAGTGGCAACACAGAGTAGTGAAGAAGACAAACAGCATGGTTGCCTTCACAGGACGGGAAGAGAACATAAGCATTGGGACATTGTTCCAATAATTAAAAGTTATGGTCCATTGCTGCTCTGCTTTTGGGTCAATCCTCCTCTACATTTCTTGACAGGATGGGTGAACCAGCATTAGGCCCACAGAGTCTGCTTGCCTCATCCGTCAACACAAGCACACGATCCAGAGGCAGCATGAAATCATTGACCATCTGCTTGCCACTCTGTTCCTATTCTCCATCTCAATACGACAACCCCGCAACAGTCAACCTCCTCCCACTGAGCGATGGTTTCAGGAGCCTGAACACATCGATGGATCCCCAATCCGATGCCACAATCCTCTGGTACTACTCCCAGTAAGGAAACAGAGATCACCTTCAACACTGAAGCAATGTCACCCCTCTTTTATTATTCAATGTGTTGTTTATTTGTGCAATTAAAACCATTATGAGCTTGTTATCATTTTTAATTAGATGATTTTTTAAATCATTCAACATGTAACTTGTAATGATACCACCCAAGAGAGGTCTTCAAAGTAAAACCTAGCTCTTACATTAACTACAGCTGTTATGAAGCCATCTACCATGTTTGCAGGTTTTGGCACACCTACATAACTGTGAACACTCCTTATGCAGAGAGATTGGTCTACACGAGTTTGGCTCAGGAACAAACTGGCATCTGCAACCAATATTCCGCAGCATGAAATATGGCTCAATTTCATTGTGGGCATGCTACTGTGATAGTACACAATGATGATTCCATGGAGCAGCATAGGAAATCACTTGACCCAATGCCATTTTATTTCAAATTAATAAATGGGGCCAGGCAGTCTTCCATTTCATACTGCATCTTGGATACTTTTTCTCTCTACTGTTGCTTGCTAGGTATTACTCCATTGCCCTCTCAGCCGTGACGAATGATATCAATTAAACTGAGATATTATTTGAACATTCAAGCACTCACTGAGTTTCACTGTCACAACTTTATTTGTGTGCTTCATTTTTAAATTTACTTACCTAGAGTTAACTATTTCCACCATTTGTATTTTCACTGCACACATCCACTTCATGCAGGCGTAATTTTGTAAACAAGCTAGTTCTATAGAATTGAGACCTGTCTACATTTTGCCATTCAAGTGTACTTACACTAGCACTGCCATTTAGGATCGGCTTGCAAAACTGCACAGAAGTCAGCCGTAAATACAATAAAACTATGCTACGTACTGGAACTAGACCAACAGTCTCAGATCTGCATGCCTGATCTGTCATTCCTGCTGAGCTCCAGCTGGAAAATTGTTTTCTGTTGCTTTCTTTTGATTTACCGCACCACATTTTTGCTTCTGCAATAGATCTTTCTATGTTGTTTGCTACTGAAATTTTGTAAGAGAGGGCTCATGTTGCACAGACCACTAGTCACAGCAATGTTGTTGTCAAAAGCTGCCAATCTCCATTGCATTCCAGCAGGCTTGCCAAAAGCTGTTACTGATTTTGAGGAGGAAGAGGTGGTCATGCAAAGTGAAAAAATGGTGCACCTCTGGCATTTGCTGCTCAAGAAGTTAGACCTGGAGCTATTGTTTCTGACCCAAGTATATCTGCTTGGCAATGTTGAAGACCTATTGAACCTCCTCCAGCAACACGTCCAGACTATCTTTATTGAAGAGGGCAGCTCTATTATTTTCTCCAGATATCATCTTCACAAACGTATGCCAGAACATACTGTTCTGGCTCAAAGAAAATTAAACAGCACCCCTTTACTGGCAGACTTTTAAGGGATTTTTCTCTCCTTTTCCCTATTTAGGTTGCAAAGCATTCTCTGCTCTTAAGGAAACTGCACAGATCAAATTTAAATTATTTAAACTAAATTACTTTGCTTATCCATTGAGGTCTGTAGTCCACACTGTAAGCACAGTAAAATGCACAGTTTCAAACTACGTCTTCCCCGTGATCAGAGACTGTCCTTTGGAGCTTCAAAGGGGATAATAAAATAGATGTGATTCTGTTTTTTATAAAAGTAATACTGAATTCAAAATAAAACATCTGGTAGATCAGTTAGATTATTTTGTTCAGTTTTGGATGCTCTACAATCTCTGTTATTACTCCCAGAATATGTTTCTTAATAACATTGTAACTCTCAAATCTGTGGTCTAAACTGCTAAACCTTAGGCCATCAGCTGCTGAGAGATCAAAATGTGTTTTCTTTTCAGAATATGCTTTGGTGGTGCCTTGGATCAACACTAATCAGCATTCCCTCTAGTTCAAAAGATTCTGGGATATCTGACCCAGAGATTTTGCCAAAACTGGGGCAGGAGTGGTAGTTAGGCTTGATGCACTTATTATGCTTTTTACACTGGGCTTCTGTCTGCTTCTGACATGTGGACTCCTAGATTCTCAGATAAATCCCTGATGTTCCCTTTTTATTTAAAACCAATATGATCTTTCCAGGAATTGGTGAGGATACTACATTTCACCAAAGATGTACTTAAAACACCTTGAATGATGTGGTACCGTAAATTCAAGCCAAGAATTCTCAACCTAAATCTGTAACTCTGTTTCTCTTTCCATAGATGCTGGCTGGCTTACTGAGTATTCCAAACAGCTTCTGTTTTATTTCAGAATTACAGCTTCTGTAGTTTTTAAAAATTTTCATAGAACGAAGAACCAGTGCAGGCCCTTTGGCCCATGATGTTGTGAGAATCTTTTAACCTACCCTCTTACCTAGCCCTCCATTTTTCTTTCATCCATGCACCTATCTGAGAGACTCTTGAATGCCTCTAATGTATCTTCCTCTGCCATCATCCCTGGCAACACGTTCCATGCACCCATCACTCTCTGTGTAAAAAATCTACCTCTGACATCCCCCGCTATGCTTTCCTCCAAACATGTTAAAGTGATGTCCTCTTGTATTAACCATTTCTGCTCTGGGAAATAGACTCCAGCTATCTACTCAATCTATGAATCTGATCTTATATACCTCTATCAAGTGACTTCTCATCCTCTTTCACTGCAAAGATAAAAGCCCTAGCTTGCCCAACCTACCTTCATTAGATGTGCTCTCTAATCCAGGCAGCATTCTGGTAAATCTCCTCTGCAACCTTCTAAAGTTTCCACATCCTTCCTATAATGAGGCAATCAGAACTGAACAGAATGCTCCCAAGTATAGTCCAAACAGAACTTTATAGACCTGCAAATAACCTCACGGTTCTGGAACTCAATTCCCCAACCAATGAAGGCCAATGCACCATACGCCTTCTTAACTACTGCTGCAACTTTGAGGGATCTATGGATGTGGATCCCAAGATCCTTCTGTTCCTTCACACTGTTAAGAATCCTGTCATTAACCCGGGATTCTGCCTTCAAGTTCGACCTTCCAAAGTAAATCACTTCACACTTTTCTGGGAGAAACTCCACCTACTGCTTCTCAACCCAGATATGCATCCTATCAATGTCTGACTGTAAGACAACCTTCTACACTATCCACAACACTACTAACCGCTGCATCATCTGCAAACTTACTAACTTACCCTCCCACTTCCTCATGCAAGATATTTATAAAAAGCTCAAACAAGAGAAAATCTGCAGATGCCTGAAATCCAAGCAACACACACAAAATGCTGGAGGAACTCAGCAGACCAGGCAGCATCTATGGAAAAGAGTACGGTTGATGTTTTGGGCTGAGACCCTTCATCAAGTCTGGAGAAAAAAAGATAAGGAGTCAGAGTTAGTAGGTGGTGGGGGAAAGGGTGAAGTAAAGAGCTGGGAAGTTGATTGGGGAAGAAGGTATAGGGCTGGAGAAAGGGGAATCTAATAGGTCATGGAAGAAAAAAAGGGGGAGCAGTACCAGAGGGAGGTGATGGGCAGGTAAAGAGATAAGGTGAGAGAGGGAAAAGGGAATGGGAAGTTAGAGGGAGGGGGCATTACCAGAAGTTCAAGAAATTGATGTTCATGCCATCGGGTTGGAGGTAACTGAAATCTCAAAAAGTACTGGTCCCGAATCAATCCCCACAGAAAACAACTGGTCACCGATAATATACATATATTTTTGATGCTCTAGTATGTACTTGAGCCTGTTTGGAAGTGTTAGAGAAAAGTTATAGAGTAATAGATCCTCTAACAATGCAGATCTCTATTCATTCATGCCACAGTTTGACATCTCTCCTCTCTTTCAGGCACTGAGATCCAAACTGCTACCAGCCTTGCCAAAAACATTTGTTCTCATTCTTCCTCTTTACTTCCAAGAAAAATACTACATTTAAAACCCTCATTTTTTACCCTTCTTCTAAGGGAAATAAATCCTTCCTACTTAATTGTCTAGGTCTTTTGTAACTTTATACATCTCAGCTGAGTCTCCCCTTTGAGCTAGCTCTTCCTTCCAGACAAAAAAGAAACACAGCACATGCATTCATTCTTCATAACGAAAAGTTTCCAACATCAGTAACAAACACTGTTGTAAATCTCCTGTCATCCATTCCATGGACTTGAATGTCACCATCTGTAATACCTACCCCTCACATCCTGTAAGCCATATCTGCTAGAAACCACATTCTGGTGTACCCTAAAGATAAAAGTAGATGGAGTCATAGAATCCCACAGTGTGGAAACAAGCCCTTCGGCCCAGGTATGTTTGCCAACCAAGATTCCTATCCATTCTGGTCCCACTTGCCCATATATAGCCCAATATCCCTCTAAACCTTTCCTACCTAGTATCTGCCTAAGAAGCTTTTAAATGTTGATAACGTACCTGCCTCAACCACTTCCACTGGCAGCTCATTCTATATACTGACCACCCTCTGATGAAAAGGTTGTCCCTCAAGCTCCTATTAAATCCCTCCTCACCCGTCCCTAACCCCCAACACCTCTGCGTGCCCAGCTTAAACTTATGTCCTCTAGCTCTTCATTTCTCATCCCTGGGGAAAGGGCTGAGCACACTGTCTTTGTTTATGGCCCTCATGATTTTATATATGTAGATATCAGAAATGGCTTCATCCAGCTGATGTATTAAAAACTCCATATTAAGCTTTACATTCCATACATGTTCTTCACTTCAAGAATGCTGAAAACTGTAGCCTTTGCTAATGCTGGCACTTTTTCCAGACTTGGAGTAGGTCCCTCTTGATCTGATTCACATCTTTTGAGTCTAGGACAGTCCACTTATGTCATCCTTTTCACCATAATGAAGCTCGTAGGTTTAGTGACTGTAATCCTTAATCACTTCTATTTCAACTCATGTTATAGTCTGCATGGATAATCTATTCTGCTTTATTTAGGGTCAATTTTAGTGTGATATTCAAATTCTTAAAGCTTACAACCACTTCAGCCAAACAGAAGTTAGATTTAAGTTAAGCCAATTTGATTATTTATTTGAACAGCATTTTGCTTTAAATTCTCATCATTATTTCTTAAATCTCATGCTTCACTGAGGTAATGAGATCAGCTGTGGATCCTCACGTCTTTCTTAGCTCAACTTGAGCACTCATTCCTCTGTGAGACCCCTGACTGAGGCTAGGCTAAGCTATGGCACTTTTTACTTCTTCCATATGCAGTCAACCTGACATTTCCATATTTCAGGATATTTTGGTATCGACACCATCAGATTTTGTGGAAGTACACTGGTACAGCTAATAGAAAGACCTATTGTATCAGCACAAAAGAGACAAGTTCAGTCCTTACCATGAGTACTTTCTATTTGGAGTTCACACCTTCTCCCTGTGACTGTGTGCTTCCTCTGAGGCATCCAGTTTCTTTCCGCATTTCAAAGGTTTGTGGGTTGGGAGGTTTACTGGCACTATAAAATGCCCTAAATGCATACGTGAGTGAGTGATAAAATCTTGGTGGGTGGGGGGGGGTGTGGTTGATGAAAGTGGAGAGAACAACAATGGGATTAATGTAGGATGTATGAATGGGCACATAATGGTCAATATGGACTTGGTGGCTGAAAGACCTATTTCCATTCTGTATTTTTCTGAGTCTGTGACTCTCAGGTCTTTTGGAATAACCTGAATAGATTATGATGTTACTTTGTGCTACCATACTTACTTTTAGCTTTAGGTTGTCAGATAAGACCATAAGATATAGGAGCAGAAGTAGGCCATTTGGCCCATCGAGTCTGCTCCACCATTCAATCATGGGCTGATCCAATTCTTCCACTTATCCCCACTCCCCTGCCTTCTCCCCATACTCCTTGATGCCCTGGCTAATCAAGAACCTATCTATCTCTTTCTTAAATGCACCCAATGACTTGTTGCTTGTGGCAACAAATTCCACAGATTTACCGCCCTCTGACTAAAGTAATTTCTCCGCATCTCTGTTCTAAATGGACGTCTTTCAATCCTGAAGTCGTGCCCTCTTGTCCTAGACTTCCCTACCACGGGAAATAACTTTGCCATATCTAATCTGTTCAGACCTTTTAAAATTCGGAATATTTCTATGAGATCCCCCGTCATTCTCCTGAACTCTAGGGAATATAGCCCAAGAGCTGCCAGACATTCCTCATATGGTAATCCTTCAATTCCTGGAATCATTCTTGTGAATCTTCTCTGAACCCTCTTCAAAGTCAGATGTGAGTTTGATTGCCATGCGTTTTCATTTCTCCAGGAGTTGTTACATCCAGTCACATAATGCAGACGTTTAGTTCTAATAGTTGGAAGCTACTTTGTCAACTCTTTGTCAACTTTCATGGCAATGATGTGCTGGATTTGTTCCTTGCCTATTGCTTGTCTCACTCTTCCTTTGACATTTTCTTTCTTATTTCCTATTTGCACATTTTCTCCCAATTTTGCACTTGTTACAAATCTATAGTTTGAGTTGTATATGAGGCATTTTTCCCTTTGAACTCATAGTTCATCCGCAGTTCCTGCATAGGTTTCTTTCAGTTTGATCTTCATTCTTTTATTCCTGTTTTCTAACTACATCAACTTTCCCTGGAATTATCTGGATATTGGTTCTTTAGCAAGTATATGGTGTCTACAGTTGTCTATTTATGGCTGCCTGTGTTTTAGATATACCTGTAGCTTGTGCTAATGCTGAGCTTTTCCTTTCTAATCAAAACTTTCTGCACATCTGGGTATGTTATGTCATAAATCTGTTGGTCCACTAATCTTTCAAATACTTCCCTGAATTTACATTTACTAAGCCTTGAAAGGAAATCATCAAAAGACTTGCATGGCTTCTGACTCAGGCTTTAGAATTTAAACCTGTGCATCTGGTGTTTCAATACCTACTTGCGATATGAAGTCATTTTTGAAGAACTTATCAGCACTTTTGTTTGCTGACTTAGCTACTGGAGGAATCTAATCCTTTCTCTTTTATTATTTGCACCTTTCAGAACATACTTTAATGTTAGTAACAATTTGGCATAAACTTCTTCCACAATATCACTGATCTACCAGTTCATTACATGGTCTGCCTGGTACACTACAGTCATTTTAGCCATCATTCACATAAGTTTGTGATTTTTACTTTTTATAAAAGGGTCATATGTAGCAATCACACCATTTATGAGCTGTGGAATTTTACTCGGTGAACCATGACCACCATGCTATTTCTTGTCCCTCGAGCTCTGTTTCTCAATTACACTTTAAGACTCAAATCCATGACTTCAATCACACTTACACACTATAGGCCATGTGGTGCCAAGAAATACAAAGTGTGTTTTCTACATGGAATATAGTTCATCAATGAGTGATGCAGTGTAATCAGTATAAATTGTATTCCTGTGCCTATAAGAATTTAAATGTCTATTCATTGTTGCATAAATCTTACAGGTTGGCAGGAAAAATATCAACATTTTGAAAAACAAAGTGGAAATTCTCCCTCTGCAATGATATAGGTCCTCCCGAGGTTTGGGCAGGATTCTATTCCTGTGAACTCTTTGTAACCCGAACAGTTCACAAAGTAAAATGTAGCCGTAACCCCTTTACCCATACGGAAGAGGATTCCTAGGGCCTTACAGAAGCTGACAAATCCATACCGCCACTCTCTCAAAAGCTTGCTCATATGCACATACTGTACATAAGTCAGACATTCATAAGGTAGGGAGGACCTGTACCTGGAAAAATAAGGTTCAGTTATATAACAAACAACAATATACTTTATACTTTATTGTCGCCAAACGATTGATACTAGAGTGTACAATCATCACAGCGATATTTGATTCTGCGCTCTGTGCTCCCTGGAGTACAAATCGATAGTAAATATTAAAAATTTAAATTATAAATCATAAATAGAAAAGAGGAAGTAAGGCAGTGCAAAAAAAATGAGAGGCAGGTCTGGATATTTGGAGGGTACGGCCCAGATCTGGGTCAGGATCCGTTCAGCAGTCTTATCACAGTTGGAAAGAAGCTGTTCCCAAATCTGGCCGTACGAGTCTTCAAGCTCCTGAGCCTTCACCCGGAGGGAAGAGGGAATAAAACTGTATTGGCTGGGTGGGTCATGTCCTTGATTATCCTGGCAGCACTGCTCCGACAGCGTGCGGTGCAAAGTGAGTCCAAGGACAGAAGATTGGTTTGTGTGATGTGCTGGGCTGTGTTCACGATCTCCTGCAGCTTCTTCTGGTCTTGGACAGGACAACTTCCATACCAGGTTGTGATGCACCCTAGAAGAATGCTTTCTACGGTGCATCTATAAAACTTAGTGAGGGTTTTAGGGGACAGGCCAAATTTCTTTAGCTTTCTCAAGAAGTAAAGGCGCTGGTGGGCCTTCTTGGCAGTGAACTCTGCTTGGCTGGACCAAGTCAGGTCATTTGTGATATTGACCCTGAGGAACTTAAAGCTTTTGACCTGTTCCACTGGCACACCACTGACGTAAATTGGGTCGTGCGGTCCACTACTCCTTCTGAAGTCAACAACCAACTACTTTGTCTTGCTGATATTGAGGGATAGGTTATTGTCTTCGCACCATGCCACCAGGTTCTTAATTTCCTCTCTGTACTCAAACTCATCATTACCCGAGATACGGCCTACAATTGTGGTGTCATCAGCAAACTTATATATTGAATTCGATGGAAGCTTGGCTACACAATCATTGGTGTACAGTGAGTACAGCAGGGGGCTGAGTACACAGCCTTGTGGGGCACCGGTGCTCAGAGTGATTGTAGAGGAGAGCTTGTCCCCTATTTTTACAGCCTGGGTCCTGTCTGTGAGGAAGTTGAAGATCCAGCTGCAGATCCGAGTACTAAGGCCCAGGTTCCAGAGCTAGGAATCAGTTTATTTGGAATACTTATCTAACACAATTTAACATAACAAAATATCCTGTTATATTTTGTACAACTGTTATCTCACAAACGTTTATGCCACATAAACGAGATACTAGGACAGGTGTCAAAAAATTTGGGATAAGAGGTTTATTTTAAAGGGTACCTTGAAAGATGGTGAAGTGATATGGAGAGTTTTACGGAAGGAATTGCAAAATTATTCACCAATACTAAGCTGATATTGGTGAAGGGATTAAAATCAGGCCAGATTTAGAGTGTGAAAATCTTGTAGGGCTGAGATGGGTGGGGGGATGAGTCTGTGGAAGAACTTGAAAGCATGGGTATTGTTACGTACCCCGTAACTGGGTTGCCAAACCAGCAGAAATGGATCACTCAGTTGCAGTCTGGAGTACTAGAACTAAGAAAGTTTTATTAAAGAAACAAGCAACACATTAATCGAAAGGATAATAAATGCAACAGTTCAGCGATGATAAACGCACATGTGCACAGAATTAAGATAACAGCATCAATCAAGCTCTATCGTTGTCTAGGGGTAAATGACCAATTTCAAAATGACTCAAAGTTCAGTCCAGTTAGTAGTCCAGTTCGCAGTAATCGTTGCCATGGCGATGGACAAGGTGGGGGAAGAGAGACATAGAATAGGAACAACTGATCATTCAGAACGGCTTCACTCACAGACCACCGAGATGGCTCACAAACAGCATTTGGGCGGGTCCTTGGTGATGTCACCTGAGGTCACCGACTGTGACCCCTCCTCCAGATGCGGTCGATCCTCCGCAGTGAACCCGGCACCCAGGCAAGGGCGGACACACACCGGGTTCCCGCTGATCGTACCTTTCCACCCTTGTCGTTGTCTGGCACTTCTCACCCACTCGTGAGAGGCGCACCGCTTCCAGGGTCTCGTTACCTCGGGTGGCGTGTGTCCTGCCTTAGCGAACCTGTCCCTTTTTATCCCCCTGCTGGGGTATCGCCTGTCCATCACTTCAAACAGTTCAAGGTTCAAAGAGGGGAGCCGCTCCAGACAGCTCTCTCTCCCACATTCCTTCATTACACATCTCCAGACGCTGCTCCATTGTTCCTTATCTCTCCTTCCCCTGAGGGCAGGTTGCAGACCAACTGCTGATGCCACTGATGCTAGCCCAGGCCAGCAAACATCTTAATTTTATGTGTATTCTCGTAACAGTATGAACTTTAAAACCATTACATACTGCTAGACCAGCAGCCAACATAGATTAGTGACCATAGGGATGCTGGGAAGATTTAGGATATGGACTGCCATTTTTTGGGTGAGTTCCAGTACACAGCAGGTTAAAAATGGGATGCTACTCAACAGAATAATGTGAATACTTAAATCTACAGATAACTGAAGCATAGATGAGGGTTTCAGAAACTAGCATGTTACCTAATAATTTTGGAAAAATACTATGGAGAAAGAAATGACCATAATTAGATATGGCATCATTAATGTCTCTGCACTATGTACTAGAGTTGAAAATTAGATCATGGCGGTAAATCTACCAAATAATCATGCATATCCATTGTTATTCTTGAGGTTCTGGACCAGAAAAAATGGTCATTGTCATCTTAAGGCTTAATAGGGTTTTTATCATTAAATAATAAAACAGTAGTTTTAATATATTTTAAAGAGCTTTTCAATAGCAGTACTACTCAAGTTTGTAGGCTAACTAGAAGATATATTGCTATAAACAAAAAGAGTACTGCCAGGTGAGGATCCACATCAAATAAATTACCAAATGATATAGTGGCCCAATTGTTTTCACTACGCAACAGAGTACTTTTTATAAAATCAGTTATCTTTGTCTGTTGAGTACATATGAAAAATTAGTCATCACTTTCCAGATGGCAGAGATCCTACAATATACTAGATTCAATTTCTCCGCAGATATCTAGATGTCTTTCTGATGTGTACAGTGTCTCTATTTTATGTCGTCCTCCACTGCAGTAACCGCAATGTTGTCCCAAGTGTTATAATGGGATAAATCTTTAAATTAAACTCTTATGTTGTGTTTTCACCAAAATGTTTCTGCTGAGAGCTGTTGAACTACATGAAAGGAACGCCTCATAAAATCTAATCTTATTGACAGCTACAGAACAGTAGATGCTGACAAATGTCCCTGAGGAATCAAGAGGGAAATTATGTGAAGTCCATGGTGAGTATACTGCAGTCTGTCCAGAGGAAAAGTGTAGATTATATGTCAGCCACATTCCAATTTTACACTGGGAAACTTCAATGAGTAATAAGATAAGGAAGCCTTTAATCTAAGGGTAATGAGAAAAGAATATCCAGATAATATCCCAGAGAATAGAAATGAACCCCAGAATTATATCTTGAAGATCCTGAGGAAACACTCTCCTATGTTTGTGGTCTGATGGCTGTGATTGCAATTCTGATTTTCAGCCCAACCCTGAATTTAATCAGAACCTTCAAAGGCTAGAAAGGATAGTGAAAATTTCCCCAGAAATATGGCATTGCTACAAAGAATCTTTCACCACAGATCACATGTAAACTTGAAAATATATATTCTGGGGGTGATGAGCTCATGTATTTGCTTATGAAACCTAGAGTATGGTATGGGCAGCACCTATTTTCTAACTGTTGTGAAGTTAGTAGTCTTGGCAAATTTGGCTGATATTTCCTGATCAATGTGAAGAAGATCAATTTCTTTCTGCTTGAGCAGGGTGCATCTGTGATGACTTTATGTAATGGTTCACTGCAAGTTAGGAGCTATGACATCTGGCTATTCCAATATCTGAAAGACCATTGCTAAATGCATGGCTTCAAGGAGGAAGGACCAACACTTCCATGAGAGACCTGTTTGTTCAAGATGGATTTTGAGCAACATTCGGAAGATGCTGTGTGCTCTCAAGCAGACCATTTAATAACTGTTTGCTTAAATTAACATTCTTAAATATAGGTCTTTATAATTGTATGCAGTGTACGATTTGATATTTCTTGCCTGGGTCAGTAAATCACAGAACATTCACACAAGTGAGGGTTTGGGTGGGCGAGACACCCAACCTCATGAATTTGGTGGGACCAAAATTGTATACACTCTAGACGTTCAAAGCCTGAGAATGTAGGTTTCTCGCCACAGAATCCAGTGGCTATTAGCCAGGGGCTAACGAGCTGGTTTTCCAGAGATGCCTAGTAAAAGGGGTTTTCACAAGCATTTGCAAGTTACGTTTTGCTTCGCTTTGAGATTGCCTGTGTATTTAGCAATCCAATTGAAAGGCATGCAAATAAAGGGTCTTGATCTGTGTGCACTTCCCAAGGGAATAATTAAATACAGGGGATTCCAGTTAATTGGGCCACCAGTTAATCGGGGCAGCTGCTTATTTGAGGCAATTCTTACAGAACAAAAACAAATCTAGAAAATAGCTTGGTTTCCCTTCATTTATTTGTGACACTATGGCCTCTAATTGGGGTAGGAGACTGTGCTGAACAGTTTCTAACCAGCGTCAGATGCATGCACTTGTGTTGCCATTAGACACTGCACCGTATTTAGAGCAGTTTTTAAATAGCGTCCGTTGGGTGTGCTGGTTTTTAAAAAGCAGTGACTTTTCTCACTAACAGTTGGCGAGAAGTAAGCAGTAAGACAATTCTGAACCACAAGAAAATCTGCAGATGCTGGAAATTCAAGCAACACACACAAAATGCTGGTAGAACACAGCAGGCCAGGCAGCATCTATAGGAAGAGGTACAGTCGACGTTTCGAGCCGAGACCCTTCGTCAGGACAAACTGAAAGAAGAGATAGTAAGAGATTTGAAAGTGGGAGGGGGAGGGGGAGATCTGAAATGATAGGAGAAGACAGGAGGGGGAGGAATGAAACTAAGAGCTGGGAAGTTGATTGGCTAAAGGGAAACAAAGCTGGAGACCCGGGAGAAAGAAAGGGGGAGGGGAGCACCAGAGGAAGATGGAGAGCAGGCAAGGAGTGATTGTGAGAGGGAAAGAGAGGGAGAAAAAAGGGGAGGGGGAATAATAATAATAATAAATAAAATAGGGGATTGGGTACGAGGGGGAGGTGGGGCATTAGCAGAAGCTGGAGAAATCAATGTTCATGCCATCAGATTGGAGGCTACCCAGACGGAATATAAGGTGTTGTTCCTCCAACCTGAGTGTGGCTTCATCTTTACAGTAGAGGAGGCCGTGGATAGACATGTCAGAATGGGAATGGGATGTGGAATTAAAATGTGTGGCCACTGGGAGATCCTGCTTCTTCTGGCAGACAGAGCGTGGGTGTTCAGCAAAATGGTCTCCCAGTCTGCGTCGGGTCTCACCAATACACAGAAGGCCGCACCGGGACCACCAGACACAGTATATCACACCACAAGTATATCATATCACAATTCTGAACTGTTTTTCTCACTACGGTTCTAAACGTTTAGACTTGGAGATGACAGAAATGGCCAGGAGTTAAAATGAGATAATTTCATTGCTTCAACAAGTTAGGTACTTGAATGTTAGGATGAAAATAAAGATTTGGAGGATGCATTTGTCAATTGCATTGTATGGAGGTAGTCTACTATCATTTACAGTGAATCAAAAGAACACAGTAGTGTACACTGGATTAATTCCTCCATCGATATCTATTAGGAACTAATATACAGCTTTATAGTACTACAACAGTATTGATAGTGTTCTAAGTTGTTCCATAGTTCATTTAAAAACAGCACATAATTTGTTACTTAGTTAAATGGAAGTTCATCTTTTTTTATACCTTTTAACTATTTCCATGAAACTTCGGCTAAGTGGGTCAAAATATACTGGTCTTGATGTGCCCCAAATAATTGGAGTCCATTGTACTCCCATTTACAACTACTGCAGATGAAATTTGCAGTTTCAGGCACTGCAGTAAGTAAGATTGTTTCAAACTATTTATAAGAACTAGACATCTTCAGAACTGGGAATCCAGTCCATTCAGGGAGCGCGTGCAGCAGCTGGAAGCTCAGGGAATGTGTCCAGTGTCTCAGTAAACATGGAGGACTGCAAGTAAAACTGAAGCACATGGTTCTAAGGAATCCTCATCTCCCTACCTGCCTAATGTACAGTCACTGGAAAATAAAGTTGAAGATTATCAGAGCAAGACTGCGGTACCAGAGGGACATCAGGGACTGTTGTATACTCTGCTTCACAGGGACATGGCTCATCCCACCGACTCCAGATAACGTGCTCCGGCCTAAGGGCTGCATCTTCCATTGCTTAGATCAGTCAATGGCTTCAGGTAAAGCTAGAGGAAGTGGTGCTTGCTTCCTGATAAACTCATCATAGTGCACCAATCTGGTGATTGTGCTGTGTCCTACTCCCCGACCTGAAACATCCAGCTGTAAAGAATTCTCCGTTCAAATCTGATGAGGGAGTTCTCTGCTGTTGTTCTGGTAGAAGCGCACATTCCACCCCTGGCAAATGTGGAGGTGGCACTGGAGAAGCTGAGCTCCATGAGATTGCGCACCCTGATGCCTTCATCGCGGGGGATTTCAACAAGGCAAGGTTGAAAAAGTTTCTGACAAACAACCACCAACATGTTCAGGTTTATCCCTCTTATCGATGATAACAGTCTTTCCTCCCTGTTCCAAGATGCGAATGGGCCATTGTAAGAGGGTCTAAGGGGACGCTGGTGTGCGTCATGGTGAACAAAAACAAACAAGGTGGTAAGTAGGTCAACAGGTACCCAAAAGTGCTGTACACCATGATGGAAGGTAGGAATAGGTGAAAAGGAATTGAATTTACTGAGGAGGTTGTGGTCATGGCTTCAGAAATGAAATTATCTGGCACTCGTAATGGCTGCCTGCGTACCAACTCAGACGTAATCAACTGCAGGTCCTCGTTTGGAGTCGTTCTGAGCCCCAGCAGGACACATGGGAGCCAATTATGCCAACACTCACTGGTCAGGGAAGCCCTCAGAGCAGCCTTTAAGGAATAATGAAACCACTCGCATAAGCCATTGGACTGCGTGTGGAGTGATGTATCCAAATGCCACGGTTCTGGGCCATCGCAGCTCAGAGAGGTCTGATATGAAATGGGGACTGTGGCCAGAGGAAATATCAGATGGGGTGCCAAACCAAGCAAACCAGGTGCTGATGGAACATCTGAGCCACATCTGCATCCATCATCAATACAAGAGGAACGATCTCTAGCCACCTGGGTTATGGTCCATCATAATAAGAAGCTCCGTGAAACCGCAGGAGGGGGAAGAGGACCAGCAAGGTCCCCATTGACATGGTCAAAGCATTGCTCAGAGACCTCAAGAGGTGTCAATGGCACCTGAACATAACAGATCATTTTTACCCGCTGGCATGCCACACAAGCTGCAGTCCAATCACGCTGTTCTTTCTGAGGCCATGCCAAACAAACTTTAGTACAACCACTTTCTGTGAAGCCTTCCAGCTCGCATGCGAGAGGTCACATAGAGAGTCAAATCCAGTCCGTCTCCAGTTTGTGGGCACAAAGGGGTGAGGGCATCACACAGGAGAGAGACTCCAGCCTCCCGAAACTTAATGTCAGCCAACCGCAGGCCCGTGACTCCTGCTGGGTAAGCCTGAATGTCTGGGTCAGTAACTTAGTTGGCTGCCAATGCCGGCATAATAACTCCTACGTGTACAGCCTCAATGGTGGGCCTTGAGAGGCAATCAGCCACAGCATTGTTTTTCCCCTTGATTTGTTGTATATCAGCATTGTGAACTCAGATATGCAGACCAGGTGGAGTTGCTGCCATGCAGACCAAGGGTCTGATATTTTGGTCATCACGTACATGAGGGATTTGTGGTCAACTAATGCTGTGAAATGGTAACCCTCTAGAAGAAAACAAAAATGGCGGACAGCCAAACAGTGTTCAAGAATCTCATAGTCAAACATGTTGTACTTCCTTTAATGGGGACAGAGCTGCCGGCTGAAGAAGATGAGTGGCTGCCACATGACTTGGACCAATTGTTCATGCACAGCTCCCACAGTATCGTCTGAGGCATCAGTTGTAATGGCTATGGGTGCATTTGGTGCACCAGTAGGGTCATGTTAGGTATCATTTGGTATCATTAAATGCCCTGGTCAAGTCTGCTGACCAGTCAACCACTTAATTAGGGATATTGCCGTTAAGCGCACTATATAGGGGGAGCATAAGTCCAGCAGCTCATGTAATGAAGCACTGATGGAAATTTACCATTCCTAAAAACTCCAGTAGTTTTTCCGTTTTTTTTGTGGGCAATGGGAAATCCATAATAGCAGTTACATTTGATGGGAGGGATTTCGTACCTTCTGCAGAAATGCAATGGTGGAGGAAGTCAATGGTTCACAACTCAGACTTCAATTAGCAGGGTTAGTCATCAAGCTGTGTTGGTTTAAGCGCTCAAAAAGTGTGCCGAGATGAGATGTGTTCGGATTTGAACGCATTGTCGACAAGTATGTCATCCAGGTAAGCAAAAATAAAATCAAAGTCTTGTAATACAGAGTCCATCAGCAGTTGGAAATTCTGTGCTGTGTTTTTCAGTTTAAACAGCAGCGCAGAAACTCAAAAATGACGAACTGGGTTAACACAACAGTTCTGGGAATGTCCGCAGAGCACGCAGGCACCTGATGGTAGCCCCTAACTAGATCGATTTTGGAAAAAAAAAACTTTCCAGTTAAACATGCCGAAGTCTTGGATGTGTGGGACCAGGGCTAGTGGCCTCGTTAAGTCTTCAATAATTACCACATGGGTGGTAACCACCATCGGACTTAGGGACCATATGGAGGGGCAAAGTCCAGGGGCTATTTGATCAGCATTCAGTGCCGAGTCTTTCCACGTTGACAAACTCAGCCTTCGCGGATGCCAGTTTTTCTGGGTCCAGTCCACGCACAGGCATGGATTGGCAGCCCAGTTGTAGGAATATGAAGCTCAACCCCATATTTTGCAACTGTAGTGGAGAATGTAGCCTTAGTGAGGTCTGGGAACTCACCCAGCAGACGAGCAAACTCACGTGCAGTGGTGCATGTTCTTGACAGGGTCGTTGTGGGGAACTTGCTAGGGGAGTAGGGTAGCAACCGAAAGACCTCGATATCCACAAGCCAGCAGTTCTTCAGATCGACTAACAGTCCTTGGGCATGAAGAAAATCTGCATAGAGCAGAGGTCTAGCCACTTTAGCCAGGACCAAGTTCCATGTGTAACGTCACGCACTGAAGCATAGCATCACCCGTTGTGTCCCGCAAGCTGGACCTTGCTGCTGTTGGCGGCCTCCAGCAAGGTTTTGCCTTCTCATCAATAGGTGATGCTGGCAACACACTCACTTGAGCACCCATGTCACACAGGAAATGTTGCCCTGAAAGGGAGTCTGTAATGAACAGTGGGCGACCCTGGCAGCTGGAACTCAGTGTTCACAGACCTCTGGTGTACCGATGCTCTGTCGAAACTGCAAGGCCATCGATACTTCCTAGTGCTCCTACCAAAGCGAGCATGGCAAGAGCATAGGCCCAGTGTTGTCTGTTTCACAGCCGTGGGCATCCTTATATTGGGGGCCTTGCTGACTGGGCTTATTGAGGTAGATGAAGGAAGAGGAATGATGCACCACTGCCAGGCTCTCTATAGTCCATCACAGGTGTGTTAGCGAAGGCTATGCAAACTGGATCAGGCATTTGCTGCTGAAGAGTTCTTTAAAAATAAAACAAAGATGGTGATTGCCCAGGAGAAACAACAAAGCTCCGAAGGCTTACCCTCGCCAAGACTGGGTAAGGAGAGCAACTGTTTGGAATGTTCAGACTCCGATAGCCAAAAGTCTGTAAAAGGTGAGTTTTCAGCAATTGGTATTTATCATGTTCAGGCAGACTCACCACGCTCACAGCCATGGAATTACTGAGCGACACTAACAGATAGAAACATTTGGTGTTGTTGGCGGAGATTTCTCGCAGGGCGAACTGGGCATCTACTTGTACGAACAAAGCAACAGTATTTTGCTCCCAACAGTTACAAAGAGACTACATTTGCCGACATGTTCAATAACTCCAGAATCGCCCTAGAGCATTGGGGTCACCAACGCAGGCATTTTATGTTTAACAAAACCTGTAACACATTTTATTGAACTTCAAAACTTACATGACAAAAGCGCGTTTAAAACCTTTTACATAATAATGTCATCACGTCAGACCAGTCTCTTAAAGCAAAACCCCAACTCAATGTCAGTGGGTTTGAATTATGTACATTTCTCCCAATTTTGTTACCTACAAGTGTAGCTCCCCATGTTCATTAAAATGTTTCTTTCTACATATGCCACCTGACCTGCTGAGTATTTCCAGCACTTTTTTCATTTTTGTTTTATCACTCCATTGAAGCAAGTAAAATTTAGCAAACTACCTCTTCACTTTTTATACATCTGGAAATAATGCTGGCACTCTGCTACACAAAATAAAACTACGTTGAGTATATATTGCTGGGTAAAGTATTTTCTTTTAATATCTCAAAAATGAGAAAAATCTGCAGATGCTGGAAATCCAAGCATCACTACAAAATACTGAATTCCTCCAGCATTTTGCGCATTTTACCATTAATATCTGCTATAGATGCTCACACTCAAACTGAACATTGATAAAAAGAAAAGTTCATTTGCAATATTGAGAGCTAAATGATTGGCAATTATAACTCCTTGAATACTTAAGAAATAAAACAGGTTTCTATTTTATTGCTGCCTATTAATGACAGGAAAAAGTGGTGTAATTTCTTCTACTCTAAAACAATGCATTAGTTTCTTTTGTTATGCAGGAACATGCTCTGGGTTTATTGGTGTTACTAATGTGACTACTAATGCAGGTTTTCAACCCAAAACCAGAGGACATCCATTTAAGGTGAATAGAGGAAAGTTTAGGGAACACGTCATTTTACATGGAGAATGGTGGGTACTTGGAAGACACTGCCATGTATGGTTGTAGAAACTGATACAATAGGAAAATTTAAAGGACTCTTAGCCAGACATAAAATATAAGAAAATGGAGGGTCAGGGGTTGCGTGGGAGGAAACGGTTAGCCTGATTGTGTTGTAGGTTTATACTGGTTGAAACAACATCATGAGACAAAGGGCTGTTCTATGTTCTATGTTTTAAAACGTCAATAATTTCTTTATCCCCAATAGGTGCTACATAATGCACTGAGTTCCTCCAAAAGATTGCAAATGTCACTGTACTCTTCAGGAAGGGAGAGGCAGAAGGAAACTATAGGCCAGTTAGTCTGACCTCAATGGTTGGGAACGTGTTGGAGTTGCTTATGAAGGATGAGGTCTTAGAGTACTTGGGAGGAACATGATAAAATAGGCTGTAGCAAGCATGGTTTCTTCCAGGGAAAATCTTGCCTGACAAATCTGTTGGAATTCTTTGAAGTAACAAGCAGGATAAACAAAGGAGAATCGGTTGATATTGTGAACTTAGATTTTCAGAAAGACTTTGACAAAGTGCCACACATGAAGCCCCTTAACCAACTGTATTACGGGAAAGATTCTAGCATGGATAAAGCAGTGGCTGATTGGCAGAAGGCAAAAAATAGGAAGAAAGGGAGCATTTTCTGGTTGGCTGCCTGTGACTAGTGATGTTCCGCAGGGGTCTGTGTTGGGACCGATTCTTTTTACATTATATGTCAATGATTTGGATGTTGGAATTAATGACTTTATTACAAAGTTTGCAAACGATATTATGATAGGTGGAGGGGCAGGTAGTTTTGAGGAAGTAGAGAAGCAAAAGAAGGACTTAGACAGATTAGGAGAATGGGCAAAGAAATGGCAGATGGAATAGAATATCGCAAAGTTTTTGGTCATGCACTTTGGTCAAAAGGTAGACTATTTTCTAGATGGAGAGAAAATCCAAAAAACTGAGACACAAAGGGACTTGGGCATCCTTGTGCAGGATTCCCTGAAGGTTAACTAGCAGGTTGAGTCTGTGGTGAGGAACGCAAATGCAATGTTAGCATTCATTTCAAGAGAACTAAAATATAAAAGCAAGGATGTAAAGTTGAGATTTTATAAAGCACTGGTGAGGCCGCAGTTAGAGTATTGTGAACAGTTTTGGTCCCTTTATGTTAGAAAGGATGTGCTGAATCTGGAGCAGGTTCAAAGAAGATTCACGAGAATGATTCCAGGATTGAATGGCTTGTCATATGAAGAGAATTTGATGGCTCTGGGCCTGTATTCACTAGAATTCAGAAGAATGAGGGGTGAACCCATTGAAACCTATCAAATGGTGAAAGGCCTTGATAGAGTGGATGTGGAGAGGATGTTTCCTATGGTGAGAGAGTCTAAGACCAGAGGACACAGCCTCAGAATAGAGGGGTGTCCTTTTAGAGTGGAGATGAGGAGGAATTTCTTTAGCCAGGGAGTGGTGAATCCATGAATTCTTTCCCAGAAGCAGCTGTGGAGGCCAATGTTTTATTTATATTTAAAGCAGAGGTTGATAGATTCTTGATTGGTCAGGGCATGAAGGGATACAGAGAGAAGGCAGGAGATTGGCAACGAGAGGAAAATTGGATCAGACATGATGAAATGGCAGAGAGGACTTGATGGGCGAAATGGAATGGTCTAATTCTGCTCTTATATCTTATGGTCTTATTGTCCAAAACTGCTTATGGCTTTGTATCCAACTGGTAACTCACCCTTCTGATCTCACATTCCATAGAGTCTATTCGAGAGCTTGTAAAAACCTTGCAAAAGTCCTTGTATCACCCTGCACTTATCAATCTTCCTTGTCGCTTCTTCAAACATCTCAAATTCATGAGACATGACTTCCCATGCACAAAGGTGTGCAATCCCTAATCAGTTCTTGCTTTTCAAATGCAGATAGATACTGTCTCTCAGAATCCGCTCCAGTAATTTATCCCTCATTTATGTTAAGCTCACTGACATGTAGTTTTCTGGCATGTTGCATAATCAGTAATACAAGTTCTCCCATCTGGTTTCCTCTCAAACATCTATACCTGGAATATTGAGCTGCCAGTCCTATTTTCTTCCTACCAAGTTTCTGTAATGGCTACAATGTCATAGTTCCATGACGAATGCAGTGCCAGTGTCTGCCTACCTTATCTATAATACTCCTTATGTTGAAATAAATGCACTTCTGACCATCAATTCCTGCAGTGTCACCACATTATATTAAACAATATTCACATTGTGTCCTAATTAGTATTCTACTATTCTAGCATTACATAGAACATAGAAACATAGAAAACATAGTGCACAATACAGGCACTTCAGCCCACAAAGCTGTGCTGAGCACGTCCTTACCTTAGAAATTACCTAGGGTTACCCATAGCCCTCTATTTTTCTGAGCTCCATGTACCTATCCAGGAGTCTCTCAAAAGACCCCAACATATCCGCCTCCACCACCATTGCTGGCAGCCCATTCCACACACTCACCACTCTCTGCATAAAAAACTTACTCCTGACGTCTTCCTCTGTACCTACTTCCAAGCACCTTAAAACTGTGCCCTCTCGTAATAGCCATTCCAGTCCTGGGAAAAAGCCTCTGACTACCCACACGATCAATGCCTCTCATCATCTTATACACCTCTATCAGGTCACCTCTCATCCTCAGTCGCTCCAAGGAAAAAAGGCCGAGTTTCCTCAACCTATTCTCATAAGGCATGCTCCCCAATCCAGGCAACATCCTTGTAAGTCTCCTCTGCACCCTTTCTATGGTTTCCACATCTTTCCTATAGTGGGGCAACCCGAACCGAGCACAGTACTCCAAATGGGGTCTGGCGAGGGTCTTATATACCTGCAACATTACCTTTTGGCTCTTAAACTCAATCCCATGGTTGATGAAGGTCAATGCACCATATGCTTTCTTAACCACAGAGTCAACCTGTGCAGCTGCCTTGACTGTCCTTTGGACTTAGACCCCAATATCCCTCTGTCCCTCCACACTGCCAAGAGTCTTACCATTAATACTAAATTCTGCCATCATATTTGAACTACCAAAATGAACCTCCTCACACTTATCTGGGTTGAACTCCATCTGCCACTTCTCAGCCCAGTTTTGCATCCTATCAATGTCCCGTTGTAACCTCTGACAGCCCTCCACATTATCCACAACACCCCCAACCTTTGTGTCATCAGCACCCATCCCACCACTTCTTCATCCAGGTCTTTTATAAAAATCACCAAGAGTAGGGTTCCCAGAACAGATCCCTGAGGCACTCCACTGGTCACTGACTTCCATGCAGAATATGACCCATCTACAACCACTCTTTGCCTTCTGTGGGCAAGCCAGTTCTGGATCCTCAAAGCAATGTCCCCTTGCATCCCATGCCTTCTTTACTTTCTCAACAAGCTTTGCATGGGGTACCTTATCAAATGCCTTGCTGAAATCCAGATACACTACATATACTGCTCTACCTTCATCAATGTGTTTAGTCACATTACGTCTGTGCCTTTATAGAACATAGAACAGTGTAAAACAGGAACAGGCCCTTGGCCCACAACATCTATGCCAAACATGACACCAAATTAAATTAACCCTTCTGCCTGTACATGATCTACAGTACTGTGCAAAAGTTTTAGGCATATGTAAAAAAATAGTAAAGTGAAGATGCTTTCAAAAATGAAATGAAAAGTTTCTAACTATCAAAAAATACTGTAAAGTGCAGTATATAGTAAAAAAACTAAATCAAATCAATATTTGGTGTGGCCACCCTTGTCTTTAAAATTGCATCAATTCTCTTAGCTATATTGTAGTGCAGTTTTATATTTTTTAAAAATCGGCTGGTAGTTGTTCCAGGCATCTTGGATAATTGGCCACAGTTCTTCTGCAGAACTTGGCTGTCTTGCTTGATTCTGTCTCTCCAAGTAATCCCAGACAGCCTTGATGTGGAGGCCATACCATCTGAAACCATATAAAAATCTGGGATGCACAGTACTATACATTCCTCCATAGCCTGTATATTCAAGTGTCTATTTAAACCACACACCCTGCTTATGGACTGTTTGTCCCATTCCCATTAGGAAGGAGGCGATGCAGCATCCACACCAGGAGCCACCAGATTCAAAAACAGTTACTTTCCCCAAGGCTGATCAACATCTCCACCCACTAACCTGACCACTGCCTTATTATTTCCTGTCGGTCACCTTATCTACAGCTTAGCATCATTTTATGGACATACAATTAATCTATGTATTTAAGCCATTTTATGTATTTATATTTATTGTTTTTTTATTATTATTGTGTTATTTATCTTTTGTGTTTTTGGTGCTGTATTGCATCTGGAGTAACATTCTCCTTATACTTGTGTACAGGAAATGACATTAAACAATCTTGAATATCCAAAAAACCCTTAAAACACCTCTATTGTATCTGCCTCTATCCTGATAGCATGTTTTCTGTATTTGTGTCTGTGTTTTGGCTCATAAAGTATCTCACATGACTGTTTAACTACCTTATTGACCTGATCTATTACCTTTGAGAACCTGTAGACAACATTCCTTTGATCTTCCACAGCACTCAAAGGTTATGGGGATAAGGCAGGAATTGGATACTGATTGTGGATGATCAGCCATGATCACAGTGAATGGCGGTGCTGGCTCGAAGGGCCGAATGGCCTACTCCTGCACCTATTGTCTATTGTCACTCAATATCTTCCCTTGCTGTTTTGTACTTCCTCAAATGCACTGCTTCACACTTCTTTTGATTTAGTTTCGTCTGCATTCTGCTGCCAACCGACCAGACTATCTTCATTCTCGAGTTGTCTAGTTTTCTCCCGTCAGAAACTATTTATCATACCATCCACATTTAAATCTCATTCATTTATGTATAGTACAAATGAATGAGCCATGATGAACCCACTAAGGCTGCTTTCTCTCATAATAATAGCCATCAAACATTACACATATTGCTCTTTTACGGAGAATGTTTTGGATCCAATTTGCCACTTGGATCCCATGAGCATTTAGCTTTCGACTAGCTCACCATGTGGGACTTTGCGCCAGCTTTTCCAAAGTCCATGGAGACCCACTTCCATAAAATGGAATTGGAAGTGGTTCATCATGGTACAAGTACCATGATACAGTGTAAAGCTTGTCCTATATACTGTTCATACAGATCAAATCATTACACAGTGAATTGAGGTGGTATAAGGTAAACTTCTCCGTGGATTGTCACCTTGCCGTGGTGGAGAAGCTTGTGTGGTCCTGTGATCCTGAGAGCAATGCCGTCTGGAGCTGTGCTCCTGGTAGGGTCACCCATGGCAATAAGCTCGGCGGTGAGTCCCTGACAAAGAACAATCCAACCAAGACCTCAACGCTGGAACAGGCGGACGAAGTTACTTCGAACTCAACGGCTGTGAAGGCGGATGAAGGCTGCAACAAATCCATCAGCTCCAATCGCTGTGGTTTCCATGCCATTGGAATCAATTGGTTGATTTGTGAAGTATCATGTGCTTCTTGGAGTGCAACATCAAGTACACGTTAAAGAAATACACGCACAGGTGTACACACGAGGAATTCTGCATTTGGAAATTCAAGCAACACACATCAAAGTTGCTGGTGAACGCAGCAGGCCAGGCAGCATCTCTAGGAAGAGGTACAGTTTCGGGCCGAGACCCTTCATCAGGACTAACTGAAGGAAGAGCTAGTAAGAGATTTGAAAGTGGGAGGGGGAAGGGGAGATCCAAAATGATAGGAGAAGACAGGAGGGGGAGGGATGGAGCCAAGAGCTGGACAGGTGATAGGCAAAAGGGATATGAGAGGATCATGGGACAGGAGGCCCAGGGAGAAGGAAAAGGGGGAGGGGGGGAAAAAGCCCAGAGGATGGGCAAGGGGTATAGTCAGAGGGACAGAGGGAGAAAAAGGGAGAGAGAGAGAGAGAGAAAGAATGTGTGTATATAAATAAGTAGCGGATGGGGTATGAGGGGGAGGTGGGGCATTAGCGGAAGTTTGAGAAGTCAATGTTCATGCCATCAGGTTGGAGGCTACCCAGACAGAATATAAGGTGTTGTTCCTCCAACCTGAGTGTGGCTTCATCTTTACAGTAGAGGAGGCTGTGGATAGACATATCAGAATGGAAATGGGATGTGGAATTAAAATGTGTGGCCACTGGGAGATCCTGCTTTCTCACGTGGACAGAGCATAGGTGTTCAGCAAAATGATCTCCCAGTCTGCATCAGGTCTCGTCAATATATGGAAGGCCACATCGGGAGCACCGGACGCAGTATATCACCCCAGCCAACTCACAGGTGAAGTGTCAACTCACAGGTGAAGTGTCGTCTCACCTGGAAGGACTGTCTGGGGCCCTGAATGGTGGTAAGGGAGGAAGTGTAAGGGCATGTGTAGCACTTGTTCCACTTACAAGAATAAGTGCCAGGAGGGAGATCAGTGGGGAGGGATGGGGGGGGGGGACGAATGGATAAGGGAGTCACGTAGGGAACGATCCCTGCGGAAAGCGGGGGTGGGGGGTAGGGAAAGATGTGCTTAGTGGTGGGATCCGGCACAGGCGTCTTTGCTCTGTGGGCCACTTTTTCAGAACGAAGACCATCATCCTCAACCTCGAAGGATAGCCACGACGATAAGGTAAAATAATAACAGAACGCAGAATGAAGTGCAACAGCTGCATATGCTAATCTTTTCCAAAGTGTGTATAGGATCCTAAACTTGTCCTTTTTCATTCCCATTCTATGTTTACACCTAGTTTACAGAGCCCTTAATCAAAATGAAAAATTTCCTATCCTTAAATCCTAAAAGCTCCTTCTTCTCTCTGTAACCTTACCCACACCGACAACATTGAACATTCTGACTCTCCAGTTTTCATGTTTTGTCCCTCCCTTTGCAGCTGCACTGGGGCCATATCTTAAGCTACCTTGACATCACTCACTCTAATGACTCATCCAAATTCTCTAAGATTCATGTGTTTACTTACTTATGAGTATTCTTTAGAAAGTGTTTGCAATGACTTCAATGTTATGTAATGTTTGCAATATAGTCTGTACTTCATTTTATTGTTATAGAAATAAAGTTTGTAGTTCAGGGCAGCTTTCAAAAGATGTAGAAAAAAAATTGATGGCAAAATATGACAGAGCAGTCATACTTGACTGATACTTCAACATATTATGCAGGGAAAATGGGGCCTCATAACATGACGTGTATCATTACAAAAAAGAAATGTGAACTTGAAATAGAACAAGCCTGAAATACAGTGGAACTAATTCCAACTACTTTTTTTTTTGCTGAATAATTTATTTAATAAGGATAGCTTAATTGAAATATTATACAGGGAATACTTTGTACCTGGTTTCAACGCACCATAAATATGCAATAATATTTATCTACAAGAGTGGTACTTTGGAATGATTTATATAACGGAACTGATTGGAAACATGGGATTATTCACTTTGTAAGTACAACAGACTGATTTATGCTGTAGTCTATGTGGGTCAATTTATGGACAGTGGCCCTTGATTCTGTGCCTCTGCTTCAATATCAGGTGCAGTGCTCTGAGGTTTGAAGACAGGCTGATTCAGCTAGGAACTCTATTTAAACATTGTAAAATGAAGGACTTTTAAACACATTTTATTTATACTTGGTAATCAGAAGATTGCTGTGTAAGGAAAGAAAATTAAATTTAAAAATTTCAAGCTGGAGATCTAAAATGAAAATAGAAAGTACTGAAAAATGTTTAGGAGGTCAGGTAGCATCTGTGAAATTAAAAACAGAGATGATAAAACCCTTTGTCCTAGCCAAAGAACAAAGCAGCATCTGTAGAGTCAAAAGGCGCGAGATGACGTTTTGGGTTGAGACCTTGCACTAGGACTAAGAGGGAAGGAGAAAGATTGCCAGTAACAGCAGTACGGGACAGGAGCAAGACACAGGCTGGTAAAATCATATGGCGGAGTGGGGAGACCATGGATAGATGGAACCAGGTGGGGGAGGAAGGGGAGAGAATGGGAAAACTAAACAAAGGAAGTACCTTGGTGGATGGGAGAGTGTATGGAAAAGTAGTGTTCTCAGCCATCCTTCACCAGCCTCTCTGCAACTTAAAACTTGATTTTTCTCTTTCCCAGTTCTGAGGTAAGGTCATTAACCTGAAAATTTAATATAGTTTTACTTTCCTAATCTGATGAATGTTTCTAGCATTTTCTGTTCTTACTTTTAACATAATAAGAGCAATCCAATTAAGTATTCTTGGTTGCTGGGGTGCCAGATGGAAGCCAACTTAATTTGGCAATCTTTGAATGTAAACAACACCAAAAAATGAGGAGGGAGGTGGAAATTATTTGCAGATTCTATTGACAGCTTGAAGGACAGGTAGGGGGATGGAATAGAAAAAATAATAAGGAAAAAATGTCACAATATATTAATCTGTAAGGCAGACAATGCCCAACACTTGCTCACCTATTTCCTGTCTATTAAATCACAGGATGAAATATCACTTGGGTTACTAAACGTTAAGAGTAGGACAAAAATAGCTCTCCACTCTATACATGTCATTATTCCTATTGTTATCATTTTTAAAGGAGCTAGTTACAAAGTGCTGTGTTCAGTTTGTTATTTATTATATAATTCAATATCCTATGACACATAACTTATGACTATTATATACTTACATTCCATGTAATGTAATCTCTGCCTTGACTAAGAGTCAGCCTGACTGTTTCTTCAAAGCATAGAAGCAAAGAATATTTCCATGAGGAATGATACATTTGATAACCAATGCAAAAATATAGATAAAGTACTTACGCCATATTTTCAGGATCAACAGCACATTCACCCACTGCTTTGGTGACATTTACAAGAAGAGCGTTATTTGTTCCAGTTAAAAGATTAACCAAAGGTTCGATTCCTTCAGATTTTCTGATAGCAGCTCGAATAGTCTGGTCTCGTGCACATTGACCCAAGGCTCCGACGACATTGATAAGGACTCCTTCAGGTTGACCAACCAGCAGATTAATCAATGTTTCAACAATCTTCAGGTTTTTAAACCTTTAAGAAAAAGTGAGAAAAAATCTGATACAGACTATTTTACAAAATGTGTCACAAATGTACACAAATCTAGCCAGATAACTGAGGACTTAAACAAACAGCATATTGTGGCCAAATCCCACAAAATGCTTTGATAAAGCTTGTCAATCTCAACATCAATATAGAGGTATTATTAAGTAAAAATATTATCTTAAAATACATTTTGATAGGTAATATATTTCCTTAATATGTTGCCTTTGTGTTAATGGGTTTCTTAAATATGATTATTTATGTCCAGTATCTTCCTTAAAATGTTATGAGTAACATACTGCCGACTTACTAAGTTACTTTCTTAGTATATTAAGACTCATCCTGGTAACGGCCTAACATAATGCAAGTACACACAATGCTAATTAGGAGTTTTTATTAAGTTGTTTCCTTCATTTTGTTTAAAGAAGAAACAGAAAGTTTCCAATTAGCTTGCTAGCCTCATTTAGATTTCTGAGTTAACAGGGAGAGGAAGATATACTTCAATAATATGCACCCAGAAAAGCATGAAGAGAAGCAGGAAGAGGATATCACAAGAAGAGCATTATTTGTTCCAGTTAAAAGATTAATCAATAGTTCAATTCTTTTTATCAAATAGTTCAACTCTTTTAGATTTTCTGATAGCAGCTCGAGTAGTCTGATCTTGTGCACATTGCACCAAGAAACATTGCTCCGTATCAATGTATAATTATGAAAGATGACTCATAATTTACAAATCATTCAATTCTCTAAGGATATAACAGACAGAGTTGATAGACTGGAACCTGTAAATGTAGTGTAGTTTGACTTCCAAAAGTTGGTGGTTGTCCAGAGTATCAGACGATGACAGGGAACCAGCACGGGAGAGTTTTTAAAATGGAAAGGCCGTTGCATTGGGTGTAGTTCCACTCTCTCGACCACGGAAGTTCAGGTCCAGTGGTATGAGTATTTGTTGCAACTGGGGACTTCCTTGGTTGCTGTGGATGACTATGACTTTTTCTGTGTCTTATCATGCTCTTCATTCTCCATGGAGAATTGCAAAATCACCTTCCTGGCCATTGGATCTCACTGTAGATCTCATCTGCCCAGTCAGCCAGAGCTGACTCTGCATGCTAGGACAGGCGTGTCCCTATTTCACCAGGGTATGAGGCCTGCCGGCTACCTTCATCTGGTTTAGCCAACCTATCGAAGTGGTGTACCAGGGCATTGCTACCCTCACATGCAAACAGCTAACTGAGAGTTGAGTGTCCAGTGGGAACTAAAGGTGAATGAGCTGCCCCAGAATGGACACGTCCCTTCCCCAGAGATGCTACCCCTCCCTGGACAATCCATTTGACAAGATTCTGCATAAAAAGCTAGTGCACAAGATTAGAGCTTACAGTATTGGGGGAAGTGTACTTGGACTGGTTGTTGCATGGAAGACAGAGAATCAAATTAATGGATCTTTTCCAGCCTGGAAGAATGCAGATATCAATTGTTACTTTTAATATCAATGACCTAAAGGAGGATTAGAATGTCAGATACTTAGGTTTGCCAATGACATGAAAATAAGTGGAAGGGCATTTAGGAAAGGGGCTATTACAACCAGTATTGATTCAAGAAGAATCTATGCTCCCAATATAAGCATTCCATTGCTTTGCTCTTTTAAAGAATTAGTGTTATTTCATTTTTCAAATAAGTAACCAGAGATGCATTTGGTTGAAAAGCTCTATATAAAGTGAGTATTGCCAGAATTCTTTGTTACCATAGAATGGAGCCAAGGAAGGCAACTCACAATTCAATTATTATACAGTAGCTTTGGTAATGTGATGATTATTTTCACTGTCCTATCACAGTGCAGTAAGTCAAACATTACTATGTCATCCACACATACGTATGAGCCCATATTCATGTCTGTGGTAAGACTGTCTTGTTGAAGCATTGCCTTTGCCAGCATTGCTCCTCAGAGAACTCTTTAAAATCTTGTAAATTATGGATGAATAAAATCTACAATAAAATGATTATGTATCATTCCCTCATCTTTTACCAACTGGATTGATAGATACAGGCAAAGGCCTCTTTGCAGTAACCTTTAGGTACATAAATGTTGTTGGAGATCCAAGGAAAGCTTAATATTAAGTACGAACAGCCTGCAGAAGAAGCCGTTAGTTTCTAGACTGCTGTGGAGCAGAGTGACAAATAAGGCAGTTTAGAGGTATATGTTCGTTAAATAGCAAGATTCTGGTTAAAACATTCCCTGGGTAAAAGCCGATTGTCCTGTTATCTTTTGGAGCACTGCTGAAAATTACTCTACAGCAATTAACACTCTCAATGGATTATTATTAATATCATTGGATACAAGTTTTGAGCTGAAAACTATCACTGGAACTAATAAGAAAGCATGACAAAAAGTTATAGAACAGACTCAGAAAAGTTCACACCTTTGTTCTGGGCTAAACTTATTTTCAATTACACTAAAGTGCTTTCTCCAACTCTACGAGAGAGAATTTCTCATATGTCTTTATTTTACTTGTATTTTTAAAAATAACTTCATACTTGGCTATTATTTCAGTTCTTATTCCCACTTGTGTCTTCAACAACTACTGCACATAAATTCATGTCTATTAAGACATTTTTCTTCATATTATATTGATTGTATCTTAAATGACTAATCAGGAAAGATTATTTGCCAATTTAGCCTAATTGAAAAAAGATAACTGCTGTTTTGCTTTTTTGTTGGCTTTCATATCCAACTCAATTTTTGATGCCTAAATTGGTATAATTTCATTTTACTTCCCTGTTTTGTAGCAGCATTTTTTAAAAAAATCATTTAAATATGAATGGGTAATTTTAACCTGGTATTCCAGAGAGTAATTAGGGAATTGGTAAGGAGTGAATGGAGCTGGGGAGGTACAAGGCATGTATGGCCACTCACCTAGAAAGGTTCCATAGGTTGAGACCTGCTTAGGAACCAGTTAAAATATAGTTATCCTAAGAGTGTTCAATGATAAATGGAACTCACAATGTCACTTAACAAATAAACTCTTCTTGGGCTTCCAGCCAGGTACAGGTGTTGATTATAACCGACATTTCAATGACAAACTCTGCCATCTTCATCAGGGATAATGCCTGGGCATGCCTAGTCCAGTGGTATTTATATCACCATAGTCAGTCTCATGGAGTTTCAGCCAGAATACCACCCTTCCACCACTACCCTACACCTTTTATGGGCAAGTCAATTACATAATCAGATTGCAGAGTTAACAACAGAATTGATCTGAATAAGGAAACTTGCAAATAATGTTCAACAATGAAGAATTCCCAGATCTCCTTTTATCTGTTTCATGGGCATATTAAGGGTAGCTCTTTTGGTGGATTGACTATGATGTGACCACAGCTGCATATTAACTTGGTTTCCTTTTGCTAACAAGGAAGATACAATGATGTCTGTAAAGTTCAAGATATGATGAATGATAGATGATGAATTATAGCTGCCAATAATAATTTGTGTATGTTATGGTGCTAATATTAAGAAGCTGAGATAGAAAATATTCAATAAATATTTCTTAATCATACCTTAATCAGAAGTATTTATTTAGTATTTAACAGGAAATTTTAATTCTATAAAAGAATGACTATCCAAATAATTTGCTGGAGCAATAACTTCTAAGTCATTTTGTTTGTCCAAGAAACATTATCAACATTTATTACCCATTAAGTTAAATAAATTCCACATCAGGTACATTTTTTAAATTGACATGAAGTATGTTTTTCATAACCTTGCAATATGCTAGCAACTAAAAAGTATGTTTTGATTTCAAATATATGAAATATTGGTGGCAAAAACTGTTTACAATCTTGTTGAAAAATTAGTCAGACTACCTCATGGAAGCTTAGTTCCCCAATGACTATTTTGAAACTGATTGGGAAGAAAACGCAAAAGGAAATTTGCATATTGGGCAATAAACTGAAGGGTAAATAGACTGTTTTAAGTTACCATAAGATCATAGATATACCTTTGGAACAGAATTAGGCCATTCAACCCATTGTATCTGCTCTACCATTCCATCATGGCTGATTCATTATCCATCTCAACCCCATTCTCTTACCTTCTCCCCATAACCTTTGACACTCTGACTAACCAAGAACCTACCAACCCTCACTTTAAATATACCCAATTGCTTGGCCTCCACAGCTATCTGTGGCAATGAATTCCACAGATTCACTGCCCTCTGACTAAAGAAATACCTCCTCATCTCTGTTCTATACTCACAGATCATTTGCAGAAGTCACATGAACACAGCCAGATTATTAATCATAAAACAATTATTGCAAATAGTGCAAATGTAAAAAGAAAAAAGAAAAAGCAGAAAACACTTAGCAGGTCATGTTTTGCAACAGAGTTTTTGTGATTCAGAAAATAGATTCTCAGTTCACAAGGGTTTAAAGGAATTTTAATGGCTGTGCTGATGAAGAATAATCACTCATTGATGATAATGTGGTGCCATAGTATTTAAAGAATATTATGTTTAAAGAATCACAATGTACTAAACTTCATAAAAATATTCAGTATGGAAACAGGCCCTTCATCCCATCTTGTCCCTTCCACACAATGTACCTATATCCTTCTAATTATGATAAATTAACTCAACACAGGATATAAAATGCATGCTGTGACCTCAGTATTATGATATCAGCAACCAATTAACACTGTCTTCACTAAGTCTTGCTGTGGTATACATTCATGGAGCCTAAATTCATGAGTTGTTACCATTGGTTTAAGGTTTAAGGTAGCTGGTGCTGAATGAAACTATTTCAAAGGAATGGTGGTGCAACCACTGTGTGGAATTTTCTAGATGATTTTGGAACACGTTTACTCAAATTTTCAGCTCAGCTTCCCATGCTGGGGACGACAAGGAGCAGAAGATACAGTCTCAAAATAGGGAAGCATCCTTTCAGAATGGAGACAAAGAGCAATTTTCCAGACGGTGGTGAATCTGTAGAATTCATTGCTACAGGTGTCTGTGGAGACCAAGCCATTGGGTGTATTTAAGGAAGAAGTTGATATATTCTTGATTTGTCAGGGCATGAAGGTATCTGGGGAGAAGGCAGGAGATTGGGGCAGACAGGAAAAATGGATCAAGCATGATGAAATAGCGGAGCAGACTTGATGGCTAAATGGTCTAATTCTGCTCCTATATCTTATGATCTTATAGTTGTTTTTATGATTATAAGGTTTAAGTAAATCCGCCAAATGAAAGGAACACCAATCAAACAGTTCAGAGTCATCACCAAACAGTCGCTCACACACTACTTTCATGGAGGAAATTACTACCCTTGACTGTGGCTCTGACTTTTAATGACTCTGCTGGACTCTCCTAACCTGAGTAGCCTGCAAAGGAGGCTCCACTCTGAAAGAGATATTTGAATGAAAAATAGATTCTAATTGGAGGAACTTCAAGGCAACTTTACACAAGAGGAAGAAGAGGCGCTGCCTGACAGGACAGTTGCAAGGAGATCAGGAGGAATCCTGAGCTTGGGAATACACAGTAGTATAACAGTGCCAGTGAGCCACCACAGTGTGTAAGGAGTATGAACGTTCTCCTCGTGACCACGTGCATTTTCCCCAGGTGATCCTCTTTCCTCCCATATTCCAAAGACCTAGGGGTTAATAAGTTAATTGGACACATAGGTGTAAATGGGTGGTGCAGGCTCTTTGTTACTGTGCTATGTTTCTAAACAAATAAAGATTAGAAGCTGCTGGTGCTTTGTGATTGGAACATTAATTTCACGTAGTTTTTCTTTAATGAATTATGGTGAAGCTTTAACTAAGAGGTTGAACAAAGAGAGAACATTAGATGGGAATAATGGCAGATTGCAGTTTTTTTTCCTCTGATTTATTCATGTTGGCAAAGGGCATTGTTGGTAAGGCCAGCATTGAACAGTTATTCTCAATTGCCCTTCAGAAGTTTGTGCAGGACCTCCATATTCAGCTGCCTCACTGAGAGTGAAATTACCCCTCCACTCATCAGAACAGAATTATGGGGGAAGGTGTTCCAGGATTTTTCCCAAAGATTTGGCAAGTATTTTCATATCAGCATGGTGTGTGACTTGGAGGTGAATGGAGTTGGCTATGCTTCTGTTAACTTCCTGACCTTAATCCCCCAATGTTGTTGCGGAAACCCTTCTATGATGATGCAGAGCATCTGTGACCTCTTTGTCTAGTGATAGATGGATCAGGCTGTTGTATAGTGTACTAATTATGTAACTGCATTACCCTAATTTCACATCAATTTAAATAATCATCTATGTATTTGTAAATAAATTATTAGAAATGGAGGTCATGATCTCAGATGAGAAAATAAGAAATACAGATGCAAAGGAATTTCTTTACAAAGGCTGGAGATATTACAAAAATCTGCTCGTGCAATAGAATCTCCTGATCTACTTCCACTTATGTTAAGATTATTACAGTAATTTGAAAACAAGCAATTACCAGAGAAGGTGAGTGCAGAAGGAAATGAGAATTCTTTGAACATTGATTGATTTTGTTATTTTACAAATCGACTGTCTAAGGGAACATTCAAGGTAGTCTGACTTCAATAGAATAGTTTGGCTATCCAGTGGTGTAGCCATTACTGCTATATAAGAATGTGTGGTTTCCAGCTACTTGGCTGCAAGGGCACTTGGTCCTGAATTCTCCTTTATTCTGCAGATGAATTCTCTCATGAGAAGCCAGACAGATGCTATTCTAACACATGTATGTCAGAGCAATCAAGCAACGTTTGCAAGGGTTTCTCTCTCACCGCTTTCCCCATTTCATGCTGGGATGTTAATAATTCTCCAACAACTTCAAAAAGCTAATCTTGAGAAGTTTGAATGTGGGCCAAGACAGGGAGCTGCATGAGAGTAGAATCGGGTCTGGTCTATTCATAATCTATCACATTCCCCATCACCCAGAGAGTTTCTCACATTTCTCACAGAGTAATAGTCGCCTGATGTGGGTATACATTGTTGCTAAATATGGTTATTTACATACAACAGACTTTGTTTTCCTAAAATACAAATTTTATAGATTATCAGAAATAATTATTTTACAATATGATTTAACTGCTCCACTGTGGTAAACACAAATATCCTTAACAAATCAAGCATTTGTTAAATAAATGAATTAATCAAACAAATCAAGCTTTTAACTTTTTAAAAGTTAAAAATTACACCTTAACACAAAATATCCCTTAGATGATAATTTTTGTATTTGGATCTAATGTTATGGATTTTTCAATTATTTTTCATTTGTCTTTGGTATGTTAGTAATGCTGAAAATCCAGCATTTCCAGCCCGCACCAAATTTCCTTAGAGAAGTTATGAACTGTGTTATTTCTCTGTAGAAATATGGAACAAGCTGCCAATGTAAGTGATGGATACAATTCCAATGTCACTGTTTAAGAGAAGTGTGAATAGGTTCATGAAGGGAGGGGCATTGAGGGCTATGGTCTGGGTGCTGGTGAGTGGGACTAGACTATTTAAGTAGTTTGGCACAGAATAGATGGACCAAAAGGCCTGTTTTCTATGACTCTAAGTTGGTGAGAAAGTCATTCTTCAAATGAAAGTACTCCTAAAATCCAAGTAAGGAGAGTTTTCAGGGTTTAAACCAAATAATTAAGAAGACTGACAATACATTTCAGGTCTTTTTGATGTGTGGCTTGAAATCATAGTGACAAATAATGAGTGTTCCTATGTACCTGCCAACCCTGTCCTTCTCCTTCTCTCATTCAATAAGATAATAGCCAATCTACTCATGAACTCAGCCCCACATTTCTGCCTTTTCCCATAGCGCTTAATTACCCTACAGTTCAATAATCTATCTCACTGAATCTTAAATATATTTAATGAAGTAGTCTCTACAATTTCTCTGAGAATTCCACAGATTCACTGCTGTCTGGCAAAATACTCTCTGTTCTCCTCATCTCTGTCCTAAATTTACTTCCCTAAATCTTGAGGTTATGTCCCCTAGTTCTAAACTCACCTACCAGTTGAGTTTAGCATCTTGCCAACAATAGACATTAAACTAACTACCCTATTCTTCCCCTTTTTTCCTTCCTCCCCCTTTAAAGAAGTAAGTTGTTTTCCAATCTTCTGGTACCCTCCTGGAATTTAGAGAAGTTTGTAAGTTATCAATTAGTAGGTCTACTATTGTTGCTATCATATCTTTTAAAGCCCTGAGGTGCACACCATTCGGTCCCTGCAATTTGCCCAAATTTATCTCTTGTGACTAGGATTTTTATGTTTATCCTTTTTATTAGAAATTAGCCTATATGTTATCTTAAAAATGATTTAACACATTTGCCTTTTCTTTGTTTCCTGTTATTGATTAATTGTCTCATCCTCTAGATATCCCATACATACCTACTCACCCACCTTCTTCCTATTTATACTGTATGTCTGTTTGTTTTTGATCTCACACATAAGTTATCTTTCAAAATTGATAGAGTGGATGTGGAGAGAATGTGTCCTATGTTGGGAGTGTCTAAGACTAGAGGACACAGCCTCAGAATAGAAGGGCGCCCTTTTAGAATGGAAATGAGGAGGAATTTCTTTAGCCAGAGAGTGGTGAATCTGTGGAGTTTGTTGCCATAGGCAGCGGTAGAGACCAAGTTGCCATAGGCAGCAGTGGAGACAAATGGAGGGTGCAATAGTTCGATCTAAAACCAGTGTATTAAGCCTAAACGATGGAGACTACAATGGGATGAGGGAGGATTTGGCTAGTGTAGACTGGGAACACGGGCTATATGGTGGGAGAGTTGGGTAGCAGTAGAAGACTTTCAAAGAGATTTTTCAAGGTGCACAAAAGAAGTATATTCCAGTTAAAAGCAAGGACAGTAAGGGTGGGGAGAACCAGCTTTGGATAACTAAGGAAATAAAAGGTATCAAACTAAAAGTTCGTGCAAAAGAGGTCTCTAAGAGTAGTGGGAAACTGGAAGATCGGGAAAACTTTAAAAAGCAACAAAGAACCACTATATGAGCAATAAAGAAAGGGAAGCTAGATTCTGAAAATAAACTAGCACAAAATATAAAAACAGATAGCAAAAGTTTTTATAATTATATAAATCAGAAAAGGGTGGCTAAAGTGAACGTAGGTCCCTTGGAGGACGAGAAAGGTGAATTGATAGTGGGTAATGAGGGAATGGCAGAGGCTATTTTGTGTCGGTCTTCACGATGGAGGACATGTCTAACATGCCAAAGAGAGATGTTATGGGTACAATGGGAGGTGAGGACCCTGATACAATAGCTACCACTAAAGAGGTAATGCTGAGCAAACTTGTGGGCCTAAAGATAGGTAAGTCCCCTAGTCCTGATGGAATGCATCCCAGGGGACTCAAAGAAATGGCAAAAGTTACAGTAGAGGCTTTGGTAATAATTTACCAAAATTCTCTGGACTCTGAGCAGGTCCAAGCGGATTGGAAGATGGTGAATGTCACTCCATTGTTCAAAAAAAGGATGTAGGCAAAAGGCAGGTAACTATAGACCAGTTAGTTTAACATCTATAGTTGGGAAAATGCTTGAAGCTATCATTAAAGAAGAAATAGCAAGGCATCTGTAAAGAAATGGATCCATCAGGCAGATGCAGCATGGATTCAGCAAAGGCAGGCCCTGGCTGACAAAATTACTGGAGTTCTTTAAGGATTTAATGAGTGCAATGGATGGAGGGGAACAGATGGAAGTTATTTACTTGGATTTCCAGACGGCATTCGATAAGGTGCCCCATAAAAGACTTACACATAAGATAAGGATGCATAAGAGTTTGGGGTGATAAGGAATTGGATGTTACTCTGGTTGGCCATCAGTGGTGAGCAGTGTGCCGCAAGGATCAGTGCTGGGCCTGCAACTGTTCACGATGCACATTAACGATCTGGAAGAGGGAACCGAGTGTAGTGCATCTAAGTTTGCTGATGATACTAAATTGAGAGGAAAAGCAAATTGTGCAGTAGATACGGAGAGTCTGCAGAGAGATATAGATAGGTTAAGTGAGTGGGCAAGGGTCTGGCAGATGGAGTACGATGATGGTAAATGCAAGGTCATCCACTTTGGAAGGAAAAATGAAAGAGCAGATTATTATTAGATGATAAAAAATTGCAGCATGCTGCTGTGTAGAGGGTCTTGGGAGTGCTTGTGCATGAATCACAAAAGGTTTGTTTGCAGGTGCAGCAGGCTATCATGAAGGCAAATGGAAGTTGGCCTTCATTGCTAGAGGGATTGAATTTAAGAGCAGGGAGATTATGCTGAAACTGTACAGGGCACTGGTGAACATAGAATAGTACAGCACAGTACAGGCCCTTCGGCCCACAATGTTGTGCCGACCTTCAAACCCTGCCTCCCATATAACCCCCCACCTTAAATTCCTCCATATACCTGTCTAGTAGTCTCTTAAACTTCACTAGTGTATCCGCCTCCACCACTGACTCAGGCAGTGCATTCCACGCACCAACCACTCTCTGAGTAAAAAAACCTTCCTCTAATATCCACCTTGAACTTCCCACCCCTTACCTTAAAGCCATGTCCTCTTGTATTGAGCAGTGGTGCCCTGGGGAAGAGGCGCTGGCTATCCACTCTATCTATTCCTCTTATTATCTTGTACACCTCTATCATGTCTCCTCTCATCCTCCTTCTCTCCAAAGAGTAAAGCTCTAGCTCCCTTAATCTCTGATCATAATGCATACTTTCTAAACCAGGCAGCATCCTGGTAAATCTCCTCTGTACCCTTTCCAATGCTTCCACATCCTTCCTATAGTGAGGCCACACCTAGAGTACTGCGTGCATTTCTGGTCTTCTTACTTGAGGAAGGATATACTGGCTTTGGAGGTGGTGCAGAGGATGTTCACCAGGTTGATTCCAGAGATGAGAGGGTTAGACTGTGAGGAGAGATTGAGTCGCTTGGGACTGTACTTGTTGGAATTCAGAAGAATGAGAGGAGATCTTATAGAAACATATAAAATTATGAAAGGGGTAGATAAGATAGAGGCAGGAAAGTTGTTTCCACTGGTAGGTGAGACTAAAACTAGGGGAGATAGCCTCAAGATTCATAGAAACATAGAACATAGAAACATAGAAAACCTACAGCACAATACAGGCACTACGGCCCACAAAGCTGTGCCGAGCACGTCCTTGCCTTAGAAATTACCTAGGGTTACCCATAGCCCTCTATTTTTCTGAGCTCCATGTACCTATCCAGGAGTCTCTTAAAAGACCCTATCATATCCGCCTCCACGACCGTTGCTGGCAGCCAATTCCACACACTCACTACTCTCTGCGTAAAAAACTTACTCCTGACATCTCCTCTGTACCTACTTCCAAGCACCTTAAAACTGTACCCTCTCGTAATAGCCATTCCAGTCCTGGGAAAAAGCCTCTGACTATCCACACGATCAATGCCTCTCACCATCTTATATCAGGTCACCTCTCATCCTCCGACGCTCCAAGGAAAAAAGCCCGCGTTCACTCAACCTATTCTCATAAGGCATGCTCCCCAATCCAGGCAACATCCTTGTAAATCTCCTCTGCACCCTTTCAATGGTTTCCACGTCCTTCCAATAGTGAGGCTACCAGAATTGAGCACAGTACTCCAAGTAGCGTCTGACTAGGGCCCTATATAGCTGCATCATTACCTCTCGGCTCTTAAACTCAATCCCACGACTGATGAAGCCCAATGCACCGTATGCCTTCTTAACCACAGAGTCAACCTGCGTAGCAGCTTTGAGTGTCCTATGGACTCGGACCCCAAGATCCCTCTGATCCTCCACATTGCCAACAGTCTTACCATTAATACTATATTCTGCCATCATATTTGGCCTACCAAAATGAACCACCCCACACTTATCTGGGTTGAACTCTATCTGCCACTTCTCAGTCCAGTTTTGCATCCTATCGATGTCCCGCTGTAACCTCTGATAGCCCTCCACATTATCCACAACACAACCAACCTTTGTGTCATCAGCAAATTTACTAACCCATCCCTCCACTTCCTCGTCCAGGTAACTTATAAAAATCACCAAGAGCAGGGTTCTCAGAACAGATCCCTGAGGCACATCACTGGTCACCGGTCTCCATACAGAATATGACCCATCTACAACAACTCTTTGCCTTCTGTGGGCTAGCCAGTTCTGAATCCACAAAGCAATGTCCCCTTGGATCCCATGCCTCCTTACTTTCTCAATAAGCCTTGCCTGGGGTACCTTATCAAATGCCTTGCTGAAATCCATATACACTACATCTACTGCTCTTCCTTCATCAATGTGTTTAGTCACATCCTCAAAAAATTCAATCAGGCTCGTAAGGCATGACCTGCCTTTGACAAAGCCATGCTGACTATTCCTAATCATATGATGCCTCCCCAAATGTTCATAAATCCTGCCTCTCAGGTTCTTCTCCATCAACTTACCAACCATTGAAGTAAGACTCACTGGCCTATTAAGGCATTCATTAGTCTTGCGAGACCATGGATCTGTGCCTGGAAAGTCTCCACTCTCCAGGGTGCAGGCCTGGGCAAGGCTGTATGGAAGACCGGCAGTTGCCCATGCTGCAAGTCTCCCCTCTCCACGACACTGATGTTGTCCAAGGGAAGGGCAAGGGGCAATACAGCTTGGCACCGGTGTCATTGCAGAGCACTGTGTGGTTATGTGCCTTGCTTAAGGACACAATACGCTGCCCCAGCTGGGGCTCGAACTCACGACCTTCAGGTCGCTAGTTAAATGCCTTAACCACTTGGCCACGTACCCACCTTCTATAATTTCCTGGGACATCTCTACTCCCTTTCTTGAATAAGGGAACAACATCCACAACCCTTCAATCCTCCGGAACCTCTCCCATCCTCATTGATGATGCAAAGGTCATTGTCAGAGGCTCAGCAATCTCCTCCTTCGCTTCTCACAGTAGCCTGGGATACACCCCGTCCAGTCCCGGCGATTTATCCAACTTGAAGCTTTCTAAAAGCTCCAGCACATCTTCTTTCTTAATATCTACATTCAGCACACAGGACTTAAGCCTGGTGAGATGCGGGAGGAGCCCGGCCTGGAGTCACTCCACAGAGCCCAGAACCTCCAAGTGCCAGAAGCTTCTGTCCCAAGCAACATAGTTCAACAGTGCCAGATCAAGTGGCCCCCAGCCAGCAACAAGAAAGAGTGGCTCCAGTTCAGTGGGGATGCAGCAAGGATCATAGAGTTGACAGCCAAGGGAGATGTTGACAGACGGCTTCAGACAATGACCACCATCATTGTCAGCTTTGCCACACAGAGGTTTGGAATAGAAGAGGGAAAGACCATCAGATCCCAATACACTATGAACTGCAGGGCAGCCCAGGTCCACCAACTGCGCCAAGAGCTCCAATCCCTGGCACGGCAGTTCAAGGTAGCAATGGAGGAGGAGAAACCTCCCCGAGTTGAGCTCCGGAACATCTGCAGGAAGAAGCTAATGACCCTGCACAGAGCAGAATGGCACAGTAAGCAAGGGAGAGAAAGAGCCAGGAAGCAAACTGTCTTCATAGCCAATTCATTTGGTTTTACAAAACAGCTCCTAGGGCAGAAACGCAATGGCTGCTTTGTGTGCTCTAAAGAAGAGGTAGACCATTTCCTTCATAATATCCAGAGCAACCCTGCAAGGGAGCAAGAGCTGGGCCTCCACAGAGCCCTTACAAGCCAACCACTCCTCATAGTGGAGTTCGATGTGAGGGAGCCCTCCTGGAAGGAAGACCAGGAGGTTGTGTCTTCAGACAGAGCCAGTTCTGTGCCAGCAGAGTACCCTACAAGATGTACAAGCACTACCCGGAGCTTCTCAACATTCTTTGGAAGATCCTGCGAGTGATCTGGCACAGGAGGACAGTGGCAGACCAGTGGAGGTACGCAGAGGGAGTCTGGATCCCCAAGGAAGAAAATTCGTCGAACCTGGAGCAGTTCGGATCCATCTCGCTGCTTAGTGTGGAAGGGAAAATCTTCTTTAGTGTCTTGTCCCTCTGGATGACAGACTTCCTCCTCAAGAACGCTTACATCAACACTTCAGGGCAGAAGGGTGGAATTCCCGGAGTGCCTGGGTGCCTGGAGCACTCTGGAGTAGTCACCCAGCTGATCAGAGAAGCGCACATGGGGAAGGGAGACCTGGTCGTGCTTTGGCTAGATCTCGCCATTGCGTATGGGTCAATACCCCACAAACCGGTGGAGTTTACACTGGACCAACACCATGTTCCCAGAAAGATCAAGGACCTCATCATGAACTACTACAGGAACATCAGACTGAGAGTCACTTCTGGAGCTATGACATCAGGCTGGCATAGGCTGGAGAAGGGGATTATAACTGGGTGCACAATCTCTGTTATTCTCTTTGCCCTTGCCATGAATATGATAGTCAAGGCAGCTGAGGCAGAGCGTAGAGGCCTGATGACCAGGTCTGTGTTCAGCAGCCCCTGATCAGAGCCTTGATGGATGACCTCATTGTCACGACATCATCAGTTCCTGGTAGCAGGTGGATCCTCCAGGGCCTCGAAAAGCTCATCGCATGGGCAAGGATGAGCTTTAAACCAGCTAAATCCAGGTCCATGGTGTTGAAGAAGGGCAAAGTGGTGGATAAGTTTCGTTTTACCTTGGATGGCACTACAATTCCATCTATCACCAAGAAGCCAGTCAAGAGCTTGGGGAAGGTCTTCGACTGTAGCCTCAGAGATGCAGCTGCCGTCCAATCAGCTTGCAAGGTCACTCTTCCTGACCAGACAAAGGTCATCGAGCTGCAGCTCCAGTTCCCTAACGCGGTCTCTAAGGAGCTGCAGCTCGTCGCACCTGGTGCAGATGTGGTCGTCCGGAAGGCCAGGAATCTTTAGGACTTCCCACATCTGACACTGAGCACAGAAAAGCAGCTTCACACACATACTCTCTGTCTTTACTTTGAACAGATAACCTACCTGGCCTCGACCCTTTATCACCAAAGCCCCGTTGAGCCAAAGCCTTCCTACTTTGTCTCCCACTACTCTGACGCCCGCTCTGCTAAGCTGTCTTCCTTTTAAATGCTTCCCGCCATTCTCACTGGGGGAGTAGATTTAGGATGGAGATGAGGAGGAACTGCTTTTCCCAGAGGGTGGTGAATCTGCGGAATTCTCTGCCCAATGAAGCAGTGGAGACTACCTCAGTAAATATATTTAAGACAAGGTTGGAGAGATTTTTGCATACTAGGGGAATTAAAAGTTATGGGGAAAAGGCAAGTAGGTGGAGATGAGTCCATGGCCAGATGAGCCACGATCTTACTAAATGGCAGAGCAGGCTCAACAGGCCAAATGGCCTATTCCTGATCCTATTTCTTATGTTCTTATGTTCTAAGTCTTTCTGTGTATTTGAGGCAAAGGTTAATAGATTCTTGACTGGTCAGGGCATGAAGGGATACGAAGGAAGGGAGGAGACTGTGGACGAGAGGAAAAAAGGATCAGCCATGATGAAATGGTAGAGTAGACTCGATGAGCCATATGGCCTACTTCTGCTCCTATATCTTACGATCTTATGGTCCAAAATCAATTTTCTCCCTCTTTTTAAGTATTTTAGTCTTCAACTGTTGGATCTGAAAAACATTTCAATTCACCAGCCCGTGCCACATTGTATGCTCTAACTTTCAAATTAACATTATCGTTAAATAAATAAGGTTATCAATGGGGGGGGGATGGAAATGGGGAGGAAATCCTGGATGGCAATTTCAGTCAGGAGGATCAGGCAGCGAAGATCTATTCTAGCCCAATACCTGTGTTTGTACAGCAAATAAAAAATCATAACTTCAATATCTTTTAATGCAAAGGTTAATATAATTTCTCTCTTACTTGTCAATGTTATTTGAAATGAATAACCTATAAACCAGCTTCATTCTAGGATCAAAGCTTCTGAGTCATTATTGTTTAATACCTGTCTACATTCTCCATACTTATGGCACATTTCCAGACAGCTCCTGTAGCAGCTGCTAACAATTCTTTGTTGTCAGACCTGTTGAAGAGTTTTACCAGTGGTTCCAGTCCGTTGTGAGCTCGAACAAGATCACGTGTTTCCTTATCCTCTCCACACTAGGAAAGGAAAGCACAAAATTATACTTAGAATCAGAAATAAAATAGATTCATACCTAAAACATAATTGATGCATCATAAACTGTTTATGAATGCTTTTTTTTTACATTTGTTTGATGCTGGTATTTTTCTTGTTAAGTAATAAGATGCAACTATTTCTCATCTTATCAATACTCAACTAATGACAAGATACTCTTAAGTGTATGTCCCTCATTTACAAAGTTCTTTCTCACTATAACAAAAAATGCACCAATCTCCAGTTGTAATGTATTTGGTACTTCCTTCACTGCCATTTTGCCTTTGTTAAAATCTTGAAGGATGTTGAGAATACATTTTACTGAATCACAATTTATTTTCTGGATTCATCAAAATGTATTCACTGCATCATTCAAATGGTTACAAAACATTCTATATATCTTTAAAACATTACATCAATCTATGGACATTAATACAAAGCCTGATATAACAGAAATGAAGATGTTGAATGTTTGTTTTCATCAGCCATTTAAAAGACTTTTGGATACGTCCATGGAAAATTAAGAATTAAGGCCAAATTGTGGTGAGGCAATGCAACGTGACAGTCTTAATTATTGTGCTAGAATTCTACCTTGTCATTTCTATCTCCCTTCATCAACTGGTATTGTGTGAGGAATTACCTGGTCAAAAAGAATCTCATTGCAAACAACTTCCCCAGACATCTGGTTAAAGTTGAGGATGTAGCTGATAATGTCTCTGTACCATTTGATGCCCCAGATACCACTTCATTTTTGCAATGTATGGGCTAATTAGCTACTGCTATGGTTATGGCTTATTACCCACACCATGTCCTTTCAGGGCTGAATAGCAATGATGAACCCACTATTTAGGGAATTTGGAGAAGATATATCAGTGCTTCTCAGAAAGAGAATCAATATAAAAATAAGCAATTAAGAGAAAATTATGGCTTCTGTGTGTGCATAACTCCCACAGATTTATGAATCATAAAAATATTTGAGAATATATTGTCAAGTTAGCAAATAATAATGGGCTTGAGGAAGTTGAACAGGATGGCATGGAACAGTAAGTGAAGGCTCATGGCAATGAGCTTGCAAAAAAGGATTTGTTAAGTTCCAAGCAAGAGAAATTAGCACATAATATGAAAAGGCTTTGTGGTGCCCATCTACTTGGGCAAATAATTGCTAATTTCAAAGTCGACAATCCAGGTATGAAGCAATTGACAATCCAATGTGTGGCTATTTGATAGGAAATGCCATGTTTTACTATGAGGAGCTTTAAAAGAAGAAAAATTGCAGTGCCGATTTTCACTGACACCTTCTTTAAGCTTTGATCTTTGCAAGCTCAGATCTTTTGAATATCAATAACAATTCTCCACCTAATCTTTGCCACTGCTACTTCAACACTGCCACTTGCATGAATGGGGAGCAGGAGGAGACCCTCAATTTCAGCAAGGAATAAGACCTAGGGTAATTTTGTGCAACCACAGATCTATATTCTGATCTACTCAGAGTATTTTTTCCACCGTTTGTTTTTGAAGAATCTGGTGCAAGATTAAGCTTCCACAACCCTTTGAGGAAAAGAGTTCTAAATACTTGGGTTTCTATAAGTGAAAGAGCTTCCTTGCATGTCTGTCCTTATGTTGACACAGTGATCTCTAGTTCCAGATTCTCCCTCTCAAATACCATTCAGTCAAGACATGCCAGGATTAAACCTTGTTTGTCGAGAACCCTGAAAGTGTACAGGATGCAATGTTGTAATTTAGTTTAAGATTTAATTCTTAATAAAAACAGGATTTAATTATTCTGAAAACTCAAATTGATGTAGTTTTTAAGTGGTTAGGTTTTTTTGAATTAAATTCCAGAGGACAGCAACATAACCAGAACCTTTCAAATAAAAGCATTTGAAAAGCAACAATTAATCTATTGTTGGGATTCAGTAGGTTGAGCAACATTGATGGGAGAAAAGGAATTGCCAATGTTTCAGGATTGAAAATAGTCAATGTGGAGAGAAGAGGAGATTCATGAGGTAGATGTCTGAGTGAACGCTAGGCTGAGGAGAGTGAAAGATAGCTGGCAAGTTCTGCCAGATATCGAGCAGAAGAAGAGAGTTGGGCAGCAGTGGCTCGTGAATAATACATGGAGGCAGAAAAAGAAAGAGAAAAATGAGAGGCAAATGGAGCAGGGTAGAAGGGGGGGGGAGTGTGAAGGTTAGAGGAAGTTGCTGGAGGAAGATAAGCAGGAACACAAAGCTCAAAATAATTTATTATATAAGTATTTATCTGTCACCATACACTAGAGATTCATTTTCTTGCAGGCACAAAGGGCCACCAGTGCTGGAATCCGATGAGTAAATGAGGTGATAATGGAACCTTCAAAGGGAGAAATGCATTGCAGTTGGAACCAGAACTACAAAGTAGATAAGAGAGTGGAGGAGTGTGGAAGGGGGAAGCCTGTGGTTGAACTGTATATGGTGGGTGGGTGGAACCAGGAGGCAGAAGGAGTAAAGATGGGTGATGGGAAAGTAGACAAAAATGGAAGGGCCGAGGAAGGAGGGGTGGGGTAATTGGGGTAAGGGGGAGAAAATACCAGAGAAGAGGATTAGCTAAACTCTGTGTTCACGCCATTGAGTTGTTCACTACCCAGATGGAATTTGAGTTGTTGCTCCTCTGGTTTGCATTGGGTTTCCATGTCTCAATACCAACGCAAAATATCTTTGCCTTGTCAGTCTCTTGTGTCTCTAAGGTAATTGAAATACACTCACAATGTATGATTTTTCACTTAACAAAACATTGTCTAAGAAGGTAACCATTTTGAAAATAAAGGTAAACCTATAAAACATCTAAGAAAAGCACAGATGCAGAAGCAATAGAAAAGTCCATTTAGAACCTTTAAGAATGTTGCACAGAATATAATGCACTTTAAAGCATTGTTCTTGCGCAGATGACAAACTCAACTTGGCTTGATGTATTATGTGTATGAAACACTAGTAACGTGCTTGCATCAAGTTCTTTTATGTGCTAGGGGAAACAAATCTGCTTATTTTACAACTATTAAGCAGAAAAATGTCAGATAATTTCCCAAAGACTCAAATGGCAATAATTTAAGATTTACTGCAATTCTCTGTATTCCACTTGATTCTACTGTGTCCAGCAATGGCATTTTCAGAAGTTCCTAATTCTCATCAATCACTAGCTTTAATGAGCATAAATATTTTTTAAGAAGAATGGATATAATAAATATTATGATGCTGGCTAATAACTTGTGACTTTTCCATGGAAAATCAGGCAAAAGGAGCTTTGAGCCTAAAAGCGAATGATGTAGATCAAATTGACTAAATGTGTGTACCCAGTGCAAAGGGAGTAGATTAAGTTAGGCAGTACCTCAGTGCTGAGCATCTAATGGGGATGGTGGCATTTCCAATCTACATAGCTGATTACACTAATGTTCCTTTGCCACTCTCAACCTGTGCTAGCTGTCTCTCCTACAGTATTGAAACCAGCAGTTCACAATTGCTGCTGTTTTCCAACAGAACATTCTAGTGGAGACATGAGAGACTGCCAAAGTTGGAGTCTGGAGAAACACACAAAAAGGTGGCGGAATTCAGTGGATCAGGCAGCATCTATGGATGGGAATACAGTCAATGTTTCAGGTTGAGACCTTTCTTCTGGACCTGATACAATTCTAGTGCAATAGAGGAACACAAGTCAAATACAATTTTAGTGCTCTCTCAGTACTGTTTTCTCTTCATGCCCCTTGCAGTGGAGTTGTTTGGAAGCAGAGCCTCCATCTTTTGTGCACCAGCTCAAAAATGAAAAGTATAAGCACCAGTAAGTTGGGCAGATCTATCTACTTCTTTGGGTTTTTAATAAGGAAGATCAAAGGTGGAGAGGGTCAGTAATTTTAAATTCCTGAGTGTCACTATCTCAGAGGACCTGTCCTGGACCCATCACATAAATATAATTGCAAAAACAGCCCAACAGCAGATCTACTTCCTCAGGAGTCTGCCGAGATTTTTCATGTCATCAAAAACATCAGCAAACGTCTATTAATGTGTGGTGGAAAGTTTGCTGACTGGCTGCATTATGGCCAGGTATGGGAACACGAATGTCTTTGAGCAGAAAATTCTACAAAAGGTAGTGGATTTGACCCAGAACATCAGGGCTAAAGCCCTCCCACCATTGCACACATCTACATGAAACGTTGCCATTGAAACGCGGCATCCATCATCAAAGTTTCTCACCAGCCAGGCCATGCTCCTTTCTCGCTGCTGCTAACAGGTAGAAGGTACAGGTGCCTCAAGGCTTGAACCACTAAGTTCAAGAACAGTTACTACCCCTCAACCTCTGGACTCTTGAACAAAGGGGATAACTACGCTCATTCTATTTCTGATGTTTCCACAACTGATGGTCTCACTTTAAGGAGTCTTTATCTTGTTATTTCATACTCTTGTTATTTATTGCTACTTATTCATATATGCATTTGCACAGTTGTTGTTCATTGATCCTGTTTACAGTTAGTGCTTTATAGATTTGCTAAGTATGCCCACAGGAAAAATCAACCCAGAGTCGTATGTGGTGACATGTATGTACTCTGATAATAAATTTTACTTCTTGATTTGTACTTCTGCTTTTTTTAGGATATATATCTGAAGCTGTAATGTAGTAAAATAAGGGTTTCAAAAGGGTATAAACGGAAATGTACTCTTGCCTCTCATACTCCACCAGTTTTCATGTCTACGTTGCAAATCAATTTGGCTTTTTGAAGGAAATTCTTTTATTCAGGCAGTGTTTATATCAACATTTCTTTACAAACAATTTTCTTAGGTAACCCCCAGTGGATGATGGTAGATGATAATAAATTTACTTTGAACTTAGAAGTTTTCAATAGAATGAGCTTGGAAAATGCACAGGATCAATTTACCAATCCGATGAGATAGCATCCCATCAATCCAGTATCCCTGGAGTGTCTTCACCAGACTGCGTAGTAGATACAATCCTGGCATAAGCTCTGGGATTCTCAGCCCACATAATTCAGGGAATTATTTCTTTCTTTCTGATAATATTCATTCATAAATATCTTGCCTATAAAATAAACTAACTTTTACAAATTGTTATAAATTGTCATCACATATCATTAACATTTTAAAAACATTGTAAACTAAATGAAATAAAAGCACCTTCATAATGTTTTGTAAACTCATTTCATATTAACACTTCAGAAATATTATGATGCAACATACCCAGAGATATAAAAAAAACATTATTCTTATATTTGCACCTTGAAAATGGCACGGGCACAATGCATTTGAAGTTCCTCACTTTCACTGCTAAGATTTCGCACCAGATCCTTAATCATATTTTCTGTTCGAATAGCCAAACTATAACTCGGCTGAAAAATAGAGAAAAAAGGTTGCACTCAGTTAATTCTATAGAATGTTACATGTTTCTTTTATGCTTGGAATTTAATGGATGTTGAAGTGAATGCTGTTTGTAAATTTTTTATAAAAAGCTGTTCATAAGGAAAGTGGAATGGTTGGAAAAATGGTAAGGGATTAGAGAATTATTTTCATGAACTTTTTCATGATGTTGCAATACAAAAGTTCAAGAAAATTTGAAGTCGTTGTCGTCTGAACCCTTAGTGCTTAGCTGGCACATGGGGCCTCAAATTTGAAATAAGATCAACTAAACTTGTTGAAGCTTATTAGTTAGAAACAGATGTAACAATGATTTTAGTTGCATATTCAGAATTGTGTAGTACTGATCTGACACCAAGTTGTAGCGAGTCCATTCAATTTAGTTTGGATTAAGAGGAATCAAGTAGATTAAGAAGATGAATTGAAAATCACATACAGAATCACAATTTACATACCACCAAAGGCTATAATCAGCTGCTTAAGATACTGCATGATGCCATCTCGAAACAAAAAAAAGTCCATCCCAATGCATTTCAAATCATAATCAGGGACTTCAACCAGGCTTGTTTGAAGAAAACCTTGCCCAATGCCATCAGCATATAACCTGTAACCTGAGGTCCCAGCACACTAGACAACTGTTTTACTAAGGTAAGGAGTGACTATAGATCCATGCCCAGACTGCACTTCGGTAAATTGGGTCACTTGGTTGTCCTTCTCCTACCTGCACATGGGAAGAGGCTAAAGAGCAAAGCTCCAGAGATTAGAACAAAGAAGTGGTCACAGGAGGAAGAGGGCTGGCTATGGGATTGTTTCAAGTTAGTGGACTAGACCGTGTTCAAGGAACTCATTTGTGGATCAGAATGAATATACCATGGTTGTCACAGACTTTATTAAGACCGTTGTAGATGAGTGTGTCCCGACAAAATCATTCAGTGTTCACCAACCAGAAGCCTTGGATGAACCATGAGATCCACAATCTGCAGAGGGCCAGGTAAGAGGCATTCAGGTCTGGTGACCAAGCAAGCTACAAGAGATCCAGGTGCAATCTCCAGAAAGCCATCTCATGGGCAAAGTGGCAATTCCAGACTAAACTTCAATCAATGAAGGAAGCTCGAGTACTATCGCCTCTTATAAAGTTAAATCAAGTGACATAGGCAACAACAGGAATTCACTTCCAGATGAACTCAATGCCTCCTATGCTCGTTTTGACCATCAAAACATGGAGGAACCATAATGAACTCCCAGAGCCCTCAATGATCCTGTGATTTCAGTCTCTGAGGCTGACGTGTGAGCAGCCTTCAGGAGCGTGAACCCCCGAAAAGCATCCAGCCCAGATGGGGTACCTGTCCAAGTCTAAAAGCATGTGCTGATCAAGTGGCTGGAACATTCACTGAGATCTTCAACCTCTTGCTTCAGCAGTCTGAGGTACCCAGCTGCTTCAAGCAGGCTTCAATAATACCGGTACCTAAGAAGAACATGGTAACTTGCCTGAATGACTATCATCCAGTAGCACGTACATCCACAGTGATGAAGTATTTTGAAATGTTGATCATGAAACATGTCAACTCTTGCCTGAGAAGTAACTCGGGTCCACTTCAGTTTGCCTATCGGAGCAAATTTCCACATCAGATGCCTTCTCATTGGCTCTTCACTCAACCTCAGAACATCAGGACAACAAAGATAATTCATCAGGATGCTCTTTATCGATTACAGCTCAGCATTCAAGGCCATCATCCCCTCAAAACTAATCAATAAGCTCCAAGATCTTGGCCTCCATACCTCCTCGTGCAATTGAATCCTCAATTTTTTTACTTACAGATCACAGTCAGTTTGGATTGGCAAAAACATCTTCTACATGATCTCCATCAGTACAGGTACACCACAAGGCTGCGTGCTTAGCCCCTGCTCTACTCCCTTTACACCTATGACTGTGTGACTAAGTGCAGCTCTAATGCCATATTCAAGTTTGCTAACGATACCACTGTCATAGTCCAAATAAAAGGTGAAGATGAATCAGCATGTGGGAGGGAGATTGAAAATCTGACTGAGTGGTACTTCAACAACAACCTGTTCGTCAAAGTCAGTAAGACCAAGGAACTGATTATTGACTTCAGGAGAAGGAAATTGGAGGTCCATGAGCCAGTCTTCATTGGAGGATCAGAGGTGGAGCTGGTCAGCAACTTTAAATTCCTCAGTGTTATTATTTCAGAGGATTTGTCCTGGGCCCAGCTCATAAGTGCAATTACGAAGTCTCTACTTCCTTGGGAGTTTGTGAAGATTCGGCATGACATCTAAAATTTTGGCAAACTTCTAGAGAAGTGTAGTGGAGAGTACACTGACTGGCTGCATCAGAGCCTAGGGTGGAAACACTAATGCCCTTGAACAGAAAATCCTACAAAAAAATCATGGATACAGCCCAGTCTATCATGGGTAAAACCCTCTCCACTATTGAGCACATCGACACAAAGTGTTGTGGCAGGAAAGCAGCCTCCATCATCAAGGCTCACCACCCAGGACACTGCTGCCATCGAAAAAAAGTACAGAGCCTCAGGACTTACACCACAGATTCTGAAACAATTACCTCTCAACAGTTAGGCTCTTAAGCCAGAGGAGATAACTTCACACCAACACTGAAACGTTCCCACAACCTACGGACTTACTTTTAAGGACTCTTCATCTCATGTTCTCAATATTTATTGCTTATTCATTTATTATTGTTATCTATTTCTTGTTGTATTTCACAGTTCGTTGTCTTTTGCAAACTGGTTGAATGCCCAAGCTGGTGCAGTCTTTCATTGATTCTATAATGGATAATATTCTATCATAAATTTATTGAGTCTGCACACAAGAAAATGAATCTCAGGATTGTATGTGGTGAGATATATGTACTTTGATAATAAATTTACTTTGAACTTTGAACATTGAAACCTGCCCATATCTGCAATTGATCTATATTCCTTTGTATTCTTTGCGAGTCACCTAAGCTATCCACAACACCACGTCTCTTCGTATCATCTGCAAATTTACTAACCCATCCACCTACATTGTCATCCAGGTCATTTATATGCATCAGAAGCAGGAGAGGTCTCAATACAGATCTTTGTGGAACAGCACTAATCACGGACCTCGAGCTAGAAGTTGTTTCTTCAACCACCACACTATCTTCAATGGGCAAGCCAGTTCTGAATTCAAACAGCCAATTCATCATGGATCCCATGCATCTTAATCTTAACGAAAAGTTGTAAAGGCTATATTGCAAAAAGTATATAATTAGGCCTTGATCAAGCATCTGTAAATTATTCACAATTTGCCAATCCTCTGGCATCACTCCTGCAGCTATGGTGGATTGGAAAATAATGGACAAAGCTCAGCAACTAACAACCTGGGAGACATGGTGATCTTCCCCATGATTACTTGAATTAGTTATGCCCATAACATAATGGGTCTCAATGAGAAAAATTGAACATTTAATAGCAGTAGCCATCCTGTTCTTCCTACCTCTACCAGCAGTTTGTTGTGCTTTGCAGACTTTCTGCTCATTTTCCCAGTCTTGCTGCACTGAGCCTACTATGGCACACCTAAAAGTTTGAAATTAGGACAATTTTTTTCAACATCTCCCAAATCATTCCCAGGACCCATCATATAAATATAATTGCAAAGAAAGCACGACAGCACCTCTACTTCCTCAGAAGCCTGTGGAGATTCGGCATGTTATCAAAACCCTGTCAAACTTTATAGATATGTGGTAGAAAATGTGCTGACTGGCTGCATTATGGCCTGGTATGAGAACACTAATGCCTTTGAATGGAAAATCCTACAAAAGGTAGTGTATTCAGCCCAGTACATCACAGGTAAAGCCCTCCTAACTATTGAGCATATCTACACGAATCATTGCCATAGTAAAGCAGAATCCATCATCAAAGATCCTCACCACCCAGGCTATGCTCCTTTCTTGCTGCTGCCATCACGTAGAAGGTACAGTGCCTCAGGACTCACAACACCGAGTTCAAGAACAGTTACTACCCCTCAACCATCAGGCTCTTGAACAAAGGGGATAACTATTCATTCTATTTCTGGTGTTCCCACAACCAATGGTTTCACTTTAGGGACTCTTCATCTTGTTATTTCATGCTCTCATTATTTATTACTGTTTATTTATATTTACATTTGCACAGTTGTTCATTGATCCTATTTACAGTTACTGTTTTATAGATTTGCTAAGTATACCCACAGGAAAAAAAATCCCAGGGTCGTATGTGGTGATATGTATGTACTCTGATAATAAATTTTACTTCAAACTTTGAAGTTATACCTTGAACTTTGAACTTTAAAGTAGGTAAATATACAGAACTTTATAAACCATCCAACAGTAGCATAAGTCAATGGAAGTTAATCGGCAAATAAACTGAAACCAATTGACCATCTCTTTAAATAAGGTTTTGTGCCATTGGACTTCTTCCTGCTTTTCAATGTTCAGTCTGCATCATTGAGAGAAGATATCAGTTGGGACACTGAGTTCAAAACTGACAGCAATAAACATAAAATCTGTGTTGGATGCTAACCAGTCCATTATCTCGATTCCTTTGATAGGCATGAAATGTCTGCATAATATGCCCTCACTAATATTGAGTCTCACCTAATTTGCACCACAAATATGCAAGCAAGCATCAGAGACAATTTGAACCAAAACTACCTCTGAAAAGGCTTCTGATGATACAACTATAGTGTCCTGATTATCTTTCCTACATAAGCAACAACATTATTTTTAATTTTTACATCTGATTTTCTATAAGGGGAGAATTAATCATTTTCTTTGGATCTATGGCAACAAAACATGGAAATAAAATGTCAAACATGCGCATTTTTAGAAATTGTAATATCACATTGACACTATTACCTCTGAAGCACATTCTTGTAATGTGCCGACAACTGGAATAAGCATGTTTTCATGAGGAGACTTCAACAGGTGACCCAGCAGAGGAATACCACCCGATCTACGGATTTCTTCCTTATTTTTTTTACTTTTACTGCAGCTCCAAAGTGCAAGAGCACCACAACGTGCAACTTCAATATCTTTCTTTTGCTCTGCAGTTAGATTAGATGAAAGGATTGGATCACATTTCAAAAGACCAACCTGAAATATAGAAGATTTTTCTAAGTTACTTTCAGGATGTGGGAACAGTAGAATTGTTGGCATTTGTATATATGTCCATCCCTAATAGCCTCAGAATTGAGGAGGCAATTAACATTTAAGCACATCTATGCTACTGGCATTAACATATGTTTCGAAGTTTTATGAGTAATGTTTACCATCAAGGAAGCTCCCTAGGCCTCCTGTCCCATGATTCTCTCATATCCCTTCTGCCAATCAACTGTCCAGCTCTTGGCTCCATCCCTCCCCCTCCTGTCTTCTGCTATCATTTTGGATCTCCCCCTCCCCCTCCCACTTTCAAATCTCTTACTAGCTCTTCTTTCAGTTAGTCCTGACGAAGGGTCTCGGCCCAAAACGTCGACTGTACCTCTTCCTAGAGATGCTGCCTGGCCTGCTGCGTTCACCAGCAACTTTGATGTGTGTTGCTCAAATATTGGTAATATCTCTGAGACCTAACTTGGTTGCAACATATCGATACAGCTATAAATAAGGCAAGGCAGCAGCTATATTTCGTTAGGAATTTGAGGAGATTTGGTTTGTCACCAAAAACACTCGAAAACTTCTGCAGATGCACAGTGGAGAACATTCTGACTATCTACCTCACTGTCTGGTATGGGAGGGGGGACTTCTGGACAGGATCAAAGGAAGTTGCAGAAAGTTCTAGAATTAGTGAACTCCATAATGGGCACTAGCCTCTGTACTATCCAAGACATCTTCAAGGAGCAGTGCCTCAGGAAAGTAGCATCCATCATTGAGGACTCCCACCACCCAGGACATGCTCTCTTCTCATTGTTAGCATCAAGAAGGAAGCACACTTAACAATTCAGGAACAGCTATTGATTTCTAAATGGACATTAAACCCATGAACACTACTTCATTACTTTTTAAAATTTATTTCTGTTTCTTGCACTACTGATTTTAACTTGACAATTTTAATATACATATAGTTATATACTTAATGTACAAACGTTTGTAATTCAGATTTTAAAAATAATTATCACTGTATTACATTGTACTGCAACTGCAAAGTCAACAAATTTCACAACTTATGCCGGTGATATTAAACCAGATTCAGATACTGATATTGAAGAAGTTAAAATAGAAAATTTTAAAAAATCATAAAGCAACCTGAAGATCTAAGAGGAATCTAACATAATGTAACTGTGATACTTTCCTTTCCCCCACCTCAAAGGTTGTGCCTATGGGCTTGGAATCTCAAGACATTCAAAAAAGATATCAGGACATGGACGCTGTTAGCAAGAATGTATTAATTGCTATGGACTTGCACTTGTGGTTAACATTTATATGGGCATGTAGGCATTTTAGTTATTGATAATCTACAAGATGCTTACTGTAAGCTTGAAGATACTATTGAAGTCAAGGAAAAGTGGTCATAACCTCATGTGAATCTGACATAAATGTTATCTGCCAAGTCTGGATATCAGCCCAAGTCTGGTTCTAGATTGCTGGATGATAGGAGGAGTTGATAATAGAATACAGCACAGTGAGATTATCAACAAACATCTTCACTCAGATCTTGTGATGGAGATAATGTCACTGATATAGCCAAGGTCAATTAGGTGGAGAATACTACCCTAAGTGTGGTGATTATTGTTCTTCTTAGCCAGCTCCACCTTTCTGAGTATCAAAAACAGCTGCCACACAAATGTTTTTCATTTTGATTCTAACAATCTTCAGCTTTTCAAAGATTGTTTGGTCCAAAAGTGTCAAATAGTGAGTTGATATAAAGGCCAGAGACATTCCTAATTCTTCTCCCACATCCAGCTATTACCCCATGACTGAATCAAAACTATGATGAGGCCTGGAGCAGACTACTTTTGTTGGAACCCAAAATGAATACCGGTGTGAATCACATTCAAGTACAGCAGCTTTGAAACCACTTTTCCCCAAATCAGGCTTACTGCTTATTTTGGCAACATTGTACATCTTTTCCTTGATCTAAAGTTATGTTTAACTTTGCTTATTAGACTAGGTTTGGCTATCGGTAGGGATTTTATGATTCAATAATATACAGTATATAGTTGTTATATTCAAAGTATTATTTATTCAAATGTTCACCTCTATTTCTCAATTTTCCTACTTCTCAATGTACTTTCCTTATCTATCATAGCCAAATCACTTTTCACATATTTGTGCTTTGCATTATTTACATTTAAGTCCATAGTTCTGGATTGGACTAAATCACTTTCTTACTTAATGGGCCCTTAATAATTAATAAGCTCTTTGTCAATGCACATTATAAGAATTGATTCGCTCTACAGGAAGACAGGGCCTATACTTTTTAAAATGTAAAAAAATTAAAGGTGATTGTTAAATATGCTGAAATTTACGGTGTTTGCCGAAGACTATAGAAAATGTAGGAAATAGGAGCCAATTTAGATAATTCAGCTCTTTAACTCTTTTCCCTTGAATGCTTAAGATTTAAAAAGTATATCTACACAAATTTTGAAAATATTTAATAACTTGTCTCCATTGTGTAAGAGAATTCCACAGGTTCATCACCCTTTGGATGAAGAAACATCTATTGATCTCATATCATTTCCTGAGGCTATAACCTGATTCTGGACTCCCCAGCAATTAGGTACTTCCTTCCTGCATCTAGTCTATTTCCTGTTAAAATTTGATAGGTTTCTATGTGATCCCTCCTATTCTTCTGAATTCCAGGTCTAGCAGTCTCTATGCAGAGCTCTCCATTTCCATTACTTCTTCACTTCCCTCCTCACTTCCAAAAATTCTCTCAAATTCCAGGAATTCTTACGTTTTCATTGCTTCTCCAAATTCATTTGTACGTAGTAATCTATTCCATAGTTATAATACTTCACTTTAATTACCTGCTCTGCACAGAATCATTTAACCCAACATGTAAACGTGTAATGCAAGGTAGTCGAACTATTTATCTTGTATATTTTTGTTTTTTTTTGCATCAGAAACTCTTGTCAGCAGAAACATTGTTGATACAGACCAAGTAGTTCTGGGTAAAGTGTACAGTGCCTTGAAAAAGTATTCAGTTCCACAAATATTTTCACATTTTACTGTCTCATTTTCTAAATTTATGTAGGATTTTTGAGCTAATCTACAAAACATTGTGTATCATGTCAAATCAAAAGAAAAATTCCAAAACCTGCCAACAATTTACTAAAATTTATAAACCAAAATTTTGCAGCTGAGAAAATATTCCTCCCCTTTCTAATTAATATGCTAACTTTCCTCAGGTGCAATACTGCATATTACCTTACCAACTAACCCAATTTGTTGATGTTGAAGATGGGAGGATCACCTGCTTTCAACGAATTTATAAGAATGACTACCCCCATCTCTGTAGGGTCTAAAAGTATAGTAGATTTTCAACAGACCAACAAAAATGAAGACAAAAGAGGAAAATCAGGGAAACGACAATAGAGAAGCACAAATCTGGGGAAGGGTACAAGAACACCTCAAAGGCACTGAGCGTGCTTCAGAGCTAAGTGCAATCCATCACGAAAATGTGAAAAAATATGAAACCACAGCCACACTGCTTAGGTCAGGCCATCCTTCTAAACATAGTTACTGGAGAAGAATGGCACTTGTAAGTGAGGCTACTGTAATGCCAAGAGTCAGTCTGAGTAAACTGCAGAAATCAGTGGAGATGAAGTTCATTGCTCCACAATCTTTAAAGCCTTGCACAAAAAAGATATTTATGGAAGAGTGGAAGGGAAGAAATCCTGGCTAAAAAAAAAACATATCTTTGCCCGTAAAGACTTTGCAATGTGTCACTCAGAAGATAATGATGTGGAGGAAAGTCTCATGGTCGAATGAGACTAAGGTGGAACTTCTTGGCCTCAACACTAAGTGATATGAGTGGTGTAAATCTAATACTGTGCGTCAGCCAGGTAAAATAATCCCTACTGTAAAGTATGGTGGAGGTAGCATCATGCTATGAAGCTTTTCTGCTGCAGGGACTGGAAATCTGGTCAGGATTGATGGGAAGATGAATGCTGCTAAATACAGAGAGATCCTGGGTTAAGTCCTGCCAGCCCCTGCCAGAAAGTTTAAACTGAGGAAGAAGTTTGTCTTTTAGGAGGACAACGGGCCAAAGCACCATGCCAGAGCAACCATGGAGTGGCTTCAAATAAAAGAAAAATGATATCCTTAAGTTGACCAGTCAGAGTCCTGACCCTAACCCAATTGAGCATCTCTGGAAGACCTCAAGATTGCTGCACACTGCCACTCCCCAACTAACCTGCCATAACATGAGCAATTTTGCAATGAGGAATGGGCAAATTCTGCTCCATCACATTGTGCAAAGCTAATAAAGACTTATCCAAAAAGCCTAGTGGTTGTAATAACTGTAAGAGGTGGTTCAATTAAGTACTGAGCAAAAGGAGGTGAATATTTCTGAACTGCTAACCTTTTGAATTTTTAGTTTTTCATGATTTACAACTTTCCCTGGTTTTTGGGCTCTACTGTGAAAAAAGGAACATGTGATTCACAAATAAAAATTCTCTGTTAAATTGATCAAAATTCCTGGTTTCAATACTCATTTATGTGAACAAAGGGTTGGGGGTTGAATACTTTTACAAGGTACTGTATTAATTTATGATAAAATGATTACTTACCAGACGTTGAATTCCACCATGAAGTCTGACAGTCTGTCTTGCTTTTTTGAACTTGGCTATATTGGCAATAGTTTCAGCAGCCAAACATTTGAGATCTTTATTGGAGGAGTCCAAGATTTTCACCATAGTCTGTAAACCCCTAAGTTCTGCCAAGCATCGCCGGATTTGTGGATTTTTACTAATTTCTTTCAAAATCTTTAAAGAACCAACCTATATACAAATGTTAGCTTTAATTTCTATGAACTGAAGCAAACAATAGATCAAGAACGTTGAAATTATTAGCTTGTCATGTTTTCTTCATTATTTTGACTGGAAACATCATTCATGTACAACAGTGAGTGTGTTCCGTCTGGAACATATTGGTTGAATTGAGCTGAATTCTCTTCACCGCCTCCCAACCTCTTCCCCCACATTCATATGGTCAGATGCAAAAAGGCTGGAGGTGCTAATTCTGAGGCAATATAGTGTCAACACGGAATGTTCTCATTACTATATTTAAAGACTTTTAAAATCAGTCAAAATTGTTGTAAATAACTGAAGAAAGTTCAAACATATTAAAATAAAAGTCATAAAAAGAAATTAACATTATTAAGAAATGGTGAAAAACATTAAAAATAAATAAAACTTACTCCTCTAAACCTCCATTTATAAATTAGCAGGCAAATGATGAGAACTCCAATTCTAGCCAGACCTAGCTGGCATAGGAATCCAGAGGTGGATCTCCCATCTTAATGCTGCAGCAAAATATCAGTCATTGATCTCATCCGCTATTAATAGCCGGTGAACTGAACACTGCAACTCCTCCAGAACCATATCCAGCTTATTTGAGCCCTCTGTTTATCCCTTTTTCATTCATAAATTTTATTCTCTCATGTACCACTCACAAGGCCTCTATTGCCCATCACTATTTACCCTTGTGGTGAAGAAGTGAACTGCCTTCTTGAAATTATGCAACACTTCTGCTGATGATACCCCCACAGTGTTCTTGAAAAAGGGAGCTCCTGAATTTTGACCCAATGATGATGCAGGATTGGTTATACAAATCAGGAACGGCACACAAGATGAAGGGGCCTACAAGTGTAGGTGCTTCCATGCATATCCCATGTTATCGAGAAATACTCTAGGAGTAGCCTAGGTGAGTGACTAAAAGCATTTTGTCGATAGTATATATGCACTCAATGTGTGCTGGTGATGAGAGAATAAATGTTTAAAATTATAGATGGGGTATCAATCAAGTGGGTAAATCAATCCTGGATAGTCAATTCTCAAGTGAAGTTTATTGCCATTTAACTATATAAATGTATATAACATATATAACCATATAATAAACAGTATATAGAAACGAGTCAACATTTCTTCGAAGCGGGGTGTAAAGCGCAGTAGTACGCATAACACTCCATAACTTATGAAGGTAAGGATAAAATCTACAGATGAATCACACATAAGTAACAAACTAAAGTGTATCAATATTGAATATTGCAAAGTATGGAGTAGATAAACCAGAGACACTTCGAATATGTTGTGTCCAGGAGTTCAGAAGCATAATGGCCTGGGGGAAGAAATTGTTTCTCATCCTGGCCGTTCTTGTTTTTATGTATCATAATCTCCAGCCTGATTGCAGAAAATCAAAGAGGATGTTGGATGGATGGGTGGGATCCTTAATAATACTAAGGGCCCTGCGTATATAGCGCTCCTGATAAATGCCCCTGATGGATGGTGAGAGACCGCTACAATCCTCTCAGCTGTTCTCACAGTCCTTTGTAGGGACTTTTAGTCTGATGCTCAACTGCTCTCATACCAAGTGGAGATGCAGCTTGTCAGAACACTCTCAATGGTGTTCCTGTAAAACACAGTTAAGATGAGAGGTGGGAGCTTTGCTTGCCTCAATCTTAGAAAGTAGAGACACTGCTGTGCCTACTTGTTCAGGGAGGTGATATTAATTTGGTGCACTTAGCTCTCTCTCTATGGAGGAGCCATGTATTCGCAGAGGGGGATGGATTGTTTGCACTTTCCTAAGTCCACAATAATTTCCTTTGTCTTCTCCATGTTCACGGCTTAGGTTGTTCTTCTCACACCAATCCACCAGCCACTTCACTTCCCCTCTATACTCCATCTCGTCATTGTCTCATCTCGCCAATTTCTCAGTGGGACAGGACAGAGTGGAGGTCAGAGTCTATTGCACCATCAGTGGATCAATTTGAGTGTCTAGTGAACTGGAAACGGTCAGTGTAACCGGAAGAAAGGCTTTAATGTGCACCATGACCAGTGGCTCAAAGCATTTCATAATGGTTGATGTTAATGCCACCAGATGATAGTCAGTTAGGAAGCTTACTGTTGCCTTCTTTGGCAATGGAATGATAGTTGCTGCCTTGAAAAGCAAGGGGACAATAGATTGTTCCCGAGAAATGTCAAATATATCTGTCAGCATCTCCGTCAGCTGGGCTGCAGTCTTGCGGAACCTGACCTAGTATACTGTATCATAGTGTACCACAGATTTGTGTGGTTTGCATCTGGCCAGGGTCTTCTTTACCTCAACTCCAGCTAGGAGTGTTTGCTCCCTGGGGCGGGGGGGGGGCAACGGGCAGGGGGCGTTGCCTTCCTCACCTGCACTTTGTTCTGTTCCTCAAACCGGGCGTAGAAGGCATTCAGGCTCTCAGGGAATGAAGCATCCTGGTCGCTGCCGCACAGGGTAGACTTGTAGTCTGTAATTCTCTGAATTCCCTGTCACACATATCTTGTGTCTCTGGTATCACTGAAGTGGCTGTAAATTCTCCGAGAATGCTCCCATTTCACTTTCCTGATGGAATGGGAAAGCACAATTCTTGCTTCTCACAGATCTGTTGTATCTCCCAATCTAAAAGCAGCACCACAATCTCTCAGCATTCACAGATCTCTGCGGTAAGCCATGCTTCTGATTTGCCCTCACTCAGATGTGTTTCATGATGGTAACATCTTTCGTAGATTCCTCTATGTAGCTGGTCACAGAATCCACACGCTCCTCAATGTTGACATAGTTGCCATAGGTGGCAGCCTCCCTGGACATTCTCAGTTAGTATTGTCAAAGCAGTCCTGCACTGTAGAGATTGCACCCTCCCGACAGGTTTTCACCACCACCAAATGTTAAGAGCACATTGTTAGAATTTATCCTTATGAAGATGTTCACTTCTAAGGTGTGAATATAAATTGCCATTTATCACCACTTTCCTGAATAGTGTGTACATCTGGTTTCATGCAGATATTTGCTGGTTTGTTTTATGGAGAATTACGAATAGAAATGAATACTGTACAAACATCAGTAAAAATCTCCACTTCTGACATTATGATGGAAGGAAAGTCCTTGATGAATAAGCTGAAGACCACTGGGCTTAGAACATACTCTTACAGAACTCCTACACTGAAACCTTGGATGATAGACTTTCAACAACCACATTCCTCCTTTTTCACACAAGTTATAATTCTAAGCATTGCCAAGTTTTCCCTTGAAACTCCCTTTGTCTTAAGTTATACCAGAGCTCTTTGCTGCTACAGGAAGTCTAAGTCTATTCTCCCAATATACACTCTATCAATTCTGCATTTTAAAGTTAGCTAAGAAATCTTTCCCAGATCAACACATCTCCCAGATCAGCAACCAGTTCTACTAAGTGCGAGTTGTTACGAACTGTAACATTTTAGAAACAAACCAGCAGCAATAGAGTTCATACTGGAGTCTGGTTTTGATGTTAAAACCACTATCATTATTAGTATCTACTTATGATATCATAACTTAACCAAGATAAACAAATGTTAACAGTGTTATGTGTATATATGTGTTTACAGTTTTATTCACACCAAGATGGCCACCTAAGGGCATACTGTGGGCCAAAGTTAAGATCTCGTTCCTATAAGCTTTAGGAACCACCACTTGGTGAACAATTGCCCATTCCTCACTCGCAGGTATAGCAGGTGGTCTCCACCTCCTCATTAACACTCCATCCTTGATATAATACCCTACTGGCACTTTGTTAATCTCATCATCTGAGAGAGCTGTTTCTTTTAAAGCTTCAATCTCAGGGTCTCGGTTCTGTTCAGCTATAAACTTCTTCCTCAACAAGGATAAATCTTTCTCATCAAATTTACTACCTGAGTCCTGTTGAAACAATGAGGGCAGAAAAGTCCCTGATAAGTCATCACCACCTGAATCCTGATTTTGGCTATCATGGGTAGCAGAATCATGCTGCACAGAACTATCTGCATTGACTGACATCTTATAACCATATAACAATTACACAGGCCAGCTCGGCCCTTCTAGTCCATGCTGAACACCTACTCTCACCTAGTCCCATCGACCTGCACTCAGCCCATAACCCTCCATTCCTTTCCTGTCCATATAGCTGTCCAATTTAACTTTAAATGACAACATCAAACCTGCCTCAACCACTTCTGCTGGAAGCTTGTTCCACACAGCTACCACTCTCTGAGTAAAGAAGTTCCCCTCATGTTACCTCTAAACTTTTGTCCTTTAACTCTCAACTCATGTCCTTTTGTTTGAATCTCCCCCACTCTCAGTGGAAAAAGCCTATGCACGTCAAATCTATCTATCCCCCTCATAATTTTAAATACCTCTATCAAGTCCCCCCTCAACCTTCTACGCTCCAAAGAATAAAGACCTAACTTGTTCTTAGCCATACTTCGAGTTACTGTGCAGGAAGGATTAATGTTAGAATCTATCTGTGGGTCATCAGTGGTTGGCTTAGTTGTCAACTGCACTGCAGGAACAACTTTACCGTCTGCCAGGTCATTCCCTAACAGCAGAGTAGCATCTTCCACTGGTAAACTGGAGCATAGCCCTACCTTAACAGGTCCCGAAACCAACCCTGACTGTAAAGTTACCTCGTGCAATGGCACAGAAACCATGCTGCCCCCAATGCCTTTAATAAGATTTACCTCACCAATGTCAGTCTCATCACCAAACTTTAGAGCACTGTCAAAGGTAAGTGACTGAGAAGCCCCAGTATCTCGAAGAATTTTCACTGGTACCGGGGTTGTCCCTTCATTCACTGACACAAACCCATCCAACATAAAATGATCGAATCCTTTCTTAACTCGGCTAGATCTCTCAGTCTTTAACTGAGCCTCATCAGAATGTGCAGACCCTTGTGGGTTTATAAGTGCTTCACAACGCTGAATACAAGCGTTTGGGACTGCCTCCTTCTCCTTTTTCTTCTTCAGGACGGAACAATTAACATGACCAACAATAACATGACCAGCTTTCTTACAATAGTAACAAGTAAAACCAGAATATTTCTCCTTCACTTGCTTCCCTTCATCCTTACTTTTGACACTAGTCTCAGATTTAAGTTCTGGTTTACCCTGGTTATCCCTGCTGCTCTCTTGGAAGCTCTTACTCAGGGTAAACTTAACCTTGTGGGTTAAAGCCTACTCATCTGCAAACTTAGCAGACTCCTGCAAAGTGGCAGGATCCTTTTCATCTAAATATGTCTTTATGTCATCAGGGACGCACCTTTTAAATTCTTCAATTAAAACCAACTCTTTCAAGCAGTCAAAATCACTATTCACATTTTTAGATGTGCACCAGTGGTCAAAACACACAAATTTGTCATAAGCAAATTCCAGAGAAGTCTCGTTCACAGGTTTCCTCAAATGTCTAAACCTTTGCCTATAGGCTTCTGGAACCAATTCATAGGCATTGAGTATGGCCCGTTTCACAATGTCATAATCAGCTGCCTCTCTAATTGACAAAGCAGAGTAAGCTTGTTGAGCCTTACCCCTAAATACACTCTGTAACAAGAGAGACCAGCTTCCTTCCGGCCACTTTTGACTTTGAGCCACGTTTTCAAAATTCTGGAAGTATTTATCAACCTCAGTCTCATCAAATGGAGGAACCAGTTTAACTTCCTGGCTGGCAATAAATGGTACAACCAACTCCTCAGAGGCAGCAGCTTCTTTCTCGAGCTTTAACTTATCCAATACAAACCACCTCTGTTTTTCTGCTTCTTCCCTTTGTTTGTCTGCCTCTTCAGCTGCAAACCACCTCTGTCTGTCTGCTTCACTGGCATCATACTGCCTCTGTCTTTCTTTTTCCTCAGTCTCTACTTTAAACATATCAAACTTCAATAGTTCCAGTCGTAACTGGATCTCCTCTTTACTCATAGGAAACCACTTTAACACCTCCTCATCAACACCTTCATGGATATATAGAACTCAACTATTTTCCTCTGAATTTCTGGCTTTCTCATAACCCCCTTTACCTCCTTAAGGTTCAGCCTATTAGCAATAGTCAGCCATTCATCCTTTCTGGCTTTTTCTATTGCCACAGGGGTTGGCGCTTCCAGAAATTTATCAATATCCATTGCTGCTGATTTCCACGCACAAATATATCAAAAGGGATTTCCCCAATCAAATCGATAATTAATCAATCAATAAGCCCCCAAATTTGTTCATATCCCGGACAAGCCCCCAATTTTGTTACGAACTATAACATTTTAGAAACAAACCAGCAGCAATAGAGTTCATACTGGAGTGGGGTTTTGATGTTAAAACCACTGTCCTTATTAGTATCTACTTATAACAGCGTAACTTAACCAAGATAAACAAATGTTAACAGTGTTATGTGTATATATGTTTGTAATATAACTCCCAAACTAAGTTAAGCTTGGGGAAACAAAACTTAAGAGTCTTGAGATGGTAAAGTAGGAAAGTTCAGTTCATCCAGAGAAGGAATGATGGAAAAGAGATATTTGTAATCTAGGGTGAAACATAGACAGAAGGCAATTACGTCGAATTCCACAGGTCCCACGATGGTAATTAATTAGTATGAGTTGTCAAGGATCCTCCATTGAGCCATTCCAAATCCACATACCACCAGAGTGACATGTCACAGGGATGTCGTCTTCAAAGGGGTTACCACATAACATACCCAGGCAAGGGTTAACTTCGAGTGATCCCGCAGGACATTCCTTAATCCACTCCTATGGATTATATGAAGTGACAGCCACACATTCGATGGGCACTGGATCGATGATCAACCAACCCTTGTGGTTATATCAGAGTTCCAAAACCCCAGCTTCGACAAGCTGGAGCTGCTACCCTTTTCCAGGTTCACTCCCCCTCTCTCTCTCTTCTGACTTCTGAATGTCGCTGTCCTTGTTTCAAAGGTTAACAAGCTGCGAATCAGTCAGTGAACAACATCATAGTCCTGCCTCACTGAAGCGCTATTTTAAAGTGACAGTCCACAGTAAACGAAACCTACGGGTTCATAACAGAGTCAAATAACTTCTTACTTTCCTGATATCTCCTGATAGACAGCAACACCTCTGCCACGATTCTGCCTCACAAGGCTGTGTCCTCAGTCCTCTATTTTATTCCCTTTTACACTCAAGACACTGAAGCCAGATTTTGCTATAATACATTCACAAACCTGTACCAGTTTAGTGGGTCAAATTTTAAATAATATTGTGTCAGAGTACAGGAAGAAGATAAATAAAAAGCCTAAAACAATTTTTCCTCAGTGTCAACAAAATAAGGGGGGCTGGTCATTGATTTCAGGAAGGGTAACTCCTGCTTACATCAACAGTGCTGAAGTGGAGGGGGTTCAGAGTTTCAACCAGCCACATAGATGCCACAGTCAAGAAAGCTCACCAATTTTTATAGATGCACCACAGAAAGCTCCCTATCCTGATGCACCAAGGCTTGGTATGGCCAATGGTCTACCAGAGATCATGGAAATCAGCCTCTACTCCACGGACCTTGTACACACTTAATTGCCTCAGTGAAGCAGCCAACATAATCAAGGGAGGGAGGGAACATCGACTCAATCCATGAGAGGCCTGTGTCGGGCATTTTCATGCCTTACAAGGCGCAGATTGGAAGTCTGTGTGGGGTGCCACTCCTCGCACAGACTAGAGCAATGTGTGATTAAGTGCCTTGCTCAAGGGCACAAACATGCTGTCACAGCTGAGGCTCAAACTAGCAACCTTGAGATAACTAGACGAATGCCTTAACCACTTGGCTATGTGCCCAACATAATCAAAGACTGCATCAACTCATCATTCTCACTTCTTCCTCCCTCCCATCAGGCAGAAGAAACAAAAGCCTGAAAGCACAAACAAGAGAAAATCTGCAACACATCTGCTAGAAATCCAAGCAACACACACAAAATGTTAGAGGAACACAGCAGGCCAGGCAGGATCAATAGAAAAGAGTATAGTTGATATTTCAGGTCGAGACTCTTCGACAGGACTGCCAAAGAGTCTCGGCCTGAAACGTCGACTGTACTCTTTTCTATAGATGCTGCGTGGCCTGCTGAGTTCTTCCAGCATTTTGTGCATGTAGCCTGAAAGCATATACCACCAGGCTCAAGAGCAGGTTTTATTCCCAATGTTGTAAGACTACTGAATGGTACTCTTGTATGATAAGATGAACTCTTGACATCACTATCCATCTTGTCATGGCCTTGCACCTTATTGGCTGCCTGCATTTGCACTTTACCTCTAATTGTTGACATTTTATTCTGCACTCTGTTATTACTTTTCCCCTGTCATTCCTCAATATACCGACATGATGAAGTGGATGGCATGCAAAACAAAGTTTTTTACTGAACTCAGTACATGTGACAATAAAAACCACTTGAACAGAGAAAAGCAAACATACTTATGTCTAAAAATTATATCACAACAATATAGATGGCAATCTGAATTACCTTGCATTTGATGTCGTCTGTATCAAGCAAGTTAATTAGAACTTCAAGACCACCCACATCTCGAATGGCCGACTGGCATGTTTCACTAGATAAGTTAAAGTCCTTCAGTGAGCACAAGGCAATAACAGTAGCTGTTTGGTTGCCGCCCTGAAATTACATTTAAGTAAAGTGAGGCAAAATTAGAGAAAACAACAACAAAAAACTTGCTATGTTAAATTTGGGGCTCAAACAAATTAAAAAAACACAAAACAATATGCAAAAAGGTATCTTTGATATACTTGGACCAATATTTCAAGAAGAATAAAACTTTCAGTATGCTTTAACTTTCTATTAGCTTGTTTCTTCAAAGCAGTTAAGCTGAACACAGGCTCTTTCTGTAGAAATGTGTAAACCTCAATGCATTTGATACTGAATCTCATGCCTCTGTAAGCCTCTATGGTTGGAAATTCTCTAACATCTTTCATGCAACCTGGCACTGAATTTCTCTCCCCACCTAATTTTCTCTGAATGGAGTAAGAATGTATTGGAGGTTGAAAGTGGAATGGACTACCACACTTATTTGATACACTAGCACTGAAATGTCAAATACTCTGTCTTTACTAAATACAAATTATTAAGCAAAATAATGAATTAATAAACTGAAAGCTCTTCGACTCATTCTGAATCAAATAACCAACTTCAGGAGTTCTCCAGAATTGTTCTTATCCTAAATGATAATATTATTATGAATTGATTAGAGCATAATAAAATAAATTTAATATCAGTATCAGTAGGGATTTAGAATAAACAAGCTCAGAATAAAGAGTTGCTTAATGGCAAGCAGGCAATATTGGATTTTACCAGTACCCATTTACAGCCCTAAGGATTCAAAGAAGGTAGTTTGAAAGTCATAGTGTTATCAATTATATTAAAATGATGAACTGAAGCATTCCAATTCAAAGGCAAATCTTCTGTCTTCCTGCAGCCAACTCAAACACAGATGTGTCCCCATTATAGTATTAAATTGAAACAATATTTAGCAGCACTTAAATGTGGATGAGATATGCTTCCTGCTAATGCACCAAAAGATATAAGAGGGTAAAGTCAATTTTGAACTTTAGTATTAATAACTTTAAATCAAAGAGAATTGAAAACTTATTTTTTCTGCTATATTAAAAAACATATACAAAGATCAATATACAAGGATTTTAAAAGGAATCCACGCAAAATTTAATTCATGTGTTCTGAAACATAAGTCTGGCAGACAAATATGTTTGATTATAGCAGGAATAAATATGTGTTCTATTTAATAATTCTATTTGTGTCATCTAACGGTATCTGCTTTTAAAAGTATTCAAGCTTTCAATCCGTATCAAAATAAGGAAAAAAACATGCAAGGTCATAAGAACCTTCTGAAATATAATACTTTAACTTAAAATAAATCTTCTGGCATAAGAACAAACACATTTAATGGTCTAATTAAGTACAGATTTAAGTATAATGTTTTCTGTTTTGCAAGTAAGGTCTATCTAAATTTCTCCGCATTGTAAAGGATTTTAAAAGAAATTCATGAATGATAGTTATTCCATCATTGACACAGAACATTACAAAATAATTTTAAGATTACTCATCTGAAAAATGGCCGACTCCTACATTGTATTATGATATCTAGAATTCTGTCCTCTGTTAGGTGTAAGGTCAGAATATGGTCAGAAAATTCAGTGTTAAAATTTCTAATCAAATCACTTTCATCAAAATTTTCTTAATTTAATACTCTATAACCCTTGCAATAAAGACCAGCATTCCATTAGCCTTCTTTATTATTTGCTATGCCTGTATGTCACCCTCTGTATTTCATGTACTGTAACCAACAGCCCAACTTTTTGTGGCCTTGTTCCACTTACATACTAAAGCTTTTTCACCAATGACTGGAAGTATCTAGGCCTCTAGGGAACCTGACAACACATAATGCAGTGCAGGGGAATCTGTAGCTATGTAATAAATATTAATGGCTTAGAGAACTATTAACAGTTATATGTATGGTAATAATATGCTAAATCTTTTACTGCCACTTACCAACTGATAAATTGTTTCATTACCAGTGATTGTGAAGGATTTGTCAACGTACAACTTTACTGTCATTATTAGAAGATGGTGAATTTGCTTTCAATTATTGGGAAAATCATCTACCTCTTCGTCCCCTAGGAATCCCTCTGCAGTATTTGTTTTTGCCATTTAGCCACCATTATGGGTGATCACTGGCTTAAGAACATCTTGCAAAATGATTTCCTATACAAAGCAGCTAAGAAAACTTCTTACAGGGAATACAACCTTGTAAGATAAACGTAGTAACATCTTCCTTTGATATTAACTAGCCCCATGTGGGTAATAGGATGGTTGGCATTCTTAAAACTTTATGATGAGGGAACACAACTTCCTGTATGTACCCTCTTCCATTTTGACAATAAATGCACTACTCAATTTGCTCAATTAAATCAAACTCCTACAGTGATGTAAATGGTTCTGATATAAATTTAACCATTAAAGCACTTGCTGTTCATTGTGGTTGGAAGCAGTCAGTAAAAGGAAGAGATGGTGGCTCTCTTTCCAAAGGAGGAAGGATATACTGGTAACTACCTGATAAAACAGTGTTGTGCAGCATTATATTCACAATAAACAAAATTGACTCGGAACACATCTGGCAGCTTAAAACTAGACTGTCCTGAACTGCAGGATACCAGCAGAAGCAGCAAAAATACATTCTAACAAAATAAGTAACTTTTTGGCCTGTTCACCTCTCATTCTACCATTACAGTCAATTCAATGGTTGTAATTTACTTGTGGATCTGTAATTGCTGGCATGGGTCTTCCAATTTAAGATGGCACTACAGAAGACAGGTGACAACTTACTGGTGGTTCATAAAGCAAGAAATACAACTAAATACTTCATTAACAACACTTTTTCTATGGAAAATTGTGGCAAAAGGTCACCACAAACAATGAAGAGATGGGCGAAGGCGAAGCTGATTCGAGGAGAAGTGGTTGAAGTGAGGTCAAGACGAAGTCAGGGCTCGTAAAGTGGAGAAAAGTTGGAGTGGAAGCAATTCGAAGCCTGTCCACCTCAATCAAGAGCAAGTTCTGATTGATCTAAGAGCCAGGCCGAATTGGAAAGGTTGCGTATGCACCAGGATGAGTCTGCAGAGTCCAGGCCCGGAGTGTATGATGCAACAGGGCTTGGGTCCTAGTGCGAGGGACAACATGATGTTTTGATGATTTAAATGCCAGGCTGGATGGATTGAAAGGCAGGGTGTCAGAACCAGAGGTAAGGTTTGAGCCAGTTCTGCTCGCTGCTCTGGCTTCCCTGGGCTTTGTGTCTGCAAGCTCCACAACGATTTGCTCCACTGTATGATAAACTGAGGCTGTGGGCCTGCTGTTGACTTCATGTGTATGGACTCACTTTCATTCTGAATGCTGTTGCTTGCTTTTATTGTTTTGATTGGTGCTTTTTCTCTCCCTCCATGCATTAGATGTTTTTTGGTCTTTTAAAATTTTTTTTCAGGTTTTTTGTTTTACGCCTGTAAGGAGATTAATCTCAGGGTGGTATAATTTATATATACTTTGATAATAAATACTTTGAACTTTGAACTAAATTTTATAAGACATTCCTAATTACTTTCGAGTCAATATGGGTGGAAGTCAGGAACAGGAAGGGAGCAGTTACTCTACTGGGGGTATTCTATAGGCCCCCTGGTAGCAGCAGAGATACAGAGGAGCAGATTGGGAGGCAGATTTTGGAAAGGTGCAAAAATAACAGGGTTGTTATCATGGGTGACTTTAACTTCCCTAATATTGATTGGCATCTGATTAGTTCCAAGGGTTTAGATGGGGCAGAATTTGTTAAGTGTGTCCAGGATGGATTTCTGTTACAGTATGCGGACAGGCCGACCTGGGGGAATGCCATACTAGATCTAGTACTAGGTAATGAACCGGGTCAGGTCACAGATCTCTCAGTGGGTGAGCATCTGGGGGACAGTAACCACCGCTCCCTGGCCTTTATAATTATCATGGAAAAGGATAGAATCAAAGAGGACAGGAAAATTTTTAATTGGGGAAAGGCAAATTATGAGGCTATAAGGCTAGAACTTGCGGGTGTGAATTGGGATGATGTTTTTGCAGGGAAATGTACTATGGACATGTGGTCGATGTTTAGAGATCTCTTGCAGGATGTAAGGGATAAATTTGTCCCGGTGAGGAAGATAAAGAATGATAGGGTGAAGGAACCATGGGTGACAAGTGAGGTGGAAAATCTAGTCAGGTGGAAGAAGGCAGCATACATGAGGTTTAGGAAGCAAGGATCAGATGGGTCTATTGAGGAATATAGGGAAGCAAGAAAGGAGCTTAAGAAGGGGCTGAGAAGAGCATGAAGGGGGCATGAGAAGGCCTTGGTGAGTAGGGTAAAGGAAAACCCCAAAGCATTCTTCAATTATGTGAAGAAAAAAAGGATGACGAGTGAAGGTCGGACCGATTAGAGATAAAGGTGGGAAGATGTGCCTGGAGGCTGTGGAAGTCAGTGAGGTCCTCAATGAATACCTCTCTTCGGTATTCACCAATGAGAGGGAACTTGATGATGGTGAGGACAATATGAGTGAGGTTGATGTTCTGGAGCATGTTGATATTAAGGGAGAGGAGGTGTTGGAGTTGTTAAAATACATTGGGACAGATAAGTCCCCGGGGCCTGACGGAATATTCCCCAGGCTACTCCACAAGGCGAGAGAAGAGATTCCTGAGCCTCTGGCTAGGATCTTTATGTCCTCATTGTCCATGGGAATGGTACTGGAGGATTGGAGGGAGGCGAATGTTGTTCCCTTGTTCAAAAAAGGTAGTAGGGGGATAATCCGGGTAATTATAGACCAGTGAGCCTCACATCTGTGGTGGGAAAGCTGTTGGAAAAGATTCTTAGAGATAGGATATATAGGCATTTAGAGAATCATGGTCTGATCAGGGACAGTCAGCATGGCTTTGTGAAGGGCAGATCGTGTCTAACAAGCCTGACAGAGTTCTTTGAGGAGGTGACCAGGCATATAGATGAGGGTAGTGCAGTGGATGTCATCTATATGGATTTTAGTAAGGCATTTGATAAGGTTCCACAAGGTAGGCTTATTCAGAAAGTTGGAAGGCATGGGATCCAGGGAAGTTTGGCCAGCAGGATTCAGAATTGGCTTGCCTGCAGAAGGCAGAGGGTGGTGGTGGAGGGAGTGCATTCGGATTGGAGGATTGTGACTGGTGGTGTCCCACAAGGATCTGTTCTGGGAACTCTGCTTTTCGTGATTTTTATTAACGATCTGGATGTGGGGGTAGAAGGGTGGGTTGGCAAGTTTGCAGACGACACAAAGGTTGGTGGTGTTGTAGATAGTGTAGAGGATTGTCAAAGATTGCAGAGAGACATTGATAGGATGCAGAAGTGGGCTGAGAAGTGGCAGATGGAGTTCAACCCGGAGAAGTGTGAGGTGGTACACTTTGGAAGGACAAACTCCAAGGCAGAGTACAAAGTAAATGGCAGAATACTTGGTAGTTCGGAGGAGCAGAGGGATCTCGGGGTACACGTCCACAGATCCGTGAAAGTTGCCTCACAGGTGGATAAGGTAGTTAAGAAAGCTTATGGGGTGTTAGCTTTCATATGTCGAGGGATAGAGTTTAAGAGTCACGATGTAATGTTGCAGCTCTATAAAACTCTAGTTAGGCCACACTTGGAGTACTGTGCCCAGTTCTGGTCACCTCACTATAGGAAGGATATGGAAGCATTGGAAAGGGTACAGAGGAGATTTACCAGGATGCTGCCTGGTTTAGAAAGTATGCATTATAATCAGAGATTAAGGGAGCTAGGGCTTTACTCTTTGGAGAGAAGGAGGATGAGAGGAGACATGATAGAGGTGTACAAGATAATAAGAGGAATAGATAGAGTGGATAGCCAGCGCCTCTTCCCCAGGACACCACTGCTCAATACAAGAGGACATGGCTTTAAGGTAAGTGGTGGGAAGTTCAAGGGGGATATTAGAAGAACGTTTTTTACTCAGAGAGTGGTTGGTGGGTGGAATGCACTGCCTGAGTCAGTGGTGGAGGCAGATACACTAGTGAAGTTTAAGGGACTACTAGACAGGTATATGGAGGAATCTAAGGTGGGGGCTTATATGGGAGGCAGGGTTTGAGGGTCGGCACAACATTGTGGGCTGAAGGGCCTGTACTGTGCTGTACTATTCTATTACCTTTTAGAAAGTATCACAGATGCTGTTTTCTTGAACCTCTAGTCTTATCAAGCTGCCCACAGCAGTAATGGCTAAGGAGTTTCAAGATTTAGACTCAGTGACTCAGAAGGGGGACCTGCAGATGATGGTGTTCCCAGCAGCTGCTGCCCTTGTCCTTCTCAGTGGTACAAGTCAAGCATTTGTATTGTTGGAGTAGTCTGCATAATTGTAGTATCTTTTGTATATACACTAAGTACATCCGTGATGAAGGGTATGAATGCTTAGGATGGTGGATGGGGTGCCAATCAAGCAAATTGCTTTGTCTGAGATGATACTGTGCTTTTGGCAGTTTTTGGAGATTCACCCATTCAAGGAAGTCAACAGTATTCCATTAAGCTCCTGATTTATGCCTATAGATGGAGTAAAGGCTTTGGGAGGAGTTACACATCATAGCACATCTAAGCTCTGATTGCTTTACAGTCAAGGTATTTCAAAGGTTCAAAGGTTCAAGGGTTCATTTATTATCAAAGTATACAACTCTGAAATTCTTCAATTCTCCAGATAGCCATGAAACCAAGAAAGGCAACACAATCATCAACCCCCAAATCCCACCTCCCTGCCCCAAAACTGAGTATTTTGAGTTGTTTTTAATCAAGAGACAACCCAGGATGCATCAATTCAATGATGGTAATGACATTCAATGAGGAGAGACTGGGTCTATTTTCCCTGGAGTGGGGACATAACTCAGGTATATAAAATTATGATGGGTACTAATAGGGTAAAACTACAGGACAGAGATCTAGAGTAAAGGGTAAGAGATTTTAGAGGGGATTTTGCACCTAGAGAGTGATGAGTACCTGGAATACACCATCTGAGAGAGTGGTGGAAGTAGCATCTGTGACAACATTCAAGAAGTGTTCAGATGACCACTTGAATCATCTATTGGCCACTGATGTCCTATAACAGGCCATGATACAACCATGGAAACATTCCACTGTGCATTCACAGAAACTTGTCAAAGTTTTTGGTGACGTGCCAATCTAATCAAACTTCTAAGAAAGTAGAAGCGCTTATGAGTAAAGTTGCTCATCCATTGGTATACCAAGAATAACCATCTTCCACTTTCCTAATCTATTGCCACTCATATAATTTGCCTCTGTGTTTTGGCTACCAAAGTGGATTTCCTCCCACATATCTGCAATACATTTGTCCATTCATTCCATTAGTCCACATCATGCTGACGCCTTTCTACATCTGCCTCATAGTTCATATTTCCACCCAGCTTTGTGTCATCTGCAAATTTGGAAACATATTTAATTCCTTCAGTTAAATCATTGTGAATAGCTAGGGTTCAAGCACTGAATCCTGTAGTACTCCATGAATTAGTGGTTGCCTTTTGGAAACAGCCCTGTTCATTCCTACTCTGTTTCCTGTCTGTCGACCAGTTCTCTATCTATGTTAATACATACTCTTTCTCTCCATGGGCTTTCATTTGGCTTATTAATCTTTCATGTTGGACATTGTTGGAAGTTTTCTGATCAGGTATGTCAGATTCACTCATTCTCCTCCATTTGTAAATAACACTATTCTTTGCATTTCTGGTTAGACGCTAACTGCATTTCATTGGCTTTGTATCTGTACTCGGCACAATGACAATAAAGTTGAATCTAATCTAATTTAATCCACTCTACCAACTACACCTTCAGCAGTTTTCAGTAAATTTGTTACACAAGATTCATCTTCTGTAAATCTTTGCTGATTTTGACAGATTTGTTCACTGTTTTCCAAATGCTCTACTATTAATAATAACCTCTTGCATTTTCCCCGCTACTGATGCCAGACTAACAATCTGTTTCCTGGAAGCAGAGATCAGACCAGTTGTACTCAGACTTTCTGCCAATTCTTGAAACTTCTGCCACCTGTATTGCATGAGAATGTTTTATGGTCCACTAATCTTCAGGGCCAGCTTGTTACCGCCCTTTCTGTCTCAGAGCTATTCACACTATATAAAATATTAGAAGACACTTATTGTTGAGTCTGACTCAATGCAGCTTACTCAGACAGGACAGCAGTCTGGATCATACAGAAGTGACAGCTACCACCATTATCAGAATATAACTGTATCATAGAAACATGGGATCTATACGAGATGTACCAAGGTAGCTAAGAGGAAGCAGGATAGCTCAGACTTGACCCTTACAGTAATGGGTTGCCTATTTCTGGTTTACTTCTGAAGCTGGTCAATGTTGAGTGCCAAGGCAAGCTAAACCTGTGAGGTCAACATCAAAAACCTCTATCTGTCCTCCTCTGCCAGATTCTGCTCTGCGCCACTTCCATTTATTATTGATTTTAGAGGCAGGAAAGGCCTATATCAAAGACATTAAATTAACTATCCTATTTTAAAAAGACAGGTAACAAAATGGCTTTTCTTACTTTTGGAATCTGGCCCAAGACACATCTCTACACTTAGGTATCTGGTTAATTTCTAAAGGACAATTAGTTAAAGAAAAGATCTAAGCAGCATCATTCCCAATCTCTAATCAAGATGAAAAATGCAACACCAAGACCGTTTTCTGGACTGTGTTCCTGATCCACCAATATCCTCTGTAAAGTATTTCACGCTGTGCCTAACAAGGCCATTATCTCATAGCCAATATAGTGAGATGAATTGCTTTCTTCTGTATTACAAACTTAGAACAATTTTGTGACTGAAATGATCTCTTTCATTTAAGCAATTAAAATATAAATGAAAAATATAATTACAGACCCCCATACATCAACTCCACCAGTTGATATTCTTACAGAGTTATTGAAATGTCCAGTTTTATGAAACATGGCACAGCTGCTGCAAAAAGAAAATAGTAAACTAGTTTTGAAGTACTAAAACAAAAACTTCATGCCATTTCAAGAGTGTCTTTCCCCGGGCAGTTAACCATTCTAGTTAGCTCACCCCACACCCCACTATCTATTATCTCATTCATTGCACTGCATTGTAAACATTTTAACTGGGGAAATGTTTTGTTGAGCACCCCTGCACCATCCGCTACAAGCAGGACTTCTCGGTGGCCAAGCAATTTAATTCCCATTCACATTCCAAGATGTCGGTCTTGTGCCAAGATGAAGCCACCCTCAGGGTGGAGGAGCAAAATCTTATATTCCGCCTGGGTACCCTCCAACCTGATAGCATGAATATCGATTTCTTCTTCCAATAAACAAATTCTCTCTCCCATCCCCTCACTTCCTTTTTACTTTTCTTTTTTCTTTTTCTCACCTGCCAATTTCTTCCCCCTGGATCCCCTCCTCCTTTTGTTTCTTCTATGGTCCACACTACTTTCCTATCAGTTCTTTCTTCTCCAGCTCTTGACCTTTCCCACCCACATGGCTTCACCTATCACCTTCAAGCTAGCTTCTTTCTCCTCCCACCAACTTTTTATTCTGGCATCTTCCCCTTTCCTTCTCAGTTCTGAAGAAAGGTTTTGCCCAAAACATCAACCGTTTACTCATTTCTATAGATTCTATCTGACCTACTGAGTTCCTCCAGAAATTTGCATGTGTTACTTTAAACCACTTTTTATAATGCTGTTTACATTGTAAATACATGCTATATTTATGTACTTGTGCACATTTTATTCCACATCTGTACTTTAATCTCTAACTTCATTATTTATATAATAGTTTATTCTTTATCATTATCAAATTTTGTGGTTTGTGCTGTGTGTTGTGCAACAAAACTCAGCAAATTCCTAATGTATCTCGCAAATAAAGTTCATCCTTGATGTTCACTGTTCCAGAGTTTCATTATCTTAGAAAAGATAGATCATAAAGACCTAGAGCAGAATTAGACCACTGGGCCCATTGAGTTCATTCCACTATTCAATCATGGCCAATATATTGTTCCTTCTCAACCCCATTCTTCTGCCTTCTCCTCATAACCTTTGATACACTAATTAATCAAGAACCAATCAACATCTTCTTTAAATATACCCAGTGACTTAACCTCCACAACCATCTGTGTCAATCAATCCCACAGGTTCACCACACTCTGGCTGAAGATATTTTTCATCATCTCTATTCTAAAGGGACATATTTTTATTGTAAGGCTGCACCGAAATTCATTCAATACTGGAAACATCCTCCCCACATCCACTCTGTCCAGGCCTTTCAATATTTAGTAGAGTTCAGCCAAATATGCACACCCCCCACCCATTATCCTTTTAATCTGCAGTGAATACTGGCCAAAAGTCATTGAATACTCCTCATATGTTAACCGCCTCATCCCAGAAATCATTCTTGTAAAACAACACACACAAAATGCTGGAGGAGCTCTGCAGGCCGGGCAGCACCTATGGAAAAGAGTAAACAGTCGATGCTTTGGGCCAAGACCCTTCACCAGGACTGGACAGAAAAAGGAGAAGTCAGAGCAAGAGGTGGGGGCAGGGAGGAAGAAGTACAAGGTGGTAGGTGATAGTGAAACCAGGAGAAGGGGAGGAGGTGAAGTAGAGAACTGGGAAGTTGCTTGGTGAAAGAGATAAAGGACTGGAGAAGCGGGGATCTGATAGGAGAGGGTAAAAGACCATGGAAAAAGGAAAGGAGGATGAGCTCCAGAGGGAGGTGTTGGGCAGAAAAGGAGATAAGGTGAGAGAGAGAAACAAGAATGGGAAATGGTGAAATAGAGGGATGAGGGCAATTACCAGAAGTTCAAGAAATTGATGTTCATGCCATCAGGTTGAAGGCTACCCAGGCAGAATATATGGTGTTGCTCCTCCAACCTGAATGTGGCCTCATCATGGCAGTAGAATAACCAATGAACTGACATGTCAGAATGGGAATGGGAAGTAGAATTGAAATGGGTGGCTACCACTTTCTCTGATGGATGGGGCGTAGGTGATCATTGATGCAGTCTCCCTATCTAGGTCGGGTCTCACCAATATATAGGAGGCCACACTGGGAACACCAGATACCAGACACCGGACACCAGATACACCAGATACAACAGACACAACAGACTCACAGAGGTGAAGTGTTGCCTCACCTGGAAGGACTGTTTGGGGCTCTGAACGGTAGTGAAGGAGGTGGTGTTGGGGTAGGTGTAGTATTTGTTCCACTTGCAAGGATAAGTACCAGGAGGGTGGTCAGTGGGGAGGGACGAATTGACAAGGGAGTCACATAGGGAGCAATCCCTGAGGAAAGTGCAAAGTGGGGGGAGGGAGGGAAAGGTGTGTTTGATGGTGAGATCCAGTTGGAGATGGCAGAAGATAAGGAGAATTATGAGCTGGATGCGGAGGCTAGTGGGTTAATGAGTGAGGACAAGAAGAACCCTATCCTTAGTGTGGTGGCGGGAGGATGGTGTGAGAGCAGACCTGTGAGAAACAGAAGAGACACAGGTGAGGGCAGCATTAATGGTGGAGAAAGGGAAGCCCCTTTATTTCAAGGAGTAGGACATCTTAGTAATTCTGGAATTAAAAGCCTCATCCTGAGAGCAAAGAAACTGAGAGAAGGGGATGGCATTTTTACAAGTGTCACGGTGGGAAGAGTTATAGTCCAGGTAGCTTTGAGAATCAGTGGGTTTATAAAAAATATCAGTAGATAGACTTTCTCCAGAGATGGAGACAGAGATATTGAGAAAGGGAGGGAGGTGTCGGAAATGGACCAAGTAAATTTGAGGGCAGGGTGGAAGTTGGAGGCAAATTTGATGAAGTTGACGAGCTCAATATGGGTTCAGAAAGCAGCACCAATGCAGCTGTCGATATAGTGTAGGAAGTGTTGGGGAGCAATACTGGTGTAGGCTTGGATCATGGACTGTTCCACATAGCCGACAAAAAGGCCAGCATAGCAGGTGCCCATGGTTACACCTTTGGTTTGATTCATTCCCATAAGCCTCATCTGAACCCTCTCCAATGGCAGGAAGGAAAAAAAAGGGAGGGGGGTTTGCGAGGGGTGGTGTTGTGCTATTAATCAGGGACACAAGGACAATATCATAACTGCATTCTCTGGGGACATATGGAGGGCTTATCCACTGAAACTATATGCACAGAAATCAAAACAAGGAAGATACAATCACTCTGATGGAATTATACTGCAGGCACACCTCCACCCTGCAAAATAGCCTGGGACATTGAACAAAAGACATGAATCCAGATGAGGGAAAAGTAAAATTAAAATGGTTGTTGTAATGGGTGAGTTCAATTTCCATAATATAGACTGGGATTTCCTGAGTACAGGAGGTTTAGAAAGGGCAGAATTTTTTAGATGTATCCAATATGTTTTTAAATCAATACTAGATAATCTAAGAAGAGGATGGACCATACTGGATCATATTGGGTAATGAACCAGGCCAGGTGACTGAGTAGGAGAACAATTAGGGAAAACTGACCACAACTCCTTAAGTTTTAAAATAGCTAGAGATAGGCATAAGTATGGACCTTGTGGAAGAGTATTGCATTGGAGCAAGGCAAATTATGAGAGTAGTAGGCAGGAACTAGGGAGAGTTAATTGAGACTAGATATTTTGGAGGGCATTTCTGCAACTGACATGTGGAAGATGTTTAAAGACCAACTGCACAGAAAACGGGGCAGATATATTCCAGTAAGAAGGAAACACAAGGATGGCAAGGTAAGGGAACACTGGATGTCAAGAGAGTTGGTGAATTTAATTAAGAACAAAAGGAAATATAAGAATTAGGATGCTAAAATCAAGCTGAAACCTTGACAATTATAAAGAAGCGAGAAAAGAACTAAGAAGGGAATTAGGAGAGTAGGAGGGGCTACATAAAACTCTTGTTAGGTAGGATTAAAGTGAATTCCAAACCATTCTAAGCATACGTCAAGGGCAAGAGGATAAATAGGAAGCAGGAAGGATAAAGGAGGGAAGGAACATGGTAAGCTGGTGTCATTAAATGGCAACTGTTTATGTCCAGCTCTGACAGTTGAAATCCACAGTAACAGCCATGGATATTTCAATAAGCAGCATAATTTTAAGATGTTTTAAAAAATCTGTCGATATCAAAATTGACAAACTTTGGACTGCAGACAAGGGCTGCAATGCAACCTCTTTAAGAAAACGGAAGCAGGGACACTGCACCGGTCTACAAATACAACTGAAACGCTAAAGCTTTAGACTTCCACTCACGACTATCTTGCTGGTGAATGTACAGTCTCTGGAAAATAAAACTGAAGACTTCAGAGCAAGATTGCTGGAACAGAGGGACATCTGGGATTGTCATGTACTTTGCTTCATGGAAACATGACTATCCACTGCCATTTCAGATGCAGCACTGCAGTTCATGGCTTCAGCATTCTCTGGAAAGATGGGACAGCTCAGTCTTCTAAAGGCAGAGGAGGTGAAGTATGCTTAATGATTAACTTATCATGGTGCACAACTGTGGCAGTTCTGCTCAGTACAGCTCACCCAATATGGAACATCTACCAATCAAATATCATCCATTTTAACTGCAAAGGGAGTTTTCCACCATCAGATGGTAGCAGTATACATTCTACCTCAGGCCAACGTCAGACAGGTACTGGTAGCGCTGAGCAGCATTATCAGTAGGCACAAAACTGTGCACCCTGATGCATTCCTGATCACTGTGGGGGATTTCAACCTGGCCGGCTTGAGAAGTCTGAACAACTACCAGAAGAACCAGAGGAGCCAACACACTTGACCACTGTTCTACCACCACCAAGAAAGTTTACCATGCCATCCCAAAGAAACGTAGTAATATAGAAAACCTACAGCACAATACAGGCCTTTCAGCCCATAAAGTTGTGCCAAACATGCCCCTATCTTAGATATTACTAGGGTTACCCATAGCCCTCTATTTTTCTAAGCTCCATGTACCTATCCAAAAGTCTCTTAAAAGACCCTATCGTATCCATCTTCACCACCGTTGCTGGCAGCCCATTCCACGCACTCACCACTCTCTGCATAAAAAACCTACCCCTGACATCTCCTCTGTACCTACTCCCAAGCACCTTAAACCTGTGCCCTCTTGTGGCAGCCATTTCAGCCCTGGGAAAAAGCCTCTGACTATCCACATAATCAATGCCTCTCATCATCTTATACACCTCATGCTCACACTTTGGAAAATCCAACCACTTGGCTGTATTTCTACTCCCAGTGTATAGGTAGAGACTAAAGACCACAGCAACAGTGATGAGGACCAAGAAGATATAGTCAAGGGAGAGAGAGAAGTGTATACAGGACTGCTTTGAGTTAGTGGACTGGACAACACTCAGAGATTCATCTTTGAGTCTGAATGAAGATGCCACAGTTGTCACTGACTTCATCAGGACCGGTTTGAATGAGTGTGTGCCTTTGAGGACATACCAGACTTATCCAAACCAAAAGCCTTGGATGAACCAGGAAATATATTTCTGCTAAAGGCTAGGTCTCTGGCATTCAAGACTGGTGATTCAGAACTATACAAGAAGTCTAGGGAAGTCCTATGGAAGGCTATTTTAAGGGTGAGACAACAAGAGTTAGAGATGGAATCGGATACACAACAGCTCTGGCAGGATTTGCAGGCTGTTACTTCCTACAACCTGAAACCTAACATCGTGAACAGCTGTGAAGCTTCACTCCCAGATGAGCTCAATGCCTTTCATATACACTTTGAAAGGGAGAATAAAACTACACATCTGCAAATCCCTACAGCATCTGGTGACCCTGCGATCTCTGTCTCATAGGCCAATGTCAGAATACCTTTCAAGAGGGTAAACCCTTGCAAGGCATCAGGTGCTGAAGGTGTACCTGGTCTGGCTCTGAAAATCTGTGCCAACCATCTAGAAAGAGTGTTCAAGGACAGCTTCAATTTCTCACTGCTACAGATGGAGGTCCCCACCTGCTTCAAAAGGGCACCAATCATACCAGTGCCCAAGAAGAGCTGCCTCAATGACTATCACCCAATGAAATTCACATCTACTGTGATGAAGCGCTTTGAGAGGTTAGTCATGGATAGAATCAACTCTTGTTGAAGCAAGGCCCTGGACCCACTGCAATTTGACTTTTACCACAACAGAACTACAGCAGATGCAATCTCACTAGCACTCCAGTCAGCCTGGAATCACATGGAGAATAGTAATACCTATGTTAGACTGCTGTTCATTATCTGCACATCAGCGTTTAACACAACCATAACCTTAGTTCTAATCAACAAGCTCCAAAACCTGGCTCTCTGTAACTGGATGTGTGACTGCCTCACCAGGAGACCAGTGTCTGTATGGATTGGAAATAACATCTCCTGCGCACTGACAATCAACATTGGTGCACCTCAAGGATGCATGCCTCGCCCACTGCTCCACTCTCACTACACACACACAATTGTGTGGCTAGGCAAGCTCAAATGCCATCTATATACTTGCCAATGACACAAATATTGTTGGCAGAATTTCAGATGGTGACAAGGAGGCATACAGGAGAGAGACAGATCAGCCAATTGAGTGGTGTTGCAACAACCTTGTACTCAATGTCAGTAAGACCAAGGAATTGATTGTGGACTTCAGGAAGGGGAAGTCAAAGGAACACATACCAATCCTCATGGAGGGATCAACAGTGAAAATGGTGAGCAGTTTCATGCTCCTGGGTGTCATCATCCCTGAAGATCTATCCTGGGCTCAACATACAGATGTAATTACAAAGAAGGCATGACAGCAGCTTTATTTCATTAGAAGTTTGAAGGGAATTGGTCTATCACCAAAGACACTCAGAATTTCTACAGATGTACCACGAACAGCATTCTTACTGGTTGCATCACCATCTCGTATGGAGGGGCCACTGCACAGGATTGGAAAAAGCTGCAAAAAGGAGTAAACTCAGCCAACTCCATCATGGGCACTAGCTTCCTCAGGACACCTTCAAAAGGTGATGCCTCAAAAAGGTGGCATCCATCATTAAGACCCCCACCACCCAGCAACAAAAAGGTGGTGAGAGTTGATATTGGACTACTGGAAAATAATGCTGGGAAGGTAGCAATGGGGGACAAAGAAATGGCAGATGAAATTAATGAGTACTTTGCATCAGTCTTAACCGTGGAAGACACTAGCAATGTGCCAGAGGTCCATGAATTTCAGGGAGCAGGAGGCGTGAGGAGGAGAAAGGAGGAAAGCAAAAGAAAGGAAATTATTGGCCAGTTACCCTAACCTCAGTGGTTGGGAAAATGTTTGACTCTATTATTAGACCATAAGACTATAGAGACCAGACCTGGAGACTAACTATAAAAGGTCAAAGTCCACATGGTTTCTGTGAAGGGAAATCCTGTCTGATAAATCTGTTAAGAGTTTTTTGAGGAAGCAACAAGCAGGGTGGACAAAGAATAGGTCGCGGGTCATTTACTTGGATTTTCAGAAGGCGTTTGATAAGATGCCATACATGCCATAAAATCCTGTGGCATTACAGGAAAGATACTGACATGGATAGAGAAATGGCTGACAGGCAGGAGGCAGCGAGTGGGAATGAAGGGGGCCTTTTTTGATTGGTGTTCCTCAGATGTCAGTATCGGACCGCTCCTTTTCACATTGTTTGTCAATGATTTAGATCATGGAACTGATGGCTTTGTGGCAAAGTTTGCATATAATACAAAGACGGGTGGAGGGGTAGTTAGTGCTGAGGAAGCAATGTGATTGCACCAGGGCTTAGACAAATTGGAAGAATGGGCTAAAAAGTGGCAGATGGAATACAGTGTGGGGAAATGTATGGTACTGCATTTTGGTACAAGGAACAAAAGTGCAGACTATTATCTAGATGGGAAGAAAATTCAAACATCAGATGTCCAGAGGGACTTAGGAGTCTTCATGCAAGACTCCCAGAAGGTTTATTTACAGGCTAAATCTGTGGTAAAGAAGACAAATGCAATGTTGGCATTTCTTTCAAGGGGGACAAGAATATAAAAGCAATGAGATAATGCTGAGCCTTAATAAGACACTAGTCAATTCACTTTTGGAGTATTGTCAACAGCTGGGGGTCTCATTCTCAGAAAGGATGTGTTATCATTGGAGAGAGTCCAGAGGAGGTTCACGAGGATGATTCTGGGAATGAAGGGGTTAACATATGAGAAGCGTTTGGCAGTTTTGGGCCTTTACTCACTGGAATTTAGAAGAATGCGTCGGGATCTCATTGAAACCTACCAAATGTTTGAAAGGACTAGATAGAACCATAGAACATTACAGCACAGAAAACAGGCCATTCGGCCCTTCTAGTATGTGCCGAAACTTTATTCCACTAGTCCTATTGACCTGCACCCAGTCCATTATCCTCCAGGTCTCTCCCATCCATGTATCTATCCAATTTATCCTTAAAACTTAAGAGTGAGCCCGCATTTACCACATCAGATGGCAGCTCGTTCCACACTCCCACCACTCTCTGAGTGAAGAAGTTCCCCCTAATGTTCCCCCAAACCTTTCTCCTAAATCTTTCCCCTTTCACCCTAAAACCATGTCCTCTCGTATTTATCTCTCCTAATCTAAGTGGAAAGAGCCTATTCGCATTTACTCTGTCTACACCCCTCATAATTTCGTAAACCTCTATCAAATCCCCCCTCATTCTTCTATGCTCCAAGGAATAAAGTCCTAACCTGTTCAACCTTTCCCTGTAACTCAACTCCTGAAGACCCAGCAACATCCTAATAAATCTTCTCTGCACTCTTTCAATCTTACTGATATCCTTCCTATAGTTAGGTGAACAGAAATGTCCACAATACTCTAAATTTGGCCTCACCAATGTCTTATACAACCTCACCATAACATCCCAACTCCTATACTCAATACTTTTACTTATGAATGCCAGGATGCCAAAAGTCTGCTTTACAACCCTGTCTACCTGTGACGCCACTTTCAGGGAATTATGTATCTGAACTCCCAGATCCCTTTGTTCCTCCGAACTCCGCAGTGTCCTACCATTTACTGTGTATGTCCTACCTTGATTTGTCCTTCCAAAATGCAACACCTCACACTTGTCTGCATTAAGTTCCATCTGCCATTTTCTGGCCCATTTTTCCAGTTGGGCCAGATCCCTCTGCAAGCTTTGAAAGCCTTCCTCGCTGTCCACAACACCTCCAATCTTGGTGTCATCAGCAAACTTGCTGATCCAATTTACCACATTATCATCTAGATCATTGGTACAGACAATAAACAACAATTGTCCCAGCACAGATCCCCGAGGCACACCACTAGACACAGGCCTCCAGTCTGAGAAGCAATCATCCACTACCACTCTCTGTCTTCTCCCACACAGCCAATTTTGAATCCAGTTTACAACCTCTCCATGGATACCTAGTGTTTGAAACTTCTGAACTAACCTGCCATGTGGGACCTTGTCAAAGGCCTTACTAAAGTCCATGTAGACAACATCCACAACCTTTCCTTCATCTACTTTCTTGGTAACCTCCTCGAAAAACTCTACAAGATTCGTTAAACATGATCTACTATGCACAAAGCCATGCTGACTATCCTTAATCAGCCCTTGGCTGTCCAAATACTTGTATATCCGATCTCTCAGAACACCTTCCAGTAATTTACCTGCTACTGATATCAGGCTCATCAGCCTGTAATTACCTGGTTTACTTTTGGAGCCTTTTTTAAACAATGGAACAATATGAGCTACCCTCCAATCCTCTGGCACCGCACCTGTGGCTAAGGACATTTTAAATACTTCTGCCAGGGCCCCTGTAATTTCTACACTAGTCTCTCTCAAGATCCGAGGAAATATCATGTCAGGCCCAGGGGACTTATCTACCTTTATTCGCTGTAAGGCAGCAAGCACCCTCTCCTCTTTAATCTCTATATGTTCCATGACACTACTGCTTGTTTCCCTTCCTTCCATATACACTATGCCAGTTTCCTGAGTAAATACTCATGCAAAAAAACTGTTTACAATCTCCCCGATCTTGTGAGACTCCACACATAGACAACCACTCTGATCTTCTAGGGGACCAATTTTTCCCCTTACTATCCTTTTACTCTTAATATGCTCGTAGAAACCCTTCATGTTTACCTTCACATTATCCTCCAAAGCAACCTCATGTTTTCTTTTTGCCTTCCTGATTTCCTTCTTTAGTATTTTCTTACATTTTCTATACTCTTCAAGTACCTCATTTGTTCTTTGTTGCCTATACCTGCATCATCGTGATGATATATCATCATCATGTGCCATACTCTTCCAGAGCCTCGGCGACCACTTTCTTCCACTGCGATCTGTCGGCAGTCAAACCTCTTGCATCTCTGGCGGTGAGGCTGGTCCACTTCTTGATGTTGTTGATCCAGGTTGTCCTCTGTCTGCCTTGGCAGCGGCTTGTTCTACTCTGCCTTCAAGCACAGTGCGTTCCAGTGTGTCATCAGTTCTTGAGATGTGTCCAAAATAGCCAAGTTTCCTTTGGATAACGGTTTCCAGAAGTATTGGTTTTGTGCCAATCTTTTCTAGGATGAAATTGTTGGATCTCCTTTAAATGTATGATACCCTGAGGATCCGTCTGTATGTCCACATCTCAAATGCTGTCAACTTCTTTTCATCAGCTGCTTTTAGGGTCCATGTTTCACAGCCATATAGGGTTACTGGCTAGACGAGACTCTTGAGGAGGCATATCTTGGTGTCAGTGCTCACAGATTTAACTTTCCAGATGTTCCAGAGCTTGGTAGTGCTTGTGCATGCCATTACTAGCCTTCGCCTTATTTCCTTGCTGCATTCATTTGTGTCATTTAGTTCTGCACCGAGGTATATAAAGGAGGACACTTGTTCGACCTTTTCGTTTCTGATGTAGGCATCAACTTGAATTGCAGTTTTGCTTATCACCATAACTTTGGTAACCTGCTATACACCTCTCTCTTTCTCTTAACCAGATCGCCAATATCCCTTGAAAATCAAGGCCCCCTATGCCTGTTAACTTTGCCTTTAATCCTGGCAGGAACAAGCAAACTCTGCACTCTCAATATTTCGTCTTTGAAGGCCTTCCACTTACTGAACACATCCTTGCCAGAAAACAACTTATCCCAATCCACTCTTCCTAGATCCTTTCTCATTTCCACAAAATTGGCCCTTCTCCAATTTAGAACCTCAAGTCGAGGACCAGACCTATCCTTATCCATAATTAACTTGAAACTTATGTCATTATGGTCACTGGACCCAAAATGTTCGCCTACACATACTTCAGTCACCTGACCAGTCTGGTTCCCTAATAGGAGATCAAGTATTGCATCCTCTCTCATAGGTACCTCTATATATTGATTTAGAAAACTTTCCTGAACACATTTGACAAACTCCAAGCCATCTAGCCCTATCACAGTGTGAGAGTCCCAGTCAATACGTGAATAACGTGGATGTGCAGAGAATGTTTCCTATGGTGAGGGTATCCAGAACTAGAGGGCACAACCTCAAAATTGAGGGGCAGCCTTTTAGAACAGAGGTAAAGAGGAATTTTTTTAGCTAGAGTGTGGTGAATCTGCAGAATGCTCTGCCACAGATTGCAGTAGAGGTCAAGTCTGTGGGTATATTTAAACAGAAATTGATAGTTTCCTGATTGGTCAGGGCATCAAAGGATATGGCGAGGAGGCATGTGTATGGGGTTGAATGGGCTCTGGGATCAGCCATGTTGGAATGGCAGGAAAGACTCGATGGGCTGAATGGCCTAATTCTGCTCATATATCTTATGGTCTTATGGTCACCGAGGACATTCCCTCTTTTCATTACTACTATTAAGGAGGAAGTACAGGAGCCTGAAGACACGCACTCAGCATTTTAGGAACAGCTTCTTCCCCTCTGGGCTCATATATCTGAATGGCCAATGAACCCATAAACATTTCCTCAGTATTTTCCCTCTCTTTTTTCACTACCTATTTAATTTAATTTTTTTTAATATTTACATCTTATTGTAATTTACAGTTTCTTATTATTACATATTGCAATGTACTCTTGCCACAAAACAACAAATTTCATGCCATACTCTGCTAGTGATATTCAGCCTGATTCTGATTCCGATGTGCTTGGAGGTGGATGAAGTGGGTGAGTTCCTGAGTGAAAATTTGGACACTCATATCTACCATGGAGATGGACACATCAGCTGGGGAGATCAGTGTGGAGCATGCCAATTTGTTAGGGGATTTTCAGATAAAGAAGGAAATAGTGTTGGGTCTCTTAAAGAACATTATGTTGGATATGTCTACAGAGCCTGATGGGATAGAACATAAAACATAGACCAGTACAGCACGCTACAGGTCCTTCGGCCCACAATGTTGTGCCAATCCTTAAATCCTGCCTCCAATATAACCCCCCACCTTAAATTCCTCCAAATACCTGTCCAGTAGTCTCTTAAATTTCACTAGTGTACCTGCCTCCACCACTGACTCAGGCAGTGCATTCCACGCACCAACCACTCTCTGAGTGAAAAACCTCCCTCTAATATCCCTCTTGAACTTCCCACCCCTTACCTTAAAGCCATGTCCTCTTGTATTGATCAGTGATGCCCTGGGGAAGAGGTGCTGGCTGTCCACTCCATCTATTCCTCTTAATATCTTGTATACCTCTATCACATCTCCTCTCATCCTCCTTCTCTCCAGAGAGTAAAGCCCTAGCTCCCTTAATCTCTGATCATAATGCATACTCTCTAAACCAGGCTGCATCCTGGTAAATCTCCTCTGTGCCCTTACAATGCTTCCACATCCTTCCTATAGTGAGGCGACCAGAACTGGACACAGAACTCCAAGTGTGGCCTAACCAGAGTTTTATAGAGCTGCATCATTACCCCGCGACTCTTAAACTCTATCCCTCGACTTATGAAAGCTAACACACCATAAGCTTTCTTAACTACCCTATCTACCTGTGAGGCAACTTTCAAGGATCTGGGGACATGTACCCCCAGATCCCTCTGCTCCTCCACACTTCCAAGTATCCTGCCATTTACTTTGTGCTCTACCTTGGAGTTTGTCCTTCCAAAGTGTACCACCTCACAACATGCTGGAGGAACTCAGCAGGTCGGGCAGCATCCGTGGAAAAGATCAGTCGACGTTTTGGGCCAGAACCCTTCATCAGGTCCGGCCCAAAACTTCGACTGATCTTTTCTACGGATGCTGCCCGACCTGCTGAGTTCCTCCAGTGTGTTGTGAGTGTTGCTTTGACCCCAGCATCTGCACAGCATTTTGTGTTCATGTACCACCTCACACTTCTCCGGGTTGAACTCCATCTGCCACTCTCAGCCCACTTCCGCATCTTATCAATGTCTCTCTGCAATCTTCGACAATCTTCTACACTATCCACAAAACCACCAACCTTTGTGTCATCTGCAAACTTGCCAACCCACACTTCTACCACCATATCCAGGTCGTTAATAAAAATCACGAAAAGTAGAGATCCCAGAACCGATCCTTGTGGGACACCACTAGTCACAATCCTCCAATCCGAATATACTCGCTCCACCACGACCCTCTGCTTTCTGAAGGCAGGCCAATTCTGAAACCACCTGTCCAAACTTCCCTGAATCCCATACCTTCTGACTTTCTGAATAAGCCTACCGTGATAAACCTTGCAAAATGCCTTACTAAATTCCATGCAGATCACATCCACTGCACTACTCTCATCTATATGCCTGGTCACCTCCTCAAAGAACTCAGGCTTGTTAGACACGAGCTGCCCTTCACAAAGCCATGCTGACTGTCCCTGATCAAACCATGATTCTCTAAATGCCCATAGATCCTATCTCTAAGAATCTTTTCCAACAACTTTCCCACCACAGACATAAAGCTCACTGGTCTATAATTACCCAGACTATCCCTACTACCTTTTTTGAACAAGGGGACAACATTTGCCTCCCTCCAATCCTCCAGTACCATTCCCGTGGACTACGAGGACATAAAGATCCTAGCCACAGGCTCAGCAATCTCTTCCCTCGCCTCGTGGAGCAGCCGGGGGAATATTCTGTCAGGCCCTGGGGACTTATCAGTCCTAATGTACTTTAACAACTCCAACACATCGTCTCCCTTAATATCAACATGCTCCAGAACATAAACTTCACTCATATTGTCCTCACTGTCATCAAGTTCCCTCTCATTGGTGAAGAGAAGTATTCATTGAGGACCTCGCTCACTTCCACAGCCTCCACGCACACCTTCCCATCTTTATCTCTAATCGGTCTTCACTCCTGTCATCCTTTTTTTCTTCACATAATTGAAGAATGTCTTGGGGTTTTCCTTTACCCTACTTGCCAAGGCCTTCTCATGCCCCCTTCTTGCTCTCCTCAGCCCCTTCTTAAGCTCCTTTCTTGCTACCCTATTTTCCTCAATGGATCTATCTGATCCTTGCTTCCTAAACCTCATGTATGCTGCCTTCTTCCACCTGACTAGATTCTCCACCTCACTTGTCACCCATGGTTCCTTCACCCTACCATTCTTTATCTTCCTCACCGGGACAAATTTATCCCTAACATCCTGCAAGAGATCCCTAAACATCGACCACATGTCCATAGTACATTTCCCTGCAAAAACATCATCCCAATTCACACCCACAATTTCTAGCCTTATAGTCTCATAATTTGCCCTTTCCCAATTAAAAATTTTCCTGTCCTCTCTGATTCTATCCTTTTCCATGATAATTTTAAAGGCCAGGGAGGGGTGGTCATTGTCCCCAAGATGCTCACCCACTGAGAGATCTGTGACCTGACCCTTTTTGTTACCTAATACTAGATCTAGTATGGCATTCCCCCTAGTCAGCCTGTCAACATACTGTGACAGGAATCCATCCTGGACACACTTAACAAACTCTGCCCCGTCTAAACCACTGGAACTAATCAGGTGCCAATCAATATTAGGGAAGTTAAAGTCACCCATGATAACAACCCTGTTGTTTTTGCACCTTTCCAAAATCTGCCTCCCAATCTGCTCCTCGGTATCTCTGCTGCTACCAGGGGGCCCATAGAATACCCCCAATAGAGTAACTGCTCCCTTCCTGTTCCTGACTTCCACCCATACTGACTCAAAAGAGGATCCTGCTACATCTTCCACCCTTTCTGTAGCTGTAATAGTATCCATGACCAGTAATACCACCCCTTCTCTCCTTTCCCCCCTCTCTATCCCTTTTAATGCACTGAAATCCAGGAATATTGAGAATCCATTCCTGCCCTGGTGCCAGCCAAGTCTCTGTAATGGCCACTACATCATAATTCCATGTATGTATCCAAGCTCTCAGTTCATCACCTTTGTTCCTGATGCTTCTTGCATTGAAGTACATGCACTTTAGCCCTTCTACCTCACTAATTTTACACCCTTTATTCTGCTTCTCTTTCCTCAAAGCCTCTTTAATTATTAGATCTGGCCTTACTCCATGCACTATACTTGCAGTTCTCGCATGACCTTTATCCTCCTCCACCTCACTATCTGCTCTAACACTCTGGTTCCCCTCCCCCTGCAAATCTAGTTTAAATTCCCCGGAGCAGCACTAGCAAACCTTCCCGCAAGGATGTTAGTTCCCCCTCCAGTTCAGGTGCAACCTGTCCCATCAGAACAGGTCCCACCTTCCCTGGAACAAGGCCCAATTGTCCAGAAACATGAAGCCCTCCCTCCTGCACCATCTCCTTAGCCACGTATTTAGCTGCATTATCTTCCTATTTCTAGCCTCACTAGCCTATGGCACGGGGAGTAATCCTGAGATTGCAGCCCTGGAGGTCCTGTCCTTTAACTTTGCACCCTAAATTCTCCCTAAAAACTCCCTAAATTCTCTTTGTAGGACCTCCTGTTTCTTCCTATCCACGTCATTGGTCCTTACATGGATCACGACATCTGGTTGCTCACCCTCCCTCTTGAGAATACTGAGAACTCAATTCAAGATATTGTGGACCCTGGCACCAGGGCGACAACAGACCATCCGGGATTCTCGATCTCTCCCACAGAACCTCTTATCTGTCCCCCTAACTATCGAATCCCCTATCATTACTGCTCTCCTCTTTTCCCTCCTTCCCTTCTGAGCTGAGGATCCAGTCTCGGTGCCAGAGACGCAACCACTGCAACTTGTCCCTGGTAGGTCATCCCCACTAACAGTATCCAAAACGGGATATTTATTATTGATGGGAACGGCCATGGGGTGCTCTGCTCTTTCTGTCTACTCCCCTTCCCTCTCCTGACAGTCACCCAGCTACCTGTCTCCTGACTTTTAGGGGTGACTGTCTCCCTGAAACTCCTGTCTATTTCTGCCTCTGCCTCACGAATGATCCGAAGTTCATCCAGCTCCAGCTCCATTTCCCTAGCTCAGTTTGTCAGGAGCTGCAGCTGGATGCACCTTTTACAAGTGTAGTCATCAGGGACAATTGTGCTGTCCCTGACTTCCCACATAGTGCATACGGAGCACTCGACGGTCCTAACTGCTGCCTCCATTACCTACTCCTAAGTTAATTAGAGTAATTAAAGGAGCTTACCCGGCCTTACCTCATTGGGAGCAGGCTTGTCCTCAGCCTCTGCTCGCCAAAGCCTCTCGAGCCAAACTCTCCTGCTGTCTCACAGGCCGACTTTCACGCACTTGCGCAGTCGTGCCCCGTTCAAACTTCCGAAGAAATGACCCAGGTATACCCCAGGTTTTTGAGAGAGGCAGAAGATAAGATTGCTGGGACCTTGACTAATATCTTCATGTCCTCTAGCCAGAGGAATGGATAGATAATTTGTTCTATTATTTAAGAAGGGAAATAGAGATAATCCTGGAAACTTTAGACTGGTGAGTTTCACTTCAGTGGTAGAGAGGTTGGTGGAGAGGATTCTTAAGCATAGAGTTTATGAGCATTTTGAAAACCATGGCTTTATTAGAGACAAATGCTTTGTGTGTGGCAATTTATGGCTTACTAACTTGATTTGAGTTTTTTGAGGAGGTAACAAAAAGGTACTTGATTCGGAAGAGCTATGAATACTGTCTATATTTGGCTACATTTGCAGTATTGCATTCAATTTTGTTTGTCCCATTGTGGAGGCTCTGGAAAGGGTGAAGAAGAGGTGTATCAGGGATGCCTGAATAAGAGGGTATGTGTTATCTCAGAAGAGGTTGGACAAACTTGGATTGTTTTTTCTGGAGTATCAGAGGCTGAGGGAAGATCTAACAGAGGCTTAGAAGATCATGAGAAGTATAGATTGAGCAGACAGCCAATATCTTTTACCAGGTCTAAGTGTCTCATACAAGAGTGTATGCAAGGGTAAGCTCAACAACCAAGGTTCTCTTACCTTCCTATCCTTGTCCTTCTTTCCAACCTGAATGTACCCACCAAAGTCTGCCCCATCTAAAGGTCCCAAATTATATTTGGGAAGTTGAAGTCACCTGTGACAACAACCCTGCATTTATTAATATGCTCTGCTTACATTACCTTTCAAGGTAAATGACATACAGGTGTCCCCCGCTTTTCGAACGTTCGCTTTACAAAACCTCACTGGTTACGAAAGACCTACATTAGTACCCTGTTTTCGCTTTCAGAAGGTATTTTCACTGTTACGAAAAAAAAGCAGCGCGCGATAAAAGGCAGCGTGCACCCCGAGCAGCCGCTCTCCCCCGGACTGGGAACTGCATTCTTGCCGGCATTGCTTAAACACATGCCTGTGAGCAGTCGTTTGCAAGATGAGTTCTATGGTATCGGAAAAGCCTAAAAGAGCTCGTAAAACTAGACATAATTAAGCATTTCGATCGTGGTGAACGAAGTAAGGACAAAGTGAGTTTGGCTTGTGGAAGCTGACGAACATGATATTGAAGAGGTTTTGGCATCCCATGACCAAGATCTGATAGATGAAGAGCTGATGCAATTGGAAGAAAAAAGGATAACAATCGAAACCGAATGAGTAATGCTAAAGTACGACTTTAATTTTGAAAGGGTACATCGGTTTAGGGGATATTTGCAGGATGGTTTGAGTGCTTACAAAGAACTGTGTGATCGAAAAATGCGCAAGGCTCAGCAGTCAAGCAAGCCTTCCACATCAGCCACAGCAGATGACGAACCTCGACCTTCGACATTGAGGCGGGCAGAGATAGAAGATGACCTGCCTGCCCTAATGGAAACAGACGATGACGAGATGTCACCCCAGTGTCCCACCACCCCAACCCCCAGGCCACGGACAGATACCGATTCGCGGAGAATGCAACGGTAGCCGGGAGGCACACAGCACATCTTTAAGAAAAAAGCAGAAATAAACATGCTAATTAATTACCGACACGTAATTGTCGGCCCAGATCAGAGACAACGCAGTCAGAAATCGGCACTGATCTGGGCTGACAATTATGTGCCGGGCGGCACCTAATTAATTAGCATGTTTGTATCGGCTTTTTTCTTAAAGATGTTCTGTGTGCCTCCCGGCTACCGCTGCACCCCTGCATGCTTCGCGGCAATGTATCGCTCGGCAGCCCGGAGGGTGGGGGCCACTGCACCACCCAAATTCCGACTCAGCCTAACACACCATCATCAGTGTGCTCGGTGCTGTCTTCCCGATTCCGGTAAGTGATACTACACTGTACATACATTATTTCTACTTTATATAGGCTGTGTATTTTTACGTGTTATTTGGTATGATTTGGCCACTTCATAGTTTAAAGATTACTGGAGAGCACTTGCACCATGTTTTTGCCAACAGCGCTTGCGTGAGATTTTCGGTACGAAGAACAGTGCAGTAATGATTATGGAAAAGTATTTCTACTTTATATAGGCTGTGTACTTATCATATCATTCCAGCTTTTACTATATGTTCCTGTTATTTTAGGTTTTATGTGTTATTTGGCATGATTTGGTAGGTTATTTTTGGGTCTGCAAATGCTCACAAAATGGTAATTGCTTCTTCGCTTTACGACATTTCGGCTTACGAACCGTTTCATAGGAACGCTCTACCTTCAGATGGCAGGGGAAACCTGTATCTTCTGCTACAATTTTAACTGAAAAAGGAACTGTGCAGGATGGAAACAAAAAAACAATGTGCATAAGGGAAACATGAAAAGCAATGGTTCAGGGAAAAAAGTTATTAAGTGAAGTTTAAAATGCAAATAGTGACAAAGCAAATAGGCAAAATTGGTGGAGAAATTGACAGAACTACTGTAAAATTAGTGTATTGAGAAGAAGTTGCTTTATTAAAATAAATGCTTTTCAGATAAGACAATAAAATAAGACCTATTGCTTGTTCAGATTGAAGAAAAAATCCCACTATTCTTTTTCCTGAATAAATAACTCCTCTCCCTAAGTTCACAAAGTAAAATTACTATAATTACTCTATTTTACAGATTTAAAAATACCAAATAATCTTATTGACAAATTCAGCTGAAGTATACAGTGGAGTACCGAATGGCCTACATCTGCTCCTGCTTTTTCTATTCATGTGTACTTGATTTTATATATAATATTATAAAAAGTGGATCAACAGACAAAAAAGCTATTAGGTAAACAAAAGAATGCATAATTGGTTACTAAAATTCTTGGGCCAGCCTTGTCTGTGGCATTCCTCTATCCCGTGCCCTCTCATGGCAGATGCTAGAGATTACAAGATCAATACATAGGGAAATTTAGGGAAAAAATTTGCAAAGGAGAAGAAAATATTTATATTTATACTTCGTATGCTTGCTCTCCTGACTATAGGACTGCTAACAATCCCTAGCTCCTCAGAAATATATTCACCCCTACCATTAGGCAACATATAAACAGTTTTGGAGCAACAGGCATTCTAAGGTTTCCCTAACTAACAGCCCAATTTCCTTCCTCTGTCTGAAGCTACCCTGCATTATGCCCTAATTCCACATGGAAAGGGGTTCCATTTAATTGTAATCCAAGAGGTATAGGCGGTCCCAGCTGTTGAAATAAAATCTGTCCTTTTCATGGGACAATCCTTTTCTTCATTTTCAACATTTTCAGAGGGAATGATAAGGTGATTAAGTATTCACTACTAGATTCCAAAGCTACCCACATACCTAGACTTGAGATCCTAACAAATGTTTTTAAACATCTATGGACCACATCAAGGCTGGAAAATAAAGTTTCTTAAAATTTGCAGGTAAGGCTTATTTGATTGCTTGTTTAGTTGTATACATTAAGCTGTTGAATAATACCTTAGTAAGTCTAATTGAACAAGCCATGTCCTTAATCTTTGAATTTATTTGAAAATCGTTAATTTTGTTTCCAATTACTAGAGTTGTTGCCTAATTAAGCAATTGGCATTTTGCTTGTAAAACAAATGTTATGTGGTTAACCAGATTTTGATCTCATTCAAACACTATGCAATTTATAGCTCTACCCAAGTGTTTTATATTAAAAAGATTATTGTTGCAGGTGTTCAACACATGTACAATAGCATAGACAGTTACATAACTATGTACGTATTTCTACATCACAAAAGTATTGTTGAGCTTCTGCTAACCTAATATAGAAACAGATGGCTTATGCTAAAACACTTAAAAATTGAACTTCCTTCTGCTGCTAGACCCCATTAGAAATTGTTTTGAACATGTAGTGTAATTCAAATACCAGAAAATAAATATATCAGTTCATATCTTAATAATGTGATAATGAAAGAAAAATATATTTTGGTAATTATAAAGTGAAATAAAGCTTTAGATAATTACAAAATGAATTTTACACAGAATTAATTGTGACAGCACAGCAGTATACTTATATCTTGCACATTGGTCTGATTTATGCCCTAACAGCTCATTATTAAAAATATAAGATGATTAGCTGATGACACAGCATTAATTAGAAATGCAAATTGTGATGAGAATGGAAAGACTCTTCAGTAGGTAAGGATAAGTGTGTAGCAATGACACAGCAACTGAGTACAATGTGGAAAAACATGTAATTTCCACTTGGGAGCAAAAAACAGAAATGCTGTGCATTTTTAAAATTGTGAGAGATTAGGAAATGTTGAAAGATGACAAGGTGTTCTGATCTCAAAGTCACTGAAAGCAAATATGGATGTAACAATCAGATTTAGTTAGCCACAGCCTTGTTAAGGGGAGAGAAGGCTCAAAGACTGAGTGGCCAACTCCTGCTCATATTTCATATTTTTGTTTGTGATTAAAGAGCAAAAACACAGAGCCCAACACACCAAATTGTTCTGTATTTCTTCCACCCATTTTCATCAGACAAACAATCCATTTTTTTCTTATAAAGGTGTCCAATCAAGGATCGAAACAAGATTAGCAGTGTTAGGAATCAGGCATAAACCTACCGCAATTCCCGGAATCTCCGAAGGATTCTTACCAGTGTCTCCAGCCTGCTCCAAATACTCCTCATTAACTGCAAGCCAAGCTTGACAATCCGCCTGATTTCCTGGCAGGGTTATCATGCATGTTCAGAGTTTCCCATCAAAAACTTAGTGCCCAACCCACAACTATGATCATCAAATCCACTTGTGTCAATATTGGATTTGTGGCAAATATTCTCTAAAAAAATTTCTAAACTTTGAGATGGATATTTGTCATTTTCTAACACAACATGTGAGCAAGCACATTCATGGCCTTGTGTCATTACCTTCAGGTATTTCACCACTTTCTGAATCTGCCAATATTCAGAAGGCAAATCAGTGCTGGATTCCTTTTGTCTATCCATATCTAGTTGCTCTTCCTCACTATCTGTAGAACTCTCATCCATGTCTTCTGCCTCTAGAGAACCTCTGCCATTACAAAATTTAAAAAAAACTTAACAGCTGAAGATGAAAGAGTACACCTTTACATTGTTAGAATATTCCTTTGGCTGTATCTTACACCATTTATTTAAATATGTTTAATTGTACAGAGAATTATAAACAATATATAAAATCATTTAACCAAAGTGTCTCTCCTTTGTGCCAAGACCAGTTAGGTTTCTGTCCAATGGTAGCCCATTGTCGTAGTGAACTTGATCTTGCTAATTGGATTGAATGTAAATGAGAGGTGGCTATACTTCATGTTTTTGATGATGGATCATTGTCTCATAATGTTTCTTGCCACTTAATAGTTCATATCTAAATACTTTCCAGATCTGAATGTTTGCAAGTACAGGTGTCTATTAACTTAAGAATAATACATGGAATATAATAGTTTACACTGCTGGATGTTGCCCAAAGGTAGTCTAATAATATCTTTAACATTAAGATTCCAGAAGAAGAACAATATTCCTCAACATTGCTACAAAAAAACTAATGCCCTCCACTCCACACAGCTGAATCCCCTTGCAATTATCAATTAAAACTTTGACCATCAAAGGCTTTGCCACAATAACAACCTCTCATTCAATACAAGAAAGACAAAGGAGATGATTATTAACTTCAAGAGGAAGAAACTGGAGGTCCATGAACCAGTTTTTAGCAGGGGATCAGAGGTGGAGAGGGCCCGCAATTTTAAATGCCTCAGTGCTATCATTTCAGGAGATCTGTCTTGAGCCAAGCACACAAGTGCAATTATGAAGAAAGTACAGAAGCACCTCCACTTCCTTAGAATGGGCATGCATCTAAAATTTTGACGAACTTTTATAGATAGGCAGTGGAGAATACATCAACTGGTTGCATCATAGCCTGGTACAGAAACACCAAGGCCTTCATACAGAAAAGCCTACAAAGAGTCGTGGATACAGCCCAGTCCATCACTGGTAAGGCTCTTCCCACCACTGAGCAATCAGGAAGATGGTACTGGAGTCACAGGGCCCTCACCACAGGTTCAGGAACGGTTATTACCCCTCAACCACCATGTTCTTGAATCAAAGGGGACAACTTCACTTACCCCATCACTGAAGTGTTCCCACAATCTATGGATTTATTTTCAAGGACTCTTCATCTAATGTTCTCGATATTTATTGTTTATTTATTTATTCCTATTTATTTTTGTCTCTTTTTTTATTTGTACAGTCTGTTGCCTACTTTTGCACAGTGGTTGTTGTCCATCTTGTTGGGTGTGGTTTTTCATTGATTCTATTACGTTTTTTGTATTTACTGTGATTGCCCACTCGAAAATGAATCTCAGGGTTGTATATGATGACATATATGCACTTTGATAATTACTTTGAACTTTGACTCCACATAAGAACTTCTCAGTTTCCTGTCCACCAATAAGTGTAACTTTGGTCTCAACAGATAAAATAGGCAGCTGATACTGCCAAGCATTAATAGAATTCAGGCTGTAGGTACCCACCAAATGTAGAAGCAGAAAAAATAAATACGTTGAACAAATGGATGAGTATTAAAAGAGTGTTAAAGCATGAAGGAGTGGGTGCAGATTAAGAGATTATGTGGTCAGCAAAAACATGTTATTTTCAAAATCATATGTAAAACACAATCACACAAAGTACAATGAATTAGACTAACAGCCACTTGAACAAATAGACATAGTTTTTTAATGCAAAGAAAGTATTTGAAATATATCTTACAAAAAAACAGACAGGATAATTTATTTAATATTTCTGAGTAGAAGATATTCAATAAAGGGAATAAGACTATTAAGGAGTTGTAGCGTTATAGAAGTAGGATACCTCAGAAGACAAAATATATTAAAAAGTAAAAAAAAAGGAAATTCTGTAGGAAGAGGGAATATTTCTGTGGGAACTCCATGAATCATAAATATTGCAAGTGAGATAAAGGAATAAACCTGTGAAATTAATCATGAAATATAGAGTGGTGTGATTGGGTGAAACCAATTATCCCAGTATTTAAAAAAAAAACAAAAATGGTGTTTCTGAATTGTGTTTTGACGACTTTAAGGTGATCAGCATATTTTCATAGCTGGTGCTGGTGCAGGTGCAGGGAAGTACGAGTCATAGAATTATAAAATTATAGAGTTGAACAGTACCGAAATGAGCTCTTTGGCCTAAATCATCCATACTGGCCAGGTGGTAATGGTAAAAGGCAAGTATCGATCAAAAGAAGTTTTTTCAAGATGATGCTGAACTATGATGTCCATTAGGTTCTTCATTTTTTAAATCTGGGGACAGCATGGGAAGTTAGGGTGCAGAGGACGGTATGTCCTCTGGTCCAGGGCCCAGAGGCCCGGCGGTCAAGGACCAGAGTATGGCGATTCAGGGGGTCGAGGCCCAGAGGACAGCAAGTCCAGAGGTTGAAACCCTAGGTGTGCAAGTCTGGAGATCAAAGTCCTAGATCCGCGAATCTGGATTTCGAAGCCCAGAGTTCAGCGAGTCTGATGATCGAAGCCCTAGAACGTGAGTCTGCAAGTCAGCAAGTCTGGAAGTCCAAGCCCAGATGGTGAGTCAGACGTAGAAGTCCAGAAAATGGTAGGTCTTAAGGTCGAAGCCCGAGGTCGGTGAGTACAGAGGTCAGCCAGTCTGGAGGTCAAAGCCCTAGGTAAGCAATTCTGGAGGTTAGAAGTCTGGGAGCATGGTCTGGAAGGTGGCATCCACAGATGGTTTGTTGTGGGGTTGAAGGCTCATCTGTGTGGATGGGTTGGGAGGGGTGGAAGAGGGTTTGATTTGTTGTTGCTTGTTGTATAATAGTTACGTGCTGTCAGCTGAAGATTATGAGCCTGTTATGTTGGATTTGGAACATGTTCACTTCCATACTGTGTTGGTTGTTAATGCAAACTATGCATTTCACTGTATGTTTTGATGTACGTGTGATTAATAAATACATAAGTAATAAAATAATAAGTAAGTATAACTTCTCAACTGGAGGAGGGCTAACTTCAATGGGACCCAAGGGATAGTATCAGGTAAGTAACTCATTTGGCTGGATCAAATGACCTTCATTTCCGATCCCAACCACCAAATGGTGAAATTGAATTCAGCCCCAATTTCCCATACTTTAATTGTGAAGTATGGAAATCCTAGACTTGCTGGTATATTCAGAGGGCCAAACATTTCATATTTCTCCACCACCACCATTAAACTCTTCATGAAGTCCAAAAGGATCGTAGTGGGGGTTAGACATAGTCTTCAAATGATTTCAATTGGGATCAAAGGAAACAGATTTAGGTCAGATTTAGGCTCTTCCCACTTCCTTCAAACAAAGGTGTAGCCATGGGCACTCGCATGTGTCCTAGCTGTGCCTGCCTTTATGTCAACTATGTGGAACAGTCCATGTTTCAAGCTTACACTGGTAGCCGTCCCCCACTTTTCTTTCACTACATCAATGACTGCATTGGTGCTGCTTCCTGCACCCATGTGGAACTCGTCGACTTCATCCACTTTGTTTCCAACTTCCACCCTGCCCTCAAATTTACCTGGTCCATTTACATAGAAACATAGAAAACCTACAGCACAATACAGACCCTTCGTCCCACAAAGCTGTGCCGAACATGTCCCTACCTTAGAACTACCTAGGCTTACCCATAGCCCTCTGTTTTTCTAAGCTCCGCGTCCACCTTCACCACCGCCGCCAGCAGCCCATTCCATGCACTCACCACTTTCTGCATAAAATACTTACCCCTGACATCTCCTCTGTACCAACTTCCAAGCACCTTAAAACTATGCCCTCTCGTGCTAGCCATTTCAGCCCTGGGAAAAAGTTTCTGGCTATCCACACTATCAATGTCTCTCATTATCTTGTACACCTCTATCAGGTCACCTCTCATCCTCCGTCACTCCAAGGAGAAAAGGCCAAGTTCACTCAACCTATTTTCATAAGGCATGCTCCCCAATCCAGGCAACATCCTTGGAAATCTCCTCTGTACACTTTCTATGGTTTCCACGTCCTTCCTGTAGTGAGGCGACCAGAATTGAGCACAGTACTCCAAGTAGGGTCTAACCAGGGTCCTATTACCTCTATTCGAAGAAGGAGTCTGAGAGTCTGAGTGGGAGTGCCGAGAAAGAGATTTTTGAAATTTTAGTTATTTTTTTTCTCCAACGGCTTTCTGAGAGGCGGGACTGCGCAGGCGTGTGACGTCGGGCAGTGCAGCGCGGCAGATTTAAAAGGAACAAAGCCTCATAGAGCGGGCAGCGTAGTTTGCGGGCGGCGGAGTGAGCCGGGAGCAGAGTGAAGACTTAAGGGCTTCGGCTCAACGGGCTTAGGCGGAAGCGGGCGAGGCGAGGAAGGTTTGACATTCATTTTCTGTTGCTATTTGAGGAGAGGGGCATTATGACTGTGAGGGCAGTTTGCTGTTCTCGGTGTCGGATGTGGGAGGCCCTGGAGTCTCCAAGCCTCCCGGACGTCTACATCTGCGCCAAGTGCATCGAGATGCAGCTCCTAAGGGACCGCGTTACGGAACTGGAGCTGCAGCTCGATGACCTTCGTCTGGTCAGGGAGAGCGAGGAGGTGATAGAGAGGAGTGGAAGGCAGGTGGTCACGCCGGGGCCACGGGAGGCAGACAAGTGGGTCACGGTTAGGAGGGGGAAGGGGAAAAGTCAGGTGATGGGGAGTACCCCGGTGGCTGTGCCCCTTAACAACAGGTACTCCTGTTTGAGTACTGTTGGGGGAGACAGCTTACCCGGGGGAAGCGACAGTGGCCGTGCCTCCGGCACAGAGTCTGGCCCTGTAGCTCAGAAGGGTAGGGCAAGGAAGAGGAGGGCAGTTGTGATAGGGGACTCGATAGTAAGGGGGTCAGATAGGCGATTCTGTGGACGCAGTCCAGAGACCCGGATGGTAGTTTGCCTCCCTGGTGCCAGGGTCCAGGATATTTCTGATCGTGTCCAAGATATCCTGAAGTGGGAGGGTGAGGAGCCAGAGGTCGTGGTACATATAGGTACCAATGACATAGGTAGGAAAAGGGATGAGGTCCTGAAAGGAGAATATAGGGAGCTAGGAAGGGAGTTGAGAAAAAGGACCGCAAAGGTAGTAATCTCGGGATTACTGCCTGTGCCACGCGACAGTGAGAGTAGGAATGCGATGAGGTGGAGGATAAATGCGTGGCTGAGGGATTGGAGCAGGGGGCAGGGATTCAAGTTTTTGGATCATTGGGACCTCTTCTGGGGCAGGCGTGACCTGTACAAAAAGGACGGGTTACACTTGAATCCTAGGGGGACCAATATCCTGGCAGGGAGATTAGCGAGGGCTACTGAGGTGACTTTAAACTAGAATGGTTGGGGGGTGGGAATCAAATTAAAGAGGCTAGGCGTGAGGAGGTTAGTTCACAACAGAGGGATGGGAACCAGTGCAGAGAGACAGAGGGGTGTAAAGTGAAGGTAGAAGCAAAAAGTACAAAGGAGAAAAGTAAAAGTGGCAGGCCGACAAATCCAGGGCAAGCATTAAAAAGGGCCACTTTTCAACATAATTGTATAAGGGCTAAGAGAGTTGTAAAAGAGCGCCTGAAGGCTTTATGTGTCAATGCAAGGAGCATTCGTAATAAGGTGGATGAATTGAAAGTGCAGACTGTTATTAATGATTATGATATAGTTGGGATCACAGAGACATGGCTCCAGGGTGACCAGGGATGGGAGCTCAACGTTCAGGGATATTCAATATTCAGGAGGGATAGACATGAAGGAAGGGGAGGTGGGGTGGCGTTGCTGGTTAAAGAAGAGATTAACGCAATAGAAAGGAAGGACATAAGCCGGGAAGATGTGGAATCGATATGGGTAGAGCTGCGTAACACTAAGGGGCAGAAGACGCTGGTGGGAGTTGTGTACAGGCCACCTAACAGTAGTAGTGAGGTCGGAGATGGTATTAAACAGGAAATTAGAAATGTGTGCAATAAAGGAACAGCAGTTATAATGGGTGACTTCAATCTACATGTAGACTGGGTGAACCAAATTGGTAAAGGTGCTGAGGAAAAGGATTTCTTGGAATGTATGCGGGATGGTTTTTTGAACCAACATGTCGAAGAACCGACTAGAGAGCAGGCTATTCTGGACTGGGTTTTGAGCAATGAGGAAGGGTTAATTAGCGATCTTGTCGTGAGAGGCCCCTTGGGTAAGAGTGACCATAATATGGTGGAATTCTTCATTAATATGGAGAGTGAGATAGTTAATTCAGAAACAAAGGTTCTGCACTTAAAGAGGGGTAACTTTGAAGGTATGAGACGTGAATTAGCTAAAATAGACTGGCAAATGACACTTAAAGGATTGACGGTGGATATGCAATGGCAAGCATTTAAAGGTTGCACGGATGAACTACAACAATTGTTCATCCCAGTTTGGCAAAAGAATAAATCAAGGAAGGTAGTGCACCCGTGGCTGACAAGAGAAATTAGGGATAGTATCAATTCCAAAGAAGTAGCATACAAATTAGCCAGAGAAAGTGGCTCACCTGAGGACTGGGAGAAATTCAGAGTTCAGCAGAGGAGGACAAAGGGCTTAATTAGGAAGGGGAAAAAAGATTATGAGAGAAAACTGGCGGGGAACATAAAAACGGACTGTAAAAGCTTTTATAGATATGTAAAAAGGAAAAGACTGGTAAAGACAAATGTAGGTCCCCTGCAGACAGAAACAGGTGAATTGATTATGGGGAGCAAGGACATGGCAGACCAATTGAATAATTACTTTGGTTCTGTCTTCACTAAGGAGGACATAAATAATCTTCCAGAAATAGTAAGGGACAGAGGGTCCAGTGAGATGGAGGAACTGAGTGAAATACATGTTAGTAGGGAAGTGGTGTTAGGTAAATTGAAGGGATTGAAGGCAGATAAATCCCCAGGGCCAGATGGTCTGCATCCCAGAGTGCTTAAGGAAGTAGCCCAAGAAATAGTGGATGCATTAGTGATAATTTTTCAAAACTCGTTAGATTCTGGACTAGTTCCTGAGGATTGGAGGGTGGCTAATGTAACCCCACTTTTTAAAAAAGGAGGGAGAGAGAAACCGGGGAATTATAGACCGGTTAGCCTAACGTCGGTGGTGGGGAAACTGCTGGAGTCAGTTATCAAGGATGTGATAACAGCACATTTGGAAAGCGGTGAAATGATCGGACAAAGTCAGCATGGATTTGTGAAAGGAAAATCATGTCTGACGAATCTCACAGAATTTTTTGAGGATGTAACTGGTAGAGTGGATAGGGGAGAACCAGTGGATGTGGTATATTTGGATTTTCAAAAGGCTTTTAACAAGGTCCCACACAGGAGATTAGTGTGCAAACTTAAAGCACACGGTATTGGGGGTAAGGTATTGGTGTGGGTGGAGAATTGGTTAGCAGACAGGAAGCAAAGAGTGGGAATAAACGGGACCTTTTCAGAATGGCAGGTGGTGACTAGTGGGGTACCGCAAGGCTCAGTGCTGGGACCCCAGTTGTTTACAATATATATTAATGACTTGGATGAGGGAATTAAATGCAGCATCTCCAAGTTTGTGGATGACACGAAGCTGGGTGGCAGTGTTAGCAGTGAGGAGGATGCTAAGAGGATGCAGGGTGACTTGGATAGGTTGGGTGAGTGGGCAAACTCATGGCAGATGCAATTTAATGTGGATAAATGTGAAGTTATCCACTTTGGTGGCAAAAATAGGAAAACAGATTATTATCTGAATGGTGGCCGATTAGGAAAAGGGGAGGTGCAACGAGACCTGGGTGTCATTATACACCAGTCATTGAAAGTGGGCATGCAGGTACAGCAGGCGGTGAAAAAGGCGAATGGTATGCTGGCATTTATAGCGAGAGGATTCGAGTACAGGAGCAGGGAGGTACTACTGCAGTTGTACAAGGCCTTGGTGAGACCACACCTGGAGTATTGTGTGCAGTTTTGGTCCCCTAACCTGAGGAAAGACATCTTTGCCATAGAGGGAGTACAAAGAAGGTTCACCAGATTGATCCCTGGGATGGCAGGACTTTCATATGAAGAAAGACTGGATGAACTGGGCTTGTACTCGTTGGAATTTAGAAGATTGAGGGGGGATCTGATTGAAACGTATAAGATCCTAAAGGGATTGGACAGGCTAGATGCAGGAAGATTGTTCCCGATGTTGGGGAAGTCCAGAACGAGGGGTCACAGTTTGAGGATAGAGGGGAAGCCTTTTAGGACCGAGATTAGGAAAAACTTCTTCACACAGAGAGTGGTGAATCTGTGGAATTCTCTGCCATAGGAAACTGTTGAGGCCAGTTCATTGGCTATGTTTAAGAGGGAGTTAGATATGGCCCTTGTGGCTACAGGGGTCAGGGCGTATGGAGGGAAGGCTGGGGCGGGGTTCTGAGTTGGATGATCAGCCATGATCATAATAAATGGCGGTGCAGGCTCGAAGGGCCGAATGGCCTACTCCTGCACCTATTTTCTACGTTTCTATGTTTCTATTCTTAAACTCAATCCCACGATTGATGAAGGCCAATGCACCGTATGCCTTCTTAACCACAGAGTCAACCTGCATAGCAGCTTTGAGTGTCCTATGGACTCGGACCCCAAGATCCCTCTAATTCTCCACATTGCCAAGAGTCTTGCCACTAAAGCTGTATTCTGGCATCATATTTGTCCTTCCAAAATGAACCACCCCACACTTATCTGGGTTGAACTCCATCTGCCACTTCTCAGCCCATTTTTACACCCTATCAATATCCCGCTGTAACCTCTGACAGCCTTCCACACTATTCACAACACCCCCAACCTTTGTGACATCAGCAAATTTACTAATCCATCCCTCCACTTCCTCACCCAGGTCATTTATAAAAATCACACAGAGTAGGGGTCCCAGAACAGATCCCTGAGGCACACCACTGGTTACCGGCCTCCATGCAGAATATGACCCATCTACAACCACTCTTTGCCTTCTGTGGGCAAACCAATTCTGGATCCACAAAGCAATGTCCCCTTGGATCCCATACCTCCTTCCTTTCTCAATAAGCATTGCATGGGGTACCTTATCAAATGCCTTGCTAAAATTCATACACACCATCCACGGACACCTCCCTCCCCTTTCTCGATCTCTCCGTCTCTATCTCTGAAGACAGCTTATCTATTGATGTCTGTTATAAAACCAACCTGATGGCTTAAACATTGATTTCTCAAACTTGCAGTATTGGCTCCCCCACTTCATTCCCCATCCCCTTTTCCCTCTCTCACCTTATCTCCTTGCCTGCCCGTCACCACCTTTTCTTTCTTCCATGACCTTCTGTCCTCTCCTATCAGATTCCCCCTTCTCCAGCCCTGTATCTTTTTCACCAATCAATGTCCCAACTCTTTACTTTAGCCCTCCCCCTCCCAGTTTCACCTATCACCTTGTTTCTCCCTCCTCCCCCCCCCACCTTTTAACTCTACTCCTCATCTTTTTTTCTCTAGTCCTACTGAAGGGTCTCAGCCCAAAACGTCGACTGTACCATTTTCCATAGCTGCTGAGTTTCTCCAGCATTTTGTGTCTGTTGTTCCGAATTTCCAGCATCTGCAGATTTTCACTTGTTTGTGATTATGTCAATGAAATCTAGATCATTAATTATTAAGTGTATTTATTGAATGGAAATAGGCAATATCAACCACACATTCCTATTACGCCTATATAGTAGTAATGAAATGCTATTATCACATGACTTTACCATCCAAACAAAAATACAGAGTGATACAGAAAACACAGAATAAAGTTTAAAATTTATCAGTATTCCTATGATTGGTGTTATGAGAAAATACAAAGAAGATAAACCAGTTAGAAACATAAACTCACGTTCTCTTCAACGAAGATTTCCTTTCTTTAGATTCTTTGCACTTGTATCGCCTGGTTGGAATTATTTCACCATTTTCTTTGCCTTCTTTAATATTGCTGGTAGTCTGATCTTTCTGTTGAGTTTTGTCATCTTTGAAGCTTTAGAAGATAAGAGAATTACTTTGAAGACTGCAGAAATTACATCAAGCATAGTCTTGAACTATGTAAAAAGTGAAATTAAACACCTTTTATTTGTACTGATTATTCTGATCTTTTGATAATTTCATAAAGTTGGGATAGCAAAAAGTTTAAAGTCTGTCTAGAGCCTTGTGGCCCATCAGGCCGGTGCTTATGCTGATTTCTTGGGATAGCAAGGAGGGGATCAAAACATTCATCAATCAAAAAAAGAAGCAGTAAATTGACTTTGGAACCTAATAGTGAATGCCTGAGTTCTAAGTGGACAAACAGAAAAACAACTAAAGAAGGCAATAATGCAGACCTCAGGCAAACTATAAATATCTGAATAGTTAGTTTTGGAACAATGAAACAGAATACCTACTGATATCTGTAGACATGTGGCTAGCATTGATGCATCTATAGATAGAAAAAGAAGTCAATTTTAAATTAGCATCAACCTTCTGTGTTCTTGGAAATTTTCCACAAAGGAGGCTAAATAAAAGAAAATCAGAAGAACAATGAAAAGAGAGGATGTTCTTGTACTAGCAGCCCAAACGCCAGAGAAAGGAGATCATGGGACACTAATAACCTCCAAAGTGAATTACAGGAAGAGGTCTGGAGCAAGAATGTTCCAGAGAAAGGAGATAATAATGCATGCAGGGATGTTTGAAAGATCACACAAATTAAAATGGCAGCCTCAGTACAAAAGAAGTTCAACATTAAGCATCCACAACCAAGGGGACAAACAACCGCAGAATAGCTGATTCTGGAACTCAAACCAGCAATCCTTAGAGTGCACCCAGGCAATTCCTCTTAAATTAACTAATATCTTAGCCTAAGCAAGGATGTACTGATTGAATTGGTTAAATGTGTGGTTTTTTTAAAAATGAGTAACTCATATAAAAGAAAGAATATTAAAAGATAAAGGATATTGTTAATAAGTTCTTCATCGAACATGTGAGTTGATCAAGGGACAGTGGATCAAAACATACAAACCAGATTGATACTGTTGCAGTACTGAGGGAATATGCCAGCCAAGAAATTGCTTTACTATAGTTTAAGGGCATTAAAACAGCACTCTGTGTCCCCCTAACACTGTCAAAGTCTCTTAATATGATTTTGTTTTGCTTTTCCAAGAGTAGTGTTGCTGAGTTTCCATGTGTATCTTGGCATGTTATCAGTTTCAATACACACTATTTTTTGTTCTATTGCAAATTCTCACAGCAGCTGGAATTTAATCCAGCAGCAGCAACATTAGCAGTGAGCTTTTAAGAGAAATACCACAATAAAAGCAACATTCCCTCAGATATTAGGCACTTAAAGCGAGGATGTTGCAATGACAGGTTGGATGGGTCCAGTTTGTGGAAAATAGCACTCCCAGATGATCAGAGGAACCTGGACAGGATAATGAAGAACATGACCTTCAGCATTGTTATTTGTACAAGGTGCCCACAATAAGGACTACTGCAAGGTGGTCCTGGCAGGCGGATGCCAGAGGTAACCTATATAGAATAACACTATATACATCCAGTCTATGAACACCTCCACTCTGGGAGAACTTGCAAATGCCTGTTCTTCCTTGAAAGAAAGTAGATAAAGTCTGAGTGATTTTCCTCATGCATCCCTGACAAGAAAAAAACTGTGAGATTGTGGCGGCCCGCACAAGTGGGACTCGAACCGCCATCGGGAGCCGTGGGCAGACACGCGGTAGCGCGTTTGAAACTACCCACTCGGGGTGGACCTTCCGGGGACAGTCTGATGTCACGTCTGCCCCGCGGGTCGCAGGGGCCCATGGGAGGGGAGAGTTAAGCGCGCGATTTTGAATCAGTTAAGGCATTCTGAGTTCAGCTCTCTCTGCCTCCGTGTGTTTCTTCAGTAGTGCATTTGCGCACGACTACATTGGTGACCCCGACATTCCAGATGGCATCTGGAGCCAGCGACTCAGCAACCAGCCATAGTTCGAGCAACTCACACAGCGCGGTCTCTCTGAAGCTCCCAACTTTCTGGGCCACTCAGCCTCACGTTTGGCTCGAGCAGGCTGAGGCCCAGTTCAATATCAGAGACATTACAGCCGATGCCACACGGTACTACTACGTGGTCAGCACGCTCGACCAGGAGACGGCAGGCTGGATCATTGACTTCCTACGCCAGCCACCAATGGAGGACAGGTACACTAAGCTTAAGGCGCTTCTGATCTGTACCTTTGGACTCTCCCGCCGCGAGCCGGCCACGTGGCTCCCACGCATGGACGGCCAGGGCGATCGCACGCCATCCGAGCTCATGAATGATATGCTGGCGCTCATGGACGGCCATAAGCCATGCCTTTTATTTGAACAGTTGTTCCTCAAGCAAATGCCAGAGGGCATTCGCTTCCTCCTCGCGCGTGAGGATTTCAGCAACCCACGCAGGATCGCGGCTAAAACAGACGTCCATTGGCCTAGCCACGATCGCGCACCCCAAAGCCCAGGCCCCGCAACTGAAGCCGTCAAGACCCACAAGGGAAAAAGACGAAAGTTCGGAACAATGGTGTTTCTATCACCAAAGATGGGGCTCAGGTGCACGCCGCTGCCATCCATCATGTGCTTTTCCAGGAAACGCTGGGGCCAGCCGTCGCTAATGGCTACGATGGCTGGCCACCAAGACAGCCTCCTATACCTCTGGGACCGACACTCCGGGCCGCGCTTCCTGGTAGACACCGGAGCTGAAGTCAGCGTACTCCCCCCCTCGAACATGGACACTAGTAACGTGGTCCAAGGTCCCGAAATCACCACTGCAAATGGCACCAGTATTCGGACATATGGCCTGTGAACCATCTCACTGCATTTCGGGTCCAGCCGTTTCACTTGGACTTCCATGTCGGCAATGGTGTCACAGTCACTACTAGGGGCAGATTTCCAACAAGCCAACTGCCTCTTGGTCGACCTAAAAGGCCGGCATTTGGTCCACGCCGACACGTTCCAGACTTTCCAGGTCAGAGAAGCCAAGCTACCGGCCCTCCACTTGGATTCCGTGACCCTCTCGGGTAATAAGTTAGCCAGGGTATTGGCGGAATTCCCCTCCATAGTCACCCCGCAGTTCTCCATGGCCGACCCCAAGCACTGCGTGCAGCACCACATCCCCACGCAAGGACCGCCGCTGCATGCCCGAGCTCGCAGGCTCCCACCCGACAAGCTCCAGCTCGCCAAGGAGGTGTTCCGTAAGATGGAAGAGTTGGGAATCATACGCCGCTCAGACTGCCCGTGGGCATCCCCGCTGCACATAGTGCCCAAGTCCGCAGGAGGATGGAGGTCCTGCGGAGACTACAGAAGGCTCAACGACGCCACAAACACCAACAGATACCCAGTACCCCACATCCAGGACTTCACGGCGAACCTGCACGGAGCGACCATCTTCTCGAAAATCGACCTGGTCAGGGAATACCATCAGATCCCAGTGCACCCTGACAACGTGCCCAAGGCAGCCCTCATCAACCCGTTCGGCTCGTTCGAATTCCTGAGGATGCCTTTCGGTCTCAAGAATGCAGCCCAAACTTTCCAAAGGCTCATGTACTCGGTGGGACGCGGCCCGGACTTCATTTTCATTTACTTGTACTGAATTTTCATTTACTCCTGGTGGCCAGCAGTTTGCACCAAGAGCACGTGGCACATTTGTGCGACCACGGACTGACAATCAATCCGGCGAGGTGCCAGCTCGGGCTGACGGAGATCAACTTCTTGGGCCACAGAGTCAACCGACATGGTGCAGTTCCCCTACTGGACAAGTTCCAGGCCATCCGCCAGTTCCCCAAGCCCCGCACGGTCAAGGGCCTGCAGGAGTTCGTAGGGATGGTCAACTTTTATCACCGGTTTGTGCTGGTGGTAGCACGCATCATGAGACCCTTGTTCAGCCTGATGGCCAGCGAGGCCAAAGAAGTGGCACGGGACGCGGAGTCCATAGAGGTGTTCAAGCAGGCCAAGGAGGTGCTGGCAAAGGCAGCCCTCCTAGTGCATCTGAGAGTCGATGTACCCACAGTACCCACAGCTTTCAACACGGCAGACGGCGGAGTCCTGGAACAGCTCGTTGAGGACCAGTGGTGACCACTTGCTTTCTTCAGCCGGCACCTATGGCCACCAGAGGTGAAGTACAGCGCTTTCGACAGAGAGTTGCTAGCACTCTACCTGGCTGTCCGGCATTTCCGGTACTTCCTCGAGGGAAGGGAGTTCACTGTATATACGGACCACAAGCCCCTCACCTTCGCAGTGGCCAAGATATCAGACCCATGGTCAGCTTGGCAGCAGATGCACCTATCCTTAATTTCAGAATTCACCACGGATGTCCGCCACATCACAGGGAAGAACAACGTCGTCACTGACACACTGTCTCGTCCCTGCCTCCACTCAGTAGGCATATCGTCCTCAGGAATAGACTATGCGGCACTGGCAGAAGCACAACGGTCGGACACCGAGATCCCGGCTTACCGCACCGCCGTTTCGGGGCTCCAGTTGGAGGATGTCTCCATCGGCCAGGCAGCGGATCGACTCCTTTGCGACATATCTACCGGCAGACCCTGACCCTGGGTACCAGCAGCATGGAGGCACCCGGTGTTCAACATGCTGCACAATCTGGCCCACCCATCCATCCGGGCGTCTATCAGCTGGTAGTGGACAGATTTGTCTGGCACGGTTTGCGCAAACAGGTCGAACACTGGGCCAGGACCTGCATACATTGGCAGACCGCCAAAGTCCAGCGGCACGTAAAGATTCCCCTCCAGCAGTTCCTGCCGATGCACAGGAGGTTCCAACACATCCACGTGGACATCATCGGACCCCTGCCACTCTCTCAGGGTACCAGGTATATCTTTACCATGGTAGACAGGTTCACCAGATGGCCAGAAGCCATCACAGACAGCTCACAGACAGGTCCACTGAGTCCTGCGCCAGGACGCTCATTACGGCCTCCGAACGGACATCACCTCCGACAGAGGGGCGCAGTTCACGTCTGGTTTGTGGACAGCACTGGCGCAGCTCCTGGGCACCCAGCTGCATCACACCACAGCGTACCATCCCCAGTCCAATGGTTTGGTAGAGCGATTCCACTGGCATGTCAACTCAGACCTGATGGCAAACCTCAGGGGCCCCAACTGGACAGATGAGCTTCCTTGGGTCCTACTGGGGATCCGCACAGCTCCCAAGGAGGACCCGGACACCTCCTTGGCGGAATTGGTCTATGGCGCCCCCCTGACAGTCCCAGCTGAGTTCGTACCAGAGGCCCAAGGTTCGGAAGATACTCCCGCAGTGGTGCTAACGAGGCTGCAGGACAAGGTAGGGACCCTGGCACCGGTCCTGACCTCCAGGCGTGGTCCCACGCCATCCTTCACCCCTAAAGACCTCCGATACTGTGAGTATGTTTTTATTCGCAGGGGCATGCACAGGTCACCTCTACAGCGGCCGTACGAGGGACCCTTCAAGATGATCTGGCACAACGGAACCACGTGTGTCATGGAGGTGGGTGGCCAGGAAGAGACTTTTACTGTGGACCGCCTCAAACCGGTGCACCTGGAAGTTGAACAACCAGTGAGGGTACCCACACCGCACCGGCGAGGCCGGCCACCCAGGCAAGCCACACAGACCGGGGGCTCCACTCTCCCGATGGACATTTCTGGGGGGGAGGGGGGGCGGGGTGTGGCAGCCTGCACACACAGGACTCGAACTGCCATCAGGAGTCGCAGGCAGACACGCGGTAGCGCGTTTGGAACTGCCCGCTTGGGGCGGACCTTCCGGGGACAGTCTGACTTCACGTCTGCCCCGCGGGTCTCAGGGGCCCATGGGAGGGGAGATTTAAGCGCGTGATTTTGAACCAGTAACGGCATTCTGAGTTCAGCTCTCTCTGCCTTCATGTGTTTCTTTAGTAGCACGCTTGCGCACGACTACAAGATGTTGTATATGTCATGGAAACAATTTGGAATGATCCTGAGGCTAGGAAGCTAGAACGGTAATGACTTCCATGCACTCACCAACGAGTACATTGCTGAGCCAAGAGAGCTCCTCTAATTCTGTGCACATACACATGTTAATCAATGAAAACAAATATGCACATCATATATCTCCTTGCTCAGACAGGCAAGGTTGCGCTGAAGAGACAACACTCATACTAATCAGCCTAAAGGGGAGGGTTTTCAGTCTCCTATATTCTGCAGTAATCAAACCCAGAAGCAGCAAAGCATATTGGAATATGCATTCAATATGTTTTTAATCAAAAATGCAAATACAAAGAGAGGTATACAGAGGGAAAGGGTGTAACAATATTGTGAAGCCTACAATGACAGCTGCTTTGATAGATTACAGTAGTAAGAATTCTGGAGGACATTAATGTCAAGCCAATAAAGAAACTATCCAAATGTAAACTATTTAATTTGGAAATGTAATCTACTTAATTTGGACAGAAATCCTGATTCGGGTTTAATTCGGAGAAGGAAGTCTGAGAATTGGAGCGGGAGTATGGAGGAAGCCATTTTGAATTTTTCATTTTTTTTTCATTGGCATTCAGAGAGGTGGGACTATGCAGGCGTGTGACGTCGGGCAGTGAAGCGTGGAAGATTTAAAAGGAATACAGCCTTATACAGCGGGCAGAGTAGTTTGCGGGCAGTGGAGTGACCCGAGAGCAGAGTGAAGGCTTAAGGGCTTTGGCTCAACGGGCTTAGGCAGACACGAGCGAGGCGAGGAAAGGTTTGGTATTCATTTTTTGTTGCTATTTGAGGAGAGGGGGAAGTATGAGTGTGAGGGCAGCTTGTTGTTCTCGGTATCGGATGTGGGAGGTCGTGGAGTCTCCCAGCCTCCCGGACGTCCACATCTGTGCCAGGTGCGCCAAGCTGCAGCTCCTAAGGGACCGCATTAGGGAACTGGAGCTGCAGATCGATGACCTTCGCCTGGTCAGGGAGAGTGAGGAGGTGATAGAGAGGAGTTACAGGCAGGTGGTCACACCGGGGCCACGGGAGGCAGACAAGTGGGTCACGGTTAGGAGGGGGAAGAGGAAGAGACAGGTAATAGAGAGTACCCAAGTGGCTGTGCCTCTTAACAATAAGTACTCCTGTCTGAGTACTGTTGGGGGGGACAGCATACCTGGGGGAAACAACAGTGGCCGTGCCTCCGGCCCTGTAGCTCAGAAAGGTAGGAAAGGAAGAGGAGGGCAGTAGTAATAGGGGACTCGATAGTAAGGGGGTCAGATAGGCGATTCTGTGGACGCAGTCCAGAGACCCGGATGATAGTTTGCCTCCCTGGTGCCAGGGTCCGGGATGTTTCTGATCGCGTCTAAGATATCCTGAAGTGGGAGGGAGAGAAGCCAGAGGTCGTGGTACATATAGGTACCAATGACATAGGTAGGAAAAGGGGAGAGGTCCTGAAAGGAGAATATAGGGAGTTAGGAAGGGAGTTGAGAAAAAGGACAGCAAAGGTAGTAATCTCGGTATTACTGCCTGTGCTATGCGAAAGTGAGAGTAGGAATGCAATGAGGTGGAGGATAAATGTGTGGCTGAGGGATTGGAGCAGGGGGCAGGGATTCAAGTTTTTGGATCATTGGGACCTCTTTTGGTGCAGGTGTGACCTGTGCAATAAAAGGACGGGTTACACTTGAATAATAGGGGGACCAATATCCTGGCGGGGAGATTTGTGAGGGCTACTGAGGTGACTTTAAACTAGAATGGTTGGGGGGTGGGAATCAAATTAAAGAGACTCAAAGAGAGGAGGTTAGTTCACAAAGAGAGAAAGCTAGTAGACAGTGTGTGAGGGAGGATAGGCAGGGGACAGAGATCAGGAGCACTTAGACCGAAGATGTAGGGGACAAGGAAGAAAAAGATAACAAAGTTGTTTGCTCCATTAAGGATAAACAGAGGGTAAGAGGTGGAGAGTTTCTTAAATGCATCTATTTTAATGCTAGGAACATTGTAAGAAAGGTGGACGAGCTTAGAGCATGGATTGATACCTGGAAATATGATGTTGTAGCTATTAGTGAAACGTGGTTGCAGGAGGGGTGTGATTGGCAACTAAATATTCCAGGATTTCGTTGCTTCAGGTGTGATAGAATAGGAGAGGCAAGAGGGGGAGGTGTTGCATTGCTTGTCAGAGAAAATATAACAGCGGTGCTCTGGCAGGATAGATTAGTGGACTCGTCCAGGGAGGCTATTTGGGTGGAATTGAGGAATAGGAAAGGTGTTGTGACATTTATAGGGGTGTATTATAGACCACCTAATGGGGACCGAGAACTGGAGCAGCAAATTTGTAAGGAGATAGCAGATATTTATAGTAAGCACAAGGCTGTGATTGTGGGAGATTTTAATTTTCCACACATAGACTGGGATGCTCATTCTGTAAAAGGGCTGGATGGTTTGGAGTTTGTCAAATGTGTGCAAGATAGTTTTTTGCAGCAATACATAGAGATACCAACTAGAGAAGGGGCAGTGTTGGATCTCCTGTTAGGGAATGAGATAGGGCAGGTGACAGAGGTATGTGTTGGGGAGCACTTTGGGTCCAGTGATCATAATACCATTAGTTTCAATATAATTATGGAGAAAGATAGGACTGGACCCAGGGTTGAGATTTATGATTGGAGGAAGGCTAACTTTGAGGAGATGCGAAAGGATATAGAAGGAGTGGATTCGGACAATTTGTTTTATGGGAAGGATGTAATAGAGAAATGGAAGTCATTTAAAGGTGAAGTTTTGAGGGTACAGGATCTTTATGTACCTGTTAGATTGAAAGGAAAGGTTAAAAGTTTGAGAGAGCCATGGTTTTCAAGGGATATAGGAAACTTGGTTCAGAAAAAGAGAGGGATCTACAATAAATAAAGGCAGCTTGGAGTTAATGAGGTGCTCGAGGAATATACAGAATGTAAAAAGAATCTTAAGAAAGAAATTTAAAAAGCTAAAAGATACGAGGCTGCTTTAGCAAGTAAGGTGAAAATAAATCCAAAGGGTTTCTACAGTTATATTAATAGCAAAAGGATAGTGAGGGATAAAATTGGTCCCTCAGAGAATCAGAGTGGACGGCTACGTGCAGAGCCAAAAGAGATGGGGGAGATCTTGAACAATTTCTTTTCTTCGGTATTCACTAAGGAGAAGGATATTGAATTGTGTAAGGTAAAGGAAACAAGAAGGGTAGTTATGGAAAGTATGATGGTTAAAGAAGAGGAAGTACTGGTGCTTTTAAGGAATATAAAAGTGGATACGTCTCCGGGTAGAGACAAGATATTCCCTGGGACCTTGGGGAAGTTAGTGTGGAAATAGCAGGGGCTCTTGCAGAAATATTTCAAATGTCATTAGAAATGGGGATGGTGCCGGAGGATTGGCGTATTGCTCATGTGGTTCCATTGTTTAAAAAGGGTTCTAAGAGTAAACCTAGCCATTATCGGCCTGTGAGTTTGACGTCAGTGGTGGGTAAATTGATGGAAAGTATTCTTAGAGATGGTATATATAATTATCTGGATAGACAGGGTCAGATTAGGAACAGTCAACATGGATTTGTGCATGGAAGGTCATGTTTGACAAATCTTATTGAATATTTTGAAGAGGTTACTAGGAATGTTGATGAGGGTAAAGTGGTGGATGTTGTCTATATGGACTTCAGTAAGGCCTTTGACAAGGTTCCACACGGAAGGTTAGTTAGGAAGGTTCAATCATTAGGCATTAATATCGAAGTAGTAAAATGGATTCAGCAGTGGCTAGATGGGAGACGCCAGAGAGTAGTGGTGGATAACTGTGTGTCTGATTGGAGGACGGTATGTACCGGTGTGCCTCAGGGATCTGTACTGGGTCCAATGTTGTTTGTCATATATATTAATGATCTGGATGATGGGGTGGTAAATTGGATTAGTAAGTATGCAGATGATACGAAGATTGGCGCCGTTGTGGGTAATGAAGTAGGTTTTCGAAGCTTGCAGAGAGATTTAGGCCAGTTAGAAGAGTGGGCTGAAAGATGGCAGATGGAGTTTAATGCTGAAAAATGTGAGGTGCTGCATTTTGGTAGGACTAATCAAAATATGACATACATGGTAAATGGTAGGGCATTGAAGAATGCTGTAGAACAGAGGGATCTAAGAATAATGGTGCATAGTTCCCTGAAGGTGGAATCTCATGTGGATAGGGTGGTGAAGAAAGCTTTTGGTATGCTGGCCTCTATTAATCAGAGCATTCAGTATAGGAGTTGGGATGTAATGTTGAAATTATATAAGGCATTGCTAAGGCCAAATTTGGAGTATTGTGTACAGTTCTGGTCACCGAATTATAGGAAAGCTGTCAATAAAATTGAGAGAGTACAGAGGAGATTTACTAGAGTGTTGCCTGGGTTTCATCCCCTAAGTTACAAAGGTTGAACAAGTTAGGTCGTTATTCCTTGGAGCATAGAAGGTTGATGGGGGACTTGACAGAGGTGTTTAAAATTATGAGGGGGATTGATAGAGTTGACGTGGATAGGCTTTTTCCATTGAGAATGGTGTAGATTCAAACAAGAGGACATGAGTTGAGAGTTAAAGGGCAAAAGTTTAGGGGTAACATGAGGGGGAACTTCTTTACTCAGAGAGTGGTAGCTATGTGGAACGAGCTTCCAGCAGAAGTGGTTGAGGCAGGTTTGATGTTGTTGTTTAAAGTTAAATTGGATAGAAATATGGACAGGAAAGGAATGGAGGATTATGGGCCGAGTGCAGGTCGGTGGGACTAGGTGAGAGTAAGAGTTCGGCACAGACTAGAAGGGCCGAGATGGCCTGTTTCCGTGCTGTAATTGTTATATGTTCGTGGTACAGCAAAGAGTAACCAAGGTCTTTACATTTTTGTCGTGTTTCAGCATGGGCATATAGACATTGTGCTACTAGCAAAGTATCCTTGAAGAAGTGATGATCATGTTCAAGTTCAAGTTCAAATCAAGTTTAATTATCATTCAACTTCACACGAATATCCATGCATACAGCCAAATGAAACAGTGTTACTCGGGACCAAGTTGCAAAACACAGTACCAACAGACAAACACAGCTCAAGGCACATATAGCACATAAGACAGCAGTAAAACACTGTCACACAAAAAAAATAGTCCGTTCCTGAGTTCATGAATGTTGCAGCAGTCTGCAGTAGAACACAATAAAGCTTGGTCTTCTGCCGAGCAAACACAGGGGGCCTGCACCGCTCCAGCATATGACACTGAGCAACACTGTCTTGAGCACTCCGGTGCAGTGCCTGACTCCGACTCCTCCCCCGGGTGTCTGAAAATGGCTTGAGGCCTAGTCTTTGGTATAACTAAAGCCACACAGCTCCCCACTGTCCAACCCCATCATTGTGAATAAACCAATGAATTGCTTGCAAAATTCCACACCACCAATGTCCAAAAAAAGCGACTAAGACGATCACTAGCTGTTAGACTGCACACCTCCTTCATACACTGATGCCTCTCTGTCAGAGGTAGCATCACAGTCCACACCAAGTACAGCCCCTTCAGTTCCTCCACCAATGAGCAACTTGCTCATGGGGCAGAACTGCAATATTTTCAGTTCTTAATGCCTAGTCTTAAAATCATACAAAACACATTTATAAAAACAATAATACCTTTGGTTGATGCCGTCTGAGCGTGCTGCCATCTTACAGGATCATGTGTCAACTATCAAATGTAGATTTGCAATAAAAGGTCCAAAATGGTGAAAAGGAACATTTTAGCTATAAGTAATTTTCTCCAATGCAACAAAAATGATTTATTACAACAAAAATCCTTTGCAGGACATTTCAGAGTAGTTTAATCAAAAGCTTCTATCAAATATGGTCACCAGAAAGGAAATGAGAATTCTCTGTTCCATACCTATAATCATGTCCAGAAACCTACAGCATAAATAAGCAAATGGGATCTTAGGACACATGCTGTGCACATAACACTACAGAAAGTCCAAAATGCAAATCTTAGACCCAGAAAGTGCTGGTAACTACCTGGCACATCTGAAGGGAATGCAATATTCAGGATGGTAGACACTGACCTGGATCTGGGCCGTACCCTCCAAATACAGGTTTCCCCCGCCATCTGAAGATAGAGCATTCCTATGAAACGGTTGGTAAGCCGAAATGTCGTAAAGCGAAGAAGCAATTACCATTTATCTATATGGGAAAAATTTATGAACGTTCGCAGTCCCAAAAAAAACCTACCAAATCATGCCAAATAACACATAAAACCTAAAATAACAGTAACATACAGTAAAAGCAGGAATGATATGATAAATACACAGCCTATATAAAGTAGAAATGCTTTTCCACAATCATTACTGCACTGTTCTCCGTAGTGAAAATCTCATGCAAGTGCTGTTGGCAAAAACACGGCGCAAGTGCTCTCCAGTAACCTTTAAGCTATGAAGCTGCCAAATCATACCAAATAACACGTAAAAATACACAGCCTATATAAAGTAGAAATAATGTATGTACAGTGTAGTATCACTTGCCGGAATTGGTTCTGCGCTGAGCACACTGATGATGGTGTGTTAGACTGAGTCATCGCAGGTTGGGTGGTGCAGTGGCCCCCACCCTCCAGGCCACCGACCGATACATTGCCGCGAAGCATGCAGGGGTGCAGCGGTAGCCAGGAGGCACACAGCACATCTTTAAGAAAAAAGCCAAAATAAACATGCTAATTAATTACGTGTCGGGCGGCACCTAATTAATTAGCATGTTTATTTCGGCTTTTTTCTTAAAGATGTGCTGTGTGCCTCCCGGCTATCGCTGCATTCTCCGCGAATCGCGGGGCGGTGGGACACTGGGGTGTCATCTCGTCATCTGTTTCCATTAGAGCAGGCAGCTCATCTTCTCCTATGACTGCCTGCCTCGATGTCGAAGGTCAAGGTTCGTTGTCTGCTGTGGCAGATGCGGAAGGTTTGCTTGACTGCTGAGCCTCGCGCATTTTTCTATCATACAGTTCTTTGTAAGGACTCAAACCATTCTGCAAATAACCCCTAAACCTACCTACCCTTTCAAAATTAAAGTCGTACTTTATCATTGCAGCGAAAATGTCACACAGTTGCTTCACGTTCAATTCCTGGACGACTTCACTTTCGGTCTGTTCGCTACAGTATTCGGTTTCAATTGTTATCCTTTCCTCTTCCAATTGCATCAGCTCTTCTTCTATCAGTTCTTGGTCATGGGATGCCAAAACCACTTCAACACCATGTTCGTCAGTTTCCACAAGCCAAACTCACTTAGTCCTTACTTCATTCACTACGATCAAAACGCTTAATTATGTCTAGTTTTATGCTAAGTGTAAAATCCTTACGAGCTCTTTTAGGCTTTTCCGATACCTTAGAACTCATCTTGCAAACGGCTGCTCACAGGCACGTGTTTAAGCAATGCCGGCGAGAATGCAGTTCTGAATCCAGGGGAGAGCGGTTGCTTGGGGTGCGTGCTGCCTTTTTTCGCGCGCTGCTTTTTTTTCGTAACAGTGAAAACACCTTCTGAAAGCGAAAACAGGGTACTAAGGTAGGTCTTTCGTAACAGTGAGGTTTCGTAAAGCGAACGCTCGAAAAGCAGGGGACACCTGTATCCGGACCTGCCTCTCGGTTTTTTTGCACTACCTTACTTTCCATTTTTCTATTCTCTATTTATGATTTATAATTTAAATATTTATATTTACTAATTTTTACTATTTTTACTATTTTTAATATTTTTAATATTTAATATTTGTAATCCAGGGAGCGGGAAACGCAGAATCAAATATTGCTGTGATGATTGGACATTCAAGTATCAATTGTTTGGTGACAATAAAGTATAAAATATAAAGTATAAAAATGTGTGCAAATCTGATCCACCACTAAGTAAGCTTACCAAAATGAGGTCAATATATTCACTTCCTATGTGGCCCTTGAATTTTGAACTAACAATTTAGAGCAGCCCCTTTGATTTAAAAGATTATATTTATGTCTTTAATAGCTTAATGTATTTCAAAATAAATGTATCATTTTAATTGCCGATTTTTAAAAAAAATATTTTATCTTGTCCCAACTGTTTCCAAATATCTGATTGGTTAAGCTCTTACTTTGTGCTACCTGCAGCCTAGGCATTGCTCATGGCCTGCTGCATTTTGCAGGAGGACAACAATAGCAATACTAGCAATGTTTAGGAATCATGCCACTGCAAAAATTCAGTGCAGGAATGGGATGGATCACAGTGGTGGCTATACAGTTAGCAAGCATAAAAGACAGACCTCAATCAAAACACACGAGATACAACAGATGTTGTAAATGATCTCAACATCATTTGGCTCAATACAGCAATAAGGCTGTTTGCCCTATCGAGTTCCTGCCAGCATCTACACAGCAAATTAATGAGTCCCATTCACATGGCTCTACATGTTTAGTTCCCTCAAATGCTCGACAACTTTTATTTTGAAATCACTGTCCACATCTGTTAGAACCACCCTTGTAGGCAGCAATCCTCAGATTACCATCACCTGCTGCATAAAAATGCTGTTCTTTAATATCCTTCTATCCATAGCTTTAAATACATCTTGCCATGTACATCTATTAATGCTAATGGGAAAATAGTTTGTTTTGTTTTATTCTACCTTATCTAAATCTTTCAAAATTTTATACCTCTATCAAGTTTATTATCAACTTCATTGCTCCTGGCTTCTTTAGTCTAATTCTAAGTTGAAATCCCTCATCTCTGGAATCATTCTGGTATATCTCTTCTATATCCTTTTAAGGTCCTCATTTCCTTCCTTAAACATGGTAACCAGAAGATGAGGAGGTACAAATGGGTGAGATGAGACTCTGAGAGTGCATGAAAACTTAATTATAAAACAAATTTTGCACTCATTTTCTGAAATGAAAAATGTATACAACTGAAAAATTTCCAGGTTTATGACTATAAATGTACTTCTTGTTACTTTAATATCAAGCTGCACATGGATACATTAATACAGTAATATTTCACCATTGGTTACCTACATCTGCTGATGAGATGACTCCTTGATCTTAAGGATATTTTCTTCTTTCTTTGCATCCTTTATCTTAGACTTTGCAGATTGCCTTTTTCTCTCAAGTTTATTCTTGTCCTGATAATCTTTAAACTTTTCACCTAAATCCATTTCATCATTAGTAGGTACTTCCATTTTCTGAGTCTTACGAGAAGCTGTGAGTTTCTTTTGTAGTGCAAAGTTCTAAAAAAAAAGTTATAATAAGTTGAAAGAATTTCTAAATAGCAGGAAGGAACAACTCTGTTAATATATTTTCTTTAGCAATTTAAGTATGCTTATCATAGCATAGCAGTTAAATTACTTGTTTCCAGCTCTTTTAAATTCAAGTAACTAGTGTAATTTACATATTACTATTTAATTATTTTAATTATTTAATTATTTAACTATTTAATTATTTATGGTTTTATTACTATTTAATTACTATGGTGCAACTGTAATGAAAACCAATTTCCCCCGGGATCAATAAAGTATGACTATGACTAAAAAATGTAATTTAAAAAGCAAACTTAGTATCAGTAATCATGAAACTTCTGTTTTGTTGTAAATATCCAACTGATTTGGATAAGTCAAGAAACCTGTGATTGTTACCCTTGAGTTAAGACCCACCATCGCTGAATTTTAATTACCTCATTTCAAGGACATCTGCAGATGAACAATTAAATGCCAGCTTTGTAAGAAACATCCTCAATCATGAAGAAAATAAAAAACCTTAGACTGACATGAAGTTTGCACTCAACAAGTTATATTCTGTGGTCAACAGCCTTGAAACAGGATACTCAGAGTCCCTTCCCATCATTGCTGGCGACTTCAAACAGGGCAACTTCAAGAATGTGTTACCAAAATACTACCAGCACATTTCCTGCCACACCAATAGCCCAAAAACCCCCAACCATAGTTATATAACGATTAAAGATGCCTACTCAGCCACCGCCATCCATCGCAATCAGATCGCCAGGCTATGCTCCTACACCCTGCATACAAACAAAAGCTGAATAGAGAGGATACAGTACAGAATGTAATATAGTGCTGCTCTGAGGAAACAGATGAGCTTCTATGCAATTGCTCTGTGTCAAAAGACCAGTCTATATTCAGAGACTCAATTGCCAGCCTAAATCAGTATGTTACTTCTGTCACAAACTTTATCATTAAGTGTGTTGAGGATTGTGTACCAAAGAGAACAATCTGGGTGCTCCTGAACTGAAAAGCATGGATGAACTGGGTGTTGCACACTCCTATTTAAGTCCAGGTCTGCAAATTCAAATCAAGTGACGCTGACCTTTACAAGAAGCCAAGATACGATCTCTGTAAAGCTGTCAGAGATGCTAAGGGTGTACCAATCCAAAATCAAATCCCAGACCAGCTGTCAGCCCCACCCCCGACAGCCTCTAGTGCACCTGAACCCATAGTCACTGCTGGAGACATAAGATCAGTCTTCCAGAGAATGAACCCATTGAAAATATCTGACCCAGATGGAGTCCCTGACTGTGTCCTTAAATCCTGTGTAGGTCAGCTGGTGGAGTTATTTTTTGTTTGTTCAGTTGTTAAGTCAAGTCCGAATCTTCGAGTTATTTGCAAACATTTTTAATCTCACCCTGCTTCGAAGTGTGGTTCCCACCTGCTTTAAGAAGACCACTATCATTCCGATATCTAGGAAAAACAAAATGGTTCTGACATCTACCATCATGAAGTACTTCAAGAGGGTATCAACTCCTGCCTTCCAGACAAATTATTTATCTCCCTGATCCTACACTCATCTCTGGAGCATATGGACAGTAAAGGCACCTACACTATTGTTCATTGACTACAGCTCAGCTTTCAATACTATAATTCCAAGCAAACTTATCACCAAACTCCAGACATGAGGAGTTAACATCTTCTTCGCAACTGGATCCTTGACTTCCTGCCAACACAGTGCAGTCAGTTAGGTAAGTAGAAACATACTTGCAATGATTATTTTAAACAACAGTGTTCTAAAAGATTGTGTCATCAGCCCACTACTCTACTCTCTGTACACTCATGGCTGCATGGCCAAATTCTGCTCTAACTCCATCTAATAAAAAATGCAGATGATACCACTATAGTGGGCCATAGTAACATGATGTCATGACAACAAACTGCCCCTCAACATCAGCAAAACAAAAGAGCAGGTCATTAACTTCAAAAAATGGGACGGGCGGTACACATGCTCATGTCCTGAGAGGGCAAAGAGCTTCACACTCCTAGGAGTGAATATTATCAATAGCCTATCCTGGTTTAACTATATAGATGCCACAGTCAAGAAAGCTAACCAAGGCCTCTACTTCATCAGGAAGAAAGAGAAATTTGGCGTGACCCACACCAATTTTTATCAATGCACAACAGAAACCATTCTGTCTGGATGAATCATGGTTTGATATGGCAACTGCTCTGCCATTCTTAACTCAATGCATGGATGAATGCATACATACAGCTGTATCAAAGGGGGTGTTGAATCAGCATACAGGAGGAAGGTTGAAAACTTGGCTGAATGAAAAAGGATCTAGTTCTTCTGTGGTGTAATAACAACAACCTCTCATTCAGTCTCAATAAGACCAAGGAATTGTTTGTATACTTCAGGAGAGAGAAACCAGAAGTCCATGAGCCAGTAATCATTGGGGGATCAGAGCTGGAGAGGGTCAGTAACTTTAAATTCCTCTTTGTCACTATCTCAGAGGAACTGTCCTGGACACATCATATAAATATTATTGTCTAGAGAGCATGACAGCACCTTTACTTCCTCAGGAGTCTGCAGAGGCTCAGCATGTCATCAAAAACCTTGGCAAACCTCTATATATGTGTGGTAGAAAGTGTGCTGACTGGCTGCATTACGGTCTGGTGTGGGAACACCAATGCCTTTGAGTGGAAAATCTGACAAAAGGTAATAGATTAGGCCCAGTACAACACGGCTAAAACCTCCCAACCATTGAGCACATCTACATGAAATATTGCTGTAGAAAATCAGCATCCATCACCAAAGATCCTCACTACTTAGGCCTTGCTCCTTTCTTGCTGCTGCCATCAGGTAGAATGTATAAGTTCCTCAGGACTCGCACCACCAGGTTCAAGAACAATTACTACCCCTCATCTATCAGGCTCTTGAACAAAAGCGGATAGCTACACTCAGTTAAGGATTCTGTTACATTGTTATTTTATGCTCGTTATTTACTGTTCTTTACTTATATCTGCATTTGCACAGATTGTTTACAGTTTATAGTTCCTGATGTTTACAGTTATTGTTTAATAGATTGGCTAAGTAAAAAGAATCTCAGGATTGTATGTGGTGATATGTAAGTACTCGGATAATAGATCTTACTTTGAACTTTGAGTACAGCAACTGCTCTATGTATGACCACAAGAAGCTTCAGAAAGTTGTGGATACAGAAACCAGCCTTCCCTCTATGGACAATACTTCTCTCTGGCTCAGTAATGCATCTAGCATAATCAAAGACCCACCAACCTGGGACAGTTTCTCTTTTCCCCTCATCAATTGGGCAGAAGATACAATAGCCTGAAAGCATGTATCACCAGGCTCAAGGACAGCTTCTATCTCATTGTTATAAAATTACTAAATGGCTCCCTATGAAAAGAGGGACTCTTGATGTCACAATCTACCTCATTATGATCTTGCATCTTACTGTTTACCTGCACTGTGCACTTTATTAGACTATGAGACTATGAGACCATAAGACATAGGAGCAGAATTAGGCCATTCAGCCCATCGAGTCTGCTCCACTATTTCATCATGGCTGATCCCAGATACCAGTCAACTCCATACACATGTTCTCTCACCATACATGGTAAATGGTAGGGCATTGAAGAATGCTGTAGAACAGGGGGATCTAGGAATAATGGTACATAGTTCCCTGAAAGTGGAATCTCATAGGGTGGTGAAGAAAGCTTTTGGTATGCTGGCCTTTATTAATCAGAGCATTGAGTATAGGAGTTGGGATGTAATGTTGAAATTGTATGAGGCATTGGTATGGCCAAATTTGGACTATTGTGCACAGTTCTGGTCACCAAATTATAGGAAAGATGTCAATAAAATTGAGAGAGTACAGAGGAGATTTACTAGAATGTTGCCTGGGTTTCATCTCCTAAGTTACAGAGAAAGATTGAACAAGTTAGGTCTTTATTCTTTGGAGCGTAGAGGGTTGGGGGGGGGGGCTTGATAGAGGTGTTTAAAATTATGAAGGGGATTGATAGAATTGACATGGATGGGCTTTTTCCATTGAGAATGGGGAAAGATTCAAACAAGAGGACACGAGTTGAGAGTTAAAGGGCTAAAGTTTAGAGGTAATATGAGGGGGAACTTCTTTACTCAGAGAGTGGTAGCTGTGTGGAACAAGCTTCCAGCAGAAGTGGTTGAGGCAGTTTCGATGTTGTCATTTAAAGTTAAATTGGATAGATATATGGACAGGAAAGGAATGAAGGGCTATGGGCTGAGTGCAGGTCGGTGGGACTAGGTGAGAGTAATATTTCAGCATGGACTAGAAGGGCCAAGATGGCCTGTTTCCATGCTGTAATTGTTATATAGTTATATCCCTTAATGCCCCTACCAATCTGGAATCTATCAACTTCTGCTTTGAATATACCCATGTACTTAACCTCCACGCAGTTTGTGGCACAGCACTCCACAGATTCACCAATATTTGGCTAAAAAATTCCTCCTTACTTCTGTTCTCAAGAGTAATCCCTCAATTTTGAGACTGTGTCTTCTAGTCCAGGATACCCCCACCAGAGGAAACATCCTCTCCACATCCACCTTACCTAGTCCTTTCAACATTCAGTAGGTTTCAATGAGATCTCCACATATTCTAAATTCCAATGAGTACAAGCCCAAAGCTGCCAAACTCTCCTCATATGTTAACCCCTTCATTCCCAGAATCATCCTCATGAACCTCCTCTACAATCTCTCCAATTACAATACATCTTTTCTGAGATAAGGGGCCCAAAACTGTTGACAATACTCCAAGGCCAGGCAGCATCTCTAGAAAGAGGTACAGACGAGGTCCTGACGAAGGGTCTCGGCCTGAAATGTCGACTGTACCTCTTCCTAGAGATGCTGCCTGGCCTGCTGTGTTCACCAGAAACTTTGATGTGTGTTGCTTGAATTTCCAGCATCTGCAGAATTCCTGTTGTTTGCGACAATACTCCAAGCGTGGCCTGACTAGCGTCTTACAAAACTTCAGCATTATCTCCTTGTTTGTATATTCTATTCCCCTTGAAATAAATGCCAACATTGCATTTGCCTTCTTTACTACAGACTCAACCTGTGAATTAACCTTCTGGGAGTCTTGCACTAGGTCTCCCAAGTTCCTTTGCATCTCTGATGTTTGCATTTTCTCCCCATTTAGATAATAGTCTGCACTATTGATCCTTTTACCAAAATGCATTAACGTACATTTTCCAACACTCTATTCCATCTGGCACCACCTTTTTGCCCATTCTTTCAATTTCTTTAAGTGCTCCTGCAATCGCATTGCTTCCTGAGCACCACCTACCCCTTCATCTCTCTTTGTATCACCCACAAACTTTGCCACAAAGCCATCAATTTCACTATCTAAATCATTCACAAACAATGTGAAATGCAGAGGTCCCAATACTGACCCCTGAGGAACAGCACTAGTCACCGGCAACCAACAAGAAAAGGCCCCCTTATCCCACTCACTGCCTCCTGCCTGATAGCCATTGCTATAACCATGCCAGTATCTTTCCTGTAATGTCAGAGCATATTATCTTCTTAAGCAGCCTCCTGTGTGGTACCTTATCAACTGCATTCTGAAAATCCAAGTAAATGACATCCACTGTCTCTCCTTTGTCCACACTACTTGTTACTTCCTTGAAGAATTCTAACAGATTTGTCAGGCAAGATTTCCCTTCACAGACACCATGCTGACTTTGACTTATTTTATTTCTAGTCTCCAAGTACCCTGAAAACTCATCCTTAATAATAGACTCCAACACTTTCCCAACCACCGAGGCTAGACTAACTGGCCCATAATTTCCTTTCTTTTGCCTTCCTCCCTTTGTAAAGAGTGGAGTGAGATTTTCCTGTCCTCCAGGACCATGCAGAATCAAGTGATTCTTGAAAGATCATGACCAATGCATCCGTTATCTCTTCAGCAATCTCTTTCAGGACTCTGGGATGTAGTCCATCTGGTCCAGGTGACTTATCCACCTTAAGACCTTTGAGCTTGTCTAACACTTTTTCCTTTGTAATAGCAGTGGCACTCACTTCTGCTCCCTGATACTCACAGACCTCTGGCACACTGCTAGTGTCTTCCACACTGAAAACAGATGCAAAGTACTTATTAAGTTCATCTACCATTTCTTTGTCCCCAAATTACTATCTCACCACCATTAATTTTCAGTGGTCCAACATCAACTCTCACCTCCCTTGTATTCTTTATATAACTTATTGGGTAGTTTGCTCTCATATTTCATCTTTTCCCTTCTTATAGCTTTTATAGCTGTCTTTTGTTGGATTTTAAAAGCTTCTCAATCATCCAACTTCCCACTCACTTTTGCAACATTATATGTTCTTTTCTTGGCTTTTATGCAGTCCTTAACTTCTGTTGTCAGCCATGGCTGCCAATCCCTGCCATTTGAGAACAAGTTCTTCTGTGGGACATATCTATCTTGCACCTTATGAACTATTTCCAGGAACGTCAGCCGCCTCTGTTCTGCCTTCATCCCTGCCAGTATCCCCCTCCAATCCACCTGGTCAAGCTCTTCTCTCTGTAATTCCCTTTATTCCATTGTGATACTGATACCTGTGAGTTATGCTTCTCCCTCTCAAGTTGCAGTATGAATTTAATCATATTATGATCACTGCCTCCTATGGGTTCCTTTATGTTAAGTTCCTAATAAAACCTGAGTTATTACAGAACACCCACCCTAAAATAGCTTTCCCCAAGTAGACTTGAGCACAAGCTGCTCTAAAAAGCCAACTCGTAGGCGTTCAGCAAACTCCCTCTCTTGCGATCTGATACCAACCTGGTTTTCCCAATCCCCTTCCATATTCAAGTCCCCCATTACAATTGTGACATTACTCTTATGACATGTCCTTTCCAGCTTCCTTGGCAATTTCAGCCCCACATCTTGGCTATTATTTGGAGGCCTATATATGATTCCCATAATGGTTTTTTAACTCTTGCAATTTCTTAACTCCACCCACAAAGATTCGACATTCTCTGACCCAGTGTAACTCCATCTCTTAGCAATAGAGCTAGACTGCTGCCTATGCCTTCCAGCAAAGTATATCCTTTGATTTTATACTCCCAACTATGCCCTTCTTGCAGCCACGACTCAAGTGATGCCCACTATGTCATACTAACGAATCTCTAATTGCGCCATGAGTCTGTCCACCTCATTCCAAATGCTACGTGCATTTAAATACTGCACTTTCAGTCCTGCATTCTTCACCCTTATGAATTCTGTCTCCTTGGTACAACTAAACTCTTTCCTCTGTCTGAAGTTGTACCCAATCATTGGCTCGTCCTTCCTTACATTCATATTACGTATTACATCATCCACCTGTAAACCTGCTGGCTCATTCTCAGCTCTATCATACCGGTTCCCATCCCCCTACCATATTGGTTTAAACCTCTCCCAAATGCTCTTGCAAACCTGCCCGCAAGGATATTGGTCCCCCTCAGATCCGGTAGGCAGTTTTTTGCACATCTCTAAAATGTTCCTGCACTTAGCACTCAGGCTATGATATCTCAATTGCAAAGTTTCACATAAGATTTTTCATTATGTTTTAAATCTTGCATATAACACGACACTGGTAGCATCAAATAATATGTGGAAGGGGATAACCAAATTCATAATATTTTTATTATTTTTGCTCTACATCATAGAGGACAATGACAACATCAATTGTTATAACACTAAAATATATACCTACATCATAAATTTGCCTTTCATGTGATACAGCTTAATGGAAAATTGGGGTTCTAAATTAAAACAAAGAAAACTATGAAGGTACAAGGAGAATTGAGTTAGAGTTGATTGGGAGAGTGCATTGAAAGGCACAGTGGCAATGGAAATTATGCATAAGTTGCAAACAAAAATTCCTTCACAGTTCATGAACACAAATTTAAAAGTGATTAATTCTGTGGTTGACTCAAGAAATTAAAAATGCTTTTAAATAAAGAGGCTTGCCAAAAACGGCAGCAGCCCTTGATAGCATTTTAGAACTCAACAGAAGAGGATTAAGGAACTAATAAAGAAAAGCAAAGTAGAATATCATAGCATTCCAGGGAGAGAGGCATGGTCAACAGCCCACCCCAGCATTCTTAGTGGCCAGTGTATTGTTCTTGTTTTAAAATGTTTTTCAAGTTTTTTATATTACATTTTAGCTTGGGTTATGCAGTTATTCGCTTGTGTTTATGGATCACCTGACTGTAACAGATGTGTGATCATCACCTCCCCCATCTGTATGTGACTGAGTTGCTTCTCTTCCCCCGGTCATAGTGCCCAGTCTGTTTCTGTACACGTCACAATAAAACCAGCAAGCTTCCCTCATCTGCCATCATGGACCAAATGCTCTCCACATTGGTGTCAGGAGTGGGATTAGAAATTGACAGCGAGATTGAAGAGCCACGCCATCGGACAGAGCACCTTAAGACCAGGGGAATAAGTCAAGGGATCAAGCAGTATGCCTCCTCCACATCCCCGGGCTGATCTCCCAAAGACAGGACTCGGACCTGGGAACTGAACATTGTGCCTTCCCAGGGAACCCTGATGAGGAGAGCATACCCAGGCTCCCCAACCCTGGGGACATGGTGGAGTACTTCACCCTCCTCCTTTGTGGCCCGTACCAGAGAACCCAAGATACCACAGCCATGGGAGGATGGGCAACATGGGAGATACCACCGACACCACCGAAGGAAGAGGAAGACCATTGGGCCTCAGCAATTCACGCCACACAGTCCACCCTGAAGCTCCCCAAATACAGTGGTGCCAACTGTCTGGAGCTTTACCTGGCGCAAGTCAAACTTGCTGCATGGCACATGGGATGGAGCCCCACCTAGACAGCGGCGCACCTTGCCCTGGTGCTGGAGGGGTGCCCTGCAGGCCTTCCTGGACCTAACAGCAGCTGAGCACCGTGACGACAGGACCCTCGTAGTAGCGCTGGAGCAGTGTTTCGGGCAGAGGCCACTGGAGGAAGCAATGAGGGAAGAACTGGGCAGCAGGCAGCACCATGTGGGAGAAAGCCTGGGTGCGTTCGTGACTGATCTCCGTCACTGTGCTCTTACGGCTACCCCAGTTCCCTCCTGCTGCCCAGGGAGAGTTTGCCTGCCACGTTTTTGTAAAGGCGCTAAACTGGAGTGCCTTCAGCAGCACGTTCGCCTGACATCACTATCATTGCTGGCGAGATGCCGGCAGAGGCAGACAGGACAGAAGCAACTTTAGCCAACACCTCTCCCAGCTGTTCCAGCATTGTCCCATACACCATAAGCCCTGGCTTGTGTCACCAAGGCAGAGGAGGAACCTGACATGGAGAAACTCGTAAGACAGGTCCAACAAGCACCACACTAGCCCCATCACATGCCATGGAGTGATATCTGCAACCGGTATGGTGAGATAGGCTATTTGGACCAGGACCGCCATGCCACAACCCAGCACAGCCATCTGGAAACAACGGGCGGGCCACACCACCTATGAACTCAAGCAGAATCTTTCTGATGTCGCCTCTCCAGGTGGGCTATTTCGATGAAGAGCAAGGTTTATATGTGGATTGCATGGTGGAGGGTATCAGAAGCTGTGCATTGGTAGTCATGGGGTCAACCATCACCATCATCCATCCGGGTGTCCTCACCAACACAGATCAGACACCCCTGCCTGGGTGAACAACAACGGTAGTCCAGCTGGCTACGGTCACCAGCGACTGTGTAGCAATCAGAGGGAAGAGGTAGCTGCACATCGCAGTGGGGAAAAATACAGTGAAGCTTGAGGTGCGGCTAGCCCACATCCAGGATCCCTGCATTATAGGCCTGGACCTGCTGTCCTGCTGTGGAACCCATGTGGATGTGTTGGGGGCAACACTCAACCTCGGACGTGGGTCTCCGAAAGAGCAGCTCCAGTACCTGATGGGGGCCCCAATATGGATCTACTGCCCCACCCGGAAGAAAAAACAATTCCCCAAGTTTGGAAGCCATCGGAAGGGGCAAGAAAGGTGCTCATCTGCAATTCCAGTGTGGTATACTGGGAGTGTTTTCCTGAGCAGTGGAAGGTCGTCATGTTGTACCGTAACAGGCTGGCACCATATCAGCCATCGGCCACCACATTCCCAGCAGGGTTGAAAGAAGGAAGTCACACTCTGGGGCCTCTGTCGCCTCTGTCTCTTCCCACACCAAACAGTGCTCCATCGGGGGGCGGGGGGAGGATGCTACAGACACGCCACAGCACCCCAGCTGACAGTGTCGAACACCACTGAGACTTTTGGACTTTATTGTGGACCCTGAGCTTGCTGGGGACGGCTGACCCCTCAGGTGGGGGCAGTGTAGCGCTCCCGGGGTGTGGGGGGTTTGGTCAACAGCTCGCCCTAGCATTCTTAGTGGCCAGTGCTATTTATTGTTCTTGTTTTAAAATGTTTTCATGGGATTATTGTGGGATGTTCAAGTTCTTTTATTGTTACATTTTAGCTTGGGTTATACAGTTATTTACATACAGTATGTGTTTGTGGGTCACCCTGTCTGTAACCAGGATGTGTGATCATCACCTCTCCCATCTGTATATGACCAAGTGGGTTCTCTCCCCAGGTCATATGCCCTGGTCTGTTTTTGTGCTTGTCGCAATAAAACCGGCAGTGAAGCTAAACCAGCGTCTCTCACTATCGTCATGGACTGAATGCTCGCCTCAATATGATTATACACTGGCAAAAAATATATTAAAATAGACAATAAGAGCTTATATAGGCATGTAAAAGGGACATATTCCTTTAAGACACAGCACAAATTGGGCCTCTTGCACACAGAGAAATTTACTTTACTAAGGGGGAGTAAGGACATGGCAGAGGAATTAAACAGATCTTGAAAAATCTGTCAGATATATTACAGAATCAATGATCCATCATAACGAGAAACTGAAGACACTAAGTATTAAGTAAAAGATGCAGACACGAGGAAATCTTCAGATGCTGGAAACTCAAGCAACACACACAAAAAATGCTGGTGAAACGCAGCAGGTCAGGCAGCATCTATAGGAAGAAGTACAGTCAACGTTTCCGGCCGAGACCCTTCGTCAGGACTAACTGAAAGAAGAGATAGTAAGAGATTGGAAAGTGGGAGGGGGAGATCCAAAATGATAGGAGAAGACAGGAGAGGAGGGGTGGATCTAAGAGCTGGAGAAGGGAAAGGATCATGGGATGGGAAGCCTGGGGAGAAGGAGAAGCGGGGAGGGGAGCCCAGAGGGTAGAGCGCAGGCAAGGAGTTATAGTGAGAGGGTCAGAGGGAGAAAAAAGAGAGAAAAAAAGGGGGGGAAATAAAAAATATATAAAATAAATAAATAAGGGATGGGGTGTGAAGGGGAGGAGGGGCATTAACGGAAGTTAGAGAAGTCAATATTCATGCCAGCAGGTTGGAGGTTACCCAGAGGGAATATACGGTATTGTTCCTCCAACCTGAATGTGGCTTTATCTTGACAGTAGAGGAGGCCATGGATAGACATATCAGAATGGGAATTGGACATGGAATTAAAATGTGTGGCCACCGGGAGATCTTGTTTTTTCTGACGGACAGAGCGTAGGTGTTCAGCGAAATGGTCTCTCAGCCTGCGCCGGGTCTCACCAATATATAGAAGGCCGCACCGGGAGCACCAGATGCAGTATATCACCCCAGCCGACTCACAGGTGAAGTGTCGCCTCACCTGGAAGGACTGTCTGGGGCCCTGAGTGGTGGTGAGGGAGGAAGTGTAAGGGCATGTGTAGTATTGAGTAAAAGATTTGTTTTACTGTATTTGTCACATGTACATTGAAATATACAGTGAAATGCATCATTTGCAACAGATCAATTCAGCGAGGATTGTGCTAGGGAGCCCACAAACGTCACCACATTTCTGGTGCCATCATGGTTCTAACCCGTACTCATTTGGAATGTCAGAGGAAATCGAAGCACCCGGAGGAAACCCACACAATAACAGGGAGAACACACAAGCTCCTTACAGACAGTGGCAAGAATTGAACCCTGATCTTAGCCAACAGCGTTACTCTAACAGCTACACTACCGTTGCTACAAACTAATGACTGCTTCCACTGGGGCTTGAACCCAGGACCTTCTGCATGTAGACGTGCTAACCACTACACAATGGAGCCATACTGCCAGATACTACAAAATAAAATAATTCAAGAGTAGTTGGTCACCTTAAAAATAAGAAATATTGCAGAATTGTGAACTATTTTGCAGAATTTTAATAGAGGTGGCTTCAAAGATGGTGGATGTTCTCGTTGTCATCTTGCAATCTCCCACAGATTCTGGAATTACACACACAAAATGCTGGCAGAATTCAGCAGGTCAAGCAGCATCTATAGAGGAGAATAAGCAGTTGATATTTTGGGCCAAGACCATTCATCAGAACCAGAAAGAAAGGGGACAGAAGCCAGAAGGCTTGTTGTTCAGCCCCTTACATCTTCCACCTATCCCCTTCCAACTTCTTACTTCATACCCCACTCTCCCACCCAGGCACCTTTCCCCTCACCTATCATCTGCCAGCTTGTACTCCTTCCCCTCCACACCTTCTTATTCTAGCTCCTTACATTCTACTCCTAGTTCTTATGTTCTTATAATTAATTTCTCTGATCAGTCAGGTTGGCATTTTAGTATTTTAGCCAAAGAACAGACCTCAGAACTTCTGGAACAGCAATGGCCTGACAGTTTAGAACTTAGCCAGAACATTTTAGATAAACGTAGATTTGGTCTCAATATCACAAATGCAGTTAGTGGAGCTGCTGCCTCTCAGCTCCAGCATCCTGGGTGCTGAATGGAGTTTGCATATTCTCTCTGTGACCATGTGATTGCTCTGGTTTCCTCTCACTTCTAAAAGAAGTAGGGGTCGTTTGATATATTATCTAATGCAAATTGCCCCAATTTATGTGATTGCTAGAATCCGGGGGGCGGGGGGTGAGGGGATGAAAATTGAGTAGAATTAGTGTAAATGAGCCCATGATAGTTGGCATGGACTAGTGGACCGAACAGACTGCTTCTGTGCTCTGTGACATTATGACTCTGTCTTTGGGATTCATAAATTGATATTCCAGGCTCAATTTAGAGAAGTCAACAAGGACTAATATGACTCAGACAATGGAATAGAAATTTAATCTGTTTATCAAAGAAAGAATGTATTGAAGCAGATCAGATGGCAACTTTTAATTACAGGGCTTTATTAGTAAATTAAGTAAATGGGTGAAGCTCTGGTGAATGCTTATAAATGTGGTGAAATGTGAGGCTAGCCAGGAGTGCTTTGGAATCGCCAAGTTTAGAGGTAATAAGAGGATAGTTTTCAGCAACAAGGTTGAAGCAACAGTGGAATCAGGTGATGTCAGAAGACTAAAATAGGCAGTCTAAATAACAGCACAAATATGTTGTCCGATGCTCAAGCCAGGTCCAAGCATAACATCAAATTTGTGAATGCTTATATTCAATTTCAGAGTTGCCAAGGAGAAGAATTGAGTTGAAAAGAGTTTGTGATGCAGGAATTAAGGTAATGTGCTCTTTTATATGATAATTATTTATAAATATTACAATTAACTGTGGTTCCAGTTCAGATCCAGAGGTTACACTTTGCCTGTTTGAAAATCTCCACTCTGTTTCTTGCCATTAATTCAATCTCCAGCCAGGATCATAATCAATCTCCAGCCAAGTTCACAAATAATCATTCTGAAAGTCCATATTAATACTATGCACTGACATTCTTATCAACTCCTTTTAGCTAATTCTTTATCATGTATGAATTACTCTTCATAAGTCAGCATTATCTGCATCAGCTGAAAATTTATAATTAAAGTTCAAAGTAAATTTGTTATCAAAGCACATATATGTCATATACAAGCTTGAAATTCATTTTCTTGCAGTTATTCCCAGTAAATACAGGAAACACAGAAGAATCAATAAAAGACCACACCTAACAGCACAGGCAAACTACCTATGTGCAAAAGACAACAAATTGTGCAAATACAAAAAAATGAAATAATAACAATAAATAAATAAGCAAAAAATAGAGCCCTTGAAAAACAGTTTAAAGATTATGGGAACAGTTCCATGATGGGGCAAGTGAAGATATTCCCTCTGATTCAAGAATCAAATGGTTGAGGAGCAATAACTGTTCCTGAACCTGCTGGTGTGAGTCCTGAGGCTGCTGAGGTTCCTTATCCTTCTTCCTGATGGTAGCAGTGAGAAAAGAGCACCGCCTGGATGGTGGGGTTCTTGATGATGGATGCTGCTTTCCTGCAACAGTGCTCCAAGCAGATGTGCTCAATGACGGGGTGAGCTTTATCAGTGACAAACTGCGGTGCATCCACTGATTTTTGCAGGTTTTTCCATTCCAGGCCATTGGTGTTTCCATATCAGGCCATGATGCAGCAAGTCAATATATTCTCCACTACATTTCTAGAGAAGTTTGTCAAAGTTTTATATGAGATGATGAATCTTTGTAAACTTCCAAGTAAGTAGAGATGTTGCTGTGCTTTTTTCATAATGACAATTATGAGCCAGACCCAGGACAGATCCTCTGAAATGATAACACCAAGGAACTTAAGGTCGCTGACCTTCTCCACCTCTGATTCGATGAGAAGGACTGACTAATAGACCTCGGGTTTCTTCCTCCTAAAGTCAATAATCACCTCCTTGGTCTTGCTGATTTTGAGTGAGAGGTCGTTGTTGTGGCACTTCCAGCTTCACAACAGATGCTAAACTAACCTCTCTATAATTCCTTGCACTCCTGCTTTAATCTGTCCTAATCTTTTCTTCAGGCAATAGGTAAATCTGCAGTAAAGATCATTGAACAACTACCTTTATTTGAATGACAAAAAAAATGGTGTGATACCACAAGATCTGGGGGCTTTCTTGCATGAAATAGAAAGCCCAGATGTGCAGACGGAGTACGTAATTAGGGATGTTTGATTGCAAGGTCTATTGAAAAAAAAAAGTAAGGAAGTTTTGGTGCAGTTTCACATGCTCCTAGTAGGAACACATATGCTAGAGATTTTCATCCCCATATTTATGAAGGGTACAGTTGATCAAGCAGAGATGTTTTAATTATTTTGTTTTCTTGAAGGTGGAAATTAAGGTATATAGAGAGAGATTAAGCAGATTTCATAGTTTGGGGCCTCATATCTCAGAAGGGATGTGTTGTTCTTGGAGAAAGTCCAGAGGAGGTTCATGAGGATGATTCCAGGAATGAAGGGATTAACATATGAGGAGTGTTTGGCAGCTTTGGGCCTGTACTGACTGAATTTCGAAGAATACCTGGAAACCTACTGAGTGTTGAAAGGACCAGATAAGGTGGATGTGGGGAGGATGTTTCCTGTGGTGGGGGTATCCAAACTAGAGCACACAGCCTCAAAATTGAGGGGTGACCCTTTAGAACAGAGGTAAGAAGGGCTTTTTTTAGCCAGCGAGTAGTGAATCTGTGGAATGCTCTGCCACAGACTGCGGTGGAGGGCAAGTCTGTGGGTATATTTAAGGCGGAAGTTGATCACCTCCTGAACTGTCAGGGTATCAAAGGATATGGCCAGAAGGCTGGTGTATGGGGTTGAATGAGAGCTAGGATCAGCCATGATGGAATGGCAGAGCAGACTAAATGGGCTGAATAGCTTAATTCTGCTCCTTTGTCTTATGGTCTTATGGTAGGCATTCCCCCAGTTAGGGCATATAAATTTCCAGTGCACAGTTCCAGAATAAGATGTCATTTACAAATTTCTTCTTTCAGAGTGTTAAGAATCCTTGGAATTTTGTACCTCGGAGAAGTATGAAAGCAGAGTCAGTGGGAGCTATGCTAGCATAGGGTTTAGTACAACTCCATTACAGATCAGAGTGTCAGAGTTTGGAGTTCAATCCCAACATTCTCTGCAAACAGTTTCTACATCCTCCCTGTCAGATGCATGGGTCCGGTTTCCTCCCAGTCCAAAGATGTACCAGTTAGTAGGTTAATTGGATATTGTAATTTGTCCTGTGATTAGGCTAGGGTTAATTTGTAAGTTCTAGTGACGCAGGTCAAAGGGCCCAAAGAGCCTACACCGAGCTGTTATCTCTAAATAAATAGATAACAATTATATATTAAAGAAGGAGCTTGACAGATATTTGATACACAAGGAAATCAAGCGGTATGGGTGAGCAAGCAGGAAAGTGGCACAGAGGTCAAGATTAGATCAACCATAATCTTATAGAGTAGTAGAATAGGCACCTAGAATCATTTTGTTTATTCCTGTTCCAGCTCCTGCTCATACACCTCAGGTTCGTAGAGTGTAGGATCTAAAGAGGCATTCATTTTAACCTTAAGCAAACCATAAAGAAATATTTCAAATAATTCCAGAAACAGGCACTTTGCCACACCTAGACTATTAATTTGCCTAGTCCCATTCACTTGCACCTGAACCATAGCCCTCCCATCCATATCCCTATCCAAACTTATCTTAAATGCTGAAATCAAATCCACCACATCCACTGGCAGTTTGTTTCAATTTACACAACCCTCCGAGTGAAGAAGTTCTCTCTCATGTTCCCATTAAATATTTTACCTTTCACTCTAACTCATGACCTCTAGTTCTAGTCTCACCCACCCTCAGTGGAAAAGCTTACTTGCATTTTCCCTACCTATACCCCTCATAATTTTGTATACCTCTATCAAATCTCCCTTCATTCTCTTATGCTCTAGGGAATAATGTCCTACATTATTCAGCCTTGCCCTGTAAGCTATGTCCTGTCAATTCCTGGCAAAATCCTTGTAAATTTTATCTGTACTCTTTCAAACTTGGACATCTTTCCTGTAAGTAGGTGACCAGAACCGCACACAATACTCCAAATTAGGTCTCACCAACATCTTATATAGCTTCAACATAACATCCAATTTATGATTTATGAAGGGTTTTCAATATAGATGACTTTTCAGAAGATGTTTATTTGGAGTAGTTGAAATCCATGATTAACTTTAATACAAATACAATCTAATTGTACCTAATTGTAACCTACAGAATATTGAAAGGCCTAGATAAAGTGTACATGGAGAGTATAGAACCAGAGGGTACAGCCTCAGAATAGAAGGGTTCCCTTTATAACAGGGATGAAGGGGAATTTCTTTAGCCAGATGTGGGTGAATCTGTGGAATTAATTGCCACAGACAGCTGTGGAGGCTAAGTTATTGGGTAGATTTAATACAGAGGTCGACAGGTTTTTCATTAATAAAGTTGTCAGAGATTATAGGAAGAAGGCAGGAGAATGCGGTGGAGAGAAAATAAATCAGCAATGATTGTATGGCAGAGGAGATTCACTGAGCCAAATGGCCTGATTCTGCTCCTAAATCTTATGGTATTATTGTCTAATTTAACCCAATAGCTTAATCTTGAAAAAAGCAAAGTCCATGTTATTGCCTTTTAAATAAATGAATAATTGTTTCTTCACTGCTATCGAAGCAATGCAGAGAACTGCATATAGTAATAGTAAAACTGAATAAACACATTAAAAGTGTTTGTTTTTTTCAGAAAGATTACTAGGTTGGCTACATCTCAGCTTCAAAATTTTCCGATTTGAACAAGTAGTACAGAAGAAGTTATTTTAAGAAATTATGCCAACTTTTTTTTAATACACCTTTTTTCCTTTAATGTTGAAGGTGTTAATTCATGCTGGGACAGAAGTATAAATCTGGTTCCACAAATATCTGCCCAAAGTGATTATCCCTTGTTTATGACCCAGACAAGGATTATGACTACCCTAACACAGACTTATGTCAAAACTAAAAATATACTCAGACAAGAAGTTTCTAAAGAGACAACTTTAATTTGCATAGGTTCAGTTAACAAGCATCACAGAATATTTTCTCCATTGATAAATAACAGATGTGCACCGATTGTTGTTGGTGATGCTAGATGAGTGACATTTTGCATGAGTGAAATGGAATGTGGGTTTCTGTAATACCCTGGCAATGAAGTGCTTTTGGATGAAGTGAAACAAACCACATCAACTCAAGTTAGATATTCTGGTTTCATCAATAACTACAAAATGCAAATTATTGGGTTCTATGTGATGATAATGCCAAATTGCAGCTTTATCTAAATCCCTATCACTAGTTTCAAAAACATATCAACATAGTCCTCCAAATTCCATTAATACTGGTATGTGAAAACTAAAGTGGTAGCATATTAATTACAGGACATTCCATTGTATTTGCTGCCAATAAATTGCTTTAGAAGTATAGTCAATTTTGTAGGCAAATATACTAGCCAGCCTATAAATACCAAGATCTGAAAATAGGAAAGTGACCCAATAATTCTGTTTTTGGCACTATTGATCAAGTAAAGAATATTGGCCTAGATAATGAAGCCATAGTTGAGTTGATATTCAAAAAGTTTCTGGAGGTGTTCTTTGTCCATCTAAGGGGATCTGCAGCAGTTTAATATCCAATCAAAAGGAGAACATGTCTTAAAGCAGTTGACTCAGCACTGGAACATAAGCCAAAAATCATATATAGATTTGTATTCAGATCTACAATAAAATCTTATAATCGAGTCTTAGAAGTCAGTGATGTAAAGACTGAAAGCAGTAAATAAAAGGAAAAAGTTCTAAATCAAAATATAGACATTTCAACACTCCTGGAAAGAGATCTATTTAATAGTGCAGTGATGGTTAAAATCTATGGGGGTAGGAGGGGAGTGGGAGGGAAGAAATTGAGAGCGAGAGAGAAAGAGAATGTGATGGTGAGGGTAATTGAAGACAGGGGAGCACAGCAATTGTAGTGGAATGGAAGATTCACTGGTACAAAATTAAAGTATGCACACTCCCAATCCAACCAAGAATTACCACAATTTTTGGTAGTTTGTATGTGAATATTTATTGTAACAAAATCAGAAAATGCTGTAAATTAGTGGTCACCAACCTTTTGCAGCCCAAGATCCCCTACCTCAACCTCAGTGAAAGGCAAGATCTACCTACTAAATCGTTTAGAGAAAAAACAGCTCAGATTGTACTTCCAATTTGAGGCCTTTTATTTGGGCGAATTGTATTTGAATTACACAAGATACTTTTGTCAAACTTTCAAATTAATTCAAACAAAAAAACACTGTAACTAGCATATCAAACAGGCCATAGTAGTCTTTCTTTAAGAATATTACATACTTCACACCTTTAATTCTAAGTTTCATTATTTAATTTTATTTCAACACGAAAAATAAATGAATAAAAATTGACTGTTGCACTCAGTGTGATGACTGGGGCTGAATACTTTCTGCTAGTTCCCTGCAATTTGGCTCATAACTACAGACAGCCAGTCTGAGACAGTCTGTGAGGTGTAGGGTTGCCAACTGTCCTGTATTTCCCCCGCTAAGGTAGAGTGTTCCTATGAAACCGTTCGTGCCGAAATGCTTTACGCTGAAGAAGCAATTACCATTAATTTATATGGAAAAAAATTTTGAGCGTTCCCAGACCCAAAAAAAAACCTACCAAATAAAACATAAAACCTAAAATAACACTAACATATAGTAAAAGCAGGAATGATATGATAAATACCCAGCCTATGTAAAGTAGAAATAATGAAGATTAAGTCAAAACCGATTTGTGGGGTAAAAAAAAATCAGCACATCACGCATGCGCACACAGATGCCCGCGCAAGGCTTCATGGTCATGGTAGTCTTTCTCGGGGTAAACACAAATGTCCCGGGATTTGACTGCTACTTTTCTCCCTTATTTGGGAGTGAGAAAGCTGGTAACCCTAGTGAGGTGTCTGTCAGTAAGTCAGCTCCTGTACTTAGATTTAATAATTCTCATCTGTGAAAATGCAATTTCACATAGATAACTTGACCCGAATTAGGCACTGACTTTTAGTGCTATAAAACTAATGCACACACCGCGCATTGCTCGGCCCTATCAGTAGTAATTGACACCAGTTTATGAATGGGGATGTCATTTTCATGGACATATTTTTTTAACTCATTGTAAATATCCTCACCTCTCGTTCTTTCCTTTACTTGCAAAAGAGTGAGGAAGTCCTCCTTTGTTGTAAAATCCTGGAAAGTCATTCTGACAAATACAACAAGCTGAGCTGTTTACATTACATCCAGGGATTCATCGAACTGTAGTGAAAAATATTCTCGTCCTCTGACGGTGACTGTACCCTCCTTGTCACTGTTGCAGGGCCAAGCAGTTTATATTATGTATTGCGGTTGTGATGTCGTTTTTGTTTTTAAAGCCATTAAAAACAGTCTCTGCGGTAATGACCATTGCTTCCTTGAATAAATCACCATCTGTAAAAGGCTTCTTGTGTTTAGCCAAAAGGTAACTTACACGAAATGATGCTTCAATAGCACCCTTATTTTGAGCAGGATGTTTTGTGGAAAACGATTGCTGGGCCTTCAACCCCGATTTCAGCTCAACTTTCCAGGCATGAATTGCGCTCTTTGGGGGGTAGGTGTCTTTAAATTTCTGGTGGTTGGTGTTGCGGTGCCGCGCCAGATTCCCTCTTTTAGTCAGTGCTTGTGTTTGGTGGCACAACGTACATACACACTTGTCTTTCACCAAGGTAAATAGAAATTCCTCTTTCCATTCTGGATGGAATTTGTACGTTTTTGCCTTCTTCCGTGGAGCCTCCGCCATGCTATCAGGATATCACGAGCGATTGCTGATTGCATCGCCTCTGATCTGAGCCGACATTCATGTGCAGGGTGGCACCTAATTAATTAGCTGGGTTATTTCGGCTTTTATCTTAAAGATGTGCTGTGTGCGTCCCGACTACCGCTGCACCCCCGCATGCTTCGCGGCCCGGAGGTTGGGGACACTGCTGTATATTGATGTTTGCGACAGTCTGTACTGTTACCTAATCTGATTGGTCACTTTGATGCAGCACAGGCTACACTGAAAACGTGGTGCATGGCAGGGGAACTACACAAAGCGCACTGGGCGAAAGAACAGAATTAAACCCCTGCAACCCGGAAACAATCTCTCTTAACAAACAGCTTTTTAGTGAAAATATTGTTATATTACCATTAGCCTAATTAGAATTACTTACTTTTATAATGCTCACATTACAACAGTATTTGTGTATTTATTTTTGATTTTTCTTCAGGATCTACTGGGAAAGTCTCAAAGATCGATCGGTCGATCGCGATTGATGGGTTGGTGACCCCTACTGTAAATATTTAACAGGTCAAGCAGCATCCATGTAAAGAGAAACTGAATTAATTTTGTAGGTCAAAGACCCTTTGTCAGAACTGAGAAAGGTATAAAAATAAGTTAGCAGACAAGGTTAAGGAAGGATGGATAGACACAGGGAATATTTGTGATTTAATGAGTCTAGGTCAAATGGGTTATAGTTTTTGATTCTTGCATTCCCAAATTATCTACTCCTACTTTTTCTATGTATAGAAATCATGTTACTTTGCTCTCCTATCAGAACTTATAGAGGCTCTTGATCCCACCATCACTTTACAAACTACTGATTTCATTTTCAGTGTTCTAATGTATCCTTTAAAACATAATTGCTTCAAACACAAGAAGCAATTTGATGTGTCCTCCTTCTGGATATTAAGTTCAATCCACTTTCATAAAGTAGAACTGCTGGTGCCCTTGATCCTCCATTGCTATGAATTTGCATTAAAAATAGTACTTCAGAGTGAATCGGATCATGTAAGCATCAATTCTTCATTGTATGTTCAAGGTTGCAGTTTCACACCTCATAAGTACATAATGCACTATTCAGCCTTTGTCATTATGAAATACTACTACAAGCCATGCAAACTAAAGGGTCCCGAATGCAAACACAAGGGGCTGCAGGTGCCGAAACTGGAATGAAAAACAAGCTGCTGGGAAAAGTCAACAGCTGAAGCAGCATCCGTGGAGGCAAAGGGATGATGGATGCTTCAGGCCGAAACTCTGCATCAGAACTGTGAGTGCACATGAAAGGTGGCCAGTAAGAAAGAAATAAGAAAGAGGGGTGAAACAGATGGGGGTGGGGATGGGGGATGACGGGCCAATGGAGGAATGGGAAAAGGTGAGGGTAGGGGATGGGGTGTTGAGACAGGTGCTGGTAGGTGACAGGTGGAAGCATAAGAAAAAGATACAATTTTTCAAATTTTTCCTTTCCCTTCTCTCCCCGTTGTGCATCTTTTCCATCCTTCCATAAACCCTCCCTTCCCTATTCAGTCATCAAGACCCATTACTTTCCCACACGTGGTTTCATCTGCCTATACCTCCCTATCTGGCTTTCTTCCCCTTTAGTTCACCTTTCTTAGTCCCTCTCTCACCTGGTTCCATTTGTCCGTCATCCATCATTTATCTGTTAATAGATGTTACCACCTACTTTAGTGTCGTTTGAAAATTTACATTCTTATCCAAAAATGGTGACCAATTGATTTTGATTAATTTCCCTTACCATTGAAAATGCAGAGAACAGAGTGGCATTCTGCAGATCATGGGATGGTTAGGCTGGTGGTGTGGAGGAAGGGGTGGGGAGTGCAGTGGGCATGGGGTAATGCATGGTGGGATTGGCTGGAACAAAATCATATGGAAATTTTACTGTACAAGTTCACAAGCTTGAAAGCTGTTATAACCCAAGTGCCTAATGGAGATCCACACCTCGTGGTATTGAAAGAGATGACTACAGAGATAGTGGTTGCTCATCTACACGCTAGAAGGGTTCGTGAAGATTGGTAAAATATGGCTCCAATATTCAAGAAAGAAAGGAAAGTGAAAGCAGGAAACATGCTGCAGACTGTACTGCACCAGGGTCTATGGGTGGGATGGGGGTGGAAGAAAGCGTGGAGAGGGAATTGAATTTTTGATTGAAGAGAATGTCATAGCTATAGTCCAAGATGAAATTATTATAATCTAATGAGGCTTTATGGGTACAGCTGAGAAATAACAACAGACAGTCACCTTGTTAGCATTGTATTATAGTCCCCCAAGAATAAGAGAACAAATATTGTTACATACCTCAAGGAGATCTTGTTTTTTTTGTGAGAATGATGTAATAGTCTTTTGGAGGTCATCTGATGTAATTTTCCCGCCAATGTGAGGTCACATGAGGACATGTTCACCACGGGTATGTAAGGGAAGACCTCAGATGGCGCAGTTGGTAGTTAATTTTTAGTTTTTAGTTTTCCAGCTAGAACGTTAGTGCGTCTCCGTTTCTGTTGCGTATTTATTTTATGACGCAGTTTCATTTTTAAAGTGGAGTGTTATGTTCTGTTGCGAGGTACAATAGTGCTGGATTGGCAATTTTTGCTAGATTTGTTGATGTACCTTTTTCCAGTAGTATGGGAGAGTGAAGACTTTATCGAAGTACAGGACCCGAAGGATTAAGAGAAGTTGGTATCGTTCGGCAGTTTAACAAAGGATCAACCCTATTGAGTCTTCGTTGAAGAAGTAGCGACCTGTATCGTAGATAACTCTTGCCGAAAGAGCAAGGTAGTTCATGCAAGGTGCTCTCTAGAAATTAAGGTCAGTTGTTTAAAGCCGTTTATTTCCTGCATCGTGAATCCTGTGGACAGAACCAACAGGAAAGTTGCGTCTATGAAGAATTCCTTCTCCAGAGAAGTCTCTCCCAATTGAATGTATAGATCTGTTGGACTTCCGAATTTACCATTTTAAGAACTGTATCTGACTTTACCGCTGTAAGAACTGCTTTCGCATTTAACGCTTTAAGAACCAGTGCCGAGTGACGATTTGTTGAACGGCCGCATAGCGGTTAACTTCCGGTTAAGGTTTTTGTTTGTTTTTTTTATTATTTATCGTGTTTAATACGTTTGGTTGTTTTTATATAACCTGTCTTGACTGATATTCATTGTTGCCGGTTACGTAACAATATGCACAGAAATTTCAGAAATAATAGGAATGTCAGAGCAGGGGGGCCTAACATGCCTAATATAGACTGGGACTACTATAGGGCTCAGGAATAGGATGGGGCAGAATTTGTTCAGCGTCTTTATGAAAGTTTCCTCAGGCACTATACAGAAGGCCCTACAAAGGAGAGGACCTTCTCTTGGGAAAAGAAACTAGACAAGTGTCTAAGGTATCAGTAGGGAAGTACTTTGGGACCAGCACCACAGTTCTACTAGTTTTAAATTAGTTATGGAAAGGTCATAACCGGCCTACAAGTTAAAGTTCTAAATTGGAAAATGACTTGCAAAATATCATTGGAGTAGATTGTTTGCAGCAAAGATGCAGGTTGAGTCCTGGTAAGCTAAGCATATAGAAAGATTTTCCAGTTGAATAATGGAAAGGAATACAAAAAGGAGAAATAGGAAAAAACTATTTTTGTAAAGAACTGCAAAAAAAGGCCAAACAGCCTCCTTTATTTGATTTGATCCATCAGGAAAAAAGGAATATATCACTTACATTCTCAAGCTCAGCATCATTTGCTACCAATGCCCCACATCTCTTAAGACTTCTAGTACACAGCTTTATACTTACCATATACCATAGATCCTGTCAGATACATGCAGGCTCATGGGGCAGCAATCCTATTAGTCTAACTCCCCTTCTTCTTATATTCCTAAATATCTGCAAATTTCCTCTTATATTGGCACATCAAATTTCCTATGACCCTTTGTTTATTATTAACCTACACCAAGTTTCACTTCTACAGGAGTCAGGAGCTAAAAGTGGGAATTTGTGAAAAGGCAAGTCTCCTTTCCTGATGGTTTCACTTTTACAGGACCCATGAGCTGACAGTGAGAATGGGAACTTTCCATCTATTTCCCTTTTTCGATGTTGTCTGACCCACTGAGTTCCTTCAGCATTTTTGATTCTTTAAGAAGTTAAATCTCATTGATTGGCTAATTTGAAGGACACTTTAACTAATAAAAGAAAGGTGAGGTTAAATGGAGTAGTCATTCTAAGAGTGGAGAGATGAGGTTTTGGCAAGGAGGCACAGGTGAAGATAAGTTAAGTTCTTTAATGTCTTATTCATCCTTATTATTTGACTTAGAATAGATAGGACTGCAATTAGGGCAGTGGAAAGTTCCTCCTACATAAAGTTAGGGAACCTCATAGTCTTTCTGATGACAATATTACAGAAAGTGTGCCCTGCTATGGCCCCTGACAAAATGGATCAAGGAGCTCGAGCTGGATATACTCAAGATCATCCAGGGGGATGCTGAGAATATCATAGATGGGACTTTGACTGAGATGGTCACACCAAAGGTACGTGGCTTCAAATAGATGGGTGACTACCAGGAAGAATAAGGGGAGTAGGCACGAAGTGCAGGGTTCTCCTGTGGCTATTCCCCTCGATAATAAGTATTCCTCTTTGAATACTGTTGAAGGGGATGATCTTGTGCAGCAGATATGTATAGAAACTGCACATAGTTGAAAGAATAGGCATGTTGAATTAGATTATGAGAACACTCAGTCCTCGTTTATTGTCATTTAGAAATGCATGTATGCATTAAGAAATGATACAATGTTCCTCCAGAGTGATATCACAGAAAAACAGGACAACCAAAGACTAACACTGACAGAACCACATAATTATAACATATAGTTACAGCAGTGCAAAGCAATACCATAATTTGATAAAGAGCAGACCATGGGCACGGTAAAAAAAGTCTCAAAGTCCCAATCGACTCCCGAGTTCCCAGTAGCAGGCGGCAAAGGGAGAAACTCCCTGCCATAAACCTCCAGGCACTGACAACTGCCGATGCATTGGAAGCACCCGACCACAGCCGACATTGAGTCCATCCGTCCGAAAACTTCCAGCCTCCGACCAGCCCCTCTGATACAGCCTCCCAAGTGCCATCCTCTGCCGAGCGCCTTCGACCTCACCCCAGCCACTGAAACAAGCAAAGCCAAGGATTTGGGGCCTACTCCGGAGATCCCGGACCACACAGTAGCTGCGGCAGCAAAGCGGGCATTTCAGAAGTTTCTCCAAATGTTCCTCCGTACTCTCACGTCTGTCTCCATCAAATCAGAATTGTGCACGGTACCTACTTGTTTATAAGAGACATCACCACTGGAGTGGCCCCGCGCGCTACGTCGCGCCACCATCTTCTCCTCCTCCTCCAGTGAATTAGTGGACGATTTCAGTTTTCCCAGTATTGTCTAGGTCATCCAGAATGCTAAGAGACTGAGCAGGATAGAATTCCTGAAATGTGTTCAGGAAAGTATATTGGACCTCATCTTGGAGAATGAGGCAGTGCAAGTAACTGGGGAGACAGGCAGGGAGCATTTTGGCTCTAGCAGCAATAAATCTATTTGTTTTAAGAAAAGGATAGTACAGGCCTCACAAGTTAGGACCCTAAACTGTAAACTGTGCTGGGTTTGTAGGCAGGATCTAGCAAAGGTTGAATGGGAAAACCCATTTGAAGGAAAAGGAATTAATGGCAAGTGGGAGTCTTTTAAGAGTGAAATTTCCAGAGTCCAGGGATAGCCCATTCTTGTTAGGGTAAACCTAGCAAGTTAAAGCAACCAACACAAACAACAGGAATACTGCAGATGCTGGAAATTCAAGCAACACACAGTTAAAGCAACTCTGATTGATGAGAGATGTTGAGGCTCTGGTCAAGAAAAAGAAGGAAGTATATATTAACAATACACTCAAAAGGAAAATCAGGAAGGCAAAGAAAGGTATAAGATGGATCTGTCAGATAAAGTTAAGGAAAATCCCAAGAGGTCTTAGAGCCATATTAAGAGTAGAAGGGTACATCCTCTTAGAGATTAGTAGGGTTACCTATGCCTTGAGCTGCAAGAGATCCGGGGGATCTTTAATAAATATTTCTCCTCTGTATTGACTGAGGAGAAAAATCATGGCTGCTCAAGGGATGGGGCAAACAAATGGAAATGTTTTGGAAAACATTCATCTAACAGGGACAGCTTAGTTGCAGCCTTATAGCACATTAAGGTGGATCAGTCCCTGCAAAACATCATTTGTCACAGAGTCCAGACAGAAAAAAGTCCTATTGACCACTACCTTCTGTTTTTTTAATTCTTTTTGAGAGACTAAGGTATGATGGATGATAAATCTTTTCCTTAGCTTAAGGGAGTCTAAAACTAGAGGAAAGCTTTAAAATGGACTTGAGGGGCAACTATTTCACACAGAGTGTGATGAGTATATGGAATGAGCTACCAGGGGAAGTGGTTGAGGCAGGTACAATAGCATCATTTAAGAAGCACTTGGGAGGACACTGAGTGAAAATAGACCAAATACAAGAAACTAGAACCAGCTGGGTAGACAACATGGACTCATTGGGTTGAGTGTCCTGTGTCTGTGCTGTATTTTTCATCTCTAAGTAGTCATTTAGATTAACTTGTGAGAGAAAAGCACAGAATTTGGGGAAAATGCATGGCTGGGATCCAGACTGAATCCAGAGTCCCGGAGCTGTGAAGCAGTAGCACCACCTTACTAATTAAAATATAACTAGCTCAAATTCAAAAATAACATCTGATCTTTTGCAGAACCATCCTTTTGTACTAGAAATTCACTTTACATTTGTAATATCTGCTCCATGCCCTCATTTGTAAACATCTCCAGCAATAAGCAAAGTATGTTCTGTGCTTGACTTAAGGCAAAGAAAGAGCTATGTTGAAAATCAACTTGAGTACAGCATTATGCATATTTCTGGGTGTCTTAGCACACAGAGGAAGATTAAATGACTTTTTGACTGGATTTTCAATTGTGCAGCAATTAATTTATCATAAAACTCATTCAAATTACATGAACAAAAAAAAAACAATGACTAAAATTTTTCTCCAGTTTGATTTTCACAGGTCTGAAAAAAGACACAACAGTTCATGTATACTCACAGAATAACTGGCTTTTATTAATACCATTTTACAAGCAAATATTATATTTAATAGACCCATAGATTTTGTTCTTTATTCCCTTCTGTGCACGCTGATGTGCTGGGAACTTGAATACAACAAAACTTCGCCCTGGACTGTTTTCATCAAGATAGAGATCATCTACAGTGTTCCTACTCTCAAGAACATTCAAAGTTGCCCCTGATATCTCAATTTACTGTTCACTGCTGTATTGAAGAGGTTATCAAAATTCAATGATCGGGGATGAGGCCTCATCTACTTTTTCATTTACATTAACTGGAAGAGAAGATGTAGGGATTTGCTTGCACTGCAACTTTCTACATATTACAGGTATCCATAGGCTCATTACAAAATATTACTTTTTCCAGAGACTCTTCTTGGAATCTCTGAGTCTAGCGTTAGCAGTTGCCTTAGTACCTTTCTGCCTCCCACAGACACTGTTCACCTGAAGTCTGGAACCCTCTTCCCCATCCCTCTTGGGAGCATTCTGGCAGCACCTTGCCCGCCCCCCCCCACCCCCCAAATGTGGCTTGCCCCTTTAACAGCAGACAACAACACAATTCTACAATAGATGAAAACAACACATACTAAAAATGTGATATTGGTGTTGCACAAAAGTTTAATAATACTCATCAGGAATTTCTTGTTAGAAAATTGTGCTGTTTATGGGTCTTTAACAAACAACTTTAGGATAACACACTGCTAATTTAATGTCCATTTCTTGGACGTTCTCTCTATCCTATCACTTTCCCTTAATTGTAATTAAAGTTTGTTCTCAATATCAAGTTCCCAAGGCAATAACATGTCTGAAATGCAAGCTCCTTTTACTCCAATCGAGCCAAATATCACAACCATTATGTATGGACACCACTGTGCTTAACTCTGATAACCAAAGATTAATTTCTATTCTAGTATCTTTAAAACCTCAATTAAAGAATTTAGAAGGACAAGTTATAAGGTACACTTACTCCAGTTACGTATTCTCTCCTTAAGGTCTCGCTTTGGAGTTGATTATGTCTTTCTACCATTGCCATCGAAATTAACAGATTTATTCTGCATCCTGTTAATGTTTTCCCCAGTACTACGTGAAGTTGGTAAATTAGCTTATTACTGGTTGTTGTTATGACTCCATGTCACGAGGCTTTCTATCTTCTTGTACTCCGACTCATCAGTGCACTGTTCTAATGAAATCATCTCCATAGATGGCATGCAAAACATTTTTTCACTGTTCCTCAATTTGTTTTTTATACGTCTTTATGGTATCATGTAATCCATGAATAATCAGTTGTATTCTTTGAATCCACACTGCTTTCCAACCTGTCACTATTTACAAATTATTCTGTTCTTTATTTTTTTCAGTCAAGTACTTCATACTTGTAACACATCTACATTAAAAACTAGTTGTCATATTTTTGCCTTTTTCTTGATCGATAAATTCTTTGTGAATCCAGATCTCCATCTGTACCATTTAATTTGGCCCGCACCTTTGTCATCAATAAACATTGATGGACAAGGTGTTGCATCCAAGTCAATAACAAATGTAGTGAATTTTGACCAAATAAAACGGATAACCCTAACACCATATTATCAATTACATACTATTTTTCCCATCAATCATGATGTTCAGTCAGATTCCTCACCAGCTCAATCATTTTTCTCAAATTTTACAAGCTTTGTCTTTAGGTAATACAAGAGATGTTATGAAATATGTTCTAGAAATCCATGACAATGACATCCATAGACATTGTCAGTCCATGATTTCTCTTGATCTTTTCAAACATTCAACCACATTTGTCAGCCAAAATGTACACAAAACTGTTATGCCTTTTACTGATTAACTGAAAAAATTCAAGGCTATTCTAATTTACAGATGCTAGTAATTTTCCAACAACAGATGTTAGACTAACTGGCCTGCAATTCTTTTGAGTTTTTTTTTCCTCTCACCTTTCTTACATTGCTGAATGGCATGCATAAATCTTCTCATCCAGAAAGAACAGCTCACGAATCAAAAGAGAGTTTGGAAAATTATAGTTTGGGCGCACTTCCTTTAATAAGCCATGATAGAAACCATCTGGCCTTGGGAATTTGTCACACTATAATGCCATAATTTTCTTCATTACTTTTGTTTTGCCTACTTATATTTTGGTTAGTTTCTATGCTGAATATCTGCTTTCGTGAAGTATCTGGCAAGTTGATTTACACTGGTGGCTCAGAATAATTAAGGTGGCTGCCATTTCTAATATCTATGTTTAGCCTAAAGAGCCCACCCATTTTACCTCATCTAATTGTGTAAAAAAACATGTGTTAATTATTATATTTCCTGGAAAAGAGAGTAGAAAGAAACTCGCCGCATTTCATCATTCTTTCTTTCACAATTGCCAGGATCAATGCCAATTTTTGAAATTTTGATAGTTTTTCCATTTATACTTGTGCCATACCCAATAACTAGAAATATTTCAACCATCATGGATTACAGTCCATTTTGAAAATCTAATCCATTTACTTCAATGACCTACAGTCTTTAGATCTGGATTTATAAGTGGCAAGTAACATTTATTCACATGTGTACAAGACAGTAACTCATAACAAAATATCAAACCAACTAATCTTGACATTCAATATCATTAACATTGTCAAGTTTCTCATAATCAATGTCCTGGAGATTGCCATTGATGAGAATCTCACTAAGTGAGTCACATGAGTACGATATCCACAAGATCAGGTCAGGCACAAGTTTTCCTGTAGCACGTGACATATTGACACTCCAAAGCCTTTCCATTACACTTTCCACTTGCCAGAATGAATGCAACTTTAATGTTGCTCAAGCAGACTGACATCAGCCAGAACATATCAGCCATCTTTATTGGCACACATTCAACATGCTAAACATTTACTCCTTCACTACAGTAGCTTTGATGTGCACCCTGTATAAATACAGTTCCCTAGGTATACTGAATGTACCTCCCAATCCTGCATTCTCTGCCACCACAAAAGTCTCCTGGCATCTGGAAACACCATCAGCTACAGTTTATCTTTCAAGCTGTAATGATTCTCAGATATGCTTCCAATAAAGAAGTATCAGTTAGATGAAGATATTATTTCACTGCAGTAATTTATAATCTGAAGAGGAAACAGTTAATTTGCTAAATTGCAATAAAACTAAGATGCACTGCACAAATTTACAAATCAGATTTTAAAATCTTATTTTATCAAAATGCATTCAAAAGCAACCTGTTGAAAACTAGTAATGTCACATATTGTTCCTATTAAAATATTTATTTAACTCCAAGACAGCAATAATATTGTAATTAGAACAACAGTACATGCAACTTTGTTAGCTGATTTCAAATACATTGTTTTACTTTGCAACGCAATGTAATTCACTTTCTAATGGGCATTTTTTCATGTAAGTATTACTTGAAGCTGAAGAATGACAGTAAACAATCTTGAAACTTGATTTCTGGATTTCATGCTTTCAATAGTTCCTCAATGATAAAATGTTCTCATTCTAAAATTCAAACTGTTTGCCACAACTGAGGGAATAAACTATTCTGTTGAAAGCAATTGCCCAAAGATATAGTAAAAGTGATAAACAAATTAAGAGTAAATGTACATCATGTCTGATTATATTGCATGTGAGAAGAAAACCAATTGCAGAATGAAACTTAAGCATAAGTAAAATTGAATTATGTCAATAATTGTGTCTTTTCATTGCTAATGATAGACATATCAGAATCAGCAGGACTTGTATGCTGCAAAATCTGTTGATTTGTGGTAATTGTGTTCAGTACAAGACATAAAATTACAACATAGTGCAAAAATAAACTTTAATGAAGTAGTGTTCATGACAGTTCAGAAATCTGATCGGATTCTAGCTGGTTTCTTTTGGGCACAGGTTTTACTGATTGCTAAATAAAAGTAATGGCAACTGGTCATTTATTCATGATAAGTAGATCTACTTCAAACATATTATGTTTATAAAAACAAATATTGAATATTATTCAGAACACTTAGTCCATTACTATGTATGCCCAAGTATTGCAGTATAGATTGTAATATCGATGCAAGGTGCAAGTTGGAGACTATTTCATTAGTCATTCTACATGACAGGCTTTTTGTGAAAATACTTTAACACTTTTACCTGTTGAACCTGTGTAAGATTTTCTGCAAAAGTAGGCGACTTTACTCTCAGAAATGTAATAAGATCCTTATAGATATCACCTTTTCTGTCGTAGATAATATCTTCACTGTCCTTCTTAAAACCCTAATCAGAATGAATGATATAATGCAGAACTGGTGTTACGGTTTGAGAACTTTAATGGTCATGCATTTTTATACATGAAATTTTCCAAGAAATGAAATGGTCGACCGTATTTAGTTTATTTTACTTACCCCATTTTCAAAAACTCCAGCTGTGCTACAGGTGACATACAAGACATCCATGTCATGTGTAATAATAATGAGGTAGCAAATATCTCCATATACCTGCCTCCATGGTGGCGCTCTGCATCCATTAGAAAATACATATTCTATGAAACACAAAATCAAACAGAATTTTTTTAATGTTAGAATCACACAACAATCCCCTTGGGTAAAGCACTATACAATTTTCAATATTCTGTTCAAAATCCTTTGTGATAATTCCGATTGATTCAGTTCTCTGCATAAATACCTGATGTGTATCTGATAGATTTTAAAACTGACTTGTCTTCTTCACCAGAGAAAGATTGGAGCAATTGCACATCATTCTTTATAGATTGAGGGCTCAGTCGTACTTCTCTTTTTTCCGAAAAAAAGGGGGGGAAGAGAAAGCATACCATTAAATATAATTAAATCACCTTCTGTTCAATTCTACCATTTCCTTTATTCAGTTAGTTCCAGATTTTATTTTCTGTGTATTAAATCAGCACCAAATATTTTACTCAGAAATGCATTACAGTAACATCTGGAAAAAATACCCACAAAAATATGTTGGGCAAGCCGGATATTTGCAAGATCTGTAAAGTATAATATAGCCAAGACCTCACAAGCTGTGCCAAAATTTGAATATACAACCCGTCTATACCAAATATCCATAAGCCTTGGCTCTGCATGAAATATAGCATGCAGTTATTTCAACAATTAAAAACAGAAATGTATCTAAGTTCTTGATATTGTAACAGGCCTACAAGTAATAAGAAGTGATTTCTTTCAAAAGTGTTTAAAACTTGTCATATTTTATTCATCAAGGGAGGATATCACACCAGACAGATTTCCTGTCATATCACAGAAAGCACTACTGAAAATAAGTTTACTTACTAAGCAGTCATTTGTTCAATAAAACCCACAAAACTTACAGTATTCATCACCTTTATTATTCACTAAAAGAAAACTCTTATAACCTGCCAACCAAAAAATGAAAATGGCCACCCATGTTTATACCAAACTTCCAAAATTGTGCATCTGTTTGAACAGGAAGCCAGTACACTTTTTATCCAAAAGCATTTTACATTCTACCCCTACATTCAGCCTGTTATAACAATGCATTTAAGTCACATTAGTCAGGCTGGTAAATCTGACCAGCAAAGTTCCAAGGGGAACAGTAACTCAAAGGAAAACAGGTTGTTACAACAATGGTGTTCTGAAGAGCATTTCTAAATGCACAATTCATTAAACCATGAATTGGCTGGGCTACAGCAGCAGAAGGCCACAAATATAGATACAGTGGCCATTTTATTAGGTACAGGATATACCTACAAAGTGACTACTGACTGTATTACAGGGAAGTAATTTTCAACTTTATAAGGCATTAGTTGATGTTTTGGGAGTTCTTGTGCAGTGATGGTTAGTATAATATAGGAAGGATGGCACTGCATCAGAGAGGGAGCAGAGGATATTCACCACAATGTTGTCTGGGTTGGAGTTTCATTGTGAGGAGAGACCAAGTAGACTGTAAACACAAGAAAGACTGCAGATGCTAGAAATCTGGTTTCCTCCTCCTGAAGTCAATAATCAGCTCCTAACTTAAGGTCAGCAAGACTAAGGAACTGATTATTGACTTCAGGAGGAGGATACCAGAGGTTCATGAGCCAGTCCTCATCAGAAGATTAGATTAGATTAGATCAGTGGTGGAAAGGGTCAGCAACTTCAAATTCTTCCGTGTTATCATTTTGGAGGACCCGTCATGGGTCCAGCATATAAGTACAATACGAAGAAAACATGGCAGCACCTCTACTTCCTTAGCATGCCAAATCTTCGCAATCTCCTATCTAAAACTTCGTCAAACTTCTATAGATGTGTGGTGGAGAGTATAATGTCTGGCTGCATCACAGCCTGGCATGGGAACACCAATGCCCTTGAAAGGTAAATCCTACAAAAAGTAGTGGATACGGCCCAGTCCATCATGAGTAAAGCCCTCCTCACGATTGAGCACATATACATGAAGCGTTTTCATAGGAGAGATGCATATATCAGCAGAGACCCCCTCCCCCACCACCACCATTGTCGATATTTATTGCATATTTATTTATTATTATTTTTGTACTTGCACAATTTATTACCTTTTGCATACTGGTTGAATGCTCAAGCTGGTGCTGTCTGTCATTCTATTATGGTTATTATTCTATGTAAGGGGGTTTCGACTTTTATGTTACCGTGGAGGCTAATTAAAATGGCGTCTTTGTTATGTTAATCCGGGGAATGCGGCTTTGTTGTGTTAAATGCTGAGAAAGTTTGCGCTAGCAGCTTGTTCTTAATTTCGAGTGTGATAAGAGAGTGCTATTAACCAATTGGGATAATTGTTATGGTTTTGGGTGTATTTGAAGATGCTGTATGCGCGGGGTTTTGGGGCAGAAGGCGGGAGAGCGAGACAGAGGATGGACCAGGTGCTGTGAGTCCGCTAACGGGGCCGGACCCCGAGCGGGACATTCGGCGAAGAGACGGAGACGGACTCGTGTGGAGCGTCTGGTCGACCACCGTTGTTGGTCCCAGGCAGCCAGTCGAGGTGGTCCGAGGGGGTCGCAGGGTGAAGAAGAAGGTCCTTGAGCTCCAACGGTTTTTGTGCACGAAGAGATTGAACTTTGATAAGTGTGGCACCTTTTATTTTCCTTCTATATTTTATTCTGTCTTAATTATATAGTTCCAGTAATATCTATAAACTGTAAATCATTTAATTGTATCTGGTGTATTGTCTGTTATTTGGCCGGCGTGGGGTACATCACACAGCATCCACACAAACTAATTACCCAGTTTGGCGGAGCCGAGGCTGTTTCCCTAGACGGCAGCGAGCCGAGCGACCCTGAGGGTGGCCGGGGGGGCTACATCTATATTGGATTTATTGAGTATACTCGCAAGAAAATGAATCTCAGGGTTGTATATGGTGACATGTATGTACTTTGATTACAAATTTACATTGAACTTTAGAACAAAACACAAAAAATAACTGCAGGGTCTCAGCAGAACAAGCAGTATATATGGAGGTAGATTTCCCTCCATAGACACTGCCTGTTGTGCTGGGTCCCTCTAGTAGTTTTTTTTCCATATTGCTACAGAATAGATTAGGGTTTGTTTTCCTTGGACTGGAGATGCCTGAGGGAAGACCTGATTAATACAAGATTATAAAAGGCAGTGATAGGGGAAATAGTGAGAAACTTTTCCCCAAAACAGAGATGTATATTAGATTAGATTAGATTATGAGGACACGCAGTCCTCTTTTATTGTCATTTAGTAATGCATGCATTAAGAAATGAAACAATGTTCCTCCAGAAGGATATCACAGACACACAAGACAAATCATGACCGAAAAACTGACAAAAACCACATAATTATAACATATAGTTACAACAGTGCAAAGCAATACCGTAATTTGATAAAGAACAGACCATGGGCACGGTAAAAAAAGAAGTCTCAATGTCTCTCCAGAGGTTATCAGTTTATGTAGGGGTAGAAGTTTCAGGGGGATCTGAGGATAACATTTTTCACCAAAAATCTAACAGAAATTTGGAACACATTGCTTAAGGAGATGGTGGAGGCAGAGTCCCTCACAACAGTAAAATAACTTGATGAGCACTTGCATTAGCAATGCGATGAGACAAAGTGGTCCATAAGGAGTTTATTTTTTGTGTTATATGACTTTATGACTTTTTCCTGTCTCATAATTATAATTTTTTGGTGAGTCATTATATGGAACTAATTTTAGATCTCAGTTCTCACATCTGAATGAATTGGAATAAAATTAAAGAACAATCAGTACAAATACAGTATATCAATTGCAGTATCAAAAAAACAGAACTCTGATAATGTGCCAAAAAAAATTATTCATCCTCAGCACTCTCCCACCCAACACTGGATAAAATGCACGATGAGCACATGGAAGATACAGACATCCCACCTCTCCCAGAAGTTCTGGGAGTCTCCCACATATCGATAGCAGCTCCCTGACGCCCCGAAATTACATACAATATCCCAGAAATAGATTTTTTTGAGAGGGAGAGGGAGAGCGAGCATCTTGATTGGTCTCTCTTCGTGCTAAGAGTGGCCCCCAACCACTGGGCCGCGAGGAAACGATATGAGTCAGCTGCACCTTTCCTCATTCCCTGTCACGCACTGTTGAATTTTAACGCATGCGAGGTCATCAATGACCCAAGACGTGCAAAGGAATGGGTCCGTGACCCATTTGTGAATGTCCCCGGTGAATCATCCATGTCGGCACAGGAAAAAGATCAACTCCTCGAGCTTGCAAATGACAGTGGGCTGAAAAGTATGTTTGACATAGCATCTCTGCCGGCATTGAGGATCAAAGTCAAGGCTTTGATAAGGGAACTCGAGGTAAAGGTGCCATTAGGAGGTAGTGACCATAATATGATAAGTTTTAATCTACAATTTGAGAGGGAGAAAGGAAGATCAGAAGTGTCAGTATTACAGTTGAACAAAGGGGACTATGGACCCATGAGGGAGGAGCTGGCCAAAGTTGACTGGAAAGATACCCTAGCAGGGATGACAGTGGAACAACAATGGCAGGTATTTCTGGGAATAATACAGAAGGTGCAGGATCAGTTCATTCCAAAGAGGAAGAGAGATTCTAAGGGGAGTAAGGGGTGACCGTGGATGACAAGGGAATTCAAGGACAGTATAAAAATAAAAGAGAGGAAGTATAACATAGCAAAGATGAGTTGGAAGCCAGAGGATTGGGAAACTTTTAAGGAGCAACAGAAGATAACTTAAAAGGCAATACAGGGGGAAAAGATCAGGTATGAAGGTAAGCTAGCCAAGAATATAAAGGAGGATAGTAAAAGCTTCTTTAGGTATGTGAAGAGGAAAAAATTAGTTAAGACCAAAGTTGGGCCCTTGAAGACAGAAAGGGGTGAAATTATTATGGGGAACATGGAACTGGCAGACAGGCTGAACAGGCACTTTGGGTCTGCCTTCACTAGGGAAGACAGAAATAATCTCCCAGATATAATAGTGGCCAGAGGACCTAGGGTAACAGAGGAACTGAAGGAAATTCGCATTAGGCAGAAAATGGTGTTGGGTAAACTGATGGGACTGACAGCTGATAAATCCCCAGGGCCAGGGTCTGCATCCCAGGGTACTTAAGGAGGTGGCTCTAGAAATCGTGGACGCATTGGTAATCATTTTCCAATGTTCTATAGATTCAGGATCAGTTCCTGCGGATTGGAAGGTAGCTAATGTTATCCCACTTTTTAAGAAAAGAGGGAGAGAGAAAACAGGCAATTATATACCAGTTAGTCTGACATCAGTGGTGGGAAAGATGCTGGAATCAATTATAAAATATGAAATAGCGGCATATGTGGATAGCAGTGGCAGGATAGGTCCGAGTCAGCATGGATTTACGAAGAGGAAATCATGCTTGACTAATCTTCTGGAATTTTTTGAGAATGTAACTGTGAAAATGAACATGGCAAAGCCAGTGGATGTAGTGTACCTGGACTTTCAGAAAGCCTTGGATAAGGTCCCACATAGGAGGTTAGTGTGCAAAATTAGAGCAAATGGTATTGGGGGTAGGGCACTGACATGGATAGAAAATTGTTTGGCAGACAGGAAACAAAGAGTAGGGATTAATGGGTCCTTTTCAGAATGGCAGGCAGTGACCAGTGGGGTACCGCAAGGCTCGGTGCTGGGACCGCAGCTATTTACAATATACATTAATGATTTAGATGAAGGGATTAAAAGTAACTTTAGCAAATTGGCAGATGATGCAAAGCTGGGTGGCAGTGTGAAATGTGAGGAGGATGTTATGAGAATGCAGGATGACTTGGACAGGTTGGGTGATTGGGCAGATGCATGGCAGATGCAGTTTAATGTAGATAAATGTGAGGTTATCCACTTTGGTGACAAGAACAGGAAGGCAAATTACTATCTGAATGGTGTCAAGTTAGGAAAAGGGGAAGTACACTGAGATCTAGGTGTCCTTGTTCATCAGTCCCTGAAAGTAAGTATGCAGGTACAGCAGGCAGTGAAGAAAACTAATGGCATGTTGGCCTTCATAACAAGGGGAGTTGAGTATAGGAGCAAAGAGGTCCTTCTGCAGTTGTACAGGGCCCTGGTCAGACCACACCTGGAGTATTGTGTACAGTTTTGTTCTCCAAATCTGAGGAAGGACATACTAGCTATTGAGGGAGTGCAGCGTAGGTTAACAAGGTTAATTCCCAGGATGGCGGGACTGTCATATGTTGAAAGATTGGAGCGACTGGGGTTGTATACACTGGAATTTGGAAGGATGAGAGGGGATCTGATTGAAACGTATAAGATTATTAAGGAATTGGACACGCTAGAGGCAGGAAACATGTTCCCGATGTTGGGAGAGTCCAGAACCAGAGGCTACAGTTTAAGAATAAGGGGTAGACCATTTAGAACGGAGTTGAGGAAAAAATTTTTCACACAGAGGGTTGTGGTTCTGTGGAGTGCTCTGCCTCAGAAGGCAGTGGAGGCCAATTCTCTGGATTCTTGATAGAGCTCTTAAATGGATGCATCAGCAAGGGAGATGAGGCTGAGTACAGGGCTATGGTAGGAAACTTTGTCACATGGTGTGAGCAGAATTATCTGCAGCTTAATGTGAAAAAGACTAAGGAGCTGGTGGTAGACCTGAGGAGAGCTAAGGTACCGGTGACCCCTGTTTCCATCCAGGGGGTCAGTGTGTGGACACGGTGGAGGATTACAAATACTTGGGGATACGAATTGACAATAAACTGGACTGGTCAAAGAACACTGAGACTGTCTACAAGAAGGGTCAGAGCCATCTCTATTTCCTGAGGAGACTGAGGTCCTTTAACATCTGCCGGACAATGCTGAGGATGTTCTACGAGTCCGTGGTGGCCAGTGCTATCATGTTTGCTGTTGTGTACTGGGGCAGCAGGCTGAGGGTAGCAGACACCAACAGAATCAACAAACTCATTCGTAAGGCCAGTGATGTTGTGGGGATGGAACTGGACTCTCTGACGGTGGTGTCTGAAAAGAGGATGCTGTCCAAGTTGCATGCCATCTTGGACAATGTCTCCCATCCATTACATAATGTACTGGTTGGGCACAGGAGTACATTCAGCCAGAGACTCATTCCACCCAGATGCAACACAGAGCGTCATATGAAGTCATTCCTGCCTGTGGCCATCAAACTTTACAACTCATCCCTTGGAGGGTCAGACACCCTGAGCCAATAGGCTGGTCCTGGACTTATTTCATAATTTCCTGGCATAATTTACATATTACTATTTAACTTTTTATGGTTTTATTACTATTTATTATTTATGGTGCAACTGTAACAAAAACCAATTTCCCCCGGGATCAATAAAGTATGACTATGACTATGACTAAAGATAGCGGAGTGAAGGGATATGGGGAGAAGGCAGGAAAAGGGTACTGGTTGTGGATGATCAGCCATGATCACAGTGAATGGTGGTGCTGGCTCGAAGGGCTAAATGGCCTACTCCTGCACCTATTGTCTATTGTCTATTAAGGCTGAATATCCTGAGATAGCCACAAAAGCACTGAAAACGTTGCTTCCATTTCCAACGTATTTCTGCAAAGTGGAGTTTTCTGCGATGAATGTAACAAAAACTAAATTGCAGAATAGACTGGACATAGGGAACCCGCTTCAAGTATCGCTGTCTCCCATCACCCCTCAATAGAACCATGTTGTTGCAGGAAAATAAGCCCAGGCCTCCCACTGATTCAGCAATATTGGTGTGTTGCAATGATTTTATGTGTTCATACAAGGAAAATATGCGCTGTGCGTTTAATATCCAAACGTTACTTAAAATGTTATGATGCTATTGACTTATAAGTGACTTATAATTCAGTGATCCCCAGCCTCCGGGCTGTGAAGAATACAGCGGTGGCCAGAACACACCCAGCGCATCTTTAAGAAAAAAGCCGAAATAAACAAGCTAATTAATCAGGTGCCGCCCGGCTTGTAAATGATGGCCCAGATCAGAGGCGACTGCAGATTGCGTCGTCTCTGATCTGGGCCAATATTTACATGCCAGGCAGCACCTAACTAATTAACTTGTTTATTTCGGCTTTTTTCTTAAAGACGTGCTGGGTGCATTCTGGCCACCGCTATACCGCTGCATTCTTCGTGGCTCGGAGGTTTGGAACCACTGTTATAATTGACTTATCACTACATTCATGTGAGAAAAATATGCGCTGTGTGTTTAATATTAAATTCGTTAGATAATCCCCTTTAGAAACGAAATTGAGTGTATTAGCCACTTACAAGTGACTTATACTTGACTTATCATCTATATTCCGGTCTCGATTAACACCACTCCCCCGCCCCCGGGTCAGCCGGTCCTCAAGAATATTGTCAATATTAAACCGGTTTGTGGTGCAAAAAAAGTTGCGGACCCTTGATTTAAACTAGCTGGCTAGCTGCCAAGGAGCTAGCTATTGATGTCCTACATGATGAGGCCAAACTCTCCGTAGATTGCTTAAAGTTGTAATAGAATAAACATGATATTATAATATAAGTACATATTTTAATGTCACATTTGCTGCATATACCCAACGTGGTTTACAGATTAGACAAAATCACTGAACAAAGTATTACATACACCCTTGGAGGTCGACGGCGGTGGGGGGGGGGGTTGCTACCTCCCTGAAATGAGTTTTTGCAGGGTGGGATGTCTGAAGATATTATGTATAAATTGCCAAAGATACCAACAATGGGCAAAACAACAAAATAGCATTGAAAAAAGTAGATGAAAGAAATAAAGGGTATGGATTGCCAGGACCAATTCTGGATAAACTGGTATCCAATCTGAGGTTTCAACACAAAATTATTCATAGATAGCAACAGTTTATATAGATAATAATTATAATAAAGCAATGTTAGGAATGTTGGCCAAATTAGCAACAAAACATACAAAAAAATATAACCATATAACAATTAAAGCACAGAAACAGGCCATCTCGGCCCCTCTAGTCCATGCCGAACTCTTACCCTCACCTACTCCCACCAAACCCTCCATTCCTTTCCTGTCCATATAGCTATTCAAATTTAACTTTAAATGACAACATCGATCCTGCCTCAACCACTTCTGCTGGAAGCTCGTTCCACACAGCTACCACTCTCTGAGTAAAGAAGTTCCCCCTCAAGTTACCCCTAAACATTTGCCCTTTAACTCTCAACTCATGTCCTCTTGTTTGAATCTACACCATTCTCAATGGAAAAAGCCTATCCACGTCAACTCTATCTACCCCCTCATAATTTTAAATACTTCTATCAAGTCCCCCCTCAACCTTCTACATTCAAAAGAATAAAGACCCAACTTGTTCAACCTTTCTCTGTAATTTAGGAGATGAAACCCAGGCAACATTCTAGTAAATCTCCTCTGTATTCTCTCAATTTTATTGACATCTTTCCTATAATTCGGTGACCAGAACTGTACACAATACCCCAAATTTGGCCTCACCAATGCTTTGTACAATTTCAACATTACATCCCAACTCCTATACTCAATGCTCTGGTTTATGAAGGCCAGCATACCACAAGCTTTCTTCACCACCCTACCCACAGGAGATTCCACCTTCAGGGAACTATGCACCATTATTCCTAGATCCCTCAGTTCTACTGCATTCTTCAATGCTCTACCATTTACCATGCATGCCCTATTTTGATTAGTCCTACCAAAATGTAGCACCTCACATTTATCAGCATTAAACTCCATCTGCTATCTTTCACCCACTCTTCCAAGTGGTCTAAATCTCTCTGCAAGCTTTGAAAACCTACTTCATTATCCACAACTCCACCTATCTTAGTATCATCTGCATACTTACTAATCCAATTTACCACCCCATCATCCAGATCAATAATATATATATGACAAACAACATTGGACCCAGTACAGATCCCTGAGGCACACCACTAAACACGGTCCTCCAATCAGACACACAGTTATCCACCACTACTCTCTGGCATCTCCCATCCAGTCACTGCTGAATCCATTTTACTACTTCAATATTAATACCTAATGACTGAACCTTCCTAACTAACCTTCCATGTGGAACCTTGTCAAAGGCCTTACTGAAGTCCATATGGACAACATCCACCGCTTTACCCTCATCAACTTTCCTAGTAGCCTCTTCAAAAAATTCAGTAAGATTTGTCAAACATGACCTTCCATGCACAAATCCATGTTGACTGTTCCTAATCAGACCCTGTCTATCCAGATAATTATATATACCATCTCTAAGAATACTTCCCATCAATTTACCCACCACTGACGTCAAACTCACAGGCCGATAATTGCTAGGTTTACTCTTAGAACCCTTTTTAAACAATGGAACAACATGAGCAATACACCAATCTTCCGGCACCATCCCCGTTCCTAATGACATTTAAAATATTTCTGTCAGAGCTCCTGCTTTTCCACACTAACTTCCCTCAAGGTCCTAGGGAATATCCTGTCCAGAACCAGAGACTTATCCACTTTTATATTCCTTAAAAGCACCAGTACTTCCTTTTCTTTAATCATCATACTTTCCATAACTACCCTTCTTGTTTCCCTTACCTTACACAATTCAATATCCTTCTCCTTAGTGAATACCGAAGAAAAGAAATTGTTCAAAATCTCCCCCATTTCTTTTGGCTTCGCACATAGCCGTCCACGCTGATTTTCTAAGGGACCAATTTTATCCCTCACTGTCTTTTTGCTATTAATATAACTGTAGAAACCCTTTGGATTTATTTTCACCTTACTTGCTAAAGCAACCTTATATCTACTCTTAGCTTTTCTAATTTCTTTCTTAAGATTCTTTTTACATTCTTTATATTCTTCAAGCACCTCATTTACTCCAAGCTGCCTATATTTATTGTAGATCCCTTTCTTTTTCCAAACCAAGTTTCCAATATCCCTTGAAAACCATGGCTCTCTCAAAGTTTTAACCTTTCCTTTCAACCTAACAGGAACATAAAAATCCTGTACCCTCAAAATTTTACCTTTAAATGACCTCCATTTCTCTATTACATCCTTCCCATATAACAAATTGTCCCAATCCACTCCTTCTAAATCCTTTCACATCTCCTCAAAGTTAGCCTTTCTCTAATCAAAAATCCCAATCCTGGGTCCAGTCCTATCCTTATACAAATATACAAAGCTAAATGCAAAAACAAATTCAAAGAAAGAAAATCCATACCATTAAATTGTTGAAATAAATCCATCTGACATAATTCAACATAAATTATTGAGAAAAATATTTGCAAAATTATAAAAAAGCAGATTTTGCTCTGGTGATGATCCACATTATTCCATCACTGAAAAAGATGGTGATTTTGTAAATTAGGCAAGTGTCACTCCAAATTAGAAAGATTGCTTATCACTGCGTAATTAGTGGTCACCTTTGCCCTCCTTTGCCTGCACCTCAGTGAGTTCTGCACCCACCATGACACCAAGCTCTTCTTCCATCGCCTCCATTTCCGAACCCACTTCTTCAGCAAGAATTCCCCACCCCGCACCGAGGATCCCTTCTCCTGCCTCCAACCCTCCTGATATTCTTGGACACCCTGTTCTGCTTCACTGGCTGCCCTGGATCTTTTGATCTCTAACTGCTGATGAGACATTAACTGGCTCAACCTCAGCACTCCTCACTCCTCCTCGAACCTTACCCCCACAAAACACATTGCTATCCACTCTCTCCACACCAATCCCAACCTTAACAACAAACCTGCAGACAAAGGAGATGCTGTTGCAGTGTGGCAGACTGGTCTCTATCTTGCTGATGCCAGGTGACAACTCTCAGACACCTCCTCTTACCTACCCCTTGAAGAGGACCCCACTTCAGCCCATTGAAAATCTGTCTCCAACACCATCACTGACCTTATCAACTCTGAAGAACTCCCATCCACTGCCACCAAACTCAGATACTTTACCCCACACTGCGCGCTTCCACCTCCTACCCAAGATCCACAAACCTGACTGCCCAGGTAGGCCAATTGTCTTGATCTGCTCCTGCCCCACTGAATATGTGTCCTCATATCTCAACTCCATTATATCCCCCTCAGTTTGGTTCCTTCCCACCTACATCTGCGTCACTTCTCATGCTCTCCTCACTAACTTTCAATTCCCTGGCCTTGATGGCCTCATTTTTTTACCATTGATGTCCAGTCCCTATGCACTTGTGTACCCCATCAAGAAGGCCTTAAAGTTCACCGCTTCTTTCTCAAGTTCTCCTTCCCCAACACCTCCTCCATCTGGTAGAAATGGTCCTCACCTTGGACAATTTTTCCCTTTGGCTCCTCATACTTCCTCCAGACTCAAGGAGTAGCCATGAATTGCAGCTATACCTGCCATGTTCCAAGCCTTCCCCAGTAATGCTCCCCAACTCCTCCTCTGCTACATTGATGACTGCATTGATGCTGCTTCATGCACCCATGCTGAAATATCATCAACTTTGCCTCCAACTTCCATCCTACCCTTAAATTCACTTGATCCATTTCTAACACTTCCCTCACCTTTCTCAATATCTCTGTCTCCATATCTGGAGACAAACTGTTGATCATCATCTTTTATAAACCTACCAAGCTATTTTGACTATTCTTCTTCCCATCCTGTCTCCTGTAAAAATGATATTCCCTTTTCTCAGGTTGTTCATCTCTGCAGCATCTGTTTCTAGGATAAGGTGTTCCTTACCAGAACATCAGAGATGTCCTCCTTCTTCAAAGAGTGGGGTTTCCCTTCCTTCACCATTGATACTGCCCTCACCCACATCTCCTCCATTTCCCAAACATCCACATTCACCCCATTTTCCCACCACATTGACAGTGACAGAGTTCCACTTGTCCTTACCTAGCAGCTCACGAATCTGCACATCCAACACATTTTCCACAACTGCTGCTATCTTGAAAGGGATCCTGCCACCAAACACATCTTTACCTCCACACCATCTCCCCCCCTCCTGACCCACAACTCCGCTTTCCACAGAGATCAATTCCTTCATGATTCCCTTGTCCATTCATCCCTTCCCACAAATCTCCCTCCCGGCATTTATTCCTGCAAGTGGCCAAAGTGCTACAAGCCTCCCATTCATCTCCATTCAGGGCTCCAAACAATCCTTCCAGGTGAGGCAACAAGTCACCTGCAAATATGCTGGGGTTGTCTATCGTATCCCGTGCTCCTGATACTGCCTCCTCTACACTGGTGAGGCTCATCGTATATTGGAAGACTGCTTCGTAGAGCATCTCCACTCCATCCTCCAAAAGCAGAATTTCACAGTGGGTCAAATATTTTAAATCTGACGCCCAATCCCATCGCAACCTGTTGGTACATGGCCTCCTCTTGTACCATGGTGAAGTTATACAGGGTACATAAGCTACCTTATATTCCGTCTGGGTAGCCTTCATCCAACCATGAATATCAATTTTTCCCTTCTGGTAAAAAAAAATTCTTTGTCCCTCCCTTCTTCTATTCTCCACTGTGGCCACCTACCTCTTCTACCTGCCTATCACCACCCCATGATGCCTCTCTTCCTTTCCTTTCTCCTATAGTCCACTATCTTCTCCTATCAGATTCCTCCCTGCAGCCCTTTACCTTTCCCACCAACCTGATTACCTTCCAGCTATCCTCCTCCTCCTCCCTGCACCTTTACATAATCCAGCATCTTTCCCCCTTCCTTTTCAGTCCAGAAGCCTAAAAATTCAACTGTTCGTTCATTTCCATGGATGCTGCCTGATCTGCTGAGTTCCTCTAGCATTTTTTGTGTGTTGTTTTGCTTTGCAGAATTTTTCATGTTTATTGCTTATGTAACCCTCAGGTTCAGCCAGCTGCATTAATCTAGGGGAAGACAGCCTCCGGCCTGGCCAAACTTGAGAAATCTTATCTGGGTGGATGCTACGTTATGTGTTCCCCTGTTACAAATCAGTACCATGAAATAACAAACAGTACACAAAATGCAATTAAACGATCAAGCTTTATAGTTCTTAATTTGACTATAGGGTTAGTAAAGAAAACAAAAAGAAAAAGGGCACATTTTAATGAAACAGTCTAAGGCAGGGGTCCCCAACCTTTTTTGCACTGCGGACCGGTTTAATATTGACAATATTCTTGCGGAACGGCCGACCGGGTGGGGGGGGGGGCGGTGTGGTAGGGTTGCCAATGGACAAGAGTAGCAGTCAAATACGTTGTGTTTACTCCGAGAAAGACTACAATGACCATGAAGCCCTCCGCGGGCACCAGTGCGCATGCGTGTACGTCCCGATTTTTTTCTACAAATCCTTTTTGGCAATTCTGTTCGGGGGTGGGGGGTGTTAATCATGATCAGAATATAGGTGTGAAGTGGCTAATACACTCAATTTCGTTTCTAAAAGGGATTATCTAACAAATTTAATATTAAACACACTGCGCATATTTTCCTCGCATGAATATAGTGATAAGTCAATTATCGGGGAGGAGAGGGGAGCTTGAAGTAACTGTTGAATGAACTTCCAGTAGCAGTGGTAGAGGCAGGTTCGATATTATCATTTAAAGAAAAAATGGATAGGTATATGGACAGGAAAGGAATGGAGATTTATGGGCTGAGTGCAGGTCGGTGGGACTAGGTGAGAGTAACGTTCGGCACGGACTAGAAGGAAAGAGATTGCCTGTTTCCATGCTGTAATTGTTGTATGGTTATATAAGTCAATAGCATCATAACATTATAAGTAACGTTTGGATATTAAACACACAGCACATATTTTCTCCGTATGAACATATAAAATCATTGCAACACACCAATATCGCTGAATCAGTGGGAGCCCTGGGCTGAATACTTGTTCCCTGCAACAAGACAGTCCCATGGGAGACAGCGATACTCAAAGGGGGTTCCCTATGTCCAGTCTATTCCGCAATTTAGTTTTGGTTGCATTCGTTGCAGAGATATGTTGGAAATGGAAGCAACGTTTTCAGTGCTTTCGTGGCTATCTCAGGATATTCAGCCTTGACTTTGATCCAGAATGCCGGCAGAGATGTTATGTCAAACATACTTTTCAGCCCGCCGTCATTTGCAAGCTCAAGGAGTTGATCTTCTTCCCGCGCTGACATGGATGAGGCGTGGGTCATGACCTCGCGTGCATTCAAGCTCAACAGAGGGCGTGACAGGGAATGAGGAAAAGTGCAGCTGACTCATGTCGCCAAATCATATCGTTTCCTCACGGCCCAGTAGCACATGCTTTGCGGCCCGGTACCGGTCCACGGCCAGGTGGTTGGGGACCGCTGGTCTAAAGCACACATTGGAGCTCACCGTTTTCCCCGTCTGTTCATTCTTCATTGATTTCCCCGGTCGTCATCAACTCCCATCCCCATTCCAAGTTCACTCAGTCCTGCAGTCTACGACTTCCCCATTCTAGCATCTTCTCTCTCCATCTTCTTCCAAACAAAAAGCGCGCGAATCCCTTGCTCTTAGGCACACAAGAAAGAAAAAACCTCTCCCATCATGGGACGCCGCACATTCCAAAGCCCTTGTTATCTCTAGTCATAACCGAAACACACTGCTGCTACAGAGAAACCATTACCTTAGCAATGAAACCTTTCCCAGGGCATTATGCTCTCCCCCCACCAAACGCAGTCATGTCCTCATGACTTTGAGATAATTTGCCAACTCTTCCTGCAAAACACAAAGTCCAATCTAGATGTAAAAGGCAGTGACATAGCTCCCCAAAGCAGTAGGAGCCACAGTGTGTTCCCCTGGTGCTACATAGGCCAGCCTATCCGGTGGTCTCCTGATTCTGTGAGACCTCCATACCCCCTCATCTACTTCTTCATGTTTTGACATTACTGGGGATACTTCTGGTCTACCTGGAGAGGCCTCCCCCAGCTTATCACTTGTGCCCACCTGCAGCTCGGACCCCTCTGTCCCTTGGCTAAGCCGCGCTTCATCCCTTGCAGGATCCCTCTGCAACCCAGGCTGTCCACAGATAGCACCCCACCCGCCCCGATTTCACCTGACTAAGCAGAAGAAGGGTTGGGAGTCTCTTCCTCAATCAGTGGGGAGTTAGTAAAAGGCAGCATATATCACACCTCCAGGTCCTTGTCCTCCGAATCAGTATCCCTCTCAGTGGCGGGGGCTGGTCTAACCTCTCCTGTTGCTGGTCCTGCAGTCACCCCATGTCACCGCAGAGTCCTCTTACTAGGTCTAGGTTCCAGGTTGGGCTCTGGGTCAACCTGCACCTCTTGTCCCAAAGGCAGAAGGTGGTTCCGATGGAAAATCTTGACAGGCCCATTCCCATCCTCTGGTTTCACCCAGAAAACTGGTAGGTTTGGCATCTGACCCTCCACCACATAGGGCGTAGCTGCCTAGCGGTCAGCCAACTTATGCTTCCCAGGTAGCCCCAAGTTCCTTATGAGGACTCTGTCTCCCGGCAGGAGTTGGAAGAACCTCACCTTTTGATCATACCTCCTCTTATTTCCTTGATTCTGCTTGGCAGCCGCGACCCCAGCTAATTCATAAGCCCTTTCAGCTACCTTCTCACATCAGACACATATTTCAGATAAGTCTTCAGTAGTAAGTTGCCTTCGTCAGTCCCAAAACAAAAGTCAATGGGCAACCTCGTCTCGTGCCCAAACATCAGGTACCCGATGTAGCTTCAATTCGGGTACAGTTGTAACTATGGACCAGATGTCCAATATGTTGACTTCACCTGCTCTTCTTGCTGATCTCCAAGAACCCGAGCACATCTAGCAAGGTCCGGTTAAACCTCTCAGGCTGGGAATCACCCTGCGGATGATAGGGAGTGGTCCTCGACTTCTCAACTCCAAGCATGTCCAGTAACTCATTGAGGAGTCTGCTCTCAAAGTCCCATCCTGAGGAGGCCATAATAAATTAAATTCTTCTCCCATAACATTTTGGCCACCATGATGCCCATAGGTCCTTGATAGGGAAAGCCTGCACATATCTGGTATAGTGACCTGTGATGACTAAGACCTTCACTGAGTTGCCGGCATCAGGTTTTATTGACAGGAAATCCATACACACCAGGTCCAGAGGCCCCGCAAGTGGGACAAGGGAGCTGCCCGCATAGGCAACGTCTTCTGCCGTATGCATCGAATGCACAACCTGCAGTATTCTTTGACCTCCGGCTTCATTTGGGGCCAGTAAAACCAGACTCTGAGTGATCCATAGGACTTTTCAACCTGCAAATGTCCAGGACCGTCATGAAGTGACTTCAACACAATCCTCTGATACTTCTCCGGCAGAACCAGCTGGGGACACTGAAGTCGGTCTGGAGGTAACGTGACCTGATACAGGATCTCGTTCCGCAACTCTAACTGGGGCCATTCTCTCAGTAATGGAGGCATCGTGGTGAGTTTTCAGGGATTCATCTTCGAACCTGGATGAGTATGCTGCAGTTTTTACCAACTTCATTAAAATCTGTGTGGATGAGTGTGTGCCCACAGAGACTTACTGTACATTCCCAAACCAAAAACCAGGATGAACTAGGAGGTACGTCGTCTGCTGAAGCCTAGGTCTGTGGCATTCAAGTCTGGCAATCCAGGCCTGTACCAGAAAGCCAGGTATGATTTCTGGAAGGCTATTTCAAGGGTGAAGAGACAATTTCAAACGAGGTTGGAGGCGACATCGAATGCACGGTAACTCTGGCAGGGTCTACAAAACATTACTTCCTACAAAGGAAACCCAATAGCATGAATGGCGGTGATGCTTCACTACCAGATGAACTCAACAGCTTCTATACACGTTTTGAAAGGGAGAACACAGCAGCAGCTGTGAAGGTCCTAGCTGCACCTTGTGACCCTGTGATCTCCGTCTCAGAGACCGATGTAGGCTGTCTTTAAAGAGAGTGAACCCTCACAAGGCGGAAGGCCCTGATGGAGTAACTGGTAAGCCTCTGAAAACTTGTGCCAACCAACTGGCGGGAGTATTCAAGGACATTTTCAACCTCACACTGCTACAGTCGGAAATTCCCACTTACTTCAAAAAGGCAACAATTATACCAGCACCTAAGAAGAATAATGTGGGCTGCCTAAATGACTATCACCTGGTAGCACTCACATCGACAGTGATGAAATGCTTTGAGAGGTTGGTCATGACTAGACTGAACTCCTGCCTCAGCAAGGACCTGGACCCATCGCAATCTGCCTTTCGCCACAATAGGTCAACAGCATTCACAGTATGTGGACAGGCCGACTAGGGGGAATGCCATATTAGATCTAGTACTAGGTAATGAACCGGGTCAGGTCACAGATCTCTCAGTGGGTGAGCATCTGGGGGACAGTGACCACCGCTCACTGGCCTTGAATAATATTATCATGGAAAAGGATAGATTCAGAGAGGACAGGAAAATTTTTAATTGGGGAACTGCAAATTATGAGGCTATAAGGCTAGAACTTACGGGTGTGAATTGAGATGATGTTTTTGCAGGGAAACGTACTATGGACATGTGGTCGATGTTTAGAGATCTCTTGCAGGATGTTAGGGATAAATTTGTCCCGGTGAGGAAGATAAAGAATGATAGGGTGAAGGAACCATGGGTGACAAGTGAGGTGGAAAATCTAGTCAGGTGGAAGAAGGCAGCATACATGAGGTTTAGGAAGCAAGGATCAGATGGGTCTATTGAGGAATATAGGGAAGCAAGAAAGGAGCTTAAGAAGGGGCTGAGAAGAGCAAGAAGGGGACATGAGAAGGCCTTGGCGAGTAGGGTAAAGGAAAACCCCAAGGCATTCTTCAATTATGTGAAGAAAAAAAGGATGACAGGAGTGAAGGTAGGACCGATTAGAGATAAAGGTGGGAAGATGTGCCTGGAGGCTGTGGAAGTGAGTGAGGTCCTCAATGAATACTTCTCTTCGGTATTCACCAATGAGAGGGAACTTGATGATGGTGAGGACAATATGAGTGAGGCTGATGTTCTGGAGCATGTTGATATTAAGGGAGAGGAGGTGTTGGAGTTGTTAAAATACATTAGGACGGATAAGTCCCCGGGGCCTGACGGAATATTCCCCAAGCTGCTCCACGATGCAAGGGAAGAGATTGCTGAGCCTTTGGCTAGGATCTTTATGTCCTCGTTGTCCACAGGAATGGTACCGGAGGATTGGAGGGAGGTGACTGTTGTCCCCTTGTTCAAAAAAGGTAGTAGGGATAGTCCAGGTAATTATAGACCAGTGAGCCTTACGTCTGTGGTGGGAAAGCTGTTGGAAAAGATTCTTAGAGATAGGATCTCTGGCATTTAGAGAATCATGGTCTGATCAGGGACAATCAGCATGGCTTTGTGAAGGGCAGATCGTGTCTAACAAGCCTGATAGAGTTCTTTGAAGAGGTGACCAGGCATATAGATGAGGGTAGTGCAGTGGATGTGATCTATATGGATTTTAGTAAGGCATTTGACAAGGTTCCACACGGTAGGCTTGTTCAGAAAGTCAGAAGGCATGGGATCCAGGGAAGTTTGGCCGGGTGGATTCAGAATTGGCTTGCCTGCAGAAGGCAGAGGGTCATGGTGGAGGGAATACATTCAGATTGGAGGATTGTGTCGAGTGGTGTCCCACAAGGATCTGTTCTGGGACCTCTACTTTTCGTGATTTTTATTAACGACCTAGATGTGGGGGTAGAAGGGTGGTTTGGCAAGTTTGCAGATGACACAAAGGTTGGTGGTGTTGTAGATAGTGTAGAGGATTGTCAAAGATTGCAGAGAGACATTGATAGGATGCAGAAGTGGGCTGAGAAGTGGCAGATGGAGTTCAACCTGGAGAAGTGTGAGGTGGTACACTTTGGAAAGTCAAACTCCAAGGCAGAGTACAAAGTAAATGGCAGGATACTTGGTAGTGTGGAGGAGCAGAGGGATCTCGGGGTACATGTCCACAGATCCCTGAAAGTTGCCTCACAGCTAGATAGGGTAGTTAAGAAAGCTTACGGGGTGTTAGCTTTCATAAGTCGAGGGATAGAGTTTAAGAGTCGCGATGTAATTATGCAGCTCTATAAAACTCTGGTTAGGCCACGCTTGAGGTACTGTGTCCAGTTCTGGTTGCCTCACTATAGGAAGGATGTGGAAGCATTGGAAAGGGTACAGAGGAGATTTACCAGGATGCTGCCTGGTTTAGAGAGTATGCATTGTGATCAGAGATTAAGGGAGCTAGGGCTTTACTCTTTGGAGAGAAGGAGGATGAGAGGAGACATGATAGAGGTGTACAAGATAATAAGAGGAATAAATAGAGTGGATAGCCAGCACCTCTTCCCCAGGGCACCACGGCTCAATACAAGAGGACATGGCTTTAAGGTAAGGGGTGGGAAGTTCAAGGGGGATATTAGAGAAAGGTTTTTTACTCAGAGAGTGGTTGGTGCGTGGAAAGCACTGCCTGAGTCAGTGGTGGAGGCAGATACACTAGTGAAGTTTAAGAGACTACTACACAGGTATATGGAGGAATTTAAGGTGGGGGGTTATATGGGAGGCAGGGTTTGAAGGTCGGCACAACATTGTGGGCCGAAGGGCCTGTACTGTGCTGTACTATTCTATGTTCTATGTTCTACAATCTTAATGGCTTTCCACACAGCTTTAGACCACCTGGACAACACAAACACCTACGTCAGGATGCTGTTCATCGACTATAACTCAGCATTTAATACAATCATTCCCACAATCCTGATTGAGAAGTTGCAAAACCTGGGCCTCTGTACCTCCCTCTGCAGTTGGAGGCTCGACTTCCTAACCTGAAGAACACAATCTGTGCGGATTGGTGATAACATATCATCTTCGCTGATGATCAACACCTACACATCTCAGGGATGTGTGCTTAGCCCACTGCTCTACTCTCTATATACACATGACTGCGTGGCTAGGCATAGCTGAAATACCATCTATAAATTTGCTGACGATACAGCCATTGTTGGTAGAATCTCAGATGGAGACAAGAGGGCATACAGAAGTGAGATATGACAACCAGTTGAGTTGTGCCGCCCCAACAACCTGGCACTCAACGTCAGTAAGACAAAAGAGCTGATTGTGGACTTCAGGAAGGGTAAGATGAAGGAACACATACTAATCCCCACAGAGGGATCAGAAGTGGAGAGAGTGAGCAGCTTCAAGTTCCTGGGTATCAAGATCTCTGAGGATCTAACCTGGTCCCAACTTATCGATGTGGTTATAAAGAAAGCAAGACAGCGGCTATACTTTATTAGGAGTTTGAAGAGATTTGGTATGTCAACAAACACACTCAAAAACTTCTATAGTTGTACCATGAAGAGCATTCTGACAGGCTGCATCACTCTCTGGTACGGAGGGGCTACTGCACAGGACCGAAAGAAGTTGCAGAGTGTTGTAAATCTAGTCAGCTCCATCTTCGGTGCTGGCCTACAAAGTACACAGAACATCTTCAGGGAGCGGTGTCTCAGAAAGGCAGCTTCCATTACTAAGGACCGCCAGCACCCAGGGCATGCCCTTTTCTCACTGTTACCATCAGGTAGGAGGTACAGAAGCCTGAAGCACACACTCAGTGATTCAGGAACAGCTTCTTCCCCTCCGCCATCCAATTCCTAAATGGACATTGAACCTTTGGACACTACCTTACTTCTTTTTTTAATATACAGTATTTTGGTTTTTGCATGTTTTTTAAAAATCTATTCAATACACGTAATTGATTTACTTCTTTATTTATTATTATTTTTCTCTGATAGATTGTGTTTTGCATTGAACTGCTGCTGCTAAATTAACAAATTTCACATCACATGCCAGTGATAATAAACCTGGTTCTGATTCTGATTCTGTTTCATCTTCTCAACCTGAGCCACGTCTCCCTTTTCAACCGCTGACCAAATTGTACTGATGCCTGGGTCATCCTGTTGAGCAGCTGCCACGTCCCCAGAACTGAATTCCGGCAACTGATTTGTCTTCAGAGCAGTCAGGTTACAGTAAACTTGTGGAATGGTATCATCAGAAGCTCCCAATTGATCTACCGCTTGATTCGGTCCCCGCTTTCCATCTGCCTTCACAGTGATGGCAAACTGACACATGGCCTTCACCCCTGGGGCAGGAATGCTCTCACACTCTTCAAGCCTGTTCAGCCCCTCATGCACACATCAGGACAAAGCATCAGCATCAAGGTTCCTGTTTCCTGGCCGGTACTTCAGGCTGAAATCATTGGCAGACAACGCTGCCAACCATCGATGGTCTATGGCATCCAATTTCGCCGAGGTCAGGGTATAAGTTAGGGGATTGTTGTCTGTCCTCACCTCAAACTTGGCACCATCGAGGTAGACACTCAGCATATCCACCACAGCCCATTTCAACTCCAGAAACTCCAATTTGTGCGTGGGCTACTTTTTCTTGGAGGGCAACAGACTCCAGCTGACAAACGCAACGGGTCTCAACACGGTGCCCTGATCCTCATACAGGACGCCCCCTAAGCCCTCTCTGCTGGCATCTGTATGTAGTACATACGGCAAGCGGGGGTCTATAAAAGCCAGCACAGGCGCCTGGGTCAGCAGCTCCTTCAGCGACTGAAAGGCATCTTCACATTTCATATCCCACCTCGGTCCGACAGGCTAAGATACTCTCTACCCTCCTCTCCTTTATTCCCCTCCCTTTCTTCCCCAAGGGAGGGTAACCACACAGAAGCTGATTCAACGGGTGACTCACTTTTGCATAGCCCTTCAGGAAACTCTGATAGTAACCACAGAACCTCAGGAACGAAAGCAGAGCGCTCACAGTCTGGGGTCTTGTCCAGGTGGTCACTGCCTCTATCTTAGCTGGATCTTTAGCTACTTCACCCTATGAGACTATGTACCCAACATAGGTAACAGACGTCTTGCAGAACTGGCACTTGTCCAGGGAAAGTTTTAACCCTTCAGCTTTCAGGGGGCCCAGCACCTTCAGTCGCTTCGTTTCATGGTCTTCCAAAGTGGACACAAACACTATGAGGTCATCCAGATACACCAATACCTCAAGCAAGTTCATATCCTCCACTGTCTTCTCCATGACCTGTTGGAAGGTTGCAAGGGCTCCCGAACTGGAAGAATCCCAGAGGACATATAAATGCTGTCTTCTCTTTGTCAGCCTCACTCATGGGGATCTGGTAATATCGACTCCTGAAGTCCAGCACACTGAACCACTTCGCACCACTCAGACAGGACAGCGCATCTTCGATCCTCGGGACAGTATGCCTGTTCAGAGTCCTATAGTCCACACACATGTGTACCTTCCTGTTCTTCCGGGCCACTACTATTGGGGGAAACATCGGGGCTTCGGGACTCAGTGATGATCCCAGCTTCCTGCAACTTGCACAAGTGCTGCTGAACGCCTTCCACCTCTGCAGGGGCCCGTCACCACGACCTCTCTCTGAACCGGATGTCCTTGGTCACCCGGATAGTGACGAGTGCTCTTGGAACAACCCACAGCAAACTCATCAGTGGAAAAGAAACCTTCCAGCTTCAACATCTTCTCTACCAACCTCCTCTTCCAACCCGCAGGAACCGGGGAGTCTCCAAAGTTGAATGACTCAGCGGTCAACTTGCCCCTCTTTTCCAATAGTTTCTCCCTGGCTTGTCTCACAGGGACACAAGACATCACCGTCACTGGGAACAGGTGCGCCAGGGGCATCCCCCGCTTGAAGGTGACCTCGCTCTTCATAGTGTTCCTGACAGTCACTGCCATCCTGCTCGCCTGTACAACCGAGGGCTTCTGCAGTTCGGGCCTCACCAGTACCCCAGCAGGAAATCCCGACTCCTCCTCGTGGTCTTCTGGAGTGTCCACTAAGAGGGCCTCACCCTCAGGCATTCCAGGAAATTTGGGGTCCCCATCACTCTTACTACTTCCCCAGACCGTAACACTATTGGCTTCAACTGGGTGAACCACGTAGTCCCTCGTCTAATTTCGGTATCCGGCCCAATGCAGACACGCACTTCCTCAAAAGCAGCTCGCTTGAAACACCGGGTGCACGGACCATGTTCCCAGAAAGCTTTCGCCACCCTTCTCCTTGCAGGCCCCCATGGGTCTCCTCACAAGAGGAGTATTAGTCCCCACCAGGATTGAAAAGCCGCCCTTGTCAGTGGGGTCCAGACAAACCAGCACTGATGTATCAAGGACCTCAGACACTCCCATATCGGCCTCCGAGAACTCCAGTTTCACTGACAAATAACCATCGTATGGATAATCACCAGCACTAAGACCCCAGATCTTCAGTACACTGAACGGTGTGAATGGTAAATGTATCAGATACCGGTTGTAAAACAAACAATACAACAATGTAACCTGCGACCCAGTGTTGAGTATGGCTTTAGCATAATACCCTCTATCTGTAGCGATACACTGGAGCATGGCCACTCTAAGCCTTCAGGAATGGGGTCTTTCGCTTTCAGGGGTTCCTTGGTATATTGCTGGGAAAGTGTGCCCCCCCGGAGACACTGGGCCTTTCCCTTACTGAGTCTCCTTTAAGCTTTTCTAACAACTCTCTCTGCTTAGGTATCCGGGGGTTCACTCTCCTCCTCGTGTAGCACTCGCTGCGAGCAGCCCTCCACACTGTTCGTGGTCACTTCACCGCAGGGGACCACTACCAAGGACTGTACCCTGCTGAAGGAGGCCTCCCGTGCCTCCAACGCATTCTCCTCCTCTTGTACTTCTCCAATCAGTTCAACAAACGAGGGAGGGGGCGCGTCTTATGAGACTGTCGAAGACCCCAAGCAATCAAGTCATGGCTATCTGGTCCATTCTTAACTGATCCACCTCAGCCGCCTAAATGGCCCATCTGCGCCGCAAGCAATTTAGCTGCCTCTCTAGCCGAAAGATGTAGGCAGAAAGCTTCTCCCCCTTCTTCTGATGCACATTCTGAAACCCTGCCATGAGCTCCATTGGATTTCCTGGCATGCCAAAGGCATTTTCCAGTGCTCGCATGCAATCGGACATGGTTGCTAGGGGATACTGGGACCTGACGGCTCTCACAACGTCAGCAGCCCGCCCACTCAAACTCTCAACCAATCACTGTTGCTTTACGTCATCAGAGCACTGCCACTCATCTAAAAACTGAGAGGTCCTCTGTGCCCAAGTCTCATAATCCTCTTTCCCTTTAGGGATGGGTGTTATTCCAGAGAATAGGTGGAGCCTACCATAGCTGGGACTTTGGACCTGGGCAAATTTCCATTTATTCACCAGAGTGGTACTAACTGAGAATTCTCACTCTTCCCTGGGGGTCGGGGACTAATTAGACATTCCAATTCCCACCACTCCTTCCCCTCACTCCTCAGAATCGATAGAACCCTGCCTTTGAAGTCTCCTCCCCCAGTTACGGGAAACTCGACTTATGATTAGCCCTGCTCCACTGCTGCCACCATCAGCGCTTGTCTGCAATAAAATGAGGGCTGCACCTGCCATGTTATCAAACCTCTGCCCCACAATTTTAACAGTACTTAAAACACACGACCTACTGGTTCAGTGCTCAGGGCAATCAAACAGCAGCCAACGAAATCAATCCCAGATGAGCCCCCACAATTGTAACCCTCAGGTTCAGCCAGCTGCGTTAATCTAGCGGAGAAACAGCCTCTGGCCCCGCCAAACTTGAGAAATCTTGTTTGGGTGGATGCTGCGTGATGTGTTCCCGTTACAAATCAGTACCACGAAATAACAAAAAGTACACAAAATGCAATTAAACAATGGAGCTTTATAATTCTTAATTTGACTAGGATTAATAAAGAAAACAAAAAGCAGAAGGACCCATTTTAATGAAACAGTCTAATGCACACATTGGAGCTCACTGTTTTCCCATCTGTTCATTCTCCATTGATTCCCCCCGGGCGTTGTTGACTCCCGACACCATTCAAGTCCACTCAGTCCTGCAGTCTACAACTTCCCCATTCTGGCATCTTTTCTCTCCATCTTCTCCCGAACAAAAGTGCGTGAATTCCTCGCTCCCGGGCACACAAGAAAGAAAAATCCCCTCCTCCTTTCATGGGACACCACACATTCCAAAGCCCCTGTTATCTCTAGTCATAACCCAAACACACTGCTGCTACAGAGAAACCATTATATTAGCAGTGAAACCTTTCCCAGAGTGTTACACTTAAAACAAAATTGCTTTCGCCATCAAGAGAAATAACCAAACAGAAATCAAATGCTTTCATATATGTAACACTGTCAACAGGTCAACAGCAGATGCCACTTCATTGGCTGTTCACTCAATCCTGCAACATCTGTTTAGTGAAGATGCGTACATCAGGATGCTTTTCATTGACCGCAACTCGGTAATCAGTTACTATCATCCCCTCAAAACTAATCAATAAGCTCCAAGACCTAGGCCTCAATATCTCCATGTGCATCTGAGTCCTCAATTTCCTCACTTGCAGGCCCTGGTCAGTTCGGATTGGCAACAACATCTCCTCCACAATCACCCTCAACACAGGTGCACTACCACCACAAGGCTATGTGCTTAGCCCCCTGCTCTACTCACTTTATACTTTTGACGGTGAGTCTAAGCACAGCTCCAATGCCATATCTATGTTTGCTGATGATACCACTGTAGTTGGCAGAATTTAAGGTGGTGACATATCAGCATTTAGAAGGGAGAATTAAAATCTGGCTGAGTTGTACCACAATAACAATGTCAGCAAGACTAAGGAGCTGATTTTTGACTTCAGGAGGGAGAAACCAGAGGTCCATGAGCCAGTCCTCATCAGGGGAATCAGAGGTGGAGAGGGTCAGCAACTTTAAGTGCCTCAGTGTTATCATTTCAGAGGATCTGTCCTAGGCCCAGCACCTCAGTGCTATTACAAAGAAAGCACAGCAGCACCTCTACTTTCTTAGAAGTTTGCAAAGATTCAGCATGGCATCTAAAACTTTGATGAACTTCTATAGATGTGCGATGGAGAGTATATTGACTAGTTGCTTCACAGCCTGTTTTGGAAACAGCAATGCCCTTGAATGGAAAAGCCGACAATAAGTAGTATTGAGAGCCCAGTCCATCAAAGGTAAAGCCCTCCCCCACCATTCAGCACACCTACATGGCACGTTGTTGCAGGCAAGCAGCATCGATCATCAAGGACCCCCACCACCCAGGTCATGCTCTATTCTTGCTGTTGCCATCAGCAAAATGTCTGGTCAAGATGGCACCAGCTACAACGCTCCGTCAGTCGACATCTTTCAGATAGCAAGTTAAAATAGCTTTTTACTTCTTTTACATCTGTTTTTCACCTTAAATGTGTTTCTGGGACTGTTAGAGTCTGTGATTCACAGTTTGGAGTTTGTTTGAGTGATCCAGCGTTTTGCTGGCTCCGAGAAGTTTCCGAGAAGCAAGCGTATACTTGGACGGACTCAATGCAAAGAAACTTCGAGACTGAGCATGAGCTGATGTCCAACTCTATTTCACCATTTAAAGTGTCCACTAATTGCCAATTAAAGCATTGAGGAAGATTGAGACATCGTGGCGAATGCAGAAGGCGAGCGAGAGTTTCAGTGCCGACTGCCTGCCTTTTAATCACTACTGGAGAAGGAGTCTGTGAGCGGCCTATTGCTGTGGCAGGTGGGTAGGCCTCTCTGCCTCCCTTTCTTTCGATGAATGTCAGTGATATTGTAGGATGGTATCATGGTTGCACGTTTATGGATTGGACTATTGCATTTATGGACCGTGGACTTTATCAGTTTTATAGTTTTTATATTCCGTGTTCTTTACAAACTGCTCATTCCTTTTCTGTTTTGTTGTGTGAGGGGAAGGTGTTTGGGGGTTGATGTTCTGTTAGTTTGTGTGGGGGAAGGGTTGTTTTCTGTGGGTCGATGTTCTTGTTCCATTTGGTGCGGGGGGGGGTTGATGTCTCTTTCTGTAAAACTTTCATGTTCTTTCTTTGTTTTGTGGCTATCTGGAGAAATACAAATTTCAGAATTGTATATGGGTACTTGCTTTGATAATTAATGAATAAGAACAGGAGCCTCAGGACCCACACCACCAGGTTCAGAAACAGTTGCTGCCCCCAACCATCAGGTTCTTGAACCAGAGGGAATAACTTCACTCACCCCATCACTGAACTGTTCCCTCAACCTTACTCACTTTCAAGAACTGTTCATCTCATGTTGTCGATATTTATTGCTTATTTACTTATTTTTTTCTTTGTACTTACTATGAATACCTACAAGAAAATGAATCTCAGGGTTGTATATGGTGACATACATATACTTTGATAATAAATGTACTTTGAACTTTGATTAACTTTTGATCACTGTCAAATTTCCTTGTAGGTAAACTAAGATCAATATTCATTGAATCAGACACAATGATTCCTCCTACTCTATTAGAAATTAATTTTTTATGTACCTATTTGGAGAATTTTTTTAAAAATCTGAAGGGGAGTAATTAGGAAACAAAATAATTCTTTCAAAATAAATAGAATAGGACCATAAGACCATAAAATATAGGAGCAGAAGTAGGCCATTTGGCCCATAGAGTCTGCTCCGCCATTCAGTCATGGGCTGATCCAATCCTTCTCATCATCCCCACTCCCCTGCCTCCTCCCCATATCCTTTGATGCCCTGGCTAATCAAGAGCCTATTTATCTCTGCCTTAAATGCACCCAATCACTTAGCCTCCACAGCCGCTTGTGGCAACAAATTCCACAGATTTACCACCCTCTGACTAAAGTAATTTCTCCGCATCTCTGTTCTGAACGAACGTCCTTCAATCCTGAAGTCGTGCCTTCTTGTTCTAGACTCTCCTACCATGGGAAATAACTTTGCCATATTTAATTTGTTCAGGCCTTTTAACATTCATGAATGATTCATGAATTTAACATTCATTAACAGTACATGAATCAAATTATGATGTTTATATGTTTGTTCTTATGCGATAAGAAAAACATGACAATGCTTCTCTTATGAAAATATTTTCATAGAATCAACATCATAATACACTTAATATTTAAGTCGTAATACATACTGCGAAATTTTCTGTAAACAAGTATTAAGAAGCTGCATATCCAGCTGCTGGAGAAGAAGAAATAACTTCATTTGAACTTCAGCCTGAGGGTCTTCATTGTCTTTCTTCACTTTTTCCAGTAAGCGCAGCATTGAGCTGTCCTCTCCTTCCACTGTAGCAAAACTTGGGCCTAGAATCTTTGCTATCGGATCTCTATTTGCTGAAGTGCAAAAAAACATGATTAAGAATATATTTTTAATGAATTAATGCTATTACTAAATAATTTATTTCTCCGTTTGGGTACATGCTGCAGTTCACGAATACGGCAGACCATTTCTTTTGGTACAATAACAACATTATTCATTTTATGCTAATTTATTGGATTCCCACAGCAATATTTGAATTCCTAATCACACAAAAAAATTCTGCAATAATGTAATGTATAAATTAGCTATATTAAATAGCAATATATTCATAGCTAGGTAAGAAGTTGACCCTCACCCCACTTTCTTACTCTGACTCCATAGATGCTGCCTGGCCTGCTGAGTTCCTCCAGCATTTTGTTTGTGTTGCTTGGATTTCCAGCATCTGCAGATTTTCTCTTGTTTGTGATTTTACTATCTCTGATTACTTAACAAGTAATTGTTTAAAAAAGATCACTGGGGAGGAATAAGCAGGTTTGGGTATGATAAGGTTTTCAAAGCCAAACCAAATAGAAAACATACAATTCTTGTGTGCTCAAACTCAAGCAGTAATAAAATATTACAGTACAACTAAACAAAGTTTAACACTACAAATTATCCAGCAATCTCTGCTGCATATTTTTGCATCAGACACAAATGAGTAAGCTCAGCTGTGGAGCCCTCTACGGTTGAACAGACTGCCTGTACTTGCTGTTCAGATTTTAGAAACGCTACTTCGACAAGATGTAAACAAGCTCCTTGGACAAGCCTGTAAGAATCATTGATTTCGGGAGAAATACCATTAGATAAAGAGGGCAAAAAGCAACTAACGTCATCAACATTAAACTGCAGTTAACTGATCATGGCTAGACTGTGTAAAGCTAACTGAAACTGCCATTATCTTACCTTGAGGCTTTGTTTATTAGGTGAACTGGAAAAATATGTAAGAATTACATTTTATAGCAGACTTCAGTGGAACTGTCTTTTCAGTAGCAAAGAGATAGGGGGGCCCAAAGAAGTGAAACAATTATAATGAAAAGTTGCCATGGTGCTTTTAACTTAGCAAAATATCAAAGGTATATTTTTTAGAGTCATTAATCAAAATTTGCTGACAAGCCAAGCAAAACAATGACCAAAAGCTAGGCCAATGAGGAGGGTTTGAAAAATATTTTTAAAATAAGAAAAGATAGAGAAACAGGAAGGCCAATAAGTTTAAGGGAGGGAATTCCAAATTTTAACGCCTTGTCAGCTGAAGACATTGTAATGGTCAAAATTGGGAATGCGCAAAAAAAACAGTGAGGAGAAGGGATGGGGATGCAGTTTTGAAGGATTGTAGTGCTGGAAAAGATAGAAGTAATGGAGAAATTGGAGCACACAAAGAGACTTAAAAGGTCACAAAACTATTGGTTAACTAAAAGCCAATTTGGCCAAGAAATAAAAGGTTCTCTTCTTCAAAGAGCAGTAAAAGCTGAATGTTTGCAAAAGCAGAGGTAGATTGAAAGGCAAGGATGTGAAAGGTTCTTATGGGTGGACAGGAATGCAGAGCAGTGGTTAAATTTATATCAGCCATGTTCTATTGAATAGATTCAAATTAATTTGTTTATGATACATACATTCAAGTCAAGTCACTTTTTATTGTCATTTCAACCATAACTGCTAGTACAGTACATAGTAAAAATGAGACAACATTTTCCAGGACCATGGTGCTACATGAAACAATACAAAAACTACACTGAACTACATAAGGAAAAACACACAAAAACTACACTAGACTACAGACCTATCCAGGACTGCATAAAGTGCACAAAACAGTGCAGGCACTACAATAAATAATAATAAGTAATAAACAAGACAGTAGGCACAGTAGAGGGTATAGTCGGTTGGTGTCAAGCCAGGCTCTGGGTATTGAGGAGTCTGATGGCTTGGGGGAAGAAACTGTTGCATAGTTTGGTCGTGAGAGCCCGAATGCTTCGGTGCCTTTTTCCAGATGACAGGAGGGAAAAGAGTTTATATGAGGGGTGTGTGGGGTCCTTCATAATGCTGTTTGCTTTGCGGATGCAGCGTGTGGTGTAAGTGTCAGTGATGGCGGGAAGAGAGACCCCGATGATCTTCTCAGCTGACCTCACTATCCACTGAAGGGTGTTGTGATCCGAGAAGGTACAATTTCTGAACCAGGCAGTGGTGCAGCTGCTCAGGATGCTTTCAATACAACCTCTGTAGAACGTGGTGAGGATGGGGGGTGGGAGATGGACTTTTCTCAACCTTCGCAGGAAGTAGAGACGCTGCTGGGCTTTCTTTACTATGGAGCTGGTGTTGAGGGACCAGGTGAGATTCTCCGCCAGGTGAACACCAAGAAATTTGGTGCTCTTAACAATCTCTACAGGGGAGTCGTCGATGTTCAGCGGAGAGTGGTCATTCCATGTCCTCCTGAAGTCGACCACCATCTCTTTTGTTTTGTTCACATTCAGAGAAATGTTGTTGGCTCTGCACCAGTCCGTTAGCCGCTGCACCTCCTCTCTGTATGCTGACCCATCATTCTTGCTGATGAGAGCCACCACGGTTGTGTCATCGGCAAACTTGATGATGTAATTCGAGCTGTGTGTTGCAGCACAGTCGTGGGTCAGCAGAGTGAACAGCAGTGGACTGAGCACACAGTCCTGGGGGACCCCCGTGCTCAGTGTGATGGTGTTGGAGATGCCAACATTGAAACATATAGTGAAATATGTTGTTTGTGTTAATATCAAACACATTTCAGCACCAAGATAGCATACCCACAATGTTCGCCATAACACATGCAGCAACAATAACAGCAGCAAAACAAGCCCATTTCCTCCCTCCCACCCACGGACACACTCACAGATACAGACAATCCTCCAATCCTACGGTAAGCTGCCTCCAGGCCTCCAGTGAACTCGCAGCCTCCAACCTCCCCAGTTGACTCTCAGACTTTTAAACCCAGGGCTTCAGCCATCAGGGCTCATGCTCTGGACTTCCAATCAACATTCGAGCTTTGATCGGTATCGACTCCAGAAGGACTCACTGATGACAACACCCTGAACTCCAAACCTCCAACTCCAGATTCACTGATGATAGGATCCTAAACTCCAGTCCTCAAACTCTATACTTTCCACCTCGTGTACCAAGGAGGGCCCTGGCCCTCATACCTTCTGCCTGCATGGCCCTCCGATCTGGAGACCCTCTGACCTGGGAGGCCACCAGCCCTTGTCCTCACTGGTCTTCGTCTACACCACTTGCCGACCCAATATCTATCCATGGATGTCTTTTGTCATACATTCATTTCGTTGACCTTTAGGCACGGAACACGGAACAGCAGCGTAGACTCCAGCCTGACTTCTAACCAGACATCCCACCTCTCCCGGAAGTTCCGGGAGTCTCCTGCATATTAATAGTGGCTCCCTGATGCCCGCAAATTATATACAATATCATGGAAATCAATTTTTTTGAGATCAAGCAAGCAAGAGAGAGTGCGAGTGCGAGAGCGAGAGAGCGCGAGAGTGACCACTAGAGAGAGAGAGCGAGAGCAAGCAAGCGAGAGTGCGGGATAGACAGCAAGAGTGCGCCATGGCAGAGTGTTCCAAAAAAAGAAAGTATAAAACGTACGTCACCCCAGACTACCCTAAAGTGTACCCCTGCCTAATAGGGGTCAAAAATAATGACAGTGTTGCTCACTGCACTGTTTGCAACAGTGACTTTTCTATTGCCCATGGTGGGTTAAGACTGTAAAAGACATGCTGAGGTGAGTTTAACAGATGTCATTCATTCATTAGCATAGCTAACGTTATTTAAACTAGCTGGCTAGCTGCTAAGGAGCTACTCTATTGCAGACATCCCACCTCTCCCGGAAATTGATGGTGCTACCTCCCTGAAATGAGTTTTTGCAGGGTGGGATGTCTGTCTAACTCCCCCACATTTCTGTCCCTAAACCCTAACCAGACCCCTAACTCCCCTTTCTGTCCTGAAAACCACCCCTATGAACCTAAATAACAAGTATGTTTGAGCTATGAGCTCAACATAGACCACAGCTTGGGCCATCTTGAATAGCCGCTAATTTGTAAAATTGGAGATAATGGGTAACCAGATTTGCATATTAATTAGAATATTACCAGCAAGTTTACTCAGGGTAGTACAAAGGAGGCCAGCCAGGAGAGAGAACTGTCAAATTAAAAAAGAGCAAAATGTGTGGATGGGCTGAAATTGGGGTTAAGTGAAGCAAAGAAATAGAAATAAACAGGCAGTCAAAGATTATATATAGGCAAATTTCAGGTAACAAGAGGTAATGGATTATGTTTGTCATAATCACATAGGATGTTATAATACCTTGAGCAATGACAAATGACCCACATGCCAAAGAAAATAAATCTATATTCTTTGGAGTTTAAAAGAATGTGAGAATGTGAGATTATATTGAATATACAAGATCCTTGGGGTGTGGGCATGATAGAGTAACTATCTAGGTGTTTTCACTAGTGGGAGAATCTTGAACAAGGTGGTGTAGTTAAAAAATTAGGAGATAGGTCATATAGGTCATTTAAAACTGAGGTGAACTGGAACTGAGAGAGTGGTGAATTTCTGAAATTCTCGACTCCAGGTGGTTATGAAGGCATTAGAAGTATTTAAACAGGAAATACTATAGATTATTTTTGAAAGGTCAGGGAATTGAAGGTTATAGGCAAAGAATAAGAGGTAAGATGTGTGGTAGATCGGCAAAAGTCATTTTGAATGGCAGGCAAGCTTGATGACCTGAATGGCTCCTCTTATTCCTAACTTTATTATTCTTCATGGGACCATTATCAAAGAAAATATGTTAAATAAAGATATGGCGTATAATCAATAGTTTATTCAAACCAGTAGGTTTTAAAGACTCCCTTGAGGAAGAAGAGAAATAAAAAGTGTTTTTGGAGGCCATTACAGAGAGGTAATGTTGCAGCTATATAAGACCCTGGTCAGACCCCACTTGGAGTACTGTGCTCAATTCTGGTCGCCTCATTACAGGAAGGACGTGGAAACCATAGAAAGGATGCAGAGGAGATTTACAAGGATGTTGCCTGGATTGGGGAGCATGCCTTATGAGAATAGGTTGAGTGAACTCGGTCTTTTCTCCTTGGAGCGACGGAGGATGAGAGGTGACCTGATAGAGGTGTTTAAGATGATGAGAGGCATTGATCGTGTGGATCGTTGGAAGCTTTTCCCAGGGCTGAAATGGCTAGCATGAGAGGGCATAGTTTTAAGGTTCTTGGATTTAGGTACAGAGGAGATGTCAGGGGTAAGTTTTTTTAACGCAGAGAGTGGTGAGTGCGTGGAATGGGCTGCTGGTGGCAGTGGTGGAGGCAGAAACGATCGGGTCTTTTAAGAGACTCCTGAAGAGGTACATGGAGCTTAGAAAAATAGAGGCCTATGGGTAAAGCCTAGGAAGTTTTAAGGTAGGGACATGTTCAGCACAGCTTCTATGTTTCTATCTATGTTATGACCTATACGTTTATAGCAACTGTGATCTGAAAACAAGAACGTGACAGAATAGTCAGTAATCACAGGAGTAATGATTGAATTGCTAAGAGTCAGGAGAGCCCAAGATTACACTTGTGGAACTTTGAAGACTCTATGACAAAAAACATGATCAAATACAATTGATAGTTTCACAGAGACATTGTTCATCACAGCCTGGTATGGAAACATCAATGCCCTTGAATGAAAAATCCTACAAACAGTAGTGGATATGGCCCAGTCCATCATGGGTAAGGCCCTCCCGACCATGGATCGTTGTTGTAGGATACCAGCATCCATCATCAGGGACTGCCCAGTATCCAGGTTATGCTCTCTTCTCACAGCTGCCATGAGGAAGAAGGTACAGGAGCCTCAGTACTCACACCAGCAGGTTCAGGGACAGTTATTAGCCCCAATAATCAGGCTCTTGAACCAAAGGGGATAACTTCACATGCCCCATCACCGAAATGTTCCCACAACCTATGGATTCGCTCAAGGACTCTTCATCTCATGTTCTCAATACTTATTGTTTATTTATTTATTATTATTCTTTCTTCCTTTTTGTATTTGCCATTTGTTGTCTTTTGCACACTGGTTGAAAGCCCAAGTTGGTGCAGTCTTCCATTGATTCTATTATGGTTATTATTCGATTATGGATTTATTGAATATGTCTAAAAGAAAATGAATCTCAGGGTTGTATATGGTGACATATTTGTACTTTGATAATAAACTTACTTTGAAGTTTGAAGTTGTATCTATTTAAAGGTCTATGGGAGAATTTGTGTAAGGATGGATTTCTGTAAATTATATTTTCTGTAATCTAGAGTGCACCTGTATTTCTATGTTTCATATTGTAATTTCTCCTGCTCTGTCTCTTAAGGACCCAAATTTACTTCCGTAACTATGCCTTTTTAATCTATGGAATATTTTACAATTCATTTCAGGTCAATTGTTAGTTTTTCCTCACGCTACATGTTGACCCTTCACTGAATTCTCAGTCTTCAAATTTAAGGTAATACCCTCTTCTTTTAATCCAATATTAACGTAAATTACAGATGAACCTATTTGCCTTACAGAGAGAAAAAATATTTGTTGCAAATATGAATCAATTTTGAAATGTTTGCCATTCATTATCTATCATATTTAATATTCAAATACTTTAGCCAATTCACTTCACCTACCCATGCAGCCTCTTTTCTTCACATTTAAGACATTAGTTTCAGACTTAAATAAATCAACCACGATATAAAATTCGATTATATGATATAAACACTTTCATATATTACTTTACTGGAATATTAACTAATCTTGATGCTGCAAAAATACTAATTGATTAGTTGACATTTAGTTCATGAAACTGTCCTCCACACTTCTGGTGCAATTTTTGCTTGATTTTGATTCATCTTATTGCACGTACCTTTAATTTTCTGACTTACAATCTGGTTGATGATACAAATACATTAGGAACCCATAAACTGCTCCCACTATTCACTATTCAGTATTGTTTCTTAGCTCCACTAACCTGATCTTACCCCTTGATTTCCAAAGCTTCCTTTTTCTCTGCTGGCTTATTCCATAAACTATTATCAAGGTTAATTTCCCCTTTCCTTCTTCCATTTTACTTAAAAGTGAAATTTCTTGTTATAATTAGTTATCAACTTTGGTCATTTTGCAACTACCTCAATGAAAAAATCAGATTCATTTACTTTGATCTCTGTTACTAATTCATTAATTTTGCTATGAAGGTTGGTCCTAAAGATCCAGTTCCTTCAGCTTTACACTTCCTCCCAAACTAACACTATTACCTTCAAAATGCTCCCAACCGGACAACAATATTACCAAGCGGAACAAGTGCTACACATGCCCTTACACTTCCTCCCTTACCACCATTCAGGGCCCCAAACAGTCCTTCCAGGTGAGGCGACACTTCACCTGTGAGTCGGCTGGGGTGATATACTGCATCCAGTGCTCCCGATGTGGCCTTCTATATATTGGCGAGACCCGACGCAGACTGGGAGACCGCTTTACTGAACACCTACGCTCTGTCCGCCAGAGAAAGCAGGATCTCCCAGTGGCCACACATTTTAATTCCACATCCCATTCCCATTCTGACATGTCTATCCACAGCCTCCTCTACTGTAAAGATGAAGCCACACTCAGGTTGGAGGAACAACACCTTATATTCCGTCTGGGTAGCCTCCAACCTGATGGCATGAACATCGACTTCTCTAACTTCCGCTAATGCCCCACCTCCCCCTCGTACCCCATCTGTTATTTATTTTTATACACACATTCTTTCTCTCACTCTCCTTTTTCTCCCTCTGTCCCTCTGACTATACCCCTTGCCCATCCTCTGGGTTCCCCCGACCCCCTTGTCTTTCTCCCCGGACCTCCTGTCCCATGATCCTCTCATATCCCCTTTGCCAATCACCTGTCCAGCTCTTGGCTCCATCCCTCCCCCTCCTGTCTTCTCCTATCATTTTGCATCTCCCCCTCCCCCTCCCACTTTCAAATCTCTTACTAACTCTTCCTTCAGTTAGTCCTGACGAAGGGTCTCGGCCCGAAACCTCGACTGTACCTCTTCCTAGAGATGCTGCCTGGCCTGCTGCGTTCACCAGCAACTTTGATGTGTGTTGCTTGAATATTACCAAGTTCTTTACTCTTCTATATACGCTTTGAATTCCTCTTACTGTTATTTTAGTTACTTTTTCATTAATTTCCTCAGCCTCCCACTATAATTAAAAAGAGTTATCTAGTATCATTTTTTCAATACATTGGGATACTAGTCTCTACCCAGATAAAGTGGAACCCACTCATAAGGAATACTTTCCTTTTTCCTTGGTATTGATGACAGTGTCTCATAATGTAACCTCCAAACCCAGACCACTTCCACAGATACGTATTTAATCTTCTGGTTTGTCTGTCATGCCAATTTGTAAGTGAGGCATAGAGCAAATTTGTAGTTCTGTATTTTAATTTTGACCCTAGCTCTACAAACTTCTCAGCATAAGGTTAGTATAGACTCCTCCACAGAGCAATATAAATAAATCCACCTCCACCTCCCCAGAAATCTATTCCAGATATGAGGAGTTACTTATCTTCAGAATACGTCAGAAATACAACTTTTAGAACTCCTATTTGCACATTCAGAAAATTAACTACAAACTATGCAATTTTTCTTTTAACCCCTACCCATGTGAATGACATCCTCGCTACCACACTGTCGTAATCAATGTGTTCAGCCATCCAGCAGACTTTCTCCTCTTACCTTTACACAAGGTAAAAGTGTAGTAACAGTTTAAGGTCAAAGGTTCTTGACCAATAACCAGATCTGTACCACTTCCTGAACTTAAAAAGAGAGAGGCAGGAGCAATTTCAAGAACAAAGGTTAATAGCACAGTAGTGAATTAAGCAAAGAAACAAAAATCTAGTGGAAAATTAAAAACTATAGATGCTGAAAATAAATAGAAATAAATAGAAAATCTGGAAACCTAACAACTGGTCATGAAAGATTTTCAAATTGAAACATTGCCTTTGTTTTTGTTTCCATAAGATATTGCTTGACTTAAAGAGTGTTTGAGCATTTTCTGTTTTTCATTAGAGAAGACAGGTTGGAGAGCATACATCTGTGTTGTATGACTCTGTAGCTCTGTGACCTGTTTAATTCACCTGCTTTTACCTTGCTTGCATTATTACCTCCCAGCTTTTCTAAAGGACCAATGATTAGTTGTTATGATTTTTTGGATTTTTTTTCTTTTTGAAAACATTAGAGCTGTGAAATACATAACAAAACTGTGGTAAGTACTCACAGATTAGGTTATCTATTTGTTATATTAACTTAACTTTTCACTCTCTCCTAATACTGTATAATCTGCTGTCCTTCAACCATCTTTATAGTGAATGGCATATTTCTATCACCAAACCAAAAACCATCAGTATCTTCGGGCTTGAGAGAAGAAGGGGAATGTTATCAATGACTCAGTTCCCAAAACCCCCAAAAGACATTCTAAGTCCTACACAATACAATTTTGGAACATAACAAAATATTCTCTGCATGTCTGGATGAGTTGAGTTCCAACAACTCTCAAAAAGCTCAACATCATATAAATCAAAGTAGCCCATTTGATTCACACCCCATCAATAGAACATAGAATAGTACAGGCCCTTCAGCCCACAATGTTGTGCCGACCCTCAAACCCTGCCTCCCATATAAGCCCCCACCTTAAATTCCTCCATATACCTGTCTAGTAGTCTCTTAAACTTCACTAGTGTATCTGCCTCCACCACTGACTCAGGCAGTGCATTCCACACACCAACCACTCTCTGAGTAAAAAACCTTCCTCTAATATCCCCCTTGAACTTCCCATCCCTTACCTTAAAGCCATGTCCTCTTGTATTGAGCAGTGGTGCCCTGGGGAAGAAGCGCTGGCTATCCACTCTATCTATTCCTCTTATTATCTTGTACACCTCTATCATGTCTTCTCTCATCCTCCTTCTCTCCAAAGAGTAAAGCCCTAGCTCCCTTAATCTCTGATCATAATGCATACTTTCTATACCAGGCAGCATCCTGGTAAATCTCCCCTGTACCCTTTCCAATACTTCCACATCCTTCTATAGTGAACCAGTTGTTAGGTTTCCAGATTTTCCATTTATTTCTATTTATTTTCAGCATCTATAATTTTTAATTTTCCACTAGATTTTTGTTTCTTTGCTTAGTTCACTACTGTGCTATAACCCCAAACGTTTACTCTCTCCATCATCATGACTAAGGAATGCACCATCTACAGAATCCACTACAGTTCCTCACCTAGGCTACTCTAATTGCACCTCCCAAAGTTATATCTACCACCAAGAACAAGAAAGGAATACCATGAGAATTCCACAACCAGTCAGTTCTCCTCCAAGGCACACATCATCCAGATTTAAAAATATATCATTATTCCCATATGGAATTCCATCCCCAATAGCATGGTGGGAGTACATTTTTTAAAAATATTTTCTCAATTTTTACCTGCTCCAACATACTCTTCTCGTCCCTCCATTTTCAGTACTTCGAAGGGATTACTCCCTTCACATCTTTCTGATCTGCTCTTGTCTCCACGTGTTATACCCTATCTTCCCACTCTGACCTCACTGTCTATGGAATCCAACACTTACATTGAGGCCCAATGCAAGCTCAAGGAATACTCATTTTTGATTTGAACATGTACAAACTCAGTATCAAATTCACCCACTTAAAGACTACTCACATTGGTTCATTGGATGAGAGAGAATAGTAGATTTATAAATGGGAAGGGATTTCCTTGCCAGACTATACAATGTTACTGAGACTTTACTATATTAGCAATACATTATAAAGTCAAAGAAGCTTATTTGTCCCTTAAAGGCTACATTATTTCACCCTGTAACAGACGCTTCTTTTATTTCACCCATTGTTCTTCTTTACTGCCTTGACCTTAAATTTGTTTTCTCTCTTTCTCAGTTCAGAGGTACAGTCTTTGACCTGAAACATTAAGAACATAAGAAATAGGACCAGGAGTAGGCCATCCGGCCCATCAATTCTGCTCCACCATTCAATAAGGTCATGGCTGATCTGACCATGGACTTATCTCCATCTACCTGCCTTTTCCCCATAACTCTTAATTCCCCTACTATGTAAAAATCTATCCAACCTTGTCTTAAGTATATTTACTGAGGTAGCTTCCACTGCTTCATCGGGCAGAGAGTTCCACAAATTCACTACTCTTTGGGAAAAACAGTTCCTCCTCATCTCCATCCTAAATTTACTCCCCCGAATCTTGAGGCGATGTCCCCTAGTTCGAGTCTCACCTACCAGTGGAAACAATTTGACCTCACCAATGTCTTATACAACCTCCCCATAACATCCCAACTCCTATACTCAATACTTTGATTTATGAATGCCAGGATGCCAAAAGCCTTCTTTACAACTCTGTCTCCTCTGCAACCTTCTCTGCACCACCTCCAAAGCCAGTATATCCTTCCTTAAGTAAGGCCAGAACTGCACGCAGTACTCCAGATGTGGCCTCACCAGTGCCCTATAAAGTTGCAGCACAACCTCCCTGCTCTCAAGTTCAATCCCTCTAGCAATGAAGGCCAATGTTCCATTTGCCTTCTTGATCGCCTGCTGCACCTGCAAACTAACCTTTTGTGATTCATGCACAAATATTCCCAAGTCCTTCTGCACAGCAACATGCTGCAATCTTTTACCATTTAAATAATAATCTGATCTTCCATTTTCCCTTCCAAAGTGGATGACCTCGTATTTACCAACATTGTACTCCATCTGCCAGACCCTTGCCCACTCACTTAACCTATCTATATCTTTCTGCAGACTCTCCGTATCCTCTACACAATTTGCTTTCCCACTCAATTTAGTGTCATCAGCAAACTTAAGATACACTACACTCGGTCCCCTCTTCCACATCATTAACGTTTATCGTGAACAGTTGCAGGCCCAGCACCGACTCCTGTGGCATACCTCTCACCACTGATTGCCAACCAGAGAAATACCCATGTTCTTGTTTCTGCTTCCATGGATGCAGACCGATCTGCTGATATCTTTCAGCATGCTCTGTCTTTATAGCACTGTGCAAGTACCTTTACTACAAGGTTTGAAATGGTTCAAGGAAGTGGCTCAATACCAAGTTCTTAAGGGAATTAGGAATGTGAAATAATTTCTGACCGGTGATACCCACATCCCACAGAATGAGTAAAAAGTTTTCTAGCAAAATTTCTGAAAGGAAATGTTTCAAGACAGACCTATGAAGTTATGCTACAGAACAAAACTGATCCTAGTAAATGTTGAACATACTCACCTTACTCCAGCAGTAATTCCAATCACCCCATTCTCTCTCCTTATCACCCTGTAACCCTGCATCTTATTCTCTTGTATTGCTCAAATCAATTCCACTTTGATTGTTTTGCCTTACACTAAAGGGTAAAAAAATGTTAGTAAAGAGAAAAATATTATCTTGTGGCGGCTCACCCACGCAGCAAGTGAACCGGCTCCAGTAGTCGCCGGCGAGCCCGCAGCCAGCGGTAACCGAGAGGACTCTGAGTGCGGGGCAGACCTCGGCCCGGAAGCCGACGTCACTTCCGCCTCGCAAAGAGCAGGGGTTGCTGGAAGCAGATTACATAAGCGCGCACCGATTCAAACAGTAAACAGTTCAACCCGACCCTGCTCGAGACAGTGTGTTGCCTTCACTCGTCGTGTATCAGCGCGGCTAAATTGGTGACCCCGACGGTCCAATGGCATTTGGACCCAACATGAATGACTCAGCTCTGCAGAATGCAGTTCCCCTTAAACTGTCAACCTTCTGGACCACCCAACCCCTGGTCTGGTTTGAACAAGCGGAGGCCCAGTTCCAGGTCAGGCAAATTGTCTCAGACACCACCAGCTATTACTACGTGGTGGGCGCCGTCGACCAGGAGACAGCGGGCTGCATTATCAACTTTCTGCATCAGCCCCCGGCAACAGACAGGTACGAGGCACTCAAGGCCCTGTTAATCCGCACGTCTGGCCTCTCCCGCCACGAGTAGTTACTACATATGGGCGGACTGGGTGACCACGTGCCATCAGCCCTGATGAGCGACATGCCAGCACTGGCAGATGGCCATAAGCCTTGCCTGCTTTTTGAACAGATCTTCTTGGAGCAAATGCCAGAAGACATCCACCTCCTGCTAGCAGATGAAGACTTCAGAGACCCGCATGGGGTGGCTGCCCGCACAGACGTGCTTTGGCACGCCAAACAAATTGGCGGAACCACTATCGAAATTAGTGCTGCGGCATGGCCGAAAGCCCAGCCCTCCCACACCCCAGCAGCGGAGCACCGAACACCCACACCATCGGAGTTCCCATCTATCATCACACCGCAGTTTTCCTGAACAAACCCCAAGCGCGGCATGATGCACCACATCCCCACACAGGGACCTCCCCTTCATGCAGGCTACCGCCCGACAAGCTCCACTTTGCGAAGGAGGAATTCAAGAAGATGGAGGAGATGGGGATTGTGCGGCATTCCGACAGTCCATGGGCCTCCCCACTCCATATGGTGCCCAAGTCCGCGGGAGCGTGGAGACCGTGCGGCGACTATCGGAGGCTGAACAACGCCACCACGTCCGATCACTATCCAGTACCGCACATCCAGGACTTCACGGCCAACCTGCACGGGGTGCACATCTTTCTGAAGATTGACCTCGTCTGAGGGTATCATCAGATCCCAGTCTACCTGGATGATGTACCCAAGATGGCCCTCATTACCCCCTTTGGCCTGTTCGAGTTCCTCAGGATGCCGTTCAGGCTCAAAAACATGGCACAGACTTCCCAGCGCTTGATGGACGCAGTAGGACGAGGTCTGGACTTTCTGTTCATCTACCTGGATGACATATTTATCGCCAGCCACTCCCGCCAGGAATATCTAGCACATCTACGCCTGCTCTGCCACCACCTAAGTGAATATGGCCTGGCTATTAACCCCGCCAAGTGCCAGTTCGGCCTATCCGCCATCGACTTCTTGGGACACCAGAGCAACCACTATGGAGCTGTTCCTCTGCCGGCGAAAGTTGAGGCCATCCGCCAATTCACCAGGCCCAGCACTGTTAAAAACCTGCAGGAATTTGTTGGGATGGTTAACTTTTACCACCGTTTCCTGCCCTCAGCAACCCGGATCACGCGGCCCCTTTTTGGTTTGATGTCCGGCAAGGTCAAAGAGGTCACCTGGACAGCGGAGGCGAAGGCAGCTTTCCGACAAGTCAAGAACGCGCTAGCAAACGCCACGCTCCTGGTCCACCCCCCCGGTCGATGACCCCACTGCCTTCACTGTGGATGCCTCCGACGTGGCAGTTGGCGGCGTGCTCGAGCAGCTCATTGAAGGTCAGTGGAAGCCACTCGCCTTCTTCAGCCGGCATCTACGACCCCCGGAACTTAAGTACAGCACTTTCGACAGGGAGCTGCTGGCCCTGTACCTTGCCATCTGGTACTTCAGGTATTTCCTGGAAAGGAGGGAGTTCACGGTCTTCACATACCACAAGCCCCTCACTTTCGCCTTTGCAAAAGTGGTGGACCCATGATCGGGCCGTCGACAACACCATCTGTCATACATCTCGGAGTTTACCACCACGATCAAGCACATCTCCGGAAAGAACAACGTGGTGGCAGAAGCGCTGTCACGAACCTCCATCCAATCAGTGTACTCTCTGTCTCCGGGGGTGGATTATGCGGCGTTAGCTGAGGCGCAACGGCTGGATGGTGAGATGCCGGTGTACCGAACCGCAGTCTCAGGACTCCGCCTCGAAGCCATACCCATTGGCCCCGAAGGTAAGAAGCTCCTCTGCGATGTGTCCACCGGGCAACCTCGGCTCATTGTCCCGACCGCTTGGAGGCGCCGCGTTTTTGACACCTTGCACGGTTTAACCCACCCATCCATCCGGCTGATCGCAGACGGGTTTGTGTGGCACAGCCTATGCAAGGAGGTTGGGCACTGGGCCAGGACATGCACGCACTTTCAAACCTCCAAAATCCAGAGACACGTGAGGGCCCCACTGCAACCCTTCCAACCGACACATAGGAGGTTCGAACATGTCCACGTGGACATTGTCGGCCCACTGCCGGTTTTGAGAGGAGTGAGATACCTGTTCACCATGGTGGACAGGTTCACGAGGTGGCCGGAAGCTATCCCACTCACTGACACGGCCACGGAGACATGCGCCAGAGCCCTGATTACCACCTGGGTGGCACCGTTCGGACTCCCAGCCCACGTCACTTCAGACAGGGGTGCGCAGTTCACATCGGCTTTGTGGTCTGCACTGGCACAACTCCTCGGAACCCAGCTCCACCAAACAACTGCTTACCACCCGCAGTCCAACGGCCTGGTGGAACGTTTCCACGGGCACTTGAAGTTGGCCCTGATGAGGGCCAGACTGGGTGGATGAACTCCCCTGGGTGCTGCTTGGTATCCGCACGGCACCCAAGGAGGACCTGGCCGCACCATCGGCCAAACAGGTTTACGCTGCCCTGCTCGCAGTTCCCGGTGAGTTTGTGCCAGCACCCCACGGCCCGGAGGACACACCTGCTGAGGTCCTAACTAAACTCCGGGAGCTGCTTGGAACACTTGCTCCAGTCCCGACGTCCTACCACGGAACAACACCCTCTTTCGTGCCCAGGGACCTACAACAGAGCAAGTATGTTTTCGTTCGCCGAGGTGTGCACAGACCACCCCTGCAGCGACCATACGAAGGACCCTACAAGGTGGTGCGCCATAATGGAGCAATCTGCGTTCTCGATATCGGTGGTCGGGACGAGACTTTTACCATTGACCGTCTCAAACGGGCGCATCTAGACCTTGAATGCCCGGTTGTGGTACCACCCCCACGACGTCAAGGCCGGCCACCTAAAAGAACTGAGAGTGTGCAGGCTGCAGACTCTGCATCTCCTATCGCTGGCTCGGCAGGAGGGGGGTCACGTGGTGGCTCGCCCATGCAGCAAGCGAACTGGCTCCAGCAGTCGCCAACGAGCCCGCAGCCAGCGGCAACTGAGAGGACTCTGAGTGCAGGGCAGACCTCGGCCTGGAAGCCGACGTCGCTTCTGTCCCGCAAAGAGCAGGGGTTGCCTGGAGCAGGTACTTAAGCGCGCGCCGATTCAAACAGTAAACGGTTCAACCCAACCCTGCTCGAGACAGTGTGTTGTTTTCACTCGTCACGTATCAGCGCAACCACAATCTTAACATTAACTGCTACAAATCAATAAAATCCCAACCTAAAATTTTAATGTTTCTGCTCTGCACTCTATTATTACCTTATTTGTCTGCCTCTGACTGTCCTTATGACATTGTAAGTGGTATCTTCTTATTTATTTATTCTTATTTTGTACAGGAAGTCCTGCAAAATTATGACAACTAGTGTTTTTTTTACCTTAATTTGTTGCTGGATATAAATTTGGTGTTTAATATTATTAACATTCTGTTTACAATGAGGCACTTATCAGAGTAGTTAGCAAGACTAAAGCAATCAGATAAAAGGGCCACAACAGGAAAGATAAAAAATATTTAAGGATAGAAACCAGATGTGATTAATGGCTGTTTTTCAAAGTGAAGGGAAAATTACTGCTATTTTTGAAACATACTGAAGGCACCTACAATTTCAAATTTGATGATGACATGAAACTTGGTTGTAAATAATAAAGACAGTGAGGTTTTAGATAACGAGAGGAAAACGTAGAAGCATAAATGACAAATTTCAGTGCAGATGTGTCAGATGTAATACAGTCTGATGGGAAGACTATAGATGCAAGAATTTAAGTGGTGTAAGAACAGAAACAAGTTTGACAAGACAGTCATCAGTATGAAAGAACAGAATAAAGAACAGAAATGACAAGAGGAAAAACTTCAGTGCAATGAGTGGTCTGGATTTCAAAATTCATTACCTAATTGGGTGGTGGATACTGGTTTAATACTGACATCCCAAATGCAAAGTATAGGGGTGTGGGACAAATTTAATTGTTTTTTGAATGAATTCTGTTGTCTCTATCTGTGCTGTGCTAATGTATGATTTTAATTAATGGTTCTAAAATAAAAATAGGAGAGATTACAGTTTTAAAAATAAATTCCAAAATATTTGTGTAGACATAAATAAATAAGCTACACCAATTAAAATCACTTGTACGAGAAAGAAGTCATTAAAACTGACCTTCCAAACAAGCTTGTGTTTCTTTCAGTTTCTCCTTCTGAGCTATTTCCAGAAACTTAGCCAGCTGGTTAAAGGCATATACTTTAATGATGCCAGTAGAAGACTGAAAATTCAGCAAAGGGATGCCATCTATCTTTTCTTTTGATACTAAAGTCCCATCACTGAAAAAAGAAAAAAAAATATTATGACTATTCTGAAACTTTGTTCATCAGGTAAAACTATAATAAGAAAGTTATGTTGATATCAGAGAAAGTGCATAATCAGTTATTAATATTTTGCACAAATCAAATACTTGTCAGATAACTGGTATAATTAGATTGTTAAAATGGTGGGCTGTGAATTACAAATAATAAAGACTTAGTTTTCCTATATTAAAACCCATCATGCTTTTGATAAGTGTTTCCTTTGCCTTTTGGCAGCTGCTCCATAATGATAATGATGTGAGAACAGATCACCTGCCGGAAAAACATACAAGTGGCAGAATAAAATAAGCACAAATACATGCTATGGGTATAGAAAAGCTATTTTGTCCACATGCACTCAAAAAATAGTATTCTAGTTAAATGAGTGAACTTCATTGTTTGTTTGAAATTTCCAATCAACAAAACACAGAAGATTCTGCAGATGCTCGGAACCCAGAGCAACAAACACAAGATGCTGGAGGTCAGGCAGCATCTTGGAAAGGAACAAAAAGTTAACGTTTCAGGCCAAGACCTTTCATCAGGGCGGATTAAGGGTTATCTCCAAATAACAATACTAGCTGCAATGACACAGACAAGAATGACATTTCAATATTAGCATACAAGTGGAAGGAGTAGCAGCCATATAACAAGACACCTTTACCCCTGTACTCAAATCCTTTTATAATAAAAGCCACCATACCATTTGTCCTTCTACTTTACCTTGTTGCTTTTGCATCTTGGTTTCAAGTCCCTTAGCATGTTAAAAGTATCAAAGCCTTCACCATTTAAAATTTATCTTCTGCACTGTTTCCCGTACATTTTCAACTGACTTTTAAATACGCTACGTATACACCTGATAATTCCTATATCCAGTAACCTGCATATCTTACTTGATAGTTATTAATAAAGGGAACTTGGATTAAAAGTGGCACAATGGTGCAGCAGGAGTACCACCTTGCCAGTGCAGGAACCAAGTTCAAGCCTGACCTCTGATGCTGCCCGCATGGAGTTTCTTTTTTCACGCTCTACCTGTGAGTACATGGGTGCTCTGATTCCTCAAAGCCTAATGATAGCTGTAAATCGTCCCTGGTACGTGTGCATGGGAAGGTGAGGGAGAGTATGGGGGAGAGGGGGAGAGGGGGGGAATAATGGGGGGTTGCAAGGCATTAAAGGGATTGCTGTAAGAGGATTGAAGTGACAAGAAAATCAATGAGTCGATACGGACTTCAGTAAGACAGATTCAGTAAGGCTTTAGTACGTTTACAGGGGACTCTAAGGTAGGTGGTATTGTAGACAGTGAAGTTACAGTGGAATCCCAATCAGCTGGATAAGTGAGCCAGCGAACGGTGAGTAAAGTTTTTATTCAGATAAGTGTGGAGTGTTGCATTTTGAAGAGTCATATCAAGATAGGGCTTACACCGTGAATGTAAGGACCCTGGGGGGAGCCTTGGAGTTCAGGTACATAGAATATAGAAAATATAATGGTACAGCACAGAAACAGGCCCTTCGGCCCACAACATTGTGCTGAACCATTTAACTTATAAATTAAATGGCCAACAAATCTCTTCTACCTACACAATGTCCATATCTTTCCATTTTCCTCTTGTTCATATGCCCACCCAAACATCGATTAAAAGTCCTTAATGTTTCTGCCTTTACCAACACCCCAGGCAGCACATTCCAGGTACACACCACTATCTGGGTAAAAAATTTGTTCCTCCCATCTCCTTTAAAGTAACCACCTTCTCACCTTAAGTTACCCCCTTCTCACCTTAAAGTTACCCTCTTCTCACCTTAATACCTCTGGTATTAGATATTTCAAACCTAAGAAAAATATATTGTCTGTCTATTCTATCTATGCATCTCATAATCTTATAAACCTCTATTAGATCTCCCCTCAGACTTCGCCACTGCAGAGAAAACAAACAAGTTGGTCCAACCTTTCATTATAGCACATGCCCTCTAATCCAGGCAAAATCCTGGTAAACCTCTTACGCAGTATCTCCAAAGCCTCGATATTCTTCCTATAATGGGGTGACCAGAACTGTATGCAATACTCCAGATGCGGCCTAACTAGGGTTTTATAAAGCTGAAGCATAACTTCCTGAATTTGGAAATCAGTGCCTCGGCTAATAAAGAGGAGCATGGTATATGCCTCCTTAACTACCCTATCAAATCATGTAGCCATTTTCAGGGAGCAATGAACTTGGACACCAAGCTCCCTCTGCTCACCAACTCTGTTAAGGACCTTGCCTTTAACAGTGTACTGTCTCTTTGCATTTGACCTACCAGGGTGTAACACCTCACATTTAACTACATTATATCCCATCTGCCATATCTGTAACTGATCTATATCCCATCGTTTTATTTACTGTCCACAATACCACCAATCTTTGTATCATCTGTAAACTTACTAACCCACCCATCTACATTTTCATCTAGGTCACTTATGTACATTACCAGCAGCAGAGTTCCCAGTACAGATCCCTGCAAAACACCACTAATCACAGACCTCCAGCTGGAATAAGGCCCTTTAACCACTACTATAGACAAGCCAGTTCTGAATCCAAATGATCCCATGCATCTTAATCTTCTGGAGGAGCCTTCTATAAGGGACCTTGTCAAAAACCTTACTAAAATCCAGGTAGACAACATTCACAGTTCTACCCTTATCAATCACCCTTGTCAGCTCACCAAAAAACATCAAGTTAGCAAGATGTGAGTTGCACCGCGCAAACCCAGGATGGCTCCCCTTAATTTTCCAAATGCTCATCAATCCTAACCCTAGGAATTCTCTCAAATAACCTCCCTACCACTGATGTAAGATACATTAATCTATTGTTTCCGATTATCCCAGGTTCCCTTCTTAAATAATGGGACAAGTCAGGGTCCTCACTTGTAGCTAGAGAGGATATGAAGAGATTGGTTGAGGCTTCCCTTGCATCTTTCAGTAAGCTGGAGTATATTCCATCAAGCCTTGGGGGTCTATCTACCTTATGCTCCTTAAGAGACCCAACACCTCCTCCTTTACCTTGAAATGCCCAAGCATATCAATATACTGAGCACTGATCTCCCTATCCTCCACATCCTTATCCTTGGTAAATACTAAGTTAAATATTCATTAAGGGCTTCACCGTCATCCTCCACATCCAAATAAATATTCCCCCATTTATTCTTGAGTGGTCCTACCCTCACCCTAGTTATCCTCCTGCTCTTAATGTATGTATAGAATGCCCTGGCATTCTCTTTAATTCCAGTTCCAAGGACTTTTCATGGCCCCACCTGGCCTTCTTAATTCCCTTCTTGAGCTCTTTACTAACTCCTTTATAATCCTTTAGGATCCTTCCTAAGCTTGACATACTTTTCCTTTTTATTCTTGACTACATCCAATACATTCTCTTCTGAAAGTGGTCACAGGTAAATAGGGCGGTGAAGAAAACTTTTAGAATGTTGGCTTTCATCAGTCAGGAGACCGAGTATAGAAGTTAGGAGTTTATGTTGTAGTTATACAAGATGCTGGTGAGGCCACATTTTGAATATTATGCTTAGATGTGGACATACTGTTTTAGTAAAGATGTTACTAAACAGAACTGAGTGCAGAAAAGATTTACAAGGATGTTGCCGGGACTCAAGGGACTAGTTTACAGTGTTAATAAACACTGGAATAAATACCTGCTACCCTTCTCCCAATCAAATGTCTCCTCCAGTGTTGTAAGAAAAATTATGAGTATGAAATAAATAAGGTAGAAAGTTCAAGGAAGAGTATTTGGATAACCTGGAGTTGTTTTCAAAAGGAAATATCAGATATCATTATACAGAATGGTTGGGGGGTGGGAATCAAATTAAAGCGGCTAGGTGTGAGGAGGTTAGTTCACAACAGAGGGATGGGAACCAGTGCAGAGAGACAGAGGGGTGTAAAGTGAGCGTAGAAGCAAAAAGTACAAAGGGGAAAAGTAAAAGTGGCAGGCCGACAAATCCAGGGCAAGCATTAAAAAGGGCTAAGAGAGTTGTAAAAGAGTGCCTGAAGGCTTTATGTGTCAATGCAAGGAGCATTCGTAATAAGGTGGATGAATTGAAAGTGCAGATTGTTATTAATGATTATGATATAGTTGGGATCACAGAGACATGGCTCCAGGGTGACCAGGGATGGGAGCTCAACGTTCAGGGATATTCAATATTCAGGAGGGATAGACACGAAGGAAGGGGAGGTGGGGTGGCGTTGCTGGTTAAAAAAGAGATTAACGCAATAGAAAGGAAGGACATAAGCCGGGAAGATGTGGAATCGATATGGGTAGAGCTGCGTAACACTAAGGGGCAGAAGACGCTGGTGGGAGTTGTGTACAGGCCACCTAACAGTAGTAGTGAGGTCGGAGATGGTATTAAACAGGAAATTAGAAATGTGTGCAATAAAGGAACAGCAGTTATAATGGGTGACTTCAATCTACATGTAGACTGGGTGAACCAAATTGGTAAAGGTGCTGAGGAAGAGGATTTCTTGGAATGTATGCGGGATGGTTTTTTGAACCAACATGTCGAGGAACCGACTAGAGAGCAGGCTATTCTGGACTGGGTTTTGAGCAATGAGGAAGGGTTAATTAGCGATCTTGTCGTGAGAGGCCCCTTGGGTAAGAGTGACCATAATATGGTGGAATTCTTCATTAACATGGAGAGTGACGTAGTTAATTCAGAAACAAAGGTTCTGAACTTAAAGAGGGGTAACTTTGAAGGTATGAGACATGAATTAGCTAAGATAGACTGGCAAATGACACTTCAAGGATTGACGGTGGATATGCAATGGCAGGCATTTAAAGGTTGCATGGATGAACTACAACAATTGTTCATCCCAGTTTGGCAAAAGAATAAATCAAGGAAGGTAGTGCACCCGTGGCTGACAAGAGAAATTAGGGATAGTATCAATTCCAAAGAAGTAGCATACAAATTAGCCAGAGAAAGTGGCTCACCTGAGGACTGGGAGAAATTCAGAGTTCAGCAGAGGAGGACAAAGGGCTTAATTAGGAAGGGGAAAAAAGATTATGAGAGAAAACTGGCAGAGAACATAAAAACGGACTGTAAAAGCTTTTATAGATATGTAAAAAGGAAAAGACTGATAAAGACAAATGTAGGTCCCCTGCAAACAGAAACAGGTGAATTGATTATGGGGAGCAAGGACATGGCAGACCAATTGAATAATTACTTTGGTTCTGTCTTCACTAAGGAGGACATAAATAATCTTCCAGAAATAGTAAGGGACAGAGGGTCCAGTGAGATGGAGGAACTGAGCGAAATACATGTTAGTAGGGAAGTGGTGTTAGGTAAATTGAAGGGATTGAAGGCAGATAAATCCCCAGGGCCAGATGGTCTGCATCCCAGAGTGCTTAAGGAAGTGGCCCAAGAAATAGTGGATGCATTAGTGATAATTTTTCAAAACTCGTTAGATTCTGGACTAGTTCCTGAGGATTGGAGGGTGGCTAATGTAACCCCACTTTTTAAAAAAGGAGGGAGAGAGAAACCGGGGAATTATAGGCCGGTTAGCCTAACGTCGGTGGTGGGGAAACTGCTGGAGTCAGTTATCAAGGATGTGATAACAGCACATTTGGAAAGCGGTGAAATGATCGGACAAAGTCAGCATGGATTTGTGAAAGGAAAATCATGTCTGACGAATCTCATAGAATTTTTTGAGGATGTAACTAGTAGAGTGGATAGGGGAGAACCAGTGGATGTGGTATATTTGGATTTTCAAAAGGCTTTTGACAAGGTCCCACATAGGAGATTAGTGTGCAAACTTAAAGCACACGGTATTGGGGGTAAGGTATTGGTGTGGGTGGAGAATTGGTTAGCAGACAGGAAGCAAAGAGTGGGAATAAACGGGACCTTTTCAGAATGGCAGGCGGTGACTAGTGGGGTACCGCAAGGCTCAGTGCTGGGACCCCAGTTGTTTACAATATATATTAATGACTTGGATGAGGGAATTAAATGCAGCATCTCCAAGTTTGCGGATGACACGAAGCTGGGTGGCAGTGTTAGCAGTGAGGAGGATGCTAAGAGGATGCAGGGTGACTTGGATAGGTTGGGTGAGTGGGCAAACTCATGGCAGATGCAATTTAATGTGGATAAATGTGAAGTTATCCACTTTGGTGGCAAAAATAGGAAAACAGATTATTATCTGAATGGTGGCCGATTAGGAAAAGGGGAGGTGCAACGAGACCTGGGTGTCATTATACACCAGTCATTGAAAGTGGGCATGCAGGTACAGCAGGCGGTGAAAAAGGCGAACGGTATGCTGGCATTTATAGCGAGAGGATTCGAGTACAGGAGCAGGGAGGTACTACTGCAGTTGTACAAGGCCTTGGTGAGACCACACCTGGAGTATTGTGTGCAGTTTTGGTCCCCTAATCTGAGGAAAGACATCTTTGCCATAGAGGGAGTACAAAGAAGGTTCACCAGATTGATTCCTGGGATGGCAGGTCTTTCATATGAAGAAAGACTGGATGAACTGGGCTTGTACTCGTTGGAATTTAGAAGATTGAGGGGGGATCTGATTGAAACGTATAAGATCCTAAAGGGATTGGACAGGCTAGATGCAGGAAGATTGTTCCCGATGTTGGGGAGGTCTAGAACGAGGGGTCACAGTTTGAGGATAGAGGGGAAGCCTTTTAGGACCGAGGTTAGGAAAAACTTCTTCACACAGAGAGTGGTGAATCTGTGGAATTCTCTGCCACAGCAAACTGTTGAGGCCAGTTCATTAGCTATGTTTAAAAGGAAGTTAGATATGGCCCTTGTGGCTACAGGGGTCAGGGGGTATGGAGGGAAGGCTGGGTTCTGAGTTGGATGATCAGCCATGATCATAATAAATGGCGGTGCAGGCTCGAAGGGCCGAATGGCCTACTCCTGCACCTTTTTTCTATGTTTCTATGTTTCTATAATATAGAACATAGAAAACTACAGCACATTACAGGCCCTTCAGCCCACAATGTTGTGCCGACCATGTAACCTACTCTAGAAACTGCCTAGAATTTCCCTACCACAAAGACCTCTATTTTTCTAAACTCCAGGTACCTACTTAAGAGTCTCTTAAAAGACCCTATTTTATCCGCCTCCACCACCATCACCAACAGTTGATTTCCATGCACTCACCACTCTCTCTGTGAAAAACTTACCCCTGACATCCCCTCTGTACCTACTTCCAAGCACCTTAAAACTATGCCCCCTCATGTTAGCCATTTGAGCCCTGGCATAAAGCTTCTGGCTATCCACACGATCAATGCCTCTCATCATCTTATACACCTCTATCAGGTCACCTCTCATCATCAGTGGTTCCAAGGAGAAAAGGCCAAGTTCACTCAACCTATTCTCATAAGGCAGAGTGGGACCTTGCTGAAAATTCAATGCACCACACCCACTAATCCTCCTTAACTATCCTACTAGTTATTTTGACAATTAGATAGACTAACAATCTTCCTTTGTAAATCCATGCTGACTGTTCAGTCTTAATATTTGTTTCAAGATGTTCCTGTTACATCCTTCATTATAGATTCCAGAATTTTCTCTATTACTGAATGTGAAGAATTTCATAAAACAGCACAAAGTTAACAAAACATGAAACTGAATTACTTTGATTCTTAAGTGTTGACACTGACTTTAGATGCAGCAATGCATATAGTTGTAACTGGGTTAGGAATATTTAATCCTTACACCATACTGTACAGGACCCTTAACTCTGCTCCTCTCCATGATTAATACAGACTGCTGCCCCATCCCAGCATAGCATAAACTGGAGTTATCTAAATGAATACACAGTGTGCATATCCACTCTAAACACTGTTTTCAGCTTCACAGTCTACCGTAAATGATCACCATACCGTGTAATATTAACCGCGTGCATATCTGAAACCCACCTAAGTTCATAATCTGAACCAAATGCGATCACCTCCACTCCTGTCGACCATTCCAGTGGTTCTCGAAACATTAAGGCTGCTTCTTGGGGATACTTGGAGCTCACATTTTCAACAAATTTAATTATGTCATTCAGCAGGGACACGTTCAAGGGTGTAAATTCCAATTTTCCGACGCCGATGCCAGCCGCTGTCCACTGCGCAGCTCGAGTCAACGCAACCCCCATGGCGATACAGTGACTCTGCTGCGACAAGGAAAGACATGGGGCATTGTTAGTACACAAAATCCTATTCGATGCGATGCCAGATGTTCCATGGGAAAATGAACGACGTGTTCCTTTCTATCAACCGCAAAGGCGCCCGCACTAAGCTAGACATTTACTTATACAAACGACATTTGTTGACTGGTGCAAAGCTACAGGCCTCGAGGTCGAGGTGAATTCGCCCACCGGCAGCGGCCCCAGCAGAGCGTAGATCTTTTGTAAAATAGTCGAGGCCAGCAGCTGTGCGGGCCGAATGGCCTTGCGGTGTAACCCTCGCCCCCGCCCCGGATTCCTCCCTGCATCCCCGGGTTATCGCCGAGAGCTCACCCAAAGGTAAGCGACGCAGCACCGAGCAGCAGCCCCACTTGACTTCGGGGAGAGACCCAAGTGCCGAGTGTCCGGCGTCTGCGTTGTGGACAGTTGCCTTGGAGACAAGCTCGCGCCGCCGTTGCTAGGCTACGGTTCCAAACACGGCGCTCGTGCAAAATGGGGAAGAGGCGGGTCCCGGAGCATCCGAACTGCGCACTGCGATTTGGAGTTGCGCGCTCCGGTTGCAAGAGGCGATGAATGCCATGGGAGACAAGTGGGCGTGCAAAATAACTTGAATTCACAAATAAAATGACCTAGCCTTCGACAGTAAAGGTCCACAAAAAGTGTCGTTGGGTGTGATCATGGCTGATGCAATGATGCAGTATTGGCGTGCTGTTGAAAGTGGCATCTTTAAGATAAACCTTTAAACCAAAGATACATCTGTTCCCTCGCGTAAAGTGAAATATTTATTATCATTGAATGAGCAAATAGAAGTTTTCTCTGGTGTCCTGTTCATTATACCTCAATAAACATCAAAAAGCTAAGCCTTCAGGGTTCAATATCGGGACAAACTTCTCCACAATTTGCAAATGATCTAGGCACTCAAGCAACAGACTACAGGAAGAAGCTCTGCGAACAACCCCACTTTCAATGACGATGGCGTGCAGAATACCAGTGCAATCATGAATCAACAACTACCCTCATCCATAATTACCAAATGGTTGAATATCTTTAAGCTTTCCTTAGGACTTCCAACATTATAAATAATTTTCAGTCAATTTGAGTTACTCAACTTTGAAACTGAAGAGCACAGGTTATGAACCCTGACGATATTCTTGAATATGGTTAAAAAGTAAAGTAAATGGAGATTTGACCTTTTTTCTTGTAACTGAGCTGCAGATTTAACTGAACCTCAGCTAATGTTTTCGTTTTTCATAGATGTTGCCTGACCTGCTGAATTAGCAATTTCTGTTTTTAGTTCAGATTTTAAGTATTTTTGATTTTTTAAGGAATTTTTTTTACAGTAATCAGTGGAAAACATGGCCAGTTATGTCTTATCCAATTGAACTGGCCAAATACTAGACCTATGATAGTTTATTTTCAAACCTCAGCAATTGACCGAAAGAGTAATTGACACTGATAATAAGTAACATATACTCATGATTAAACAGGTTTTTTTGGATGCACATTATGGGATCCACCAGGACCACTTGGCAAACCTCATTAGACCAAAACTCTAGTGATCCTTGGAGCTCTGATAAAACCAGAGTTTTGCAATTAAAACTAATGAATGGTGATCAGAGAGAAAATTCTCAAATGACCAGAATGACATTTGGCTCAAAGGAGGATTATCAGGGTAGCTAAACGCCTGCCTTTTCAGTTCAAGAATATAATTACATACTTAAGTGGCAGAAAAACATACACAGTTAAATAGATTGAGCAATCTTTCACCAAGTTAATTTTATAGACTTACTTAAACAGTAAAACTCTTGAGTTGTCAATGATGTTGGAAGTATATTTAGAAAGGCATAATTTTCACATTGGCTCCAATATTATGTTTCCACATTCTTTTCAGTTATGTCACATAATCCATTTCAATGTGCACTTTTAAGGAGTAGAGTTTCCCACTGTGCACAGGAATTTTTTAACACCTCAGACATTCTCTGAGCTAACACTTCCCTGTTTCTCAGAACTAATGTCAGAGTAACTGGAGAGTCGAGCTACGCAATTGGAAACTTTTCAATTACTTGTGAAATACTTGTCATATTTTATTTGTTCCCTTTTATAAACATTGAATTAGGTATTCTATGATGATCCCTTAAGGATTAATGTGGCCCTCTTAGTGTGGAGCTGTGGGAGATGGGAATGGTCTTACATAAATATTTTTCATCAGTGTTTATCATGGAGAAGGACATGAAAGCCAGGAAATTCAGAGAAGAGAATACCGATATCCTGAAACATAACCATGTTACAAAAGACGGGGTGCAGGATGTCTTAAGTTGCTTAAAAGTTGAAAAATCCCCAGAGCCTGACCGAGTTTATTCTAGGACATTGTGGGAAGCAAGGGAAAAAGTTCCCAGCGCCCTTACCATCATTAAGCCATGGAGAAAGTATAAAAAGACTGGAGAGTGGCTAATGTTATGCCTTTATTTAAGAAGAGCTGTAAGGACAAACCCGGAAACTATAGGGGGTAAACCTAACAACAGTGGTGGGAAAGTTACTGAGAGGATCTACCTCTATTTGAAAGGAAAGGATCAATTCGAAATAGTCCTCACTACAGGAAGGATGTGGAAACCATAGACAGGGTGCAGAGGAGATTTACAAGGACGTTGCCTGGATTGGGGGGCATGCCTTATGAGAATAGGTTGAGTGAACTCAGCCTTTTCTCCTCTGAGCGACGTGGGATAAGAGGTGACCTGATAGAGGTGTACAAGATGATGAGAGGCATTGATCATGTGGATAGTCAGAAGATTTTTCCCAGGGCTGAGATGGCTAGCATCAGAGGGCATGGTTTTAAGGTGCTTGGAAGTAGGTACGTACAGAGGAGATGTCAGGGGTAAGTTTTTACACAGAGTGGTGAGCGCATGGAATGGGCTGCCGGCGACGGTGGTGGAAGCGGATACGATAGGGTCTTTTAAGAGACTCCTGGATAGGTACATGAAGCTTAGAAAAATAGAGGGCAATGGGTAACCCTAGGTCATTTCTAAGGTAAGGGCACATTTGGCACAGCTTTGTGGGCCAAAGGTCCTGTATTATGTTGTAGGTTTTCTATGTTTCTATATAGTCCTAATGGCCTTGTGCATGGGAAATTGTGCCTCACAAATTTGATTGAGTTTTTTGAGAGATGACCAAGAGATGGACAAGGAGAGGGCAGTAGATGTTATCCACATAGACTTTAGCAAGGCCTTTGACAAGGTCCTGCATGATAGGCTGGTCCAGAAGATTAGATCACATGGTGAGCTAACCAATTTAACATAATATTAATTTAGTGGTATGAGTCAGGCAGTGATAATGGAAAGTTTTCAAATCGGAAACCTGTAACCATTTTGGATGAGAATGTGGTTGACATGGTTCATAAGTTTAAGGATAATGACAGAATTGGTAATAAATTGGGGAGTGGCAAATGTTATCTAAGATTACAACACCATCTAGATTTACTGGCAAAACGGGCCAAGGAATGGCAGATGGAATTTAACTTGTGTTGCATTTTGGAAGTTAAACCAGGGCAGGACATACACAGTAAATGACAAGGCCCTGCAGACAGGCGAAGAAGGCTTCCTTCGACAGGGTATTGAGTATAAAAGTTCGAGCATCATGTTACATGTTGTTCAGATAAGATGTCAGCGAGACCACTGTTGGAATATTTTGAGCAGTTCTGGCCATCCAGCAACGGGAGAGATATCATTAAGCTGGAAAGAGTGCAGAAGAGATTCACAAGGATAAGATTGGAATTGGAGAGTTTGTGTTATGAGGACAGAATAGGTAGGCTGGAGCTTATTTTCCCATGAAAGTAGAAGGCTGTGGAGTAAATTTATGGAGATATATACAATCATGAGGGACATTAATAAGTGAATGGTCACAGTCTTTTTCTCCCAGGATAGGCGAGTCTAAAACTCCAGGGTAAAGAGGTGGTATTTATCCCCATGTGAGTTCCAGGGTATTCAAAAATGCTCCTCACGTCCAGAAATTACTGGCCAAACTCTATTAGTGATTTTCTGGCTATCAGTGGCCCAGAATCTGCCATAGAATCTAGTGCAAGATTACAAACTTGATGGATTCCCCAGTTTTTATTTTGAAGAATGTTCTGACAGAACCTGTGTCAAGTTAAATTTGGCAAAACATCTATGATTTCATGACTGATAGGTGGAAAAATAAGAAAAAGGAAACTAATCATTTTAATTCATGTTTTGCGTTACAGCTTTTAACTGTTGGTAACTATATTTTGCATGATTTAAATTTCTATTAATTGTTGATTTTCTCATTAATTATCTGTTTATTTTAAGAATATGGAAGCTCAGTTGCTGAGTATATTCTAAAGAGATTGATAATTTTTTCAATATTAGGAGAATCAAGAGTTTTGGAGTTGGTGCAAAAAGAAGTAAAAAGTTAGCCATGAGCTTTTTGAATTGCAGAGCAAGTGTGAATGGCCTTTTTTCGCTCTGATTTCTTTTGTTCTTGTATTCTTATCAATATTCATCTCTCCCATGCAGAAGATATAGAAAATAAATCAAACGCCTCGCACTTATGTAAAACTAAAATGACTATTTAAACCCCAAGATTTTAGATACAGTAACACCCAAACTGAGGCCTATGCTGTATTTTGTCTTTTATTTTCAAATGACTTTTGTTGTGACCTGAATTGGATGAAAGTTGGAAAACTTCCATGTTTATATTTGCTTAAGTACATTATTCCTATTCTGTATACTTATTTTGATTACAAAAATAATTTTCATAACTGTTGAATGACTTAAGTAAGGAATATGACTATTTCCATGTGTTCCTTGGGCTCCCATTGTTTATGCTGATTTCTGCTTGTTTACATTCTGGTGTTCACAATGAAATTGGCAAGAATTTTTCATTATAAATACATTCAATGAAACTGGGTAGAAAGTAGAATAATTTTTGGCATGACTCATCAGTTGTGTCTCTCGAGGAAATTCCAACCCACTAACTTGGTTTTAATAAAACAAGAAATAAACATTTTTTAACTGAAAGAAGTTGAGGGGACAGCACCTTTGCTCCAAAAATACCCCACCAAGGTTTACAAATAGATAAAGTGAATGGAATAATCCATTAAGATATACATTTAGATTTATAGATGCAACACCTGGGGGATAATCACCCCTAAAGGTACATGTACCTTAAGTTTACACTGAGCTTCACTGAAAAAAATATAGGAGGTTAAAAGTAATGATCAAAGTGAGATGAAGAATTAAGGTCCTGATGAAGGGTCTCGGCCCGAAACATCGACTGTACCTCTTCCTAGAGATGCTGCCTGGCCTGCTGCGTTCACCAGCAACTTTCATGTGTGTTGAAGAATTAAGGTGTCAGGTGACTGGAAGCTTACGGTCAACTCTGTACATTCATTTGAACTATTTTACTATTTTTGTCTCTCCACGGATGCTGTATGACTTGCTAAATATTTACAGCATTATCAGCATTCAGTTCAGATTTCCACATCTAAAGCATTTGCAAAATTAATTAAATTGTGGATTCAATCAAATTTTCTGGGCATCTGCAGGCCAATGTTGTACTTAGTCAGCATGTCATCTTTACGTACTCTATTCAATTCTGGAATTCAGTGTCAGAATCAGGTTTATTATCACTGACCTAGGCCATGAAATGCATTGTGGCAACAATACAGGTAAAATCATAAAAACTGCAATAAGTAACAAATGGAAATAAAATGAACAAATAGTGCAAAAGAGGAACAGTGAGGTATGGTTCATGGGTTCATGGACCATTTAGAAATCTGATGGTGGAGGGAAGAAGTGATCCTAACACATTGAGTGTGCATCTTCAGGCTACTGTACATGCTCCATGATAGTAGTAATGAGGAGGAGTCATGTCCCAGATGCTGAGGGCCCTGAGTGATGGTTGCTGCATTGTTGAGGAACTGCCTTTTGAAAATGTCCTGGATGGTGGAGAGGGCTATGCACACGATGGAGCTGGTTGAGTCTGCAACCGTCTGCATTGGGAAGTGTGCAGCGTATGGTAAGTTTGTTTGCCAAGTGTGCCTGCAGAAGAATCTCAGGGTTGTATGTGGTGACATGTATGTACTCTGATAGTAAATTTAACTTTGAACTTTGGAGCCTCCATACCAGTCAGAATGCTCTCCACGGTGCATCTGTAGAAAATTGCTAGAGTCTTTGGTGAAACATAGCAGCTCGCATGCCTTCTTCATAATTACATCATCATGTTGGACCCCAGATAAATCCACTGTGATGTTGAGGCTTAGGAGCTCGACACTGCTCATCCTTTCCTCTGTTGACCCCACAATGAAGATCGCTGTGTCTTCTCCCAATTTTCCCTTACTGAAGTCCACAGTTAATTCTTTGATCCTTTTGAAACTAAGTGCAAGTTTGTTGTTGGGACACCGCTCTACCAGCTGATCTGTCTCACCCCTATATGCCTCTTCATTACCGTCCAAGGTTCTGACACCAACAGCAGTGTCATCGGTGATTTTATAGATGGTGCTTATGCAATGTCGAGCCACAAAGTCAAGAGTGTAGAGAGAGTAGAACAGTGGGCTACGCACACATTCTTGAGGTGTGACTGTGGTGATTGTCAGCGAGAAGGAGATGTTACTACTGATGCGTGCTGACTGTAGTCTCCCAGTGAGGAAGTCAAGGATCCATTTGCAGAGGAAGGCACAGAGGCCCAGGTTTTAAAGCTTGCTGAATAGTACTGAGGGGATGATGATGTTGAACACTGAGCTGTAATAAATAAACAGCAGTCTGATGTAGGTATTACTGTTGTCCAGGTGGTCCAAGGCTGGATGGAGAGCCAGTGAGATTATGTCCACTGTAGACCTGTTTTTTTAAATTTCAAAATATACTTTATTCAAAAATAAAATTATATACAATAAACCATTCATTAACTTTCCATCCTTTACATACGTTTCCATTATAGTCAGTACTTATCCATACTTATGGCCACCCATGTGGCACTCCAGTTGTTCACCTTACCACATCATTGTTGAGGGGTATACTCCCCACCACCTGACCCCTCCCACTCCCATGGGTGAAGAAACCTATACCGTGGTCCTTCCCCACCGGGCCCTTGCGGTGGCTGCACTGAATTTCAGTGTGTCCCTCAGCACGTACTCCTGCAACCGAGAATGTGCCAGTCGGCAGCATTCTCCCACAGACATAGAAACATAGAAAATAGGTGCAGGAGTAGGCCATTCGGCCCTTTGAGCCTGCACCGCCATTCAGTACAATCACGGCTGATCATCCAACTCAGAACCCTGTACCTGCCTTCTCTCCATACCCCCTGATCCCTTTAGCCACAAGGGCCGTATCTAACTCCCTCTTAAATATAGCCAATGAACTGGCCTCAACTGTTTCCTGTGGCAGAGAATTCCACAGATTCACCACTCTCTGTGTGAAGAAGTTTTTCCTAATCTCAGTCCTAAAAGGCTTCCCCTTTATCCTCAAACTGTGACCCCTCGTTCTGGACTTCCCCAACATTGGGAACAATCTTCCTGCATCTAGCCTGTCCAATCCCTTTAGGATTTTATACGTTTCAATCAGATTCCCCCCTCAATCTTCTAAATTCCAACGAGTACAAGCCCAGTTCATCCAGTCTTTCTTCATATGAAAGTCCTGCCATCCCAGGAATCAATCTGGTGAACCTTCTTTGTACTCCCTCTATGGCAAGGATGTCTTTCCTCAGATTAGGGGACCAAAACCGCACACAATACTCCAGGTGTGGTCTCACCAATGCCTTGTACAACTGCAGTAGTACCTCCCTGCTCCTGTACTTGAATCCTCTTGCTATGAATGCCAGCATACCATTCGCCTTTTTCACCGCCTGCTGTACCTGCATGCCCACTTGCAATGACTGGTGTATAATGAGACCCAGGACTCGTTGTACCTCCCCTTTTCCTAATCGGCCACCATTCAGATAATAATCTGTTTTCCTGTTTTTGCCATCAAAGTGGATAACCTCACATTTATCCACATTAAATTGCATCTGCCATGAATTTGCCCACTCACCTAACCTATCCAAGTCACCCTGCATCCTCTTAGCATCCTCCTCACAGCAAACACTACCACCCAGCTTCGTGTCATCTGCAAACTTGGAGGTGCTGCATTTAATTCCCTCATCTAAGTCATTAATATACATTGTATACAACTGGGGTCCCAGCACTGAGCCTTACGGTACCTCACTAGTCACTGCCTGCCATTCTGAAAAGGTCCCGTTTATTCCCACTCTTTGCTTCCTGTCTGCCAACCAATTCTGTATCCACATCAATACCTTACCCTCAATACCGTGTGCTTTAAGTGTGCACACTAATCTCCTGTGTGGGACCTTGTCAAAAGCCTTTTGAAAATCCAAATATACCACATCCACTGGTTCTCCCCTATCCACTCTACTAGTTACATCCTCAAAAAATTCTATGAGATTCGTCAGACATGATTTTCCTTTCACAAATCCATGCTGACTTTGTCCGATCGTTTCACCGCTTTCCAAATGTGCTGTTATCACATCTTTGATAACTGACTCTAGCATTTTCCCCACCACCGATGTCAAGCTAACTGGTCTATAATTCCCCGGTTTCTCTCTCCCTCCTTTTTTAAAAAATGAGGTTACATTAGCCACCCTCCAATCCTCAGGAACTAGTCCCGAATCTAAAAAGTTTTGAAAAATTATCACTAATGCATCCACTATTTCTTGGGCTACTTCCTTAAGCACTCTGGGATGTAGACCATCTGGCCCTGGGGATTTATCTGCCTTTATTCCCTTCAATTTACCTAACACCACTTCCCTACTAACATGTATTTCCCTCAGTTCCTCCATCTCACTGGACCCTCTGTCCTCTACTATTTCCAGAAGATTATTTATGTCCTCCTTAGTGAAGACAGAACCAAAGTAGTTATTCAATTGGTCTGCCATGTCCTTGCTCCCCATAATCAATTCACCTGTTTCTGTCTGTAGGGGACCTACATTTGTCTTAACCAATCTTTTTCTTTTCACATATCTATAAAAGCTTTGACAGTCAGTTTTTATGTTCCCTGCCAGCTTTCTCTCATAATCTTTTTTTCCCTTTCCTAATTAAGCCCTTTGTCCTCCTCTGCTGGACTCTGAATTTCTCCCACTCCTCAGGTGAGCCACTTTTTCTGGCTAATTTGTATGCTTCTTCTTTGGAATTGATACTATCCCTAATTTCCCTTGTCAGCCACAGGTGCACTACCTTCCTTGATTTATTCTTTTGCCAAACTGGGATGAACAATTGTTGTAGTTCATCCATGCGATCTTTAAATGCTTGCCATTGCATATCCACCGTCAACCCTTTAAGTGTCATTTGCCAGTCTATCTTAGTTAATTCACGTCTCATACCTTCAAAGTTACCCTTCTTTAAGTTCAGAACTTTTGTTTCTGAATTAGCTATGTCACTCTCCATCTTAATAAAGAATTCCACCATATTATGGTCACTCTTACCCAAGGAGCCTCTCACGACAAGATTGCTAATTAACCCTTCCTCATTGCTCAATACCCAGTCTAGAATAGTCTGCTCTCTAATAAGTTCCTCGACATGTTGGTTCAAAAAACCATCCCGCATACATTCCAAGAAATCCTCTTCCTCAGCACCCTTACCAATTTGGTTCACCCAATCTATATGTAGATTGAAGTCACCCATTATAACTGCTGTTCCTTTATTGCACACATTTCTAATTTCCTGTTTAATACCATCCCCAACCTCACTACTACTGTTAGGTGGCCTGTACACAACTCCCACCAGCGTTTTCTGCCCCTTAGTGTTATGCAGCTCTACCCATATCAATTTCACATCCTCCCGGCTAATGTCCTTCCTTTCTATTGCGTTAATCTCCTCTCTAACCAGCAATGATACCCCACCACCTTTCCTTTCATGTCTATCCCTCCTGAATATTGAATATCCCTGAATGTTGAGCTCCCATCCCTGGTCACCCTGGAGACATGTCTCTGTGATCCCAACGATATCATATTCATTAATAACAATCTGCACTTTTAATTCATCCACCTTGTTACGAATGCTCCTTGCATTGACACACAAAGCCTTCAGGCTCGCTTTTACAACACACTTAGCCCCTATACAATTATGTTGAAAAGTGGCCCTTTTAGATTTTTGCCCTGGATTTTCCGGCCTGCCACTTTTACTTTTCACCTTACTAGTTTTTGTTTCTACCCTCATTTTACACCCCTCTGTCTCTCTGAACTTGTTCCCATCCCCCTGTTGTGAACTAACCTGCTCTCTCCTAGTCACTTTAATTTGATTCCCACCCCCCAACCATTCTAGTTTAAAGTCACCTCAGTAGCCCTCGCAAATCTCCCCACCAGGATATTGGTCCCCCTAGGATTCAAGTGTAACCCATCCTTTTTGAACAGGTCATACCTGCGCCAAAAGAGGTCCCAATGATCCAAAAACTTGAATCCCTGCTCCCTGCTCCAATCCCTCAGCCACGCATTTATCCTCCACCTCATTGCATTCCTACTCTCACTGTTGCGTGGCACAGGCAGTAATCCCAAGATTACTACCTTTGCAGTCCTTTTTCTCAACTCCCTTCCTAACTCCTTATATTCTCCTTTCAGGACCTCTTCCTTTTTCCTACCTATGTCATTGGTACCTATATGTACCACGACCTCTGGCTCCTCACCCTCCCACTTCAGGATATCATGGACGTGATCAGAAATATCCCGTACCCTGGCACCAGGGAGGCAAACTACCATCCGGGTCTCTGGACTGCGTCCACAGAATCGTCTGTCTGACCCCCTTACTATCGAGTCACCTATTACAACTGCCTCTTCTTCCTTTCCCTACCCTTCTGAGCTACGGGGCCGGACTCTGTGCCAGAGGCACGGCCACTGTCGCTTCCCCCAGGTTAGCTGTCCCCCCAGCAGTACTTAAACAGGAGTACCTATTGTCAAGGGGCACAGCCACCAGGGTACTCTCTATTACCTGACTCTTCCCCTTCCCCCTCCTAACCGTCCACTTGTCTGTCTCCTGTGGCCCTGGTGTGACCACCTGCCTGTAACTCCTCTCTATCAACTCCTCACTCTCCCATCTCCATGTGCTGGTAGATCATCAAGTTTTGGGCCGACCAAAGAGCATCTTTCACCACGTTGATGATCTGCCAGCAGCACCGGATGTTGGTCTCCGTGTGTGTCCCCGGGAACAGCCCGTAGATCAAAGAGTCCTCTGTTACGCAGCTGCTGGGGATAAAACATGACACTAGCCCGTCCATCCTCCTCCACACCCTCTCTGCGAACTGACAGTGTGCAAAGAGGTGGGTCACAGACTCCTCCTCACTGCAGTCCTCCTGTGGGCAGTGGGGTGCGGAGACGACGTTCCAGGCGTACAGGAGGGATCTGACTGGGAGGGCCCCTCTCACCACCAGCCAGGCGAGGTCCTGGTGCCTGTTGGTGAGATCTGGCGATGAGGCATTTTGCCAGATGAACCGGACGGTCTGCTCAGGGAACCACCCCACTGTGTCCATCACATCCTTCTCCTGCAGTGCCTGCAGGACATTACGTGCCGACCACTGCTTGATGGCCCTGTGGTCAAAGGCGTTCTCCTGGAAGAACTTTTCTACGAAGGGCAGGTATGGCGGCAACAACCAGCTGACTGGGGCGTTGCGCGGGAGTGGAGCCAAACCCATCTTCCGTAGCTAGGGTAACAGGTAGAACCTGGGCACATAGTGGTACTTGGTGCCCACATACCTGGGTTCTACACACAGCCTGATGCAGCCACATACGAAGCTGGCCATCGGGGTGAGGGAGACATCGCGGACGTTCTTGCCCCCCTTGTCCAGGGACTTGTGCATGATGGTCTGTCTCACCTGCTCCATCTTGGATCCCCAGATGAATCTGAAGACAGCTCGGGTGATTTCCGAGCTGCAGGACCGGGGGGACGGTCCACACCTGCGCCAAGTACAGCAGCCCTGAGAGCACCTCACACCTGAAGACCAGGTTCTTGCCCATTATCGACAGGGAGCGCCCTCCCCACAGTCCCAGTTTCTGTTTCACCTTGGCAGTCCACTCCTGCCAGTTCCTGTTGCACACCTCGGCCCCTCCGAACCTGACCCCCAAAACCTTCACGTGGTCAGACCTGATGGTGAAGGGGACGCTGTATCGGTCGGGCCAGTTGCTGAAGAGCATGGCTTCGCTGTTCGTGCGGTTGACCCTGGCCCCCGACGCTAGCCCGTGTAGCAGTAAGTAAACTGCTGTGGGTCCAGCTCCTTTCTCAGACAGGAGTTAATTCAAGCCATGTCTAACCTCTCAAAGCACTTCACAGTACATGTGAGTGCTACTGGCGAAGGTCCTTGAGGCAGCTCATTCTGCTTTTCTTGGGCACTGGTATGACTTATGCCCTTCTGAAGCAAGACAGAAATTCCAACTGTGCAGCTGTGAGAGATTGAAATTGTCCTTGAGCACTCCAGCCAGCTGGCTAGCATAGGTTTTCAGTATGCCGACAGGAGCACCATTGAGGCCTGACACATTGCAAAGGTTCACCCTCTTGAAAGATGTTATAATGTTGGCCTCTGAGACAGATTGTAGTGGCATATTTGTTTTCCAGAAAGGTTTTTGAAAGTCAGTGCTGAAAATTTTTTGCCTGTGATATCACATAATGAGAAAGATCTGTTTGTCATAAACTAGTGAAATTGTTTGGAAAGATTAAAGCAATAGGGAAAACTTTTATTCCCTAAATGGATTCTGAATTTAATCACAATACTCACACTAAAATTTCATTATGCAATGGCCTTTAACTCTTTTGTACAAACAATATGGTAACGTACCTATTTGAAAGTGGATAGTAAGTTAATTGTTGATTGAGATGATAAAGTCCAAGCAGAGTGCAATTGCAGCCAAATGACAGCTACTGGGCAATGAAATGAAGGAGTCAGATGTACAATATCAGCTGTAATGGGAATAGTTTAACTTGATATGTTGGTAGATGAATGAATAGTGATCTGGTCATGTTGATCACCTGAATCCATTCTATTTTCTTTCCCTACCTCAGATCTTCTTGTTCACTGTAACCATTTTGGCTAATTCACTTCCTGTGGCACACACAATTTAATGAAGGCATAGAGATTGTTTCTTAAAATGCTCAAAAAATCTTAATCTAAGTTCCTTGCCCAGACATTGTTTTTTAGCATTAAGATGATTCATTGTCATTTTCAGAAGAAAAATACTTTGGCTGCAACAGAAGGTCATTTGGAATGGCATGGGTGCAAAACTCTCAGCAACAAATCAATAATTTAGTATCTTCTGGCTAAATTTCAAATCACATCCTTGATTTAAAACAAACCAAAGTACTGCAAACATTTTCTGACACAGAGTCCTGAGATGAAAAGGAATTAATTAAAAAATTAACTATCAATCATTAGCTAGGGGTTCCCATAAGTCAGAAAGTATATTACATCTTTTCAAAGAGACTCTAGATCAGGGGTTCCCAACCTTTTTTTATACCATGGACCAATACCATTAAGCAAGGGGTCTGTGGACCCAAGATTGGAAACCCCTGCTCTTGATCATAGCTGAAACATCTTGTTCTCTGCTTTGACAAACTCAAAGTATTGTACTTATTTAAGAAGCTTATAAATGATGCAGACTGCCCACAAAAGTTGGCTGAGTATAGTTAGAGCCTTGGTACTGGAAGGGCAGACTGATAATTGTCTCACTTAGCCTGCAAGTAGGTAGAGAGAGATTTGCAGAGGGACATTACTGATACCCCCATCACTTTAAAGAGCCTATTCTAGGTGGGCATAGTTCCAAAGCATACTGAAAGCCAGGGATCACTGCTCTCTGGTAGAACACAAGCTTAGCTCTGAGTACAGGGTCTTGATGTTTCAGCACTCTTTTCCAGGAGGGTACGCTAGTGGCGATGGATTTTGTCATTGAGACATAGCTCCCAGGATATGAAATATAGTCCAAATACTTCGGTATCTTTTTAAGCACCTTTATTGTCAGGTTGATGTGTCGCAATTGTTGGAGGAGTTTGTTTTGCAGGTGTACAGCATAAAGCCCAGTTTCTCAAATACTTCAAGGAATATGCAGCTAGGTGGAGCAACACATGCAAAATGCTGAGTTCCTCCAGCATTTTGCATGTGCTGCCCAAGATTTCCAGCATCTGCAGAATCTCTTGTATAACAATTATGTGTAATCCAGCCTCTGAATACATACTTATACAAGCATCAACTCTAAAGCAAAACGACAGAGATTCTGAACTCTTGTATTTATGTAATCTTACAAACCCAAGATACCATTTGCCACAAGTAATAATAGAAAACACTTGAAAAGGTCAGAAGGTCAGACAGCATCTGTGGAAGGAGGAACAGATAGTGTTTGAGGTCCTGAATTCATTGGCAGAACTGGGAAAAGACAGACAAAATATGTTAAATTTAAGCTGAAGAAATAGAGGGTAGGGATGGGAGAACAAACGGAATATCCCTGACAGACTAAAACCAAATGGGATACTGAGGGCAGTTAGAACACACTTACTAGTACAATATGCTCTTTTGTTTGTGTACTTTGTGAGGCTGTAGGATATGGTCAGCAGGCCCGACTGTAATAACTGAAAAAGAGAAACTAAACCAAAATGAGGATAGACAGAAAAGCCTTATTATGCTATAAACATACTCTGTAGGAAGAGTGAGCAACTTAAGTTGCAAAATTTAAAATTAAGTCTGAAAGGTTGCAACATGCTGAGATAGAAAGTGAGGTGTTTTTTTCAAACTTTTCCATGGGGCTTATAGGACGATTGCAAAAGTCCACAGAGAGAAAGATCAGAGTGGGAGTAGGATTTGGGAATTAAAATGGCAGAAGTTCAGGGATCCTCCTGTGCACTGAATATAGACGTGATCACCCAATCTGCATTTGGATTTTCCAGTGCAGCGGAGACCACATTGTGAACATTGAAAGCAGTAGACGAGAAGTGCAAATGAATCACAGTTCCCCTGGAAGGACTGTTAAGATCCTTGTCTAGTGAGAAGGGAGTAACTGAAAGGACAAGTCTCTTCATAGCCTCAGTAATATCTTCCAACCCACAAAACCTCCCACCGGAATTCACGGTTTCAGAATTTCTGGCTTCTGGTTTTTGTTTTTGATTCCTATGCCCTATTCTTACTGATATCCACAAATTTCCTCCTAAGTTCTTTTACTGGCTGCCTCACCTTTATTAATAGTCTGCTGTAATGAGAATCAGAATCACGTTAATGCCATTAGAATATGTCATTAAATTTGTTGTTTGTGGCAACTGTATAGTGCAATACATTTTAAGAACACAAGTTACAGTAGTTATTATATATATATGCAATATTTCTTATTGTAATATTTCCAAATACAAGACAAAGGAGATGATTATCAACTTCAGGAGATCTCAGACCATCCCCTCCGCCCCCCCCCCACCTCCCCCCGGCAAGCAGTTTCAAACTCTTGGGAGTGAAAATCACTTATAACCTCTCGTGGTCCCAGAACATGTCCTACACAGTCAAGAGATCTCATCAATGTCTCTACTTTCTGAGGAGGCTGAAGAGAGCTGGACTTTGTACATCCACACTCAGGACACTCTACAGAGGTGAACTAGAGACCATCCTGACAAACTGCATCACTGCTTGGTACAGAAACTGCACTGCGGCAGACAGGAAATCAAAACCGTCCAATCCACACCATCACCACCTACCCACCATTAAGGACGTATATATATCCAGAAAGGTACCAAGGAAGGGCCAGTAACATCATGAAGGATCCCACCCACCCTGCAAATGGACTATTTGTCCTACTCCCATCAGGGAAGAGACTACATAGCATCCACGTTCGGACCACCAGACTCAAAAATAGTTACTTTCCCCACGCAGTAAGGCTGATCAACACCTTTCCATCAACTAACTCCATTCAGTGGCATATCTAAGGTATGACAGGTACGGCATGTGCCCTTTGCTCCACTTGAAGGGGGGGGGGCGCCACTGAGCAGTTCCTGTTAAAGACAGACAAGCCATCCTCGGATAGTGAAAAAATAATTTTCTTCAGATGTATGATCTGGCTTTGATTATCATGGGTGAGAAGCACTAGGATGGCCTTATTTCAGAGCATTGTGTAAGAAGACCATGAAACATTTCTTCACAAAGAAGAAGGAAAGTGGAGCTGAAGGACGGAACAGACGAAATTTGGAGGCGGAGGAAGCCAAGAGGTCCAGCAAGTTCTTCATGCCCTTCTTTGAAAAGCCCAGAACAAGTAGTTCAACACATTCCATGGGTCACCAGCACCTGCTACAAGTTTGTTGCAATCCGAAGGTGGATCAAATACAAATGCGTCACAAGCTGAGGAGGAAGTCAAGTCAGATAAATCCGAATATGATGAGATTAAGAGTGAGGCTGCCACAGAGAATGCGGACATGACAGGAGGGGAAGACGATGGTGGTGGTGGTGATGTTGAGTTTATTGACGAGATTTTACCTGACGTGATTGAACCTGACAACACTGAACCTAGTGAACTGGATGGTGTCAAAGAGCCTCGAGCAGTCATACCAGAAGTGATTGAACAGCATGACATTGGACTTCTGAAGTTTGACAAGGACACTGGAAAAGCAATTCTGCCTGATGAGTTGAGAACAGAAATAATAAAGCTGGGTTCAAAGTATTTCCAGAACAGTGAGGGGCCTTTCCTACCAACAATTAACCACTTAATGAACAAAACTTGGTTCAAGAGGAAATTGGGAAATGGTCATGATGAGGAAGTGACTCGCTCATGGCTGGTCTATTCCCCTTCTAAAAAGTCTGCATTTTGTATCTGTTGTCTTCTCTATTCCCTGTCAGACCATCAATCCTCATTGGAGCAGGAAAGTGGATTCAACCAGTGGAAAGCACCTGAAGGATTAGTGTTCATGAAAATGCCAAGCATCATTGGGAATGCTTCACACAGTGGAAAGAAATGGAAAGAAACTTAGCTGGAAACAGACGAGTTATTGACGCAGCATTTCAGTCACAGATTGAGAAGGAAAAGCAGAACTGGTGTGATACCTTGACGAGAATCCTTCACTGCATAAAATTCCTTGCGACTCAGAACCTGGCTTTGCGAGGACACAGGGAGTCACTTCAGCTAGACAATGACTCCAATATGGGAAATTTCCTTGGCTTACTGAAACTACTGGCCATCTTTGACCCTGTCATAAAAGAACACCTCACTCATTTGGAAAGTCATCCTGGATCCACGTCTTATCTTTCACCGGGTGTCCAGAACGAATTCATCCACATGATGGCATCCACTGTTCACCAGAGTTTACTGAGAAGCATTTGTAAAGCCAAGTACTATGGTCCCATGTTCAACGACTCCTGATCAAGCACACCGTGAGCAGATGTCAGAAGTGGTGAGGTATCTGGAAGTTGATTTTGGGAGGAAAACAGTCCGTGTTAGAGAGTCCTTCCTTGGTTTTATCCGGATAAGCCAGAAGGATGCTAAGAGCTTGGTTGAAGACATCTTGAAACAGCTAGAGAAAGACAAAATGGAGCTACAAGATTGTCGGTCACAGTGCTATGACAACGCTGCTGTGATAGTTGGAGACAGAAGTGGTGTTCATCAAAGAATAAGTGAGAAAAACAACCTGGCAGTGTTTGTGAATTGCGACAATCAGTCACTCAACTTGGTGGGTGTACATGCAGCGAAGCAGGATACAATGATGGTCACATTTTTTGGAACCATCGAAGCTCTCTACGTGTTTTTCTCTCGTTCAACACAGCCCTTCTTGAAGTCCTAATCAATTCCTTTGTCTTACTGGCGTTAAGTGCAAGATTGTTGTTGTGACACCACTCAACCAGCTGATCTATCTCACTCCTGTATGCCTCCTTGTCATCATCTGAGGTTCTGTCAACCACAGTTTTATCATTGGCACATTCGTGGGTGTAGAGCAATGGGCTAAGCACAAACTCTTGAGGTACGCCAGTGTAAATCATCAGTGAAGTGGAGATATTATTTCCGATCTGCACTGACTGTAGTCTCTCAATGAGGAAGTCAAAGGTCTAGTTGCAGAGAGAGGTACAGAGGCCCTTGTTTTGAAGTTTGTTGATTAGCACCAAGCACATGGTGATGTTGACCGCTGAGCTGTAGTCAATAAACAGCAGCCTGGTGTGGGAGTCGCTGTTGTCCAGGTGGTCCAAGTGGAGAGCCAGTGAGATTGCACCTGCTGTAGAGCTATTGCGGTGGTAGACAAATTGTAGTGGGTCCAGGAACGTGCTTCGTCTAGCTGCGACTAACTGCTCAAAGCACTTCATCACAGTAGATGTGAGTGCAACTGGGCAATAGTTGTTGAGGAAGCTCAGCCTGCTCTCCTCGGGCACTAGTATGTTGGCAGCCTTTTGAAGTAAGTGGGAACCTCCGACTGCAGCAGTGAGAGATTGAAGATGTCCTTGAATATTTCCATCAGTTGGTTGGCACAGATTTTCAGTGCCCTACCAGCTACATCATCAGGGCCTGATGACTTAATAAGGGTTCACCCTCTTGAAAGATGTTCCGACATCAGCCCCCAAGACAAAGACCACAGGGTTACTGGATGCTGCAGGCACTCTCACAGGTGTTGTTTTATCCTCCCTTTCAAAGCTTGCAAAAAAGAAGTTGAGCTCATCTGTGAGTGAAACAAAACAGCTATTCATGATGTTAGGTTTCACTTTGTAGGAAGTAATCACCTGCAATCCTTGCCAGAGCTGACATGCATCCGATTCCTTCACTAACTTCAATCAGAATTGCCATTTTGCTCTTAGAATAACCTTCCACAGGTCGTACCTGGATTTCTTATATAGTTCTATAGATCACCAGTTTTGAACACTCTCAGCAGATTGCAAATCTACTGGTTCATCTACAATTTCTGGTTTAGGTACATCTGGTATGTTCTTGGCTATGCACAACCAACTACACAGGTCCTGATGAAATTGGGGACAACTGTGGCATAGTCATTCAAATTTGAAGATGAATCCCTGAATACTGTCCAGTCCATTGATTCAAAACAGTCCTGTAAACGCTCCCCTGCCTCCCTTCACCATACTGCCTTAGTAAAACTAACCACATTTGGAAAAGATCACAAGTCCTTCCATACATCAAATACTCAAACACAAGTACAGGCACAGTATATGTGTAGCATTTCATTCAAAACTATAATTATTCATGGACTTACATTAAAACAAGTAACATCAGTTATTTCAAAGAATAGTTAAATCAGAAGCAACAACTCATTTCCTTTTTCTCTGTTCTTTATTACTGAAAGTTCAAAGTAAAAATTTATTATCAGAGTACATACATGTCATCACATGCAACCCTGAGATTCTTTTTCTGCAGGCATACTTATCAAATCTATAGAACAGTAACTGTAAACAGGATTAATGAACAACAAACTGTGCATATGCAGTTATAAATAAAAAGCAATAAATAAGGAGCATGGAATAACAAGATAACAGAGACCTCAAATGTGTGTAGCTATCCCCTTTTGTTTAAGAGTCTGATGGTTGAGAGGCAGTAACTGTTCTTGAAACTGGTGGTGCAAATCCTGAGGTGCTTGTACCTTCTACCTGATGGCAGCAGCGAGAAAAGAGCATGGCCTGGGAGGTGAGGATCTTTGATGATGGATGCTGCTTTCCTACGGGAATATTTCAAGTAGATGTGCTCCATGGATGGAAGGGATTTAGCCATGATGTACTGGGCCAAATCCACTACCTTTTGTAGGATTTTCCTCTCAAAGGCGTGAGTGTTCCCATACCAGGCTGTAATGCAGCCGGTCAATACACTTTCCACCACACATCTATAGAAGTTTGACAAGATTTTTGACAACATGCTCAATCTTCGCAGACTGCTGTGGAAGAAGAGGCACTGTTGTCCTTTCTTTGCAATTATATTTATAAGATAAATCCGGGACAGGTCTTCTGATATAGTGACACTCAGGAATTTAAATTCAATAAAACTTTCTTTAGTGTTATTAAAATAATAAGCTAAGCAGCCCTAAAGAAGTAGAGCAGAAAGTTTCTTGAATTGAAAATCAAAGAAGAGAAGGGGGGGGGGGAAATCACATGTTCACTCAATTAGCTACAAACTGTGGGGAACCATTATAATAAGTTATGGACCTATGGAGATGGTATTGAACAGACAGAATTCTATCTTCTTCCAATCTGACAAACTATTTTATAAACACAGTTACTGACCAGGCAAAATTCCTACTGATAAATGTTAGAACATAGCTGACCACTGCCATATCAGTTCTTCTTTTCCAATATTTTTTTCTTTTCCAATATTTTTTATTGATTTCTATATAGAAGAATGCAGAGTCCAAGAGAATACATATTATAAAACAAAATAAAAAATATAATAATACCAGATCTAGTATATTGAATCGCATTAATGAACCCCTTACTCTATATTCATATAGATTAAATTAATTTGCATATTAGAATATAAACAACTTTATTAAAAAAAAAGAGATCTACACCCACTACCAATGTCGAAGCTGTTTGGGGAAAAAAAAGAAAAAAAAACTTATCAGATAATAAAATATGCCATTAACCAACTTCTGTACTTTAACAAGAAGTCAAAGATTATGAAAGTAATTTAAAAACAGCCCCACAAATTTTGAAAATCTTGGTTAGATTCAGAAATTGAACAATAAATTTTTTCTAAATTTAGGCATGCATTAACATCCCATAACCACTGAACGTGATTAGGCGGAACAGCATCCTTCCATTTAAACAAAAGCGCCCTTCCAGCCATAAGAGAGATAAAAGCCAGAATGTGCAGATCAGATGTCTTCAAAATGATATCTTTCCTTCCAACAATACCAAATAGGGCAGTCAAAGGATTAGGCTTAAAATTTACTTTAAAGAGTACGGAAAAAATTTGGAATACTTCCTTCCAATATTTTCCAAGACTTGGGCACGTCCAAAACATTTTAATAAATGAAGTTTCTCCGTTGTTACACCTATCACAGTAGGGAGATATATCCATATAAAAACAAGATACCTTATCCTCGGTCATATAAGCCCTATGAACCACTTTAAATTGTAGGAGGGAATGATGAGCACATAACGATGAAGTATTAACCAATTTAAAAATCTCATTCCAAATTTCTTCAGAAATTGAGGTCTGTAAATCTTGTTCGCAAAGATTTTTGATTTTGTCTAAAGAATCATTTCTCTTTCCCAACAACATATCATAAATATTGGATATTGAACCATTATAAAATGATTTCATATTAAGAATTTCATCTAATACGTTCTTATCAGAATGACAGTACAGTATTAGGAAATGTATATAATTGAGATCACAGAAAATCTCTTATTTGTAAATACCGAAAAAATGGGTTTTTGGTAAACTATAAACAAAAACAACAGGAATTCTGCAGATGCTGGAAATTCAAGCAATATACATCAAAGTTGCTGGTGAACGCAGCAGGCCAGGCAGCATCTATAGGAAGAAGCGCAGTCGACGTTTCAGGCCGAGACCCTTCGTCAGGACTAACTGAAGGAAGAGTGAGTAAGGGATTTTACTTTACTCACTCTTCCTTCAGTTAGTCCTGACGAAGGGTCTCGGCCTGAAACGTCGACTGCGCTTCTTCCTATAGATGCTGCCTGGCCTGCTGCGTTCACCAGCAACTTTGATGTATATTTTTTGGTAAACTATATTTAGTTGACAATTGTTCAAACAAATGAAGAGTTTCTCCAACAAACAGATCCCAGAAACAGTATCAGTTCTAATGAATCCAGATTGCAAATAGGTTATCAATCCCCATGGGTGATTGTGAAAACAATTTATTTAAGTTTTTATCCATTCCACAGGTAGCAAAAGACAGACCATTAATGGGTAAGACAAATGAGTTAGAAAAACTGTTAAATGTTAAAAACTAGACAAATGAGAAACTAGCATTGGTAACTTTTAGCATCCGTTTCATAACAGGTATAGAAAAAGATATAGGAAAAGTAGTTTATGGTATTGCTGGTATACATTAGTTATATTTTATATCAAATTATGCCATTACTAATGTTAATGTTAAGTTCATATTGGTAGTCTCAGAATTGAGCAGTATGACACAGGCCCTCTGGTCCATTGCATCTATGGTTACCATCTTGCCTATATATACTACACCCATGTTTGTCTTCATTAATTCAATATTCCTCTTTGCCTCACTTATTTAAGTACCTGTCCCGATGCCTCTCAAATTGTTGTTGCTGCTCCCGCCTTCACCATCTCCTCCGGCAACTCACTCCAGACAAGAACTACCCTTTGTGTGAAAAATGTACCCCTAAGATCACCTTCAAACCTTTTCCCTCTAACTATAAACCTATGGTCTAAAACTAGACACCCCAGCCAAAGGAATAGACTCCTAATACTCACCCTATCTATTCATCTCATAGTTCTATATATCACCTCTCAGCCTCATTTGCTGCAGTCCCACACTATCCAATCCCTCCTTCTAACTCAAGCTCCCCAAACTAGGCAACATGCTTATGAATCCTTTCTGCAGCCTCTCCAACCTAATTACATCTCTACTTCCAACAAAAAAGAATCCATACTTTGTTATATTTTAATCCCCTTAGGTCACACCACTGGAAACAAGCCCTTCAGTCCATTTGGTTCGTGCTATATAAAAGGGAAGAGAAGCATGGGTATCTGTAGGATGCTAGAATTGATGAAGACTGGTTAGTCCTGTTTCTACTGAACTTCAACAAGACCTCACAAACATAATTGTGACAGGAACAAGATAAATGGCTTGTAGAAAAATTAAAAGGTACATAAATGCTGGAAATCTGAAACAAAAACTCAAAATGCAAGAAACACCAAGCAGGTCGGGTAGCATCTGTAGAAAGAGGAAAGTGTTTCACGTCAAAGACCTTTCATAAAAACTAGGAAAGTGAGAAAACAAATTACTTTTGTGTTCCAGAGAGGGTGAGGGAGGAATGGATAGAACAAAGGGAGTGTCTCTAATAGCACAAGGATAGGGTTGCCAAGGTGATCTCCAACGGAGATGTTCTGTTTTTTCTATGTATACTGCTATGTATTCAGGTTGTGGCAAAAACAGTGATTTGAGAAATCCTGAAAACCTTGAAGAAATGTGTAACTGTCAGCAGATCCAAATTGTGAAGAATGGAATTTCATTTGTCTCATTTGCTGAAGAAGAACATCTGACTGCAAGAGGGAAGGAAAGTAGAAAGCAGTTAAAGTGAAAAAGCAAAAAGGACAAATGGAAACTATTGACATATCAAACAGAATGTCAAGGTGTATGTTCCTAAAAGAGAAGTAGGAGTAAAATAAAATACTGCTGAAACTGGAAATCCAAAATAAAACATAAGAAGTGTTGGAAATACACAACATGTTAGACCATATCTACAAAAAGAGAAACAGAATTCATTCAAATGCTATGTTCTTCAAAGTATTGGATCTCAATTGAACTATTCAGCGCAATGTAAATTGCGTAAGAATTCCCATACATTTGATTCAAGTAAATACATTTAATCTTTCCAGCTGCAAGTTAATACAAAAGATTGATCTTAGAATCATTTTTTAAAAGGAAACTTCAATTAAGATGGTAGGAAGATGACATTAAAAAAAATTAATTTTGACGTTGTTATAACTGGGGAATGTTTATATATGCACAGAAATGTACTTGTGGCATTGAATCTATTCATACATTATTTTATTGTGACTAATGTAATTGCACCATTTAGTACTGTATGTATTTTTATCATTAAAAATAATTTGCCACTTTAACAAGACTAAATATGTGTTCTCTGTTTTCCATTAAGTAAATGTAAGACTTAAGGCATTAAACAATGATGGATTGCGCCATGATTTGTTTTAATAGAATCAGTCATATTCTTGGCATATTTTTGGCATATTAAAAGGAAAAGATTTCTCTGCTAAACTCAAAGCAATTACTGTAAATTTTTGTACTGATTACTATTCAACCTGCTAATCATTATATTATAGGCTTTGAACTGTGCAGAAGTGAATTAGAATCATTTTATAAAAGCTAAATTTATAATCATATGCAGAACATATATTTTATTTCCATTTTGTGATGACAGTATTTCGGAGTAAATTGGCAGCATTAAGGAAAATAGAACTGAGAGAAATGTAAAATATAAACGAATATTTCACAGTGTTATACATCAGATGGAATAGAAACAGAATTAACATTTCAGGTTGAGACAGGCTTGTTTTGCGTCCTTTCCACTTCTCATCAAGTACATCAAGTCAAGTTCAAGTTTAATTGTCATTCAATCATGCACATGAATATAGCTAAATGAAACAGTTCTAAACAGTACCAACAGTAACACACAGCACCAACAGTCACACACAACAGATGTAGCACATATAGTTATGATAGGAGAAAAACATAGCCCATGTAAATGAGTGGCACGGCCTGTAGGCGATAGTGTATTGGGGATGTTGTCCTGGAGCCACGTTTCTGCAAGAACAGACACACAGAAGTTCCTCATCACATTTTGGTACAACGACAGACAAATGCAATCCAGCTTGTCTTCCACCAAGCGAACACTGGAGGGCAGCACTGGCGGGAGGGGCCAGCTGCCAACCCAGCCCAAACTCCAGCATGCCCACGGTACCACTGCTCTTTCCCACCCTGCCTCCAACATCTCTTCCCCTGGGTGGCTGCAACAGGCGATGCCATGGCACAAGGGCCCGGTCCGTGTAACAACCGAGACTATGCAGTTCCCTTACCGTCGGTCTCATCAAAAAAACTAGTGAACCAGATTTGCGGTATTCTACATTACTAATATCCAACAGGGTCTTGCAACCACAGGAGAAACATTCAAGACAATCATTTTCACTATTTGTTGGGCCATACAAGCCCCCGTGCAGTGCCTCTGACGCCTTCTTCCCTAGGAGGCTGTAGCAAGTGACAATATGGTAAATATCGAGTGCAGCTCCATCACTAACGAGCGACTTGCTAGTGGGGTAGACTTACAGTACTTGATGTTCTTCATATCCTGCAGTGTCTTGTGATCATAAAAAAAGACGTTAAGCTTGAACAATTACATCATTGGTTGAATGGTTTTGATCTGAAACATTAACTCTCTTTCTTTTCTCACAGTTTCAGCCTTACCTGCGTAGTATTTTCAGCATTTTCTGTTTCCGTTTTAGATTTCTAGTATCTGGAGGGATGTTTCACAACTTGACTTATTGGATTTGTTATCAAGAAATTTAATACTCATTGAAGAAGCTTTTCACCAAGGACACTTGCACAGTGGAGAGTGAAAAGGAGATTCACTAGGATGTTGCCTGTATTACAGGACTTTAGTTACAGGGAGAGATCAGATAGAATGGGCTTGTTTTCCCTAGAGTGAAGGCGGCCGAGGGATGAGGTAATAGATATTTGAAAGTACAAGAGGCAGAGGTAGGATCATAGAGTCACACACCACAGACGTAGACGATATGGCCCATCACCGTGATAGAGTATAATGATAGAGCGGATGTAAAGATTATTTTTTATGGTGGAAGAGTCTAAGACCAGAGGACAGAGCCTCAGAATAGAGGGGCGTCCTTTTAGAACATAGATGAGGAGGAATTTCTTTAGCCAGAGAGTGGTGAATCTGTGGAATTCTTTGCCGCAGGTGCAGTGGCGGCCAAGTCTTTATGTATACTCAAGGCAGAGGTTGATAGATTTTGATTGGTCAGAGTATGAAGAGATACATGGGGGAAGGCGGGATATTGGGTCAGAAAAATTGTATCAGCCATGATGAAATGGCAGAGCAAACTCGATGAACCAAATGGCCTAATTCTGCTCCTACATCTTATGGCCTAATGGCCCATCACGTTGACACCAATCAGTGGAGATCTATATCTATAAATGCCATCTCCTGCCGTTTGGCCCATAGCATTCTATGCCTAGTTGATTTAAATGCTTGTCTATGATAGTTGTCAGTAGCATGCCCAGCACCATTCAGAAATGCCAGCAATAATTGCTTAGCTTGTTTTAGAGTTATTGGTGTAAAGTCAGGTTTGGCAAACTTTGCAGAACAAGAGAGGAGATCTGTGGTAGTTATGACTGTGCACACCAAGCAAAAATGTTACACCTGATCAAATATCATTTAACAGGAGCTGGCATTTCAGTGAACAGCAGGAGAGATCTATTACCCACCACCTATACACAACTCCTTGCTAAGAGGATAGTGCTGTGGAAGGGCACAGACAGCACTCAATCAGCTGTAGCTTTTCTTCAGCTCTAGCAAAGGCCACAATGGGCTGTAATGGTTCTCCAAAAGCTTTATGAACTTTTGGAAAAGGATCTAGTGCTTTCCCAGCATTGATATGACAAATAAACTCCTCTTGGACTTTCAGCCAGGTACAGGTATCGATTATAACTGATGTTTCGAATGACAAACTCTGCCATCTTCATCAGGGATAATGCCTAGGCATGGCGAGTCCAGTGGAAACCTGATTGGATGAGAACTAACCAATCAGAAGGGATGGACTACGGAGGTATAAATATCACCGGTCTCGACATGCCCAGGCATCATCCCTGGTGAAGATGGCAGAGTTTGTCATCGTAATGTCGGTTATAATCGACCCTTGTACCCAGCTGGAAGCCCAAGAAGAGCTTATTTTTGAATTTTTGATCATTTCTGAACAGTCTCCTCCAATTGACCCAACCCTTTTAGGTTTCTATTGTGTACAACTTTCTCATGTTTTCATTAAATCAGCATGTTCTTGTGACGACTTATTTGAATGGATACTGGAGAACCGGAAGCTAATTGCATCTGGAGTTTCACGTGGGAAGGAGACTTTTTCTAAAGCATTCAGAATTGGATTAGAGCTGTAAGGAAACCTCACTTACAAGGTACTTTGGCATCATATCTTTAAAAATAGGAGGTAACTTTAATTCAATTTGCATATAAAGAAACTTGCAAATAAATGTATGTGTTTGTATAAGACATAGGAGCAGAAGTAGGCCATTCAGTCCATCGAGTCTGCTCCATCATTCTACCATGGCTGATCCCAGTTCCCACTCAACCCTATACACATGCCTTCTCACCATATCCTTTGATGCCCTGACCCATCAGGAAATGATTGACTTCCACCTTAAGTATACCAACAGACTTTGGCCTCCACTGCAGTCTGTGGCAGAACATTCCAGATTTACTACTCTCTAGCTAAAAAAATTCCTCCTTGCCTCTGTTCTAAAGTGTCACCTCTCAATTTTGATGTTGCGCCATCTATTTCTGGATACCCCCACCACAGGAAACATCCTCTCTACATCCACCCTATCTAGTCCTTCCAACACTCGGTAGGTTTCAATGAGATCCCACCACCCCCCCCGCATTCTTCTAAATTCCAGTGAGTACAGGTCCAAAGCTGCCAAACGCTCATATGTTAAACTCTTCATTCCCAGAATCATCCTCGTGAACCTCCCCTGGACTCTCTCCAATGACAACAAATCCTTTCTGATGTATCGAGCCCAAAATTGTTGACAATAAAGTGCGCTCTGACTCGTGTCTTATAAAGGTTCAGCATTATCTCTTTGCTTTTATATTTGATTCCCCATGAAATAAATGCCAACATTGTATTTTCCTCTTTACCACGGACTCAACCTGTGAATTAACCTTCTGGGAGTCTTGCACGAGGACTCCCAAGTCCCTCTGCATTTCTGATGTTTGAACCTTCTCCACATTTAGATAATAGTCCACACTGTTGTTCCTTTTACCAAAATGCATTATCATACATTTCCAACACTGTATTCCATCCGCCACTTTTTTGCCCATTCTTCCAATTTGTCTAAGTCCTGCTGCAATCGCATTGCTTCCTCAGCACTACCTACTCCACCACCTATCTTCATAGTATCTGCTAACTTTACCACAAAGCCATCAATTTCATTATCTAAATCATTGAAAAGCAGCAGTCCCTATACTGACCCTTGAGGAACACCACTAGTCACCAGCAGCCAACCAGAAAAGCCCTCTTTTATTCCCACCTGCTGTCTCCTGCCTGTCTGCCATTTCTCTATCCACGCCAGTAGCTATCTTGTTAAGCAGCCTTGTGTGTGACACCTTGTCAAACACCTTCTGAATATCCAAACAAATTACAATCACTGCCTCTCCTTTTCCCACCCTGTTTATTACTTCCCTGAAGAACTCTAACAGATTTGTCAGACAAGATTTCCCTTCACAGAAACCATGCTGACTTTGACTTATTTGATCATTAGTCTCCAAGTACCTCGAAACCTCATCCTTAATAATAGAGTCCAACACTTTCCCAACCACTGAGGTTAAGCTGACTGGCCTATAATTTCCTTTCTTTTGCCTTCCTCCCTTCTTAAAGAGTGGAGTGACATCCCCCATGACAACGCCAGAATCAAGTGATTCTTGAAAGAGCATGACCTATGCATCCATTATGTCTTCAGTAACCTCTCTCAGGACTCTGGGATGTAGCCCATCTGGCCCAGGGGATTTATCCACCTTAAGACTTTTGAGCTTTCCTTGCACTTTTTCCTTTGTAATAGCAATGGCACTCCAATCTACCTAGGCAAGCTCCTCTCTCATACCTCTGTAATTCCCTTTATTCCACTGTGATAATGATACATGTGAGTTATGTTTCTCCCTCTCAAATTGCAGTATGAATTCAGTCATATTATGATCACTGCCTCCTAAGGGTTCCTTACATTAAGCTCTCTAATAAAGTCAGGGTTATTGCACAACACCCAATCTAAGATAGACTTTCCCCGAGTGGGCTCAAGCACAAGCTGCTCTAAAAAGCCATCTCGTAAGCATTCAACAAATTCCCTCTCTTGCTATCCAACACCAACCTAATTGTCCTAATCCCCTTGCATACTGAAGTCTCCCATTACAATTGTGTCATTACCTCTATTACATGTTTTTCCAGTTCCTTTTGCAATCTCAACCCTACATCTTGGCTGCTATTTGAAGACCTATATACCTTTGTATGATTCCCATAATTGTTTTAACCTTGCAATTTCTCAACACCCACAAAAATTCAACACTTTCTGACCCTATGTCACCTCTTTCTAAAGATGTAATTCCACACCAGAGCCACACCATCGCCTATGCCTTCCTGCCTGTCCTTTTGATCCAAAGTATATCTTTTGACGTTAAGCTCCCAACTATGGCCTTCTTTCAACCATGACTCAGTGATGCCCACAATGTCATACCAACCAAACTCGAATTGCACCATGAGTTCATCCACCTTATTTTGAATGCTACACACATTTAAATACAGCACCTTCAGTCCTGCATTCTTCGGCATTTTGAATTTAGTCTCTGTGATACAATTTAACTCTTTGCTCTGTCAGCATTTGTACCCAATCATTGGTTTATCCTTCCTTACATGCAGGTTACATTCATCAAATACTTGTAAATCTGCTGACCTAGCCTCAGCTCTATCATCCTGGTTCCCATCTCCCTGCCGTATTAGTTTAAAACACTCCCAACAGCTCTAGTAAATCTACCCACAAGAATATTGGTCCCCCCTTGGATTCCCCTGGGATTCATCTCAGCATCACCTTCAAAGCTTGCCCTATTTATTTAGAGATACAGCACAGAACAGGCTTTCCACGCCATCCAACAATCCACCGATTTAACACCTAGACTAATTGCAGGATAACTTATGAAGACCAATCAACCTACTAAATGGTACACCTTTGGAATGCAGGAGGAAACAAGAGCACCTGGAGGAAACCCATGCACACACAGGAAGAATATACAAGCTTTCTTAAAGAGGACAATGGAAATTCTATTCTCAACTCCAAACCTATGGTAACATTGCACTAACTGTTACACTACCGTAGCACCCCAGTAATCGGTAATTGATTATTGCTACCGGATCAGGAAAAATGTTTAAGGTGTCTTTTATAATGCTGTTATTGTTATTTTCTGAAACGCCAAAGACAACTTGTTTTATTTTTCTCATGGAGTGAACTGAGGCTGAAAAAAACTCATTTTCAATGTCTTGTGCCACATAGCATTGTTTCCTGACTATACCAGAAAATGATCTTGAACGCTGCTTTCTTCATGAATTCTGATAAAGTAGAAGCCAAGTTATTCTCTAAAATTAGGTAGCTGGCAGAGATAACTAGTATGCCAGATAATGCCGTTATAAAATGTACTGCCACCCTGGCAGCTGATTTAGCACTTTAGATGACAGAGCTCAGTAATAAGTCTGACATACACATTGTCAGTATTCACATTAAAGGTGTGTTGTCAGTTCTATAACCTGACTGACTGGTGTTGAGCAGCTGCTATTAGGTTATTCACCAGAGCCAGTTGGAAAGAAAAGCTAAAATTATTGTCCAAAATAAAATTGGCTTTAATATGACACTGTTGGAGAATAGTGTAAGTTATTGCATTCATCTGAAATTCCTTCGAGTGTTTGTTTAACCTTTAAATGGAAAACCATCTCAAGGCATTTCGCAGAGGCAAACTTAATGAAAACAGCACAAGAGATAAAGAGGGAGTTAAGAGTGACCTCGGTTAAATAAGTAGTTTCTAAAGTGGAGTTAAAGCATGAGAATTTTACATAATTATCCAAAGATGTAACTTCAAGTCTTTCATATTATTTGTAATATCAGCCTCTTGAGTATTCTTCTTTCGCTATAATCTTTAGAATTCAGCTTTTGTCACATAACCACATAACCCATGAAATAATAAAGGTGAAAGTCTGAGGTGAAAGTACAAAAGATAGATTGATCACCTGTAAATATAAAATGTGAACTAATCATAATATTGGTTGTGCTTTTAGTGCTGTTTATTTTAGCTTACTGACTACATGGAATTCTTATTATAATCCAACTGCTTAAGTAATCATATTATAATAATTCTAGTTAAGTTGGATTTACTGTAATTTTTGTATATTGTGTCAAAGAGGAATCAAGGGGTTGAATTTAAGGATGTGTCCTGCTCAGTATATGCTAAAATAAAACGGGAATCTGTTACACAAAATGGTGTTAGCTTGGAGTGGGATTGTTTTGAGAAAATACAAGAGAACTAGTCCACACAATATGTTCAGGGAGTACAGGACTACAGCCATTATAGTGGATAATGGTGAAAAATGTTTTTGTCTGGGGAAGGTGAGATCATTGTGCAGGTGCAGATACCAAATGCATGAAAAGTACGAGAGTAAGGGGTATTGAAGGGTATAAAAAGGAGCAACTCCTTTGTGAGAGAAAAGAGAAAGAAGTAAGGAAGGAGTACCTAGAGGAAGAGAAAGAGGGGGAAGAACCTTCTCTCAGGACTAGTATTAGTGGTAAAAATGGAGAAGACAGGGACAAGTATGCTGAGAGGGTGAGAGTACATCGAGAGAGAGAGAGAGAGAGTAGGCTGCATGAAAGTTTTTCAGCATTCTGCAGATCAGCTCGTTTTGTGGATGTTAAGTATTAGTTCGTGCTCTGTACTGCTACTTCAGTAACTACTCCTTTTCCTTTCTGTTTTGCATGTTCTATATAAATCTAATTAAGTGACTTCCTGCGGTTCAACACGTGTACATTGCCTTCTTTGTGAATACATCGGCAACTGCCTATTGCTGAATCGGGAAAGAACACAGAATGAATTTTAAAATAATTTTCATTACCAAGTACAGAAGGTACATTGATCATTTGTAAAAATAATATCCAGTGTTATACTTCAGAATGTTTACATCAAGTCTCCTGCTGATTACCTTCTGATAGAAGCTGTATTCTGAATTTCAATCACAGTGTCCTCAAGAAAACAGACTGAAGCTATATGTACACTGACCTATTTAACAACAGTACTGCCTAATTATCGAGAGCATCAGCCAAACTATTTAATCAGGCTCCTTGGCTTCATAAACAAGGTTTTCCTTCTCAAGCAATCCTTGGGATCAAGAATGACCTACTTCCAATCTAGTTCTGTAAATCAAAAACTTAAGAAAATCTGCAGATGCTGGAAATCCAAAGCAACACACAGAAAATGATGGAGGAACTCAGAGATCAGGCAACATCTATGGAGGTAGTCAACATTTCAGGCCAAGACCCTTCTTCTGAAACATTGACTGTTTATTCATTTCCATAGATGCTGCCTGACCTGCTGAGTTCCTCCAGCATTTTGCGTGTGTTGCTTTAGTTCTGTAAATGTTGAGACGACTGATGAGTCCAGTATAGTGCAGGAAACGCCTAATTGATGCACTATCAATTACTCCAAAAGACTGGAAGTAGAGTAAGTACTGAAAGGCTTTTATTAACAGTAAATGGTCCACGTCCCTGCTGAGTATCTGCCCTGAACTGAGGGAGAAGAAATGGCACAATTGCCTTTATTCAGGGGTCTGTGGAAGGAGCCACAGGGGCAGTCAGCAGAGGGGCGTGTCCAGGCATGTCCAGACAGGTAACCCAGTAACAGCATATATATGTGGTTTACCACACTAATGAAACAAATAGACGGATAGTTTGTAAGGTGGTGTATCCCTTTAATTGTTCATGCTAAGGTTCTATCTGGACTCAGAGTTCTTAATGCCAACATGAAGGTTACTTCTCCATCCTGAGTGATTATGGGTCAGGAATTTCAAGAAGTCTGTGAAGATTTTTCAATTTTTCAAAATGACTTTGTAAACATCCTTTTAATTCTTTCCTCTGTCCCCCAGTGACTTCTTCCCATCAACAAAGCACAGAATGGAGTATCATTTGTGGGAGTCTGGATAATCAATGTGCTACTCCAAGCACGTGTGGCAGAAATGTGGTTTGTGGGCTTAAAATTGTCCCATTTTTTTCTCTGATCAAACGTGATAACATTCTGACCATTTACAAGTACCATGTACAAGGGCAGCTAGGTTTATCTGAACTAAGTAGGAGCCTCATTAACTTATGAAGTATATCAAACATCAGTGTACCTTGAGTGTTATAGAGGAGAAGAGTGCACAGTATGTCCCAAATCTAGTAATTCCAGGAAAGGCCTAAAAAGTGATTCCCAAACCTTTTTGGATTATCGCTCCCTTGACTCCCAGCCCACATCCCCAGTACCTCCTCTCCCTTTCTCCATTATATAAAAACTATAAAGAAGTTTGTTATACAATACACAGTGAAAGAAAATAGGAAATGCAAATTCAAAGCAGACAAGCATTTGCAAAAAATTATTCAAATCTATTTAAAGCTACAAATAAAATTATTTCTTTATTTAAATATGGTTAAAGCAATTTTCATCAATTTTAGAGTGCATATTAGTAGTCCAACTATTCACTGCTTCATTGCTTTTTCACCTTTCAATGAGATGGATGAACTTGATGCAGAGATATCAGCCTCTCAACATCAGGCTGGATGTCATTCAGAAGGAGTCTCAGACCCCCATGTTCAGTTACTTGCTGTCTGTTTCATTGGGAAGGGAAGTTGGGTGGCTGCACTGAAACCGTGCTCCACTAAACATGCTGTTGGAAAGTCAATAAAGAACATCTTGACCTTTTTCCACAGTGCAGGATAGCATTCAGATATTTCTTTCTGCAACCAAAAGTCTTGATATGAATTTTTGAACCTTGCCTTCAGCACAAAGTCATTCTGTAGCAAGATCAGTTCTTCCTCCATCCTTCTTCTTAATTCCTCATTACAGGTGTTCGGGAATGGATTCATCACCCAATCTGAAATCTCTCTGACAGGTTTTTGCAGCTCACCCAGATGGGCACAGTATACTTGAAGATCATCATCTGGTATCTTTTTCCTTCTCTTCCACTCAGACAGGCTGGGAAATTAGAAAAGTTTGCAACTGCATTTAAATAGGGTTAACTTGGACAGAAATGTGGAGAAGACTGATTTGACTTCGATAAGATTCACATTATTTCCTTGCAATTGGTTTCATTAAAATTTATGAATAATTTTGCCAAATAAGCATTGTCATGCCTAATATCCTGGAGATGATTACCAAACAAAGCACTCGAGTCTCTAAAGCATTTTATCACAGTTTAAAAATGTGCATATAAGTGTCTCAGGCAGTTTCCTACTGAGAACCATCAGAATTCTGTGTGCAACAGCAAGGGCCCAAACTCTTCATCATTCTCAATACAAAGCTCTCGAAACAGTTGAGAATTTCGAGCATGGGGCTTGATTTTATTTACTGCTATGATTTGTACAGTCAATCACTTAGGTTTTTTGTGCGAGATGTTGTCTGAGAATTTCACAGTGAATGGTAAATATGGTTGTTGTGTTTTGTAACTCCAAAACATTAACTAAATGGAAGAAAAACAAGAGAGCCAGGAATGTGGGCTAACTCTGTTCTTTACTCTAAGCAAGGCACGCGAATATCATGTGGTAATGTGATGACGTATGTAATTCACGTATTTTTGCATATAACCTGTAGTTAATAATTTAAACGAACAAGACTGCTGAATCAAACAGTATATTTACAATAATACTCAAATGTTACTGTAATATTAAATGTTGGTGAATGGAATGTCCTTCTTTCCAATCAACTTCCCACCTCTTTACTTTGCCCCTCTCCCTCTGCCAGTTTCACCTATCACCTACTATCTTGTACTTCTTCCTCCCCTCCCTCCACCTTCTTACTCTGACTTCTTATCGTTTCTCTCTGGTCCTGATGAGGGATCTTGGCCCAAGATATTGACTGTCTATTCTTTTCCATAGACGCTGCCTCACCTGCTGAGTTCCTCCAGTATTTTGTGTGTGTTCCTTGAAATAACTTGTCCTCTTGTCTTTGGAACAGTAAAGTTTCAACTGCTGCCCATCACTTCATGGTGAGAATTAAACCTATTTGTAATATCATCTGGCTGATTGAATTTGCTAGGATTCTGAAAACCCACTCAACAATTAGTCAACATCCGAGTCTCAGTTATACATATGTCCAGAAATTCAGTGACCCTAAGGGTGTGCTTGAAAGTTATATCAATGGTGCACCAAAGATTATTTCTGCCATGGGCCTGCTACTGCAAATATCTGCTGCACCCAGAACCTTGGGAATTTAAAGGGCATTGCACTTTCTCAGAATGTGCCAACACAGGCAAGGTCAGGTCTGGTGGTTAATGAGTGTTGCCAGGCATAGTCCAACGAAGCCCACTGTCATGTTAGCAATTAGCTAAGTAGCCAAGAGGTAGTGCCAGCAAAGGGGTTTATAAGGATGGAAGAGGCAATGAGGTAACTGGCAGTGTGTGCAACTGGGGCTTAGTGATGAGGAGGTGGAAATTAGACCCTCCTTTTTTAAACCTCAACCAATCGGGGAAGACAGGCACATGGGAGGGGCGCTTCCCAGATAGAAACCACAATGGCTGTAAGAACAAATTTATGCATTTTTCATCTACATTTAGCCTCACAAACCAACAAATATTACCCTTGGAGACTGTGAATATCTTCAACATTATGCATACACTACCCATTGTTATCTCTTATAGTGCGGATGCAGTATGGTTCCCCAGTGGGTAAGAGCACATACATCTCTCCCTGATCCATCAGGCTCATGATTGACTTTTAAGCAATACATTTAGTGATATTAATTGCTAACTACTGGAGAAATGAAGCTCCAATTTGTCTGCAGTTGTATTTAATGCAGAGAACAAAGCTCTACATGCAGCCTTTGCAGGTCCATAAATATTGATTCAATTATTTTCAGCAGTTGATGGGTAAGGAAACTCCTTATAACGGTCTTTGACCTGAAACGTTAACTTGGTTTCTCTTTCTACAAATTCTCTTTCTAGCATTTCTTGTTTTTAAGTGACTGACCATGTGTTTCAAGGACTTCCTGATCTCAGTTTAGACCATAATGTACTGAACTACAAGTAGCAAGAATTCTATCCACTATTCTGATGGAGGGTCTTCAGTCTCAAACAATATCCCTCCTTCTCCAAATGTACTGTCTGACCTGCTGAGCATTTTGAGCATTTTCTGTTGTTGTTCCAGCCATTAAATAAGATGGGATCTTGCATAGGGAATGCTGGCTATTACTTTGACAGCTTCTTGGCATTTTAGATCAATTTATGCTGAAATTTTGCATTGTGGTTCTGCACCAAAAAGTGACTAAATTTGCACCAGCCAGTCTTATTCCTGTACAGCAATTAAATAAAGTGGATATTCATCCTATCATTCTGGCCTGTATTCAAAACATACAAATAACCATCCTTGGCTACAGTCATTTTTATCCTACTACCCAAAAAAGGTGATTTACTTCATACAATGACATTTAATTCCAGCCTAAAATATACCTACGCGAAATGGTACCATATGCCCTTTCCTTGATAAGTTTGGTGAAAAAGTAGTAGCAACTACAGAAGTAATGAGAGAGCTCTGCCTGGTCAAGTTTAGAGCTGCTATGAGCAACACTAAAATGAGTTATAGGCTGAACTATAAACTGAGCAATAAGTCCATTGTTAGAGAAAAGTAAACAAGCCACCATGGGGCAACGTGGGTTATCTCTGCTGTTGCCACAACTGGATGCTCAGTCAGTACATGCATAGCATTGCTTGTAGCTTTCATGGTCACCATTGTCTTTGACTTTTCCACCATAAGCTCATTCCAGAAAGCAGCTGGCGATATTGATATTTTCTGTTGAGGTCTATGTCAGAGTCTCACCAAGACAATGCTAAGGATATAGGAAGAACTCCTATATTACATTCCCATTGGGTGGTAAGAAGCCAGTTAAGATGGCACCCATAAGACCATAAGGTATAGGAGAAGTAGGCCATTCAGCCCATCAAGTCTGCTCTGCCATTCAATCATGGGCTGATCCAATTCTTCCAGTCATCCTCACTCCCCTGCCTTCTTCCCATACCCTTTGATGCCCTGGCTAATCAAAATCCTATCTATCTCTGCCTTAAATGCACACAATGACTTGGCCTCCACAGCTGCTCGTGTCAACAAATTCCACAGATTTACCACCCTCTGACTAAATTCTCTGTATCTCTGTTCTAAATGGATGTCCTTCAATCCTGAAGTCATGCTCTCTTGTCCTAGACTCCCGTACCATGGGAAATAACTTTGCCATATCTAATCTGTTCAGGCCTTTCAGCATTCGGAATGTTTCTATGAGATCCCCCCTCATTCTCCTGAACTCCAAGGTATACAGCCCAAGAGCTGCGATATTCCTTATACAGTAACCCTTTCATTCCTGGAATCATTCTTGTGAACCTTCTCTGAACCCTCTCCAATGTCAGTATATTCTTTCTAAAATAAGGGGCCCAAAACTGCACACAATAGTCCAAGTTTGGTCTCATGAGTGCCTTATAGAGCCTCAACATCACATCCCTGTTCTCACATGCTATACCTCTAGAAATGAATGCCAACATTGCAATCGCCTTCTGCACCACCGACTCAATCTGGAGGTTAACCTTTAGGGTATTCTGCACAAGGACTCCCAAGTCCCTTTGCATCCCTGCATTTTGAATTCTCTCCCCTTCTAAATAATAGCCTGCCTGTTTATTTCTTCCACCAAAGTGTATGACCATACACTTTCCAACATTGTATTTCATTTGCCACTTCTTTGCCCATTCCCCTAAACTGTCTAAGTCTCTCTGTTTCCTCAACATGACCCGCTCCTCCACCTATCTTTGTTTCATCAGCAAATTTAGCCACAAATCCATTAATCCCATAGTCCAAATCATTAACGTACATCGTAAAAAGCAGCGGTCCCAACACTGATCCTTATGGAACTCCACTGGTAACTGGGAGCCAGGCAGAATAGGATCCCTTTATTCCAACTCTCTATTTTCTTCCAATCAGCCAATGCTCCACCGCGTACAATGCTCCCACGGTCGACATCTTATGGACAGTTCAATAGTTTAATGGTTCCATTTAATATCAGAGAATGTATAAACTATACAATCTGAAATTCTTACTGTCCGCAGACATCCTCGAAACAGAAGAAAAAACCCTGAAGAATGAATGACAGTATTACAGAAACCATATATTTCACTTCTTTTATGCCTTTTACTTTTGTTTTTCGTCTTGAACGTGATTCTGGAGCTGTTGGAGCCTACGATTTGCGATTTGGAAATCGTTTGGATGTTTCGGTACTCCGTAGTCTCCGAGAGGATTCCAGGAGGTAGAGGCAGCATGAGGAAATCTCATAGCGAGAAGGCTGCAGGACGGGACGGTGAGCCAACGTTAACGCCATTTCGCTGATTAAAGCTTCTATTGTTTGCCAATTAAAGCAATGAGAGAAGTTGAAACACCGAAGTGAATGTGGAAGGTGAGTGCCAGCTGCCTATCTTTTGATCGCTGGTGGGATCGCTCTGCTGCCAGAGAGAAGAGATACTTTTTGACCACTGGTGGGATCGGTCTGCTGGACTTGGACAATGGGCTTTTTTTCAGTCTTATAGTTTTATTTTATATTCTGTGTTTTTCATCTGATCTTTCTCATTTTTGTGTGGGAGGGAGGGGAATTTGGGGCTCGATGTACCTGTTCCATTTTTGTTCATTTTTTTGTGCGGTGAGGGGGAGTTTGGGGATTAATGACCGTGCTGGTGTTCTTTTCTTTCTTGGTTTCGTGGCTATCTGGAGAAGAAGAATTTCAGAGTTGTATGCTTTGATAATAAATGAATCTTTGTTTGTTAACCCTTTGTTAACAAAGTGAGGGAACACCAGAGAATAGCATCTTCAGATTTTGCCAGTATTTAAGAAACTTTAGTACTTGTTAATTTTCAGTAATGGAAGTTTTTAAAGTGAAGATGCTAAACAATCTTTGCCCTGATACACAATGTAGATAATACACACATGTTTTACTTCTTGCAACTTGTTGTCTATTACTTACTTAGATAGATAGATAGATAGATAAATAATTCATTGATCACAGTAGCATTACAAGTGTAGAGATATAAATATTAGAAGAGAAGTAGAAAGAATAAAAAATAAGTTACCACAAACAGTCTAACAGGAGTCATCACTTCCCCAGCTATAGGTTGAGTCATTATGGAGCCTAATAGTCTCTGTGTTGGTGCTCCACTCAAGTCTGTCACACAGCTGCACCCCAGGTACTTGTAGGTCCTCACCATATCCACATCCTCACCATCAATATTAACAGGAAGCAATGCAGGCTTAGTCCATCACCATCTCCTTTGTTTTACTGATGTTGAGCTGCAGATGATTCAGCTTGCAGCATTTCACAAAGTCCTCCACCAGGGCCCTGTCTTCATCCTCCGGTTAGTCCTTTATACACCCAACTATTGCTGAGTCATCAGAGAATTTCTGCAGATGACACGACTCCATGTTGTATCTCAAGTCTGTGGTATACAGTGTAAACAGGAAGGCAGCCAATAGGCCTCCGTGGGGCCCCACTGCTATTTATAGCCATGTCCGACACACAAATTTGAAGCCGCACAAACTGGTCAGGTAGTCTATTATCCAGGATACAATGTAAGTGCCCGTTTGTATTGAACAGAGCTTCTCCCCCAGCATTGAAGGCACTTGGGAAATCAAAAAAACTTGATCCTCACAGTGCTGTCCTGCTTATCCAAATGTAAGTAGGCTCTGTTCAGCGGGTAGATGATGGGATCTTTTACTCCAATGTTCTCCTGGTAGGCAAACTGCAGGGTATCAAGGGTTGATCTGACAAAGGGTCAGAGGTGAGCCCTGGTCATTTGGGTTAAAATTTAGAAACTGATCTACAATAAAGGAACGCATTTGAAAGGAAAAGAGATAAAGACAATCAGCCCCTTGCTATTAAATTTCATTATACAGCAAAATGAAACTACTAAATAAACCTGAGTAAAATGCTCCTTCTGTCTGCTTGATCCATCATCAAAAACACTCGCCCTTGTATTTCCCATTAGAAACTCTTAGATGAATCTAGTCTTCAGAACAGCACCTTTTTTTCTCTCTTGAAAACTGGCTATGAAGAGTTCTTCTTTCTCTCAATACCTCTGTTAACAAAGGAGAAGCACGATGTGATATGTTGAAGATTTGTTCCTATAGCTAAAGAACAGGTGAATTACATTAACAACTAACAGGTGTTAAACAAGGTAATTAATATGTAAAATATATAAAAGGAGATAAATTATATAATCCAATTGTAGAAAAAATGGTGACATTTTTAAGTTTATATTTCAATAACAAGTCGCACTGAGTATCAATAGCTATATTCTGATATTGTTTCAATCTTATGTGTGACACTATTTGAAGAATTTGGGGCTCTGACAAAATATCTCCCTCACCAACATTTTTTTTTCATTTCATTGGGTGCTTGTGCGAGACATCCTCTGGAGAACAGCTATTTATGTCGCCTACGTGGCAACATCACCCTAGAAGTATTTAATTCTGTGAAGCGCATTAAAGTATTGGACAATATTCTGAGACGCTTAATTGATGTATGCACTTATTTTCAAAACTTGCTTTGCAGCATGGCATGCAATATGAATAATGTCTCGACTCATAAAACTGACCATGATTTTGTTATCCATGAATGCTCTAGTCTTTTGGAAATCTGACCCTTTTGGCAACACCTACATCCTCTGTTGGCACTGCTCAAATTTTATTAAATATAAAATAAAGAAATAAGTGAAACTGCACAACCAATGAAACTGCTGCTAAGAACAGGCTGCAATTCAGACTATGGTGTTCCTCTTATTGAGTCAAGTCTCCAAAGATTTCAGCAACATTTCACCCTGACACTCAGTAAATTATTAATCTTTTTTTTCTCTGTAGACTGTAATTGGATTCTTATTTATCAGCGGGATGCTGTTCATGGTGTTTTTAGAATTTACCTATAAATATTTATGAAACTACTATTTTAGTTGTAAGATTGAAATATTTCAATGAGATAAATACATTTACATATGCATCAAAATGGCATAATAATGAATTATTTTCAAGCTTCTATTGAGATATTAGAGCCAAATTTTAAATTTTGGCAGATTGCCAGTGTGTTTTCCCAGTAACTTTTGGCTAATTCCCTTGTTCTCAGTATATGTTAGAGTGACAGAACTAAGTGGCTGCCTATTGACTCACTCAATTCAGTTGATACTAAGCTGCTAACTTTAAGTGTTAAGTGACTCCAAATATGAAAAAGAAACAAAATTAGAGCAGTGAACATCCATTTAGTCCATCCACGGAGAGACAAAATTGGAAATAGATTGAGATCTTTTAATAAAAAGAAAGTACTCACCTAATCAGACATCATCAATAAAGGGAGTAACAGGGTTAATGTTTCAGATCAATAATCTTACAGCATAATATTCTTCATATCACGTACCAATGCTACATTTCTAAAATAAAAGTGCAAAATGATAGCTAAAAATACTGCAAAATTTCAGTAGTATTCATCAAGGATTAATGCTTCTGATGTTTTCTTCCATGGGATTGGTTTAGAATCTTAACTCACTTTTTCTTTCCAAAGCTGCTTGAGAATTTTCTTCCTTATTTCTCTTATCTCATTTTGATCCCTGCTCAGCAATTCTTGGATTTCCTTAGTCACAGTAATTACTGTTGCTGTAAAGCTAATTCACGTTTTTGGCATCGGATCCAATGCAACAATGAAAAACAAGATCTTGCAGGGATGTTTGTGCTATTTCTGTTTACTTACAAGTTTATTTATAGTTTATTTAAATGTAGCTATGCTTTTTCATTAAACCACAGATGTGCTTGTGGCTCCTCACCCACATCCTCAATAACCTTTGGATGGTTTGGCAGATTGATATTGTGTGCAAGTATTCAGCCAGTTCAATGGTAGTTTGTGTGGAGAATTGAGCAAATCCAAATCCACACAGAAGCTCATTCAGTTCAAACTACACAAGTTGCACCAAGGTTATGTTACACCAGAACTTTTACAGACTTGCAACTTAACTTGAAAAGAGTAGATGTTTCTTCATTCTGTCCACACTGGTGGTTTATACATACATTCATATAGAGCTGTTATTTAATAATGACATTTATTCATACTTAATGTTCCTGTTACCTATGAAAAAGTACTTGGTATCTGATGGACTTTACATAAACTTATCTAAATAGTCACGTTGTTTTCTCTGCCTTTTTTTTAGATAAATTAATATTATTCATTTTTTGGCTTGGCAAGCTTCACTAGAACATTATGACTGCGGTGAATGATAATATTCCTCCAAGACCATAAACCTGAACATTTACCAGATATTATTATGCATTCCTTTCACCTATGTTTCCCCATTGACCAAATATTCAGAGAAAATACATCCCTGCAGAGTGATCTTTTTCAACTGGGAACTCAGGGGTTTACTTCGAATTCACAAAGGATAACACACACTGGGCCAAGTAATCTGACCTCTGTCCCACAAGGGAGGTAACTGATGCAATAGCTGATAAGTATTTGGGTCTTCCTCCCAAGTAAAAGAGATCTCTGGAGGACTAATATGCATTAAATAGCTTCTAATAGAGTAACATTGTTTAAATCAATAAATATTTCAATACATATAATTACTGCAAAAAATGACATTTGATATTAACAAAGGGTATTTTAATCTGTAAATAACAAATGGGAAGTGTTACTTGTATGACCGTGGAATACACTAGCAATATGTCAGAAATTCTGAAGTGTCGGGGGAAGAAGTGAGTGTCGTTGGATTACTAAGGAGAAGGTGCTTGTCAAGCTGAAAGGTCACCTTGACTAGATGGACTACACCCCAGGGTTCTGAAAGTGATGGGTGAAGAGATTGTGGAGGCATTATTAATGATCTTTCAAGAATCATTACATTCTAGAATAGTTCCAGAGGACGGGAAAATTGCAAATGTTACTCCTTTCTTTAAGAAGGGAGCAGGCAGAAGAAAGGAAATTACAGGCCAGTTAGCCTGACTCTATTGGTTGGGAAGATATTGGCGTCTAGTATGAAGGATGAGGTTTTGGGGTACTTGGAGGCACATGATAAAACAGGCCAAGTTCAGCATAGTATCCTTAAGGGCAAATCTTGTCTGACAAACCTGTGGGAGTTCTTTGAGGAAATAATAGGCAGGATAGACAAAGGAGAGTCAGTGGATATTATGTACTTAGATTTACAGAAGGCCTTTAACAAGGTGCCAAACATGAGGCTGTTTAGTAAGATAAGGGCCCATGTTATTACAGGAAAGATTCTAGCATAGATAGAAGATTGCCTGACTAGCAAGAGGCAAATGATTGGAATAAAGGGGGCCTATCCTGCTTGGCTACTGGTGACTAGTGGTGTTCTACAGAGATTGGTATTGGTACTGCTTCTTTTCACATTATACCTATGTCAATAATTTGGATGATGGAATTGATGGCTTTGTGGCCAAGTTTGTGGACAATATAAAGGTAGGTGGAGTGGCAGGTAGTGTTGAGGAAGCAGGATGTCTGCAGAAGGACTTGGGCGGATTGGGAGAATGGGTTAAGTGGCTGTTGGAATAGAAGGAATAAAGGCATGGATAATTTTCTAAATGGGGAGAAAATTCAAAAATCAGAGGTGCAAAGGGACTTGGGAGTCCTTGTACAGGATTCTCTAAAGGTTAACTTGCAAGTTGAGTCGGTGGTGAGGAAGGCAAATGCAATGTTAGCATTCATTTCAAGAGGAGTAGAATATGAATCAAAGATGTGATGCTGAAGCTTTATAAGGTATTAGTCAGACCACATTTGGAGTATTATGAGCCCGTTATCTAAGAAAAAGATGTGCTGGCGTTGGAGGAAGTTCACGGGAATGATTCCAGGAGTGAGAAGGTTAATGTATGAGAAGCGTTTAATGGCTCTGGGCCCGCACTCAATGAACTTTAGAAGACTGGGGATGTGGGGGCTCTCATTGAAACCTATTGATTATTGAATATGGAAAAGCCTAGACAGAGTGGATGTGGGGATGATGTTTCCTTTGGTGGGAAAGTCTAGCACCAGAGGGCAGAAACTCAGAAAAGAGGGACATACATCTAGAAAAGAGATGGGGAGAAATATGTTTATCCATGGATGGCTGTGGAGGCTATGTTACTGAATGTTAATTAATGAGGTTGATAGCTTCCTAGTTAGTCAGGGTGTCAAAGAGCATGGGAAAAAGGCAGGGGAATTGGGTTGAGAGGGATAATAAATCAGCATTGATAGAATGGCGGAGCCGGACTTGATGGCCTGAATGGCCTAATTTTGTTCCCAGGTCTTATTTTCTTATGGTCTTAAAGGCAGAAAAGATATAGTTTAATTTGGTATTTTGTTCACCACATACATTTTGGAACTGTACTGTACTGTTCTATATTCTACCTGTAACTTAGAATTAATTACATCTGACAGATTTGTTAAAGGTAAATTTTTGAGGCATTTGTTAGCAATAATTTCATTTGAAATATTTCCAAATCTTGTGTGGCAATCAAAGATTTCTCATGAAGGAGGGGTACAGGATACAGAGTTGGGCAGAGAAGTGGCAAATGGAGTTCAATCTGGAAAGATGTGAATTAATATACTTTGGAAAATCAATCTTGGAGGAAGAGTACAATGTTAACAGTAGGGTTCTTAGTAGTGTGGAGTAACAGAGGGATCTTGGACTTTTTTCTTTGGAGCAAAGGAGGGTGAGAGGCAACGTGATTAAGGTGAATACAAATATGAAAAGAATAGAATAGATAAAGGGGACAGCTGCACCTTTTTCCCAGGACACAATGCCCATCACCAGAGGACATCAGTTTAAAGTGAGTTGAAGAAAGATTAAGGGAGATATCAGAGTTAGTTTTTTTTTTAAACACAGAGTGGTAGGTGCCCGGAATGCTCTGACAGCGGTGGTGGTAGAGGCTAATACAGTAGTGATATTTAATTGACTCCTCGATAGGCACATGGATAAAAGGGAAGTGGAGGATTAGGGGTTGTGTAGGAATGAAGGGTTAGATTGCTCATGGCAAATGTTTATATAGGTTAGCACAACATCATGGGCTAAAGGGCATACGCTCTGCTGTACTGTTCTATGTTCTATATTAAATTTCAGGGTCAATTCAATTAGCATTAATAGTCAAAATTCCACCTTGAGTTCAGGCTGGAGTAATGAACTAAACACCTATTTTTGTATCAATGCCAAACTTGGAACCCTTACGTGTTATTCTTGCCTCCAGGTCATTAATGTAAAAAGTAACTATTGAGGACCAAGAATCAATCCCTGAGGTACTCCGCTGGTTACAAATCTCCAGACCGAAAAGGACGCGTTTACAGTGCCTATAAAAAGTATTCACCCCCTTTGGAAGTTCTCTTGTTTTATTTTTTTGACATTGAATCACAGTGGATTTATTTGGCTTTTTTTGACACTGATCAACAGAAACCACTTGTGTGTCAAAGTGAAAACAAATTTCTACAAATTGGTCTAAAATTATTACAATTGTTAAACACAATATAATTGATTGCATAAGTATTCACCCTCCTCAAGTGAGTATTTAGTAGCTGCACCTTTGGGAGCAATTACAGACTTGAGTCTGTGTGGATCGGTCTCTATCCGCTTTGCACAACTGAACTCTGAAATTTTTTCCATTCTTCTTTACAAAACTGCTCAAGTTCTGTCAGATTGCATGGGGATTATGAGGGAGCAGCCCTTTTTAAGTCCAGCCACAAATTTTCAATTGGATTACGGTCTGGACTCTGACCTGGCTACTCCAGGACATTAACTTTGTTGTTTTTAAGCCACTTCTGTGTAGCTTTAGCTTTATGCTTGGGGTCATTGTCTTGCTGGAAAACAAATCTTCTCCCAAGTTGCAGTTCTCTTGCAGACTGCATCGAGTTTTCCTCCAGGATTTCACTCTATTTTGCTGCATTCACTTTACCCTTTACTTTCACAAACATTCCAGGGCCTGCTACAATGAAGCATCCCCACAGCATGATGCAGCCACCACCATGCTTTACGGTAGGGATGGTGTGTTTTTGACGATGTCCCGTGTTTGGATTACACCAAACATAGCATTTAGTTGATGGCCAAAAAGCTCAATTTTGGTTTCATCAGATCATAGAACCCCATAGAACCTTCTTCCAGCTGATTTCAGAGTCTCTCACATGCCTTCTGGCAAACTGTAGCGGAGATTTCATTTGAGTTTTTGAAACAGTGGCTTTCTCTTTGAGCACTGTCCCATAAAGATGCAATTGGTGAAGCACTCAGGCAACAGTTGTTGTGTGCAGTCTCTCCCTCCTTACCTACTAAAGCTTGAAACTCCTCCAGAGTTGTGATAGGTCTCTCAGTGGCCTCCCTCACTAGTCCCCTTCTTGCACAGTCACTCAGTTTTTGAGGATGGCCTGCTCTAGGCAGATTTACAGCTGTGCCATATTCTTTCCATTTCTTGATGATTGACTGAAATGTACTCCAAGGGATATTCAGTGACTTAGAAATTTTCTTGTATCCAGTTCCTGACATGTGCTTTTCAATAACCTTTCCACAGAGTTGCTTGGAGTGTTCTTTTGTCTTTGTCGTGTAGTTTTTGCCAAGATACTGTCTCACCAGCAGTTGGACCTTCCAGATACAATCAATTGAAACACCTTGACTGCACACGATGATCTCCATTTAACTAGTTATGTGACTTTTAAAACCAACTGGCTGCACCAGTGATGATTTGGTGTGTCATATTAAAGGGGATGAATACTCATGCAATCAATTATTTTGTGTTTTGTATTTGTAATTAATTTAGATCACTTTGTAGAGATCTGTTTTCATTTTGATACAAAGGAGTTTTTTCCTGTTGATCAGCGTCAAAAAAAGCCAAATTAAACCCACAGTGATGCAACATTGTAAAACAGTAAAACATGAAAATTTCCAAGGGGGTGGGTGACTACTTTTTATAGACATTGTATTCCAACTCTTTGTTTTCTATGTGAAAGCCAGTTTCAATCAACGCTAACACACTTCCTGCAATATCCTGGGCTCTTAAGTTATGCATCAACCTCTCATATGGCACCTTGTCAAATGCCTTTTAGAAATCTAAATACAGTACATCAACAGGTTTCCCCTGTCATAACTACAAATAAACAGAAGAGTGCAAACATTTCAAAAGCTCATAAGCTGGGTTGTAGAGAAGCAGAAGAGAGCTTCATAAAATTGAGTGTATGAAAATTAAGACGCGAATCTTAAATTTAATATTTTGTGTAACTAGGAGCCAGTGTCAGTCAGCATGGATAGGGTTGAAGGGTGAATGAGAAGGAATAAGTTAGGGACATTAAGTTTGAGAGATGTAACTAAATATTAAATAAGATTAGCTTTATTTGTCACATGTACATCAAAAACATACAGTGAAATGCGTCATTTGAATCAACGACTAACATAGTTTGAGAATGTGCTGGGGGCAACCCACAAGTGTTGTCCTGCATCCAGTGCCAATGTAACATGCCCACAGCTCACTAACCTGTATGTCTTTGAAATGTGGGAGGAAACTAAAGCACCCAGAAGAAACGCTTGCAATCAGATGGAGAACGTACAGACCGTGGCAAAATTGAACCCAGGTTGCTGGCGGTGTAAAACATTACACTAACCATACCACCCTAAAATACAGATAAGAGTTTCAGCAGTAGATGAATACACTTTATATTGAAAACATACAGAAGGAAGGCCTAAGAAACACACATTGTTGCTTCCAGACATTATATACTGGGACATGGTCAACAGGCTCGCCCCAACATTCCTAGTGGCCTGCGCTAATTATTTTGGTTGTTTTAAAAGGCATTCGTGGAATTATGATGAGAAGTTCAAGGTCATTTATTGTTACATTTTAGCTCAGGTTACACAGTCGCTTGCTTCTGTGTTTGTGGGTCACCCTAACTGTAACTGGGGTGTGTGATCTTCGTCTCCACCACCCCACTCCCCCACCCCGCCCCGTCTGTACATGACTGGGTTGGATCTCACCGAGCGATGGCTTTCTGTCTGTTATAGTGTTTTCACAATAAAACCGGAAGTTGAGATAAACGAGCTCTTCTCACCTGTCATCATGGACTGAATGCTCGGCAAACTACATTAAACCAAAAAGGTAAAGAAAAGCTGAAGGTGCTGGAATGCTGAAATTAAAATCAAATAATACTGGAAATTCTCAGCAGGTTAGGATAAATCTATAGAGATAGAAGAAGAATTAGTGTTTCAGGCTGACAACCGTTCATCAGAAAGGTTTCTCTCTTCGAAGATACTTCCAGCATTGTGTGTTTTTATTTTATATTACTGTATTTTGGCAGCCCATTGATGATGAATCAATTCTAGAACATGCAATGACTGTGGGATATTTCTACAGAAAACTTAATCTCACTTTCTCTGCAAATAAAGTTAAACTTTGTTACAGGAGTACAGTTTAAATTTTAAACTGGTCCCAAGTGGAAGACATCATTTTGTACTTTTTAAAATTATGCGTTTTCCTAATCAAGTAATACGGCTGCCTAGAGGGGGGACAAAAATCAACAGTTACCTAACTTTGCCTGTTTGTAAAAACATGTAAAAAGTTGAAAAAGGTTGTGTTGCAATACCAGTAGCCAAGCTGAAGCGTTCTTTGGCCTTAATGTGTGCTCCTGGTAATCAAGTAATATGATCATAAGAAAACATGGAACAAGAAAAACCATTCAGCGCAAGCCTGTTTCTTTCACAGTCCCTGTATAACGTGCCTTGGCATGGGTTGAACCCAATTTACTTAATCTCCTGAGAGATGGCTTTGCAAAGTTTCTCCTTTTCATTTAAAGGTAATCGAGTGAAACTCCAGAATATCTATCTAACCTTGAAACCTCCATTACTCAATTTTGACTACCAGTGGAGAGATGATAAATTAAATGCACTATTCTGTCATGAATGAACATATTTCATTTTAAGATATAATTAATTTTCGCAGGACATGCAGCATATTTCATAAGGAACTAGCAATGTACTTACATTGCTTTGGCATTTTGTTTATTATCCCAAATGTTTGTCACTTGGAGTCACAGATTCACAGACATGCAGCAGAGAACTGACCCCTCAGCCCTTTCAGTCTGCATTTACCCATTTACACCAATGGTAGATTAAGCCAATTATCTTTATTTTTTCTTACACTTCACTAACTCCAAGAGATTCTACCACTCACTTACACATTAACAGCAATCCTCGGTGTCCATTTAACTTACAAAGTCACACAGCTTTGGGATATGAAAAAGAACCGGAGCACCTGGAAGCTCATGGGATCATGTTATATTTACTCGTTGCAAAGACAGGCAGTCTGGGTAAAAATGCTAGAACTATTTTATTTACAGATTTACAGCAATGGCTCCAGCTTGAGCCTGTGCAATGAGCTCATCCTCATCATTTCCAGTTCTGGGTGAACCACCTGCATTCCCACTGGGAACTGAAGTTCTTTATTATGTACATATATAACAACACACCTTCGCCCTTTAAAGCAAAAACAAACACAATACTATGTCCTCATAAACCTGCAAAAAAATAATAATCCTTTGCAACAAATACATTTAAATTCTGGAGCCAGTACTTTTTACACTTATCAACTTTCAATCAGTCTCTGGGGTGTTTTACTTATCCTTTTTGGTCCGCTATATGTTTCTACAAATATATTCTTGCATTTGATGCATTAATAATTGTGTCTTTCTAAGAATTCTGATCATCAAGTTTATTCTTTACATCTGCTAGCCCCATGTCACAGCTATGGGTTGGAGCTTGTGGTCATAGATCCACACGATTCCTTCTCAGAGATGTTCCTCACTCCATCTGGATCTGGTAGGAATGTGGAGCAAATTCCTCTAGCACATATTCTTCCATGGACCATATGCCAGAATCGTGATCCCAGACTCACACTTGATCTACAGGCTTCAGGGCAGTAGAGTTTTCGCAGTCTTGACGTAATACTGCTTCAGTTTCTCTTTCCCTTTTACTTTAGTCAATTTGACCTTGTGTACTCCTTTAGGTGTCAACAGGATTTTGTGCACTGAAGGTTAGTGTGTATGTGTCAACCCATTAGCATTTGGGCTGGTGAAAGGCCATTCTGCAGTATTGTACTTCTGTAAATCATCAGAGTTTTGTGGAAATCCTCATGTCCATCTTGTGCTTTCTTTGTGAGACCCCTCACTACCTTGACCAAACTCTGCTAGGCCATTAAATTTTAGATGATGTGGACTTGAAGTTATAGGTCAAAACCCCCAATCATTGATAAAGGATTCAAGTCCACAGCACGAAAATTGTGGACCATTATCGGACACCACCTCACATGGAACTCCATGCCTCTTAAACACAGCTTTCAGGAAGACGGTGACTACTTTGCTGGATGTCTGTTACAACAATATGACTCTACCCATTACATTCAAGCAAATCGACCCCAACTTGGAAGTTTGACCTGTCTGGTACAGGATGTGGTGTAAGCAGTTCTGCTTGCTGCTTTGGTCTATAGGTAAGACATATTTCACATGAATCAGTGGTCTGATTGAAGTCTTGGTTCATTCTTGCCCAAAATATCACTTCCTGAGCTCAAAGTTTACATTTTTTCTCACTAAGATGCCCTTCATCTATCTTCTGGAGCATTTCCTTGCATAGCGACATTGGAATCACAAACCTGTTCCCTTTGAAGACCATACCTTCCTCGACTGGCGGTTCACCTCTGCATGCCCAATAATCCTGAATATACATTGGACAGTCATCTTTAGCTGCTGGCCATCCTTGCTGTATAAAAATTTTGAGTACTTTCATTGTTTTATCTGTCCCTGCTGCTGTCCTAATCTTCTCTGTTCTATGAGGAGATACTGGAATGGAGGTGACAATTCTTGTCAACATAGGCCTGTATTTCTACATTAATCTCTCGGTCATTCTTTTCTTTCTTGTTGACTGCTTGAGACAGCACATCAGCAGCAAACGTCTATTTTCCCGGTATGTAGATCATATTCACATCATATTTCTGCAGCCTTATCAACAGCGCTGTATCCTCGTGGGACAGTCATTCAGTCAGTGGTCTGGACACAACTGAGACCGGAGGTTTATCGTTTGTCTCCACTTCAAAAGCCACTTCAAAATAGATGTGCTGATGGAACCTTTCACATGCATACTCTTTCTCTACCTGTGCCTAGTTGACTTCAGCACGTGTTAAAGCTCTTGTTGCAAAGCTGCAATGTGTCATCAGGCTGCTGCCGTTTGGCTCCAAAGGCATACTGAAATGCAGCCAAGATCCTAGTACACCTTTTTGGATCATAAAACTTCAGCACAGGCTCTTCAGTTAGGGTTCTCCTCATCCTCTGGAAACACTCTTCTTGCTCGTGAGACCAGGTCCGCTCACTTCATTGCTCAAGGAGTGAGCTAAGTGATGCTGATGTAGTGATGTAGATAGTTGAAGGATGAACTTGGCCAGGTAAGTTACCATCCCTAGGAAACATATCAGCTCCTCTTTGTTTTGGGGCCTTTCCATGTTTTCTTGGGTCAGGCTTTACTCCTTCTTCCAATGTGACATCTCCTATGAAAGTCAGTGTCTTAACACTAAACTCACATTTCATAAGAACATAAGAAATAGGAGCAGGAGTAGGCCATCCGGCCCATTGAGCCTGCCCCACTATTCAATAAGATCATGGATGATCTGTCTGTAAACTCAGCTTCATCTACCTGCCTTTTTCACATAACCCTTAATTCCCTTACTATGTAAAAACCTATCTAACTGTTTCTTAAATATATTTAGTGAGGAAGCCTCAACTGCTTCCCTGGGCAGAGAATTCCACAGATTCATCACTCTCTGGGAAAAACAGTTTCTCCTCATCTCCGTCCTAAATCTTCTCCCCTAAATCTTGAGGCAATGTCCCCTAGTTCTAGTCTCACCTACCAATGGAAACAACTTTCCTACTTCTATCTTATCTATCCCTTTCAAAATTTTGTATGTTTCTATAAGATCCCCTCTCATTCTTCTAAATCAATCTCTCCTCATAGGTTAACCCCTTCATCCCTGGAATCAATCTGGGGACCCTCCTCTTCACTGCCTCCAAAGCCAGTATATCCTTCCTCAAGTACAGAGACCAGAACTACACACAGTACTCCAGGTGTGGCCTCACCAGTACCCTGTATAGTTGCAGCATGACCCCCCCTGCCCTTGAATTCAATCCCTCTAGCAATGAAGGCCAACATGCCGTTTGCCTTCTTAATAACCTGTTGTACCTGCAAGCCAACTTTTTGCAATTCATGAACAAGCACTCCCAAGTCCCTCTGCACAACAGCATGCTGCAATCTTTCACCATTTAAATAATAATCTGCTCTTCTATTATTTCTCTTTATTTAATTTCAACTTGACATTTCATGTCACATCAAGCACCTATCTCAGTTGTGCATCATGTTCATCCTTGGTGGACCCCCAGACAATGTCATCATTCATGGTCCCAACACCAGATATGCCCTCAAAGATCATGTGGATGGTTTCATGATAGACTTCTGGTGCAGACAAAATCCCATATAGTAGCTGAAGAAAGTGATATCTTCCCTGTGGTATGTTAAAAGTTGCCTCATCCAGCTTCATCTGCTAAAATCCAGATGACGTGTCAAGTTTGCTAAGCTCCTTGGCACCTGCAAACCGGGACAGGATCTCATCCCATGGTGGCAATAAAAAGTGCTCTCTCGATGGCTTTATTGAGATCTCTTGGGTCTAGACATATCTGCAATGCTCCATTTTTCTTTTGCACAATGGCCAGTGAGCACACCCGGTCTGTTGGTTCTGCAATTTTCTGCATATTAACCATCCATTCCATGCCTGCTAGTCTTGTTTAAATTTGTCTCTATGTGAAAATGGAACTTTCCTGCAGGCATAGACAACAGGAGCTGCTGCCTCATCTACATGGATTTTGTGTAAATTAGGTAAGCATCCAAGCCCCTTGAAGACATCTGCATACACTTCCATGAGTGAAGCGTGGTTATTTTTGGTCTGTAGAGCCACCACGAAAACTCTTCCACAGGTTGAGCTTTCCATATGCCTAATACTAGCTTTTCTACAATCAATAGTTGTGCCTTTAGGTGCTTGAAGGTTACAATACAGCTTCCTTTACTGGAATGCTCACTCCAGTATAGCATGTCATTTTAACTTCACTGGGTAAATCTCACTCTTTACTTTTAGAGTCTGGTAATCATCCATGGATAATAGATTTACCTGGGCTCTAGTGTCAAGCTTGAATGGAATTACTGTCTCATTCACAGTCACTAGAATGATTCATTCTGTTTTACCAGCACCAGCAGTGTACAGAGAATCTACAAAGACCCGACAGTCCGTAAAGTATCCACAAAGACCCAGCAGAAAATCTACAAAGACTTCCTCCATTTCAGAGAATCTACAAAGACTTCCTCCATTTCAGAGAATCTACAAAGACTTCCTCCATTTCTTCAGCAACCGTGGACACCTTTCTTTTGGTAGCCTGAGTTTTGCAGCACTTTGCAAAATGCTGCTTCTTCCTGCATATACCGTTTGAGCCTACCTGCTTATTTTGCTGTTGCTTTAGGAAAAGCCTTGTGCTCTGCCGCTCTGTTTTCACAGCAGGCACCGTTGTTTCTGCTCTGTGCAGCTCCTTAACTTGTGCTCATGTGGTCTCCGCTATCCTACACATATTTACAGCATTTTGTCTTGTCAAAACGTTTTCATGGAGCAAGCTTTCTCTGAGCCCAATATCTGGGGTTCCACAAACTATTTTGTCTCTGACTAGTGAGTCTCCAAAACCTCCAGACGCACAAGACTTATTCAATGTGTGAAGCTCAGCTCAGTATTGGTCAGAGTTAACACCTTGTTTCTGGTCATAGGAAAAGAATTTATATCTTTCAGATATGGTGCTTTTACTTGGGACAAAATAGACCTCAAATTTCATCATCAGAGTAAATGTAAAGGCTGTCTCATCAACTTGAAAGCTATTATAAATGGCCAAATCATCTTCAGCAATTACATGCAGAAAGACCCTTCCAATTTTTCTTCTGCCCCCTCCCGCTCCGTTAGCTGTGATATGTATATTGAACCGTTGTTTGAAGCATTTCCAGTTATCAGTTAGATTATCAATTTAAACTGCATATGTGCGGGAGGACTTAGCTTGTCCACAGTGGAAATTTTTCAGCTCTCACCTGGATTTCTTGATGAATTCAGTGCACTGCAGAACACAACATGCTCTGTCACCATGCTGGCTTGTTCCACTCCGTCAATCTCCATCTCATACCTCTTTCTTCAGTTGCTCATGGTATTCATTTACTCTCCGTGATTAGACCTTATGTCAACTTCTGACACCATGCTATGTTTGTAAAGACAAGCAGCCTTGGTAAGAAGGCAAGAACTATTTTGTTTACAGATTCACAGCAATGTCTTTTGCTCCAGCTCGAGCACATGCAACGAGCTCACTCACCCACATCATTTCCAGTTGTGGGTGATCCATCCGCATCGCCCTCTGGGAACTGAAGTTCTTTATTATGTACACACATAATAACACAGGAAGGACATGCAAAGTCCACACCCACTGTACCTGAGCGCAGGTTCTTGGCGCCATGAGGTAGGAATCAATGTCACCAATATAACCTTCAACCGATGTTATAAAATTCTAAAGGGATCGGACGGGCTAGATGTAGGAAGATTGTTCCTGATGTTGGGGAAGTCCAGAACGAGGGGTCACCATTTGAGGATAAAGGGGAAGCCCTTTAGGACCGGGATGAGGAAAAACTTCTTCACACAGAGAGTGGTGAATCTGTGGAATTCTCTGCCACAGGAAACAGTTGAGGCCAGTTCATTGGCTATATTTAAGAGAGAGTTAGATATGACCCTTGTGGCTAAAGGGATCAGGGGGTATGGAGAGAAAGCAGGTACAGGGTTCTGAGTTGGATGATCAGCAATGATCGTACTGAATGGTGGTGCAGGCTCGAAGGGCCGAATGGCCTACTCCTGCACCTATTTTCTATGTTTCTATGTTTCTATGATGGAAGGTACTGCTAAAAAGGCTAGTTTAGTACAACGTTGTCCTAAAATATATGATGCAATTAAGTAACATTGGTGTGGATGTAAATTTTAACTTGATATTTGGTTCACACAGGATTTTGTAACCAAGGACAAGTGTTTTAAAAGATTATAAACTTATACTAAGTGGAGTGTATAGCCTCAAAACAATCTGTGTCATAGTGTAATCTGTGCACTTGTCCTACTCTAAGACACATCACGTTTTGAAATTTAGATTTAATTAACTTTTTGTTGTCCATTTTTACTTTTTTTTTGCATTTACATTTAGGGAATTTGCCTTCATGATATGATACTCCCTCTCATCCTTTATTCTGGATCAATACTTCTCTTTTTATCATTCTTCTTATTTTTTTCTTGCAGAAGTATTGCGCCACCAGAAGTCATGTACGTTATGTGCAGCTGATATTGCATTGAACTTGGCTAATGATTTTGGTCGGCAAGGTTACAGAAGAAGGCAGACAAATATGCATAACCAAATGCACAGTGAGCTGGAAAACCTGCTGATGGTCCTTGTCCCACCTCCTTAAATATGAGGTCATTCAAATCTTTGCTACTCATGGCCCCACAGCACATATTTTTTGCTATTCATTCTGTGCTCCCAGTTAAGCTGAGCCTCAGTTTTCAAATTCCTGCACAATCTTGTTCTTCCCCATTTCTTTTATCTTTTCCAGGCCTACAAACATTAGAGGTATCTGGAATCCAGTACTCCTGTCACCTGATGGTGACTATGTCTTCAACCTTGAAGGCTCAAATTTCCGGAATTTATAAATCTCTTTGTTTCACTACCTTCATTTATCCTTCTGTATCCCTACTTTCTTAAAGTAGATTTTGGTCACTTACCCCAAATCTGTTCATTGAGCTTAAAATCAAAACTGCTTCTGTGAAGCCTTCGGGATTTTTTTTTCTAAATGTGCTATTTAAGTACAAATTTTTTTGCCCCTGCCTTCTTATTCTGGTTTCTCCCCCCTTCCTTCCCAGTCCTGATGAAGAGTTTTAGCCCGTAACAGTGACCGTATATTGCTCTCTGTAAATGCTGCCTGATCTGCTGAGTTCCTCCAGGATTTAGTGCATGTTGCTCTTTTTTTTTGCTTCTCCTCATTCTCCTAGTAATGTTCAATGCCAAGAGGAAGCCCCACAGAATAGCTCATGGTTTAGCAGAAGTCTTGAAGTCACCAACAATGTACTTCAGCTCTAGCCAGACAAATCCCTGTACTCTCCTGAAACTTTTAACAGCAGAGAAAATGTATCCAAAACTCATTGCATTGAAGTACCAGCCTTTATCCAGCTATTACTCTGGGAGCTGTTGATGATGTTTTTAAAAAGCACTATAGGGAGAATTCTTCATAGTGTTCAGTTCATGAACACTATGAAAGTTACGGTAAATACTGAAACTCAGCGCTTCAGGATAATAATAATTTTAGTGTCAAGTCAGCTTTGCATACTGACATGCAACTTAATCTGCCTTTTATGCCTGCTGATCTCAGTGTTGGGTTTTCACTTTTGTGCTGTTCAGTGCCCTTCCTGTGAAAAGGTATCGCAGAACCATTTTGGAGCACTAAGGAAAACCATAGTTTACATTAAACAGGCACCACCAATGTCAAATTGTTCTCCCGTATATTTCTTTCCTTTCACTTCCTTTTGAGTTTGGTCTAGGAATTATTTAACACTTGGGAAATCACCATATACGTGCAGTGCAAATAGGTCAACTAATGATTTTCACAAGGTTCCACTGTTTTAAATGTATCACATTTCAAAAAAATACGAGTACATATGACAGGGCATATTGATGGACTCAAATAACTAACTAGAATCATGGGATGAGAGAAAAGGAACTTCTCTCTGGCCATTGTGCTGTAATGTTGAAAGGTCTATTGGATTAGCCCCTCTCATTTTCTCTGACCTTTGCTTCACAAAATTTTCTCTTCAAAGCATTTTTCCTTGACCCCGATTTTGTTGCCAGAGACTTGAGCAGGATCTAAACTTAGTGATCATGGCAGAATCAGCAGTACGTTGTTGTGGGAAGTTGGATAGAAGATGTGACCCATTTGAAAGTTCTGAAATGGTCTTTGACAGCTGACTAAGGCATACTCCCACCTTAGCCAACTCTCTGAGTAGCCAACATCTTGAATATGGCTGCCTTTGATCTTCAGAAAATGTTAACAATTTGAAAACTTTTAAAAATTAATCAAACCTTTAAAACTAAAATTATTTTTTAAATTGATTGCTTTTAAATGGTTGTTCTAATAGATTTCAAGGGGTGAATGCTGGGGAGTTGCTGCCATCTCAAACTTGTGCTTGGACCTGATGAGGTGTTCCATTTTGTACCATCATCATAGATCATAGGAAGCTGTTCTCAGCAAGTTTGGGAAACAGTATACTTGGACACGCCTGCATGGAAATCTCAACGTATTGGAGAATTAATTGGTTAATTGGAAACCATTCTGCACTTATCTGTGAGCATTTCCCCAAGAAATATTATCTGTTGAAACTGTTTCCAGCAAGCTTTCAGTAAGTGCATTCTAGATCATAATAATGCATTGTGTGAAAAACATGGCTTGCCTCACGTCTTTGTTATGTGGTTACTAACCCTTCCGCCAATGAATACAGTATCTCTTTATTTAGTCAATTAAAACCATTTGATGAAATACCCTCTTAACTCAATCATTTCCAGCACAATAGCATGCCTGTTCACTTGTCAGCCGCATAGCACATCCCCTCGCTCACGGCAACGGTGGGTGGGTGAACAATTCAGAGCTGCTGATGGTAGTCTGTACAGCCATTTGGACTGTCAACAGTCTTTTACCTCCCAAGGAGAAAAAGTCCTCTTCAGAGAACAAAGGGAAATTAAACACAGAGGATGAGTATTAAAAGTGCTAAAGTAATTCAGAACTGTGTTGGCAAACTCTGATATTTACTTGAATTATTTGTTGTATATGCTGCTTTGGCTTCGCAATTCTTCTCTGCTGAAATTACTCTTATTCTGAAATAATTTTATCAATCTTAATCTTTCAAATAACTAAATAATCATTTGAATTTTCTTCAAAATAACTGAAACATATACAGTCATGGAGATCAACCTATGATTAATTTTCTGCGTACAAATTCAAATGAAAATGACTATAGCAAATACAACGTTAGCCTAATCCACAGCCATCCTAATCCTTATAAAGTACTTCAAGATTGTATCTTTAATTGCTAGAAACAGGAATAAATAGTCCACAGATGCTGTATGTTTTAATCAGCTCATGTTGCCTTGTAGAATTATGCAGTATTTTTAATCTAATCTGCAGATAGTTTTTCTTGCATCCTTATAAATCCAAATTGTTTCATGATCAAAGTGATTTCTCACAAAGGAAATAAATTGCATTGAGTCAGAATAATACGTGGTCTGCTTCTCTTTCATTTTATTTGGACTGATATCAAGCACACTCATTATCCACTAGGGACAGTTGATGGTTCCTTTAGAAAGCTGAATCCATCGTTTTCCAAGGGTCACTGATGGAGTGAATAGTTTACAATTACATTCAGGAGACTGATTTATTTATGCAAATTCATGCATGTTTGAATTTAGTTAAATTTCCCTTGACTGTTCATCAAAAAATGGTCTGGCATGCACATATGTTTTACGTATATGTAAAGGAAACAAGTAGTAGGTTGCTTAAGAAAATAATTTGGCAAAGTGTGCCGTGTTTCAATGGTTCAGGACTATATAGTTATGTCTTATTTAATAGACCTTGCTTTGATCCCTCTGAAAACTAAACTGAATATTATGCCAAATTCCAGAATAATAGCAAGTACTGCTTGGAAATCTTGACCAAGCCAACATTATTGATAAAGTATAAATATTAATAGAGTGGCTTATCACATCTTACCCCGAGCACTCTTTTTTTATACATATTAACCCTTTATTAACACTTTTGAGGACAGACGATAGATATTGTCTTCATAAGAATTGCAGAAATTTAGTTACATTTCAGTAAGGAACTTATAGCCTTCATCAAGAGGCATAAGTCTTGAACAAAGATTTTTTTAGAAATCTTATTAGAATGATGGCTTGGAGCTGATACTTAATGAAAGTTCTATTATTTGGAGTCTCAGAGAGATTTTATAGTTTTGAAAAACATATACTTTGTGTCATGTCAATATGACACAAAATATATTCTTGTTTTCTTCTTTGTACTAGAAACAAGCCCTGCTTACCCAGGTTAAACACAGATTGAAGTCGTGTTACCTGTAGTTGTACTTCTTTGCCAACTTCAGAAGTTACTACCTTTACAGATTGCCTTAGATTTATGGTGTTGACAGTCATTCATAAAATGAAAACTGCAGCTAAGGAACATGAATAGAAATACAGAATTACCCTGCCTATCAATATTGTTCGATATTTGTTTCTAATTGGTCAGACATTGATTTGTTTTAATTCATATTTTTCAAATTAAATTGACTACTGTTGTTTTGAAATGAATTAAGTTTCTCAATGCTTTGATTTGTTCACTGCTGGTATTATCTTGATAAATATTCACTGCCCTTACACATTTGCTTGCTCCATTATCCTTCCAGTCACAATGAACAAACCAAATTAGGCTCCATGGCATCTATAAGATATGATTAAGCAGGCCCTGCCAATGTCTCAACAATTTCACCCTGCATTGATGGGATGACACATTAATGGTTGATACATGTAGAAAATACACCCGATCAGGGACACTATCCGTTCCTATTGTTCCAAGAAGCCCCCTCCAATTCCAGAAATACTATTTCCTGGAAACTCTGGATGTTCAGGGGAATCTTCGGCAGTTTCTTGACGACAGCTCACAATGTGCAGTAACTAGAACCAAATTAAGCATTTGAGTTACCCATGAGCTTCATTTCAAAATCCTACGCATGCCAGGAACCTTCATGAACACCCAAAGCACCCCTTGACCCTGTGATTTCAGTCTCTGAGGTCGATGTGCGAGCAGACTTCTGGAGGGTGAATCATCCAGCCCAGATGGGGTACCTGACCAAGTACTAAAGATCTGTGTTGATCAACTGGTTGGAGTGTTCACTGATATCTTCAACTTCTTGCTTCAGCAGTCTGAGACTTCCATTATTACAGCGCCAAAGAAGAATGTGGTAACCTGCCTAAGTGACTATCATCCAGTACCCATTACATCCACTGTGATAACGTGCTTTCAGAGGTTAGTGATGAAGCAACTCCTGCCTGAGAAGCAACTTGGGTACTCTAATTTGCCTACTGGCACAAGAGGTCCACAGCAGATGCCATTGCATTAGCTCTTTACTCAACGCTGGAAAATCTGGACAGCAAAGATGCATATATCTGGCTGCTGGTTATCAATTATGACTCGGCATTCAGTACCATCATCTCCTTAAAACTAATCAATAAGCTTCAAAACCTTGTTCTCAATACCTCCTTGTGCAATGGGATTCTCTATTTCCTCACTTCACTCTTAAACCCAATCAGCTTGGATTGGCTACAACATCTCCTCCGCAATCTCCATCAGCACAGGTGCTCCTCCACCGTGGGACACATCCTTTCCACGTCTATTCTGTCTAGGCCTTTCAACATCGAAAGGTTTCAATGAGATATCCCCTCATCCTTCTAAATTCCAGTGAGTACAGACCCAGAGCCATCAAATGTTCCTTGAATGATAACACTTTCATTTCTGGAATCATCCTAATGAACCTCCTCTGAAACCTCTCAAATGCCAGTACATCTTTTTAAGGATTAGGATGGCTGTGGATTAGGCTAACGTTGTATTTGATAGTCATTTACATTTGAATTTTCTTCAATTCTTCAAAATAACTCAAACATATACAATCATGGAGATCAAACTATGATTAATTTTCTGTGTACATATTCAAATGCTACCCTGCCTCTGGTATCTCTCTGCTCAAGCAGAGAGGCCTAGTCCTTGCTACAATCAAGTCTACACAGCTCCCAAACTGCCAGTCATGCAACAAAACAAGGGAAAGAGGTCTGCAGCGTCTTACATTATCAATGTCCAACATGGTCTTACGATCGCAAAAGAAACACCCGAGACAATCACCCAGGGTTACACTACATGCCGCCTTCGTGCACCAATGTCAATGTCTTCGAGTAGCACCAGCAACATGGTCTGCACCCAGGCCCACTCCTCTGAACATAATCTGGCTCCTCCAACACCCTGGACATCTCAGCCGGCTCCTCCAATCAACAAGCAGCTCACTGAGTGGATAGACCAGCAGTACCTGAAGCTCTTGGAGCCCAGGACTGTCCTATGACCATAAAAAACACAGTAAACAATGTAAAAAGCTCCTTTGGTTGACTCCAAGAGGCCACTGCATCCGAACGCATCAACATCTTACCAGAAGAATTAGGATACTTTTCCTCTGTGCATCTATAGGAGTTCATCAAAAATTCAGTGACACACCAAATCTATGCAAACTTTTTAAAAAGTAGAGGCACTGATGTGCCTTCTTCGTGATGGCACGTCTGTGTGTGCTGATCATTTGATGTATTAACACCAAGGAATTTAAAGTTACTGACCCTCACCACATCCATTCCCCTAATGAACACTAGCTCATGGACCTCTGACTTCTTCTCCTCCACCATTGATGGAACCAACCGTGGTGCCATCAGCAAACTTAAATATGGCATTGGAGCTGTGCTTAGTGACACAGTCAGAAGTAATCACAAGCTTGCGTGGAAGTAAGCAGGGTGGACAAAGAAGAGACAGTGGATGTTATTTACTTGGATTTTCAGAAGGCATTTGATAAAGTGCCACACGTGAGGCTGCTTCAGAAGATAAAATCCTCTGGCATTACAGGGAAGATACTGGCATGGATAGAGGAATGGCTGACAGGCAGGAGGCAGCAAGTGGGAATAAATGGGGCCTTTTCTGGTTGGCTGCCAGTGACTAGTGGTGTTCCTCAGGGGTCTGTATTAGGACCGCTACTTTTTACATTGTTTGTCAGTGATTTGGATGATGGAATTGATGGCTTTGTGGCAAAGTTTGCAGATGATATGAAGATAGGTGGAGGAGTAGGTAGTACTTAGGAAGCAATGTGATTGCAGTAGGACTTAGACAAATTGGAAGAATAGGTAAAAAAACTGGCAGGTGGAATGCAGTGTTGGGAAATGTATGATAATGCATTTTTGGTAAGAGGAACAATAGTGCAGGCTATTATCTAAATGGGGAGAATATTCCAACATCAGAGCTACAGAGGGATTTAGGAGTCCTTGTGCAAAACTCCAGAAAGTTAATTTACCGGTTGAGTTAGTGGTAAAGAAGGCAAATGCAATGTTGGTATTTATTGCAAGGGGAATAGAATATAAAAACAAGGAGATAATGTTGAGGCTTTATAAGACACTAGTCAGGCCGCACTTGGAATATTGTCAACAGCTTTGGGCCCCATATCTCAGAAAGGATGTATTGTCATTGGAGAGAGTCCAGAGGAGGTTCATGAGGATGATTCCAGGAGTGAAAGGGTTGACATATGAGGAGTGTTTGGCAGCTTTGGGCTTTTACTCACTGGAATTTAGAAGAATGCATGGGGATCTTATTGAAATCTACCAAATATTGAAAGGACTAGATAGGGTGGATGTGGAGAGGATGTTTCCTATGGTGGGGGCATTCAGAACTAGAGGGCACAGCCTCAAAACTGAGGGGCAATCTTTTAGAACAGAGGTAAGGAGGAGTTCTTTTAGCCTTAGAGTAATGAATCTGTGGAATGCTCTGGCATAGACTGTAGTGGAGGCCAAGTCCATGCGTATATTTAAGGCAGATGTTGATAGTTTCCTGATTGGTCAGAGCATCAGAGGATATGGCGAGAAGGGGTTGAGTGGGTTCCAGGATTAGCCATGATGGAATGGTGGAGCAGACTCAATGGGCTGAATGGCCTAATTCTGCTCCTAGGTCTTATGATCTGAGATATTATTACATCTAGACATATGATACTTCCTGAATATAACTAGAAGCTGACAAGACATATGACCCAAATATATCAATGGATAATGAAAAATACCTTCATTCATAACATCCTTCAGCACTTAGCCAGTAAAGTGAAGTCACCAGTCAAGTGTAGGAAAATGCCAGCTAGTTTATACATTGCAGTATCACCTGTGAGATAAGTAAGCAAATAATGCACGTGTATCATTAGCAATTTTGTTTTCAATATGATCATTGTTCAAACACTAAAAGAAATAATAATATCAATATAAGAAGGTAATTGCAAATAGTGCAGCTGTCTCACCGTGCCATTGACTCACATTCAAACCTAACTTTGGGTGCTCCGTGTGTGGGAGTTTCTATATTGTCCCTCTGGTAACATGGGTTTTCTCTGGGTTCTCTGATTTCCTCCAACATCACAAAGATAAGCAGATTTGTAGGTTAATTAGCCACTGTAAATTGTCTCTAGTCTATAGGTGGGTGCTACAATCTGGGGAAATTTATGGGAATGTGGGAGAATAACAAAAATGGGATTGATGTAGGATTAGTGGTTAGTGGTCAGTCTGACCTTAGTGGGGTGAAAGGACCTGTTCCCATACTGTTCCTGTCTATGGCACTGCACATCCAGATTGTAGGGCAGACAATAAAAATATAAACAGAAACTGCAGTTCTAACAGCCTTCCATCTGAAATGTAACTCTCTTTCTCTTTCAACAGATGCTACCTGGCGTGCTGAGTGTTTCCGGCATTTTCTGTTTTTATTTCAGGTGGCAGACAAGATCTCAGTTTCATGACGTCCTATCTGACCTCCCTTATTTGACCCTCTGTAAGCATGAGGCAATTGAAATAGGTGTATTAGTTGATGAGAGGCATTGATCATGTGGATAGTCAGAGGCTTTTTCCCAGGGCTGAAATGGCTATCACGAGAGGGCACAGTTTTAAGGTGCTTGGAAGTAGGTACAGAGGAGATGTTAGGGGTAAGTTTTTTACGCAGAGAGTGGTAAGTGCGTGGAATGGGCTGCCGGCGGCGGTGGTGGAGGTGGAAACGATAGGGTCTTTTAAGAGACTCCTGGATGGGTACATGGAGCTTAGAAAAATAGAGGGTTATGGGTAAAGCCTAGGAAGTTTTAAGGTAGGGACATGTTCAGCACAGCTTTATGGGCCAAAAGGCCTGTATTGTGCTGTAGGCTTTCTATGTTTCTATGAGGGTTATGGGTAGCCCTAGGTAATTTCTAAAGTAAGTACATGTTCGGCACAGCATTGTGGGCCGAAGGGCCTGTATTGTGTTGTAGTTTTTCTATATTTCTATGAAAATTCTATTCTGTGTCCTACCTTGCACCAGTCCCATTCACCCATTGTCCTTTTGCCTCCTTACACTGGGGCCCATTTAAACAATAACTCAATATTAAATATTGACTTTTCCTCAGTATCCCCTACCTTCTTAACCTCCTCTAGTCCAGTTATCTGCACTCCTTAAATCTCTTCAACTTCATTGCTCCACATCGAAGTGCCTTTCAGTAGCCAAGACTCAGAGCTCCAGTATTCCCTCCCAGACCACTTAGCCTTGAAAACAGTCCCTGCAGCCTGCTTCCCTAATGGCACTTTTAGTCATCTGCTCTTAAATTGCAGCTCATTGTCAATATCAGATTGATATCAGGCCTCAAGTAACTTTGGACATTTTACTGCACTACAGAGTCTAAATAAAAGAAAAATATTGTTCCAGTCAAAAGCAATGTCTCTGGCAGTGCTGCAATCCTTGAATACTGTAGCAAAGAGCCAGCTTAGAGTTAGAGTTTGTGCTTAGTTGTTTAGAGTGGAACCTACAACCTACCAAATGAGACACAACTGACTCTTGAATTATTCTCCTGCCTGATTAGTCAGTCCAGTTCCATCCCAAGCTGCTTGAAACTGTCATTGCCCGATGATGAAATCATGTATTTTCATTTTCACTGTTTCCATTAGATCACTTCCATCATTTAAAATATAACATCTTTAATACAAATCGCACTACATACCTGTCTGAATATGAAATGCTTTGAGGCTTCGACATTCCACAATGATACTGTCAGCAGACACATTTCTACTGCTCTATACTAGTACTCACTATATTTGATTGACCTACCAAGAATTTTGCCTGTGAACCATTATTAGCTCTGAAAAGTGATGTGAGTGCCAGTAAAGTACTGGACTTTCAGCCAGCTGGGTTCAGTCCCATAACTTCTCATTTTAGAATCGAAGAATGTTGGTTATTTATTTCATGACAGTCACTTTTAAGCATGTGAATTAGGGTTTTGCCTTATCTCTCTTTCTAGAGCTGTGTGGGAGTATTTTCAGGTCCACCCACAGACTGAAGACAGGAATTGGGCATTATACGAGGGGTGATTAATAAGTTCATGGCTTAAGGTAGAATAGTCATAGTCATACTTTATTGATCCCAGGGGGAAATTGGTTTTCATTACAGTTGCACCATAAATAATAAATAGTAATATAACCATAAATAGTTAAATAGTAATATGTAAATTATGCCAGTAAATTATGAAATAAGTCCAGGACCACCCTATTGGCTCAGGGTGTCTGACCCTCCAAGGGAGGAGTTGTAAAGTTTGATGGCCACAGGCAGGAATGACTTCCTATGATGCTCTGTGCTGCATCTCAGTGGAATGAGTCTCTGGCTGAATGTACTCCTAGAGTCAATTTTAGAAAATCTAGCACATTTATTTTTCAACATTGTCCCCTCCTACATTTACACACTTAGTCCAGCAGTCGTGGAGCATACGGATCCCTTCCTTGTAGAAGTCGGCGTCTTGGACCTCCAGAAAGTGGTCCACAGCAGGGGTGATTGATAAGTTTGTGGCCGAAGGTAGAAGGAGATGAGTTATTAACGTCAAACTTTCTGCATAATCACTCAAATAGTTGAACTGAACGTGCATGTAAGCAGAGCTGTATAATTCATCTCCTTCTACCTCGGGGCACGAACTTATCAATCACCCCTGCTGTGGACCACTTTCTGGAGGTCCAAGATGTCGACTTCTACAAAGAAGGGATCCGTATGCTCCACGACTGCTGGACTAAGTGTGTAAATGTAGAAAGGGACTATGTTGAAAAATAAATGTGCTAGGTTTTCTAAAATTGACTCCTTCTTAGGAGTTGGTGGTAGACCTGAGGAGACCTAAGGTACCGGCAACCCCTGTTTCCATCCAGGGGGTCAGTGTGGACATGGTGGAGGATTACAAATACCTGGGAATACGAATTGACAATAAACTGGACTGGTCAAAGAACACTGAGGCTGTCTACAAGAAGGGTCAGAGCCGTCTCTATTTCCTGAGGAGACTGAGGTCCTTTAACATCTGCCGGACGATGCTGAGGATGTTCTACGAGTCTGTGGTGGCCAGTGCGATCACGTTTGCTGTTGTGTGCTGGGGCAGCAGACACCAACAGAATCAACAAACTCATTCATAAGGCCAGTGATGTTGTGGGGATGGAACTGGACTCTCTCACAGTGGTGTCTGAAAAGAGGATGCTGTCTAAGTCACATGCCATCTTGGTCAATGTCTCCCATCCACTACATAATGTACTGATTGGGCACAGGAGTACATTCAGCCAGAGACTCATTCCACCAAGATGCAGCACAGAGCGTCATAGGAAGTCATTCCTGCCTGTGGCCATCAAACTTTACAACTCCTCCCTTGGAGGGTCAGACACCCTGAGCCAATAGGCTGGTACTGGACTTATTTCCAGGCATAATTTACATATTACTATTTAACTATTTATGATTTTATTACTATTTAATTATTTATGGTGCAACTGTAATGAAAACCAATTTCTCCCGGGATCAATAAAGTATGACTATGACTATTCTACCTTAAGCCATGAACTTATCAATCACCCCTCGTATCATTCACAATTCTGAACGAATGAAATATCTCATAAGTAAGTAATTCTAACCTCATTCTCCGACAGTAAGCTGATGGGATCAGATCAGGTGCTTATTTTGCACTCTGCCAAACATTACTTTCCACTGAAGTAAAATTGGACATGGGGTAAGACAGATGCCCGTCCACTTCTGTCAGTTTCCTGTCAGGCTGCTAAGGTTAAAATTACATTCTGACAATAAACACATATGTTTTACCAATTCCATAGTCAAGTAATTCAGTATCATTGTCCAAAACCCACAAATCTCCCCACTTACATTTCCAATTCTTGAGAACTTTGAAAGCCACTCTTTAGTGCCAGAACTCATTCCTTTTGTGAAAGGAAAAATGTCCATGACTTCAATCCCAGGTTTCATAACAGGCTTAGAAAACAGTGAATAAGGAACAACCAAACACGTGCATATTGTACAGTATCTGTATTTTCAGTGAAAATTAACTTCTGCATTGACAGTATACCTTTCACCTGTATTACTCAGCATTGACATTGAGAGTGGCGCTTTGGAATCACTCAAATGCTCGAATCTTGTAAAATCTAAACCAAATTAAATCTTTTCAGGTGGATGAAGATTCTATCATATTATTGCTTGCTTTACCTCACTATCTATGCAGATTGGTATTGAGACACGTCAGGACAGGACTGAAATGTTTAAAGAAACTGGTCATTTTTCTGTAATGTTCTGCAAGGATATTATATAAAGCTGTAGTGAGAATATATTTATATACAGCATTTCTTAATATGTGGCAATTACAACAGGTAAATAATAATGTTGTGACACTTTAGTATACCAATATTACATAAAGCAATTAATTTTGTGTGCACATTGTGCTTTGTGGATGAACAAAACTCATCATATTTTACTTCTAAATAAACTTTCTAAAGTTTTCGGTAAAAAAAAGGTATGCATACTCTTATTACAAATCCTGAGAGATATTAAAACACATGGCTAGAAGGATATTAATAGAGGAATTCCTTGGAATACCAGATAAAATCATCAGCATCTTGGATAGATCTACAAAGACACTCCAACGGCCTGGGGCAGTTGCTGGACGTTTTTTCATTTGTTGCCAATATCCTTTTTCTCTGTTCATGAAGGTGTTGATTTCATTCCACAGCACAGCTCAAATATTACCCTTCTCTCTTTTATCCAGAACGTCCACTATAGGGACTCTGCTACCAAGATCAGTCTTTCCACACATGAAATTCCTAAAAAAAATATCTATCAATACCAAGCTAAGGGGAATTGTGACTACAGGGAAGATGTTTGGATTTTTTTCTTTGTTTCATTTTCCTTTTACAGTATTACTTTATAATTGCTTGAATGTTATTCTCTCATCACCTTGGACCAACACTTCATTCACTTTTTTCTCCTGATATGATTTCCCTCTGTTCCATATTGTGCAAGGTGTTAGGCATCGGCAGAATGTAATTTAATCATCTCCCTATATGACTGTAAAAAGCTGCCAACAATTTCAAATATCTTTGCAGAGAAGTACATAAAATATGCAGCAAAGACACAGACCATTCAGCCCAACTCCCCTATGCTCTCCCAGAGCCCATCCTCAGTCAATATTATTAGCTACCCTTCACACTCACACTCAATTTCCATTCAGTGTCATTACTTTCAGTATCCACATACACTGATATCCTTTAGTTTGCTTCCTCTATAACCTCAGCTCTCGTCCCACTCGTTCAGAGCCAGAATCTGAATGAGGTTTATTACTGCTCACACACGTTGAGAATCTTTTTTCCGATTTGCGGCAGCAGTACAATGCAATACATAAAATATACTATAAATTACAAAAAAAATAAGATAGTAAATATAGTGTGGTTGCATTCATGGCCTCATTGTCCAGTCATGAATCTGATGGTGGAGAGGAAGAAGCTGATCCTAAAATGTTGAACATGTGCCTTCAGGTTCCTGCAGCTCCTCTGTGAGGTTAGTAATGAGAAACGGGCATGTCCTGGGTAGTGGGGGGTCCTTAATGTTGGATGCTGCCTTTTAAATCAGCACATTTTCTAAGATGTCCTCGATGGTGAGGAGGCTAGTGCCCATGATGGAGGTGGATGAGTTTACAACCCTCTGTTGCTTTTTCCCGTCCTCTGTAGTGGCCCCTCCATGCCAGACAGCAGTGTAAAGACTTGTTGAATCTTTTCTGATAACTAACCAATGAAAACATTTAACCTGATTAACCTAAAATAGTGTTTGAATTTATACTAATTCCAGAAGTTTCCACCAGAGGGAACATAGTGCTGGGCGATCAAAAGCCCAGAATGTGCCAGGTCAGGTAAATGTGAAATGTTTTGGAATTTCTCCTCAGAGAGGGTGATGAATCTCTGGGGTTCTCTACCCTCGTGTTTGATGGAGCCAGTATCACTGATAGATCTGGAACTTGTGGGCTTTGGAGAACTGGCACAGAAGAGGAGTTCATGGGCCATGACCATTTGAGTGGTGAGGCATACTTGAGAGGTAGGCTGGGCCACTCCTACTCCTATTTTGTTGATTACTTGTGCTGAATATTAAAGTAAAATGTAAGAGGTTGTCCTTATCATATGGTGAGTTTAGTGGAGAAAGCAGAGCTGCTACCAGCACTCAAAAGGAGTCTTCAGTTTTGCCCATTCTGATCAACTTTGAAAAGAAGTGAGAACTACCTTTGAAAAGTTTTAAGGTTTCGTTTTAAACAGGCATAAGTGGAACTCATGACAGTTTTCAGCTCCTGAAGGTTCAACAGAGGAGTTACAAAGGAATATAGGTAGTCCCCTGGTTATGATTCTGTTCTGTTCCTGATAACTGTTTGTAAGTCAATAAGGAACAAGAAGTATGTAGGGGAAAATCACAGAAACAGCTGCAATGGGAGGACAAACAGGCATGGGAAAACTCAGTGAGTGAACGGGAGTCTGCTTTGTGCTCCCAGCTCTGCTCATCTCCACCCAGCCCTTGATCGTTGTGGCTCGGGGTGGGGGGTGGGAACAGTTGCAGAGGGCCATGTGGAGAGAAGGCAAGCAGAAATGCCTCATTCCTAGCCTGTAGAAAATGTCTACATCAGTTCAGAAAATTGACTCCCATTCATCCTGCAAGTCTCACATTCAAATATCCAAAAATAAGTCCAGTACTCATAACCTGGGGAAGAATGGTATTGGGATAACATTGGGATATGTCGAGATATCTGCTTTTGACTATGTGTGAAATCAGAGGCTGGGCACCACTTGAAAACTTTCTGCATGGAAAACTAGGCAAAGCACTCGCGCAACTAGATTCCACTTTGGATACAAGTTGGTAATTCAGCAACATGCAGCTTTTGTTTATTTTTCGCCCTGCCATACGGCTTTCAAGTGCAGGGCTATGTTCACTGTCCATCCCCAAATGTTCTGAGACATTAATGTGCCTTTTCTCTGAATATCTTGTTTCTTTGGGGTTATAGCATTGCTACAGGAGTTTTAGATGAAGTCTTCATTCTGGGAAACAGGTGTGGTGCCTTTGGAGCTTAAGGAAGGTGCTTTGGGCTAGATGCGTAAAGTTCTTTTTTAACTTTTATTTTACATAATTCTTACTCATTCACTTGAATAAAAAATGAGTATACCAGTAGCTGACAAGTAAGTATTTCTTACACCTAGTAGCTAGGTCTTAGAAATTCCAGATGTACTTAAATCTGCCAATAGCCCATGACTTAATAGTGCAGAATTCTAAATATTCACAGAATGCCTCGAGTCTTGTAATAAAAGAAGTCAATGAAGAAGCAGGAAGAGTTAGGATTAAAAACACTATCTGTACATCCCAACTTGAAAGAAGACTTTAAACCAAGAGTTGAAACTGATGGAAAACTAATTTTCTGTAGCCAAGGGATGAAGCGGTGTTTGAAAGTTGTAAGGTCAAGAAAGAATGTGTATGTGTGTGTGAATGTGAGCAGTTTCTTTACTCAGTCCTGAACCAGCTAACATCAATGATGAAATACAAAATAAAACTCCTGTGACTACAAAAAGAGATTCTTGTAGAGGAATGTACCTCATTACGATAAATCTAAGTCATTGTGATTGATCCCAGTTATTCCTGGGATGCTGAAAATGAGACTGAACTCAGCGAATGAGAAACTAACAAATGCGAAATGAATTTGCCAGAATCCACCATGACAGGAGACCTGCCAAACCTCAAATCATAAAAGCTACGTGAGGTGTGACTCACAGATTTAAATGTATTTTATTACAGACTCCATAGTGGGATTGAATCCAATATTTTATATGAAGCCAGAATCAATACAGTGGGAAGAGTAATGCCACAGATAGTAGCTTCACATTGTTGTATCAACACTAATGCATTGTAAGGGGCTTGTACACTTTAGCCCAAGGGACTTGAGTCCAGGTGCAGTCCTGGGTTTGTGCATTCATCAATGCCAGACATTCCTCTGGCTCAGGCTTAGCTCCTGAATTTGGGGGCAGAAATCCAGCAGTTGTTGCTTTCCCAAAAGGCCTGCAGGAACAATAATGTCTGCCAGCTGCTGAGCTCTCTGACTAGTGACCAAATACTCCAGTTGGGAGGCCTCTATCCTGACAATAACTGGGGACAATGTGGCCTATACCCAAGAACAGCTGAGACATTGGTGTAGAGGCAGCATCATTCACTCACATTCTCTTCAGGCTATGGACCACTTGTCCTCGCAATATATGAAAACTACAGTGAACTGTCAAGTCAGCAGAAAGGTTCATCAGCTGCAGTCGACCATCTCTGCAGGAGTTGTACGTGTCCAGGACAAAGAAGACAGCAGGAAAAATCATTGCAGACACGACCCACCCTGCAAACTACCTTTCCCAAAAGCTTCCTTCTGGAACGTGCTATACAGCTATGAAAACAAAAGCTTTATTGCATCTTAAAAGTTTCTTCCTCCAGTCAGTTAATCTGATCAACCATTCCAGTAAACTCGTCCACCCTGTCTATTTATTATCCCCATCACTGCACTGTAAACACTTTAAATCATTTTTAATCATGATGTTTATATCGTATTATGCACATTTTATTCCATGTCCATACTTGAACCTCTCACTCTTTTTAATGTAAATCCTAGTTCTTTATATTTGCTGAATGTTGTGTTTGTTGGATGTTACACAAACACACCACAGCAAATTCCTAATAAATGTAAATGTACTGTACTGTATATGGGAATAAAATTGATCTTTGATTCTTGTAGTCAGTGAGCTAGGGGTACAATGCCCTGTTACTTACAGTACATCGCAGTTTACCACTGTGGGATGTCATACAGCCACAGTTCAAAGCCCAGTGGCAGCTCGGGTGTTGTGGCATGGGAGAGCGAGGCGACACTGGCTCTGACCTTGTTGGAGGAGGGGCTGGTTCTGGCAAAGGGCTGTGGTATTCCTATGGCTCCCAAAGCAACTGATTTCAAATCAAATCCAGTCAAATCAACTTTAATTATCACTCAAACCACACACAGCTGAAAGTGACAGTGTTTCTCTGGAGCCAAAGTACAAAACATTGAAAATGGCAAGCAAACTTTAAAAAAAAGAGAGTAACATCCAAAATAGTGAGTAAGTATAATTCAAAACAGTGAGCAAAGGAGCGTATCAGCTCAACAAAAAAACATATATAGTCGAGACATTCCACCCTGCAAAAGCGCATTTCAGGGAGGTAGCATCATCAATTTGCAGGAGATTCCCGGAACTTCCGGGAGAGGTGAGAAGTCTGCAATAGAGTAGCTCCTTAGCAGCTAGCCAGCTAGTTTAAATAAGGTTAGCTATGCTAATGAACGAATGACACCTGTTAAACTCACCTCAACATGTCTTTTACAGTCTTAACCAACCACGGGCAATAGAAAAGTCACTGTTGCAAACAGTGCAGCGAGCAACACTGTCATTATTTTTGACCCCTATTAGGCAGGGGTACACTTTAGTGTAGTCTGGGGTGACGTACGTTTTATACTTTCCTTGGAATACTCTGCCACTCTGACTTTTTTTGGAACTGTCACGCTCTTGCTCTCGCTCTCTCTCTCTCGCTCTTGCTCTCGCTCTCTCTCTCGCTCTCTCTCTCTCGCACTTGCTCTCTCGTCACTCGCACTCGCTCTCTCACGCTTGCTTTCTAGCTCTTGCGCTCGCTCTCTCGTTCTCTCTCACGCGTTCTCTCACGCCCGCTCTCAAAGAAATCAATTTCCGGGACTTTGTATATAAATTGCGGGCATCAGGGAGCCACTATTAATTTGCGGGAGACTCCCAGATCTTCCGGGAGAAGTGGGATGTCTGTATAGTCCAAGAGCCCGAGCGACAATATCCAGCAATCAATGGTGCAGTCTCCTGACTGTGTGCAGACGCATACAATCCAGCTTGTCATTCCACTGCTCAAACACCAGGCCCTAGCCGAGCCCTGCTGTAAACGCTCCCGTGTCTCTCACCTGGTCTGCAGCTTGAGGCAAGCCCGAGGCTTGAGGCCTAGTCTTTGTTGCAACCGAGGCTATATAGTTCCCAAGTCATCTGTCGCTCCACCAGACAAGGGTGTCAGGCTTGTGGCAACTTGCATCATCACTGTCCAACAGAGTCTTGCCATCTCAAGTAAAATGTCTGAGACAATCTCCCACAGTTACACTGCACCGATTTCAATGATTCTGAGTAGGTCATTCCTCCGAACACAGATTGGCTCCTCCGACATCCCAGTGGGGTCCTCTGACATCCTGACTGGCTTCTCCAAACCCAAAGCAGTTCCTCTGATACTCCAACCGTCTTCTTTCCCGATATCCCGATCAGCTCCTTCGACACCTCAGCCGGCTTCTTCTCCAATATCATGGCCAGCCCTTTCAACACCGAGGCCATCTGAACACTGAAACAATAAGACCATAAGGTATAGGAGCAGAATTAGGCCATTTGGCCCATCGAGTCTGCTCCACCATTTCATCACAGCTAGTCCAATTCTCCTCTCTGCCCCAATCTCCTGCCTTCTCCCCAAATCCCATCATGCCCTGAACTATCAAGAATCTATCAACCTCTGCTTTAAGTATACATAAAGACTTAGCCTCCACAGCTGCCTGTGGCAAAGAATTCCACAGATTCACCACATTCTGGCTAAAGAAATTCCTCCTCATCTCCTTTCTAAAAGATGCCCCTCTATTCTAAGGCTGTGTCCTCTGGTTTTAGACTCATCCAGCATAGGAAATATTCTCTCCATATTGACTCTATCAAGGCCTTTCACCATTTCACCAGCAACTTTGATGTGTGCTGCTTGAATTTCCAGCATCTGCAGAATTCCTCTTGTTTGCCTTTCACCATTTGATAGGTTTCAATGAGATCACCCCTCATTCTTCTGAATTTCAGTGAAAATAGGCACAGAGCCATCAGATGCTCTTCATATGAAAAGCCCGGAAAGCCTGGAATCCTGGAATCATTTTTGCGAACCCTCTCCAGTTTCAGCACATCCTTTCTAAGATAAGGGGCCCAAGCCTGCTCAGAATACTCCAAGTGAGGCTTCACCAGTGCTTTATAAAGTTTCAACATTATATCCTTGCTTTTCTATTGTAGTCCTCATGAAATGAATGCTAACATTGCATTTGCCTTCCTCTCCACTGATTCAACCTGCAAATTAACCTTTAGGAAATCCTGCACAAGGACTTCCAAGTCCCTTTGCATCTCAGTATTTTGTATTGTCTCTCCATTTCGAAAATAGTCAACCCTTTCATTTCTTCTACCATAGTGCATGACTGTACACTTCCCGACACTGTATTCCATCTGCCTTTTCTTTGCCTGTTCTCCTAATTTGTCTAAGTTCTTCTTTTGCCTCTCTACTTCTTCAAAACCACCTGCCCTTCCACATATCTTCATATCGTCTGTAAACTTTGCAACAAAGCCATCAATTCCATCATCCAACACACATCAAAGTTGCTGGTGAACACAGCAGGCCAGACAGCATCTCTAGGAAGAGGTACATCGACTGTACCTCTTCTAGAGATGCTGCCTGGCCTGCTGCGTTCACCAGCAACTTTGATGTGTGTTGCTTGAATTTCCAGCATCTGCAGAATTCCTCATGTTTGTGTAATTCCATCATCCAAATCATTGACGTATAACATAAAAAGAATTGGTCCCAACACAGACCCTTGGGTTTTTTAAGTGTTGTGTGATGTTCTAAAAAGTCACACAGAAAGCAAAACAGTTTCTTACTTAATGCACATAACGACTCAACTGAAAGTACAACTGAGGTTGACAGTTTATAATATCTACATCCTGCTACAGAATAAATTGGAAAACATTCTATTCTTCATTTATGCTATTTTTTAATGCAGCCCGAAATGTCGACTGTTTACTCTTTTCCATAGATGCTGCCTGGCCTGCTGAGTTCCTCCAGCATGTTGTGTGTATTGCTTATCTTTTAGATACAGTTTCCACTTAAATTTGTCATCAATTTATTGGACTCCAAATTTTTCCTTCTTTTATATTAGTTCCTCAGTGTTAAGTAGCAACAGAGATGCATCTTTCTTCTGCCAACTCTTTAGCAACAGCTGTTATCTTTTGGCAGCACCTATGGAAATGGTAGGTGCAATTAACTACTTTCTTGTAAAACTAAGATTGGGATGATGATTATAATTACCACACCTCTAACATGTCTGAGCAACTTTGCTCATTTTGTTGTGTGTAGCTCTCAACAAGCACAGCAGCTGCCCAAGTGCTCATTCCAGAACTCTAGCAGGTCTGAGTATGTCTTCTCCCCACACTTCCTCAGCATCAACGTTTTCTTTAAATGGCAAACTCGGCATTTCTAATGGACCAACTAGAAACTCTCCACATAGATTAAAGTGGATTCCAGTTTACTGGGACACATCGGGACCATTACACCTCAACACAATTAAGCCGCTGTCCAATTAGCTGAAGTTTCATGGGAATAAATTAAAAGATATTAAAAAGGCAATCTGTAACAAATTATGTACAAACGTTTGTATTTAAATGAACTACAGAACAAATTAGAACACTACCAAAATACTAATACATTACTATAAAACAGTCTATTAGCTCTATCCTGACTCAAGGCACGGACATTGAGTCCTGACGAAGGGCCCGAAACGTCGACTGTACCTCTTCCTAGAGATGCTGCCTGGCCTGCTGCGTTCACCAGCAAGATTGATGTGTGTTGCTTGAATTTCCAGCATCTGCAGAATTCCTCATATTAGCTCTATCCAATACTTACCAATGGAGGAAATCGTCTATGTTGCATTCATTTGACAATAGTGAACAAAATCACCAGACATCCAGTGCAGATAATGGACTGCCTTCATACAACACTGTGGATGATTGCATTCTCCAAATCTTCCTGTTCATTGTATCATTCAAGATGATTGTTGATCCTAACTTGTTGAAGTAATGAAATCATTCTATTTTCACTCCTGGTCATTTCTGGTATCTCCAAGCGTGAATGCTTGAAACCGCAGTGAGCTAAACAGTTCTGAATTGTCTTTCTTATTGCTTATTTCTCACCAAATATCTGTGACAAAAATCACTGCTTTTTGAACACAAACTCGGGTAACTAATGTTATTTAAAACTGTTCAGTCAAAGCACAGTATAGTGTCTAAGTCAGGTCACTCACCTGAGTGCTACTGGTGCCATGTAACCCAGTACTACCTGTCGCATGGTCGGGTGGTCGGTGACTAAACCAGCTCCCCCACCAGGCTTGCCTGGTGAGGAGGGTGGCTAGACACCCTGCAGGATGAAACACAAGACCTGTCAAAGGGCAACTGAACCCTCTTGTAGGGTCAACAGCCATCTAGCAAACACGTGCCGTGAAGCGCGGAACGGGCATCCCTTGCATCGAAGCTTGGTCTGGCCATTCACTGCAACAGAACTTCCCCCAGCCATCTTGGACCCCACCATGCTGCTGAATCCGGGAGAGGGTGTCATGAGGGTGGGTCTGGACCTGTGCAACCCCCCCTACTCATCTAAATCCATTCACACACACACACTGTTCCTTTCTGAGGAGTGGGGTATCCTAATAAGGAACTATCATCATCCTATGGGGGGGGGAGGAGAGAGAGCGAGAGTGGGAGTGAGAGAGAGAGAGAGAGACACTGACTGACTGACTGACTAATGGCCACACAAGTACACATGACTGACATAGTTAGAAACTGTTTGGCAACAGTCCCCTGTCCCAATTAATTGGGATAGTGTCCCAAATAAACAACAGAAATGCTAGCTATTTCCTCAATTCATTTTTTCTTTAAGGGTTGTGTCAAATAAGCAGCTGCCCCAATCAGCCAATGGCTTAATTAACCAGAATCCACTGTATTTCTTTCGTACTCCAGCAAAATAAGAAAAAAATTTTCGAATCTCAGAATCAGGTTTATTATCACCGGCATGTTTTGTGAAATTTATTAACTTAACAACAGCAGTTCAATGCAATACATAACATAAAATAAAATAATAATAATTAATAAAAAAGAAAATCAATTACAATACACATATATTGAATAGATTAAAAATTGTGCAAAAACAAATAATATATATCCAAAAAAGTGAGGTGGTGTTCAAGGGTTCAATGTCCATTTAGGAATCGGATGGCAGAGCGGAAGAAGCTGTTCCTGAATCGCTGAGTGTGTGGCTTCAGGCTTCTGTACCTCCTGCCTGATGGTAACAGTGAGAAAAGGGCATGCCCTGGGTGCTGGGGTCCTTAATAATGGACGCTGCCTTTCTGAGTCACCGCTCCTTGAAGATGTCCTGTGTACTTTTTAGGCTCGTACCCAAGATGGATCCGACTAAATTTATAACTGCAGCTTCTTTCGGTCCTGTACAGTAACCGCCCATACCAGACAGAGATGTAGCCTGACAGAATGCTCTCCACGCTACATCTATAGAAGTTGTTGAGTGTATTTGTTGATACCAAATCTTTTCATACTTCTAATGAAGTATAGCCACTGTCTTGCCTTCTTTATAACTGCATCGATTTGTTGGGACCAGGTTAGATCCTCAGAGATCTTGACACCCAGGAACTTAAAACTGCTCACTCTCTCCACTTCTGATCCCTCTATGAGGATGGGTATGTGTTCCTTCATCTTACCCTTCTCTAATGAACTTCAATTAAAGATGATTCATTACATGATAGAGGTTTCAGGTTTTTGCTCCAGAATTCTTTGACTCTGTGTACCTTCTGATATCGAGACTTAGAAATCAGTGGGTCCTACTTGTACCCCAGGGTTAATTTCTAGGCCTATTATTTACTAATTATATTAACCTGGAGGAGGGAATAAAGTGTAAGCTATCTAAGTATATTAATGACATGAAAATGATTGGAAAACAAAGTTGTGATGAAGATTTTTTGACTCTGGAATGGGCTGCGGGTAGGTAGACTGAAAGGGCAAATGAAAGTACAAAGGGAACAAGGTGTTCTTCTTTATGAATCACAAGAAGTTAGGAGGTAGGTGCAGTGAGAGGGCATTTTAGCCTTGAATATGGGAGAGTTGAAAAATAAGGAAACAAATTTGAAATAACTGCACAAGCAGCTGAGGAGATAACTGTGGACAGCTTTGGCCCCCTTGCCCAAGATAGGAGACAGTAGCATTGGAGGCAGTCTAAAAGAAATTTCAGCTAATCTCCAGAAAGAGAGAACTGTCCTAACAAGAGAAACTAAACAGGTTTGAGCTGTATTCTTTTGAGCTTAGAAGAATGAATGTGACCTTTTTGAAAGGCGAAAGGTCTGAAGGGAACATGACAAGGCAGCTGTCAAGAAATTTTAACTATAGGGAGCATCTTGAAAAGGGGATGTATTTTCAAAATAAGGCAGTTAAAGTTGAGGTAATCAGGAACATCTTTGAAATTCTTTGCTCCAGGGAACTATGGAGGCCAGATCATTAGAAGTACTGTATTTAAACTGGAGGAAGATGCATTTGAGAAAGATCAGGGGATTGGGGTCTATGGGAATTTGTAGGGAAGATGAGTTGAGCCATGAGGTGGATCAGATGTGGCCATTCTTAATGGCAGGGTAGGCTTGAGGGGCCAGGAGGCTTACTCCTATTTTCTTGTGTTCATTGTCAAGTGTGATACCAGAATTGTATTTGTATTGGTACAATTTGATAACGGTTTCACTAATTCTGATGCATGCCCTGATTGCAACTGCTATGCTGTCACCTGACGCCATACCTTTCGTGCATCCAGAGCACCCAGCCCCTCCCTGCTATCACACAGAGTGAATCAAATTGGCCGGAATCAAAAGAAGCTGCAGGAAGTTGTGAACTCAGTCAATTCCATCATGGGCACTTACCTCCACAGCATCCAGGACACCCTCAAGGAGAAATGCTTCAAAAACGGTGGCATCCATTATTAATGACCCCCATCACCCAGGATGTGCCCTCTTCTCATTGCTACCATCAGGGAGGTAAGGAGCCTGAAGGCACACATTCAATGATTCACGAACAGCTTCTTCTCCTCTGCCATCAGATTTCTGAATGGACATTCATATATACACTTGCTGTAATTCAGTTTTTATTATTATGTATTGCAATGTACTGCTGCCACATAACAACAAGTTTTACGACATATGCTGGTGATATTAAACCTGATTCTGATTCTGATCTTCAGGAAGAAGCTGCAGAGCATCATTCACTTTGTGCTTTTGCCAAAGATTGGTCTGAATCCTTCATCTTTGTTCTTTGTAATTGTCATTAAATAAATTCATTTCTCTGGATTAGTTCATTATCCTGTGTAAAGATAAAGATTGGATTTACTATTAGTTATCAGCTGCTATTCCTTTTCTATTGAATATATACGATAGTATTTTAACAATTCCTTTCTATTTCTTTAGATCATTCACAGACCTCATTTTACATTTGGCTAGCTTTGTCAATATTGTTTGCTCGAAAAAGCTTAACACTTTTAACAATATGCATTAAAGAAACAGTAAAATATCCAAAGGTACTGCAGAGAAGGGTCATCCAACAATGTTTGACATCAAACCTAACTGGATTTGAGGTAGATTTTAAGGAGAATCTTGAAGAATGAGCATGAGGTAGAGAGTAGAAGATTTGGGCAGGAAATGCAGAGTTCAGGGTTTGAAATGATTGCCACGAGTGATGGGAAATCCAGGAGTTCACAAGGACAGAACTGGATGAGCAGAGATACCTTAAAGGGTTGTAGGCCTAGAGGAGTTTGGAGAGATAGGAAGGGTGAGTCCATGTAAATAGACAGAAATTTTTACTTTAAAGTGTTTCTTCATGCTGTCATCTCCCCAGGATAGCATATTAATTTTAAATATTGCAATAAAGAGTCAAAGTTCAAAAGTTCAAAGTAAATTTATTGTCAAAGTACATATACGTCACCATATACAACCCTGAGATTCATTTTCTTGTGGGCATTCACAGTAAACACAATTGAATCCATGAAAGGCAGCACTCAACAAGATGGACGAAGTACGCAAAAAACAATGAACTGTGTAACTTCAAAAGAAAGAAAAGAAATAATAATAATAAATATCAAGAACGTGGGATGCAGTGATCTTGAAAGTGAGTCTATAGGTTGTAGAAAGAGTTCAGTAATGGAGTGAATGAAAATTTCCCTCTCGAGGCTGATGGTTGAGAGGTAATTACTGTTCCTGACAAATGAGTCTGAAGCTTCTGGTGGACTGAACAAATAATTAAACCTTAAAAATGCATTTTTCACTAAAAACTGCTGACAGTATTACAGAATTAGCACTCCTAAATTTAATTATTTCTGCTTTTTCCTCAGTCTTTTCTGGGAAACAGGTTTAACTTAGTAGCAAATATTAATACTAGGAATAATTATATACTCTGGGCAACATTTTTTCACAACTGTTGCTTCTTCAGAGAAGTTTTTTTGCTATGATAGACTGCTTGAAGCTGAACACAAATATAGTTTCAGACTATTTGTATCATGCATGAATTTGGTGAAAGAAGAAATTAACTGTTATTGAATATAGTGCATTTAATTGCATAATAGCGCTGATGCTTTGCAATTGTTCAACTAAACTATAAATATTTTATTGATGACTTTAATTTTTACTCAGTGTCTAAGGCTTCGCGCTTAAGTTCCCAACAATAATCAGCCAACATTGATGATTTCCATTTGCCCTGATATCGTTTCTCCATGGCCATGGTGACACCTTTCACCATGCTTGTCTCTGACAGCGCCAAGATTTGCAGGGAAGAAGTCTAGATGGGAATGCAGAAGATGAATCTTTCCATGGTTGCACTTCATGGTTTTGTATGCTTGAAGCACATTGTCAACCAGCTGCATGTAGTTTGGTGCTCTGTGGTTGCCAAAAAATTTTCAACAACATCTTTGAATGCCTTCCATGTGATTTTCTCCAGGCCCTCCAGAAGTTCTTCAAATTACCTGTTATTGATGAACTGTTTGATTTGTGGACCAACAAAAATGCCTTCCTTAATCTTGGCATCAGCTATTCTGACTTAAATTATGAATTGAAATAACAAAGATGGATGATTTTTTTTAAAATGGTGAGTGATAGGGAAATTTCATCATCAGCAGATCAAAATCCATAAAATACACCCAAAAGTAGTCAGGAAGCTGAGCTTTTATGGTCCAGTAGTGTCAAAGTTTTGCACAAACAACATTATCGATCATTAGACTGTATAGAAACTCAAGTATTCATGCTTTCAGATTTGAAACAACCATCCACGCAGAAGCCACACTAGCTTGTACCCACCTTCAGTTTCCATCACACTTTACAAATGCTATCCCTGGGGACTAAAATAGCCAATTTGTTGGTGCTATGCCATTTCTTTTGTTCTGTACCTGAATCAGATGTGCAACAACACTGACTGCTGCAGATCTGACAGTCAGGCACCATAAAGAATTCACATCAGAAAAAGGACATAATCATTTATAAAAGATAACTGGTGTGATTACAAGGATTAAAAGAGTGATTGTGGTTTTTCCACTTCAGTTTCTCCAATTGTGTTACCTAAATTCGCATGAATGGAAAGTAACCCAATGAACATTCATGCTGGGATTTATTTAACATGTCAAATTTACCTCGTGTAAAGTTCCATTTCAGTTCTATCACATCAGCAATCAGCAAGTCAGCCAGCAATCATCTCACAAGAGAAACATTTGATTTTCATAACATACTTTGACTTCTGAAGAATAAGCTGGAGTTAATGATGATTGCAGCCATTTACCGATGTATGAACTACTGCCAAATTTACACCACTAGGACTGTAAATTGAAATGGGATGTGAGACGTCTCTTGTCAGCACTGGAATGTTTCTTGATGATGAAATGTTTAAAATGTCATTGTGACGATTTGCTGATTTACTTCAATCCTTGCTGCTGTATCATTTGCTCTAGCCACACGATTTTATACACCGCAACATGTTACTACTGGTAAAGTAAATGTTAAATTCAATCACATAAAGATTAAGAAGTGTGAGAGTGACAGATTTGCTCAGAATTGCCAATTAATTGGTGATTTTTAAAAAAAAATAATATTGGCAGGGAATGGGAGCTGGCAAATTAAAACTGGATTTTGTTTGCCCTGAGCTAATTTCAACACAGACCTTAAACAAATATTGTGGGTGATGTTGCAATGGTGCTCACTGGTGCTCTGAAAGGAAGTTGTCCCATAAAACCTGGAGATCTAATGATGTGGATTCACATCTGTTGTTTCTGTGCAATTACATATCATTTAAATAAAAGCACGTGGGAGGGGGAGGGGGAGTGGGAGAGGGAAACAATGAGCATGCGTAGACAAAAGTCCATGCGTAGTGCTGAGGGGAGACATCGCTCTGAAAGAAATAGATCCATACATTACACTTCCTCCCCCCAATCTAATAATCTAATACTGTAACAGAGAAGTGTATACATTCAAACCGTTTATAAGACCGTAATACCATAAGATTTAGGAGCAGAAGTGGGCCATTCAGCCCATCAAGTCTGCTCCGCCATTCAATCATGGGCTGATTGCCTGATCCACTTCATCCAGTTATTCCCACTCCCCTGCTTTCACCCCGTACCCTTTGATGCCCTGGCTAATCTAGAACCTATCTCTCTCTGCCCTAAATACATCCAATGACTTGGCCTCCACAGCCGCTTGTGACAACAAATTCCACAGATTTACCACCGTCTGACTAAAGTAATTTTTCCGCATCTCAGTTCTAAATGGACGTCCTTCAATCCTGAAGTCGTACCCTCTTGTCCTAGTATTCCCTACCATGGGAAATAACTTTGCCGCATCTAATCTGTTCAGGCCTTTTAACATTCGGAACGTTTCTATGAGATCCCCTGAACTCCAGGGAATACAGCCTAAGAGCTGCCAGGCGTTCCTCATATGGTAACCCTTTCATTCTTGGAATCATTCTCGTGAATCTTCTCTGAACCCTCTCCAATGTCAGTATATCCTTTCTAAAACAAGGAGCCCAAAACTGCACACAATACTCCAAGTGTGGTCTCACGAGAGCCTTATATGCCTCAACTCTTATATTCTATATCTCTAGAAATGAATGCCAACATTGCATTTGCCTTCTTCACCACTGACTCAACCTGCAGGTTAACCTTTAGGGTAACCTGCACAAGGACTCCCAAGTCCCTTTGCATCTCTGCATTTTGAATTCTCTCCCCATCTAAATAATAGTCTGCCCATTTATTTCTTCCACCAATGTGCATGACCATGCACTTTCCAACATTGTATTTCATTTACCACTTCTTTGCCCATTCCCCTAAACTATCGAAGTCTCTCTGCAGGCTCTCTGTTTGCTCAACACTACCGTTTCTCCACCTATCTTCGTATCATCAGCAAATTTAGCCACAAATCCCTTAATACTGTAGTCCAAATCATTGACATACATCGTAAAAAGTAACGGTCCCAACACTGACCCCTGTGGAACCCCACTGGTAACCATTTGTCAGCCAGAATAGGATCCCTTTGTTCCCACTCTGTTTTCTGCTGACCAGCCAATGCTCCACCCATGCTAGTAACTTGCCTGTAATTCCATGGGCTCTTATCTTGCTCAGCAGCCTCATGCGTGGCACCTTGTCAAAGGCCTTCTGAAAATCCAAGTACACCACGTCTACTGTATCTCCTCTTGTCATGTGCCTGCTTGTAACTTCGTCAAAGAATTGCAGTAGGTTTTTCAGGCAGGATTTTCCTTTCAGGGAACCATGCTGACTTTAGCCTATCTTGTCTTGTGCCTCCAGATACGCTGTACTCTCATCCCTAACAATCAATTCCAACAACTTCCCAACCACTGATGTCAGGCTAACAGGTCTATAGTTTCCTTTCTGCTGCCTCCCACCCTTCTTAAATAGTGGAGTAACATTTGCAATTTTCCAGTTATCCCGTACAATGCTAGAATCTATCCATTCTTGAAAGATCACGCCTCCACTATCTCTCCAGCTACTTCCTTCAGAACCCAAGGGTGCATTCCGTCAGGTCCAGGAGATTTATCCACCCTCAGACCATTAAGCTTCCTGAGCACCTTCTCAGTTGTAATTTTCACTGCACAAACCTGACTACCCTGACACTCTTGAATGTCCGGTATACTGCAGATGTCTTCCACTGTGAAGACTGATGCAAAATACGCATTCAGTTCCTCTGCCATCTCTGCATCTTTCATTACAACATCTCCTGCATCATTTAGTATTGGTCCTATATCTACCCTCAATTCTCTTTTACCCTTTTAGTATCTTCTTTCACATTAGTCACCAATTTCCTCTCATAATTCATCTTCTCCTTCTGAATAACCTTCTTAGTTTTCTTCTGCAAGTTTTTAAAAGCTCCCCAATCCTCTATCTTCGCACTATCTCGGGCTTCCTTATATGCCCTCTCTTTTGCTTTTACTTTGGTTCTGACTTCATTTGTCAGCCACTTCAATTTCCCTTTCACAAACCATATTCAAGTAAACATGTTTTCATAATATTGGTCCATAACTGATTTCACTATACTAAAGATTTAATCTTTTGGGTGGTGCTCTGTTTCTTTCAGAATAGCACTTCTGGACCTGTGGAGTGGCATCAGGTTTGCCAGGTGTCTTGTCAATGATAATATTCTCAGTTGTTGGTGTCACGTTGCTGTCAGTGACATGATCATCACTGAGAGTTATGTCCAGTGACTGTAATGTGACTGTCTTGTTGGATGAAATCAACTCGGGTGTGTTCTTCAGCTGAGCATCCAGTGTCTGTTCCACATGATGACTCCATGTGTGATCTCCAACATTCATTGTGTACACCTATAGTCCAGTTCTTGTAGCTACCCTATCGGGTGTCCACTTGTCTCTGGGTAATCACATACTAGGACTTCCTATGCAATCTCAAGCTCATTGCTGCTTCATCTGGCAACTGGCTGGATTGTTTTTTCTGCACTTCCCTCCACAGATCTGGTTTCAGAAGGTCTATACGAGATCTCAGATTCCTACTCTTAAACAGCATTGCAGGCGTTTGATTTGTTATCACATGAACAGAGTTCTAATACTTAAAAAGAACATTGTCCACCTTGTGCTGTAGAGAAATGTCCTCCTTCTCCAGGGCTTTAATGGATGTCTTGAAGGTTTGGATAAACCTTTCAGCTAACCCTTTCGTTGCTGGGTCGTGAGGAGCTGACTTGAAATATTTAATGCCATTTTTCTTCATGAACAGTCAGAATTCTTTTGACATGTATTGTGGTCCGCTGTCAGTCACAATTTGTTCTGGTAAGCTATTTCTGGCGAAGAAAGTCCTCAGGGTGGAGACGGTCTTTATTGAGATGGTTGACTTCATTTCTATGACCTCCGGCCACTTCGAATGAGCAACCAGAACCAGGGAGTCCATGAATGGCTCAGCAAAGTCAATATGTATTCTCTGCCATGGCGATGACGGCAACTCCCATGGGTGTAACCGTGCCTATGGGGGTGCATTTTGAATATTTTGGCATCCCAAACAGCCTTTGGCCAAGTCTTCGCTCTGTTTATCTATTCTTGGCCACCACACATAGCTGTGGGTGAGACTCTTCATCTTGACTGTACCCTGATGTCCTTCAAGCAGATTTTCTATCACCAGATTTTCTGGTGCGTGGCGTAGGGGAAACCACAACACGAGATCCATACATCAGCGTTCTTTGACATACAGACAGTTGGTCTCGTGTCTCAGAGAACTTTGGAAACATAGGGTTACCATGAGCTGGCCATCCTTGCATGGCAATTTCATAGACTTTTGACAATGTCATGTCAGTCCTTGTTTCCCTTTGTATTTTGGAATTTGTTGCTGGCAACTGGTCTACCAATGCAGCGAGGAACACTTCTCCTGGGTCACAGAATTAAGACTTTTCTTCTTCGGTTGCCAATAGTGGAAGTTGTGACCAGCCATCAGCATTGCTGTGTTGTTTGATACCCTTGAACTCTATGTCATAAAGAGTGGGCTGCTAGAAATAGCAAACAACAGGAATTCTGCAGATGCTGGAAATTCAAGCAACACACATCAAAGTTGCTGGTGAACGCAGCAGGCCAGGCAGCATCTATAGGAAGAGGCGCAGTCGACGTTTCAGGCCGAGACCCTTCGTCAGGACTAACTGAAGGAAGAGTGAGTAAGGGATTTGAAAGCTGGAGGGGGAGGGGGAGATGCAAAATGATAGGAGAAGACAGGAGGGGGAGGGATAGAGCCGAGAGCTGGACAGGTGATAGGCAAAAGGGGATACGAGAGGATCATGGGACAGGAGGTCCGGGAAGAAAGACGGGGTGGGGGTGACCCAGAGGATGGGCAAGAGGTATATTCAGAGGGACAGAGGGAGAAAAAGGAGAGTGAGAGAAAGAATGTGTGCATAAAAATGAGTAACAGCTGGGGTACGAGGGGGAGGTGGGGCCTAGCGGAAGTTAGAGAAGTCAATGTTCATGCCATCAGGTTGGAGGCTACCCAGACGGAATATAAGGTGTTGTTCCTCCAACCTGAGTGTGGCTTCATCTTTACAGTAGAGGAGGCCGTGGATAGACATGTCAGAATGGGAATGGGATGTGGAATTAAAATGTGTGGCCACTGGGAGATCCTGCTTTCTCTGGCGGACAGAGCGTAGATGTTCAGCAAAGCGGTCTCCCAGTCTGCGTCGGGTCTCACCAATATATAAAAGGTCACATCGGGAGCACCGGACGCAGTATATCACCCCAGTCGACTCACAGGTGAAGTGATGCCTCACCTGGAAGGACTGTTTGGGGCCCTGAATGGTGGTAAGGGAGGAAGTGTAAGGGCACGTGTAGCACTTGTTCCGCTTACACGGATAAGTGCCAGGAGGGAGATCAGTGGGGAGGGATGGGGAGGACGAATGGACAAGGGAGTTGTGTAGGGAGCGATCCCTGCGGAATGCAGAGAGAGGCAGGGAGGGAAAGATGTGCTTAGTGGTGGGATCCCGTTGGAGGTGGCGGAAGTTACGGAGAATAATATGTTGGACCCGGAGGCTGGTGGGGTGGTAGGTGAGGACCAGGGGAACCCTATTCCTAGTGGGGTGGTGGGAGGATGGAGTGAGAGCAGATGTACGTGAAATGGGGGAGATGCGTTTAAGAGCAGAGTTGATAGTGGAGGAAGGGAAGCCCCTTTCTTTAAAAAATGAAGACATCTCCCTCGTCCTAGAATGAAAAGCCTCATCCTGAGAGCAGATGCGGCGGAGACGGAGGAATTGCGAGAAGGGGATGGCGTTTTTGCAAGAGACAGGGTGAGAAGAGGAATAGTCTTAGTGGTGGGGGAGGCCTCCCTCCCCTTTATAGATCTTTCTGTCTCTGTCTCTGGAGACAGCTTATCCACTGATGTCTACTATAAGCCTACTGACTCTCACAGCTATCTGGACTATTCCTCTTCTCACCCTGTCTCTTGCAAAAACGCCATCCCCTTCTCGCAATTCCTCCGTCTCCGCCGCATCTGCTCTCAGGATGAGGCTTTTCATTCTAGGACGAGGGAGATGTCTTCATTTTTTAAAGAAAGGGGCTTCCCTTCCTCCACTATCAACTCTGCTCTTAAACGCATCTCCCCCATTTCACGTACATCTGCTCTCACTCCATCCTCCCACCACCCCACTAGGAATAGGGTTCCCCTGGTCCTCACCTACCACCCCACCAGCCTCCGGGTCCAACATATTATTCTCCGTAACTTCCGCCACCTCCAACGGGATCCCACCACTAAGCACATCTTTCCCTCCCCCCCCCTGCATTCCGCAGGGATCGCTCCCTACACAACTCTCTTGTCCATTCGTCCCCCCCATCCCTCCCCACTGATCTCCCTCCTGGCACTTATCCGTGTAAGCGGAACAAGTGCTACACATGCCCTTACACTTCCTCCCTTACCACCATTCAGGGCCCCAAACAGTCCTTCCAGGTGAGGCATCACTTCACCTGAGAGTCGACTGGGGTGATATACTGCGTCTGGTGCTCCCAATGTGGCCTTTTATATATTGGTGAGACCCGACGCAGACTGGGAGACCGCTTTGCTGAACATCTACGCTCTGTCCGCCAGAGAAAGCAGGATCTCCCAGTGGCCACACATTTTAATTCCACATCCCATTCCCATTCTGACATGTTTATCCACGGCCTCCTCTACTGTAAAGATGAAGCCACACTCAGGTTGGAGGAACAACACCTTATATTCCGTCTGGGTAGCCTCCAACCTGATGGCATGAACATTGACTTCTCTAACTTCCGCTAGGCCCCACCTCCCCCTCGTACCCCAGCTGTTACTCATTTTTATGCACACATTCTTTCTCTCACTCTCCTTTTTCTCCCTCTGTCCCTCTGAATATACCTCTTGCCCATCCTCTGGGTCACCCCCACCCCGTCTTTCTTCCCGCACCTCCTGTCCCATGATCCTCTCGTATCCCCTTTTGCCTATCACCTGTCCAGCTCTCGGCTCTATCCCTCCCCCTCCTGTCTTCTCCTATCATTTTGCATCTCCCCCTCCCCCTCCAGCTTTCAAATCCCTTACTCACTCTTCCTTCAGTTAGTCCTGACGAAGGGTCTCGGCCTGAAACGTCGACTGCGCCTCTTCCTATAGATGCTGCCTGGCCTGCTGCGTTCACCAGCAACTTTGATGTGTGTTGCTAGAAATAGCGCCCAACATTGTAACCAGGTAGCACACGTTACTGGAGTTCTCTTTCTAGAATTGAAAATGGACTCAAAGGGTTAGTGATCTGTCACTAGCATAAACCTTTGCCCATAGAGGTAGTGGTGGAACTTCTTTATTCTGCATACTTGACTAATGGCTTCTCAGTCGATCTGTGCGTAGTTGTGTTCTGCACTCATCACTGATCCTGAAGCAAATGCAATCGGACATTTAGATCCATCTTTCATAGCGTGTGACAAAATGGTCCCGATGCCATGGGGAGATATATCGAACACCAGTCTGATGGGTAGAGGTGGGTCATAATGGGTGAGTAGTTCATCTGATGTTATTAGTCTCTTTGTTTCTTTAGATGCTCCTTCACATCTTTCCGATCATTCCCACTTTGCTCCTGTCTATAACAGTTCGTTCAATGGATGCAGCACTGTAACAACGTTTGGGAGAAGCAGGTCGTGGTAGTTTACAAGGCCCAAGTATGACCTGAGTTGTGACACAGTTTCCAGTTTGGGTGCCTGTATCATTGCTTCATTCGTCTCTTGAGACTTATGTAAGCCTTGCTTGTCAATGACATGTCCACAATATGAGATTCCATTCTTGAAAAACTCATATTTCTCTCTCTTTGTGCGCAGACCATACTCACTCAGCCTGAGAAGCACTTTACCAAGGTTCTGGAGGTGGTCTTCATTTTTGCTACTCACAATGATGTCCTCAAGGTAACATTGTGCTCCCAGTATATCTTGGAGCACTTGGTCCATTGTTCTTTGCCAAATTGCTGGAACTGATGTGATGCCCAAGACGAAATGATTATACTGGAACAGTCCCTTGTGAGTGTTGATTGTGAGGAACTTCCTGCTTGACTACTCAGTCTCCATTTGCAGATAGGCTTGTGACAAGTTAATCTTTGAAAACCTCTCCCCTCTTCTACCCGCCAATGATGCAAAACTGTCTTCTATTCGTGGCAGGGGTAACTGCATAGTATGCTACCCTGGGTTGATACTCACTTAGAAATCCCTACGTATGCGAACGGCTCGGGCCTTCTCTTTCTTGATCACTGGGACAACGGGTATGGCCCAATTACTCCACTCAACTTTGGAGAGAATTCCAAACGTCTCCGAGCTGTGAAGTCCAGCATCCACTTTAGGGTGTAGTGCGTAAGGCACTAAATGTGCTTTATGGAATCTTGGTGTTGCTGCTTCATCCAGTTCAATTCTGGCCTTCATGCCTTTTAGTTTACCAATACCCTTGTCAAACACCTTCTCATTGGCAATAAGCAGCTGTGCCAGTCTCTGATAGTGCTACCTTTTTTGCTGCAGTTGCCTATTGATGCCACACTGAGAGCTTTTATTGAGTGCTGGTCTAGTTGGATTTTTCTCAACTATTCACATCCAAAAAGTTCTGGCCCTCCACTTTTCAACACATGGTGCTCTAACTGTTGTGTTTCGTCTCCATAGAACACATTTACTTTCAGATTGCCTTTGGAGATACTTTCTCACCTGTGCATCTTTAGCATCACTGAGGTCTTCTCTAATGGTAGCTTAGCAAACAGTCTGTGGTAGTCAGCCTCTGAAATTATAGATAAAGCTGACCCTGTAACCAGCTTCACTTTCAGTTTTACACCAGATGCATCTATTGTGATCCATATGATTTTGTGTAATACTATGCAGTTCTAGACATAACAGCTCACCTTTGTCAGACACTGTGTTGTCTGATTCTGTTTCACATTTGGTCACTTTATGCATTTGTTTAATTTTGTGTTTGAAACTGTTCACTTGGTGTGGGTTTTCTCTTTGGTTGTGCTTTTTGTCTACCTTGTGCACTCTCTCTATAAGACCTTGTCGGTGACACTTTCTGCAAACTTTTTCTTTGAACCAACAAACATTTGCATCATGGAAGGATTTGCCACATTCATAACATTTTTGGCTTTTTGCACCATTCAGGGACATTTGAGTATTCACATTCTAAACTTTTTTTTCCTGTAGTTCTGCTGCATCCTTTGCTACAGTCTCTAACAATATTGCAATGGTCAATGCCCATTCTAAGGTTAGGACTACTTTTGACAGCAGCCTCCTTTTTTTAGTGCTTTGACTCTGCATGCCATATACAAGCCTGTACATCTCTAAAGTTACAGTATAGAGAAAGTTTGTGCAGTTCGGCAATGTATTCAGAAACGTTTTCATCCTTTGACTGGTTCCTTTTGTAAAATCTGAATCTCTCAGCTACCACCAGCTGATTAGGGCTCAAGTGATTTTGTAAAATTGTAGCAATTCCATTGAACATATTGCTTGCTGGCTTTTCAGGAATTAAAACGTTGCGTAAGAGACTGTACATTCTAGCACCCATTAAGCTAAGAAGTGACAATACTTTATTTCACTCATTCATATCATTCAGCTTGCATTACAGTTCAACCTTCTTGATATATGATTGCAGCCTTCATAGCACTATTAAATCTGACAACTTTCCTGACTAAAACCATCACCATGTTATTTTCACTTTAACTTTGTTAGTTGCCATTTTTCACTGTGTACTTTACAGTCACTCACATGTCCATATGTTAGCATCCATCACAGCCTTCTGTGTACTGTTTAACTCTTTCGTCCCGCTGTCTTATCCTGGAATTGTCTTGTAACAGCCAATGAAGTTGATGATATTTTCTGACATTCAGGTTCATACTTGCTGCCAATTTGTTGTGTCTGTGCAACTACGTATCAATTAAATAAGAGCACACATGCGGGAGCTGTTTAACTGGCGTATTCACATTGAATCGAGAGAGAGAGAGACAGAGAGAGAAAACAATACACATCTGTAGACAATAGATCAATACACATGCATAGACAACAGTCCATAGACAGTGCTAAGGGTAAACATTTCTCTAAAAAAAATGGATCCATACTTTACAGCATCTTCTTCAGATCTAGTGTACTCTGTAGCAAGGGCCTTTCTAATGCTGGGTCCTGTCAGACTTCAGTTCTGCACCACAACACCATCAAGCTGACTCAGGTGCCAGTCGTTGATAAGAACCATAGGTGTGGAAATATTTCTCTTCTTCTCTTTTTCATAGTTATTTTACTTTCGTAACCTTTGGTATCCAACTCACTTTCATTAATAGCATTGCCATATTTATGCTATGTTGAATACGTCTACTGGAACTAAGAATCATAAGGGAAAGATGTAAGGATATCATTCCAACTTCTCCAATCTTACACCCAACTAAAACACCCCCTATGTCCTCTCCAGGGGCATGATACTGTATTCATCCTGAAGTGCATTGCCCGAGGGGAGGCACAGCAGCATAGCTGTTACTGTAATGCTATTACAGAGTTGCAACAGTAACAGACTGCAGAATAAAATGCAATGGCTACAGAGATAGTGGAGTTCAAATAGATGATTTAGGTGCAAGACATAATGAGGTAGATTGTGAAGTCAAGACTCCGTTTTACCATACTTGGGATCCCTAACAGGAGTAATGTATGAAGTTTTAGTCGCCAATATAGGAAGGATGTGATTGCAGTGGAGAGGATGGATGTAGAGGATGTTGCTCGTATTTGGGCATTTCAGCTGTGAGGAGAAACTAGATAGACAGGGGTTATTTTATTTGGAGTGGAGAATAATGGGGGGTGAAGGGTTCTGCCTTAGAGATGTATACAAAGTTATGAGGGACTAAGATAAACGTAGATAATGACAAATGTTTGCTCTCAGCAGAGTTGCCTATTGGCAGAGGTTTCAGATAAGGGAAAAGTGATATAGAGTGAATATGATGAAGAATTTCTTTCATCCAGTGGGTGATTGAGACCTGGAATAGAGTCTGAAACAATGGCAGCAAGTATTTCACAACATCAGGTGTGCGACCTGATATTCAGTCGCCTTAGGAGCTGGGAGGTGTGGGGATAATATGATTACTGGGAAAGAGTCGAGGTGTGAGGATACATCAATAGGAGTGGAAGTGGGCTTCTGGGAGATATCTGATTATCGAGAGGGCATTGGGTGTGTTAATATACATGTACTGTGACAGAGCAGTGGACTGTTCAGGGGTCTTTGGACAGGTATATTAATGTCTTTCTGTTTGTCAGTACTTATGTTAGCTCTAATATTCATTAAGTACATTCTGGTCTTATTAGTCCTAAAATATATCACCTCAATATTTTCAGGATTAAATACAGTTATATTAAATACTGTCATATTTTTATCCATCCAACCAACTAATCAATTAAGAGCATTATCCCCCATCAATTGACCTATCTATGTCATCTGCAAATTTGCTGATCATACCTCCTGCATTCACTTACAGGTTGTGTAGAAAAGCAGGGAATATCTGCAGATATCTGCAGAGGTACAGTCGACGTTTCAGGCTGAGACCCTTCGTCAGGACTAACTGAAATAAGAGCTAGTAAGATTTGAAAGTGAGAGGGGGAGGGGGAGATCTGAAATGATAGGAGAAGACAGGAGAGGGATGGATGGAGCCAAGAGCTGGACAAATGCCCCACCTCCCCCTCATACTCCATCTGTTATTTATTTATTTATAGACACACATTCTTTTTCTCTCTCTCCTTTTTCTCTCTCTATCCCTCTCACTATACACCTTGCCCATCCTCTGGGCTTTCCTCCCTCTCCCCCTTTTCTTTCTCCCTAGGCCTCCTGTCCCATGATCCTCTCATATCCCTTTTGCCAATCATCTGTCCAGCTCTTGGCTCCATCTCCTATCATTTCAGATCTCCCCCTCCTCCTCCGACTTTCAAATCTCTTACTAGCTTTTCCTTCAGTTAGTCCTGACGAAGGGTCTCGGCCGGAAACGTCGACTGTACCTCTTCCTAGAGATGCTGCCTGGCCCGCTACGTTCACCGGCAACTTTTATGTGTCTTGCTTGAAATTCCAGCATCTGCAGATTTCCTCGTATCTGCAGATTTCCTCGTGTTTGCTTGAATATTTCCTTAATTCATTTTAAAGAACTGGAAGTCACTGGCAAGGTTAGCATTTATCGCCGTTGCCTTGTGTCCTTGGCAATGTGGTAGTGATCTGTCTTCCTGACTTGGTGCAGTCCTTCTGGTAACGCTGCTTCCACGGTGTCAATCGACCCAGTGATGCTAAAAGACCAGTAATATATGTCCACATCAGAACCGTTCCGAGCAACCCTCACAAAGTGCCGGAGGAACTCAGCAGGTCTATGAAAATTAAAAAACAGGCGATGTTTCAGTCCAGCAGGGCTGGAAAGGAAGGGGGTAGATAGCAAAATAAGGTGGTGGGGGGAGCTGAAGCAGGACAAGGTGAAGTCAGGTGGGTGGGGGAAGGGAGAGATGATAGGTGGGGATGGTTCAGAACCTGATTGCCAGAGGTCAGAGATATGGGAGGTGCTGAAAAAGTAACGTAACTGTGTAATTGGCACATGCTGCTCCATTTCTGTGGTGGAGGTGAATGGAATTTATGCTTAGGACAGTTGATGAATTGTTAATCATTTAGGCTGCTCTGTCCTGGATAGTGTCAAGCTTGTTAAGAATTGCACTCAGCCAGACAAATGTAAAGTACCAATAGTGTTGCTAGCAGACTTGAAAATAGCAATGCTACTGAATATTAAATCTGTATGGTTAGGCTTTCTTTTGCTGGAGGTGATTGCTACTTTACACTTGTGGGATGTAAATATTCCTTATCTCTTTTCACCCCATACTTTGAATGTTGATGCATGCAGGCATGGACAGCTTCATCTGCTGTGGTTATGAATGGAATTTAGCATCTGCAAGATGTAACTATCCCCACTTACGATGAAAGAAATGTTATTCATGTGACAACTGAGTGTAGTTGAAGTTAGAGCATGACCCTGAGGAACCCGTACAGGAATGCTTTGATTGATTTTCAACAACCACTTTAGTGAGAGGGAGGACTTCGGCTTTGGTCCATTGATTTGATTTTAATGAGCTCTCTCTTTCATGGTGCATTTTTTGCCTGCCAAATGCATATGTTAATGCATATTTGGTGATATTAAGTGCAGTCAGCTCATCATTGAAATTCAGATCCTTGGTTCACATTTTTACCAAGGTCTGATCTGAAGCTCAGTGGTCTTAGCAAAACCATATACAACTCTATTGGATTTCTTGACTGTAACTTTGAAAATTCACAGCACCATAATAAAGTGACCCTGTCATGTGTTTACTGAGGGATTGGGACAGGATTCTTTTCCATGTAAATACAGTAGTCAAAATATAGCAATAGGTAATTCAGGAAATAAGTTATACTAACTCACTCAAATTAAATCTTGACTGACAAAACAGAAACCATAGTTCTGAATATTAATTAAATATGTATTACCATTATTGGTTGAAGGATCAGAGGAGATCTTACCATCAAGCAGGTGGTAGGATATTGAAATTATTTGTCCAAAAGTGTGATGTCAATTGGAACTCTCACCACGGTTAATAAGCATCTGATGTGTCAAATTCCCAGCCAGTCTGAACTTGATGGGTTCTTCTGAGTGACTAACTTCTAGATTTTGGCAGATGTCCTCAATGGAAACTCAGCTGTCTTCTACCTCTGCACTTTCAGCCCTTACATTTACAGCTTGTATCAACACTGGAACAGGAAAACAGGTATGAGTAATAATTGCCCTTAAATCTAGTACAGAGAAATTAATGCTTGTTAATACAAAATAAGACCAGCAAAACTAAACTGATGGAGGACAAATGCTTGGTGCATTGGGAATTAGAGATTACTCAGTTGTTCTCCAGTGGTCATGGTCATTGGTAGTCGATGATCTTCATCATCTTGCATTGAGCCTACACCTCAATGCACAAAATCCTCATCCTCTGGTATCCATCTTCTCCTGAACTCTGCAATATGATTAATCCTTACCACCGCCACCACTCCCCCAGCAGTAAGAATTGCCATCACTTTTTCAAAGTTTCACTTTAAAATTTCACTGAAGGAGCATCTCATACCCTCTTCCCTAATTTTCCTTTTACTTCCGTCTGATTGCAATTGTGAAGTGATAATAATTGTTGTCAGTTCAAAACAAAAAACAAGTTTTAAAGAAAAATTCTCAACTTTAGTTAAATTTTGGTAAATTGTAGTGTGGAAACATTGTAGGGTCTCAGCCTGAAACGTCGACTGCACCTCTTCCTACAGATGCTGCTTGGCCTGCTGCGTTCACCAGCAACTTTGATGTATGTTGCTTGAATTTCCAGCATCTGCAGAATTCCTGTTGTTTGGGATCTTTTAAACTATTTTCAATTAATCACATTTCTGGAAAGAATCATGCAATGGGAAGTAAGTCTATTTATGCAAAACTTGGAATAGAATGTAATGCTCTGTCTAGAACAAGATAAGGGCAATGATATTTAAAATTGATGACCAATTAATTTCCTTGATAGGAGAACTATCTCAGGTTTAGTAAAATTAAAACCAGCCTTAAACCGAAGGGAGCAACAGTAATAATTTATGAAAAACAGACATCAGGAAAATAATCTCTGAATGTTTGATAGTGCTCTAGGTTATAACTACCGAGCCAATTAGGTAGGTTCCATTCTGACAAAACCTTTAAATCATTGGAAAACACTCTTATTTGAACTTGCAGCCAAATGTGGCTCTTGGGATGTTTTTCTGTTTATTTCAAAAACATGGATCAATAATCTGGGGATTTTTCCACGAATACATATAACTGGGCTGTTTTTGTAAATAAATATTGTACGAAAAACTAACAAACAGGAATGTTTAATTTTTCACTTACTTTCACTTTTAAAAAAATGTATTTTACACGCTAAACTTTGACAAATTTCTCTAGATTTGTGATGGGAGTATATTGTCTGGCTGTGTCACAGACTGGGATGGAACCACCAATGCCCTTGAATGGACCATCCTGCAAAAAGTAGTGGATAAGCCAGTCCGTCATGGGTGAAGCCCTCTCCACCATCGAGCATACCCACACAAAATGCTGTTGCAGGAAAACAGCATCCATCATCATGGACCTGCTCTCTTCTTGCTGCTGCCATCAGAAAGAAGGTACAGGAGCCACAGGACTCACACCACCAGGTTCGGGAACAGTTATTACTCTTCTACCATCAAGCTCTTGAATGAGAGGGGATTGTTTCACTCACCTTCACGTGCCCCATAACTGAACTGTCCCCACAACTATTCATCCCATGTTCTTGATAGTTATTACTTATTTATTTGTCATGTTTTTTTCTTTTTTGTTTGCACAGTTCATTATCCTTTGCACACTGGTAGTCGTCCTGTTGGCTACAGTCTTTCATTAATTCTATTGTGGTCATTGAATTTATTAAGTATGCCCACAAGAAACCAAATCTCAGGGTTGCATATTTATGTACTTGATACTAAATTTATTTTGACCTTTGAACTTTAAGTTTTCTAATGCTTGAGGTTGTATTCATAGTAAGGGTAAAATTGTTGCTGCAAGGCAGAGAAGATTCCCTCTTACAGTAAATCCATCACTGCAGTGTCAGCATGGTTTCCTCAATGGATTCCATCTGCAATCTAGACGTAGAGTAAATATACATCATAATGGGACAACCTTTTCCACTTTACATAGAAATGGAAATTTTAATGCTTGGGCATTCCAAATTTAAAAATGAATTCATAAAATGAGGAGAACTAAACTAATTTAAAAAAAACCTTGCTTTACAGAGTGGATCAGGACAAGGGACTGATACCAAGATTACATGACGTGTACAACGTGAGCTCAAGCAATTGCATTGAATCTGAAGTTAGAGAAGTTTATTGCATTTTGGCAGTGGCAAGTGTCAACATAATAAACAAAAAACTTCTGGTTACTTGAACAGAAAGTGGCAGCGGGAGGAAAGGAATGCTTTCTGACACCCTGAAATGTGGGAGATCTTAGAGATTTGTAGAACAAGTGCCTTCGAACGGAGCCAAAATGTGCCAGAGGCTGATCAAAGATGACACAAGGATATGGAAGAGTTGCCCGAAGATTAGCTAATCAGGTTTCATCCATCAGACAAAAGTAGAAGACTTTCCCAGAAGTAGCAAACATGTTTAAAATCACGAAATTTGGGATTCAATTTGTTAGTCCAGCACATAATCCAGCAAGAAACTTCAATGTAGCATACAGAGCTCTGTTCATTGCCCTTCCTTTAGGATGAAGTGTTAAATCACTAAATCTGTGGGTGCAAGGCAGCAGACGCCTCTAGCAAGAGAGAATTATATTTATAACACTATCAAGTAGAGGAAGGTAGGTTACCCTTCCTCACAAACCCATGTGCACACACACCCATACTCATTCTCATTTTGTTGCCCTGTAATGAAAATAACAAAATGAACCTTGTTCTGTGTGGAGGCATAGCTATGATCATTCTAATCCACTTGCAGGACTACTTTCTGAAACTAAACTGAACTGTTGGTGAACTTGATGATATTTGACTCACAATATTTATAGCATCACTGACTGCTTATTTCTATCTCCCAAGCCAGGCTAATTCTTGGCTTAATCCTCATTCACGCATTTATCATTTCCAGATTTGACTATTTCAACACACTCCTGTCCAATCTCCCTCCATAAACATTGGGTTATTCGACATTGCCAGCATCTTAACCATCTCCGTTTATTTATCAGCTCTGTGCTATCTGGCCTGTGTTGGCTCCCTATTAAGCAATATTTTGATATTTTAAAATTTCCAGTTTTATTTCTAGTCTCACCTCTATCAATCACCAACAGTAACCCTCCCTGAAACCACATCACCCGGTTTGTTTCCTTCCCCTGCCTTGCTCCATCTGCCTATCACACCCACACAAAAACAAACTACTGGGTCACTTATACCCTCCTGTCTCTCACTAGTTTGACCTGTCTATCATCCCTCCCTTATCTAGCCTCATTAATCACCTCCCTTACTTATCAGAGTCCAGCATCTGCAACTCTGCTTATCATCTTCTAGCCTCTGTCACTACCTCAGCCCTTCTCTATCTGGCTCCATCTGTCCCCAGCCCTACTTCCGCCCCCCTCCTCTCCTTATCTGTCATTAACCTATCACCCATCAGCCACTGTCTCCCAATTCCACCTCTCCTCCACTTGTCCATCATTTCCCTCTTCACCTGGTTCCACTTGTGGAAACTGAAGGCAAGAGACGCCCTTTTGACTGCAGGTAGAAACTAGTCTTTCAGTGGCTGCAGATCTGTTTCTAGCAATCTCTATTGATAGATTCTTGGATATTACGAGAATTGAGGGATATGGATTAGTGCAGGAAAATGGTACTGAGTAAATGGCCAGATTTAATCTGTAGAATATAAAAGCAGGCATGCAAGTCTGGATGACCTATGCCTGCTGTTTGTTATGTTCTTAAAATCTTCACCCTGAGCATCTTAAAAGCAAAAGAATTGCTCTTTCTGCACACTTGGGTTAAAAATTAGTGCACAACAATTACAGTAACATTCCACACTAAAATATCATGGAATTATTTCTCCTGCCTTCAGTTTCAATATACTATAAAAACTGGATCTTGGGATAAATATTTGGTACTTCAGATCAGAAGAATTCATACCATGTGAACATTTTCCATTAACCTTTCTTTTAGCTGGATAAAATCCATATCCATATTGATATTTTAATGAAATTTAAGCTTCAGAAGATGTTTAAGCACTGAGTAACTGAAAATCAAGCTAACATTATGTACTACAATCTTATAATAGGGCAAACTCACAAATTGCTTCAATTTTCTCAGTACATTTTTCAGGCCTCCCGGGTTTCTCTTTTTTTTCCTTAAAAAATATGTTTGTGCTGTTTCCTGCTTCCAGTCATTCTTCCTGAAAACACCGATCTGGAGCTCTTCCTTTGCTTATAAATAGGTCTCTAAATGCAAGCTTTGTTTTGCAAAATCACTTTCTTCTCTTCTGTAGCTACCATGAGGACAGACAGTGACGTTTGGTCCTTCAGTGAGAATTGTGCAAGTGCTAGATTGAGAAATATATTTTACATTAAAACAGCAAAACTATTAAAATGTCACTGAAATCATAAGATCTGCTAAATGTCATTTTTGCAATATCATTTTGGCTGTTCCTTACCTCTGATACATAGGAGTTGTACAAGACCTTTGGCTCACCATGTCCATGCTGACCTTTGTGCCTATCTACACTAATCCCATTTTTTCATACATGGTACATAAAGAACCAAAACAATCTATAAAAGTTTATCAATATGTATAAACTCTTGAAAATGTTATTTTGTATGTAATCTTATAAAATATTGTTATAGAATTTCATCGTTTCTGTTTTAAAGAGTTAAAGTTATTTCAAAAAAATTCATTTTGGGATACTTTGCTGAAGGCATGGCATTAATACAAGCTGCAGTTTATACTTAACTCGGCTCTCAAATGAATTGGTTTTACAAAGACTAATTAAGGCATTCCCTCTGCAACAAGGCCATCAGATGTGCAACTAAAAAAATATTCCTTGCCCACTAAGATCCTTTCTGTCCCTTGACAGTTCAGATTTTAACCCAGAATTCTGAGTTCGGACGAATAATTGCACCCAAAAGCCAAAGGGCTTCTTAACAGGTGCTGGTTGCTATCTTAATTAGGTGCTTACTTAAGCTAAGTTGTAGTTTCCTTATCAGACTAAACCAATATAAAGAGGAGAAGGAACTTACAGAAAAGACCCAATTGGTGTTTTACTGTTTTGTTTTTGTTATAGGTAAAGGTTAGGTTGGTTTCCCCTCTATGTTGAAGCACTCTTGGATTCCTTTGTCATATTTTTCCTAATACCAAGGAACATTTTCCCTCAGTTGCTGGAAAGGGTCTGTAGCCACCCAACATTCCACAGCTGCTCCCCTGCCAACTTGCAACTCCTGTAGATTTACAACAGGTAAGCAGCTGGCACAAAGCAGTTAAAGTTTTGAAAGCCAAAAAGTTATTCAATCTTGCTTAAATTAATACTGAGACTAAACCCCTACAAGCCATTACCAGTAATCAGCTACAAAGATTTTCCTATCAATCAAAAAAAAAAGTATCAGTTTAAAAGTATGCAATAAAGCATGTTAAAATCTGTAACTTTCCATATGGTCTAAATTCTCATATTCAAATAGTATCAGCTTTGCTTGGTTGGAGTAAGTTTGATTAAAGAGATTATGGATTTAAGCCACACTTAAGTACTTGAACACACAGTTATGGTTCATGTGCAAGTGAGGCAGTGCAGCTCCAGAGATCCCAACTTCCCAAGATATTAACCAGTGAGCATGTCCATCATTAAAATAAAAAGATCTTAAGGGAAAACTCAAAAAGCAGGAATTTCTCCAAATGTCTTGGCCAAAATTCACCTCTCAACTTACAGATTTAATAGTAATTCATCACTCTGCCGTTTGTTGGATCTTGCTGTTTATAAAACTGCATGCCCTACTAGTTGAGCAACTGAATCTGTTGCTTCAATATAATTAATCAGTTGTGAGGTGCTGAAAAAAACGCTAAGATCTTTAAATGAAAATGTATTCTTTTTAGAGGACACTTGTGCAGAAGAGACAGAAGACACAAAAGATTGACTTAAATCTGATAAAGATAATACAAGATTTTAATATCTGTACATATTGCAGTACATCAAGTTCACTTTAAATTGCACATTACAACTGAGCAACATATTTATAGAGCTGCTTGGCATATCTGAAAGATTAACACCTATCTCAATAAAATCACCACACAGAAATGAAAATGGGTAATTTATTAATCTGGGATACCTCTAGGAGAATTGTTTAAAAAAATTAAAGGACAATAGGTTACAACCATTTTATCTGAGATTCTTAAGTAATAATAAAACCCTAATTTACAAACAATAAGCATCTCACCTAACAAAATACAATTACAGTGCACTGCTGGTGGCATTATCAGCACATTAGTGAGGTAAATTTAAATGGAATGTTCAGCATGATTTAATACCAGATTTTGCATATACATTAATAACCAACACCTTTTAAAATATGCTTAAGAACCACATGTCAATATGGCCAAACACCAAATTTTCCAAATAATTCCCTTATTTGGTATTTCACTAGTTTTCATTTTATTATACAAGACACACATGAATTCCTCTAGTTCTGCTGACATGCTAAAACAGAACCATTTCTGGTTGGATACATTGCATTTTCTTTATCAGCAACCTAAACTATATATTCTTTCACTTAAAACAATTATTACTCATAATTTACTAAAATACACATATTTCAGTGTTTTAAAAAATAAAACCCCTGTCACCTCAAAGGTCACAATCTACATCAGTAGTAAAACCGGAGAGTGTCTACATTTATTCCCCAAGTAGTGAAAATATTTTAGCACTGCTCATTTCAGGTAGATGAAAGCATATGATTAGCAAAAGTAACGTGGTTTGCTATTGGACATTAAAAGTGCAAAAACAAAGTGGCAAAAGTTTTACTTCAAAGCACCATCCACTGCTTGGAAATGGCTATCAGTAATTCCAATCAACGTCTATTATTATGACTCCCTTTCATGACTTTATGAATGTAACCAGTTGACTGGAATCCAGAAAGGTTTTGTCTCCAGATCATCCAAGGTAGCTTTCAGCTCTTTGTAGGCAACTGAAAGATCATCATTAACTAGAATTTTGTCAAAGAGGTGCGAACTCTGTGCTTCAATCAGCTCTGCAGATTTAATCATTTCTTGAAGGTCTTCGTCCTGCAAAAAAAAGCAAGGTTTTGAATTCTGAACCACTTGCCAGAATAACAAGATACATCATAAGTAGTCATTCTCCAAACATAAAGAAACAAACTTCTCTCCTCCACTAATTTCTTTTCTGGAAACACTATTTCTTGCTGGGGTGAAGTTTCATTGGAATCTTGGTAAGTGTTTAAAAGCTTATTTTTAATCTGTGAGAAATCATTGTTTACCTAAAGATAAGATCCCTTCTTTGGAACCACCAATGCTCACAGACTGTAGGAGTGATTTGACAGCAGTGATGCATTTACAGTAAACAGATTGTTTGCTCTGGGAAAATGCACTTAAAAAGTAACTGTTGCTAACTCAGCTATCAGAATTTACATGGCAAAATACCCTTCATTTGCTTTTATTTATTAAACATAGATCCCCCTTCAATCTCATAATTCCAAACAAACTCATTTCTAACACACATCCTAGACTCCACCCCCCGGTATCTCCCCACCCAACCAGATCCTTCACTTCCTGACCAATAGAACATCATCAGTAAGGACAGGCAACAATATCTCCTTCACGATTAGCTCAATACTAGTTGATGCAGCAAGGCTGTGTCTTCAGCCCCTGACTTTACTTCCTGTACACTCACTACTGTGTGGCCAGATTCTGCAATAACTCCATCTGCACGTCTGCAGATGTCACCACTGCAGTGGACCAGATCTCAAACAACCTTGTGGCATGGTCAGCAAAACAAAAGATCTGATCCTTATAGCTTCAGAAAGTGAGGCACAGCACATGATCTTTTCTATAACAATGGTGCTGAGGTACAGATGGCTGAAAGCTTCAAGTTTCCAGGTGTAAATATCACCAACAATTTGTCCTGGTCCAAGCGTATACTGCTATGGGCAAGAAAGCATACCAAAAGCTCTACCTCCTGAGAATGCCAAGAAAGTTTAACATATGGCAAATTAGAAGACATTAGCCTGGGTGTTATCTGTGATTTAGATTTGAATTTTAATCCCACATAAAAAAGTCATCAGAGCAGCTTTCCTACACGTGAGAAATATTGCAAGGGCACATCTGTTTCTGTCATGTAACGATGCTGAAAAACTAATTCATGCCTTTATATTGAATAGACTAGATTACTGCAATGCATGTTTTACTGGCCTTCCAAAGCAATCTAATGATAGACTTCAACTCATTCAGAACACCGCTGCTAGACTTTAAACCAAAACCAAAATGAAGGAACATATCACTCCCATACCAGCTACTCTGCATTGGCTTCCTGTATCTTTTAGAATTGATTTTAATGTTGCCTTAAAATTTTTTAAATTCATAATGGTCTGGGACAGGAGTACATCACAGAATTATTTTCATTTTATAATCCTGCTCAAGCTCTCAGGTCTTGTTTTGCCAGTCTCTTAAATTTAAACAATCTCCCTCAAAGGATAATTGGGAGGTCAACAAATTTGCACTATGCTCCTAAACTATGGAATACAATACCTAAAACTGAAAGGAATGCATACTCAGTTGACACCTTAAAATGCCAGCTCAAAACTTATTTAACTTTGCTTTTAATTAAGATCTTATTTTCTTTTATTTTCATGTTCATTTTCATTTTTTTAAATTTTATTTTCATGTTTGTACTTCTATCCCATTGTAAAGCACTTTGCACCACATCATCTGTATGAAGAGTGCTCTATAAACAAAGTTATTATTATATCCTTGGATGAAGCTCACCAATTTGAACAGATGAATCACAGAAAGCATCCTATTCAGATGCATTACAGCTTGGTACAGCAACTGCTCTGATCAAGCTCACAAAAAATTACGGAGTTGTGAATACAGCCCAAGCTATCACAAAAAACTAGCTCCCCTTTATTGACCCTGACTATATTTTGCACAGCTTCAGGAAAGCAACCAATATAGTCAAGGACACCTCACACCCTTGGCATTCTCTCTGCTCCCCTTTCCGATCACACAGAAGATACAAAAGCCTGAGAATACGTACTGCCAGGCTCAAGAATAGATTCTATCCTACTGTTGCAAGACTTGAGAATGGAGCTCTTATATAATAAAGATGACCTTTGATCTTTAAATCTGCCTCGTCATGGCCCTTCCATTTTATTTGTCTGCCAGCACTGCACTTCTTCTGCAAGTGCCATATTCTGCGTTTTTTTTCCCTTTTGTACCACTTCAATATTTGAAATTAACTCTCTGGAACGAATGCAAACAAACGTTTTTCACCACATCTCTGTACAGGTGACATAATAAATTAACTACCAGTGTTAACTCATAAAGCTCAAAAAGCGGAATGGAAAAGAAAAGGTAATTTCAAGTCTCCAAATAAAACAAAAATGCAATTAAACTTATAATGAGAATCAGAATGAGGTTTAATAGCACCGGCGGATGTCAAGAAATTTGTTGTTTTGCTGCAGAAGTAAATTACAATACATAATTTAAAAAATCTACAAATTACAATAAGCATGTATAAAAAATAATGTAAGAAGTAGTGCAAAAAGAGTGGGAAAATGTTTGGTAATGTTCATGGGTTCAATGTTCATTCAGAAATCAGATGGCAGAGGTGAAGAAGCTGTTTCTGAAATATGAAGTGTGTGTCTTCAGGCTCCTGTACCTCCTTCCTTGATAGTTGCACTAAGAAGAGGGCATGTCATGGCCAATGGGTGTCCTTGATGATGGATGCCACCTTTTTGAAGGCATTGCCTTTTGAAGGTTTCCTCGATGCCGTAGAGGCTGGTGCCCATGATGGAGCTGGCTGGGTTTACAACTTTCTGAAGCTTTTTCCAATCCTGTGCAAAGGCCCCTCTATACCAGACGGTGATGCAACCAGTTACAGTGCTCTCCATAGTACATCTGTAGAACTTTGTGAGTGTCTTTGGTGACATTCCAAGTCTCCTCCAATTCCTCATGAAATATAGCCACAGTTGTGCCTCCTTTGTAATTGAAGCAATATGTTGGACCCAGGATAGATCTTCAGAGATATTGACAGACAAGAGCTTGAAACTGTTCACCTTTTCCACTGCTAATTTCTCAATAAGGACTGGTGTGTGTTCCCTCAACTTCCCCCTTTCTGAAGTCCACAATCAATTCCTTGGTCTTCCTGATGTTAAGTGCAAGGTTGTTGCTGTGACACCACAACCAGGTGATCTATCTTGCTCCTGTACGCCTCCCTGTCACCATCTGAAATTCTGCCAACAATAGTTCTGTCGAATAAACTCTTCTCCCACACAGGTATCAATTATAACTGATGTTTCAATGACAAACTCAGCCGTCTTCATCAGGGATGATGCCTGGACATGTCTAGTCTGGTGGTAATTGTACCCAGATAATCTGTCCCTCTGGACCGGTTATCCAATTGGGTTTCCGCTGAACCAATTTCTTTACAATAGAATTCCAGTTCTTACTAAGAGCGAGATCTTTTTCTTTGTTAAAATTCTTTTCCTCTAGTTTTATTTCAATGGGTTTCTTTACCAGATGGCCCCAAAAATCATTGGCACAGCACAGTAGTTTTGTGCCAAAGTCAATCCTCCGACCATTGAGAATGCAGTGTTCTGCTATGGCTAATTTCTCAGGGTAACCCAAACGGATACACCTCCTGTGCTCCTTGATGCGGGTTCCCACTGAGTGTCCTGCCTGGCTGATATATGCTGCTCCGCATCCACAGGGAATCCTGTAAACGCCAGCCGATACGAGTTCCAGGTCATCTTTGACCCACGAAGCTGTGATTTGAGCTTCCTTACGGGTTTGTGGATGACAATCCAGTATTTCTTCAGGATCCTGGCAATCTTTCTAGAAACCATGGAAATATAGGGAAGACAGGCGGTGGCGGCAGTGTCCTCCTCATTGTTGGGTTTCTGGTTTATCCATTGGCCCTTTCAAGGGGTTGATTTGATTTCCTTTACCTTATAGCCATTCTGGAGGAACATCATGTTTTGTCATCGGCAAGCTAGGCCCATTTGCTTGTGTTTGGCCCATTTCCCTCTAAAACCCCTCCCCACCCCTTCCCTATCCAAGCACTTATCCAAAGCTCTTCTGAATGCTGTTACTTTACCTGTCTCAACCACTTTTTCCTGACAGGTCATTCCAGATACCACCACTCACCGTGTGCACATGTAATGATATACAATGAAAATCTTTTGTGCTGGGATCCTTGATGAGGTTGGCTGCTTTACCTAGGCAGCAAGACGTGTAGGCTGAGTCATGGCGGGAAAGCTGGTTTCTATATTGTGTTGAGTTGTGTCCACAATTCTCTGCAGTTTCCTGTGGTCTTGGGTACATCAGTTGCTATACTAATCTGTGATGCATCTGGCTAGGAAGCTTTCTATGGTGCATTATGAAAATAAAAGAGGGTCAAAGGGGACATTCCAAATTTCTTCAGCCTCCTGAGGAGGAAGAGGAACTGGCATGCTTTCTTGGTTGTGTTGTCTATGCAATTGGACCAGTTCGTGCTACTGGTGATGTTCTCTCCTTGGAACTTGAAGATCTCAAACCCTTGACCTCTGTAAGCAGAGGCGTGTGTACCACCCCCTTTCTGAAGTAAACAAGCAGCTCTTTTGCTTTGCTGATATTGAGCGAAAGGTTGCTGTCGTGACGTTACGCCAATAGGCTCTCTATCCCCCTCCGGTACTCAAACTCATTGTTATTTGAGATTTGACCCACTATGGTTGTGTTATCTGCAAACTTATAGATGGAACAGAATCTGGTCAACAAAATTGTGAGTGTATAGGAAGTAAAATAGGGAGCAGAGCAGATATACTAGCAAAGTTCAAAAGGCCTTTAGGCAGGCATATGATCAGGCAAGGAATAGAGGGTATGTACCCCAATTCTCAGCATGTAGAAATCTAAGTTAGGGAGATAAAATGTATATCCAAAAAGTTTGAATAGTTTGAATGGTTGAAGTTTGAATTTCTCTCCCTCTACTAACCTTTGAAGCAGCAAGTTCCTGATCCATCATACATCTGGTAAAATGAAACTTCTCAATGTTCCTCTAACCGTTTAAACAATTACCTTAAATTCATTGACCCCTATGTTAACAGAAATGGGTCTTTCCTATATGTGCCATCCAATTTAATATATTTCAATTAAATCCCTCTTTAGATTCCTGTTTCTAAGCAAATAATTCTAGCCAATTCAAACTTTCTTCTTACTTAATAATTTCCAGTCCTGGCAACATCCTCCTAAATCTCCTCTGTACTCTCTTCTGAAATGTAACAATCGAAATTAATGCGGTACTCTAGTTGCAGCTCAGTTAGTGCATTACATAGTTTGAACCAGACCTCCAAGGCCATATATTCCATGTCTTGGCTAATAAAAAATAACATCCATTCTCCTTTCTGCCTCTGCATGTTTTGTGACCTTCAGGGATCTGTAGTCATCATCTCCAAGGTCTTTCAATTTCCCTCTTCTTCCCTATTATTGATTTTCCTTAAATTTAGGAACAGGAAACAAGATATCACCTCACGTATTTAAAATTAATACCAGTTCCCACCTTTCCAACAACTTAACTATTCCATTCGTCACCTGTAGCTGCACAGTCTCTTTATGTATTTATCTGCAAGCATTTTAACATAGTTCTTGCATTCACATTTAAATCATTGATGTTCATCAAAATGCAAAAAGGAATTGAGTACTAATCTTTTCAAAACTCTATCAGATGTAATTGGGACTGGAAATTCCAATCCTGTAACTAATCTGCTGTTCAGTCCCCCAGTACTGCAGCACGTCAGCTCCTCTAATAGTCAGAGGGACTTTCCCAGTGCTTTATTTCATCCCTCCTCCTTCAGGTTTCACCTGTCATCTCGTGTTTCTCTCACTCATCCCCCCACCTTTTAAATCTACTCATCTTTTTCCTCTACTCCAGCAGAAGGGTCTCGGCCCAAAATGTCGACTCTACTCTTTTCCATAGATGCTGTCTGGCCTGCTGAGTTCCTCCAGCATTTTGTGTGTGTTGCTCCTCTAATATATACTTCTGCTTCTTTCAACAACCTTGAATATACTTCCTTTGGAATGGGTGACTTGTCCACTTTACAAGATGCTAAACACCTGAATAATTCCTGTTTCAATGTTCACCTTGTCCAACATTTTACTTTCTAACTCTAACCCTAAACTACAATGTCTGCATCATCCCTTCTTTTGTGAAGAATAAAATGTTCATTATCTATAAAATATCCATACAAATGTCTTCTGCCTCTGTGCATACTTACTGATTTGGTCTTGAATAGGTTTGTTTTTTTCTAAGTCACTATCTTTATCTTGATGTATTTACTCAATATCTTTACCGTTGGTTTTCTATGATTTTAATAAATCAATATTCTTGCCCTTCTCTTTTATTCCCAGTTTCCTTTTAACTTCACCCCACATTTTTTAGTATCTATGATGCCTTTGGACATATTAAACATTCACTATCTAGCAATGTTCCATTCTTTGAGTTATTCTAATCTGCATGCCTTTGACATTAAGGGCCCCAAGGTTTAGGTCTCACACTTTTCTTGGGAAATTGTTTGAACAGAACTTCCCATTATATGTTCTTTAAATGCTTTCTAATAATTTAGCTCTAACGAAATTTCCTTCTAATTCAAAAAACTAGGTAATGATAGAGATCTAGAAGATTATAAGGCTAGCAGGAAGGAGCTTAAGAATGAAATAAGGAAAGCCACAAGGAGGAATATGAAGGCCTTGATGGGTAGGATTAAGGAAAACCCCCAAGGCATCCTATAAGTATGTGCAGCAAGAGGGTAAGACGTGAGAGAATAGGACCAATCAAGTGTGACAGTGGAAAAGTGTGCATGGAACAGGACGAGCTAACAGAGATACTTAATGAATACTTCGCTTCAGTATTCACTACGGAAGAGGATCTTGGCATTTGCAGGGATGACTTACAGCGGATTGAAAAGCTTGAGCATATAGACATTAAGAAAGAGGATGTCCTGGAACTTTTGGAAAGCATCAAGTTGGATAAGTCACCAGACCAGACGGGATGTACCCCAGGCTACTGTGGGAAGCCAGGAAAGAGATTGCTGAGCCTCTGGCAATGATCTTTGCATCATCAATGAGGACGGAAAAGGTTCTGGAGGAATTGAGGATTGCAGATGTTGTTTCCTTATTCAAGAAAGGGAGTAGAGATAGCCCAGGAAATTGTAGACCAGTGAGTCTTACTTCAGTGGTTGGTAAGTTGATGGAAAAGATCCTGAGATTCAGGATTTATGAACATTTGGAGAGGCATAATATGATTAGGAATAGTCAGCATGGCTTTGTCAAAGGCAGGTCATGCCTTACGAGCCTGATTGAATTTTTTTTGAGGATCCAACTAAACACATTGATGAAGGTAGAGCAGTAGAAGTAGTGTATATGGATTTCAGCAAGGCATTTGACAAAGTACTCCATGCAAGGCTTATTGAGAAATTGAGGCATGGGATCCAAGGGGACCTTGTTTTGTGGATCCAGAATTGGCTTGCTCACAGAAGGCAAAGTGGTTGTAGATGGGTCATATTCCACATGGAGGTCGGTGACCTCAGGGATCTGTTTGCGACCCCCTTCTCTTCGTGATTTTTATAAATGACCTGGATGAGGAAGTGGAGGGATCGTTTAGTAAATTTGCTGATGACACAAAGGTTGGGGGTGTTGTGGATAATGTGGAGGGCTGTCAGAGTTTACAGCAGGACATCGAAGGATGCAAAACTGGGCTGAGAAGTGGTAGATGGAGTTCAACCCATTTTGGGAGGTCAAATATGATGACAGAATATGATAAGACTCTTGGTAGTGTGGAGGATCAGAGGGATCTTGGGGTCCGTCCATAAGACGCTCAAAGCTGCTGCACAGGTTGACCCTGTGGTTAAGAAGACATATGGTGTGCATTGGCCTTCATCAACCATGGGTTTGAGTTTAGGAGCCAAGAGATAATGTTACAGCTATATAGGACCCTGGTCAGACCCCACTTGGAGCACTGTGCTCAGTTCTGGTCACCTCACTACTGGAAGGATGTGGAAACTATAGAAAGGGTGCAGAAGAGATTTACAAGGATATTGCTTGGATTGGGGAGCATGCCTTATGAGAATAGGTTGAGTGAACTTGGCCTTTTCTCCTTGGAGCAACGGAGGATGAGAGGTGACCTGATAGAGGTGTATAAGATGATGAGAAGCATTGAATGATCTTTATTGCCATTATACATAGGTACAAGGAAACTGTTTGGCTTCCTCTCAGGCAATTAAATAAAGTGGTGGATAAAAACAAGACAGTAATAGAAAAACAGTATTAAATAGATAGGTAACAGAAAATAAGTTGCAGCAGCACCAGAATATCACAGTAATGCACAAAGTGCCGTTAGTGCAAGTATTTGAGTCCTTGTGTATGCCTGTGTGTGCTCACAGTTTCAGTCATTGTTCTGTGGGAGTGGTGTGATGGAGGCCACAACTCTGGGCTAGAAGCTGTCCCTCAGTCTATTTGTTCTGGCTTTTAGTGTCCTGAACCTTTTGCTGGACGACAGCGGGTCAGACAGGGAGTGGTCATATTAATCATGTGGATAGCCAGAGGATTTTTCTCAGGGCTGAAATGGCTAACAGGAAAGGGTACAGTTTTAAGGTGCTTGGAATCAGGTATGGAGGAGATGTCAGGGGTAAATTTTTAAAAAAATGCAGAGTGGTGAGTGCGTGGAACTGTGTGTGGTACCTGGCAACGGTGGTGGAGGCAGATATGATAGGGTCTTTTAACAGACTCCTGGATAGGTACATGGAGGTTAGAAAAATAGAGGGCTATGGGTAACCCTGGGTAATTTCTAAAGTAAGTACATGTTCAGCACAGCATTGTGAGCCAAAGGGCCTGCATTGTGCTGTAGGTTTTCTAAGTTCAATGCTAACAGATCAGTACTCAAGTTGTTAAATGTCTCCTGGACAGTACGCTAACTGGTTGCATCATGACCTGGTATGGAAACAGCAATGCCCTTGAATGGAAATACCTATAAAAAGTAGTGGATATAGCCCAGCACATCACAGGTGAAGCCCTCCCTATCATTGAGCAAATCTAAAAGGAGCGCTGCCGACGGAAAGCTGCATCCATCATCAAGCACCCTCCCACCCACTAACCAGGCCATGTTCTCCTTTCATTGCTTCCATCAGGAAGGAGGTGCAAGAGTCTTATGTCCCACACCACCAGGTTCAGGAAGAGTGATTATTCCTCAGCCATCGGGCTCGTGAATCAGAGAGGATAACTTCACTTTCCCCCAACACTGAACTGATTCTATAACTCATGCTGTCAATATTATTTATTTCATTTTTCTTTTGTAGTTGCACAATTTGTTGTCTTTTGCACATTGGTTGGTTGTTCATCTTTATGTGTAGTTTTTCATCGATTCTATTGCGTTTCTTCATGTTTACTGTGAATGCCCACAAGAAAATTAATCTCAGGGTAGTACTGGGTGACATATTTGTACTTTGATAATAAATTTACTTTGATTTTGTTTTATAGAATTAATAGCTAAAAATCAAAGTACAGTATAAAAATTGGTGCAACAAATTACACTAATAATGGGGTCTGAAGGACATTATCGCATTATGTTATCCAATCGGGTTTCAAATGGTAAACATTCATTGTTCCTTCATTTTGTACCCCCTTGCTCCCCAGCTTGTATTTCAGAGAACCCAGTGCTCAGGGACTGAACACCTTTGCTTCCCAAAATGCAGCAACTTCTGCTGCTAATTATAAATAATAACATAAATTATGTAAAAATACTTCTTGAATTAAGGACATTATGCTTGGGAATGAAAATTTACATCCGTTTTATAAATCTCCTAAATATCAAATTCAAAATCTTGATGATTTTTCAAAAGTTGATTGAAATTAGTCAATATATCACAATTCACCTGCAGTCTATGCTGGGTCTCAATTCCCTATCTACAAATCCACAGTCAATTAATTAACAACAAAAAAAAGACAGCCTTCTTTCACTGCTGCCCAGAGACAAAACAGAGTGGATGGATAGATAAACAAAGCATGCACAACTTAGATAAAATTATATTACAATGGTACAAGTATCAACTTTCCTTGTTTACATGCTGAACAATACAAATATATTACTAATTAAAAGTGTATGCTGCAAGCCAAATTCAAAGCAAGGTCTATGGCACTGATTCAAGTGTTTGTTTTAACAGAGTCAATAAAATCTTTTGCTTATTATCCTGGGTTCCCAAATCCCTCTGGGAAGCTTTACGTCGAAATTGCCCACACCTCCAGGTGTTAATATTAAGAACATATTTTCACATATTTTCCTTACTGTTTGCATAACTGGTCAGGGCTTTTGGAAGTCAGAAATGTGTTACAACACTGAAAGGTTTGTACAAAATGGATCGTATCCAAGTGTTCTAGAAAGAATATTTCTACTGATTTCCTGTGTCTCTAGAAAACGGCTGCTATAAACTTTGTCTGTGTGTGGGTTTTCTACATGTTTGTAGATTTAATTTAAACATTGGTTTCCAATACTTTATTTCTTTAAGCAGTCAGCATTTTTAAAAAATAAAGGAACAAATTAATGGAGCAACACATATGCAAAGAGATACCACAGGATGATATTTTAGAGGTTCTACTTCTGGTAAGTTATGTACAATTGGAAATCACTGGGTTTATTTCCCTTAGCAGAGTAGCAGTATTATTAATTCAAATCCCACACTAATTCCATTTTGCCAAAGACATCAAATGTTGAAGAACAAGATTTCAGAACATGAAATCTTGATTTATAAGGCTTCACCTTAAAAGCAAAGTAAGCCTATAAATAAAAACTATAAAATCTTTCATCTGCTATAATTTTTAGCTAATATATGAAGCAATTGGTGCCAGTGAGGCAAAACGTGTGGATCGAATTCCAAAGCAGCACACCTCAACCCAAGTCCAAATGCTAGGCTGCAGTGCTATGGGTACCTGCATCAAAGGTGGCATTTTTCACAGAGCTCAGCTATTACAGTAATATGGTTTGGAAGATGAAGGGATTGTAGATTAAGTGACTATTGCTCAACACATTCCATTTTCATTTGATGTCCAGATAGATATAATTTTCAGTAGGGGGCATTATATTAAGTCAGGAAATGCAGGAAATATGAGATAGTGTTGAGGCACACACCGAAAGACATGCTGGGGAGTTGATGATTAATTTACAGTTCCACTGAATAAAGAACAGACTGTTCAGTTCCCAAAACACTTGCAAAAATCCTACATCATCATCACAACTGGGTTTATTCAGTTAAACGAGTGAAATTGCCCCCAATTATAAAAACCACATACAGTATATAGTCTGATTTTCAGTGAGAAAAATCGTACGAAACCTGCCATGGACTGACAGCATCGAAGGGGTAGGAATCTACCAGCCAAATAGGAACTTTTTATCTATTTTATTTCCTGGAGAATTAAAAGGAGCTAACAGAAACTCTCAAACAGTATTTTACATTGCAAAATAAAATTGGATTTCACAAAGGAAGATTACATGAAGAATGCTCAGCACAGACAGAAAAAATATGGTATATGTATCATGTACTGTGAAAATATAAAGGGATAAATTGTGTTTTTGTCTGCCTGGTGGTTCTAGGGAAACCCTGCTGGCAGCAGGTTGTGTCCTGCACTGTCCAAACCTCTGCCCTGTGCTCGAGTAGAAAATGTGCTGGAGTCAGAATCCAGCAGTTCTCCGTCCCTCTCCATGACTGAACACTCCACTGACCCAGGGGCGACTTCCACCTTTGCAAAAGGTGAGTCTCTTCACCTTTATAACAGCAATGGTGGCCTGAATCATTTGAATGGGCTTGCTAACCTCATTTTGAGGTGAAGGTTGATATTTTTAAGATTTCATTTCATTCATATTGTTTTCAATTCATTTACACATGAACGTAGTTCCGAATAAATCTCTGGGAAACTGCAAACAAATTTAACATTTCAGGTTGAAAATGAAAGCATTTTGATCTGAAACATAGAACACTAGAACAAAGGAACAGGTCCGTCATCCCACAAGGTATTCTAACCATGATGGAATTTAAAATGCAGCTCTGCCTGCAGGTGCCCTTATCGCTCAGTTCCTATCACAGTCGTGTGCCCATCTAAATGCCTCTTTAATATTGCCATTGTATCTATTTCCACCGTCTTCCCCGGCAGTGAGTTCCAGTCTCCTACCACTCTCTGTGTAAAAAAAATACTTGTTACTCCCCTCACACCTTAAGTTTATTTTCATCCTGGAAAAAGAAACTCTGGTCATCTACCCTGTCTCTGCCTCTCATAATTTTATATACTTTGATTAGGTCACCACCTCAGCATCTGACACTCCAGACAAAGCAATCCAACTTCTTCTTATAGCTCTAATCCAGGCAACATCCTGATGAACATCTTCTGCACCTCTGCATCTTTCTTGTAATGTAGTAACCAGGACTGTACACAATATTTGAAGTGTGGTCGAAGCAAAGTTTTATACAGCCTTAACACAACTTCCTGACCTTTTTAACCTTCTCACATCACAACTAATGAAGGTGTAAGCCTGAACCTTATTCTCAGCCTGTCTACTTGTGTTGCCACTTTCAAGGAGCTGGGGACTTGCAACCCAAGATCTTCTTGTACATCAATGCTCCTCATGGTCCTGACACTTACTCAAAACTTTCCCCCTAATATGACACTTTACAATTGTTTAGCGTGAACCACATCTGCCATTTTTTTTACCTGCATTTCGAACTGATCTATTACCTGCTGAATCCTTTGACAATTTTCCTCACTATCCACAACTCTACCAATTTACGTGTTGTTTGCAAACTTATTAATCACAGACCACCTGCATTTTTAATGAAATTATTTATCTATATTATGAACAACAGAGGTCCCAGTACTGTTCCTTGCAGAACATCACTCAACACAGACCTTCAGACAGAACAACACCCCTCCATCACTACCTTCTGTCTTCTATGGCCAAGTCTATTTTGAATCCAATCTACCAAGTCTCAATGGATTCCAGAATCAGAATCAGGTTCATCATCACCAGCGTGTGACGTGAAATTTGATAAGATCCAAGCATCTTAATCATCTGGAGGGACCTTGTCAGAAGCATTATTAAAGTCCATGTATTCAACATCCACTGCCCTATGACTATCAATCCATTTGTCACCTCCTCAGGAAAACTCAGTCAAGTTTGTAACACATTACCTCCTCCACACCAAGCCATATTAACAATCCCCAATAATTCTATGCTTCGCCAAATGCAAGTAAATCTTCTCCCTAAGAATTGTTAGATCTGGTTCTCTTTCTACAAATGGTCCCAGACCTAACATGACACAGACACTGTGGGCCAAAGGGCCTGTTTCTAGCTATACTGTTCTATGTTCTATTTTGGAAAGGCACATGAACAGATAAGAGAGAGAAAAAAAATCAGAAAACTTCTGAGGATAAGCCCACTGTACGCACAGCCCAAGCTCCACTAGACTTTTGCAGTCTTCACTTCGCAAAGCAGCCATACTGGTAAGGCTCCCAGGTCAATGGGAACTGCTTGGATGCATAAGGTAAGTTCATTTGCTCACATACGATGGAGACAGAGTGAGGTCTGAGCCATACAGTGCATAATAGGATGAGCAGTCCTTGCTAGTTCCACCATTCAGTAAGATCATGGCTCTGCTTTCCTTAATAATCACAATATCTCCTCCCATGCCTCCCTTAGCATCGAGAATAGATCCCATTCAGCCCTGGAGATTAGTTTCCTAATGTGCTCCAATATGTCAAGCACTCCTCCTTCCTCAGACAGACATGCACCAGCATAGCTCTCTTTAACTCTCCAGCCTCATGTCTTTCTCCCTGGTGAATACCAATGAGAAATATTCATTTTGGAACTCACTCATATCCGCTGGCGCCACACAGAGATTACCCCTCATCGCTGGGGGAACCCATTCCTTACTTAGCTACGCTTTTGCTTCTAATATACTTAAATGAAGTTTTAGGATTCTCCCCAGTTTTACTTGCCTAGGTCATTTCATGACTCTGATTTCCCTTGTAATTTCAAAGTTCAAAGTAAATTTATTAACCAAGTACATATATGCCACCATATATTACCTTGAGATTTATTTTCTTGCAGGCATTTACAGAAAAATAAATACAAAAGATTTTATGAAAACCATAAATTGACAAAGACTGACAAACAGCCAAAGTGCAAAAGAAAGCAAATTGTGCATATAATAAAAAAAGAAATAAATAATATTGAGTTGTAGAGTCAGTTCAGCATTGAGATGAGTGAAGTTGTCCACACTGGTTCAGGAGCCTGATGGTTGTAGGATAATAACTGTTCCTGAATATTGCAGTTTGGGACCCAAGGCTCCTGTATACCTCCTGCCCAATGGTAGCAGCCAGAAGAGAGCAGTGCTCTCTTTGATTTGTTTTCACCTTTATCCCCTATAAACCTCAAGAGACTCATTTGATAACAATGTTCTTTTCTCAAATTCTTCCTCCTTTTTCCTGATTAAATCTTCATTATCTGTTGTTAACTAGGGTTCCCTGAATTTACCATCTTTGCCTCTTCATCTTACAGGAACATGCTCACTCTGAAATCTTACTAGCTTGGTTTTAAACACCTCTCACTTGTCAGATATTGTTTTCTTTCCATCAGCTGCTCCTATTCTACCTCTCCCTGATCCTGTCTTATACTACTGAAATCTGCTTTCCTAACACCAGGACCAATATTATCATTCTCCATGACCATTTTGCAACTTAATGAATTATGGTCACCGTTCCCAAAGGTTTACTCCACAGATACTTCAATCACTTCCCTGCCCTTGTCCTCTAAGCTAAGATCAGGTACATCCCTCTCCCTCGGTTGGACCTGTTACCTACTGTTTCAGAAAACCTATTCAAATGTGCTTTGCAAATTCCTTTCTGTCTAAGCCACTTGAACTCAGGGGTTTCCCATCAATATTTAGAAAGTCAAAAGCCCCCACTATTACAACCCTGTTGTTTTTATACTCTTCTGTGATCTTCCTACTACATATATTCTTTAAATCCCTGTTGACAGTTGGGAGACCTAGAGAAAAACCCCACCAAAGTGACCTTCCCAGCCTTATTCCTAAATTCTACCCATATAGCCTCTTTGCATGATCCTTCTAGGATATTTTCCCTGAGTACTGCCATAAACCTCTCTCTGAACAACAGATGCCACCCATTCCTAAGGATCCCGCTCTGTCATGCTTTGATGACTGGATAATCTTACAATTCAGTTCTCAGCTCATCTATTTCTTGGGTGTAGATGCAGCTAAATCTTCTGGTCCACCCCCATTTTCCTTCCTGTTGCTGCCAACATTTCACACTGAACTTGCCTGTTCTATTTTCTACATGATTCAGCCTCTTTCACGGCTGTGCTGTCAGTTTAGACCCAGCTCCTTGGCTCATCAGTTTAAACCCTGTTGAGCAGCACTAGCAAAACTCACTGCGAGGACACTGGCACTTCTCCAATTCAGGTGCAAGCAGGTCCCAATTGGTTGCATCACAGACTGGTACAGAAACACCAATGCCCAGGAACAGAAACCACTACAGCAAGTGGTGGATGTAGCCCAGATAACACAGTTTGACCTCACCATTGAATGAAAACATGCAGCAGCTGTCTCGGACACGATATCCTTTTTCCTCCCACATTTCACCACTCCACTGAATACCATTACTAACCCTCTAGTAACCACTAGGTTAAAAGAGTTAAATCTTTAGCTTGTCGTACTGTACAGTTGCCCAGCTTTCTCACCAAAGCCTGTACACTCAGTGGTCACTTTATTCGGTACACCTCTACACCTGCTTGCTAATGAAAATCATCAGCCAATCACATGACAGCAACTCAATGCATAAAAGCATGCAGACATGGTCAAGAGGTTCAGTTGTTGTTCAGACCAAATATCAGAATGGGGAAGAAATGTGATCTAAGTGACTTTGACCACCAAATTATTGTTGGTACCAGATGGATGGTTTTAGTATCTCAAGCTGCTTATGTTCTGGGATTTTCACACACAACAGCCTATAGAATTTACAGAGAAAAGTATGAAAAACAAAAAAGAAAAAATCCAGTGAGCAGCAGTTCTGTGGAAGAAACCACCTGGTTAATGAGAAAGGTCAGAGGAGAATGGTCAGACTAGCTCAAACTGACAGCAACTCAAATAACCATGTGTTACAACAGTGTGCAGAACAACATCTCTGAACGCACAGCATGTCAAATCTTGAAGTGAATGAGTTACAGCAGTAGATGACCATGAATTTATGTGCTATGGCCACTTCATTAGGTACAGGCATAACCTAACAAAGTAGCCACTGAGCGTAAATAGACAAATATCCCAGCCAGGAAAAATAGCAATTCTATCTACTCCATTAAGATTGGTAAGAACTTTCTATGTTTGAATGATGGTGTCCCTCATTCTTTTAAATTCAGGGAGTAAAGGCCTGTCAGTTTAATCTCTCTTTATGAGACAATCCTCTGACTTCAGGAATCAATTTGGTGACTTTTTATTGCCTTCCTTTTATCACAAGTACATCTTCCCTTAGGTTAGAAAACCAGATGCAATCTTACGTGCTGATATTGTCTGTTTTTGTTAAGGAAACCAGACTTGTCCACTGTACTATTCCAGATGCGGTCTCACTGGGGTTCTACACAAGGTTCAAGGATGGTCTGGCACATTGAAGTAACGGAATGGTGGCCCAATCCATGACTTCTCATTTCTTCAAGGTTACACATTTAAATGTTACAATATCTTTATTTCAAGTCCCAGAAATTCTGGTAAAGGATTCTATTAATGTTAACTGTTTCTCTTTCCACAGATGCTGCTTGACCTGTATTTTTTTCCAGCACTTTCTGTTTTTATTTCAGATTTCCAGCATCTATGGTTTTTTATTTTCATTGACAGGGGAGATTACATGCTGGTCTGAGGCAAACAACAGAGCAGTGATCAATTTGTGGAGATGTGCATGCCATAATTTGCAATTTGGATGAATCTCTTTCCTCCCAAACATGCCAGATTGTGTGTACATTAAATATCATGTGTTGTGAATTTATCTTTATTTTCAAGGATCCTTTGGCCCTACATCTGTTGCCCTGGTAAATTAAAACAAGTCAGATTGCTCCCCCCACATTTGTTTTAAGTAGTTTTATGTTCTGTGAGAATTTCACTTTCTTCTATTGTCCAAGATACCCTGAAGCATTGGAAAACTGATACACAAGTCAGTAGAAGGTACACATTTACTTCTGGAAATTATGTCCTAATACAACTCTGCAGACGTCTCTTTGCAGTTAAGAGTCTAAAGGGAGCTGTCCCTATAGACATGAAACTGGCCACTAATCCAAGTGCACACATCATAAAGACAACATTGAAAGCCTAAAATATTTCATTGATGTAGTGTTAAACACCGAGAGTAGATTTACTTAAGAATAATTTAATGGGAGATCCACACATCTACTCTGGATCAGCTAAGACAACTGCAGGCTCACTGTTGACAAATGTGGAGAAATGTCAAGTTAACTTGTATTTCCCCAAATAAACAAAAACAAAAACTTATTCATTTGAACCAGCTTTGATTATAAAAGATTTCAGTGGATATAGAAACTTCAAAACATACCGTGAATGGTTTGGCAGGGCCTTTGTCATCTTTACTTGAAATTATTTTCGCATTCTTCCTGGTTTCTCTGAGGCGTTCAAGTGATGGTGGCTTAATGAATATCACATATGGTTTAAATTCCAATGTCCTCAGATGTTTTATTGTCTGAAACATTTAAGTAGTGTAACATTTTACTTCTCAGCATATCTGGTTGCAAAAGCATATTGAAAAGTTAAATTTACCTCAAATATGCAAGCAATAAATACATTTTACAACTCGTATGACTTAGTCTTGTCACACTGGTTTATGAAAAATCACAGTGCTTTCAGACACATTTTATGTAGTTGCTCTGATAATGTTTGTGATATTGGCAAAGTTTCATTTATCATATGAAATTTATTTCCCTAAGATGATGATGGGTCTGTGGGCACTTTTAGAGTCAACTACAATACATATTATTGGAACTAAAGTCAGAACAGGTAAGGGTGGGAATTTCCCTTTGCTGTAGGATATCTGTGAGCCCATTTGACCGTTATGATTATCTGGCAGCAATCATGGTCATTTCATGGTAATAGTAATCCTTTCCCAATTCAGCAACCCCATTCCACCACCTATTTGGTTCACTTGTCCTTGTGTTGTCAAAAATTTCATCCTGAACCATTATTTATTAAAACAGTTTACTCTAAACTGTGTTATAGTGGACAGTTTACACCAGGGGGTTGCTGTGCAGGTAGCTACCATCACAGATGGACATGTAGGGAATTTATTCTAGGAAGCAGATACTGACTGATAATAATAATGCGCCAGGGTCTCCTCAGGTTAAGTACTGTTCATGAAAATGACTCCCAAGTTGTCAAGGGCTTAACAGCTGTCAACCAGCACTCAGAACTTTTCTTTTGTGAAGTAACTGTCTCTCACACTTTGGAGGCATGCCCTAATTCCTACTAAAAACATCTGGCATCAAGGAAAGAATACAGTGTCAGACTTCACACATAAATTTATCAACTTCCTCTTAGAGTGGCTAAGCAACATTCCAGAAGGCAGGCCTGGGACACATCTGGCTGAGGCTGTGACAATGGTAAAGCTTATCTGGTCAACCTGCTCAGTCAAAACAATATTCCAGATCTGAGCAGCTGCCAGATGATGCGTAATGGTGCTTCTATCTCGCACATTCCTTCCCCTTTTCAGATGAAGGCACTTACTGCTGTAGTTAGTGCAATATGTTGGAGATTAGAGTAAGTATTTGTTCAATTGTGTTATAGATTGGAAATGAGGGAAGCAAAAACTCCAACAATTGCCTTTTATCCTCACCCTTTGAAGAGTTAGGATTAGGTTCAGATATTTGATCAGATCCGTTATTTCCATTACATTAATTTATTGAGACTACAAAACTCCACTGTTTTCATGCTATGATACTCTGAAAGTTTCCACTATTATTCATGCCAAAACTTGAAGTCACAAGCCTATATTTGACAGCGACGCCTGTGTTTTGCCAAATGGGAGATGTCTGCAGATTTTACAGCTTTCTAAAGTAGTTTTCACTCTGATGTGAGTGAACCACTCAAATGATGCAGAATTTTGAGGAACACAGGTAGAGACCTTCTGTGCTTAACTTCTACACCAACACAATGTAACATCTATAGTCAGACCTTTTTCTATGTAGAGATGGGCCAGATGAAGTAAGAAATCCAAAGTGCCCCATCTTAAACTTTAGTATAGAATTGATTGTTTCAGGAACTTCATGAGGAATTACCAGTTTCTAAGAACTTTTTTTCAGTAAGTAATATTAGAATGAATAGATTAGCTTATCCACCATTTGTAAACTTTGGTATATGCTCAGTGACCATGCTCACTTTGTAGATGCTATCAAATCACATCAGGACAAAATGAGATCCTAGACCCAGGATATAGGAACAGTATGTTATAAGCGAAATTGGTAAGCTTGCTCACTTAATTAGTTTAGTTGACAGTTGTCCAAGAATATTTATATTTTGTTGTCGATGACGAAGAAAATAAGGGGGCTAAAAACTTGTTTTTCACCAATCACAGTTCATATCCAGAAAGTGAAATACTCTAGAGTGTAGATCAAACCAAATTAACCAAGCAGACTTTATGTAGAGCACAAAAGTGAGTCGTGTGCAATATTACATTGACCTGGATATATTCCAATGTAAACTTTCCAGAGGCAATCACAATTTATCAAATACAGGATGCTACCTGGATCACACACAGATGATGCAGAATCATCTGGACACAAAAGAATTCAAGCTCTTGTTGATTAATCTCATATACTTTTGTGTTCAAAATAAAGTTCTACAAAAATTGATTAGCCAAGTTACTTAAGACCAGCCTAGCATTAATGTGGCCATTAAAAAGTCAGTTCTGAACGTTTCTAATAAATCTCTGATGTGATGTAATCCCTGGATTGTATGTAAAAAAAACACGTCCAAAACACTGTTTGGAGAACTTGGGACATTTTCAACAGTACTGGTTCTTTACCACCCACTGAGCCGTAACAGTCAAAACAGTTATAAAGAACAAGCATGGCAAGTAATATATGGGTTGAATCTGTTTTAATTCCTGAATAAGCAAAGTAGCAGCACCTATACTATTATACCTCTGCATTAGTGGTGTTGCAAGGAATCCAGTGAAGACAGAGTCACTGTGCTCTGAAAGTACTAATCTAATTTCATACTCCTAATATTTTCCACATTTAGATTTTACAATTCAGGAGCTTAAAATCCAGATTTCTTCTTGCCCTTATTATAATAACTAAACATGAGGGGATAACAGTTTTTGCAAGGTGTGAAGTCAGGAAACTTCACCTTAATTAGTTTGAACTTGCTCCAGCCAGGCTAGGTGTCACATCTGCTTGTGGAAACACCGGCAGAAGAACCAGCATTCGTAACTGCATTGTAGTTTGGGATCTGTACATCTACACGGCCGATCACTGGCAATTTCTCGATTGTACTCTAGAGTGGTCTCCTCATGGAGTTCATTGATGGATGCATTATTTCCATTTATGTGCTAGTACTTAGACTGGGAAACGTGCATGTTTTCCTGCACTATTCAGATGGAGAAGAAAGGATATAAGATAAATGGCAAGTACGAATCAATTTACCTTGAATTTATTTATGGCATTTTCATACCTCATTTCTTCTTAGGAAGAAGAGGAGGCTATTGACCCAGAGCCAAAGAGTTATAACATAACTACTGGCTCTCAGAGTATTCCTACAGTCCATTGCCACACATTGTGCTGCTTATGTGTCAGAGCAGACTCAATGGGTCGAGTTGTCTAATTCTGCTCCAGTAACACGTGTCTTATCACAAACAAGAGAAAATCTGCAGATGCTGGAAATCCGAGCTACATACACAAAATACTGGAGGAACTCAGCAGCCCAGATAGCATCTAGGAAAAGAGTATTGTTGACATTTTGGACCGAAACTCTTCGGCAGGACTGGAGGAAAAAAGCTGAGGAATAGATTTAAAAGGTGGGGGGGGGGAGTGAAACACCAGGTGATAGGTGAAACTTGGAGAGATAAGAATGAAGAAAAGAGCTGGGAGGTTGATTAGTGAAAGAGACAAGGCCACGGAAGAAAGAAAAAGGGGGAGGAGAACCAGAGGGCAGTGACGGGTGGGCGAAGAGGTAAGGTGAAAGAGGAAAAAGGGAATGGGAAGGTGGGGTGGGGGGGGAAGACATTTACGGAAGTTTGAGAAATCAATGTTCATGCCATCAGGTTGGAAGCTATCCAAACGGAATAAAAAGTGTTGTTACTCCAACCTAAACGTAGCCTCATCATGACAGTGGAGGAGGCCATGGATGGACATTATCAGAATGGGAATGGGAAGTGGAATTAAAATAGATGGCCACTGGGAGATCCCACTTGTTCTGGCGGACAGAGCATAGGTGCTTGGCAAAGTGGTCTCCCAATCCACATTGGGTCTCATCGGTATACAGGAGGCCACACCGGAAGCACCAAACACAGTATCTGATCTCAACAGATTCACAGGAGAAACGTCGCCTCACCTGGAAGGACTGTTTAGGGCCCTTAATGGTAGTGAGGTGGTGGGATCCTGTTGGAGGTGCAGGACGTTTCAGAGAATTATGTGCTGGACGCAGAGGTCGGTGGGGTGGTAGGCAAGGACAAGAGGAACCCTAACCCTGGTAAGGTAGCGGGAGGATCGAGTAAGAGCAGACGTGTGTGAAATGGAAGAGGTCCGGTTGAGGGCAGTATTGATGGTAGAGGAAGGGAAGTCCCTTTCTTTGATAAAGGAGGACATCTTTCCCTCCCTTCCCCGACTTTCTACTTTCCGCAGGGATTGCTCAGTGATCTACTCCTCAGCATTTCTCCCTAGTCCCGCTGACAGGATTTAGCCCGAAACGTCGACTGTACTCTTTTTCGAGATGCCGCCTGGCCTGCTAAGTTCCTCCAGCATTTTGTGTGTGTGACATATGTCTTATGGTCTTTCACACATGCTTCACTTTCCCACAATTCTCCTGCCACTCAGGAGTGTGGGAAGAGACTGGGTACTCAGCAGAGGCCTACAGTATCACAGGGAGAATTGAAAACTCAGTGCAGACAGAGGTCTGAGTTGACCAAAGTTGTAGCAGCCTTGTGGCACCAGTGATCAATTTTAAATGACAAACAAGTCCTGCCCAACAATCATTCTAACCAACTGCCATGGAATTCCAAGGCCAAAGTTTACATCATGCAGAATTCTGCAGATTACCTCTGAGACAGCTCACCAAGAGAACTGTGGACCCAGAAACCAGTGCAATTTGAATGTAGGTTTGGTTGCATGAGGGATAACCAGCTTAGTGAAAATTGAAGGCTAATATCTTGCATAAACCTGAGTAATCAGGCAATATAACAGCATGTGAATGCTTTTGCAAGACCCATTAAAAACTATGTCCAGAGTGATAATACACTGCAGCTTTACTGGTATAGCTGCAAGTATTATCCCAACAAAAATAAGCATTAATGATTCACCTGTGATTAATGCAATTCAAAAACCATTGGAAATGACATAAGAATAGTGAACTGTTTAAAAGTTTCATTTTATTTTTATCATATATATTTTGAAGGGCCTTCACATCTCAAAGTAATTGGTAGAAACAGAGAATCTGGCTAGACAACAGAGCCAGTATTCTGGGTGTGGTTCAATCTAACAAATCAAGTTTGAGTCAATAAAATAATTTTGTGAAGTAGTTTAAGATAGTCCTTATGGTTAGATTTTCCTGGTCGTTTCCAGTGGTTTGGATAATTCACCTGGATTGAAATGTACAACTAATTAATGGATTTTGTTTTTAAAGTAGCATGAAAATTAAGCTTTTTTTGAAGAATAGTATGGAGAGCATTCACTAAGAAACAAAGTTATGAAAATATATTTTGTAACTAAATTATCTTTAACATGCTCAGAATCAACACATTTTGAACTCTTCGGTTCAACATCTGAAGCAATCACTGCATGTTGTTCGATATACACAGTTCTGTTTATGTTAGTCATCTCTTGGCCATTATGGCCTATGAGTTTGTGCAGCTGTAATTCGCATTCATAACCTTCCATGCAGCATTCCCAGATCTTGGCTGTAATGTGAGTTAGAACTGATCTAGGAGAAAATGAAAATCCAAAGGGACCTGTTTTTGGACTATTCACTATGCACCCTGCATTTAAGAAATACTTGGATGTGTACTAGAAGAGCTGTGACCTGCTGGGCTATGGATTTTGTGCAGGAAGGTGGGATGAGGCTGGGTAGTCCTTTAATGGAAACAGTTTAAAGACAGTTTTGTCTAACAAGTTCTGTGAAGTAGTTAATACTGCAAATAAACATCTGAGAGACTAGCTCAATACATGGAAGAACATACAGCTTAATATGGCAACTGCTTTCAATGTGATTGCAAGAAACTTCAGAGAGCTGTGGAAAAGGCTCAGCACATCACAGGAACTAGCCAACCTCCTCTCTATGGACCCAATGCTGCCTCAGTAGAACAGCCAGCATAAACAAAGGCCCCACCCGCCTCAGACATTTGCTCCTCTTCCCTCTCCCAACAGGCAGAAGATACAAAAGCCTGAAAGCATGTATAACAAGGCATAAGGACTGCTTCTACTTCACATTTATCAGATCTTGAATGAAAATATGGACTCCAGGTCTCTCAATCTACCTCATTATGATCTTTCACTTTATCGTTTACCTGCACTGCACTCCACACCACTCTTTTGATAGCATTTACACTTATTCTACATTATTACTATTTTACTTCATTCTAGCTGAACGCACTGTGAAATGATTTGATCAGTACAAACAGAATGCAAAACGTGCTTTTCCCAGCATCTTTGTACATTTGACGAGAATAAACCAAAACTAAAAAACAAAAGGTTGTAAACTGGAAATCCTGTCCTCCTTTCACTTGGCTTGAATATGAAGAAGCCATAGGAGTGAAATGGTCTTTACTGATCATTTATTTTCATTCTCCTTTACATACTGCCCGAAATTGGAACAAAACAAATAAATTGCAGTGTGAGGAAATCAATATATTTATTCCAATAATTGATGCTGCTCAAAATAACAAATTACCATATAAATACCAGAGCTTTGTCGATTTGCAAAAACGGAAAATCCAAAATCAGTGTCTTGTAATTTAAAGGAATATGTCTACTTACTGGACATCGTACATCTAACAAGCACACTTTATTTTTTGCCATGACAGATCGAACAGAATCAATGCTTGTTCCATACAAGTTCCCTCTGTATTCCCCATATTCAATAAATCTGGGAAAAAATGGAATAAAATCATTAACTTTCAACACATCCTTTTTAAAAGTCTGCTCTTATTAATAAGCTGAATTACAATGCAGGCAAACATTTTTCATTGTCACAGAGGGCAACAAACTTAGAAAAAAGCCAAATAAATTCAAAACTTAGCATGAAGAGAAACTGCAGAGCAAGGCAACATACTGCCTCTGTTCATGACAGCAGAAATAAACAAACATTACTTTCATGGAGTACACCAATTATTTTTAAAGTATGGAATTGCTTTATGATAAAAATGATGCAAAGTTTAAGAATTTATACTAGAACAAATAATATCAACAGTTTATTTATACCATGCCTTTAATGGAGTAAAAATTCCAAAATCAGTGACATTTAACTTGCTGAGCAATTGCATGTTTTCCCAAGTAACCTATTGTTCAAATATTCCAATACTTTTCATCACTGCATCAGAAAATTTCCAGATGTGCTGGCATGAAACTGTATGTGCCATTTTTCAACTTACTTGTTATTTTGTACATCTGTCTCAAACAAGTGCTTGGAAATAAAATTATATTCCACTCCGTCAGTTTCCTGGCTTCTTTTTGGCCTTGTTGTATCTGTGGATCACCAAACACAAAGATAAATGTCTTTATGATTGTCGATTTTAAATTAGCTACTCAAATTCAGGGTTAGGTAGAAGTAAGGGCTACTACTGGTGAGGATTACTTTTCAAAAAGTCTAAAAATATTAAACCCTCACAAATACTAAACAATTTGCTTGCAATTGAATATTGTGTAATCAAAACAAAAAAATTAAAGTTTTATTTCTACTTTTTTGGAACATTTGGCAATCATGTCAGTTCACAGAAATGTAAGTAAAGCACTTGAAAATTTCTGCAAGATGTTGTATCCAGAGAGCTCCTAAATTGGAATAAATTACAGATGACATATTACCTTGTTTAATCCAGCATTATGGATAGTATAAACCAAGCTGTGTGCAATGGTCTAATTTGAAGTCACCATCACTGGATGCTATTCAGAAATATGGCAAAATGTCATTTTATTTCCCGCCACGGTCATTTTTAAGCCAAGATATGAGGCAGAGCAATGGCATTTTATGCAGAAGATTGAAAACCTTTTTCCTCTATTTCTCATAATGTCAGGATGGCTACAAAATTCGACAAGTAGAAACATAACCAGACCTAGAAAAGAAACTACTGCTGATTTAAATGTAATTGTTTACCATTTTCACCTCTCAAATAACATGGCTGAACTGCATTCCTTTTGTAAAAGTGTTTTGTACCTAGTACATAAATAAGTGGAAAAAAAAATTCAAGAGAGATTCTAGAAGCTCTTTTTACATGTCCTGAATATTTTAACTTGCATTTTTTGAAGTCAGAAAGACAGCATCACATTTCATTAAATATTTCATAACTGTTCCTGGCAAATGCATCATGGTTTTAGTAGAACTGACTCCTGTATAAAATACCACAACCAACTCTCCTGTGATTAACAGTACAAGTAAATAACTACAAAAATGGCCAAATAACAATAAAAAGTGACATTTTGAATAGGCAAAGTTAATGTCATAATGCACAAAGGAATGATTTTATAACCAAAAAAATGAAGGGTTGGCTTGCTGCCCTTATTCCTTGATCAATCATGCGGCATAACAAATCATTATTACACTATGGAAAATTAAGCTTCTGAGCCCTGCCTGGTTTATTTTTATTGCTTTAGCAACCAAAAATCCATCAGGGAAATAAATATCACCCACTCTACTTCTTGCTTTTGGAATTAGGTGCAACTTCACAAATTCTCACATTTTGCAAGTGGCATTTTCCACAATTTTAACGGGCATAAAGTTGTAGGCTGGGTAATACTTAAAACAAACACTTAAACAAACCCATAGCCCCTTATAATTGTTAGCAATGCTTCAAACAAGACATTGTTTCATTAATTAAAATCTTATTTTAATTGAGACATCTTTAAAAGTTTTTAGTCTTGTTAGCACACTATTTATGGAATTTCTAAGATGTACTAAGATGGGTAGTGGGTAGTGGCTCCATATGTCACTACTACAGGGCATGACGACCCTGCCCTACACGAGTCCTGGGCTCAGCTGGCTCCGGCTGACAGTACCCGGTATGGGCCCCTATCCGGGGTTACGGATCCCACTGCCTTGTGGGTATCTTCAGGAGAAGAGAAGGCTAAGGAGTAAACCCTACACAAATCTGGAGTGGAGCCCCTCAGGTGGTTGGATGACGTATCATGTCACTTCCTGGCAGCTCCTGCAGCCAAGCTGATGCCAAATGTACTGCTTTGCATTCCTTTGGACCACATCCACGAGGCCAAGAGGGGGATCTTGATGTCTGGGTAGCCCAGGATCTCCATATTCATCGCCCAGGTCTGTGCCCCGGATACCGAGCACATCCATTGTCTACTTAGATGGAGCCATGAAAATGTACATAAAACACTGTTTATTCTGGCCTCATACTTGAAGGTTCCAGGTTGAAATCGAGATGCAACTGATGTTCAGTCTGTGCACATACACAGCTGTAAAACAACATCTCATGACAGATCGTCAATTTCTTTTGTTGTGCTTAAAGACTTACTTGTCATGTTGTGATTATTGTTTCAGAGATCTTGCCATCTGCAAACAGACTGAATTTCCCAACATCACAACAAAGGATACACATTGGGATAACATTCACTGAAGATAAATTGCTTTTCAGAGTCTCAGAGACTATTGCATTTTTCTTACCAATACTGCCAATTGTTGCTAACTGTGTAGTTCCAAATGCTTCAATTTGTAGTGTAACAAACAAAACTTCAAACCAGTCTCTCCTTTTTTGTTTACTGCTATATCACATTTAACACATTTTAAAACAAATTTTAAAAACACTACTCATACAAGGTAGCAAAATATTGCAATCTCAAACAAAATATAATGAAAATTACAAGAACCAGTCAGAATATTCAATGACATGGTGTCGCTGAGGTCTGGAAAAGGAAAAGAATTCAAAGGAAAAATTCACAGGAAAATAAAAGTTCCAGCTATTTTAAAAATTAAGAGGCTGAAGATGCCAGTAAATATTAGAATTTTATGGTCTGTTTTGTTTAATTTTAAAACTTTTAACTGTAATCTTCTTTGATTTAACTATATAATACTCTGAAAAGCTCTGTTCAATTGTACAAATCAGATTTGAATTTTACTTGCTGACTTGGTTGCATCATAAAAGTTGCAGTCTATGGTGCTTGACTCTATGGAAAGCATTCTGCACCTAAAATCCAGAGTGTTCTGCTCTGAGCACAAAATAAATTCAGGTCATAGCCATACTTCAATTAATCTCCACAAACCATTACTTTGTCGTTAGTAATTAGGGCCTAGAATCAGCTGCAAATGAGCTAAAGGATCATTTAGCAAGGACTAAAATTTGTGCTGGAACATTTCCCAAAATATATAAATGATAATCAAAACAACAAAGAACTACCAAACTAAATTTTCATTTTACACTTAAATAAACATTAAAATATATTATATTACATGTAGAGGAGGATTAAACTACTGCATTTTAGGTAGATGATAGAACTATTGAGAACCATTGCTTGTAAATGATTTGGAATGACACCAATAACAGGTGCTAATATATGCAATAAAGCTCTCCTTAGTTCAGTCTAATCTCTGTAAAGGGTTAGTCTATTTAGCTGATTGAGAAACATTGCATTTATAAAGATGGTGACATAACTGAGACAATGCATTTTAGAGAAACAACAACGCAGCACTCCTATAGAACAAAGCTGCACTTTGCAGTGTTTTGGAGCTCTTTGTCATTATAATGGCAGTTTCCTCAAGTCTGCTGTAACATACATTTCACATTTACAAGAAAGCAATCTTCAGATCGTCAGAGTAATATGGATTCCTGATTTATCTTCTTTCACCATGACTGAATAACCATGCTTTTGTCTGAGTCAGAAGAATGCAAGTCCAACACCAACTCAGAACCTATAATCAAAGTTGACACTCGAATGAAATTCTGTGAAACTACTGGGCTGTTTGTGAGCACTGGCTTTTTTTTGTATGAGCTATTAAACCATGACCTCAACTGTGTTCTGATGGATGTAAAAGAACCTCTGCATTTTTTCAAAGCAGAGCTGAATACCTCCTCATTGTTCTTGCCTACATTTTTGCCATCAATTAATAGCAGAATTTTTGGATGTTCAATGATTCTGTGGAATTGTTTACGAAAAAACTGGCTACCCAACCTCATGCACAACAGGGATTCAAACATGACTGTATTTCTTTCGTGAGAATTTAAAGTAAATTTGAAAATGTACATTAATTAAAATTTTATCTTTCATTTATTTTATTTAGAGATACAGTTTAGTACCAGGCCACAACCCTGCACTGCCCAATTACACCCCTGGGGCCAGTTAACCCACCATCCTGTTTGGGAGGTGGGAGGAAAGTGAAGCACGTGGAGGAAACCCACACAGTCACAGGGAGAACATACAAACTACAGACAGCTGTGGAATTGAACCCAGGTCACTGGCACTGTACCAGCATGCAGTCACACGCAATCACATTCTGTCAATGAACAACTCCATCTCCTTCCCAAAACTGCTTCCACTCAAATTCACTGGGTGATAGTGTGAATGTTCATCTTTCCTCAATAATAGACCTCCCTCTTTCAAATCATAATTCCCCAAAAAACCTCTCCATCACTGCAAACTGCTATCCCATCTCCAGCCTCCCGAATCTGTCCTTATATTTCTCTAAGCCACATCACTGAATCCAGCAAATCAGATGTCTTCTCCTGAACTGCTTTAATCAGAATAACAAATTACATCCTTAATTCCTCATTTTTTTCCAATGTATCCTCTGACTTTGACATGGTTGATCACATTATCTTACTTCAGCAACTCTCCAATCTCATGTCACAGGCTGAAACAGCAATTGCCAGGTTTGATGTTAAGCTATTTAAAACCGGTCAGAGAAGGTCCCAAAACTGGTTCAGCAGAATTTTTCTCCAAATAGGTACTGAACAGACCTAGTCTCCATTGCAAACTCTGTCAAGCGATCTATTATATCCGTGCCCAGACAGCTAAAGCACACAACACAGAACGATAGTTCAAAGTAAATTATCAAAGTACATATATGTCACCGTATACAACACTTGAGATTTTTCTTGCAGGCATACTCAATGAATCAGTAACATTATAATAGCCATAATAGAATCAATGGAAGACCGCACCAACTTAGGCATTCAACCAGTATGTAAAAAACAAACTGTGCAAGTACAAAAAGAAAGAGATAGTAATAATAAATGAATAACAATAAATATTGAGAATGAGTAATTAAAAATGAGTCCATAGATTATGGAAACATTTCAGTAATGGGGCAAGTGAAGTTGAATGAAGTTATCCCCTTGGTTCAAGGGTCTGATGGTTGAGGAGTAATAACTATTTCTGAACCTGATGTGAGTCCTGAGGCTCGAGTACCTCTTCCTGATGGCAGCAGTGAGGACAGGACACGTCCTGGAGGTCCCTAATGAAGAATACTGCGTTCCTGCGACAGCACTCTGTAAATGTGCTCAATGGTTGGGAGGGCTTGACCCGTGAGGGACTGGGATGTATCCACAATTTTCCAGGCTATGGTGCAGCTAATCAACACGCTCTCCACCACACATCTATAGAAGTTTGTCAAAGTTTTAAAGGTCATGCTAAAATCTTCATAGACTCCTAAGGAAGTAGAGGTGCTGCCGTGTTTTCTTCCTAATTGCACCTCGTCTAGGCCAGATGCTTTCTGTGGTTTCACCCTCCTGAAGGTTGCTCACATGTTGACTTCAGACACTGAAATCACAGGATCACTGGGGGCTGTGGGACTTAATGATAGTTTCTTCATGTTTTGATGGTCAAAGTGAACATAGAAGGCATTGAGCTCATCTGGAAGTGAAGCCCTATTGTTGCCTATGTTGCTTCATTTTACTTTTAAAGGGTTGATGGTATTCAAGTGCTGCCACATCTGCACAGCATCCTTTGCTGATTCAAGTTTAGTCCGGAAATGACGATTCACCTGTGCAATGGCTTTCCTGAGGTCACACCTGGATACCTTGCAACTTTTTTGGTCACCAGACTTGAATGCCTCTGATCTGGCCCTTAGCAGACTGTGGCTTATCCAGGGTTTCTGGTTGTGGTAGACTGAATAATTTTGTGCAAACACACTTGTCTACAACTGCTTTAATAAATTCTGTGACAACCATGGTATATTTATTCAGATCCACAGATAAGTCATTGAACACGGCCCAGTCCACCAACTCGAAGCAATCCTGCCACTGCTCGCTTGCTCCTGCGACCACCTCTTTGTTATCCTAATTTCTGTGGCTTGTAGTACAGCACAGTTCAGCATGGCATTGTTGTCCTAATTAAACTCGTAATGAAATGCCAAAGTAATCCCTTTTGCCTCCATATCTCTTCATGCTCTACACATTCACATACCTATCCAAGAGCCTTCTAACACCTCCATCATATTTGCCTTCACTTCACCCTTAGCAATGGGTTTCAGGCACCTAGCAGTATTTATGTGGGGAAAAAAAACTTACCTTACACATCTCCTTTGAACTTATCCCCTCTCACCTTAAATACAAGTGCTCTGGTATTAGACATTTCAACCATGGGAAAAAGATACAAAATGCTGGAGGAACTCAGCAGGTCAGGTAGCATCTATGGAAATGAACAAACCATCGACTTTTTGGGCAGTCCTTCAGAACTGGAAAGGACGGGGGAAGATGCCAGAATAAAATGGCAGGGGGAGGGGAAGGAGGACTACGTAAGATGGGTGAAACCAGGTGGGCAGGAAAGATAAGGTGCTGGAGAAGGAATCTGCAGAATCTCTAGCATTTACGATTTGCTGCTCCACTGTGAAGTCACTTCAAGGGATGACTACCCTGAAGAAGTTTAAATCTTTTCTTTGATGGGAATTCAGTGAGACCCCCTCTCACTGCTCCCCCTATGTGATCTCTGCTGCCCTCCAACTCTTCCACCATGTACTTGCTACCAGACTTGCTACCACAGCCACATATCCTTCCTGGGAAATTGTCCCATCAGGTTATTTCTTCCCAAGCCCTTTACCTTTCTTACCCACCTGATTTCACCTATCATGCTCTCACTAGTCCTCCTTCTCAACCCCCACTTTTTTTATTCTGGCTTCTTCCTTCTTTTTCCCTTCCTGTCCCAAGAAGGGCCTTGACCTGAAATATCAACAGTTTATTCATTTCTATAGATACTGCCGGAGTAGCTGAGTTCCTCCAGCATTTTGAGTGTGTTACTCTGGATTTCCAGCATCCTCAGAATCTCTCGCGCTTATGGGAAAAAGATGCTGGTTGTCTACTCTGTACACGCCTGTCAGAATCTCGAACTTCTCCCCTCAGATCTCCCCTCAGCCAGTGCTGCTCCAGAGAAGGCAATCCGTCTGTCCAACCTCTCCCTATAACAAATGCTCTCTAAACCGGGAAGCATCAAGGTAAACCTCCTCTGTACCCTTTCCAATGACATTGGCGATCATGGTATCTCCATGACTGTGACTGCTCTTGGCAATTTTTCTAAAGAAGTGGTTTGCCATCACCGCCTTCTGTGCAGTGTCTTTACAGGACAGGTGACCCCAGCCATTATCAATACTCTTCAGAGGTTGCCTGGCATCAGTGGTTGCACCAGCTACTCATACCACCATCCATCACCTGCTCCCATGGCTTCACATGACCCTGATTGGGGTACTAACCAGGTGCCACACCTTGCTAATGGGTAACCTGCAGGCTAGCAGAAGAAGGAGCATCTTACCACTCATCTGATAGAAACATATCTCCATCCTGCCACCGATACACCCTTAGTACTGTGGTCAAAAACTCTGAAATTCCTTCCAAATTCTCTCACCTCATTACCTCTTTCCTTCTTTATGGCATTCCAGAAAACTTACACTCATGGTTTGGTCATCTGTAATAATATTTCCTACTATTTTAGTGTAAAATTCTGTTCAATAATTTTGTCAAGTGTTACAAATGATAAAAATGCAACACATTCTACACAGGTAAGTAGACAAGAGGAATCAGAGATAATCGAGATGACAGATGATGTAATCTGAAACTTTAAAAAAAAATCTGCTGGAGAAACTCAGCTGGCCAAGCAGAATCTGGGGAGGAGAACAGCTGACAATGTATCACATCAAGGCTGACAGTGAGGAAGCGAGGTGGTCAGTATAAGAGGAGAATGTGTGATCTGTGGACTGAGGGTGCAAGTTGATAGGCACGTTGTGCCAGATGGGGGAGGGGAGGGGGGGGATAGAATTGGGAGGCAGTAGCGGGTGTATGATAGATGGAGGCAGGCAAGGAGAAAAAAAGAAAAATATGGAAAGACAAATGGAATATGGTGGAATGTGGGGACTGTGAAGATGGAAGACAGATGCTGGAGGGAAATAAGCAGGAACGCAAATAGCTATCAGTGCTGGAAGGTGAAAATGGTAGCTGAAACCGGAACCAGATTTGGGGGGGCAGGGTGCAGTTGGGAACCTGTCTACATGCAGTGAGTGGATGGAGTAAGGAGCAAAAATTTGATGAAGATGGGTGAAGGGAGGTAGGTGATGAGGGTCTGTAGGCAAGAAAAATGGGATCCTGAACTGAAGGAAACATGCTAGCACTTCGCAACCAAGATTCTTAAAAAGTTTATAATGCTGTGTTCAACCACGTAACTGGCATCCTAGGCAATATTCGACAAAGGCATTAAGGTGAAGGGGTGAATGTTAGTATGTATGCCATTATGGAGGAGAAAAAAAACCGTGTTTGTTAATCCAACTGTTTAAACATCTTAGAAAGTTAACCTTTCATGATTACTTGTTGACAACAACTAACAGGCAAAGGATTAGAATACAATAGAAATATCTGGCCACACTGAACCCAAAATAAAAGTTGTGTTCAAGCATTTGGCCAACTTTTTTATTTTAATGGCCCACTTCAAAGTAACTTTATAATCAAAGTACATATATGTCACCATATACAACTCTGAGATTAATTTTCTTGTGGGCATTCACAGTAAATCAATAGAATAATAACCGAAACAGAATCAATGAAAGACCACCCAACTAGGGTGCTCAACCAGAGTGCAAAAGACAGCAAATTATGCAAATACAAAATTAGAAACGAATAATAATAAATAACTAAGCAATAATTATTGAGAACATGAGATGAAGAGTCCTTGAAAGTGAGTCTATAGGTTGTGGCAACAGTTCAATAATGGGGCAAGTGAAATTGAGTGAAGTTATCCCCTTTAGTTCAAAAGCCTGATGGTTGAAGGGTAAGAACTGTTCCTGAACCTGATGGTGTGAGTCCTGAGACTCTTGTACCCTCTTCCTGATGGCAGCAGTGAGAAGACAGCATGACCTGGGTGGTGGGGGTCCCTGATGATGGCTGCTGCTTTCCTGTGATAGCATTTCATGTAGGTGTGCTCAATGGTTAGGAAGGCTTTAGCTATGATAGACTAGGCCGTATTCACTTCATTATGTAGGATTTTCAATTCAAGGGTATTGGTGTTTCCATACCAGGCTGTAATGCAGCCAGACAATATACACTCCACCACACATCTATAGAAGTTTGTCACTTGCCTAAAAGAGAAAAAAAAAGATGTGTCTTATACTCACGTGGCACTGTTACACCATAATGCTGGGGATCACAAATCAACAATTTCCTTTTAAGCTCATTCAGTCCAACTCCTGAAGGACCTACAAAAGCAAGCAAAGAAAATAATCTTAAATCTGTAACTACAGAAATATGAACTAATTATACACGGCTGCTCTAGGTGTTGGGGTGGGTAATAATCCCCTGCATAGCTGTTGGTAGTTTTTGCATTCAGATTCAGACAGTACACAATGATTAATGGCCCTCACCGATTTTTATTGATGCATCATAGAAAGCTTTCTATCTATCTGGATATCAACTGTTTCATCCATGGCTGCAAAAAACTGCAGACAGTTGTGGACACGGCTAAATACATCATGGAAAGCAGCCTCTTTTTAATTGACTGTCTACATTTCTCACTGCCTTAGTAAAGCAGCCAACATGATCAAAAAACCCCTCCCAGACATTCTCTCCCCCTCCCAACAGGCAGACGACAGAAAAGCCTGAAAGCACATACCACCAAGCTCATGGACAGCTATTATCCTGCTGTTATAAGAAAGACCATGAAATAGTCCCCTAGTATGATAAGACGGCCCTGACCTCAGTCTGCTTCATTATGGCCTTACATCTTATTGTCTGCCTACAATAACCATAAGATCACAATACATAGGAGCAGAATTAGGTCATTTGGCCCAAAGAACCTGCTCCGCCATTCCTTCATGGCTGATTTATTATCCCTCTCAACTTCTCCTGTCTTCTTGCTGTAACCTTTGATGCCCTTACTAATCAAGAACCTATCAATCTCCACTTTCAATATACCAGTGACTTGGCCTCCACACACATCTGAGGCAATGAATTGCACACCTCCTTTGTAACTGAAACATTCTATTCTGCATTTTCTTATTGTTTACATTAAATGGTACCTCAGTATATGGTCAATAATAAACCAATTTACTATGAGTACACAACAATCAGCCAACAATTGTGTGCTCTAATCCACTAACACACACATCATGCAAAATACATGAAACTATACTGATTTTAGAAACCAGTTAATAACCCAAGATCTCTAATTTGTTGGATTATCTTTTGCAGCCAGAAACGACTTTATTACAAGATAGTTATTTCTTCTGCCTGTCCATCAGTCTCATTAGTGATCTGGATGCAGTCGTCCATCATTTTTCAATTGAAGAACTAGATAGAAATAAATATCCATAATGGCACCCAAAATGTAATTGTATCTTTAACACATTTCAGAGCCAACATCTCACTGGAAGTGCCAAGAATTTCTCCAGAGCACTAAGGCTTTTTGGCTATGTGCAGAGTTGCTCCATAATGTTCACTAAAAGCTTGCCAGACAGTTTTACTATTCCATCATTCTTACAAATTAACCTGGTCTTAAGGGCCATTATAAAATATGAGATAATTCATCTTTTGTTCTTGCAATATGGCTAAAATGTAATTAAAAATGTTAAGGCAAATGAAGACCAATTTAAACATTTTGAAAATTTGGATTAAAGACTGACCATGAGCTTAGATAAAAGGCTTTATCGAAATGTTGACATGTTTTCCAGAAAATGACTAATCTGCACATTTTCAGCATCATCTGTTTTTATTTCAGATCCCAGTACACAAGAACATAACGAAAGTACAGAATTGGAAAAGAGTCTGCAGCCCATCTGGCTTGTCCCAAAACTAGTACCTTTCAAATCCCCATGTCCCTGAAATATCTGTCTAATCCTTGTTTATTTCCATGGAATCTGTTCTCACTGCCTCTCCGGGTAACCCATTCCATACTCACTGTCCTCTGGATAAGGTAGTTAAATCTATGTGAAAGTATAAATTTCCTCTTCTGAATTTGAGTTTCAAGTTCTTGTTCCTTTCTCATGCTGCTACCACTGAGATTCTGTTCATTATTTTCCTCAAAGAGGAACTTCCGGATATAATTTGGGGGAAAAGTTTTCTTGAAGTGAGCGATATTCTGATGTACATGATTGGCCATCCATAGGCAATGAAAAAACATTGAAATGTTGGTTGCACACGAGTTCTGCCTAATTGCCCAACGATTAGATCCCTTTTCAATGCCCAGTACATTAGCATCTAGTACCCTGATGCTGACAACGATGACAATGATTTTTGATCATTGTTGGTCATGGAGAGGGGCTTTCTGAAGGACCAAAACATTGTGTAAGACGTCAGTCAGACTAAATTTGGAATATTGTGTACAGTCTTGGTCACCTACCTACAGGAAAGTTATCAATAGAAAAAAAATACGGGAGGTAGTGAAGCACTAAGTCCCAAATCAACAAGTTCAAGAACAGCTACTTCCCTTCAATCATTTGGTTCGTGATCTAACCGGCACAACCCTCATCATGACAAGTTAGCAACATTATGAACACTTTGATCATTTTGCATTAAAATGAATCTTTATTTGAGTCAGTTCAATTATTTGTTGTAAAAATGATGTACAATATATGTTTTGCTTGTGAATGATGCTTATATGACACTATGTACTGTGAGGCTGCTGCACTAAGCTTTTCATTGCACCTGTGTATATATGTACTTATGCACATGACAAACTAAAGTTTGATTACTAAATAACATCTCATTTAATTTCATATGGTTCAGTGCTGGAGAAGTTAAAAGAGAAGCACAAGTAAAATGTATTCTAGGCCTTCTGTATCCCTAAAACAGATACAGAGCAGGGGATGTCAGCTTCTATTACAAAAAACAAATGACTGTTCTGTTTACAAGAGGAATTTGTACTACTAAATCAGTGTCAGTACGAATGTAAGACCAACATTCATACATTCCTTCCTTTTCAGGAGACAAATTCTGTAAAAGGACAGCTATGTAAAAAAACAAGGCAAAGGATTTCAAAATTCCCCTTCTGAATAGATATGACACATTTTTCTAAAACATCAGTTGTTTTTCTAGGCTCCATATTTGATTAATAATTTTGGCTCCTTTCAAGAACCAGTGTAGTTTCAATCAATTTCCATTCTGTGTTACTCTTTGCTCAGTTGGACAGTGATTACCTTATCTGAAACTTCTATTTTAAAGTGGAAAACTGCAGCTATTGGAAAACTGAAGTAAAAATACAAATTGCTGGAAATACTTAGCAGGTCAGACAAAATCTGTGGAGATAGCAACTAACATTTCAAGTCATTATCTGTCATTAGAACCAAGAAAATTAAAAACTGAACATGTTTTCAGTTGCACAGAGGATGGTAGTATGGAGTGAGCAAAGGAAAGGTTGGAGGCCAAGAATAGTCTTGGTCCGAAATGCCAGCTGTTTATTCTCCTCCATAGATGCTGCCTGATCTGCTGCATTCCTACAGTACTTTGCGTGTGTTGACAGAAAAGGTTGTGGTGCTAGCTCAACCAGCCTGAAACATTAACCATGTCTCTGTCCACACATGCAGCCTGACCTCCTGATTATTTCCAGTATATTGAGATATTTTGGGGTTACTTTCAACACCTGCCACGACACCTCACACACTTAACATCTTCACTTACTCATAAATGCACAAAGAATAGATTTGATATATTACCTCCTGGTCCTTCTCAGATCATGCATGATCTCTTAGGACACTTTCCCAATTCTTCTCTCTAAATATATTTACATATGCACATTGTTCTAAGAAATTCTTATTTAACCCTCGACATCATGGCCAAGTATGGTATCCAGGTGCCCTAGCTAAAATGGAGTCCATGAGAATTCAGGGGAAACTCTCCACCGGCTGGAATCATACCTGACACAAAGGAAGATGAGCAACACACATCAAAGTTGCTGGTGAACGCAGCAGGCCAGGCAGCATCTCTAGGAAGAGCTACAGTCGACGTTTCGGGCCGAGACCCTTCGTCAGGACTAACTGAAGGAAGAGCTAGTAAGAGATTTGAAAGTGGGAGGGGGAGGGGGAGATCCAAAATGATAGGAGAAGACAGGAGGGGGAGCGATGGAGCCAAGAACTGGACAGGTGATTGGCAAAGGGGATATGAGAGGATCATGGGACAGGAGGTTCGGGGAGAAAAACAGGGGCGGGGGGATCCCAGAGGATGGGCAAGAGGTATAGTCAGAGGGACAGAGGCAGAAAAAGGAGAGTGAGAGAAAGAATGTGTGCATAAAAATAAATAATGGATGGGGTACGAGGGGGAGGTGGGGCATTAGCGGAAGTTAGAGAAGTCAATGTTCATGCCATCAGGTTGGAGGCTACCCAGATGGAATATAAGGTATTGTTCCTCCAACCTGAGTGTGGCTTCATCTTTACAGTAGAGGAGGCCGTGGATAGACATGTCAGAATGGGAATGGGATGTGGAATTAAAATGTGTGGCCACTGGGAGATCCTGCTTTCTCTGGCGGACAGAGCGTAGGTGTTCAGCAAAGTGGTCTCCCAGTCTGTGTCGGGTCTCGCCAATATACAGAAGGCCATATCGGGAGCACCGGACGCAGTATATCACCCCAGCCGACTCACAGGTGAAGTGTCTCCTCACCTGGAAGGACTGTCTGGGGCCCTGACTGGTGGTAAGGGAGGAAGTGTAAGGGCATGTGTAGCACTTGTTACGCTTACACGGATAAGTGCCAGGAGGGAGATCAGTGGGGAGGGATGGGGGGGACGAATGGACAAGGGAGTCGCGTAGGGAGCGATCCCTGCAGAAAGCGGGGGGGGGGGGAGAGGGAAAGATCTGCTTAGTGGTGGGATCTCGTTGGAGCAAAGGAAGATGGTTGTGGTGGCTGCCATTGACAGGAAACTTAACTGTTCTAGCCATATAAATACTTTAGCTACCAGAGCAGGTCAAAGGCTGGGAATCCTGCAGCGTGTAATTCACCTCCTGACTCCCCAAAGCCTGTCCCCCATTGACAAGGCTCAGGTCAGGAGTGTAATGCAATACTTGCCACTCGCTTGGATGAGTGCAGCTCCAACAACGCTCAAGAAGCTTACACCATCCAATACAAGGCTGTCCACTTGATTGGTTCCCCTTCCACAAGCATCCAATCCCTCCACCATCGATGAACGGTTGCAGCAGTTTGTACTATCTACAAATGCACTGCAACAACACACCAAAGTTCCTAAGCCAACACCTTCCAGACCCACAACCACTACCATCTAGAAGGACGAGAATAGCAGATACCTGGGAACACTACCACTTGGAAATCTCCCTCCAAGTCACTCACCATCCTGCCTTGGAAACATCGCTGTTCCTTCATTGTCACTGGGTCAAAATCACACCTCCCTAACAGCACTGTGGGTGTCCCTACACCTCAGGGACCGCAGCGGTTCAAGAAGGCAGCTCAGCACCACCTTCTCAAGGGCAACTAGCGATGGGTAATAAATGCTGGCTTAGCTGGAGATGTCCACATCCCGTAAATGAATAAATAAAAACTGGCCTGATCCTGGTTTTATTTTGTGATCATAGGAATTTTTATTCCTCTGACACTCCACACTTCCTTTTTAGCTACAAAGATGCATTTCAAGGGAAGCTACATAAATGCAATGGGTGAAGATGTAGACAAGAGAGAAAAGTTGTAAATAGAGGTGAAAAGGAGTGGGAAGCCCACATACAGCATAAATATCTGTTTATGGTCTGTTACTATGCTGTATGTTCATTATAACTCTAACACCTTGACCAAATCTTCTCAAAATGGAATATAATTGCTCTAACTTTTGTTTAGTACAGCTCAACTTGATCCACTTTGTTTCTGTGTTTTTCCCCTCCAACAGTGCTGTCCAGTTCAATTTCCTTAGTTCACTCCTCATAACCTGCCTTTCTTAAATTGAATGCATCTATTGTACTCGCTCTTATTTTGAGAGTCTCATCTTAAACGCTACCATACTGCAGTTACTCTTGCCAAGATGTTCTTTGCTCTATTGTCTCTTTACTGAGTATCATGCTCAACAGCACCTCTAGGTTGAAGAGGTTCTTGACCATGTAAATAAACCCAACTTTGTGTCGAGGTGCAAGACTCTTTGAGATACATTCTGCAGATTTCTCTGTCTCTGGTAAAACCAAATTCTCCAGATTTTCTCGTGTTCACATTATTTCAATCTGATTAAAAGTTTTTGTCAGATCCTTTCACGTGACCTCAATATATATATTGCAGATGTCCATGGATAATTTTTTTCCCCTCATGCACCTCAATTCTAACCACAGGGTTTCCTTTCCATCCATTCTTGCATTCAACAAATCCAACTCTGTACATTAAAGTTCTCCTTCACTTAAAACATAACATTCTTTACATGTTATTCTGTGACAGTTCAGTGGAGATTCTGCCTTATAGCTTTAAAAACTCTCCAAAAGTAGCACAGGAAAAAAAATTCAGAAAAAGAACTCATTAAGCACTTGACTGCAAGTACTTTAGGGTGAGAACAGAACCAGGAAAATGAACAGGTCAAAAAAGCCAAACATGATTTTTCTTGCCACAGATCCTTTGTTGAAGAGCAAGTGCAAAAGGTTACAGGCTGTTTTTTTTCTTCACAGATAGTACTGGCTCTCTTTTAAAAAAAGGACTGCTCTTGCAGTAGTAAAAATACAGTTGCATTAAAATGCTCTGTTTAATGTTTGGATGAGAATAGAGGAAACTACTGAAGAATCAAATCAAATTTAATACTCAAAAGAGAAGTCCAAGGCTTTAATCAGTGTAAGTGACAAGGTATTCAGTTGCAGTATGATTTTACATTTTAGACTAGTTAAATACACAAGTTATTCTGGACAGCGTACTCTCAATTTTCACCATTCTTGCATCATCTTGAGATCATTCTGCGTTGACTGCTGGCAAGCCTCTTAGTAACTGCATTTAAAACTAAATATGTGTCACTGGGAATGGGGTAAGGAGTGGAAGAGGGAGAATGCAGTCACTGGTGTCCAACATGGATTTTGAGAAGAAGCATTCTTCTTTATTCATGACCGCAAGATTCTCAGGCAATTATTTCAAGGATAGTAAGCGTGGAAATAAAATAATTGTACTCTGATCGAATAAAAATGCATTACATTTGGGAAGTAATATCTATAATGGTGAGCACTGGTAGAGTTATTTTGGACTTAGTCACTGGAATGAGAAGTGTAATAGTTTACACATAGATATTGTGCTTTCAATGCCAATAAACTCTTATTTATCTTGGGGAAAGGACAGGTGAGAAGACAGCTGAAACGTCTCAACCCAAGCAAGGCTGCAGGACCGGATGGTGTCAGTACCAGGGTGCTCAAAGCCTGTGCCCCTCAGCTATGTGGAGTACTTCGCCATGTATTCAACCTGAGTCTGAGGCTCCGGAGGGTTCCTGTACTGTGGAAGACGTCCGGCCTCGTCCCTGTGCCGAAGACGCCGCGCCCCAGCGGCCTCAATGACTACAGACCGATGCCATTGACCTCCCACATCATGAAGACCCTGGAGAGACTTGTTCTGGAGCTGCTCCGGCCTATGGTCAGGCCACACTTAGATCCCCTCCAGTTCACCTACCAGCCCTGACTAGGAGTTGAGGATGCTGTCGTCTACCTGCTGAACCGTGTCTACGCCCACCTGGACAAGCCAGCGAGCACTGTGAGGGTCATGTTTTTTGACTTCTCCAGTCCATTCAACACCATCCGCCCTGCTCTGCTGGGGGAGAAGCTGACAGCGATGCAGGTGGATGCTTCCCTGGTGTCATGGATTCTTGATTACCTGACTGGCAGACCACAGTACGTGTGCTTGCAACACTGTATATCCAACAGAGTGATCAGCAGCACTGGGGCTCCACAGGGGACTGTCTTGTCTCCCTTTCTCTTCACCATTTACACCTCGGACTTCAACTACTGCACAGAGTCATGTCACCTTCAGAAGTTTTCGGATGACTCTGCCATAGTTGGATGCATCAGCAAGGGAGATGAGGCTGAGTACAGGGCTACGGTAGGAAACTTTGTCACATGGTGTGAGCAGAATTATCTGCAGTTTAATGTGAAAAAGACTAAGGAGCTGGTGGTAGACCTGAGGAGAGCTAAGGTACCGGTGAGCCCTGTTTCCATCCAGGGGGTCAGTGTGGACATGGTGGAGGATTACAAATACCTGGGGATACGAATTGACAATAAACTGGACTGGTCAAAGAACACTGAGGCTGTCTACAAGAAGGGTCAGAGCCGTCTCTATTTCCTGAGGAGACTGAGGTCCTTTAACATCTGCCGGACGATGCTGAGGATGTTCTACGAGTCTGTGGTGGCCAGTGCTATCATGTTTGCTGTTGTGTGCTGGGGCAGCAGGCTGAGGGTAGCAGACACCAACAGAATCAACAAACTCATTCGTAAGGCCAGTGATGTTGTGGGGATGGAACTAGACTCTCTCACGGCGGTGTCTAAAAAGAGGATGCTGTCTAAGTTGCATGCCATCTTGGTCAATGTCTCCCATCCACTACTTAATGTACTGGGTGGGTACAGGAGTACATTCAGCCAGAGACTCATTCCACCGAGATGCAGCACAGAGCATCATAGGAAGTCATTCCTGCCTGTGGCCATCAAACTTTACAACTCCTCCCTCGGAGGGTCAGACACCCTGAGCCAATAGGCTGGTCCTGGACTTATTTCATAATTTACATATTACTATTTAACTATTATGGTTCTATTACTATTTATTATTTATGGTGCAACTGTAACGAAAACCAATTTCCCCCGGGATCAATAAAGTATGACTATGACTATGACTAGGAAATTGACTCTTGGATGCTGCATCTGGTTAGACCTGGTAGAATAGAGACACAGGAGTCCACAGATGTTGGAATCTGGAGCAAAAAAAAACACAAACTGCTGGAGAAACTCATCAGGTCAAGCAACCTCTGTAGAGGCAAAAGGGCAACTGACCTTTTGGGTTGTGACCTGCATATCTGTGTCTGCAACAGTTCAAAGTACAGTTGGCCCTCCTTATCCGCGAGTTCTGTTGCGCGAATTCAACCAACCGCGAATTGAGAAAACCCGGAAATGCTCTTCCTGCGCTTGCTGTTCGAGCATGTCAGACTTTTTTTCTTGTCATTATTCCCTAAACAATGCAGTTAACAACTATTTTACATAGCATTTACATTGTATTAGGTATTATAAGTAATCTAGAGATGATTTAAAGTATACGGGAGGACGTGCATAGGTTATCGTGGATTGGGATTGAAAAGAAAAACTGCAAGTTCTCTTACTAAGTAAATCGGAACAGGTACATCTGGTATTATTTAGTGTCAGTTAGTCAAACGTTTGTCTTAGTATATAGTATATATTTTACCTTTCTATACATATAAACTACTTAAGAAAGGTATGTTTCAGTGCCGGGCTCGGGAACAGAAGTTCCCGAGTTTGATCCAGTGACAGGTCGCTCCTGAGCACGCTCTCCATCCGTGTCAGGTTGATATGGAGGATCAAAAACCCAAAACCCCAAAACCCAATAATTAAACCACTGCGTTGCTTAGTAATAATTGTAGCTTTAATCAGGCAGGGCCTTTCTCATTTTATCCTTTAAAATTGTTCCGATCGTTGACCGATTGTAGCCTAATGCTTTTCCAGTGACCGATGGCGTTTCACTTCTTTCTGATCGTTTTATTAATTCCACTTTATTTTAAATCGCGATCGTGATTATTTTCGCGAACAGAAACACTGTGGATTCAGATCTCCGCTGCCGGGTCCTAATGCCCACCGCACTGAGACAGGTTAAATAAGGTCCGGGGTTCTGCTGGGTCCTAGAGGCCGATTTACACTTCTGCACCAACTCGACGCCGTAGGTATGGCGTTGCTGCGAACCCTACGCAGAGCCTACGTGGATCCCTACGCTGTAGCTTGACGTGCACCTCTCCCAAAATGTAACTACGCGTCGCGGCAAAGCAGAACGTAACAACTGTGATTGGTCCACCTGTGAGCATCGTTTTTCTTCCTACGCTGCAATAGCTTCCCATTGGCCGACTAAAGGGCAGGGAAGGAACTCTGGCTGCAATGCTTTCCATAAAGCCTTACAGACCTCCGAAATTATGGAGGACACATTTCCCTTTTACGAAAAAAGACGCTCGCTTTAAACTTGTTTACCCCGAGAAAGACTACGATGACCATGAAGCCTTGCACGGGCAGGTGTGTGCACACGTGCGACATGCCGGAATTGCAGAGCGATGCAGACACACCAACACACAAGTATAAATGCTTACAACGCACGTAGGTCATCTGCGTAGGTGATGGCGTCCAGTTGACGCACAAGTATAAATCAGCCTTAAGGTCCATCGCATTGAGACAGGTTGAATAAGGGACTTGAGCATCCGCCTTTTTTGGTATCTGCGAGGGGTCCTGGAACCAATCCCTCGCGGACAAGGAGGGTGCATTTATTATCAGAGTATGTATACATTATACAACCTTGAGATTCGGCTCCTTGCAGGCAGCTACAAAACAAAGACACCCAAAAAAAATTAGATATATATAAGACAACTCTCTAACACCCAGTGTGTAATGGAGAAAAAAAAACCATCATGCAAACAACAACTGCAAGCAAATAGTTTCTGAACAGAAGTCCGTAAAGAGAGTCCGATAGTACAGCTCAGACCTGAGTAAACGTTGTGGAGCTGCTATCTGAACTGGCCTGTACCTTGCCTTGGGCCCTGAACCCTGAACTTTTCAATCAGACCTGGCGCTTAACTCTTCGTCTGAACATCAGGTTCTGCTGCTCTGAGCAGCGATCTGAAGCGGTCCATCCCTCGTCTCGGCCCTTGGCACTCTAATGTTTTCAATCTGGCCTGGTGCTTAAATCTCTGTCTGAACAACGGGTTTTGCCACATGGATACATCAGACTTTGCCGCCTCGATTCGGCCTGTAAATCTCCATCTGAACATAGTGTTCAGTCCCATCAATACGCTCTAGGGCCTGGACCCTGTGGCTGCGATTCAGCCTGTGCCTGACCTTTCACGCTGTTCCATACTGTCCGCAACTAGCCCGCTACCTCACCTTGCCCCAGTTCTACCACATCAAATTGCCTCCAAGTCCAAAGGAAAGTTACAGACTATTACTTGCGATGATCATTTGCCAGAAGTGTGGTTAACAAAGTATTTAATTGCTAACATTGTTTCGTTAGTCTAAGTCCTAGTGTGGGGACCCTGCTAGTATGAATTCAATGTGAAGGGGCACAACCAAAAGATCTGGTGCAACGAATTTATTGGCTTTGGAAACTTTACATCTTACCTCATCTTTACCGCAATCAACTTCAGGAAAGGTCCTTTCCATCTAAATTGCAACACTTCTTCTCATTAGATATGCTGTCTGACTGGAGTGTCTGAATGGTCTCTTTCAGTGAACTTCACCAACACGTCCTTAATGTTTTAGGAACTTCCCAAATAAATTGTGCAATGTTTTACATTAAAGCCACTGTAGTCAAAATATATTTTGTGCAGGTTCAGAAGTACAACACTGGCTAGACCATTTTGTGTTTCATTTCATTGAGAAGTATGGTAAATGGAGCTTTTATTTAATTGCAAATGATTAATAATATTGCATCCTTATTTTCAAAGTAACCTATGGGATCCAATTCATAATGTTTACAGATTTCCTCAAAATGCTAACATGCTTAATTTTTAAAAATTCACAATAGTTTAATATTCACATCTCACGTGTGAGAAGAAATCTGTTCAATTGCAATGAGTATCATAGGATTATTTTCTTCCTAATTATTGCATTGGTTGTAGCTCATTTTGGCACATACTGGATGACTTTATAAGCACAAGCTTTCGCTACAAGCCACTAGTGGGTGGTTAACTTATAGTGAGCCAGACAAAGGGAACAATTTGCTTATTTTAACTAAATTTAACCTGCTCCTCTAAGCGTAGCATTATAAATCAAATTTATAAGTTCTTGAAACTCTCCAAAATGATTAACTGAATACAAGTACTACCGCTGCACAGAAATACTGCAACTCCAGAGACTAATTAGAACACTTCTAGCATATTAGTGGATAATTATTTAAACATGCTAGATTAAAGTTGTTCTGCAAAGTTCTGTAGCTGTAGAGTTTCTGTATAGCCCTGCTGGGAACGGGGAGTGCTAGGGTGGAACCATGGAACCCATCTTATTATTGCTGCATTAAACTCAGTGCCCCTGCAATTATTATTGTTGTTTCACTCACTTGTTCGATCAAATTTGTTGTGATTGGCAGACACGATCACTTTCAAATGAGTTTTTAATTCTGCCTATTGACATTTAAAAAAAACAGTAGTACTGGTTACTGAGCTCAGAGGCACCTACCCAGTGTAGCTCCTCTAAGAAGCATTCCACACTTTAGCCACTAGATCCACTACTCTGAATCCTCACGGCTTTGAGTTTAAATAATAATAAGCAGAAAGTTTAACCCACTAACTAGCAGTTATAGCACTTGCCTTTATCTCAGGTGAGAAGGTGGCTATACTGATGGAGTCAATGGACCAGCTACCTTCCATCTGCCTGTTCACAGGTAAAGCCAGTTCTTCACCACACTGCTGGGAATGAAGAACTTCCACCAGCAGTGATGATGGTTCCACTAATAATTTTCAGATGCCAGGAGCTCAGTGAGATCACGGAAGCAACGCAAACTCAGGGTCTGGTGAATTTCATAATCATTAACTCAAACTTACTCCAAAATTTTCGAACACAAGGAACCACTCATTTTGCATTCTGTTGTGACTAGAAAGGGAAAATACATGGATTAATGTAAAAAAGGAACATAAATTTCCCAGCCTGCAGCTAAACAATGATCAATTAGTTTAGTGTATGTTTCAGCTATTTAAAGAAATCTAGTTATACAACATGCTATTGTTCCACTATAATTTTCACCATAATTAACTGAATAAAATTCAAAAATATCTTTAAGTAATGCTGACCATTGTGTTGACCAGCTTCACCAGACTGCCTACTACCAGATACATTAAATCAAAGTCACTTTTTATTAAAGTTAGAGGTGTGCTGATTTTCAGTAGCTAAGATTGATAGCATAATTCCCACATATAATCCAGTGACAAATAACATGTGAAACTTTAAAAACAGAAACTCAAAATTTATTCAGAATTTGATAACATACAAATAATAATGTGCTTTTCTTACAATTACAGTGATTTCAAATTAGTCACATTTAAACTGCAAAATGTGCCATTTGGCACATTGTTAGGGACCCATTGACTAATGCAAGGATATGGGCGACTTTGTCGATGTGTGAATAAGTCCTTATTGACAGCTCTCATTCATTCTTATGGCTTGTATTTACTCATGACTGGGTACAGGATGCTTGTAGCAACGTTGGAGGCAATGATTGCAGTATAGGTCAATAATATCTCTGAAAGGCAGCTTCTTAACTTTCTTTTAGAGTTGAAGTATTAGATGATCAATTCTCCACAATATTTAGATTGAGGTACATTATTTTTCATTAACAGCAGTATGGCGATTTAATTCAGTAGATTAATTCATCTTCATCCAAGTCAAGAAATGTAAGCCATGAACAGCTGCAATTTAGAAATAAAGCACCTGACTCTACCAAATTGAACTAGATGCAGCAAAATGTGTGCAGAAATTGACTCCAAAATCCCAGTGCAACAACTTGATTTACAAAAATGCTCTTAAAACAGTAAAACTGTTCATGGGGGTGTTACCAAACCAAAATTCAGACTACTTCATAAAAACTGAAATGAGTTCTGGGCTTTAAAGGGAGGGAGGTGGGGAGGGGAGTGCAGGGTGGGAGAGGGGTAGATAGATTAACAACATCAACAAGAAAACAGTTGTAGCGGCTGCCAGGCCCCTCAAGCCTGCTACATCATTCAACATGATTGTGGTTGACTTATACTGGCCTCAGATCCTCTTCTGTGCCAATTCCCTAAAACCCTCCATTCCTGGAGAGTTAGGGAAAGGAATTCCTGAGCATATTCAGATGAAAACACTGGCTTGGTGCAAATTAGAATCAGAATGTCCAACAGACAGAATCTATGGTGAGCAAAGGGCTGGAAAGGATTATGGGGAGAAAGAAGAATGAGTCCATGGAGAGAATTGAAAACACTAGAAAAGTTCTTTAATTGGGAACTGATGTTGGTCAGCCATCGGAGGGCTGATGGGTACATGGGCCATTTCGGTCAAGGCAACAAAGCTTTGGATACTCGTTGCTTATGGATGATAGCTCGTGAGAGGTGGCTCTGGAATGCCTTGAAATAGACAAGCAGAGAGAGAAAAAAGGCACAGTTGAGGTGAGTCAAGAACACAGATGAACAAAGTTAGTGAGATGTAAATGCAGTCTTAGTTGTATCACACTAGTGGTGGAGTTTTACCTCAGGATCAAATATAGTAGTTTTGTGGGTTAGTATCAGACAATTATGAGGACTGTGTACACAATACAAATGTCCCAATGACTTCAGTTTATTTCCTCAGTTAAAACAGACAATTATTCTGTCATGGCTCATTTATTATCTGGTTTGAGCCTGCTGTCAATTATGCATCTTTTAAGAACATAAGAAATAGGAGCAGGAGTAGGCCATCCGGCCCATCGTGCCTGTCCCGCCATTCAATAAGATCATGGCTGATCTGTCCGTAAACTCAGCTCCATCTACATGCCTTTTCCCCATAACTCTTAATTCCCCTATTATGTAAAAATCTATCTAACTGCATCTTAAATATATTTAGTGAAGAAGCCTCAACTGCTTCCCTGGGCAGAGAATTCCACAGATTCACCTCTCTTTGGGAAAAACAGCTTCCCTTCATCTTTGTCCTAAATCTTCTCCCCTAAATCTTGAGGCAATGTCCCCTCGTTCTAGTCTCACCTACCAATGGAAACAACTTTCCTACTTATATCTTATCTATCCCTTTCAAAATTTTGTATGTTTCTATAAGCTCTCCTCTTATTTTTCTGAATTCCAGAGAGTATAGTCCCAGGCGACCCAACCTCTCCTCATAAGTTAACCCCTTCATCTCTGGAATCAACCTGGTGAACCTCCTCTGCACTGCCTCCAAAGCCAGTATATCCTTCCTCAAGTATGGAGACCAGAACTGCACACAGTACTCTAGGTGTGGCCTCACCAGTACCCTGTATAGTTGCAGCATGGCCTCCCTGTTCTTGAATTCAATCCCTCCAGCAATGAAGGCCAACATTCTGTTTGCCTTCTTAATAACCTGTCACACCAGCAAGCCAACTTTTCACGATTCATGCACAAGCACTCCCAAGTCCCTCTGCACAACAGCATGCTGCAATCTTTCACCATTTAAATCATAATCTGCTCTTCTATTATTCCTTCCAAATTGGATGATCTCACATTTACCAATGTTGTATTCCATCTGCCAGACCTTGGCCCATTTACTTAACCTATCTATATCCCTCTGCAGACTCTCCACATCCTCTGTACAATGCTTTACAACTCAGTTTCGTGTCATCAGCAAATCTTGCTACACTACGCTCAGTCCCCCTTCCAAATCATCAATGTAAATGGTAAACAGCTGCGGGCCCAGCACCAACCCCTGCAGCACCCCACTCACCACTGAATGCCAACTGGAGAAACACCCATTTATACCAACTCTCTGCCTTCTATTGGTTAACCAATCCACTATCCACGCCAATACACTTCCTCTGACTCCATGCATTCATATCTTCTTTACAAGTCTCTTGTGTGGCACCTTATCGAATGTCTTCTGGAAATCCAAGTATACGACATCCAGCTGTTCTCCTCTATCCACTGCACTCATCATGTCCTCAAAGAACTCCAGTAAGTTTGTCAAACAGGACTTGCCCTTTCTGAATCCATGCTGCGTCTGTCTAATGGAACCACTCCTTTCTAAATGTTCCGCTATTTATTTGTTAATGACAGCTTCAAGCATTTTCTCGACTACAGATGTTAAGCTAACTGGCCTATAGTTGCCTGTTTTTTGCCTACATCCTTTTTTAAAAGGTGGCGTGTCATTTGCTGTCTTCCAGTCTGCTGGGACCGGCCCAGAGTCCAGAGAATTTTGGTAAATGATTACCACAGTTTATCTGTTGCCTCCTTCACTGTGGAACGTCCACCAATGACTTCTGCATCATGACCTGGATATAAAACTTTACCATTCTTTCTATTTAACTCTTAGACTAAACCAATCAGAAATATTGAAGAATGGAATTTCAGACTTGCTTATAAATTTCAAATTTCAATAAATACCTTGTTTTTTTTAATATATGTTAACTTGAATACGTAATATATAAAAACAAAATCTACAATGTATCTACAGGAATTCAAAAGTTCAAAAAGTACTAAGTAAATTTATTATCAAAGTACATACTCCATAGACTACCCCAAAATTCATTTTCTTGTGGGCATTCACAATAAATACAAACATACACAATGGAATCAATGAAAAACTGCCAAGATGGACAAACAACCAATGCACAAAAGACAACAAATTCTGCAAATACAAAAAAAACAAATACACTAATAAATAATAAATATTGAGAACCTGAGTTGTAGAATCCTTGAAAGTGAGTCCACAGGTTGTGGAATTAGTTCAGTGCTGAGTGAGTGAAGTTGCATGAAATTATCCCTAAGGTTCAGGAGCTTGATGGTTGGAGGTAATAACTGTTTCTAAATATAGCAGTGCAGGACATAAGCTTTAACAACATAATTAAGCTCTTCATCCCTGGAACTTTTCTAATTTTTTTCCCCGCAAGACACTCAAATTCCTAGGTGACTAAGATTGGACTTAATACTCCAGCTTTGGTCCAACCATTATTTTGCACAGATTCAACAGTCTCCTTGCTTTTGTGCACCATATTTCTATTTATAAATCATTGTTTACCTCTCTCCACAATCGCCTTGTAATTTAAAGATTTAAGCATATACACCTACACCCTATGTTCCTGTACACCCTTTAACAGTTGTACGTGGAATGTGTAGGCTCACCTCTGCGTTATCTTGAAGTGAAAGGAGACAAAATAAAAGTCTACCAGTAAATTTTCAAATATCCTCTACGATTATTCCATGCTTAATTTTTTAAAAACGAGACCACAGGTTTTTCATTTTACCAATTTTAACTAACATTCATTAAGACATTTTTAAAGATAGCAAAACTGTTCATTAAAATAAACTGTTAATAGCTTGCCTTTATATTCATGGGGGGATCTTATTGAAACATATAAAATCCTAAAGGGATTGGACAGGCTAGATGCAGGAAGATTGTTCCCGATGTTGGGGAAGTCCAGAACAAGGGGTCACAGTTTGAGAATAAAGGGGAAGCCTTTTAGGACCGAGATTAGGAAACACTTCTTCACACAGAGAGTGGTGAATCTGTGGAATTCTCTGCCACAGGAAACAGTTGAGGCCAGTTCATTGGCTATATTTAAGAGGGAGTTAGATATGGCCCTTGTGGCTAAAGAGATGATTAGCCATAATCATACTGAATGGCGGTGCAGGCTCAAAGGCCGAATGGCCTACTCCTGCACCTATTTCCTATGTTTCTATGTCAATTATACCACCATTACTATAGAAGATGTACAGGTGATAAGACCAGAAAAATTAAAATCTTAAGAAATATATATGGCAAGTAATCATTTCAGATAAAAATGTCGAGACTCAAACTCCTAAATACAAGAATATCACACAAACAACTACAGGCTGCAAAGTACGTTACAACAGTAATACATTACTTTTGGAGAATCATTCAGTGTGAAAAGCCATCAAAAAGTAGTAGATACAGCTCAGTCCATCACAGAAAAAGCTCTCCCCATCACTGAGCACATCTACAAGGAACACTATCGCAAGCATCTATCATGAAGGACCCCACCATCTAGGCTAAGCTCTCTGCTCACTGCTGCCATCAGGAAGGAGGTACAGGAGCCTCAGGTCCCACCGCACCAGGTTCAGTAACAGTTATTCCCTTCAACCATCAGGCTCCTGAACCAGAGGGGATAACTTCACTCACCTCAATACTGAACTGATTCCACAACCTGTGAATACACTTTAAAGGACTCTGTAACTCATGTTCTCGAACTTACTTACTGTTTTGTACTTTTTTCCCTTTTTTGTATTTACACAATTTGTTCTCTTTTGCACATTGGTTGTTTGTCTTTGCTGTGTGCTGTTTTTCAATGATTCTAATGTGTTTCTTTGTATTTACTGTGAATGCCCACAAAGAAAATGAATATCAGAGTGGTATGTATGTACTTCGATAATAAATTTACTTTAAATTTTAAGCTTTAAAAATTTAACTAATGCTTAAGCTTGTAACCATAGTAAGGCTAAAATTGTTGCTGCAAAGGAGACAAGTTTCTCTCTTATTAATACCTTGATCATTTTAATTGTTTTTCTTATCAGTGCCTTGAGCAAGGCACTTAATCACACATTGCTCTGCGACGACACTGGTGCCAAGCTGTATGGGTCCTAATGCCCTTCCCTTTGACAACATTGGTGTCGAGGAGAGGGAAGACTTGCAGCATGGGCAACTGCCGGTCTTCCATACAACCTTGCCCAGGCCTGCGCCCTGGAGAGTGAAGACTTTCCAGGCGCCGATCCATGGTCTCGCAAGACTAACAGATGCCTTTATTATTACAAAATAATTGGAGATATGTAATGCAATTACAAATACTAACACAGTTCTTTGCCTTCTATCTGAAATACACACATTCTTCGGGAGGGTATCATGAAGCTTCATCCAGGACAAAGATAAAAGGATCTGATGGGCTCTTCTGTAAGTTAATTCAACTACACTTCAGAATGATCTTCTCTGATGTATTGCAGATGTTGGGAGGAAATACTTAAGAAATTACTGATGGAAAAATTAGTTGCCAATAAGTTTTGCATTATTTCACAAATATTTACACTTTAGGATTTGAAGTTGAAGTTGAAGTCGGTCTACATTTTTATCCTAGTGATGTTATCATTTAATATCACATTTGGCTTTGTCTTAAAGATGATAAAAATACATATAGATAGGTTTTTAAATAAAATTGTCAATAACTTGAAAAGCTTTTTAAAGCCCATCTTCTTCAAAATTATACCACTAAATGTGTTTTTTTTGTCAGGTATAAAATAAAATGAAACAAGCATATTTGCTTTAAGTTCTCCTTTTTAAATGTCTACTCTCATGTTACTTGAGAAAGTACCCTTTTATTTCTAGGCTGTAAACCTCACATGTTTTCCCGACAAAAATTACCATTGGAAGACTTTATGGAAAGTTCAGAGTGGTTTCACAGAGAATCCAGCAAAGCAGCAGCCAAGACCAGCTGCAAGGCCAATTCTGAGTGCCCAGAGCCACAAGTAGTCATTTGGCTAGCATGGCATTTCTGGCTCCAGCACTTCCTGATCAACACATGACTCAGACTGATCTTAAATTCCAGTGTGCGTAATGTCCTGCATCCTGATGTCATCAGAATTACTCTCTGGTATTTGGAGAAGAAAGGAGAGAGTTTCAAATGGCCGTGCCACAGATGCTATTACAATGAGATTTGCATTATAAAGGATTATTGTCATAGTGAAATTCTTTCAACAATATCAACTTGAAACAGTAATGGGACAGACTATTTAATGCAGTGAGTGATCTTAATTTGGAGCAAAATGCAACTCCAGATGTTATCAAACTGGCATAGTGGATAAAGTATCAATATAAGTATCCAAATGTTCTAAAGCTCACTCTGCAAAAAAAAACAAGAGACTGCAGATGCTGAAATCTGGAGCAAAAGCAAACTGCTTAAGGAACTCAGCACATGAAACAGCATTTGTACTTATCATCTTCCAGCTTCTTTTTCTACTTTCCCTCTCCCTTCTCCTAATTGGCTCGATCTGTTTAATGTTTTATTCACACCCAGTTCTATCTAATCTCCCAGCCTCTGTCTCAAATCTCCAACTGTCCTGATTCACCCTATCACCTACAAACTAGTCCCCATCTCACCCTTCCCAATCACCTCCTTACACTGGCTATCTTCCTTCTAACTCCCAGTCCTGATGCAGGATCTCAATTCAAAACGTTGACCACCCCCTTGCTCGAGCAGATGCTGTTTGGCCCGAGTTCCTCCAGCAATGAGAGTTTTGGTTTAACACTATTTCTAGATTGGCCCAGATACCAGAACTTAACAGAAAATACATCACTTTGAATAAAAAGGACAGATAAAATGGTGTTCTTAAAACTGTCCATGTTTTAATTCTAAATAGAAATAAAGTTTTTACTTTTGGTGAAGATTGAAAAGTATCAAGTTTTAGATCTTCAAAATGTCAGAAGTATAGATTACAAGTGTTAGATAACTTAAACTGTTCATACAACAGTACAGCACAGTCCAGGCCCATGATGTTGTGCCAACCTTTTAACCTACTCCAAGATCAAGTCACACTCTCCCTCCAACATAGCCCACTATTTTGCTTTTATCTATCAGCCTAAATAAGAGTCTCTTAAATGTCCGAAATATATATGCCTCTGCCACCAACCCCAGCAGTGCGCTCCAAGCTCTTACAACTCTGGTAAAAAAAAACACTACCTCTGACATCTCTGCTGTACTTTCCTCCAAACACCTTAAAATTATCTCCTCCTGTATTAGTCATTACCGTCCTGGGAAAAAAAGATGCTGGCGGTCCACACTATTTATGATTATTATATACCGCCATCAAATCACCTCTCATCCCCCTTCACTCCAAAGAGAAGGGTTCACTCAACGTTTCCTAAAGCAACATGCTCTCTAATCCAAGCAGCATCTTGGTAAATCTCCTCTGCATCCCCTCTAAAACATCCACATCCTTCCTATAATGAGATAGCCTGAAGTGAATACAATATTTCAAGTGTGGTCTAAATAGCATTTTATAGAACTGTAAAACTACCTCATAGCTCTTGAGCTCAATCTCATGACTAATGAAGGCCAACATACCATGCATCTTCTTAATCAGCCTATGATTTCTTGACAGAGAGACCACAGTCAGTCCGTGTTGGCAGGAATATCTCTGACTCCATCACGCTGAGCACTGGATCCCCACAAGGCTGTGTGCTTAGCCCATTGCTGTTTACACTGCTAACACATGACTGTGCAGCCAGATTCAAGGAGAACCTAATCATTAAATTTGCTGATGATACCACAGTGGTGGGGCTCATCAGCAAAAATGATGAAACAATGTATAGGGAGGAGGTCAAACACCTAGAGAGCTGGTGCAGTGATAATATCTTGATGCTTAATGTCACCAAAACCAAGGAGATGATCGTTGATTTCAGATGGTCTCAGACTGAGCACACACCCCTCAGAATCAGTGGCTCCACAGTGGAGAGAGTGGAAAACATGAAGTTCCTTGGGGTGCAGATCTCGGACAATCTCACCTGGTCCAGGAACACCACTGGGATTGTGAAACGGGCCCAGCAGAGATTGCACTTTCTGAGGAAGCTTAAACAAGCATCACTGCCCACTAACATCTTAACTACATTCTACAGAGGTGTGGTTGAGAGTGTGCTGACCTTTTGCATCACAATCTGGTACTCCAGCTGCAGTGCTGTCGACAAAAAAGCCTTGCAGAGGGTGGTTAGGGGAGCAGAGAAGATTATTGAGGTCTCCCCACCTTCTGTCCAAGACCTCTTTCAGAGTCGATGCCCCCAGAAGACACGGTACATCATTAAAGACCCCTCACACCCTCTCCATGAACTGTTTGTTCTTCTGCCATCAGGCAAACATTACAGGAGCATCAAAACTAAAACCACAAGGCTACTAAACAGCTTCGTCCCACAGGCAGTCAGACAATAGCTGCTCTACCTGACTCTGCTTTGGACACTTTTAACTTGTACTGGACAATTATAACTTGATTTTAACTGACATGTGGCTGTTGTTTTACTATTTATTGTTATGTTTATTTAGTGTTGCGTTTGTTATGTTATGATTGCACTGATCCTGGGAAATGCTGTCTCATTCTGCCCTGCAGAGCTGATGTATGGTTAGAATGACAATAAAGTTTTTTGAATCTTTGAATCTTGAATCTTTGAACTTGTGCGTCAGCTTTGAGGTTCTATGGGCATGTGTCCCAACATGCCTCAGTCTCTCCACACTGCTAACATTCCTGGCATTGACTTGCACTCAAAATTCAAATTCAACCTTCTAAAGTGTATCACTTCACACCTCTCTGGATTGAACTTCGACTACCACTTCTCAGCCCAGCTCTGCATCCTATCAATGTCCTGCTGTAATCCACGACAGCCTCATCACTATCCACAACATCACCAACCTTTGTGTTATCAGCAAAGTTACTAATGTACCTGTCCATCTTCTCATCCAAATCATTTATATAAAAAAAAACACAAAGGGCAACGCCCCCAGGATAGACTCCTGCAGAACACTTTTAGTCACTGACCACCAGGCAGAATACGGTCCATCTACTACCACATTCTGTCTTCTGTGGGCTAGACAATTCTGAATCCAGGCACACAAATTTCACCTCCTGACTTTCTGAATGAGCCTTCCATGGGGAATCCATATAAACTACATCCACAGCTCTACCTTCATCAATTTGTTTTGTGACTTCTCTAAGAACTCAATCAGGCTTCTGAGACATGACGTGCCCCTCACAAGGCTATGTCAACTGTGCTTCTCCAAATACTTATAAATCCTGCTTCAATGAATCCTCTCCAAGAATTTCCCCACCCACTGATGTAAGACTCACTGGTCTAGAATTGACAGATGTAATACAACAGATGTAACATATTCACAATTTAAATGCTATTGATTAATAACAGACATGATTACAGCCGAGGATAGGCAGTAGAATGAACAGCAAGCCAAACAAAAAGCACTGGATAGGGCAGTCATTCCAAGTAAAAATACGCATTTGTTAGCTTAACTCATTATGGAAATATTCTGGCATCTTTGACTGCGTACCATTCAGAGTATCAGCATTACAACCAAGCAGTTCAGGGCAACTGATAACCACTACTTCATGATGCCAGGGAAGAGGGATTTAGGTGGATAAGTGAAAAGTATGTACACACAGCCATAGATTTTGAATTTAATCTTTAAGTTGCAAAGAAAGATTGTAAAAAAAAAATAAACCAAGTGAAGCTGTATTGACAAAAAGATAAAAAGTAACATCATAATTAGTAAGTAGATTTTAAAAAATTATCACATTACCAAATGAGGCAGCATTTTCTGATGTGTGTCGGCTGTTTGAAGCAGACGGTTCATCACAATACAAAAACGTGAGTGATCAGTTTTAGACAACAAAATGCTTATAACAATACTCAGTTTACTATGTGAGAAATCAAGCTCATGCAGCAAAATACAGAGAGCTTAAAATGGTACTCACCAACGAGAACTACCAGTCGGTATTTTTCATTTGGTTGATGCTGATAAGACACAACTTCTTCATATGTTGGAATATCTGCTGTGTCATATTGCTCACTCCTCTTACATTCATACATAGACTTATTAGTTTTTCTGTCTTTTCTGCTCAATCGAAAACTTCTTCTGAGACCAGCTGTAAGAATTAAAACTTGGTGAGAGTTTCTGATGACCAGGAGGTGATACAAAATATATTCAGCATTATTGAAGCTAATTTTGTTATTCATTACAATTTCCTATTAAGATTTTTACATGAATACTGAAAACAGCTTGTGGCACATACTCTCTTCCTAAACACGTGGCAGATGTTTATGAGAGTTCTAAAAAATCTTGTAAGAATAGACAAAGATGAATACAAGTCTCAGATCAAATAGGGGAATAGATAGAAAAATTAAATTCACTACAACATTAAAGGCAAACTTAAATACCTAATTTTAATATAAAATAAATCAGGAAAGGGAATGTCTGTGTCATTGGCAGATTTAATATAACATGCATTATTTGATACAACCTTTTAGAGAAAAAAAGTACGATCTATTGTACCATTGTAGAGTTCAACAGAATTTATTGTTTCTGCTATGAACTACACATCAACTAACATGATCCAGATTGGAAGTTCAAGCCAGAGGCCTTTTACTTTAGATTTACAAATAACATTAGCTTTGACACAAATGAAACATCAAATTGCTATAAAATGATAAAAAAAAATTATAACCAATCATGCTATCATTTAGATCATAGGACACACAAGAAACACAAATAAAGTGGATTCTAGTTAATTGGGCCATTGGTTAATCATGGCAGCCACTTATTTGGAACAACTCTTAAAGAACAAAAAAAACTGAGAAAATAGCTGTGATTCCTTTTGTTTTTTAGAGACACTATGCCACTTAACTGGGGCAGAAGACAGATAGTCGCATGCAGTTTTGTTAGACACTACACCGTGCTCAGACTGAACAGCTCTGCATTCTTGTGCTGATATCCTTTTGGGCGGATGGACAGTGATTCAGAAAAGCAGTAATTTTTGATAAATTTTTGAAATTTTGACTTTAAAAAATTGAGACCCTTGCCAAGATGCCACAAAAAGATTTGATACCAGCTGAAAAAATTACTCTACTGGACGAAATTAAAAGCCCAACAGCACTCATTGTCAACTGGCAGAGATAACTGTAGTGCTGAAATCTACAATTTCGCACTTAATACATTAGCAAGATAAAATGCGAAAAGAACCGGCATTATGCAAGGGACACCAGGGAACATCCCAAAATCAAAAGCATGAAAGTAGATCCAGAAGTTGAAGATGCCCTCAATCAATGATCTTCCATTATAACTGGATGTGTGCGCCTGTCAGTGGATTAATGTTAAAGAAACCAAGTGAGAGAAGCTAGCTAAGAAGCTCACGAAGATTTTAAAGCAACAGATGGTTGGTTGCCTCTTTGGAAATAAAGCCACCACATTAAATTCAAGAAAACACATGGTGAGAAAGATAGTGCTAATTCTTTAAGTGCAATAACATGAAAAACAACAAAATTCCTGATCTGCTTCAAAAATTTTGTACAGATGAAATCTACAATGCTGATGGAACAGGTCCTATTTTTACTGTGCCAGGCTGGACGACTCCCTTTGCTACAAGCATGCAACACTATCAAATTCAAAGAAAGCAATGGATCGCATAAATGTGTTGTGTTGTGCAACCATGTCAGGATCTGATAAAAGGAAATCGCCGGTTATTGGGAAAAGCGCTAAACCTCAATACTCTAACAGGCCAAGAATGGAAAGTTTACCAATCGAGTACTATGCTAATAAGAATGCATGAATGACTTCCAAAATTTTTAAGAAATGGCTGATGAGTTGGGATATGGAGCTCAAGCAAAATTCTTCTGCTTGTTGACAATTGTGCAGCACATCCCAGTGTAGAAGGTTTGAAAAACATCCAGCTGGAATTTCTGCCTGCCAATACAACATGCTTGGGGCAGCCAAATGATGTGGTAAATCAAAGACATTGTATCACACAAGGTTGGTGAACCACATTCTCAAAGCAATTGAAGAAAATCTACTGACATCTTCTTCAACAGCCAAGGAAGTGAGTGCAAGGGTTTGGTTGTTTGCTTGTTTGTTTATCGATTGATTGGCAGTACAGCTTGTCAGTGAAAGTTGGTGAGAAATAGATAGCAAGACCATTCAGAACTGTTCTCCTCTCTACAATTTCAAGCATTCAAGCCTGGAGGTGCCAGAAACAGCCGGGAGTGAAAATAAAATGATTTCACTACGTCATCAAGTCAGGAACTATGCAGAAGTTGAAGGTATTGATAATCATCTTGAATGCTGGAATGAAAATGAAGATTTGGGGATGCAATCCTCAAAAACATTGTATCTAAACATCATGCTGGAGAACATAAAGACAAGGAAAGTGAAGGGGATGATAGAACTGAAACTGAGTTAGTGACTACACAGGATGCTATGAAATTTACTGTTGGGATTATGACATTACTTCATGCACGAAGGCAATGAAGGCAGTCCATTATCTGCACCAGGTGTTAATTTACAGTCAATCAAATGAATACACCAGCGTCCTTTCGATGAATACCTCTATCAATAGCTATTACGAACTAATACACAGTTTTACAGTACTGTAGTAATATTGATTTTCAAATTTGTTCTGTATTTCATGTGAACACATAATCTGCAACTCAATTAAAGGGTAGATGATTTTTTTTTATACCTCTTTAACAACTTCCATAAAACTTTGGATAATTGGGACTGCCACTTAATTGGGCCAAAAGGTACTGGACCCAATGTGCTCCAATTAACTGGAATCCACTGTACTTGAAAACATTTTGAATTAGAAATAATGCAATTCTTAATTCTTTCCATTTCTTATTTCCTCCAAGCAACATTTTCTGATGGAATGGATTGCCAATACAACTTATCTAAGAATTGAAAGATCCTACAAGCAATACTACTCTTTCACTTGTGTGCACAGGGAAATATGATTTGTTACAAAGCGATAAATGAAATAAGGAATTTATGAGTCTAGATGTCTTATCTCTGGGAGAAAAAAAATAAAGGAATTTCATGCTAAATTTATTTAGTAATTTCAGGAATAGAAAGTAGTCACTGGAAACAGAGAGACACCGTACTACACTATTTGATGAAAGTTTCATCAATGTACTATCTGTAGAAGTGCAACATGTAATCAATACCAGCAAATAAACACAACAGAAAGTGCACAGGAATATAATGGAGGTTGGCTGAGGTATTAAGGAGTGTGACTTTCAAGGGTAGCAGACAGTCAAAGCAGATTTTAATTTAGTTGTAGGCACAGTGACCTGGAATGTTCAACGTTGATAATGGGTTTCTAAAAAGGGATATTCTAAATACAAATTAACACAAGTTATCCCTTCCAAACTAAGAATAATCAAATATGTGAGAAGATAGATTTGCAAAATAACCTTGAAATTTTGCGGACAAAAGAAAATCTGCAGATGCTGGAAATCTAAGCAACACATTCAAAATGCTGGAGGAACTGAGCAGGCCAGGTGGCATTTATAGAAAGAAGTACAGAAGACATTTCCGTAAAAACCTAAGACATAGGAACAGAATTAGGCTATTTGGCCCATTGAGTCTGTTCTACCATTCAATCATAGTTGATTTTTCCCCCTTCTCAGCCCTACTCCCCGGACTTCTCCCTGTAACCTTTGATGCGGTGTCCAATCAAGAACCTAACAAACTCTGCCTTAAATACACCTAACGAACTGCCCTCCACAGCTGCCTGAAATTCACCATCCTCTGGCTAAAGAAATTTCTCCACATCTGTTTTAAATGGACACCCCTCTATCCTGAGGCTGTGTCCTCTTGTCTTGGACTCTCCCACCATTCTTTCCACATCTACTCTGTCTAGGCCTTTCAACATTTGAAAGGTTTCAATAAGATCCCCCCTCATCCTTCTAAATATCAGTAAGCACAGAGCCAGAGCTATCAAATGTTCCTCATATGATAATCCTTTCATTTCTGGAATCATCCTTGCGAACCTCTTCTGAACCCTCTTCAACACCAGCACTTCGTTTCTTAGATGAGGAGCCCAAAACTGTTCACAATGCTCAAGGAGAGGCTCCACCAGTGCCTTATAAAGCGTCAGGATCACATCCCTGCTCTCATATTCTAAACCCCTTGAAATTAATGCGAACATTGCATTTGCTTTCCTCACCATTGACTCTACCTGCAAGTTAACCTTTAGGGTGTTTTGCACAAGGACTCCCAAGTCCCTCTGCATCTCAGATTTTTGGATTTTCTCCCCATTTTGAAAATAGTGTGCACATTTATTTTTACTACCAAAGTGCATGACTATACATTTTCCAACATTGTATTTCATTTGCCACTAAGTCCTTCTGCAGTCTACCTGTTTACTCAATACTGTCTGTCCCTCCACTAATCTTTGTATCATCTGCAAACTTGACAACAGAGCCATCTATTCCATCTTCTAAATCAGCGGTCCCCAACCACTGGGCCGCGGACCGGTACCGGGCCGCACAGCATGTGCTACTGGGCTGCGAGGAAACGATGTGATTTGGCGATATGAGTCAGCTGCACCTTTCCTCATTCCCTGTCACGGCCACTGTTGAGCCATTACGTATGCGAGGTCATGACCCGCGTGTCATCTGTGTCAGCGCGGGAAGGAGATCAGCTCCTCGAGCTTGCAAATGACAGTGGGCTGAAAAGTATGTTTGACATAACATCTCTGCCGGCATTCTGGATCAAAGTCAAGGCTGAATATCCTGAGACAGCCACGAAAGCACTGACAACGCTGCTTCCATTTCCAACATTTTTCTGCGAAGCGGAGTTTTCTGCAATGAATGCAACGAAAACTAAACTGCGGAATAGATTGGACATAAGGAACCCCCTTCGAGTATCGCTGTCTCCCATCACCCCTCGATGGGACCGTCTTGTTGCAGGAAAACAAGCCCAGGGCTCCCACTGATTCAGCGATATTGGTGTGTTGCAATGATTTTATATGTTCATACGAGGAAAATATGTGCTGTGAGTTTAATATCCAAACGTTACCTAAAATGTTATGATGCTATTGACTTACTTATATAACCATATAACAATTACAGCACGGAAACAGGCCATCTCTGCCCTTCTAGTCCGTGCCAAACGCTACTCTCACCTAGTCCCGCCGACCTGCGCTCAGTCCATAACCCTCCATTCCTTTCCTCTCCATATACCTATCCAATTTTTCTTTAAATGATAATATCGAACCTGCCTCAACCATTTCTACTGGAAGTTTGTTCAACACTTACTTTAAGCTCCCCTGATAATTGACCTATCACTATATTCATGCGAGGAAAATATGCGCTGTGTGTTTATTATTAAATTCGTTAGATAAACCCTTTTAGAAACGAAATTGAGTGTATTAGCTACTTATCACCTATATTCTGGTTGTGATTACCCCCCCCCGAACAGAATTGCCGAAAAGGATTTGCACGGGGGGAAAAAATCGGCAGGCATGCGACTGGTGCCGGCGCAAGGCTTCATGGTCATTGTAGTCTATTCTGGGTAAACACAACGTATTTGACTGCTACTCTTGTCCGTTGGCAACCACACCCGCCCCCCCCCCCCCCACCGGGTCGGCCGGTCCGCAAGGATATTGTCAATTTTAAACCGGTCCGCAGTGCAGAAAAGGTTGGGGACCCCTGATCTAAATCATTGACATACAACATAAAAAGAAATGGTCCCAACACCAACCCCCATGGAACACCACTACCCACTGTTTGCCAACCAGAAAAGGATCTATTTATTACCACTCACTGCTTCCTACCAATCAGCCACTGCTCTAACCATGCTAGTAACTTTCCTGTACCGTCATGGGCTCTTAACCTGGTAAGCAGCCTCATCCGTGGCACCTTGTCAAAGGCCTTCTGGAAACCCAAATATATAACATCCAGTGCATCCCCTTCATCTACCTTACATAGAATCTCCTCAAAGAATTCTAACAGGTTCGTCAGGCAAAACTTTTCCTTAAGGAAACCATGCTGACTTTGTTCCATCTTGTCCTGTGTCACCAAGTATTCCATAACCTCATCCCAATTAATTCCAATTATCTTCCCAACCACTGGGGTTAGGCTAACTGGTCTATAATTTCCCTTCTGCTGCCTTGCTCCTTTCTTAAAGAGTGGAGTGACATTTGCAATTTTCCAGTCCTCTGGCACCATCCCAGAGTCCAATGATTTTGGAAAGATCATAACTAAATGCCTCCACACTCTCTACTGCTTCCTCTTTCAGAACCCTAATTTGGCCCAAAACTTTGACAGTACTCTTTCCATAGATGCTGCCTGGCCTGCTGAGTTCCTCTAGCATTTTGTGTGTACAGCTTGAAATTTTGCACCTTCAGCTAATCCACCAGCTAATCTCTACTACATTCATAAATGATGCTGATATTGTTAAAATCAATACATTATAATACCTTGAAAATATCATTTAGTTTGTACTTAATTTGTTGCAGCAAACTATGTAGATGATTCACATAAAAGTTAGTTAGTGAAACACCCAATCTATCTGTCTACTGATACAAGTTACAGGCCTTATTTAGAGATCTCAAACAAAAAACAAAAAGCGATAAACAACTGTTTCGGTAATTCAACAATTATTTGTGGACAAGAGAAACTAATTAATTTGGGGCATTTCCTACTTCATCACACAGGATTATACAGAAACTTATATAGACAAGAAAATCTGTTCTAAGGTTGAAACTGTTGCTGGAATTTTCCAAAATTACACATAATAGACAAAACAAGGAAATTGACTTCAGTCATGAATACTAAGAGTAAGGGATTACATACAGTGCCTGAAAAACTGCTAAACATAGAAAATAGCTCCATCGACAATATAAAAATTCTATATAATTTACGGGAAAATAGAGAATACATGGTAAATATTAGACACATCTGCATCTGATCAAGTAAAGAATGTCAGATTGAAGATTTCTACTTGCACTGCAGAATTACGGCTTCAAGTCAGGATCCATCAACAGAGCAGAGTGCACTCATGACTCACACACAATTATCAGAGGTTCCCCTTTCTAATTACAGGGGATAAGCAAGTACTTTAATGCATTGTGTGAAAATTAACCTGGACATATTTTATTGTTGAATGTGTTGGAATATTTCTGTTACTAAGGGATTTTAATGTTACCAGTATTCAAAGGCAGAGATTAAAACTGGAATTTATACATCAACCCAGTTAACTAGAGAGAAACCAGCATCCCATATAAATCTATCTTGAGTTTTTTTAAAAATACACATACAGTGCCTATACAAGGTATTCACACCCCCGCCCTTGAAGTTTTCATGTTTTATTGTTTGACAGCATTGAATCAGTGGATTTAATTTGGCTTTTTTGACACTGATCAACAGAAGACTCTTTCATGTTAAAGTGAAAATGGATCTCTACAAAGTGATCTAAATTAATTACAATTATTAATTACTAAATAATTGATTGCATAATTACCGCTTTCAAGTCAGTATTTAGTAGATGCAGCTTTGGTAGCAATTGAGTCCGCGTAGATAGGTCTCTATCAGCTTTGCACATCTGGACACTGCAATTTTCCCCTTTCTTCTTTACAAAACTGCTCAAACTCTGTCAGATTGCACGGGGATTGTGAGTGAGCAGCCCTTTTCAAGTCCAACCACAAATTCTCAATTGAATTGAGGTCTGGACTCTGACTTGGCCACTCCAAGATATTAACTTTGTTGTCTTTAAGCCATTCCTGTGTAGCATTGGCTTTATGCTTGGGGTCATTGTCTTACGGAAAAATAAATCTTCTCCCAAGTTGTAGTTCCCTTGCAGACTGCATTAGGTTTTCCTCCAGGATTTCTCTGTGTTTTGCAGCATTCATTTTACCAACTACCTTCACAAGCCCCACAGAATGATATAGCCACTACCATGCTTCACGGTAGTGATGGTGTGTTTTTGATGATGTGCAGCGTATGGTTTACAGCAAACATTGAGTTTAGTCTGATAGCCAAAAAGCTCAATTTTGGTTTCATCAGACCATAGAACCTTCTTCCAGCTGACTTCAGAGTCTCCCACATGCCTTCTGGCAAACTCTAGCCGAGATTTCATGTGAGGTGTTCCCCATCCCCCACAACAGTAGGCTTTCTCTTTGCTACTCTTCCATTAAGCTGTGACTGGTGAAGCACCCAGGCAACAGTTATTGTTGGCACAGTCTATCCCATCTCAGCCACTGAGCTTGCAACTCTTCCAGAGTTGTCATAGGTCTCTTAGTGGCCTCCCTCACTAGTTCCTTCTTCCACGGTAACTCAATGTTTAAGGATGGCCTGTTCTAGGCAGATTTACAGCTGTGTTATAATCTTTCCATTTATTGATGATTGACTTAATTGTACTCCAAGGGATATTCAGTGACTTGGAAATTTTCTTGTATCCATCTTCTGACTTGTGCTTTTCAATAACCTTTTTGCGGAGTTGCTTGAAATGTTATTTTATCTTCATGGTGTAGTTTTTGCCAGGATACTGACTCACCAGCAGTTGGAGCTTCCAGACACAGATGTATTTTTACTACAATCAATTGCAACACGGTGACTGCACACAGGTGATCCACATTTAACAAATTATGCGATTTATAAAACCAATTGGCAGCACCTGTGACGATTTGGTGTGTCATATTAAAGGAGGTGAATACTTAAGCAATCAATTACTTTTTGTTTTATATTTTGTATTTTGTTTTATATTTTTATATCTATTTTGTCTTATATGGCAGAATATAGTATTAATGGTAAGACTCTTGGCAGTGTGGAGGATCAGAGGGATCTTGGGGTCCGAGTCCATAGGACACTCAAAGCAGCTGCGCAGGTTGACTCTGTGGTTAAGAAGGCGTACGGTGTAATGGCCTTTATCAATCGTGGAATTGAATTTAGGAGCCAAGAGGTATAATGTGCAGTTTTGGTCTCCAAATTTGAGGAAGGACATTCTTGCTATTGAGGGAGTGCAGCGTAGGTTCACAAGGTTAATTCCCAGGATGGCGGGACTGTCATATGTTGAAAGATTGGAGCCACTGGGCTTGTATACACTGGAATTTAGAAGGATGAGAGGGGATCTGATTGAAACATATAAGATTATTAAGGGATTGGACACGCTGGAGGCAGGAAGCATGTTCCTGCTGATGGATGAATCCAGAACCAGAGGCCACAGTTTAAGAATAAGGAACAGGCCATTTAGAGTGGAGTTGAGGAAAAACTTTTTCACCCAGAGAGTGGTGGATATGTGAAATGCTCTGCCCCAGAAGGCAGTGGAGGCCAAGTCTCTGGATGCTTTCAAGAAAGAGATGGATAGAGCTCTTAAAGATAGCGGAATCAAAGGTTATGGGGATAAGGCAGGAACTGGACACTGATTATGGATGATCAGCCATGATCACAGTGAATGGCGGTGCTGGCTCGAAGGGCCGAATGACCTACTCCTGCACCTATTGTCTATATAGGACCTTGGTCAGACCCCACTTGGAGTACTGTGCTCAGTTCTGGTCGCCTCACTACAGGAAGGATATGGAAGCCATCAAATAGGGTGCACAGGAGACTTACAAGGATGTTGCCTGGATTGGGGAGCATGCCTTATGAGAATAGGTTGAGTGAACTTGGCCTTTTCTCCTTGGAGCGACCGAGGATGAGAGATGACCTGATAGAAGTGTATAAGATGGTGAGAGGCATTGATCATGTGGATAGTCAGAGGCTTTTTCCCAGGGCTGAAATGGTTGCCACAAGAGGACACAGGTTTAAGGTGCTGGGGAGTAGGTACAGAGGAGGTGTCAGGGGTAAGCTTTTTACTCAGAGAGTGGTGAGTGCATGGAATGGGCTGCCAGCAACGGTGGTGGAGGCGGATACAATAGGGTCTTTTAAGAGACTTTTAGATAGGTACATGGAGCTTAGAAAAATAGAGGGCTATAGGTAAGCCTAGTAATTTCTAAGGTAGGGACATGTTCAGCACAACTCTGTGGGCTGAAGGGCCTGTATTGTGCTGTAGGTTTTCAATGTTTCTATTTGTAATTAATTGAGATCACTTTCTAGAGATCTGTTTTCACTTTGACACAAAAATGGCTTTTTCTGTTGATCTATGTCAAAAAAAATTAAATCCACTGTGATTCAATGTTGTAAAACAATAAAACATGAAAACTTCTGGGGGGGGGAATATTTTTAAAGACACTGTATACTTTTACCTTTAGAATCATGATCTGAATCTGGTTCAGACAGATAAGACTGAGGTAATTACATGTGACAACTGATAAAGATACTCGTGAAATAAGTCTGGAAACTTTCAATACAAGCCCTGATGGTATAAATGAGCTTAAATTTGTAAACCGTACTCAAAAGTGCAGGAAATGGAAACTGTTAAGTTTTGGTTAGAGGTAATCTTCAAAGAGAAAGGTGCCTCTAATTGCTGGTACATTACAAAATAACTCCCATTATATTCTAGGCGTGAGTTGAATATCCAGAATCAGCCGATGTGTTGAACAGAAAAGTGCTTTGTTACTGCTGTCATAAAGAACATAGAACAAGCTCTTCAAAGCATGATGCCTGTGCCAACCACAAAACTAAATGAAATTAATCCCATCTGAAGGCACATGATTCATATCCCTCCATTCCCTTCTTGTTCATGTATCTGTTTAAATGCCTCTTAAATTCTGATTTCATTTATCTTTTTAATGTTACAATTTGCTTCCACTATTGCCACTGGAAGTACATTCTAGGAACCTACTAATCTGTGTAAAAACTTGCCCCACAGGTTTCTCAAACTTTCCTGCTCTTACTTTAAAGCCTTTCTCTCTAGTATTTGACTTTTCTATTCTGGGAAAGAGAACATCAACATTATCCATAGCTCACATAATTTTATAAACTTCAATCAGCTCTCCTTTCAGCCTCTGATGTTCCAGGGAAAATCCATATCTGTCCAACTTTCCTTGTAGCTAATAGTCTAAACCAGCATCCCAGTAAACCTCTTCTGCACCCTTTCCGAAGACTCCACATCCTTCCTGTAAGGGGCTTGGGGGGGGGGGGGGGGGAGCCAGATATGAATACAATACTCCAAATGTGTCTGAGCCAAAGTTTTATATAGCTGCAACATAACTTCCTGACTCTCATACTCAGTGGCCTGATCAATGAAGGCAAACATGCCAAGCGTTTTCCTTATCAGCCTATCAACTCATGCTGCTGTTTTCAGGGAGCATTGGTCCTGGACTCCAAAATCCCTCAGTATGACAACGCCCCTAAGGGACCTCCCATTCATTGTGTCTGCTCCTTTTACATTCCAGAGTTGCCCAGATTAAACTCCATCTGCCATTTCTCGCCCATATGTGCAACTGATCTACATCCTGCTGTACCATTTGGCAACCTTCTTCACCGCCCACAACTCCACCAATTTTTTTGTCATCTACAAATGCATTATATGGTACAACTGTACAGATGCAACTACAGTTCCCCACTCTGCAATAACAAGAGCATGTACTTGTGTCTGAGATTAACACATACCACACCGTCCATGCAGTTGGCAAAAGATCAAATAAGGACTCAAAATATCTCAGAAATTTATGTATATAAATCAGAAATGATCCACCTTCTTTGAAACAGGAAGAGAGCTGCTAACTATAGCGACTTTAGTATCAGTGCACAATGGCACCCCACGAAAAATACATGGTTATTTATGTAGGAATCCCATTCCCATTCAAAATTAGTCAGTCCAACATAAGAGTACAATCCACAAAAACCCCACATTAAACAAACACTTTTTAAAAAATGCAAAACATTGTAACAGATATTTGAAAAAAAAATACCCTGGTGTTGAAAACGGAGTTTTGCTTCAGCTGAATAACCAATATATGTTATGTCCTCAGGATGTCCTGAGGCACCCAATATCCAGCAACTGACCTTTGAAGTGTGTTACAGCTGCTTTATAATGCTTGACAATTCTGAGATAAACAAGACAAAATGTACATGGAATGCAACAATCCTAAAAATAACAACTAAGATAAATGATCAGATAGGTTTCTATGTTACCCATTCAACAGTGAATGCTAGCCAGGCACAGACAGTAAAGCTTTCATTTCTTCACACACTAAAGAGGATTTTTAACTTTCATCTTAGCAGGTAGATTTTCTCCTTTAAGAGTCTCACAGAAAAACAGCAGCACTGAAAAAATAGCCTAAAATGTAATCGTACGGACAATGATGCCAATCTGACAAGATCACGAGTGAATTAAGCACACTCAACATAATAAATCTCATGAAGACCTCTGCTTATCACATAATTAAAGGGATCCATTATCTAACTGCCTTATACTCAGCTACTCTTTGAAATAATTATGAAAAGGAAAAACAACAATAGTAACACTCAAAACATTAATTTGTTAAAACGGGACACCAAAACCATTGTATGGGGGGGGGGAGTGTGGGGGGGGGGCTGGAGGGAAGTTGTCACAGGACAGCTAGAATATATAGTTGGACGAAGTTAGCAGGTATAGAAGAAAATTGTAGATAAATGGAAGGGAACATGTTTTCGAGGCTCTTCAAAAGGTAAATGGATGTGCAGAGAATTGAGGGATATGGGCATTGTTTAGGCAGTGGAATTAATTTACTTAGGTATTCATTTACTAGTTTAATTAGTTTTGTATGATATAGTGGGCTGCAGGGATGCTCCTAGACTGTAATATTCTACGTTCATTCCAAACCAATCCTGAATTAATCTTTGGCTTGTTCAGGATGCATGGCTTCAGAACAATGAGGCAGCTAATTGCAATTTTCCAGGCATCGGAAACATGGGACTGGCTCGACAGAATTCCTCACTGCCACTTCTCAGCTTCATATGTTGAACCTCATCTTGATGAGTACAACTAAGAAACGTAATGAGTAATGCAGACACAGCATCCATTCACTTTAGTTTAACAAAACTGCTCTAACATTGGCAATCGACTATAAAGTGTTTACTTTCATTACCTGATTACTTTTGTATTTAATTTAATTTATTTATTGAGATACAGCGTGGAATAGGCCCTTTCGAGCCACCCAGAAATCTCTCGATTAAATCTAGCCTAATCACGGGACAACTTACAATGGCAATTAACCTAGCAGCTGGTACATCTTTGGAAAGTGTGAGGAAACCAGAGCACCAAGAGGAAACCCACACAACCACGGGGATGACGTGGATACTCCTTTCAGGCAGCAGTGGAAAATGAAGCTTGGTACTGTAAAGTGTTGTGCTAACGACTATGCCACCTTATGTACTATTTAAATATGTCTACTTAATGTATTTCATGTTTCTACTACATTTAAAGCTTTCTACAATTATATGCAGTTTAACTATAATTAAGTGTATACTCCTCAAATAAACATACATAAAATGGAAGCAGTCTGTCAAAAATAATTCAGAATTTTGTGTTGCACAATAACTGCACTGTAGTTGGGATGTAAGGAATAAATGAACCTAAAATGTTGCTGAAGGGAAGGCAGTGGTTGGTTGACATTGCTAAATTAAAAAGGATTTATTTGTGTTCACTGACTACCACAAGGTAACAGAGCAACATCTGCACTACATTCAAAATATGCAATCAATTGGGTGGTTTGCTTTAAGTATTTGATTGGATATGCAAATATAATTAAAATCAGATGTGCACATTTTCTTGACACTGGGTTAAATTGTTACAATGTTTATATTAATACACAGGCTTCAATCTTCGTCAACCTCACATCCTATAAGAGGAAAATAAGTACATTATACTCAAAATTTATTGGAAATTAAATAATAATGTTGTTTGATATTCCTTTGATGTTAGTTCAAACTGTCATATTCCAAAAGATAGATGTTAAAAGATGGGAATGCAAGAACATAAAGGCTGAAATTGTTTTTGCAGAGACCAGAGCAATAATCTCCATTTCCTCTTGATCACCCTGAACGTCCCTCAAATATCCACTTTTGTGCTGCAGAATCCTGGCTCCTCCAGCAAACAATATTTAGTTACAACAATACAGTTTCCTTATACATTTATCCGTAAATAATAGGATACAGAACTGACAACATGGCAAGAAAATTTGATACCTGTTTATTATAGCTATAGTCATAGTAAGCAAAATAGAAAGAACTTGCACATATACTTTAGACACTAATGTTACATCTAATGTAGATAACAATCAATTGCTCATGGAATGGGAATTCTTTCAACTTAGTATGCCATATTTACTGTTCATAATTGGAGAACAAACCAATAAAACCACATTTCAGATTTCAATTTATGAACACAATTCTGGAACTTTTGACTAGCCCTCACTTTATTTTTCTGACCTGTTCCCACTATGGCTTCTGTGTGATTTCAATAAAACTCACCCATATATATACAAAAGAGACACCATCTCACCTCCTAGGCACACTCCTAACCTTCTGGGCTCAAAGTCAAGTTCAACAATTTCAGTTACCTCTTCTGTTATTCGAATACCATCACTTTCTCCTTGAATTGTCCCATTACTTCTTTTACATGATAAGTTCTCCTCTTTTTTTTATCTTCCTCCTTGTTCTGTATCTAAAAGTTATTTCATCTCAAACTCTTCCAGTATTGATGAAAGAATTACTTATTCAATGAGTACAGCATGACCCTCTGGGCAATTATAGAAATTTCTGTTTACAGTACAAACTTACATCAATAGTATTTTGCTTTTTTCTAGCCAATAACTTGATGTCTAAAGGCAACGTTAATAAAACCTAAGTCAAACTAAAGTTACAGTTGAGAGTTGCTTTGGTTGGAAAGTGCAGAACAGCAGACAATGACGAGAAACTATCCACTTTGACAAACTACTTTTGGAATCCTGATAACTCCATCTCGATTTCGCTTTCCCAGAGCTCAAAATTCCACTTGTCCTCTTTAATTTCAAAAAAAAACACACATTTTTGAGTCAATTTATATGCAAGAAATAAAAAGTTAATTAAGAAAGCAATCCAGTTTTAAAATATATTGACAATACGTGTAAAGTGTCAGGATTAAAATGCAGGATTTACTGTACAGATTTTAACATTATCTCCTTACTATTAAAATATTCTGCATGAGGTTTTTCAGTGCCAGCACTGTAACTAAAATAACATAAACTATATCATAACATAAAAGAATGTCCTAATGTAAATAGTAAACAATATACAGTATATTACATTGAAATGTGTTTCTTAATATAGCACCTTTAATGTAAAAAAAATGCTGAATTTCAGAAAAGATATTGACTACCATATCTAATTTTTCAATCAAATCATTGAAAGGAAAAAATTACTAGAAACAAAAGGCAAATTTAATTTTAAATGATCAGTCAGTGCAATTGATAGAATAACTTCATCAATTACCAACAGCTCTTGCTGAAGAAATAAGATTAATATTTACAAAAGATTATTGAAAAAAAGAGTCTAAATATATGGCATCATAAAAAAAAGTTGTCTTTTAGTGAAAAATCTATTCCACAGTTACATATTAATATTATGTGAAACAATGTTGACATTCATAACGATTCATAAATCATTATTTTTTTTAAGATTGCCATAATTCAAATGATACCATTAAGATTATGTTTATTGCCTGTTCCTCATCTTTGAAAGTGAAAGACTTGCTAGGTCAACTCACAGTTCATTTAGTGTCACTTATGTAGTGGGGAAGTTGAGTTATGCACAAGCCAATCCACAAGGGCCTATCAAATTCCCTTCATTAAGTGATATTGGCATAGATTGTGTGTCAAGAACACTAGATTTCTCACTGTTATTATGAAATAAATCAGACAGCAGTTTGCTTCCCTGCAAAGCTCAGCCACAACATGAAAATCTGGAAACTGCTGTCACTAGTACAAAACAAGTACAGCAATACTGCTAACAAAATTTTCTAATTCACTTATTCTGATTCTTACCAGTCTCACCCTCACAACCCTAACTGTCTTTAAATGTTTTGTTTCCCATTCTGATCCAGCTCCTCATGTTGTTCATGTTGTCCTACGGCTTCTATGTTCACACACACCATTTATGGCTTATCAGTTCCAAACAACCTTAAGGCCTGGCTGCTGCAGACAATGCACGAAGTAGTATGATTTGGCTGCCACTGGCAATCTACCATCAGACTGTAGATCCGGAGTACAAAGCTCCAGCCTATTCTTCTGGCAGCTTGTCGCTATCAAAAATATTTTAACTCTTTTTAAATGCCTTTGATAATTAGATACATTTAAAAGCAATTTCAAATGGATTTAAATAATTAATTAATTAAAAGGATACTTCTTCAATCAAAATCAGTGATCCCATTTATCAACGGCTTAAAGCTCAGTGGTCAGATGTACAATATTTGTCCTCTTTCTTTAGTGGTGAATAAAACACTAGAGTAGAGCATCCAATGTGGAGTTCTCCAATTTGTCAATAGCTATAACATTACAGTGTACAAATGCAGACACAAACTGAACAGCAAGCAGAACAGCTGCAGTTTTCTGAGGAATGGCAGGTTACAAGTGAGTATGGCACAGCTCTTTTTAGATGACTGTGTCTCAATCAGGAGTCTTTACTCTGATACAAAAGTCATGGTAGTTGCTCACACACTGTGGGCTTACTATAGAGAGAGGAGAACCGGATCAAATTTGAATGAGCAAGTTGCATTGTAAAGTTTACTATCCAGAAAATATCAATAATTAATAGTTGACTGAAAAAAAAATCTGTTGTAATTGTTAAAAACATGAGAAGTTTTGCTGATGCTGAAAATCCAGAGTACACACACAAAATGCTGGAGGAACTTAGCAGATCAGGCAGCATCTATGGAAGTGAATAAACAATCAACTTTTCAGGTTGAGTCCCTTCTTCAGAACTGCAAAAGAAGGGGGAAGGCGTTATCCAGCTTAGATTGTACAATAATCCAATGGATTTCAATTATTTCTTTGGCTAAATTACTAGGTTTATTGAATTCCATTTAAAATTGGCCAATAATAAGATCTGATCTCATGACTTCTGAACTACAATCCCACTGCCATAACTATCACTGTATATATTTTATAGTCAATTGAAATGGATATTAATGCGGAGTACACAAAGAACTAGAAACCATGAAATAGATTTTTACAAAGCTAAATGCACAAGTGAATAAAGGATTTATTTACAAACACTCAACTAAGATAAAAAAAAAATAGGCTTCAGGTGATTTGAATTAAAAGGTTTCAGAAAGTCAGCTGCCTTTACATTTGTTCTTTAAATTCAAAGAACATCAGTTGAAAGTATAAGATATTTGCTCTTTCTTTGATGATTATCAGTGGAGTAAATGCAAATTGTCCAATCTCCAAAACTCAATATCTTAGCACAAGTTGCCAAACGTTCCTGCAATTTGTAATATATGAAATTGTTTATAAATCAGTCCAGAGTTTGAGCATCTTCCCATTTGAAAATTGCATTCATATTCCTTTGTACATTGAATAGTGATAATTTATTGCAGTTTTAACACATTAACTTAAGAAATAACTCTTAATACAGTACATAAAAAGAGCTTTGCACTTAAAAACCTTAATGTGTGATCTTTCTTGAAGGACAATAAAAAGTTAGAAATGACAGAAACCCACTATAATGGGTATCAGAGAAAGAGATTGCTTTCTATCTTTGTGCTTTTTACTTTACAAACTATATATACATTGAAATAAAGTTTATGTTTCAAATTCCTTTATATTCTTCCCCATTCCTCAGTCTAAGCAAGACACACATTGCTTGTTTTCTTGGTTATTCTTTTTAATAGTTTTCCTACCCCATTTACTAAGGTTCTCTTGTATCTTTTTGATTGACTAGAGAGGATTAGAAGATTATGGTAAGCTCTTCTACAATTTCTAGTGTCATTTCCTTGAATTGGGCTTGTTAAGGATAGCATGGTTTTGTGCAAGAGAGATCCTGTCTCACAATTCTGATAGAATTTTTTGAGTAAGTGACAAATAGGACTGATGACAGTAGGACCATGGATGTTGGTTACATGGGCTTTGGTGAAGTCCTTCATGATAACGGGGATCAGAAGATTAAGTCGCATAGGAATCATGGTGAACTGACAAACTGGATCCAAAATTGACTTGGTCATAGCAGGAGAGTAGTGTTGTACTGACTGGAGGTCTGTGACCAGTGTGTTCCATAAGGATCAGTGCTAGGATCTCTGTTGTATATTAATTACTGTTATGAAAATAAAGGTAGTTTGATTAGTAACACACACAAAATGCTGGAGTAACTCAGCAGGACAGGCAGCATCTATGGAAACAAATATACAGTCATCACACATAAAAGTTGCTGGTGAACGCAGCAGGCCAGGCAGCATCTCTAGGAAGAGGTGCAGTCGACATTTTCAGGCTGAGACCGTCAGGAAGGGTCTTGGCCTGAAATGTCGACTGCACCTCTTCCTAGAGATGCTGCCTGGCCTGCTGCGTTCACCAGCAACTTTTATGTGTGTTGCTTGAATTTCCAGCATCTGCAGAATTCCTGTTGTATACAGTCATTATTTTAGGCTGAGACCCTTCATCAGGACTGGAAATAAAGGGGGATAATGCCAGAATAAAAAGGTGGGGGGAGGGGAAGGAATAAAAGCTAGAAGGTGACAGGTGAAACCAGGTGGGTGGGAGAGAGGGGATGAAGTAAGGAGTTTAGAGGTTATAGGTGGAAAAGGCAAAGGGCTGGAGAAGAAATAATCTGATAAGACAGAAGTGTGGACCATGGAGAAACGGAAGGAGGGGAGCCAGGAGGAAGTGATAGGCAGGTGAGAAGAGGTAAAAGGGCAGAGTGGGGAAAAGATAAGGGAAGAGGGAGGGAAAAAATTACTGGAAAGATAAATCAATGTTCATGTCAACAGGATGGAGGCTACCTGGACAGAATATGAGGTGTTGTTCCTCGACACAGAGAGTGGCAAAAGAGAAGGTCATGGACCGACATGTCGGAACGGGAATAGGGATAGGAATTAAAATGGTTGGCCATTGGATAATTCCACTTTTTGCAGTTGGAGCGGAGGTGCTCGACAATTCACGTCAGATCTCACCAATGTAGGGGAGGCCACATTGAGAGCACCAGATACAGCAGACGACCCCAACAGATTCACAGTGAAGTATTTCCTACCTGGAAGGACAATTTGGTGCCCTGAATGAAGGTGAGGGAAGAGGTGACTGGGCAGGTGTAGCACTTCTGTCGTTTGCAGGGGTATGTGCCAGGAGGGAGATTGGTGGGCAGGACGAATGGACAAGGGAATCCCAGAGGGAGCAATCCCTACAGATTGCAGAGAGTGGAGGTGGAGGGGAGGTAGAGATGTGTTTGGTGGTAGTTTAATTAGTAAGTTTGCAGTCAACACAAAAATATACCCTTAAGTCTACAAAAATGAAAATAATGCAATCAACAGGGTGCTGATTCCAAATTGCATGTCTTGTGTTGGTCCAGGACAAATTTTGATCCATGTCCTGCTTTAATCTTGCACTGTTAAGTGATAATCAGAAAAGTGACATTTGGCCATTTGCGACTCATTTCACTAATATTTCTTTGACCATTTGCAACAACTGTATACAGTAAGAATTTCCAGGCTGTTGCGTGCATTGACAGAGACCATTGCTAACCTGAATTTGAAACATCTGAATTTGGATAGTACTTTCATTTCTAAACTCAACTGTTCTGTTGTTTCTAAGAAAAAAATTAAAAGTTAAGAAAATTTATTTACAAAATAAAATATAAGGAAAGTTTTAAACAATCAGACAAACAGAAATTAACTGAGTTTCCAAATGTTATGCACTGTTATAGACAGAAGATTTGACAATTAAGAGAAGTTCAGAAATAAATGATATTATGAGCTGTGTCTATTTGCTCACCTATATAGAGTCCACTGAAAAGGTCACCATATTCAGCATCTTCTGGAGAAAGGATACAAGCATAATGAACAAAGGCCAGAAAAAGAAGCAGAACAGTTAAGAGGCCCAACCAAAAATGCAGACAGATACAACGTAAGCCATCAAGACAAGAGCTCCAGTTAACACCGACTTAGAGATTTCAAGTTTTCAATTTGAGGTGGATTCCTTCTTTTGACTCTTTCATATAATGCTTTGAAAATACATTTGCAAACATTTTAAACAGAAGAAAAAGGCATAATCATATTATAGCACTTCAAAAGCACTTCATAATCAATTGCATTTATAAACCAAGCTTATTTAAAAAGGCACCACTTTGAGTTCTGAGGGATTTCAACATTAAAATATATCACAGTCAATGTTTATGCCACTACTGTGTTTTACAGTGAGAACTATTCAAATAACCTGAGGCTGGGTATTGATTCTGGCTTCTCTGGCCAATTTTCAACAAACCACTAGCATTTTAGTTACTATTTTACTTGAAGTTTTGAGGTTTTCGCTTCAATTCTGGATTTAATTTTATGAGGAACATCTGTGAAAACTTGGCCAATTTTTAATAACAAGTTTATACATCCATGTGATAAAAGTGGCTTTGCAAACACTTTATTATTGCAACTTCAATCTGAATTCTTAGTAACAAGACAAGTAACGCATTGCTGCCATATTAAAGGATAAGACACTGCTATTGCTAACAGATCCTGGAAAATGCTTTCATAGCTGGCTAATCTGGGCCTCCTATCTAAATTATGTAGGTTTCCAAATGTTCTATTAAAAAAGTCTTAAAATCAAACAACTAAAATATTGTAAAAACTGCCTCAAAATTAAAATCACAGAAAATTGTATCAAAATAAATGATAATAGTTGGTATAAGTATTCTCTTTTCATTTCCAATTCATGTTATAGGATGAACGATGAAAACTACAATCAGTACTCAAAGAGTGCGCATATATTGCACATACAGCAGGATAAAACAAAGATGGAAGGGGTAGAAAATAATATTTCTGGCTCCAAAATGCATTTAATTCATCGATATCATCTGGTCAAGAACACAAGTGTTTTAGACAACTCTGTGACCTATGAGAGAATTATTTGATAGATAACCATGCCATCTTTAAAAGGAAGGAAATAATTGACTGTGTAACATAACATTTGGCAATGTTAAATCCTACTGCTCAGAACTGAATTAAAAATCACTTAGGTAATAATCTTATTCTATGTAAGCAAATCCACATTTATTTTATGAAGCATTTGCAGACAAGCTGTGCAGCTAATGACTAAAGTTTCATATTCCTAAAGTTTCTAACTTTACTAACATATAAATGCACTGTCTGCTTTTTCCAGTCATTAAATAAATAAATCAACACGTTATCTGTGAAATTTGACTTATTTTGAGGTCGAATCAGCCCACTCTAAATCTTTATAGATGAAAAACTGGGCTGTTGATTATTTACATGGTATCACTTTCTACCAAGATGTTTATCAATGGCAGCTGCTACACAATTGATTTTAAAATTCTAAAGTGTAAATTAAAAGTCTAGTTTTTTTATTTGTCTGTGTTTCTACCATCTACCTGGCAAACAAATCTATCCTATTTCCCTGAATGGATGACCAGTCCAAATTCAGAATACTTGCCATGATCAGTGGTTTAGATTTTCCAACTAGGTTTCATTATTACCAGAGTGTAACTTGAACAGCAACTTCCATAGTCCAAGCTTATTCAGGTAAACATATAAGTTATTCAGGAGATACAAGAGACTGCCGATGCTGGAAAGGCAAGCAAAACAAACTCCAGTTAAAATATAGTGAGTTAAGCAGCACCTGAAGGCAAAGGGACGTTCAACATCTTGGGCCAAGGCTGCATCAGGACTGAGCAGAGAGGAAAGAAAGCCAGGAAGTAGAAGTGAGAGGCAGGGGTAAGACATAGGCTATTAGCTGAGAAGTAAAATCATATGAGGCCGGCGAATGATGGGCAGATAGAATGAGAATGGGGAGGGGGAAATATTGAGACAGAAGCTGATGGAACCAGGCCGAGGAGAATATAGAAAGGGGGAACAAAAGAAGAAATTAGAAGAAGCCCAGATAAGTGATGGGCAGATTGAACCAGAGAGGGGAGAGAGAAGAGTCTTGGTAATGAGGGAGCAGGGATGGATGGAGAAAGTAAAGAAAGGGAGTGTTCTTGGGTGAACTTGTGGGAATGGGACTGGAACACAAGGAATGTTGGTTACTGGAAATTATAATATTCATTGTTCATACCACTGGGCTGTAGAATGTCCAAGCAGAATATGAGCACTGCTTTCCTAGTTGTGTTTGGCCTCAAAGGAGAAGGCTGAGGACAGACAGGCAAATGCCGGAGGGGAATGTGAAATTGAAATGATATGCAACTGGAAGATCAAAACATGTGTTGGGGGCAGAGTGAGGGACACAAGAGTGCAGAAATCAGTAAGTTCTGTTCAGTTTTCTCTACTCATCCGCATTTCTTTCATTATTAACTTCTGGAAAACCTGACACTCAAACAAGCGCTGGATGAGAAGCTGCTATTTCATACACTCATGCACCACTCCAGAAAAAAAGGAACATCCTTCAACTTCATGTGAATTCTTAAAGGCATCATGAAAGTTTTAAACTAATGGATTACAACATACATTGCTCATATAGGTTCCTCTCTAATTAGCGTAGTGTTGCAGTGATATTTGAATCTCTAGTTAGCTTTTGTGCAGCAACATTAAGATCTGTTTACTATAGTCAACCTAATGGATGTTCAACCATCTAATTTACTGCCAACTTTAAAAGTTGATCCAATATTTATATACTGCACAGGATTTCTTTTCATCCCTGAAGTGTAGAGTTGATAAATTTTTAATAGTAAGGTTTAAGGGAACAAATATTTCTATCTTCCAACTAATACGGATGCAAACTGAGGTTCAAACATTTGCTGTGAGGAAATGTTTAGATTCCACAATTTAAAAATAAAATAAATGATGTCAAAAGAAAGGATTTGGTTAACAGCAGATGGACAAAGATAAGAATTGACTGAAATTTAGCTTCAAAATATGAACCATGAGAAGGAAACAAAAGAGGTTACTGAACCAAGATATAGGCATCCGTTAGTTTCGTGAGACCATGGATTTGCACCTTGGAAGGTTTCCAGGGTGCAGGCCTGGGCATGGTTGTATGGAAGACCAGCAGTTGCCCATGCTGCAAGTCTCCCCTCTCCATGCCACTGATGTTGTCCAAGGGAAGGCACTAGGACCGATACAGCTTGGCACTGGTGTCGTCGTAGAGCAACGTGTGGTTAAGTGCCTTGCTCAAGGACACAACAGGCTGCCTCAGCTGAGGCTCGAACTAGTGACCTTCAGATCACTAGACTGACGCCTTAACCACTTGGCCATGCGCCAACACTGAACCAAGATAAAGACACAGATTAAAATATACATTCCGGAGAGTGTGACAGCCCAGAGATAAAATCCTAAAAAGTCAAGTTGTATTTTCCAATTTGAAACACAGGCTGCTCAAGTCAAAAGGATTGACAAATTTGCAGAAGGCCATGGTTAGGCCACAGTTGTAACACTGTGTGGTTTTTGGGTTGCCAAAGTGCAACAAAGCTTAAAGAACATAGAGCACATTCTGTGGGATGGATCAGCTGGCTGTCATACTGTGGAGAAAATCAAGACATTGCTATAACTTTCTAATAATAATACTTAATGAAGGGTTTGAGGATAACAGGAATAAAATTATATCCCCAGTTCATCAGATAATTTAAAACAATAAACTATAATAAAGATAGAATTTAAAAAGCTACTGCATAAAATATAAAGTTAATGAAGCAAATCACTGTACCTTTAAAAGAATAAAATAAGATAAACAATGGAAAAAGAGGAAGATGTGGAATATCCATTTTAGTTTCAGTGGTGACGCTTGCTGTCTGAACTCCATTTTTGATCCAGAACCCATCACAGCCAGCCAGCTATTCAATGATTACAAAGGATGTACTTATGCAATAATGATACATTCTAATTGTAACACATATACCTGTGTGTATACATTAGTATTGATGTGCTCTTGAATTTTGCGGAATTCAAGCAAACACCTGAATTTGAATACTCAGTGGTGACTGATAAATGTAACAAACTCTTGATAATACCTGCATTGTATTTTATTTCCATTCTATCAACAATGGAAGATCACTGTTTAAACATCCTTAAACATCCAAGTAATTGTCAGCCATGGATTTGGGTGTGAATGGACAACATTAGCGCTACACTTTTGATCGTTAATAATATGGAGAAGTTAATCAGATCTAACAAAATACACTTAATCTGTTTATCTTCCCTTTCAGTAAGCCACACTGACTAGAATGTCATTTTGTCCTTAACCTTAATGGATTCCAATTCTGCTTCACTAAACAACAAATAACTTGGCCTGAGGGGTCCAAAATTTGATTTTTATGAATCAAATGGTCTCAGTTTATAGTCTTCCCATTTGGGAAGATCTTCCATCAAATCAAGGGATAGCCGGTAAGCTTAACTATCTACAAGTCATATCTTATACGTATTGCTCAACACGGAAATATCAAAATTGTGTTTTGTTCTTATAGGTTTTCAAAAATACCTTTACGAATTTGACTTAATATGTTAATAAATGGGCCACCGGACACACTAAATGAAATCCACACCACAAAGCTTTTCTGTTGGTGAAATTGTCATTAAAAAATCGTAATGCCAAATTGCATATTATTCTTTTATTTAATTTCATTTAATTTTTATTTAATGTTTTTAACAGTAGCCCAGTAAACGGAAGGTAAATGAACAACAACACACACAAAATTAACAAAGTGCTTTTGCATTTCAGCATTTTACTTTTAATATTACAAATCAATTTTATTTCTGTATATAAATATAAGTTCAAATACCTTCAATTTCCTCTGAGAAGCAGTAAAAAAAATTGAGAAAGTACAAAATTGAAATTGTTTGGAACTAGACTTTGAAATTGCGCAATTGTATTCAAAAAGCAACAAAAATTAACCTACCACTCTCAATAGTTTCCTCATCTTAGAACAGCCAACAAAAAGGAGGAAGAAAAAAAGATATTTTTTTCTTTTATAACTATCAACAAGAATTAAGGATGGAAGCACACAAATTCATACTTGTACACGGCAGTATTAGAAAACAACATTTCATCTATAATTTTGAAACAATCAGGTACTACACTTCAACTCAGCTATATCCTAGAATTTTCCAGAACATGGAGATTCAAACATGTTTTGGGATTTAAGTGCTTGTATAAGACCATAAGACATGTATTTTATTTAACTGAGTTAGTTTAACTTGATGCGATCACAGTAAGACCTCAAGGCATTCAATTTATGACATAGTATAAACTTTACTATTACAGAATAAAATTAAATGATATGACAACTAACTCAAGTTTCCTTTCAGGAATACTGGGATTGGGTTTCAGCTTATTTGCATTCATGTCATCGAGGCAAAATCAGTCAAACCAACATTTCAAAAAGATAATTGTAAATCAAATACATTATTCTCAAAGCCAATTATATTTGGTTTTCTGAAATCTGTTTCAATGGTTTTGGAATTTCATTTTAAATGTGCTTACTTCTCTAGGTATGCATAATTTAATAAGCATTTTAAAACATTTCTATGATGATAAATAAGACTAGAAATCTTCATTAAAATACCTATTATTAGTCCTATATTAATTGTCAGAAGTAATAAAATGCACAAGGTTATTACTCTTATGAATATCAATGAATCATTTCCATTAAAATAAAAAAGAAACAATTATACTTGACTTGCGTTGGTTCATACACTACTTCCATTTGTGCAAAGGCATTTTATAAGAAATAAATTGTAACCTAACTAGCAGAGTTTCAAGCACATTTTGTGTACAATTTCTGATTAAAGAAAACCAGAACTATTACCCTAGTGTCTTTATACTTGCACTAAGTTCCAGATAGAGTGCGAAGATCAAGGGACAAGTACTACACCACATATGATTTGCTGTGGTGATTGTTATAAGCACTACCTTGATCTAAATGGGCATGCAATTCCTGTACCTAGCCACCAGCTTACACCTCCAGTCTAAATGATTTGAGTGCTTGATTTACACAAATGGTGATAAAAGCTCCTAATTATTTAAACTTTGGTGTGTTTAAAGTATTCAAGTTAATTAGATAAACTGATTACAAGAAAAGTCTGCAAGAAGTTGCCACAACAGACAAGGTTCATTACTGCAAGATGTAAGATTATTTGCAAACACCTGGTTTAAATTATTTTTAAACTTTTAGCCTTTCAAAATTGGTACCATTCACAATACATTCTTTCTTTTGTCTCAGTTCAAGTTCAAATGCAACTGAAAATGGTACCACAGTTGAGAGACAAAACTTGCCAGTTAAACTAGGTTACATCTTGTTCAAATGAATAACATTTGGATGCAGTTAAAAACTTCCTCTTGTTCATGTGGTCTTAATTCCAAAAATCAAAAGCTGAATCAAAATTTTTTTAAAAATTAAAGCTATCCAAGCTAGTGGAAAACCTAACAATCATTTTACAAGTCATGCTGAGTTCTGAAATAATGGCCAAAATGTTTACAGCAGCCCAAAATAGAGGGGATTTATAGAATTCATTCATGGAAGATATAAGTTTGAGACCACGACTACCCAATTCAAAAACACATTAGATTAGCACAGTAGTGCTCAATTTTTTAAATCACATAAGAACAATCTTACAAATGGCCTATAAATCTATTTGACCTGCTAAATGTATGTGTTTGAAAAATAACCTATTATGACTCTGGGACATGGATAAAACCAGATTACAGTATGTAAATGTGATAGAAGTGCACTTAAAACAGTCTTTCCAATTTCAAGTCATCTCCAAAGCTCTGCTTAGCTGAGTAAAATCTCCAAACTAAATCTGAATCATAGTTTTGTCAATCATTTAAAATAGTTATCATTCCATGAGGGAACTTTGCCATTCTCAGAACTGCCACAGCCTAGCATTAAACACTTCATTTAGCTGTAACCATGGCTCACATGCCAATTCAAGTAACAGCATGAGCAGAGGATCACAAGTGCAGATTTCCATTCTCCTAGAATGGCACACTAAAGAGAATAACAGAAACTGATAGAAATATTCGAGGTTAACAGTGTTTCTTTGCTCTTGGGACAGAGAAATAAGATCTTTTAAAAAATTATCATGCAATTTATTGACTTACATGATCGTCTATTGGAATTCCTTTGTGGCTGAACAAATGTCACAGGTCTCCGAAGTGCAAACCTCCTGCAAGAAGCCAATTACAGAACTGTCAACAGTGGAACCAGTGGCTGAATAGAATACAAAAACCTTTGACAAATATTACAGCAGCATTTTAATCCAAAGCAACGTATTTTGTTTTGCTGTAGACAAAATAAATCCATAAACTTTCAAACTTTGGTTAGTAAATCCAAAAACAATTATGTTCTGTGTTGCACATCAAATTGTTTTCCACGTTTTTCCAGACTAGAAGAGCCACTGTGATACTCTTTACTGCCAACTACTTCAAAGAAATATGAGAAAATCTAAAGAGCTTTGTATTCACTTTTGCTATTTCCATTGTGCACACATGGACAACACAATGATACAGCCGGTAGAACTGGACTCCTTGTGCTGCATGGAGTTTGCATATTCTTTCTGTGATCATGTGGCTTTCCTCCGAGGGTTCTGATTTCATCCCACACTCCAAAGATGTGCCTATACTTTAAATAGCCATTGTAACTTAGCTCCGAATGTGGAGGTAAAAGGATCTGGGGAGGGTTAATGAAAGCTGGCCTGAAATGCCGACTCTTTATTTCTCTCCATAGATGCTGCGTGATCTGCTGAGCTCCTCCAGCATTTTGTGTGTGTTCCTCTGGATTTCCAGCATCTGCAGAATCTCTTGTGTTTATGAATAAAGTGAAAAATGTAACTTGAAGCTTAATAGTTGCCATGGACCTGATGGGCAGAATGGCCTATCTCACTACTGCATGACATTCCAATGTGCGTTTTTAACGTAGACATTTGCTTATGGAGTTTATTGTGCTTTCAAACAGCCTTAAGGCTGTTTATTTGGTTACCTCTCTTGGAACTGCTTTGATGGGATTAATCCTGCTCTCAGATTGGCATCACACTCTCGCTTGGCTTGCCACCAGGTTGCATCATCCTGGCTGACGATCTGAAGGACATCTCCCTTCTTGAAAGAAAGCCCAGCTTCTTTGCATGGAATAGCTTTATCCTCATTAGGATCATAATCAAATAAAGTCCTGACAAACATCTGTGAAAGAAAGAAAACAATCTTTTTTTATATTTAAATATAAATTCCAGGAGTAACTTCCATCTGTGAGGAGGCTGCAACATATAAAGAAGCTGTTCATTCGAGAGTTTGAGGAGAGTGAAATAATTTCATCGAATTTTTTTTTCCCCATCTGTTAACTGAAAGAATAATCAGGCATCAAACCATTGTGAAGAAATGTCAAAAGTTAGAAAAAAATAATATGGAGCTCAGCAAAGTTAACGCAGTTTAATCTATAAATTCAATCCCCCTCTGTGAAGAGGCAAATCTCACTCATTGTAAAATAAAAATCCTGCTTACATGTGCGAGAAAATGCTGCCAAATTAAAAAGTTGTTGTGGTTTCTTTAAATCAGAAATCCAATGAATATTTTGGGGAAAAATTATTAAAATTGTTCACTACTATTGTACAACGGAAAGGATGGCTTAACATTGCCAATGGAATGATATAGAGAGACAACAGGATAAGTAACCACCCATCATAACATAACATTATCACTTTTTAAATTCACTGATCAAGTACTATAACCCTTTTATACTCACAGCATTTGTAAGCATTATTCAAACATGGATAACCTCCAACGTAAGTTTATCCTGACAGGTGCTAAGCTATTTATAAATAGAGACCTGAAATCAATCATTTTGGCATTTAAGCATTTGACCACCATGCAGTTAATAGGCTATATCCGCCACATGTTCAATGACTATCACTGGAAATAAGAGCTAATTTTGATTCACAGTTTTTTCTAACCTCAGACCTCATTTAATTTTTCTTTAAAGGTCACTGACTTTTGATACAGTTTATTAAAGCAAAAATTACAGTTATTTAAATGTCCATTTTCAATTCACAGTTGACAGATGTTGTAAACTGTCAAGGATTTTGTGATTAATGGATTATTTCATATGGAAGGTAAACATTTAAGAAAGGGCAAAAGGAAAAGACAATAAAGGACAAAGAATAAAAAATACACATGATGCATGATCCACAGATTACCATGGAGTTACTGCTGTGTTCTGGCATTCAGACCAAACTATCCAAAATCAATGAAGTGATTGCAAAAGATCAAGAAACTCTGAACTCAAAGTACGAATTATTCCAGGACAAACCAAGATTCCACAATCTTTTGTTCACCAACTAAACTGATCACAACCAGAACTGAATTAATTGCAAACATTTGTGTTTCCTCAGATGGCTAAATGGCATCATTTTTAAAATGCAGTTTTTGAACTTAATAAGAGGAAAACAACCATACACCAAAAAATAATACACAGCATTGTACCATTATGACTAAATTATGGGACTCCAGATACAGAGGCCTGAAGGATTAAGAAAAAATATCAGGAATTATAAAGTCTAACTGTATCTTTCCATTGGCAAAGTTCAGCAATGTTCAAAAGTCTGACTTATGAAGATGAGTATGACAATATGCTGCCTTCACCCCCTATCAACCTGTGTTGCCACCTTCAGAAAACTATGAGTATAAAGCCCAAGTCTCTCTGTTCATCAGCATTCTTTAGCAGCCTACTATTTACTGTATATATCCAACCAGTATTTGACTTCCTAAAATGTATCATCTCCCACTTGCCTGGATTAAATTCCACTTGCCAATGCTCTGCAAAATTTTTCATCTGATCTGCATCTCGCTGTAGCCTTACACAACTTTCCTTACTCTGCAAAGTACCTTCAACTTTCATGGCATCAAGAAGGGAGAAGATGGCAGCGCGCACGGCCTCTCCAGTGATGAATATCTGTTATCTATCAAGTAGGGGACCGTGCACAATTCTGATTTGATGGAGACAGATGTGAGTGCATAGCGGAACATCTGGAAAACTTCTGAAATCTCTGCTTTGCTACCACTGCTACTGTGTGGTAACCGGAATCTCTGGAGCTGAAGGCCTCGGAATCCTCGACTTTGCATGTTTCAACGACCGGGGAGAGGTTGAAGGCACTCGGCAGAGGATGGCGCTCGGGAGGCTGTGTCAGAGAGGCTGCTCGGCTGCTCAGAAGCTCGGAGTTTTCAGACGGATGGACTCAGGGTCGGCTGCTTCCAAGGTATCGGCAAGTTGACGGTGCCTGGAGATTTATGGCAGGGAGTTTCTCCCTTTTGCCGCTGCTATCGGGGACTCGGGAGTCAATCGACTCAGGGACTTTGAGACTATTTTTTTTTTACTATGCCTATGGACTGTTCTTCATCAAATTATGGTATTGCTTTGCACTGCTGTAACTATATGTTATAATTATGAGGTTTTGTCAGTGTTAGTCTTTGGTCTGTCTTGTTTTCTGTGATATCACCCCGGAGAAACATTGTATCATTTCTTAATGAATGTATGCATTTCTAAATGACAATAAGAGAGGACTGAGTGTTCTCATAATCTAATCTAATCTAATCTGCAAAATTACTAATTATTCCCCCAACATTCATATCCAAGTTGTTAATGTATATCACAAACATCCTAGCACTGATCTTTGCTAGTCACAGATTTCAAATCAGAAAAGCAATCTTCCACCACTACTCTCTGGATTCTATCATCAAGGTAATTTTGGACCCTGTCAGCCAGATGGCACTTCAGGAGTGGGTGCAGTGCACATGCTCTGGGTACATAAATGGTGCTGAGGTTGAGAGGCTCAACAGCTTCAAGTTCTTAGCAGTGAACAACACCAACAGTCTGTCCTGATCCAACTACATAAACACCATCCATGGCCAAGAAAGCTCACCAATGTCTCTACTTCCTTGGGAGGCTAAAGAAATGTGGTATGTCCCTTCGACCCTTACAATTATTTATCATTGCACTCCATAATAAAGCACCCTGCCTAGATGCATTATGGCTTGGTATAGAAACATAGAAACATAGAAAATAGGTGCAGGAGTAGGCCATTCGGCCCTTCGAGCCTGCACCGCCATTTATTATGATCATGGCTGATCATCCAACTCAGAACCCAGCCTTCCCTCCATACCCCCTGACCCCTGTAGCCACAAGGGCCATATCTAACTTCCTTTTAAACATAGCTAATGAACTGGCCTCAACAGTTTGCTGTGGCAGAGAATTCCACAGATTCACCACTCTCTGTGTGAAGAAGTTTTTCCTAACCTCGGTCCTAAAAGGCTTCCCCTCTATCCTCAAACTGTGACCCCTCGTTCTAGACCTCCCCAACATCGGGAACAATCTTCCTGCATCTAGCCTGTCCAATCCCTTTAGGATCTTATACGTTTCAATCAGATCCCCCCTCAATCTTCTAAATTCCAACGAGTACAAGCCCAGTTCATCCAGTCTTTCTTCATATGAAAGACCTGCCATCCCAGGAATCAATCTGGTGAACCTTCTTTGTACTCCCTCTATGGCAAAGATGTCTTTCCTCAGATTAGGGGACCAAAACTGCACACAATACTCCAGGTGTGGTCTCACCAAGGCCTTGTACAACTGCAGTAGTACCTCCCTGCTCCTGTACTCGAATCCTCTCGCTATAAATGCCAGCATACCGTTCGCCTTTTTCACCGCCTGCTGTACCTGCATGCCCACTTTCAATGACTGGTGTATAATGACACCCAGGTCTCGTTGCACCTCCCCTTTTCCTAATCGGCCACCATTCAGATAATAATCTGTTTTCCTATTTTTGCCACCAAAGTGGATAACTTCACATTTATCCACATTAAATTGCATCTGCCATGAGTTTGCCCACTCACCCAACCTATCCAAGTCACCCTGCATCCTCTTAGCATCCTCCTCACTGCTAACACTGCCACCCAGCTTCGTGTCATCCGCAAACTTGGAGATGCTGCATTTAATTCCCTCATCCAAGTCATTAATATATATTGTAAACAACTGGGGTCCCAGCACTGAGCCTTGCGGTACCCCACTAGTCACCGCCTGCCATTCTGAAAAGGTCCCGTTTATTCCCACTCTTTGCTTCCTGTCTGCTAACCAATTCTCCACCCACACCAATACCTTACCCCCAATACCGTGTGCTTTAAGTTTGCACACTAATCTCCTATGTGGGACCTTGTCAAAAGCCTTTTGAAAATCCAAATATACCACATCCACTGGTTCTCCCCTATCCACTCTACTAGTTACATCCTCAAAAAATTCTATGAGATTCGTCAGACATGATTTTCCTTTCACAAATCCATGCTGACTTTGTCCGATCATTTCACCGCTTTCCAAATGTGCTGTTATCACATCCTTGATAACTGACTCCAGCAGTTTCCCCACCACCGACGTTAGGCTAACCGGCCTATAATTCCCCGGTTTCTCTCTCCCTCCTTTTTTAAAAAGTGGGGTTACATTAGCCACCCTCCAATCCTCAGGAACTAGTCCAGAATCTAACGAGTTTTGAAAAATTATCACTAATGCATCCACTATTTCTTGGGCCACTTCCTTAAGCACTCTGGGATGCAGACCATCTGGCCCTGGGGATTTATCTGCCTTCAATCCCTTCAATTTACCTAACACCACTTCCCTACTAACATGTATTTCGCTCAGTTCCTCCATCTCACTGGACCCTCTGTCCCTTACTATTTCTGGAAGATTATTTATGTCCTCCTTAGTGAAGACAGAACCAAAGTAATTATTCAATTGGTCTGCCATGTCCTTGCTCCCCATAATCAATTCACCTGTTTCTGTTTGCAGGGGACCTACATTTGTCTTTATCAGTCTTTTCCTTTTTACATATCTATAAAAGCTACAACAACTAACAACTGTGACTGCAAGAATCTGGTGAGAGTTGTCTTTACTTAAGTCTTTGTATGCAGAACTGCTGTGGTCTAAGATTAACACCTGCTTGAAACAGGCAGCAATCATCCTGGTGCCCACGAAGAGTAGGGTAAGTCACCATCAGGACTCACTTTTGAATTTAATTGAATTGACTTTATTTCTTACATCCTTCACATACATAAGGAGTAAAAATCTTTACTTTACATCTCCATCTAAATGTGCACTGTGCAATCATAGGAATTTATAATAAATAGAACAGTCAGTGTAATATAGAGTACACTCAAATCAGCGTGATTTTATCAGTCTGATGGCCTGGTGGCCTGGTGGAAGAAGCTGTCCCGGAGCCTGTTGGTCCTGGCTTTTATGCTGCAGTACTGCTTCCCAGATGGCAGCAGCTGGAATAGAGTGTGGTTGGGATGGTTTGGGTCCCCATTGATCCTACAGGCCATTCTTACACACCTGTCCTTGTAAATGTCCTGAATCATGGGAAGTTCACAACTACAGATGCGCTGGGCTGTCCACACCACTCTCTGCAGAGTTCTGCGATTAAGGGAGGTACAGTTCCCATGCCAGGTAGTGTTGCAGCCAGTCAGGATGCTCTCAATTGAGCCCCTGTAGAAAGTGCTTAGGATTTAGGGGTCCATACCAAACTTCCTCAACCGTCTGAGGTGAAAGAGGTGCTGTCATGCCTTTTTCACTACCCAGCTAGTGTGTACAGACCACGTGAGGTCCTCAGTGTTGTGGACGCTGAGAAGCTTGAAGTTGTTTACCCTCTCAATCCCAGATCCATTGATGTCAATTGGGGTTAGCCCATCTGTATTCCTCCTGTAATCCACAACCAGCTCCTTTGTTTTTGCAACATTGAGGGAGAGGTTGTTTTCTTGACACCACTGTGTCAGAGAGATGACTTCTTCCCTGTAGGCCACCTCGTTATTGTTTGAGATAAGGCCAATCAATGTAGTGTTGTCAGCAAATTTAATTTGCAGATTGGAGCTGTGGGTGGCAATACAGTTATAGGTATACAGAGAGTAAAGGAGGGGACTCAGTACGCAGCCCTGAGGGGCTCCTGTATTGAGAGTCAGAGGGTTAGAGGTAAGGGAGCCCACTCTTACTGCCTACCGGCTATCTGATAGGAAGTCCAGGGTCCAGCTGCACAAGGCAGGGTCAAAGCTGAGGTCTCTGAGCTTCTTATCGCGCCTGAATGTAACTATAGTGTTGAATGCTGAACTGTCGTCCAAGAACAGCATTCTCACATAAGCATCCTTCTTCTCCAGATGTGTAAGGACGGTATGTAGAGCAGTGGCTGTTGCATCATCTGTCGATCAGTTGTGTCAGTGGGCGAACTATAGGGGATCCAGTTTGGGTGGTAGCAAGCTGCAGACGTAATCCTTGGCCAGCCTCTCAAAGCATTTGCCGACTATTGAGGTGAGTGCGACAGGACGCCAGTCGTTCAGGCATGTTACTTTGATCTTTTTTGGTACAGGGACAAGGGTGAATAATTTGAAGCAGGAGGGCACTCTACACTGAGAGAGGGAGAGATTAAAAATGTCTGTAAACACACCTGCCCATTGTGCTGCACACATCCTGAGTGCTCTCCCTGGGATGCCGTCCGGTCCTGCAGCCTTGCGACTGTCCACTCGTTGGAAACATCTGCATTCCTCAGCCTCAGAGACCACCAGGTTGCAGGTTGTAGCGGCAGCTTTCCTCAGAGGCTCTGAGTTAGCGACATCGAACCGAGCATAAAAGCGATTGAGTTCATCTGGGAGAGAGGCCACGATGTTGACGACACCACAAATTCTGTAATTAAGTGCCTCGTGAGGTTGGTTATGATCAGAATTAACTCTTGCCTGAGCAAAGAACTGGACCTGCTGCAATTTGCCTACTGTGCAATGGTCCACAGCGGACGTAATCTCACTAGCTCTCCACTCTGCTTTGGAGCACCTAGACAGCTGCAAAGCACACATCAGGCCACTGTTTACCAATACAACTTGATGTTCAACACCATCCATTTCTTCAGTACTAATAATCAAGCTTGAAACCCTAGATCTCCATGCCTGCATCTGGATCCTTGAATTACTTACAGCGAGAGCAGCTTGTTCAGTTGCAGCAGCTTCTACAGGGTCAACAAAAGGCACTCTGTCCATTTAAAAGTATTTCTAATGATCGCAAGATCCTGCTGTACATTAAGAATTTAAAGTACTGAAGGTCTACACTATTAGCGAGTTGCTCACTGACAGAGAAAGCGAAGGAACTGTGAAACGTGCTGCTACCTGAGCTAATGGAGGCTTACAGTCTAATAGCAAGTGGACAGTCATCGTGCTAAGTCAGCTGAGTTCCTTTGACAAATTGTTTGTTACTCCAGATACCAGCATTCGCAATCTCTCATGGCTCCATTATCACAATACAGGTGGCCCCCGTTTTCCGAACGTTCGCTTTATGACGCCTTGCTGTTACGAAAGACCTACATTAGATACCTGTTTCCGCTAACAGAAGGTGTTTTCACAGTTACAAAAAAAGGCAGTGCGTGCCTCGAGCAGCCAAGCTCCTCCCCCGGAACTGCATTCTAGCTGGCATTGCTTAAACACGTGCTTTATCTCGATTTATTTTGTGCATCCGTTAGCAAGATGAGTTCCAAGATATCAAAAAAGCCTAAAAGAGCTCGTAAGGGTGTTACACTTAGCATAAAACTAGACATAATTAAGCGTTTCGATCGTGGTGAACGAAGTAAGGACATTGTCCGTGTGTTTAGCTTGCCTGTGTCCACCATTCGCACTATTTATACGTGGAGAGAAAGATTTTTGAAAGCTGCCGATGTTACTGTTGGTCTGCTCATAGGAAAGTGGTCTCTTTTAGTCAGCATCCAATAATGGATAAAATGGAAAGTCTATTGCTTGAGTGGATTGATGGGTGTACAAAGCATGGTGTTCCATTAAGTTTTCTTATACTTAAGGAGAACACAGTCAGTCTTTTTAATAGGCTGAAACAGAAAGCACTGGACGATGGTGATGAAAGTGTTGCGAAAGTGGAATTTAAAGGTAGTTATGGGTGGTTTAATCGGTTTCTGAGGCAAGGGCAGCTTCATAGTTTAAGCAGTGGTCCCCAACCTCCAGGCCGCAGACCGATACATTGCCGCGAAGAATGCAGTGGTGCAGCAGTAGTTGGAACGCACCCAGAACATCTTTAAGAAAAAAGCCGAAATAAACAAGCTAATTAATTAGGTGCCGCCCGGCACGTAAATGTTGGCCCAGGTCAGAGGCAATTGCCAATTGCGTCAGGTGGTTATTCATATAAGCAAGTGTTTAACTGTGACGAAACTGCAATTTATTGGAGTCTTCCCAATTCCGGTAAGTGAAACTACACTGTACATACATTATTTCTACTTGTGTATTTTTATGTGTTATTTGGTATGATTTGGCAGCTTCATAGCTTAAAGGTTACTGGAGAGAGTGTTTCTGCCGAGAGTGCTTCCGCGAGGTTTTCGTTGCGCTAGACAGTGCTGCAGCAAAGTATTTCTACTTTATATAGGCTGTGTATTTATCATATCATTCCTGCTTTTACTATATGTTACTGTTACTTCAGGTTTTATGTGTTATTTGGCTTGATTTTGTAGGTTATTTTTTGGGTCTGGGAATGTTCAAAAATTTTTCCCATATAAATAAATGGTAATTGCTTATTCACTTTACGACATTCCGGCTTACGGACCGTTTCATAGGAACGCTGTGCCTTCGGATGGCGGGGAAAACCTGTACATGTTGCTAAATGATAGCTTGAGACTCGCCCTCGTCAACTAGAATTTCTTTTAATGTTCAACAGAGATACTTAATGTACAGTTTCAATGGGCATCTTTCCTAGAACTTTTCACAGTTCGAAGTGATTTCAAGCAGAAGGTTCACCAAAGTGCATAGTGAGGTCTGTGAGAATGGAATGTGAAGTTTTGAAGGTCAGTTATAAGGATGAGTAGCACAGTGGTTTAATTTCCTTTGATCTTTCAATAAAGCTGGTGAAAGTATATTCACACTGCCTTTAAGGTATTTAGCAATCATTGTGTAGAAGCCAACAAACAGTGCAAGTGCAAAAAGAAGAAACAATAGTATAAATAAATAAGCAATAATTATTGTGAACATTATATGAAGAGTCCTTGAAAGTGATTCTATTGGTTGTGGGAACATTTCAATGACGGTGCAGGTGAAGTTGAGTGAAGTTATCCCCTTTGATTCAAGAGCCTGATGGTTGAAGGGTAGCAACTGCTCCTGAGCACGATGATGCGAGTCCAGAGGCTCTTGTACCTTCTTCCTGATGGTAACAGCGGAAAGAGAGCATGTCTCGGGTGTGGGAGTCCCTAATGATGAATGCTGCTTTCCTGCAACAATGTTTAATGTACAGTAGATGTGCTTTACCCGTGATGAACCGGGCCATATCCACTACTTTTTGTAGGGTTTTCCATTGAAGGGCTCTGGTGTTTGCATACCAGGTTGTGATGCAGCCTACTACAAATCTATGGAAGTTTGTTAAAGTTTTAGATGACATGCCGAATCTCTATAAACCTGAAGGAAGTAGAGGTACTGCTATGCTTTCTTCGTAACTGCACTTACATGCTGGGCCCAGCACAGGTCCTCCGAATTTATAACATGGAGGAATTTAAAATTGCTAACCCTCTTCACCTCTGATCCTCCAATGAGGACTGATTTCCTTCTCCTAAAGTCTATAATTAGTTCCTCGGTCTTGGTGACATTGAGTGAGAGGTTGCTGTTATGACACCACTCAGCTAGATTTCCAATCTCCCTCCTAGATGCTGATTTGTTGCCACCTTTAATTTGGACAACGACAATGGTGCTGTCAGCAAAATGTTTGGAGCCATGTTTAGCCACCCAGTCTTAAGTGTGAAGCAAGTAGAGCAGGGGACTAAGTACATAGCCTTGTGGTGTGTCTGTGCTGATGGAGATCTTGGAGGAGATGTTGCTGCCAATCCAAACTGTCTGGGGTCTGCAAGTGAGGAAATCCAGGATCCAATTGCACAAGTAGGTATTAAGACTAAGGTCTTGGAATGTATTGATTAGCTTTGAGGAGATGATAGTATTGAATGCTGAGCTATAGTCAATTATAGTCAATCCTGATGTATGCATTTTTGCTGTCCACATATTCCAGAACTGAGTGAAGAGCCAATGAGATAGTATCTGCTGTGGACCTGTTGCTCCATTAGGCAAATTTGAGCGGATCTAATTTGCTTCTCAAGCAGGAGTTAATATGTTTCATCACTGATCTCTCAAAAGCAAGAATGGATGTAAGTGCTAGTGAGGAAGGTCACCATGCTCTTCTTAGGCAACAGTATCATTGAAGCCTGCTTGAAGCAAGTGGATACCACAAACTACCAAAGCAAGAGGATGAAGATCTCAGTGAACACAGCAGCCAGCTGCTCAGCACAGGTCATTAGTATGTGGCCATCTGGGCTGGATGCTTTTTATGGGTTCACCCTCCGTGTTGGCTTGAAACTGAGATCAATAGGAAACGTGGGAGTTTGTGATGGCTTCTCCATGTTTTGACGGTCAAAGCAAGCATAGAAGGCATTGCGCTGATCTGGAAGTGAAGCTCTGTGTCACCCATGTCACTTGATTTAATTTTGTGAGAAGTGATAATACTCAAGCCCTGCCACAACTGCTGAGTGTCGTTCTTTGATTTAAATTTGATCTGGAATTTCTACTTTGCCCTTGAGATGGCTTTCCGGAGACCGCACTTGGACCTCGTGTAACTTTGTTAGTTACCAGACTTGAATGCCTCTGATTTAGCCCTTAGTAGACTTCAGATCTCATGGTTCATCCAGGGCTTCTGATTGACAAAGATTGTGAATGGTTTTGTGAGGACACACTCATTTACAGCTGTTTTAATAAAGTCCATGACAACAATGGTGTATTCAAAAGTGCCTCCTGACACTTCTCTATTTCTGACATTCTGCTAGTGTCTTCCACAGTGGATATTGATACAAAGCACTTATTAAGTTTGTCCGCCATTTCTTTGTCCCCCTTTACTACCTCTCAAACGCCAATTTTTCAATGATCCAATATCCACTCGTTTTTCTTTTACTCTTTATACTGCATATCCACTGTGTATCTTTATACTGATTATACATCTCTGCCAACAGAGGTGTATGGTGCTCCTTCCATTCATTAGCCTGCAGGTAATCCTTCGGCAAAATGTAGCACTACTTGGCGCTCCCCCCCCCCCCAACGATGAGGGTGACAAGGAGTCATGAGAGGAGGGTGGTGGATGGTCGATAGAACAGCTGGTGCATATCACAAGTCCGAGTTATTTGAACACTGGCACCAGGAAGACAATCGCTGAAAACTATAGATAGTGGCTGGGGTCACTCATCTTGTAAAGGCACTGCCCAGAGCAGGCAATGGCAAACCACTTCTGCAGAAAAATTTGCCAAAAACTATCATATGACACAGCACATAACAATGATGACTGTATATTTGAAAAAAAAAACTTTTTGTATCCTCTTTTATATAATTGGTTAGCTCACTTTCATATTTAATCTTTTCTGTTTTGTAGCTTTTTTAAGATGCCTTCTGTTGGTTTTTAAAAGTTTAATCTTTCAGATGTATCTTTCCTGTGCCTTTCGAATTGCTCCCAGAAAATCCAGCCATTGTTTCCAATCAACTCTAGCCAGCGCCCCTCTCATGCTTCTCAATCCCTTTAATCTACTGTAATACTGATACATCCAATTTTAGCTTACCTTCACAAACTGCAAGGTGATTTCAATATTATGATCAAAGTTATTTCATAGGCATTCTACAATTTCTTTCTCTTGGGATCCAGCACCAGCCTGATTTCCCTAATCTACTCGCATTTTGAAAGTCCCCATTACTATCGTAATATTGCCCTTGTTACATGCCTTTTCCATTTCCCGTTGTAATTTGTAGCCCACATCCTGGCTACTGTTCGGACATCTGTATGTAACTCCCATCAAGGTCTTTTTACCCTTGCAGTTTCTTAACCCTACCACAAGGATTCTACATCTTCCGATGCCATGTCACCTCTTTTGAAGTACTTGATTTCTTTTTTTTAAACCAACAGAGCAACCCACCCCTCTGCCCATCCTTTCAATACAATGTGTATCCTTGGATGTAAAGCTCCCATCAATGATCTTCTTCCAGCAATGCCTTCAACATCATACCTGCCAATCTCTAACTGTGCTACAAGATTATCTACCTTATTCTGTATACTGCATGCACTCAAATATAACATCTTCAGTCCTGAATTCATCACCCTTTTCAATTTTATCCCCTTGTTACACTCATCCCACTGACTGCAGTTTTGCACCATCATCTGCCTGTCTTTCCTCATAGTATCACCACATACTGCATCTAGTTGGAGACCAACTTGCCCCATCCTCAGTCCTATCACCCTGATTCTCACCCCCCTGCTAAATTAGTTTGAACCCTCCCCAACAGCTCCAGCAAACCTGCCTGCAAGGATATTGGTCCCCCTCGGGTGCAGGTATAACCAGTCCTTTTTGTACAGGTCATACCTTCCCCAGAAGAGATCCCAGTGATCCAGAAATCTGAAACCCTAGCCTCTGCACCAATTGTTTATCCACACATTCACCTGCCAAATCATCCAATTTTTACCCTCACTGGTGCATGGCATAAGCAGCTATCTGGAGATTACTACCCTAGAGGTCCTGCTGAATTAACTCCCTATATTCTCTCTTCAGAACCTCCTCCTTTTTCCGACCTATGTCATTGGTACCAAAATGTACCACAATTTCCGGCTGTTCACCCTTTCCCGTTAGAATACTGTTGACCCAGTCTGAGACATTCCTGACCCTGGCACCTGTGAAGCAACATACCATCTGGGTGTCACTTTCAAGTCCACAGAATCTGCTGTCTGCTCCTCTAATTATGGAATTTCCTATCACTAATGCACTCCTCTTCTCCCCGCTTCCCTTCTGAACCACAGGCTCGGTGCCAGAAATCAGGTCACTGCTGTTTTCCCCAGTACGTGATTCGTCAACCCCCCCTCCCCCATGCTTCCAATTACAAATAAAAATGTCATGCTCTGTACAGTCAGGGAGGAAGTGTGAACTATCTTCTTCCATTTGCAAATGTAAGATTGATCAAACTAAATGTGTTTCTGTTTTATTTGAAGAATAGATGAGTGACAATGATTCTTTTCATTATAAAGAAGTAGTTTTTTAAAAGCATGGGTTTTAAGTCATCTGTGCCTTCCTTGTGTGTTGGAAGTAATTATGGAAGGAAGGGATTAAGAATGTTGACACTGGAAGGAATGTAGAACATAGCATAGCACAGGGACAAGCCCTTCGGCCTACAATGTTGTGCCAGATTAATCCAATTTGCGATCAAATGGCGAACTAATCTCTTCTGCCCACATAATGTCCCTGTCCTTCAATTTTCCTCACATTCATATCATATTTAAACATCTCTCTAAAGACCCTAATGTACCTGCCTCTACCACCACTCCAGACAGCACATCCCAGGCACTCACCACTGTCTGTATTAAAACCTTGCCCGTCACATCTCTTTTGAAATTAGCCCCTATCATCTTATCTGCATGCCCTCTAGTATTAGGCAGTACAACTCTGGGAAAAAGATACTGTCTTGTCTACTCTATCTATGCCTCTTATAATCTTATAAGCCTCGTAGGCCCCACCACCCATAGAACAAGCATGACTCAGGAACAGACTCTTCAGCTGAGGACACCTATCGGACAGGCAGGTGAAATGCTGACAAATGTCACAATTCAGGGAAATGTCAGAATATGAAAGGGTTCTGTTTTTTTTCTACTATAGAGAGGACTAAAAAGTACCTGATGATAACACATGACCCAACCGGTGATGGCAATATTTGTTTTATTTAAGGCCTATGTATGCTAGTATAACCCTTGGACACAAGCATGAATGATATTTTGGTGAAGAGTGAAAATCAACACCAATAAGATGCTTCCATTCACAGTATAGGTTCAGTATTAATTTTGATCCTAAATGTTGATTACTATAATTCAATCTTTTATAGAGATCATAAAACAAACTAGTCTTAAACAAAGCAGCCACACACACAATTCCCACTGATGGTGTGTAGAACATGGAATACAACAGTAAGTTTCAGCATAACTGTGAAAAGCCATAAAGGCATTCAACAACGGTCACTGTCCAGAAAAGGCAGGATACCCATTGCTTCGACAGAGAAAAAAATCCACTCTTGTTCTCCCATCCCTCTATTTGACATGTCCACCTCTTGACCTCTTGCAGGCAAGTTGGTCCCCAAACAAGACAAATGGTCATACTTTTTGGTCTGATAATTTGAATACAATAGCGCTGTGGTCATTGGTTTTAGGTAAATTTCCCATTAACATCCAAAATCAATACTTATAGCAACTGCTGTAAGTTTGCATGAGAACTGGTCATTTTCACTTACCATCATTTTAGCTGTCGAAGCTTTAAAGTATATTTTTATGTTTCTCTCTAGATTATATGCTAGTCTTGTACTTTGTTTCCTTATCAATCTTAAACCTCCTTTGCTGAACACTGAATTTACTTTATAATGATTGAGCGTATTGCTTTTCCCCAGCGACATTGTAAGCCTTTTCCTTTGAACTATTACTTTTAACCTCATTTCCACAGCTGGATCACCTTTAAGCTGGTTTGTTATACTCTGGAAGAGAACCATGTCATTAAGGAATTGCAAAACTGCTTCTGAGGATGGCAGGTTTGCTATATGAGGTGAAAATGAGTTGATGTGGTCTGTATTCTCTGGGGAGTTGGGTAGTGCAAGGAGAGCTCATGGAAACACAAATTTCTTACAGGGTTTGACAGGGATATGGTTTTCATTGGCTAAGTCTATTACCAAGGGTCACAGTCACGGAATAAGGGAGGGGCAATTTAGTACTGAGATGAAAAGAAATTTCGTAATTCAAATTTCATCATTCTTTAGATCCTCTGTCTCAGAGAACTATGGAAGCTCAATTATTGTCTTAATTCGAAACAGAGATAGATACTTTCATCGCAAACCCATTTTACTCCACTGAATGAAAATCCACCACATTCAAGATGTTTGGTATTTGAATAAGCAATTCTTCATCACCTGTATTGTTTTTCAGGACCGTTTGCAAAATTGTTTCACATGAGATCTGTGATAATCCCTTGTGAGAAAGTATCTCCCACTTGGGATTACTTCTGAATGCCATACCATATTTTGTGCTTTGTTAATTCCAATAGTTCAATTATGCCAACATGATGTCAATTTTACAACCTGAGGACCAAGACATTACTAAGATTTACAAGTTCAGTGGAGGAGTACAAGCGTCATGGAGTCATATAACAATGCAGCAGCTATACAGACTCTTTGGCAAGATTAATCAATGCTGATCAGCTAGCCCTTATTTCCTGAATTCGTCCCTCCACGTACCTATCCGGAGTTTCTTAGATTATACTACTATACCTGCTTCAACCACTTCCTCTGGCAGCTCATTCCATCCACTTGACAAAATCTGTGTGAAAAAGTTGCTGCTTTGGTCTCTTTTAAATATTTCTCCTCTCACCCTAAACCTTTGCCTCCTAGTTTTAGAACGCCCTACCAAGGGAAAAGACAATCAAGTTGAGATTTAACAAGGGGAACAAAGAAATTAACAATGTAATTGGAAAAATTAATGGGACTGAAGAGTATGAGCTCCACAGGTCAAGACAACTTATATCTAAAGCTTTTGAATGAGATGGCTGTGAAGAAGGTGGATGCATTGCAAAATTCTGTAGATTTTATAATAATTCTCATATTGGAGTCCTGATGAAGGGTCTTGGGCTGAACCATTAACTGATAACTGATCAACTGATCGAGGCAGAGGAATAAAAGGTGGGGGAGTAGCATTGCTTGTTAGGGAAAATATTACAGCAGTGCTCAGGCAGGACAGATTAGAGGGCTTGTCTACTGAGTCCTTATGGGAGGAAAGGTATGGCCACATTAGTGGGATTGTATTACAGACCACCCAATAGTCAACGAGACTTGGAAGAGCAAATCTGCAGAGAGATAGCAGGCAACTGCAGGAAACATAAAGTTGTGGTGGTAGGGGATTTTAATTTTCCATACATTGATTGGGAATCCCATACTGTTAGGGGTCTAGATGGTTTAGAGTTTGTAAAATGTGTTCAGGAATGTTTTCTAAATCAATATATAGTGGGACCAACTAGAGGGGATGCAATATTGGATCTCCTGTTAGGAAACGAATTAGGGCAAGTGACATAAGTCTGTGTAGGGGAGCACTTTGGTTCCAGTGATCATAACACCATTAGTTTCAATTTGATCATGGACAAGGATAGATCTGGTCCTAGGGTTGAGGTTCTGAACTGGAAGAAGGCCAAATTTGAAGAAATGAGAAAGGATCTAAAAAGCGTGGATTGGGACAGGTTGTTCTCTGGCAAAGATGTGATTGGTAGGTGGGAAGCCTTCAAAGGGGAAATTTTGAGAGTGCAGAGTTTGTATGTTCCTGTCAGGATTAAAGGCAAATTGAATAGGAATAAGGAACCTTGGTTCTCAAGGGATATTGCAACTCTGATAAAGAAGAAGAGGGAGTTGTATGAAATGTATAGGAAACAGGGGGTAAATCAGGTGCTTGAGGAGTATAAGAAGTGCAAGAAAGTACTTAAGAAAGAAATCAGGAGGGCTAAAAGAAGACATGAGGTTGCCTTGGCAGTCAAAGTGAAGGATAATCCAAAGAGCTTTTACAAGTATATTAAGAGCGAAAGGATTGTAAGGGATAAAATTGGTCCTCTTGAAGATCAGAGTGGTCGGCTTTGTGCGGAACCAAAGGAAATGGGGAGATCTTAAGTAGGTTTTTTGCGTCTGTATTTACTAAGGAAGCTGGCATGAAATCTATGGAATTGAGGGAATCAAGTAGTGAGACCATGGAAACTGTACAGATTGAAAAGGAGCAGGTGCTTGATGTCTTGAGGAAAATTAAAGTGGATAAATCCCCAGGACCTGACAGTGTTCCCTCAGACCTTGAAGGAGACTAGTGTTGAAATTGCGGGGGCCCTGACAGAAATATTTAAAATGTCGCTGTCTACGGGTGAAGTGCCGGAGGATTGGAGAGTGGCTCATGTTGTTCCGTTGTTTAAAAAAGGATCGAAAAGTAATCTGGGAAGTTATAGGCCGGTGAGTTTAACGTCAGTAGTAGGTAAGTTATTGGAGGGAGTACTAAGAGACAGAATCTACAAGCATTTGGATAGACAGGGGCTTATTAGGGAGAGTCAACATGGCTTTGTGCGTGGTAGGTCATGTTTGACCAATCTGTTGGAGTTTTTCGAGGAGGTTACCAGGAAAGTGGATGAAGGGAAGGCAGTGGATATTGTCTACATGGACTTCAGTAAGGCCTTTGACAAGGTCCTGCATGGGAGGTTAGTTAGGAAAATTCTTTCGCTAGGTATACATGGAGAGGTGGTAAATTGGATTAGACATTGGCTCGATGGAAGAAGCCAGAGAGTGGTAGTAGAGAATTGCTTCTCTGAGTGGAGGCCTGTGACTAGTGGTGTGCCACAGGGATCAGTGCTGGGTCCATTGTTATTTGTCATCTATATCAATGATCTGGATGATAATGTGGTAAATTGGATCAGCAAGTTTGCTGATGATACAAAGATTGGAGGTGTAGTAGACAGTAAGGAAGGTTTTCAGAGCCTGCAGAGGGACTTGGACCAGCTGGAAAAATGGGCTGAAAAATGGCAGATGGAGTTTAATACTGACAAGTGTGAGGTATTGCACGTTGGAAGGACAAACCAACGTAGAACATACAGGGTTAATGGTAAGGCACTGAGGAGTGCAGTGGAACAGAGGGATCTGGGAATACAGATACAAAATTCCTTAAAAGTGTCGTCACAGGTAGATAGGGTCGTAAAGAGAGCTTTTGGTACATTGGCCTTTATTAATCGAAGTATTGAGTATAAGAGCTGGAATGTTACGATGAGGTTGTATAAGGCATTGGTGAGGCCGAATCTGGAGTATTCTGTTCAGTTTTGGTCACCAAATTACAGGAAGGATATAAATAAGGTTGAAAGAGTGCAGAGAAGGTTTACAAGGATGTTGCCGGGACTTGAGAAACTCAGTTACAGAGAAAGGTTGAATAGGTTAGGACTTTATTCCCTGGAGCGTAGAAGAATGAGGGGAGATTTGATAGAGGTATATAAAATTATGATGGGTATAGATAGAGTGAATGCAAGCAGGCTTTTTCCACTGAGGCAAGGGGAGAAAAAAACCAGAGGACATGGGTTAAGAGCGAGGGGGGAAATGTTTAAAGGGAACATTAGGGGGGGCTTCTTCACACAGAGAGTGGTGGGAGTATGGAGTGAGCTGCCAGACGAGGTGGTAAATGCGGGTTCTTTTTTAACATTTAAGAATAAATTGGACAGATACATGGATGGGAGCTGTATGGAGGGATATGGTCCGTGTGCAGGTCAGTGGGACTAGGCAGAAAATGGTTCGGCACAGCCAAGAAGGGCCAAAGGGCCTGTTTCTGTGCTGTAGTTTCTATGGTTTCTATGATAATTCCTTTCCATAGATCCTGCCTGGCCTGGTGAGTTCCTCCAGTATTTTGTGTGTATTGCTCCAAACTCCTTGATCACCTCACTTTGCAACTAGATGTTTGACTTCCTAACCACAAACTGCAATCAATGAGGACAGGCAGCAACATCTCTGCCTTAATAATTCTCAACACTGGTGCACCACAAGGCTTTATCTTCAGCCCTTGCTCTGCTCCCAATTCAGTCAAGACTGTGTGGCCAGATTCTGCTCTAACTACATCTACAAGTTTGGAGATAATTCAGTGGCCTCCATTTCAAATAATGATGAGTTGGAATACAGGAAGGAGCTAGAGAACCTAGAAATATGGTGTCAGCGAAACAAAAAAGCTGATCATGTCTTCAGAAAGGGGGCTGTATACATGCTCCTGCTTACATCAATGGTGCTGAGGTCAAGTGGGTTGAGAGTTAGGAATGAACATCATGATCCATCCACATAGATGTCATGGTCTAAAAGGTTCCCCCATTGCCTCTACTTCCTCAGGAGGCTATTATTTTGGACCCAGAGAGTCCCCCTAGGAAATAAGATGATGATGCACTACGTTCCTACAGAATAGCTACAAGGTCAAGGAAATCAATCGGGCCCTTAAAAAAGCTGACAGAAAAACCAGGAAATCTAACAACAAAGAGGAACCCATCACTATCTCCTGTCTTCCCTATGTTTCCACGGCTTCTGGAAGTTTCGCTAGGATCCTTAAGAAATACTGAATTAATACCATCCACAAACCAGTAAGGAAGCTCAAATCACTGCTTTTGCAGGTCAAAGATGATGTGGGACTCGGGTTGACTGCCATTTACAGGATATCCTGTGAATGTGGAGCAGTGTATATCGGCATGCTGGAACCCTGCATCAAGGAGCACTGGAGGTGTATCCGTTTGGATTACCCGGAGAAATTGGCTGTAGCAGAACATGCTGTAAAGGCCAGAGGATTGACTTTGATGGCAAATTGCTGTGCCAATGGCTTTTGGAACTGCCAGGTGAAGGAAACCACTGAAATAAAACAAGAGGAAAAGAATTTTTATAAAGACAAAGGTCTTGCTCTGAGAAAGAACTGGAATTCAATAGTAAAGAAGGTGAGAGACCTGAAACCTGATTGGATGAGGACTAACCAATCAGGGAGAGAGGGGCTACAGGGGTGTAAATACCACCAGACTAGACATGCCCAGGTATGATCCCTGATGAAGATGGCGGAGTCTGTCATTGAAACGTTGGTTATAATCGATACTGGTACCCAGCTGGAAGCCCAAGAAGAGTTTATCTATCATATACACCAGGAAAGCACTCGTTCCTTTTTTAAACTATTACTTCAATTAGAACACTAGACCAACACTTCATTCTAGAGAAGGTGCTACATTGTTATAAGAGACTATTTCCTAGTTGAAAAAAAATCAGAGTTCTTTTCTGCTTACTCCAGGTTATTAGATGGCACATGAACTTGCAGAAAATGGAGAGATTAATATAACTAGACATTTAATTGTTGGGTTAATTAGTTCAGCACAACATTGTGAGCCAGAGGACCTGTTTCTGTATGGTACTGTTCTTTGTTTAAAAAAAAAACTCACGGCGAGTGAAGGACAAAAAAGTGAAGTTCTTCCTGAGATATGGCTACCCTTAAACATCACCAAAGTCATTATACAATTTGTATCTGATCAGTCACCTTTGTAGTGCTTGGAGGATAATGCTATGTGCACGTTGATTCCCATACTTGTCTATTTGTCAACATTTTTCAAAAGTTGGGAAGTGCTTTGGAAGACATCAAGGTTGCGTAAGGGGCTATTTAATGTGGTTCTTCCTCCCCATATTACAAAATTAACTTCACAGGTACTGTACAGGCTGTAAAATACTTGAAATAAGTCTCAGAATTCTCCATGCCCAAGTGGTTATATAATTAAAAATCTTCCTTTGATCGATGACAACAAAAAGTGAATGGTCTGTGACAGGGGCAAGTAGAAAGATTTTAAATATTTCCAAAAATATTACAAAAATCCACTTTATTCAAATGAGATTTCTTTCTACATCCCGTTGGGAAAGGGCAAATGTACCTATTTATTTACAAAGCATTTGAAAAGCAATAAAAATGTTTTAACTAAATGTTGAATTTGGCAACTTACAGGATGGGATGAGGAGTTGTTTTCTGCACAGCACTACTTCCACTGGAAGCGATGTTGGGTGAACAGTGGTTAGTTGTGTGCTCAATACTGTGAATTTACATTCATATAACATTCCATTACAGTGGCTTTATTTGTATGTAGACAATATATTGTAGCAATCATTTCCACATTTGCTGTAAATTTCGAATGATAAATGTGTGGTAAAATAACGATAGGCAGCAGCACTTTTTGGAGGAGAAGCCAATTTTCTGATGCATTTTGTTAAACAAAATAAAGCCGACAGTTTTAAAATGTTTACTGATTCCAAGCTACTATGCATTCCACAAAAAATTTAACTGCCGATTTTATTCTGTTAGGAGCAAAATTTGATGTGAAAACTGGCTAGATTCATTGACCGTATACAACACTGTCAATGTAAATGCATTCCTGGCATTTCCATAGTACAAATGCACAATTCATAAATCTTTCAGGCATGTTTGATGGAAAGTGAATCACCTTTTCACCTGCTGTGGAGAAACAGCACAAACCAAGACTTATTTTATGATACACTGTAGATAATGTGACTTAAAATACGGATTTAGATAAATATTATTATTTGGAATAATAATGATTACATTTTCAAAATATAATTTAATAAATCCTATTTAATCAACATTTTAATTTAAGTGTAATATTAAAATAAAATATTTCAGAAAGCATACCAATAGATTAATTCATAGTTTTATATAAAAAAAGTAGACATTAGCTGCAACAATTGGATTTAAATTCAAGAGAACAGCTTCATAGTTATGTTTTACATGTTTTTGTTTCATATTATAAAAATGCTGAATGTTAAATATTATTTTGGAGCAAACTTTCAATACTGCGCATTCATAAAGATTATGCAACATTATAGGATGTTGCTCAAACAAAAATCAGATACTTAGATGCAAAGAAACCTATTCAATATAGTTAGTTGCTTTAAAAAGCCATGTGTTTTGAGAATTACAAATCATTCTGATGCACAACCACACAATTAGCCAATTAAAATGGCCACAAGGTTAAAAAAGGAACAACAATCTGCTTGAGGGCCTCAGTGAGTTGAGGGCAAGAAACTGTTGGCACTTTGGATTGAGGTCCCTCAAATAAGTACTTTATTTTATTTAGCAATACAGCTGCCGTCCATCAAACCCTGACAAACCTGATTTAACTCTAACCTAACTATGAGGCAATTTACAATGACCAATTAATCTACCCAGTACTTCTTTGGACTGTGGGGAGAAACTGGAGGACCCAGAGAACACCCACACATTCCACAGGGACTCCTTACAGAGGACAATGGGTTTGAATTCCTAACTCCAAAGCTCCGAGCTGTAATAGTGTCCCACTAATCGTGACGCTACTGTGGCACCCCTAAAGTCATGCAGTGTCAAACAGGCCTTTCAGCCCAACTGGTCATTGCTGACCAAGATGCACATCTTAGCTGGTCCCATTTGCCAACATTTGTCTCATATCCTTCGTAACATTCCCTATCCATGAACTTGTCCAACTGTCTTTTAAAATCTGTTATTCTATCTGCCTCAATCACTTACTTCCTCATACACACCACCCTATACAATCCTTCCCCTCTCACCTTAAACCTATGCCCACTAGTTGATTTTCCAACCCTAGGAAAAATACTCAACATTCTCCTCATGATTTTATACATCTCTAAAAGGTCACCCCTCATTCTCCTACATTCTGATTTTATTAATAATTATACAATGTAATAACAGACAGAAATGAACAAAATAAACATTATCAGCCTTGATAAGGATGAATTTTCCACCAACGTTAACATAAATTGTTTTACTTCACAGTTTTAAAGGCACTTGATATGCTTTCATATGAAACCATCAACACTAATTCTTATACTGGAGCATTCCAGTGAACTATGTCCTTTAGACAGGTATATGGAGGAATTTAAGGTGGGGGCTTCTATGGGAGGCAGAGTTTGAGGGTCGGCACAACATTGTAGGCCGAAGGGCCTGTACTGTGCTGTACTATTCTATGTCTATGTTCTATGTTATATTCTAACTCCCTGGGTGTTGGCCACAAAGTTAATATCTAATTTTTAACTTTAGGCCATGTTTGAAGAATTTTTCACAAATTTTGTTGAAAGAGTCTTGCCTCCTAACTGACGACAGCCCAAGAAAACAAAACAAGCCAAAATTACCTGCATGAGTTGAAATTTTAAAATTCCTGGCAATTAAACAAGTCAAAATACAGCTTTGACAGTAACAATAAGAAACTCTAAGCAAAGCCAATATCAGAAATGGACAAAAAAAAACCCAACAGAGATGCTCTCCACAGTTGGAGTCAAAACATAATGTGGATGACAGCGTGGGAGCTCTGCATACCCATGGTCATCTTCTAACAAACAGCATTTTGTGACACAAATAGGAATTTTCTACAGCACTTACTGATCACAACTACCAGCCAGTGGTTGCACTTGGTCGGTATTTTAGATAAAGAATTTAGGAAACTGCACAGTTCCTGCTTCACTCAGAATCAGAATCATTATCACTGACGTCGTGAAATTTGTTGTTTTATGACAGTGCAAGATATAAAAAATTGTGATAAGCTACAGATTACAAATACAAACAGTACAAAAGTGGACTAGTGTCCATAGAACATTCAGGAATCTGATGACAGAGGATAAAAAAAAAGTTTAAAAAACATTGAGTGTTGTTCTTCAGGCTCCTGTACTCCTTCCTGATGGTAGTGATCCAGCATTTCAAGAAAAATGCTGTTCCCTTTGTAGAACAGTCAATAAATACTGGACTTCACAAGTTTATAGTGCTTCACCATCAGTTTATGTGAAGGTATGCAGTGCCATTTACTTTGGAGTTCTGTGATCTGGAGGAGAATATGCAAGTTCTGATGTTTCTACATCCTTTTGGGTCTCAGAGGTCAGGATTAAGGTGTTGCAGACTGTGTATCGTTGATAAAACAGAGTACAAACACAATGTCATGGTGATGGAGCAAATGAATGGTTGGGTGGTGAGTATGGTGTGGGTGAAATGATAAATTTTGTTCTGTATGACACTGAGATTCTGTATAACCATTAGAACAGTGCTAATCCAGAATGGTACAGAGTACTTCATCATGCTCCTCTGACCTGCTCTGAGAGAGAGAATGTAGTTGTTTGACTTCCCATTTAAAGTACTGAACAATGTTGTCTAATGGAGGGAGATTGAACAATGGTATGCTACATGTTACATACAGGTGGTTGGGTCACTACTTGTGATGGTCAGCTGCTTCCACTGGCATAATTTGTTATTTGAGCTTGAAAACTGGCAGATCTTTTGCAATCAGATACAGTAGACTGCTTTATTTTCTAAGAAACTGGAAATGAAATCGTACAGTACCACAATTATCCACTCTTCCGATGATGGAAGAATACATATGAAACCATCAATGTGCTTGAGCGCTGAAATAAAATGAAATATACTGGAAATGTAGATCGTCTGTGGAATTTGCCATGCTGTCCTGGGGCTAAGAAGACTAATCCTCAACTATCAAAGCAAATTTCCTTTTGTACAAGATATGACTTCAGTGTGTGAAGTTTTCTAGATTTCCATTCCATTCAATCACCAGGAGTCCTTGACATATTTGGTTAAAGATCTCTTGATCTCAAGGAAGGCTAATCTCAACACAGCTCTTTTGTTGGCATTTAGATTGTGAGTGCAATAAAGTTTAGAGCCATACACTTTGATTAGAAGCTAAAATTAGCACCAGTTAGCAGGTATTGTTTGATAACACAGTCATTTACATCTTCCATCAGTTTGTTGTGACAGAGTAGACTGAAGGGGAGTAGTTGGCTGGATAGTATTGTCTAACGGATATATTAAACTGGATTGATTTTCCAGCTCTATACCTAAACCATTAAAATTTAAGGAGTCCAAAAGCTTTCCAAATAATTTTGCAGCTAAGAAATGTGAGAAAGATGAACAAGAGTACGTTATTTGATCCTTCAAGTCTGTTCTGTAATTCAACAAGACAATGGCTGATTCACTACTTCAAAATCACTTTCCTGTCTTATTCCCTTAATCCCTGGATCCCTGCATTAACAAAGGTATCAGTCTTGACTATAAACGTAATCCATGACTGAACCTGGCTCTCTTGGTTAGAGAATTGCAGAGTGAAGAAATTTATCTTCTTTTCAGATCCATATGGCCGACCATTTATGTTGTTACTGTGACCCCTCTAATTCCAAAACTCCATCCCCAAAAGAAACACCCTCCCCCGGAATACTGCATGCTTCAGTGAGGTCACGTTTCAATCTTCTAAACTGAAGAGTTTAGAGACCTGGCCTGTTCAATCTCTTCTCAAAACTCTCTTCTCAAAGGGAATAACCTGGGGTGTAGATATGTCTTATAATTACAGGAAACATGACATGACAATTATAGGAAATCTAATAATACCCTATTAGGAAATGAGACAGAGTATATGACAGAATTTCTGTAGAGGAACACTTTGCATCTAGTGATCATAATGCCATGAATTTCAAAGTAATTATGGAGTAGGATAGGTCTGGCCCTCAAGTTGAGATTCTGAAATGGAGAAAGGCCAATTTTGATTGTATCAGAATGGATTTGGCTAGGGTGAATTGGGACAGGTTGTTTTCTGGTGAGTGTACTTTTTCTATGACACTATTGGATGGGAGTAGGCACTTTACAGGGTTCAGCAAGGACTAAGTGGGCCAAAGGGCCTGATCCTGTGCTGTATTTTTCTCTGACTCTATGACACCACTTGGTAAATTGGAGGCTTCAAAAGTGAAATGTTGAGAAAACAGTTTGTACGTTTCTGTCACAATAAAAAGCAAGGGCAACAGGTTTAGGGAACCTTGGTTTGAGAGATATTCAGCTCCTGGTTAAGAAGAAGAAGAAAATGCATAGCCTGTATAGGCAGGAAGGAACAAATGAGGTATGTGTAGAGTATAAGAAATGCAAGAGAACACTTAAGGAAATCAGGACGACGAAAATAGGACATGAGTTTTCTCTAGCAGACAAGGTGAAGGAGAATCCCAATGGCTTCTTCAGATATATGAAGAGCAAAAGAATAGCAAGGGATAAAATCCCAAGGGGAACGAATCAATCGACGCAGATGGAGTTCCGATGCCTGTACAACTGGCCTGAGAGTGAGGTTGGATCGTGCTGTAAGGAGGAGTTGGGTCCTAGGCAGAGGAGATTTGATTTCGATGCTCGTACGGCTGGTCCAGGTGTGAGACCGGATTGAGCTGATTTGAAGGGCTTGAGTGCGGTTTCATGTTGGGTGGCCAAATATGGGCCTGGAGCAGGTTGCTGGGTGGCATGGTGTAGTCACCGGGCCCCTCACAGCAACAGTGCCTGTGTCCTATTGTAAGGTACCTTACACTGTTTAGACAATTTAAATGCCAATGCAGATTGGAGGAGACAGCCAATTTCACTCGCCCTCTGTGGTCTTCAGTCCTCTCTCCAGGGTGCCGGAACCTTTCACTGTTCTGTTGTTTGGTCAACTTAAACTCTGGCCCAGGTAGACCGAAAAGACAGGTGTTGGTCAGGACAAGAACCAATTTTAAAGTTGCTGGTGAACGCAGCAGGCCAGGCAGCATCTCTAGGAAGAGGTGCAGTCGACGTTTCAGGCCGAGACCCTTCGTCAGGACTAACTGAAGGAAGAGTGAGTAAGGGATTTGAAAGTTGGAGGGGGAGGGGGAGATCCAAAATGATAGGAGAAGACAGGAGGGGGAGGGATGGAGCCAAGAGCTGGACAGGTGATAGGCAAAAGGGATACGAGAGGATCATGGGACAGGAGGTCCGGGAAGAAAGACAAGGAGGTGGGGGGACCCAGACGATGGGCAAGGGGTATATTCAGAGGGACAGAGGGAGAAAAAGGAGAGTGAGAGAAAGAATGTGTGCATAAAAATAAGTAACAGATGGGGTACGAGGGGGAGGTGGGGCATTAGCGTAAGTTAGAGAAGTCGATGTTCATGCCATCAGGTTGGAGGCTACCCAGACGGAATATAAGGTGTTGTTCCTCCAACCTGAGTGTGGCTTCATCTTTACAGTAGAGGAGGCCGTGGATAGACATGTCAGAATGGGAATGGGACGCCGAATTAAAATGTGTGGCCACTGGGAGATCCTGCTTTCTCTGGCGGACAGAGCGTAGGTGTTCAGCAAAGTGGTCTCCCAGTCTGCGTCAGGCCTTCCTCCCCTTTCTAGATCTTTCTGTCTCTGTCTCTGGAGACAGCTTATCCACTGATGTCTACTATAAGCCTACTGACTCTCACAGCTATCTGGACTATTCCTCTTCTCACCCTGTCCCTTGCAAAAACGCCATCCCCTTCTCGCAATTCCTCCGTCTCCGCCGCATCTGCTCTCAGGATGAGGCTTTTCATTCTGGGACGAGGGAGATGTCTTCCTTTTTTAAAGAAAGGGGCTTCCCTTCCTCCACTATCAACTCTGCTCTTAAATGCATCTCTCCCATTTCACGTACATCTGCTCTCACTCCATCCTCCCGCCACCCCACTAGGAATAGGGTTCCCCTGGTCCTCACCTACCACCCCACCAGACTCCGGGTCCAACATATTATTCTCCGTAACTTCCGCCACCTCCAACGGGATCCCACCACAAGCACATCTTTCCCTCCCCGCCTCTCTCTGCATTCCGCAGGGATCGCTCTCTACGCAACTCCCTTGTCCATTCGTCCCCCCCCATCCCTCCCCACTGATCTCCCTCCTGGCACTTATCCATGTAAGCGGAACAAGTGCTACACATGCCCTTACACTTCCTCCCTTACCACCATTCAGGGCCCCAAACAGTCCTTCCAGGTGAGGCAACACTTCACCTGTGAATTTGGCTGGGGTGATATACTGCGTCCGGTGCTCCCGATGTGGCCTTTTATATATTGGCGAGACCCGACGCAGACTGGGAGACCACTTTGCTGAACATCTACGCTCTGTCCGCCAGAGAAAGCAGGATCTCCCAGTGGCCACACATTTTAATTCCACATCCCATTCCCATTCTGACATGTCTATCCATGGCCTCCTCTACTGTAAAGATGAAGCCACCCTCAGGTTGGAGGAACAACACCTTATATTCCATCTGGGTAGCCTCCAACCTGATGGCATGAACATCGACTTCTCTAACTTCCGCTAATGCCCCACCTCCCCCTCGTACCCCATCTGTTACTTATTTTTATACACACATTCTTTCTCTCACTCTCCTTTTTCTCCCTCTGTCTCTCTGACTATACCCCTTGCCCATCCTCTGGGTCCCCCCCACCTCCTTGTCTTTCTTCCCGGACCTCCTGTCCCATGATCCTCTCGTATCCCTTTTGCCTATCACCCGTCCAGCTCTTGGCTCCATCCCTCCCCCTCCTGTCTTCTCCTATCATTTTGGATCTCCCACTCCCCCTCCAACTTTCAAATCCCTTACTCACTCTTCCTTCAGTTAGTCCTGACGAAGGGTCTCGGCCTGAAACGTCGACTGCACCTCTTCCTAGAGATGCTGCCTAGCCTGCTGCGTTCAGCAGCAACTTTTATGTGTGTTCCTTGAATTTCCAGCATCTGCAGAATTCCTGTTGTTTTTTTTTTCAAGAACCGATTTTGCTTATTCTCCGTGTTGGTTATCTCCACGGTGCTGAGGCGCTGAAGAGTGCTGTGCTCCGTGCCTGCTAATATGATGAGCTGATAAGCGAGGCTTTGGACCTACTATGGGCTGCTCCGGGTCTCAGATCTGAAGACTCAATTTTGGTTCAGAATGCTGTTTTTCACTTCAATTGTTTGCATGATTTGTATTTTTTCTTTCTTTCTCTTAGGCATTGAGTGTTGGGTCTTTCGCTTTTATTTTATTCTTTTTTTTCCCTTAATTTTGAATTTCTTGCTTTGTGGCTACCTGCAAGCAAGCAAATCTTAAGGTTGTAAAATTTATACATTCTTTGATAATAAATGTACTTGAAACTTGTCCTATACAGAAACAGAGATGAATTTCCTGACCAGGTCCTAAGGCTATCCCACTGCAGTTTTCAAATGATGCAAGTTGTCCTTATCACCTGGACAACACTCATTCCTTCACCAATAACATGTTAACAGATTTCTTTGGTATGGAACTTGTCTTTTACAAATAATCTTTTACAGTAGCTGTAACATATTACAGAATCATATAGCAGATCAGAAGGTTTCTCTGTTCCTTGTGCCGATTTGAAGGATCTAGTTGGTTGCATTACTTTGCTTTCTCCCTATAATTTTGTAGCTATTCCCCTTTTACAAGAATGCCATGGACCACAATTTTGCTCAGTTAGTTCTGACAAACCTTTGCTGTTCTAATAGATTTACAGACCCTAGCAAGACCATTGTGGACTTCAGGCATGCCAGGAGTCACACTCACGTCCCCATCTACATCAACGGAACTGTAGTGGAGCGTGTATCAAGCTCTAAATTCCTTGGTCTCCACATTTTCGAGGCTCTCACCTGGCCCCTGAACTCCTCCATCCTGATCAAAAACTGCCCAGCGGATTATTGGCACCCAATTGCCCACCATTGAGAACATCTACCATAAACATTTCCTGGGCAGGGCAAAAAGCATTATCAGGGATGCATCTCACCCTAACCATGGACTTTTTACTCTCCTCCCATCTGGTAGGCGTTACAGGAGCCTCCGCTCCCGCACCAGCAGGCACAGGAAGAGCTTCTTCCCTGAGGTTGTGACACTGCTGAACCTCTCATCACAGCGCTAAGCAGTATTGCATCCGTATTGTACTGTCTCAGTTATTCTATATTTGTGTGCTGTAGCACTTTTTGTATTCGCAGCTATTTTGTAAATAACACTATTCTTTGCATTTCTGGTCAGATGCTAAATGCATTTGTATCTGTACTCGGCACAATGACAATAAAGTTGAATCAAATCTAATCTTCAGATACCCGAGCACTTAAGACGGGAGATCTGCCTGCATAGACTGACCCAAGTATAATCTGACATTGGCGCATAGACCCACTGTTACCAGTGCAAAGAATTGGCTAGCCACAGGATGGTACTTAGATAGAAATGCTAGAGGTTCTCAAACAAGTCAAACAGCATCTGTGAGGAAAGAAGCAGAGTTAATGTTTCAGGTCAATGCCTTTTCTTTAGAGTGGTGCAAAAATTAATTTCCTCTTTGTTTAATTTAAATCTACTAATGCTTTTCTGAAGTGCTTTAACTTCAAGGTATTTTAATATGGCTTAAAAGATTTTGAATATTTTTAAATATCGAAAGACACTCACAAGCATTCAATTTGATTAGGCAAACACGAGGAAATCTGCAGATGCTGGAATTTCAAGCAACGCACATAAAAGTTGCTGGTGAATGCAGCAGGCCAGGCAGCATCTCTAGGAAGAGGTACAGTCGACGTTTCAGGCCGAGACCCTTCGTCAGGTCAAACTGAAGGAAGAGTTAGTAAGAGATTTGAAAGTGGGAGGAAGAGGGGGAGATCTGAAATGATAGGAGAAGACAGGAGGGGGAGGGATGGAGCCAAGAGCTGGACAGTTGATTGGCAAAAGGGATATAAGAGGATCATGGGACAGGAGGCCGAGCGAGAAAGAAAAAGGGGAGGGGGAAGCCCAGAGGATAGGCAAGGGGTACACGAACATAGGTAGGAAGGGATTGAACAAGGGGGGATAAAACCATGTCGAGGTATGCAGAAACGAGTTCGGTGGGGCAGGAGCAAGCTGAGACAATAGGTCGGCCAGGACAGGCAGGTTTGTGGATCTTGGGTAGCAGGTAGAAACGGGAAGTGCGAGGTGTGGGAACTATAAGGTTGGTAGCAGTGGATGGGAGATCCCCTGAGCGGATAAAGTCGGTGATGGTGTGGGAGACAACGGCCTGGTGCTCCTTAGTGGGGTCATGATCGAGGGGTAAATAAGAGGAGGTATCCGCGAGTTATCGCTGTGCCTCGGCAAGGTAGAGGTCAGTGCGCCAGACTACAACAGCACCCCCTTTATCGGCGGGTTTTATAGTAGGGTTAGGATTGGTGCGGAGGGAGTGGATTTTCACTGAAACTTTTTGATGATTTTAAGTTCCCTGGCCCCCACCGCTTTATTTCATCATGGATATCCAGTCCCTATATACTTCCATCCCCCATCAGGAAGGTCTCAAAGCTCTCTGCTTCTTTTTGGATTCCAGACCTAACCAGTTCTCCTCTACCACCACTCTGCTCCGTCTAGCGGAATTAGTCCTTACTCTTAATAATTTCTCCTTTGGCTCCTCCCACTTCCTCGAAACTAGAGGTGTAGCTATGGGCACCCGTATGGGTCCCAGCTATGCCTGCCTTTTTGTTGGCTTTGTGGAACAATCCATGTTCCAAACCTATTCTGGTATTTGTCCCCCACCTTTCCTTCGCTATATCGATGACTGCATTGGCGCTGCTTCCTGCACGCATGCTGAGCTCGTTGACTTCATTAACTTTGCCTCCAACTTTCACCCTGCCCTCAAGTTTACCTGGTCCATTTCTGATACCGCCCTCCCCTTTCTAGATCCTTCTGTCTCTATCCCTGGAGACAGCTTATCTACTGATGTCTACTATAAGCCTTCTGACTCTCACAGCAATCTGGACTATTCCTCTTCTCACCCTGTCTCTTGCAAAAATGCCATTCCCTTCTCGCAATTCTTCCGTCTCCGCCGCATCTGCTCTCAGGATGAGGCTTTTCATTCTAGGACGAAGGAGATGCCCTCCTTTTTTAAAGTGTGACGAGAATACACATAAAATTAAGATGTTTGCTGGCCTGGGTTAGCATCAGTGACATCAGCAAGTGGTCTGCCACCTGCCCTCAGGGGAAGGAGAGATAAGGAACAATGGAGCAGCGTCTGGAGATGTGTAATGAAGGGACGGGGGAGAGAGAGCTGTCTGGAGCGGCTCCCCCCTTTGAACCCTGAACTGTTTGAAGTGGTGGACAGGCGATACCCCAGCAGGAGGATAAAAAGGGACCGGTTCACTAAGGCAAGCACACACGCCACCCGAGGTAACGAGACCCTGGAAGCGGTACGCTTCTCACGAGTCGGTGGGAAGTACCAGACAACGGCCAGGGTGGAAAGGTACGATCAGCGGGAACCCGGTGTGTGTCCGCCCTTGCCTGGGTGCCGGGTTCACTGCAGAGGATCGACCGCATCTGGAGGAGGGGTCACAGTCAGTGACCTCAGGTGACATCACCAAGGACCCGCCCAAAAGTTGCTTGTGAGCCATCCCGCCGGTCTGTGAGTGAAGCCGTGTCTGAATGATCAGTTGCTCCTGTTCTCTCTCTCTCTTCCCCCACGTTGTCCATCGCCATGGCAATGATTACTGTGAACTGAACTACTAAACTGGACTGAATTTTGAGTCACTTTGAAATTTGGTCATTTACCCCTGGACAACGATAGAGCTTGATTGATGCTGTTATCTTAATTCTGTGCACATGTGTGTTTATCATCGCTGAACTGTTGCATTTATTATCCTTTCGATTACTGTGTTGCTTGTTTCTTTAATAAAACTTTCTTAGTTCTAGTACTCCAGACTCCAACTAAGTGATCCATTTCTGCTGGTTTGGCAACTCAGTTACGGGGTACGTAACAAAAGAAAGGGGCTTCCCTTCCTCCACCATCAACTCTGTTCTCAAACGCATCTCCCCGATTTCATGCACATCTGCTCTCACTCCATCCCCCCGCCACCCCACTAGGAATAGGGTTCCCCTTGTCCTCCGGGTCCAACGTATAATTCTCCGTAACTTCCACCTTCTCCAATGGGATTCCACCACTAAGCACATCTTTCACTCCCCCACACACCCCGGTTTCTGCAGGGATTGCTCCCTACGTGTCTCCCTTGTCCATTCGTCCCCCCCATCCCTCCCTACCAATCTCCGTCCTGGCACTTACCCTTGTAAGCGGAACAAGTGCTACACATGCCCTTACACTTCCTCCCTCGCTACCATTCAGGGCCCCAGACAGTCCTTCCAGGTGAGGCGACACTTCGCCTGTGAGTTGGCTGGGGTGATATACTGTGTCTGATGCTCCCGATGTGGCATTCTATATATTGGCGAGACCAAACGCAGGCTGGGAGATCATTTCGCTGAACACCTACGCTCTGTCCGCCAGAGAAAGCAGGATCTCCCAGCGGCCACACATTTTAGTTCCACGCCCCATTCCCATTCTGATATGTCTATCCACGGCCCCCTCTACTGTCAAGATGAAGCCACACTCAGGTTGGAGGAATAACAGCTTATATTCCGTTTGGGTAGCCTCCAACCTGATGGCATGAACAGTGACTTCTCAAACTTCCGCTAATGCCCCACCTCCCCCTCATACCACATCCGTTATTTATTTATATACACACATTCTTTTTCTCTCTCTCCTTTTTCTCCTTCTGCTCCTCTCACTATACCCCTTGCCCATTCTCTGGGCTTACCCCCCTCCCACTTTTCTTTCTCCCTAGGCCTCCTGTCCCATGATCCTCTCCTATCCCTTTTGCCAATCAATTGTCCAGCTCTTGGCTCCATCCCTCCCCCTCCTGTCTTCTCCTATCATTTCAGATCTCCCCCTCCCCCTCCCACTTTCAAATCTCTTACTAGCTCTTCCTTCAGTTAGTCCTGACGAAGGGTCTTGGCCTGAAACGCCAACTGTACCTCTTCCTAGAGATGCTGCCTGGCCTGCTGCATTCACCAGCAACTTTTATGTGTGTTGCATTCAATTTGATTGACAGCTTTTTAGCCACTGGAGTCAGGTGATTATTACAGCAATACAGGGCAGGGCCCAAAACTCACACAGACCCTGCACTGCAGTTAGCCTCTTCAATAAGCCTGGAGATCGCTGCTAGCAGAAGCCCATATTCTGCAATAAAATGCAATAGAGTACGATCCAAGGACAGGATACCTGCAGACACATTTTGAGCATACCAACTGCCATAACAGGGTGGCAACAGTAGCATCATGGTTAGCACAATTGCTTTAATACACCAGCAAATCACTGCTCAGGGTTCAATTCCTGCCACTGACTGTAAGGTATTTGTATGTTCTCCCTGTAACCGCGTGGGATTCCTCCCGTGCTCCGGTTTCTTCCCGCATTCCAGAGACTTACAAGTTAGGGTTAGCAAGTCGTTGGCGTGCTATGTTGGGCCAGAAGCGTGGCGACCCTTGTGGGCTCTCCCCAGCACAAACTGTATTTGTCATTGACATAAAGTACTTATGCATTTCACTGTATACTTGAACATACATTTGACAAATAAAGCTAATCTTTTATATTAACCAGTTTTCCTAATAGGTTTTCTTTTTTGAAGACACTGGAACCTGGAGCAACACAAAAAAATGCTAAAGGAATTCAGCAGGTCAGGCAGTATCTCTGGAGGGAAGTGGACTGTTAACATTTTGAATCATGACCTTCATCTGGACTCAATAGTTTCTCTTTCTTTTTAAATGAGGAATTGATGGGAACCTTGATTGAGCCCAATGAATTTTCTGCACTTTTAGTAGCACTCAACAATTACTTTTTCCTCGCCTCACCCTTCTCCCCTTCTCACTCAATGAACAACCCCTCCATTCTCAGTACACCTGCCCATACAGGTGCAGGAAATGAAATCTCTCTGGGCCACAACAAAATTTGTAGATAAAACAATGTTATGCACTCCAAACAGAGAAAAGACAATAACCATGAGTTTCCAGAAACCCGCCATTTTATTTCTCTCTCATACTTCTATTCCACCCTCTCTCTCAATTTCTTGCACAATAATAACACTCAATACACACTTGAAATAAAGCACATTTAGTTTTATAAGTGTTTGTAAAAAGCACCATTCCTTTGTACATCACAGACTTTACAAAACAAAAATGAGCTCGACAGATTACAGATCATTGTTCCTGTTCTGCCTCTGGAGGCGATGTTTTATATGCAGTTAGAACCATAGAACCATAGAAACTACAGCACAGAAACAGGCCCTTTGGCCCTTCTTGGCTGTGCCGAACCATTTTCTGCCTAGTCCCACTGACCTGCACACGGACCATATCCCTCCATACAGCTCCCATCCATGTATATGTCCAATTTATTCTTAAATGTTAAAAAAGAACCCGCATTTACCACCTCGTCTGGCAGCTCATTCCATACTCCCACCACTCTCTGTGTGAAGAAGCCCCGCCTAATGTTCCCTTTAAACTTTTCCCCCCTCACCCTTAACCCATATCCTCTGGTTTTTTTCTCCCCTTGCCTCAGTGGAAAAAGCCTGCTTGCATTCACTCTATCTATACCCATCATAATTTTATATACCTCTATCAAATCTCCCCTCATTCTTCTACGCTCCAGGGAATAAAGTCCCAACCTATTCAACCTTTCTCTGTAACTGAGTTTCTCAAGTCCCGGCAACATCCTTGTAAACCTTCTCTGCACTCTTTCAACCTTATTTATATCCTTCCTGTAATTTGGTGACCAAAACTGAACAGAATACTCCAGATTTGGCCTCACCAATGCCTTATACAACCTCATCATAACATTCCAGCTCTTATACTCAATACTTTGATTAATAAAGGCCAATGTACCAAAAGCTCTCTTTATGACCCTATCTACCTGTGACGACACTTTTAGGGAATTTTGTATCTGTATTCCCAGATCCCTCTGTTCCACTGCACTCCTCAGTGCCTTACCATTAACCCTGTATGTTCTACGTTGGTTTGTCCTTCCAACGTGCAATACCTCACACTTGTCAGTATTAAACTCCATCTGCCATTTTTCAGCCCATTTTTCCAGCTGGTCCAAGTCCCTCTGTTGGCTCTGAAAACCTTCCTCACTGTCTACTACACCTCCAATCTTTGTATCATCAGCAAACTTGCTGATCCAACTTACCACATTATCATCCAGATCATTGATATAGATGACAAATAACAATGGACCCAGCACTGATCCCTGTGGCACACCACTAGTCACAGGCCTCCACTCAGAGAAGCAATTCTCTACTATCACTCTCTGGCTTCTTCCATCGAGCCAATGTCTAATCCAATTTACCACCTCTCCATGTATACCTAGCGACTGAATTTTCCTAACTAACCTCCCATGCGGGACCTTGTCAAAGGCCTTACTGAAGTCCATGTAGACAATATCCACTGCCTTCCCTTCATCCACTTTCCTGGTAACCTCCTCGAAAAACTCCAACAGATTGGTCAAACATGACCTACCACGCACAAAGCCATGTTGACTCTCCCTAATAAGCCCCTGTCTATCCAAATGCTTGTACAAACATTGATAGACAGTTTGTTTTGTACAAACATCACTTCCTGTTTGTAAGCTTTTTTTGTACATCATTTCCAGCAAAGATTAATTTGAATTTTGACTTGGAGCAAATACATCCATCTCCACTCACTTATTATTTGCCCTTGAGACAGCAATATCTGTGAGTCTTAAGCTTTCTTAATATTGGTAAACATTTACCAGATGTACATTGAAGGAAGTATTATGTTCATCATTCATAGTAATTAAGATATCATTGCACCATAAGTTCACTCTAGTCTACAGCATAGCTATAGACTGTTGCACATGTGTATTAACTTGTTTAATAGTAGTCGTGAGAATAATCTATAATATAAATATTTTCAGGCACGTGATGGTTCTGCATTGAATCTAATATGTGTTTTACTTAACTTTTCTGCAGTTTCACCAAGTTTTCTCATTAAAAACCCTGAAGAAAGTTTCTGGCTTGGATGATTTTTGATGAGGCGTTTAACTCCCTGCCAAGCTTTGTACACAATGCATTGGGGGGGGGGGCACAGTAGAGTTGGTAGAGTTCCATAAGTTTACTTATATCTTGCCCTAATCAATATTTTGTTTCTGTACTTACCATATAACAACAGACTTGCCCATCTGCCAGTTAGTCAGGTAATCTCTCATGCCTCTCACCCTATCACATCACAACTATTCCTGCGCAAACAAGAGGAAATCGGAAGATGCTGGAAATTCAAGCAACACACACAAAAAAAACCGCTGGTGAATGCAGTAGGCCAAGCAGCATCTATAGGAAGAGGTACAGTCGACGTTTCGGGATGAGACCCTTCATCAGGACTAACTGAAGGAAGAGATAGTAAGAGATTTGAAAGTGGGAGGGGGAGGGGGAGATCTGAAATGATAGGAGAAGACAGGAGGGGGAGGGATGGAGCTAAGAGCTGGACAGTTGATTGGCAAAAGGGATACAAGGCTGGAGAAGGGAGAGGATCATGGGACGGGAGGCCAAGGGAGAAAGAAAGGGGGAGGGGAGACCAGAGGATGGGCAAGGAGTTATAGTGAGAGGGAGAAAAAAGAGAGAGAAAAAGGGGAAATAAATAAATAAATAAAGGACGGGGTATGAAGGGGAGGTGGGGCATTAACAGAACTTGGCATGTTAACAGTTCATGCCATCAGGTTGGAGGCTACCCAGACGAATACAGGTGTCCCCCGCTTTTCGAACGTTCGCTTTACGAAACCTCACTGTTACGAAAGACCTACATTAGTACCCTAATTTCACTGTCAGATGGTGTTTTCACTGTTACGAAAAAAAAAATTCAGCACACAATAAAAAATCAGCGCGCGAAAAAAATCAGCGCACAATAAAAGGCAGCACACCCCAAGCAGCCGCTCTCCCCCGGATTCGGAACTCCTTTGCTTTAACACGTGCCTGTAAGCAGCCGTTTGCAAGATGAGTTCTATGGTATCGGAAAAGCCTGAAAGAGCTCGTAAGGGTGTTACACTTATGGTAAAACTAGACATAATTAAGCATGTTGATCGTGGTGAACGAACTAGGGACAATGTGAGTTTGGCTTGTGGAAGCTGATGAACATGATGCTGAAGAGGTTTTGGCATCCCATGACCAAGAACTGACAGATGAAGAACTGATGCAATTGGAAGAAAAAAGGATAACAATGGAAACTGAATGGTAATGATAAAGTACAACTTCAATTTTGAAAGGGTACATTGGTTTAGGGGATATTTGCAGGATGGTTTGAGTCCTTATTAAAGAACTGTGTGATAGAAAAGTGCATGAGGCTCAGCAGTCAAGCAAGCTTTCCACATCAGCCACAACAGACGACGAACCTCGACCTTCGACATCGAGGCGGGCAGAGATAGAAGAAGATGAGCCGCCTGCTCTAATGGAAACAGGCGACGAGATGACACCCCAGTGTCTCACCACCACAACCCCCAGACCACGGACAGATACCGATTCGCGGAGAATGCAAAGGTAGCTGGGAGGCACACAGCACATCTTTAAGAAAAAAGCCGAAATAAACATGCTAATTAATTAGGTGCCGCCAACACGTAATTGTCGGCCCAGGTCAGAGACGACGCAATCGGAAATCGGCACTGATCTGGGCCAACAATTACGGGCGGCACCTAATTAATTAGCATGTTTGTTTCGGCTTTTTTCTTAAAGACGTGCTGCGTACCTCCCAGCTACCGCTGGACCCCTGTGTTCTCCGCGGCAATATATCGCTCAGCGGCCCGGAGGGTGGGGGCCACTGCACCACCCAAACTCCGAGAAGTCTAACACACCATCGTGTGCTCGGCGCTGTCTTCCCGATTCCTGTAAATGATACTACACTGTACATACATTATTTCTACTTTATATAGGCTTTGTATTTTTACGTGTTATTTGGTATGAGTTGGCAGCTTCATAGCTTAAAGGTTACTGGAGAGAGTGTTCTTGCCAACAGCGCTTGAGTGAGATTTTCTGCCAACGGCACTTGCATGAGATTTTTGCTTCGGCGAACAGTTCAGTAATGATTGTGGAAAAGTATTTCTACTTTATATAGGCTGTGTATTTATTGTATCATTCCTGCTTTTACTATATGTTACTGTTATTTAAGGTTTTATGTGTTACTTGGCATGATTTGGTAGGTTATTTTTGGGTCTGCGAACGCTCACAAAATTTTCCCATATAAATAAATGGTAATTGCTTCTTCGCTTTACGACATTTCGGCTTTCGAACCCTTTCATAGGAACACTCTACCCTCGGATGGTGGGAGAAACCTGTATAAGATGGATAGACATATCAGAATGGGAACAGGACGTGGAATTAAAGTGGCCACACATTTTAATTCCACGTCCCATTCCCATTCTGATATGTCTATACATGGCCTCCTCTACTGTCAAGATGAAGCCACACTCAAGTTGGAGGAACACCACCTTATATTCTGTCTGGGTAGCCTCCAACCTGATGGCATGAACACTGACTTCTTTGACTTCCGTTAATGCCCCACCTCCCCTTCATACCCCATCCCTTATTTATTTATTTCCTTCTTTTCCTTCTTTTTTTCTCTCTCTGTCCCTCTCACTATAACTCCTTGCCCAGCGTCCCGTCCCATGATCCTCTCCCTGATGAAGGGTCTCAGCCTGAAACGACAACTATTCCCTTTTGTTCTTTACTCTCACCTCAGCTGAAATACACTTAGTGCTAATTTTTCTCCAGACCAGATTAAAGTTCACTGACCTAAAATGGCAATTGTTTCTCTTTCCACAGACACAATCTGATACACTCAGTACCTCTCATGTATTTTGTTCTTATTCTTGATGATCTTATGGGTTGCACTCAAATCAGAAGTCAGTGTTGCACATTGCTGTTGTTGACTACAGTGATGCTGGTGGTGGACGGAAAGCGAGGTGTGATCTGCTGAACAAAATATCTAACTTGAACTCAATATTTTGCAACTAAGTTAAAAAAAACATATTCATTATCAAGAACCTTGGTGCTGATCGGTGTACCAAACCATTTGATAGCCTGTGCACCAGATTACTAAAAGACCATTAGACATAAAAGCAGAATTAGCCCATTCAACCCACTGAGTTTGCTCTGCATTCTGTCATGAGTGATTTATTATCCCTCTCAACCCCATTCTCCTGCCTTATTTTATTCTAATCAGTCATCTATAATATAACTTTTTATAGATAATATACCTTTGTATTTACACATAAACCTTAGTTCTTCTTCAAGTAATACATAGCTTCAATTAAAATAAGTTTCAAATCATTTCTGACTTGTCTCACAGATGCCCTGCAATTGTATCACCAGAAGCAGTGTAAATGATGGCATTCCCAGAAAAAAATCTGTCGATTTAATTATCTTTAACTGACAGAACTGCCTACCTTACTTTCTTTAGTTGGAGTCTCTTCTTTAATTCCTGGAATAATTTTAAAAGTTATTGCTCCTTGTGATTGAGCCTAGACGGAAATGTGAAATGCACATATTAATTGATAAGGTTCTTCTTCAGTAAGGAAAAAAAATCAAAAGAATAATGGAAGTAATGATATTATGAAATAATAAAAGAATCACAATTAATGTAACACTATTTCTGGTCCTTCGGCTACATATTTCCCTCAGTGGTTCTTAAGAGTGAACCATGAACCAGAAGTACTACAGAGAATGCGTGTGTTTAATCGAGCATGCATTTTAATTACTCTGATTTTGTAGTTGTGATGACAACAAAATTGACTGCATTTACCATTATTACACTGCAAGATTCTTGGAGTACACATTAATTGGGTTCAATGTGGAAAGCCAGAGACTGATGTCTGTGGTTTTGTTCTCCTCAGCTGATTGTTCTGTTTTGTAACCTTTTCCCCCAGAATAAATGAATTGATGAAAATGTTTGATATATAGAGACTATTTTCACTACAAAATACCCAAGAGAGTATAACTGGGGGATAACTGTAACTTTGCAGTCTCTAGTCCTAAAATAAAATAGGCATGCTTGGACTACAATTCTTTTTGATAAATACACAAAATAGATTTTAACATAATAAATTGCTTTCATATCCTATATATACTGAATTATTTTTTTCACTTTCTGGTACTGTGTCTGGGATATAATTTTAAACCTGACTTGCTTCTGAATCAGCTTGATGACACCTCTTCTGCTGAAGCCCTTGAACTGGATCTTGAAAATGGGCAGCCCAACATAAAGTTTATCAGATGTCAGGTTGACGACCAGTGATCATTTCCTTTTATAAATACTGCATAATATATGAACCACATGCCACAGCATGTAAGATGCATGATAACTAAAACTAACTAATAGGTTAGTTGTTTCAATTAAGTATTGTCTTTGATTTAGTTCAAATACTTGCCAAACTGATAAATCATATTCATCTCACTCCACTTGGTTTTCTGTCTTTCATCACTTATGTGCATCAAAGAAACAGCTAGCTCACATAACTAACAGTACTCTTAGACTTTTAGGAGGTTTAGTGCAAAGGACAGAAGTGATTTGCTGGTATCCCTATTACTTGTTTACTTGTAGGCTGGAAGGCAGATTTACGGCATTGAAAAATGTATAAAATATTAAAACCAAACAGCTTATTCTCCAAGTCAAAATGGAGACCTAAGGTGTGGTCCATGGATAAAGTCAAGCCAAAAGGAATTCATTTAATAGACTTATTAACTCACAGAATATGAAATCAGGGTTTACAATAATTCCAATGTTCTCACTGACATACATACCAATATCTGTATGATTTCCTCAGGCCTTTTATCATCAACTGCGATTCCATTAACTTCTCTCAGTTCATCTCCGATATGGATTAGACCTATTTCAACAAAGATGCTTCAACAACATTGAAAATGACCACTTATTTTTCCCATTCTAAAAAGGACACACTTTCAAAGCTACTTTCAGAGGACATAATTGTAAGTGAATTTGTACCACTTCTGTCTGCAGCTCCTCCTCTCATTATTCTTGCCACAACAATAGCACCAGTGTGTTCATCTCTTCTTATTGTTGCTCCCTAATAACCAGAAAAACCAAATGAACAAGCATTCTTCACAAATGTGCATGCATAAAAACAAGTTTTACACTAAGTCAATATCATAAAGTTAGTTTTCAAAATTAATCACTAGTCAAAGCTGAATATGTGATCATTATCTGAACAGTTAAAATAATATTTGAACTAAAATCCCATTAAGTAAAAACGTTTTTAATTAGACACAATATTGTCCTCAATAATTACATTATATTTTAGTACTTAACATTGTGACTTTTTCTTCACCGGTAGATTAAAAAAAACATACTATACTGAAGGCTCAATGACATGGGTTGTTAGTGTTAAAGGTATTTACTGTGTGCATTGCAGTAATGCAGAATGTATCATTTCAAATGTCTTTACAATGAGCTGTGTGCATCTGATATAAATTATAATTTGAAACAAATTATTAAAAAAATGTTAATCACTGAGATTGAAGCTAATTGCATGGAAAAGGAGTCATGATAGAGTAAAACAATGAAGTTCAGATCAGTACTGGGGTAATTTACCCATGTCATCAGTTATGATCCATTTATCCATTTTAACTGCAAAACACATTGGAATATGTTATAGTTTTTTGTAATGGGATGCTATAAATACTAGCAAATTTATTTTTGATTAGCATCTTACTTAAAAACTGCATATTATTGCTTAATAATCTCCAAAATTAGTATCCTGTCTGACTGATGTGCAAGTGACACAGAAATGCATTTAAAGCTCCCAATACAGACCAATTATGGGATTTAAAAGAAACGTGGATTTACACGGCATTCTTAAAAAATACCCAAAAGCCGATAAAAACTTCTATAGAGTCAAAAAGATTTATTAGAAAGGTAACCAACAGATTCATAAGAAGCATAAGTTTTATGGAAAGTATTAAAGAATCAGATTTGGCCAAGGATCTCTGGAGCTTCAAAGCCAGATGGCTGATTTATAGAAATGCTGTGCCTAAGTAGCAGCCCCATGAAGGCTTGAAAATAACTATTGTACTCTAACTCTTGTACCAGTCACCAGTTAATCAATAGGATTAATTGCAGTTATAGACCAGAATGCACCCTACTACACAAGTAAAGTTTTGCATTCATTTTGCCCAGCTATGCTTCTGCAGTAATGTGCAGGAATGTTATGGGGGCGGGGCAAGGGGTGAGGTTGAGGGTGAGAAGGTGCATCCCTGAAGTAGATATAATGTCATCAGCAACAGACCAATGACAGATACTGTGATTTGCTTAAATGATAATGGTATGCAGTTTTTAAAAGTGCACAATTTAGTACAGGACTTTTTTTGCAGGTCCAAAAGAACTAAGTCATTATAATCTTAAATGTATCACTTTACCAGAGGCTCTTTGTTTTTAACAAGTCGAATAATTTTTACTGAATCTTCATCATCATCAAAATCATCTGGCATTGGGGGTAATACAGGATCATAATTCTTCGTAGCCACTGTGTCATGAACAGACAGTAAAGCCTGCAAAAATTCAGTTAATAAACCATCATGTCAAATAAAGTAGGTTTTAATGATGACAGTTAAGTAGAGAACAGTATGCTTCTAGGTTCTGGAGGTTCACTAACTGTTCACATTTCATTTTATAACAAACCAGATGTCTTTTATTTTGAAACAGTACCAATGACATGCAAGTCTATAGTTTAACTATCTGAGGTTTAATCATATCCCAAACCCAACTTCAGTCCTTATCCAAATAGGTATTTCAATTAAACCAATATATTTGCTTCTCATGGAATTTATGGAATTCTTTGCTACAGGCAGCTGGAGACCAAGTGTCTTTATGTATACTTAAGACAGAGGTTGATAGATTCTTGATTAGTTAGGGCATGAAGGAACACGAGGAGAAGGCAGCAGACTGGGGCTAAGAGGAAAATTGGATCAGCCATGACGAAATGGCAGAGCAGACTCGATGGGCCAAATGGCCTAATTCTATTCCTATATCTTGTAGTCTTATGACTTTCCAGAGCACACTGCACCAGAAGCAGGATACATACTCTGGAACTTCACCGACAATACTGGAGAAACTCAGCAGGTCAGGCAGCATCTATGGAGGGAAATGAACATCTGGCACTTTTATTACCCAATCTGAATAAATTCAAAACACTGAATGAAAATTTTTAATATGGTTAATACAATTTAAACGAGAAAAAGACAGACCAAAATAAAAATACTGCTCAAAAATCAAAAAGCCTGCCCATGCAATGTTTCAATGGCCTGAAATATTACTTCTCTTCATCTGCCTGTCTGTCTGGAGAATGCTGAAAACTTTCAAATGTTTCGAAAATTTCTTGTGTCTCCCAGATTAGAATTTGCTTGGAAGAGTAATAGTTTAAGAGATCATGGTTTAGGCTCTAGTGTCTGCAAAACAGATTTTGTAAGAACCAGATAGAATACACTGTCTCAAAAAGAATTCCAAATGGTAAAAATGAATTTTAAAAATTGCAAAATTTGAAATAATAGAAGCAAATGGAGAACTCTTCTCATGAAGGATCCTCAATCTGATATATAACATATATTTATTTTTCCACAGATCCTGCCTGACCTGATGAATATTTCCAGAATTTGTTACTTCTGGATTTCATATATTAACTACAGAATCCAGTTACAAAAATAATTATAATATTCAAACATGGCAGATATAAAAAGGCAAAACACTGCAAAGTAAAGCATTGGTAATTACTTTTCATAATGTCTTCAGTTAAATAGCTCAAATATAATATAAAATGCAATGTCCAAATGGAAAAGCAATTGTTTACAGTCTGTTGTTGTGAGTCATCTGATTACCTTACAGTCATTAGTCACTGGGATAATTCTAACTGTTTGGATAAAGATATCTGAAGTAAATAATTACACAGCATTAGTAACTCAGTTAAGTGTCAAAGAGGTGTCAGTAAAAACTTCAAGAAGAGTGTAGTACAGGAACAGGCCTTCTAGCCCACCAAGACCATGACTATTGTGCTAATCCAATTTATACCACCTGCCTGCGTATGACCCGTGACCTTCTATTCTCAGCCTGTTCATGAGCTTGTCGAAACGCCTTATAAATATTGCTATCATATCAGCTTCTATAATTTCTCCTTGCAGTACGTGCTGCCACTTTCTGTGTAAAAAATAACATGCTTTGCACCTATTTAAACGTTCCCTCATGTAAAACTGATGCACTCTAGTATCTGACATTTACACTACGTGGCTGACTATTTATCCCATCTATGCCTTAAATAACATTCTATATTTCTGTCAGGTTGCACACTGCTCATCCCCACACTCAGCCTCAATGCTCCAGAGAAAACAATTCAACTTCACCCAAACTCTCCTATTGCCTAATACACTCAAATCTGGACTCATCCCGGTGAACTTCTGCAGCCTCTCCAAAGTTTCCACACATTTCCTTTGGTATGGCATGCACAACAGCACACAATAATGCAGTCTAACCAATGTTTTATAAAGCCACAACACAATCTACCAACTATTATACATAATACAACTATTAAGGGAAGCTAAGGCAACATTCCTTGCTACCTGCAAATGCTCTATTTTTTGTGCCATCTACAAATTGTCCACCTATATTACCATCCAAGTCACTAGTATATATTTATAGAACATAGAACAGTACAGCATGGGAACAGACACTTCAGCCTACAATGTTGTGCTGAACTAATCAAATGTCAAACCAAATTAATCCCTTATGCTTACACAATGTCCTTATCAGAATCAAAATCAGATTTAATGTCACTGGCATATGCTGTGAAATGTGTTGCTTTGCCGCAGCAGTACGTTGCAATATATAATAATAAAGAAAATATAATTGTAGTTAGAAATATACAATGGATTCGGGTTAATTGGGCCATCGGTTAATCAGGGTAGCCACTTATTTTGGACAATTCTTAAATAATGAAAACTAATCAAGAAATAGCAGGGATTCCCCTCTTTAGTTTGGGACAGTACGCTGCTTAATTGGGACATAAGACTGTTGTCAAATATCTTCTATATAGCATCAGTTGGGTGCACTTGTGTTTAAAAAACAGTGATTTTTGTCACTGATAGTTGCCAAGAAATAAGCAATAAGACAATTCTGAACTGTTTTGCTCACTGCGGTTTCATCCCAGAAATGGGCGCAAGTAAAAATAAAACAATTTTACTACTTCAACAAGTTAGGAACTGTGAAGCATTTGAAGGTATCAACAATCAGCTTGAACGTTTAAGTGAAAGTGAAGAATTGGAGGATACAATCAGTGAAAGCATTGTATGAAGGCAGTCCATTATCTGCACTGACTCTCTTCATTTATAGTCAATCAGAAGAACACAGTGGCATACACTAGAAGAATTCCTCCATCGATAACTCATAAAGTTTAAAGTTAATTTATCAAAGTACATATAGGCCACCATATACAACCCTGAGATTCATTTTCTTGTGGGCATAATCAATTAATCCATAATAGAGTAATAACGGTAAGAGAAGCAATGAAAGACCACAACTACTTGAGTGATCAACCAGTGGGTAAAAGCCATCAAACTGTGCAAATACAAAACAAAACAATAAGAAATAAATAAATAATACTGAGAACATGAGATAAAGAGTACTTCGAAGTGAGTGCAAGGTTGTGGGAACATTTCAATGATGAGACAAGTGAAGTTGAGTGAAGTTATCCCTTGTATTTCAAGAACCTGATGGTTGAGGGTTAATAACTGTTCCTAAACCTGGTGGTATGGATCCTGAGGTTCCTGTGCCTTCTTCCTGATTTCTGCAGTGAGAAGAGAACGTGTCCTGGCTGGTGGGGGTCCTGATGATGGATGCTGCTTTGCTGTGACAATGTCTTGTGTAGATGTGCTTAATGGCGAGGTAGGCTTTACCCGTGATGAACTGGGCCATATCCACTACCTTTTGCAGGATTTTCCATTCATGGGCAATGACGTTTCCATACCAGGCCATAATGGAAACAGTCAATATACTTTCCACCACACATCTATAGAAGTTAATCAAAGTTTTAGTTGTCATGCCAAATCTTTGCAAACTCCTGAGGAAGTAAAGGCGCTGCCATGCTTTCTTCGTAATTGCATTTACAAGCTGGGCCCAGAACAGGTCCTCGGAAATAATAACACTGAGGAATTTAAAGTTGCTGACCCTTTCCACCTCTGATCCTCCAATGAGGACTGGCTCATGGACCCCTGGTTTCTTTCTCCTGAAGTCTATAATCAACTCTTTGGTCTTGCTGACATTGAGTAAGAAGTTGTTGTTATGGTACCACTCAGCCAGGTTTTCAGTCTCTCTCCTATTCAACACCACCTTTGGTTCGGTCTACAAAGTGGAAATCTTAAATATGGTAGCTAAGCTATGCTTAGCCACACAGTCGTAAGTGTAAAGTGAGTAGAGCAGGGAGCTAAACATACAACCATGTGGTGCACCTGTGTTGGTGCAGATCATGGAGGAGATGTTATGGTCAATCCAAACTGATTGGAGTCTGCAAGTAGGGAAATCAAAGGTTCCAATTACACAAGGAGGTTTTGAGGCCAAGGTCTTGGAGCTTATTGATTAGTTTTGGAGGGATGATGGTATTGAATGCTGAGCTGTAGTTGATAATTAGTGTAAGAAGAGAGCAAGAGAAAAAAATAATGAGATGGTGTACATCGATTCATGGTCCATTCAGAAATCTGACTGTTGATGGGAAGAAGCTGTTCCTGAAATGTTGAGAGTACTAGGTGTGGGGGTTTCTTCATAGTGGATATCGCCTTTTTGAGGCATCGTCTTTTGAAGATACCCTTGATACTTGGGAGGCTAGTGCCCATGATGTAGCTGGCTGAGTTTACAACTTTTTGCAGCTTTTTCCAATCCTATGCAATGGCTCCTTCATACCAGATGGTGATGCAACTGGTTAGAATGCTCTCCATGGTACATCTATAGAAATATGTGAGAGTCTTTGGTGACAAAGCAAGTTTCCTCAAACTCTTAATAAAATGTATAGCCGCTGTTTGCTTTCTTTGCAACTGGGCCCAGGATAGATCTTCAGAGACGCTGACACACAGGAACTTGAAACTGCTCACCCTTTCCATTGCTGATCCTTCGATAAGGACTGGTGTGTGTTCCACAATCAATTCCTCAGTCTTACAGATGTTGAGTGAAAGGTTGTTGTTGTGATACCACTTAACTAGCTGATCTATCTCACTCCTAAACACTGCTTTGTCACCATTTGAAATTCTGCCAGCAATAGTTGTGTCATCGGCAAATTTATAGATGGCATTTGAGCTGTGCCTAACCACACAATCATGACTGTAAACAGAGTACAATAGTGGGCTAAGCACACATCCTTGAGGTGCACCAGTGTTCAGTGTCAGCGAGGAGGAAATGGTATTTCTGATCCACACTGATTGTGGTCCCCTGAAGAGGAAGTTAAGGATCCAGTTACAGAGGAAAGTAGAGGTTCACGTTTTGAAGCTTGTTGATTAGGAGTGAGGGTATGATAGTGTTGTACGTTGAGCTGTAGTCAATAATCAGCAGCCTAACATAAGTATTGTTATTGTCCAGGTGATCCAAGGTCAAGAGGAGAGCCAGTGAGATTGCATTCCCTGCAAGCCAATTGCAGTGATAGGCAAATTGCAGCGGCTCCAGATCCTTGCTCAGGCAGTAGTTGATTTTGGCCACGACCAACCTCCTAAAGCACTTCATCACTGTAGATGTGAGTGCAACTGGATGACAGTCAAAGCAACTTGTCCTGCACTCCTTAGGCACCGGCATGATTGTTGCCCTTTTAAAGCAGGTGGAGATTGAAGATGTCTTTGAACACTCCTGCCAGTTGGTTGGCATAGATTTTTAGTGCCCTATCAGACACACCATCAGGGACTGACACCTTGTGAGGGTTCACCCTCTTGAAAGATGTTCTTATGTCTGACCCTGACACAGAGATCATGGGGTCACCAGATGCTGCAGGGATTTGCACAGGACAAGTTTTACTTTCCCTTTCAAAGCATTGAGTTCATCTGCAAGGGAAGCATCACAGCCATTCATGATGTTAGGTTTCACTTTGTAGAAACTAATGGCCTGCAAACCCTTCAAGAGCTGACATACATCCGATTCTGTCTCCAACTTCAGTCGAAATTGTTTTTCGTCTTTAAAATGGCCTTCCATTGTTATACCTGGACTTCTTGTAAAGCTTTTGATCACTGGTCTTGAATGCCATAAACCTAGCCCTCAGCAGACTACTAATCTCCTGGTTCATTCACAACTTTTGGCTTGGGAATGTCTGGTACGTTCCCAAAGGCACTTATCCACATGGGTCTTGATGAAGTTGGTGATAACCGTGCGGCATTCATTCAGATTTGTAGATTAATCCCTGAATATTGTCCAATCCACTGACTCAAAAGAGATTTAGTATGTCAACGAATACACTCAAAAACTTCTATAGTTGTACTGTGGAGCGCATTCTGACAGGCCGCATCACTGTCTGGTATGGAGGGGCTACTGCACAGATCGAAAGAAGCTGCAGAGGGTTGTAAATCTAGTCAGCTCCACCTTGAGTACTAGCCTACAAAGTACCCAGGACAGCTTCAAGGAGTGGTGTTTCAGAAAGGCAGCATCCATTATTAAGAATCTCCAGCACCCAGGGCATGCCCTTTTCTCACTGTTACCATCAGGTAGGAGGTACAGAAGCCTGAAGACACACACTCAGTATTCAGGAACAGCTTCTTCCCCTCTGCCATCCGATTCCTACACGGATATCGAATCTTTGGGCCCTACCTCACCTTTTCATAATATACCATATTTCTGTTTTTGCACATTTTTAATCTATTCCATGTACGTATGCCATAATTGATTTAGTTATTATTATTTTATTTATTTATTATTAGTATTATTATTTTTTCTCTGCTAGATTATGTATTGCATTGAACTGCTGCTGCTAAGTTAACAAACTGCATGTGCCGGTGATAATAAACCTGATTCTGATTCAATGGAATCCTTCCATTTCATGCACATTCATACTGTACATCAAGGTGCCTCTTGAAATTCTCTATCATATTTGCCTCCACTGTTACCCAGATAGCATATTCTAGGCACCACCACTCTTGTGTAAGAAGAATTGCTCTGCATATCGCTGTGAACCTACCCCCTTCTCACCTTGATTGCATGCCAACTGGCAGAAGACATTTCAACCATGGGGAAATGATACGAGCCGTCTACTCTGTCTGTGCTTCTTATAATCTTATAAACCTCTACAGATCTCCCCTCAGCCTCCACTGGTCCAGAGAAAAACAGCTCAAGTTTGTCCAACCTCACCTTGTAGCACAGGCACTATAATCCAGGCAACATCCTGATAAACCTCTTCTACCCCATCTCCAGGGACTCAACATCCTTCCTATAATGAGACAACCAGAAATGACGCAGCCTAACCAGAGTCTTATAAAAATATAACATAATGCAATTTCTCAACTAACAAAGGCAAGCCTGCCAGATACCTGCTTTATCACTCTAGCAATCTGTCTTGCCACCTTCAGGAAGCTACAGACTTGGACCCCAAGATCCCTCTGCACAAAAAACACTGTTCAGGATCTTGCTATTAACAGTGCACTGCCTCTTTACATTTGATCTCCCAATGTATAACACTCACATTTGGCTGGGTTAAACTCTATCTGACATTTCTCCATCTATATTTGTCACTGAAACAAATCCTGTTATTTCTGTTGTCTGACTGCTCTGCTATCCATAACACCAGCAATCTCCATATCGTCTGCAAACTTACTAACCCACCCAACCTAGACAGAAGATACAAAAGCCCGAAAGCATGTACAACCAGGCTTAATGAATGATGGCTTCTATCCCGCTGTTATCAGACACCTGAACAGACATCGTATAAACTCTTCTCAGGCTTCCAGCTGGGTATAGGTATTGATTATAACCTATGTTTCGAAGACAAACTCTTCATGAAGATGGCAGAGTTTGTCATCGAATGTTGGTCATAATTGATACCTGTATCCGGCTGGAAGCCCAAGAAGAGTTTATTCATCATATACGCCAGGAAAGCACTAGATCCTTTTATTCGACATATTGCATGATAAAATGGACTCTTGGCCTCACAGTCTGCCTCATTATGATCTTGCACTTTCATTTTTCCAGACGTTTTTGCACTTTATTCTGCATGGTTATTGCTTTACCTTATTCTACCTCAATGTACTGTGTCATGGTTTGACCTGTATGAACGAGCTTTTCACTATACCTTTGTTTGTGTAAGGTTTTAAGTGGAGTGAGGGATTCTGGGAGAATAAGTAATGAACTCAGACAAGGGAGGCAGAATAAACTGAGATGGATGCTAAAGTCACAAACATTAAGAAATTCAGCACAGAAGCCGAAATGAAAGCGCTGCTTTACGGCTATTGGGTAGGAAAATGAAAATGAGAATTTTAAATAAAGAAAGAGGGCTAGATTAAGGCAAGATGCGTAAAGGGAAAGGCATGAAAAGAAAGCCAGCCTTGATTTCGTAAGTGTCACATCACCAGTATGCCATTTGGGTCAGGGCAAGTAATGGATGATACTTGCCCCGGCTCACTCACTAAAGTGGTGATGTCAGAAGGCTTCACAGGTGTCAAATTTCCAACATGGTATTGACATCATCATTGACAATAAGCTTGGGGAAGATTGCACAGAAGTGTGCAGTCTATGAAATCAATTATGTGGAGATGAGTGTTAGAATATGACTGGAGTTGATGGGGATGGAGGAAAGTAGCAAATAGGGAAAATTAGGTTGGGAATGGGATTGCTCTGTGAGCCAACGTTGACCTGACGAGCCGCAATACCTTTCTTCTGTGTTGTGCGAAAATCCAGAATGATGATGAAAATAAAGGGTCTCTAGATGGGAAGTTGAGCGACAGGAAGATGGGAACAGTTGAGGTTTCTGCTTTGAGCTTAAGGTCTGTAGCAGAATTTGCATTTGACTGCCAAATGAAGTTTTTAAAATATCCAGTAATACAGCAAGCCAGCTATCTATGAGTTCTTTTTCACTATGGCAAATTACAAAGCAAAATAGTTAATGAAGGAGGTCAAGGTAAATATTAAATCAAAAACAAATACAAACAATATCAATCAAAGACAAAGTGGTGAGTGCTAGTGAATAGGAAACTTAACAAGAACCAGCAGTGTAAGACTAAGTGGTTAAAAAGGAGGGAGAAAATTGATTAGAAGAGTATCTAGCCAGTAATATTTTAAGAAAAACAAGGGTTTTGATGGACAATACAATAAAGAGAGAGGACAGCTTGGATATATTTCATCAGATAGTTGGGAAATAACACCAGAAAAAAATGAATTAGTGGTCAAATCAATACTCTGCCTTTCTAACCACCTGCACCTGGCTACTAAATCATCTTCATGGTGAGGTACATTGTAAGCATCTCAAAATTGGGCTAGTTTCAAGCAGCTTTCAAGAACTTATAATGATCCCTAATAAAAGGTGTAAGGATTTGTAAAACTAATAGGTTGATAGACAGAAACAAGAGAAAATCTGCAGATGCTGGAAATCCAAGCAGCATACACAAAGTGCTGAAAGAACTCAGCAGGCCAGGCAGCATCTATGGGAAAAAAGGTACGGTCCACGTTTCAGTCCGAGACCCTTCAGCAGGAATAGAGGCAGGAAGTCATCTGGTCCTGATGACCTGTACCTGGAATGTTTAAGATAAATGAGGCTGCTGAGATAATGGACCTACTGGTTGAGTTTTTCAAAGCCACTCAGATTCAGAAGTGAAATAGCAGATTGGTAAAGGACAAATGTAACGCCATTTTAAGAAACGAGGAAGACAAAAAAGTGTATAACTGTAGGCATGACACGAGAAAATCTGCAGATGCTGGAAATTCAAGCAACACACACAAAATGGGGGTGGAACACAGCAGGTCAGGCAGCATCTATAGGAGGAAGTACAGTCAACGTTTCAGGTCGAGACCCTTCATTAGGCATGTTATCTTAACAACTGTTATTGGCAAGATGCTGGAAACTGCAATCAAAGATGAAAATAGTTAGTAATTTAGATACTTAACGTAATTAAATAAAGTCAACATGGTTTCCAAAAGGTAAACGTGTTTTTGATGAATTTGCTTGAGTTCTTCAGGTATGTTATAAATAAAGAGGAATATGGAGACAATATGTGTTTAGTTTTTCCTGAAGGTATTCGATGACGTGCCACATGAAAGGCTAGTGCACAAGTGTCCATGGTGTTGGTATGGGGGTTTGGGAGAAGAGGAGAGGTGTGTTACTGTAAATTGGAGACTGGTTATCAACTAGAAAAGAAAGCCAGAATGAACAGCTTATTTTCATATTAGAAGCATGCTCACTAGATTGCCCCAGACATCAATACTTGTGTCTCAATTATTTGCAATTTATACTAATGACTCAGAGGATGAGCCAAAGTGTAAGGTGTCCAAGATTGCCAATGACACAAAAATAAATGGGAATGCATGTTGTAATGACGATAATTGGATGTTACAGTGAGTAAGATGAGTGGGCAAAAAAAAAATTGGCAAGTGGAAAAGTTGGCAAAATCATGTCCATTTGTAAGAGGAATTTAAATGTAGACTGTCATCTAAACAAGAAACCCTGCAGACAAAGTGCAGGGGGATCTAGGTGTGGTGCACAAAGAGCAAAAAAGTTAGCAAGCAGGTGCAGGTGGTCAGAAAAGCAAAGAGCATAGTGGCCTTTATTCCAAGAGGGTTGGAATTTAGAAAGAGGGACATATTGTTACAAGTGGGGTAAAACCTGGAGTAAAACCTGGAGTAAATTGCATAGTTTCAGTCTTCTTAAAAATGGCTATACAGTGCATTCTGATTAATTGAGCCATCAGCCAAGTGAGGCAGATGCTTATTTGGGACAACTCTTAAAGAACTAAATCTAATAGAGAAATTAGCTGGGATTCTCGTTGCTTAATTGGGACATAATGCCACTTAATTGGGACAGGAGACTCTTGCCAAACAGTTTCTAACTAGCATCAGTTGCATACACTTGTGTAGTTGTTAGACATAACACCACATTTCGAGTGAACAGTTTTTAAATAGCGTTAGTTGTGTATGCTTGTGTTTGAAAAACAGCAATTTTGTCACTGATAGATGGCAAGGAATAAGCAGCAAGACAACTCAGAACTCTCTTGCTCACTGCGGTTTTAAGCACTGAGGCTTGGAGATACCAGAAACAGCTGGGAGTGAAAATAAAACTATTTCACTACTTCAACAAGTTAGGTACTATGAAGAGTTTGAAAGCATCAACAATCATCTTAAAAATTACAATGAAAATGAAGATTTGGAGGATGCAATCGTTGAAAGCATTGTATGAAGGCAGTCCATTATCTGCACCAGGTGCTCACGTGGATTTTGTTCATTTACAATCAATCAAAAGGACATAGCAGTGTACAATCGATAACAATTAGGAACTAATAAACACTTCTATAGTACTGTCGTAGTATTGGTAGTGTTCTAATTTGTTGTGCATTTCATTTAAATATATAAATACTCACTTAAACATTAGTTTGTTTTAGTTAGTTTTTTTAATACCTTTTTAACTATGTCCATGAAACTTTGGCTAATTGAGGCAGTGGTATATTGGACCAAAATGCACTGATCTAGATACAGTATGTCCCAATTAAGTGGAATCAGTCCACTGGGCTAACCCCTGGGATGAGGAGGTTTTATATCAAACAGCTAAAAATAAAATTAGGTATATATTCTTTGAAGTTTAGAAGAATGCATCGTACTCCTGAGGAAGAAGGTCAGGATGGATATCACAATATGGTACAGCAGACATGGATATAAGATGAGGGGACAGTCATTTAAAAGCTTAGGTGTACGGTAATTTCCCATCGAGAACCTCCAAATTTCACTCCTCTAGGGGATTGTGGAGACTATATGCTTGGGAGGATTTAAAGATGAAGCAGTTTAATTTTTTTAAAGATCAAAGAACTGAGGCTATGGAGAGCTGGCAAAGAGGGGGATGAGGCATAAAATAGATCAGGCTTGAGGCACCAAGGGGTCTACACCTACAGCAGGATCTTAAGTTCTTACACTGAACTCTGTGGATGCTCTGCTCTCAGCTCGGTAGATGATATTTGTTTACAACATCGCTAAAATGTTGATGCAATCTTTTCAAGATGAATTGAAAAGAATATTCTTGTCATTATTAGAGGGGAATTTTTGCTGTGCTCTGGGCCTTAGACAAGTTTATTATCGAGAAAAATACCACAAAAAGTATAAACATAAATTACTGGAACTATCAAGCGGGTACTTAGTTGAAAGCTGCAGCATCTGTAGTGTTCTGCTTTCCCACATTGATAAGAGACTGCATTGTCATGTTTTCCAGTTTGCAGGACCTTAATAGATACCTTCTACATTTTTTTCTACGTGGTAAGAGATGACACTTCAAAAAGGGTGCAATATTCTGAGATCATGAAATATGCTGAATACTTTCACAAAAATATTTTATAATTAATTTTCTGCAAAATCAGAATTTACTTCCAGCTCAGGGAATTTTCCAATAAATATACTGACTAGTTAAGCTAGAAGTAAATTTTCCAGTAAATCATACAACACCAAAATAAGCATGTCACATAAAACTGACTTGATAATCTTCAATGAACAGTTTAAAAAGAAATTTGAAGCAGTTGGCTATTTCTTTTTTTTTAATATAATTTTTATTGAATTTTCAAAATGAATACATGAAAAGATAGTGTCCCCCCTCCCCCCCCATATATAGTCCTACCTAAAAAAGAAGAACCGCCTGGGTGTTGGAAGGTTTCCACATGCTCCATGGAGTTCAAAATAAATTTGGTATACTTATTCGTTACTTTCCCCAAGGGACCAAGATCTTTATCAGAGCACTTAAATATGCCATCCTATCTTTTGTAAATAAGGGCGCCAAATATTCAGAAATGTTACATATTTATCTCTTAAATTATAAGTAATTTTTTCGAGTGGAACAGAACTAGCCATTTCATTATTCCAACGATTCATACTTAAATACGAATCAGATTTCCAAGTAACTGCTATAGTCTTCTTAGCTACTGCCAATGCAATTTTTATAAATTCTTTCTGATATTTATTCAATTTAAGTTTCGGCTTTATCCCTTCGATATCACCTAATAGAAATAATACAGGGTTATGCGGAAGTTGAGTTCCAGTAATTTGTTCCAATAAGACTCTTAAATTTATCCAAAAGGGTTGAATTTTAAAACAAGACCAAGTAGAATGTAAAAAAGTACCAATTTCTTGATTACACCGAAAACATTTATCGGATAGATTTGAATTTATTCTATTTATTTTTTGTGATGTAATATATAATTGGTGTAAAAAATTATATTGTACTAATCTAAGTCAAACATTTATTGTATTTGTCATACTGTCAAGACAGAGTCTTGACCAACTTGTTTCATCAATATTAATATTCAGATCTGTTTCCCATTTTTGTTTTGACTTATGGATTCCTTGTTTAATTGTCTGTTCTTGAATCAAATCATACATACAAGAAATAAATTTTTTAATTTTCCCTTTTTGAATTAAAGTTTCAATTTCATTAGGTTTTGGCAAAAACATTGTTTGACCCAGCTTACCTTTTAAGTAAGCCCTTAATTGAAGGTAACAAAAGAAAGTATTATTTGATATTTTATATTTATCCTTTAATTGTTCAAATGACATCAATATACCTCGTTCATAACAATCTCCTATAAATTTAATCCCTTTTTGGTACCAATTATATAAAAGTTGATTGTCCATTGTAAAAGGAATAAGTCTGTTTGAAACAAAGGTCTCCTTGCTAATAAAGATTTTTGTATTTCATTATCAACATTTATCTTATTCCATTGATCAATCAAATGTGTTAATATAGGAGATTCTTTCTTTTCCCGTATCCATTTAGATTCCCATTTATATATAAAATCTTCAGGTCTATTTTCTCCTATCTTGTCTAATTCTATTTTAATCCATGCTGGTTTTCGATCATCGAAAAAAGATGCAATAAATCTAAGTTGATTTGCTTTATAACAATTCTTAAAGTTTGGAAGTTGTAACCCTCCTAACTCAAATTTACATGTCAATTTTTCCAATGATATTCTTGACATTTTACCTTTCCAAAGAAATTTTCTCACACATTTATTTAACTCTTGAAAAAATTTCTGTGGCAATTGTATTGGTAATGTTTGAAACAAATACTGAAATCTAGGAAATATGTTCATTCTTACAACATTGACTCTACCTACTAATGTTACTGGTAGTATCATCCATTTGTCAAGATCTTCTTGAATTTTTTTCAATAGTGGTAAATAATTAAATTTATATAAATTCTTTACATCATTATCAAGTCTTATACCTAAATACTTTATACCATTTACCGGCCATCTAAATTGGGTTGCTAACCGACATTGACTATAGTCTCCTTTAGTAAGAGGTAAAATTTCACTTTTATCCCAATTTATTTTATAACCTGATACCTTCCCATATTCATCCAATCTAGAAGATAATTTATGTAACGAATGTTGTGGGTTTGTTAAATAAATCAAAACATCATCGGCAAAAAGATTAATTTTATATTCCTCCTGATTGATTCTAAAACCCGTAATATCTGGATCAATTCTGATTAATTCTGCTAATGGCTCTATTGCCAGTACAAATAAAGCAGGTGATAATGGACAACCTTGTCTAGTTGGCTATTTCTTGACTAGACTGTAACAGTTAAAACATTAAAGTACATGTTCAATCGTGCAATCTTAGATGATTTGCAAAATACATCAAAAAATACAGATCCCCAACTCTTTCGAGTCTATGCAAGGTCAGGAACATTACGCCTGCTATGTTTACAGTGGATTCTGCAGCTCATGAAGTATTTTCATCTCACACAAGAACATACTTCTTTTGGCTCTGTAGAAGCTTTGGAATTAACTGAAAACACATGTATTATATTCATTTTCCAAGAATCTAAACTCTCAACCTTGTTATAAGCATAGACCTTACTTGCTGTTTTAGAATATAATTATCATCAAGTATCATCTTACAACCACAAAACCCCTTCTTTTCAGTGCAGACAATAACTTGCTATTGTAAGTCTCCCCATCCCATGTTCACAATGGATGCATATTTATTTCAATGAAATCTCATTAGAGGGCAGTGAAAACGAATGCTATATGTTCTCTGTCTTAGAAAACAGAGATATAACTTCCTTCAAAAAAGCGGTAATGTAGAAGAGAGCAAGGAATTGTATTGAAATTGCAATGCCTTATTGATTCAATGATTTCTGAACTACTGTTAATAGGAATGAGTTCACAGTTACATACTTCATCAAGCAATCTTGCTGGAACCCAGTTATTATTCAACTACACAAACTGCTATCTACTTCAAGGAACAATAACAGCCTTAGGTTAGGCAACATCCGACTATCCTCGTTGCACTACTGTTACATTTTTAACATTGCACAGTCAATACAGAAACAAGGGCTCTGTATCCTAGAATGAACAAAAAACTGAAAGTTACAGATTATATTCTGAAAGTATACATTGTGCAATAAATGAGAAACTAGCAAGACCACTGAAAGACACTACTGTAAAATTCTAATGTTCTTGCATCCTTAGTACTTTGCTGCGGCAGGGCTAGTGGATTTTCCACATTACTGGATACAACTCTATTAATGCATCAACATACTTAGATAACCTGTTTTTAAGTGTGCATTTGTGGTTCAATAAATTTTCCAGTCAACCAGATGATTTTAAAGTGAGCAAGACACAGTGTGTTCAAGGCATGCATTTTACAGGTGCTGAGCCATTGGGATCGCCTAACAAGTTGGACAGCTGTATGTAACATAGGACTACCTGTGTGCTAAACAATAAACAATACCACTGGTGGGAGGGCGCTGCAACACGAAACCCTCAAGGTCATGGTGAGGACATACACATAGACAGCACACCTGATGGCGCCACAGTAGCATAACAGTTAGCGCGATGCTATTATAGCTCATGGCATCGAAGTTCAGTTCCGGTGCCGTATGATAGGAATTTGTATGGGATTCCTCCCGGTGCTCCAGTTTCTTTCCACAGTCTAAAGATGCACTGGTTAGTAGATTAATTGGTCATTGTAAATTGTCCTGTGATGAGGCTCGCATTAAATAGGTGGGTTGCTGGGCGATGCAGCTCCTTGGACTGAAAGGGCCTGTTTCATGCTGTGCCTCTAACTAAGTAAATACCTTCCAAAAAAACAGGCACAAGGTTGAAATGTATTGGTATGCTCTCCATCTGCTGAGATGTCTGTTCCAAATGCAACAATACCCAGGATGAAGCTGTCCATTTATTTGCTGACCCATCTATCACATCCAACCACTACAGCATTAGTACCGTATGCCTATAGCAGGAATCATCAATAGAAAGCACTATAATCATTTGTCCAGAGAACTCCAACAGCATCTCCCAAATCTGTAACCTTTACCACTAAGAAAAACAAGGGCAGCAAGTGTGTGTTCTCCAAATCACACAATCCTGATTTGAAAATATATATTTTTTTATGTAACGCGCTGTAAGGGTTCACTGCTATGTCATGGTTTCTCTGTAGCAGCATTGTTTGGGTTATGGCCAGAGATAACCGAACGGTTGATGCATGTTAGCCAATCAGAATTTTGTTGCCCTGTCTTGTGATTCTGGAAGCAGTTGTTTTTGCAGGCTTTTGAAAGAGGGAGAGAGAGAGATGAAGAGAGAAGACACGAATGGAGAAATTTGGTAGACCATCGACGGGGTGGATTTGGAGTGGGGGTCTGAAGGTCGGGGATGCTCGGAGGAGATCGATGGTGGAAGAAGAACTACTGAACTGCGTGAGCTCCAACTTCGTGTGCACAGACTGTTTAATAAGATTGGGGCCCTTTTTCTTCTATATTTTGTTTCTCTACTAATCATATAGTCAAAGTAAGAGTTATAAAGCTTAATCGTTTAATCACATGCTGTGTATTGTTTGTTATTTCAGGGTACCGATTTGTATCACGCAGCATCTACCCAAAGGAGATTTCTTAAGTTTGGCCGGGCAGGGGGTTATCACCTCCTCTATTAAACCGCTAGGCGAAGCGAGTGTTACAATTGCGGGGGCTCGTCTGGGATTGATTTTGTTAAATGCTGTCCGATTACCCTGAGAAATGAATCAGTAGGGCAGGTATTTGTACTTCGGATGAATTGTTAATTGCACTGTTAAGTACTGTTAAAGTTGCGATTGTAAGTGGAAGTTTTGATAAAATGATGGGTGCATCTCTCGTTTTAATGCAGACCAGTGCTGAGGTAGCTGGGTGCAGAGATTTCAAAGACAGGGTTCTATCATTTCTGAGGAGTGAGGGGAAAGAGTGGTCGGATTTGGAATGTCTAATTAATCCACGTCCCCGGTGAAGAGTCAGAATTCTGAGGTAGCATCTGTCCTTACTTCTTAATAAATAAATGGAAAAGTCAGATTCAAAGTCCCAGTTATGGCAGGCTCTGCCTATTCTCTGGAGTAACGCCCACCCCTAAAGAGGAGGAGGAGTATGAGACGTGAGCAGAACAGACCTCTCAGTTGTTAGGTGAGTGGCAGTGCTCTGATGATGAAAAGCGACGGAGATTGGTTGAAAGTTTGAATGGGCGGGCCGCTGACGTTGTCAGAACTGTCAGGATAAATTATCCTGTAGCGACAGCCGCCAATTATCTACAAGCGCTGGACAATGCCTTTGGTCCAACTGGAAGCCCAAGGGAGCTCCTGATGGGGGTTCAAAATGTGCATCAGGAGAAGGGGGAGAAGCTTTCTGCTTTTATTTTTCGGCTAGGGGGCAGCTAAATTGCTTGCGGTGCAGAGGGGTCATTCAGGTGGCTGATGTGAATCAGTTAAGAATGGACCAGATAGCCAGGGGTGCCCAGTCCCATGACCGGATTGCGTGGGGTCTCCGACAGTCTCGTAAGACGCGCCCCCCTCCATATTTTGTTAAGCTGATCAGAGAGGTACGGGAAGAGAACGTGGCGGAGGACTCATCAGGGTTCTGTCCTTGGTAGTAGACCCCCGCTGCGGTGAACTGACCACAGATACCCTACCCCGGGGAGCGGTAGAGGAGATTTCGGCAGAGTTGAGAATGGAGATACGTCGGCTATTATCAGCAGGTGTGACCCCCCGCCCCGCAATATGATGGAGCTGATGGGGGGGGGGATTCCTCAAGGGGACGAACAATGCGTAGGGCTGCTGGCAGCAGGTGTGACGCTAGAAGGAGAGTGAGCCCCCGGGTATCTCAGCAGGGAGAGTCATTGGGAAAACTTAGAGGGGACCCAGTGAGAGAATGGCCTGGTGTCTCTGGGGGAACATGTTCCCAGTAATGTATGAAAGATCCCCCGAAAGCAAAAGACCCTATTCCTGAAGGTTTAGTGGGACCACGCTCGTGTCACTATGGATAGAGGGTATTTCCGCTAAAGCCATACTCGACACCGGGTCGCAGGTTCACGTTACTGTACCGTTCGTTTTACAACTGTTATCTGAAGCATTTACCCTTGATACCAGTCAATGCATTGGAAATTTGGGGTCTCAGTGCTGGCGATTGCCCCAAACGACGGTTATTTGTCAGTGAAACTGGAGGTCTTGGAGGCTGATGTGGGGTGAGTGAGGTCCTTGATACAGTGGTGCTGGTTTGTCCAGCCCCTGTTGAGATGGGTAGCGTTTCAGTTCTGGTGGGGACCAACACCTCTCTTGTAAGGAGGCTCATGGGGGCCTGCAAGGAGAAGGCCGGTGAGAGCTTTCTGGGAACATTGTCTGTGCACCCGGTGTTTCAAGCTGCTTTTGAGGAAGTGCGTGGCAGCATTGGGCTGGATACCGAATTTAAACGAGGGACTGTGTGGTTCACCCAGTCGAAGCCAACTGTGGTATGGCCCGGGGAAGTAGCGAGAGTGATGGGGACCCCCAAATTTCATGGAGTGCTTGAGGGCGAAGCCCTCTTAGCGGATGCTCCAGAGACCATGAGGGAGAGTCGGGATTTCCTGCTGGGCTACTGGTGAGGCCCGAACTGCAGAAGCCCTCGGTTGTACAGGCAAGCAGGATGCCAGTGATTGTCAGGAACACTACGAACAGGAAGGTCACCTTCAAGCAGGGGATGACCCTGGCACATTTTTTCCCGGTGACTGTAATGGCTAGTGCCCCTGTGAGGCGCGCCGGGGAGAAACTATTGGAAAAGGGGGGGGGAGTTGACCGCTGAGTCATTCAACTTCGGGGACTCCCTGGTGCCACCGGGTTGGTAAAGGAGGCTGGTAGAGAAGATGTTGAAGCTGGAGGGTGTCTTTTCCATTGGAAAGTTTGATATTGGTTGTTCCAAGAGCATTCATCACACTATCCGGGTGACCGAGGACACCCCGTTTAGAGAGAGGTTGCGGCGACTGGCCCCTGCAGACATGGAAGACGTGCAGCAGCATTTGTGCAAGTTGAGGGAAGCTGGGATCGTCACTGAGTCCCGAAGCCCCTATGTGTCCCCCAATAGTAGTGGCCCGGAAGAAGAATGGGAAGGTATGCATGTGTGTGGACTATAGGGCTCTGTACAGACACACCGTCCCTGATCAGTATACGGTCCTGAGGGTCGAAGACGCGCTAGCCTGTCTGAGTGGGGTGAAGTGGTTTAGTGTGCTTGGACATGAGGTGTGGATATTACCAGATCCCCATGAGTGAGGCTGACAAAGAGAAGATGGCATTTATATGTCCCCTGGGATTCTTCCAGTTCGGAAGGATGCCCCAGGGCATATCAGGAGCCCCTGCAACCTTCCAGCGGGTCATGGAGAAGATGGTCAGGGATAGGAACTTGCTTGAGGTAATGGTGTATCTGGATGACCTCATAGTATTTGGATCCACCTTGAACGAACATGAAGCGAGGCGTAAACACAAAATACTCTACAGATGCTGAGGTCAAAGCAACACTCACAACATGCTGGAGGAACTCAGCAGGTCGGGCAGCATCCGTGGAAAAGATCGGTCGACGTTTCGGGCCGGAATCCTTCATCAGGACTGTAGGGGGAAGGGGCAGAGGCCCTATAAAGAAGGCAGGGGGAGGGTGGGAAGGAGAAGGCTGGTAGGTTCCAGGTGAAAAACCAGTAAGGGGAAAGATAAAAGGGTGGGGGAGGGGAAGCAGGGAGGTGCTAGGCAGGAAAGGTGAAGAAAGAATAGGGAAAAACACAATGGGTAGTAGAAGGAGGCGGAACCATGAGGGAGGTGATAGGCAGCTGGGGGAGGGGGCACAGTGACATAGGGATAGCGGAAGGGAGGGGGAGGGAATTACTGGAAGTTGGAGAATTCTATGTTCATACCAAGGGGCTGGAGACTGCCTAGACAGTATATGAGGTGTTGCTCTTCCAACCTGAGTCTAGCCTCATCATGGCAGTAGAGGAGGCCATGTATGGACATATCTGAATGGGAGTGGGAAGTAGAGTTGAAGTGGGTGGCTACTGGGAGATCCTGTCTGTTTTGGCGGACGGAGCGGAGGTGCTCGATAAAGCGGTCCCCCAATCTGCGTCGGGTTTCACCAATGTAGAGGAGGCCGCACCGGGAGCACCGGATGCAATAGATGACCCCAACAGATTCAAAAGTGAAGAGTTACCTCACTTGGAAGTACTGTTTGGGGCCCTGAATGGTGGCAAGAGAGGAGGTGTAGGGACAGGTGTAGCACTTGCGCTTACAGGGATAAGTGCCAGGTGGGAGATCCGTGGGGAGGGACGTGTGGACCAGGGAGTCGCGGAGGGACCAATCCCTGCGGAAGGCGGAGAGGGGTGGAGAAGGAAAGATGTGCTTAGTGGTGGGGTCCTGTTGAAGGTGGCAGAAGTTGCGGAGGAAAATATGTTGGATCCGGAGGCTAGTGGGGTGGTAGGTGAGGACAAGGGGAGTGCCTGTTGTGGTGGTGGGAGGATGGGGTGAGAGCCGAAGTGCGGGAAATGGAGGAGATGCGGGTGAGGGCATCATTGATGACGGCAGAAGGGAAACCACGATCCTTAAAGAAAGAGGACATTTGAGATGTCCTGGAATGGAAAACCTCATCCTCGGAGCAGATGTGGCGGAGACGGAGGAACTGGGAATAGGGAATGGCATCATTGCATGTGGCGGGGTGGGAAGAAGTATAGAAGCGAGGCTACTGAAGGTGCTTGGCCGCCTGAAATCTGAAGGGTTTTTCAAACTCTCCCTGGACGTACCAGTTCTGCAAAATGTCTGTTAGCTATGTCAGACACATAATCTCACTGATTGGAGTAGCTCAGACCCGGCTAAGATAGAAGTGGTGACCACTTGGTCAAGGCCCCAGACTGGGAGCGCTCTGCGCTCGTTCCTTGGGTTCTGTGGTTATTATTGGAGATTCAGGAAGGGCTACACCAAAGTGACTCACCTCTTGAATCAGCTTGTGTGGTTACCCTCCCTTGGGGGAGAAAGGGGGGGGAGAAAAGGACAGGAGGGTGGAGAATATCTGAACCTGTCGGAGCCCTTTGGACCGAGGTGGGATGCAAAATGTGAAGAGGCCTTTCAAGTCACTGAAGGAGCTGCTGACCCAGGTGCCAGTGCTGGCTTTTGTGGACCTGATTGCCGTATGTACTGCACACGGATGCCAGCCGAGAGGGTTTAGGGGGCACCCTGTATCAGAATCAGGGCACTGAGTTGAGGCCTGTGGCGTTTGTCAGCCGGAGTTTGTCGCCCTCTGAGAGAAACTATCCCACGCACAAGTTGAAATTCCTGGCATTGAAATGGGCAGTAGTGGATAAGCTGAGTGACTATCTCTACGGGGCGAAGTTTGAGATGAAGATGGACAACAAACCCCGAACTTATATCCTGACCTCGGCGAAACTGGATGCCACAGGCCACTGGTGGTTGGCAGCGTTGTCTGCCTATGATTTCAGCCTGAAGTACCGGCCAAAGAGCCGGAACATTGATGCGGATGCTTTGTCCCAACGGGTGCATGAGGGACTGGACAGGGATGAGGAGTAGGAGAGCGTTCCTGTCCCTGGGGTGAAGGCCATGTGTCATTTTGCCATCACCGTGAAGGCAGAGGGAAAGGAGGAGCAGGATCGAGCAGTGGATCAATTGGGGGCTTCTGATGACGCCATACCCCAAGTTTACTGTAACCTGACTGCTTTGAAAACAAATCAGCTGCCGAAATTGAGTTCTGGGGAAGTGGCAGCTGCTCAGCGAGATGACCCGGGCATTGGCACTATTTGGTCCGCCGTTGAAGAGGGAGACATGGCTCAGGCGGAGAAGACAAAACACGCTTCAGTGCCTCCATTACTGAAAGAATGGCCTCGGTTGGCATTGAAGAACCAGATCTTATACTGGGTCATGTCACCCTGGACTGACCTTGGCATTGCCAGCTGGTTCTGCCCGAGAAATATCGGAGGATTGCGTTGAAGTCACTTCATGATGATTCTGGACACTTGGGAGTGGAAAATACCTATAGATTGCTCAGAGATTGGTTTTACTGGCCCTGAATGAAGTCGGAGGTTGAAGAATACTGCAAGCCGTCCATTCGCTGCATACAGTGGAAGACACAGCCTACACAGGCAGCTCCTTTGTCCCACTTGCAGAGTGCAGGGCCCTTGGACCTGGTGTGTGTGGATTTCTTGTCCATAGAATCAGATGCCAGCAACACGGCAAATGTCTTAGTCATCACGGACCACTACAACAGGCTTTTCCTACCAAGGACCAGAGGGCGATTACGGTGGCAAAAGTGTTATGGGAGAAGTATTTTGTTTATCATGGCCTTCCCAGGCAGATACATAGTGACCAGGGACGGGACTTTGAGAGCAGACTCATCCATGAGTTACTGGGCATGCTTGGAGTTGAAAGTCAAGGACCACTCCCTATCACCCACAGGGCAATCCCCAGCCTGAGAGGTTTAATCGGACCTTGCTAGACATGCTCGGGACCCTGGAAAACGGCAAGAAGAGCAGGTGGAGTCAACATATTGGGCATCTGGTTCACTGTTACAACTGTACACGAAATGAAGCTACTGGGAACTCGCCATATTATCTGATGTTTGGGCATGAGGCGAGGTTACCCATTGACCTTTGTTTTGGGACTGACGAGGGTGACTTACCACTGAAGCCATATCTGAAGTATGTGTCTGATATGAGGAGAGAGCTGAAAAGGGCGTATGAATTGGCTGGCGTTGTGGCCACCAAGCAGAATCGAGGAAATAAAAGGAGGTACGATCAGAAAGTGAGGTTTTTCCAACTCCTGCCGGGAGGCCGAGTCCACATAAGGAATTTGGGGCTACATGGAAAGCACAAGTTAACTGACCGCTGGGCAGCCACACCCTATGTGGTGGAGAGTCAGATGCTGAACCTACCAGTTTTCCGGGTAAAACCAGAGGAGGGGAATGGGCCTGTCAAGATTCTCCATCGGAACCACCTGTTGCCCCTGGGACAAGGGGTGCAGGTAGACCCAGAGCCTGACTTGGAGCCTACCCCTAGTAAGAGGACTCTGCCCCCGCCCATGAGGGGGATACTGATTTGGAGGATGATGACCTGGATGTGTGGTACATGCTGCCTTTTGTTAACTTCCCATTGATTGAGGAAGAGTCTCCTGGCTCTTCTCTCACTGAGTCAGGTGAAGTGGCGGGGGGGGGCAATCTGTGGGCAGTCTGGGTTACAGCAGGAGTTTGAAGGAGAGGAAGCGGGACCTGGACACGGGACAGAGGGCTCCGAGATGCAGGGGGACACAAATGATAGATCGGGGGAGACCTTGCCAAGTAGGCCCGAAGTATCCCCAGTAGCGCTTGAGTTTGAAGAGTTAGGTGAGGAGGTATGGAGGTCTCAGAGAATTAGGAGACCACCGGATAAGTTGGCCTGTGTAGCACCTGGGGAACAGGGTGTGATCTCTACTGTTTTAGGGAGTGATGTCACTGCCTTTCGCACCTGGATTGGGCTTTGTGTTTTGCAGGAAGGGTTGACGAACTATTTCAACGTCATGAGGACATGACTAACTTTGGTGGGGGGACAGTAATGGTTTCTCTGTAGCAGCAATATTTGGGTTATGGCTAGCGATAACTGGACTGTTGATGCATGTCAGCCAATCAAGAATTTGTTGCCCTGTCTTGTGATTCTGGAAGCAGTTGTTTTCGTGGGCTTTTGAGAGAGAGAGAGAGAGAGAGAGACAGATGAAAAGAGAAGTCACGAATGGAGAAATTTGGTAGATCATCGGACGGGGCGGACTCGGAGCAGGTGTCCGAAGGTCGGGGATGCTCGGAGATCGATGAAGAACTCGAAGAAGAACTACTGAACTGCGTGAGCTCCAACTTTGTGTACACAGACTGTTTAATAAGATTTGGGCCCTTTTTCTTTTATATTTTGTTTCTCTACTAACCATATCGTTAAAGTAAGAGTTATAAACCTTATTCGTTTAATCACATGTTGTTTCGGGGTACCGATTTGTAACGGGGACATATTGCACAGCATCTACCCAAACGAGATTTCTTAAGTTTGGCCAGGCAGGGTATTATCACCCCCTCCATTAAGCCGCTAGGTGAAGCGAAGGTTACATTTATCATTGCCAGATCTAAAAAGCAGTGTGCTTTTCTATGCAAAAGCAGTGTGAGAGAATCCTTACCAAGGTAAAACATGGCAGCTCACAACCACCTCTCATGGGAAAGGTAACAAATGTTAACCTTGTCAGTGTTGGTCTTTTCTACTAAATGATTAAGTTAAATAAAATGATCACCTGTATCTGAATTTGGAAAAATGGTGGGGAAAAGGATTCACTTAGTGCTAAGCAAAGATCATATTTGACATTATATACATGTTGACATAAGATAATTACTTAACCCCAACATACCATCAACATTAGTTTTAATGGTGGTCAGCCTGTTTTAATTTGGCTCCTGGCAGCAGGAAAATAATATTTAGAAAATCTTGGCAGGTTTTCAACCATGATGGCACCCACAGTCAATCTTTCAACATTAATGACTGGCAGCTATAAAAACCCTGCTTGAGAAAGCAGTTGGTAGGCCGTAAACATTTGTGAAACTATAACTGAACATACGTATGTATGAGAGATATGTATGAGAACCTGAGAACACAGTGAAAGAGCAATTGAAAGAGAAAGATATATTTATATGTTGACCATTAAATGCAAAAAAGAAAATTAGGCCACGGTAAGTCACAGAATGAAAATAACTCTTAACTCTCTTTAAATTCAACCCAAGTCACTCATTATGCTTTAAAAGGACTTCAAATATTTTGAAATAAAGACTCATATTTCTAAGATGGAATTAGTCTTGAGACTTGATCTTGAAATATGCTCTTAAAATTTCACTGCATTTATTACTTCTTCCATTACTTTGCTCAAGAGCTAAAAGTTAAATACAAATTAATTCTCAGTACTTACAATTTCACAAGATATAATGACCAAAAATACCCACCTTTGTAACTACTACATTTTAAGAACACTGTTGTAATTTTTTTTCCAAGACCTCCATTCTTTGACAACAAAGTAAAATTTCATGTTTTTGATATTCAAAGTGTTCCTCATGACACTGGAAGTATATCAGCACACTGGGTCCATGTGCAGTCCCAAAGCATTCCCATCAAGACCATTCCTGACTTCCCAATGACATATAGTCCCATACTAAAACAACAGGAATTCTGCAGATGCTGGAAATTCAAGCAACACACGTAAAAGTTGCTGGTGAACGCAGCAGACCAGGCAGCATCTCTAGGAAGAGGTGCAGTCGACGTTTCAGGCCGAGACCCTTCGTCAGTCCCATACTGTATACTTCAATTAATTTTGTCCCTGCCCCCAATTTTCCTGCCACCTAAATACTCCAGAGATGATCTGCAAAAGTCAATCTTGATTAAGATATAAAGCATGTCTTTATGATGTGGAAAGAAATTGGAGAAGTTGAGGAACCTTATGCAATTACAAGGGCAATAAATGAACCCCACACACTAGAACAACAGGAATTCTGCAGATGCTGGAAATGGCCTGCTGCGTTCACCAACAACTTTTATGTGTGTTGCCCACACACTAGAGTTCAGTTCTGCTCACAGACGCTGAGGACCATGTAGTAGTAAAAACCGTGTAGCATTCAATACTATAATTCCCTTAAAACGAATCAATAAGCTTCAAAACCTTGGCCCCAATACCTCTTTGTGCAATTGAATCCTCAGTTTTCTCACTTGCAGACCCCAGTTAGCTCAGATTGACAACAACATGTCCTCCACAATCTCCAACAGCATAGATACATCACAAGGCTGTGTGCTTAGCCCCTGCTATACTCACTTTATACTTATAACTCTGAGGCTAAGCACTGCTCCAACCCCGTATTTATGTTTGCTGATGACACCACTGTCATTGGTCAAATCAAAGGTGCTAACAAATCAGCATATAAAAGAGAGATTTAAAGTCATCAAGACCAAGGAGCTGATTATTGACTTCTGGAGGAGGAAACCAGAGGGCAATGAGCCAGTCCTCATCGGGGGACCAGAGGTGGAGAGCGTCAGCAACTTGTAATTCCTCGGTGTTATCATTTTAGAAGACGTCCTGGGCCCAGCACACAAGTGCCACTACAAAGAAAACACAGCAGCACCTCTACTTCCTTAGGAGTTTGCGAAGATTCAGCAAGACATCTAAAACTTTGACAAACTTCTATAGATGTGTGGTGGAGAGTATATTAACTGGCTGCATTACAGTCTGATATGGAGACATCAATGCCCTTGACAAGAAAATTCTGAAAAAACAGCAGTAGAAATGGCCCAATCCATCACGAGTAAAGCCCTCCCCACTATTGAGCACATCATCACAGAGCACTGTCGCAGGAAAGCAGCACCCATCATCAAGGACAGCCTCCCCCCCCCAACCCAGGTCACTATTTCTTCTCACTGCTGCCACCAAGAAGGTCGTACGGAAGCCTCAGGACTCACACCAGCAGGTTCAGGTACAGTTATTTCCCTTCAATCATCAGACTCTTGAACCAGAGGGAAAAGCTGCACTCAGTTTCACTTGCTGAACTTTTCCCACAACCTATGGACTTTCATGGACTCTTGACTTCATGTTCTCGATACTTATAGATTTTTTTTCATTCTTTTTATATTTGCAGTTTGTTGTCTTTTGCACACTGGTTATTTGCCTTGTTGGTGATGTATTTCATTGATCTATTATGGTTATTAGATTTATTGAGTTTGCTCGAAAGAAAATTACTTTCAGGGTTATATTTGGTGACATATATGTACTTTGATAATAAACTTACTTTGAACTTTGAAACTATTACTAGATTGTGTACTACCATTAAATTGCCTGCTTTGAGGAAATAAGAAGTGAAGGTCAATACATCTCACTCTGGTCCCCTGCCTGCTCTGGATCTTTTCGTCTCTAATTGCCAACAAGACATCAACTGGCTTGAGTTCAGCACTCCTCTCTCTTCCTTGAACTTCACCCCCTCTGAACCTACTCTCTCCGCACCAATCCCGACTTCACATACTCTCGATTTCCTTAAAAACTTTCAATTCCCTGGTCCTGAGCGCCTCATTTTCATCAATACACTTATCTCCCATCAAGAAGGCCTTAAAGCTCTCCACTTCTTTCTCAACAAAAGATCCAACCAAAAGAACTCCTCCACCACCGCACTCCACCATCTGGCAGAATTGATCCTCACCCTCAACAATTACTACTTCAGCTCCTCCTACTTTTTCCAAACTCAAGGGGGAATCATGGGCAGCCACATGGGCCCCAGCTATGGCTACCTTTCGATGGCTATGTAGAACAATCCGTGTTCCAGCCATCCCTGGTAATGCTCCCTAACTCTTCCTGTGCCACACTGATGACTGCATTGGTGCTGCTTCATGTACTCATGCTGAGTTTGCCAATTTCATCAACTTTTTCTCCACTTCCACCATGCCCTTAAATTCACTTGGTCCATTTCAGACACCTCTCTCCTGTTTCTTGATCTCTGAAGAAAAAACTACCTCCTGACAACTTTTATAAACCTACCAATTCCCAGGGCTACCTTGACTTTACCTCTTCGCATCATGTCTCCTGTACAAATACTATTCCTTTTTCTCAGTTCCTTCATCTCCTCTGCATCTGTTCATAGGATGAGGGCTTCCTTTCCAAGAGATCAGAGATGACCCCTTCTTCAAAGAATGGGGTTTCCCTCCCTCCACTATTGACACTGCACTCACCCATATTTCTTCCATTTCCTGGACATCTGTGCTCACCCCATTTTCCCACAGCCTTAATAGGGATAGAGTTCCTCTTGTCCTCACCTACCATCGCATGACCCTCCGCATCCAACACATCATTCTCCACAACTTCCGCCATCTTCAATAGGATCCTACTATCAAACATCTTTACCTCCATCATTTCCCATCCCCTGCTTACCAAATACAGCGCACCCTCTGATTCCTTTGTACATGTGACATTCCCCAAGAATCTCCCTCCTGGCACAAATCGCTGCAAGCAACAGAAGAGCTACACCTACCCATTCACCTCTTCCCATACGTTCATTCAGTGCCCCAAACAATCCTTCCAGGTGAAGAAACACTTCACCTATGAATATGTTAGGGTCATCCACTGTATCCAGTGCTCCCCATTCGGCCTCATCTGCATTGGTGACTCCCGACATAAATTTGGGGACCACTTTGTTGAGCATCTCTGCTTTATTCGCCTCAAGTGGAATTTCTCAGTGGCCAACCATTTTAATTTCTATCCCCATTCCCATTCCAACATGGCAATTCATGGGCTCCTGTTGTGCCACAGTGAGGACACCCTCGAGTGGAGGAGCAGCTTTCTGCTTCTATTCCTTCTGTGTAACATCCAACCCGATTACATGAATATCAATTTTTCCCACTTCCAGTCAAAAGATTCCTCCCACTTCTATTCTGCACTGTCCTCATCTCTTCTCACCTATCAATCACCCTGATGCCCCTCCTTTCCTTTCTCCATGGTACACTCTCTTCTTCTGTCAGATTCCTTCTTCACCAGCCCTTTACCTTTCTCGCTCACTTGGCTTCACCTATCACATTCTAGCCATCCTCCTGTCCCCCCAAACTTTTTATTTTGGCATCTTCCCCCTTACTTTCCCGTCCTGAAGGGTCTCAGCCCGAAATATTGACAGCTTATTCATTTCCATAGATGTTACCTGACCTGCTGAGTTCCTCCAGAATCGTGTGTGCATTACTCTGGATTTCGAGCATTCGCAAAATCGCGTGTTTATAATGAACCTCAATTTTCTTTTTAAAAACTAGGTAAAATCATCTTGCTTAACCATGGAAGGTATGACTCATTGTTATGACTGTCCATATTGCAGATTTCTGAAATATTCAAGGCCATCATAGGAAAACTCACAGAACCCTTCCACAAAGTTAATGTATTGGAAGGAAAGCTAACGTAATCAACTTATTTCCTTTATTGGTAGGAATTCTGAATAAAACCTACTGTAATTTCTCCAGATATAGCAATGAGTTGGAACGTAACAGCAATACAACATTATATAATTCAACCATAAGATACTTATTAAAAGGAGATTTTTGACCAGAATACTGATCATTCTCTAATATTGTTTCTACTATCAGTTTCTTTTACCTTAATGTGAACAGGAAATTTGGCATTCACTGGCTTACAAAACAGAACAACCTCATCAATGCAAGTCAGGCAGCACCTATGGAAATGAACAAACAGTCGAGGTTTCCATCTTCAGTACTGGAAAGGAAGGGTGAAGGCACCAGAATAAAAAGGTGGGGGGGGGGAGGGGAGGAAGGTTGATTAAAAGGTGAAGCCAGGTGGTTGGGAAAGGTAAAGGACTGGAAAGAAAGGAATCTGATGGGAGACGAAAGTGGACAATATGTGAAAGGGAAGGAGGAGGGGCACTGGGGGAGGTGATAGGTGAGTGAGAAGCGGTAAGAGACCAGAGTGGGGAATAGAAGAAGAAGGAGAGGGAAGGAAACGTTTTTACGGGAAGTTGGAGAAATTGATATTCATGCCATCAGGATGGAGGCTACCCCAATGGAATATGAGGCGCTGCTTCTCCACCCTGAGGGTGGCCTCTTCTTGGCACAAGAGGAGGCCATAAATTGACAAGTTGGAACAGGAATGGGAATGGGAATTAAAATGTTGGACCAGTGGGAAGTTCTGCTTTCGGCAAATGGAGTGGAGGTGCTCGACAAAATAGTCCCCCAATTTACGAAGTGTTTCACCAGTGTAGAGGAGGCCGCATTGACAAGCCCAACAGATTCAGGTAAAGTGTTGCTTCTGCTGGAAGGACTGATTGTGGCCCTCAATGGAGGAGGAGGAGATGAATGTGCAGTTATAGCACTTTGGCTGCCTGCAGGGATAAGTGCTGGGAGGGACAGAGATGAACCGACAAGGGAATCACAAAGGGAGCAATAATAAAATACAATTCAAAGTGCATGTAGTGTGCAGCACAGATAAACACTATACTCGCTGTCCTAGTGACAAGATCTTGGTGATGGCAGGGTATTCATTAGTCTCACAACCTGTGGGAAGAAATTGTTACCAATTCTTGTATTCTTAGTCCTGACGGCAATGAGGCAAAGAGATTGTAGGATGGGTGGTAGGGATCCTTAATAATGCTTTGGGTCCTTCATAGGTGGGGGGGAGGGAGATCCTGTCGATCCTTGGTATTTTCACAATCCTCTGCAGGGTCCCATGCCCTGCAGCTTCTGTGCCACACAATGATGCAGACTGGACATGCTTGATGGTGTTCCTCTAGAAAGATGTTAGAATGGGGGCGGGGAGCTTGCTGAATCTCCCCCCTCAGAAAGTGTAAACACTGCTGTGCCTTCTTGACTAGTGAGGTGGTGTTGAGGGTCCAGGTTAGATCGTGTGCACACCAAGGAACTTAATGTTCATTCACTCCACAGTGGAGCTACTGATGTGCAATGGAAAGTGGTTGACCTGTGCCTTCCTGAAGTCCACAATCATCTCTTTTGTCTCGTCCACAATGAGACTCGGGTTGTTGTTCTCACACCATTTGACAAGTCTCTCTATCTCCTCTCTGTATGCTGCCTCATTATTGTTGCTGATGAGCCCAGCCACTGTAATACCATCAGTGAACTTGATGATGTGGTTTGAGTTGGATCTGACAGTGCAATCCTGAACAACAGTGGGCTGAGTACACACCTCTGGGGGCACCAAGGTTCAGCGTGATACAGCTTGAGATGTTGCTGCCAACTCGGACTGACTGGGGCCTTTCCATCAAGAAGTCCAAGATCCAATTACAGAGAGGGTGTTCAATCCCAATGAGGACAATGTACCCACCAGCCTCTGAGGGATAAATATGTTAATAGCCGAGTTGAAGACAAAGAACAACATCCTGGCATACGAGGATTGTTTTCTCGGTGGGACAGAGCAGAGTGGAGGGCCAAGGCCATGGCATCATCAGTGGACCAGTTTGAGTGGTAGAGAAACTGGAAAGGGTCCAATGTGGCTGGAAACTGGGAACTTATGTGATGCATTGCCAGTCACTCAAAGCATTAATGACACTGGAATGTAATCATTTAGGTCAGTTACAGTTGCTCTCTTGGGCACCAGAATGATGATGGCTTCCTTGAAGCTTGCAGGGACTGTGGACGGTTTCAAAGAGGTATTAAAGATACCTGTTAAGACCTCAGATAGCTGGGTTGCACCGTCCCTCAGGACCTGACTAGGTATGTTGCCCAGCCTCACAGCTGGCTAGGATCTTCCTCGCCTCAGCTGTGGCCAGAGAAGGTGCCAGAGGAGGAGAAGGGGCTTTCCTCCATGTCACATCATTCAACGCATCAAATCATGCATAGAAGGCACTCAGCATGTCAGGGAGGCAGTAATAATTTAGTGGCCTTTTTAACAAAGAGTACGACCAGTGAGTTTATATGATTACGAGGAAGCAATCTGGTAGGGTTCCTGTTCAGAGGAAAAGGTGCGGTGGGGGAGGGGTGAGGAAGCCAAACCTCAAAACTGTCTTTGGGGAGGAGGGGTGGGCAAGGCAGAAAGAAGGTGGAAAATGCAGGAGCTGTTACGCCAAGGGACAGAATCAACAAACTCATTCGTAAGGCCAGTGATATTGTGGGGATGGAACTGGACTCTCTGACGGTGGTGTCTGAAAAGAGGATGCTGTCCAAGTTGCATGCCATCTTAGACAATTTCTCCCATCCACTACATAATGGACTGGTTGGGCACAGGAGACATTCAGCCAGAGACTCATTCCACCAAGATGCAACACAGAGCGTCATAGGAAGTCATTCCTGCCTGTGGCCATCAAACTTTACAACTCCTCCCTTGGACGGTCAGACAGCCTGAGCCAATAGGCTGGTCATGGACTTATTTCCTGGCATAATTTACATATTACTATTTATGGTTTTATTACTATTTATTATTTATGGTGCAACTGTAACGAAAACCAATTTCCCCCGGGATCAATAAAGTATGACTATGACAATGACTACTATAGAAGTCAAGCTCACAGGTGTCCATGAAAATTGGAGCCAAAGTCTCCAACAGTAGTCTGTGGTCATGGGTCAAGCATTCCTCATCTTCCTTGCAGTTGGCATGGCCTTGAGCATTGCTTTCAATGAGTATTTTTCAGTTAACTTTCAGCTTAATAGACCACCACCCCTGACTCACAGGGGGACCTCAAAAACATGGAGTGCAGAGGAGATGAACATTTTTTGGTGTGTTTAAGTATTTAAGTATGATAAACATTGTTTAAACACTTTTTAATTACCAGTTCATGCATTCATCAAGTTGGGTAAGGAATGGAGTTGCATCAAAGTAGCTGAACCAAGCTTATAAAAGGACTGAAAGGAAAAAAAATCAATATAACCATGAGGACCATACTTGTTTCTGGACAGTTTATTTAGCAAACTTGTACATCCGCATTTCATGAAGGAATAACAGCCACTGGCCCACTGTACTCAAAGTTACACACAGATACTTTATACTTTATTGTCGCCAAACAATTGATACTAGAACGTACAATCATCACAGCGATTGATTCTGCGCTTCCCGCTCCCTGAAGTACAAATCGATAGTAAATATTAAAAATTTAAATTATAAATCATAAATAGAAAACAGAAAAATGGAAAGTAAGGTAGTGCAAAAAAACCAAGAGGCAGGTCCGGACATTTGGAGGGCATGGCTCAGATCCGGGTCAGGATCCGTTCAGCAGACTTATCACAGTTGGAAAGAAGCTGTTCCCAAATCTGGCCATACGAGTTTTCAAGCTCCTGAGTTTTGTCCCGGAGGGAAGAGGGACGAAAAGTGTGTTGGCTGGGTGGGTTGTGTCCTTGATTATCCTGGCAGCACTGCTCCGACAGTGTGCGGTGTAAAGTGAGTCCAAGGACGGAAGATTGGTTTGTGTGATGTGCTGCGCCGTGTTCATGATGTTCTGCAGCTTCTTCTGGTATTGGATAGGACAACTTCCATACCAGGTTGTGATGCACCCTAGAAGAATGCTTTCTACGGTGCATCTATAAAAATTAGTAAGGGTTTTAGGGGACAGGCCAAATTTCTTTAGCTTTCTCAGGAAGTAAAGGTGCTGGTGGGCCTTCTTGGCAGTGGACTCTGCTTGGTTGGTCCAAGTCAGGTCATTTGTGATATTGATCCCAAGGAACTTAAACCTGTTCCACTTGCACACCACCAATGTAAATGGGGTTGTGCAGTCCACTACTCCTTCTGAAGTCAACAACCAATTCCTTCGTCTTGCTGACGTTGAAGGATAGGTTATTGTCTTCGCCGCATGCCACCAGGCTCTTAATTCCTTCTCTGTACTCAAACTCATCATTACCCGAGATACGGCCTACAATTGCTGTGTCATCAGCAAACATATATTGAGTTCGATGGAAACTTGGCTACACAATCATGGGTGTACAGTGAGTACAGCAGGGGGCTGAGTACACAGCCTTGTGGGGCACCGGTGCTCAGAGTGATTGTAGAGGAGAGCTTGTCCCCTATTTTTACAGCCTGGGTCCTGTCTGTGAGGAAGTTGAAGATCCAGCTGCAGACCTGTGTGCTAAGGCCCAAGTTCCGGAGTTTGGGAATCAGTTTATTTGGAATGATGGTATTAAAGGCAGAGCTGTAGTCAATGAAAAGGAACCTTATGTATGCATATTTATTCTCCAGGTGTTCTAAGGAGGAATGTAGGGCCAGAGAGATGGCATCTGTCGTCGACCTGTTGCTCCGGTAGGTGAATTGCAAAGCGTCGAGGTTGACCGGTAGGCTGTGGTTGATGTGTGCCATAACCAATCTCTCGAAGCACTTCATAGCAATTGATGTCAGAGCCACAGGTCGATAGTCATTCAGGCATGCCACCTTGCTCTTCTTCGGCACTGGGATTATCGTTGCCTTCTTAAAACACGAGGGGATCTTAGACTGAAGCAAGGAGCAGTTGAAGATGTCAGCAAACACTCCAGCTAGCTCGCTTGCACAGGCCCAGAGAACCCGTCCCGAAACGCCACCTAGGCCTGTCGCCTTCCTTGGATTTATCTTCAGGAAGGCCCTTCTAACGCCCTCCTTGGTGATGACGAATCTCGATGCCACCAGGTCCACTGAAGTCAACAGCAATTTGCTAACAGCCAACAAATAAAGATTAATTTCACCCATTAGGGTAATCATGGATAGGCAACTTCTATGCAAAACGTTGCAATCACAAATCAGGTGCAGAAAAAAGATGTCCAGTGTTTGCCAGACTGTTCATAAAGTATGGCTCACAACAGAACATGCTCAACTGGTGTTGGAAATTCTAATGTGCAGGGCAGTAAATGTGGTTGTTTTAAGGTAAGCATTTATACATATTAATATTTATAATCTTGCACTAATTGTAAATCAATACTTTAATGTTTCAATCGTATTAATTATAACACAAAACTTTGTTAATCAAGTGAAAAATTCCACATGGAAGCCAGACAGGAAGTTGCATCTTGGGAGATCTAGGTCTGCTCGTTCCCCAGAACTGTTCCCAACGGTTCCGTATAAGGGGAATGTTGTGCTTTTGTTAATTATTTTATTTTTGTAGCTGGAGCCAATGATCTGAATATCTGTGGATCAGTTAAATGCACCAGTTCCAGGTATGTTCAGGAGGGATAGACATCCTGTGTTATAGTATATAAAAACACAAACTCAAGATCTGGAAGACTGAATGTTTCTTTGGATATCATATTTCCCCTTGTACTGTTAATCAGTCTTCTTGGACTATAATTCTTCAGTCATTTACGAATTTACTCATCCTACTGCAATATATATACATATAGACACACACATTAAAACAAAGGTCCCTGCACCAATCCCTGAAGTTCACCATTTTACAGAAATCCAGTCAGAAAAACATTGTTCTGTGACTACCTTCTGGATCCCTCATAGAATTCTGTCAGCATTGTGAGAAACAATCTCCCTGCACAAAACTGTGGTGACTTCTCCTAATCAGTCTCTGCCTTTCCAACTGAACGTAAATGCAGGGGTGGCATGGTAGCATCGTGATTTGCATAATACTATTACAGTTCCAGCAACTCAGGTTCAATTTCACCACTGTCGGTAAAGTGTTTTATATTCTCCCCATGATCACTTGGGTTTCCTCCAGGTGCTTTGGTTTCCTTCCACATTCCAAAGATGTACAGGTTAATAGGTTAATTGGTCGCGTGGGTGTAATTAGGAGGTGAGGGTTTATTGAGTCGGAAAGGATGATAATCACGCAAAATCTCCAAATAAATAAATAATCTATACTGTATCAAAGAATCTGTTCCAGCAACTTCCTGACCACTGATACAAGGCTCACTATCATAGAACGAACAGACTTAAAATTACTGTCCTTTTCAAACAAGAGAACATCATCTGAAAAGATGCAAAAATTTCCTTCAGAGGCCTTCGAATCTCCTTTCTTCCTTTCCTTAACTTTCTGAAAATGCAGTGGTACAATCCATAACTTCATAAACCTCAGGTACTATTGAACTGATGGTCTTAATTTCAGTGAGATTGTAATTCTTAACTTAGTAATAATAAGTCAGTTGTACAGATCCCATTTAATTTTGGGGATATAATTTTAGGAAGTACATTGTCCAGGATAGGGCAAACATTCAAATTACCCCAGAGTTTTAGTGTATTGTATCATTATGAAAGGCTGGAAAAACACAATTTATGTTCTCAGGTATTTTGAAAAGGGTTGATCTACTCAAGGTGTGGAAAAAAAACAGTGAAATGTTTGATAGATTTAATAGAGAGAAATGATGCTCTGGTGAAAGGATCCATGCAAAGAATAATCTCAAAGTTAAAGGTGACATGTGAATAGTATCAAAAAACAATTTTTCACACAAAATGGAAATGTGGAAATTACTCATCCTGTGCACTGTGTTTTGTAGGCTAATTTGATTTTCAAGTGCCAGTATGACACCTTAGTCAGGTATAGCAGGGGTCCCCAACCTTTTTTGCACTGCGGACCAGTTTAATATTGACAATATTCTTGTGGACCGGTCGACTGGGTGGGGGGGGGGGGTAGGGTTGCCAACGGACAAGAGTAGCAGTCAAATACATTGTGTTTACCCCGAGAAGACTACAATGACCATGAAACCTTGCGCGGGCACCAGTGCGCATGCGTGACCTGCACATGTGTGTACGTGCCGATATTTTTTCCTGCAAATCGTTTTCAGCGATTCTGTTCGGGGCGGGGGGCGGGGGGAGGAGGTGTTAATCATGACCAGAATATCGGTGATAAGTGGCTAATACACTCAATTTTGTTTCTAAAAGGGTTTATCTAATGAATTTAATATTAAACGCACAGCGTATATTTTCCTCGCATGAATATAGTGATGAGTCAATTATCCGGGGAGGACAGGGAGCTTGAAATGTTGAATGAACTTCCAGTAGAAGCGGCAGAAGCAGGTTCGATATTATCATTTAAAGAAAAATTGGATAGGTATATGGACAGGAAAGGAATGGAGGGTTATGGGCTGAGTGCAGGTCGGTGGGACTTGGTGAGAGTAGCGTTCGGCACGGACTAGAAGGGCCAAGATAGCCTGTTTCTGTGCTGTAATTGTTATATGATTATATAAGTAAGTCAATAGTATCATAACACTTTAAGTAACATTCCGATATTAAACACACAGCACATATTTTCTCCGTATGAACATATAAAATCATTGCAACACACCAATATTGCTGAATCAGTGGGAGCCCTGGGCTTGTTCTCCTGCAACAAGACGGTCCTATCGAGGGGTGATGGGAGACAGCGATACTCGAAGGGGGTTCCTTATGTCCAGTCTATTCCGCAATTTAGTTTTTGTTGCATTCATTGCAGAAAACTCCGCTTCGCAGAAAAATGTTGGAAATGGAAGCAATGTTTTCAGTACTTTCGTGGCTATCTCAGGATATTTAGCCTTGACTTTGATCCAGAATGCAGGCAGAGATGTTATGTCAAACATACTTCTCAGCCCGCCGTCAGTTGCAAGCTTAAGGAGTTGATCTCCTTCCCGCGCTGACACGGATGACGAGCGGGTAATGACCTCACGTGCGTAATGGCTCAACAGTGGGCGTGACAGGGAATGAGAAAAGGTGCCGCTGACTCATGTCGTTTCCTCGCGGCCCGGTAGCACATGCTTTGCGATCCAGTACCAGTCCGCGGCCCAGTGGTTGGGGACTGCTGAGGTACAGGATAAACAGAATAAAGGTGAATGAGTAAAGAACAGATCAGACCTAAGTTAGCTGAAGGGCAGCACAAACTTGAGGGCTGAATAGCTCATTCCTATTTTGTGGTCCACATGTTCCAATAATGGCCTTAAGAGATCAGAAAATTTTCCTCCAGACTTTTCTTTCCCAAGTCAACCCAGACATTTTTCTGCTCATAAGCTTCCCATAGGAAATAAAATATCTGCTGCAGATGCAAAACACTGACAGTATCCTGCCTAAATGACTATTGTCCGGTGGCATTAACATCAACCCTTACAAAATGCTTTGAGCAGCTGGTCATGGAGCACATTAAAGTTTTTCTCCCAGCTACACTAAACCCTTTCCAGTTCACTTATCATTCAAATCAATCCACTGATAATGCAATACCTTTGCCCTCCACTCTGTCCTGCCCACCTGGAAGATGGGATCTCATATACCAGACTGCTGCTTATAGACTTCAGTTCAGCATTCAACATCATCATATCCCAGAAACTGGTGGGGAAACTGTCTTTGCTGGATCTCAACACCTCCCTCTGCAATTAGATATTGGACTTCTTAACAGTAAGATCACAGTCAGTCCCTGTGGGCAGTAACATGTCTTGGCACAATACGCTGAGCACTGGCGCTTCCCAATGCAGGATCCAGCTCAAACTGTGTCATCAAGTTTGTGGATGACACAACATTGGTTGGCCTTATCGAGAACGGTGACAAGAGGGAGTATAGCGAGGAGGTGGAACGGATGGTGGATTGGTGTGAGAAGAACAACCTAAGCCTGAACGTGGAGAAGACAAAGGAAATCATTGTGGACTTAAGGAAGGTACAGACAAACCAACACCCTCTGAATACATGGCTACTCTATACAGAAAGTTAAGTGCACCAAGTTCCTGGGAGCTCACATCATAGATGACCTCAACTGGTCCCCTAAGACCACGTGCCTGAACAAGAAGGCACAACAGCACCTCCACTTCCTAAGAAGATTGAGGCAAGCAAGGCTTCCACCACCACCACCCCCCCCCGACCCCACCATCTTAATTGTGTTGTACAGGAGCACCACTGAAAGCATCTGATAAGTAGCATCTCCATCTGGTATAAGAGCAGTCGAGCATTGGACATGAAATCCCTACAAAGGACTGTGAGAACAGCTCATAGGTGTCTCCCCACCATCCATCAGGGACGCTTATCAGGAGTGCTGCGTACCCAGGGCCCTTAGTATTATTAAGGATCCCACCCATCCATCCAGCAACCTCTTTGATTTTCTACCATCAGGCAGAAGACTATGATGCATAAAAACAAGAATGTCAGGATGAGAAACAGTTACTTCCCCCAGGCCATTAAGCCTCTGAACTCCTGACCACAATGTATTTAAAGCGTCTCTGGTTAATATGTTTGGAATGTTACGATATTTAATATTAATGCACTTAAGTTTGTTATTTAAGTGTGATTCATCTGTAGATTTTATCCTTACCTAATATATCATGTGACAATAAACCATTCGACTTGAAGGACCTAGCCCTATTTTCTCGTGTCAGTTATTTCCTGTGCTCCTTCAATTTTAGTTTGTTTTTCATCAGTATTTACTAACAGCATCACAAAATGTAAAGTAATAAACATATAATACAATTGTATTTAACATAATTGCATTTTTTGTAAAAAAAAATCCAATTCTGATTCTTTTTTTTGTCAGTTTCTGCTATGCAGCATATTGTCTTGTTGCAAACTCTATTGTATTTCCTTGATGAGAACAAGAGAAATTCTGACATAGTTCCCATCAACACAATATAATGATGAGGTTAAATAGCAGAAATGGAGGATTGTCAGTGGTTTATCACATAAACTTATTGATTGTTACATTGATGAGATTGTCTGCATCTCCTTTAAATTTGCTTAGTAAAAGGAAGAGTGTCCATAAGCAGTAAATTAAATTAAAATAAAATGCAGCCACTGTAAATCTGAAACAAAAGCAGAAAATGCTGGGAAAGAGCATCTGTAACGGAAAGAGAACAGTTAATGTTTTTAAATCCAGGGCCCTTCATCAGAACTGAGAAAGAGAGAAACAAGATAGTCCAGGTAGAAGTATGGATGGTCTATTTCCAGAGCACCTGTACTGAGTCCACATCACAGTTATCCTGAGTTTTCATTTGCCTGCCACTTTAATTCAGCTTCCCACCTTCAGGGCTGTGTCTCCTTTACTCCTCCTTTACTCTTTGTAGACCCATGACAGTGATGCCACCCATAGCTCCAATCTGCTAATTAAATTTGCTGATGATACTATATTGATTGGTCTAATCTCAAATAATAACATGGCAGCCGATAGAGAAGAAGTCATCACCCTGACACAGTGGTATCAAGAAAACAACTTCTCCCCCAATGTCGCAAAAACAAAGGAGCTGGTTGTGGACTACAGGAGAAATGGAGACAGGCTAACTCCTATCGACATCAATTGATCTGGGGTTGAGACGGTGAATAGTTTTAAGTTCCTTGGCATAAGCTTTACCGAGGATCTCACGTGGTCTGTACACACCAGCTGTGTGGTGAAAAAAGTACAGTGCCTCTTTCACTTCAGATGGTTGAAGAACTTTGGTATGGGTCCCCAAATCCTAAGGACTTTCTACAGGGGCACAATTGAGAACATCCTGACTGGCTGCACCACTGCCTAGTGTCACAAACCCCGTGACAGGAATAAAGAACCAGCAGAGATGGAAAACACTCTGGAGTCCAGTATTGCTATAAACTAATAATATTTATTAGTAACTACGCAATACAGTAATATAAATGTAGATAAATCAAACAGGTTAGCAATGATTTTATATATATAAGTAAGTATATCAGTAAATGTGGAAATATAAGTGTGAAAAACCAAGCTTCTTTAAGTCTAGGGGTAAAAAGATACAGTCTTACGATGATGAGTAAAGTTCAGTTCGTGGTATTGAGTTGAGTAGTGATGGAGAGAGAGAGAGAGAGGGAGAGATTTGAGTCTTCAGGTGAGCTGACGCCGTCGATCTTCTTGTTGTCCTTCGAAATCCTTTAAAAGTCACCAGCTGTGACTTTAACAAAGGGGACTGGTTTTCTGTGGTGGAGCCATCCCCCAGGTGAGGGTGGACACATGGACAACTCCCCACCAGTTAACCCTTTTCCTCTTTCCACTGCAAGAGCTACTGATCGATCCTCCAAAACCCACTTTTCCTGCAGACACAACAATGCTCGTTCAGTGTCCAGAACATGTGTCTGAGGTCTATCATCTGACCTCCTATTTTATCTTCTTGTGCTGAGCATCAACTGTCATTCAAATAACTCCTCCTTCCTCTCTCTGTGAAGAAATTCAAGCAGGCAAAAGTCCTTGAGAAGTGTCAACAACCTGCCGAAAATCATAACATCGAGTGTCCATTAAATAACACCACCTTCGGTCACCATAGCAACTTACGAGCTGCTCGGTGCTGTCTCCAACTCAGCAGAAATCTAAAAGTTAACCAGTTCTTTCTCGTTCCTTAAAGTGACAGTCCAACAGTTAGTCTTCGTCTCTCTCTCTCTTTTCAAAACAAGATATCAGTGGTAAATAACTCTCTCTCTTTTCAAAAGCACCATTAATAGTGGTAATCGAGCACAGTTCATAGGGGTAATTCAGGATCCCGTCACACTACTATGTGCTTCCCTCAATTGCAGGACCCTGCAGGACCCTACAGGCAGCCCAGCACATCTGTAAATGTGAACTTAATCTCTATACAAGACATTTACAGAGACAGGTGTGTAAAAAGGTCCCGAAGGATCATTGGAGACCTGAGTCACCCCAACAACCTGTTCCAGCTGCAATCATCCACGAAATAGTACCGCAGCATAAAAGCCAGGACCAATAAGCTCCGGGACAGCTTCTTCCACCAGGCCATTAGATGATTAATTCACATTGATACAATTATATTTCTATGCTATATCAACTGCCCTGCTGTACATACTATTGCACATTTAGATCGAGACGTAACAAACATTTTTACTCCTCATGTATGTGAAGGATGTAAGTAATGAAGTCAATTCAATTCAATTCATTCTAACGTTTCTTTCTGTGATCTCTTGCTCTACTACAATAAGACCCAACTCAAGCTTGAGGAGAAACACCACATCTTTCATCTCAATAACCATTTGCATCTGGACTGACCACTTTTTTGCCTGTCGTCCCTTTAGTTCCATGTTTTTTTATTTTTTTATGTAGAGTGAGGCTTTCAGAGTATGTCTGGTAAACATTACATTGAGATGTATAGGAGTGAAACTGCTCCTCAATGACCACATTATTTCACCCCATCAGAAAAATAACCTTCCCCAACTTCTCTGCACGAAAATTGTTTTAATTTCATTTTACTACTTACAGATACTTTCTTCCTTTTACTAAGCATAATTAAAGGCGAGGCAGACAATCTCATCAACGTAACAATCAATAGGTTAAGAGGTAGACCAATGGCAGTCCTCCATTTCTGCTATTGAACCTCATCATTATATTGTATTGATGGGAAATATGTCAGAATTTCCCTTTAAGGAGTTCTTGTTCTCGCCAAGTAAATACAATACAAGTTGAAATGGATAGCATTAGAGAATAACTGGCATTTAAAATTATTTGGTTAAATTCCCAAATGAAGCATAAGACCAAAAGACCATAAGATATAGGAGCAGAAGTTGGCTATTCGGCCCATCGAGCAAGATCCACCATTCAATCATGGTTGATCCAATTCTTCCAGTCATCCCAAATTCCCTGCCTTCTCCCCATACCCTTTGATGCCTGGCTAATCAAGAACCTATCTATCTCTGCACCCAATGACTTGGCCTCCACAAATTCCACAGATTTACCACCCTCTGACTAAAGTAATTTCTCCGCATCTCTGTTCTAAATGGACATCCTTCAATCCTGAAGTTGTGCCCTCTTGTCCTAGACTCCCCTACTATGGGAAATAACTTTGCCATATCTAATCTGTTCAGGCCTTTTAATATTCAGAATGTTTCAATGAGATCCCCCCTCATTATCCTGAACTCCAGGGAATTCAGCCCAAGAGCTGCCAGATGTTCCTCATACGGTAACCCTTTCACTCCTGGAATCATTCTCGTGAATCTTCTCTGAACCCACTCCAATGTCGGTATATCCTTTCTAAAATAAGGAGCTCAAAACTGCATATAATACTCCCAGTGTGGTCTCACAGGTGCCTTATAGAGCCTCAGCATCACATCCCTGCCCTTATGTTCTACATCTCCAGGAATGAATGCCAATATTGCATTCACCTTCTTCACCACCGACTCAACCTGGAGGTTAACTTTTAGGGTATCCTGCACAAGGACTCCCAAGTCCCTTTGCATCTCTGCGTTTTAAAATTTCTCTCCATCTAAATAATAGTCTGCCCGCTTATTTCTTCCACCAAAGTGGATGACCATACACTTTCCAACATTGTATTTCATTTGCCACTTCTTTGTCCATTCCCCTAAACTAGTGGTCACCAACCTTTTAAAGCCCAAGATCCCCTACCTTGACCTTAGTGAAAGGCAAGATCTACCTACTAAATTGTTTAGAGAAAAAACAGTTCAAATTGTACTTCCAACTTGAGGCCTTTTATTTGGGCTAATTGTATTTGAATTGCATAAAATACGTTTGTCAAACTTTCAAGTTAATTCAAACAAGAAAACACTGTAACTAGCATATCAAACAGGCCATAGCTGTCTTTCTTTAAGAATATTACAATACTTCGCACCTTTAATTCTAAGTTTCATTATTTAATTTTATTTCAACACGAAAAATAAATGAATAAAAATTGACTGTTGCACTCAGTATGATGACTGGGACTGAATACTTTCTGCTAGTTCCCTGAAATTTGGCTCATAACTACAGACAGCCAGTCTGAGACAGTCTGTGAGGTGTCTGTCAGTAAGACAGCTCCTGTACCTAGATTTAATAATTTTAATTTCTGAAAATGCAATTTCACTTACATAAGTTGACCCGAAGAAGGCACTGACTTCTAGTGCTAAAACCAACGCTCACACCGCACATTGCTGGGGCACCATCAGTTGTAATTGCCACCACAGACATATTTTTTAAACTCATTGTAAATATCCTCACCTCTCGTTCTCTCCTTTAATTGCAAAAGAGTGAGGAAGCCCTCCTTTGGTGTAAAATCCTGGAAAGCCATTCTGACAAATGCAACAAGCTGAGCTGTTTGCATTACATCCAGGGATTCATCGAACTGCAGTGAAAAATATTCACGGAGTGACAAGTCCTTTAACACTTGTCCTCAGACAGTGACTCTACCCTCCTTGTCACTGTTGTAGGGCCAAGCAGTATATTATGTATTGCGGTTGTGAAGTCATTTTTGTTTTTAAAGTCATTAAAAACAATCTCTGCGGTAATGGCCATTGCTTCCTTGAAAAAATCGCCATCTGTAAAAGGCTTCTTGTGTTTAGCCAAAAGGTGACTTACACAAAATGATGTTTCAATAGCAGCCTTATTTTGAGCAGCATGTTTTGTGAAAAACGATTACTTGGCCTTCAACCCCGATTTCAGCTCCTCAACTTTCCTGGCACGAATTGCGCTCTTTGGGGAGGCAGGTGTCTTTAAATTTCCGGTGGTTGATGTGGTGGTGCCGCTCCAGATTCCCTCTTTTGTCGGTGCTTGTGTTTGGTGGCACAACATACGTAGACACTTATCTTTCACCAAGGTAAACAGAAATTCCTCTTCCCATTCTGGATGGAAGTTGTACGTTTCTGCCTTCTTTCATGGAGCTTCCGCCATGCTATCAGGATATCACAAGCAAGTGCTGTATATCAGCGGTCCCCAACCACCGGGCCGCAGAGAATTTGCTACCAGGCCGTGAGGAAACGATATGATTTGGCGATATGAGTCAGCTGCACCTTTCCTCATTCCCCGTCACTCCCACTGTTGAGCTTGAACACACGGGAGGTCATTACCCGCGCGTCATCCATGTCAGCGCGGGAAGAAGATCAACTCCTCGAGCTTGCAAATGACGGCGGGCTGAAAAGTATGTTTGACATAACATCTCTGCCGGCATTCTGGATCAAAGTCAAGGCTAAATATCCTGAGACAGCCACGAAAGCACTGAAAACGTTGCTTCCATTTCCAACATATCTCTGCGATGAATGCAACGAAAACTAAATTGCGGAATAGACTGGACATAAGGAACCCCGTTTGAGTATCGCTGTCTCCCTTCACCCCTCGATGGCACCGTCTTGTTGCAGGGAAACAAGCCCAGGGCTCCCACTGATTCAGTGATACTGGTGTGTTGCAATGATTTTATATGTTCATACGGGGAAAATATGTGCCGTGTGTTTAATATCCAAACATTACTTAAAATGTTATGATGCTCCTGACTGATAAGTGACTTATATAACCATATAACAATTACAGCACGGAAATAGGCGATCTGGGCCCTTCTAGTCCGTGCCAAAAGCTACTCTCACCTAGTCCCACCTGGTCCCACCGACCTGCACTCAGCCCATAACCCTCCATTCCTTTCCTGTCCATATACCTATCCAATTTTTCTTTAAATGATAATATCGAACCTGCCTCTACCACTTCTACTGGAAGTTCTTTCAACACTTACTTCAAGCTCCCCGTCCTCCCCTGATTATTGACTTATCACTATTTTCATGCAAGGAAAATATGCACTGTGTGTTTAATATTAAATTCGTTAGATAAACCCTTTTAGAAATGAAATTGAGTGTATTAGCCCCTTATTACCAATATTCCGGTCGTGATTAACACCCCCCCACCGCCCCCCCGAACAGAATCGCCAAAACGATTTGCAGAGAATAATATCGGCAGGTACACGCATGCGCAGGTCACGCATGCGCACTGATGCCCGCGCAAGGCTTCATGGTCATTGTAGTCTTTCTCGGGGTAAACACAATTTGACTGCTACTCTTGTTCGTTGGCAACCCTACTGCGCCCCCCCCCCCCAACTGGGTCGACCAGTCCGCAAGAATATCGTCAATATTAAACCGGTCCGCAGCACGAAAAAGGTTGGGGACCCCTGTCGTATATTGATGTTTGCGACAGTCTGTACTCTTATCTAATCTGATTGGTTACTTTGATGCAGCACAAGCTACGCAGAAAATGCGGTGCATGGCGGGGGAACTATACACATGCGCACCAGACAGAAAGAACGGAACTAAAACCCCGCAACCCGGAAACGATCTCTCTTTACAAACAGCTTTCAGTAGCGAAAGTATTGCTATATTTTTACTATTATCCTAATTAGTATTACTTATTTTTATAATGCTCACATTACAACAGTATTTGTGTATTTATTTTTCATTTTTTTTGGGATCGACTGGGAAAGTCTCAAAGATCGACCAGTCGATCGCGATCGACGGGTTGGCGACCACTACCCTAAACTATTAACTCTCGCTGTTTCCTCAACACTTCCACTGTGAAGACTGATGCAAAATACACATTCAGTTCCTCTGCCACCTCTGCATCTCTCATTACAATATCTCCAGCGTCATTTTCTATCGGTCCTATATCTACCCTCAACTCTCTTTTACCCTTTATATACTTAAAAAAGCTTTTAGTATCTTCTTTGATATTAGTCGCCAGCTTCCTTTCACAATTCATCTTTTCCTTCTTAATGACCTTCTTAGTTTCCTTCTGCTAGTTTTTAAAAGCTTCCCAATCCTCTTTCTTCCCACTAGCTTTAGCTTCCTTGTATGTCCTCTCTTTTGCCTTTACTTTGGCTCTGACTTCACTTGTCAGCTATGGTAGTGTCCTTCTTCCATTCGAAAATTTCTTCTTATTTGGAATATATCTGTTTTGCACTTCCCTCATTTTTTGCAGAAACTCCAGTCATTTCTGCTCTGCTGGCCTTCCTGCTAGTGCCTCTTTCCAGTCAACCTTGGCCAGTTCCCCTCTGATGCCATTGTATTTCCTTTATTCAACTGAAATACCCACATTGGATTTTAGCTTCTCCTTCTCAAATTTCAAAGTGAACTCGATCATATTGTGATCAATGTTCCCTAAGGGTTCCTTAACGTTAAACTCTTTTATCACCTCCGGATCATTGCACAACACCCAATCCAGCATAGCCGATCCCCTAGTGGGCTCAACAACAAGTTGTTCTAAAAAGCCATCCCTTAGACATTCCACAAATTCTCTCTCTTGAGGTCCAGTATTGGCCTGATTTTCCCAATCCACTCTCATAATAAAATCCCCAGTGATTACCATGACATTGCCCTTCTGACACGCCTTTTCTATCTCCTGCTGTAATTTGTAATCCACATCCTGCTGCTGTTTGGAGGCCTGTACACAACTGCCATTAGGGTCCTTTTTCCCTTGCCATTTCTTAACTTAACCCATAGAGACTCTACACCTTCCTATCCTCTGTCATCCCTTTCTAATGATTTAATATTATTTCTTATACACAGGGCCACACCACCCCTTCTGCCTACTAACCTATCTTTCTAACACACCATATATCCTTGAGCGTTCAGCTCCCAATGGCAGCCATTCTTTAGCCAAGTTTCAGAGATGGCCACAACGTCATACTTGCCAATCTGTAGCTGAGTTTCAAGATCGTCCATTTTATTTCTTCTGCTACATGCATTCAAATATAACACTTTCAGTCCAGTATTTGTTGCTTTCTGTTTTAACTGCACCACACCGCTATTGCCCTGTAACTCATCCCACTGGTTTTGATTAAACCTCATCTCCTGCCTGTCCTTTCTATCATCTCTGTTGCATGCTATCTTTGATTTATTTCTGTTTTCCCCTTCCTCAGCCCAATCACTCCGGTTCCCATCCCCCTGCCAAATTAGTTTAAACCCTCCCTAACAGCTCTATTAAACCTGCCTGCTAGGATATTAGACCCCTTTGGGTTCAGGTGTAACCCATCCTTTTTGCACAGGTCATACCTCCCCCAGAAGAGCGATCCAGGAACTCGAAGCCCTGCCCCCTACACTAGTCTCTCAGCCACGCATTAGTATGCCTGATCATGCTATTCTTGCGCTTGTTAGCATATGACACCGGCAGCAATCCTGAGATTACTGCCCTGGAGGTCCTGCATTTCAGCTTCCTACCCAACTCTCTGAATTCTCTTTTCAGGACCTCCTCTCTTTTTCTACCTATGTCATTGATACCAACATGTACCAAGACTTCTGGCTGTTCACCTTCTCCCTTCAGAATACTCTGCACCCGATCCGAGACATCCCATACCCTGGCACCTGGGAGACAACACATCATGCGGGTACCCTATCAGGCTGACAGAACCTCCTGTCTGTTCCCCTTACTATGGAATCCCCCATGACTAGCGCACTCCTCATCTTCTTCTCTCCCTTCTGCACCACGGAACCATCCTCAGTACCAGAGACCCGATTGCCATGGTCGTCCTCTGTCGAGTCACCCTCCCGCCCACCAACAGCATTCAAAATGAGAAAACAATTACTGAGGGGGATGTCCACAGGGGTTGCTCTCCACTACCTGAGCTCTTCCCTTCCCTTCTCTGACTGTCACCCACTTATCTAACTCCTGCAGCCTTGGGGTGACTATCTCCTTGTAGCTCCTATCTATCTCCTACTCACTTTCCCTAATAAGGTGTAGGTCATCAAGCCGCAGTTCCAGTTCCCTAACACGGTCTCTCAGAAGCTGCATCTCAGTACACCTGGTGCAGATGTGGCCATCTGGGAGACTGCAGGATTCCCACATCTGACACCCAGAGCAAAGTACTAACCCCACAGATATTTTCTCCAGTCCTCCGAGAAAAAAAGTGCAAGGAGATAAAACAGAAATGATGTTCACCTACCCACCTACCTCGCTGAAGCCTGAATGAGCCAGATCCCTACCACTCTGCCTCAGACCACTCCTCTGATGACCGCCCCACTAGGCAGTGTCTCCCTTTTATGCCTGAACCTCCCCAGCTCTCCAACTCACAAGTAGTGCGCCAGTTATAGCCAAGTCCCCGCAAAGCTTTCTCCTTTTAAACTTTGCTCCAGGAACTTCATTTCAATATTTTTATTTTGTTGCTACTCACATACAAGACTAGACCAACTTAAAACGTCTCAACAAATTTTCCAGTGTAAAAATCGATATTGGGAACACTGCCCTAACCAAGCAGAAGTATCAACATTGGACATTAGTGTTATTTTTGAAATTTACAAAGAATTCATTTTTCACCAAAATTCACTGGAAAAGACCACAACTGGATCTTAATGCGACCAGACAAAAATATTCCCTTAAATCGCACTCTGTAGACTAAGCAAAAAACTATCTTCAAAAATGTGCATAAAGGGTACTTTTGGAAACAACATTTCTGGTTTTCTAAGTAACTTGTTTGAAGCACATTACTGTGTACCTCCATGATTCCCTGTCCAGAGGCTTCACATGTTAACATTGGCAACATCATGTTCAATTATAACTTTGGAATACCTCACAGTTGTAAAGAGAGAATGTAGAACATAATAAGAGAATAAAACAAAATATTCATTCTTTTAAGTCTTGTTTTAATTTCCTTTCTTAATCTGAACTCCACCTCACTTCCTGGGATAATACATTGTCTTTTAAACTGAAGCAATTAGCTGAAAATCAATCTATCCCTGCATCTCCCATATTCGGTGCCAATGAAAACTTGTTCTTCATTTCTTTTATCTGTTTTGCAATTGTTTGAAATAATAATCAAAACGTGATGTACTTTCCCAATTATTTGCTGCAATATGTTAAACTTGATGAGTACCATTCACACGCAAATCCCCAATTTCGAATGTTTTGTATTATTATTTAAACCATATTCTACTACACAATTCTTCCAAAGTATATTCATTTTCGCATTTTATACCTTGCACCTTTTGCTCCTGCCCAATTAATCTGTCAATGTCACTCATTTCCATTCCACTGCAAACTCTGCATCCGCCTCATCCCCTTACTTTTCTGAGCTGCGAATGACCATTGAACTTTTCCCATTCATCTTCATCATTTGTAAACTGAGGCTGCTCATTAACTCTTGAGATACCATCCTGAAAGTGACCTGGTTAATCCTATGTTTTTGAGCCTCTAAAAAAACCACACTGAATAACATTTGTTCTTTTATAACAAACTTGCAAGCACGTGTAAAAATCCAAACAAATTTCATTTTCTAATCCCCCCTTAACTACCCAGTCCACCCAGTCCAATAGTTTATCAAACACTATTGTCCTTTTAAAAAGATTTAACTCTATCTAATCATGTTGTAATCTTTCAGTTGCTCTTTCACTGCATTCCTGGTAATAGATTACAGTGTACACTCAATGGCTACTTTATTAGTTACAGGAATGGAAACCTGTTGTCTTCTGCTGCTGTAGCCTATCTGCGTTCAGAGATGCTCCTCTGCACAGCACTGCTGTAATGCATGGTTATTTGAGAGTGTGTGTATATATATATATATATACACACACACACACACACACACATACATATATACATACATACATATATATATATATATATATATATATATATATATATATATGTGTGTGTGTGTGTGTGTGTGTGTGTGTGTGTGTGTGTGTGTGTGTGTGTGTACACACACATACACATATAAAATGTGTGAAGAGGGAACAGGGTTTTTTTTTGCAACAAAACTGTGTCCTCAAGTATGCAGTTAGGAGGATGTCAGTCCCCTCACTAGCAATGGCAGAGTGCAGAAGTTTACCTCATGATTAGTAAACATCCAGTACAGCCTTCATGAACAATAGAAACTGTAGTCCCGAAGATATTCAGGGAAATCGGCCCAGAAATTGAAAAACCACAAACTGCAGAATCAAAGGTTGTGTGTGGAGGCCAGGTGGTCACTGGAAAAGGATTTGTTGGTTCTTCCCAAGTCTGGGGCAATCCTTACATTTCAATGCCTAGCCTTCAGCTACTCTCTTATTAAAATCAAGACCAGTTTCTGCTGAATTCTTTCTCGAGCAACCGTGCCTCAAACAGGAACATGCCACTTTGCAGTCATAGCTTGTTTCAGAGGTGGTGTAAGGTGCTGTGAATTTCAGAATAACAGATATAGCAATTTTTCCAACCCTGTAGTAATCCGGAAATTCTTTTGAACAGACTGAACATTGAAATAAACCAGACTGAAACTACCAAACTCATAAAGCATATGATAATGTGATAATATGATCAGGTCAAAAGTTTTAGCCCTCACACCCCAAATTTGACGAAGTGTGGAACTTGCTACTAACCCGTAATAAAGCTGCTTGCACCAAAGGAAATTAGTGTAATGTCGATCTCCACCCTTCCAGATATTAGTTTCATTCTGATGACAGCAATAGGGGAGAAGGTAGTTCCCAGCCCTGATGACACCCTGCGCTCAATTTGGTTAAATGAGTTCCATGGCAGTTCAGACTCAGACCACAGTTCCAAGACCCCTCTAGTGCCATTCCGCTAGACCATCACCAATGCTGCACACCCTTTGTTATTGAGGAAGAGGAAATAAGAATGCTATTCAGTAAGCAAAATATCAACAAGGCTGCTGGCCCTATCACAGTCTTCAGACATTTTCAATCATTCTCTCAAACTATGCACAGTCCAGCACGTTTCCAGAAATTTGTTATCGTTCCAGTCCCCAAGAGATCAAAGATCACTGGACTCAGTGATTATAGACCAGTTGCATTCACATCAGACATAATGGAGACTTTTGAAAGGCTGATCATGTCAATTTCTCAAAGCCATAACTCAAAATTTCCTAGATCCGCTGCAGTTCACCACAGAGCCAACAGATCTGCAGATGACGCAGTTAACATCTGCCTGGACCTCATACTAGAAATCACCTGGTGCCTATGTCAGGACTCTCTTTGTCAATTTCAATTCAGCCTTCTATCATCATCCCTGACCCTCTGCAAGAGAAACTCTCCAAATTTAACGGCCAGGTTCCATCTACAGGTGGATCACAAATTTCGTCTCTGACAGTAGGCAGTATGTGAGATTTGACAAGCACATCTCCACATCGCGCTCAATCAGCACTGATGCACCAGTTCTCTCCCTTTTTCTAGTTTCTCTAAACACCAGTGACTTCATTTCCAGTGATTCACCTGTTAAACTGATAATGTCTGCAGATGACACCACTGTCACTGCATTAATCACCAACGGCAACAAATCCAAGTACCACCAGGAAGGAAGCAAGTTAGTGCTCTGGTGATTTTCTCCTTCCTTCCCAGTCCTGAAGAAGGGTCTCGGCCCAAAATGTCAGCTGTTTGTTCCTCTCCATAGATACTGCCTGAGTTTCTCCAGCATTTTGTGCACATTTTATACTGCTGTTTACATTGTAAATACATGCTGGTATTTATGTACTTATACACATTTTATTCCATATCCGTACTTCTAACGTTATTCTTACATAATCATTATTCATCATAATTGTTGAATGATGTTTTTGTTGCATGGCATGCCAACACACCACAGCAAATTTCTAACACATGTACATGGTAAGTAAAGTTGATCCTTGATGTCTGGCACCCAGCAACAGTGATGCTGTGAAACAGGCCAAGTTAACAATCACATTGAAGATTACTTAGACAGCAAACTACAGTGAATAAGATTTAATGTTTTAAAATTTTCACAGAGAATGAAATAAAAATTGAGACACACAAGACTAAGACAGTAGATAGTAAAATAACAATTTTATAAAAGGAAAGAATTTGACTTATTTTTTAAAATAGGAGCTTTTTGATTACCAGGAAGAAAGCATCAATTCTGACTTAGTATGTCATTAAAAACATAAGTAAAATAGACCAGAAAATGTGGGAACTATCAGATAAAGATAAATTTCAGAATGATCATCATCTGTGAAGCATCTGTGGATCACTGACAGCTACTTCTGGATTTCTGTACTTAGCCTTGTTTAAGTTCAATGAGGTTCATTTCCCTCCATAGATTTTTCAAAAAATTAATTGTGAAATATCTACATCAATTTGCTTTGAATGCAGAATAAACTAATGACTACCATCAATTCGAAAATTAGAGTTCCCAATTGGGCTGTAAGAAATGAATCCTTACATTGTATTTCTGGACTGGCCATTTGGTTTCTTGAGTGTTCCCTGCCTTTCAGTAAGATAACTACTGATCTGATTGTAAGTTCACCTTCAGATTGCCACCCCTTTTCAGTAACCCTTCATCCACTTTCTGAACAAGAATCTACCAAAGTCTGTCTTAAAAATATTCATAGACTTTTCTCCCTTGCCTTTTGAGGAAGGAATTTATAGGAGATTTAGATTCGGTTCAATAAAAATGCAGTCATACAACATGGAAACTTGCCCTTCAGTCCACTGACCATCGAGTGTTTATTTACACTATTCATATATCAATCCCATTTTATTTTCACTGCATTCCCATTAACTGCAGTCAGAGTTTGTTACTCATCTACACGAGGAGCAATTTATCTCAGCCAATTGATCTGTCAAATTGCACATCTTTAGCATGTAGGAAGAAAATGGAGCACACGGAAGATCACAGAGTGAATGTACAAACATCTCTCACACACAAAACTAGAGAATGGACTCGAGACAGCACTGGAAAGGTTGATCATATATGGAATTAACTGCTGCCTGGCACAATAGGTCTACAGCAGACACAGTCTCACTTGCTCTCTACTCAGCTTTGGAGCACCTAAACAACAGCAATATATTATGTCAAGCTGCTGTTATCGATTACAACTCAGTGCTCCAATGCCATGTCCCCTCGGTACTGATCAACAACCTTTAAAACTTGGGCTTCTGTAGTTTCCTCTGCAACTGGATCCTTGTTTTCAAAGTTTGAAGTTCAAAGTAAATTTATGCTGGAAATCTGAAATAAACCATCCTGGAAGCCCTCAGCAGGTCAGGCAGCATCTTGGAAAGAAAAACAGAGTTAACACCTTGGAAAAGGCGTTTCCAACCTTGGTTAATGGTCGGGGTCCATGGCATTAAAAAAGGTTGGGAACCCCTGTCTTAGATCAAAGATGTTTGAACCTTTCTTAGGCAGAAAGTATTGATTTTGTTGCTCTCTACAGATGCTGCCTGATTTGTTCAGTGTTTTCTTAATATTTTGTTTTGATTTCAAATTTAAAATGCTTGTTTTCCTATTATCAATGCAAAGTCTTTTGAAGCTAAATGGCTACTAAAGGCAGAAATGTGCAAACTACTAAATCAGATTTTTTTACATACAATTCTACCCAATTCGCAATAGGTATAAACTAAAACACTTATTAATGTTTTATGTTCATAGACATAGGTTTCATAACTATCACAAGTTGAAGGAGATTTGAATATTCAAAAATGCATGTTTGGGTGATTCGATTTTAATTTTGCAACCCCTGCTTGTGTCCACACACCTGTAACAATACAATTCTAAAGATTACCTGTAGGAGAAAATCTGCAGATGCTAGAAATCCAAAGCAACACACACAAAATGCTGGAGGAACGCAGCAGGTCAGACAGTATCTATAGAAAAAAAAATTGACGTTTCCAGCCGAAACCCTTTCTCGGGACTAAAAAGATTACCCATCTTTTCATGCTCATAAAAGTACTCACCTTGAGATGTGGATGCATTAGCAGTTTCACTAGCTCTCTGATCTCACTGTTCATTGGTGTGTTGTGCAGATCCTCCGTGAGCTATTAAACAATGAGAAGACAGAGAAAACAACAGTTAAATGTTGATCCTACTAGTGCAGTAGTGTCGTCTGAGAATTGACCTTGTTAAAGCCATTATTTTCCATGCTGTTTCAAATGAAAGACAACAAGAAGGAAAACAGACCATTAATCTCTTTTCTTCTAGCCCTCAGAGGACCAGCTTTGGCAGGGCCCTTCAGAGAACTTTATGGTATATAGGATCTCTACAGCAAGATCATGATCTGATTTATTAGAAGGCTGAGTACCTACTGCACAGAAAAAAACTTTCAGAGAAAACAGGTTTCTGAAGTCGAGTGTTTGTCAATTACATTTACTTTGCACTTGGCTCTCAGTGCTATGATAAAATCATGAACGAGATGCACTTTTAAAACTACAGATCAGTTTGCTTTATTCACCCTCACTCACATTTGCTAAACACTGCAAATCGGGTGTGTAATAAACACAATTCTATTAGCACCGGTTCAAAGCCTGAAAAACAAAAGTCAACACATCTTGTGAATTTCTTGTTAAACCAATTTTCATAGCTGCAATTCACAACATCTACAATCCAGTCTCCACATTGTTGAATAAAATGAACAAGACCCCTTTTTGTATAATGTGATAATTTAAGGGTACTTAAGAAATTTCTGAATAACTGGCATTGGATTTCTGGCAGGCAATTAATGGAATTTTGTCAAATAGTGCAAGCTGAATCATCTGCAGCTCAACATCGGCAAGACAAAGGAGATGATGATGAACTTCAGCAAGACTAAGCCTGCACTGCTCCCTATTACTACTAATGGCGAGGATGTGGATGTGGTGAGGTCCTACAAGTACCTGGGGGTGTACCTGGATGACAGACTTGAGTGGAGGACCAACACAGAGGCTGTGTACAAGAAGGGTCAGAATCACTTCTATTTCCTGAGGAGATGAGGTCCTTTGGAGTATGCAGGTCTCTCCTTCACATGTTCTACCAGTCTGTTGTCGCTAGTATAATCTTCTATGCGGTGGTGTGCTGGGGCATGGGTGATGCCAACAGGCTCAATAAACTGATTAGAAAAGCTGGCTCTGTTATAGGAGTCAAACTGGACACACTGGAGGCTGTGGTAGAACAAAGGACCCTACGGAAAATCCCAGCAATTCTGGACAATGTTTCTCACTCCGTGTGCCACCTTGGCTGAATAGAGGAGCACTTTTAGTAATAGACTAAGACAACTGTGCTGCTCCAAAGAGCACTATATGAGGTCATTCTTACCCTTGGCCATTAGGCTCTATAATCAGTCATCCTATAGCTGGAGAAGTGATGACCTCCTCCTGTTAGACTGTATGAGGTAACTTAATTTTTATTCTTTCTTACTTCCCTTCTAGTATTTGTATATCTGTGGACTTGCAATGCTACTGTGACACTGTAATTTCCATTGGGATCAATAAACTATCTCCCTATTAAACTTTCAGACTTCAAGTAACCAGAGTTATTGTAGCTATCTAATTCAAAGCATAAAGCACATTGTTTCCTGTCAAAACTGGATGTACCATCAACAATATAACTTGAGATCCCATACTCAGTTCTTAACTGATATTTCCTCTGTCATTTCATAGCACCTCCGCATTCATCATCACCATATGCCATACTCTTTCAGAGCCGCGGCAACCACTTTCTTCCACTGCGATCTGTCGGCAGTCAAACCTCTTGCATCTCTGACGGTGAGGCTGGTCCACTTCTTGATGTTGTTGATCCAGGTTGTCCTCTGTCTGCCTCGGGAGTGGCTTCTTTCTACTCTGGCTTCAAGCACAGTGCGTTCCAGTGTGTCATCAGTTCTTGAGATGTGTCCAAAATAGCAAAGTTTCCTTTGGATAACGGTTTCCAGAAGTATTGGTTTCGTGCCAGTCTTTTCTAGGATGAAATTGTTGGATCTCCTTTAAATGTATGATACCCTGAGGATCCGTCTGTATGTCCACATCTCAAATGCTGTCAACTTCTTTTCATCAGCTGCTTTTAGGGTCCATGTTTCACAGCCATATAGGGTTACTGGCCAGACGAGACTCTTGAGGAGGCGTATCTTGGTGTCAGTGCTCACAGATCTAACTTTCCAGATGTTCCAGAGTTTGGTAGTGCTTGTGCATGCCATTGCTAGCCTTCGCCTTATTTCCTTGCTGCATTCATTTGTGTCGTTTAGTTCTGCACCGAGGTATATAAAGGAGGACACTTGTTCCATCTTGTCGTTTCCGATGTAGAAGTCAGTTTGAATTGCAGTTTTGCTTATCATCATAACTATGGTCTTTTTGCCATTTATCAGCAATCCAAATTCAGCAGAGACTTTTGCAACATTATTGAGTAGTGTTTGTAGGTCTTCTTCTGCTGTGGCTAGCAGGGCTGTGTCATCTGCATATCTCAAGTTACTGATGGTTCTTCCTCCTATTTTAATGTCAGTGTTGTCTGGAATTGCCAGTCTCATGATCATCTCAGTGTAGATGTTAAAAAGATGTGGAGAAAGGCTGCAGCCTTGGCAGACTCCTTTCCCATTGCAGAACGATTCAGTCTCGCCAGATGTGGTCCAAAGGCTGGAGAATTGCGCAGCATACAGTGTTTCTAGAAGAGCCACTAAGTGTGGTGCCATGCCCAGTTGAATCATTGTCATCCGTAGTTTGGTGTATTGGACACAGTCAAATGCCTTTGAGTGGTCTATGAAACAGATGTACAAGGGGGTATTGACCGCTCTCATTTTCTCTACTATTAGGCGCATGTTGAAGAGCTGGTCCCTAGTACCTTGGCCACTCCTGAAGCCAGCCTGTTCGAGTGCAATTTCTCTATCTACGTAGTTCTTTAGTCTCTCAGAGATGATTATGAGTAGAATCTTGCTGGTGTGTGATATCAAAGCAATTGTTCTGTAGTTACTGCACTGCAGGAGGTCCCCTTTCTTGGGAATTGGAATGTAGACAGATTTGTACCAGTCTGGTGGCCATTTGCCAGTTTTCCAGATGGCACAGACAACACGGTGAAAGATGTAGGCCATTGAGATCCCTGTTGCTTTTAGTAGCTCTGCTGGTATGTTGTCTGGACCAGGTGCTTTATTCTCTTTAATCTTCTCAATTGGTCTTTCTACTTCTGACAGTAGTGGCTCTGGTTCATGTTCTAGTGCTGTCCATTCAATGGCTTTGTCACGGTTTTCATTCTCATGTGTTTCATAGAGTTTCTTGGTGTACTCGAGCCACCTTTTCCTCACATCTGCATCTTCTGTCAGAATTTTCCCTTCATCATTTTTGATTGCACCAATTCTTGGCATGAAGGTGCCGGTAAGTTCTTTTACTGCAGCATAAACCATCTTACTGTTGCTTTTGTTGGCCACAATTTCCATGTTGAAGCAGATGCGTTGTAATTATGCCCTTTTGTCAAGCCTGCAGTGTTGTCATACTTCACACTTCAGCTCCTTGTATCCTTTACTTGTTCCTTTCTGACCTTTCACCAATCCCTTCTTTTCTACTGCATACAGCGTTTCATTTGTGGTCTATTCTGTGCCTTCCAGTGCTGGATCGAAGACCCTCAGACTTAATACACATTATATCAATATTGGCACTTGGAATATTCGCACTCAAAAAAGCACAGGGAAACTTCACCTTCTCATCGATGAAATCGGCAGAATTGGCTGCAATATCATTGAAATAACAGTCATCAGATGGTCTGACAAAGGTCATCTTACAACAAAGAACAGCTACACAATGTACTACTTTAGATCTGAGAAAGGAGGAAGAGGAGGTGTTGCGTTCATCTTGAAGCAAGGATTAGCTAAAGCAGTACTAGGTTACAACTCACTGAACGAACAACTAATGTCCATCCGCATACAATGCAAGCCTTTTCCAATCACACTCATTGTCAACTACTCACCAACCAGCGATGTAGAGGAGGAAGAGCTTGAGGGACACTACAACAACCTGCAAGGCCTCATTGATAATACTCCGAAAACTGATGTTATGTTCATTTTAGGTGATTTCAATGCAAAAGTGGGTCAAACATCTCTGAATAAGAAAGTCATGGGAAACCATGGTTTAGGAACACCAGATGAACACGGGGCATGGCTAGTTGAGTTCTGTCAAGAAAACCACCTCTGTATAATGAACACAATGTTTGATCAACACCCTCGGCGCAAATACACATGGACAGCTCCTGATGGTAAAACCAGGAACCTCTGCATTCACTGCATCCATAATAACCATTTCTTGTAAAGCCAATTTTCTGACCTCGCAATTTCTGCTGGATCAATCAGGTTTATAAATTGCCTGCTAACACCGAATGTTGTCTTCCTCCCTTCAAAAATTCCAGAATCACACTTTTCCTTCACAAAGCACTAGTCTTTGCAAATTGCTGCCCAATTTCAATCTTACTTCCTATGTCTAAGTTATTGAATAAACTATCATCTCGCACACCATTTCTAATTTTTCTCAGAACTGCATTTTAAATTCGTCAGATCAACTTTAACTTCTGCAACACTATTGAAAGAGGTTTTAATGAAAGTCAAAAAGTGTAAATTGGCCAAAGTTAATCATTCATTCTTTTGCTTCTTAAGCAACTGCTGCTTTTGTCCTGATGACCATTCCATCCTCCCCTATCCATTCATCCCCAGAGAAGCACAAGTCTCTTCCTACTCATACAGCCCCAACTCCAGAGTCTTTCAAGTACCCATCCTTGGCCTTCTATATCAGCCTCCTCTTTGGTGTGCAGAAGTACATCACACATTACACGTGAAGACACTTGTCTCTACCTCATCACTTTCCTTAATGCTGCCACTGCCATTAATTCATCAAATTTTTTGACAAAAGCCATCATGGATGATGGGTGCCATGGTTAATTGACACAATTACAGCTCAGGGTGTTAGAATTTGGAGTCAATCCCACAAGCCCTCTGTAAAAAGCCTCTGTACATCCTCTCCGTGGAATGTGTGGCTTTTTTCTGGGTCTTCTGGTTTCCTCCAACAGTCCAAAGATTACTGGGTAGATTAAATGGTCATTGGAAATTGTCTTTTGATTAGGTTAAGTCGGGCTTTTTGAGGGTTGCTAGGCGGTACAGCTCAAAGGGCTGGAAGGGCCTATTCCGTACTGTATCTCTAAATAAGTAAAGTAAGACTTTGCTTTGACAAAAGACGTAATCTGGAACTGAGTTTCACAATCTAATGATTGTTAAGAAAAACGATGCATAGAACATTTTGATTTTATTTTCCCCACCACAATATTTAACCAGTCTGGAAAAAAAATCTAAATCTGGCCAATGGATCATTTTTATTTCATATTCTGGTGTGGATAACACACAATTCTAACCGATGAACACAACTGCAATACAAATTTTAAACTTGATCTCTCCCAACCAAGAGAGAAGTCAGAAGAGCTGGTGGGGCACTATGAGGGTGAAGGCTTCCTACATCATTTACAGTAACATTTACAAGTTGACATACAAGTGTTAAGAATGGATAAAGTAGTGAAACACAGCCAACATTACATTTTAATGTTTTTCAAATAAACGAACTAGCAATGTACACATACTAAGGATGAAAGTTCTGCTGATGCTGTTTCATTGGGACACAGGATACACTGTGCTACAAATGTTGGGAGAAGGGGGAAGGGAAATTAACTCAAATTAGGTCATCAATCCTCATTTTTTGATTTGTTTATATTACCACTGTGCATTCAGCTTTGGCAAACAGCTTATTTTTCAAGCCAATAAAAACCAATTCCATGGCAGGCAAGCGATGCGTGTGTTGTCATCATGACCAACTAAATTATACTATAGAATTAACAGATGTCAGTTTAATTTTGCACAAAAATGTAAAATAAACTTGTTTTCCCTCTCATTTTCTAATTGTCAGACTCTTTCCGTCTTGGCTAGTGTTCCATCCTGCTCCCTTAATTTTCTCATCGGCAACACTACTCAGTGGTAATTCCTTTTATTTTCTTCATCCTTTACACTTTAAAAAAATCTCTCACATAATAAATGCTGCTCTCTGTGCACCTCTCGGTGATGCATCTCATTTTCTAGGGTTTGGTGGTGCCAGTAATTCCCAATTCATCACAATTGCACACAGATTTTCTATGAGCTTTGGCACTGTAAGCCCCTGTCAGCAATTGATCCAGGAGAAAACCATGCAAGTGAATGAATATCTTCACACCAATCAAACAATTGCTGAACATTCGTATATGACAGAACCAGGAAATCCACACATCATATTCAAATAAGGAGGGGAGGGAGAGGGAAAAAGATAGGGCAGGGGGGTTTAGTTTGAAGAAGAGGGGGAGGGGGATGGGATGGAGGGATGGGGAGGAGTGGAGGGGAGAGGGAGAAGGGGGAAGGGTAGGGGAGAGGGGAGGAGGGAGAGTGGGAGGAGGTGGGGGAGGAGAGGGGGAGGGGAATGGGTAGGGGTAGGGGCAAGGGGGTTGGGGCAGGTGTTAGGGGCGGGCGAGTAGGGGTGGAGGTGTGACTGTGTGGGGCGGGTGGGATGGGAGAGTGGGGAAAGTGGGAAGAGGTAGAGGGCAGAGTATTTAAGAAAAAAGTCAACATTTTATTTGGGCCTTAAAAATCTCTCAGATAATGTTAAAAATCTATGAAAATGAGAATACTCATTAAAAGTACTTTCTGGTGCCAGGGAGATTGTAGGCCTTATGTCATGAAAGGCAGCTTTCAAAGCAATAGGCAAGCCCCAATGTTTCTGGCAAGCTTTATGCTCATTAGTTCAGTGAAGCAGCTTTGTTTCCTGGCAACCTCCCACCTTCACACATAGCACAGCAACCTGCACAACAGCTCTCCGATTTCTAAGTTTTATTTTGCTTATTTGACTGCTGTACATTGACGCAATTTATACATCAATGACTTTGAGAGTTATTAGCTTCAGTATCCTTTTCAGTACTGTGTTACTCAAAATTATATTCCCCTTCCCATCTAGAAGTAATCAAAAAGCCCAAACAAGAAACACTGTAACTCATATGCATCCTTTTTAGGGGCAAAAGCTTGATGCCTGTTCTATCTTGCCTTGGTATGAGGAAATGAGAAACAAGATTACAGTTTAAGCTAGAGAATTTAGAGGCTTAGAGTTTATATTCAATTTAAACAGGATAAAAAAAAATTCTACCTCAAAATTTACAGATATTATCAATTAAATATTATACACACAGGAATGAGGGAGATCAATTACGAATTGCTCTAATAATGAATGAAGTACTAATCTAATAGTTAAATTTTGAAAACTCAGAATGTCAGTAACCATTAATGTGTATGAGAAACAAATGAACAATACTGCCATTTTTACACATATATCTATTTATTCCAATTATCATTAGAGATATAACATAATAATATATTAGGACAAACTATATTTATAGAGCATTACAAAATTCAGACACTGGAACCAAAAAAAAAACTTTTGAAACAAAAATGCACAGGTTTTTATGATCCATTTTGAATTGTAATCTATTTGGAAAAGTCATGGTAATACTATAAGACCAATAGATTCTGTAATCCTCATTACGTAATCAAACCTTTCATTTATAACAAATTGCAGATCACAAGTCAAATGTTGTCATTGTACAACACTGCCCTTTGAGAATAAGTCTCACAATGAGATAGCAGATAAGAGAGCAATGATAAAATTCAGCATTACCGGCAATGTGCCATAAGATACAAGACATAGGAGCAGAATTAGATTATTTGGCCCATCAAGTGTGCTCTGCTAGTACAGCCTTTTGTCAAATGAGTTTAGTCTATTAAGCAGCAATGAGTCCTGCCTTCGAAGATGCCTCTAACCCACCCATTATGTACAAGAGGCCTCAAGGCTCTGGAAACAAGCCACTATGACTGTCTCTGTACAGTCCTCCAAGTCCATTGATAAATTAATTTGTGTCAATGTCTTCATCCAGTCCAACAACACCAACACTGAGGATTAAATAGCACTCTGTAAGCTCAGTTGGGCACTTTTACTTAATTTGCATGCCCAAGGCTGAACTCCCAAAATGGACACCCTCATCTGTGCTCTCACTGCATTTATTCGGTGGTCACAGAAAAAGGTTCAAGGTGTTGAAATGTTTTTGGAAATGCGATAGAACCCATTTATTCTTGGAACTCTAATGCATGGCAAATCAAAAAGCATTTAAACGGTACTGAGATACCATCGTTGATGCATCAAGAATACAAGAATGCCTCCAAAAATGCAGAAGCAAGGCTCCACCACAAACTATCCACCCAACTGTCCTACTTGTGGGATAGTTCAAGTTTCTAGTGATCTTATTAGTCAACTCACAAAACCATAATGGAAACAAATTATCCCTGTTCTCAAAGAAATGCTGAAGATGAAAATAATGCATTTACTGCCTTTACTTTTGCAACTAAACCCATGACTTAACTTCTCTACAATATCAAGATCATCCTGAGGAGTGTAGGAAGTTTGCTGAAAATGGATTTCAGCACAGCAGCATTTCTGATTGAATATTAAATTCCTATTTATCCTGAAAAATAGACCTCAATTGAGCAAATGGACTCCCTGAAAGTGATCTTTCAAAAATCATCAAACGGTAACTATTCATCCCTTAGAGTCCTCATCATATTCACACATTCCACCTTTCCCCATAGTCTGATAAATTTTAAAAAATATTTTAAGTTGTAATTCAGATCTCCGTCGAAAGCCAGGTCTGAATCTGACTCTAATGCACGTCAGGCCACGTGTTCCAATTGCTAACTGCTCTCTGAATATAAAAAGAATCTGCATCACCTTGGATTCTTTAACATGCCATTAAATCTGTATCCTCAGATTCTCATCCATTACACGAATGGAAACCATAGTAAAGAAAGGTCATTTATTATTTTGATCCTCAGTATTACAGCTCCTCTATTTTTAAACATTTATTTCTCTAAATATTGGAATCTTACATCATGCCCTATGTAAATCTCACACCCAATTCCAACCCCAAGATGGATATATTTACTCATGAAACTTTCTTTGTAATTCACTGTCAGCCTGAGATCATTCATTATATTCTAACGTGTCGGAAAATTGCGAATTTAGCTCCACTCAAGAATTAAGCACATAATCTCGACTGCACTTCTATAGGAGTACTGTAATGCAGGTGTTTTTTTTGGTGAAAGGTGAAACTTAAGCACCATTCTCCTATACAGCTGGATGTGAAAGACCCCATAGCGCTTTTTGAAGTGGAACATGGGATTTCTTAGTTTTCAACTCAACATATTCCCTTATATGCAAACACCAAGAACAGATTAACGCATTGTTCGTGATGAGTATGCTGCACATAATTTGAATGCATGATTTGCCAATAAAAACCACAGTCAAAAAGTCATGACAAGCACATTTATATGGAATAGCTTTCCGATAACAGATGCTAAGTTATTTGCAGCAGGGTGCCAGCTTTTGACTTGCTCTTTTGGGCACTATTTATATAGCTGAGTTAAAAGTGTTAATGATTGGGAACTTAGCAGTGATGATGCCCTTGTTGAAGAAGCTCACTTCATTGTATTTCTGCAGCAGGAATCTTACTTGTCATATCAATTACTAGCCCGTGCCTGAACATTACATTGGATCATGTCATTTATCGAGTTGTGCATAAAATTGAACATGGTGCAGTTCTCAGCAGGCATCCCACTTCTGACCTTGATGATGGAAGGGAAGTAATTGATGAATCTATTAAGCCCACCCAAAGAACTCCTGCAGTGACTGGGGTGATTGAATTCCAATAAACAATGCCACTTTGTTTTGTGGGTTACAACCAAACCATTGGAGTATTTTCCTCAATTGTTTTTTTTTGTCATCTAGTTACTTAAGATACAGGTTCTCTGTAACTCTATCATTTTATTCTGCACTCTGTCATTGCATTCCCTTGTGCTATCTCAGTGCACTGCTGTAATGACTGAATCTGTATGGAAGATATGCAAGACAAATGTTTCACTGCACCTTGGTACATAAGACAATAATAAACCAATTTACCCAGAGCCTCATTTCAAAATGCTGCAACATCTTCTTACTTCATATTCTACAAAAGCAAAAATTACCTGTATCACTACAACATTTGTTTCTTTCCAAGAGTTATGCTATTTCCTTAATTCTGCTGCACGTTAGAATTTATTTTAACAAGTCAAAAGATTTCCAATTGCATTTTTTAATAATCTATTGCACTGTCAGTTAATGTATCTGTAATATCAATCAACATGAAAGCATCTGTTTTAAATATTAAAGTATTATAATGTTTCATTAAACCCATTGGGCTTGAGCAAACTGGGTAACCAATGTAAGGGGTTACTTCTTTTATGTTACTGCGAAGGCTAACAAAATGGCTTTTTTGTTAGCTTTTCTGTAATAATAACTGCTGAGAAAGTTCTCTCTCTAGCAGCTTGTTTGGGTTATAAAGAGAATTGTATTCATTTGCTAACCAATTGGGATAGATGTTATTCTTTCTTGTGTGTCTGTAAGCTACTGTCCGTGGGCTTTGAGGCAGAAGGCGCGATGGGGACAGAGAAAGTGTGGACGCGATGCTGCGAGCTGGCCAACGGGATGGACCCTGAGCGGGAGTCTGAGGCCCAGGGTCTTCGGCAAGGAGAGGAGATGAAGACAGGCTCGTGTGGAACGTCTGGTCGATCACCATGGTTGGTCCCAGGCAGCGGGTCGAGGGGGTTGGAGGGGATCGAATGGTGGAAAGAAGACTCCGTTAACTGAGCTCCAACTGTTGTGCACGAAGTGGTTGAACTATAATAAGTTTGGTGCCTTTTATATTTTATCTCTATTAATTACATAGTTCCAGTAAGACCTATAAAGTGTAATCATTTTATCGCATATGGTGCACTGTCTGTTATTTGGCGGGGTGGGGTACATCACACAGCATCCACTCAAACTTGATTACCCAGTTTGGCGGGGCCGAAGGCTGCTCCCCCTAGAGGAAAGCGAGCTGAGCGAGTCTGAGGCTTACCAATTAGGAAATTTCCAGCTTCAATCATGGTGCTTGGTAAGTAGATTTCATCCAAGCAGAATGTGGGCATGCACTGTGAACTTAACCACAGACAGAGGGGCTGGGCTTTGTTGGTTAGTGCTAAAGGATAAAGGAAAGGTACAGTGATGGGGCCAGGAAAGAGATGAGATAAAAACCATAAGTAAGAAAGCCCTTTGCAACACACAAAATGCTGGAAGAACTCAGCAGAACAGGAATAATCTATGGAGGGAAATGGACAGTCAATGTTTTGGGTCAAACTCTTCATCAGGATTGGAGAGAGCCTTTCACATTTTGACAAAAAAGACAAAATTCATATAGTACTCTTCAACCATCAGGCTCCTGAACCAGCATCGATAGTTTCACTTTTCTCAACTCTAAACTGATTCCACAACACCTATGGACTCATTTTCAAGGGTTACAAAATTCAAAGTACAAAGATTCAACATGGCACCGTGACTAACGGTGACATCCTGCAGACAGTTCACAAAACTACTACTACTCCTTTTAAATATGCTTCTGCTTCTAAACTGCATGCAATTGGAGCCTGTAATTTATATTTTCATGATGTGTTTTTTTTAGCTGAGTAATCTGGCACTTTTGCTGTCTCCGTGAGAATTCGATGAGGTTGACATTGGAAATTGGGGCCTATGTTCGGCACCATTACTCGTCATTAGTGTCAAGCAAGATTAAAATCGACAAGAATGGAAGGCGAGTGGGTGTTCAGCTCCGTCTGACCTGGACCTAACATATCGATGCAGCTATAAAGAAGGCAAGACAGTCGCTATGTTCCATTAGGAGTTTGAGGAGATTTGGTTTGTCACTTAAAACAGTCGCATATTTCTACAGATCTACCGTGGAGAGCATTCTAACTAGCTACAGCAGCATCATCTAGTGTGGAAGGGGGGAAGACACTGCACAGGATTGAAATAAGCTGCCGGAAGTTGTAAAGTCAGTCAGCTCCATCATGGGCACTAGCTTTCATAGTATCCAGGACGTCTTCAAGGAGCGATGCCTCAAAAAGACGGTGTTCATCATTAGGACCTGCACCACCCAGGACATGCCCTCACCTCATTGCTACCATTAAGAAGGAGGTACAGAAGCCAAAATGCACACACCCAGCAATTCAGGAACAGCTTCTTTCCCCCGCCATCTGATGTCTGAATGGACATTGAACCCACAAACACTATCTCACTACATTTTTAATTTCTTTTTTTTTGAACCACTTATTTAATACAACTACTATATATAATATATATATTTTTTTACTGTAATTCAGTTTTTTTTCTATTATCATGTATTGCATTGCACTGTTGCTGCAAAGTTAACAAATTTCACAAATTATGCCGGTGACATTAAACCTGATTCTGATGACAAGTTGTCCAAATAAAAAAAAATAATAATATTGAGAACAAGTTGCAGAGTCCTGGAAATTAAATCCAAAGGTTGTGGAATCAGTTCTCAATTTTTTTAAAACTATGCTAAAATAATGAGAGGCATTAGTGGCTATTTCTCCTACAAAAAGTATTGAAGAATTCAGTCCTCAGTCCAGAAGGCTGCAACGTGTAGAAATGAGGTATTGTTCTTTCAGCTTACATTGGCCTCAATGATATAATACAGAAGGCCACAAATAGCTCAGAGTCCTAATGGGAGGTGAAATAATGTGGCAATCTCAGGGTTACTACTACAGACTGAAATATGTGCTCCAAAAAGTAATCACCCAGTCTTCACACACAAAGTGCTGGAGGAACCCAGCACGCCAGGCAGCATCTATGCAAAAGAGCACAGTCGACTTTTCAGGCCTAAACCCTTAGGCTGTACTCTTTTCTATAGATACTACCTGGCCTGCTGAGTTTCTCCAGCATTTTGTGTGCGTTGCTCGGATTTTCAGCATCTGAAGATATTCTTTTCTTTGTGATTGGATCACCCAGTCTTCATTTGGTTTCTTGAATGCAGAGAAGGCCATGATGTGAACCTGGAGTTCAGTACAGGTGTCCCCTGCTTTTCGAATGTTCGATTTACGAAACCTCACTGTTACGAAAGACCTACATTAGTTCTCTGTTTTCGCTAAGAGAAAGTGTTTTCACTGTTATGAAAAAAGGCAGTGCGTGCCCCGAGCAGCCGCTCTCCCCCGGATTCGGAACTGCATTCTCGCCGGCATTGCTTAAACACGTGCCTGTGATCAGCCGTTTGCAAGATGAGATCTAAGGTATTCCGATAGCGTCGCCTCTGATCTGGGCCGACATTTATGTGCCGGGCGGCACCTAATTAATTAGCTTGTCTGTTTCGGCTTTCTTCTTAAAGATGTGCTGGGTGCGTCCCGGCCACCGCTGTACCACTGCATGCTTCACAGATCGGTATTGGTCTGCTGCCGGGAGGGTGGGGGGCCACTGCACCACCCCAGCCTCCGACGACTCAGCCTAACACACCATCATCAGTGTGCTCAGCACTGTCCCAATTCCCATAAGTGATACTACACTGTACATACATCATTTCTACTTTATACCGGCTGTGTATTTTTACGTGTTATTTGGTATGACTTGGCAGCTTCATAGCTTAAAGGTTACTGGAGAGCGCTTGGGCGTGTTTATGCTGACGGCGCTTTCGCCGTGTTTCTGCTGAAAGCGCTTGCGTGAGATTTTCGCTATGGAGAACAGTGCAGCAATGATTGTGGAAAAGTGTTTCTACTTTATATAGGGCGTGTATTTATCATATCATTCCTTCTTTTACTATATGTTACTGTTATTTTAGGTTTTATGTGTTATTTGGCATGATTTGGTAGGTTATTTTTGGGTCTGCGAACATTCACAAATTTTTCCCATATAGATAAATGGTAATTGCTTCTTCGCTTTACCACATTCCGGCTTACGAACCGTTTCATAGGAACACTCTACCTTCAGATGGCGGGGGAAACCTGTACTTGTATTGGAAGAAGTGCATATGACAGATTGTTTCAATCCATGGATGATAGGAAGGGAAGAAATGAAAGAAAAGCTTTGAGCCTCCAGCAGTTGCACATGAAAGTGCTTGGTGGAGATGGAAGAACAGATTATGGTGCTGTGAAGAGAGTGATCCTTAGAAATGCTAAAAGGTGAGGAAAGGGGAATATGTGCCTGATGATGGAAATTGTGAAGATGATCCGTTGAATGTGGAAGCTGTTGGGTAGAAGCCAGGGCCCAGAGGAATACTGGAGACACAAAAGACTGCAGATGCTGGAATCTGCAACAATGAAAATCAAGCTGCTGAAAAACACAGCGAGTCAGGCAGCATGTATGATCGAGTCTGGATCCAGGTTCTGCATGAGGACTGATAGTGTAGAGTGAAGATAACCAGTATAAAGAGACAAGAGAGGGGGTAGCTGGCAGGTAATTGGTGGGACCAAGTGAGGCAAAGAACGATGGTTGTTCAGAGATAGGTGGGAAAGAATGGGGAGCTGTTTAGAGACAGAAGCTGGTGCGTGACAATTGAAAACAGAAATATAACTATATTCCAGTTGTATGTCATTTAATTTCCTCTTCCCATTCCCAGACTAATTTGTCCTCTGCCTTCTCCATAGTTATGAAGAGATGAAACAAAAACTGGAACAGCAGCACATATTCCATTTGAGTACCCTACAACACAATGGTCTGAACACTGAAGTTTTCAATTTAAGGTAAGCCACTGTTCTTTCTCTATTTCAACTGGTCTTCCTCTGTTTACCTTTTGTATTCCTCCTCCCTCCCATCCAGCTACCTAGATTACGTACTCTACCCCATCTGCCCATTATACCAAAATCTAACCTCCTTGTTTATTCTGCCTTGGCCTCACCTTCCCAGTCCTCTCCCCTATCTATCTGCCTACTACCATTCTCTCATCCGGTTTTGCATCAGCTTTCAGCCTCCCCCCTCCACTTCCAGCTCCATCTGCCCATTTAATTTTTACCCTTATCTGTTTGCGCCCATCTCTTACTCAAAGATACCTGTGGGCAATGTGTATCATCACCAAAGCAAGTGTGGCAGTGATAAAATGAATGAGAAGGATGGAAAGTGGTCCTTACAGAATGTAGTATGGAAAGAAATATAGGAGGATAATTTTGATTCAGTAGTGTTATGGATATAGGTGATTCACCACTCTCACGGATGGAGAGATGCAGTAAGTGAAGTCACAGATGAAGTAGGTGAAGTTGAGGGCAGGATGGCAATTGATCGTTTCAGTGTGGGGTAGAGTAATGGTTGGCTCATTGTTTTACAATGGCAGTGATCACCAATCAGGGTTCAGTTTCCAACACTGCCTGTATGGAGTTTGTACATTCTCCCCGTGACCATGTGGGTTTTCTCCACATTCCAAATGTATGGTTAGGATTAGTAAGTTGTGGACATGCTATCAGCAGCATGGCAAAACTGGCAGACTAATCAGCAAAGTAGTCAATGATTTGAATCGATGCAACCAGTACATTTCACTGTATGTTTCAATGCACATGTTGCAAATAAAGCTGATCTTTAATTGGCTACAAAAGTGATGAAGTTTTCAGTGCAGGAAGTAGTATCAGTCATTGATATACCAGCAAAAGTATCGCAAAAAAGCACTGGAGTTAGGACTGAAACTGTTCTATGCATCCCACAAAAAGGAAACATAGTTTGGGTCTATGCAAGTGCCCATAACTGCTACACCTGTGATCTAAAGAAAGTGAGAAAAGTTGAATAAGTTGTTCAAAATTGGGGTAAGTTCATCAACTTTTAATGTTCAAACTGAAGCTCAAATTGAAGTGCTGAATTGAATGGAATTAATTATCAATATCCTCAGGATTTGTACATGAGCAAATTTATCTTGTTGGATGATTGCCATCCTTTGTGAAAATAGGTTTCACAAATTGCTACTTCATGTTGAGGCAATAGGTGGTGAAATTTAAAAAAATTGAAGGAACAAAGGACAATGAAAATGTCAATTCTATCCAAAACAAAAGGCAGGCTTAAATCAGATTACAGTGGTCCTTTATGACTTGCTTTAATCAAAAATATTTGATTAACACCCAAATTTATAATTGGCCCTTTTCCAAGGTTTATTAAGATTTTCTGAATTTGTCTTCTGTAGTAGAATGTGTTTAAAATGTCCCCATGGACTGAAAGGCATTTAACATGCCAAATTGAAATCTGTAATGCCAATTGTTTGGTGATACGAGAGTTACATATTTAACAACTTGATTTTTTTTATTTTCAGAAAATGCATGGAATTATTTTTAAGAGCTGTAAACACTTGGTCAACTGAAAGTTACTTTAAAAATTAAATCCTTATATCCCAAATTGTTTTAAAATCCTGTTGTGGTCGAGTTCAAAGCTGTATGAGGAACTGGGCACGCAGCAACATTAGTGATGAGGCCACACTCAGGTTGGAGGAACAACACCTATATTCCATCTGGGTAGCCTCCAACCTGATGGCATGAACATCGATTTCTCAAACTTCTGGCAATGCCTCCACCTTTCACCATTCCCCATCCCCCTTTCCCTCTCTCACCTTATCGACTTGCCTGGCCATTGTCTCCCTCTGGTACTCCTTTCCCCTTTTCTTTCTTCCATGGCCTTCTGTACTCTCTTATTAGATTTCCCCTTCTCCAGCCCTGTATCTCTTTCACCAATCAACTTCCCAGCTCTTTACTTCACTCTTCCCCCCACCAGTTTCACTCCATCATCTTGTGTTTCTCCCTCCCCCCACCTTTTAACTCTACCCCTCATCTTTTTTTTTCTCCAGTACTGCTGAAGAGTCACAGCCCGAAATGTCAACTGTACTCTTTTCCATAGATGCTGCCTGGCCTGTTGAGTTCCTCCATTTTGTGTGTGTTGCTTGGATTTCCAGCATCTGCAGACTTCCTCTTGTTTGTGATACAGCAAAATTTGATATAGTTTTAGATCAAGTGTGGAAATATTGCTCCTTTAATATAGAGTATGACATTTAAAACCAATTTTGCTCAAAATCATGGCATTAGTTTAACTCCAAACAGCTGATCTGAAATAAAAACCCATGTTTAATTGTTTAATTATTTAATTGTGCATACAAGTAGTCGAAGTCCAAATATAACTATTTTAATTTGTAATATTAAAGGATACACATTAATCAATAAAGAGAGAAAATTTAATTAGATTCCTTACCACACTTTTAAAACAGGCAATCTTTCAAACTGCCAAAAAGGCTGTTTCAGTTTGAAATAGTAGTTCACACAGATGGCTAAGTTGCTGACTTGCAGTTTAAATAAAAACGCCTAATATAAAATAGCTGTTGCAAAGATTGAAACACTCTTTGCCTGAACTTCAGAAAGACTCCAAAAGGAAAACTGAAGTACCTGTCAGATAATGAAGTATGAAATGTATCACAGAAAATGAAAATAGTACAGAGAATTGTCAAGCGAGTGTTTACAGTAGGAAAAATGTTCAGAGGTGATGAGCAAACTGGAACAGTACAATTTTCAAGGGGTGAACATACAGAAGGGAGCAGGACAAACAGAATGATTATTTAAATTTTCATCACAACTCATTGTGTGAATAAATCTATGGCGATTGACCTAGTAAAATCTTACAAGTGAGTACTTTGACTTTGGATACCTGGTGTTTATACTTCATTAGTAAGGGTACAGAGTGCAAAGGCAGGGCAGTTAAGTCAAATCTTCATAAAATATTGTGTTAATTCTAAGGTAGCTTTCTATTTGTGTAAGTGTGTACAAATGATAAAAGGCATGTTATGTGGAGGGCTGAGAAAAAGCAGTGCTTTTACTTTCAAGTTCATTTAACTGTTATTCAACCAAACACAAGAATATAGCCAAACGAATCAGTGTTCCTCCCGGGCCAAGGTGCAAAAACACAGTACCAACAGTCATGAACAGCACACAGAACATACAGCATATATAACTATGATAGCAGAAAAACACAGTTATAACAAAAAACATTATATATTTAATACAGCCCAAGTCCCAAAGAGTTGTGTCCTGCAGACTTATGGTGCATGGATGTTGTCCTGGAAACATGTTTCTGTATGAATAAGCCCACAACAGTTGTCACATCATGCAAGTGCCCCCAGAGACGAACACAATCCCGCTTGTTTTCCACTGAATGAACGCAGGACAGCACCAGTGGGAGGGGTCAGCCACCAACCCAGCAGAGAATCGAGCAGCACACAGCCAACTGCAACACCTCCTTCCCGGTGCCTGCAACTGGTGACGCCAAAAGTCGGGGAAGTATACAGTCAGCTGCTTGAGTTGAAATGCTAAGCTTGAGGTATACAGGTGGTGGAAGTTTCAAGAACAACTTTTGAAAATGAGTTGGCTAAATACCCGCGAAGGAAAAATTGTGTCAAGAAAAGTCAGAGAACACAGGAGTAATATTTTGAAAGAGTTGGGGCCTACAAAATAAGTTGAAAGCCTCAATGTACTGCATCATTTTATGAATCTTCTGTATGAGGGGCCACTCACCCATGAAAGAGGCCAGAAGCACTCAGATGAACATCCAATGTGAACGCAGGAAATTAAAGGGAACCTTGAAGAGCAAGAAATCCATAAACGGAATGAAAAGAAAAGGATTAAAAAGCAAAATAAGAAAGTAAATTAGTCTGAGAGAAGAACAAGAAACAATATAAATAAAAAAACTGCCAGGAACCAAGTCTTAAGACTGGGAAAAAGGAAAAGCCTCTAAGGCAGGTCAAATTATAAATACTCCCAACAATGCTGTACAATTGCACAATTAAAGCAGAGAACTGGAATAATAATTTCCCAGCTCAACACATTTACACTTGTGTAAGTAGAAGACTTTTAAAAGGCTGAAAAAAACTCAGGCAAACAAATGAAAGTGAGCCTAAAGAAAAAATACAATATTGTAATACAAGATTCACAGCTGTACCATATTAACATCTCCAGCAAGTTTCTATGAACTGTCAGCACCAAAAATTGAATAAAGGGCTGTCTATCTTCTGAAAGTATTATTACTGTGTACGACATTGAACATGCGCAATACCATAAGTCAAACCCGTTTACACTGCACTACGGAGGAGAAACGATATGCCACCAAATGAAAGTAACCATACAGAACAGAGCATGGTAAATTACAAAATGTTGTTTGCAAGTTATTGTTTCCTTATTATAGATGTAAAATACATTGAAAATCCTTGTGCTGTGAATTATGCAATGAGTGGCTTAGTCATCTCTGATCCATATCAGTACTTTTACCGATTATAAATCATTTCTTACTACTCTAGACAGATGTGGAAGGGAGCAAGGAGTAGGGGAGAATGCTTGACGAAACAGAGTGAGGTCAACAAAGGTGTTGGAATGATGAATGAGAGGAAATAGGGAGAAGTGGGAGGAAAGAGGTAGAGGATCAGAATCATGTTTAATAACACTGACAAACATTGTGAAATTTGTTGACTTTGTGGCAACAGTACAATACATAATAATAATAGAGAAAAATTGAATTAGTGTGCGTGTATATATAAACACACATACAAATACACACACACAGAAGTAGAAATAACAAGCAGTGAGGTAGTGTTCATGAGTTCAATGGTCATTCAGAAATTAGATGGCAGAGAGGAAGAAGCTGTTCCTGAATTGTTGAGAGTGTTCCTTCAAGCTTCTGTACCTCCTTCCTGATGGTAGCAATGAGAACAAGGCATGACCTGGGTGAAGGGGGTTCTTAATGATAGAGACTGCCTATTTGAAGTATCACTCCTTGAAGATGTCCTGGATACTACAGAGGCTAGTACTCATGATGGGGCTAAGTTTACAATCTTCTGCAACTTACTTCGATCCTGACCAGTTATCGCCTTCCCCCACCACCATACCAAATGGTGATGCAGCCATTTAGAGTGCTGTCTATGGTACGTCTGTAGAAATTAGTGTGTTTTTGGAGACATACCAAATCTCAAACCTCCTAATGAAATATAGCCACTGCTGTGCCTTCTGTGTAGCTGCATCAAAATGTTGGGTCCAGGTTAGATCCTCAGAAATTTTGACACCCAGTAACTTGAAATTGCTCATTCTCTCCACTTCTGATCCCTCTACAAGGTCTGGTGTGTGTTCCCTTGTCTAATCCCTTCTGAAGTCCACAATCAGTTCTTTGGTCTTATTGACATTGAGTGCAAGGTTGTTGCCACAACACCAGTCAACTAGCTGAAATATCTCACTCCTGTATACCCTCTCGTCTCCATCTGAGATTCTACCAACAATAGCAGTATCGTCAGCAAAATTATAGATGGCATTTGAGCCGTGCTTAGCCACACAATGTAGAGAGAGAGTAGAAAACAAATTAGGGATTTAAAGATGCAAAGGTTGTGTTCACTATCTTGACTGAATTAATTGAAGGAGGTAACAGGAGCCTGCATGGGGAAATGCATTTAATGGAACCCATCTGGATTTGATGGGTAGATTTGATTTGTACACGCCAAGTCAATCAAAGACATCATCCCCATTTCTGTCCAGAATCGAAACAGGGTGGTCATGAAGTGATCAGGAGCAAGCTTTAACTACAAATGTTTGTAGCTACTAGCTACAGCTTGAGTACTGGTTACAGTTATAGTCAACAGATTATGGGAAAGATGTGATTGGGCTGGTAAAGGTGCAGAGGAAATACATAATGATGTTGTCTTGACTGGAAAATTATAGCAATATTGGATAAGCTGGGATTTTTTTTTATTGGAACAGAGATAGCTGAGGGGAGACTTCATAATTTTGTACAATAGTATACAGGAAAAATAATTTCCTTTCCGCTAAAGTGTCAATATTGGAATTAATGTATTTAAATTAATTGGTCTAAGGATGAGAAAGGAAATGAGGAAAAATTACTTTTCATCCATGGGGCAGTCGGGATCTGTAGCTCATTACCTGCAAAGGATGGTAAACACAGAAATGCCATTTAGTTTAAAGGGTACTTTGATGTATCCTCAGAAGGTGAATGTATCCAAAGAAAGTCTACTAACTTTCTTTCATTCATTTTTAAGAGGAAAGAAAGTGTGTGGAAATGGGAACATAAAGGGTATGGAGGAACACAAGGACAATGAGGGTAGCTTGTGACTGCATCCCAGTGAAATTTCAAAACAAGTACTATCCCCTAAATTCTAGGCATGGGCTGTATCTTCCTTGATGGCACGCACTGGGTGTATCAGTTGCCTTGAAGGATACTGCGGTATCTTGCAATTACTGTAACTTAAGCATTCAAAAGTGGAGAAAAAAGTAATGTCTTTTTTTTGAAAATCAGTCCAAAAATCTTCACTTTTCAACCAATAATAGGCAACAGCAGATTTAATTTTGTGACTAAAATACTTAAATGAAAATCTAATTGCTTCTATGGCACAACAAGCTAGGCTTATTTTCCGTAATTGTCCATTTTTAATAGAAAGCCCTTTTAGTAGGTGGGACAATAAAAAGTAAATTTGGTGCAAATAGCTCCATGCACAAAATCAGAAATGAACAGATTCTCATCCCTGAAGAAGATGGCAGAGTTCATCATCAAAACATCGGTGTAAATCAATACCTGTACCCTGCTGGAAGCTCAGAAAGAGTTTACTCATTAACAGATCTCACTTCATTCTTTGCATTGGTCACAAAGCAGTGTCCACCATCGGGGGATTTGGCCATTTGTGACTCACTCAAAGCAGCACAATTATTTCAGCGATACGTACTATGAGCAGATGATTAAATGAAGGGCCAAAATGTCTTTGTGCTTTCGTATGGTGTTCCAAGAAGTAACAATGAATGATTGATTTAAAAAAAAACTCCTTCCAGGCCACCCAACTGTAATCTTACATGATCCTGAATGGGATACATGACCTTGCTCAATTCTCATACAACAAAGAATGGAGGGGAAACATTAAAAGATAAGCATCATTATTTTATCAAATTGCCACGAGGTAACTCCATAGCTGGAATACCTAGTTTGCCAGTACTGTTAACATTGTACTATGGTATTTTCCTCCCTTAAGAGCAACAATCAACACTATAATTATGCCATTTACCACTGTCTACAGAATACTAATATTTTGCCCTGAGGACTCTTGGAACACTTAGTCACACAACATAAACTAGACACTCCAGGAAGCAGAATAATGAGTTTTAGTTCAATGTCAACAGTGCTGATCAGCAAGTTACTACAAAAATAAAGTAGTTTTCAAATTTCAAAGCCGACATGAAACAAATTGATATTTAAAAAAAAAATGAAATGGAAGTGAACAATATCAGAAAATGATCAAGTACTGTAAGTTCAGACAGTTGATTATAGAAACTGGAATAACATACACAACACTCATTAATTGAAGTGAGGGAAAAGAATCTTTCTTGCAAAGAAAGCATTTGGTATCTTTTCTCTTACCTTTCATTTGTGAGAATGAGTTTGACATATTGAGCAAAGTAGAGAAAGCCCTATTCTCAGCCGTTGATCAATATTCAGTTTGCCCAGGTGCACATAACATCAATGTCAGTTTTTTCCTGCTTTCAGTAATCAAAATTATCCATATAGAAATATCACATCTTCATGTATGAGCTCTGCATCCTAAACTTTCCCATTTTTTGATGCTGCACTTGTGCATCAACATGCTTCAGCATTATTTGCATTTTACATACAGTATGTACAAAGGAGAACTGTGATAAGAGTAAAAATAGAAGAGTATTACATAAATTGTAGAAATGTGCTCAGATAGATCTACGCTTTTGTACATGAAATATAAAATTAGCATGCAAGCAGAGAAATCAAAAGAAATGTAAGCTGTGAAGACATCTACACAACACTTCAATACAGTGTACAGATTGTGTGTCCTTATTTCAGGAAGGATATACTTGCTGGGTAAGGTTTGCATCCGTGCTCATGAGACTGATTACAGGATATGGCTGTCTTTTGAGGAAATATTGAATGGAACAGGTCTGAAGTTATTGAATTCCAGAGAGAAAAGAGGTAATTGCACTGAAATATCAGTATTTCAAGAAAGCTTAATAGGGTATATGCTGCAAAAATAAAAAAGCAAAATATGCTCGAAAGACTCGGGAAGTTGGGCAGTATTTGTGGGAAGGAAAAAGAATTAATGATTCCAGTTAAACACCCAACAGCAGAACTGGGAAGGAAAAAAACATTTTAATTCAATGTTGGAGAGAAGGTGGTGGGGAAGTGGAGGGTAATGAATAGGACTAAGAAAATAACTCCAATAGAGTCTTGCCAAGGAGCTCAGAGGATATGACACTGATGGGAGAGAGAGGGAGTGGGGGAAGACAGTAGAGAAGAGGGGGATCAGGGAGAGAGACACGGAGGTGGGGAGGCAAGGGGGAGAAGACGTTGGGGGCATGGGGGCAGACACAGAGGGACACGTTGGGGGGAACACATTGGGGTGCCAGACACGGGGGACAACTAATCGTGGAAAAGCTGATGGAATGCCATGTTTACTCTTTGAAAAGGAAATACCTGAAAATTTTATAGAAGAGGACACCTCCTTTGATGGCAGAGATGATCCAAAGGGAAGCCAGAAAAGGCCCCGTACTGCCTCAAGTCTGCATGGCAACACAAAATGGCTGGAATGGCAGAAACTCCAGCTCTTCCAATTTTACCAGCACCGGGATAACCTTGCCCTTGATGGACATTGCCTTATACGGTGATTGAGAGTTGTGGTACCACCCAAGCTGAGAACTTAAGTGTTGGAGGTGCAACATGCTGGTCATCTTGGTGTGGTCAAAACGAAAGCATGGCTTGAAGCTTTGTCTCGTGGCCTGGGATAGATCAGCAGATCAAGCAGTTTGCCATGCACTGTTTGGGATGGCAACACATCCAGAAGAAAGGTGTCCAGAGTTGTTAGATCCACTTCTTGCAGTCCCAGAGTCAACTCCTACAACTATCAGAAACTGGAATAGTTTCACAGCTGCAAATCTCACCTGCCAAGCAGAGTTTTTCCCTGCCCCCTTGGCAGAAAAGACCTTATCCCACAAGAGCAAGAAATCCTCCACAGTGATTAAATCTTTAGAACTGAATGAGATAATTTAAGATTTACTATGCTGTGTACGTCTATATGGTAGTTGCATAATATAGTATCCTGTGTATATAGAAATTTATTTAGGTGTTTAAGTTGAGCTGCATTCTATACTGATTTGGAGCTTATAGCTTATCAGGGAGGAGTATTGTGTATTTAATACATCAGTAATATTTGAATAATATATCATTGATTAAACATTCTTTGTTGTTTACATAATGCATTGCAGGTTATATGTAAAAGTAAGTGAATGGCATACATCATCATGTCACCACATCATATATGCATGTCTCACTGAAAGTAAAAAAAAAAGTAGATATGCATCTCCAACATAACAAATGCTGTCCGTGGATTTAAGGAGTGGGATAATGGAACTTCTCCCTGGAAACCAGTCTGGAGCCCAGGCCAAATGTCATCTTTCTGAATTATATTTAAGTCAAAAAAGGTAACTGTATGGCTTTCTCTTGCTTCAGTTAATACACATCTTTTTGATTAATTCTTGCTTATACTGGGAAAGCACCTTGAATCTGCCTTCAACGTCTAGGATATGTGAATCACAGTATTAAGTAATATCTTTGGTAATATAAGTAGTGACTCAAAGTAACTGAGAACAGCTCAGTTAACAATATTAATAATTTGCAAGAACATGGTCAATATACTAAGGACAACACCAATATATCAGCCAAATTTTCCAAGTAAAGTTTATACCAGTTTTAATGGGTGGTTAGCGCGACGCTGGTACAGCTCAGGGCAGAGATCAATTCTGATGTCATCTGTAAGGAGTCTCCATGTCCTCCCCATGGAATGTGGGGCTTTTCTCCAGGTGCTCCAGCTTTCTGCCACATTTCAAAGATGTACTGTTTAGCAGGTCAATTGGTCATTGTAAATTGTCCCATGATTAGTTTTGGGTTAAATCAGAGGTTTAAGGTGGCACAGCTCAGAGGGCCAGAAGGACCTATTCTGCACTGTAACTCTAAATAATAAATTAATAAAATACTGCAAGCATTCATCGTGCCCGGCTCCTTTAACTATGTTTGTATTTCACTCAATTTAGTATATTTTAATAGGTCTTTATTTTTGTCTGTTTTTCATGTCCTGCACAGTACTTTCACAGTTCTCCCTGTTCCTCCCATAAGGTTTTAAATGTGTTTTTTAAATTAAACAATACTCGTACTTAACATGCATCAGGCTTTTGATTTCCCTAGTTTTACAATTGACATATAATAAAACAGAAGAATAAAATGTACAGCTCCATCGTAAAAGAAAGTGACTGATCTCAGCTTTAATTCCACACAGACACTGTAGATGTGTTTATACCCAATGATCTCACCATGAAGATGACACTTACATCATCTGCCAAAGTGGCTGCGTTGTGAAGAACTGGTGTTGGGCTCTGCCTTTCATAATGCTGAAGTTTTTCATGGATCTGGAAAGTAATCACAGAAAGTTTAATATATCAAGCACATAGGAAGCAAAGCAATATGATCTTACTGAACCAACATAGTAGTAGTTTCTGGAAGAAAAGAAAAAATATTCATGGTAACCTAAAGAAGCTGGACACATAATGGCAATTCATCATAAATTTTGCCAGTGGAAATAAAAGTTTAGCGTACATACACAAATCACCTGGAAAAAATGTGGAGAATGCAGTGTAATCACAAATGAATTTTACAAGTTACAATACATCCATCCAAAATTATTTGAGAGCCATTTGAAATAGCTTCAAATATTGAGGACATATTTTGCACCGCTGAATAATAGGAAAATCCCATCTTGAATTTGTCATGTCCTGGACTCATTTGAAAGTCGCCGGTTCAGCTGCAACACTTTTGTCGATTTTGATTATATATGTAACTGCTGAAAATGAAGTCTGAAAGCTACAACTGAACTAGCATCTTAACAAAAATGCATGGAATTAACAGAATTTAAATTTTTATTCCTAATTTTTTGGCAACCAACTAACAGCCCATTACAGTAAATGACATCTGTAGTAGTATTTTGAATACATCTGGTTCATTGCTTTGGAATTTACTGCTTAATCGGAACCCAAGGATTTTTGTCTTGCTTCTGCAGACTTGAATAAAAAAGATAGTACAGTAATAGTGTAAGTAATAGCCATGCAAGCAAAATTTTACATTGCACTCTTTCATTTACAATATTACATATTGCAGATAAAAGACTATTTCATGTATTCTGATTTAAATCTTTATTCTCTATGTATTATTAGCACAAGTTAAATCATGTCTGGGAATTAATTAATAGCAGCTGATCCTAGCAAGCCCACATCTCCAGAATCTCTACTGTATCCCCTGTCTGCCCCCTCCTGCCCCCAAAATAACATTTCTGAGCATTGGCTCATGCTTTACCCCAAGAGGCATTCTAACTGCAGCTGCATTTCTGTTATGGTCTCTCCTCTTTTCAGCTACTGGACTGCACAGTTCCTTACAACTGTTCAGCCACGTCAAAATAAATCAGGGACTCCCTGGAAATCATCGGGGATTTTGTAGATGCATGCAGATGATAGAAAAAAATAGTATTCTACCAATTTTCAATGGAATTTTGAATTTTTTAAGAAAGAGTTATTTCAATTAAAATGATCAAAATATTGAAGAGAACGGCTAATCCTGGTAAATTAATCATTGAAAGTACCAAGGGACTAGAATTAAAATTCTTACGTTAGAAAAATTACAAGGTAAGTGAAGAAATACTGTAGATTTTAAGCCAAATGGTACGAGCCTCGTGGAAAATGTTGATTGGTAGCAACTGCAGGTATTTGATTCATAAGTGAAGAGAAGCTGATAAACTATTTAATTATTTTCTTAAGATACTGCAAAATATCATTAATGACTGACATTGGTTGAGGTTTCAGTTTTACTTGTGGAGCCCCTTGGATTGCTTTTTTGGCAAGTGGGGCAAACACAAGGGTGTATCATTGCAATATTTGAATATGTTCAGCTCACAGGGTTGAGCAAGCAAGGACTGAAATCGGAATTAGAATCAGGTTTAATATCACTGGCATATGTCATGAAATTTGTTGTTTTGTGGCAGCAGTACATTGCAATGCATAGAACTACAAGTTGCAATATAAAGAAACAAACACATACATATATGCATAAGAAGTTGATCCCACAGTGGACTCACTTTCAAAGACACTTCATATCATGTTTTTGATATTTATTTGTTATTTATTTATTTTCAGTATTAGCACAGTTTGTTGTTTTTTTGCACACGGGTTGAATGTGGCCTTTCATTCATTCTATTTTGGTTATTTTTCCATTATGGATATATTGAGTATGCCCACAAGAAAATGAAACTCAGGGTTGTATATGGTGACATGTATGCACTTTGATTATAAATTTCCTTTGAACTTTGAATCAGCATATAGGAGGGAGATGCAAAATCTAGCTGAGTGGTGCCATGACACCTACTGTACCTCCTACCCAATGTCAGCAAGTCCAAGGAGCTAATTATTTACTTCAGGAGGAGGGAAGCAGAGGTCCATAAAACAGTCCTCATTGGGGGAATCAGAGGTGGAGAGGGTCAGCAACTTTAAATTCCTTGGTGTTATTATTTCAGAGGACCTCTCCAAGGCCCAGCATGAAAATGCAATTATGAAGAAAGCACAGCAGTGCCTCTACTTCCTCAGGAATTTCTGAAGATTGGGCATGACACCTAAAACTTTGACAAACTTCCATAGATGTGTTGTGGGGAGTCCATTGACTGGCTGTATTACAGCCTAATATGGAAACACCAATGCCCTTGAATAGAAAATCCTCCAAAAGTAGTGGATACTGCCCAGTCTGTCATGGGTAAAACCCTCCCCAAAATTGAGCACATCAACATGGAATGTTGTTGCAGGAAGCAGCATCCATGATCAGGGACACCATCACCCAGGACACACTCTTCTCACTGCTGCTATCAGAAAGATGGTACAGGAGCCTCAGAACTCACACTACCAGAACAGTTATTACCCCTCAACTATCAGGCTCTTGAACAAGAGGAGATAATTTCACTTGCCCCATCACTGAACTGTTCCTGCAACCCAAGGACTCACTTTCAAGGGCTCTTCATCTCATGTTTTACAATTGTTGAGAATTATTTTTTTAAATTTATTTATTCATTCATTCATTCCTTTTATATTTACACAGTTATCTTTTGCACACTGGTTGTCTGCCCTGTTGGGTGCTACACCTGCCCATTTATCTTCTCCCTCACAGTTCGTGTGCTTGCAACACTGTGTGTCCGACAGAGTGAACAGCAGCACTGGGGCTCCACAGGGGACTGTCTTGTCTCCCTTTCTCTTCACCATTTTCACCTCGGACTTCAACTACTGCACAGAGTCTTGTCATCTTCAGAAGTTTTCGGATGACTCTGCCATAGTTGGATGCATCAGCAAGGGAGATGAGGCTGAGTACAGGGCTACGGTAGGAAACTTTGTCACATGGTGTGAACAGAATTATCTGCAGCTTAATGTGAAAAAGACTAAGGAGCTGGTGGTAGACCTGAGGAGAGCTAAGGCACTGGTGACCTCTGTTTCCATCCAGGGGGTCAGTGTGGACATGGTGGAGGATTACAAATACCTGGTCATACGAATTGACAATAAACTGGACTGGTCAAAGAACACTGAAGCTGTCTACAAGAAGGGTCAGAGCCGTCTCTATTTCCTGAGGAGACTGAGGTCCTTTAACATCTGTCGGACGATGCTGTGGATGTTCTACGAGTCTGTGGTAGCCAGTGCTATCATGTTTGCTGTTGTGTGCTGGGGCAGCAGGCTGAGGGTAGCAGACACCAACAGAATCAACAAACTCATTCAGAAGGCCAGTGATGTTGTGGGGATGGAACTGGACTCTCTCACGGTGGTGTCTGAAAAGAGGATGCTGTCCAAGTTGCATGCCATCTTGGACAATGTCTCCCATCCACTACATAATGTACTGGTTGGGCACAGGAGTACATTCAGCCAGAGACTCATTCCACCGAGATGCAACACAGAGTGTCATAGGAAGTCATTCCTGCCTGTGGCCATCAAACTTTACAACTCCTCCCTTGGAGGGTCAGACACCCTGAGCCAATAGGCTGGTCCTGGACTTATTTCATAATTTCCTGGCATAATTTACATATTACTATTTAACTATTAATGGATTTATTACTATTTAATTATTTATGGTGCAACTGTAACGAAAACCAATTTCCCCCGGGATCAGTAAAGTATGACTATGACCTCCATTCAGGGCCCTTCAACAATCCTTCCAGTTGAGGCAACACTTCACTTGGGAATCTGCTGGGGACAGCTATTGTGTACGGTGCTCCAGATACGGCCTCCTCTACATTGGCAGGACCCGTCGTAAATTGAGGGACCACTTTGTTGAGCACCTCTCAAGCAGAATATGCCAGTGGCCAAGTATTTTAATTCCAAGTCCCTTCCCTTTCCGACATGTCAGTTCATGGCCCCTCAGCGTGGAGAAGCAATACCTTGTGTCCTGTCTCAGTAGCCTCCAACCTGATGGCAGAAATATTGATTTCTCCTTTCGGTAGACTAAGTTTTCTCCCCTTTTTCTATTCTACACTCTGACATTTTACCTCTTCTCAGTCCTAAAGAAGGGTCTCAGCCTGAAATGTCGACTGCTTATTCATTTCTATGGATGCTGCTTGGTCTGCTGAGTTACATAGAACATAGAAAACCTACAGCACAATACAGGCCCTTTGGCCTGCAAAGCTGTGCCAAACATGTCCTTAACTTAGAACTACTTAGGCTTTACCCATAGCCCTCTATTTTTCTAAGCTCTATGTAGCCATCCAGGAGTCTCTTACAAGACCCTATCATTTCCGCCTCCACCACCACCGCCGGCAGCCCATTCCATGCACTCACTACTCTCTGCGTAAAAAACCTACCCCTGATCCTATTCTGTACCTACTTCCAAGCACCTTAAAACTACGCCCTCTCATGCTAGCCATTTCAGCCCTGGGGAAAAGCCTCTGACTATCCACATGATCAATGCCTCTCACTAACTTGTACACCTCTATAAGGTCACCTATCGTCCTCCATCATTCCAAGGAGAAAAGGCCGAGTTCACTGAACCTATTCTCATAAGGCATGCTCCCCAACCCAGGCAACATCCTTGGAAATCTCCTCTGCACCCTTTCTATGATTTCCACATCCTTCCTATAGTGAGGTGACCAGAATTGAGCATAGTGCGCCAAGTGGGATCTGAACAGGGTCCTATATAGCTGCAACATTACCTCTTGTCTCTTGAACTCGATCCCACGATTGATGAAGGCCAATGCACTGTATGCCTTCTTAACCACAGAATCTACCTGCGTAGCAGCTTTGAGTGTCCAATGGCCTCAGACCCCAAGATCCCTATGATCCTCCACACTGCCAAGAGTCTTACCATTAATGCTATATTCTGCCATCATATTTGACCTACCAAAATGAACCATCTCACACTTATCTGAGTTGAACTCCATCTGCCATTTCTCAGCCCAGTTTTGCATCCTATCAATGTCCCGTTGTAACCTCTGACAGCCCTCCACACTACCCACAACACCCCCAACCTTTGTGCGATCAGTAAATTTATTAACCCATCCCTCCACTTTCTCATCCAGGTCATTAATAAAAATCACAAAGAGTAGAGGTCCCAGAACAGATCCCTGAGGCACACCACTGGTCACTGACTTCCATGCAGAATATGACCAGCCTACAACCACTCTCTGCCTTCTGTGAGCAAGCCAGTTCTGGATCAACAAAACAATGTCCCCTTGGATCCCATGCCTCCTTACTTTCTCAATAAGCCTTGCACGGGGTACCTTATCAAATGCCTTGCTAAAATTCATATATACTACATCTACGGCTCTACCTTCAACAATGTGTTTAGTCACATCCTCAGAAAATTCAATCAGGCTTGTAAGGCATGACCTGCCCTTGACAAAGCCATGCTGACTATTCCTAATCATATTATGCATCTCGAAATGTTCATAAATCCTGCCTCTCAGGATCTTCTCCATCAACTTACCAACTACTGAAGTAAGACTCACTGGTCTATAATTTCCTGGGCTATCCCTACTCCCTTTCTTGAATAAGGGAACAACATCCGCAACTCTCCAATCTTCCGGAACCTCTCCCGTCCTCATTGATGGTGCAAAGATCATTGCCAGAGGCTCAGCAATCACCTCCCTCACTTCCCACAGTAGCCTGGGGTACATCCCATCTGGTCCCGGTGACTTATCCAACTTGATGCTTTCCAAAAGCTTCAGCACATCCTCTTCCTTAATATCTACATGCTCCAGCTTTTCAGTCCATTGCAAGTCATCCCTACAACAGTTCCTCCAGCTTTTGTGTGTGTTGCCAAAAATGTTGTTGTCTGTAACTTAATTGAAAGTACTAATGTACATTAACACAAAAGTAGTGATAATCAAGGAAGAAGCTGAAAAAAATAGGAGCGATAAAAATCAAAACTGGACTACTAGAAAGGCTAGGAGGAAATCACCTCACCTGGATACAAGATGCTTCCATGGAAATGAACAGACAGTGTAAAAATTGTAGAAATACAGGTCAGAATGCAGGAGTAAAAGTTATTCTTTTTAATAGAGAGTAAACCCAGAGGTTATACTGCCTTGGGGTGTATAGGGTGTCAGGGAGGGGTAGCACCACTGGTGGGGGAAATGTCACATCCTTTTCAAGGCGGTTAGTCCAACTTTGGTCCCCACCTGGCATTCAGCTCTTACCTGTGGCTCCTCTTAGCTGTTTGCATGCGACAGCGGCCACACCCCTGGCAATGGCTTCAACAAGCCGGCTAAACCAGGTGAGGGTAGCCGACGGGTCTCAAACCCTTGGTGAGATAGGGAGTTGTCTATCCCAGCATGTGACGACAGACTCCGGCAGATTGAGCGGACGAGACCAATGGAAGGTCCAACGATCAAGAAGGCAGACTCTGCAAGCGTTGTGGAACGTGTAGAGCAGGACAAGACCCAGAAGACGTCCTGGTCATCCACTGCGCCTAGTCCCATCTCCAGCCGTCTAGACTCTGTCTCGCCACTGGACCCAGATGGGAATTGGGAAGCGAGAGTGAGAATGACGCTGTGCAACTCTCCCTCACTTAAATCTAAATCACGCGCTAGTCTTGATACAATAGACGATAGGTGCAGGAGTAGGCCATTTGGCCCTTCGAGCCAGCACCGCCATTCACTGTGATCATGGCTGATCATCCACAATCAGTATCCAGTTCCTGCCTTATCCCCATAACCTTTGATTCCGCTATCTTTAAGAGCTCTATCCATCTCTTTCTTGAAAGCATCCAGAGACTTGGCTTCCACTGCCTTCTGGGGCAGAGCATTCCACATATCCACCACTCTCTGGGTGAAAAAGTTTTTCCTCAACTCTGTTCTAAATGGCCTACCCCTTATTCTTAAACTGTGGCCTCTGGTTCTGGACTCACCCATCAGTGGGAATATGCTTCCTGCCTCCAGCGTGTCCAATCACTTAATAATCTTATATGTTTCAATCAGATCCCCTCTCATCCTTCTTAATTCCAGTGTATACAAGCACAGTAGCTCCAATTGTTCAACATATGACAGTTCTGCCATCCCGGGAATTAATTTTGTGAACCTACGCTGCACTCCCTCAATAGCAAGAATGTCCTTCCTCAAATTTGGAGGCCAAAACTGCACACAATACTCCAGGTGTGGGCTCACCAGGGCCCTGTACAGCTGCAGAAGGACTTCTTTGCTCCTATACTCAATTCCCCTTGTTATGAAGGCCAGCATGCCATTAGCTTTCTTCACTGCCTGCTGTACCTGCATGCTTGCTTTCAGTGACTGATGTACAAAAACACCTAGATCTCATTGTACTTCCCCTTTTCCTAACTTGACTCCATTTAGATAATAATCTGCCTTCCTGTTCTTACCACCAAAGTGGATAGCCTCACATTTATCCACATTAAACTGCATCTGCCCACTCACCCAGCCTGTCCAAGTCACCCTGCATTCTCGTAACATCCTCCTCACATTTCACACTGCCACCCAGCTTTGTGTCATCTGCAAATTTGCTAATGTTACTTTTAATCCCTTCATCTAAATCATTAATGTATATTGTAAACAGATGCAGTCCCAGCACTGAACCCTGCGGTACCCCACTAGTCACCGCCTCCCATTCCGAAACGGACCTGTTAATCGCTACTCTTTGTTCCTGTCAGCCAGCCAATTTTCAATCCATATCAGTACTCTTTTCCCAATACCATGTGCCCTAATTTTGCCCACTAATCTCCTATGTGGGACTTTATCAAAGGCTTTCTGAAAGTCCAGGTACACTACATCCACTGGCTCTCCCTTGTCCATTTTCATAGTTACATCCTCAAAAAATTCCAGAAGAAAAAATTCCAGTAGTCAAGCACGATTTCCCCTTCTCCAAGCTGACTCGGACCTATCCTGTTACTGCTATCCAAATGTGTCGTAATTTCATCTTTTATAATTGACTCCAGCATCTTTCCCACCACTGACATCAGGCTAACCGGTCTATAATTCCGTTTTCTCTCTCCCTCCTTTCTTGAAAAGTGGGACAACATTAGCCACCCTCCAATCCACAGGAACTGATCCTGAATCTATAGAACATTAGAAAATGATTACTAATGCGTCCACGATTTCTAAAGCCACCTCCTTAAGTACCCTGGGATGCAGACCATCAGGTCCCGGGGACTTATCAGCCTTCATAATGGTGCCAAGGTCCTCAACTGTGTTAACGATGGATAAACACGTATACTGCCTAGAGTTTAGCATTGACTTTTGAAAAAAACCACGAGAAAATTTGTCAGCAAATCAGATGTGTATGCACTAACAGAGTCCAGAGACCTCTAAAGGTAAATTATGTATGGCCAACTGAACTGAATTTTGATGGGGATCAGAGAGTGTTAATGAGGAAAGTGGAGTTGATATTGTATCTGTTTTTTTTAATGCGTACTAAAGTATCAGTTATTTGACCTTCCAACAAAAATGGAAAACTTTCTGGCAAAAAAAGCAGAATAAAATAGGGTAGAAAATTACCTAATGGATCATAAACAGTTATGGGTTACAGTCATGTTTTTGGATTTCATGGAAGGTATCAGTAACATATCTCACGTTTCTATTCTAGGGCTAGTACAGTATGTTAATGACCTTTACAACATAAAATTTCTATGTCTAACAACCACCATGGAAGGATGGAATAGAGCAGGAGGACAAAATCAGGTTTCTATAACTGCTTAATACATAGCTGATAAAATTCATAGCAGGAAAAAAGGGAGGTAATAATTTTAGATAAAAGAATGAGAATACACCAAACATATCAAATGCACCGTTTCAAATGAACTAGAAAGACAGGGATTAGTTACCGTTTCTGTACGAAGTTGACAAGACAGGTTAAAGGAAGAAGCAAATCATCAAGATTATTGTTCTTTTTAAATCAGTTGCATGTAGAAGAAATGGAGTTTACTTTAAATATTAGTTCATTCTCGGATGGCGTACTGTATCCAATTTTGGACACTGCCCCTTCAAGGAGAACATAAAAATTCTGTAGGAGGTACAAAAATATTTACAAGATGAGTTCATGGGATAAGAAATGCAGTTATACAAACAGAAGAGAAGTTGGCGTTGTTCACGTTGGAGTTAAGGAGCTGCAAAGATCACTTGATAAGAAATCTTTAAAAATCATGAATGAATTAGACGACGAAAGAAAACTCAGTTTCTAAAGGTCCTGAAGTTCAAAACACAATTGCTGAAAGAACCACAAATGACACAAGGACAAATTGTTTCATACAATGAGTGGCCTGGAGTACATTGCCAGGTGATAGTAGTGTATTTACATTCAAGACAGCCTACAATGTAAAGAAATATTTGCGAGGTAAAACATTTCAAAGATTAGGGAAATGAGCAAGGAGCAGACCTAAGTCAATTGTTCTTCAAATGAACACTGTAAATATGACACCTCAAAATGCCATCATGATTGCATTGATTCCATATTTCATAGTCATACTTTATTGATCCCCGGGGAAATTGGTTTTCGTTACAGTTGCACCATAAATAATAAATAATAAATAATAATAAAACCATAAATAGTTAAATAGTAATATGTAAATTATGCCAGGAAATTATGAAATAAATCCAGGACCAGCCTATTGGCTCAGGGTGTCTGACCCTCCAAGGGAGGAGTTGTAAAGTTTGATGGCCACAGGCAGGCATGACTTCCTATGACGCTCTGTGCTGCATCTTGGTGGAATGAGTCTCTGGCTGAATGTACTCCTGTGCCCAACCAGTACATTATGTAGTGGATGGGAGACATTGTCCAAGATGGCATGCAACTTAGACAGCATCCTCTTTTCAGACACCACCATCAGAGAGTCCAGTTCCATCCCCACAACATCACTGGCCTTAAGAATGAGTTTGTTGATTCTGTTGGTGTCTGCTACCCTCAGCCTGCTTTCTAGCATATTTATGTGAAAATAAAATGGTTCATAGGTCACATGATGCAAATTAATTTTGTGTGAGTGATGCAATATATAATCGCATATCACAGTCACACTGTATATTGTATATTACAATTGCATACTGTATATCAAATGGAAAATGTAGTTCCTAATAAGTCATTAGTCAAGAGGCACAAAGAAAACCAGGCATTAGTATACATACTAATTCCCAAACTATTTACAGTTTCAGAGAACGTCAGATTATGGATGATACGGTGAGAGTTAAAGCAGCAGTGTGGAAAATAAAAGTTGCTGGATAAACGCATCAACATTTTTGTCAGTTTAAAAAAGCATCTTGCCTTGCCAAGTAAGAAAAATTGGAAATCTACTCAATATTTTCAGTAGGAAAGCCAACACATCATTTTAAACTGGAAAATAATATCTACTGTTTTAAAAAATGTACTCAAATGTAATAATAATGTCAGCAATTTCCACAATTCAGAAGTGTTTGCCAAAAAGAAAAAGGGTTTTGTATTTCATGTACAGGTTGAGTACCCCTTATCCGAAACGCTTGAGGCCAGAAGTGTTTTGGATTTTTGAATACATAGTGAGATAGTTTGGTATACTATCATTTCCAACTTTGAATTTATGTACTACCAGTAAGCAGTCTTTGTCTTACACATGTTCATCACACCTATGTACTAAATAGTACAAATTATTACATGCTATTAACATAATGAAAATAGAGTGTGTGCAGGGTAACAGCAGTATCCGGAAAATACCCGAATCAGCTGTTGAACAACAAACAATAGCAGGCTTTCAGACTCCACCTATGATTCTGTGTTTTGATTAAAAAATTACAGTATACTTGATTTGTATTTTACTTTTTTTTAGATTTTATATAAAGTATAAAAATAATCAGCATTGTAGATTTGTTCTGGTGTTGGATGTTCATCAGTAATCTTACCAATGCTTCATGATCAGCAGGTGCTTTCTCTTTAAAATTTTAAAAATCTTTAAACACTTAATGCTTTGCCTTACCTTAAAACGTTTGCAACCAGCCTGCTGAATATTCACAATTATCTTCCAATTTCAGTTTGTGTGATAGATCTTTCTTTGTTTCATAACCAGCTTGCCATTAAATGGCATATGTTCACTCCAACACTGAACTCTTCCAATACACAATCCAGACCTTAATTTTTTGCTCCATGCAGCATTTTTCTATTTTTCATTAACTTCTGTTTATTACATATGTAAAGTCCCTTTCTCAGAACTGTCTGTGATGTGCAGAGACCTGTGCATCGCCTGGGAACCTTGCTAGCGCTTTATAGAATTTTCTATTGCTGATGTTACGCCAGTGCTCAAAATTTAAAAAAATAAATTGGATTTTGTAATTTCACATAAGGGGTACTCAACCTGTATTGTGTTTATTGCTTATAGCTGACCTTTACAGGTGCTGCAAATGATTGTTTTCTGTAAAACAATCATTGCATTGTAACAAATCTAGGCAATTGCACAAAGCACACAACTATTTCTTGAATTAAAGTAACTTCATTTATTTTTCATGTCCTCACAAAGGACTACACCAGAATCACTTACTTAGGGACTATCATCTTGCAGGAGAATGATCATGAAATATCATGCAGAGAAAAGCAAACCTCAAAAATCATGGATTAACTCTAGTAACAAAAATAACAGTCACAACATAGTACATTAAGTTATTGTACAAAATTACCATCAAATAATATTTCAAAGTAGTTTTTAAAAGTTCAATGGAAATCACTGCTTCAAAACTTTAAAATAGGTCATTTAATATTAGTTGCAGTTGATTTGCATAAAGTCATATTGTAAAAAGCGTGTATTTATGGAATTAAGGAAGGTATTACTGGTCCACGAAAGCCATTTTACATATAACCAAAACACTAAGTGACAGCAGCAAGGCAAACCACCATACGGAAAACAACTGGGACTCATGGGACAGAAGCCAATCTGTGTGGTGATGAAGAGTAATATTTCCTCCTTGCTGACGATCAACACTGGCACACCTCAGTGACGTGTGCTTAGCCCATTGCTCTACTCTCTTTATATCCATGACTATGTTGTTCAAATGACATCTATAAATTTGCTGATGATACAATCATTGTTGGTAGAATCTAAGATGCAGTAGAGAGGGTGTACAGGAGTGAGATGCACCAGTTAGTTGAGTAGTGTCACATCAATAACCTTGCAATCAATGTCAGTAAGACTAAAGAGCTGATTGTGGAATTCAGGAAGGGTAAATTGAGGGAACAGGAAACAATTCTCAGAGGGAATGACAAGTGGAGAGAGTGAGCAATTTCAAGTTCCTGGGTGTCAATATCCTGGAGGATCTAACCTCGTCCTAATATATCAATGCAGCTATAAAGAAGGGAAGACAGTGATTATGTTTCATTGGGGGTTTGAGACTTGGATTGCCACCTAAAACACTTGCATATTTCCACAGATGTAGTGTGGAAAGCATTCTGTCTGGCTGCATCACTGTCTCGTAAAAACGTAGTCAGTTCCACCTTGGGTACTAGCCTCTGTAGTATCCAAGATATCTTCAAGGAGCGGTATCCAGAAAGGTGGCATTAATTTTTGAGGACCCCTATCAGCCAGGACATTTTCTTTTCTCATTGTTACCATTGGGAAGGAGGTGCACAAGCCTGAAGACACCCTTTCAACCATTCAGGAACAGCTTCTACCCCCCTGCCCTCTGAGTCCTCGGAAAACTCTGATCTCAAACCTCCGCTGCCTTGTGGCTATACCCACTCAAGGGGAAGGCTTTAGGAGAAAACCCCAAGGGAAAAATCTGGAGCTGAAGTCCATAAAACAGCCCTACATGGAGTTCAACGCTGACTGGCTACTCTTGTGATGCTGCTGGTACCAAACTGTATCAGTTCCTGCCTTCCTTGGGGCTCATCAGATGCATGGAGAGGGGGAGCTTGCTCTCCATATCATACTGCTCAGACCTCCAAATCTAGACAGCTAGGACGCAATATCCATGGTCAACTCTGACCGACGAAGGTCTCAGAATTGACTTAATTATTTACTATGTTTATCATGTATTGCATTGTACCGCTGCTGCTAAGTCACTAAATTTCATAACATATGCCAGTGATATTAAACCTGATTCTGATAAACGGGAAAGCCTACGCTACTTATACAATATATAATTTGATACACGAAGTGAATAACCAAATGAATACAAGCAATCTTTACAAATTGTCATTGTAATCTGTGTTACAATTTGAGGTTTCTGAAGAATGGAAACAAGATTTTAGTCGAAGTGTGGCATGGTGGCACAGTTGTTCCTTTAGTACCAATTTAGGGTTGATTGCTGCCTGTGTGGAATTTCTGTATTGTTGTAGCAGCCGCAAGGGCTTCTGCTGAGTGACGTTGTTTCCTCCCATATCAATGACATTCATGCAGGATAATGAGCTACTTAATGTGGAGAGGTGATAAAAGAATTAAAGGAGAGTTGGTGAGTCTGTGACAGGACTACAATGAAGGAAAAGGCAACAGACTGATGGGATTGCTCCATTAAATTGGCTTCCTTCGGTGCTGTATTTTTTAAGTTGCTAAACCAAGGCTTGGCTGCATTTGATTAAAATTTAAGGTAGTACATTTAAAAAACTGAAGAATCCACTGATAAAATTATATTAGTGTACTTATCTTTCAATGACATTTGTTAGGATTCTCCAGATATACTAATGAAGAATTTTGTGAATTGCCAGGTAATAGAACCATAGAACCATAGAACACTACAGCACAGAAAACAGGCCATTCGGCCCTTCTAGTCTGTGCCAAAACATTATTCCGCTAGTCCCATTGAGCTGCAAGACCATGGATCTGTGCCTGGAAAGTCTTCACTCTCCAGGGCGCAGGCCTGGGCAAGGTTGTACAGTATGGAAGACTACCAGTTGCCTCTGCTGCAAGCCTCCCTCTCCACAACACCGATGTTGTCCAAAGGAAGGGCATTAGGACCCATACAACTTGGCACCAGTGTCGTCGCAGAGCACTGTGTGATTAAGTGCCTTGCTCAAGGACACAACACGTTGCCTCGGCTGGGTCTCGAACTCACAACCTTCAGATCGCTAGTCAAATGCTTTAACCACTTGGCCTGCATCCCATCCATGTACCTATCCAATTTATTCTTAAAACTTAAAAGTGAGCCCGCATTTACGTCAGATGGCAGCTCATTCCACACTCCCACCACTCTCTGAGTGAAGCACTTCCCCCTAATGTTCCCCCTAAACCTTTCCCCTTTCACCCTAAAGCCATGTCCTCTCGTATTTATCTCTCCTAATCTAAGTGGAAAGAGCCTATTCACATTTACTCTGTCTATATCCCTCATAATTTTGTAAACCTCTATCAAATCTCCCCTCACTCTTCTACACTCCCAGGAATAAAGTCCTAACTTGTTCAATCTTTCCCTGTAACTCAACTCCTGAAGACGCAGCAACATCCTAGTAAGTCTTCTCTGCACTCTTCCAATCTTACAGATATCCTCCCTATAGTTAGGTGACCAGAACTGTACGCAATACTCCAAATTTGGCCTCACCAATGTCTTGTACAACCTCCCCATAACATCCCAACTCCTATATAGGTGTCCTTTCTGCATCGCCTCTGATCTGGGCCGACATTTACGTGCCAGGCGGCACCTAATTAATTAGCTTGTTTATTTCGGCCTTTTTCTCAAAGATGTGCTGGGTGCTGTACCCCTTCATTCTTTGCGGATTGGTATCGGTTCGCTGCCTGGAGGGTGGGGGCCACTGCACCACCCCAACCTCCAAATACTCAGCTTAACACACCATCATCAGTGTGCTCGGTGCTGTCTTCCTGATTCCCGTAAGTTAGGGGTCACCAACCCATTGATCGCGATCGACCTGTCGATCTTTGAGACTTTCCCAGTTGATCCCGAAAAAGATGAAAAATAAATACACAAATACTGTTGTAATGTGAGCATTATAAAAATAAGTAATACTAATTATGATAATGGTAATATAGCAATATTTTCGCTATTGAAAACTATTTGTAAAGAGAGATCGTTTCCCGGTTGCGGGGTTTTAGTTCCGTTCTTTCTGCCCAGTGCGCATGTGTGTATAGCCCCCCGCCATGCACTGCGTTTTCAGCGTAGCTTGTGCTGCTTCAAAGTGACCAATTAGGTTAGATAAGAGTACAGACTGTTGCAAACATCAATATACGGCACTCGCTGGTGATATCCTGCAAGGTAGCTAGCTAGCATGGCGAAGGCTCCATGAAAGAAGGCGAAAACGTACAAATTCCATCCAGAATGGGAAGAGGAATTTCTATTTACCTTGGTGAAAGACAAGTGTCTATGTATGTTGTGCCACCAAACACAAGCACTGGCTAAAAGGGAATCTGAAGCGGAACCACAACACCAACCACCAAGAATTTAAAGACACCTACCCACCAAAGAGCGCAATTCATGCCTGGAAAGTTGAGCTGAAGTCAGGGTTGAAGGCCCAGCAATCGTTTTTCACAAAACATGCTGCTCAAAATAAGGCTGCTATTGAAGCATCATTTCGTGTAAGTCACCTTTTGGCTAAACACAAGAAGCCTTTTACAGATGGCGATTTATTCAAGGAAGCAATGGTCATTACCGCAGAGACTGTTTTTAATGGCTTTAAAAACAAAAACGACATCATAACCGCAATACATAATATACCGCTTGGCCCTGCAACAGTGACAAGGAGGGTAGAGTCACTGTCAGAAGATGTGGATCAACAAGTGTTTAAGGAATTATCACTCTGTGAATATTTTTCACGACAGTTCGATGAATGCCTGGATGTAATGCAAACAACTCAGCTTGTTGTATTTGTCAGAATGGCTTTCCAGGATTTTACAACAAAGGAGGACCTCCTCACTCTTTTGCAATTAAAGGAGAGAACGAGAGGTGAAGATATTTACAATGAGTTTAAAAAATACATCCGTGAAAATGACATTCCTGTTCATAAACTGGTGGCAATTACTACTGACGGGGCCCCAGCAATGCGTGGTGTGCGCGTTGGTTTTATAGCACTGTGCCGTAATGACCCTGATTTTCCCAGCTTCCTGGATTATCACTGTGTGATTCATCAGCAGGCCTTGGCTGGGAAGGTCGTGGACTTTTCTCATGTAATGACACTGGTGGTCAAACTGATAAACTGGATTTGAGCAAAAGCGCTTCAGCACCGCTTATTCAAGGCGTTATTGGATGAGCTCGATGCCGCTTATGGAGACATAATTCTTCATGCTGATGTTCGGTGGTTGAGTCGCGGCAAAGTGCTACAACGATTTCTTGACGCTGCCTGAGATAAAGACTTTTCTGTCAACCAGACACGAGGAGCACGAAGAGCTATCAGATGATGCGTGGCTACTAGATTTAGGGTTTCTGACAGACATAACAGCTAAATTAAATGCACTTAACAACGAGCTCAGGGGAAAAGACCAATACCTAACCCACATGATAAGCACAGTAAATGCGTTTAAGGCCAAGCTCAGTGTTTGGATTTCAAATTTAAAGAATGGGAGGCTGACACACTTTCACAACGTGGAAAAAATGCTTTTCGCCCTGAGCAGTACTGTGCTCACCTAGACAAACTGGCAATAGAGTTCGATCAGCCTTTTAGGGAGTTAAACGTCATGAAAGATATTGCTGCATTTATTTCAAACCGATTTCTGCCGATTGATATAGAACAGATAGCAGCCAAATTCCAGCAAGTATTTGGTGTGCCACATGATTCTGAAATGGAAATAATTGATTTGCAAAATGACATCAAACTTAAAGCAAGATCAAGGGACGGTGACTTTTGGGGGCTTGTCAGCAGGGAGAACTTTCCTTATCTCACCGCATGTGCACTAAAAGTCAGTGCCTACTTTGGGTCAACTTATAAGACCATAAGACAAAGGAGCAGAAGTAGGTCATTCGGCCCATCGAGTCTGCTCTGCCATTTTATCATGAGCTGATCCATTTTATCCTATTTAGTCCCACTGCCCCGCCTTCTCACCATAACCTTTGATGCCCTGGCAACTCAGATACCTATCAATCTCTGCCTTAAATACACCCAATGACTTGGCCTCCACTGCTGCCCGTGGCAACAAATTCCATAGATTCACCATCCTCTGACTAAAAAAATTTCTTCGCATTTCTGTTCTGAAAGGGCGCCCTTCAATCCTGAAGTCATGCCCTCTCATACCAGACTCCCCCATCATGGCAAAGAACTTTGCCACATCCACTCAGTCCATGCCTTTTAACATTTGAAATGTTTCTATGCGGTCTCCCCTCATTCTTCTAAACTCCAAGGAATACAGTCCAAGAGCGGACAAACGTTCCTCATATGTTAACGCTCTCATTCCCGGAATCATTCTAGTGAATCTTCTCTGTACCCTCTCCAACGTCAGCACATCCTTTCTTAAATAAGGAGACCAAAACTGCCCACGGTACTCCAAGTGAGGTCTCACCAGCGCCTTATAGAGCCTCAACATCACATCCCTGCTCCTATACTCTATTCCTCTAGAAATGAATGCCAACATTGCATTCGCCTTCTTCACTACTGACTCAACCTGGAGGTTAACTTTAAGGGAATCCTGTACGAGGACTCCCAAGTCCCGTTGCATCTCAGAACTTTGAATTCTTTCCCTATTTAAATAATAGTCTGCCCGTTTATTTTTTCTGCCAAAGCGCATAACCATAAACTTTCCAACACTGTACTTCATTTGCCACTTCTCTGCCCATTCGTCTAATCTATCCAAGTCTCTCTGCAGACTCACAGAAGCTCTCTTACTGACAGACACCTCACAGACTGTCTCAGACTGGCAGTCTGTAGTTATGAGCCAAATTTCAGGGAACTAGCAGAAAGTATTCAGCCCCAGTCATCACACTGAGTGCAACAGTCAATTTTTATTCATTTATTTTTTGTGTTGAAATAAAACTAAATAATGACACTTAGAATTAAAGGTGTGAAGTATTGTAATATTCTTAAAGAAAGACAGCTATGGCCTGTTTGATATGCTAGTTACAGTGTTTTCTTGTTTGAACTAATTTGAAAGTTTGACAAAAGTATTTTGTCTAATTCAAGTACATTTAGCCCAAATAAAAGGCCTCAAATTGGAAGTACAATCTGATCTGTGTTTTCTCTAAACGATTTAGTAGGTAGATCTTGCCTTTCACTAAGGTCGAGGTAGGATTAAAAAGGTTGGTGACCATAAAAAGGTTGGTGACCACTACCGTAAGTGATTCTACACTTTACATACATTATTTCTACTTTATCTAGGCTGTGTATTTTTACGTGTTATTTGGTATGATTTGGCAGCTTCATAGCTTAAAGGTTATTGGAGAGCGCTTGCGCCGTGTTTCTGCCGAAAGCGCTTGCGTGAGATTTTCGCTATGGAGAACAGTGCAGGCAATGATTGTGAAAAAGTATTTCTACTTTATATAGGCTGTGCATTCATCATATCATTCCTGCTTTTACTATATGTTACTGTTATTTTAGGTTTTATGTGTTATTTGGCATGATTTGGTAGGTTATTTTTGGGTCTGCGAGTGCTCACAAATTTTTCCCATATAAATAAATGATAATTGCTTCTTCGCTTTACGACATTCCGGCTTATGAACCATTTCATAGGAATGCTCTACCTTCGGATGGTGGGGGAAACCTGTACTCAATACTTTGATTTATGAATGCCAGGAAGCCAAAAGCCTTCTTTACAACCCTTTTTACCTGTGACGCCACTTTCAAGGAATTATGTACCTGAGCTCCCAGGTCCCTTTGTTCCTCCGCACTCCTCAGTGCCCTACCATTTACTGTGTATGTCCTACCTTGATTTGTCCTTCCAAAATGCAACACCTCACACTTGTTAATAATGTTAATTCTTCAACTTGGATTACTTTCCATATAAAGATCAAAGACACTGAGATAACATGGACCAAAAAAGCATAACCTATGTGAACCTTTGTACTGACAAAAAAGCAGAACCCTCCACTATCTCAACATAAAGAAATGTCAATCAAATCTACATGACTCAAACAACCTGATCATGAAATCAAGTTGGTTTATTACTTTTATACAGATCCCTTATTCTAACACTTCTATTTGAAAACTACTAAAACATTTCTGATCCAATAAAACTTCTCCCTGGTTTCTCTCTGCATCATTGGCATTGAAGGCCATTGAAATAATCCTGTACAATCTTTTGCAACCTCCTTAATCATGAAATTGTTCCTTAAGTTATTAATAAAACAACCATTAATAGTCTTCTTCTGCATTGATTCTCAGTAAATTGATTAATTAGGCATGTCCCCACATATTCCTCCGAGGAAAGATAAGTGGAACAATATTATTGTCCTACTCCAGGCAATGAGACCCCAGTTGTAAGCAGTCTGCTGAAGTGTGCAGGCAAAATCATTGGAATCCCCAATACCAGACTTCTACAACAGCTACATTGCTTTGAATTCTGTTGACTGAAGAAAGCATTAGGCAGAGGAAAAGTTCAAAGAATTATCTTGAAAAAAGCAGCAAGATTTCCATTGATTTCCATTGGTTCATGAGTGTTCAAAATGAAGCAGCAGTATTCAGGATGGCCTTGATAACATGCACTTGATGTAACAAAGAAGCCTTCCTTAAGCAGACGGATGCACCATTCCCCAAAAAGCCCACCTACTAAACAGATAACACCCACACCAACTGTAGAAAAACCTGGGAAAACCTGCAGATGCTGGAAATCCAAGCAACTGACACAAAATGCTGGAGGAACTCAGCAGGCCAGGCAGCGTCAATGGAAGAGTGAACAGTCGACGTTTCAGGCTGAGACCTTTCATCAGTGTTGTGGAAAAACCTGCATGTCTGATCAGCAAGATCAAGGCACAAGAAATTGGAAGGTCAAAGTCAAAGTAAATTTATTATTGAAGTACATATATGTCACCATATATGACCTTGAGATTTATTTTCTTGCAGGCATTACAGGAAAAAAGTACAATAGAACTCATGAAAAAGCCTAGCGAATAACCAACCTGCAAAACACAAATTGTGTAAATAATAAAACGTATCCAAATTTAATATTGAGAACATGAGTTGTAGAGACTTGAAAGTGAATCAATAGGTTGTGCAATCAGTTCAGCGTGGACTACTTCTTGTAAATGCGCTCAATGATGGGGAGATATTTCCCTGTGGTGGGCGGGGCTGTGTCCAGCACTTTTTGTAGACTTGTCTATTCCTCGGCTTTGGTTTTTCCATCCCAGACCATAATAAAACCAGTCAGGATACTCTCCACTGTCTATCTATTGAAGTTGCATATTGGAATGGAATCTAATTTTCTTCCATCATTGGTCAGCACCCCGCCAGATTTTTTCTTATCTTAGTTTGCGCTCCCCAAATATACTCCCCCCATTCTTCTTTGAAATAGTCTACCTTGTCTACTTTTTTCCTCATTCGGATAAACTAGTATCCCAGAAACCAGTCAAGTGAATCTTTGCTATACTCTTTCTAAATACTTATGCTTTTTGGTTAAGGAAAGCAAAACCATGCACCTTGCTCCTAGCAGTCTCATCAGCCTTACTTAACTGCACTACGATAACTTTCCAAGAAAGACTACAGTATCATTTACCCTCCTAACTGCTCACTGCACCTGCATGTTGCCTTTCAGTGACTTTTGTACAATAACTACATTTCTCTGAATTTGTTAGCCAACCTCATAACACTTAAGAGTCATAGAACACTACATCACAGAAGCAAGCCAAAATTGGCATCAGAAGGAGCATTAATTGGCCTACCCCATCAACCTGCACTCAGAGCATTAGAAGAAGCATTAATTGGCCTACCCCATCGACCTGCACTCAGACCATTAGAAGAAGCATTAATTGGCCTACCCCATCGACCTGCACTCAGACCATTAGAAGGAGCATTAATTGGCCTACCCCATTGACCTGCACTCAGACCATTAGAAGAAGCATTAATTGGTCGACCCCATCGACCTGCACTTGGACCATAGCCCTCCATACTCCTCCCATCCACACACCTGTCCAAATTTCTCTTAAATGTTGAAATCGACCCCCCATCCACCACTTGTGCTGGCACCTTGTTCCACACTCTCACCACAAAGTGAAAAATAATTCAGGACTTTATTCCCTAACTTAAGAGGGATAATTTGATAGAGGTATACAAGATTATGAGGGGTATAGACAATGTAAATGCAAACAAGAGAATGAGATTTTCCATTCCAGAACTAAGGAGATGTCTTCCTTCTTCAAAGAAAGGGGCTTCCCATCTCCCAGCAGCAACACCGCCCTCAACCACAGCTCTTCCATTTCACATATGTCTGCCCTCACCTCATCCTCCCACCACCCCTCTAGGAATAGGGTTTCCCTTGTCCTCACCTACCACCCCACCAGCCTCTGCGTCCAGCACATAATTCTCCATAACTTCCTCCATTTCCATCGGGGTCCCACCACCAAGCACATCTTTCCCTCTCTGCACCTCCTCCCCCACTTTCTGTTTTCCACAGGGGTCGCTCCTTAAGCAGCTCTCTTGACCATTCGTCCTTCCCCCAATCTCCCTTCTGTCACTTATCTTTGCAAGCGGAGCAAGTGCTACACCTCCTCCCTCACTACCATTCAGCACCCCAACAGTCCTTTCAGGTGAGGTGACACTTCAACTGTGAGTCTGTTGGGGTCATCTACTGCAGTGGTCCCCAACCACTGGGCCGCGAGCATGTGCTACCGGGTCGTGCGGAAACAATATGATTTGGTGATTTGAAACGACATGAGTCAGCTGCATCTTTCCTCATTCCCTGTCATGCACTGTTGAACTTGAACACCCCCCCACCCCCGTCGACCGGTCCGCAAGAATATCGTCAATATTAAACCGGTCTACGGTGCAAAGAAGGTTGGGGACCCCTGATCTACCGTATCTGGTGCCCCCAGTGGGACCTCCTGTATACTGGGGAGACACGATGCAGATTGGGAGACTGCTTTGCTGAACACCTACCAGAAAAAGGTGGGTCACCAGAAAAAGAGGGATCTCCCAGTTCCCACCCATTTTAATTCCACTCCTCATTCCCAATCCAACATGTCAATCTATGGCCTCCTCTACTGTCACAATGAGGCCTCACTCAGGTAGGAGCAACACTTTTATATTCTGTCTGGGTAGCCTCCAACCTGATGGCATGAACATCAATTTCTTGAACTTCTTGTAAAGCCACCCCTCCCCCATTTCACCACTGCCCATTTCCCTCTCTCACCTCATCTCCTTACCTGCCTATCAGGCCTCCCTCTGGTGTTCTTCCTCCTTTTCTTTGTTCCATGGCCTTCTGTCCTTTTCAATCAGATCCCCTCTTCTCCAGCCCCGTATCTCTTTCACCAATCAATCTCCCAGCTCTTTACTTCACCCCTCCCTCCCAAACCCAGTTTCACCTATCACCTTGTGGTTCTTTCTCCCCTCTTCCCCCACCCCCACTTTCTTACTTTGATTCCTCATCTTTTTTCCCAATCCTGATGAAGAGTCTCGGCCCGAAACATTGACTGTACTCTTTTCCATAGATGCTGCTAGGCCTGCTGAGTTCCTTCAATGTTGCTTGGATTTCCAGCATCTGCAGATTTACTCTGTCTATGCCCTCATAATTCTGTATACCTCTATCAAATCTCCCCTCATAAATTAGGGAATAAAGTCCTAACTTATTCCAACTTTCCCTATAACTCAGGTCCTCAAGTCTGGACAACATCCTTGTAAATTTTCTCTGCACTCTTTCAATCTTATTTACGTCTTTTCTATAGGTGGGTGACCAGAACTGCACACAATATTTGCCCATTTTTCCAGCTGATGCAGATCCCACTGCAAGCCAAGATAACCTTTCTCACTGTCAACTGCGCCACCAATCTTGATGTCATTGCTGATCCATTTTGCCACATCATCCAGATCATTGATATAGATGACGAAACAACGGACCCAGCACTAATATCTGCGGCGCACCACTAGAAATAGCCTTCCAGTCAGAGAAGCAACCATCTACAACCACTCTCTATCTTCCAATCTTCTGGCACTTCAATCATGGCCAAGAACGTTTTAAATATCCCTGCTAGGGCCCCCGCAATTTCTGTACTAGCCTCCCACTGGGTCTGAGGGCCTAATGTGCCTAATGAGGGCCAAATGTGTCTGAGAGCCTTGGGCTCAATGTGCCTAACACATTGTCAGGTACTGGGGATTTAGCAACCTTAATTTGTCTCAAAACAGCAAACACCTGCTCTTCTAATCAGTATGGGATCCATGACTTCCCTGCTACATTGGCTCACATCTAAATTCTGTGTCCACCTCCAGGGTAAATACAGATGCAAAAAAAATCCATTGAAGATCTTCCCCATCACTTTCAGCTCCACGCATAACACTCCGATAATCCAGGGGATCAATTTTGCCCCTTGCTATCCTTTTGCTTTTAATATACCTGTAGGATTCTCCTTCACCTCATCTGCTACTGATTTCCTTCTTTGGTGTTCTCTTGCATTTCTTATACTGAAGAAACTCATTTGTTTCTGCCTGCCTATACCTGCTCTGCACCTCCTTTTTCTTAACCAGGGCTTCAATATCTCTTGAAAACCAAAGTTCCCTACACCTGTTATCCACACCTTTTATTCTGACAGGAAGATACAGACTCTGTATTTTCAAAAATTAACCCTTTTCAAGACCTTCCATTTATCAAGTACACCTCTGCCAGAAAACAACCTGTCGCAATCCACACTTATCAGATTCTTTCTGATACCATCAAAATTGGCCTTTCTCCAATTTAGAATCTCAACCAGTGGATAACACCTATTTTTTTTTGCATATTTACCTTAAAACTGATAACATTGTGGTCACTAGATGCAAAAGATATTCCTCTACACTGTCGCGTGACCAACAACAATGAATATAGAATTGAGTCAGGTTTTATAAAAACAATCAAACATTTATTAAACTCTGCTCATTATATATAAAAAAATAAACAAACGAAGATCTTAACCGGAAGTAAACTGCTATGCAGCCATTTAACAAACCGCCACTCAGTACCAGTTCTTAAAGTGATAAATGCGAAAACAGTTCTTAAAGTAGTAAATTCAAACACAGTTCTTAGAATAGTAAATTCGGAAGTCTAAGAGATTTATACAATTAGGAGAGCCTTTACTGAAGTAAAGAATTCCTCGAAGACACATCACTGCCAATCCCAGCCGGAACCTGCCTTGCCCGCAGGATTCACGACAACCAAAATAAAACGGTTTAAAGGCACTGACCTTTCCCTCTGGATACTAGATACTGCACAGCCTTTTCTGCTGCTTTTAGCAGAGGCTATCTCATGCAGATCACTCTTTCTTGAACAAATTCAATAATGGTCGATCCTATCCAAAACCGCCGAACACCTTCAGGTTCCCGCCTTCACTCTCCAATATTACTGAAAAGATACATCAACAAACCTGGCAGCAATTGGTTAACCTGCTGGCCCAACACTTTTGTACCTTACAATAGAATGTAAAACTCTGTTTTAAATCAAAATTGCGTCATAAGGCAAATACGCAGCGGATCGGAGTATCTAGTTGACGTTCTAACTGGAAAACCTACTGCGTCACCAGGGGTCTACACTTACATACCTGGTGAGAACAGGTCATCACGTGATCTCACATCGGCAGGAAAATTACATCATGTGACCTCCGCAAGACCATTACATCATCCTCATAAGACAGTCATAAGATATCCATGAGGTATGTAATTAACACAAACTTCTGTCACCTGCCCTGTCTCACTCTCTAATTGCAGATCCAGTATCGTGCACTCTCTCATTTGGACTTCTATGTACTGATTAAGGAAACTTTCCTCAACACATTTGGCAAACTCCTTTGACAATATACGAGTCCCAGTCAATATGTGGAAACTTAAAATCACCTACTGTCACAACCTTATATTTCTTGCAACAGTCCGCGACCTCTCTACAAATTTGTGCTTCTATATCTTGCAGACTGTTTAGCAGTCAATTTTAATATAACAATTAATGGGATCATACCTTTCTTATTCCTCAATTCTCCCCATAAAGCCTCAATAGATGAACTCTCCAGTCTGCCCTAAGTACTGTTGTGACATTTTCTGTGACTAGTAATGCCACCCCTCACCCTCTAATCCCTCCTGCTCTGTCACATATAAAACAATGGAACTCTGGAACGTTGAGCTGACAGTCCTGCCCCTCCTGCAACCAAGTCTCACTAATGGCTACAATGTCATAATTCCATATGATGATCCATGCCCTAATCTCATCCGTCTTTCCTACAATACTCCCTGCATTGAAATATACACAGCTCAAAAAAAGAATCCCAGCTTTCAATTCCTGACTTTGTACATAGGCTTTACAACATCTTTCACCACTCTATTATGTGTTTGGGTACTCCGGTTCCCATCCCTTGCAACTCTAATTCAAGCCTCCCCCCATCCCCGTGCAGCACTCCCAAGCCTTCCTGCTCGGTTATTAGTTCCCCTCCAGTTCAGGTGCAAACCATCCCTTCTGTACAGGGTCCCACCTTCCCTGCAAGAGAGCCCAATGATCCAAAAATCTGAAACCCTCCCTCCTGTACCAACTCCATAGCCATGTATCCTCTCCAGCACGTGGCACGGTAACAATTCTGAGATCACAACCGTAGGAATCCTGTCCTTTAAATTAGCACCTAATTCCTGAACTCACTTTGCAGGACAGTGTCATCCAACCTACTCAAGTCATGGGTACCGACATGAATCAATGTTCCCTCTAATTTGTAGTGACCAGTGTGTGCAAAGATCTTGTGGTGTGCAATTTTTTCCCCAGTGACAACAACATGTGCACACTGAATATTTCATCAATAAAAAGTGCTAAAATCTGCATACAAATATTCGCAAACTCCATGCTGTCAATGCTGTCCACATCAGAAACCAGAAAAAGAAATGTGATTGTGTACGATCATGAAATATACTTAACATGCCAATAAGGTAGAGGGTGACCTATTGTGCACACTTTAAATTCCTTTGTCCACTAGTAGGAAAAGACATGTGCAAGCTCACACGCGCTCGGGAACATCGTCGTGAGTCACAACCTCTGGCTGCTCACCCTCCCAATTAAGAATGTTTTTACTCAATCCGGGATGTCGCTGACCTGGCCCTTAAAAAAGTTTTTCTGTTCTCTGCACCAAAGTGAATAAACTCACACTTGCCGTATTATATATTATGTACTATTTTCTTGCCCATTCACTTAGCTTGTCTATATGCCTTTAAACACTCTTAACATCCTCCCCCTTTCTTACAATCCTGGATTTAAGATATAAACAAAGAGGTAAATTGGTTTATTATTATCATAAATACAGAGGTACAGTGGAAAAACTTGTCTTGCATACTGTTCTTGCAGAATATTGCATTACAAAAGTGCATTGAGGTAGTGCAAGGGAAAGCAATAACAGAATGCAGGAAAAATGTGTCAATTATAGAGACAGTGCAGTGCAGGCAAGGCAATAGGGTACAAGGCCACAACAAGGTCACATTGTAATGGAAACTATCCACTAGTCTTATAACAGTGGGATAGAAGCTGTCCTTGAGGATGGGGCTTTGTGCTTTCATGCTTTGGAATCTTGCAAATAGTTAAGTGCTGAAACGCAAGTTGGGACACTGCCTGATGGGGTGGGGTGGGGTGGGGTGGGGTGGGGTGGGGGGGGTTAAGAAGAGAGAATGTGCAGGGTGGGTGCACTTGATATGTTCTTCCCCCAGCTCAGATGCTGGTGTACAGTGGCATACAAAAGTTTGGGCACCCCCGGTCAAAATTTCTGTTACTATGAATAGCTAAGCGAGTAAAAGATGACCTGATTTCCAAAAGGAATAAAGTTAAAGATGACACACTTCTTTAATATTTTAAGCAAGATTACTTTTTTTATTTCCATCTTTTAGTTTCAAAATAACAAAAAAGGAAAAGGGCCCAAAGCAAAAGTTTGGGCACCCTGCATGGTCAGTAACACCCCCTTTGGCAAATATCACAGCTTATAAATGCTTTCTGTAGCCAGCTAAGAGTCTTTCAATTCTTGTTTGGGGGATTTTTGCCCATTCTTCCTTGCAAAAGGCTTCTAGTTCTGTGAGATTCTTGGGCCATCTTGCATGCACTGCTCTTTTGAGGTCTATCCACAGATTCCTGATGATGTTTAGGTCAGGGGACTGTGAGGGCCATGGCAAAACCTTCAGCTTGCGCCTCTTGAGGTAGTCCATTGTGGATTTTGAGGTGTGTTTAGGATCATTATCCTGTTGTTGAAGCCATCCTCTTTACATCTTCAGCTTTTTTACAGATGGTGTGATGTTTGTTTCCAGAATTTGCTGGTACAGGTTGACCTTCACTAATCCGACTACCTGTAATCTGGTTCCTTGATAATCTGCACTGATTTCAAATTTTCTGCGCAACTGTAATTTCAAATTTTCCAGACCACCGTACCAATCTGTTGTGCATTGTTTTGGTTGCGCTAGATCTGTTCACGTGTTGGCACGCTCTTGTAAGCACAGACAGGTGATTCCGGCATTTATTAATATCATTTGCATGAGGCGCAGCCGCCTGGCACCTGCCCATCTCACCCGCCAGTGGCGGGGGAGCTGGCATGAGCTGGGTCAGTCCGCCCTCTCGCCTGCCTGCCAGCAGTCGCATACTGCCCTCCGGCGTCACCCGGCCAGCGCTCCATTCTCTTCTGCCTACAACCTCAGATCAGACGTGGTGACCTGCTGAATTTAAGCATATTACTAAGCAGAGGAAAAGAAACTAACGAGGATTCCCTCAGTAACTGCGAGTGCAATGTAGTTTTTGGGGTAACTGCAAGTCTGTGTCTTTGCTATCGCTTAGCTCACGCTTGAGCGCTAGTAGTGGGTGTGCTTTATATTTTGCCAGTGGGGAGTGTGAGTTGTTGCTCGTTGCCGCTTACATGCGGGGGGAGGGGAACTTAGGGGTTCTAGCATTTAACTGTCGTTCATTCTTTGGGGTACTCCTCTGTTTTTAAAGATGGTTGCGAAGAAAAAGCTTTACAGGATGTATATTGTATACATATCTCTGACATTAAATGACCCTTGGAATACTTTGACATTATAAAGGTATGATGAGGCGGTTAGCTATTGTTTAATGTGATCCTTCTGTAACTCAACATTTTCACTAATCTGGCACTCCTCAGCTCCCAATGGTGCCGGACTATAGAAGGTCGACCTGTATTTAATTGAATTCATTCTTCCCTCTACCAGTAAATGTTCCCCGTGCCTCTGGCTGCAACACAAGCCCAAAGCGTGATCGATTCACCCCCGTGCTCAACAGTTGGAGAGGTGTTATTTTCATGAAATTCTGCACTTTTTTTCCTCCAAACATACCTTTGCCCATTGCGGCCAAAAAGTTCTAATTTAACTTCATCAGTCCACAGGATTTGTTTCCAAAATGCATCAGGCTTGTTTAGACGTTCCTTTGCAAACTTCTGACACTGAATTTTGAGGTGAGAACGCAGGAAAGGTTTTCTGCTGATGACTCTTCCATGAATGTCATATTTCGCTGCACAGTAGAACAGTGCACCCACTCCAGAGTATGCTAAATCTTCCTGAAAGTCTTCTTCAGTCAAACGGGGGTTTTGATTTGCCTTTCTAGCAATCCTACGAGCAGTTCTCTCGGAAAGTTTTCTTGGTCTTCCAGACCTCAACTTGACCTCCACCATTCCTGTTAACTGCCATTTCTTAATTACATTACGAACTGAGGAAATGGCTACTTGAAAACATTTTGCACTCTTCTTATAGCCTTCTCCTGCTTTGTGGGCATCATTTATTTTAATTTTCAGAGTGCTAAGCAGCTGCTTAGAGGAGCCCATGACTGCTGATTGTTGGGACAAGGTTTGAGGAGTCACGGTATTTATAAAGCTTTGAAATTTGCATCACCTGGCCTTTCCTAACGATGACTGTGAACAAGCCATAGCCCTAACAAGCTAATTAAGGTCTGAGACCTTGGTAAAAGTTACCTGAGAGCTCAAATCTCTTGGGGTGCCCAAACTTTTGCATGGTGCTCCTTTCCATTTTTTTCACTCTAAAATTGTACAAAACAAAAATAATACACTAATCTTGCTTAAAATGTTAAAAAGAATGTTTCATCTTTAACTTCATGACTTTTGGAAATCAGTTCATCTTCTACTCACTTAACTATTCACAGTAACAGAAATTTTGACCGGAGTGCCCAAACTTTTGCATGCCACTGTATATCTTGAATAGTGGGCCCAGCATTGACATCCTCAGTACCCCACTAATCATGACCTGCCAATCTGAGAGGGTTCCATTTATTTCCACATTTATCTTTCTACTTGATAATTGTCATCAATCCATGTCAGCACATTACCCCCAAATGTGGATGCTCCAACCTTGTTAGTTAACCTCCTGCATGGGACCTTGTAGAAAGACTTCTGAAGATCAAAATATCCCTCATTCAGCAGTTCTCCATCTACTAAGCACGATTTCTAAGAATAGCCATTGCCAAGTCTCTCACAATTTTATTTTCATAAATCCATGTCTGATCCTATAATTATTTTCATCATATATTTCGGTATTTTCCTACTGCTGAAGAAGCTCCTCTTCTTCCTTAAATAGTAGGATCACATAGTACCTTCAAGTCCACAGGATCAATTAGAATCTGTAGAATGTTTAGTCATATTATGGTCACCTTTAGCACAAGACTTACAAATCATCAGGCCCTTGGGATTTATTAGGTTTTAGTTTCACTAACTTCTTTGGTAGTTGTTCTTTTTTAAAACCAATCCTTTTCTTTAGTCAATTTTGAATGCAAATTGGTAATTAAAATGTAATGGTATCCATTTTTTTTACCTTAATTTGAGCAATGCCACAGAAAATTATATGCTTTTTACAACATCCCTTCACTGAAGTGTTCTTTCAGGAATCACCGTGCAAGGATTTGTGCTCCTAACTTCGCATGCCTTTAAAAGTGACTACACAATGAAATTCTGTTTTATCTACTCAGATCATCTGCTCATCTGAAGACTCTTCTCTTTCACCTGTGCAAACAGTAATAGAATTTACAATATAAAGCCATGTTCCTATGGAACCATACAAGGAAGGGTTGTAAACCTTTGAGCCACACATGGACATAAATCAGCTTTTTAATTTTTTTTTTGGTTGAAGGAGCCAAAGCAGAAATCTGCTTCCAGCACCTGAAATACCTGACTCTCACAGAAACACACCTGAGCTAAGAAATATTCAATGAGCAAAAATGACCAATGACAAAGTCCTGGAGTACTTAAGAGGTCACAAGTACTGTGTTAGGAAAAGGCAAGACATACAGAATATGCTGATCATGGAAAATTGAAGGAACAGATACATCTGTTGATCTTATAACTGAAGTCATTCTTGGGAAGTGCATGGAAATTCCCGATGTAAAAAAAGAAATTTCAAAGTCAAGGACGTCAGAAATCATTGAAAGGGGCCCAACCATATCTGTTAACTTATCAACACCTTTTGGAATATCAATTGAACTTCACCCAAAGAACAAATTTACAATCTCCAAAGAATCCTTTTATAAAAGAAAACATTGCAACAATGAATTTAAAATGGAATCTTGTAAAAACTCTGCCATAGAAGCCTGGACAGACTATTCACTTGAGAAAGTTTCTCTGGAGAGTACAAGTAGTTCACTGGCATCAAGCTATGCAAGAAAATGGCATTATATTGTCAGTCAAAGGTTTAAATAACCAAGCATACATATGGAAAAGTGGATTATAACAGATTAAACAGCGATATTGTATTTCTGCAAAAAAAAAGAAAAACATCAAGTATGGAAACGTAGTGTCAATGTTCTGCTAGACAGATTATTTTGACCTCCGTATATTTTCCAGCTGTGGTTTTTTTTAAATAAAGAGTATCACATTTCTTTTGTGGACGAGATGATTATTTATAATGTGCTCAGCATCAACAATAGACAGTTTGAAGTGAAAGTTAACAATTTGTGTCACTTTTGAGATTACAAATACTGTAGTGTAATTTAAATGTATTTATTTGACTTCTAAATTGTTTGCATGTCCTGAGGATTTCAAATATACTGACTTACTAAATATTTAACTGAAAAATTTTCTATATTATTCAAACAAAATTATTTTCACAATCTTTAAATTCATTTATTACGACGAATTAAATGAACAAACTCTGTTTAATATACAGTATCAATGATTCAAATCAAATGATGCCTGAAAATTCATTTTCTCCTGGTGCATATATAGTGAGATAAATAATCCTCGTATGAACCGTAAGGTTACTTAAAACAGACAAAGCTCTGCGGGGTAATAAGTTTTGTTTTTTTTTACACACACACACAAAGTGGTTGCTAACTGGTAGACACTGTCAGAGAAGGAGATGGAATTAAATACATTTAGAAAGACGGTTAAATAGACAATGCACAGAAGGCAGGGAAAAAACACGGGCATAGACATGGCAACTTGAAGGGATTGCGTCTCAGCTGCATAATTCTATGACTCAATTACAGGACTACAGGAAAGCAACACACACAAATGATTGAGGAACTCAGCAGGTCAGGCTTGGATTTCCAGCATCTGCAGATTTTCTCTTGTTTGTTATAGGACTACAAGAAATGTATCCTTTATCACAGCAAATTATCATTAGCTAGGCACGTGGCACTGTGTATTTGTATTATATCTGTAATGTAGTAGGGAGACTGAAGCAGAAGAGCTGCATTGCCTTGCTTATTGCTTGGCCCAGGTCCTCATACCACGGCGTTGACTGATACGGCCACAAGGGGGAGGAGGCACCGGAAGCGGTGTAAGAGAAAACAGAAGTGCCGCAAGTGCACTGGAATCCGAGCTAGGCTATAAGGCTACCCTTGCAGACCGGCTGTCCCATCAATACTGTTCTCCAGTGTTCGCTCCCAAGAAAACAAACTGGATTACCTTCATCTGCAACTGATCAAGCACGTGATGAGGAACTGTTGAGTGCTCATTCTTACAGAGACATGACTCCAAGACAACATCCCGTGCACCATCGATCTTCAGGCCATGCCTTGTGCTAATATTACTGCATTGTGCTGTATCATAACTATTTGTGGGGTGTGTGACTACATTTACTATGCTTTGCACCTTAGCCCCAGAAGAAACATGTTTCATTGAGCTGGATACATGTGTTTGGTTGAATGCCAATAAACTTGAACTAGTAAGAACATTGCAAAATGCATCGCAGGAACATTCAATGGAAATATGTCACTTAGCAACTCAAATAGACCTTGGAGTACATTGTCCTATCCTTGAAAAAAGCATGGGAAGAGAGTAAGGTGGTCAAGACACACATTGAACACTGTCCAGTTTTAGCCACGATAGGGGACCTGACAATTTGAAGGAAAGTTTCAAAGCAGGTCCAGATGCTAAGGGGGCAGGAACCTACAGCAAAGATATACAATTCTAAGGTACTAGAAGGAGGCAGAGCGGAGTAACGATGGCGCTAAACGGCGACTCCTTTGCTTGCACCTTCGGAATCAGCTCTATTTCCTCTTTAATATCTTTATTTTTCCATTTCAGGGTTCTTTTGAAGACCCTGACCTGGACTTACACACTGACCATGGTCCTTTACGGGTATGGGGCCCGCTCTCAGGGTTTCATAACCAGCCGTTGTTGTTCGGCTCAGCTTTGGAGGCCTATGATCTCAGGACTCTGGAGATGGGCGGATTGAGGGTCAGTGTCATGACAGGAGACGGTGTGTGTCATCGGGGGAGTCAGAACATCTGCAGCTGTGTGCTCAGAGACTTGTGATCATGATCTTTGGGCACAGAGCTGGAAAAAAAGCAACGTGGCAGACTTCTAACATCGTAAACCAGCGAGTTGTTTCTTATGTCTCCATGCGAAAATGGAGACGTGTGTGTGTGTGTGTGTGTGTGTGAGTGTGTGAGAGAGAGAGACAGACAGACAGACAGACAGAGACAGACAGACACACACACACACAGACACTGACTGACTGTGGTATATTGAATGCCGGGTGAAACGTGAAGCCTTTGGGGTAACTGCAAGTCTGTGTCTTTGCTGTTGCTTTGCTCATGCTTGAGCGCTTGGTGGTGGGTGCCAATGCTTGTCTTTTGCCGGTGGGGGGGTGGGGGATCGTTGCTTGCTACCGCTTACGCGCAGGGTGGGAGGGGGGACTTTGGGGTTCCAACATTTGACTGTCGTTCATTCTTTGGGGCACTCCTATGTTTTCGTGGATGGTTGCGAAGAAAAAGCATTTCAAGATGCATACTGTATACATTTCTCTGACATTGAATTGTACTTTTGAACCTTTGATATTAAGCCCTTCTATCTTTTATCTTTTCTTCTACGCGATGCCATAGCTGACCTTTAACGTTATTCTAAATACCAAAAATATGTTAGAGATTTAAAAAAAGTCAGCCATGATCTTAATCATACTAGGCGGCACAGCCCACTACCTATCAGGTCCATGCTGACAATCTTATTGAATGGCACCGCAGACTCATGAACTTGCTCCTCTTCCTATTTCATAAAATTATGTTCTCAATCATCTTTACCCCACATCATTGTTAACAAAAGCTTAGCAATCTGAAACTTGTAACAATTGGCTTAGCACCAAATATCTCAATTAGGTATTTCAATACACCATCTTTCTTTGTCTGGTTCCTAATTCCTCTCTCAAAAAATCTTGCTGGAATTTTTTGGCTTTGTCCCATGGCCTTAGTCTGTCAAATCAGAATTAATTTTTCTTGAATTGCCAAAGGGTATTTTTCCTTCATGTCCTAAATCCATCAAATCGCTGCTTAACTAGTTTAATTCCAGAAAATAAAACTCTTGGATTTTATAACCTCACATCACAAAGCAGGCACTGTAATTCACATACCACGCATGAGAGCATGTATACTAAATACATATTTAGATATAAAAGCCAACACCGCATTTTTAAGGAGTAAAATGCCCTGGCCATATACAGAAAATAACGACAGAGTGTCTTTGGTCTCAGTTTCTCATCATTTTAAGTCCACTAATCCATCCTCTGAAGATTGATATCGATAAGCTCCCACATATTTATGTTTTTCATATTCACTTAGAACACAAAAGGCATCAATTAGCGTAATGCTATTTCAGCTCCAGCAACTTGAGTTCAATTGCACTATTGCCTGTAAGGAGCTTGTACATTCTTCCCAGGCCCATGTTTCCTTCAGGTGCTCTGGTTTCCTCCGCATTCCAAAGACGTACAGGTTAGTTGGTTAATGGGTCACATGGGTGTAACTGGCTTGGTGGGCCGGAAGGGCCTATTACCGTGCAGTATCTCTAAAATAAAACAAAAACTTATGAAAATAAAAGTAGGAGCCTCAAACCAGCCCTGCCATTCAATGTGATCATGGCAAACCTGTCTCCAATCTCCTCTTCTGTGCTAGTTTCCTATAGCCCACAATTCCCTGATCATTCAAAAGACTATCCACCTCGACGTAAAATAGCATCAACAATTCAGACTCCAAAACCCGCAGGGACAGAGAATTTCAGGGAATTCCCATGCTCTGCACTCAAGTTTTAAATGGCCACCTGTTATTCTTGTACCCATGTCCAATTGCTTACCATTTTCCTACTGATGGAAATATTTTGACATCTACCATGTCATGCCCCCCCCCCCGCAGGATCTCAGACGCTTTGATAAAATTATTCCTTCCTTGTTATTCTAAACAATGCAGATCTAATTTCTATGGCAAATTTACAGTTTCCATTCCGAATCATTTGCTGCGCTTAGCTACTAAATTTTGAAATTTATGCACAAGATTACCTAAAATCGTCTTCATGATAATTACAGGAGGCTTTCCCACAATAAAATCTATTTGCAAGTCTTCACCCGCGAATTCAAACAGTTGCAGAATCCAAAGCATCTCCGAGCAATATGCTCTTCCTCCCATTACTTGTGTCCAACTTGGATACCTCACACTCTGAAATTTTGCCATGTTTGTTTTATGTATGTAAATAACTTTGGGGCACAATGCAAGTTTCATCTTGTCTGCCTGAAAAAGGCCTGTTCATTCTGACCATCTTCAATTTAATAATTGATCTTCAATCCAAATTAACATAACTTCCTGAATACTCTTCTAGTGCATCAGCCTTAGATGACATTTTATCAAAAAACAATCACCCAATTGAGAGAATTTTGCAAGATTATGCAATCAAGATGCTACAGGAACTCAGCGGATCAGACGCTATTTGTGGATGGAAATGGACAGCTAACGTTTCGGGTCAAGAACCTTCAGCAGGATTTGATGTTTCTGATAATATGTTCTTCTAATAATATGTTTACATTGGGGACTTTGAAAAGACATTTAGACAGGCACATGAATGTGAGGAAAATGGAAGGATATGAACATTATTTAGGCAAAAGGGATTAGTTAGATGTCCATTTGATTACTAACTTCCTTGTTTTGGCAGAACATCGTGGGCCTATATTCTACAGAATATTCAAAAAAAAATTGACGTTTAAATCATAAACAATTCTCCTTTGGCTCTTCCCACTTCCTTCAAACAAAAGGTGAAGCCATGAGCACTTGCATGAGTCCCAGCTATGCCTGCTTTTTTATTGGCTACGTGGAACATTCTATGTTCCAAGCTTACACTGGTGTCCGTCTCCCACCTTTTCCTTACTGCATTGGTGCTGCTTCCTGTAGCTATGTTAAGCTGTCGACTTCATCAACTTTGCCTCCAACTTCCACCCTGCCCTCAAGTTTACCTGATCCATTTCCAACACCTCCCTCCCCTTTCTCAATCTCACTGTCTGTCTTTAGAGACAGCTGAACTACTGATGCCTATTATAAACCCAAGGACTCTTACAGCTACCTAGACTATACCTCTACCCACCCTGTAACTTGTAAAAACACAATCCCCTTCTCTCAATTCCTCCATCTCTGCCACATCTTCTCAGTATGAGGCTTTTTCTTTCCAGAACAAAGGAGAGGTCCTCCTTTTTCAAAGAAAGGAGCTTCCTTTCTTTCATCATCAACGCTGCCTTCAACCGTATCTCTTCTATTTCACACATGTCTGCTCTTACTCCATCCGCCTGCCACCCTACCAGGGATAGGGTACCTCTTGTCCTCACCTACCACCCCACCAGCTCTGCATCCAGTACATAATTCTCCGGAACTTCAAATAATCTCCAATGGGATCCCACCACCAAGCACATCTTTTCCTAACCCCACTTTCTTCAGGGATCGCTCCCTATACAACTCCCTTGTCCATTTGTCCCTTCCCACTGATCTCCCTCCTGGCACTTATCCTTGCAAGCGGAACAAGTGCTGCAAATGCCCCTACAGCTCCTCCCTCACTATCATTCAGGGCCCCGAACTATCTTTCCAGGTGAGCTGACACTTCATCAGTGAATCTGTTGGGGTCATATACTGTGTCTGGTGCTCCCGGTATGGCCTCCTGTATACCAGTGAGACACGACGTAGATTGGGAGACCACTTTGCCGAGCACCTATGCTCCATCCAGCAGAAGAAGCAAAATCAAGTAGCCATCCATTTTAATTCCACTTCCCATTCCCATTCTGCTATGTCCATCCATGGCCTCCTTACTGTCGTGATGAGGCCACGCTCAATTTGGAGGAAAAACACCTTATATTCTGCCTGGGTGGACTCCAACCTGATGGCATGAATATTGATTTCTTGAACTTCCAGTAATGCCCTCCCTTCACCATTCCCCATCCCCTTTTCCCTCTCTCACATCTCCTGGCCTGTTCATCATCTCCCTCTGGTGCTCTTTACCCCCTTTTCTTTCTTCAATGACCTTCTGTCCTCTCCTATCAAACTCTACCTTCTCTGGCCTTGTATCTATTTTGCCAATCAACTTCCCAGCTCTTTACTTTATTCTTCCCCCTCCCAGCTTCACCTATCACCTCGTGTTTCTCTCTCCCATCCCGCCACCTTATAAATCTACTCAAATATTTTTCTCCGGTACTGCCGAAAGGTTTCAGCCCAAACATAGATTGTACTTTTTTCCATAGATGCTGCCTGGCCTGCTGATTTCCTCCGGCATTTTAAACCACATCCCTTTTAAGTTTTCAGATTTGTTTCTTAAAGCTCATGTATTCTATTTTGCCACCCTACGTTATCTATGCATCGCTTTGAAGCAGTACAATATCCCTTCATTATTTTATCAACCAAGTTCAACTCTTCCAAAGATGGTTCTGTATCACAGAAAATGTGTCTTTTCCCCTTGTAAATGCCTAGAAGAAAATAAATTTACTCTCAACTTTGAAAAAGGAGGATACCAAATATACACGGGACGAGAATAGTCTAGTAACAGTATATCTACAGAAGTTCACATAGTTCTGAAAGCTGTTGCTACCAGGTTGGGCCAAAGGCTGGGCTACTATTAAACCCAAGGCTTCTATCACCAAGAGTAGCAGGAGCACTGTAATGCCAACACCTGTTAGTTACCCTCCAGCATCTGAGGTGATTTAATGTTTTCACGTTACTTCTGGGTGCCCAGTTATTCATTTTTGACAATGTAGGTGTCATTGAATTTTCCCGTCATTCCTAATTTTGTTAAGGTTGTGTGTGGCCACCATCCTTAACTGCAGCAGTCTTTTTAGTCTTTGGTATATTTCAATAGTTAAACCCAGAGACGATGGGATGGTGACACATTTCCAAGTCAGCTGAATGGATACATGAGAAAACAGCCTTCACATCTGGTAGAACAACTCCCTAAATGGAAATAATTATGTCTTCAACTATTCAGTTGACTTCATTGAGATGCAAGGTTCCTGAACATCTGGAAGATCAGGAGCTAAAAGTATAAAGAAACTTCAAGCATGTAGTCAACCACAACCTAAAAACAGTCATCACAGAAGGAGGACACAAGAGAATACTACAACCTAAAAATGAGACTGGCAGCTCATCTTGCACAAATACCATCCAAGTTCAAGCCACAAGTTATTGGTATTTAATCTAATAAGCAAAAACTGTGTGTTAAATGCAACATCATAAAGAGTTACGGGGATTAATTGAAAATCCACATTATACTCAATGTTATTGTCCCACCATGTCAGCTGACCCAGGCGAAGGTAGGAGCAAGGCTTAAATAGGAGCAAAGGAGTACAAGAATCAGACCACCTTCCAGAGCACAGTAAATTGTAGGATTGAGGTACGCAAGTCTTCATAGTTTCCTTCAGGGAATACAACATGCTGTGGAAAGACCTTGTCTTGGCATTAGTCACCCTAGGGAAATCAGCTTTCTTATTATGGGCTCATGTTTTATGTCTGTGGCACTTCACCATTTTAATCAACTTGCTAGGTATAGCTGTTATCGACACTTACGATGTGCAGTACCAGGAAAAGCATGTCATTCGGGGATCAAAAAGTAGCTTAGCCTTCAATAAGACCAACCAGATGTGGTCACATCATGCAGTGGTTGTCAAAATCATGCTATAAATATGTCTAGAAATATGCCTGCCCATTATGAAACCTGCAAGTTCACCAGAGCACTAATACTTTGAAAACCAAAGAAGAGGGCCAGTGAGAAAAATATAACAAAATAAAACCTAAAACGTTAAATATTCTAATCACTAAGTAAAAGAAAATGTATAATGAATGCATAATGGCATCCAAATTTCAAAAATAAATGGATTATCCTGAAAAGTTTTCCAGGTATAATTTACAGTTTTCACAAGAGCACTAATGCAAAGTGACTCAAAATATTTGGCAGATGAATGTTGATAACTACCATATGACCCCACTGTTTCTTGTTGTCAGATTAACAATTTTTTTCACTAACGTTATTAAATGCTTATTCTGCAGGTTTGTAAAGAGTTCAAGATTTATGAGCAGATGCGTAATTTAGAGTGCGAGTTTGGTAAAACCCAAATGAATCTTTTATGTGTTGTGTAGGTAAATGGCCACTAGCCACAAAACATATTACAACTAATGTACCCTTCAAAGAAACTGCGGTTGGGTGTGTAGTGCCAAAGTCTTAAAAATGGGCCACATTGCTATATCAAAGTATTACTTGGAGAAATTTAATTGGTAATCAATGACTGAACCTAAACAATTCATATCAGCTGAGAAGACAGCAAGTTTTCAAGCAATAACTACCAGCTTTATAAAGTTTGTTGCATTGAGTCTACATACAAGAGAAATGGAATACTGCTATAAAAACTTAGCACATACACTAACAATCTTCAGAGAAGAATACCTGTCATCTTTAACTGAAATTTCACAAATTTAAAAGAAACAATTTGATTGACTTTAACAATTTTTTTTAACTGAAGTTGAAACGCGAACTAAATACTGGTAACATCTAAGGTCAGGCAGAATCTGTGAGAAGAGAAATAATGGCAATGTTTCATGTGGAAAGTCTTTCTTCAGAACTAGGAATAAGTTGATTAGTTCAGGAATTTTATCCTGCTATCCATCAGCATGCCCTGCTATGCTATTTGCAAAACATTACACTTCGTTATTATTCTTGAACTGCCTCTTTAACAACAGCAACCCTAACCTAACCCTATTTAGCAACCTGTTACCTATTGACTTTCCACACTTTCTTCTCTGCATCTTGAAAGTATACTTCTGCTTTCTTTGCCAGTTAAAATGGTTCAATTTAATATCAGAGAATGTATATAGTATACAACCTGAAATTCTTACTGTTCAGACATCCACAAAACAAGAAACCCCAAACAACGAATGATGTAAACATCAGAACCCCAAAGCCCCCCAGCCCCTCTCACGCACAGGCGGCAGCAGCACTGACCCTCCCCTCCCCCCACTAGTGCCAGAAGCACTGAACCCCCACCCCCACCATACCACTATGCAAGCAATAGCAAAAGCCCCTCCCCCACAGAAACCCTGATCTAAAGTCCATCAAAAACTACAGCACTTCAGCATCTCAGACAGGATCTCTCTATGACTGAAGCATTAACTTTGTTCTTCTTTCCACAAATGCTGCCTAACCTGCTGAATGTTTTCACCATTTTCTGTTGTTGTTTTTGCAGTCTATGTTTTTCATTCTCTGTGATTCCAAAAGGTGACTCAATGTTATACCCTGTACATAGTGCTCCGGGCAATGCACTTTTGCCTCTTTTATTTTATGACTTAATATTAGTAGAATGTAGCATACTGGAAAACAAAACAAAAACTCAGACTATTTTTCCCAGGAACCATTAGAAATTTAAAAAAAACAATTAACGAACACTCAGAGAAAGTACACACCCGTAACTGCAACAGTTCAAACACATTAACTATATTATAACCTTTGCAATACATGCTTCGGTTTCAATATCTTCTGATCAATTTGCATTCCATAACAAGCTAAAACAAATTGCACTTAAATTGCAATTAAAATTAATGTGGCAGTGATGTTCATGAAATTGTGGATTTTACACATACGCGCACACACGTACACACGCACACACGCAAAGCTACTGTCTGCGAAATGGGATTTGGTCCTCTGTCTAAACTGAGATACAATTAAATTTGTCCTAGAACAAATTACTGTTTTATTTTAAACTGGAAATATCATTGAAGTGATTGGACTAATCAAGGGTAGACAGGACTCCAGACTGCTGTGAAACATACAGCAACTCCACGAGTCAACAGTCATTATGTATCCAGATTACACAGACTGGAACAAATAACTAAACAGACCCAAATACTAGCAAAAGAAATGCCCTACGATATCCTTCAAACCTTCTTGAGAAATGCTTATACTTTAAATTTGGAATAGTATACTGCACAAGAAAAACCTAAAGCTGTGATGGATGACCCTTGTCAGAAACAGTAATCATTCTGTGCTCAAGCAGTTTGGAAAAGCACATTTAAAAAAAAAATCAATTCAAAAAGGATTCATGAAACACGAACTACAGATCCTAGGTACAAAGGTTAGCTGGCTCTTCAAATATTTTTCATGTTTCTGAGTATATCAGGTGGTTTTCATAAATCTTACAATATTGTTGTACTTGCACCAATTTTAAATCCACAAAATTTGCAGATCAGTTCATCATGCAGTCAGGTGTTAATGTATTTGGCAGCCCAAGTGACTGACCTGGGCTCTTGGATCAATCTCAGATTTCAAGATGTGGAGAAATGCCTTTTCAGTTGTTGCAGCTGAAAAACAGCTACAGTTAAGTCAGAAGTTTACATACAACTTAGCCAAATACATTTACACTCAGTTTTTCACTATTCCTGACACTTAATCCTAGAAAACATTCCCTGTCTTAGGTCAGTTAGGATCACTACTTTATTTTAAGAATGTGAAATGTCAGAATAATAGTTGAGAGAATGATTTATTTCAGCTTTTATTTCTTTCATCACTTTCCCCGTGGGTCAGAAGTTTGCATACACTTTGTTAGTATTTGGTAGCATTGTCTTGAAATTGTTTAACTTGGGTCAAACGTTTTGGGTAGCCTTCCACGAGCTTCTCACAGTAAGTTACTGTAATTTTGTTCCATTCTTCCAGACAGAACTGGTGTAACTGAGTCAGGTTTGTAGACCTCCTTGCTCGCACACGCTTTTTCAGTTCTGCCCACAAATCTTCTATCGGATTGAGGTCAGGGCTTTATGATGGCCACTCCAATACCTTGAATTTGTTGTCCTTAAGCAATTTTGCCTCAACTTTGAAGATATGCTTGGGGTCATTGTCCATTTGGAAGACCCATTTACGACCAAGCTTTAACTTCCTGGCTGATGTCTTGAGATATTGCTTCAATATATCCACATAATTTTCCTTCCTCATGATGCCATTTATTTTGTGAAGTGCACCAGTCCCTCCTGCAGCAAAGCACCCCCACAACATGATGCTGCTGCCCCCATGCTTCACGGTTGGGATGGTGTTCTTCGGCTTGCAAGCCTCACCCTTTTTCCTCCAAACATAACAATGGCCATTATGGTCAAACAGTTCAATTTTTGTTTCATCAGACCAGAGGACATTTCTCCAAAAAGTAAGATCTTCGTCCCCATGTGCACTTGCAAACTGTAGTCTGGCTTTTTTATGGCGGTCTTAGAGCAGTGGCTTCTTCCTTGCTGAGCAGCTTTTCAGGTTATGTCGATATAGGACTTGTTTCACTGTGGATATAGATATTTGTCTACCTGTTTCCTCCAGCATCTTCCAAGGTCCTTTGCTGTTGTTCTGGGATTGAATTGCACCTTTCGCGACAAAGTACGTTCATCTCTAGGAGACAGAATGCTTCCCACTCCTGAGCTGTATGACAGCTACATGGTCCCATGGTGTTTATATTTGCGTATTATTGTTTGTACAGATGAACGTGATACCTTCAGGCGTTCGGAAACTGTTCCCAAGGACGAACCAGACTTGACATCATTTTCTGACCTCAATCCAATAGAAGATTTGTGGGCAGAACTGAAAAAGCATGTGACAGCAAGGAGGCGTACAAACCTGACTCAGTTACACCAGTTCTGTTGGAAGAAATGGAACAAAATTCCAGCAACTTACTGTGAGAAGCTTGTGGAAAGCCACCCAAAACGCTTGACCCAAGCTAAACAATTTCGAGGCAATGCTACCAAATACTAAACAAGTGTATGTAAACTTCTGACCCACTGGGAGAGTAGTGAAAAAAATAAAAGCTGAAATAAATCATTCTCTCTACTACTATTCTGACATTTCACTTTCTTAAAATAGTGATCCTAACCAGCAAATTTGATGTGTGTTTTCTAGGATTAAATGTCAGGAATTGTGAAAAACTGAGTTTAAATGTATTTGGCTAAGGTGTATGTAAAATTCTGACTTCAACTGTATATGAAATATTTTCTGTCACTGAGGTCAACAATCATCTTGCAAGAAGAGAGGCAGGCAGTGCATTGTTCGAAGTATCTTAAAGCATAGAACATAGAAAACCTACAGCACAATACAGGCCCTTTGACCCACAGGGTTGTGCCGAACATGTCCCTACCTTAGAAATTACTAGGCTTACCTATAGCCCTCTATTTTGCTAAGCCCATGTACCTATCTAGAAGTCTCCTAAAAGACCCTATCGCATCCGCTTCCACCATCCTTGCCGACAGCCCATTCCACTCACTCACCACTCCCTGAGTAAAAAATTTACCCCTGACATCCCCTATGTACCTACTATATTCTGCCATAGTATTTGACCTACCAAAATGAACCACTTCACACTTATCTGGGTTGAACTCCATCTGCCACTTCTCAGCCCAGTTTTGCATCCTGTCAATGTCCCGCTGTAAATTCTGACAGCCCTCCACACTATCCACAACACCTCCAATCATCAGCAAACTTATTAACCCATCCCTCCACTTCCTCATCCAGGTCATCTATAAAAATTACAAGAGTAAGGGTCCCAGAACAGATCCCTGAGGCACTCCAATGGTGACAGACCTCCATGCAGAATATGACTGTCTACAACCACTCTTTGCCTTCTGTGGGCAAGCCAGTTCTGGATCCACAAAGCAATGTCCCCTTGGATCCCATGCCTCCTTACTTTCTCAATAAGCCTTGCATGGGGTACCTTATCAAATGTTTTGCTGAAATCCATATACACTACATCTACTGCTCTTCCTTCATCAATGTGTTTAGTCACATCCTCAAAAAATTCAATCAGACTTGTAAGTCATGACCTGCCCTTGACAAAGCCATGCTGACTACTCCTAAACATATTATACCTCTCCAAACGTTCATAAATCCTGCCTCTCAGGGTCTTCTCCATCAACTTACCAACCACTGAGGTAAGACTTACTGGTCTATAATTTCCTGGGCAATTTCTACTCCCTTTCTTGAATAAAGGAACAACATCCGCAACCCTCCAATCCTCCGGAACCACTCCCATCCCCATTGATGATGGAAAGATCATTGCCAGAGGCTCAGCAATCTCCTTCCTCACCTCCGACAGTAGCCTGGGGTACATCTCATCCAGTCCCGGCGACTTATCCAACTGGATGCTTTCCAAAAGCTCCAGCACATCCTCTTTCTTAATAGCTACATGCTCAAGCTTTTCAGTCTGCTGCAAGTTATCACTACAATCACCTAGATCCTTTTCTATAGTGAATACTGAAGTAAAGTATTCATTAAGTACCTTTGCTATTTCCTCCGGTTCCATACATACATTCCCACTGTCACACTTGATAGGTCATATTCTTTCACGTTTTATCCCTCTTGCTCTTCACATACTTGTAGAATGCCTTGGGATTTTCCTTAATCCTACCTGCCCAGGCCCTCTCACAGCTCCTTCTGGCTCTCCTAATTTCCTTCTTAAGCTCCTTCCTATTAGCCTTATAATCTTCTTGATCTCTAACACTACCTAACTCTTTGAACCTTCTGTAAGCTTTTCTTTTCTTCCTGACTAGATTTATTACAGCCTTTGTACACCATGATTCCTGTACCTTACCATAACTTCCCTGTCTCATTGGAACAAACCTATGCAGAACTCCACACAAATATCCCCTGAATATTTGTCACACTTCTTCCATACTTTTCTCTGAGAACATCTGTTTCCAATTTAAGCCTCCAATTTCCTGCTTGATAGCCTCATAATTCCCTTTACTCCAATTAAATGCTTTTCTAACTTGTCTGTTCTTATCTCTCTCCAATGCTATTGCAAAGGAGATAGAATTATGATCACTATTTCCAAAATGCTCTCCCACTGAGAGATCTGACACCTGACCAGGTTCATTTCCTGATACCAAATCCAGTACAGCCTCTCCTCTTGTAGGCTTATCGACATATTGTGTCAAGAAACCTTCCTGAACACACTTAACAAACTGCACCCCATCTAAACCCCTTGCTCTAGGGAGATTCCAATCAATATTTGGGGAATTAAAATCTCCCATCACAACAACTCTGTTATTATTACACCTTTCCAGGATCTGTTTCCCAATCTGCTCCTCGAGATCCCTGTTACTATTAGGCGCCCAATAAAAAACACCCAGTAAAGTTACTGACCCCTTCCTGTTCCTAACCTCCACCCACAGAGACTCCGTAGACAATCCCTCCATGGCGTCCACCTTTTCTGCAGCCATGACACTATCTCTGATCAACAGTGCCACGCCCCCTCTTCTACCTCCCTCCCTGTCCTTTCTGAAACATCTAAAACCCGCCACTTGAAGTAACCATTCCTGTCCCTGAGCCATCCAAGTCTCTGGGAACATTCTCTAATCCAGGTAACATTCTGCTAAATCTCACTTCCACCTTTTCCAAAGCCACCACATCCTTCCTGTAATGTGACAACTAGAAATGCACATATTACTTCAAATATGGCTTGATCAAAGTTTAGATAGATAGACCTTCCTGATGAAGGGTCTTGGCCCAAAATGTCGATTGTACTCTTTTCCATAAATGTGGCCTGGCCTGCTGAGTTCCTCCAGCATTTTGTGTGTGTTGCTTAGATATATAGATAGTTTATTGATCCCAAAGGAAATTCGTGTATCACAGTAGTATTACAAATGCACAGATATACAAATATTAGAAGAGGAGTAAGAAAGAATTAAAAAAATAAGTTACTTCAAACAGTCTAACAGAAGGGAGTCATCTCCGGCTATAGGTTGAGTCATTACAGAGCCTGATGGCCGAGGGTAAGAATGACCTCATATAGCGCTCTTTGGAGCAGTGCAATTGACTTAGTCTATTACTAAAAGTGCATCTCTGTTCAGCCATGATGGCATGCAGAGGCTGTAAAACATTGCCCAGAATTGTCAGGATTTTCGGTAGGGACCTTTGTTCTATCACAGCTTCCAGAGTGTCTAGTTTGACTCCTGTAACAGAGCCAGCCTTTCTAATCATGTTATTGAGTCTGTTGCCATTCTCACAGCACACTGCCGCACAGCAGATTGTACTGGTGACAACAGACTGTTAGAACATGTGAAGGAGAGGCCTGCATACTCCAAAGAATCTCAGTCTCTTCAGGAAGCAGAGGTAACTCTGGCCCTTCTTGTACACAGCCTCTGTGTTGGTGCTCCACTCAAGTCAGTCATCCAGGTGCACTCTCAGGTACTTGAAGGTCCTCATCACATCCATGTCATGACCATCAATAGTAACAGGGAGACTTAGTTTTCCTAAAGTTTGTCACTATCTCCTTTGTCTTTCTACTGTTGAGCTGCAGATGATTCTGCTTGCACCATTTGACAAAGTACTCTACCAGGGCCCTGTATTCATCCTCCTGCCCTCCCTTTATACAACCACCTTTTGCAGAATCATCAAAGAATTTCTGCAGATGACATGACTCAATCCTGTATCTGAAGTCTGAGGCATACATTTTAATGCAGCTGCAACATGACTTCCTGACTTATACTCAATGCCCCATCCAATGAAAGCATGCATGCAACACACCTTCTTTATTACCCTATCAACTTGCATTACCACCTTCAGGGACATAGACACTTGGACCCTAATATCCCTCTATACATCAATGCTCCTAAGAGTTCTGCTATTTACTATATACCTTCCTCTTACATTTTCTAAAGTGCAATGCCCCACACTTGCCTAGATTTAATGGCATTTGCCCACATTTCTAATTTGTCTATATCCTGCTGATTTTTTGACGACCTTCCACTCTATCCACAGCTCTGCAATTTTTTATTTGTCATCTTTGAGCTTACTAATCAGCCAAGCTACATCTTCATCCAAATCACTTACAATACATCAGAATCAGGTATATTATCACTCTTATATGATGTGAAAGGTGTTGCTTTGCAACACAAACCACACAAGACCTGGCTCTCACATTTGTGATATGCCACTGGTCACAGACCTTCAGTCCAAAAAACAACCATCCACCACTATTCTGTCTACTACTGAAAATATTGGTTTTGAATTCAGCCTAGTCACCATGTATCCCACACATCTTACTCTTCTGAAGAAGCTTACCATAAGAGATTGTAAACTGAAGGGAATCACTGAAATGAAAGGTTCAGCAATACTGTTTCTTCTACTAATTTGTCTGCTATATAGGAATATCTAAAGCTTTAGGACAAACCAGATTCATGGAGGGAGTGAAGACATTACAGGCAATGTCCACATTTACTGACAAGGCTTAAACTGTCCTTCAGAAAGTAGTGCTGAACAGCCTGCCAACTGGAAGAACAGCATTCCTGACAAAGGTCCTGTCAGAACACTGCTGGGTTGGGATTCCAGGATTTCGACCCAGTTGAAAGACCTATTTGCAATTAAGTACTCTTTCTTTTCTCTTAATGAACAGCCTGAGGAAAACAACAGGAATTCTGCAGATGCTGGAAATTCAAGCAAGATACATCAAAGTTGCTGGTGAACGCAGCAGGCCAAGCAGCATCTATAGGAAGAGGCGCAGTCGACGTTTCAGGCCGAGACTCTTCGTCAGGACTAACTGAAGGAAGAGTGAATAAGGGATTTGAAAGCTGGAGGGGGAGGGGGAGATGCAAAATGATAGGAGAAGACAGGAGGGGGAGGGATAGAGCCGAGAGCTGGACAGGTGATAGGCAAAAGGGGATACCAGAGGATCATGGGACAGGAGGTCCGGGAAGAAAGACAAGGTGGGGGGGACCCAGAGGACGGGCAAGAGGTATATTCAGAGGGACAGAGGGAGAAAAAGGAGAGTGAGAGAAAGAATGTGTGTATAAAAATGAGTAACAGATGGGGTACGAGGGGGAGGTGGGGCCTTAGCGGAAGTTAGAGAAGTCGATGTTCATGCCATCAGGTTGGAGGCTACCCAGACGGAATATAAGGTGTTGTTCCTCCAACCTGAGTGTGGCTTCATCTTTACAGTAGAGGAGGCCGTGAATAGACATGTCAGAATGGGAATGGGATGTGGAATTAAAATGTGTGGCCACTGGGAGATCCTGCTTTCTCTGGCGGACAGAGCGTAGATGTTCAGCAAAGCGGTCTCCCAGTCTGCGTCGGGTCTCACCAATATATAAAAGGCCACATCGGGAGCACCGGACGCAGTATATCACCCCAGTCGACTCACAGGTGAAGTGATGCCTCACCTGGAAGGACTGTTTGGGGCCCTGAATGGTGGTAAGGGAGGAAGTGTAAGGGCATGTGTAGCATTTGTTCCGCTTACACGGATAAGTGCCAGGAGGGAGATCAGTGGGGAGGGATGGGGGGGACGAATGGACAAGGGAGTTGTGTAGGGAGCGATCCCTGCGGAATGCAGGGGGGGGGAGGGAAAGATGTGCTTAGTGGTGGGATCCCGTTGGAGGTGGCGGAAGTTACGGAGAATAATATGTTGGACCTGGAGGCTGGTGGGGTGGTAGGTGAGGACCAGGGGAACCCTATTCCTAGTGGGGTGGTGGGAGGATGGAGTGAGAGCAGATGTACGTGAAATGGGGGAGATGCGTTTAAGAGCAGAGTTGATAGTGGAGGAAGGGAAGCCCCTTTCTTTAAAAAATGAAGACATCTCCCTCGTCCTAGAATGAAAAGCCTCATCCTGAGAGCAGATGCGGCGGAGACGGAGGAATTGCGAGAAGGGGATGGCGTTTTTGCAAGAGACAGGGTGAGAAGAGGAATAGTCCAGATAGCTGTGAGAGTCAGTAGGCTTATAGTAGACATCAGTGGATAAGCTGTCTCCAGAGACAGAGACAGAAAGATCTAGAAAGGGGAGGGAGGTGTCGGAAATGGACCAGGTAAACTTGAAGGCAGGGTGAAAGTTGGAGGCAAAGTTAATAAAGTCAACGAGTTCTGCATGCGTGCAGGAAGCAGCGCCAATGCAGTCGTCGATGTAGCAAAGGAAAAGTGGGGGACAGATATCAGCCTGAGGAAACTGGGTAAGGATAACAGAAGTGATACAATATTCAGGAATTTGGAAAAATCTGTTTTTGCACAAAACAAGCAGTTGCCAGTTATTTTTTAAGGAGTGGCTGATAAAAAATGATTTGAAAGTGAGAATAGATTTGGACCTATCTGTATCTCTGTTCATCAACCTTGTTTCAGGCCCTACCATTTACTCTCTTCGGAGTTATTTATTTTTTGGTTTGTTTATTTCAAGATCGAACGTAGAATAGGTCCTTCCAGACATGTCACCCAGCAACCATGATTTAACCCTTGTGACCAATTAACCTAGCTAGTAAGTCTCTGGGCTGTGGGTAGAAACTGCAGCACTCAGAGAAAACCCATGCATTCCATGGGAGGACATACAAAATCTCCTTACTTACATATTGATCATCAAACTCTAATGCCCGGGGCAGTAATAGCGACTCGCTAACTACTACGCTACCGTATTCTAGAGGTATGAAATTATGGAGAGCAGATTCTAATTATCAGGGATGCATCTCACCCTAACCATGGACTTTTTACTCTCCTCCCGTCCGGTAGGCGCTACAGGAGCCTCCGCTCCCGCAACAGCAGGAACAGGAAGAGCATCTTCCCTGAGGCTGTGACCCTGCTGAACCTCACATCACAGCGCTAAGTAGTATTGCACCCATATTGTACTGTCTCAGTACTTTTATATTTGTGTGCTGTAGCACTTTCTATTCGCAGTTTTTTTGTAAATAACACTATTCTTTGCATTTCTGGTTAGATGCTAACTGCATTTCATTGGCTTTGTATCTGTACTCGGCACAATAACAATAAAGTTGAATCATAGTCATAGTCATACTTTATTGATCCAGGGGGAAATTGGTTTTCATTACAGTTGCACCATAAATAATTAAATAGTAATAAAACCATAAATAGTTAAATAGTAATATGTAAATTATGCCAGGAAATAAGTCCAGGACCAGCCTATTGGCTCAGAGTGTCTGACCCTCCAAGGGAGGAGTTGTAAAGTTTGATGGCCACCGGCCATCTAATCTAACCTAATTAAAATGAGAATCAATCTTTGGGTAATAAAACCTGTTCACTATTTACTGATAACTGGTATGCTAAGGCTATTGAAACCAATCATTGGTTGTGGGACATTCTGATTCTGTACCATTGAAAATATGCAGGGGGAGATAATAGATGAATGTTAATTACTGGTCGATGAAAATTTCAGAATGAGATCAGTGGCATCTCCTGGACTAACACATTGTTAAAGGTGTAACCCTGCCACTTAGTGCACATACTGTGAGAGTCTGCTATGTCACTTACTATTCTGGCTAGTTTTATATTTGCGGAACCATCTCTCAACACTGTAACAGAAGAGACCTACTTTGGGTGTCTGGGGTTTGAGCTGAGATGCCCTTGGACCAGCTATCAGTATTAGAATACTCAAAGAGTGCTGCTAGCTGGGACGTGCTTCCATGTAAATATGTAATTCTGTATTAAAACTGACTACATTCAAAATGTTGAAGTAGACAATCATAGCTATTGTTATCTTCATATTTAAAAAAGTATAAAACATGTTGGGAGACAATTCTAGATTCCTTCCAGAAGATCTGTGGTATTGAATAAAAATTAGTTTTAGCTTCCAGTTAGAGCTTTAGTGTGGCTCAGTTTAGTCAGTTGCAATAACTATATATGTCTTACCCTCACTTGACTCTCAAAAGTGCATCACATCACACATTATGACATTAAATTCCATTTACCAATGCTCTGTTCAACTTTCCATCCAATCGGTACTTTGCTGCAGCCCCAGAGAACCTTTTTCATTACCAACAATACTGCAGAGATTTCAGCATCACCAATCACAGATCTCCAATCAGAACTGCATCCTTCAATCATTGCCTCCTGTTTCCTATTGCCAAACCAATTTTGGATCTAATTCGTTGGCTCACCTTTGATCCAGTGTGCCTAAACTTTCTGGGCCAATCCACCATGCAGTATCTTGTCTATGTCAAAAGCAGTAAAGTATTTGACAACATCTGCTGCCTTCTCCATCCATATTCTCAGGAGCCTCCTCAGAAAACTCAATCAAATTAGTGAGGCAGGAATTCTCCTAGACAAACCATACTTATGATCCCTTTCCAAATGTACAGAAGTCCCATCCCTTTGCATTTTATCAGTAATTTCCTTCAACACTATTGATAACATTAATTTAATATCTTAACTTGAGGACAGTTGAGGACTTGCATTCAATCATCCGATCTGCCTGTGCAGCTGATTATAGCCTAAAGGTCTCAGAGTCAGTAAAATAAACTAAGATTTCAGATAAGCTGAAACAAAAACACAAAATCCTAGAAAAGATCGCTAGATGAGGCAGCTTGTCAACACTTAGGACTGCGTCAGAAGATAAAACATTATTTCTTTCCACGGATCCTGCCTGACTTGCTGAGTTTTGCCTGTATTTTCTAGTTTTCTTTCAGATTCCCAGGATCTGATTTTTTTTTTGATTTTCATCCCAGATAAGCTAACCAATAAAGAACTCGGCTTGATGGCACAGTAAAGTTTCCAGAAGATCCTATTTCCTTCCCACTTTTGAAACGTCTGCCACCACTCACTCCTCCAAAATACAACTGGTGACTACATGGTCTTTGCAAAAAACAAACCTCGCCAAACTTCTGAATATTGTAATACCTCTTACTAGTTACCGCAAATGGTTTATTAAAAATAATTTACTGCAAGCAGCTCTTCCAATGCAAGGCCTGCTGAATCATCAACTTGTATTTCTGTTCTTCAATACTCAGGTGAACCTTTCTCAGAAATTCTCTCTGACCTGAAGTTCCTTAATACACATAAAATCTTAAACATTGATTGGGAAGCCAAAAACAGCACCATCACATCCAAATTCTTTTCAACATAGCTTTCTAATATATCTCTAATTATCACGTTTACGTTGTATTCCCTGCAAATGTATTCCACAACATGTAGCATGAAGGTTGATTTGTGCTGAAGGAGTGAAGGTAGTCGGGGCTGATTTCCATTTTATAACACAGAAATACGGGCGGGGGGGAGCTATAGGTTAAAGTGAGCTGAAACTTAAAAGTATTGAGTAATAGTCATAGAAAAGCACAAATACATATGAAAAATAATCATAATACAATTTCAATTCATTCTTCAAAACTCATAAGGGATATTAAAAAAAGCTTTATGTTGTGATATTTCCCACCAGAGTAAATGAGACTCAATAATAATCATTGATTAAGTATGGTTGATACCAGCTTTAATGAATTAGGCCATTTTACTCACTGTTTACAAATATACTACTTTTATATGCAATTCTCTTTTATTTCTTGTGCCTTTCTCCTCACCTCTGTATGCTATAAAGGCATCCGTTAGTCTTGCGAGACCATGGATCTGCACCTGGGAAGTCTTCACTCTCCAGGGCGCAGGCCTGGGCAAGGATGTATGGAAGACTGGCAGTTGCCCATGCTGCAGTCTCCCCTCTCCATGAGACCGATGTTGTCCAAGGAAAGGGCAAGGGCCAATACAGCTTGGCACCAGTGTTGTCGCAGACCACTGTGTGGTTCAGTGCCTTGCTCAAGGACACAACACGCTGCCTCAGCTGGGGCTCGAACTCACGACCTTCAGATCACTAGTCGGATGCCTTACCCACTTGGCCACGTGCCCATATGCTATATACTAGTAAAAAAAATTGCTCAACAGTGGAATTTCAAAATATTCAAGAAAATGAACAGAAAATACCAACAGGAATTATCATGGTCCAGTCAGATAGTCATTAAAAATTCCCGCTTTATCAATAACTACAAGTTTCCACAAATTCTGTAAATAGTTGAGAGAAAACTTGTACCACTTTGGAAATCAGGTACAAGTTTTTCTTTGGTTTTAGAACAATATTAAGAAATAAGTAATACTGGTCATGAAAGAACATTGCTGGAGAAGTAATACCAAAAATGATGCTGTACTACTGTTCTATATTCTATGTAATCTTTTTCTCTGCACCATTTGGAAATGGTTTGTGAAAAATTAAATCTAACGAAGCTGTTTCCCTTAACACTTTGAGATACATTCATCAAATTCCTTCCAAATTTCCTTCTGCCTCCACTTGTACTTATTTATACAGACCACTCAAGTGGCTTCTGTACTAATTTATGTCATATCCTTTTGCACATAGGCATTGATTGTGTTGGGGGCAGACTGCGTTTTATCCCTGCTTACTCTCAAGAATTCAAAATCATAACATGAGTAAAGTAAAACATATACAATCCATGAGATGATGAGCACTTGTTGCAATCTCAATCTATTACTATTAACCAATTTCAAGCAAATTGGTAAGAGATCATTGTTGTATTAAAGCTTTAATGAGATTCTTTCCTCACAATTGTAATTCAATGTATTCTATTTGACTCTTACCCCATCTTCTGGTTATAATTTAAATTGCACTTGCAAATCAAATCACGAGACACAATTCAAGAGACCATAAAATGATATTGTTATTCCAATGTAGATTTAAAATAATGGAGAAGTACGGAGTTTCATCATAAGGACCCTTAAAGAATTAACCATTACAAACTTTTATGGGCAGAACACAGTGACAAAGCTCCATAGCTCCAGTGGCCCAGATTCATGTCTGTGTTCATGTCGGACCTACGCTGCTATCAATGCAGTTTGCATACTCTCCTTGGCATTGCAAAAGGTTCCTCTGAAAGCTCCTGTTTCCCTCCACATCCCAAAGCTTAAATGTGCTTCATCTGCACTTGAACAGTAGAAAATAGAGGAAGTTCGTGAGAATATGGGGTGAATAAAATGGAAGTAACGTAGGAATTTTCTAAATGACTGTCTGATGGTGCAGATTCAATTGTTATTTACTGGGGTCAGTGTCTGAATGAAAGTGATTCTAGCAACAATTTCACATTATGCTGTCAATTTTATATTTTCTAATTGTATGGTAAAAATAGAAGCTTTTGATTTACAAATTACTGAATTCATTGGTAATTAAATGAATGCCCACAACCAGTGTTGGAGCATTCTTAATGCACAAAACCTAACCAGACCATTAATATTCAAACAAAAACAGAAGTAAGCTGGATGGAGTTTGAGGATGAGGATGTGTTGAGTGGAAGAGACTTGGGCTTTGTGAAAGGAACTTCAAGCTTTTATTACTTTGATTTTTGGGCACTCCTACTTATATTCTTATATGGGGCATCCTTGGTCATGTAAGCTATTTTTCAAATTACTGAACAAAAATTAGCATAAAAATATGTACTCTCTCCACAAAGCCATATGGTCAGATATTTACAGCTACAATAAGTTCAAACCATTTAGTTGGCGAGGTTCTCTATTTAACCCACATTGCCCCGGGAAGTGCAGAGAGGGAAAGTACATTTATATGAGCACAAGCAAAAATCAGGTTGAAGTCCAAATGCCCTTTTACTTGTAGACCTTCTAAGTAGTAAGAAGGTGAAGACAACCTCTTGATCACAGTTCATTGCTGCTGGGAGAAGTTAAGGTGCAAATTTTCAATAATTATATTATATACACACACACACACACACCTTCAATGAACTGAATCCAACACGGAAAAGCCTGGCTTGATTAATTCTACACACCAGTTATCACCTCATTGAAATATGCCATTCTTGCACATCAATTATCAGTTTATACAATTTGGGACACAAATCCTTTTATAAGAACAGAAAACTATGCAAAGAGAAACAATGCTTGAAATCAAAGACTCCTATTCTTTCTACAGCTTTAAACTTTAACCTTGATTTCCTGCCTATAGATACTGACTCTCCTCCAGTGTTTCCAACCCTTTCAATTTTCATTTCAGATTTCTGACGTGCAGATTTTTGATTTTCACTGCTCTTTTTATGCACTCAAGCAATATTCATCATAAAGCCAGTGGAATAAAAAGCTGCTTGTCTGATTAACTTAGTTGTCAATTGACCAACTTATATCCAAAACATTTTTTCATCTGCTTTCTTGGTTAGATTGTACTGTGGTTACCTTCACTAATGAATGAAGGCTTTTTTCACCAAACATATCCCGTAGGAAGGTCAGATCTTCCTGGCTGTTCACATGTGACTGCAGCTGGGCTGGCAAGGAAGCCAACAATTCATACAGACCTGTGAATAAATATGAAATACATTAAGTAATTGAAAATATTATATTTAACTGATGGCTATTTTGTAATTGCCTGCATGCACTGCTTTCTTTTTAAAACGTCAAGGAAATACACAGCCAGTTAAGGAGAATTTGTACAAAATTGGCAGGTTTAAAATCTCCAGAGGAACACAGGGTTGCAAAAGGCACTGTCCTAACTGAGTGACATATTTCCCCGCCAACCTATAGGCAGACAGTAGCTCGCTGTTCCTCAGTAGCATACAGCACAAACCATCCATCAGGCAACAGCCATCAACATGAGTCAAAGTAATGTAGCAACAGAAAAAGCTCAAATCCTCTTTAGGGAGGTAACCTGGCATCGTTTAAAGTCAAGTCACAACACACGTTTGATTTAGCAGAAGGATTACACAGGGTAAAAGGACAAACTTCTGCTTTCACTTGGCTGCAGCGTACAAAAACAAGTATGTTAACAGGTTCTCCAGAAAACAAATTCATGCCCCTAAGTTTTAACCAATATCACCCATTACTACCAAATTAACTATTTTGTTTTTCACTTACTATTGTAGTTCCACTTGTGGGGAAAAGAGAGCACATCATTAAAGAGTGGTGTAACAACAAAATCATGCTCACATATCAACACCCTCCCCCTTTACACCCCCAACCCTTTCTCCAGAATTTAATAAAAGCCCAAGCTACTGGTAACCATTGCTATAGTTGATTGGTAAAACAACAATAAGCCAGTCATCTGTAAACACGTTTACCAGTATTGTTTCTTTAGAAATTATCTACAATAACATCTATTACAATTCTTTTAGCACAAGTAGATTGTTTTTATATTCAAATGACAGAACTGAGGTACTGCCTAAAAGTCGAAGTCCCAGATTGCGTGTCAGTTTTTAAATTAACAATCAGAGATACTGCACATTTTTGATGATTGTTTTTAGTTTAATCCTGTAAGTTATAGCTATACATTGCCAACCACAGCAGTTTATTCATACATGTTAATTACCAAGTGAACAAAATTGACCACAAATATTTCACGCTCTCTCTGGTAACACAAGGTCATCTTCATGTCTCCATTTTTGCTTTGTTACGTAAATTTAAAAATCACCCATCTCCAATAGAAAAATTAAGACAGACAAACCAAGAGGCTAGCCATGAGCAGAATTTAACCATATGTTTAGAGATATTACAATTTTCCAGTAAACCACATAAAAAGAAAAACAACAGTCATTGCTTACACACAATATGTCTTATATGTGCTCACATGTTTCATGAGTGCCAGCCTTAAGGAATGCTTTGGGTTCATTTCCACAGTACATGAAACCTTGCCAGTATATAATATGAAAAGTGCATTATTAATACAAGAAGAATGTCCTTGGCTCCTTTTAATCTGATTTTCATCAGTAGTAACAAGAACCATTCCATATATTTAAAAATCTTATCCTAAACCCAGTAAACAAGGCAGAACTGGTGACTGAAGTGTCTGCAACATCATGTACACTGAAGTATGATGAATAAATCAAAATAATTCCTGCTAATTCTCAGAAAGATAGGAATGCAAATATAAATGAAGACTACCAGTTATACTACAGCATCTGCCAAAGCTTTTTGACAGCACCTATTAAACTCCTGAGCTGTATTGCTGAAAAGGACAAGGCCAGCAAACATATGGAAACACCACAACCTCCAACTCTTATCCTATTCAGACTTTGACAGGGCTTTATTGGATTCCTGGAAGTCACTACCTGACACCGATGTGAGAAAACCTGACCTATAGGGTCCGCAGTAGTTCAAGGGTATGTTCAGGACCACCTTGTCAAAGGCTATTGGGAAAATGCAATTGACAGCACTTAGTGTACTCTGTAAATGAATTAAAAACAATGTCATTCTCATTCAAAAGTGGTCAAAAACCTTCAAAAAACAGTGATGAAATGAAAACAAATATAGGGAACAAAACCGTAGACATTGATTACAGACTGATAATTTTATGACTATACAATGAATGTAATTGGATAAGAATGCCTATGAGAACAATGGAACCAAAATTATGATCTATACTACTTAGTAGACTAAACTTTTGGAAACTTCCCTCCACTGATGATTGGCAGCTTCTCATACAGTGCTTTGCAGTTTTCTTGTTAAATTTCATGACATGCTGTCAAATTAAAAACTGTTTAATCAGTTAGCTCTAATTCAAAACAGATCTTCCCCACACTAAATATTTTATACTTCACATTATATTCATGCTGCAAACAGAATTGATTAAACATGTAAAAGGACTAATATTATTCAAATTCATCTCAAGAATCATTTACTTAGCTGGAAGCATCACTAGGCCACCACAATTAGCAGGTAATTGAGGGAAATATAGCAGAAAATTAGGGAAAACATTTTGCTGATAAACTCTGCAGCAGAGAAGCTTAATGCTGCAGTTTTATGGTAAATGTCTACATGACCAACTTAGTATACTTGGATTTTAACTTCCTAATAAATTCTTCTGAATACTGTAGCATTTCCTTTGGGTTCTTGAATTCAGACTAAAAAACTTTTCCCATTAACATCTAGGGACATTAAATTTATTTTGAAAGGAAGCAAAATTGAATTCTGCAATTTCACATCCTATTGCAATTAAACATTTATATATTACTTGAAGCACCCTTAACATGATATCTTAATTGGTTCACATGGTGCTCATTTAAAAATTAAATTCCAATTAATAGATTTTTTTAAACAGATGAAGCTTTTTAATAAAACGCAATAAACTTGCTTTGCAGAAACAGATACATCACCGAGTTTAATAACATCATTCACACAATTTGTCATTTACTCAGGTAGCCCTCCAGTAGAAGTCCTATATTTGATTTACCAGTGGAGAACTAGATGCAAAATTAAATTACCACTGAACAGAAACTCAAGAAGTTCTCTTGCAGATAAAAATTTTGGAAATTCGTTCTTTTGGAGACTATACCCCAGTGTATCACAGTAAAAGCAGTCAGTAAATAACAAATTTATAATAACTGTTGACAGGGGTTTGTTTTGACAATGTAGTCTGTGAACTCCATCACAGTACTGAGCGAGAACACAGCCAACTAGTTCTGTATTGCTTAAGGATGTCAGGGGGCTGCTTCCAAACTGGACAGACCCCTTTCCAGGCTGTATTTTAAAGTTTTACAACTTCCATCAGATTGTAGTTTTGAGATCTTACAAACACAAGTGGTTGTTCAATCTCAACCTCAACTTTCCAAACAAATTCTCAGTCTTATTCAGACCATTTGTAAAATAGGCAAAGCCAGACGAGACAAATGGTCATGATAATAAAAGGAAAACAAATATATTAGTATCAAAGAATAAATGAAATTGCTATATCTGTATTATTATACATAAAAATAAAAGCTACCATCAGTCACCTTTCAAAGATTTGATGTTCTGTGACCACATGAACTTTCAATATTCTGCAACAAGGTTACAAATTCAGCATATTTTTATATGTATGTGCAAAATGAGCATAGTTCCAAAGTGTCTTAGTCACTTAAATAGTTTGATATTTAGTCTTCAGGACTTCAGACCCTTCCATACTGCAATACATTTTCCAATCCTATCAAAGAACAACAGATCTTGTCTCATCATCCCGCTTTTTCCTCGCTTAGCATTGCAATTTTCTTTTCTCTGTCAGATTTATCCAATTCCCTGAGAAACTTCATCTTGAATCTGCATTCATCATCCTTATCAGACAATCCAAACCCTAAATACAAGTTTCTCTTCATACTACAATTTTGCAGAATACCGAAGAAAATCAAAGTTCAAAGCTCAAAGTTAATTCATTATCGACGTCCAAGTATGTCACCATATACAACTCTGAGAATCATTTTCCTATGGGCAATCACAGAATCAATGAAAGAACACACCAACAGGCCAGAAAACAACAAGTGTGCAAATACAAAGAGAAAAAAGGAAATGATAATAAATAAATAACCAATAAATACCAAGAACATGAGATGAAAGGTCCTTGAAAGTGAGTCCACAGGTTATGGGAACAGTTCAGTGATGGGGCGAGTGAAGTTGAGTGAAGTTATCCCTCTGGTGCAAGAGCCTGATGAATGAGGAGTAATAACTGTTCCTGAACCTGGTATTAAAAGTCCTGCGGCTCCAATAGCTGCAGCGAAAAGAAAGCATGGCCTGGATGGTAGGGGTCCTTGAAAAAGGTTTCACCAGTGATGGACTTGGCTATATTTACTACTTTTTGTAGGTTTTTCCGTACAAGGAAATTGGTGTTTTCATACCAGGCTGCAATGCAACCAATGAATTTATGCTCCACCACACATCTCTCAAAGTTTGTCAGTTTTAGATGACATGCTGAATCTCCGCGAACTTCTAAGAAAGTAGAGGTGCTGCTGTGTTTTCTTCGTAATGACACGTACTAGACCGAGGGCAGTTCCTCTGAAATGATAACACTGAGGAAATTAAGGTTTCTAACCTTCTCCACCTCTGATCCCCCGATAAGGACTGGTCCGTGAACCTCTGGTTTCTCCTCCTGAAGTCAATAATCACCTCCTTAGTCTTGCTGACAGTGAGAGAGAAGTTGATGTGACACCACTCGATCAGATTTCAATCTCCCTCCTACATGCTGATTTTTCACCACCTTTGACTCAGCACCTCTGATGGTGATGTTGTCGGCAAACTTAAATATGGCTTTAGAGCTGTGGTTAGCAACACAGTCATAAGTATGAAGTGAGTAGAGCAGGGGGCGAAGCACATAGCCTTGCAGTGCACCTGTGCTGATGGAGATTGTAGAGATGTTGTTACCCAGCTGAACTGACCGGGGACTGCCAGTGAGGAAATCAAGGATCCTGTTGCACAACAAGGCATTGAGGCCTAGGTCTAGAATCTAACTGATGAGTTTTGAGAGGATGATAGCACTGAATGTTGAGCAGTCATCAATGAACAGCATCCTGATGTATGCATTTTCACATTCCAGATGTCCCAGGGTTAAAGGAAGAGCCAATAAAATTGCACCTGCTGTTGACCTGTTACGGGAGGAGGCAGATTGGAGCAGATCCACGTCACTTCTTCGGCAGGCTTATGTTTCAAAACCAATCTCTCAAAGCACTTCATCACAGTGGATATAAGTGCTACTGGGCAATAGTCATTGAGGCAGGTTTCCATGTTCTTCTTAGGTTCCGGTACAACTGAAGCCTGCTTGAAGTAGGTGGGTACCTCAGACTGCAGAAGCGAGAAGTTAAATATCTCAGTGAGCATTCCAGCCTGTTGATCAGCACATATCTTTAGTATTCAGCCAGGTGCCACATATGGGTTAGATGTTTTCCATGGGTTCACGCTCCTGAAGGATGTTCTCATGTCAGCTTCAGAGACTTAAATCTGAAGTCTCCGTGGGAGTTTGTAGAAGTGTCTCCATGTTTTGATGGTGAAGTGCACATAAAAGGCAATGAACTCATCTGAGAGCGAAGCAGTGTTGTCATCTGTGTCGCTTGGTTTCACTTCGTGGGAGGTAATAGCCGTCGCTACCTGTACACAACATGTTTTATGAGTGTTAGCCTTAAAGAATGTCCTCAGTTCACTTTTCACAGAAATACTAAACCTTGGCAAGTTGCTCCTCGAAAGTTCTTCCTCCTTAAATCCTTAAGGGCTGGATTATCAGTGATCAGGTTCACTGCCTGAAATCACTAGTCACAGGGCTGTTCCGGACCCATAGGGCTGCTGAGCTCAACCTCCATAACCAGTAGCTGTCCCACAAGTTTTGCAAGCCCAAAACAAGCCACAGGTTGACTTAAGCCTAAAGGCATTGAAAGGATTTTAAAGTTACCCTGTCATCAAAACATGGATGATATGGTTCAAGTGAACAATTGCTTGCACCTGCCTTAAACTTCTTCATCAGGCTCATGTTGACCACCTGTTTGCCTTCATAGATTCTGCCTGACCTGCTGTGTTCTTCCAGTGGTCTGGTTTTATTTGGCTCCGTAGGTCCTCTGATAGGACTCTTACTGACAAAATGCTCATTGCTCATTGAAGAGCTTTGGATTTCCTTTTACATCAACATCAGCTATCTTGTCTCACAATCTAATTCACTGAATTCATTTCTCATCTTTCCTTTATACTTTAAGATTCAGTCCAGTCTTCCTTTGCATCAAGCCCTAAAAGCCAACTTCCTCCACACCTTTGTTTCTCAATATCCTGCTCTTGAGAATGTTTACCAGCTGGAATACTCTACCTTTGGTTATTCTCCTCGTCCCTCTTTTAGGAATCTACCTCAAATCTATCTGAAATTATCTTCTCTCTAAATGCCATTACACCTCTGCTTGTGTGCCTTTCATTTGATTTTACCTCAATCAGATCTCTGTCAAATTGTTGAAATTGGACGTCTTCCTGTTAAGCATTAAAATTCCTAATTGTTTCATTTTCTTTCTGCGTACAGGCAGAGACAGTACATTGCCATGATCTGACCAGTATTCCTGAGATTCTGAACCACTATCTGTCAAGTTGAAGGATATTGATTTGAAACATCAACATTCCCTTACTCCACACATACAACCTGAGCTGCTTAGTATTTCCAATATTTTGTGCTAAACTTTAGATTCCCAACATCCACTGCATTTACCCTTGAACTAATTTTAGCAGCATCTTCTTGTCGAATGAGGCATATTCTGGTGAGAAAATTCACATGAACACATTAGAAATTCCTCTCCTCCTCTGCTCTGAATACAAACACTGCCTTATTCAACATTTCAGTGATCAGTTTACCATCATCAAAATATATTTCCAAATGATACCAAACCTCCACAAATATCTTAGAATGGGCAGAGTCTGTGGCCCTTTTCTGAACAAAATATACCTTCCTCCATTCTCCATCAGAAAAGTAGCAAAAAGCTGAAACACCGGGTGATTTATCTACAATGCAATCTATCTAAGCCTTACCTCCAAGTTTCTATGGCCAAGTTGCTCCGGTCTATATTTGGGTTCTTCCCCATTAAAGGTAACAGATTATATAAATTAACAAATAATTCTGATATTCAATACAAAACTGAAGTGAAGACATACGCCGATGCACAGCATTATCAACACACACTGACTTGCTTAATTCCTCCAACAGGAGGAACCGCTAGGTTTGAGTGGCCCCCCTCAGAAAGGCCGCTGAGTTCATGCGGTTACTCTCCAATGCTCTCAGAGATGTTATCAAAATTCTGAGATTTATCAATTGGATTGGAGCTCATATTGGCCCCTTCCAATTCTACAGTTTTTTTTCGTGTTTTCGTCCATTCTTTCTTGCTGCCAATTTGCGGGATGGAGGGTTGGAGGTTTGGGGTTTTATGTTCTCGTTGCTGTTTCTCCGTGTAGGTGATATATTAGTTTTTTGTATGAGGGAGAGATTTGGGGTTTGATTTTCTCATTGCTGTTTCCTTGTGTGGGCAATCTGCTAGTTTTTTTGTGTGCAAGAGAGGGGGTTTGAAGTTATTGTCACTTTTTTTTTTCCTGGTGGGCGATGTTTTTTGCAAGGGAGGCAGTTTGGGGTTTGCGGAGTTTTGTTTCTTTTTCTTTTCGTGCGGGGGCGTTGATATCTTTTCTTTCAATGATAACTTTGATTTTTCTGTATTTCATGGCTATCTGAAGACAAATCTCAGTTGTATTTCGCACACATACTTTGATAATAAAATGAACCTTTGATTTTGTGTGTTGCTCTGGATTTCTAGAAACTGCAGAATCTCCTGTTTACACAGCATTATCATGTGTTTTCTTAATTACAGATGCTGCAAAGTATTAATAATGCCCATTGCCGATTACTCTACTATCACTTCTTACTGGTAGCAATAGTTCTTAACGGACAGGAATCCGAAAACTTCAAACAGCTGTCTTGTTGAAGTGGCCATGCATCATGTGTGGACTCAAACATGGACTGCTCATTCATTATTAGTCTGAAATGGGGGAAACATCTTATCTTGTATGTTAACTTGACAATTTTTTATTTACTGTACTTGATCTGGTATTGGGAAATGAACCTGGTCAGGTATCAGATCTCTCGGTGGGAGAATATTTTGGAGGTAGTGACCATAACTTCATCTCTTTCACCATAGTGCTGGAGGGGGACAGGAGCAGACAATTTGGGAACACATTTAATTGGGGTGGGGGGGGGGGAATATGATGCTATTTAGCAGAAACTTGGGAGCAGATGTTCTCAGGGAGATGCACAACAGAACATTTGCCTGGAGTTCAGCAGAGGTATGCTCCACTGAGGCAGAGAAAGGATGGTAGGATTAAAGAACCATGGTGTACAAAGGATGTAGAAAATCTAGTTAAGAAGAAAAGCTTACTAAAGATTCAAGAAACTGGGTACTGTTAGAGCTCGAGAAAATTACCAGGTTGCTAGGAAGGAGCATAAGAATGGAATTAGGAGAGCCATAAGAGGCAATGAGGAGTCCTTGGCGAGCAGAATTAAGAAAAAGGCCAAGGCATTCCACAGGTATGTGAAGAGCAAGTGGATGAGCTGTGTGAGAAAAGGACCAATCAAGTGCGATAGTGGAAACATGTGCAGGGAGTCAGAGGAGGTAGCACAGGTACTTAATGATTACTTCAGTATTCACCAGGGAAAAAGACCTTGGCAATTGTGGGGATTAATTACAGCATACTGAAATGCTTGAGCATATAGACATTAAGAAAGAGGATGTGCTGGAGCTCTAGAAAAGCATTAAGTTAGATAAGCATGAGATATACCCTAAGCTACTGTGATAAGCGAGGGAGGGAGGAGATTGAGCCTCTTGCGATGATCTTTGTGTCATCAATAGAGATGGGAGAAGTACCGGAGGATTGGAGGATTGTAAATGTTCAGAATCAGAATCAGGTTATTTATCACCGGCATATGACGTGAAATTTGTTAACTTAGCAGCAACAGTTCAATGCAATACATAATCTAGCAAAGAGAGAGAGAAAAAATAAAACATAATAAATAAACAAATCAATTACATATATTGAATAGATTATTAAAAAATGTGCAAAAACAGAAATACTGCATATTAAAAAAGTGAGGTAGTATGAAAAAAGGGAGTAGAGATAACCCAGGAACTTATAGACCAGTGAGTCTGACTTCAGTGGTGGGCAAGTTGTTGAAGATCCTGAGAGGCAGGATTTATGAGCATTTGGAGAGACATAATCTGACTAGAGATAGTCAGCATGGCTTTGTCAAGGGCAGGTCATGCCTTATGAGCCTGATCGAATTCTTTGAGGATGTAACAAAACTCATCAATGAAGGTAGAGCAGTGGATGTAGTGTACATAGATTTCAGTAAGGCATTTGATAAGTTCCCCCATGCAAGACTCCTTCAGAAAGTGAGGAGGCATGGGATCCAAGAAGACCTTGCTTTGTGGATCCAGAATTGGCTTGCCCACAGAAGGCAAAGGGTAGTTGTAGATGGTTCACATTCTGCATGAAGGTCAGTGACCAGCCATGTTACGCAGGCATTTATTCTGGGACACAGCCTCAGTTTTTATAAATGACCTGGTTCAGAGGGATCTTGGGGTCCATGTCCATAGGACACTCAAAGCTGCTGCACAGGTTGACAGTGTGATTAAGAAGGCGTACGGTGTGTTGGCATTCATCAACCATGGGACTGAGTTCAAGAGCCATGAAATAATGTTACAGCTATAGAAGACCTTGGTCAGATTCCACATGGAGTACTGTCTTTAGTTCTGGTCACATCACTACAGGAAGAATGTATAGAGAGAGTGCAGAGGAGATTTACAAGGCTGTTACCTGGATTGGAGGGTGTACCTTATGAGAATAGGTTGAGTAAACTTGGCATTTTCTTCTTGGAGTGACGAAGGATGAGAGGTGACCTGATACAACTGTATAAGATGATGAGAGGCACTGATTGTGTGGATAGCCAGAGGCTTTTTTCCAAGGCTGCAATGGCTAACACCAGGAGGCATAATTTTGAGGTGCTTGGAAATAGGTACTAAGGGGATGTCAGGGGCAAGTCTTGTTGTTTTTTTTTACACAGAGAGTGGCGGGTGCGTGGAATGCACTGCCAGGTGGTGGAAGTGGATATAATAAGGTCTTTTAAGAGACTCTTAGATAGGTACATGGAGCTTAGAAAAATGGAGGGTTATGCACTCGGGAAATTCTAGGCAGTTTCTAGGGTAGGTTACATGATTGGCACAAGATTGTGGGCTGAAGGGCCTGTAATGTGCTGTAGATTTCTATGCTTTATGTGCTTATTAATTTTGTGTTATCTGAGCAATAGTGGCAAGGCCAATATTTAGTGCCCATCTTGTATTGCCTTTGACAGGCAAGTCCTTCAGCTGAAGATGCAGTTGGGAAGAGAGATTGAAGGAGTGGTGAAATATTTCCAAACCAAGATGATGTGATGCTGTTGTTCTGTGCTTGTCTGAATAACCTGGGAAACACACCTGTGCATGTGTAGACAGCACTCACTACAACCACCGAGCTCCAGTGGTGAAAGAATGCAATGTTTAGGGTAGAGGACAGCATCTCAACTAACTTGTCATGGATAGTGTCAAACTTCACACATTGGTGGAGCTACAATCAGCAAATAATATTCCATTACACTCATTTCAGCCTGGTGGACTGGATGGTGCTTGATCAGCTTGTCTGGGCCCTGTTTTTTGTGAGCAAGATAGAGCAGATCAGTCAGGTAGATGCTGGTGTTATGGCTCCACTGGAACAGCTTGACGAGAGGTACAGTTAATTTCATAACAACAAAACTAACCCACTTAGAACTTCTCATACTTATTCCTTGATCTTCAAAGCTATTGATTCCTGATAAGCTCAAGGATGAAGTGCTAACAGGTAGTGTTGTTAATCATAATCAGAGGATATACAGTACAAGAACTGAATTCATTAACGCAAAAAGAACCAGCATTCAAATACTCAAAAATGTGATTCGCAGGCAGCAATTGGTTTTTAAAATCAGGAAAACAACTGTCCATGACTGTGAAGGGAGTAGGTTGCAAGATCACAGAAATGAAGCCATTTAAGATACATTTTGGAAACTATTCAAGACAACATTTGATCTTTCAGAGACGCATTAAGACAGCTGTTAAATCTTGGTGAAAAATCAAAGATAATATGCCCGTGAGACACTTTCATGTGCACTGACCAAATATACAGGCTACAGGATTATATTAATTGTACAATATCAAAAGCAAGGCACAACTACACTGAGAAAGTGCAACATCCAATGATAATGAGAAACAAGTGAAGATTTTGGCAACAACTTGAAGTGCTTAGATATTTTGTAACAAATGTAGAATGGGTTCAAAGCAGATACCAGAGTGGCTATTTTGAAACGCAGTACATATGGTCAGATTTGACTGCTAATCAATACTGGGGGTGTTTGTCTACTCAAAGAGCCATTCCTACTAATACTGTACTTAAAAGGGTGTTTTGGATATCTTGATTTTGGTCTCTATTTTTTTAAGAATACTAATGTGAACCACCTTGTCTCAAAAAGATGGTGTGGGTGTGGGCGCACACACATGCTCATTAATATATATTTCTATGGAACTCTTTATATTGAAGTAATCTGCGAATTGTAATTAGTGAAACGGTACTTGACCACCTGCCATTATATTTGTACTCTACCTAAAAAGTATAAAATATGGAATATATTTTGAGTTCAGGTAGGTTCTTCGACCTGGTTTTCCTTTTGCGTTTTCTTACGAATAAAAACCTCCTACACCTACAGATTGAGTCTCAAATGCAATTTGAACAGTAACAGTGAGAATGTGGAGCTGAAGTGACCATCTGATTAGCTATGATCCCGTTGAACAACAGAGCAGGATCAATGGTCCAATGCCCTATTCTCCTCCTGATTCAAATGCTTATTTTATTCTGTAAATTAATGGAAGTTACAAACTCAAAATAAAATAATTCGCACATTAAGCAGCAGCCAGCATCTTTGGAAAGATAACCGTGAGCTTCAGATTAATAACTTCACAGCAGAACTGACAAAAGTCAAAAATAAAAACATTTATATCAGAGAATGAGAGAGGGGTAGGGACAGAACAGAAGTCTATGAAAGAGCAAAGATCAGAGGAGATTTAAGGACAATTCAATGTTCAATCCATAAAATGTAGAAATAGTGCAAATCAAAATATCAGGTTATTTTGCATTATGTCCAGCCTCACAGGATGCCAAAGATGAAGTGACAAATCATTAAAAGTTCTGAGTTGCAAAGTGAACAAAGATGCTGCAAAGCAGTTATTCAATCAGACTGAATTTTCCCAATGTCAAGGTGATCATAATGTGAGACTGATGACAGTATATAACAATCTAAAGTCATATAAATGAATTGCTGCTGTTGAGGGGAGATGAGTCCATGGCCAGATCAGCTATGATCTTATTGAATGGTGGAGCAGGGTCAACAGGTCAGATGGCCTACTCCTGCTCCTATTTCTTATGTTCTTATGGATGGCTTTAACTAAGTAAAAGTTGCATCATCTGCAACAACATTCAAAATGCTTTGTGAGAAGAGAATGCCAATGGAAGGGAATGTTGCATTTGTTCTCTTTTTAATTTACACACTCTCCAAGCAGATTTCAGACATCAAATTCACAATTTCAATGTGCACCCACATTTCCTGAACATCTGCGCTCACCCATATCTTGCTGCCACCTTAACAGTGATAGTTCTTCTTGTCCTCACCTACCACCCCATGACCATCCACATCCAACACATCATTCTCCAGAACTTCCACCACTTTCAATGGGATCCTACTAAACATTTCATTATCTCTGTCTCTCCTCTTTCCACAGCAATTGCCCCCTCTATGATTCCCTTGTCCACTTCTCCCACCACACTAATCTCCCTCACAGCACACATCCCTGGAAGCAGACAAAGTAGTACACCGATCCAATCATCTCCTCCCTCAACTTCAAACAGAAACATTCTTTTCAGGTGAGGCCAACACCACCTGCAGATCTGCTGGGATCACCTGTTATGCCCAGTGCTTCCATTACAGCCTCCTCAACATTGGTGAGATCGGTCATAAATTGGGGGGCTTCTTCATTCGAGGACCTCCACTCCATCTGCCAAAAGCAGAACTTCCTGGTGGCTATTTTATTTCCAATTCCCATTCCAACACGTCAGTCCATGGCCTACTCTTATGCCACGATGAGGCTATCCTCAGGGTGGAAAAGCACCAGAAAGCTTGAAAAAGCAGCAAGTTTTTCGAGCGGAGTCATTGATTGGAGTACTGCGTAGATGCAACAGGAGTGTTCTCATGCAGGTCCCACAAAAATTTTCATGGGAAACCCAGTCTCTATTAAAGACTGTCGACTGGTCATCGTCAGTGCAATCTGAGGCACTGTAGTAAGGTTTTGGCTCAACAAGACCGGCGAGAACAGTCCAAGGCAAGGTAAATAGATAAGTTAATTCCTTATTTCTTATTTAAATCTTGAGAGAATAGGGCGTATGTCTACAGAGCCAGCGTGTCTACAGTTCTGCGTGTCAGATGTGGGATTTCCAGGAGACTCCCAGCCTCCCTGATGGTGCATCAGGTGCATCGAGATGCAGCTCCTTAGAGAGCACATTAGGGAACTGGAGCTGTAGCTCGATGACCTTCGGTTTGTTGGGGAAAGTGAAGCAGAAAGAAACAGGAGCTACAAGATAGGGAATTCTGTGGATGCAAAAAGCAAACACGGATGGTAGTTTACCTCCCAGGTGCCAGGGTCCAAGATGTTTCTGGGCGTGTCTACAATATCCAGAAAAAGGAGGTGAGCATCCCAAAGGCATGAAGAATACAGGGAGTTAGGAAAGAAGCTGAGAAGCAGGACCTCAAGGGTAGTAATCTTGGGACTGCTGCCTGTGCCACGCGACAGTGAGGATAGGAATAGAATGAGGTGGCAGCTAAATGCATGCCTGAAGAACTGCAGTAAGGGGCAGAGATTCAGGTTTCTAGATAAGTGGGACCTCTTCTGGGACAGGTGGGACCTGTACAAAAGGGACAGGTTGCACTTGAATCTGAGGGGAACCAATATTCTTGCAGGCAGATTTACTAGAGCTATTGCGAGTGGTTTAAACTCATATGGCAGGGGAATGGGAACCAATATGATTTGAGCTGTGGATGAGCCAGCAGGTTTACAAGTAGGTAATGGATGTAACATGAATGTAAGGAAGGACAAACCAATGACTGGGTACAAGGGCAAAGAGTTGAATTGTACCACAGAGGAAAAGTTCATAAGGGTGAAGAATGCAGGACTGAAAGTGCTGCGTGTAAATGTGCATAGCATTCCAAATAAGGTGGATGATCTCGTGGCACAATTAGATTTTGGTTGGTATGACACTGTGGGCATCACTGAGTCGTGACTGAAAGAAGCCATAGTTGGGAGTTTAACATTAAAAGATATACTTTGGATTGAAAGGACAGGCAGGAGGGCATAGGCACGGTGTGTTTCTATTGGTAGGAGATGGAATTACATCTTTAGAAGGAGGTGACATAGGGCCAGAGAATGCTGAATCTTTGTGGATGGTGTTAAGAAATTGCAAAGATTAAAAAAAACAGCATTATAGGAATTGTACACAGGCCTCCAAGTCGTAGACTAGATGCAGGATTGAGATTGCAAAGGGAGCTGGAAAGGGCATGCAATAAAGGTAATGGCACAATTTAATGGGGCACTTCAATATGCAAGGGGATTGGGAAAGTAGGTTGGTGTTGGATCACAACAGAGGGCATTTGCTGAATCGTAAACACAAAATAATCTGCAGTTGCTGGGGTCAAAACAACACTCACAACACGCCGGAGGAACTCAGCAGGTCGGGCAGCATCCGTGGAAAAGACCAGTTGATGTTTCGGGCCAGAACCCTTCATCAGGACTGTAGAGGGAAGGGGCAGACTTCTCTCTACAGTCCTGACGAAGGGTTCTGGCCCGAAACGTCGACTGATCTTTTCCACGGATGCTGCCCGACCTGCTGAGTTCTTCCAGCGTGTTGAGAGTGGTATTTGTTGAATGCCTAGGAGATGGCTTTTTTAGAGAACTTGTGGTTGAGCCTGCTCAGGGAAAGGCCGTCTTAAGATTGGGTGTTGTGTAATAACCTAGATCTTATAAGGAAGCTTAATGTAAAGGAACCCTTAGGACATAGCGATCACAATTTGATTGAATTCATACTGCAATTTCAGAGGAAGAAGCATAAGTCACATGTTTCAGTATTGCAATGAAATAAAGGGAATTACAGAGGCATGAAAGAAGAGCTCGCCCAGGTGAATTGGAGGAGGATACTGGTGGAAAAGATGGCACAGCACAAGTGGCTGAAATTTCTGGAAACAGTTCACAAGGCGCAGGATAGATACGTCCCAAAGAGGAAGTCGTCCTCAATTGGCAGGGCTAGGCAACCATGGGGTAGGAAGTTAACGGTTACATAAAAGCCAAGGAAAGAACACACAAGGTAGCAAAAGTGAGTGGGAAGGTGGATGATTGGGAAGCTTTTAAAATCCAACAAAAGGCAACTAAAAAACCTTAAGAAGGGGAAAAGATGAAATATGATGGCAGATGAGCCAATAATATAAAACAGGATATCAAAAGTTATATAGAGTAAAAGGTTTCAATAGGTACATTTAATGTCAGAGAAATATTTACAATCTACATCCTGAAATTCATTTTCATCTTAAAGATCCACAAAAACAGAGGAGTGCCCCAAAGAATGAATGAGAGTATGAGAGTTAAATGTTAGAATCCCAAAGCCCCCCCAGCTCCCCACTCCCATGCATAAGCAGCTGCAGAGAGATGACAAAGGGAGGTGAGAGTTGATATTGGACCACTGGAAAATGATGCTGGTGAGATAGTAATAAGGGACAAAGAAATGGCAGATGAACTTAATGGGTACTTTTCACTGTGGAATACACTATCAGTGTGCCAGAGGTCCATGACTGTTCAGGAGCAAGAGTGAGTGCCATTGCTATTCCAAAGGAAAAAGTGCTAGGCAAACTGAAAGGTCTGAAGATGGGAAGAAGATTGCAAATGTCACTCCACTCTTTAAAAAGCGAGGAATGCAAAAGAAAGGAAATTATAGGCCAGTTAGTCTAACCTCAGTGGTTTGGAAAGTGTTGGGGAGTCTATTATTGAGGATGAAGTTTCCAGGTACTTGGAGACTAATGATAAAATAAGTCAAAGTCAGCATGATTTCTGTAAAGCAAAACCTTGCCTGACAAATCTGTTCCTCGAAGAAGGAACAAGCAGGATGGACAAAGAAGAGGCAGTGGATGTCATTTACTTGGATTTTCAGAAGGCTTTTGATAAGGTGTCACACGAGGCTGCTTAACAAGATAAAACTCTATGGTGTTACTGGAAAGCAGAATGGCTGACTGGCAGGATGCAGCAAGTGGGAATGAAAGGAGCTTTTTCTGATTGGCTGCTGGTGACTACTGGTGTTCCTCAGGGTCAGTACTGGGACCTCTGCTTTTCACATTGCTTGTCAATGATCTAGATAATGGAATTGTTGGCTTTGTGGCAAAGTTTGCAGATGATACGAAGATAGGTGAAGGGGTAGGTAATACTGAGGAAGGAATGCGATTGCAACAGGACTTAGACAAATTGGAAGAATGGGCAAAAAAGTGGCAGATCAGATACAGTGTTGGAAATGTATGATAATGCATTTTGGTAAAAAGAACAATAGTGCGGACTATTATCTAAATGGGGAGAAGGTTCAAACATCAGATGTCCAGAGGGTCTTAGGAGTCCACGTGCAAGACTCCCAGAAGGTTAATTTACAGGTCAAATCTGCGGTAAAGGCGGCAAATGCAATGCTGGCATTTATTTCAAGGGGAATAGAATATAAAAGCAAAGAAATAATTCTGAGCCTTTATAAGACACTAGACAAGCCCCACTTGGACTATTGTCAGCAGTTTTGGGCCCAATATCTCAGAAAGGATGTGCTGTCATTGGAGAGAGTCCAGAGGAGGTTCACAAGGATGATTCCAGGACTGAAGAGGTTAACATATGAGGAGCATTTGGCAGCTTTGGGCCTGTACTCACTGGAATTTAGAAGAATGCATGGGGATCTCTTTGAAACCTCCTGAATGTCGAAAGGAATAGATAAGGTGGATGTGGAGAGGATGTTTCCTGTGGACGGGGTATCCAGAACTAGAGGGCACAGCCTCAAAATTGAGGGTGATCCTTAGCCAGAGAGTAGTAAATCTGTGGAATGCTCTGCCACAAACTGCACTGGAAGCTAAGTCTGTGGGTATATTTAAGGTAAAAGTTGATCACTTCCTGATCGGTCAGGGCATTAAAGGGCATAGCAAGAAGGCAGATGTATGGGTTTGAGTGAGATCTGGAATCAACCATGATAGAATGGTGAAGCAGACTCAATGGGCAGACTGGCCTATTTATGTTCCTGTCTTATATTCCATCTGGGTAGCCTCCAACCTGGTAGCATGAATATAAACTTCTCCTTCCAGTTAAAAAAATCCCTCCTCCTCTCCTCTTCTTCTATTCCCCACTCTGGTTCTTACCTCTTCTCACCTGCCCATCACTTCCCTCTGGTCCCCTCCACTTTCCCTTTCTTCTATGGTCCACTCTGCTCTATCTGATTCTTTCCTCTATAGCCTTTTGCTTACCCTTCCTGCCTGGCTTCACCCTTCCAGCTAGCCTACTTCTCCTCCCCCCTCTTTTTTATTCTGGCTTTCCTTTCCCATCCAGTCCTGAAGGGTTTCAGCCCGAAACGTCAACTGTTTATTCATTTCCATGGATGCTGCCTGACCTGCTGAGTTCTCCAGCATTTTGTGTTGTGTTGCTTAGGATTTCCAGCATCTGCAGAATTTCTCATGTTTATTCATATAGAGGGTATAAATGCCACAAAATCAGCTTTATTGCAGTAGCAGCACAGTATATAACAAAGGCAAACACAAATTAACATAAATGTAAATTAAGTTGCACTTTATTACACGTGTACAAAATAACCAATGGCACACTTCAGAAGTTAGGTGAGGGAAATTAGAGGTTGACAAATCTTCAAATAACTAGATCCACAAAAGAACTTACAGTATTTTAATACCATAAAACAAATGGGATGAAATAATTAAAAACAATTTAGATCTTTGGGCGAAAATTATTGCAATGTCATATGGAACTCCCAACACTTGAAAAGATACCACAAAATATGCCCTTACAATTGTAAGCATTAACTCTGTGGCATTACTGCTCTCAGTCACATTAGTTATTGCGTGTAATAAAGGCACAAATGCAAGCTCCAAGTACATACACTACCCTAAGATTCATTTTCTTGCAGGCATTCACAATAAATACAAACACAACAGAATCAAGGAAAACGGCACATGCCAGAGATGGACAATCAATGTGCAAAAAACACTCTGCAGATACAAAAAAAAACAAAAATAATAAATAAATACACAATAAACAGCGAAAGCATGAGTTTATAGAGTCCTTAAAAGTGAATCCGTTGATTTAACTATCTAAATATTAAATAGGTTTTAATTTCAAAATAAAACAAAGTTTTATTTTTACTCAAATACTACAAAGAATTTTCATATCTGCCAAGATGCACTTTAAGACAGAAAAACTGTCAAATCCCATGTGCTAATAACATTAAAAAAGATGCCTTCCTAATGTTGAACGTTTTTTTTTTGAAAGGTTTAACTGCTCAAGACTTTATTTGATCTGAAGCACTGCATGGAAAGTTTTTAGTAGCAAGAGAATAACTAAAAATTGATAAAATGTTCCTGCAGTGAGCCATGCACTCGCACAGCAGGTTCCAGATGTTCAACATTTTTGACAGCAGTATGGAAAAATTTACTGTTAGTCTAGAGAAATTTAATATCGCCATTCTTGTCATTTCCCTCATAGCTATTAGAAAAGGGCTGCCTAAGTTATAAAGCAGGGTTTATAATTTTTAAAAAGGCATAATATCGACGTTTGTCCATGACTGAAATTTTAGATGTTTCCATATGGTTTTGAACAAAGGAGGCAAAAAAAACATGTTCACATAAACTATATTTTAATTAATTTTATAAAATGAAATCAGAACCACAGAGCACATATTTATTGGATTCCAAGAAACCAGGAATCTAATGGTGCAGCTAAACTATGGTGTTAATAAAACACAAACTTACAACATGTTCTAAAATTCCATCTCACATGTTTAATGCAATGCACAATATTTGGCTGCAAGTTTGTGGTGCTATTCTCGAAGTTTTTCCAAACAAAGTGACTTTTTATAAATTCTCACCTCAGACAGGAGCTGGCCACAATTTCTGGCATCAGGTAAGATTATGTGGCATCTGAAGAATAATTCTCAAAGTGGACACAAATCTGCTTCCCTTTCTCATGTGAAATAGTTGCAATTATTACAACTTTTAATAGGAAGAAAAGGTACTTATTGAAAGCAACTCATCACAATTATTTGATAAAAACTGCAGCAGCCATCACAAACTCACTTGAATTATTCAGCTACTTAAGGGATATTTAACAAGAGTAATAATAAATATAATTTAACATAAAAGCTACAGTTTAAATAGTTGAAGATTTTTTATTTGTACTTATCAGTTCAGTTTAACAAACAAAATATCACAGTGGGTCAAGAACCACAGCTCAGCAGTAAAATAGAAACAAAAAATGCTGAAAGTTCTCAGCAATTCATGGCTGGTTCTGTAATACCACTTTGACCAGAGAAGTTCACATTGCAAGCTGTGACATCACACCTGAACCACAAGTGTGCAAGAGGCACAATGGCTTGATCATTTGTAACAGACTATATTCCTGAAATGCACAAATTAGGATCCAGTGGTCAGCTTTTAAGCACTAACTGAAACACAAGTGAAAATAGCTCAGTTCATTCAGTCAGATCTTGAATTACCCATTAGAAATACTCCACTGCACTGCAAATAGGATCGATCACCCCACCTCACCCCAAAACACACATGTTTTGGTGTTTTGGTTATCCAATCAATCTGGCCAAGAAGCATAAACAAGACCTGAAGACTGATGAGGTTTCAGAATCAATCTGACACACACTTTGGATGCATCCAACTTTAATTTAATATTCAAATGCTTTCTGTATTTTTAAAGCACTTTTCAAGTTACAAAGCAGAACAAGAGTTATATTGTGTTCATAAGTCTGTTTTGTTGCTTCAAAAGAACTATCACTGTTTTAATTTATTTTGAAACACACTTAACATTTGCTAAAATTTGCCCTAATGCATGTCAAAAATTCTTTATGAAACCCAATATATCCATTCTGTATATCAAAGTGTGCTGGTCAATCCCTTTCCGATCAGGAAGAATAAGTTAATGCATCCTCCTTGAAGAAATAATTATGTATTTCAGTGCTCATAACATATGCATACTTCAGAAACTGAAATACATCTTATGGCAAGTTTTGTTTGATGATGAACTTCAATGAAAAATAAATTACAAAAAAAAATAAATAAAATGAAAATGAATCCTATTTACATCAAAACCGATGAAGTGAAAAGGGCTGAGAAGGCATCACTGAAACGTTACCGATTGTGTAGAATTTTTAGAAATAAGCACTGGTTAAAGTATTTAAACTGGAAATGGATTATTGATGTAAATTAATACAGGTGTCCCCCGCTTTTCAAACATTCACTTTATGAAACCTCACTGTTACGAAAGACCTACATTAGTACCCTGTTTTCGCTAACAGAAGGTTTTTCACTATTACGAAAAAAGCAGCACGCAATAAAAGGCAGCCGCTCTCCCCGGATTCGGAACTGTATTCTCACCGGCATTGCTTAAACACATGCCTGTGAGCAGTCATTTGCAAGATGAGTTCTATGGTACCAGAAAAGCCTAAAAGAGCTCATAAGGGTGTTACACTTCGCGTAAAACTAGACATAATTAAGCATTTTGATCGTGGTGAACGAAGTAAGGACTAAGTGAGTTTGGCTTGTGGAAGCTGACAAAGATGATGTTGAAGAGGTTTTGGCATCCCATGACCAAGAACTGATAGATGAAGAGCTGATGTAATTGGAAGAGGAAAGGATAACAATCGAAACCGAATGAGTAATGATAAAGTACGACTTTAATTTTGAAATGGTACGTACGTTTAGGGGATACTTGCAGAATGGTTTGAGTGCTTACAAAGAACTGCAGTCAAGCAAGCCTTCCACATCAGCCACAGCAGACAACGAACATCGACCTTCGACATCGAGGCGGGCAGTCATAGGAGAAGATGAGCTGCCTGCTCTAATGGAAACAGACAAGAAGATGACACCCCAGTGTCCCACCACCCCAACACCCAGGCCGCGGACAGATACCGAATCGCGGAGAATGCAGCCGTAGCTGGGAGGCACACAGCACATCTTTAAGAAAAAAGCCGAAATAAACAAGCTAATTAATTAGGTACCGCCTGGCACGTAATTGTCCGCCCAGATCAGAGGCAATGCAATCAGTTCTGATCTGGGCCGACAATTACATGCCAGGTGGCACTTGATTAATTAGCTTGTTTATTTCGGCTTTTTTCTTAAAGATGTGCTGTGTGCCTCCCGACTACTGCTGGATCCCTGCATACTTCACGGATCGGTATCAGGTCACTGCCTGGAGGGTGGGGGCCACTGCACCACCCAACCTCCGACTCAGCCTAACACACCATCATCAGTGGGCTCGACGCTGTCCCAATTCCCGTAAGTGATACTACACTGTACATACATTATTTCTACTTTATATCAGCTGTGTATTTTTATGTGTTATTTGGTGTGATTTGGCAGCTTCATAGCTTAAAGGTTACTGGAGAGCTCTTGCGCCGTGTTTCTGCCAACAGCGCACGCACCGTGTTTTTGCCAACGGTGCTTGCGTGAGATTTTCGCTACGGAGAACAGTTCAGGCAATGATTGTGGAGAAGTATTTCTACTTTATATAAGCTGTGTATTTATCATATCATTCCTGCTTTTACTATATGTTACTGTTACTATAGGTTTTATGTGTTATTTGGCAAGATTTGGTAGGTTATTTTTGGGTCTGCGAACACTCACAAAATTTTCCTATATAAATAAATGGTAATTGGTTCTTCGCTTTACGACATTCCGGCTTACGAACCGTTTCATAGGAACGCTCTACCTTCAGATGGCGGGGGAAACCAGTATGTGCAAGATTGAAACATCTTCTACTTCAGCAGTGGAAAAAAAAAACAAAATAGCAAATAAACATAGTCCCATACAGACAATGGTGAGAGAAATTAAACTGGTGAGTGGAAAACTGGTTGAACTTTTATACTTGTGTTCATTACAGAAAAGAATCAGTCTATTAGAAATGGAGGAGATACAACCGTCTGAAGTAACTAAATCATCAATATCACTTCAGAAGATAATACAGAAATTGAAGAGAATTAAACTGGACAAGTTCCCTTAATCTGATATCCTGCATCCAGGGGTTCTATAAGAGGTGGCGAGAGATCGTGCTTGCATTGTGATAAACTGCCAAATTTCCTCAGATTTTGGAATAGACTCAACAGGAAGCTGGCAAATGTTGTATTGTGATTTAAGAAAAGAGAGAATAAAAGAACCAAAGACCAGTTAGCTTGACATCTTTTGGCAGCAACATTCTGGAATCCATTATTTAGGACAAAGCAGCAAGGCACTTGGAAAATTGTGATCTGATAGAGTCAACATGATTTTCTGAAGGGAAGATCATGTATAACAAACCAAATATTTTCAAAGCATATAACCCTGGGGATAACTAATGGGTAAACAGCATTGGTAATGTACTTGGATTTTCAAAAATTATTTGAAGATGGTTTCACACAAACAGTTGCTGCATAAAGCCTCATGGGACTGGGCTGGGAATAACATAATGGTAGAGTGAGGATTAGATAAACGACAGGAAACAATCAGAATAATAGATCACATTCAGCAGACACCAATCCAGGACTTTCCGATCACAATTTAAATTGATGATTTGAAATGAAAAGACTTTGTAATGTATCCAATTTTGCTGATATAACAAAACTAGATGGAAAAGGAGCAGTAGGGAGAGTGCAAGGGTCTGCAAAAGATTACAGTCAGGATATACAAGGTAGTGGCAGATAGAGTGTAATGTGATGAAAATGGAGAGGGCATATGCTTTGATCAGGGAAAAAACAAGGAAAAGTTTAATCATGGAGAAACTAGTAAAATGTTGGTGAACTGGGGTATTAGTTTGTGCTGGTTGTCGAGGAGAAGAAAATAAATACTGTATGCAGGGAATTAGTATTACAGTGGATGGGAGGTAGGAAGGATTTGGAATACAAAAGTAAGCAAATCTCATTGAGATTATACAGGGCTTTTGTATAGTCCCTGGATACAGTACTCAATAGAAACAGCATGTACAATTTTTGCCTCTGCATCCAAATGAAGATTTTCTTGCTGAACACAATAGATTTATGAGATTGATTCCAATGGTTGGAGGTAGGTTCCAATGAGAGATCAAATTACATTGTACCATTTAACATGGAGTTCAGAAAAATAGATTACCTCATTGAGATATGCATGATTCTGTGAAGGATTTACAGAACAGATATCCCTATATAGGAGGGAGACTAAAATTTGGGCTGAGACCTCTGTCTCAATGTCTGCAAGACCAAGCAGCTGATAATTGACTTTAGGAGGAGAAAACCAGAGATCCATGAGCCAATCCTCATCAGACGTGGAAAGGGCAAGTACCTTTAAATTCCTTGCTGTTATTATTTCGGTGACCCAGTCCAGGGCCTAGATGTGAGTATAATTATTAAGAAAGCATGGCAGCACCCCTACTTCCTTTGAAATTTGTAAAGGTTCAGCATGACATCTCAAACTTTAACAAACTTCTAGAGGTAAGTGGTGGACAGCATACTGACTGACTATATCACAGCCTGGCATGGAACCGCCAATGCCCTTGAACGGAAAATCCTACAAAAAGTGATAGATACAGCCCAATCCATTACGGGTAAAGCCCTCCCACCGATGAACACACCTCCACGGAGCACTGTCACAGGAAAGTAGTATCCATCAGGAACCCCCACCACCCAGGTCATTCTGTCTTCTCACTGCTGCCATCAGGAAGGTGGTACAGGAGTCTCAGGACTCTCACCACCAGGCTCACGAACAGTTATTAACCCCTCAAACATCAGGCTCTTCAGCCAAAGGTGATAACTTCACTCTTCTTCACCTGCCTCATTATTAGAATGTTCCCACAACCAATGGACTCACTTTCAAGGACTCTTCATCTCACATTCTCGATATTTATTGCTTATTTATTCAATTACTACTTTCTTTTTGTATTTGCAGTTTGTTGTCTTTCTTGCACACTGGTTTAAAGGCAAAGTTGGTGCAGACTGTCAAATATTTTATTATGGTTATTATTCTATTACGGATTAATTGAGTATGCCCAAAAGAAAATGAATCTCAGGGTTGTATATGGTGATGTACATGTACTTTGATAATAAAGTTACTTCGAACTTTTAACAAAAGACCAAGTTTAGAATGAGGAAGTCAGCTATTAATGACTGAAGCAGAGGAGAAAACTGTTCATAGGGTTGTAGTTCTTTAATTTACAGACCTTTGAATACTCATTCTGTTTATTTGAGCCTGATTTTTTTGATTCTGAAATATTGTCCATATTTTCTGATTGTTGACATCAATTTTAAAGCGTCCCAACTTTGCTCTTCAAAAGGTATTTCTGAGGCAAACCCTTTGCACAATGCTGCCAAGAGTTTCATGAACATCACACATTGAAGGTCAATGGAGAGAATTGTGCACATCAGTACCAGGTAACAGAGTTTAACCAATGTGATCTGCACCAGTGCTACTATATTCTGGTCATATATTTTCAAAAATTAAGTAATTCCAATTTTCAAAAATTTGAGTACGGCATAAAATATTCTATTTTGATTCTGCAAATTTGTGAAAGCCTAACTTGGATGATAACACAACCTGCTTTTCATTATTAATCACTACAGCCTCTGATTACTATCTCTATTCATCACTCATATACTACTGGGTAGAAGATCCTTTGATAGTGGAGATTTTCAGTTATTTTGATCTGATAATTAACTTGATGTTTAATTCCTCCATGCAACACCCCAAATACTCAAAGTTCCTTAAATATAAAATAACTATTTCTAAAAATGATTTCTGTTGTCTAACCATTCTGTAATGCCCAAATGATGTGGAATGTGGAGCTACAAACATCGGTTGGAGGAATTCATTGCTTTCAGAAGCAACTATGGGAGAAAGGGTACAGTTGGCATGTCAAGTTGAAACCCTGCATCAAGACTGGTGCAGGGTTTCAACCCAAATCATAGTTCCTTTCCTCCATTAGATGTTGCTTGACCCATTGAGTTCCTACAGCAGATTGTTTGTTGCAAAGTAGTACCAATTTATTCCAATTGTATTCAGCTAATTAATTAATAGTATGCTGGAATGTTACACCAATTATTATGCATTCTAATTTTGTTTAATAATCTCAAGCAGCTTTTATTGGCTGAAATCCAAAAAAGAATCCCAGCAATTGATATTCCCTTAACTATTCTACCAACTAAAAACACAAAAATTCAAATTTTGTCATATGCAAGTTTCCCCCCCTCCCCCCCCCCACAAATGTATGTTATCTCTGTCCTATCATGGGTTCATTTTCCATTCAGATGTCTCATGGCGGAGGGGAAGAAGTTGTTCCTGAAACATCCGAGTGTGTGTCTTCAGGCTCGTGCACCTCCTCTTTGATGGTAGCCATGAGAAGAGGGCATGTCCTAGGTGATGGTGGTCCTTAATGGCAGATGCCCCTTTTTTCAGACATCACCTTTTGAAGTGCCATCACGCAGGGGCTAATGCTAGCTGAGTTTACAACTTTCTGTAGCTTTTTCTAATCCTGTGCAGTAGCCCCTCCATACCAGATGGTGATACAACCAGTTAGAATGCTATCCATTGTGCATTTATTGAAATTTGCTTGTCTTTGGTGACATACCAAGTCTCCTCATGCCTGCTTTCAAACTGCATCAAGATGTTGGGCCCAGGACAGATCTACAGAGATGTTAATGCTCAGGAACTTGAAGCTGCCACCTTTTCCACTACTGATCCCTTGATGTGGATTGGCGTGTGTTCCTTCAACTTCCCCTTCCAGAATCCACAATCAATTCCTTGCCCTTATAGACATTGATTTTTGAACCATCCTGGGGAAACTGAGCTGCAAGGACAGCTCTACTCAGATTTTACTTGCATGGATACAGCCTGGCTTATGCCCAGTGGCAAAATCATAAGATGACCAAACCAAAATATTAATTTTGATGTGGAGTGCTTTCCATCATTCATCAAAGCTTACCAGCTATAATTAATTAATTCCTCTCCTTTTGCCCAATCCAGTTACCTGAAATAATCATCACAAGGCATGTGACTGAATGAATGAAGCTCCATATCCATCATTTGAGTAATCTGTTGGATATCTAAGGATTTATTTAGTGGAATAAATGAGGTAGAGCCAGTGCGAATTGCATTTATGGATTTTCACAAATCTATAAGGTTCTAAAGAACAAAGTTTGAACTTGAGTAGAGATTTGAAGTACTTTAAAATTATGATTTAGTTAACAGATACAAAATCAGAGAAATATGGAAAACCTACAGCACAATACAGGCCCTCCAGCCCACAATGCTGTGCCGAGCATGTCCTTAGTTTAGAAATTACCTAGGGTTACCTCTATTTTTCTAAGCTGCATGTACCTATCCAGGAGCGTCTTAAAAGACCCTATTCTATCTGCCTCCAACACAGTCATTGGCAGCCTATTCCACGCACTCACCACTCTCTGCATAAAAAAACTTACCCGACATCCTCTCTGTACCTCAAAACTGTGCCCTCTCGTGTTAGCCATTTCAACCCTGGGAAAAAGCCTCTAGCTATCCACACAATCAATGCCTCTCATCATATTATACACCTCTATCAGGTCACCTCTCATCCTCTGTCACTCCAAGGAGAAAAGGCCAAGTTAGTTCAATGTATTCTCGTAAGAAATGTTCCCCGGTCCAGGCAACATCCTTGTAAATCTCCTCTGTACCCTTTCTAGTTTCCACATCCTTCCTGTAGTGAGGTGAACAGAACTGAGCACAGTACTCTAAGTGGGGTCTGACCAGGGTCCAGTACAGCTGTAACATTACCTCTCGGCTCTTGAACTCAATCCCACGGTTGATGAAGGCACTGTATGCATTCTTAACCACAGAGTTAACCTGCGCAGCAGCTTTGAGTGTCCTATGGACATGGACCCAAAGATCCCTCTGATCCTCCACACTGTTAAGAGTCTTACCATTAATACTAAATTCTGCCATCATATTTGACCTACCAAAATAACCACCTCACACTTATCTGGATTGAACTCCATCTGCCACTTCTCAGCCCAGTTTTGCATCCAATCAATGTCCTGCGGTAACCTCTGACAGCCCTCCACACTATCCACAACATCCCCAACCTTGTGTCATCAGCAAATTTATTAACCCAACCCTCCACTTCCTCATCCAAGTCATTTATAAAAATCACGAACAGTAGGGTTACCAGAACAGATCCCCGAGCCACACCACTGGTCACCGACCTCCATGCAGAATATGACCCATCTACAACCACTCTTTGCCTTCCATGGGCAAGCCAATTCTCGATCCACAAATCAAGGTCCCGTTGGATCCTGTGGATCCCATGCCTTCTTACTTTCTCAATAAGCCTTGCATGGGGTACCTTGTCAAATGCCTTGCTGAAATCCAGATACACTACATCTACTACTCTACCTTCATCAATGTGCTTAGTCACATCCTCAAAAAAATTCAATCAGGCTCATAAGGCATGACCTGCCTTTGACAAAACCATGCTGACTATTCCTAATCATATAATGCCTTACCAAATGTTCATGGATCCTGACTCTCAGGATCTTCTCCATCAACTTACCAACCACTGAAGTAAGACTCACTGGTCTATAATTTCTATAATCAAGTTGGAATAAACAAGTTATTATCAGGCTAATGTGATCTGAGTGCAGGTATGTAAGTTTGAGCCCCAATCTGTCTAAGTGAATCAAAGTAATATTACCAAGTTCATTGATGCTTTGAAGCTATGGGAATGTAAGTAATGGAAACGCACGAGGCTTCAAGAGACTATCAAGGAGTTAAACAAGCAGAAAACAATTTGGCTGCTGGACAACAACGTGGAAAATATGAGCATATCTGCTTCAGTGGATAAAAGCAGAAGTGCTGGGTATTTTTTTTAAATGGCAAGGCATTGGGAAATGTTGATGTTGACTTGGACAGGTATCCTTGTACGCAGCTGAAGGCTAACATGCAAACAGTCATCAATTAGGACTGCAGTTGATTACCTGATTGTTATTGCTAGAAGGTTTGAGTACATGAACAATTAGTACAATTATGAAGGCCTTGAAGTATTGCTTTTCGAAGGAGAATATATTTGCTACAGAGACAGGGCACAGATTCTTTAAAATGGCCCTGAAATGCCAAGTCTATAATGTCAGGAGAGATTGGGTCAGCTAGGTCTCTATTCTCTAGAGTTAAGAACAAGATTTGAAAGGTTGTTCCAGTGGCTGAAAACTACAGAATTAGGGTTCACTATATCAAAGAAGACACAAGAGACCACAGATGCTTGAAAATGCAGCATAAATAATCGGCTGAAGGAACTCAGGTCAAGTAGCATCTGTAGGAGGAAAGGAATTTTGGATCGATACACTGCATCAGGACTACAAGGAGACACACAAACAGGTGCCTCCAGATGAGCAGAATTCCTCCAGCATATTGTTTGTTGCTTCAATCAAAGTCAGGAGAAGACCAAAACAGAAAGAAGCATCACCAGTCAGATGGTAATAAATCTCTGGAACTTCCTACCTGAAAAAGCTGTGCAAGATCAATCACTGATTGCATTCAAAACAGAGATCAAAAGATGTTTGAATACTGAAGGAATCAAAGAAATGAACATTTTATGAAAAGAGATTAACCAGGAAAAGCTTGAAAGGAGGAGCAGCCATGAACAGCCAAATAGCCATCTTCAACAAGACCCTACTGCCAAACGTACCTTTACCTCCCCTCCACTCTCCCTTGGTATCACTTCCATGATTCCTTTGTCCATTCATCCCTCCCTAATAATTTCCCTCCTGGCACTTATCCCTGCAAGTTGAAGTGCTACACCTGCCCATTCACCTTCTCTCACATCTCCATTCAGGACCCCAAACAGTCCTTCCAGTAAGATGGCAGTGCGCTCGATTGCAGTGACTTCTTCAGGGTCAACCAAAAGTCATTGTCTTTTTTAAATGGATTTTTTATGATTGCAAAACCCTGTTGTAGAACTGCAAGTCTATCTCATCAGTGAGTAGCTTGTTGGCAGGGGAAGTGAAGAAGTTGGATTTGATACGGATTGTGCTGCTGCCCATGTCAGAGGAGTTGGTGAGTGAAAGCAGCATGCAGTCGAACAGTGAATGATCATCTTAGTCACTTTTCTTGTGATCACAAGACCCTGGTGGACTTTATTAATGTAGAATGCTACAAGTCTGATTCACTGATTATTGCTGGATGAGAGGGGAGCTGTGTGGCCTCGGTCGCAGCAAGGACTTGGCCTCAAGCTGCAGTGTCGCCTGTTTGGTCACCCAGGAGAGAAGTATCGGAGTCAGTGCACTCCACGGGTGTGGCACTGCATCCAAGTTACAGTAAGTGCTAACCCTCACAATCACTCGGCAGAAGACAAGCTGTATTGCATTCAGCTGTAGACTACTGCAACATTCATGGACTCAGGGTCTTAGACTGTTTTCTTTGTGACTGTATTTTACTGCTACCTTATACATGCTTGCTATCTTACAGGTGCTTGTTATCTTATATGTACCTTGTGCTGTGTATGACTGATGGTACTGTGTTTTGCTCCTTAGCTCCAGGGTAACACTCTTTCATTTAGCTGTATTCATGGGTATTCCTGTATGGTTGAATGACAACTAAATTTGAACATGAAGCAGGTGAGGCAAAGCTTCATCTGCAAATCTTTTGGGGTCATCTATTATATCCAGTGCTCCTGACGCCGTCTCTTCTACATACATGACATAGATTGGATGCCCGCCTTGTCCAGCACCTTCACTCCATCCACAAAAAACAGGATTTCCCAGTAGCCAACCATTTAAATTCCAATCTTCATTCTGACATTTTGGTCCATGGCTTCCTCTTCTGCCATTAAGGGGCAACTCTCAGGTTGGTGTAGCAACACCTCACATTCTGTTTAGGTAGCCTCCACCTGATGTGACGAACATTGATTTCTCCAGCTTCTGGTGATTTGTTCCCCTCCCCTTCTTTCCTCTTCAATTCCCCACTCTGCCCTCCCTTACCTTTTCTCCTCACCTGCCTATCATCTCTTCCTTCCCTTTCTCCTATGGTCTACTGTTCTCTCCTAACAGATTCCTTCTTCTCCAGCTCTACCTTTTCCACCCATCACCTGCAAGTCTCTTACTTCATCACTCACCTTCCCCACCTACTTGGCTTCACCTATTACCTTGCAGTTTGTACTCCTTCCCTCTTCCACCACCTTATTCTGCCATCTTACCTCTTCTAGTCCTGATGAAGGGTCTTAGCTGTTTATTCATTTCCATAGATGCTGCCAACCTGCTGAGTTCCTCCAGCATTTTGTGTGTGTGACTCAATCCTGCTCTCAGATCTTACTAGGCGGAATCAAAGGCCCACGTGTCTCTGAGTATGTCTGGACACATACCTGCTGCAGCATCTTTACACATACAACTCGGTACTTCACTTTTGCCACAATGGTAACGATGACTCCCACATGATCTTTGTTTTGTAAAGACCAAACTCAGCAAGAACAATGTAGACTTCCTTTCAATTACTAAATTTTGTTAAGAGATGAGAATCATGCACTATAAAATTAACAACCTTTCTTTAGGGAAAGTACACGATATGATTTTCTACATTATTCAAGTTTGCTTTTATGGATGTTAAATATGACCAAGAACTTACAAACATAGAATCACTAGGCATATACATTTTCACTATGACATTCATCAAGAAAATGAGATATCCCCAGACACCTTTTCAAGCTTTTAGCTGCTGGAGTAGATAATATGGAGTGGGAGGGGTGGTTGCTGGGGAGAGGAAAAACATTTCAAACAAGTTGCAAAGGTACATAAAGCATAAACACTCAGGCTCTACGGTGTCCTGGGTATTCTTGAATTGATAGCTAGGTTACTTTCACATCTGTTAGAAATGAACCTTGATCACAAAAACATTTTACAGAAACCAAAAGAATTAATAACATTGAACTGCAAAGGGAAAGAAACCCCAAAGGAAGCTACTGAGAGCATCACATCACTTCCTATACATCTCAGCAATTCAATGCAGTTTATTCTCCATGGCTTGGGCCTGACACAATCAGGTGCAGACACCTATGACAAGTCTGTAAAACAGATGTCAGGTTCCTACTAAAGAAATGGATCCCACTGCATTTACTATAGCAGTAATCCTTAACAATTTATTTTATCACTGGTCTATACTTTCTCCTGGCACATAAAGCAAAATTGACACCAATAGCAATCAGAGAAAAAAATGCAAGTTAAAATCAGTGGATTCTCAATCTCAAAGAAAGTTACAATACCTGAATCATTTCCAGAGCCCGTTGATAATGCCGGCATGATTGCCTCTGCAAAAATGTCACACAGGAATGTCAGGACACCTGCTGGCCAAGTGATTCAATGATCTTCTCTTTGCTCAAGCCGTGCTATGCCAACATGTCAATAAAATTTTGCCATTTGTGCCCTAGATGGAAAAAAACTGCAATCAAAACAGATTCCATAATCTTAACTTTTCTACCATATATGTAAAACCCCACTTTGAGATGATCTCGCAAAGTGAATGCTTGCAAATGAGCACTAATACTGGTCACAGATAACATGAGTGGTTTAGTGAAGACTGTAGCAAGAAACTCATAATTTATGTAACTCTAAACTGTCAATTCAATTAAATTCAATTAAAATAATTGAATCTATCTTCATTTAACATGTACAATGATTTTAACAATCTGCACAACCTTTGACTCTCAAAACCTATGACAATATCAAAGCAAGCTGAACTTAATAACTGATAATGCACTCATTCCACCAATAAGTCTACCTCAACCAGTGTATATCAAATCAATACCATAGAATTTGGATTTCACCTGCTATTGCTGTTTTCTGCAGTTTCATTTTCTTAGATCAAATGGACCCTTGTGCATTGTATATCGTAGCCACTTCACTCAATTAATGTACAGTATTTATGATCTAAATCTTCAATGTTCACAGAATGGAATCAAAGTAGGACCTGAGTGTTTCTGTCTGCGTAGAATTATTTAAGTTCAGGGATCTTGCGACTCTTCAGTCACAATATTAAGATACATAAGCAAGTATAAAATCAATAACTTTGAAACACAGCATTTTGTTTATAAGAGTTCCTCCTGCTGTACAGAATCATGATTTTAATTATAGTACATTCTTCTAAAATATTGACACATGGAATACCCACCACAGCTATTTGACAGAGATTAGGAAAGAATTTGAAAACTCATACAAAGAAAACATCAGAATTAATGATATTCCAGATGAAGAATGCATCCTGGCAAAAGATAATTTTTGGCATTTAACAAACATGGAAATTCCAAAAGACATTCAGTACCTAAAATGGTTAATCTGCACAATTTCATTTTCGAAAACTATGCCATTGGCAAAACAGTTGGTTTCGATTTCTTTTGAATTACATTTTGCAGTTGTTTACAGCTTCATACATTATATAGCTATATATTATATGAATCCCATGTGAAAAAATTGAAGGTTAACTTAAAATTTTAAAACGGCAATCATAAAATGAATGCAGAACTGATTTGGAGTCTCTTTATACCTAATGGATGTCCATAATATTAAACCGAAACTTAATCTCCTGGATTGTTCAGAAAAAAATAATGTGTCCGAACACAAAATTTGGCAAAATAGCAAAGAGCAAAGAAGAAAAAACTAACTGACAAAATGGAAAAACATGTAGAAGTGCAGCAAAAAGTCTTCATTTTAATTAAAGGTCTGCATTTTAAGAGAAAATATAGACAGCAACATTAAATATCATATTGTTTAAACAAAGGTCCCAAAAGAAAACTAATTAGTATATTCTCTCATGTTTTGCTGTCCATAAATTGGGGAATCCTTTTCAGAAAGAACCTTCAATTCTACCACAATTTTTGTCACATTTACTTTCAAAAGTAAGACATTAAACTACTTTACCATGTATTGTTATTGACCTTTGCCATTAATTGTACCTGGCAGCAGATCAGTTTTTAAATTCTCTTTTTGGTATACGGACATAGCCAGCATTTATTACCAATACAAAACGCATTTGAGAGAGCAAAAATGAACAGTTTAATCTCAAACTACTCCATTCCTCAGGACAGCCACAGCATAGAGGGGCATCCATTCAAAACAGAGATGTGGAGAAAGCTTCAGCCAAAGGGAGATAAATTTGTGGAATTTGTTGCCACATTGTAGCTGTGGAGGCCCGGTTCTTGGGTATATTTAAGGAGGCAGAGGTAGGTTCTTGATTGGAGATGGCATCAAAGGTTACAGGGGAAGTCTGGGAAACAGAGTTGAGGAGAGGAAAAAAAAGTTACCAGCATGATTGAATGGTGGAGCAGACTTGATGGGTCAAATGGCCTAATTCTGCTCCTATGTCTTTTGGTACTTCTGTGCATGGTACTGTCATTGAGGTATAAAGTTACAGGAAATGGACCAGCGAAGATTCCAAATCAGGATTAGCAATACATTTTGAAGTTTGAACAGCAGATAACATACAAGTGGTAGTGTTCTCATGCACCAACGGCCTTTGCCCCTCTTGATGTGACAAAGGTGGCAGATTGAAATTCCAGTTGAATGGCGCCACAACAATGACCTCTCACTGAGTGTCAGCAAAACCAAAATCCAGATTATTGACAGCTGTAGGTCCATGAGCCAGTCCTCATTGGAGAATCAGAGGTGAAGGTGGTCACTATCTTCAAATTCCTTGGGGTTATCAAATCAGAGCATCAAGAAAGCTCACCTCTGTCCCAGGATACTGACGGACATTTACCGCTGTACCATTGAGAGCATACTCACCAACTGCATCTCGTGTGGTATGGCAATTGTCCCATATCGGACAGCAAAGCACTCCAGCGTGTGGTGAAAACTGCCCAGCGGATTATCAGCACCCAATTGTCCACCATTGAGAACATCTACCATAAACGCTGCCCGGGCAGGGCGAAAAGCATTATCAGGGATGCATCTCATCCTAACCATGGACTTTTTACTCTCCTCACATCAGGTAGGTGCTGCAGGACCCTCCACTCCTGCACCAGCAGGCACAGGAAGAGCTTCTTCCCTGAGGCTGTGACCCTGCTGAACCTCACATCACAGCGGTAAGCAGTATTGCACCTATATTGGACTGTCTCAGTACTTTTATATTTGTGTGCTGTAGCACTTACGTTTTATTTGCAGTTATTCTGTAAATAACACTATTCTTTGCATTTCTGGTTAGATGCTAACTGCATTTCATTGGCTTTGTATCTGTACTTGGCACAACGACAATAAATTTGAATCTAATCTGATCTATTCTAAATGCCATCACTGTCATGCCAAATTTGGCATGTCATCTAAAGCTTTGATCAACTTCTTCAGATGCACAATGGAGGGTATCCTGACCAGTTGCATCACTGCCCAGGACAGAAACACTAATGCCCAGGAATGGTGGATACAGCCCAGATAAGAGGCATAGGTCTCCCCAACGCTGAGCACACTTACAAGGAGTGCTACCACAAGAAAGCATCATTCATCATCAAGGAACCCCACCATCCAGGCCATGCTCTCTTCTCACTGCTGCCATCCAGGTGGTGGTAGAAGAACCTTAAATCTTACACCACCACATTCAGGAACAGTTACAAAACATAGAATAATACAGTAGTATAGGCCTTTCGGCCTACAATGTTGTGCCAACCCTTAAACCCTGCCTCCCAAATATCCCCCCACCTTAAATTCCTCCAAATACTTGTCTAGCAGTCTCTTAAATTTCACTAGTGTATCTGCCTCCACCACTGACTCAGGCAGTGCATTCCACGCACCAACCACTCTCTGAGTAAAAAACCTTCCTCTAATATCCCCCTTGAACTTCCCACCCCTTAGCTTAAAGCCATGTCCTCTTGTTTTGAGCAGTGGTGCCCTGGGGAAGAGGCACTGGCTGTCCACTCTATCTATTCCTCTTAATATCTTGTATACCTCTATCATGTCTCCTCTCATCCTCCTCTCCAAAGAGTACAGCCCGAGCTCCCTTAATCTCTGATCATAATGCATACTCTCTAAACCAGGCAGCATCCTGCTAAATCTCCTCTGTACCCTTTCCAATGCTTCCACATCCTTCCTATAGTGAGGCAACCAGAACCGGACACAATTGGCCTCACCAAAATGTGGCCTAACCAGAGTTTTATAGAGCTGCATCATTACCCCGTGACTCTTAAACGCTATCCCTCAACTTATGAAAGCTAACACCCCATAAGTTTTCTTAACTACCCTATCTGCCAGTGAGGCAACTTTCAGGGATCTGTGGACATGTACCCCGAGATCCCTCTGCTCCTCCACACTACCAAGTATCCTGCCATTTACTTTGTACTCTGCCTTGGAGTTTGTCCTTCCAAAGTGTACCACCTCACACTTCTCCAGGTTGAATTCCATCTGCCACTTCTCAGCCCACTTCTGCATCCTATCAATGTCTCTCTGCAATCTTTGACAATCTTCTACACTATCTACAACATCACCAACCTTGGTGTCGTCTGCAAACTTGCCAACCCACCCTTCTACCCCCACATCCAGGTTGTTAATAAAAATCACAAAAAACAGAGGTCCCAGAACAGATCCTTGTGGGACACCACTAGTCACAATCCTCCAATCCGAATGTACTCCCTCCACCACCACCCTCTGCCTTCTGCAGGCAAGCCAATTCTGAATCCACCTGGCCAAACTTCCCTGGATCCCATGCCTTCTGACTTTCTGAACAAGCCTACCGTGTGGAACCTTGTCAAATGCCTTACTAAAATCCATGTAGATCACATCCACTGCACTACCCTCATCTATATGCCTGGTCACCTCCTCAAAGACCTCTATCAGGCTTGTTAGACACAATCTGCCCTTCACAAAGCCATGCTGACTGTCCCTGATCAGACCATGATTCTCAAAATGCCCACATAGATCCGATCTCCAAGAATCTTTTCCAACAGCTTTCCCACCACAGACGCAAGGGTCACTGGTCTATAATTACCCGGACTAACCCTACTACCTTTTTTGAACAAGGGGACAACATTTGCCTCCCTTCAATCCTCCGGTACCAATCCCGTGGACAATGAGGACATAAACATCCTAGCCAGAGGCTCAACAATCTCCTCCCTCACCTCGTGGAGCAGCCTGGGGAATATTCTGTCAGGCCCCGGGGACTTATCCGTCCTAATGTATTTTGACAACTTCAACACCTCCTCTCCCTTAATATCAACATGCTCCAGAACATCAACCTCACTCATATTGTCCTCACCATCGTCAAGTTCCCTCTCATTGGTGAATACCAAAGAGAAGTATTCATTGAGGACCTCGCTCATTTCCACAGCCTCCAGGCACATCTTCCCACCTTTATCTCTAATTGGTCCTACCTTCACTCCTGTCATCATTTTCTTCTTCACATAATTGAAGAATGCCTTGGGGTTTTCCTTTACCCTACTTGCCAGGGCCTTTTCATGCCCCCTTCTTGCTCTCCTCAGCCCTTTCTTAAGCTCCTTTCTTGCTTCCCTATATTCCTCAATAGACCCATCTGATCCTTGCTTCCTAAACCTCATGTATGCTGCCTTCTTCCACCTGACTAGATTTTCCACCTCACTTGTCACCCATGGTACCTTCACTCTACCATTCTTTATCTTCCTCACCGAGACAAACTTATCCCTAACATCCTGCAAGAGATCCCTAAACATCGACCACATGTCCATAGTACATTTCCCTGCAAAAACATCATTCCAATTCACACCCGCAAGTTCTAGCCTTATAGCCTCATAATTTGCCCTTGCTCAATTAAAATTTTTCCTGTCCTCGCTGATTCTATCCTTTTCCATTATAATGTTAAAGGCCAGGAACAGTGGTCACTGTCCCCAAGATGCTCACCCATTGAGAGATCTGTGACCTGACCAGGTTCGTTACCTAATACTAGATCTAGTGTGGCATGCCCCCTAGTCGGCCTCTCAACATATTGTGACAGGAATCCATCCTGGACACACTAAGCAAACTCTGCCCTGTCTAAACCATTGGAACTAATCAGGTGCCAATCAATGAGGGAAGTTAAAGTCACTCATGATAACAACCCTGTTACTTTTGCACCTTTCCAAAAACTGCCTCCCAATCTGCTCCTCGGTGTCTCTGCTGCTACCTGGGGCCTAAGAAAACTCCCAATAGAGTAACTGCTCCCTTCTTGTTCCTGACTTCTACCCATACTGACTCAAAAGAGGATCCTGCTACATTTCACACCCTTTCTGTAGCTGTAATAGTATCCCTGACCAGTAATGCCACCCCTCCTCCCCTTCTCCCCTCCCCTATCCCTTTTAAAGCACTGAAATCCAGGAATATTGAGAATCCATTCCTGCCCTGGTGTCAGCCAAGTCTCTGTAATGGCCACTACATCACAATTCCATGTATGTATCCAAGTTCTCAGTTCATCACCTTTGTTCCTGATGCTTCTTGCATTTAAGTACACGCACTTTAGCCCTTCTACCTTACTACCTTTACACCCTTTATTCTGCTTCTCTTTCCTCAAAGCCTCTTTATATATTAGATCTGGCTTTACTCCATGCACTACACTTGCAGTTCTCGCATGACCTTTATCTTCCTCCACCTCACTATCTGCTCTAACACTCTGGTTCCCCTCCCCCTGCAAATCTAGTTTAAACCCCCCGGAGCAGGACTAGCAAACTTTCCCACAAGGATGTTAGTCCCCCTCCAGTTCAGGTGCAACTCGTCCCGTCGGAACATGTCCCACCTTCCCTGCAACAAGGCCCAATTGTCCAGAAACATGAAGCCCTCGCTCCTGCACCAACTCCTTAGCCACGTATTTAACTGCATTATCTTCCTATTTCTAGCCTCACTTGCACTTGGCACGGGTAGCAATCCTGAGACTGCAACCCTGGAGGTCCTGTCCTTCAACTTTGCACCTAACTCCCTAAACTCTCTTTCAGGACCTCCTTCTTCCTATACACGTCATTGGTCCTTACATGGATCACAACATCTGGCTGCTCACCCTCCCTCCTGAGAATACCAAGAACTTGATCTGAGATATCATGCACCCTGGCACCAGGGAGGCAACAGACCATCCCGGATTCTCAATCTCTCCCACAGAACCTCCTATCTGCCCCCCTAACTATCGAATCCCCTATCACTACTGCTCTCCTCTTTTCCCTCCTTCCCTTCTGAGCTGAGGGTCCAGTCCCGGTGCCAGAGACTCGACCACTGCAACTTGTCCCTGGTAGGTCGTCCCCATCAACAGTATCCAAAACAGTATACTTATTATTGATGGGAACGGCCACAGGGGTGCTCTGCTCCTTCTGTCTATTCCCCTTCCCTCTCCTGACAGTCACCCAGCTACCTGCCTCCTGACTCTTAGGGGTGACTATCTCCCTGTAACTCCTGTTTATTTCTGCCTCTGCCTCACGAATAATCCGAAGTTCATTCAGCTCCAGCTCCAGCTCCCTAACTCGGTTTGTCAGGAGCTGCAGCTGGATGCACCTTTTACAGGTGTAGTCATCAGGGACAATTGTGCTCGCCCTGACTTCCCACATACTGCAAACATAGCACTCGACTGCCCTAACTGCTGCCTCCATTACCTACTCCTAAGTTAATTGGAGTTATTAAAGGAACTTACCCGGCCTTACCCCACTGGTTATTATCCTTCAACCATCAGGTTACTGAACCAGCATGAATAAATTCATTTACCTCAACAGTGCTCTGATTTCACAATCTATGGACTCAGTTTCAAGAACTCTCATTCACATAATTATTTATTTATTATTTGCAGAGTTTGTCTTATTTTGCACAGTGACTGCTTGTCAGTCTTTGTTCATGTGAAGTTTTTCATTTATTCCTTTGTATTTAATTGTTTTCTTGTGAAAGCCTACAAGAAAATTAATATCAAAGTAAATTATAATGACATACAGTGGCATGCAAAAGTTTGGGCACCCCTGGTCAAAATTTCTGTTACTGTGAATAGCTGAGTAAAAGATGATCTGATTTCTAAAAGGCATAAAGCTAAAGATGACACATTTCTTTAATATTTTAAGCAAGAAAACTTCATTTCCATCTTTTACAGTTTCAAAATAACAAAAAAGGAAAAGGGCCCGAAGCAAAAGTTTTGGCACCCTGCATGGTCAGTATTTCGTAGCACCCCCTTTGGCAAGAATCACAGCCTGCAAACGCTCTTTACAAAGAGTCAGCTAAGAGTCTTACAATTATTGTTTGGGGGATTTTTCTCCATTCTTCCTTGCAAAAGGCTTCTAGTTCTGTGAGATTCTTGGGCTGTCTTGCATGCACTTCTCTTTTGAGGTCTATCCACAGATTCTCGATAATGTTTAGGTCAAGGGACTGTGAGGGCCATTGCAAAACCTTCAGCTTGTGCCTCCTGAGATAGTCCATTGTGGATTTTGAGGTGTGTTTAGGATCATTATCCTGTTGTCAAAGCCATCCTCTTTTCATCTTTGGCATTTTTACAGACAGTGTGATGTTTGCTTCCAGAATTTGCTGGTATTTAATTGAATTAATTTTTCCTTCTAACAGTAAATGTTCCCTGTGCCACTGGCTGCAAAACAAATCCAAAGTATGATTGATCCACCCCCGTGCTTAACAGTTGAAGAAGGGTTCTTTTCATGCAATTCTGCATCTTTTTTTCCCAAACATACCTTTGCTCATTGCAGCCAAAAAGTTCTATTCAAAAGGTTCAAAGGAACATCTAAACAAACCTGATGCATTTTGGAAACAAGTCCTGTGGACTGATGAAGTTAGAATAGAACTTCTTGGCCGCAACAAAGGCTCAATAGATTTAATCTTGGATCATGTTTATCCAAAAAGAAAATTCAGAGGCAATCTCATTAACACAGTAAATTCTAAGAGGCTTGATGCAGGAAAGTTACGTTCTCTGGACGGGGTGCTAAGAATAAGATTTTGAGACTCAAGGCAAGGGATTGACCATAGACACGAGAAATTCTGCAGATGTAGGAAATCCAAAACAATACACACAAAGTACTGGAGGAACTCAGCAGTCAGGCAGCATCATGGAAATAAATGAACACTTAATGTTTTGAGCCAAGACCCTTCTTCAAAACTGGAAAGGGGGAAGATGCCAGAATTAAAAAATCTTCCTGCCGCATTAACAGTAATAGGGTTCCTCTTATCCCTACCTTCAACCCTCTGCATCCAACATATCATTCTCTGCAACTTCCGCCATCTCCAAAGGGATCCTGTCACCAAACTTATCTTTAACTCCCCCTCTCTGCTTTTTTCATGGTTCACTCCCTCCGTGATTCCCAACACCCTAATCGTCCTCCCAGCAAGCATCCAAAGTGCTGCAACTGCACATTTACTTGCTCTCTCACATCTATTCAGGGCCCCAAACTGTCCTTCCAAATGAGGCAACACTTTACCTGTGAATTGGGTCTGAATGCAGCCTCCTCTATATTGGTGACAACCATTGCAAATTGGGAGACTGTTTTGTTGATGGTTTGAGTCCTTACAAAAAACTGTATGATAGAAAAATGCGCGAGGCTCAGCAGTCAAGCAAGCCTTCCACATCAGCCACAGCAGACGACAAACCTCGACCTTCGACATCGAGGCAGGCAAAGATAGGAGAAGATGACCTGCCTGCCCTGATCAACGATGAGATGACACCCCAGTGTCCCACCACCCCAGCCCCCGGGCCGCGAACAGATACCAATTCGCGGAGAATGCAGCGGTAGCCAGGAGATACACAGTACATATTTAAGAAAAAAGCCGAAATAAACATGCTAATAAATTAGGATCTGCCCGGCATGTAATTGTCGGCCCAGATCAGAGGCGATTGCCAATTGCATCGCCTCTGATCTGGGCCGACATTTACATGCCGGGCAGCACCTAATTAATTAGCACGTTTATTTCGACTTTTTTCTTGAAGATGTGCTGTGTGCCTCTCGCCAACCGCTGTACCCCTGCATGCTTCGTGGATCAGTATCGGTTCGCTGCCTGGAGGGTGGGGGCCACTGCACCACCCAAACTCCGACGACTCAGCCTAACACACCATCATCAATGTGCTCTGCGCTGTCTTCCCGATTGCCGTGATACTACACTGTACATACATTATTTCTACTTTATATCGGCTGTGTATTTTTACGTGTTATTTGGTATGATTTGGCAGCTTCATAGCTTAAAGGTTATTGGAGAGTGTTTTTGCCAAGAGCACTTGCGTGGGATTTTCGCTACGGAGAACAGTTCAGGCAATGGTTGTGGAAAAGTATTTCTACTTTATATAGGCTGTGTATTTATCATATCATTCCTGCTTTTACTATATGTTACTGTTATTTTAGGTTTTATGTGTTATTTGGCATGGTCTGCGAACGCTCACAAAATTTTCCCATATAAATAAATGGTAATTGCTTCTTCGCTTTACGACATTCCGGCTTACGAACCGTTTCATAGGAACGCTCTGCCTTCGGATGGCAGGGGATACCTGTATTTGGTCTGGGTATCCTCCAACCTGATGGTATGAATATCCATTCCTCCTTCCAGTTTAAAAAAAAGTCCTTCCCCCTCCGTTCTTTTTCTATTCCCCACCTCTTCTCACCCGCCTCCACCTCCCCCTGGTCCCCTTCTCCCTTTTTCTCCTATGGTCCATTCTCCTCCCCAACCAGATTCCTTTCTCTCAAGCCAAGTACTTTTCCTACTCACCTGGTTTCACTTATCATCTTCTAGCTCTCCTCCTTCCCCTCCCCTCCCCTCACCTTTCTATTCTAGTGTCTTCCCATTTCCTTTCCAGTCGTGGAAAGGAAGCAGTCTGATATGTTGACTGCTTATTCATTCCCATAGATGATGCGCGACCTGCTGAGTTCCTCCACCACTTTGGGTGTTGCAAGGGATTGACCATTTCTGTCTGGGAGGGGAAGAAATTTTTATACCTAAGCAACAAAAATATTTGACATTCTCCACCCAAGTGAGCTGCAGAAGCTTCGTTGCCAAGAAAAATGAAGCCAGAAATCAATAGAGATTAGGATATGAAGCGAATGGCACGAAGGTAAAAAAAAAACTGACTGAATGTGCAGTAGGTTCAAGGGGCCAAATGGCCTAGTCATTTTTCTATTGTAGACTTTCAATTTTCCCCAGGAGCCATCAAGAAGCCAAATACTTTGTTTACATTATGGGCATTCACTCACAGCTTGCTTTTTGAATTCAGTTCTTGGGTCTAAACCTGCCCCGATGCTGCAGTGGAGGTCTGGAACAGGATGGTCCACAAGAGAACATTATTAGAGATTAAATGCTGTTGCATAGCATTGATGATGATATATTCTATCAATTTTCTGATAATTGAGAACAGATTAAACTGGCAGTAAATAGCCAGATTGGATTCATCCTACTTTTATAAATAGGAGTGACCTGGGCAATTCTCCACATTACTGAGTAGATGCTACTGTTCTAAGTATATTGGAATAGCTTGGCAAGATGCTCAGTTAATTCTGAAGCGCATGACTTTAGTACTGCAACTGAAATGTGAATGATAGTTTCACTTTCAGGATTCACATGCTGGGCCCAATCATTCTTGAATCATCCTCCAGTTAGTTTTTTTTTAAATTATCCACCACCATCTATCATTAGATGTTACAGAACTGCAGAGCTTTAGTCAAACCTGCTAGATGTGAGATTGCTTTATTTTGTCCATTTCATTTACGTTTTGTAATTTAAAGCTTATTAATTCCTAAGATGCTGCTTTACCTGATTGCCATATATAGACAGACAGACACACTCACTCACTCACTCTTCAAGAAGTATTGTTCCTGCATGCCACTCTATCCCTCCATGATGCAGGGTTAACTCCCTGGCTTGATTGTCATGGCTCAGTGAAGGATATGCAAGATTATGAGGTTGCAAGTTATGGTAGTGAACTTCATAGACACACAATTTTGAGATGGAAGATTTGTTCTGAGTGTATCCATTACAAGACCAAGAACAAGTAGCAACTCAGAACAAGAACAGTACATTCTCTTGGTATAAAAATGGCATTTTACTGCCACAGCATCTGTGCAGTGGTTATTATTACATACCAATTCTGGAATACATAGATGCAGCTGGCAAAGGTAGATGGTGAGGATTAAATTATTGGTTAATCCCTCAAGTTGGTTAGCTCACTACCTACTACAGACCCACCATGTCTTCCACATCTTTGCCAGCTCAAGTCAGTGGTGGGACTACCAATCTACCTGATGGATATGAAACTCCCACACCCAGAATAATTTTCTCTGCCTTTGCTACTTTCAGTGCTTACAAGTATATTATTCAATACAGAAGAACACTAATTTATCAACTCAGATGACCGCAGGTAGATTACTGTACTACTGTTTGACTTGATGCAATGTCAACATTGACGACACACAGGGCTGCCTTTACTCACCTGCATGCTACTGCACCACCATTTCTGATCAGACAGTCCTGCCAGAGGGACAGGACATATCCAGGGTTTGCAACCAAGGTGTCTTACGCCAGATTGACTGACAGTCTACTAATTCAGACACCAGTCTCCAGAAGGGGGCTTTGCAAGGTCATTCAGGTAAATGGCAATCATGCTATGTTTCAGTGCAATATTGTCAATGACGTGTTGTCTGCTGTTTTTTATGTGTGTATAAATAACCTTATTGCAAAATAAAGCAGAAGTGTGTTATTCGGGGCATTTTGAGGACATTGAAGAGTCAGCTACATTGCTGTAGGTCTGGACTTACAACTAGTCTCCAGAAGTCTCATGTCTCTGTCTTCCTACACTTGACAGAAGGTGCAAGGAAAATGTAGTAAAAGGCAAAACAGACTCAAGTTAAATAAAGACACAAGAGACTGGCAGGTATTGGAACAGACAAAAGACCACAACTCCACAGATGCTGTCTGACTCGCTGACTTCCTCCAGCATTTGGAGTGTTGCTCAAATTAATTATAACTCTGACCATGCGTTGCCTGCCCATTAAAGTGAGCAGAAGAGTACATGAGAGGGTGGCTAACATTATGAAGGGAAAAAAATGTATGAATAATGAAATAAATTGAACAGAGTAAGACATACGAGTTAAGTAGGTAACACACATCAAAGTTGCTGGTGAACGCAGCAGGCCAGGCAGCATCTCTAGGAAGAGGTACAGTCGACGTTTCAGGCCGAGACCCTTCGTCAGGACTAACTGAAGGAAGAGTTAGTAAGAGATTTTAAAGTGGGAGGGGGAGGGGGAGATCCAAAATGATAGGAGAAGACAGGAGGGGGAGGGATGGAGCCAAGAGCTGGACAGGTGATTGGCAAAGGGGATATGAGAGGATCATGGGACAGGAGGCCCAGGGAGAAAGACAAGTTGGGGGAGGACCCAGAGGATGGGCAAGGGGTATAGTCAGAGGGGCAAAGGGAGAAAAAGGAGAGTGAGATAAAGAATATGTGTATAAAAATAAATAATGGATGGGGTACGAGGGGGAGGTGGGGCATTAGCAGAAGTTAGAGAAGTCAATGGTCATGCCACCAGGTTGGAGGCTACCCAGATGGAATATAAGGTGTTGTTCCTCCAACCTGAGTGTGGCTTCATCTTTACAGCAGAGGAGGCCGTGGATAGACATGTCAGAATGGGAATGGGATGTGGAATTAAAATGTGTGGCCACTGGGAGATCCTGCTTTCTCTGGCAGAGCGTAGGTGTTCAGCAAAGCGGTCTCCCAGTCTGCGTCGGGTCTCGCCAATATATAGAAGGCCACATCGGGAGCACCGGACGCAGTACATCACCCCAGCCGACTCACAGGTGAAGTGTCGCCTCACCTGGAAGGACTGTCTGGGGCCCTGAATGGTGGTAAGGGAGGAAGTGTAAGGGCATGTGTAGCACTTGTTCCGCTTACAAGGATAAGTGCCAGGAGGGAGATCAGTGGGGAGGAATGGGGGGGGGGGGGAACGAATGGACAAGGGAGTCGCATAGGGAGCGAACCCCGCGGAAAGCAGAGGGGGGCAGGGAAAGATGTGCTTAGTGGTTGGATCCCGTTGGTGGTGGTGGAAGTGGACCCAACCACTACGCACACCTTTCCCTCCCCCCCCCGCTTTCCGCAGGGATCGCTCCCTACGCGACTCCCTTGTCCATTCATTTCCCCCCCCCATCCCTCCCCACTGATCTTCCTCCTGGCACTTATCCTTGAAAACGGAACAAGTGCTACACATGCCCTTACACTTCCTCCCTTACCACCATTCAGGGCCCCAGACAGTCCTTCCAGGTGAGGCGACGCTTCACTTGTGAGTAGGCTGGGGTGATGTACTGCGTCCGGTGCTCCCGATGTGGCCTTCTATATATTGACGAGACCCGACGCAGACTGGGAGACCACTTTGCTGAACACCTACGCTCTGTCCGCCAGAGAAAGCAGGATCTCCCAGTGGCCATACATTTTAATTCCACATCCCATTCCCATTCTGACATGTCTATCCACGGCCTCCTCTACTGTAAAGATGAAGCCACACTCAGGTTAGAGGAGCAACAACTTATATTCCATCTGGGTAGCCTCCAACCTAATGGCATGAACATTGACTTCTCTAACTTCCGCTAATGCCCCACCTCCCTCTCGTACCCCATCCGTTATTTATTTTTATACACACATTCTTTCTCTCTCTCTCCTTTTTCTCCCCCTGTCCCTCTCACTATACCCCTTGCCCATCCTCTGTTTCCCTCCCCTTGTTCGTTCTCCCCGGACCTCCCGTCCCATGATCCTCTCATATCCCCTTTGCCAATCACCTGTCCAGCTCTTGGCTCCATCCCTCCCCCTCCTGTCTTCTCCTATCATTTTGGATCTCCCCCTCCCACTTCCAAATCTCTTACTAACTCTTCCTTCAGTTAGTCCTGATGAAGGGTCTCGGCCTGAAACGTCAACTGTACCTCTTCCTAGAGATGCTGCCTGGCCTGCTGCATTCACCAGCAACTTTGATGTGTGTTGCTTGAATTTCCAGCATCTGCAGAATTCCTGTTGTTTGAGTTAAGTAGGTAGGTTTTTGGCAAAATAAAATATGGTTACAATGATCACAGGAGATTAAGTGGGCAGGTTAAGGAGTTACAGACATTATGTGTAGTTTGCAACTGTCATCTCCATTATACCAGCAATTCAAGAGAGAAAAAAAAGGGCAAAAAAATTTACAAGTTCCATTGAAACCAGCTGCAGGGTTAATTAAAGATGGACCAGAAGTACAGCACACTATAAACAGCAAGATGAGATAAACAGAAAAGTAAATATTGTGATTTAATGTCTGATACATTGGGAGATATATTTTATTATGTTACATTTTTCATTGAACCAGTATAGATATGCAGAATTGTAACAGAACAGTAATGAGGGTTTCAGCAAACACAAGTTGACCAACAAAAGGAGTTAATTGATTAGGTCAAATGTAGGTTACAAAATTCAAACACTTGAGAGAATGCAGAGGTGGCTAAGCTGTTTGCCTCAGTTTTCACAGAAGAACAAGGAGTGGAAATTAAATATCACAAGAGGAATTAGCTAGCCTTACTGTGCATAACAATACTGAAACCAGTGGTGGTGTTCCAAATGAATGAAGGCACCACCCTTATGGAACAGATTCTGGAACAGCAACGGAAGTCAGGGGAAAGAGAGGTTCCAAACACAATCTTTCAAACATTGGATGTGCAAGTTGTGCCAAAGAAATGCAGTATTATCAATATAATACCTTTGCTCAAAAAGGATAAAGAAATACATAAAGTTAGCTGTCAACCGTTCAGCAACCATTAATATGGTAAGCAGGTCTGTCTTATACTTGTCCATCAGATATATGTACTGAAGCGTATTAGTGTTTCAACAGCGACGATCCTGGCAAACTTAATGAATTTCTCCGCTGCTTCGAGATCAACAGATGCCTTATCACCTCAAATCTTTTAAAATTTTATGCTGTGCCTTATATTAAATTTTTGCAACCAGTCTGAATATTCACAATTGTCTTCAATTTTCAGTTTGTCATGATAGATCTTTGCTTGTTTCATGATCAACATACCATTAGGTGACGGGTGTTCACTCTGACACTGACAAATCCACTCTTTCACTACACAATCAAGATCTTCATTTTTTGTTTTATGCAGTGTTTTCCTATTTTTCTTTAACTTCTGTTCATTATATATGAAAGATTACTTCTCAGAACCATTGGTGGTGTGCAGAGACCTGCACAGCAGCTGGGAACCTTGTGGAATTTTCCATTTGTCAGCCCTCAAAGAAAAATCTGGATTTCGGAGGATTTCGGATTTTAGAATTTCAGATAAGGGGCATTCAACCTGTAGTAACTTAATTTCCAGAAGCTATATTGCTTGATGAAATTCTAAATGAGACAAATACTTGTTAAGGACAGCAAACAAAGACTAAGGCAAGTTATATTTGACAGATTGTTTTGAATCGAATGAGAAAATAAAAACAGAGCACATTGAAAACTGAAATGCTATGGATGCATTCCTCGAGAAAACAGGTGAATTTTTGAAAATCCGCAGACAGTATAGTGAATGACTAACCAAAGGGGAGGGGTACTTGACTCCATTGTAGCTTTCAAAACAAAACAGAAATATTTCCCCTTCTTCAAATGTTAGGGTTAGATAAAGCATAAAAGACAAGATATCTCTTTGAAGAATCAACACTAATGCATTCTTCTCTGTAATCTCAACTTCTGGCCACTCAAGCTTTACCTCATTAAGATCAATGAAGAAAATATCAAATACTGAGAGGAATCCACATTCTGAAAACCAGCACATAAAACAAAGCAATCTCATCTTGGATCCAATGCTATATGATCTTCAGTATAATTTTTAAATCAGCGTATCAATTTCTAACATTCATAATGCACTCCCTCATTCCAAAGATGTACGAGTTAGAAGGTTAATTGGTCACAAGTGTAATTGGGTGGTGTGGCTCATTGGGTCAGAATGACCCACTGGCCCATTACAGATCTACATCCCTGAATAAATAATTAATACTTCAGTTATTGGTCACCATTATTCAGTAATGCAATTTGCAATTATGGTAAATTACTAACGAAGTATGGATTCTACATTTCATAACTCAGGTGCTTAGATTTCAGTTAAAGAACAATTACAAAACATAATTGTTACAAGAAGAGTTAATTAAAAACATTCTAACAACTTCATGTCACGTGCCTGAATACAGTATCAGGTTTGAGGATTTTCCCAACTTAAATTATATTGTACTTCAGTCAAAAATTTATGGCCCATCTGCATTCAATTCATCTATGCCCCATGGAGTGTAATAGTTTTCTACGTGCAGATCTAGATCTCATCCAAAGTCCACATGCTGATGTGTTCTAGATAATCAAACTTCGCATTACACAATAGTGTAATGAATAAATTATGTGCAGAAAATAATCAAAAAGGCACATACATGGCCATTTATCAGTCTTATAAATATATTTAATTTGTAATAGATACCAGCTCATTCTGTTTAAGTAAACGTAACGCTTCCTTCTGTAATTATGTAAATAAGTCAATGAAAACTAATATTTATTTGAAAAATGGTTAAAAATTACACTTATAGAAACACAGAAAAACCTACAGCAGAATACAGGCCCTTCAGCCCACCAAGTTGTGCCAAACATGTCTCTACCTTAGAAATTACTAGGCTTACCCACAGCCCTCTATTTTTCTAAGCTCCATGTATCTATCCAAAAGTCTCTTTAAAGACCCTATCGTATCCACCTCTACCACTGTTGCCAGCAACCTATTCCACACACTCACCATTCTCTGAGTAAAAAACTTACCCCTGACATCTCCTCTGTACCTACTCCCCAGCACCTTAACCCTGTGTCCTCTTGTGGCAACCATTTCAGCCCTGGGAAAAAGCCTCTGACTATCCAAACAATCAATGCCTCTCATCATCTTATACACCTCTATCAGGTCACCTCTCATCCTCCATCGCTCCAAGGAGAAAAGGCGAGTTCACTCAACCTGTTTTCATAAAGCATGCTTCCCAATCCAGGCACCATCCTTGTAAATCTCCTCTGCACCCTTTCTATGGCTTTCACATCCTTCCTGTAGTGAGGCGACCAGAACTGAGCACAGTACTCCAAGTGGGTATATGAACTATACTTATATGGACTAAATGTTATAGTAGATTTTAGCTGGTAGAAATTGAAGCTCTTAATTCCTATTTTAATTTTAAACATTTAGAAACTATAATTCAGAAGCCAATAAAATAAAGTTTGATATCCTTTTGAAATATTTTAAAGTAATTAAACTAGAGGAAATATTTTTAAATTATTAAATGTTAACAGTTTGATATGCAACTACACAAAAATAAAATGCAGTTTATAAAATAAAGGAATAAGCTAAAGAACCAAAACTTCACAAATTTAAATCTTCCATTGTTAAGTTTGGATCTCAGATCACCAGTTGAGACTGGGTTTTGTGGGTCAGCATTTAATGTACATTCACACAGGCTGTGTGAGAACTATACTCTCAGAGGGTTTATCAGCTGAGACATTAAACTGAAGTCCCAACTTCCAGTGACTTAGCTGCATTCCAAATAATTCCACGAAACACTTTCAACAGTAGCAGAATTCTTATAATATTCTGACTTATCTCACACAGACATCAAAAGTATTATCATTCATCCCATGGTTTTTGGTCAGATGTTGTTTGTATAAAATAATATAAACCCATTTATTCAAAAGCGACTGCACATGAAGATATCACTAAGATATGATGAGGCATTTATCACATAAATCTGTCTTGTTTTCTCCTTCCCAGGTCACAACTTAATGGTAGCCAAAATGCTCTCCAGGTTTTTAAGGATGTTTATTTATCTGGATGCAAGGTGCACTCAAGCTGCTGCAAGTGATGTTTCAACCAGGGTCTCTTAATCACTTCTGCTCCATTCCCAAAAATAATTCCTAGAATTGAATCTGAAATATTTTGAGGTGATATAACTGTTTAGCAGTATGGAAAATGAGTCTGCACTCAACTGTTCTTCAATGATCCACACTGGTGGACCAACATGCTATGTTGCAGTTAGTTCATCTCCAATACATACTACAAAACCACACAACAGATGTCACAGCAACACGTTATACAATAAAGTTACTGTCAAATTCTGGCTCTAATTTTGGTCTGTATCCAACTTGCAATAAATATTATTTTAAAAACACTTCACTCAATCTGAGAAAATTTAGCTGCAAATTCCAGAGAACAGGAATAAATAACGGGTGTAGACTGCAAACGATCTCAATTATTGACTGTCAGTTCACAAAAATCTGTGCTCAAATAACTTACAACAACATGCATCTCTGAAGCAACTTGAATTTAATGCATCTTTTTATGTATTAAAATGTTACATAAAATTTCAACAGTAGGCTTGAGTTGTTTAAAACATTTTGCACGTTCCAGTAAATGGAAGCAACTGGAATTCCTGCAACCTTAGTGTACTTGCTCACAGGGGCTCAATTACACCAGAGAAGAGATTCCAAATACATCAACCCTGAAGCTCAGGTCCAAATTCCAATCAGAAGCTGCCGTCCAGAAGACTGGAAGTTATGCCAGATGTGGCACAAACTCAGTTGGACAAGAAAACAGATTGGAACTGCATGTTCCAAGAGGAGGACTGGGAGTGCTGAAATCTGCATTAGAAAATAGTAAGCCAATTTAACAATGTCAGAATGATCAATGCTTTGGGGTGGGAATTATTGGTGCTACAATTAAGAGACTGAGCAGAAATCACAAGAACTGGAGGATAAGTAATTAATTCTGAGTGCACAACTATTATAGTTCAAACTGTTGCTGCTTATTATTTTAAAAGAGAGTAATCACAATATTCCCAGCCAAACTACAAATACTGACTTTTGAGGCTATGGAAAGTATGGAATGAAAATCTAACCAAATACAGCACTGAAATACTTTTGGGCCATTTCAGCAAAACCTTTTGTAGAATGGACAGATGTCCCATTGTGCAGAACATTTTCGTTAAAAACAGTTGACTCTCGAGCGAAATGGATTCAGACCAACTATAAAAATATATCTGTCTCTCCTTTTTGAAACTTTTACATAATAAGATTTTCTGGATTGGGTGGAAAGTGAACACAAACTTTTAGAAATTTGTATCATAAAACAGATTTGCAGATTCAAAAGCTTGGAGCGTACAAACATTGCAGTGATATCTGCTTCCAGCTGCACCTTTTTTAGTTTTCATTTATTTGAAAAATAAAGTCACTGAACATATCGATTGCTTAAGATTCCAGTACAACTCTTGGGCAAATGCCACATTACATTTGTTGGTTTATTGGAGCTGACAATTTCAGAAATATATTTCTAAAGACATCAAAATGTTTGAAAAAGATCATTAAAATACAAGCAACTCAAAATTAAATGAGTTATTAAATGTTCATTCACAATGTATTTTTTAAGATGATTTAAAAATCTTACGACTATGATACTAGATTCCACATCGAGACGCATCTTTGTTCATACATTTGGGGACAGGACTGTCAACAAAACAACAGATGCCAGTCTCCAAGAAAACAGGCAATTCCAATGCAAATAATTTTTGATTATGTTCACACTACCAGAGAGTTTTAACACGGTGGAACATTTCTGGACATGACAGCCATGATGCCTTCAACACTTTGTTGATTTATGTATTTATTTACATGGTGAGGGCTGAGAGCAAGCAAACTTTTAATCTAGCACATGTATCTACTAATGGATAGACACCAATGGAACCACCAGGCAAATGAAGTGATTCTTGCTTTTCAGAAATACCATCGGACAAACTCACATTCTTACTTGCTGTCCTTGGCACTGATTTATTTCTTTTTAGTTAATCTGGGAGTACAAGTGCCACCACTGGGAGGCTAAGGAGAAACAAACACATTAAATTTTTAAAAATCAGACAGAAAAATGCAGGACAAATGAAAACAGGGTTAGAGTATAAATGGAGCAAATAAAAAGATGATAATGAGCAAACTGCATCAAAATGACAGTGCCTTTAACAGTGATGTGGCATTTCAGAAATATTGTCAGAAACAGAATCACTTTAACGCCAGTATGTGAAACTTAACAGAACTGACTGGGGTCTGGCCAAGCATAAAATACAGGACAATATCATAACAGACAACAAAAAAGCAACCAACAATTTACAAGACTATACTGCAAACAGCCATGAACAATCAACAATAGCTGCAAATGTCAAAAACCAAACATAAATGTAAACATTTGAAAAGACTAAACAATCAACAGAACAAGGAGAACAGGAAAGATCATTTAATGGATGCCATGCAGGGACAGTTAAGGTATTACACCTCACTAAGTTTTGTTGAGAAGCTGGAGAGCTACAGGAAAGATGCTTCAAAGATTATGTATAGTCCTGGTGGTGAAGGATTTGTACAGTCTTCCAGATGGCGGTCACAAAAAGCATGTAAAAAGGGAAGAAATCTCAGTAGGCAATAAGGAGGCATACAGGATTGAAATAGATTGGATACATGAGTGGTGTCACAACAACGTCTCAATGAATGTCAGTAAGACCAAGGAATTGATTGCGGACTTCAGGAAGGGGAAGTCAAGAGGACAGTCACCAGTCCTCACTGATTTATGTTCCTAAGCGTCAACATCTCGGAGGATCTGCCCTGGACCCAACATATTTATACAATCATGAAGGCATACCAGTGGCTCTACTTCATCAAGAATTTGAGAAGGCTTGAAGTGTCATTAAAGACTCTTGCAAATTGTGATAAATGTAGAAAGCTTTCTGAATGGTTGTATCACAGCTTGATCTGGAGGTTCCAATGCACAGGATCGCAAGAGGCCGTAGAAGGTTCTAGGCTCAGAAGGTGGGGAGAAGGAAGGGAACAGAACTAGGTGGCAGGCTCATAATAAACTTCTGCTTTATAATTTAAAAAAAGTTATCAGTGGCAGCACCCTCACCTCCACTTGAATTCACATCCTACTTCAGACAATCTGAATATCAGTGCAGCACCGGGGGTATACTGTGCTGTCAAAACATTTTTGTTTCCATTTCATTAAAGTCATACAGCTTAAAATATGCCATTCAGCCCACCATGTCCACGCCTTTGTGATAATCCCATCTTCTGACAGTTAGCTCATAGCCTTTGCTGTCTTGGTGATTCAAACACTCAATTAGACACTTCTTATATGCTTCTAGCACTGCTACTGCCACACCAGGCAGTGTATCCAAGGTATTCACCATGTTCTGAGTGAAAATGATCTCTCTCAAATTCCTTCTCAATCTCTTAAACCTCATCTTAAAGCTATTAACTGATATGGGGAAGTTTCTTTTATTCTACCTCGTCTATATCCTTATTATTTTATGTACCGCAATCATGTCCTCATTTAAACTCCTCCACATTAGTGAAAACAAACCAAGCCTCTCCTGTCTCTCCTCATTACAGAAACATTCCATCCCAGGAAACATTCTGGTGAATCTTCTCTGTACCCTCTCCAGGGCTAGCACATTTCCCCTTATATAGTGACTACAACCATATGCAGTACTCTAGCTGAGGCCAGACCATTGTTTTACAGAAGTGGAGCATAACCCCTGTGATTTCTGTACACCTGACTAATGAAGGCCAGTAACATACACCTTCTCAACCATCTTCCTGTATCACTGCCTTCAAGGATCTTTGGATTTATTCACCAAGGTCCCTCTGTTTCTCAATACTCCCTGAAATCTTCACATATCTGGAACAGGGAGCATGCCTTGGCTTTATTAATACTGGTAAATCTTCATTACATTTATCTGGACTAAATCTAACCTACCATTTCTCAGCCTATTCATCAATATTACCATGCACTCTAACAACATCCTCCACACCATCAACTCTCCACCCATCTTTGGTCATCTACCAAACTTACTGATAATGTATCCCACATCCAAATCATTCACATATCTTAGAAATAGCATGGATCCCTGTGCAGTTCCACTAGTAACATGCATCCAGTCACAATGCTCTACCATCACCCTCGGCCTCCTATTGCCAATTTAGGGAACCAATTTACCAACATTCCCTAGATCCCATGGGCCCTAATCTTTTAGTCCAGTCTCTCAAGTGGGACCTTGTCAGAGGCTTCACTGAAGTTGATATAAACTACATCATACATTGCTCTCACCTTTGTTAACTCTTCAAAAAATAAATTCAGATTGGATAAAGTTCAAAGTTCAAGTTCAATGTAAATATATCAAAGTACATAGATGTCTCCATACACAAGCCCAAGATGCCTGACAACACCATGTTGGTTATCTTTAATTAGTCCTTGCTTTTCAAACTTATCATTAATCATACCCCTCAGAATTGTTTTCTGATAACTTCCCTGCTAAGGCTCACAGGTTTGGAATTACCAAGTTTTTCCCTGGTAATAAATCACAGCCGTTTGAAAGCGAAATTATCACGTTGTGAATTTTGTTTATTTTACTTTGTATCACACTGCCCTGTTTCTGCAAAGTCTTCTCAAAAGACAGCTGAACAGTCTTCTGAAGTGATTGTAACTGATTATTTACCAGCACATTTGCCAACAGTTGTTAAAAGAACCTAAATGAAACAGACATGCAATCATGACATGCATCCAGGCAAAATATTACATGAAAATAATTTGTACGTTTTTTGAGTAATGTATGCAGTGTTGATTTCTTGGATATAAATAGTTGGTTACAATAGTGAAAATGCAAGACTTAACACCCAAGATGATCTACCAGCATAATGTGGTAGGAGGAGCAGTCACAAATGTCATAAATCTAAATTTTGTGTTAAAAAGCCCAAGGTAACATGTCTGAACGACTGGCGTCCTGTCGCACTCACCTCAATAATAAGCAAATGCTTCAAGAGGCTGGTCAAGGACGACATCTGCAGCTTTCTGCCACCCACAATGGAAACCCTACATTTCACCTACCAACACAACAATTGACAGATGACGCAATAGCCACAGCTCTACACACTATCCTTACACATCTGGAGATGAAGGATGCTTATGTGAGAATACTGTTCTTGGACTACAGTTCAGCATTCAACACCATGAATCCCTCCAAGCTCGACAAGAAGCTCAGGGAACCCGGCCTTCACCTTGCCTTGTGCAGCTGGATCCTGGATCCTGGCAGGTGGTAAGAGTGGGCACCCTCACACAGGTGCCTAGGGCTGTGTCCTAAGCCCCCTCCTTTAGTCTCTGTATACCCATGACTGTGTTGCCATCCACAGTTCTAATCCGCTCATTAAATTTGCTGACGATACTACATTGATTGGCCTCATCTCAAATAATAACGAGGCAGCCCACAGAGAAGAAGTCATCACCCTGACACAGTGGTGTCAAGAAAACAACCTATCCCTCAATGTTGCTAAAACAAAGGAGCTAATTGTGGACTACAGGAGGAATGGAGACAGGCTAACCCCTATTGACTTCAATGGACCTAGGGTTAAGAGGGTAAACATCTTTAAGTTCCTCGACATACACATCACCGAGGATCTCACGTCATCGGTACATACCAGCTGTGTGGTGAAAAAAGCACAACAGCGCCTCTTTCACCTTAGACGGTTGAAGAAGATTTGGGCACGAGTCCCCAAATCCTAAGGACTTTCTCCAGAGGCAAAATTGAGAGCATCCTGATTGGCTGCATCACTGCCTGGTATGGGAGCTGTACTTCCCTCAATCGCAGGACTCTGCAGAGAGTGGTGCAGACAGCCCAGCACATCTGTAGATGTGAACTTCCCACTATTCAGGATATTTACAAAGACAGGTGTGTAAAAAGGGCCTGAAGGATAACTGGGGACCTAAGTCACATCAACCACAAACTGTTCCAGCTGCTACCATCCAGGAAACAGTATTGCAGCTTAAAAGCAACAGGCTCCGGGACAGCTTCTTCCACCAGGCCATCAGACTGATTAATTCATGCCGATACAATTGTATTTCTATGTTATATTGACTGTCCTGTTGTACATACTATTTATTACAAATTACTATAAATTGCATATTGCACATTTAGACAGAGACATAACGTAAAGATTTTTACTCATGTATATGAAGGATGTAAGTAATAAAATCAATCCAATTCAATAGTAAACAGTTACAATGTTGGATACGCCACAACTAATATCAAGTAACATGTAAACAATGTTGTAGCATGCTGTATGGCATGTAGGGCTGTCCTATAGGCATTTTCCATTAAGAGTTCAGTACCACTTTCTCAATCCAATCCAAACTCTCAACTCCCTTGTAGTTTAAAATCTCTCTCACTCACCACCTTGAGCTTAAATCACCATCAGCACAACTCTCTGCCTTTCTGAGACACCGCCCCTTGAAGATGTCATGGGAACTTTGTAGGCTAGTACCCAAGATGGAGCCAACTAAATTTACAACCCTCTGCAGCTTCTTTCGGTCTTGTGAAGTAGGCCCCCCAGCCCCCATACCAAACAGTGATGCAGCCTGTCAGAATGCTCTCCACAGTACATCTATAGAAGTTTTTGAGTGTATTTGTTGACATACCAAATCTCTTCAAACTCCAAATGAAGTATAGGTATTGTCTTGCCTTCTTTATATCTGCATTGATATGTTGGGACCAGGTTAGATCCTCAGAGATTTTGACACCCAGGAACTTGAAACTTCTCACTCTCTCCACTTCTGATCCCTCTATGAGGATTGGTATGTTTTCCTTCGTTTTACCCTTCCTGAAGTCCACAATCACCTCTTTCGTTTTACTGACATTGAGTGCCAGGTTTTTGCTGCAACACCACTCCACTAGTTGGCATATCTCGCTCCAGTACGCCCTCTCGTCACCATCTGAGATTCTACCAACAATGGTTGTATCATCAGCAAATTTACAGATGGTATTTGAGCTATGCATAGAGGAAGAAGAGCAGTGGCCTAAGCACACACCCGAAGTGCGCCAGTGTTGATCATCAGCGAGGAGATGTTATCACCAATCTGCACAGATTGTGGTCATCCAGTTAGGAAGCTGAAGATCCAATTACAGAGGGAGGTACAGAGGCCCAAGTTCTGCAACTTTTCAATCAGGGTTGTGGGAATGATGATATTAAATGCTGAGCTATAGTCAATAAACAGCATCCTGATATAGGTGCATGTGTTGTCCAGGTGGTCCAAAGTCATGTGAAGAGCCACTGAGATTGATTCTGCTGTTGACCTATTGTGGTGATAGGCAAAATTGCACTGGGTCTAGGTCCTTGCTGAGGCAGTTCAGTCTGGTCATGACCAACCTCTCAAAGCATTTCATCACTGTATATGTGAGTGCTACCGGGCGATAGTCATTAAGGCAGCTCACATTATTCTTCTTAGGCACTGCTATAATTGTTGCCTTTCTGAAGTGGGAACTTCCGCCCGTAGCAGTGAGAGGTTGAAAATGTCCTTGAATACTCCCGCCAATTGGTTGGCACAGGTTTTCAGAGCCTGACCAGGTACTCCATCAGGACCTTCCCTCTTGCGAGGGTTCACCCTCTTTAAAGACAGCCTAACATCGGCCTCTGAGACAGAGATCACAGGCTCATTATGTGCAGCAGGGATCTTCACAGCTGTAGTTATAGCCTTCCTTTCAAAGTGGGCATAGAAGGCACTGAACTCATCCGGTAGTAAAGCATCGCTGCCATTCATGCTATTGGGTTTCGCTTTGTAAGAAGTAATGTCTTGCAAACCCTCCTGGAGTTGTTGTACATCCGATATCACCTTCAACCTCCTTCAAAACTGTCTCTTCGCCCTTAAAATAGTCCTCCGCAAATCATACCTGGTTTTCTGGTACAGACCTGGGTCGCCAGACTTAAATACCACAGATCTATCCTTCAGCAGACGACGTACCTCCTGGTTCACCCACGGCTTTTGGTTCGGGACTGTACAGTAAGTCTTTCCAGGCATACACTCCTCCATACATGTTTTAATGAATTCAGTAACAACTGCAGCATACTTGTCCAGGTCCGAAGATGAATCTCTGAATACAGTCCAGTCTACCTTCAACATTATTTCAAAATGCCTCACATTTGTACTTCTTATCCATTTTAGTAACAGTCAATATTCCATTAGTCTTCCAAACCACATATTGCAACTGCATATGAACTCTGCGGTTCAAGCACCAGTTGCCCTGCTCCACCTCTTCTGCACTCACATAATTAATATTTTTTTTCCCATTCCTCCTTCAATAGTTGATAAGCACACAGTTTCCCATGGGATATTTCATCTGACAACTCCTTATCCACTAACTTTAGCCATCTACAACCCTTTAAAGGGTCTTCCTGCCCTCTAACTCACTTACCTTGCAAACAATAAAATAGACTCAGCTTTTAAATCATATTCATTATTGATCATGAACTGTTGTGGCCATCGCATGAAACCTTGCAGCACCTCACTAGTTGCTGACTACCATCTGAAAATGACCCATTTGTTCCAACTGTTTTCTGTTAGTTGTAAGCTCCCCCAGGATGACCATACACCACTTCATTCAGCCCTGGATTCCCATGTTTGATCCTGTTCGTTACATTCTTAAGAACACTCACAAATTTGTTGAAGAAAATTCATATCGATTTTGTTTGATGTTCTTCTCAGGTAGTAGTGAACATTTCTTAAAAATAACTTCAGCAACTTGACATGATGACGAAAGTCATACAAGGTTGTGTCACCTAGATAAATTTTGCAGCAAAAGAATTCAGCTGTAGGTTTAACTCAAATCTCTGAAGCTTCAAAGTTCAATGCAGTTTCTGAAGTAATCAATTCCGGATAATTAGCAGAGTATTTGATTCTTCCAGCCAGATTACTCATGATTACAAGATGAATTAATACACAAGGTTACCATAAGGTATAGAAGCAGAATTAGGCCCTCCAGCCCATCGAGTCTGCTCTGCCATTCCATCATGGCTGAGCCCATTCAATCCCATACACCAGCCTTCTTGCCATATCCTTTGATGCCCTGACGAATCAGGAAACTAACAACTTCTGCCTGAAATATAACCACAGACTTGGCCTCCACTGCAGTCTACAGCACAACATTCCACAGATTCACTACTCTCAGTCTAAAAAAAATCTTTCTTTCCTCTGTTCAAAAAGGTCACCCCTCAGTTTTGAGGTTGTGTCCTCTAGTTCTGGATACCCCCACCACAGGAAGCATTCTCTCCACATCCACCTTATCTAGTCCCTTCAACATTTGGTAGGATTCAATGAGATCCCGAGGCATTCTTCTAATTTCTAGTGAATACAGACCTAAAGCTGCCGTATGCTCCTATATTAACCCTTGCATTCCTGGAATCATCCTCTGAACTCTCTCCAATGACAACACATCCTTTCTCAGATAGCGGGGGCCGAAACTGTTGACAATTCTCCAAGTGCAGCTTGACTAGTGTCTTATAAAGCCTCAGCATTATCTCCTTGCTCTTATATCGGTTCTGGACCTCTATTTTTCGTGATTTTTATTAACAACCTGGATGTGGGGGTAGAAGGGTGGGTTGGCAAGTTTGCAGACAACACAAAGGTTGGTGGTGTTGCAGACATCCCACCCTGCAAAAACTCATTTCACGGAGGTATCAACACCATTTCAGGGAGGTAGCACCTCCCCCCCCCCCCCCGCCCATCGACCTCCAAGGATGTATGTAATACTTTTTTTAGTGATTTTATCTAATCTGTAAACCAAGTTGGGTATATGCAGAAAATGTGACATTAAAATATGTACTTATATCATCATGTTTATTCAATTACAACTTTAAGCAAGTCTACAGGGAGTTTGGCCTCATCACGTAGGACATCAATAGAGTAGCTCCTTAGCAGCCAGCCAGCTAGTTTAAATAACGTTAGCTATGCTGTAATGACACCTGTTAAACTCACCTCAATATGTCTTTTACATTTCAACCCACCATGGGCAATAGAAAAGTCACTGTTGCAAACAGTGCAGCGAGCAACACTGTCATTATTTGAGGTCGACTGTAAAGCCCGCCCACAGAGAAAACTGATAGGTCTACTTAGCAGGGGTCCCCAACACTTTTTTGCACCGCAGACCGGTTTAATATTGACAATATTCTTATGGACCGGCCGACCGGTGGGGGGGGGGGGGGGGGGTGTTAATCACGACTGGAATATAGGTAATAAGTCAATCGCATCATAACATTTTAAGTAACATTTGGATATTAAACACACAGCGCATATTTTTCCCCGTACATATAAAATCATTGCAACACACCAATATCGCTGAATCAGTGCGAGCCCTGGGCTTGTCTCCCTGCAACAAGACGGTTCTATCAAGGGGCGAGGGGAGACAGCGATACTCGAAGGGGGTTCCTGATGTCCAGTCTATTCCGCAATTTACTTTTCGTTGCATTCATTGCAGAAAACTCCGCTTCGCAGTGATATGATGTTGGAAATGGAAGCAACGTTTTCAGTGCTTTTGTGACTATCTCTCAGGATATTTAGCCTTGACTTTGATCCAGAATGCCGGCAGAGATGCTATGTCAAACAAACTTTTCAGCCCATCGTCATTTGCAAGCTCGAGGAGTTGATCTTTTTCCCGCGCTGACATGGATGACGCGCGGGTAATGACCTCGCGTGCGTTCAAGTTCAACAGTGCATGACAGGGAATGAAGAAAGGTGCAAATGACTCATATCATTTCATATCGCCAAATCATATTGTTTCCTCACGGCCTGGTGGTTGGGGACCACTCTTAGCACCAAGAGAGACCAATCAGGATGGTCGCTCCTCCTCTCCCTCTCAAAAAAATCTATTTCCGAGATATTGTATATAATTTCCAGGCATCAGGGAGCCACTATCGATATGCAGGAGACTCCCGGATCTTCCGGGAGAGGTGGGGTGTCTGGTGTTGTGGATAGTGTAGGGGATTGTCAAAGATTGCAGAGACATATTGATAGGATGCAGAAGTGGGCTGAGAAGTGGCAGGTGGAGTTCAAACCGGAGAAATGTGAGATGGTACACTTTGGAAGGACAAACTCCAAGGCAGAGCACAAAGTAAATGGTAGGATACTTGGTAGTGTGGAGGAGCAGAGGGATCTGGGTGTACATGTCCACAGATCCTTGAAAATTGCCTCACAGGTGGATAGGGTAGTTAAGAAAGCTTATGGGGTGTTAGCTTTCATAAGTCGAGGGATAGAGTTTAAGAGTCGTGAGGTAATGATGCAGCTCTATAAAACTCTGGTTAAGCCACACTTGGAGTATTGTGTCCAGTTCTGGTCGCCTCACTATAGGAAGGATGTGGAAGCATTGGGAAGGGTACAGAGGAGATTTAGCAGGATGCTGCCTGGTTTAGAGAGTATGCATTATGATCAGAGATTAAGGGAGCTAAGGCTCTACTCTTTGGAGAGAAGGAGGATGAGAGGAGACATGATAAAGGTGTACAAGATAATAAGAGGAATAGACAGAGTGGATAGCCAGCGCCTCTTCCCCAGGGCACCACTGCTCAATATAAGAGGACATGGCTTTAAGGTAAGGGGTGGGAAATTCAAGGGGGATATTAGAGGAAGGTTTTTTACTCAGAGAGTGGTTGTGCCTGGAATGCACTGCCGAGTCAGTGGTGGAGGCAGATATACTGGTGAAATTTAAGAGACTACTAGACAGGTATATGGAGGAATTTAAGGTGGAGGGTTATATGGGAGGCAGGGTTGAAGGGTCGGCACAACATTGTGGGCCGAAGGGCCTGTACTGTGCTGTACTATTCTATGTTCTATGTTCTATATTCTATTCCCCTTGAAATAAATGCCAACATTACATTTGCATTCTGTACTACAGACTCAACCTGTGAATTAATCTTCCAAGAGTCATGCACTAAGTTCCTCTGCACCTTTGATGTTTGACTTTTCTCCCCATTTAGGTAATAGTCTGCACTATTATTCCTTTTACCAAAATGCATCATACATTCCCCAACACTATTCCATCTGTCACTTTTTTTGCCCATTCTTCCAATTGGTCTAAGTCCTGCTGCAATCGCATTGCTTCCTCAGCACTACCTACCCCTTCACCTATTTTCGTATCATCCGCAAACTTTGCCACAAAGCCATCAATTCATTAACTAAATCATTAACAAGCAGTATGAAAAGTAGCTGACCCCTGAAGAACACCACTGGTCCCCCTTTATTCCCACTTGCTGTCTCCTGCCTCTTGGCCATTCCTCTATCCATGCCAGTATCTTTCTTGTAATGTCTCACAATTTTATCTTGTTAAGCAGTCTTACATGTGGTACCTTCTCAAATGCCTTTTGAAAATCCAAGTAACATCCACTGCCTCCCCTTTGTCCAACCTGTAGGTTATTTCCTCGAAGAACTCTATAATTACAAAACTATCATTGAAATTCAGTCTTCACACCACTGTAGCACACAAAACCATGGCACACATTCAAACAATAACAGTTTGATGGAAAAGTATTTCAGGGAAATGTCAAATACTATCCAATGTAAATCTCACACCATCCAAACACGGGGCATACAATTAAGGTTTTGTACAGGTGACTTTAACGACAGGACTAGAAACATGCTTCTGTAGGCAACAGATGAAAACTACATACTGCACTGAGCAAGAATACACTTAACTTAAACACGACCCCTTCAATCAAACCAGATGTATTTTAAATCCCTTTGCCAAAAACGAAATCAAGAAGTTTTTACATAAACTCATCCAGTGAGCACTATAAGAGCAAGGATGTAATGCTGAGGCTTTATAAGGCATCGGTGAGGCAGCACCCAGAGCAGTTTTGGGCCCCTTATTTAAGAAAGAATGTGCTGACGTTAGAGAGTTCACAGCAGGTTCACAAAAATGATTCTGGGAATGAAAGGCTTATCATATGGGGAGCAATTGATGGCTCTGGGCCTTTACTTGCTGGAATTTCGAAGCATAGGGTGGAGTGGGGGATCTCATAGAAACCTATCAAATGTTGAAAGGCCTCGATAGAGTAGCTGTGGAGAGGATGTTTCCAATGGTGAGCTGTCTAAGGCCAGAGGGCATAGCCTCAGAATAGAGGAGCACCCATTTAGAGCAGAAATGAGGAGGTATTTCTTCAGCTCAAGGGTGGTGTATCTGTGGAATTCGTTGCCACTGGCGGCTGTGGAGGCCAGGTCACTGGGTGTATTTGAGGCAGTGATTCATAGTTCTTGATTAGTTAGGGCGTGAAAGGTTACAGGGAAAGACAGAAGAATGGGTTTGAGAGGGACTTGCATCAGCCATGATGAAATGATGGAGCAAGGTCTCTGGGCTGAATGGCCTAATTCTGCTCTTGTGTCTTATGGTCTTAAGATCAGTGCAAAGTATGAAGATTTATTATTTAATATTTATTTTGCATGCAAATCTTTTACATATTCTTTGAACAGGAACAGAAATATTTCATGTGCAAATCAACAGCCATTTATTACGAACACAGTTCACCTACATGCTATTCCTCCTATTTCTTGTTAGGAAAAGAATCTTAAAATATAATATTTGATTCCAACTATGCATGCATTAAGTTCCAAGTTCAAAGTAAATTTATTATAAAAATACACACGTCATGTACAACCCTGAGATTTGTTTTCTTGCAGGGACACTCAGTAATTCCAAGAACCATAACAGACTCAATGAAAGATGGCACCCAACAGGGTGGATAAACAACCAATGTGCAAAAGATAGCAAACTACACATATACAAAAGAGAAATAATAGTGATAATTATAAATAAACCATAAATAGAGAACACAAGATGAAGAGTCCTTGAAGATGAGTCCGTAGGGTGTGGGAACTTAGTGTCATATTTTTGACTTTAATAACTCATAATCAATCCCCTCATAAATGGCAATAAATTCATAAGAATATTTATATTCAATAGACAAATTCTGTTCTTTGTCAAATTTGGCATACAGCCCATTACATTTATTTCACTTTTCAAGAACAGAAAATTGGATAAAATCCGTGACAGTCCAATTTCCAGTAAGTCCTTAGCCACCTTGCTGTCTCCTTTACTTCTTCTACCATCTAGTGGGCATAATAAGAATTACATCTCAGGTGGCCTTTGTCCAGTACATCACCTTCAGATTAAATGAAAAACTTGTCAGAAATTCATGCCACTCCCACTATAGCTCTGATACATAACTGAAGAAAATTTAATTCTGGTTGCTTCAATTTACCATTTTGATTCCTCAATATATTCAAATCCTGCAATGAAAAATAATCATATTTTTCCATGACTGCATTTTTCCAGTGAACTGCATCATCCTTTTAAAATCTTTACTTTTTACAACATCCTTTGCTGCATTCCAACACTAAAGGATCTACCAAGGGCTCTACTTGGCAGGAAACATGCAGAAAATTCTGGTTTCTGCCAGGCTAGCTGTCTTTCAAACTAGATGATAGCAACACACTATAGCATGAGCGACCTAAAGGTGGATTTCCCCATCACTTAGAATATCTAGTTTAGCGTAAAGCTACAAGAACAACTGTGTATGCACAGATGGGAAAATAGACAATCTTTTTATTTTCCAGTTTATATAGTATTTCCTTACCGCAGTTCAGCTGCACAAGAATACATGGCTCCTCCTGAGAGAGAAGCCAGCTCACCAGTCAATATAAATTTGGTAGATCTATTCCAACTCTCAACTCCTCGTCTGTAGCAGATCTCCTGAGACCCTCAACTTCAATTTCACAAGATTTATCCATCTCCGTTTTAAATGCTTCTAATGATAGTCTCCACTACCCTCTGCAAGATGATTTTTACACTTTAATTTTACATGACCAGCTCATATTGAAACTACTGTCTTTCATTCGAGATACTTCCACAAGTGGAAGTATCTCCACATCTCCCATCATACCACCATGACCCACTGTGGTTTAGTAAGATCAACCTTATTCATCTAACAACAAAAATGAACCAGAAATCCAACTTGGTGAGCCTCTTAATAACCCTTTCATCTTGGGAATTGCCTTTTGAACTTCCAATACTATAATAGCCTTTATTGGGTCAAAATGTGGGCACAAGTAGTTCGGGGTGGACCAACATCCTAACATAGTCACCAAAGTGTGTACCCTCTTTCTCAACTCCAAAGCCCTTTCTGAACTACTTCCTGCAGTTACCTGCTTGCTCGTGATTCAAACACAATACCTAGATCCCTCTGTTCTTTGCTCTTGTACAATCTCTCACCCCATTGAAATATAATTTGCCTTTTGACTCTTCTTACCAAAGTGCCTGACCTCACATTTTCCATTAAACTCCATTTGCCAAGTTATTATCCACATAATCTACCTATATTCCACTGCAGGTTCACAATATCATCTAATGCCTTTTAAATATCATCACCAGATTTGCCCCTTCCTCTAGATAATCAAATAGTAAATAATGGAAGGTCACAAGAGATCTTTGGGTAGTCCACTATATATTGAGCTTTGCTGAATTGTTAGCTATTCTTCAATTACGAGCTCTGGAAAACACGAGGTGATGGATGTTACAAACTCAGGTTGGGTAAAGGATGCACTGAAAAATAGTGGAAGTGCTGATGAATAGAGAGACAGCAAGTCCAAGCTCTATAACTCCCTGAAAGTGACGATGCAGGTCAACAAACTGGTGAAGGCAGAATATATCATGCTTGTCTTCAAAGGGTCAGGGTATAGAATATTCAAATTTGGAACGTTACGTTGCAGCATTTGAAAACACTGGTTAGGCAACAATTGCAGTTCTGTGTGCACACAACTGTAAAGATTTGATAGTCTTTGAAAGTAGAATTTAATTAGGATGATGTCTGTACTGGTGGATTTTTGTTTAAGGGATGAGATTGGACAGGGTGGATTATTTTGCCCAGCTCAATGGATGCTGAATGGTGACCAGATAGAAGTATACAAGATTATGAGATGTATAGTATATAACAGTGTGGGCACGTGGCCAAGTGGTTAAGGCACTGGACTAGCGACCTGAAGGTCGTGAGTTCGAGCCCCAGCCAAGGGAACGTGTTGTGTCCTTGAGCAAGGCACTTAATCACACAGGGCTCTGCGATGACACTGGTGCCAAGCTGTATGGGTCCTAATGCCCTTCCCTTGGACAACACTGGTGTCGTGGAGAGGGGAGACTTGCAGCATGGGCAACTGCTGGTCTTCCATACAACCTTGCCCAGGCCTGCGCCCTGGAGAGTGAAGACTTTCCAGGTGCAGATCCATGGTCTCGCAAGACTAACGGATGCCTTAATATAGTATATAACATTATGAGAGGCATAAAGAGGGTAACTAGACAAAATCTTATTCCTGTGGTAGGAGTATCAAAAACAAACAGCATAGGTGCAAGATGAGAGAAAGGAATTTAAAGGGGAACTGTGAAGGCAAGATTTTTTCAAAAATGCAGAATAGAATCAAAGGGGAATTCGAAAGAGGTATATTTAAAAGAACATTTGGAACTACTGTCTGCATCCCACAGAACATCGGCGATAATCATCAGCACCATCTTAAGTAAGGAAGTAAAATACTGGGTGAAAATAAGCCCTTTGGCCCAACTCACCCAAGCCAGCCAAAATGTTCCTGTGAGCTTACCCCAATGGACAGCATTTGACCCGTATACCTGTCGGCCTTTTCTATGCATGTACCTGTCTGAATGTCTTTTAAATATTGTACCTATACCCAACTGCTTCATCTGGCAGTTTGTACCATATAGCAACCACTCTCTTGCATGGAAAAAGCTGTCCATCAGCTTAAATCTATGCAGTCTGGTTTTAGACTCCCCTACCAGAAACAAACTTTGATCATTCACCTTATATATGCCCTTCGTGATAGTCCATCAGCCATTCCCTTGCCCAATGTAGATTTTCTGTAACTTTCGGCCACCTTCTTCACTAAAATATCACCAATTTCAACTGTCACTTTCAAACTTACTAATCGTGTCACATATATTCTCTTCCAAACAATTAATATATTTAAACAATAAATAACCCACTGATCAATGCTGTGTACCACTGGTTACAGATTTCCAGTCTGGAAAAAAACATCCTCTACCTTCTACCGTCAAGCCAATTTTAAACCCAATTTGCTATTTCATCCTGGATCCCACATATGCTAACCTTCTTAACGAGCCAAGCATTCAGGACCTTGTCAAAGGCATTGCTAAGTTCCATCTAAAATAGACAACATCCATACCCTCATTCATTCTCTTGGTTACTTCTTCAAAAAGCTCAAGTTTGTGAGACATGATCTTCCAAAAAAACCATGCTGACTATCCCAAATCAGTTCTTGCCTTTCCAAATGCAAATAAATCTTGTGCCTCAGAATCCCTTCTAACAATTTTGCCACTACTAATTTAACATTTACCTGCTTATAGTTCCTTGCCTTTGCCTTGCAGCCATTAAATAAAGGTAAGCAAAACATCTTCCATCCTCCAGTTTCCAAATGGCTAATAAAAGTACAACAATCTCTGCCAGGGCCCCATCAATTGCCTCCCTTTCTTCGCCCAACATCCTCGGTCAGGCTCTGGAATGTAGTTATCTTTATGCATTTCAAGTCTACTAACACCTCCTTCACAAGGTCAATACACTTCAAGATATCACTGTTCTTTTCCATGAACTTGTTAGTCTCCATGTCCTTTGCTATTTTTACATCAAACATTTATGAAGCACAAATGTGAGACAGCTTTATCTCCAAGTCCAAACCCTACAAACACATAATCCCGATGCCTTCATGCATATTGAATGTAGAGGTTTTCATTATACAGAAGCTATAACTTCATCCACTCGCCCAACTCCAACCCATTGCCACCTTGCAAATATCTACTGCTGCTTTTTTTTCTAGCTTAAATTGGATTAGGTACACTGATGTCCATCGTTGGTTTGCAGTTTTCAAGGGCTTGTGATATCAAATGCAGTTGTTATCCATTTCAAGGTATATGCGATTACTAGTACCCATTTGTGCAGGCCTCATTCAACAGTAAACAATAATATTCTAAACACAGTTAATACCATGCCCCATTTACAGAAAAAGATGAGCAAAATATGCTTTTGGAAGAAACATGCAGTGCCATCATTTTCCTGTTTATTTCCAGACTATTTCATAGTATTCCATGAGACATCTTCATTTAATCTTGATTTGACCTTCTCCCCTTACTACATCACCAGCACCCTACTCTCTCTCATCTTGCTTTATGTTTGAATCAAATACAAACCACATCCAGGTAACAAACATGTTTCATTTTAAAGACATCCATAAGTCAATTTTGTCCACAAGTAGGAAAATTCATAAAAATTATTTGATTTGGTAACCATGCCTTCACAATATTGCTGTGAATAGCATCAAAAGCAATTAAGACTGTTAAGAAATTACTGGAAATCGAGAGGAGAAACTACATTTCTGCTATTGACAAGAATGAATGTACGCAAGTGCATTAGATGTTTTTATATAATATTATGACAGCTCATTTGTATGTAGGACTGCCCATAAGTCGGGCACTCATAACCTGGGAATGGCTTAATAACAAGCTGAGATCTGGCTCAATGATTGGAATGGAGGGACACAATGGAGAAATAAATTAACAGCTCAAAAGAACAGATATATTTATTTACATTTAAACTTGCACTTATGGCTGCAGCTAAAACTTTATTGTGGCTTTGGCTTGGTTTCCTTCCACACCTCCCAATCAAACAAAAATTGATGGGTGAAAATTCAATTTTAGTGAGGTTAAGCCAATCAGACATGAATGAAAAGAAATTATCTGCTTCTATTCTTACAGAGAGAAGTATGAACATTAATTCCATTTTCAATCTCTTATTACTACAGACAGAAGTTCCCACTTCCTTAAAAAGGGCAACAATTATACCAGTGCCCAAGAAGAGCAGGGCGAGCTGTCTGAATGACTATCATCCAGTAGCACTCACATCTACAGTGATGAAGCCATTTGAGAGGTTCGTCATGGCCAGAATTAACTCCTATCTCAGCAATGACCTAGACCTACTGCAGTTTGCCTATTGCCACAATAGGGTGCGATCCCATTGGCTCTTCTCGTGGCCTTGGATCACCTGGATAACACAAATAACCATGTCAGCTTGCTAGTTATTGACTCAGCTTTTACAGTTCTGATCAAAAAGCTCCAGAACCTGGGCCTTTGTATCTTCCTCTGCAACTGGATCCTCAACAGTCTGTGTGGATCGAAAATAATATCAGAATCAGGTTTAATATCACCGGCATATGTCTTGAAATTTGTTAACTTTGAGGCAGCAGTACAATGCAATACATGCAGTGCGAAAACAGAAAATAATTTTTTTTTAAAGTGAGGTAGTGTTCATAGGTTCAATATCCACTTAGAACTAAATGGCAAAGGGGAAGAAGCTGTTCCTGAATCGCTGAGTACATGCATCCACCTCGCTGATGATCAACAACGGCGCATCTCAGGGATGTGAGCTTAGCTCATGGTTCTACTCTCTCTATTCCCATAACTGTGCGGCCAGGCACAGCTCAAAATACATCTGTAAATTTGCTGATGATACAACCATTGTTGGTAGAATTTCAGGTGGTGATATTTCAGAGGGCACACAGGAGCGAGACATCAGCTAGTTGAATGGTGTTGCAGCAACAACCCTGCACACGGTGTCATTAAGACCAAAGAACTGATAGTAGACTTCAGAAAGGCTAAGACGAGAGAACACACACCAGTCCTTACCAAGGGATCAGAAATGGAACTGGTAAGCAATTTCAAATTCCTGGGTGTCAATATCACTGAGGGGCCATCGTGGGCCTAATATATCCATGCACTTACAAAGAAGGCAGTTGCTACATTTCATTAAATGAGGAGATTTAGTATGTCACCAAAGATACGAGCAACGCAAATTTCTACAGATGTACCATGCACAGAGCATTCTAATTACCTGCATTACCATCTGGGGTGGGGGGGGGGGGCGTGGTACTGCACAGGATTAAAATAAACTGCAGAGATTTGTAAACTTGGTAAGCTCCAGTATGTGCACTAGCCTCTGCAGTTTTCTCTTGTTTATGTCCTTAGTATCTCGGACATCTTCAAGTAGTGATACCTCAAAAAGGTAGCATTCATTGTTAACGACCTCAATCATCCGCCAGGTCACGCCTTGTTCTCATTGCTACCATCAGGAAGGAGATACAGAAGCCTGAAGACACACAATCAGCAATTCAGAAACAGCTTTATTCCCTCTGCCATCCAATTTTTGAATGGGCGTTGAACCCATGAACACTACCTCACTACTTTATTTTTGCACGACTGATTAATTTAACTATTTAATATAAATATATTTACAGTAATTCACGAATCTTTTCTACTATGTATCGCTACCACAAAGACAACAAATCACGACATATGCTAGTGATTCTGAGCACTGATTGAAATCAACACCAACATTTTCCAAACTCCAGTTCATGCAAGGCTCCAATGTACATGAAAAACATTTATCTTCGATATTTTCAGACTACTCCACAAACAAGGACAAGAATTTGACCCTCACCTCTGACATTCATTTCACAAATGCAGAGTCCAGATGCCAAGTATCCAAGGAATTTTTACCTCCCTCTGTAATTGGATCCTCAACTTCCTAACCGGAAGACCGCAGTCTGTGCAGATTGGTGATAACATCTCCTCCTCGCTGACGATCAACACTGACGCATCTCAGGGGTGTGTGCTTAGCCTACTGTTCTACTCTCATGACTGTGTGGCTAGGCATAGCTTAAAAACCATCTATAACTTTGCTGACAATACAACCATTGTTGCTAGAATCTCAGATGGTGACGAGAGAGAGTACAGTCGGCCTTCCTTATCCACGAGTTCCGCATGCACGAATTCAACCAACCCACGAATTGAGAAAACCCGGAAGTGCTCTTCCAGCACTTGCTGTTCGAGCATGTACAGACTTTTTTTCTTGTCATTATTCCCTAAACAATGCAGTTTTACAACTATTTTACATAGCATTTACATTATATTAGATACTATAAGTAATCTAGAGATGACTTAAAGTATACGGGAGGATGTGCGTAGGTTATCGTGGATCGGGATCGGAAAAAAAAACGGAAGTTCTCTTACTAAGTTGGAACAAGTACATCCGGTACTATTTAACGTCGGTTAGTCAAATGTTTGTCTTAGTATATAGTATATATTTTACCTTTCTATGCATATAAAGTACTTAAGAAACCTATGTTTCAGCGCCGGGCTCGGTCCCGTGTTTGATCCAGTGACAGATCGTTCCCAAGTTCAATCCAATGACAGATCGCTCCCAAGCACGCTATCCATCCCTGCCGGGTTGATGTGAAGGAACAAAAACCCAAAACCCCAAAACCCAATAATTAAACCACTGCGTTGCTTAGTAATAATTGTAGCTTTCATCGGGGCAGGGTATTTCTCACCTTATCCTTTAAAATTGTTCCAATCGTTGACTGACTGTAACCTAACACTTTTCCAATGATGAATGGCATTTCACCTCTTTCCGATCGCTTTATTATTTCCACTTTATTTTAAATCGTGATCGTGATTATTTTCGTGAACAGAAACACTGCGGATTCAGAGCTCCGCCGCCAGGTCCTAATGCCCACCGCACTGACACAGGTTAAATAAGGTCTGGGGTTCTGCTGGGTCCTAAGGTCCACTGTATTGTGACAGGTTGAATAAGGGACTTGAGCATCTGCAGTTTTTGGTATCAGTGAGGGGTCCCGGAACAAATCCCTCACTGATAAGGAGGGCTGACTGTACAGGAGTGAGATACGCCAACCAGTGGAGTGGTGCCGCAGCAACAACCTGGCACTCAACATCAGTAAGACGAAAGAGCTGATTGTGGACTTCAGGAAGGGTAAGATGAAGGAACACATACCAATCCTGATAGAGAGATCAGAAGTGGAGAGAGTGAGCAGCTTCAAGTTCCTGGCTGTCAAGATCTCTGAGGTACCAACATATTGATGTAGTCATAAAGACGGCAAGACAGCAGCTATATTTTATTAGGAGTTTGAAGAGATCTGGCATGTCAACAAATACATTCAAAAACTTCTATAGTTGTACTGTGGAGAGCATTCTGACAGGCTGCATCACTGTCTGGTATGGAGAGGCTACTGCAAAGGACCAAAAGAAGCTGCAAAAGGTTGTAAATCTTGTCAGCTCCATCTTGGGTACTAGCCTACAAAGTAGCCAGGACATCTTTAGGGTGTGGTGTCTCAGAAAGGCAGCATCCATTATTAAGGACCTCCAGCACCCAGGACATGCCCTTTTCTCACTGTTACCATCAGGTAGGAGGTACAGAAGCCTGAAGGCACACACACAGTGATTCGGGAACAGCTTCTTCCCCTCTGCCATCCAATTCCTAAATGGACATTTAATCTTTAGACATTACTTCACTTTATTTTTTAAAAATACATAGTATTTCTGTTTCTGCACATTTTTTAATCTATTCAATATTCATAACTGATTTACTTGATTATTATTTTTTTTCCTCTCTGCTAGATTATATATTGCATTGAATTGCTGCTGCTAAGTTAACAAATTTCACGTCACATGCCAGGGATAATAAACCCAATTCCGATTCAAAAGTATGTAGCTCATGCTTGAGAACTCCACAATGCAGGAAGTGAAATGAGGAATAAAGTAGAAAGTGCTTTTAAACTTGATTTCTATGACATACAAATTGGACCTGATAATGCCAGGCCAAGAAAAAAAGTCTACTAATTAATTCGTAAAAAGTCAAGTGTACTCCACATTAGCTTTGACATCTGTGAAAGGAAACCTCTGAGGCAACATTTACATAATGATTGCCAATGTATTTATAGTAATTACTTCTGATTAGACAATGTAGCTGTGAATTTTGAGAATACTGTAGAGAAGCAATAGGCTATGCCAGCTATACAACCACAAGAACATACTAACAGCAGGAATTTGATTGAATAATGAAACAAATGCAGTACTGGGTATTGTGGGAATTATGAAATGATCCAATAACTTTGTTCATGCCATTGCCAGTCAACAGAACAAAGCCACAAAGTAACCTCAAAACCATTCTCAGAAATACTATCCTTTTTCATGACTTATTCATTTTTGGAGATAGGGATATTGCTGCCAAGGTCTGCATTCATTTCTCAGTTTACTCAGCTACTTTTGCTTTAAAGAGTCAAGAGAATGTTGACTGGATGGGCCTAGGGAAAGGTGGCAAATTTGCTCTCAAAGTGAATTTTAATTAACTAAGTAGATTTTAAAACAACAAATTTTCACAAAAATGGAATTTTGAAAACAAAAAATCTGAATTAGGCTAATTAAAAATTATAAGAGGCATATATAGAAGTGACCAAATTTTTTCCTATGATACGGATATCAAAAACAAGAAATGGGTTAAATTACACTTCATGTGATCGCTTCATGGTTCGCGCAATGCTTGACAGTGTCAGTTGTAAGATCAGGGTTCAATTCCTGCTGCTCTCTAAGAAGTTCGTACATTTTCTCATGGCACCATGGAACACCATGAAATCGCTGGTTTCTTCATACATTCCAAAGTTAGGGTTAGTAAATTGTGGGCATGCAGTGTTCGCGCCAGAGGCATGGTGATACCGCAGGCTGACCCCAGCACATCCTTGAACTGTGTTGGTCTTGGACACAAATCACACGTGTGCTTCAATTCTTCAATGTGTAAATGGTAAATAATAAAGCTGAACTTTTAACTTTACACAACAGGTGGTTAATATCTAGAATGCATTACCAAAAGAGGTGGTGGAGTCAGATACCATCACTGCATTTCAGAGATACTTCAATAGGTACCAATTAAGCAAGACACTGACTAAACCAAATCTAATATTGGAAAAAGGGATTAGTACAGATGGGCGGAGGTCAGCATGGATGTTGTACGCCAAAGAGCTTCATCTCTGCACTGTGTAATTCTATGACTAAATTAGTAGGAATTGTTAGATTATTCATCTTGTCACAACCGCTGAGCCACTGCCACACACAAGTACACACAAATGTAAATTCACTTCATATCTCTTGCAATCCTGTGTACTGGAAACTCCATCCTAATCAGTGAGGCAACCAGTCAAAACGCTTTCCACGGTACATCTATACAAATTTGTGCATGTCTTTGGTAACATGTCAAATTTCTTCAAGCTCCCAATGAAGTATATCACCTGCCATTCTTTCTTTCTGATTACGTAAATATATTGCAAAGGGAGTTATAGAGGCCCAATATTCAAAGCAAAATTTATTATCGAAGTACATATGTTATATACAATCCTGAGACTCATTATCTTGCAGGCATTCACAGTAAATACAAAGAAATAATAGAATCAATGAAAGACGACGCACAACATGGACAAAGAAGTAGTCGGCCCTCCTTATCAGCGAGTTCCGCATGCACGAATTCAACCAACCACGAATCGAGAAAACCCAGAAGTGCTCTTCCAGCACTTGCTGTTCGAGCATGTAGACTTTTCTTTTCTTGTCATTATTCCCTAAATAATGCAGTATAACAACTATTTTACATAGCATTAACATTGTATTAGGTATTATAAGCAATCTAGAGATGATTTAAAGTATATGGGAGGATGTGCGTAGGTTATCGTGGATCGGGATTGGGAAAAAAAACGGAATTTCTCTTACTAAGTCAGAACTGATACATCCGGTATTATTTAGCGTCAGTTAATCAAACATTTGTCTTAGTATATAGTATATATTTTACCTTTCTATGCATATAAAATACTTAAGAAACGTATGTTTCAGTGCCTGCTCGAGTTCGATCCAGTGACAGATCGCTCCAGAGCGCGCTATCCATCCCTGCTGGGTTGATGTGAGGGATCAAAAACCCAAAACCCCAAAACATAATAATTAAACCACTGCATTGCTTAATAATAATTGTAGCTTTAATCTGGCATGTCCTTTCTCATTTTATCCTGTAAACTTGTTCCAATCATTGACCGACTGTAGCCTAACGCTTTTCCAATGACGAATGGCGTTTCACCTCTTTCCGATTGCTTTATTATTTCCACTTTATTTTAAATTGTGATCGTGATTATTTTTGTGAACAGAAACACTGCGGATTCAGAGCTCCGCTGCCGGGTCCTAATGCCCACTACACTGACACAGGTTAAATAAGGTCCGAGGTTCCGCTGGGTCCTAAGGTCCACCGCATTGGAACAGGTTGAATAAGGGAATTGAGCATCCACATTTTTTGGTATCCGCAAGGGGTCCCAAAACCAATCCCGTGCAGATAAGGAGGGCGAACTGTAATGTGCAAAAGACAAACTTTGCAAATAAAAATAATAAATAAGTAGAGAACATGAAATAAAGAGTACCTGAAAACGAGCCCATTGGTTGTGGGAACAGTTCAGTGATCAGGCAAGTGAAGTTGAATTATCCTCTCTGGTTCAAGAGCCTGATAGTTTAGAGATAACAACTGTTCCTGAACCTAGTGATGTGGGTCCTTAGCCTCCTGTACCTCCTTCCTAATGGTTGGTCTGTATTGAGGGGGCCTTGATAATGAACACTGCTTTCCTGCAACAGTACTCCTTGTGAATGTGCTCAATGGTGATATACTGGGCCGTATCCACTACTTTTTTGTCGGCTTTTCTGTTCAAGGGCATTGGTTTCCATACCAGGTCGGGATGGAACCAGTCAATATACTCTCCACCGCACATCTTTAGAAGTTTCCGAGAGGATGATTGTGTTGAACAGGTGGTCCAAGGACAACTGGAGAGCCAGTGAAATTGCATCCACTCTAGCCTTACTGCAATTTGCCTATTGCCACAATGAGTCCAGGTCCTTTCTCAGGCAGGTGTTATTTCTAGCCACGACCAACTTCACACTTGGTAGTGTGGAGGAGCAGAGGGATCTCGGGGTACATGTCCACAGATCCCTGAAAGTTGTCTCACAGGTGGATAGGGTAGTTAAGAAAGCTTATGGGGTGTTAGCTTTCATAAGTCGAGGGACAGAGTTTAAGAGTCGCGATGTAATGATGCAGCTCTATAAAACTCTGGTTAGGCCACACTTGGAGTACTGTGTCCAGTTCTGGTCGCCTCACTATAGGAAGGATGTGGAAGCATTGGAAAGGGTACAGAGGAGATTAGAGAGTATGCATTATGATCAGAGATTAAGGGAGCTAGGGCTTTATTCTTTGGAGAGGAGGAGGATGAGAGGAGACATGGCAGAGGTGTACAAGATATAAGAGGAATAGATAGAGTGGAGAGGCAGCGCCTCTTCCCCAGGGCACCACTGCTCAATACAAGAGGACACAGCTTTAAGGTAAGGGGTGGGAAGTTCAAGGGGGATATTAGAGGAAGGTTTTTTACTCAGAGAGTGGTTGGTGCGTGGAATGCACTGCCTGAGTCAGTAGTGGAGGCAGATACACTAGTGAAGTTTAAGAGACTACTAGACAGGTATATGGAGGAACTTAAGGTGGAGGCTTATATGGGAGGCAGGGTTTGAGGGTCGGCACAACATTGTGGGCCGAAGGGCCTGTACTGTGCTGTACTATTCTATGTTCTATGTCTAAAGCACTTCTTCAAAGTAGACGTGTGTTCAACTGGACAATAGTTATTGATGTAGCTCACCCTGCTCTTCTTAGGCACTGGCATGATTGATGCCTTTTTGGAGCAGTTTAGAATCTCTGGCTGCAGCAGTAAGAGATTGAAGATGTTCTTGAACACTCCATCCAGTTGGTTGGCACAAGTTTACAGTATCCTGCCAGATATATCATCGGGTCCTGATGCCTTGTGAGGATTCACCTTCTTAAAAGATGCTCTGATGGAGGCTTCTGAGACAGATCACAGGGTTGCCAAATACTGCAGGGATTTGCATAGGTTTAGCTTTACTCTCTCTTTCAAAACATAAAAGATATTGAGCTCATTAGGGAACTAAATATTAAGCTGTTAGTGTTGCCTCGTAGGAAGCAAACCCTGCCACAGCTGTCTTGCTTCTGCTTGTGTCTCTAATGTCACATGGAAATGCCTTTATGGATCACTGGACTTGAATGCCACAGATCTAGCCCCAGCAGACTGCAAATCTTCAGGTTCACCCAGAGCTTCCGGATTGGGCATGTCCGGTATTTTTTCAAAAGGGACACACCCAACCATGCAGATCTTGATGAAATCAATGACCATTACGCCATATTCACTCAGATCTGAAGACAACACCCTGAATATTGTCCACCTACCAATTCAAAGCAGTCCTGCAAGTACTTTTCCACCTCCCTTGACCATACCTTCATGATCCTCACTACTGGGTTGGAGTCCTCAGTCACGCCAAGAGTAGAAGTACAGCCAGGTGATCAGACTTGCCGAAGTGCAAGCATAGAATAGTACCAGAGGCATTCTTGATGTTGGTTCCTCTGGTTCCAAAGGTGACAGGGTGGTGGTAGTTGGTCAGAGACTTCAAGCTGAACTGATTGAAGTCCCACGCAATGATCAGGAAGGCATCAGAGTGCACTGTCTCTTCATGGTTGATCATGGTGCCCAACCCCTCCTGTGCCAGCTAAATACTTGCTCTGGAGGAATGTACAGTACAACCAGGATGGCGGCAGAAACCGTCCTCAGCAGTTAGATTGGACGACACTTGACCACCAGATGTTCCAGGTGGGGGCAGCAGCCCAGCCCAGCGGCTATGCTTCCTGAAACAAGGGAGAGGAAGATTCTAGCAGCTGCACTCACTCCCTGGGTGGTCTGCAGTTGGGGTCTGCCAATAAATATAGATGACGTTTTTTTAATACTTGTTGCTTGCTGTATTGTCTGTGCCTGCAGATTTCAGCTCTAGTAGCTCTGATGACTCCCTCTGGAGCTGCAAACCAGAAGTGGCCACTCTCCCGCACCATCTTCAAATCTCAGATAATCTATTTTAACTAAATTATTTAATTAAAATATATTTTTTTCCTCTCACTTTTGTTCCTTGCAACCTTTCCTAGCCAGTCAGATACATGGACCCAGCAGCATGGCCTAAACTCACTGATTTTTCTTAAAAAAGCTAGTTACTTACTAAAAGGTTAAGATCATAGTAATAGTCTGGCTGTTAGCCACTGCAGTCAATGAAGACTTTGATGTTGAGAACAGATGGGGAAAAACACCAAGGTTGACATCCTTTTTCCTGCAAAAGGCATGATATGGTCTCTCAAACAACTTAATATCAACACACAAATTAAGAAAGACAAGACCATCCTTATTCTTATCGATATTATTCCTAAACACATAATAATGCCTCATAAATAACCATAAGATGAATATTTCAACTGATTATAGAATACAATAGACGTTAGAATTTCAATGTTTCTATATATCAATTCCTGGCTATTTGCCCCAGGATTTAGTTACACGTGGCTGATAAAATATAACATTAATCCAGAGATCTGGCCACAGTATTCGGCTTTCCCAAAGTCAAGAAAAGTATTGCTGCAGTAATTCAAGTGATGGCACATTTGACTTGAAACCAGAAGTTTGCAGTTTCAAATTCCACATCTTGCCTCAGTTAGTGGTTGGAAAAGCTTACTTCAGCTTTGATTTAAACCAAGCTTATGTGAAACCCAAAACTACATCTTATTCAAGATATTGACCATCAAAAGCAATTACAAACATTGCAAGTGATTATTTCATCAAGGCTCAGCCAAAGTGAAAGATGACAAATTTGGATGTCAACCCAAGAAGACTACGTGCAATTGGATAAATAAAAGTGTGTTCAAGGTGATGTACTTTACTTTATACTTTATTGTCGCCAAACAATTGATACTAGAACATACAATCATCACAGCGATATTTGATTCTGTGCTTTCCGCTCCCTGGATTACAAATAATAAATATCAAAAATATTAAAAATAGTAAAAATTAGTAAACATTAAAAATTTAAATTAGAAATCATAAATAGAAAATAGAAAAATGGAAAGTAAGGTAGTGCAAAAAAAAACCGAGAGGCAGGTCTGGATATTTGGAGGGTGCAGCCCAGATCTGGGTCAGGATCCGTTCAGCAGTCTTATCACAGTTGGAAAGAAGCTGTTCCCAAATCTGGCCGTACGAGTCTTCAAGCTCCTGAGCCTTCTCCCGGAGGGAAGAGGGACGAGAAGTGTGTTGGTTGGGTGGGTCGTGTCCTTGATTATCCTGGCAGCACTGCTCCGACAGCGTGCAGTGTAAAGTGAGTCCAAGAATGGAAGATTGGTTTGTGTGATGTGCTGCACCGTGTTCACAATCTTCTGCAGCTTCTTTCGGTCTTGGACAGGACATCTTCCATACCAGGTTGTGATGCACCCTAGAAGAATGCTTTCTACGGTGCATCTATAAAAATTAGTGAGGGTTTTAGGGGACAGGCCAAATTTCTTTAGTTTTCTCAGGAAGTAAAGGTGCTGGTGGGCCTTCTTGGCAGTGAACTCTGCTTGGCTGGACCAAGTCAGGTCATTTGTGATATTGACCCTGAGGAACTTAAAGCTTTTGACCTGTTCCACCTGCGCACCACCGCACAGTCCGCTACTCCTTCTGAAGTCAACAACCAATTCCTTCGTCTTGCTGATATTGAAGGATAGGTTATTGTCTTTGCACCATGCCACCAGGTTCTTAATTTCCTCTCTGTACTCAAACTCATCATTACCCAAGAAACGGCCTACAATTGTTGTGTCATCAGCAAACTTATATATTGAGTTTGATGGAAACTTCGCTACACAATCATGGGTGTACAGTGAGTACAGCAGGGGGCTGAGTACACAGCCTTGTGGGGCACCGGTGCTGAGAGTGATTGTAGAGGAGATCTTGTCCCCTATTTTTACAGCCTGGGTCCTGTCTGTGAGGAAGCTGAAGATCCAGCTGCAGATCTGAGTGATAAGGCCCAGGTTCCAGAGCTTAAGAATCAGTATTTGGAATGATGGTATTAAAGGCAGAGCTGTAGTCAATGAACAGGAGCCTTATGTATGTGTCTTCATTCTCCAGGTGTTCTAAAAAGGAACACTATATGTACACTATAAAATAAGAGTTTTTTGTCTGTTTCTTCAGTTTGATTGGTTCAGAACTTAACTTTAACCTCTTTGACAGTGATAATGAGATTCCAAACATAACACTGAGCTGTTGACTGGCAAAAATCTAGTGAAGGTACTGATGAAAAGTACTGTACTTAGTAGGATGACTTTTGTTTTTAAAACATTTAAGTTGGGTTGTGGGCAAGTTCTGCTTTTATTACCTATCACTGCTTCAACAAATGGACCAGAACTTCAAGGATCAAGAGCAAACAGCAAAAACAAAAATCAACGTCTTGCCTATATTAAAAAAAATCCTATGAAAAATTACAGTAACCTAGTGCTTTAAAAAAATCAGCTCAAAGGTTAGATACCCCAACTAACAAACTCTGAAAACTGGAAAAGCTGGAAGAGGTGACATAGGATCGACAAAGGTAGAATCCTGATGAGTAGAGTTAAGAAATGTAAAAGGGAAAAGGCCTCTGATGAGAATTATGTACAGGCCTCCAAACGCAGCCTGGATGTAGGCTACAAATTACAATGAGAGATAGTAAATGCATACAAAGAGGGAAATGTTATGATAATTATGGGGTATTTCAATACGCAGGAAGATTGGAAAAATCAGGTTGGTGCTGGATCCCAAGAGGGAATTTGTAGAATACCTACAACATGGCTTTTTACAGCAGCTCACACATGACCCCACTAGGGATAAGGTAAAAGAATCCTTAGGAGGCACTGATCATAACATGATAGAATTCACCCACCAGTTTGAGAAGGAGAAGCTAAAATTAGATGGATCAGTACTACAGTGAAGTATTACAGCTCAGGGCATTCCAGGGTTCAGTTTCTGTGCCACCTTTAAGCAATTTGTACATTCTCCCTGTGAATCGTGTGGGTTTCCTCAGGATGTCCTCCCGCAGTCTAAAGATGTACTGGTTAGTAGGTTAATTGGTTATTGTAAATTAGGCTAGTATTAAACAGGTGGGCTGCTGGGCAGTGTGGATCTTACAGATACAAGGGCCTGTTCTCCAAATAATAAATAAAAACTAGAGAGGCATGAGAGAGTAGAAGGGGACACTAGCAGGGATGATGACAGGACAGCAATGGCTGAAATTTCTAGAGCCAATTTGGATGTGCAGGATTGATACATATCAAAGAAGTATGAGTATTCTAATTGGAGAATGAGGCAATCATGGCTGACAAGGGAAATCAAAGACAACATAAAAGCAAAAGGGAGGGCATATAATACAGGAAAAATTAAGACAAGACAATAAGACATAGCAGCAGAATTCAGCCAGCGGACGCATCAAGTCTGCTCGCCATTCCATCATGGCTGATTTATTATCCCTCTCAAACTCATTCTCCTGCCTTTACCCCATAATCTTTGATGCCCTGATAAGAACCTGTCAACCTCACCTTTAAATATACTCAGTGACTTGGCCTCCACAACCATCTGTGGCACTGAATTTCATTGATTCACCGCCCACTGGATAAAGAAATTACTCATCTCTGTTCTGAATATATATCCCTCTATTCCGAGGCTGCATGTTCTGGTCCTAGATTTGCTCACAATAGCAAACATCCTCTCTACATTTACACCTTCTAGGCCTTCCAATATTCGATAGGTTTCAATGAAATCCTCCCTCATTTTTCCTCTAGTTCTTCATCTCCATCAAGCACAGGCCCAGAGCCAAACACTCATGTGTTAACCCTTCCATTCGCAGAATCATTCTAATGAACCTCCTCTCTACTCTCTCCAATATGAGCACAACTCTTCTTAGATAAGTGGTCCAGAAATGTTCACAATACTCCAAGTGCAGTCTGACCAGTGCTTTATAAAGCCTCAGCATAACATGCTGGCTTTTATATTCTAGTCCTCTCAAAATGAATAGCAACATTGCATTTGTCTTCCTTATCACCAACTCAACCTGCAAGTTAACCTTAATCCTGCAGAAGGATTCCCAAGTCCCTCTGCACCTTTGATTTTTGAATTTTCCCCCCATTTAGAAAATAGCGTATGCCTTTACTCCTTCTACCAAGGTGCACGACCAAACACCTTACTCCATAGGCAACTACTTTGCCCTCTCTCTCAATCAGTCCAAATTCTCCTGCATCCTCAACACTACCTGCCCCTCCACCTAGCTTCATATCGCCTGCAAACTTGGCCACAACGCCTTCAATTCCTCATCCAAATTATTCACATATAACTTAAAAAGAAGTGGTCTCAATACTGATCTCTGCAGTACACAACTAGTCATTGGCCGCAAACTAGAATAAGCCACCTTTATGCCAGCCAATCTTCCATCCATGCTCGTATTTTTTCCTGTAAAACAGCCTCATGTGTGGCACCTTGGCAAAGGCCTTAAAATCCAAGTAAGCAACATCCACTGACTCTCCTTTGACTGTCCTGCCTGTTATTTCCTCAGATTTCCAACAGATTTGTCAGTCAAGATTCCCCTTAAAGAAATCCTACTGAATTTGGCCTACTTTATCATGCACCTCTAAATGTCCCAAAGCCTTATTCTTAATAATGGACTAACATGTTCCCAACCACTGAAGTCAGGCAAAATGAGTGATAATTTCCATTCTTCTGCCTCCCTCCCTTCTTGAAGAGTGGAGTCGTAACCATTCCAGATTCTGGTGATTCTTAAAAGATCATTACTAGTGCCTCTATAACTTCTCCAGCTGCCTCTTTCAGAACTCCAAGGTGAATTCCATTTGGTCCAGGTGACTACTGTACCTTCAGACCATTCTACTTCAAAAGCACTTTCTCCTTAGTAACAGCAACTACACTCACTTCTGCCCCATGACACTCTCGAATGTCTTGCCTATTGCACAGTGAATATCGTCCATTTCTTTGTCCCTCATTACTACCTCCCCAGCATCATTTTACAGCTGTTCAATATCCAATCTCACTTTTTTTTTAAATCTCATCATACATCTGAAAAAAACTTTTAGTATCTTTTATATTATTGACTAGACTACCTTCATATTTCACCTTCTGTCCTTATGGTTTTTTTTAGTTGCCTTCTGGGAGTTCTTAAAAGCTTCCCAATCCTTTAACTTTCTTGCTGTGTTATATGCCCTCTTTTGCTTTAATGCAGTCTTTGACTTGCCTAATTAGCCATCATCCTTATCCTCTCTTTCGAATACTTCATCTTTGGGATATATTGATCTATTACCTTCCAAATTATCCCGAAAAAATTCCATTGATCGCTGTTCTGCCATCATCCACGCTAGTGTTCACAATACAAAGCTCACCGTATACAACTCTGAAATTCATTTTCTTGTAGGCATTCATGGTAAACAAGAAAGTAGAATGAAAGACCACTCCCAATAGAATGGACAACAACCTATGTACAATAGACAACAAACTGTGCAAATACAAAAGGAGGAAAAACATAATAAATAAGCAATAAATATCAAGAAACTGAGTTGTAGAGTCTTTGAAAGTGAGTCCTTGGGTTGTGGAGATGGGGCAAGGGAAGTTGTGTGAGTTCATCTCCCCGGTTCAACAGCCTGATGGTTGTGAAATAATAACTGTTCCTGAATCTTGTAATGTGGGTCCTGAGGCCCCTGTACATTCTTCCTGATGGCAGCAGCAAGAAGAAAGCATGTCCTGGGTAGGGGGGGCCTTGATGATCAGTGCTGCTTTCCTGCAACCTCAATAGTGGAGAGGGCTTTAACTCTGATGGACTAGGCTGTATCCACTACTTTTTGTAGGCATTTCTATCCAAGGGCATTGATGTTTTCATACCAGGCTGTAATGCAACCAATTAATATACTCTCCACCACACTTCTAAGAAGCTTGTTAAAATTTTCGCAAACTCCCAAGCGAGTACAAGCACTGCTACTCTTTCTTCGTAATTGCACATATTTGCTGGGCCCAGGACAAATCCTCCGAAATGAGAACACCAAGGAATTTAAACTTGTTGTCCATCTCCACCTCTGATCTTCCGATGAAGACTGGCTCATGGGCCTCTGGGTTTCTCCTCCTGAAGTCAATAATCAGCTCCTTGGTCTTGTTGACCATGAGTAAGAGGTTGTTGTTATGGCAATAGTCAGCCAGATTTTCAGTCTCACTCCTACATGCTGATTCGTCACCACTTTTGATTTGGTAATGTCAACAAACTTGAATATGGCAATGGAGCTGTGCTTAGCCACGGTCATAAGTGTAAAGTGAGTAGAGCACGGAGCTAAACACACAGCCTCATGGTGAACCTGTGCTGACGGAGATTGTGAAGATGTTGTTGCCAATCTGAACTGACTGGGGCTGCAAGTAAGGAAATCGTAGATCCAATTGTACAAGGAGGTACTGAGGCCAAGGTTTTAAAGCTTATTGATTAGCTACGAGGGGATGATGGTGGTGAATGGTGAGCTGTAGTCAATGAAGAGCATCCTAATGCATGCGTCTTTGCTGTCCAGATGTTTCAGAGCTAAAGAGGTGCTTTCTGCTGTGGACCTGTTGTGTCAGTAGGCAAATTGGAGCGGATCCAAGTCCTTCTCAGGCTGGAATTGATCTTTCATCACCAACCTCTCAAAACAATTTATTACTGTGGATATAAATTATACTGCACAATAAACATTGAGGCAGGTTAATACATTCTTCTTTGGCACCAGTACAAGTGAAGTCTGCTTGAAGCAAATGGTTGCCATACACTGCTGAAGCAAGATTAAAGATCTCAGTGAATACTCCAGCCAGTACTTAGCCAGGCACCCAGAATGGGCCGGATGTTGTTCGTGGCTTCACCCTCCTGAGGTTGTTCGCATGTTGACCTCAAGAAACTGAAATTACAGGATCATCAGGGACTGAGGGAATTTGTGAAGGTTCCTCCATGTTTTGACAGACAAAGCAAGCAGAGAAGGCATTAAACTCATCCGCAAGTGAAGCACTGTTGTCACCTACGTTGCTTGATTTTACTTTGTAAGAGGTAATAAGCATTCAACCTCTGTCACAACTGTCAAAGTAAAATTTATTACCAGAGTACATACATGCCACCACATATATCTCAGATTCTTTTTCTGTACGCATACTTAGAAAATCTATAGAGTAAGATCAATGGACAACAAACTGCACAAATGCAGACAGAAATAAAAAGCAATACATAATGAGCATGAAATAACAATACAACAGAGTCCTAAAATGGGTGCCCTTTTGTTCAAGAATCTGATGGCCCAGGGGTAGTAATTGCTCTTGAAATTGGTAGTGCAAGACCTGAGACACTTGTATCCTAATGGCAGCAGTGAGAAAAGAGCATGGCCTGGGTGGCGAGGATCTTTGATGCTGGTTGCTGCCTTTTTACAGCAATGTTTCATGTAGATGTGCTCAATGGTTGGGAGGGTTTTACCCGTGATGAACTGGGCTGAATCCACTACCTTTTGTGGTCAAAGGCATTGATGTTCCAATAACAGGCAAAAATGCAGCCAGTCAGCACACTTACCACCACACATCTATAGAAGTTTGCCAAGGTCTTTAGCGACATCCCAAATCTCCGCATCTCCTGAGGAAGTAGAGGCACTGTGGCGCCTTCTTCACAATTATATTTAAATTATGGGTCCAGGGCAGGTCCTCCGAGATAGTGACACACAGGAATTTAAAGTTACTGACACTCTCCACCTCCAATACTCGACTCATGGTCCTCTGGTTTCCCTCTCCTAAAGTCTAAAATCAGTTCTTTGGTTTTATTAACATTGAGTGAGAGGTTGTTATTGTTACACCACTCATCAAATATTCCACCTCCCTCCTTCAAGCATCCTTCATTAATTCAAGTCTAGACTGGAATTGCTATGTCACCCATGAGATGGATTTCTGGAGATTGTACCGGGACCTCTTAACTTTTATGGTCACCAGACTTGAAAGCCCCTGATCTAGCCCTCAAAAGATTGCCGATCTCATGGTTCATCCAAGGCTTCCGGTTAGGGAAGACTGAATGATTTTGTGGGGACCCAAATGTCTACAAACTGTTTTAATAACATCTGTGACAATCATGGTGTATTTATTCAGATCCACACCCAAGCCCTTGAACATTGCTCAGTCAACCGACTCGAAGCAATTCCATAGCCATACTTGTGTCTCCTGCAACCACCTCCTTGTTGTCCTAACCTCTGGAGCTTGGTTCTTTAGCCTCTACTTTTATGCAGGTGGAAGGACAGTCAAGTGATACGATTTATCGAACTGCAGTCTGGGCATGGTAAGCAACACAAACAAAAAGCTGGAGGAACTCAGGCCAGGCAGCATGTATGGAAAAGAGTAAAGAGTCATTTTGGGCCAAGACCCTTCATGAGAATAGTAAACATTCTCCTCATCTTAGTACAACAATGGTTGAGTGTGTTGGGACCAGTGCTTCCACAGGTTATATGCTAATAGTAATTAGTCAGGGTTTTCTAAAAACAAGCCTGGATAAAGTCCCCCGACTATGATTTGAAATGTGTCGGGATGAACTTTTTCTTGTTTGGAGACAGCATCATGCAGAACCTCAATCAAATCAAGCACTTGATTCTGTCAGCCACTGGTGGTACGCAAGTACAGTCAGGATTAGAGAGAAGAAATCCTAAGGTAAATAGAATAGATGGCATTTGGTTCTTTGGCGTTCAAGATAAGGGGAACACAAGTTTGACAAAACTGCCACATCAGAGTAACACCAAGAGCTTATCATGAAACACACACCTCTACCTTTAGCCTTTTTGAATCAGCAGTTTGGTTTATCCTGTGAATCGAGAAGCCTTCAGGTCTGAGGCTGCCACTGGCACGCTGGAGCAAGCCAAGTTGTGTTCAAATATCGAACACAACAATCACTCATTTCCCTCTAATACAGCAATCTTGCCCTCAAGTCCTCAATTTTGTTCTCCAGCAACTGCCTATTTACCAACAAATTTCTGGGTAGACGGGGTCTCTTTCATCTGTTTTTTTGACCTGACTTGGAGCCCCCACTCCAGCCTCGCTTCCAACAATGGCGATGAACCTTGAGCAGTTTTGGGCCCCTTGTCTTAGAAATGCTGAGCTGAAACTGGAGAGGATATAAAGGGGTGCATGAAAATGATTCCAGGATTGAATGGTTTGTCAAATGTAGAGCACTTGATGGCTCTGGCCTGTATTCAACAGAATTCAGAAGAAAGAGGGGTGGCCTCCTTGAAAAGTATCGAATGGTGAAAGGCCTTGATAGAGTGAATGTGGAGAGGATGTTTCCTATGATGGGAGAGTCTAAAACCAGAGGACACAACCTCAGAATAGTGAGGAGCCCTTTTAGAACTGAGACAATGAGGAACTTCTTTAGAAAGAGAGTGGTGAATCTGTGTAATTCTTTGCCACAGGCAGCTACAGAGGCCAAATCTTTATGTATATTAAAGGCAGAGGTTGATGGGTTCTTTGATTGGCCAGGCATGAAGGGATACAGGGAGGAGGCAAGAGATTGGGGTTGAGAGGAAAATTGGATCAGCCATGATGAAATGGCAGAGCAGACTTGATGGGCCAAATAGCCTAATTCTGCTCCTATATCTTCTGGTCTTATCTGCTTAAAGGCACAATACCTGCTTCAGAGTTAAGTCCGAAGAATCCTTCACAAGATCGTGAAATCTGCAGTTCATTAAGTCAATTTAAAAGCACATTACTTAAAGGGAAATTACATGCTGCAAATTGTGGGGAGAGTAATTTAAGAGAGATATAGTTAGTAATATTGCACATAGTCCCCAGAACATCAGTGGTTCACCAGTGTCATCTTGCTTGCTTGAAATCACATGGACATCGGGGGAGATCATGAAGGAAACAAGCGCTTTGATAGTCAAAGGAAGCATAAAAGGTATTAAGCTCAACTGGAAGTGAAATCCTGTTCTCACCTATATAGTTTGGTTTCACTTTGTAGGAGCCGATAGCATTTAAGTCCTGCCATAGCTGTCGAGCATCCTTCAGTGACTCAAATTTGATCTAGAATTGAGTCTTCTCATGTAAAATGGCTTTCCGAAGATCACACTTGAACCTCTTGCACTTTGCTTGCTCATCAGATCTGAATGCTGCTGATCTGGCTCTCAGCAGATTACAGATCTCACAGTTTATCCAGGGTTTCTGGTTGAGGAAGATATCATCATCATCGTCATCAGGTGCCGTGCCCAGTTTTGAGCTTTGACTGCCATCGCCCACACACTCCTATTTCGGATCAAGTGGATCAATTCATTGGTATTCATTTCCAGTTCTCTGGCTGCTGTCTCCATCATCATTTGTCTTTGTCTTCCTCTTGCTTTCTTCCCTTCAATCTTTCCCATAATTACCGTGCATTCTAACCCCCTTTCCTAATCATGTCCAATGAAGTTACGTTGCATTTTCATGATCTCATACATTATTTCTCTTTTTGTGTTTGCTCTGTTCATGACATCCTTGTTAGATATTCGTTTCGTCCATGATATTCTTTGCATCCTCCTCTGCTGCTTCAATTTGTTTCCTCATGTTACTAGATACTGTCCAACATTCTGAGCCATATAACATAACTGGATAAACGTAACATTTCAGTACTCTAGGGTTGTCATGCCTAGTTTAGCATTGGTCTGTATACTCTTCATTCGCGTAAAGGTGAAGACAGTAAATGATTTTGTGGGGACACACTTGTCTGTGACTTTTTTTTTAATATAAACTCTGACAATCCTGGTGCATTCGTTCGGATCCCCTGATGAGTCTTTGAACACAGCCCAGTACACCAACATGAAGCAATCCCATAGCCATTCCTCTGCCTCCTGTGACCACCTCTTCATTGTCTTTGGTTCTGCAGCCCTGCTCTTTTGTCTTAGCCTGTATGCATGTAGGAGAACTGCCTGGTGATCAGATTTCCTGAAATGCATTCTGGGCATGGAACGGTATGCACTCATTACTGCAGTATAGCAGTGAAGTGTGTTGGGACTCCTGATATGGCAGGTGGTATGTTGACAAGTGGACAGAGATTTCTTCAGATAAGCCTGACTGAAATCCCCAGCAAGGATTTGAAAGGTGTCCGGGTAGGCTGTTAATTGTTTGTCGATGAAGGCACACGGCACTCAGTACCTCAAGTGTCTGCTTAACATTGGCCTTTGGCAGTACATAAACTGCTGTCAGGATCACGGGGCGATCTCTCTTGATAAATAGAATGGTCAGCACTTAATTAGGGGAACAAGAGCATGACAAGACTGCTACATCCTAGTACCACAGAGTTTATCATGAAACACAGAGTCCCTCCATATGCCTTCACCAAATTAGCAGTCTGGTCCATCCTGTGTATCAAGAAGCCCTCGGGGCTTATCCAGATTGAGCAATGTCTCCTTGAAACAGAACAGCAATTCCTCACTTCCCTCGGATAAAACAATCTCACTTGTAGGTCCTCAATCTGGCTCTCTGGAGACCACACCCTTGCTAACAAGATACTTAGTAGAGGAAGTTTCATGCCCTGGCATTTCAGTCTCCCCTCTTCCCTCTCTTTCCACCAGGGCGATGTGCCTTCATTCACTTAAAAGTGCCATACCCATGTGCTTGAGATTCAAGTCTGCCAGGTCCTTCAGAAGATTGTAAAATCGCTAGTTGAATTGAATTGAATTGATGTTATTACTTACATCCTTCACAGCAAAGATCTTTACGTTACATCTCCGTCTAAATGTGCAATGTGCAATTTATAGTAATTTGTAATAAATAGTATGTACAACAGGACAGTCAATATAGCATAGAAATATGATTGTATCAACACGAATTAACCAGTCTGATAGCCTGTTGGTCCAGGCTTTTATGCTATGGTACCCAGATGGTAGAAGCTGGAACAGTTTGTGGTTGGGGTGACTTGGGTCCCCAATGATCCTTTATTACACACCTGTCTTTGTAAATGTCCTGAATAGTGTGAAGTTCACATCTACAGGTGCGCTGGGCTGTCTGCACTACTCTCTGCAGTCCTGCAATTGAGGGAAGTACAGTTCCCATACCAGTCAGGATGCTCTCTATTGTGCCCCTATAGTAAGTCCTCAGGATTTGGGGACCCATACCAACCTTCTTCAAATGTCTGAGGTGAAAGAGGCACTGTTGTGCTTTTTTTCACCACACAGCTGGTATGTATAGACCACATGAGATCCTCTGTGATGTGTATGCCAAGGAACTTAAAGGTGTTTACCCTCTCATCCCCAGATCCGTTGATGTCAATGGGGTTAGCCTGTCTCCATTCCTCCTGTAGTCCACAACCAGCTCTTTGCTTTTGCAACATTGAGGGAGAGGTTGTTTTCTTGACACCACTGTGTCAGGGTGATGACTTCCTCTCTGTAGGCTACCTGATTTTTATTTGAGATTAGGCCAATCAATGTAGTATCGCCAGCACATTAGCAATTTGGAGCTGTGGGTGCCAACAGAGTAAAGGAGGGGGCTTAGCACACACCCAAGGGGCACCTGTGTTGAACGTCAGAGGGGCAGAGGTGAGGGAGCCCACTGTACTCCAACAACATTCTCACATAAGCATCCTTCTTCTCCAGGTGTGTAAGAATTTTGTGTAGAACTGTAACCATTGCGCCTTCTGTTGATTGGTTATGTCAGTAGGCAAATTGTAGGGGGTCCAGTGTGGCTGGTAGAATGCTGCAGATGTAGTCCTTGACCAGCCTCTCAGAGCATTTGCTTATTATTGAGATGAGTGCAACAGGACGCCAGTCGTTCAGACACGTTACCCTGGTCTTTTTAGGTACAGGGACAATGGTGGATGTTTTGAAGCAGGATGGCACTTTACACTGGGAGAGGGAGAGAGTAAAAATGTCTGGAAACATATATACCAGTTGTGCTGCGCACATCCTGAGTACCCCCATTCCCTCCCCCTCGGGATGCCATTTGGTCCCGCAACCTTGCAACTGTCAACTCATTGGAAACACGTGAGTACTTCAGCCTCAGAGATGACCATGGTGCAGGTCACTTCCACAGCTCTCCTCAGGGGCTCAGTGTTGACAATATCAAACCGAGCGTAAAAAAAATTTCGTTCATCTGGGAGAGAGGCGGTTAGCTTTGAAGTCTGCGATGGTGTACAGACCTTGTCATAAGCTGCCTGTGTTGTTGGTGGAGAGTTATGTCTGGATCTTGTCCCTGTATTGTCGTTTCACTGACCTGATGGCTTTGCACGGATCGTAGTTGCATTTCTTGTGCCCCTGCTGATTACGGGCAACGAAAGCTCTGTGTCACATGGTAAGTGCTGTTTGCATGGAACTGTTGATCCAGGGTTTCTGGTTTGGATAGACGCTGACTGATTTATGAGAGATAATATCCTTGATGCTCCTCCAGATGAAGCTCATGACCCCTTCCATAAACTCAGGGACATTCTCATCATGAAAGACATTCCAGTTGACGTCACAGCAAGTTCGTTAAGGCGGATCAAAAGTACGACTTAAAGGGAAATTACAGGCTGCAGCATGCAGTGAGAGCAACTCAGAAGTATATTATGACATCGTGTAAGCTGCCCGCAAAATAGTGCTGTGTTTCATCAGTGCCATCTTGTTTATTTAAAAAAGGCAAAGCTATGATAGTCAAGTGGGATTTCAATATGCAGGTACATTGGGAAAATCAGGTTGATGTTGGATCCCAAGGAAGAGAATTTGTAGAATTCCAATAAAATGGGTTTTCATAGCAGCTTGTGGTTGAGCTCACTAGGAGCAAAACAATTCTGAATTGGATGTTGTATAATGAACCACGTTAGGGAGCTTAAGGTGAAGGAATTCTGAGAAGACAGTGATCATAATGAACCCTTCCAATCAACTTTGACCATCTCCACTCACATGCCTCTGTAGTTCCCCTTTACTCCACTGTAATAACTGGTCTATCTGACTTTAGCTTCTCCCTCACAAACTGCAGGGCACATTCTATATTATGATTGTTATTGGGATCATAATGAATAACCTTTTTATCAACAGACTCCCCACCCCCTCTACCTGTCCTTTTGATACAATGTATATCCTTGGATGTTAAGTTCCTAACTATGATGTTCTTTCAGCCGTGACTAAGTGATGCCCACCATCATACCTACCAATCTGTGCCAGAAGTTCATCTACCTTATTCTGTATATCATAGTCATACTTTATTGATCCCAGGGGAAATTGGTTTTCGTTACAGTTGCACCATAAATAATAAATAGTAATAGAACCATAAATAGTTAAATAGTAATATGTAAATTATGCCAGTAAATTATGAAATAAGTCCAGGACCAGCCTATTGACTCAGGGTGTCTGACCCTCCAAGGGAGGGGTTGTAAAGTTTGATGGCCACAGGCAGGAATGACTTCCTATGACGCTCTGTGCCGCATCTCAGTGGAATGAGTCTCTGGCTGAATGTACTCCTGTGCCCACCCAGTATATTATGTAATGGATGGGAGACATTGACCAAGATGGCATGCAACTTGGACAGCATCCTCTTTTCAGACACCACTGTGAGGGAGTCCAGTTCCATCCCCACAACATCACTGGCCTTACGAATGAGTTGTTGATTCTGTTGGTGTCTGCTACCCTCAGCCTGCTGCCTCAGCACACAACAGCAAACATGATAGCACTGGCCACCAGAGACTCCAAATGTATATGGCATGCATCCAAATATAACACCTCAGTCCTGCATTCATCACCCTTTTCGATTTTGCCCCCATGTTATATTTAAACTCATCCCAGTGACTGCAATTGCACTCTATCATCTGCCTGTCCTTCCTCAGTTTCACTGCATACTGCATCTACTTGTATGCCAACTTCCCTATCCTCAGATCCTCAGCCCTATCACTCCGGTTCCCATCTTCCTGTCAAATGAGTTTAAACCCTCACTAACAACTCTAGCAAACCTGCTTGTCAAGTAATCAGGATACTGGTCCCCCTCAGATCCAGGTGTATCCCATCCTTTCTGTATATGTCATATCTTCCCCAGAAGATATCCCATCTGCACTATCAACACACAAGGGAGGCAACACAGCAACACATTAGATTTAATATCAAAAGGACTTAACATTAACATGGCTCAGATCCTAGACATTGGCAGATCATTACATTATTTTCTTTAACATAATATCTGTCACTAGAACTAAAAAGTAGTCTGTTGTTGAGATTTTTTTAATACCATAGCTGCTTCTAAGTTTTCAAATATTCTTAACAGTTAGTGTTTACTCTAATACAGCCTGCCTTCCAAATAATAAAGTAGAAAATTTCAATGCTAAACTGAGAGCAGTAGCCGAAATAGTAGCCCCTGAAAAACTTGTTAAGAAATCATCTACCGTTATAATACCACGGAAACCTCAAGCAGTCTGTAAACTCAAAAGAGTATCACAAGGCTGAGTGTGAATAGAGGAAGAATAAACAAGCAGTTCACTGAAATCTTGGGGGCTCATATAACTAAATACAATACCGCAGTTCATCTTGAGAGGCAGTTGTACTTTTCTAAAATTATTAATGACAGTGCAAGTAATTCAAGAGTATTGCTTTCAACTATTGATGTCTATCAAACCAAACTCCATTGATGGAATGGTTGCTGAAAGTATCTGAGGCCAAAAGTGAGAGCTTTGTTACATTTTTATAGGAAAACTAAATATAATCAGACGACATATAACTGCATTTATTTATTACGCCAGGTGATCCTGAGGCTCTAAACCCTCTGGTCCTGTGTTTCATATTTTGGTTATTGGTTGCAGTAAAAAGCGAACCTTGGAAATAAACTTAATCATCTACCCTAACAAATCAAACCAGAAATAAAGAACTTAGGCATTATTACTGATTCTGGTCTAAATTTCAAATAACATATTAATGATATTACTAAGATTGTTCATTCATTTAAGAAACACTGCATGAGTCCAATTTCTTACAACATCACAAGATGCAGAAAAATTGATACATGCTTTTGTTTTTAGCTGATTTGACTACTGTCATACACTCTTTTCAGGACTTCCGAAGAAAGATACAAATCAGCTGAAGCTCACTCAAAATGCAGCACCACGAATCTTCACCAAAAGAAAATCTGAGCACATTTCACCAGTTTTGGCATCATTACACTGGCTGCATGCGTCCTTTAGAATCAAATTTTAAATACTCTTAATTGTATACACGGCTCTGAATAATCTAGTTCCTCCATAGATTTTGGAGTGTCTATCTCCTTATATCGCTAATCATAATCTTAGATCTGCGAATACCAATTTGCTTAGTGCTCCCACAGCCAAGCATATGAACTGGCTAGCACATGGCACTGGAAGTAATCCAGGGATTACTACCTTATGGGAGAGTCTAGGACAGAGGGCACAGTAACAGAACAGAGGGACATCCCTTTAGAACAGAGATAAGGCATAATTTCTTTAGCCAGAAGGTGGTGAATCTGTGGAATTTAATGCCAGACAGTTGTGGAGGTCAAGTCATGGGGTATACTTAAAGCGGGGGGGGGATAGGTTCTTGGTTAGTAAGGGCATCAAAGGTTACTGGAAGGCAGCAGGAGAATGGGGCTGAGAAGGAAAGTCAGCCACAGAATGGTACGGCAGACTTGATGGGGTGAATGGCCTAATTCTGCTCCTGTTTCTTATGGACTTGCAACAAATTCCAGAATTCTGTTCCACTGATAATGAAGAATTAGATTAGATTATGAGGACACTCAGTTGTCGTTTATTGTCATTTAGAAATGCATGCATTAAAAAATGATACAACATTCCTCCAGAATGATATCACAAGAAAACAGAACAAAGCAAGACTAAAACTGACAAAACCACATAATTATAACATATAGTTACAACAGGGCAAAGCAATACCATAATTTGATAAAGAGCAGACCATGGGCACGGTTAAAAAAAGTCTCAAAGTCCCGACATACTCATCATCTCATGCAGGCTGCAGAAGGGAGGAACTCTCCCTGCCATGAACCTCCAAGCGCCGCCAACTTGCTGATGCAGCACCATTGGAAGCACCCGACCACAGCAGACTGAGTCTGTCCGAAAACTTCGAGCCTCCGACCAGCCCCTCTGACACAGCCTCTCCAAGAACCTTCTCTGCCCAGCGCTTCGACCCCGCCCCGGCCGCCAAGCAACAAGCAAAGCTGAGGACTCGAGGCCTTCTCCTCCGGAGATTCCGGACCACACAGTAGCAGCAGCAGCGAAGTAGGCATTTCAGAAGTTTCACCAGATATTCCTCAGGGCTCTCACATCCGTCTCCATCAAATCAGGACTGTGCACGGCACCCTACTTGACAAATAACAGACATCACCACTGGAGTGGCCACTGCGAGCTGCATCGTGCCGCCATCTTCTCCTCCCACGAATTACTGATACACTTACGTCTAAGATTGACTTGGCGATAAATAGGCCAATGTCTTGGAGGTAAATGGATCAAAACCTCAAATTCATCAATAAACTCACGTAAGAAATTAACCTTTCTGAATAATATAGTTATTGCTTTTGCTGCATTGCTTTAGGTCCACATTTAAATTTTAAATGTTTTTTTTTTGAAAGACTAATTGTGAAAGCGATCAGTTTGAATTTTTTTCACATCACAAACAAGAGAACATCTGCAGAAGCTGGAAATCAAAGTAATACACGCAAAATGCCGGAGGAACTCAGCAGGCCAGAGAGCATCTATGGAAAATAGTAAACAGTTGACGTTTCGGGCCGAGACCCTTCACATCACCTACCAAACAGCACTGAACTGCATCTCATACACATCCAAATCATCGACTTGTAATACACATCTCTGATAATTGTAGAAATATCCATTTCTGCAGTTTCATCAACTTCAAATTGTCTCAGGTGATTAGAGGAGTTCCAAATTCAGCACTCTTTCCCCACTTGCAACCCAGCACTAAGATCACATTTACACACACACCAGACTCCTGAACCAAGCAGTCAATTCTGAGATCTGTACAGCAAACAACTTCATGAAAATACTCATGAAAATCCCTGTTCCATGGCTGACAAAGTGCAATATTCGTTTATGTCACATCCCCTTTTGGGCTGATAGATGGGCAGAGAGGATTCTCTACACTGGTTGCTTCAAACCTGGTGTGCAATAAGCCCCTGCAGTTTAAGTCCTGTTGTGAAGAACTTTGAGATGGAGTCTTCTGACCCATTCTTTACTTCTGGACATTTTCTCCAACTGAATTTAATTGTACAGTACAAAAATACCCCCTTCAAGACAATGCCCTTTGTCATTCAGAGACAAAGAACATTCAAGTTATACAGCGCAAACAAGCCATTTGACCAGGATTCCCATCTAAGCTAGTTCTATTTGCCCATGTTTGGCACATACCCCTCTAAACCTTTACTACATACTGTATGTATCTATCCACGTACCTTTGAAATGTTAACGTACCTGCCTCACTCACTTTCTTTAGCAGCTCATTCCATATAGTTGGTTTTCTCCAGCATAGTATGCTTTTACTGCCAAATTCGCATTTAGAAATTCATTGATATTTCCTTGAGCAATTATTCCAAGGATCCTCTTGGCACAATTTCTTCTCTTTGCACATCACTTCATCTCTAATATTGTAATTTCAGAAGAAAGTAAATCTCTTACTTTAAAATCAGGAATTTTTTAAAGTACCTCTCCCTCTACATTGTGATCTATGCCACTAAAGGAAGGCTACAATTTCATTAATTTTTAAAGTTGCCATATGTCTGCTCCAAAGCCCTTCATATTTAATGTAAAGGCATACTATGTTGGAAAGCAGTAACTGATCAGCATATGAAATTTCATTAACACAATCATTATTTTTTGGTGGAATATTTGAGGTCAAAGTTCAAAGTACATTATCAAAATATGTGTACTATATACAACCTTGAGATTTGTCTCCTTACAGGCAGCCACAAAAACAAAGAAACCATTAAAAAAGACCACCCACCCAATATGAAGGAAAAAAACCAAATTGTACAAACAATAAAAGTAAGAAGATAACATTCAGAACTGAAGTTCATGGAAGTGAGTCGACAGCCACTAAGCCAGTTCATCGTTGTAGCAGATCCAGGAGCCAGTTAGTTGCAGGCCACAGCCTCAGCTCAGCACAGTTCAGCAAGCTGAACACGGGCCCATCCCTCTCCTCTGGCCCCAATACCCTGACCTTTTCAATCTGGTTTGGCGCTTAATATCGGCCACACAGCGGGTTTTTCTTTACTCTCGGACCCAGGCTCTGCCACCTCAATTCAGCCCATAACCAACCTTTCCAATATGGCCCAGCACTTAAATCAGTCAAATATTTCCTTGCTCATTGCTCTTGGGTAGGGAAGCCAGGGAACCGGACAGTCCGGCTTTTGAACACTTGGTCCTCCATCCAGCGCCACCTCGAGCCGGACGTTAATTTGTCCTTTTCTGGGTCTGACTAAAAAAAACTTATATAAGTTACCTCAGATATACTTTAAACAGTGGGAGCTGAAAGCTATAACAACCGTTAAACGTATTATTATATGTAGTTGCCATTGTCAACACTGCTGATGACGCAGTGTACGAGTCACGTCAGCACGTCCGAGAGGGTCAGTCTGCCCAAGGCCACCGCCGCAGTGGACAGTGGTTGACTTTTTTGTTCTTGTTTCAAGCCCCTAAAGAAATGTCAAAAAGAAAGACGATATTTAACCATGAATGGGCCAAAGAATTTGGATTTATGCGAAAAGCAAAAAAGATGTCTTTCATGTTTTTTGCACACTATGCCGTTGTGATGTGGAGATTAAGGGAAAAAGTGCAGTTGAATGACACACTACCACAGATAAACAAAGTTAACACTCGTACTGCTGGTACGTCATTGTTATCATTTTTCTCCCCAGCTCGATCAACTCAAGACGACAAAATCTTGGCTGCAGAACTGCATAAAGTGTATCATGTTGTGAAGCATCATCAGTCATACAGAAGTGTTGATTGTGGAGTAAAAGTTGACAAAGAAATATACAGTGATTCATTGATAGTGACAGGTGTAACATATGGGGAAACTAAAGCAAAAGCTTTATGTGAAAATATTATAGCACCATATTCTGTACGAAAGCATGTGGAGTATATCAAGGAACATGACTTGCCCTTTTCAGTAGCAAATGATGCTTCAAACGAAGGTGCAACAGAGTGTTTCCCAATACTTCTGAGATACTTTCATTTTGAGAAGGGAGTGCAACATGTGTTACTTGACTTTTACAGCGATAACAATGAATCATCAGAGGGCATAACAAATCAGCTACTGTTAAACTAGAGACGTCAGATCTGGATCTGAATAAAGTGTCTGCATACACTGCTGACAATGCAAGTGTAAACTATGGAAAACACAGCAGTGTTTATCAAAAACTGAAAATGGCTCAAAAGAACATTATTGCTGCAAATTGTCTGGCCCATATTTTGTACAATGCAACAAGATTTGCTACAGGAAAACTGTACATTGATGTTGAAAATATTGGGCTCAAAGTGTACAACCATTTGAGCATCTCAGCCGAAAGAACAGCACAGTTAAAGGAATTCTCTGAATTCGTGGATATTGATAATTGTAATCTGTTACAGCATGTTGTGACTAGATGACTGTCTCTTTTGCCATCTACTGACAGAATACTTAAGTGCTGGGAAGTCCTAAAAAGTTATTTTCAGAGTCTAGGTGAGGAGGAGTGCCCCAAGGTACTGCGGAAGTGCTTTGCAGATGAAGGAAATGTCTGTGAATCGTCAGAGATCTATTTCTTCTTCCTCAGTCACACTCTTAAATTGTTTTCAGACACTATTGAAGCACTGTAAGCCAAGTCATTCAGCATAATTTCAGTATTTAAGCTATATGGTTGAACTGAAAAGCAAATTTGAGAGAAGAGTAAAGGCACAAACACGAGGAAATCTGCCGATACTAGAAATTCAAGCAACACAGATCAAAGTTGCTGGTGAACGCAGCAGACCAGGCAGCATTTCTAGGAAGAGGTACGGTCGACGTTTCGGGCCGAGACCCTTTGTCAGGACTGTTAGTCCAGTTAGTCCTGACGAGGGGTCTCAGCCCGAAACGTCGACTGTACCTCTTCCTAGAGATGCTGCCTGGCCTGCTGAGAAGAGTAAAGGACTGTTTTTTTTGGCTTTGCAGTGAACACCAAGCTTAGCCAGTTTACCCCTGATGTGTCTAAGAAATGTGAAACAGACTTCATTGTTTTCTATGAAAAAGAGTCATGAAGTACTTAAGTGACAGGTATGACTTCTCTGAAAACAGCTTTCATAACGAAGTGTCAAAATTGAGCCTAACAAGCGCCATACCTTTTGGAGAATTCTGTGATGCAGTCAAGGCCTGTAATCTTCAAGATATTGATATGGATGAATTATATGAAGAGAATAGGATTGTGGAGGCAATTATCAATACTCCTGAGATGATAGATAGCCATAGTGAAGAACACTATCTCAAGCTGTTCAGTAAATCTGAGGTCTCTTTTACAAACCTGAAGAAAATGAGTGCTTATACCTTCTCTATTCCATGCAGCAATGCTCACACAGAACGAGCTTCAATGATGACCTCAGCTTGGAGAAACAAGAGAAACCATCTGCAAGTGGACTCAGTCAAAGCAGAGCTCCAAATGTGTAACAACTTCTCAGAAGAGTGCCCAGCCATGTACAAAAAACTCCTGGAGATGGCAAGTAAAGGGCAGAAATACAAAAAATAGACCTCCATACCTGGCAGTCCATGGTAGGCCTAAATAGGCTGCTTCCTTTAGTTTGTGAAGTAGTAAAAATGAATATTCATTTCTTTCAGTTCTTTATTTATACTGTATGAATGCATGTATGTCATATGCAGAATGATGAATCATTGAATAGGAAAAAGGGCTCTGGCAGAAAATCACTGGTTAATGATGAAACAGCTAGGTTTTTGCTGGACTTAAAATAGGCAAAAAAAAGTATGTTAGAATTTTTATTTCATAACATAACTAAAGAGATCATCTGTTTGCATTTGGTGTTTTTGCAATACGGTTTAAATATTATATTAAAAAAATAAATTTTTTTGAAACTCACTGCATATATATGGTAACCTATGACCACGTATGCAATGCCCTCCTTTTTGGAAATTTGGAAATAGCCACCCTACTCTTGGGCCTGGGCCCCACTGCTTCAACTTCACCTCACCTCAATTCTGCCTCTTTGAATTGCCTCCAAGTCCATTCCAGCAACTGCCATACATTGGCTCATTCCCCACTCCAGAGCCCCACTGCCTCGATTCAGCACGTACACACCATACTGCAACCATCCTGCACCTTTGAGATTCCAGTTCACACTGCAAATGCCAGGTGGTACAGGCGGTTTGAAAACTCAATTCCAAATGGGAAGTTACAGGGTATTGATTGCAGTGGTCGTTTGAGAAAAAGTGTGATTAATACAGTAAGGTAATAGTAAGAATATTCGTAAAACTCCTTGATCTTCCTGAAATGACAGGATGACCTTTTAATGACTAGTTCAACCAGAACACAAGCCAGGTTTAAATTATCACCTGAACAAAATACTCACAAATTGGCAGTAAAAACAAAAACTGTTTCTTAGTTTTATAAATAAAGATGACAACCAATAAATGAAAAGATTAATGAAGGAACGGATACACAATTATGGGGAGTACATGAAATTAACACAGCAGTGGCAGACAGTGGGCAATACAGATCATGGTTAGTTAGTGAAGAATAAGTCAAGTGAATCAACTGTGAAAGAAAAAGAATACAATGAAACAATTCAAAATGTTTCCATAAGAATGTTGTGTAAAATGCAGGAAATCTGAGAATTCAACTGGGGTAAAAGGGGACAGTTTGTACCTCAGCTGGAGACGGAGCAATATCCTAGTGGCAACGTTAGCTCGATGACTCTAAAAAAATTACGCCATCCTACTTAGTTCCACCTAGCACCTCTTGTCACACCCCTCTTTACATTGCTACTCCCATCTTCTATCTACACCAATTCTGATGCAGGTCTCAACCCAGAAAGCTGACCATCCTTTTACTTCCACAGGTGCTGATTTACCATTGTGCTCCTCCCGCAGTTTTTTTTAATTCATTTGTCCTAGTCCAAGAAGCAACTGTTGTCATGTTATTTTGTTTTTGGTTAAATGGATAACTTGTGTTTTTTAAAAAATCCATAAGAAGCAACTCAATGGCTATTATACCACACATTACAGACAACACAGAATCTAATTAGTACATTATAATACAAACTACAAATCAACTCATTGGTGCAAAAAAAATACAATCTGTGACAAGTCCAGTAGAGCAAGAGGTGATAGATCATGTTCTATTGCTGATAGGGTTAGGATTGCGCAGACAGATTAAAGAACTTAATGGCCGTAAAAAAAAAATCAGCTTTTCTTAAACCTGGTGGTGTAGGATTTCAGGCTTCTATACCTCATGCCCGACAGTAGCAGTGAAAAGAGAGCATGACTCGGATGCTGCCTTCTTGAGGTACACAAGGAGACCCGACTTGCTTTCTCTGGAACATGGGAGGCTGAGACTGACAAAAGTGTATAAAATGATGAGAGGGAAGATCATCAGAATATTTTTCCCAAGGTAGAAATATCAAGTATTCAAGGATGTGCATTTAAGGAAAGAGGAGGAAATTTTAAGTGAGATGAGGGTAACAATTTTTTTTTTTAAACAACACACTAAGTAGTAGATGCCTGGAACATGCTGCCATAGTAGTGGTGGAGATAAATTCATCGTTGGAGTTTGTCACGGGCACAGTGTATAAATGCACTGCTCTTTGCAGCAAGTGCACGGTACATTATAAACACAAACAAATTAATAAACTTAAATTTTATTTTAATTACACAACAATATAAACAAAACAATTAGCTATTGTTGAACCCTAAGGTGGAGGTCTTTAGGCCCCTGTAGCTCATGCCTGATATCAGCATCAAGAAGAGCATGGTTCAGGTGGAGGGGGTCTTGATGGATGATCCTGAGATATTGCCTCTTGTAGGTCTTGTGAATTTGATGATGAGGGAGAGTTGTATCTGTAATGGAACTGGCCAAGTTGACTACTCTGCTGCCTCGTGTCCCTGCGCTGTGGAGTTTCCATCCCAGACTGTGATACAATCAGTCAAAATGCTTCCCTCTATTCATCTGTAGAAGATTGTCAGAAGTCCTCAATGACATCCTTGAATATGATAGCAGCATTTTAACCACTGTTGGATAGATAGGTGAATATGCGGGGAAATGGATCATGTACAAGGAGAAGATATTTGTTTTAACTCAACATTATGTTTGACGTAGACATCACGGCCCAAAGGCCCTGTCTCTATGCTGCACTACTCTATATTGTCTGGACAGGTATTTGATTGCAACAAAGAGTAGAAGGATATGGACCTTTTGTGGACAAATGAAATTACTGCACGCTGGCATCATTATTGGCATAAACAAGCTGGATCATACGGGTCTGTTTCTGTGATTTTATGAAGATTATTTGAATAACAAAAGTCAGCATTTTGATCTTTGTATTTAGAACAAAATAACTAGCACGAATGAATCTGCAGGGACAATATCTCTATTGTGAGGATAATGTAATAAAATACCAAAAATGATTATCAATGACTTTTAGTTAGACTTTAAGAACAAAAAAAATCTCAAAGCCACAGTAGGAATCAGATTCCTTCCCAGCAAATGAACGGACAAAATATCTTCAGTCTGTGCATGTAATTAACAGCAGAATATCTGTTGCATAATTCTCCTGCAACTTAAATAGTCATCATAATTACCTGCGACAGTTAATCAACTTAATGTCATGGATGACAACAGAAACCATACCCTCAAATTCACAATCAGAGGTGATGTGTGTGCAAGGCATAGCAAAGAAATAGCTTTTTATTCATTTCATAATGATACAAATGGAATGGAAAATTACTTCTTGATTACATCATGGACTTTAACCTCTGGTCCACGAATAATAACTTGGTAAAGAAAAATCTTGGACAAATAAATCCCCAAATGCGAAGTAAGCCCAGCTGGATTACATCTTAGTGTGGAAAAAGTGGAAAAACAGCATCAGGAATGTTGAAACTTACAACTCATTTAATACCACTGGGTCAGACCACAGAATTATGACAGCAAACATTAGTCTTAGCTTAGTAGCTGAAAGAATAAATCGGAGTTTGCCAGGCAGAAAGTTAAATTGGTGTATACTAATTGAAGATAGAAAAGTAAAGAATGTGTTTATTTAACCAAGCCTTGATCCAGAATAGCCATGTTGTTCAACGGCAGGAAGCAGAACATTTACTCCTGGGTTATGGTTCTAGCTCAAATAGAAACAAAGTAGTCCCCAAGAGACAAAGCCATTTGAAAAACAGAGACATCTCTATTAAAAATACAAAAAAAATCCATTCTACATATCTTTTTAATGTTGGCATTCAGGCACTGTACAACTTTTCATCTATGTTCACCTAACCCAACTATCAGAAAAATGTCATCCTCTGCAGTTTATCTTCCCAATCTTCGTACATTTCAACTACTCCAATTACTCTGTTACTTAGATTTCCCTGTTATTAAAATTATCTCCACACCTGTTCCAAAAAGTCCCTTCTTAATCTGAGATGATCCTTCGGGAGAAATGTCCCACCTCTGAGACAGTTGTCCACATAGAGAAGTACTGTGTACTGTGTAATGAGGAATAGTTTAATACAAATGTCTAGCTTGCTTGGCAGATAATCCCATTGGCACAGGACTGGCATCTCATTCTGTCTGGCTGGCTGACTGTCCAACACTTCCTGCTTATTATATAAAAAAAGCCATCCTTCTATCAATTTTTGATCATGACTGCTTCAAATGTGCCAGTAATATCTAATACAAGGTCTTTAATCAACTACAATTATTTTTCTTTTTCATAGGTGTTAAGTGGTACTCTTCAGTTGGTTACTGTGCCCTTTGACTACATGTTTTAGCCAGTACAGTCGGCCCTCCTTATCCGCAGGTTCCGCATGTGCGGATTCAACCAACCGCGGTTCGGAAAAACCCGGAAGTTCTCTCTCCAGCACTTGTTGTTTGAGCACATACAGACTTATTTTTCTTGTCATTATTCCCTAAACAATACAGTATAATAACTATTTACATAGCATTTACATTGTATTATGTATTATAAATAATCTAGAAATGATTTAAAGAATACAAGAGGATGTGTGTAGGTAACTGCGGATCGGGATCAAAAAAAACCTGGAAGTTCTCTCTCCAGCACTCGTTGTTTGAACACGTACAGATTTTTTTTTTCTTGTCATTATTCCCTAAACAACACAGTAAAACAACTATTTACATAGCATTTACTTTGTATTAGGTATTATAAGTAAGTCGAAACAGGTACATCCGGTATTATTTAGCGTTAGTTAGTCAAATGTTTGTCTTAGTACATACTTTACCTTTCTATGCATATAAAATACTTAAGAAACGTATGTATTTCAATAATTAACCACTGCGTGCTTAGTAATAACTATAGCTTTCCATCGGGGCAGGGCCTTTCCCATGCTCCATTATTCCCACTTTATCCTTTAAAACTATTCCGATCGTTGACTGACTGTAGCCTAAAGCTTTTCTAACGACTGATGGCGTTTCACCTCTTTCTGACCGCTTTATTATTTTCACTTTATTTTCAATCGTGATCGTTTTCTGTCAACGGAACATAAACACTGTGGATTCAGCAGCAACCGTGGGTGGCGGGTTCTGAGCTCCCTGGGTCCTAAAGTCCACCCACACTGAGACAGGTTAAATAAGGGACTTAAGCATCTGCATTTTTTGGGGTCCTGGAACCAATCCCCCGTGGATAAGGAGGGCCGACTGTATATTTGCTTAAATCTGGTCACTTTACTTATAAAACACAGTAAAAGGAGGAAAAGCTGGAAGAGATTGATTGGGGTCCACCGTGTGCACAAATTAGTAGAGCGCTGAACTTATTTTCATGGGATCCAGGCAATACTGACAAGGTTAGCATTTACTGCCCATCCAAAATGCCCTTTAAAAATAATGCTGGGTCATTTGAGAATCAACCAGTTTGGAGCACCTAGAGTGATTCATAGACCTGAAACAGATGGCAGAATTATTTAGCCACACAAACAAAAAATGGAGGAACTCAGGTCAGGCAGCATCTGTAGAAGGAATTAAACAGTCCACATTTTGGGCCAAGACCCTTCAGCAGGCAGTTTAATACCTTCACTTTCAAGACATCAGTGAATGAGATGGTTAATGGACAAACTGATAGATTTGTGATCATTACAACTCATTATTATTTTATCCCCTCTCCCCAATACCACAGTGGCCATTCTGGACATTGAAATCTGGTTTCTGAATTGTCATGCCCATCAACATCACTACCACTCCATCCAGATCAAAACAGAAGGTCTGAAAGTTAAAAGCAAAAAGGATTTCTGTTATAAAATTGGGCAGTGTTGTCAAGTCCAGCATGTATTGCTCATCGCTAACTACCCTACAATTTGGAGAACAGTCTTTTTTAAACTTCACATTTCTTCTGATAAATGTTTTCACTCAGTTTTGAGTTGTTAGTTCTAGAGTTGAGAAACCAGATAAGTGCGCTAAGAATTGCCGCTTGCAGAGAGTACACCCTGTTACAACATCCAATGCTTCAAGCAGTATCAGAAGGCCCAAAACAAAAATATTCCAAACACAGCTGACAAAACAATGTTGCATCCATACAATTAAATATACTGTAAATGCTTAAACTACACAATTCAAATACAAAATATCAAAAAGATAACATTTCTAAGCTGCTGAGGTTACATAAAAACTGAAGATAACCAAGTGCTGCTGTGAAAAATCAGTTAAAATAGTCAGAGCATTTTGAGCATTTATCAAAAACCAGTGGCCAATTTATGAAATCTCAGGATCTCAGAAAGAGAAGGCAGCTCTTCTATTTTAAGATCTATGTCAGAATACTGTTTCTGGATTTCAGTTCAGCATTCAACACTATTGTCCCATGGACCGTGGTAAACAAACTCCTACTCCTTGGTCCAAATACACCACAGTGAAACTGACTGTTGGACTTCTTAACAAACAGACCTCAGGGTCAGGATGCTCCACCGCTCCTCCCTCCTCATCATCATCAACATGGATGCCTACTCAGGGCTGTGAGCTGAGCCCATTGCTGTACATACTACTCAGACATAACTATATGGCTAAACACCCAAGCAATCACATAGTCAAATTCAGCAATGACACAACTGTGATGGGGTTCATAATCAACCACGATGAGACAGCCTACAAAAATGAAGTGGAAGAGCTCACGGCCTGGTGCCAGAAAGTAACCTCTTCCTTAATGTCAACAAGACAAAGGAGTTGGTTATCGACTTCAGGAGAGCTTGCACTACTCATACCCCCTTTACATTGGCAGCACAGCAGTGGAAACCACAAGCAGTTTCAAACACCCGGGAGTGCACATCACACAAAACCTTGCATGGTTCCAGAGCATCCTACACAGTCAAGAAAGCTCATCAACACTCCACTTTGAGGACAATGAAGAGAGCTGGACTTTGCACATCCACACTCATGTCATTCTACAGGTGTACAGTCGAGTGCACCCCGAGAAGCTGCGTCACTGCTTGGTATGGAAGTTGTACTACAGCGGACAGGAAGGCTCCAATGAGTAGTCAAAACTGCCCAACGCATCATGGCACCAGCCAACCTGCCACCAAGGACATGTACAGAAAGGTACCAGAAAAGGGCCAGTAACATCATGAAGGATCCCACCTACCCTAATGGACTGTTTATCCCATTCTCATCAGGGAGGCTGCTACATGGCATCTACACCAGGACCAAACTTTTAAAAAAAACTTACTTTCCACAAGCAGGAAGGCCGATTAACACATCCACCACTGCTTTTTTTTAAATTTTCTGGCAGTTTCCTTACGTACAGCCTAGCAACTCTTCATGGACATATAATCAATTTATCTCTATCTTAAGTATTTATATTTATTGTGTTTCTTTTATCATTGTGTTCTTAATCTTTCATTTTTTTTGTGCAACATCAGATCTGGATTAACAATTATTTCATTCTCCTTTACACTTTTGTACAGGAAATGACATTAGGCAATCTTGAATTTGAATTAACCAGCACAGCACCATCCAGTGGAGTAACATCAACACTGGTCCAAGGAAAGAAAATAAGCTCTTACAACCATTTATAATACTTTTTTAAAAAACCTCTGCTGTGAAAAATGCTGGAATCAGTATAGTGATGATGTGTGTGTGTGTGTGTTCGTCCATCGTCAACGTCGATGAGGACCTCGACATCATTATTGATGGTGTCGAGACTAGCACGTGATTTGGATTTAAGTGAGGGAGAGTTGCGCAGCGTCAGCCTCACTCTCTCTTCCCAATTCCCATCTGGATCCAGTGGCAAGACAGAGTCGAGACGGCTGGAGATGGGACTAGGCGCAGTGGATGACCAGGACGTCTTCTGTGTCTTATCCTGCTCTACACGTTCCACGACGCTTGCAGAGACCGCCTTCTTGATCGTTGGACCTTCCATTGGTCTCGTCCGCTCAATCCACCGGAGTCTATCTTCACATGCTGGGATAGACAACTCCCTATCTCACCGAGGGTTTGAGACCCGTCGGCTACCCTCACCTGGTTTAGCCGGCTTGTCGAAGCCGTTGCCCGGGGTGTGGCCGCTGTCGCATGCAAACAGCTACGGGGAGCCACAGGTGAGAGCTGAGTGCCAGGTGGGGACCAAAGGTGGACTAACCGCCTTGAAAAGGACGCGACATGTTACCCCACCAGAGGTGCTACCCCTCCCTGACACCCCATATGATGTATTTGAGAGTGGAAATCATGATTCTCATTTATGTTTTCCGGGGAACTGCCAGAACTTCTGGAAATTCAACTTATTCTAGACAGAGAAAAAAAGGCAAACCACTTACAATATTAAACACAGAACAATGCAGCACAGATCTTTTAGCCCACCATGTCTGTACCAACTATGAAACAAATTTAAACTAATCCCCTCTACCTGCATATGGTCCATATCCCTCCATTCCCTGCCTGTTCACAGGTCTGTCTAAATTAACAAATGGTGCTATTTGTTTCCAACACCTCTCAGGTTGCATGTTCTAACATATAACACTCTATGCGTTAAAAAAAACGTGTCATAAATCTTCTTTAAAAATTTGCAACCCGTTACCTTAAAGCTGTACTACTAGTTTTGACATTTCCACCCTGGGGAAAAAATGACTCCATTGATCCTATCCATGTCCCTCAATTTTATATATTTCCATCAGGTAGTCCCTCAGCCTCCGACACTACAAAGAAAATAATCCAAGTTTATCCAACCTGTCCTCAAGGCTAATACACTCCAATTCAAGCAACATCCTGGGGAATCTCTTCTGCATACTTTTCCAAAACCTCCACATCCTCAAAGGTTCATTTATTATCAAAGTATATAACTCTGAAATTCTTCTTCTCCAGATAGCCATCAAACCAAGCACGAGCATCACATCAATCCCCAAACCCCGCTCCCCCACACACAAAAAATGAGGGAGATCAGGCCAAAAACACCAAATATAAAATAAACTGTAAGACTGAAAAAAAAGTCAATAGCCCAAGTCCATATCCAAAACACAAAAAGCTTGGGTAACATTTCGATCACAGCGGCAGGTCTTTCCCTTTCCGTAGCAGGGCGATCTCACCAGCGATAAAAAGGTAGGTAGCTGGTGCTCACCTTTCTGCATTCACTTCGATGTTTCAATCTCCCTCATTGCTTTAATCAGCGAACAATGGAAGCTTTAATCAACAAAATGGAGTCAAACATTGGCTCACACCACGCAGCCTTCTCACCATGAGGATCCCGCACACTGCCTCTGCCTCCTGGAATCCTCTTGGGGACTGCAGAGCGCTGAAACATTCAAATGACTTCCAAACTGCAAATCACAAGCTCCAACTGTTCCAGAACCACATTCAAGATGAAAAACAAACATAAAAACGTAAAAGTAGTGAAATATATGGTTTCACGATATATCCAGAAGATACCAACCAAAAGAAACGTTGTACGTAGGGATCACCTTGACCGGAAGTCTTCCTGCAATGCACCAATCCGAACTGCATACAATACTCCAAACTAAAGTCTCATACTGTGCGACATGACTTCAACTGTTATATTCGATTAACACACATCAAAGTTGCTGGTGAACGCAGCAGGCCAGGCAGCATCTCTAGGAAGAGGTGCAGTCGACATTTCAGGCTGAGACCCTTCGTCAGGACTAACTGAAGGAAGAGTGAGTAAGGGATTTGAAAGTTGGAGGGGGAGGGGGAGATCCAAAATGATAGGATGAGACAGCAGGGGGAGGGATGGAGCCAAGAGCTGGACAGGTGATTGGCAAAAGGGATACGAGAGGATCATGGGACAGGAGGTCCGGGAAGAAAAACAAGGGGGGGGGAGGACCCAGAGGATGGGCAAGGGGTATATTCAGAGGGACAGAGGGAGAAAAAGGAGAGTGAGAGAAAGAATGTGTGTATAAAAATAAGTAACAGATGGGGTACGAGGGGGAGGTGGGGCATTAGCGGAAGTTAGAGAAGTCGATGTTCATGCCATCAGGTTGGAGGCTACCCAGACGGAATATAAGGTGTTGTTCCTCCAACCTGAGTGTGGCTTCATCTTTACAGTAGAGGAGGCCGTGAACAGACATGTCAGAAAGGGAATAGGATGTGGAATTAAAATGTGTGGCCACTGGGAGATCCTGCTTTCTCTGGCGGACAGAGCGTAGATGTTCAGCAAAGTGGTCTCCCAGTCTGCGTCGGGTCTCGCCAATATATAAGGCCACATCGGGAGCACCGGACGCAGTATATCACCCCAGCCAACTCACAGGTGACGTGTTGCCTCACCTGGAAGGACTGTTTGGGGCCCTGAATGGTGGTGAGGGAGGAAGTGTAAGGGCATGTGTAGCACTTGTTCCGCTTACACGGATAAGTGCCAGGAGGGAGATCAGTGGGAAGGGATGGGGGGGACGAATGGACAAGGGAGTTGCGTAGGGAGCGATCCCTGCGGAATGCAGAGAGAGGCAGGGAGGGAAAGATGTGCTTAGTGGTGGGATCCCGTTGGAGGTGGCGGAAGTTACGGAGAATAATATGTTGGACCCGGAGGCTGGTGGGGTGGTAGGTGAGGACCAGGGGAACCCTATTCCTAGTGGGGTGGCGGGAGGATGGAGTGAGAGCAGATGTACGTGAAATGGGGGAGATGCATTTAAGAGCAGAGTTGATAGTGGAGGAAGGGAAGCCCCTTTCTTTAAAAAAGGAAGACATTTCCCTCGTCCTAGAATGAAAAGCCTCATCCTGAGAGCAGATGCAGCAGAGACGGAGGAATTGCGAGAAGGGGATGGCGTTTTTGCAAGAGACAGGGTGAGAAGAGGAATAGTCCAGATAGCTGTGAGAGTCAGTAGGCTTATAGTAGACATCAGTGGATAAGCTGTCTCCAGAGACAGAGACAGAAAGATCTAGAAAGGGGAGGAAGGTGTCGGAAATGGACCAGGTAAACTTGAGGGCAGGGTGAAAGTTGGAGGCAAAGTTAATAAAGTCAACGAGTTCTGCATGCGTGCAGGAAGCAGCGCCAATGCAGTCGTCGATGTAGTGAAGGAAAAGTGGGGGACAGATACCAGAATAGGCACGGAACATAGATTGTTCCACAAACCCAACAAAAAGGCAGGCATAGCTAGGACCCATACGGGTGCCCATAGCTACACCTCTAGTTTGGAGGAAGTAGGAGGAGCCAAAGGGGAAATTATTAAGAGTAAGGACTAATTCCGCTAGACAGAGCAGAGTGGTAGTAGAGGGGAACTGATTAGGTCTGGAATCCAAAAAAGCGTAGAGCTTTGAGACCTTCCTGATGGGGGATGGAAGTATATAGGGACTGGACATCCATGGTGAAAATAAAGCGGTGGGGGCCAGGGAACTTAAAATCATCGAAAAGTTTAAGAGCATGAGAAGTGTCACGAACATAGGTCGGAAGGGATTGAACAAGGGGGGATAAAACCGTGTCGAGGTATGCAGAAACGAGTTCGGTGGGGCAGGAGCAAGCTGAGACAATAGGTCGGCCAGGACAGGCGGGTTTGTGGATCTTGGGTAGGAGGTAGAAACGGGAAGTGCGAGGTGTGGGAACTATAAGGTTGGTAGCAGTGGATGGGAGATCCCCTGAGCGGATAAAGTCGGTGATGGTGTGGGAGACAATGGCCTGGTGCTCCTTGGTGGGGTCACGATCGAGGGGTAAATAAGAGGAGGTATCCGCGAGTTGTCGCTGTGCCTCGGCAAGGTAGCGGTCAGTACGCCAGACTACAGCAGCACCCCCCTTATCGGCGGGTTTAATAATAAGGTTAGGATTAGTGCGGAGGGAGTGGAGAGCAGAGCGTTCTGAAGGAGTGAGGTTGGAATGGGGACAAGGTGCCGTGAAGTCGAGATGGTTGATGTCCCGTCAGCAGTTAGCAATAAAGAGATCCAGAGCAGGCAGAAGACCAGAGCGGGGTGTCCATGAAGAAGAGGGTTGAAGACGGGAGAAGGGGTCATCGGTGGGGGTGGAAGAGTCCTTGCCGAAGAAGTAGGCTCAGAGACGGAGACGGCGGAAGAAAAGTTCCGCATCATGGCGAACACGGAACTCGCTGAGGTGTGGGCGAAGGGGGACAAACGTGAGGCCCTTACTGAGAACAGAGCGTTCTGCCTCCGACAGTTGAAGGTCAGAGGGGATGGTAAAGACCCGGCATGGATGACAGCTGGGATCACAGGGGGGAGGGGGGAGGCTGGGGGGTGTCAACGGAGAGGGGAGGGTTGGGGTGAGAGGAAGATGGAGCCTCTGAGGGCCCAGGAGCTGAGGGAGATGGATTGCAGAGTATTGGTGGGGGAAGGAGAGACGGGAGTCACAATAGCAGCACATAAAGACCCGGCCTGGAGTTCAAGGCTGTAATCTTGAGAGCTGGGATCAGAGGTGGGAGGGGGGAGGCTGGGGGTGTCAATGGAGAGGGGAGGGTTGGGGTGAGAGGAAGATGGAGCCTCTGAGGGCCCAGGAGTTTTTTCTGTTTTTCTGTATAATGTTATATTCGATGCCTGACTGATGAACGCAAGCATACCCCAACACCATCTTTATCAGACTGTGCCACTGTCAGGGAGCTATGGTCTATGTTACGGTATTGTCCAATGTTTTATTTTTGCACCCAACCACAATCACTTCCAGTTTGTTTCGCAAAATGATTCTGATTATAGGAAGGATGTGGAAGCCTTAGAGAGGGTGCAGAGGAGATTTATCAGAACTCTACATGGATGAGAGAACGTGTCTTATGAGGAAAGGTTGAGCAAGCTAAGATTTTCTCTATGAAACAAAGGAACTTGAGAGATTACTATTAGAGGTGTACAGCATGAGGGGCATAGACTGAATGAACAGTCTAGAGACCTTTTCCCAGGTAGAAACGACTAATGAGGGGGCATAATTTTAAGTTGACTGAGCAAAGCACAAAGAGCAAATATTTTTCAAATACCGCTATTAGTAGAATCTCAGGTGGTGATGAGAGGGCGTACAGGAGTGAGATATGCCAACTAGTGGAATGGTGCCGCAGCAACAACCTGGCACTCAACAGCAGTAAGATGAAAGAGCTGATTGTGGACTCAGGAAGGGTAAGACAAAGGAACACATACCAATCCTCATAGAGGGATCAGAAGCAGAGAGAGTGATCAGCTTCAAGTTCCTGTGTGTCAAGATCTTGGAGGATCTAACCTGGTCCCAACATATCGATGTAGTCATAAAGAAGGCAAGACAGCAGCTATACTTCATTAGGAGTTTGAAGAGATTTGGCACGTCAACGAATACACTGAAAAACTTCTATAAGTATACCGTGGCGAGGATTCTGACAGGCCGCATCATTGTCTCCTATGGGGGTGGGGGGAGGGATCTACTGCAAGGGACAGCAAGAAGCTGCAAAGGGTTGTAAATCTTGTCAGCTCCATCTTGGGTACTAGCCTACAAAGTACCCAGGACACCTTACAGAGCGGTGTCTCGAGAAAGGCAGCATCTATTATTAAGGATCTCCAGCACCCAGGGCATGCCCTTTTCTCAGTATTACCATCAGGTAGAAGATACAGAATCCTGAAGGCGCACACTCAGCGATTCAGGAACAGCTTCTTCCCCTCTGTCATCCGATTCCTAAATGGACATGTCCTGACAAAGGGTCTCGGCCTGAAATATACACTGTGCTTCCTATGGATGCTGTCTGGCCTGCTGCATTCCACCAGCATTTTGTGTGTGTGGTGCTTGAATTTCCAGCATCTGCAGATTTCCTTGTGTTTGCCTAAATGGACATTGAAGCTTTGGACACTACCTCACTTTTTTTTTAAAATATACAGTATTTCTGTTTTTGCACATTTTTAAAAAATCTATTCAATATATATAATTGATTTACTTGTTTATTTTTTATTTTATTTATTATTATTTTTCTCTCTCTCTGCTAGATTATGTATTCCATTGAACTGCTGCACTAAGTTAACAAATTTCAAGTCGTTAGAGTAATTTTTGGGTTTAGGTCATTCACACTTAGCAAATGGCTTTGGCCACCAGTCTTCTGTAACAAGGCATTTCCTAAAAGCTGTGAATATCATAATCCGAGTCCATTTGTAACAATGTATTTCCCAAAAGCTGTGAATACCAGCCCAGACCTGCTGGCGTCTTTCGGATGAATGTAATCAGGTGTTAAGTTTTGTATGTAGCTTCAAAAGAAAGCTTTGTCCATACTTTGTAGATATGGAATTGTGTGCAGCAAATAAATACCGAGCCCCACATTGGGCAGCAGACCTTTCCACCGAAAGCGTCTCCATCCGTATGATGGCTGCTGAACCTTGTTTTGTCGAATAAAGAAGCTGCTGTGTATCTACCAGTAACTCTCGCTCTCCCCAGTGATTTCATTCACTCCACAACACATCACAAGCCGGTGATAATAAACCTGATTCTGATTCTGAGTAGGTGCATGGAATGAACTGCCATAGTTCAGATGCAGATACATTCGGGTCATTAAAGGACTTTTACTTTGGCATATCGATGTAAGAAAAATAGAGGGCTAGATGGGCAGGAAGGGCTAGATTAATCTTAGAGGAAATTGGCAGAACGTGAGCTGCAGGGCCTGTACTGTACAGTACAGTGCTGTAATATTCAATGTAATTCCTCAATTGCTTGCTTGGAATTTTGTAATTCCTCAATTGCAAAAGAGCCTGACCTGGCAAAACCTTAAAGTAAATAAACATGCTTTTTAATTGCAAAAATAATCAATCAACTATAGGTTTTCAGGTGTGTGGGAAATTAAAGCACGATGATTGCACTACTTGCAAAGTATTTACTGTCCATCCTAAGCTCCTCCCAGGATTTAGAGTCATCAGCACAGAAAATGCCCCATTGTGCAATGAAGGTGCCTTCCTGAGCCAGTCCCATTTGACTGCCCATATCCCTCCCAATCTTTCTCATCACTGTTACAGCGATTTTTGGGTTTAGCGCCTTTACATTTAGCAAATAACTGGCTAACAATCTTCACATTTGAGTACAAAGTGTGGATTTAATTGCAGTGCAGCTCTGAACAATAGATTCATAAAACCATGAATCCCAGACCACACAATGCTGATTAAAATTCATTTGGATGTCTGCGGTATGAGGTGTGAATCGGGACATGTGAAGTTTGTGTGCAGTTTCAAAGAAAACATGGTCAATACATTGTAAATATGAAGTTGACCTTTGAATATGAAATATGAAGTTCCCTCCCTGACCTTTGATGTTTAGCACCACTTTGTGCCAGCTATATCTTTTGACCGAAAGCATCTCCACATGATGCCTGTTGTACCTTCTTTCGAATAAAGAAGTTGCTTTGTATCTGCCAGTACTTCATTCACGCAACAACATCCACCTACCATCCCAAATATCTTTTAAACATTGAGTGTACCCACCTCTACAAACTCTTCTGGAAGCTCATTACCACCACGCTCCATATAGGGGATCAAAAGTCCCACAGGTCCCTTTAACATATTTCCCATCTCAATTTAAATCCCTAGTTTAAGTCTCAACTGTGCGGCGGGGGGGGGAGGGGGGTATTTACACCATCTATACCTCTCATGATTTGATAAACATTCACCCTCCTTCACTCCAAGGAAAATAGCCCCAGTCTATCCACTCACTTAGGCTACGTCCACACTATACTGGATAATTTTGAAAATGAAGCTTTTTCTCTTCGTTTTGACCCTCTGTCCACACTAAAACAGCGTTTTCATCCCCCGAAAACAGAGATTTTCAGAAACGGTCTCCAGAGTGAATAAATTTGAAAACGCCTAATATCCGTTGCAGTGTGTACGGGGTAACCGCAGCTTTTTAAATCCGCTGTCATGACGTGCCGAAACAGATGGCGACAGCGCGGCATTTCATTGTTTTCTTCTTATTACTAATACTACTTTATTGTTGCCCAACAATTGATACTAGAGCATATGATCATCACAGCGATATTTGATTCTGCGCTTCACAGAACCTAACAATTTCAGAACAGACAGCAACAAGTCTGAAGCTAGAAGTTAGAAATGTACTCACTAAATACTTTGACCCATAGCTTACTGAATAAATAAGTACTCTCACTTTGCCCTGTTCTCTGTCCTTGCTTGTATGAAGGTGGTTTACCTGTTTATGCAAGTACTTCTCTGACAATAGATGTGTAACAGCCTAATGTAACATTGTATGGAAATACAAGATAACACTGATGCAGACATGTTCTACACATTTAACAAGGTGCTTTATTAATGCAACAGAATTAGTCAGTTTTTCAATGTTCGTCGTCAGCCGGGTCATACTGTCCCTGAGCTCCCTGTCGGTTACCTCCATAGGCTCCAGTATTTGTTTTTTTTAGTTTTAAGTCCTCCTGCGCGAGAGCCAAGAGCAAGTCCTTTTAAGTTTTTCTACTCTGTAACTGGACAAACGCGCACCAAGTGTACCATTTCCTCTTCGTTTGTTTTCTGTGTGTCCTGCGCATGCCCAGTAGGAGGAGATTCGCCCAAATATCCGTCTAATGTGAACAGAGGTATTTTCAAAAACACTTAGTGAGGACGACTGTCATTTTTACTCGAAACTGGCGTTTTCAAAATTATCCAGCGTAGTATGGACGTAGCCTTAGAATAAAGGCTGATTTATACTTCTGCGTTAACTGGACGCCATAACCTATGCAAGTGGCCTACGCGCGTTGTGAGCATTTGTACTTTGCATTGGTGTGTCTGCGTCGCTCAGCAATTCATGCACGTCACACATGCGCACTCACCTACCCATGCAACGCTTCATGGTCATGGTAGTCTCGGGGTAAACAAGGCGCGAGTGTCTTTTTTTGTGCAAAATGTGTGCTCCATAATTTCGGAGGTCTGTAAAGCTTTATGGAAAGCATTGCAGCCAGAGTTCCTTCCCTGCCCTTCAGTCGCCCAATGGGAAGCTACTGCAACGTAGGATGATATGTGATGCTACCAACCGGACCAATCACAGTTGCTGCAGTCTGCGTTGCCACGACGCACAGTTACATTCTGGGAGAGGTGCGCGTTGCAGCAATTCAAGCTCTTGCGTAGGATTCCGCGCCGACTTTGCGTAGGGTTTGCGGCGACACAAACCTTACGGCGACGCATTGACGCAGAAGTATAAATCAGCCTTAACTCAAGCCCTCCAGACATAGCAACATCCTTGTGCACTTCTTCGTTTAATCACATCCCTCCTCTAGCATGGCGACTAGAATTGCACACAAATGCAATGGCAAAATCAGCATCTCGTCCAACTATAACTTGACATCTCTACAATGTACTCAGTTCCCTGACCAATGAAGCAAACATGACAAACACCTTGTCCAGTCACGTTGCCACTTTCAATGGGCTATCTACCCCAAGGCATGCATGTGCACATGTGCATGTGTGTAAAAAATAGGGAGCATGACATTGATTATTGCAACACACCATTAGTCACAAGCTTCCAATCTGAAAAATAACCTTCACAACCACTAAACCAATTTTTTATCATTTGGTTACCTTGCCCTGAACCATGTAATCTAATCTTCCAGAACACCTCTCATGCAGGACCTTCATCAAAAACCTTGATCAAGTCCATGGAGATTATGACTGATACCCGTCTTCCTCACTCCTCTTGGTCCCCTCTTCAAATCAATCAAATTCATGAGACACGATTTCCTATGCACAAAATCTAATTTTGACTATTCTTAATCATTTCTTGCCTTTCCAAATGCAGGCAGTCACTATCACCCAGAATTCTCGCCAGTAACTTTCCCACCAATGCTGCTAAGCTCACCAGTCTGCAGTTCCCTTCGCTTATGCCTACAACCCTGACGAAACAGTCTTCCCCTACTTTATTTGTGCCAGTTTGTCAGACACAAGTTTGGTCTTTTTTTGTTCCATTTTGAACATTCCTATTAAATCTTTCCGTAATCGTATCAGGTCAAATAAAAACCAACTCAAATTCTGCAGTCTCTCATGCCACCTGAAGTTCCTTTCACTCTATATCTCCTTCACTTTCTTCACTTCTAGAGTTTAGAAGTGATGACCCTGTGATCTCCATCTCAGAGGACGATGTTAGACTATCTTTAAAAGACAGTGAGCCCTCGCAAGGTGGAAAGTCCCAATGGAGTGCCTAGTAGGGCTCTGAAAACCTGTGCAAACCAACTAGCGGGGCTATTCAAGGACATTTTCACCCATGGGCGAAAGTTTCGACTTGCTTCAAAAAGGCAACAATTATGCAAGTACCTAAGAAGAATAATGTGGGCTGCCTCAATGACTATCGCCCGGTAGCACTCACATCGACAGTGATAAAATGCTTTAAGGGGTTGGTCATGACTAGACTGAACTCCTGCCTCAGCAAGGACCTGGATCCATTTCAATTTGCCTATTGCCAGAATAGGTCAACAGCAGATGCAATCTCAATGGCTCTCCACGTGTCTTTAGACCACCTGGACAACACAAACACCTACGTCAGGATGTTGTTCATTGACTGTAGCTCAGCATTTAATATTATTCCCACAATCCGGATTAAGAAGTTCCAGAACCTGGGCCTCTGTACCTCCCTCAGCAATTGGATCCTCAACTTCCAAACCAGAAGACCACAATCTCTGCAGATTGGTGATAACACATCCTCTCGCTGACAATCAACACTGGCGCACATCTATAAACTTGCTGACGATACAACCATTATTGGTAGAATCTCAGGTGGTGGCGAGAGGAGTGAGATATGTCAACTAGTGGAGTGGTGCTGCAGCATCAACCTGGCACTCAACATCAGTAAGATAAAAGAGCTGATTGGGGACTTCACGAAGGATAAGATGAACGAGCACATACCAATCCACAGAGGGATCAGAAGTGGAGAGAGCTCCTGGGTGTCATGATTTCTGAGGATCTAACCTGATCCCAACATATCAATGTAGATATAAAGAAGGCAAGACAGCAGCTATACTTTTATTAGGAGTTTGACAAGATCTGGCATGTCAACAAATACACTCAAAAACTTTTATAGTTGTACATGGAGAGCATTCTGACAGGCTGCATCACTGTCTGGTATGGAGGGGCTACTGCACAGGACCAAACGAAGCTGCAGAAGGTTGTAAATCTAGTCAGCTCCATCTTGGACACTAGCCTACAAAGTACCCAGGACATCTTCAGGGAGCGGTGTCTCAGGAAGGCAGCGTCCATTATTAAGGACCTCCAGCAACCAGGGCATGCTCTTTTCTCACTGTTACCATCAGGGAGGAGATACAAAGCCTGAAGGCACACACTCAGCGATTCAGGAACAGCTTCCTCCTGTCTGCCATCCGATTCCTAAATGGACATTGAAACTTTGGACACTACCTCACTTTTTTTAATATACAGTATTTCTGTTTTTGCATGTTTTTCAATATACATAATTGATTTACTTGTTTATTTTTTTTTTTATTTTATTTAATTTTTTTCTCTGCTTGATTATGTATTGCATTGAACTGCTGGTGCTAAGTTAACAAATTTCACGTCACATACCAGTGATAATAAACCTGGTTCTGAATTCAGTGGCCAAATGAATAATCTACCAAGCTTTATCATTTTCAGAGAAATAAAGTTAAATGCTGCTCAGCCAGTGGAGATACAAAAATTGTTTTACTCAATTCTATTTAATTTTTACTTTTATTTTTTACTAATTGAACCAAAACGACAGTGTAACTATTACAAGTGTATAACATCACAGTTTAGTGACTTGCACTGGGCAAAACTTTGCTAATAACCCTGTGCCTATACTTGTAGTTGAGAGGACCTGTTATGAAGGATCCATCTTCATAAACTGAAGCATCAAGGATTTTAGTGGGAAATCAAGCTGCTGGAAACCTAAAATAAAAACAGAAAATGCTGAACAGATTCAGGTCAGCGCAAAGCTTGGGAAATAAATGTAAGACCCATCGTTAGAACTGGGAAGGAGACAAAAGTCTGTGAGTGGAGGACATGACCAATCTGATCAGCCAGGCTCGCGTCTCTGCTCTACATTTTGCAACTTGCAAGATTTTTTTGTCTGTGCTTACTCTCTGATGGTACTATGATGAAGTGCTTTGAGAGGTTGGTCATGGCTAGAATCAACTCCAAGGACCTGGACTCACCACACTTCACCTATCGTCACAGTAAGTCTACAGTGGATATAATCTCACTGGTTCTTCACTCGGCCTTAGGTCACCTGGACAATAGCAATACCTACATTCAGGCTGCTGTTTATTGACAACAGCTGTGTTCAACACAATCCTACCTTCAATTCAAAAATGGACCTCTGTACCTTCTTCTGCAACCGGATCCTTGGCTTCCTCACTGGGAGACTACAGTCAATACTAATATCAACACTGGTGTGCCTCAAGGACACGGACACACACACACACACACACACACACACACGGGGACACACACACACACACACACACAAATATACGTGTCCTCATTGATGTGTCAAAAGTGAGCTGTATCGAGTTCCTGGTGTCAACATCTCTGAAGATCAGATCCTGGGCCCAACATATCAATGCAGAAAGTTGTGAACTCCTGCAGCTCCATCATGGGTACTAGCATCTTCAACACCAAAGACACCTTCAAAAGGCAATGCCTCAAAAAGGTATCCTCAATCGCCCAGGACATGCCCTCTTTACATTGGTACCATCAAGGAGGTGGTACAGGAGCCTGAAGAGATACAGTCAACATTTCAGGAACAGCATCTTCCTCTCTACCATCAGATTTCTGGATGCCCAAGGAACCCATGTACACTACTTTAGTAATTTTTACCTGCTCTTTTTACAATTTATAGTTTCATTATGCATTGCAATGCACTGCTGTAATGAAACACCAAACTTCACAACATATGCCAGTGATATTAAAATGGTTCTGATTCTCTAATGTCTACCATCGGAGCTCAATGGCTTTACTCATTGAACAGACATCATTCTTCATGGGTTATCCCCATGGTTATCCATTTTACCTCACAGACAATCCCCCTTCATGCATCTCTTCAAGCTTTATTTGTCTCCTTCCCAATACTGTTAATGGATCTTTGAACTGAAATGTTATCTCTTCCAATAGAGTGACCTGACCTGATGAGCATTTTCAGTTTTTGTTAAGGAGTTCAGCGGTGTTGTCTTAATATTGGGTCATATGGAAACAAAGAAATACTACTACTGAAGCAACCCCATGTTGCCAGATTTCTAGTCGTGCTAGAAAGTTTGTGAACCCTGTAGAATTTTCTTTATTTCTGCATAAATATAACCTAAAATGTGATCAGGTCTTCACACAAGTTCTAAAACTAGATAAAGAGAACCCAGTTAAATAACTAACACAAAAAAAAATTGTCCATTTGTTTTTTGAGAAAAATGATCACTATTACATTTATTTGTTGGAAGAAGTATGTTGAACTTCTGGGGTAATGCCTTCTACAAAAACTATTTGAAGTCAGGTACTCTAATCAATGAGATAATATTGGAGGTGTGGTAGTAGAGGTATCCTGCCCTATAAAACAAAGACACAAAGTCAAGTTACTGACAGAACCTGCCCTTCTCAAGAAAGATCTATTTACGTGCACCATAAAGGTCAAGGTCAAAACAATCCTCAGAGGACCTCAGAAGAACTGTAAAGGGGCAAGAAGCTGAAAAAGGTCACAAAAGCATTTCTAAAGACCCAAGTGTTCATCAGTCCACAGCAAAAGAAGTTACCTACAAATAGAGGAACCAGTATTGTTGCTACTCTTCCTCAGAGTGGGCATCCTGCAAAAATCACACCAAGACCACAACGTGCAATGCTGAAGGTGGGAAAGAACTTGAGGGTAACAGCAAAAGACCTGCAGAAACCTCTAGAACTTGCTAAAGTTTCTGTTCATGTGTCCACTATAAGAAAAACACTGAACAAAAATGGTGTTCATGGAGTCCTTTGACGTTGTGTACTTGGATTTTAAGAAGGTTTTTGACAAGGTGCCACACGAGGCTGCTTAGCAAGATAAGAGTCCATGGCATTACAGTAAAGATATTAGCAGCATACAGGTGAACAGAATCAACCACCGGCTGATTGGAAAGAGGCAAAGAGTGGGAATAAAGAGAGCCTTTTCTGATTGTCTGCCAGTGACTTGTAGTGCTCTGCAGTACCAGTATGGGTACTGGTTCTTTGTATGCTATATGTCAAATGATAAGGATGATGGAATTAATGGCTTTGGGGCCAAGTTTGCAGGTGATACAAAGATAGGTGGAGGGCAGGTAGTGTTGAGGAACCAGGGAGGCTGCAGAGGGGATTGACAGATTTGGAGAATGGACAAAGAAGTGGCAGATGGAATACAGTGTCAGGAAGTATACGGTCATGCACTTTGGTGGATGGAGTAAAAGCATAAACTATTTTCTAAACAGGGAAAAAAAGATCAAAAGTTTGAAGTGCAAAAGTACTTAGAGCCCTCATGCAGGATTCCATAAAGGTTAATGCATGTTGAGTTGGTGGTGGGGAAGGCAAATGTAATGTCTGCATTCACTTTGGGAGGACTAGAATATAAAGACAAGGATGTACGCTAAGGCTTTATAAGGGACTGGTGAGGCCTCACAGAGTATTGAGAGCAGTTTGGTCCACTTATCTAAAGGACGTGCTGACATTGGCGAATGCAAAGGAGGTTGACAAAAATGATTCCAGGATTGAAAGGATTGTTATATGAGAAGCACTTGATAGCGCTTGGCCTGTATTTGTTGAAATTTAAAAGAATGACGGGGAAATCTCATTGAAACATATCAAATGCCGAAAGGTTGATAGAGTGGACGTGGAGAGTATGTTTCTTGTAACGGGGGAGTCTAGGACCAGAGGGCACAAACTCTGAATAGCAGGACGTCCATTTTGAATGGAGATGAGAAGGAATTTCTTTAGTCCGGGGGTGGTGAATTCGTGGAATTCATTGCGGAGGCAGCTGTGGAGGCCAGGACACTGAGTGCATTTAAAGCAGAGGTTGGTATATTCTTAAGTCAAGCAATGAAAGGTTGTAGAGAGAAGGCGAGAAAGTGGGGTCAAGGAGGAAACAGATCAGCCATGATCAAATGGTGTAGTAGGTTTGATGGAGCAGAGCCAGGCCATTCGGCCTAAAGTCTTATGGACTTCTGAAATTGACTGCATGTGAAATCTCCAACTTATAGCAGTGTTCAAATGCCATATAAAATCAATTTCTCCACAAAAGCACAGATATCAATGGAGAATTAGCTCATTCTGTCCATTGAGTCCCCTTTGCCATTAGATCATCCCTGATATATTTCCCCTCTCAACCCTATTCTTCTGTTTTTTGTATGTAACCCCTGATGCCCTTGGTAATCAAGAACTTATCTACCTCAGCTTTAAATATATCCAATGACTTGGCCTCCACAGCTGTCTGTGGCAATGAATTCCACAGACTAACTACTCTCTCGCTAAAGAAATTCCTCCTCATCCGTGTTCTAAAGGGATGCTCAAAGATTCTGAGGTTGTGTTGTCTGGTCTTAGACTCTGCTATTATTGATAACATCCTCTCCATGTCCATTCTATCCATGCTTTTCAATATCTGGAAAGTTTCAATGAGATTATTTCTCCCCCCAACACCTCCCCCACACTTTCTTCTAAACTCCAGAGTGTACAGGCCTAGAGTCAAATGCTTTTCATACATTAACACTTTCATTCCCAGGCTCATTCTCGAAAACCTCCTCTATACCTTCTCCAACGCCACCACATTTTTTCTTCAATATGGGGCTCGCAACTGCTCACAATACTCCAAAGTGGTTTCATCAACTCCTTATAAAACCTCAGTATTACATCCTTGCTTTTATATTCTAGTCTTCTTGAAATGTATGCTTTTGGCTTCTATACAATCAACTAACCTGCAAGTTAATCTTTAGGGAATTCTGCATGCGGACTCCCAAGTCCCTTCGCACCCCAGATTTTTGAATTTTCTTCCATTTAGAAAATAGTTTACACCTCTAGTCCTCCTACCAAAGTGCACAACCATAGACTTCCCTACACTATATTCCATCTGCCATTTCTTTGCCCATTCTCTTAATCTGCCTAAGCCCTTATGCAGATTCTGTTTCCTCAACACGACCTGCCCCACCATCTATCTTTGTATTATCTGCAAACTTGACCACAAAGTCATCAATTCCATCACCCAGATTGTTAAACATACAACATGAAAAGTTGCGGGTCCAACACAAACCCCTGTGGAAGACCACTAGCTACTGATAGCCAACCAGAAAAGGCCAGCTTTATTCCCACACTGCCTTCTGCCAGTCAACGAATCTTCTATCCAAGGGCTCCTAAATTGCTTTGCAACCTCATGTGCAGCACCTTAATCAAAGACCTTCTGAAAATCCAAGCAAACATCTATTAACTCTACTTTGTCTAATACTTGTTATCTCCTCAAAGAATTCTAACAGATTTATCAGGCAAAAATTTCTTTTGGTATATTTTATCATATGGCTCCAAGTACTCCAAAACCTCATCCTTAATAATGGACTCTAACATCTTACCAATGACTAAAGTTGAGCTAACTGGCGTATAATTTCCTGCTTTTTGCCTCCCTCCCAAAAACATTCAGCCCCCCCCCACCCCGCCCCAGGAGCAACAGTTAAAATTTGACATATTCTACATCAACAATTAATCTTAACTGCTGATCCATCACTGTTCATCCATCACTGTCTGGTTTGGATCAGCTACCAAACAAGACAAGAAGACTCCAAAGAACCATCAGGGCTGCGGGAAGGATTATTGGTGTGAAGTTGCCCTCGATCCAGGACTTGTATGCATCTAGAGTCAGGAAGCGAGCAAGCAGCATCATCGTAGACCCATCACACCCTGGACATCACCTGTTCCAACTCCTTCCTTCTGGTAGGCGCTTTAGATCACTGTATGCCAGGACAAATAGGTACAAGCAACATACATCAAAGTTGCTGGTGAACGCAGCAGGCCAAGCAGCATCTATAGGAAGAGGCGCAGTCGACGTTTCAGGCCGAGACCCTTCGTCAGGACTAACTGAAGGAAGAGTGAGTAAGGGATTTGAAAGCTGGAGGGGGAGGGGGAGATGCAAAATGATAGGAGAAGACAGGAGGGGGAGGGATAGAGCCGAGAGCTGGACAGGTGATAGGCAAAAGGGGATACGAGAGGATCATGGGACAGGAGGCCAAGGGAGAAAGACGGGGGGGGGGGGTGACCCAGAGGATGGGCAAGAGGTATCCTCAGAGGGACAGAGGGAGAAAAAGGAGAGTGAGAGAAAGAATGTGTGCATAAAAATGAGTAACAGCTGGGGTACGAGGGGGAGGTGGGGCCTAGCGGAAGTTAGAGAAGTCAATGTTCATGCCATCAGGTTGGAGGCTACCCAGACGGAATATAAGGTGTTGTTCCTCCAACCTGAGTGTGGCTTCATCTTTACAGTAGAGGAGGCCGTGGATAGACATGTCAGAATGGGAATGGGATGTGGAATTAAAATGTGTGGCCACTGGGAGATCCTGCTTTCTCTGGCGGACAGAGCGTAGATGTTCAGCAAAGCGGTCTCCCAGTCTGCGTCGGGTCTCACCAATATATAAAAGGCCACATCGGGAGCACCGGACGCAGTATATCACCCCAGTCGACTCACAGGTGAAGTGATGCCTCACCTGGAAGGACTGTTTGGGGCCCTGAATGGTGGTAAGGGAGGAAGTGTAAGGGCATGTGTAGCACTTGTTCCGCTTACATGGATAAGTGCCAGGAGGGAGATAACGCATCTCCTCCATTTCACGTACATCTGCTCTCACTCCATCCTCCCACCACCCCACTAGGAATAGGGTTCCCCTGGTCCTCACCTACCACCCCACCAGCCTCCGGGTCCAACATATTATTCTCCGTAACTTCCGCCACCTCCAACGGGATCCCACCACTAAGCACATCTTTCCCTCCCCCCCCTCTCTGCATTCCGCAGGGATTGCTCCCTACACAACTCCCTTATCCATTCGTCCCCCCCATCCCTCCCCACTGATCTCCCTCCTGGCACTTATCCATGTAAGCGGAACAAGTGCTACACATGCCCTTACACTTCCTCCCTTACCACCATTCAGGGCCCCAAACAGTCCTTCCAGGTGAGGCATCACTTCACCTGTGAGTCGACTGGGGTGATATACTGCGTCCGGTGCTCCCGATGTGGCCTTTTATATATTGGTGAGACCCGACGCAGACTGGGAGACCGCTTTGCTGAATATCTACGCTCTGTCCGCCAGAGAAAGCAGGATCTCCCAGTGGCCACACATTTTAATTCCACATCCCATTCCCATTCTGACATGTCTATCCACGGCCTCCTCTACTGTAAAGATGAAGCCACACTCAGGTTGGAGGAACAACACCTTATATTCCGTCTGGGTAGCCTCCAACCTGATGGCATGAACATTGACTTCTCTAACTTCCGCTAGGCCCCACCTCCCCCTCGTACCCCAGCTGTTACTCATTTTTATGCACACATTCTTTCTCTCACTCTCCTTTTTCTCCCTCTGTCCCTCTGAATATACCTCTTGCCCATCCTCTGGGTCACCCCCCCCCGTCTTTCTCCCTAGGTCTCCTGTCCCATGATCCTCTCGTATCCCCTTTTGCCTATCACCTGTCCAGCTCTCGGCTCTATCCCTCCCCCTCCTGTCTTCTCCTATCATTTTGCATCTCCCCCTCCCCCTCCAGCTTTCAAATCCCTTACTCACTCTTCCTTCAGTTAGTCCTGACGAAGGGTCTCGGCCTGAAACGTCGACTGCGCCTCTTCCTATAGATGCTGCTTGGCCTGCTGCGTTCACCAGCAACTTTGATGTATGTTGCTTGAATTTCCAGCATCTGCAGAATTCCTGTTGTTTACAAATAGGTACAAGAACAGTTTCTTTCCGTATGCCAGTCTTATGAACACTTGAATTTTAGTCTATTGTAAACCAAGTCCATCTGTAGATACACAGGTATACCTCATTGTATATAGTTCACGATTATTTGCACTATTGTTTTGTTTGCTTTTTGATTCTGTACAGCGAGAGCTCAGGGAAACTGACATCAAGTTCCCTGTATGTGTCCACATACTTGGCGATAATAAAGGATTCTGACTCTGCTTCAGATGAAAACATCTAGTCTTGACCTGAAATGACGAATACTTATTCCTCACCATAGATATTGCATGGCATGCTGAGTTCCTCTAGCACTTTGTACGTGCTCCTCTCTACTTCCACCATTTGCGAGATAGATCACTTGTGTTTGATTTTACTAGTCACTGAGGTGTTTACTGGAAAGAAAACAGCAGAGGGCAGTATATTCCTTTGAAGAATACACTGCATAAAGGATTTTCTGCAGTTTTACATACACTGCAACAGAAAGCAATATTCTGTTTCAAATTCTAAAATTTCCATGGTATGGGGAAAGAAATGTTAATTGAGCACAAGAAATTTTGAATCAGTTGCAAACTATTGCATTTAAGTGTTCTGAAAGAGTTCTGGTTTCCTGCTTAATTACATTCTTGATCATGACATTCAGGCAGCAACCTCTTCCTACAATACTGACAAAAGCCCTCTGCTGAGTATCTTGTCCTTCCTCACATGGCTTATGTCTAGAAACTTTCTGTACCTTCTAATACGAAGCTGACTGTCTCCAAAATGTAATAAAAACTAAATTACAGGAAATATATACATTTTTAAAGTTATATTAAATAAGTAGTGCAAAGAGAAACAAAGAATAAGTAGTTAGGAAGTGTTCATTGGTTCAATAGCCATTCAGGAATCTGATAGCAGAGGGGAAGAAGCTGTTCATGAATTGTTAAGTGTGTGCCTTCAGGCTCTGGTACCTCCTCCCTGCTGGTAATAATGAGAAGAGGGCATGTCCAAGGTAATGAGGTCCTTCATAATGCATGCCAATTTCTGAGGCATCACTCCTTGAAGATGTACTGGATGCTGGAGAGCCTACTGCCAATGAGGGAGCTAACTGAGCTTACAATTTTCTGCAGCTTATTTTGATCCTGCACAGTGCCACCCCGCATACTAAACGGTGGTGTTGTCAGTTAGAATGCTCTCCATAGTATATCTATAGAAGTTGCAAATCTCTTAAGCGACATATCAAACCTCCTCAAACTCCTAATGAAGTATAGCCATTGGTGTGCCTTCTTTGTAACTGCATCGACACATTGAGCCCAGGAACATGAAATTGCTCACCCTTTCCACTTCTGATCCCTTGATAAGGACTGGTGTGTGTTCTCTCATCTTACTCTTTCTGAAGTCCACAATTATTTGGTCTTACTGACATTGAGTGCAAGGTTGTTGCTATGACACCACTCAACCAGCTGACCTATCTCACCCCCGTACATCTTCTCATCACCATATGAAATTCTACCAATAGTGGTGTCATCAGCAAATTTATAGATGGCATATAAGCTGTGCCTAGCCACACAGTCATGGATGGAGAGAGTAGAGCAGTTGACTAAGCACACATTACTGAGGTGTGCATGCGCTGATTATCAACAAGGTGGAGATGTTATTTTGCTAATCTATCTGCACAGATTGGGGTCTTCCAGTGAGGAAGTTAAGGATCCAATGGCAAAGGGAGGTACATAGGCCCAGGATTTGGAGCTTTTTGATCAGAATTGCAGAAGCAATTGTGTTAAATGCTGAGCTGTAGTCAATAAACAGAAGCCTGACATAGGTACTTTGTACAGTTCCAGGTGATCCAATGAGCCCATGTCCACTGTAGACCTATTGTGGTGATCAGCAAATTGCAGTGTGTCCAGATTCTTGCTGAGACGGGGGTTGATTCGAGCCATAATCAACCTCTCAAAGCATTTCATCATTGTAAATGAGAGATCTACCGGACGATAGTCATAAGGCAGCTAACCCTGCTCTTCTTGGGCACTAGTATAATTGTTGCTCTTTTGAAGCAGACAGAAACTTCCAACTGTAGCAATGAGAGATTGGAAGTGTCTTTGAACACACCCACCAGTAGACTGGCAAAGGTTTTCAGAGCTATACTAGGTACACAATCGGGGCTTGTCTCCTTGGGAGGGTCCACCCTCTTGAAAGACGCCCTAACTGCAGCCTCCGAGACAGGGATGACAGGGTTCCCAGATGCTACAGGAACCCTCACAGCCGTAGTTTTATTCTCCCTTTCAAAGCCTGCATAAAAAGGTGTTGAGCTCATCTGGGAGTGAAATATCACTAACATTCAAGATGTTAGGTTTTGTTTTCTAGGAGATAATGGCCTGCAAGCCCAGTCAGAATTGGCGTGCACCCGATTCTACCTCCAACCTCAATTGGAATAGTTGTTTTCCTCTTGAGATGCACCCCCATAAGATGTACCTGGCCTCTTCGTATAATCCCTGATCACCAGACTTGTATGCCATAGATCCAGACCTCAGCAGACTACGAATCTCCCGAGTCATCCACAGCTTTTGATTCAGATATATACGTTAAGTTCTTGCAGGCACACTCACCTACACAGGTTTTTATGGTCAATGATAACTAAGGTGCATTTGTTCAGATTCAAAGACAAATCCCTAAATATTGTCCAGTCAACCAACTCAATGCAGCCCTGTAAGTGCTCCTGTGCTTCCCTTGCCCATATCTTCTTGGTCCCCTCTACTAGTGTTACAAACTTCAGTCTCTGCCTATATTCAGGAAGTAGAAGTACAGCCAGGTAATCAGACTTAAAGTGTGGGTGTGGAATGGCATAAGTGTTATTGATGGTAGTACAACAGGGATTGATATTTGCTGTTTATACATCAACTTGCATGTACATACACCGTAGGCAGTGAGCTGGTGTGATTAGCGTAAATTGGAGGTGCCGGGAAGAACTGAGAAAGTTGCCCGAATCTACATCAGGATTTCGATCAGATGCAAAGTTGTGAAGATCTCTGACAGATGGAATCTCATCTCAACAAGTGTAAGGCGATGTATTTTGCAAGGTCAAATAGGACTGAAACATAAATAGTAAATTGTATTTTGATGAGTATACGGACCTTGGTGTTCAAATCCATGATTCCTTGAAAGTGGATCAGATGGTGAAGGCATACAAGCTCACCACTCCAATAGTAAAACTAATGAAACCCCATTGGTTTCCTTGGCTGCGCAGGCCTAGGGAAGACAGACTACAGTCCCACCAAACCCATGAGACTGAGACGGTTCTCCCACCCCAAACCCGGGTTTATGTGAATGTTGTATAATTTACTACCCTGTTACAACTCAGTGCCAAGAAATAACAGACAGCACACTGCATACAATGAATAGAATTATATTTATGAAACTTACTTAACTAAAGGGTTAGTAAAGGAAATAAAAACAAAGAGGGCCTATTATAATTAGATAGTCAAATGTGCACAAGTTGGGGTTTATCTTGAACTTTTCTGTAACTAATGCACTGGTCCCTCGGTCTGCATGGAAGCACACACCACCTTCCAAATATCGCTCACAATCCATCTCAAACAAACAGGTCTCCCACCGGGTCATATCCTACAACTGGTTTCCCCAGCATCTTCTCTCTTCATCTCCTGCCGAACAAAAGCCTCAAGACCAACCTTACTGTCCCTCACCAAAAACCCTCCCCTAGTTCCACCATCCTAATTGGATGGCACATATTCCTCATCATCCTTCATCTTCAACAATAACCCAAACAGGCTGAAAGCAGAACAGACTGCTCTTACAGAACTGCTAAATGAAATACCTCCAGCATAACAGTAAAGATGTGAACCAGGGCATTACACTCTCTCCCCACCACAAATAGACATGTCCTCATGACTTTGAAATAATTTGTTACCCGTCATTAATAACACCATTTTCCAAGGAACTTTGTGATGTTCAGAACCTCCAATCCATTACATACTGTATCTCACTAGGGGTAGAGTCACAACGTATGTTCCCTCTAAGCTGTGCGCGTGTGCGTGCACACACACATTTTTCAACCAGCGCACAAAAGAAATTAATGTGCGCATAAAAGGTTAGTTACCTAAGATAATGTAGTAATTAATAATTATACTTATTGAAAATAATATTTTAGCTAAATGTTTCTGTTAACTAGCAAGTTGGTTTTTCAAATACCACAATACATGTCACTAACTAACGTCACCTCGCCTTTCCTGTTCCAGTTTGCATAGATGCATCACAGCGGCAGCCATCTTTGGCGGACAGTGTTCATATCATAAAGTTCACAAAGATATGTTTCAAATCCTGTAGATGGCTTACTAAGTTCTTATTGAAAAAGATCAGTCAAATGACCCTGTGGCTAAATACTGTCACAAGAAATTGATAAACATCACATACAAAGTAGCTTTACAGGTTTTAAGTGATATCTTTGATGAACTGGCTGCACTGTGCAAGATTCTGCAAAAGAGTGGCGTGACACCGATTGATTCACTCCATTTTGCGTGAGGCAAAATTAACAAGATAAGAAAGCAGTATCTGGGAGACGATGCTTCATGGAGTGACAAAGTTAAAGTTTTGCTAAGCCAACAACGTGAAGAAAACGTCACAGTAGATTCAAGTTCACTGTTGACTTTTATAAATAGTCTTTGTGTTCATTTAGAAGAAAGGTTTCCTGAAGATGAGGTACAAGAATGGTCAGCTTTTGATTTCTCCGCAATTGCAGATTATGACTTCACATTTGGCGATGAACAAGTTAATGCCTTATGTCTAAAATATCATGATGTTCTAGCTGAAAATACTGTAATAGTTAGACAGTTTAATGATTTCAAATTTTCCGTGCAAGAAAAAATTAAATCCAAACTGATTTCAAACTTTGCTCAAATGGTGGCATTGGTACTTCAAAATGAACAGTTTTGCGACCTTGCCCAGTTGATGGACATTGGGGGATCCTTTCTTGCGTCCAGTGAGGACTGTGAACGAGGTTTTAGCCTAATGAACCAACTCAAAAACAAGCTGAGAAACCAGGTGAATGTCATTTGGATATGTTAATGAGAATCTAAAGCTATCAATTGGATGGAAGTTCTATTAGTCTAGATAGAGTTTACAAAGAATGGGTAAATGCCAAAGACAGGAGATAGAAAAAAATAACTGACTTAAACATGCATGTTATTTTGTTGTTATTCTGTGCAGTTTTATGTAAAATATTTTGTAAACCTACATAAACTGTGCCATGCGTGCATTCAATGCGCACATACTTTTGTCACAGGAAAAAACATTTGCACAAGATTTTTGTCACACTGCTAAAAATTATTGTCACACTGCTAAAAATTAGAGGGAGCATTGGTCATAACACCCTGTTACCCCGATGCTATATAGGCCAGCGTATCTGGGAGTCTCCTGACTCTTTGAGACCTCCTTATCCCATCATCTCCTTCTTCAGTTTCAGACACTGCTTAGGATACTTCTGGTCTACATGACGAGGCCTCCCCCAATCTATTAATCATGCCTTCTGCGCTCAGCTTCATTCCCAGTTACTTCAGAGCCCAGCACCATTTCACGGTCCAGCTGCAAACCTGCCTGTCCACTGCTAGTTCTCCCCATTTCACCTGCCTCAGCATGAGCAGGGTTGGGAATCACTTCCTCAATTAGTGGGGAGTTAGCGAAAGGCAGTGTATACCACACCCCTATTACCTCATCCTCCGAGTCCATATCCCATTCAGGTGTGGGGGTCGGTCTAATCCTCCCTGCCACTGGCCCTTCAGTCTCCCCATCTCACCACAGAGTCCTCTTACTAGGTGTAGGGTCCAGGACAGGCTCTGGGTCAACACGTACCTCTTGTCCCAGAGGAAGAAGGTGGTTCTGATGGAGAATCTTGACAGGCCCATTCCCATCCTCTGGTTTCACCTGCAAAACAGGTACGTTTGGCATCTGACTCTCCACCAAATAGGGCGCAACCGCCCAGCCGTCAGCCACCTTATGCTTCCCAGGTAGCCCCAAATTCTTTGAGGACTGTGTCTCCAGGCATGAGTTGGGAGAACCTAACCTTCTGATCATATCTCCTATTTCCTTGATTCTCCTTGGTTGCCGAGACCTCAGCTAATTCATAAACCTCTTTCAGCTCCTCTCATATCAGACTCATACTTCAGCTAAGTTTTCACTGGTAGATCTTCCTCGCCAGTCCCAAAACAGAGGTCAGTGGGCAACCTCGCCTCATGCCCAAACATCAGATAATATGGCGAGTACTCGGTAGTTTCATTCTGTGTACAGTTGTAGCAGTGGACCAGATGTCCAGTATGTTGACTCCACTTGTTCTTTTTGCTGATCTCCAACCGACCAGGTCTAGCAAAGTCTGATTGAATCTCTCGGGCGGGTGACAAGGAGTAGTTCTCAACATCTTAACTCCAAGCATGCTCAGTAACTAATTTATGAGCCTACTCTCGAAATCCCATCCCTGATCACTATGTCTCACCTGGAGAGGCCATAATAAATTAAATATTTCTCCCATAACACTTTGGCCACAGTGGACACCCTCTGATGCTTGGTAGGGAAGGCTTGCACACATCTGGTGTAGTCATCCGTAATGACCAAGACATTCGCCACGTTGCTTGCATCTGGCTCTATTGACAGGAAATCCATACATACCAGGTCACGTGGCTCTACTCGCTGCAAGCAGGACAGCAGAGCAACCCTCATAGTCAGCGTCTTCCTCCAAGTACATCGAATGCATGACTTGCAGTACTCTTCAACCTCTGGCTTCATTCGGAGCCAGTAGAACCAATCTCTGAGCAATCCACGGGTCTTGTCAACCGCCAAGCGGCCAGAATCATCATGAAGTGACTTCAACACAATCCTCCGATACTTCTTAGGCAGAACCAGCTGGGAATGCCGAGGCCAGTCTGGAAGCGACATGACCCGGTATATGATCTGGTTCCTCAACTCCAATCTTCCAATTCTCTCAATAGTAGAGACCCCACAGAGCATTTCATCTTGTCTGCTTGGGCCATATCCCCTTTCACAACCACTGAGCAAACAGTACCAATACACGGGTCATCTCGCTGCACTTCCCCAGGGCTCAATTATGGCAACTTCAGGGCAGTCAGGTTGCAGTAAGCTTGTGGAATGGAGTCATCAGAAGCTACCGCTTAATCCTGCCCTTGCCTTTCCTCTGCCTTCCCTGTGATGGAAAACTGGCACATGGCTTTGACTCCAGGGAGAGGAATGCTCTCCCATTCTCCGTCCCCGTCCAGCCCTTTATGTGCACGTTGGGACAACACATCGGCATCAACGTTCCAACTCCCAGGCGGGTACTTCAGGCTGAAATTATAGGCAGACAACACCACCAACCACAATGGTCTGTGGCATCCAATTTCGCCAAGGTCAGGATACAAGTTAATGGGTTGTTGTCCGTCCTCATCTCAAACTTTGTACCATATAGATAGTCACTTAGCTTATTCACCACAGCCTATTTCAATGCCAGGAACTCCAATCTGAGCGTGAGGTAGTTTCACTCAAAGGGTGACAGACTCCAGCTGACAAATGCCACAGGTCTCAACTCTGTGCCCTGACTCTAATACAGGATTCACTCTGAGCCCTCTCTGCTGGGATCTGTATACAATACATATGGCAACCGGGGGTCTGCAAAAGCCAGCACAGGCGCTTTCATCAGTAGCCCCTTCAGCAACTGAAAGGCATTTTCACATTTCGTATCACATCTCACTCCAAAATGCTCCAAGGGCTAACATAACCTTTACCAACCTCTCCTTTTTTGTTCTCCCTTTCTTCCCCAAGGGACGATAACCGCACAGAAGCTGATTTAAAGGGTGACTCACTTTAGAGTAATCCTTCACGAACCTCCAATAGTACCCACAGAATCCAAGGAATGAGCACAAGGCACTCACAGTCTGTGCCCTTGGCCATGTGGTCACCACCTCTATCTTGGACAGATCGTAGCTACTCCATTCTGTAGGACTATATGCCCAACATAGTTGACACACGTCCTGCAGAACTGGCACTGGTCCAGGAAAAGTTTTAACCCTTCAGCTTTCAAGCAGCCCAGCACCTTCAGTAGCCCCACTTCATGTTCTTTCAAGGTGGACTCGAACACTGAGGTCATCCAGGCAAACCAATACCGCAAACAAGTTCATATCGTCCACCAATTTCTCATGACACGCAGGGGCTCCCAATATGCCGAGGCATCCTTTGAGACTGGAAGAATCCCAGTGGACATACGAATGCCATCCTCTCTTTGTCAGCCTCATTCATGGGGATCTGATAATACCTACTCCTCAAGTCCAGCACACTGAACGACTTCACACCACTAAGACAGGTCAGTGCGTCCTCAATTCTAGGGACCGTGTACTGGTCAGGGACGGCACGCTTCTTCAGACTCTGATAGTCCACACACATCCGTACCTTCCCACTCTTCTTCCTGGACACCACTATTGGAGGCATACAAGGAATTCTGGACTCCATGATGATCCCAGCTTCTTTCAACTTCCACAGATGCTGCCGAACGTCCTCCATCACTGTAGGCGGCAGTCGCCACGACCTTTCTCTGAACGGACGTCCTTTGTCACCCGGATGGTGTAGTGAGTGTTCTTGGACCAACCCACATCAAACCCATCAGTAGTGAAGACATCTTCCAGCTTCAGCATCTTCTCTATCAATCTTTTCTTCTAACCTCCAGGTACCAGTGAGTCCCCAAAGTTGAATGACTCAGCAGTCAAGAGACTTTCTCCCCAGCTTGCCTCACAGGGACACTAGACATTACTGTCACTGGAAAGAAGTGAGCCACTGGCATCCCCCACTTGAGGGTGACCTCCCGCTCCAAAGTGTTCCTGACAATCACTGTCATCCTGTTGACCCGTACAACCGAGGGCTTCTGCAGTTCAGCCCTCACCAGGTCCCCAGCAGGTAAGCACGAGTCTTCCTCGTGGTCCTCTGGAGCATCCACCAAGAGGGACTCTGCATCAGGCGTTCTGGGAAATTTGGGGTTCCCCATCACTCTCGCTACATCCCCAGGCCATAACATGACCGGTTTGGACTAGATGTACCACACAGTCCCTTGTTTATGCTCATCATCACTTGCTCAAAAGCAAAGGGTGAATGGATAATATTTTCAGAAAGTTCTCTCCAACTTTCTCCTTGCAGGCTCCCACTAGCCTCCTCACAATTCGAGTATTCATCCCCACAAGAATTAAAGCTTTGCCCCTCTCGACCGGGTCTGGGCAAACCAACACTAACATATCAAGCTCCTCAGCTATTCCCACATCTGCCTCCAAAAACTCCAGCTTCAATGACAAGTAGCCATCATAAGGATAATCACCTGTCCTAAGACCCTAGATCTCTAGCACACTGAGTGGTGTCAATGGTAAATGCGTCAAATACTGGTTGTAAAACGAACAGTACAGCAGAGCAACCTGAGAGCCGATGTGAAGTATGGCTCTAGCATAAATACCCTTAATCTGTAGCATTACACCGGAGCTTGGCCCCACTAAGCCTTCAGGTTTATTGCTTTAGGGTGTTCCTTGATACATTGCTGCGAATGTGTGCCCCCAGGACACCTGGCCATTCCCTCACTGGGTCTCTCCACTTAGCCATCCGGGGGGCTTACTCTGAGGGTTTTCCCCCATCCTTCACACTCCTGCCTGAAGTGTCCCTCTTAACCACAGTTATAACAGACAATAACTGCTGCTTCCCTTCTCGCGGGACCCTGTTCACTAGCAGCCCTCTGCTTAGTCCTTCCCCTTTGGGGTCCAATTTCCTGTCAACTTTATTGTACTGGTTGGTCACACCCACCAATAACAACCGGGACACCTAGGCCCTCAACTCTGCCACAAGCTCTTTCACCACTCCCCAGGGTGGGTTATCAGTGGTCACCTCAGCCAAGGGGACCACTACCAAGGACAGTACCCTGCTGACGAAGGTGTCCCTTACCTCCTTCACATTCTCCTCCCCTCTTATCTCTCCAATCAGCTCAACAAACTTGGGGGTGGGGGGGGTTGGGAGCTCTTACAGGACATGTGGAGACCCCAAGCGATGAGGTTCTGTGACTGGGCACCTTTCACCACTTGGTCCATTCTCAGTCGATTCACTTCAGCCGTTTGAACGACCACCCCCCCCCAATGCCGCAAGCATCTCAGCTACCTCTCTAGCCGAAAAACGTAGGCGGAAAGTTTATTCCCCCTTCTCCTGAAACATGTTCTAAAACCGCGTCATAAACTCCATTGGGGTTCCCGTCACACCAAAAGCATTTTCTAGTGCTTGCATGTCGCCAACAGAGATAGCAAAGGGGCTCTGTGTCTTTAAGGATCTCACTACATCAGCAGCTGGCCCCTTCAAACTCTCTACCAATCCCAACTCTTTACGTCATCAGAGCACCGCCACTCATCCAGCATCTGAGAGGTCTGCTCTGCCGAAGTCTCACACTCCTCTTCACCTTTAGGGGTGGGCTTCATTCCCGAGAACATGCTGAGCCTATGAGAGCAGGGACTTTGATCCTGGGCATTTTTTCATTTATTTGGGAGGTAGGGGCTGCTACTAACTCAGAATGCTTACCCTTCATTAGACCTTCTACATCAGACCAATCCTTCCCCCTTGCTCCGCAGGGCAAATCCCTGCAGTGTCTATAACCACATACCTTAATCACTTTACCAGACAACAGTTTTAACACCAGCTTAACCACACAAGCCAGCCAATCAATGCTCAGGGAAATCACACAGCATCCACCGAAATTGATCCCCGACAGGACCCGACAAATGAAACACCACTGGTTTCCTTGGCTGTGCAGGTCTAGGAAAGACACACTCCTGTCCCACCAGACCTGTGAGATTGAGACGGCTCTCCCACCCCAAACCCTGGTTTATGTGGATGTTGTGTAATTTACCACCCTGTTACAACTCAGTGCCAAGAAATAAGAGACAGCACACTGCATATAACGAATAGAATTATTTATGAAACTTACTTAACTAAAGGGTTAGTAAAGTAAAGAAAGAAAAAACAAAAAGGGCCCATTATAATTAAACAGTCAAATGTGCACAAGTTGGGTCTCATCTTGAACTTCTCTGTCACTCATGCGCTGGGTCCTCAGTCTGCACGAAAGCATACACCACCTTCCAAATATCACTCGCAATCCATCTCAAACAAACAGGTCTCTCACTGTGTCGCATCCTACAACCGGTTCTCCCCAGCGTCTTCTCTCTTCACCTCCCTCCAAACTAAAGCCCCAAGACCAACCTTCGTGTCCCTCACCAAAAAACCCTCCCCCAGTTCCACCATCCTAATTGGATGGCACATATTCATCGCCCTTCATCTTCAACGATAGACTGCTCTTACAGAACTGCTAATAGTATAATAGTAAAGATGCGAACCAGGGCATTATAATTCAAAACAGGGATGCAACAATGGAACTTGAGAGGAAAGAACCTGGGGGATAAGTTGTTTTTCTAAACTACATGGAGCAATTGATATCTGGAATTTGCTGCTTAAGGAGGAGGAGGAAGAATCAGATGAAATCAATACCCTGAAGGGGCATTTATACAGGTACTTGAATAGCCCATATAATAGAAGGATTCAGACTTAATATAGGTGTAGCCCCCCGGCCACCCCCAGGGTCGCTCAGTTCGCTGTTGGCTGGGGAAACAGCCCTCGGCCCCGCCAAACTGGGTAATTAGTTTGTGTGGATGCTGTGTGATGTACCCCACCCCGCCTAAATAACAGACAATACACCAGATACAATTAAATGACTTACAGTTTATAGATATTACTGGAACTATATAATTAATAGAGAAGAAAATATAAAAGTAAAATAAAAGGCGCCACACTTATCAAAGTTCAATCTCTTTGTGCACAAACAGTTGGAGCTCAGGACCCTTCTTCTTCACCCTGCGACCCCTCGGACCACCTCGACTGGCTGCCTGGGACCAACAACAGTGGTCGACCAGACGCTCCACACGAGTCCGTCTCCATCTCCTCTCCTCGCCGAACGCCCTCCTCGGGGTCCAACCCCGTTAGCGGACTCACAGCACCTGGTCCATCCTCTGTCTCTCTCTCTCGCCTTCTGCCCCAAAACCCCGCGCATACAGCATCTTTAAATACACCAAAAGCATAACTATCCCAATTGGTTCGTAACATATTCTTATCACACTCTAAACCAAACAAGCTGCTAGCGCAAAAACTTAGCGTTTAACATAACAGAGAAGCATTCCCAAGTATAACATAACAAAGAAGCCATTTTAATGAGCCTACGCAGTAACATAAGAGACAAAACCCCCTTACATAGGCAATGAGATAAAAGTGTATGGACATAATCAATGTGGACGCAGTGGGCTGAATGATGCATTACTATGCTGCAAGACTATGACTCAACATCATAAGACAATATTCCACATAAAGCACACAAAGGATCCCTCAGCCAAATCTCAATGCTCACTAAATAATATGGACAAGTTACTCACTGAGTTTAAGCCATTATAGATTCAGGGCTATGTGTGCTAACCAAAACACTAAACCACAGGAATTTTTTTTAAAAAATCATTATTCTACAAAGACTGAGGAAAGAAAATACCGTCACATTGTGGCTAACCATTTTAATTCCTATCCCCAACCCCCTTCCGACACATTGCTCCATGGCCTCCTCTATTGCCATAATGAGGCCACTCTCAGGATGGAGGAGCAACACCTCACATCTCATCTAGGTGGCCTCCAACCTGATGGCATGAATATCGATTTCTTCTTCCAGTAATTTATTTTTCCCTCCACCCCCCACCTTTTTCCATTACCCACTGGCTTCTTATGACTTCTCATCTGCATGTCACCTCCCCATCGTGCCCCTCCTTTTTCCCTTTCTCCAATGGTCTACTCTCATCAGATTTCTTCTTCTCCAACCCTTTAGCTTTCCGACCCAGCTTGCTTCATCCTTCACATTCTAACTTGCATTCCTTCCCCTCCCCCAACTTTTTATACTGCCTTACCCGCGCCCCCCCGTCCTTTCCTGCCCTGAAAGATCTCAGCCTAAAATGTCAACTGTTTATTCCTTTCCCTAGATGCTGCCTGACCAGCTGTTCCTCCAATGTTTTGTATGCAGAACTCTGGATTTCCAACATGTGCAGAATCTCATGTTTATAAATAGCTCATATTTTAATTGTGTTTTTCAGACAAAGTATAAACAGCAACTACTTCAATTAAGTCACCACTTAATGCAAGTTACAATGGTAGATACTGTACCTGATAATGTGGATGAAACACCACAGAATATATAAACTTTGAGATGAAGAACAAGCAAGCTTCTTCTGGATTCCAAGCTTCTGCCTTAATATCAGCCCTGAAGGGAAATGAAGAAATATTTTGAGCCACTTATTGCTAGAGCCTAAATTATAACACTACATCAAAATAACTGATTACATTTGGTACCTGGAAACAGAAGTCTTAATAAAACAACGCTGACTACTTCTTTTTCCACCACAATTTCAAGATAGTCAGTTTCAGGTTAAACTTTGAAACCGTTGCATTTAATTTCCTAAAAATAGTGCATTACAAACCTGGAACCTATGACTATTGCCTTTCCAGGGTCATCTGGTTGATATCAAGACAAATGCTGTCACTAATTTTATGTTTCATTCATAAATCTGCAGTACACGTAACTAACTGTCAAGCACAATCATGTGAAAAAAGTAACTTGGCATTTGAAAGGGGACACAAGATTGCAGCCATCAAGACTCTATTTAACAAATTCAGATGGGTCTCTTTTTTTGTCTGCATGGAAATGGCTTATTTCTTGCTTCAATTTGTTTCATTTTTAAAACTTGACAATTTTAAAAAATGCATTACCCGAACAAATTTGGTCTGTGATTTCTCACACTGTTCTCTCACCTTCCCCCACAAGCAATAAAAAACACTTCACTTCTTTTACTTGTCCTTGCACTTTTCCAACTTGAAGGCCACTTGACCCAAAAGGTCAACTCCCTATTGATGCTCCCTGATCTGCGAAGTGCTTGCAGAACTGTCTGCTTATTTTAAAAAAATGCATCAATGCTTAAATTAATTATTCCATTGCTTTACACAGATGGCTCCGATTTTAAGTTTATCTATCTCCTGCTTGGATTTTTTTTAATTGTTATTTGAAAAAATCCAAGCAGGAGATTGATATGCCTAAAAAAATTCTTTCTTGATTGCTGTTGTGACTGTGAATGGAGTCATTGGAGATGCTGAAGCTGGTTGAGAAAAAAAACTTTCAGTCATCAAAACAAGCTGGTATTCTCTAGAAACCCTCAACAGAATACCCTGAATTTTAAATACATTAAGTTTTTACATTCTTAAGAACAAAAGTAGCAGAAATTTCAATAGCTAAAATGCCATTGTTTACTTGAGTATTTCAGAATGACAAATGAATCATAATCAGGTTTACTATATAATGGGAAATCAGCTGTTTTCTGGGTGCAATACAGTGCCAAGACAAAACTACTATTAATTACAAAACAGAGTACAAAAGGAGGAATAACGAGGAGGTAGTCACGGGTTTAATGACTGCTCAAAAATCTGAATACAGAAGGAAACTGTTTCTGAATCATTGAGTGTAGGTCTTCAGGCTTCTGTACCTCTGCCTTGAGGGTAGTAAAGAGAGCAAGGATCCTTAGTGTTCGATGCTGCTGCCCTTGAGTACGCCTCTTGAAGATGTCTGTGATGGTAAAAGGTTGTGCTCATGACTAGCTGTGTCCACTGCCCTCTGCAACTTCTTGTGATCCAAAGCACTAGAACCTCAAAGCCAGGCTGTGATGCAATCAGTCAGAATGCTCTCCACAGTACATCTACAAAAGGCTTTGGTGGCATACCAAATTTCCTCAAAATCAGAATTAAGTAGAACCACTTGCATACCTTCTTCTTGACCACATTAATGTGCTAGGTCCTGGATAGGTCCGCTGAGGTGTTAACACCCTGAAACTTGAAGCTGCTCACCTTTTCCACCAGTGACCCCTCAATGAGGCCTCACTTGCAGGAAACCAAGTCCTTTGACTCCTAGATTTCTCTGTTACTCCTTAGGGCCTTATCATTCACTGTCATACAAAGTCCCATGCTTGTGTCTTCCCATAGTGCAAATCTCACACATCTGAATTAAACTCTAGCAACCTTCTTACAATCCAGAAATAATAAGTCCTGCTGTAAAAGGCAATACTGAAATGTTACACTTGGTTGCAGGTGAGAAACTTAGATAGCACACCAAGATACAATTACTGCTTTGCAACTTCCCATAACAAAAAAAAATTCCTCAAATAGTTCAAATCTGTTTAAAATAAAAATAGTTATTGATGACATTCCAGTATTTTTCCACATTTCTTTGCTGTAATTACTTTCATGTCAAATTAAATAAAATCTTAATTCATTGTGCCTTTTACTTCACGAGAACTTTTCCATTGCTCTGCCTGTTGGAAGGCCAATAAAAATCCCTTATAGTTGAAAAGTGGCACAGCAAATCTCCAGATCCTTATATAACCATTTTAAGAGTATCAACCTGAACTATCAACTTTCCATGGGTGCTACGAACATGCCATATCCTATGCAGTACTTAGTGACATTTCTTTCTGAAAATACCAGACTTAATAAGTTTCCAATGCAATCTGTTGGTTAATACCAGCAAAGTAAAATAACCAATTTTTAGAGAGAGAAACATTTTTAAAATCATTGATATGCTTTGTTTACATAACAGAATTTTTCAAATTATCGATGTATTTCACAAATATATCAAGATGTTTCGTTAACAGCAATGCAGCACATTGAGATTAAGTGCTGCCCCAAGGAAAAAATGATGAAGAACATTGTCAATTTGAGTTGATTTCTCAATGCTTTGCAGCTTCAGTAACCTACATGTGATGCATGAATCAATGTAATTTTATAATTGAACCAACCTGTCTACAGAAATAAAATGACAACTGCATCAACTATGTATAACTGTTTAATTCTCAAGCAAGTCATTTAAAATGCTCTAAAATACCAAGTGCATTTAAATTATTAGGATACTTACCAAATCACTTGCCTTAACAGATATTTTCAAAGCTGTTGACCTTGAACACCAAGTAGGCTTGATCAAAACGCTGTGACTGAAAGTCGAGTCACATACTCCAAACACTTAAGACTGAATACTTGTTTGGAATTACTGGGAACCAAAATATTAAGAGTCCTGACAGAACTTCAAATTATGGACAATGAAAACAAAGCCAAATACTCAGTCCGTTAGCTGAATGGAATGCCTCATGATTAGCTGTCAACATCTATCCTCGATGGCTGATTCAAGAAAAACATGAGGCAGAGCAAAAAAGTCTCCATTGACACTGACAACCATAACTAAATTCCTTAAGTTGCAATTTAGAGAAGCTGGGTCAAGGCTTTGAGTTACTAGTAAGTCACAGCTCCAGCTGTAGCATCATAGGTTTAGAGGCTCTCTTGTACTACAACAGCTAGATTATCTCAAAGCCTACCCAAAATCTACATGGGTTAATCCAAGAACATGACACACACCTGGCTTGGAACAGCCAGAAATGTGGTTTAAACTCAACAGCACTACGGACAGAGCAATAGCACAACATAATCAGCTCTCCACTATAGCACAACAGTAGACACAGAAACCACTATCAAGATGACCAAGGTGCCTCAACAGCAGTTCAGAGCTAATTTCAAACAGAGCATTGATAAGATCACTTTTTGAAAATTAGATACTGAAAATACAAGTTTCCCGAATAAAATAATCAAGTGAGTAAATATGGTACAATGGAATCAAGGAGAGCAGCCTTGTGAAAGGAGAATATTTTAATGCACAGTATCTCTAAAATAATGAAAGTACTAAATATCAGTACTACTTTAAATAGTATAAATAATCGTTTAATTCCACCCTCCCCCAACACTGAATATTCAAACATGAGCAACACACATAAAAGTTGCTGGTGAACGCAGCAGGCCAGGCAGCATCTCTAGGAAGAGGTGCAGTCGACGTTTCAGGCTGAGACCCTTCGTCAGGACTAACTGAAGGAAGAGTGAGTAGGGATTTGAAAGTTGGAGGGGGAGGGGGAGATCCAAAATGATAGGAGAAGACAGGAGGGGGAGGGATGGAGCCAAGAGCTGGACAGGTGATAGGCAAAAGGGATAAGAGAGGATCATGGGACAGGAGGTCCGGGAAGAAAGATTGCGGGGGGGGACCCAGAGGATGGGCAAGGGGTACATTCAGAGGGACAGAGGGAGAAAAAGGAGAGTGAGAGAAAGAATGTCTGTATAAAAATAAGTAACAGATGGGGTACGAGGGGGAGGTGGGGCATTAGCGGAAGTTAGAGAAGTCGATGTTCATGCCATCAGGTTGGAGGCTACCCAGACGGAATATAAGGTGTTGTTCCTCCAACCTGAGTGTGGCTTCATCTTTACAGTAGAGGAAGCCGTGGATAGACATGTCAGAATGGGAATGGGATGTGGAATTAAAATGTGTGGCCACTGGGAGATCCTGCTTTCTCTGGCGGACAGAGCGTAGATGTTCAGCAAAGCGGTCTCCCAGTCTGCGTCGGGTCTCGCCAATATATAAAAGGCCACATCGGGAGCACCGGACGCAGTATATCACCCCAGCCAACTCACAGGTGACGTGTTGCCTCACCTGGAAGGACTGTTTGGGGCCCTGAATGGTGGTAAGGGAGGAAGTGTAAGGGCATGTGTAGCATTTGTTCCGTTTACACGGATAAGTGCCAGGAGGGAGATCAGTGGGGAGGGATGGGGGGGACGAATGGACAAGGGAGTTGTGTAGGGAGCGATCCCTGCGGAATGCAGAGAGAGGGGGGGAGGGAAAGATGTGCTTAGTGGTGGGATCCCGTTGGAGGTGGCGGAAGTTACGGAGAATAATATGTTGGACCCGGAGGCTGGTGGGGTGGTAGGCGAGGACCAGGGGAACCCCATTCCTAGTGGGGTGGCGGGAGGATGGAGTGAGAGCAGATGTACGTGAAATGGGGGAGATGCATTTAAGAGCAGAGTTGATAGTGGAGGAAGGGAAGCCCCTTTCTTTAAAAAAGGAAGACATCTCCCTCGTCCTAGAATGAAAAGCCTCATCCTGAGAGCAGATGCGGCGGAGACGGAGGAATTGCGAGAAGGGGATGGCGTTTTTGCAAGAGACAGGGTGAGAAGAGGAATAGTCCAGATAGCTGTGAGAGTCAGTAGGCTTATAGTAGACATCAGTGGATAAGCTGTCTCCAGAGACAGAGACAGAAAGATCTAGAAAGGGGAGGGAGGTGTCGGAAATGAACCAGGTAAACTTGAGGGCAGGGTGCAAGTTGGAGGCAAAGTTAATAAAGTCAACGAGCTCTGCATGCGTGCAGGAAGCAGTGCCAATGCAGTCGTCGATGTAGCGAAGGAAAAGTGGGGGACAGATACCAGAATAGGCATGGAACATAGATTGTTCCACAAAGCCAACAAAAAGGCAGGCATAGCTAGGACCCATACAGGTGCCCATAGCTACACCTTTAGTTTGGAGGAAGTGGGAGGAGCCAAAGGAGAAATTATTAAGGGTAAGGACTAATTCCGCTAGACGGAGCAGAGTGGTGGTAGAGGGGAACTGATTAGGTCTGGAATCCAGAAAGAAGCGTAGAGCTTTGAGACCTTCCTGATGGGTGATGGAAGTATATAGGGACTGGACATCCATGGTGAAAATAAAGTGATGGGGGCCAGGGAACCTAAAATCATCGAAAAGTTTAAGAGCGTGAGAAGTGTCACAAACATAGGTCGGAAGGGATTGAACAAGGGGGGATAAAACCGTGTCGAGGTATGCAGAAACGAGTTCGGTGGGGCAGGAGCAAGCTGAGACAATAGGTCGGCCAGGACAGGTGGGTTTGTGGATCTTGGGTAGGAGTTAGAAACGGGAAGTGCGAGGTGTGGGAACTATAAGGTTGGTAGCAGTGGATGGGAGGTCCCCTGAGCGGATAAAGTCGGTGATGGTGTGGGAGACAATGGCCTGGTGCTCCTTGGTGGGGTCACGATCGAGGGGTAAATAAGAAGAGGTATCCGCGAGTTGTTGCTGTGCCTCGGCAAGGTAGAGGTCAGTACGCCAGACTACAACAGCACCCCCCCTTATCGGCGGGTTTAATAATAAGGTTAGGATTAGTGCGGAGGGAGTGGAGAGCAGAGCGTTCCAAAGGAGTGAGGTTGGAATGGGGACAAGGTGCGGTGAAGTCGAGACGGTTGATGTCCCGTCTGCAGTTAGCAATAAAGAGATCCAGAGCAGGCAGAAGACCAGACCGGGGTGTCCATGAAGAAGAGGACGGTTGAAGACGGGAGAAGGGGTCATCGGTGGGGGTGGAAGAGTCCTTGCCAAAGAAGTGGGCTCGGAGACAGAGAAAGAAAAGTTCCGCATCATGGCGAACACAGAACTCGCTGAGGTGTGGGCGAAGGGGGACAAAGGTGAGGCCCTTACTGAGGACAGAGCGTTCTGCCTCCGACAGTTGAAGGTCGGAGGGGATAGTAAAGACCCGGCATGGATGAGAGCTGGGATCAGAGGGGGGAGGGGGGAGGCTGGGGGTGTCAATGGAGAGGGGAGGGTTGGGGTGAGAGGAAGATGGAGACTCTGAGGGCCCAGGAGTTGATGGTGGGATCTGAGGGAGAGGGGGTTGCAGAGTGGTGGTGGGGGAAGGGGAGACGGGAGTCACAACAGTAGCACATAAAGACCCGGCCTGGAGTTCAAGGCTGGAGTCGCAGTTGGTGGTTGCGCAATCACTTTGAATGTCTCCATGGTCGTTGCTGGAGTCCGGGTTTTGAATATGCCGTGGGGTGTTGGAGCCGGTGAGATCAATGGCAGGGGCTGCAATCTGAAGTTCATGCCTGCTAGTTTTATGGTCAGCAGGCTCTGGAGTCCGTAGGTGTAGGATCTTGCGATCTTTGCCTAACATGACAAAGTCAAAAAAACTGCGATTGCAGGCGTGAATCCGACGGAAGATGAAATAACAGGTAGGACCATTACAGACGGCGAAGAAAGTGTCCCGAAGGTGTGGAAGGGTCTGGGATAGGGACACCAAGTACCTCCTCATGGCGGAGACAGTCGCCTTCAGAGCTTGACGGGAGAAGCGGCGAGAGGCAGAGTCAATAAAATGTGAGTACCTGGGATCCTCAGAAGGTCCAAATTGAGAGGCTTGGAAACGAATCCTAAAGCCAACTGGAGTAAGTTGGCGACGGAGGCATGTTCCAAGGAAGGATATATGGCTGTGATAGTGAGTCTGAGTCAAAGTGTGGTCGAAAAGTTGAAGAGCCGAAGAAATTACAGAAATTCAAACATGACATTGTTTTTAAAGACGTAGTATACTTAAGTGATAGTTACAGGTAACTCAAAGAACTTTCTAAATTGTAACCAAGTCCTCAAAGAATGTTTAACTACATAATTACCAGTTAAATTACTTAAGGATAGAGGAATTGAAGAACCAAGAAGAGAAATAATAGAAAATTTATTAACAGAATTAGCTTCTGAAGAAACCCAAACCGGACAGTCTTCACGATTAATGTAGTATAACCAAAACATAAGGTAGCATATGTTGACTGCCCAGTAGTAAAACTTAAAATTGGGTAGGGCTAATCCCCCATTTTTTTTTTTAAACTTTTCTAAAGATGAACCTTGTTTAATCGGAGGGTTTTATTCTTCCGTAAGTAAGAAGGTAATAATCGAAGCTAAAAGAGTTAAAAAAGGATTTAGGAATAAAAATAGGTAGGGCTTGGAATAAGTATAAAATTTAGGCAAAATATTCATTTTAATAGAATTAATACATCCAATCAGCGACAAAGAAAGGGGAGACCAATATGAAAGTACCTTCTTAACATACTCCAAAAGAGTGATAAAGTTTTCTTTAAAAAGAAATTTATAATTCCTAGTAATTGTTCTACCCAAATAAGTAAATTGATTTCTTACAATTTTAAAAGGAAGGTCAGAGTTGACTGATACCAAATTATTCAAGGGAAAAAGTTCACTCTTATGAAGATTATGAAAATTCTTTGGGTTATTTAGTTTTTCACTCTCTAGTCCCATTTTTTCTAATTTTTTTTAAACCTTCTTTGACTGATGTATTTTTTAAAGAGTGGAATAGACTAGGTATTAAATGTTTTCAGGATCTGTTTGTAGGAGATAGTCTTTCCTCATTTGATCAACTATCCATTAAATATAATCTTCGTAAAGCTCACTTTTTTAGATATTTACAAATTAGAGACTTCTTGCGTTCTCAACTTCATACATTTCCTAAATGTCCAGATAAGAATTTAACTGATACAATTTTTACTTTAAAACCTTTTCACAGTGGATCTATTTCTAATATCTATAGTATGTTGTTGGCAATGAGAAACATTCCGTTAGACAAAATTAAAAACCTCTGAGAACAAGACCTACAGATTTCAATTGATGAGGATACTTGGAATGAAATTTTTAAACTTGTTCACAACTCTTCGTTATGTGCGCATCACTCTCTTACAATTTAACGTGGTTCATAGAACCTAAATGACTAAAGATAAGCTCTCTCATTTTTACTCAGATTTTTCTCCATACTGTAATAGATGTAATGTCGAAGAGGCCTCTCTAATTCATATGTTTTGGTCCTGCCCGTGGCTTGATAAATTTTGGAAGGAAGTATTTCCAACTTTCTGAGCTTTTTAAAGTAAACTTTAAATCCAACCCTCTGACTGCCTTGTTTGGCATTGTTGGAGGTAATGATTTTACTCTTAAGCCGAATGATTTGCATATCTTGGCTTTTACTTCTCTTTTAACCAGAAAAGTTTTGTTGCTTAAATGGGAAGATGCCGCTCTGCCCACTCATGCCCATGGGTTGACTGATATTATGTCATGTTTAAATCGAGAGAAGATTAGGTGTTCTATTTCTATATCTAGACAAGATATTTTCACATTATGGGGACCTTTTTGGAACTACTTTCACAATTTTTGATTTGTTCAGCAATGATGATGGCTATTATATGTTTGAATTTACGACTATATGCCAGAGATTTTTTTTCCTTTTCTTTTAACCAAACAGCATTTTTTTCCTTTTTTTTTTGTTTTATGGGATTTTGATTTTGCTTTAGATTTTGCTTTAGATTAGAATAAAATATACCTTTTCAATATTATGGTTAATTTACTATACATAGTTATGGGGCATTTCAATCTTGTTTCTGTTTCCATAATATCATAACATCAATAACCTATCCCTCAACGTCAGCAAGTCGAAGGAATTGGTTGTTGACTTCAGAAGGAGAAGCGGACCGTGCGGTGGCGCGCAAGTGGAACAGGTCAAAAGCTTTAAATTCCTCTGGGTCAATATCACAAATGACCTGACTTGGTCCAACCAAGCAGAATTCACTGCCAAGAAGGCCCACTAGCGTCTTTACCTCCTGAGAAAACTAAAGGAATTTGGCCTGTCCCCTAAAAACCTTAATAATTTTTATAGATGCACCGTAGACAGCATTCTTCTGGGGTGCATCACAACCTGGTATGGAAGTTGTCCTGTCCAAGACCGAAAGAAGCTGCAGAAGATCGTGAATACGGCGCAGCACATGACACAAACCAATCTTCCGTCCGTGGACTCACTTTACACCGCACGCTGTTGCAGCAGTGCTGCCAGGATAATCAAGGACACGACCCACCCAGCCAACACACTTTTCGCCCCTCTTCCCTCTGGGAGAAGGCTCAGGAGCTTGAAGACTCGTACGGCCAGATTTGGGAACAGCTTCTTTCAAACTGTGGTAAGACTGCTGAACGGATCCTGACCCGGATCTGGGCCATATCCTCCAAATATCCGGACCTGCCTCTCGGTTTTTTTGCCCTACCTTACTTCCCATTTTTTTATTTTCTATTTATGATTTATAATTTAAATTTTTAATATTTACTAATTTTAACTATTTTTAATTTTTAATATTTAATATTTGTAATCCAGGGAGTGTGAAGCGCAGAATCAAATATCGCTGTGAAGATTGTACGTTCCAGTACCAATTGTTTGGCGACAATAAAGTATAAAGTATGCATTTTGTATTCATCTACGCAAGTAATAAAAATATCAAAAAGAAAGACAGTTACAGGTATAGAAAATATTCCTCACATGAGGCACAGCAGAACAGATTAATCAAAAGGATTTTAATCACTGTGTAATAAAACCTTGGCACTCAACACAAGTAAGCACTGTCATTTTTAAACAGTCTTTATATTTCCAATTTGAATCTATTTACTTATTTACCATTCTTCATGACTTTGCATTCTGCTTTTTTGAAAGCAAACCTGAAACTTCTAATTAAAAAACCTTAATTGACTTGAAAGCCCTTCAAAAATGTTCTGTGTATTGCACTCACAAAAATTCTATTCAGTTTAATAGCTTCTCTACTACAACACAAACCTAAAACAATATAACATTTGTGATACAACGGACATCCTTAATGTCAATTACCTGCCAAAAACAGAGGATCCCATTCAACAGCTTTATCTTAATTTCATTGATTCATTAGCAGCACCAAATACTGCAAAGCTTTTTGTCTGCTGCCAACAGAGCTTTCCCTGCCAGCAACAGTGCTTCAAATTCTTGTCAAGCCAAATCCAAGGTCAGCTTTATAAAGAACCTGTTTTAGCTGGAACGTTACTGCCAACAAAATTCTGACAAAAAAACATTTTGCCCAAAATGCAGACAAGGCAGTTCAAAGCAGCATGTGACCTTACAAAATTGTACATGATACTGCAAAACCAAAGGCTATGGAATCTAAGGGCTGTGGTGTCATCTATGCAGATGATACCACAGTGGTGGGGCTCATCAGCAAAAATGATGAAACTATGTACAGGGAGGAAGTTAAACACCTAGACAGCTGGTGCAGGGATAACAACTTGATGCTTAATGTCACCAAAACCAAGGAGATGATCTTCGATTTCAGACGGTCTCAGACTGAGCATCAGCGGCTCCACAGTGGAGAGAGTGGAAAACATCAAGTTCCTTGGGGTGCAGATCTTGGACAATCTCACCTGGTCCAGGAACACCACTGGGATTGTGAAACGGGCCCAGCAGAGATTGCACTTTCTGAGGAAGCTTAAACAAGCATCACTCCCCACTAACATCTTAACTACATTCTACAGAGGCGTGGTTGAGAGTGTGCTGACCTTTTGCATCACAACCTGGTACTCCAGCTGCAGTGCTGTCGACAAAAAAGCCTTGCAGAGGGTGGTTAGGGGAGCAGAGAAGGTTATTGGGGTCTCCCTGCCTTCTGCCCAAGACCTCTTTCAGAGTCGATGCCTCCAGAAGACACAGTACATCATTAAAGACCCCTCACACCCTCTCCATGAACTATTTGTTCTTCTGCCATCAGGCAAACATTACAGGAGCATCAAAACTAAAACCACAAGGCTACTAAACAGCTTCCTCCCACAGGCAGTCAGACTGCTAAATAGTTGCTCCACCTGACTCTGCTTTGGACACTTTTAACTTGCACTGGACACTTATAACTGATTTTAACTGACATGTGGCTGTTGTGTTTTACTATTTATTGTTATGTTTATTATTTATTACGTTTATTATTTATTGTTATGTTTATTATTTAGTGTTGCATTTGTTATGTTATGATTGCACTGCCCCTGAGAAACGCTCTCATTCTGTCCTGCAGAGCTGATGTATGGCTAGAATGACAATAAAGTTTTTTGAATCTTTGAATTCAAAGATTAAGCAACTCAAAGTTATCCCTCTCTGACAGCATGACAGACAGAAAGCAGAGTTGGAATTCCACTGACACAATGGACATCAAGAGGAGAAAATGATATTTTTTTAAATTTAGATATCCAGTTCCCTAAAAAAAAATTGTTGAAGTCAGCCAAACCTCAAAAGTAAGGAAAGGCAGATCTTTTAAATACTAAGCATCCAACTTCATGTCAGAGGACACTGACGATAGATAGATAGATAGACAGACAGACATACTTTATTGATCCCGAGGGAAATTGGGTTTCGCCAATATCCCCATTTAGGCAAATAGGCTATTTTCAAACAACATGGTAGAATTTGTAATAATTCACTGAAACAAGGACAAGGTAAAATGGTTTTTTATTGTCACATGTACTGAGATACAGTGAGAAATTCACTTTGCAAGCCACCCATACAGATTTCATTGTAACAGTGCTTTGAGGTAGTACAAGGGAAAGTAATAACACAATGTAAAATGAAGTGTTACAGTTATAGAGAAAGTGCAGTGAAAGACCATGACAAGGTATATTGAGGTGAACAGTCCATATTCTCTTACTAGGGGAATGTTCAATAATTTTAAGACAGCAGGATGGATGCTGTCCTTGACGCTGCAGTACTTGCTTTGAGGTTTTTGGAACTTCTGCCTGATGGGAGGGGCGCAAACAATGTCTGAGGTGGTGGGGGCCTTCAACTATGTTGACTGCACTACCAAGGCAGCAGGAAATGTAAACGCCGCGATGTACTGAGCCATGTCCACAAATCTGCAGTTTTTTTTTTGCAGTCTCTGGCAGAGAAGTTGCCATACTAGGAAGTGATGCATTTAATAGGATGCTTTCTGTGGTACATGAATAAAAATTGGTGAGGATTTTTTTTAAGCCTCCTGAGGAAGTGGAGTTGCTAGTGTTCTTTTTTTGCAATGGTATTTATATTGTACCACGACAGGCTACTAGGAACTTGAAGCTCTCAATCCTCTCAACATCAGCACTGATGATCCAAACAGGACCATTTACACCCTGAAGTCAATGATTAGCTCTTTTGCTTTGCTGATATTACAGGAAAAGATGTTGTCATGTCCCTCTTTCTTACAGTTGGACTGAGTTATTTGAAATTCAGCCCCATAGGCAGTATCACCTACAAACTTGTAAGTGAAGTTACAGCAGAATCTGGCAAAGCAGTCGTGATTATATAGGGAGTATTGTTTGGGCTGAGGGTGCAGCCTTGTGAAGCACTCGTGTTGAGAATAATCATGGTGGAGGTGTTGTTGCCTATCCTTACTGACTACAGTCTCTTAATCAGGAAGTTGAAGATCCAGTTACAATGGAGGCGTTAAGTCCCAGATCTAGGGAGCTTGGAGATGAGTTTGCTTGAATTATGACATTGAAGGTGGCCCTGTAGTCAATAAATAAGTCAAACATAACTGTCTTTATGGTCAAAATACTCTAGAGAAGAATGTAGGACCAGAGAGATGGCATCCACGATGGACCTGTTTCAGTGGTAGGCATTTTGCAGTGGGTCAAGATTACCTAGGAGCCTGGGGTTAAACTGTACCATGAGCAACCTCGAAGATATTGTATTTAACGCACAATATCTTATTTTTCTCAGGTCTTAAAGCAGGTGAGAATTTCAAATGAAGTATAGAGAAGTTTAAAATGTCTGCAAGTTCCCCAGCCAGCTGGCCTGCACAGAATATGAAGACAACGAGATGCACAATCTGGCTATGAAGGAGAGTGCTTCAGGCATCCTGCTTCAAGGCTGTTGATCACAGAGTATAGCTAACTGGGTGCAGGCTCCTTGTCAGCATTGTGTGGAATGTAGACTGCTATCAAGATTGCTGGTCAAAGAACACTGAGGCTATCTACAAGAAGGGTCAGAACCGTCTCTATTTCCTGAGGTCCTTTAGCATCTGCCGGACGATGCTGAGGATGTTCTACGAGCCTGTGGTGGCCAGTGCGATCATGTTTGCTGATGTGTGCTGGGGCAGCAGGCTGAGGGTAGCAGACACCAACAGAATCAATAAACTCATTCCTAAGGCCAGTGATGTTGTGGGGATGGAACTGGACTCTCTCACAGTGGTGTCTAAAAAGAGGATGCTGTCCAAGTTGCATGCCATCTTGGACAATGTCTCCCATCCACTATATAATGTACTGGTTGGGCACAGGAGTACATTCAGCCAGAGACCCATTCCACCGAGATGCAACACAGAGCGTCATAGGAAGTCATTCCTGCCTGTGGCCATCAAACTTTTACAACTCCTCCCTTGGAGGGTCTGACACCCTGAGTCAATAGGCTGGTCCTGGACTTATTTCCTGGCATAATTTACATATTACTATTTAACTATTTATGGTTTTATTACTATTTAATTATTTATGGTGCAACTGTAACGAAAAACAATTTCCCCCGGGATCAATAAAGTATGACTATGACTATTAAGTGGAGTTCCCTGGGAGGTAATACGGGGCAGCACTTCACTATTGGATATTACATATAGAAGCTGTACAGAAAGTGCATACCACCAGGTTCAAAGACAGCTTCTGTCAGAGTCTCCAACAGACTTCTCATACAATAAGATGGACTCTTGGCCTCACAATCTACGGTACTGTACAAAAGTCTGTGACACACGCTAAAATATTCTGTAAAGCAAAGATGCCCAAGACTTTTGCACAGTATTGTACCTCATTATGATCTTGCACTTTATCATTTACCTACACTGCACTTTTTCAGTAGGTTTTACACTTTTTTCATTGTTACTGTTTTACCTTACTCTATCTCAACACACTGTATAATGATTTGATCTGTATTATCAGTATGGAAGACCAGCTTTTCACCTCCTCTTGGTACAAGTGCCAATTATAAATCTATTGCAATATTACACAGTGGGAGAGCTTTGAATGACGGGTCATGAGTATGAGATGAGGAGAGGTAATGTAAAAGTGAAAGGCAGAGGAACTTCTTCCTGTGGAGGAAGGCAAATCCCAGGAATTATCCACTGGAAGGTTATAAAAGTTAAATCATTAAAATTACTTAAAGTATTTCAAAAGGCAGGTCAACTTTCAAAGTTCAAAGTAAATTTATTATCAAAATATATATATGCTACCATATACAACCCTAAGATTCATTTTCTCGCAGGCATGTTCAATAAATCCAATAATCCTAACAGAATCGATGAAAGACTGCACCAACAGGGCAGACAACCAGTGTATAAAAGACAAACAGTGCAAATACAAAAAAACTGATTAATATGCAATAAATATCAAGACATGAGATAAAGCATTCTTGAAAGTGAGTCCATGGGTTGTGAAACAGTTCAACGATGGGGCAAGTGAAGGCTATGTAAAAGGAGTTGAGGCCAATACCAGACCAACCACAGTCAAGGTACTAGAGGAGACAAACATCCTGCTGTTGTTCCCATTTTATGTTCAATACAGACCTGTTTTACAGCAATCAAAAGGCTTCTAATTTTCAGTTAGTAAGAAAGGCTATCACTTAATTATTGCCCAAAACAAGAAGTCCAACAGTTATAATAAGGAAGTGTAAAAAAATTGGACTAAATCGCTGATATTCATCAGAAGGACATTACAGACATTGAAATAGCAATATTTCACCCTCATGAAAAGTGAGATAATAGGCTTTAGCTTTCAATATTCAAACCTGGGTCGTTTTTTTAAAAAACAAGACCGATTTTCAAATGTTGAAGAGTGCAGGTACAAAACGAATATGCATGCAAATCCACTTTTTGAAGGATTAAGCTGGAAAACTGTCAAGAACGAAAACACATCTTATCTTCCGACTTAAGTCTCTCAATCGTGCCTGAAGTTGCATTAAAATTTAACTGCTTAGCATTTGCAGAGAAAAAGTGCAAGGAAAAATCTAAAATATGCTGCAACTCAAGTAATTTCAACACAAGCAGAACACAAATGCAGGTCTCCTTACATGGGCTCTTTCAGAGATGCTTCAGACTCAAACACCACCTACATGTCCATTTTCCAACTCCACACAAAAATAATTTCTTTTTCATATATACTCCAGGAACGTTTCTGATATTGCATCTCTTTTCACTTCACCCATCAAGTCCTCTAACCTCCTGAATCCAACTGGTGGAGTGGTGCCGCAGCAACAACCTGGCACTCAACGTCAGTAAGACGAAAGAGCTGATTGTGGACTTCAGGAAGGGTAAGACAAAGGAATACATACCAATCTTCAGAGGGTTCACAAGTGGAGAAAGTGAGCAGTTTCAAGTTCCTGGCGTCAAGATCTCTGAGGATCTAATCTGGTTCCAAGATATTGATGTAGTAATAAAGAAGGCAAGACAGCAGCTATACTTCATTAGGAGTTTGAAGAGATTTGGCATGTCAACAAATACACTCAAAAACTTCTATAGATGTACCGCAGAGAGCATTCTGACAGGCTGTATCACTGTCTGGTATGGGGCGGGGGGCTACTGCACAGGACCAGAAGAAGCTGCAGAAGGTTGTAAATTTAGTCAGCTCCATCTTGGGTACGAGCCTACAAAGTACCCAGGACATCTTCAGAGCGTGGTGTCTCAGAAAGGCAGCGTCCATTATTAAGGACCTCCAGCACCCAGGGCATGCCCTTTTCTCACTGTTACCATCAGGTAGGAGATACAGAAGCCTGAAGGCACACACTCAGCGATTCAGGAACAGTTTCTTCCCCTCTGCCATCCGATTCCTAGATGGACATTGAATCCTTGAACACTACCCTACTTTTTTTTTTAAATATACAGTATTTCTGTTTTTTGCACATTTTTTAAAAATCTATTCAATATACATATACTGTAATTGATTTACTTATTACTATTACTATTTTATTTTTCTCTTCTAGAGAAAATTTCCCTCGGGATTAATAAAGTATATCTATCTACCTATCTATTATGTATTGCATTGAACTGCTGCTGCTAAATTAACCAATTTCACATCACATGCCAACGATAGTAAACCTGATTTTGATTCCTCGTCTCAACTCTAGCAGGCCTCCTATCCTACCATCATCTCAGATAGAGGCCCTTCATGGATAAGCAGTTTCCTATTGTTCCTCTGTAGCACCCAAAGAGCTCATTTTAAAATGTGTTAGTTTCCTTTCAAGCACCAGTCACAAACACCACATTTTCATCTCATGAGGTAAAAACTCATGAAATAAAATGTGCCGTTAAAGGACATGAGGGAACCAGGTGAATGGTCAGGACAATCCAGTCAATTCATTGTTGTCATTATTAAATTATTGCAATCTGTGCAACTTCAGAATTAAGAAAAGGTTGTCTATTCCACAATTTCTCCGACACATTTTACCTCAGCTCATCTCCTGCTAAAACCAACCTCTATGCCTTTGCCAACTTTTAGTTCAGGTTCAAGTTCCAGTTTATTGTCATCAACCGCATACTGTAATGTATACCACCAAACAAAACAATGTTCCTCAAGAAACAAGGTGCACAGAGTACGTACAACTCACACATAACAAAGTAATATTACCACAAATAATGAAATAAAATCCAAAATATTGACATTTAGTGCAAGGTGCATTTACGCCAAAAAGTTTTTAAAAAATAACACCACTGGCACTTCATACACGGTGGCAGGGATTTTAAAGATCGGGAAGAGAAGGATCAACTGATTTTTTCAAAAATAAGCTCAATGAGAAAAATCCTACAAATATTTAAATTTAAACTACTTGAACAGAGTGAAGCATTTAACAATCACCAAGATTGCCTGAATATTAAACAGCAGAAAACCTACTTGACAAAGAGTGGGAAAACGAAATTTGTAAACTGATCCTTGGCCAGTCCAAGTTACAGAGAACAAGAAGCATTCACTAAAACTTTGATTCTCTGTTGCCTTAAACAATTAGGTCTGTCAAAAAAAAACAATGAACAGAGCCAGAGTCTGAATGAATTTATGATTAAAAAACTGGTTTTGAAATCCAAAAGTTGAAAACGTTATATGCACAATGTTCTGAGTACTTACCATTGCCACCTAGAGACAAACAGAAAATCTCCCTGCAATGTATGTCAGTATTAAATATAAATGGAAACGTAAAGGATATCCCTGTCATAAAGTACGACATTCCCAACAATGGACTCAATTCCTAACAATACACAATGTCAGGTGTGGCTCATTTGGTAGCATTCTTGTCTTGAGTCGGAAAGTTCTGGGTTTAACCACAATTCCAACTTTTTTAAAAAAAACGATCTAGACAGGCATTCAGTTTCTATTCTGCTGGCAGTGCTGTTCTTGGATGAGATATCCAACTAAGCCCCTTTACTTCAGTGAGTGAAAATGATCTTGTGGTGTTATTTTCAAAAGAGATTTTTGAGCCAATATTTACCTCTCAATAAATATTACTAAAATTAATGATCCAGTTTCCCCATACTACTGTTTGGGGGAATGTGCTTCCTGCAAGCTACAAAATGTTTGCTACTTTGCAACAATGACGATCCTGGGGCTTTTAAATGAAAATCACTGGAAATAAATCCAAGTTTCCTGTAATTTCATTTTGGAACTTTTTGACTAATCTTTCCTAAAGGATTTGGAAGGGAATTATTTTTTGAAATCAATTCATAAACTGGCATTGTGATCATAAAATGAAGAGTATTTTTAAAAGAATAAATGCACCTGTTAACTTTGAGCAGAAGCCAGATTAAAGATTCTTAATTTAAGGGTCAAGAGCAAGGAGCCCAGAGCAAAAGAAAATATGTTCAATATTTAAAGCTCATTTAGTTAATGGTGCAAATTAACTTATTGAGATTATACAGTAGTTGAACTGAAACTACTTTATTCCATCATTCATCTACCTAATCTAATTTAAAGGATGCAACAGTACAAGAGCAGAGCAATTCAATCAGATTAGGATTGCGTGCTTAATAAATATAGGCCGTACAGCAGTTAAGTTCAAAGACCTTCATCCAAGCCGCATTTTGAGCCAAAAGTTCTCAAAAAAAACCTAAGATATTAATTTTGCCATTCCCCCCAAGACTTATTATTAAGTTAAATAATTAGTGTTCCTCCAATGACCTGTGAATTAAGTTTTCTTAGATACTGAGCAATAGAGCCCTCCCCCCCAACTTTTCTGACTGTGAACCCAACTGTTACAGTCTCAGATCTGGAAACAAAGCCTCAAAGACTAGCTTTCAAAATGAAAAGAAATTTAATATGCACAGGATGATTAAGTAGTCCCAAGGAATAAATTGCTGAACAGCAAAGAAATGGCAAGGGAAGCAATGCTATGTAATTAAGTTGTGCCATTCAGAGCCACCACCAGCATGATAAATCCATGCTACAAGTTGCCCTTTGATGATTGCTAGTACCCATAATCTTCATTTTCTGGACAACCTAATTCACATGCACAACTTCACTCAGTGTACTTCTGCAGCCACATTTCAAAGATGGCACAGGTTTTGTGCAGCACAAGATCCATAGCAGATTCAACTACTGATACACCATGCTCTGCCTTGTGGGAAAAGGTAAAACATGAATGCAAGAAACAGGAAGCAATTGGAGGGCTTCCTGGCATCTGTGGGTTTTGAAGACGTTCGTGGTGCAGCCCAAGGTACCAGTGATATTCATCTTGATTCACAAGATGCCTTTGGTAAGCTAAACTAATCACCATTCACAAAACTAAACATTCCCTTTTTCACTTAAGACAGGCAAGAACTGGAACAGTAAAAGAAAATGTAAAGATTTAAGAAAATTGTCTCCAATGAACAATTACAGCTCACTCTCAACTAGCAATTATAATAAAAAACAAGATAAACGAAATACCTGTACATTGTGAAATACAGGTACAAATGCACAGGGTGTGCAGTAGGAAGAAAGGAAAGCATAGGTGCTAATTTGCCAGTAGAGATCACACACTATTTTTGGGCAGTCAGCTTTGTACTTAATAGAGTTACTGATGAATGATGCACACCAGCAAGTTTGCACACAGATATTACGGAGTCAAAAACATCCTTGCCACATTAATATACACACATCACCTTCATCTTCGAGCATGGAATGGATGGTCACGTTTAGATACAGACAAATTAAAAACATCCAATACAGCATTTTAAAATATTATAACATCAGATGCAGCAGAAATAGCTATCAAAGGTCTTCTAAAGATTAGACCACTATCATTAGTTCTGAATGCAACACAACAGACCTGCAAGGTAATCACACATTTAAACATGAAGAGAATGGAGATCTCTGAATATAAAATTGTCTTAGGGTGACATATATCCTGACTCAAGGACTCCCCTCCACCATTGTCTTATGTCTAGTAAAGAGAAGGACTTCCCAGTGGAGAGACCGTAAATGGACTTACTTTAATTTATTTTACGCAGTGATACAGCAAGGAGTTGGCCCTTCCGTCCCTTCAAGCCACAACATCCAAGCAACCCAATTAGCCCTAACCGAATCGCAGGACAACTTACAATGGCCAATTAACCTACCTGGTACATCTTTGGACTGTGGCAGGAAACCAGATCACCCAAAGAAAACCCAAGCATTCCACAATTAAGGAATTGCAAAATGTTATCTTGCAGTTCAACAACCTGATGGCAGTGGGGAAAACTCCTTTAAACTGCTCCCAAATATATCAAGTTCAAGTTTGTTGAAATAAGCAAACACAAGCAGAATTCTGTGCAAGTTTTAAATGTCACTCAATATTTCTTTTGACTGGCATTTATTCATCTGTTAAATCAGTTGTTATGTATGTAATTCACAAATGGTCCACATAAACAATGTAATGCATGAAATAATGTTTATGGACAGCAGCAACGTGAAGCTGAAATTCAGAATGAAGTTGGATCACACAATTGCATGCACAAAATATGCATTACAGTATTAAATTTATCATACAGGGAATCCAGCAGTCAAGTTTATTGCTATTTAACTATATATGTACATAACCATATAACGTATATAGAAATGAGACAATGTTTCTTCGAACTAGGGTGTAAAGCACAGTGGTATACAACACATGATCTCTCACAAAAGGATAAAATCTACAGATGAATCATACATAAATAACAAACTGAAGTGCATTAATATTAAATATTGTAAGGTATGGAACAGATTAACCAGGGACACTTCGAATACAATGTGGCTGGGAGTTCAGAAGCCTCATGGCCTGGGATAGAAACTGTTTCTCATCCTACCATTCTTGTTTTTATGCATTGTAGTCTCCTGCCTGATGGTAGAAAGTCAAAGAGGATACTGGATGGATGGGTGGGATCCTTAATAATACTAAGGGCACTGCGTATGCAGCGCTCCTGATAAATATCCCCCATGGATGGTAAGGAGACCTCTGTGATCCTCTTAGTTGCTCTCTCTGTCCTTGCCACAGTTTCACAGTCACAACAATAAGTTCTCATCAGTTGAATCTAACATGTGCACAACTGAGCTAAAATGTGATGATATGAGATGGTATAAATTTCATACTGCTGTGTGGGTCAAAGTGAGAATTAACGAACTCTCATTCTCTCATAGCAACATTGCTTTTTCCAAACAACTCAAATGCAAATGTTAACAACTCCTTTACAGAGCAATTATAATTTTTACTAAGATGAAAAAAATGTAAGCTACTTTGTGCACAAAGCATCAATAAAATCTCCCACAAAGTTTCTTGGCAACTTGAGTGAGCATAGAAGCACCGCAACTGTTGTAAACTAATTCCAAATGCTTTTGACTATTTCCAGGCAAGCCTCCAAGCTGTTGGGGGCAACTCTGCTCAATGGGTTTAAAGAGCAGAGTACTGACTGGCATTCACATAAATGATTGTCATGTTGAATACATTGAAGATTAAACAAGTTGAAGGTGACAGGAAAATAACACTTCGAATTTAAATACTGTCCTACCAAGTGTAGACTTTTCTACATTCCCCTCAAGCTACTATTTCATTGGCTCTTCACTCAAATCTGGAATACCTGGACAGCGAAGATGCATACATCAAGACGTTTTTCATTGATTAAAGCTCAGCATTCAGTCCCCTCAAAACTAATCAACAAATCCCAAGACCTCGGTTTCACTACCTCCTTATCCAACTGGATCCTTAAATTCCTTACTTACAAACACCAGTCAGTTCGGATTGGCAACACCTCCTCCAAAATCACCATCAACACAGGTGCACCACAAGGCTGTATGCTTAGCCCCCTGCTCTACTTGCGGCCAATGTCATATTTAAGTATGATGATGACACCACTGTCACTTGGCTGAATCAACCGGGTGAAGAGTTATTCAGCTTATAGGAAGACGACTAAAAATCTGGCTGAGTGGTACCACAGCAACAACTTCTCACTCTATGTCAGCAAGTCCAAGGAGCCGATTATTGACTATGGAAGGAAAACAGAAGTCCATGAGTCCTCAGTGGGGTAACAGAGATTTAGAGGGTTAGGAATTTTAAAGTCAGTGGAATTATCATTTCAGATGATCTGTCCTGGGTCCAGTACGCAAGTACCATTACAAAGACACAGCAGTGCCTCCACTTTCATAGAAACATAGAAACATAGAAAATAGGTGCAGGAGTAGGCCGTTCGGCCCTTCGAGCCTGCACCGCCATTTATTATGATCATGGCTGATCATCCAACTCAGAACCCAGCCTTCCCTCCATACCCCCTGACCCCTGTAGCCACAAGGGCCATATCTAACTTCCTTTTAAACATAGCTAATGAACTGGCCTCAACAGTTTGCTGTGGCAGAGAATTCCACAGATTCACCACTCTCTGTGTGAAGAAGTTTTTCCTAACCTCGGTCCTAAAAGGCTTCCCCTCTATCCTCAAACTGTGACCCCTCGTTCCAGACCTCCCCAACATCGGGAACAATCTTCCCGCATCTAGCCTGTCCAATCCCTTTAGGATCTTATACGTTTCAATCAGATCCCCCCTCAATCTTCTAAATTCCAACGAGTACAAGCCCAGTTCATCCAGTCTTTCTTCATATGAAAGACCTGCCATCCCAGGAATCAATCTGGTGAACCTTCTTTGTACTCCCTCTATGGCAAAGATGTCTTTCCTCAGATTAGGGGACCAAAACTGCACACAATACTCCAGGTGTGGTCTCACCAAGGCCTTGTACAACTGCAGTAGTACCTCCCTGCTCCTGTACTCGAATCCTCTCGCTATAAATGCCAGCATACCGTTCGCCTTTTTCACCGCCTGCTGTACCTGCATGACCACTTTCAATGACTGGTGTATAATGACACCCAGGTCTCGTTGCACCTCCCCTTTTTCTAATCGGCCACCATTCAGATAATAATCTGTTTTCCTATTTTTGCCACCAAAGTGGATAACTTCACATTTATCCACATTAAATTGCATCTGCCATGAGTTTGCCCACTCACCCAACCTATCCAAGTCACCCTGCATTTCTTAGAAGTTTGCAAAGATTAGATGTCATCTAGATGTCATTTAAAATTTTAACAAACTTCTATAAATGTGCAGAGGATAGTATATTGACTGGATGCATCACGGCCTGGCATGGAGACACCAATGCTCTTAAACAAAAAAGCCTACAAAAAAAAAAGGTTGATACAGCCCAGTCAATCATGGGTCAAGCCCTCCCCACAATACAGCACATCTACCTGGAGTGCTGTTGCCAGAAAGCAGCATCCATCATCGCGGAACCCCAACATCCAAGCTATGCTTTCTTCTCACTGCTACCATCTTGGAGGTACAAGAACCTCACAAGCCACACCACAAAGTTCACGAGTAGCTACTGCCCCTTGTCCATCAGGCTCTTGAACCAGAGAGGATAACTCCATTCACCCCAACTTTGAACTGTTCCCCCAATCTATGGACACACTTTCAAGGATTCTTCATCTCATGTTCTCGATTATCTATTGCTTATTTATTGTTATTTTGTTTCATTTCAATTTTTTTCCGTTTCTTTGTATCTTCTGTGAAATCCCACAAGAAAATTAACTTCAGAGCGACATATGTACCTTGATAATAAATTTACTTTGAGCTTGGAACTTTGAAATCTACTTTAATTCAATCAGACCTACAGTTGAAGTGATGAGTGTACTTGCAATGCTATTGTGCAAGTCAATACACACTTGTCAAGATGCCTTGTGATAAAGTTCTCAAGCTTCTGATATATTTGAGCTTCTTACTGAAGAACAGTTGCCCTATACCAGAGAAGCGTGGTAAAATGTGCTCTGCAGATAATTCATAACTTAGCCAATTGCCCAAAAACATCAAATGCCTTGAAACTGATAAAGCTGTACCAGTTTTCTGTGATGAACTGGCATACTTGTGAATACTAACTTATTGTTTGCCCCCAACTGCTTATGCGTTTTCATTCCAACGTTCCTCAAAATACACTTATTTTCGCAACATCATCATATATCCATCCTCCAGAGTTTAATTTCCTTCTTTATTGTTTAGTTTTGTTAACTTTGGTCTGAACCAGATTTCTGAGTCAGTGGTGAAAATGGAATTTCTTCAGCAAAGAATCAATTAACTTAAAGAACAGGTTAAAAACTTCAGACTTTTTTAAAATATGAAGTTTGCTCACCTCTCCAAGGAAATTTTCAAACTGGAATTGGGAAGAAATCAATGGTCACAGACAAGACCGTTTCAGAAGAACATACATAAAATGCTGGAGGAACTCAGCAGCTCAGGGAGCATCAATGGAAAGGAATAAACAATTGATCTTTCAAGCTGACAGCCTTCATCAGGACTGCTTCAGAACCTTGGTCTTTACCAGTTTTTTTTAAACTTCCTCACACCAGCATTCCATGAAAGGAACATTTGTAGGTTTGTGTACCCAAGTTGACGTTTTGTCAATGATATATTTGGTGGACAATGGTTGTTTTGTTAGTATACAAATAAATAAATCAATGTGCCAACATTGTACTTTGATTATATTGCTAGCAATGTACATCATCTGGCTCTTCTCCTGAAGTCACTGGCAAATACCTGGACTTCTTTCGTGGTTGTGCATGCATGCACTCTACATCTTCTAGCAATTTTATAGGTGACCAGTGAAAAAGATGCTGATACCTCCAAGCATGTAAACAGTTATAATATTCCAAGGCATTTTAAATAGTCATATCCAAATAATCAAGAATTCAACTGTGCTTTTATTTTTAAACCTGTTGATATTTCAGAGAACTCATCTCCCGACTACTTTGTAGTTTCTATTAATTTATGGGACATAGGTATCTTTGGCAATTGTGACAGTTACTGTTTGTTTCTAATTGCCCATACTCTTCAAACAGATAGCAACAATGAATAAACATGAGATATGTAGGTCAAGGTGATGTGAAAACTCAGCAGGGACAGAGCAAGCACTGGATGTGAGTGACTCCAAGCAACTGCTGCCCTTTATCTCTACAGCGGAGAGTGCAATTTGGGAGAAGAGTCAAAAAATTCCTTGCAAGCTGATGTTGTGAGTTTTCTAAGTAGCATACAACACAACTTTGGTGTGCCAGTGACTGAAGGTTTCTGATGGTAGGTAGAATAGCAAACAGATTGATTGATACCAAATGAAGCCAGCCCTACTGAGTGCAGACTGAACTATGAGTGGTACTGCAACACTGGCCTAGACTTACAGAATTTAAGAACAGTAGAGCATGGGAACATGCCCTTCAAGCTCACTGTATCTATGACAGTGTTTGTTATGATGCCTATCCAAACTAATTCCATCTGTCTGCACATGGTCAATATTCCTCCATTCCCTGCCTGTTCATGAGCCAAAATGAAAATGCTAATAAAAAGCTTTGGAGAGATGCAAGTTGTACAATATCATGCTTCTGACTGTGGCTTATCCAAGTAGATTTCCGGTCAATGGCGACACAAACCCACCATCAACACCATGAGATGCTGATGGTGGAATACTCGCAGCATGTCAATGCTAGGTACTGTATGCTTGTATTCTTTCAAATGTGCTTATTGCCAGGCACATGCAAGAAAAAAGTTACTGTGAATTTAAGTCGAAGTCCAACTAGTTCCAAGAGTTGCTACACCGCACAGAACTAGAGTTATTCCAGAACCAGAGACCGTACTCAAAAAAAATACCATGTAACTTCATGATAGAGACAAGATCATGGAGGAAAAAAAGGTTTTAGATGATTGTCTAGGCATTGAAGTTAGTGTAATGCTTCACAGTGCCAGCTGTCAGATCAGGGTCCAATTCTCACTGCTGCAAGAAGTCTGTACATTCTCCATTACTGCATGGGTTCCCTCCGGACACTCCAGTTTCCTCCCACATTCCAAAGACAAATAAATTAAGGCAAGTTAGTCGTAGGCACGATATGTTGGTGCCAGAAGCGTGGCAGCACTTGACCTTCCCTCAGCACATCCTCGATACAAATGACACACTTCACCATGTGTTTCAATTTTTCAAACTACATGTGACAAATAAAGACCTTTAATCTTACAACTACCTACTGTCATTGGCACCATAGAGCTCAAGAGAATCTATCAAATGCATACCACTCTCGTAGATTGAAACCAATTGATTGACTGCCATGCACTGTGTTTTTGGTCAGAACAAGGCAACTTTCATTGCCTTCATCATACTGTGTTTGAAGACCAGAGGGAAAAAAACAATCCCTGATCAAGGAACATGAGGCATCATAACTTTGCCATACATGTCTGATGACAAAAGTAAATTTGATATTTGAAAAGAAATGCAATTGCGTGCTCACCTGTTTCCGTAAGAATGGAACATCAGGGGGTTACTATTTTATTGAGCCATCTATGTTTCTTCAGGAAAGCAACTAAAATTTATTCAAAATGAGATTCAGTACCGAATACATCACTGGTCATTTTGAAGACAGATTTACTCAAACACATTTCACAAAATGGTCTCCAGTGGGAGTGAAACTTCCTTATTTATCCTACTGTAAACAAAGTAACATTCAAGAGCTTGACACTAACTTCCCATTCAATTTCCACAGATCTTCATCCAAAAGTCAACTATTATTTCTGCATTTCTCTTATTATAGAAACAATACTTGGAAAGACTTCAAGGCAAAATGTGACACTAATTCAATTAAAAAAAAAACTAATGCCTTAGTTTAAAAGTTGGTTTTACTCTACATCTTTAAGAGATAGAGAAATGGAGACATTCAAGAGCACAATTTCAGACCTTGGTACAGACCTTGGCTGGACTACTAATTACACTCCGGTATGGTCAAGAGCCCAGAGTCATAACAGCATTGTATAATAGGACTGGACATAACAGAGTGCATATGCAAGACCAACAAGAAATTTGTTGTTGACAGTTTCAAAATATGCAACGCGAGCCAATTGTGTGTTGAAGTAATCAAGTCTAGAAAGTAGCAATGGCAGGAGAGGGAAGGGGAGAAGACAGAAAGAGCAAAGCACCCCTGTGGCCGCTCCCATCAAAAATAAGTATCCCGTTTTGGATACTGTTGGTGGGGACGACCTACCAGGGACAAGTTGTAGTAGTCGCATCTCTGGCACCAAGACTGGACCGTCAGCTCAGAAGGAAAGGAGGGAAAAGAGGAGAGTAGTAGTGATAGGGGATTCAATAGTTAGGGGGAACAGATAAGAGGTTCTGTGGGAGAGATCGAGAATCCTGGATGGTCTGTTGCCTCACTGGTACCAGGTTCCACGATATCTCCCATTGAGTTCTCAGTATTCTCAGGAGGGAGGGTGAGCAGCCAGATGTCGTGATCCATGTAAGGACCAATGACGTGTATAGGAAGAAGGAGATCCTGAAAGAGAGTTTAGGGAGTTAGGTGCAAAGTTGAAGGACAGGACCTCCAGGGTTGCAATCTCAGGATTGCTACCCGTGCCACGTGCTAGTGAGACTAGAAATAGGAAGATAATGCAGCTAAATATGTGGCTAAGGAAATGGTGCAGGAGGGGAGGGTTTCATGTTTCTAGACAACTAGGCTTTGTTCCAGGGAAGGTGGGACCTGTTCCAACTGGACAGTTTGCACCTGAACTGGAGGGGGACTAATACCCTTGCGGGTAGGTTTGCTAGTTCTGCTCAGGGGGGGTTTAAACTAGATTTGCAGGGGAGGGGAACCAGAGTGTTAGAGCAGATAGTGAGGTGGAGGAGGATAAAGATCATGCGAGGACTGCATGTATAGACAGTAATCTAAGGTTTGTACGTGATAGAAATGTTGTTAGGTCCATCTATTTCAATGCAAGGAGTATTGTAGGTAAAGCAGATGAGTTTAGGGCGTGGATTGACACATGGGATTACGACATTATTGCTATTATTGAGACTTGGTTGCAGGAGGGGCAGGACTGGCAGTTTAATGTTCCGGGGTTTCGTTGTTTCAGATGTGACAGAGGGGGAGGGGTGAAAGGGGGAGGAGTGGCATTACTAGTCAGGGAGAATATCACAACTTTGCGTAGACAGGACAGCCCAGAGGGCTTGTTTACAGAGGCCATATGGGTGGAGCTGAGGAACGGGAAAGGTGCGACCACACTAGTAGAGTTGTAGTATAGACTGCCCAATAGTCAAAGAGAATTGGAAGAGCAAATCTGTAGCGAGATAGCAGACCGATGTAAGAAACAGAAAGTTGTAATAGTAGGGGATTTTTAACTTTCCACATATTGACTGGGACTCCCACACTGTGAAAGGGTTAGATGGTGTGGAGTTTGTCAAATGTGTTCAGGAAAGTTTTCTAAATCAATATATAGAGGTACCACCGAGAGAGGATGCAATACTTGATCTCCTGTTAGGGAACCAGACAGGTCAGATGACAGAAGTATGCATATGCGAATATTTTGGGTCCAGTGACCACGATGTCATTAGTTTTAAGTTAATTACGGATAAGGATAGGTCTGGTCCTCAAGTTAAGGTTCTAAATTGGAAAAGGGCCAATATTGAGGAAATGAGAACAGATCTAGGAAGAGTGGATTGGGATAAGTTGTTTTCTGGCAAGGATGTGTTCAGTATGTGGAAGGCATTCAAAGGGGAAGTTTTGAGAGCGCAGACTTTGCATGTTCCTGCCAGGATGAAAGGCAAAGTTAACAGGCATAGAGAACCTCGGTTTTCAAGGGATATTGGCGATCTGGTTAAGAAAAAGAGAGAGGTGTATAGCAGGTATAGGCAACAAGGAAAAATGAGGTACTTGAAGAGTATAGAAAATGTAAGAAAATACTAAAGGAGGAAATCAGGAAGGTAAAAAGGCATGAGGTTGCTTTGGCAGATAATGTGAAGGTAAACCCAAAGGGTTTCTACAAGTATATTAAGAGTAAAAAGATAGTAAGGGACAAAATTGGTCCCCAGAAGATCAAAGTGGTCGTCTGTGTGTGGAGCCTCACGAGATGGGGGAGATCTTAAACAATTTTTTTGCATCAGTATTTACTCAAGAAACTAGTATAGCGTATATGGAAGGAAGGGCAACAAGCAGCAGTGTCATGGAACATATAGAGATTAAAGAAGAGAAGGTGCTTGCTGCCTTACAGCGAATAAAGGTAGATAAATCCCCCGGGCCTGACATGATATTTCCTCGGACCTTGAGACAGACTAGTGTAGAAATTGCAGGGGCCCTGGCAGAAATATTTAAAATGTCCTTAGCCACAGGTATGGTGCCGGAGGACTGGAGGGTAGCTCATGTTGCTCCGTTGTTTAAAAAAGGCTCCAAAAGTAAACCAGGTAATTACAGGCCCGTGAGCCTGACATCAGTAGTAGGTAAATTATTGGAAGGTGTTGAGAGATCGGATATGTAAGTATTTGGACAGCCAAGGGCTGATTAAGGATAGTCAGCATGGTTTTGTGCGTGGTAGATCATGTTTAACGAATCTTGTAGAGTTTTTTTGAGGAGGTTACCAAGAAAGTAGATGAAGGAAAGGATGTCACTAAGATTGATAGAGTGCAGAGAAGATTTACAAGGATGTTGCCAGGTCTTCAGGAGTTGAGTTACAGGGAAAGATTGAACAGGTTAGGACTTTATTCCTTGGAGCGCAGAAGAATAAGGGGAGATTTGATAGAGGTTTACAAAATTATGAGGGGTATAGACAGAGTAAAGTGAATAGGCTCTTTCCACTTAGATTAGGAGAGATAAATACGAGAGGACATAGCTTTAGGGTGAAAGGGCAAAGGTTTAGGGGGAACATTAGGGGGAACTTCTTCACTCAGATAGTGGTGGGAGTGTGGAACGAGCTGCCATCTGACGTGGTAAATGCGGGCTCACTCTCAAGTTTTAAGAATAAATTGGATAGGTACATGGATGGGAGAGGTCTGGAGGGTTATGGACTGGATGCAGGTCAATGGGACTAGCGGAATAATGTTTCGGCACAGACTAGAAGGGCCGGATGGCCTGTTTTCTGTGCTGTAGTGTTCTATGGTTCTAATGTGGCTTTCAGCAGCAAATGAAGAGTCAAGGTCAAATTAAGATGAAAAAATATCAAATCAGTTTTGAGTCAAACATCTGATCCAGAACACAATCAAGCTTAACAGCAATTTTATGATCAGTGAATCTCACTTCAGATAATTGACAGAGGGGGAGGTGGAGAGAGTGTTTACAGTGTTGCTTGGACACAAGCCAGCACCTGATCAACCATGGCAGTGCTGCCTGGTTGAAGGTATCTGATGTTGGAAGATCTGAAACACCCGATGACCTCAAGTTACATCACTGCTGATGTGTCCCAGTGCATCCCAGAATGTATTTCAGCATCATAAGCTCTGGCTCAGCCAGTGACACCCAGAAATAGTCTGGGAGGCAACAAGAACAGGTTGCTGACTACTGGAAAAACAGCTGACAGCTTGGAATGACGGCAATCCAAGGCACAAAGGACAAGTGACCCAACTTGTGCCAGAGCTAGTTCTGTCCCTGGTCACAGTGTAGAACCCTACAAGGTGTACAAGCACTGCCCAATGCAACTCCAGCTACTCTGGAAATTTCTTAAGGTAATCTGGTGTAGGGAAAGGTTACAGGCCAGTGGAGGTGTGCAAAGGGAGTCCGGTTCCCCAAAGAGAGTTCCAAGGGCATTGAACAGTTTAAGTACATCTTACTGCTCAATGTGGAATGGAAGGTATTTTTCATTATCATTTCCTAACGCCTGACTTGAGTTTCTCCTCAAAAATGTCTATATTGATACATCAATACAGAAAGGATGGATTCCAAGGGTGCCAGGATGCCTGGAACACATGAGCACAGCCTCCTAGCTGATCAGGGAAATGCGCAAAGGAAAAGGACACCTAGCCGTACTTTGGCTCGACATTGCCAATGCATACAGGTCATTGCCACACAAGTTGGTGGAGATCACACTGAGCCAATATCATGTTCCGAGGAAGATAAAGGACCTCATCCTGGACTACTACAGGAATTTCAGATTGAAAGTCTCCCTAGGAACGACCACATCAGGCTGGCAGCGGCTTGAAAAGGGCATTATTATCAGATCTACCATTTCAGTGATCCTCTTCTCACTCATCATGAACATGCTAGTTAAGGCAGCTGCAGTAAAGCATAGAGGCTCTCTGATTAAAACAGACTCGCATCAGTCCCCAGTTAGATCAATCATAGATGGTCTCACAGTGACAATTACCTCAGTCCCACGCAGTCAATGATCCTTCAAGAGCTTGAGAGAATCATCACATAGGCAAGATGAGCTTTTAGCCAGAGAAATACAGATCTCTGGTATCAAAGAAAGGCAGACCATGGACAAGTTTTGTTTCTCCTTGGATGATATTACTATCACATCCATCTTTGAGAAACCAGTCAAGAGCCTGGGGAAGTTCTTTGACTGCAGCCTGAGAGATGTGGCTGCCATCCAGAAGACTACCAAGAAGTTAGAAATCTTCCTCACCACTGTAGACAAGTCAGGCATACCTAACAAGTTCAAGGCCTGGTTCTACCAGCATGGCATCCTCTCCTGAAACTCCTGGCTAATGGGGGGATTACGAGGTACCCACGTCAAAAATTGAGGTTCTTGCATAAAAGGTTAATGGCTACCTTCAAATAAGGCTGGGTCTCCCACCCGCTGGAGCACTATTTCTCTGTACCGGAAGAATAAACTGCAACTTCTTTTCAGTTGCCTGAACAAGGAGTTTATGGTTTCCTATACAAGAGAATTACTGCTGTGGAGAGATTCTAGAGACCCCAAAGTCTCGACAGCAACACTGAGGTCCAGACAAGCAGGAAGTGGAAGGCCCAGGACTCTGTGGAGGTGGCTCAGTCACATCTCAGGCACAGGGATCTAGCTGGGACTGTAGTGCCTGGTCACGTGAGGCTGGGCAGCTTCCCTTCAACCCACTTCAACTGAGCCCAGAACAGGAACAGACACAAACTGATCCAGGAAGAGGTGTTGAGGAAGAGCGTACCACCAATATGGTGGCATAGGGAAGCAGAGAGCTTGGACGAGGTAGGAGGGTGCACTGAAGTGGAAGCCCTCTTGGTCCAACATCTGGTAGGCAGCATTAGTTCATGATTCAGGCTGTGTACAACATCCTATCTAGTGCAGCAAACCTGGTTTCTTACAGCAAAAGCGAGGCATCATCTTGTCCTCTTTGCCCTGGCGAGAGGGGCCCTGGAGCATATCCTCAGCGCTGCCCAGAAGTCCTGGGAGAAGGCCGCCACCACTGGCACCATGACCAGGTGCCAAACACAGTGGCATAAAATATCGATGACCAAATGATCTGAATTTAATGTTAAAGCTTAGCCAAAGTGCTTTGACTTGCTCATCTTAAAACCACTGCTTTCATTCAGAGAAAACAGATCACTTCACGCCATTGACAACGGACACTTCGAAATCGCCTAGAGCATTTTGGCTTTCCAAAGTAACCAACCTGAAGATTTTCTATCTTTTGAAAATTTTAGCTTTGGTCCACGTTTATCAAGTTATAGATTATAATAGAATACAGTACTGAAAGAGGCCCTTTGGTCCATGATGTTTGTAGCAACCATGATGCAGTTTAAACTGCACATTGGCATGCACATATTATATCATTCCATTCCCTGCCTGTTCATGTCTGACTACAGGTCTCTTTAAACTCTGCCATTGTTTCTGCATTCACCACTTCCCCTGGCAGGGTGCTCCAGCACCCACCACTGTATAAAAAAAACAACTTTGATCCTCTACTGTTTGAAATTGCCACCTTGGGAGGAAAATTCTGATGACCTAGCCTATCCATACCTCATCATTTTATACACTGCTATCAGGTTGACCCTCAGCTTCTGACACTCCATAGAAAAAAAAGATAGTCCAACCTCCCCATACAGGTAATATTCTCTAAACCTCTTCTGCAGTTTAAAACCTCCACATCTGCAATAGGGCAACCAGAACTGCAAATATGGCCGAGCCAAAATTTTATACAGCTGCCCCATAACTTTGAATCTGACTGGTGACGCAATGACATCAGATTCCGGAGCGAAGGTTCCCGAGTTCGAATCCACTCAGGCCGCTCCCGGGCAACCTTTCCATCCATGCTGGGTTGAGTGTCGAGCTCGCAACTCAACCTTGTAAAAAAAAAACTGTGCTGTGAGAAAGACATGGGGGACCACTCCCAGAATCTTTCCTCCAAGACAACCACTTGAAAAAAAAGTGATCGCCGAGGCTCTGGCAGAGTATGGCACACAAAGAAAAACATAAGTTTGAATTACGTTGGTAGACTTGGCAAATTTTGTCTTGATATTCCACATGTATTTGCAATAATTGCTAACTGTTATTACAATGGCAAATAACATTCTTCAGCCAAAGAAACAAGATAAATAGACTATTCTTCGAACTACTTAAGTACCTTAACATTATTAGTCATTTACCTGTTCTCTTCCTTCAATACCAAATGCAGAACCTAAATTGAACAGTAAAATAATTTGCCAAAAAGTGACTTAAGTATTAACTGTTGTGCCTGCAAATCTTGGAAATGGTATTTGCAAAGACAAATTATTTCCACAAAGCGACTGGAGGCGGAGTTAAGATGGCGCAAAACTGCGACTCTTATGCTTGCATCTTCGGAAACAGCTCTATTTCCATCATTAATATCTTTATTTTTCCCTTTCAGTGTTCTTTTGAAGACCCTGACCTGGAGTTACACACAGTCTTCGGTTCTTTGCGGGAATGGGACCCGTTCTCAGGGTTTCAGGACCGGCCGTTGTTTGGCAACCAAGGGTTCGGTCTGAGAGTCCAGCTCAAATTTGAAAGCCTAAGATCTTGGGGCTCTGGAGACAGGCGGATCAAGGGTCGGTGCCACAGCAGGAGACTCGTGTGTCATCGGGGAGGCAGGAAAATCTTTCACTGTGGGCCCAAAGACCCAAGATCTTTGCAATCTTCGGGCACAGAGTTCGTAAAAAGCAACGAAACTGACTTTTTAAACATCGTAAACCAGCGGGTCGTTGTTATGCCTCCCACTCGCTGTGAAAATGGCAGACACCTCCTTCTCCCCTATTAGGGAGAGAGAAAACCTGTGGTTTGTCGAATACCAGATGAAATGCGAGTCTTTGGGCTAACTGCAAGGTCGGAGACTTTGCTATCGCCTAGCTCATGCATGTGCTCGGTAGCAAGTCTGCTTTTTTTTTGCTGGGGGGAGGGGGGATCACTGCTTGCTGCCGCTTACACGCGGGAGGGGGGAGCTGGGGGGGTACTTTGGGTTTCTCACGTTTAACTGTCATTCATTCTTTGGGGCACTTCTCTGTTTTCGTGGATGTTTGCAAAGAAAAAGCATTTCAGGATGTATATTGTATGCACTTCTCTGACATTAAATTGGACCTTTGAACCTTTGAGATGAAACTTCAAACTGGAAAAACTGCAAGTTAAGAGTCACCATAGTTTGTAATAACTTGAAGCAGAAAGCAAAACTGTACATTTCTCAAATATCTGTACTTGTGTAGGATGAGGAAACAAAGCTAACTGCTGTTTTTCTCAACTTAAGCTCCAGAAAATAGGAACTACCCACTAACATTTCTAGAAAGCAAATCACATGCAATTCTTAACAGAAGCCCATTCTACGATTTGCCAGAGATGTTACTTTGCATCTTTCTTCCATATTTACAATGTCACCCTTAGCTTGCATCTTTGAACTCAAGATACACTGAGTTCAACCCCAAGAATTTCCCATAATAATTTACATAACTTATTTGGTTGTGATGGAATAATTTCAGTCATCAGATTTCAAAACATTTGCAATTTCCTTTCCCTGTGTGCTCTCTCAGATTGGCCAAGACTGTGTTTCAGCCCCACATCCACCAGGGTTCTAACAGAACCGGACCAAAATTGGGCTCTTGAAGACAGAAAAGGGTGAATTTATTATGGGGAACAAGGAAATGGCAGACGAGCTGAACAGGTACTTTGGATCTGTCTTCACTAGGGAAGACACAAACAATCTCCCAGATATAATAGTGGCCAAAGAACCTAGGGTAATGGATGAACGGAAGGAAATTTATATTAGGCAGGAAATGGTGTTGGATAGACTGTTGGGTCTGAAGGCTGATAAGTCCCCGGGACCTGATGGCCTGCATCCCAGGGTACTTAAGGAGGTGGCTTTAGAAATCGTGGATGCATTTGTAATCATTTTTCAGTGTTCTATAGATTCAGGATCAGTTCCTGTGGATTGGAGGGTGGCTAATGTTGTCCCACTTTTCAAGAAAGGAGGGAGAGAGAAAACAGGGAATTATAGACCGGTTAGCCTGACGTCGGTGGTGGGAAAGATGCTGGAGTCAATTATAAAAGATGAAATTATGACACATTTGGATAGCAGTAACAGGATCGGTCCGAGTCAGCATTGATTTACGAAAGGGAAATCGTGCTTGACTAATCTTCTGGAATTTTTTTTGAGGACGTAACTATGAAAATAGACAAGGGAGAGCCAGTGGATGTAGTGTACCTGGACTTTCAGAAAGCCTTTGATAAAGTCCCACATAGGAGATTAGTGGGCAAAATTAGGGAACATGTTATCCGGGGCAGAGTACTGACATGGCTGGCTGACAGGAAACAAAGAGTAGCGATTAACGGGTCCCTTTCGGAATGGCAGGTGACCAGTGGAGTACCGCAGGGTTCAGTGCTGGGACCACATCTGTTTACAATATACATTAATGATTTAGATGAAGGTTTTAAAAGTATCATTAGCAAATTTGCAGATGACACAAAGCTGGGTGGCAGTGTGAAATGTGAGGAGGATGTTACGAGAATGCAGGGTGACTTGGACAGGTTGAGTGAGTGGGCAGATGCAGTTTCATGTGGATAACTGTGAGGTTATCCACTTTGATGGCAAGAACAGGAAGGCAGATTATTATCTAAATAGAGTCAAGTTAGGAAAAGGGGAAGTACAATGAGATCTAGGTGTTCTTGTACATCAGTCACTGAAAGCAAGCATGTAAGTACAGCAGGCAGTGAAGAAAGCTAATGGCATGTTGGCCTTCATAACAAGGGGAATAGAGTATAGAAGCAAAGGGGTCCTTCTGCAGCTGTACAGGACCCTGGTGAGACCATACCTGGAGGATTGTGTGCCGTTTTGGTCGCCAAATTTGAGGAAGGACATTATTGCTATTGAGGGAGTGCAGCGTAGGTTCACAAGGTTAATTCCCAGGATGACGGGACTGCCATATGTTTAAAGATTGGAGCAACTGGGCTTGTATACACTGGAATTTAGAAGGATGAGAGGGGATCTGATTGAAACATACAAGATTATTAAGGGATTAGACACGCTGGAGGCAGGAAGCATGTTCCCGCTGATAGGAGAGTCCAGAACCAGAGGCCACAGTTTAAGAATAAGGGATAGGCCATTTAGAACAGAGTTGAGGAAAAACCTTTTCACCCAGAAAGTGGTGGACGTGTGGAATGCTCTGCCCCAGAAGGCAGTGGAGGCCAAGTCTCTGGATGCTTTCAAGAAAGAGATGGATAGAGCTCTTAAAGATAGCGGAATCAAAGGTTATGGAGAAAAGGTAGGAACTGGATACTGATTGTGGATGATCAGCCATGATCACAGTGAATAGCGGTGCTGGCTCGAAAGGCCGAATGGCCTAATCCTGCACCTATTGTCTAAAACCTCATTTGTTTTTAAAAATATTTTCCTGGAAATTAAGCAACTGAGACAAGACAACATTTGGAGTCAGAGTAGTACAGCACATAAACAGGCCCTTTGGCCCATCTAGTCCATGCTGAAACCATTTAAACTGCCTACTCACATCAACCTGCACCAGGACCATAGCCCTCCAAATCCCTTCTATCCATGTACCTATTCAAAATTCTCTAAGACATTGTAATCGAGCTCACATACACCACTTGTGTCGGCAGTTCACTCCACATACTCAATCCTCTGAGTGAAGTTTCTCCTCATGTTCCAATAAACTTCTCATCTTTCACCCTTAACCATGACGTCTGGTTGTAATCCCAGTTGAAAAAGCCTTACTACATTTACCCTATCTATACCCTTCAATTTAGTATACCTGCACCTCGAGCAAATCTCCTCTTAATCTTCTATGTTCTAAAGAATACAATCCTAGTCTATTCATTTTTCCTCATAACTCAGGTCCTCCATACTCGGCAACATCCCTGTGAATTTTCTCTGTACTCCTTTAACCTTGTTTACAATGACATCTACGTCAGTCAGATTTAGGCAGTGCACTATGACACATTTCTCAGAATTCGCAGTTTTGAACAAGATGTGGACACGCTAATGTAAAATTTCAGTGTGACCAAGTAATATTCGTTCCCCCAAGTGCCAGGGAACAATTATTTCTAGTAGACATGTTAATCAGAATTCAGGGTACAATTTATCTTCCAGGCTCAAGTTTGCAATGCCTACTGATCAGTGGATTTTAATATATTCACATTTAAATCAAAGCAGCATTTTGAAGAATGCATTGAACTGTCAAAATTAACAGTCCATAACTAGTGTTATTTCACAAAAATAAGAGTCCAGTCATTAAAACCATGTCAACCAAATAACAATCATCACCATATACATCTTAGTTTCACTTCCAGACAAAAGGATTAGCAATTCGACTGAAACTGGAGTTTACCTTTCCAATTTTATCATCATAAATCCTGTTAATGTATTTTTAAATCATGCTGTCTTTATTTATAAATTCAAGTATCCTTTGTTTCAATAGCTTTATCAAATTGCTTCTATTTTCAAAAATGTCTAAAATTATTTCTTGGCAATGAGAAAAACACCTCTTAAAAACACAAATGACAGTCCCTCTATTCAGAAGCAAAGAAAATCCGCAGATGCTGGAAATCCAAGCAACACACACACACACACTAAGTGCTTGTCGAACACAGCAGGCCAGGCAGCATCTCTGGAAAAAAAAAAGAGTACAGCTGATATCTTGGGTCGAGACCCTTCTTCAGAACTGAGGAAAAAGAAAGATAGAGTCAGGATAAAGTGGTGGGGGGGGGGGCGGAGGGATAAAGAAACACAAAGTGATAGGTGAAAACCGGGGGGCGGGGTGGAATGAAGTAAAGAGCTGCTTTTTTCTGGAGGTAGCTGGTGGGGTAGTAGGCGAGAACAAAAGGAACCATTTCCTTGGTGAAGTTTCAATTATAAACCCACTGGCTCTTACAGCTACCTGGACTACACCTTTCCCGACCCTGCTACTTGTAAGAATCCCATCCCCTTCTCTCAATACTTCCATCATCACCGCATCTGCTCTCAGGATGAGGCTTTTCATTCCAGAACGAAGGAGATGTCCATCTCCAAAGAAATGGTAGAGGAAGGGAAGCCCATCGACACTGCCCTCAAGCACATCCCTTCTATTTCACACACGTCTGCTCTTATCCCAACCTCCCGCCATCCCACCAGGGAAAGGGTTCTTCATCTCCATCTACCACTCCACCAGCCTTCAGCTCCACCACATAATTCTCTGTAACTTTCGCCACCTCCAGCTGGATCCCACCACCAGGCATATCCTTCCCTCTCCCCCCACGTTCTGCTTTCTATGCATCTCACTTATCCATTCGTCCCTCCCCACTGATCTCCCTCTTGGCATTTACCCTTACAAGCACAAGTGCTACACCTGCCCCAACACCTTCTCCCTCACAAACATTCAGGGCCCCAGACAGTCCTTCCAGGTGAGGCAACACTTCACTTGAGAGTCTGCTGGGGTCATCTACTGTACCCCCAGTGTGGCCTGCTGTGTATTGGGGGGGGGGGAAGAAAGAAAGAGACCTGACATAGATTGCGAGACTGTTTCACTGAGCATCTACGCTCCATGCACCAAAAAAAAAGTAGCATCTCCCAGTGGCCACCCATTTTACTTCCACTTCCCATTCTGACATGCCAGTCCACGGCCTCCTGTACTGTCACGATGAGGCCACACTCTGGTTAGAGGTGCAACACCTTGTATTCTGTTTGGATAGCCTCCAACCTGATAGCATGAACGTCGATTTCTCGAGCTTACATACAAACATAAGAAATAGGAGCAGGAGTAGGACATCCAGCCCTTTGAACCTGCTCCACCATTCAATAAGATCATGGGTGATCTAACCATGGACTCAACTGCCTTTTCCCCATAACCCCCAATTCTCCTACTATGCAAAAATCTATCCAACCTTGTCTTAAATATATTTACTGAGGTAGCCTCCACTGTTTCATTGGGCAGAGAATTCCACTCTTTGGGAAAAACAGCTCCTCCTCATCTCCCTCCGAAATTTACTCCCCCAAATTTTGAGGCTATGTCCCCTGGTTTTAGTCTCACCTATCAGTGGAAACAACTTTCCTGCCTCTATCTTATCTATCCCTTTCATAGTATTATATGTTTCCAGTAACTTCTGGTAATGCCCCCCCCCCCACTTCCTTCACCACTCCCTCACCTCATCTCCCTACCATCACCTCCCTCTGATGCTCCTCCCCCTTTGCTTTCTTCCATGGTCTTCTGTACTGTGTTTCCCCCTTCTCCGGCCCTGTATCTATTTCACCAATCAGCTTCCCAGCTCTTTACTTCATCCCTCCCCTCCCCGGGGTTTCACCCAGTCTTTCTTCCTCCCCTACCCCCACTTCCCAACTCTTGACTCCTCATCCTTTTTTCTCCAGTCCTGATGCAGGATCTTGGCCCAAAACGTCGACTGCACTCTTTTCCATAGATGCTGCCCGGCCTGCTGAGTTCCTCCAGCATTTTGTGTATGTTCCCCCTATTCAGAGTTCAAGTTCAAAGTTATTATCAATTTACCACATGCTACCTTGAGATTCATTTTTTTGCAGGCATCTACAGGAGAAATTAATACAATAGAACCTATGAAAAACCAGATATACTCAAAGACAACCAATGTGCAAAAGACAAACTGCAAATATAAAACATGCTGAGAACAAATTGCAAAAGTGCTCTTGAAAGTGTATCTATAGGTTGCAGAGTTAGTAGGAGTTGCGGTCAGTGAAGTTGAAGTCACCTATGCTGGTTCAGGAGCCTGATTAGGATAATAACTGTTCCTCAATATGATGATGTGGGACCCAAGGCTTCTGCTTGATAGCAGTCATGAGAACAGGGCATGGCCTGGGTGGTGTGGGTCTTTGATGACAGATGCAACTTCCTTGTGGCATGACTTCATGTAAATGTGTCCGACGGAGGGCTGTACAGGACGGTATCCATCACTTCCTGTACTCTTCCACTCCTGGGCATTGGTGCATCCATAACAGGCCGTGATACGACAGTTAGGATACTCTTCTTCACCATGCATCTACAGAACTTTGTCAAAGTTTCTGTGACATGCTAAATCTGCAAGGACTTCTAAGAAAGTAGAGGCGCTGTTGTCCCTTCCCTGTGATGACATTTTCATGCTGGTCTCAGGACATATCCTCTGATATATTATCACCAAGGAATTTAAAGCCACTGACCCCCTCCAACTCTGATCCTCTAATGAGTACTTGCTCACGAACCTCCCAGTTTCTTCCTCCTGTAGTCAAGAATAAGCTCTTTGGCTTTGCTGACATTATGAAAGTTTCTTAAGGATCCTTATTAAGTCCTAAGGTTTATCATTCCCTTTACACAAATATATACCCTGAAATAACATGTTGTCAACACACTCATCTATTCCATGCTTCACACATGCCGATGCTGTTTCTTCCCTTAGCTGTCCTGTTTTAGTCCAGATTCTCATATTGCTTACTCTTCTTGGCTCTAATATTAGCAATTTTCTACTTTACATGGAAAACATTTTAACTGCACACAAACATACAGCCATAAACACTCACCTTCACGCTCATCCACCACCCTACCCTCCACTAATTAGTCTTTAACAGTCTTTTACTTGACTGGAAAGTACCGTTGAACTCACCATCACTTTTTCCAATCCTCTGGCAAACTGCCCCAGACTAAGCTGCTGTACTTTACGAAAACTTGCAAATCAAAAATGACCTTCAGATTTATATCCTGTATAAATGATTTACAATTTAATCATTTTCAAATGGGCAGGTATGATCCAAATCCCCTTTGTAGATCTCAACTGGTAAAGTAAAGTAAGTTCCTATCAGCTAAACAGAGCACTGTTCAACAAAGCACAACCAATTGAACCACGATGGATATTTTAGGTCAACTTTGTGATGGTTGGGGGTGGGGGAGGGGTGGTGAGGGCGAGAGGCATTGCAGTGATTTTTAAACATCAAAAATTATAGTAAAGCTGAAAATCATTTGAAAATCTTTTGCAACTATATCAAGTCTATGTAACATTAATAGACAAGGGATAAGCCAGTTAACTCAAGGTGGGCGACCCTCAGGTCAATAATAGGGAAAATACTGGAGAAAATCATAAAAGGCAGTACTTAGATACATTTGTAAAAGCAGAGGTTCAGCAGGGATAGGCAGCATGGGTTTGTCAGAAAATATTGCCTTAATATGTTAATCGAAGTTTTTTTAAAAAAGCAACCAAGACTGTTGAAGGGACGGTCATAACGACATCTATATGGACTTGAGTCAAGCACTTGACAAGATTTTATACAGTAGCCTGATCCAGAAGTTTAAGGCACACAGGATCAATGGCATAAGGTGAACTGGATTCAAAGATTCGGTAGTAAGAGGCAGATGGGAGTGATGCAAAAATAATTCTTTAATTGTAAGTCTGTGGCAGTGATGTGCTGCGTGGTATGAATGTAGGAGCTAAGATCATTGAGTTTGCAGATGAAACAAAAGTTAGGGGGATAATCTGGTTAAGGAGGAAGGTTATTGAAAGCTGTAGGAGAATCTACAGTACATCAGATGGAAAGGTAAGCAAAACATTGGAAAATCTAATCTAATCGTGACAAGAGTAACGCAATACACTTTCGGAAGTCAAAAAGAATAAAGAGTAAATTAGACTAATAAAGAATAATAAATAAATTAGAAAAAAATAATAAATAATAAATAAGTAAATTAGACTAATAAAGAATAATAAATTAGACCACTGTTTTGTTGATAATCACTAGGAATTAAAGTTCATATAGAATCAAGTTTATTATCACTGACATGTGTCGTGAAATTTGTTAACTTAGCAGCAGTTCAATGCAATACATAATATAGAAAAAATAATATTATTAAGTAAATCAATTACAGTATACATATTTTGAATAGATTAAAAATCGTGCAAAAAACAGAAATACTGTATATTAAAAAAGTGATGTAGTGTCCAAGGGTTCAATGTCCATTTAGGAATCAGATGGCAGAGGGGAAGAAGCTGTTCCTAAATCGCTGAGTGTGTGCCTTCAGGCTTCTGTACCTCCTACCTGATGGTAACAGTGAGAAAAGGGCATGCCCTGGGTGCTAGAGATCCTTAATAATGGACGCTGCCTTTCTGAGACACTGCTCCTTAAAGATGTCCTGGGTACTTTGTAGACTAGTACCCAAGATGGAGCTGACTAGATTTACAACCCTCTGCAGCTTCTTTCGGTCCTGTGCAGTAGATCCTCCCAATACCAGACAGTGATGCAGCCTGTCAGATTGCTCTCCACGGTACATCTATAGAAATTTGAGTGTATTCGTTGACATATGAAATCTCTTCAGACTCCTAATGAAGTACAGCCACTCTCTTGCCTTCTTCTAAGTGGCAAGACAGACTGATAGGGGACTGAATGTGGCATGTGGAATGCTGGCTTTCATAGGCTGAGCATAAAATATTTAAAAATGGGATGTTGTGTTGAAACTTTACAAACTGCTGCTTAAGTCAATGGAATATTAACTGCAGTTCTGATTGCAACACTGTTATCTTAGACATCGGACATCCTTCAGGAATTATGAGGGTATCAGGCATTATACAACTTCTATAGTTGTACCATGGAGAGCATTCTGACAGACTGCATCACTGTCTGAGACAGAGGGGCTACTGCACAGGACCAAAAGAAGCTGCAGAAAGTTATAAATCTAGTCAACTCCATCTTGGGTACTAGCCTACAAAGTACACAGAACATCTTCAAGAGGCGGTATCTCAGAAAGGCAGCGTCCATTATTAAGGATCTCCAGAACCCAGGGCATGCACTTTTCTCTCTGTTACCATCAGTTACAAGGTACAGAAGTCTGAAGGCACACACTCAGCGATTCAGGAACAGCTTCTTCTCCTCTGCCATCTGATTCCTAAATGGACATTGAAGCTTTGGACACTACCTCACCTCCTATAAAAAATATACAGCATTTGTTTTTGCTCGTTTTTAAAAATCTATTCAATATACATATACTGTAATTGATTTACTTGTTTGATTTTAATTTATTATTTTTTTTCTCTGCTGGATTGTGTATTGCATGGAACTGCTGCTGCTAAGTTAACAACTTTCACGTCACATGCCAGTGATAATAAACCTGATTCTGGTTCTGAGATTCAGTCTTTAAAAATGTTCAAATGCAAACCAGAAGTAGTCATCAGTTCTGACATTGAAAGCACAGCTGAGCAAACAAACAGTACTGTCTACAGAGCACACAGGCTATTGACTCACAGCAGGAAGCCACTCAAAAGATAAGAGTTTGTATACTGACAAGGAAGCATTCTCAACTGCAGGCAGACAATGGAGCAATGTCAATTGGTGTACATCAGACCAGATATAACTACTTCAGCAGAGTTGTTATTCACCAGTGTGACACAGATCAAGGAAGGTAAAAGTTCAGAGACTGTCAGAAGAAGAGTTGCTGCTTATTAACAATTAGAATATTCGTGTATCCAGAAAGTCAGTCCTCACTACACAGTGGGAGTCTGGTGCTTCTGTCCTCAGAAGTCTTTAAATCACTCATGTGAAGTACTTTGTCCCAGTAAAGATGTTTGAATATTCAGTCAGTTGCTCTGTGTAAGAATATGTAATTAACTGAATGTAATTAAATGGAACCATTTGTTGACATTCTAGGTACTGAACTAAGTACTGAGGCCAAGCACAGCTCCAATGCCACGTTTAAGTTTGCTGACAACTCCACTGTTCTTGGCCAAATCAAATGCAGTGACAAATCTACATATAGCAGCAAATGGAAAATCTGGTTGAATATTGCCAGAACAACAACCTTTCACTCAATATCAGCAAAATCAAAGAGCTTATTATTGACTACAAGAGAATAATCCAGAAGTCAATAACGTAAACACAAGGAATTCTGCAGATGCTGGAAATTCAAGCAACACACATCAAAGTTGCTGGTGAAGGCAGCAGGCCAGGCAGCACCTCGAGGAAGAGGTACAGTCGACGTTTGAGGCCGAGACCCTTTGTCAGGACTAACTGAAGGAAGAGTTAGGAAGAGATTTGAAAGTGGGAGGGGGAGGGGGAGATCCAAAATGATAGAAGACAGGAGGGGGAGGGATGGAGCCAAGAGCTGGACAGGTGATTGGCAAAAGGGACATGAGAGGATCGTCGACTGAACCTCTTCCGAGAGATGCTGCCTGGCCTGCTGTGTTCACCAGCAACTCAGAAGTCAATAAGCCAGCTCTCATTAAGGGATTGGAGGGTCAGTAAGTATAAATTACTTGATGTTATCATATCAGAGGTTCTGTCCTGGAATTAGTGCAAGTGGCATTGCAGCTCCTATTTTCTTAGAAGTTTGTGCGGATTCAGCGTGTTATCTAAAACTTGGATAAGGCGGAGCTTAGGAGGGATAATGGCGCCAATGGCAACTCCTTTGCTTGCATCTTCAGAAACAGCTCTATTTTACTTTTCCCTTTCAGGGTTCTTTTGAAAACCCTGACCTGGAGTTACACAGTGACTTCAGTTCTTTGCGGGAATGGGACCCGCCCTCGGGGTTCCACGACTGGCCGTTATTCAACATGCCAAGGGTTTGGTCCGACAGTCTCGATTGTGCTCAGAGGCCTAAGATCTCGGGGCTCTGGAGACGGGCAGATCAAGGGTCGGTGTTACAGCAGAAGACTCATGGGTCGTCGTGGAGGCCGGAAAATCTTTCGCTGTAGGCCCAAAGACCCAAGGTCTTTGCAATCTTCAGACACAGAGCTCAAAAAAAGCAATGAAACAGACTTTTAACATGGTGAACCAGAGGGCTGTTGTTATGTCTCCCACTCGCTGTGAAAATGGGGGACACCTCCCTCTCCCTTGCCAGGGAGAGAGAGAACCTGTGGTTTGTTGAATGCCGGATGAAATGCAAAGCCTTTGGGGTAACTTTGGTCTGTGTCTTGCTATTGCTTAGCACATGCTTGGGCTCGGTGACGGTACTGATGCGCTTTTTTTTGCTGGTGGGAGGAGGGGGATCATTGCTTGCTTACATGCGGGAGGGGGGAGCTGGGGAGGGGACTTCAGGGTTCTCACATTTAACTATCATTCATTCTTCGGGGCACCGCTTTTCGTGGATGCTTGTGAAGAAAAAGTATTTCAGGATGTATATTGTATACATTTCTGACAGTAAATTCAACCTTTGAACTTCTATGGATGCAGTGAAGAATATCCTGAATCATGGCCCAATGTGGAATAAAACAATGCCCAAGGATGGAAAACCCTACAAAAAAAAAAGTGGATATAGCCCAATCCATCACAACAAAAGTGCTCTCCCCACTGAGCACATCAACAACGAACACTGCAACAAGGCGGCAGCATTCACAATCAATGGCCCCAGCATCCAGGCCATGCTCTCTTCTCACTGCTGCATTGGGGAGGTGGTGCAGGAACCCAAAATCCACCACCACCAGGTTCAGGAACAGCTATTACTCCAAGCATCAAACTCCTGAACCAACAACTTCATTCACCCCAATACTGAGCTGATCCCACAACCTATGGACTCACTTTCAAGCAATCTACAATCCACGTTCTCAGTATTATTTGCTTATTATTTTTTTGTATTTGCAGTTGTCATCTTTCGCACATTGGCCGTTTGTCGTCTGTGTGTAGTTTTCATTGATTCTATTGTATTTCTTTATTGCTACAAATGCCTGCAAGAAAGCAAATCTCAGGGTAATACATGGCGATATATACTGTACACATTTTGATCATAAGTTCACTTTGAACTGTTATGGTGGCTATTGCAATCATTTATTTTTGGAAGTATAAAAACTCAATGTATTTTGAGTTTAGGGAGCTTTTACTGAGTTTGTTCAGGGAGATTCTTGGACCAGGTCACCTCCTGAATATTGAATGGAATTGACTTTATTTCATACATCCTTCACATACACAAGGAGTAAATGTCTTAACATTATATCTCCGTCTAAATGTGCAATTTATAGTAATTTGTACTAAATAGTATGTACAACAGGACAGTCAATGTAGCATAGAAATACAATTCCAGCAGTCTGGTGGAAGAAGCTGTCCTGGGGCCTGTTGGTCCGGGCTTTTATGCAGCAGTACCATTTCCCGGATGGTAGCAGCTGAAACAGTTTGTGGTTGGGATGACTCAGATCCCCAATGATCCTTCGGGCTCATTTCATGCACCCGTCTCTGAAAATGTACTGAATAGTGAGAAGTTCACATCTGCAGATAGGCTGGCCTGTTCACACCACTCTCTGCAGAGTCCTGCGATTGAGGGAAGTACAGTCCCCATACTAGGCAGTAATGCAGCCAGTCAGGATGCTCTCAAATGTGCCACTGTAGAAAGTCCTTGGGATTTGGGGACTCATGCCAAACCTCTTCAACCGTCTGAGGTGAAAGAGGCACTGTTGTGCTTTTTTTCCCACCACACAGCTGGTATGTACAGACCCCGTGAGATCTTTGGTGATGTGTATGCTGAGGAACTTCGAGCTGTTCACTCTCTCAACCCCAGATCCATTGATGTCAATAGGAGTGAGCCTGTCTCCGTTCCTCCTGTAGTCCACAATCAGCTCCTTTGTTTTTGGGACATTGAGGGAGAGGTTGTTTACTTCACACCACTGAGTCAGGGTGATGACTTCTTCTCTGTAGGCTGCCTCGTCATTATTTGAAAGAAATCCAATCAATGTGGTATCACAGCAAACTTAATTAGCAGATTGGAGCAGTGGGTAGTGACACTGTCATGAGTACAGACAGTAAAGGAGGGGGCTTAGGACACAGCCCTGAGGGGCACCTGTGTTGAGGGTCACAGAGGCAGAGGTGAGGTGAGGGAACCCACTCTTACCACCTGCTGGCGATCTGACAGGAAGCCCAGGATCCAGCTGCACAAGGCAAGGTGAAGGTCAAGGTCTCTGAGCTTCTTGTCAAGCCTGGAGGGAATTATGGTGTTGAATGCTGAACTGTAGTCCAAGAACAGTATTCTCACATAAGTATTCTTCTTCTCCAGATGTGTGAGGATGATGTGTAGAGCTGTAGCTATTGCGTCATCTGTCGATCGGTTATGTCGGCAGATGAATTGTTAAGGGTCCAGCGTGGATGGTAGCAAGCTGCAGATGTAGCTCTCGACCAGCCTCTCAAAGCATTTGCTTATTATTGAGTTGAGTGCAACAGGACGCCAGTCGTTCAGACATGTTACCCTGGTCTTTTTAGGTACAAGGACAATGGTGAATGTTTTGAAGCAGGAGGGCACTTTATGCTGGGAGAGGGAGAGATTAAAAATGTCTGGAAATATATATACCAGTTGTGCTGCGCACATCCTGAGTACCACCACTGACCCCCTCCTCGGGATGTCATTCGGTCCCGCAAGCTTGCAACTGTCCACTCATTGGAAACACTTGAGTACTTCAGCCTCAGAGGCTCTCCTCAGGGGCTCAGTGTTGGTGATATCAAAACAAGTGCAAAAAGGATTCGACTCACCTGGGAGAGAGGCAGTTATGTTGGCAGCATTACTGTGCTGAGCTTTGAAGTCTGCAGTGTGTTGTCGGTAGAGAGTTGAATATCTGCCTATTCTGAGTAAAGAACTTGTACATCAACATTTCCGTACACAGTGGTGCTTGAAAGTTTGCGAACCCTGCAGAATGTTCTCTATTTCTGCATAAACATGACCTAAAATGTGATCAGATTTTCACGCAAGTCCTAATACTAGATAGAGAGAACCCAATTAAGTTAGTAACACAAAAAACTTTATACTTGATTTATTGAGAAAAATGATCCAATATTACATGTATTTGTTGAAAAAAGTATGTGGATCTCTGGGGTAATGCCTCCGACAAAAGACATTTGGAGTCAGGTGTTCCAATCAATGACATGAGGTAGGAGATGTTGGTTGCAGAAGTGCCCTACCCTATTAAAAAGGAACACAAAGTCAGGTTACTGAAAGAGCCTGCTCTTCTCAAGAAAGATCTGTTTATGTGCACCATGCCTTCATTAAAACGATTTTCAAAGGACCTTCAAGAATTGTATAAAATTCATGAAGCTGGAAAAGGCTTCAGAAGCATTTCTAAAGACCCGAGTGTTCATCAGTCCACAGAAAGAGAAACTGCCTACAAATGAAGGAAACTCGGTATTGTTGCTACTCTCCCTAGGAGTGGGCATCCTGCAAAGATCACACCAAGAGCACAGCATGCAATGCTGAAGGAAACGGGAAAGAACTCAAGGACAAAAGACCTGCAGAAATCTCTAGAACCTGCTAAAGTCTCTGTTCATGTATCCACAAGAAAAACACTGAAGAGCAGTGTTCATGGAAGGACACCACAGAGGAAACCACTGCTCTCCAGGAAAAAAAACTTTGCTGCATGTCTCAAGTTTGCAAAAGACCATCTGGATGTTCCACAACACTTCCATGACAAAGTTCTGTGGACAGATGAGACAAAAGTTTAACTTCTTGGCAGAAATACACACCACTATGTTTGGAGGGAAAAGAGCATTGCATACCAACACCAAAACCTCTTCCCAACTGTGAAGCATGCTGGAAGGAGCACTGTGGTCTGGGGCTGCTTTGTTGCCTCAGGGCCTGGACAGCATTGTTGAAGGCACAATGAATTCAAAATTGTATCACAACATTTTACAGGAGAATGTCAGGGAGCAGTCTTTCACCTGAAGCTTAACAGAAGTTGGATAATGCAACTTGACAATGATCAGAAAGACTAGAGTAAATCAACAACAGAATGGCTTAAAAATAAGAAAATTTGTGTTTTGGAATGGCTGAGTCAAAGCCCCTGTCCTTAATTCTATAGAAATGTTGTTGAAGGACCTGAAGCAAACAGTTCATGCAAGGAAGCCAACCAACATCCCAGAGTTGAAGCAGTTTTGTAAGGAAGAATGGCCTAAAATTCCTCCAAGCCGATGTGCAGGACTGATCAACAGTTACTAGAAATGTTTGGCTGAAGTTATTGCTGTACATGGGGGTGCCACCAGTTACTGAAGGCAAAGGTTCACATGTTTTAAAATAAATACATGTCATATGGGATCATTTTTCTTTTTTTTATTTTTATTTGGATAAGGAATTCACAATTATCATGTACTTTTTTCACACATATAACCTGTTCCATTTTTTTATATGTATAAAACTACAATTATTTATACATTCTTAAGTACACATTGAGATGATATAAAAGGAAAATAAACATTTAAATAGATAATTATGTACTGTGGTAAATCTAACCTATTAGGCTAAGTAATGAAATTAGTTGTTAAGAAAAATGGTAATAATAGTTTCCATACAACCCTTCTGGACCATTTCCACTGGTCCAAAATGTTGCATACAAGCCTATATACCAACCATTGTAGGTGTTTATATCCCAATTTGTTCGTGCTTGTTCCTGCCCGCAGACATAATTATCCAATCCCCATGTACTTATTTACTTAATTTTTTCATTTTTTTTTATCCTTTTCCCAAATCTTTCCCTTTACTTGTGTTAATTCTCTATTTTCAAAAAAAAAACAAACATTTAGACTAGGGGTGCTTACGTTAGCAATATTACTGTGTTGATGAGAAGAGCAATATAAATCATTAGGAGAGTCATCTAAAGGGATCATTTTTCTAAATAAATAAATGAACAAGTATGATATCTTGTGCGTGAAGGTCTGATCACACTTTAGAACAGAAATCTGCAGCACATTACAAGCCCTTCAGCCCACAATGTTGTGCCAACCGTGTAATCTATTCTAGAAACTGCCTAGAATTTCCCCAGCGAGTAGCCTTCTATTTCTCTACGTCTCTTAAAAGACCCCATTATAGTGTCTCTGCCACCATTGCTGGCAGTGCATTTCACTCACCCACCACTGTGTTAAAAAAAAAATTACTCCTGATATCCCCTCTGTACCTACTTCCAAGCGCCTTAAAACTATGTCCCCTCGTGTTAGCCATTTCAGCTAAAAAAGCCTCTGGTTATCCACACGATCAATGCCTCTCATCATCTCGTACACCTCTATCAGGTCACCTCTCCTCCTCCATCGCTCCAAACAGAAAAGGCCAAGTTCACTCAACCTATTCTCATAAGGTATGCTCTCCAATCCAGGCAACCATTTTAGGCCACATTTATGCAGAAAGAAAATTCTACAGGGTTCACAAGATTTCTAACATCACAGTTTAGTCTCCATGTGGTTTATTCATACACTATAGGAATGATGTGGTTATACTAAGGAAGAGTGCAGATGAGATTCATCAAGCTGTTGCCTGGATTGGAAGTCTCGAATTATCAGCTGAATTTGTTTTCCTTGGAACCATGGAGGCTTGAGTGGTGACCCAAAGGAGGGTTTAGAAAAGAGGCAGATTGGGTAGGTCATCAGTATCTTCCTCCAGTGGTAAGGAAAACATTGATTTAAGGTGAGAGGAAAGGATTTTAAAGGGATCTTGAGTGGAAAGTCCCCAACACCCCCAGAGTGTGGTTGATATCTGGAACTTCCTGGCAGTCAGGTATAGGTAGTTACTACATTAAAGAAACATTTATACAGGCACTTAAACAGGCATGGCATAAACAGATACTTTTTAAAACATTACTTCCGAATAATGGCCCATGAACACCACCTCATTATTTCTTTGCACTGCACTGCATGGCAGAACAATAAATTTTGAGATTCATGTTCATGACAAAAACCTGATTCTGATACAGTCCTAGCATAGGTAAATGGAATTAGTGTAAAATGCAAAAATGTTGGCATGGGTTCGTTCGTGTGCTGTACAGCTCTGAATCTATGACTCCATGATATGGATCAACTAAGTGCAAACAAGAATGACAATTACCAGTTTAGAATTAATAAGCAAAGTAGCATTTACATGGGGACTGGAACAAATGAAGCAGTGATCATCTTTTGCATAATTTTTTTAAAAAACAAAACCCAATTGAACATTTCAGACTTTGGATAACCAAATAAATTGCATACATCACAATGGTTTCTATGTTGCTATTAAAAAGAAAGATATCTTTGAAAAAGAACTGGGAACACTGACCAATGAAACTACGTAGTTTAGATTGATCTGGGACAGCTTCAGAGCCATTATTGTAAAAAGCATTATTGTAAAGGGGGGGGGGTGTAGGGAGCAATGACTGATGTTTAAGAGCAAGCAAAGATTTAATTCCATTCACAAAATTTCATTCAAGGCAAACAAAGCATGTCCTGTTTCCAGAATAGAGCTGAGAAACCAACAATACTATCTCTCATGGATTTTTGCTGTGGAAATCCTAGGATCTCACACCATATCAGCCAAGGACAAAAGATTTTAGCACAAGGAATGTGAATTGAAGTAGTGTTCTTCATATTATAGGATCAAAACTTGGGTCGTGTGGATTCAAAATTCACATGAATGGCAACCATCTAACTGCAGATCTGTCAGTTTAACACGCAAGTAACTTACTGAAATCTCCGGGGCAACCTACGAGTATAAATGTCTCTGAACTGATCAAAGAGTCAGGATAGATTTGTGCTGTCATTTTTAAGTAAGCAGACAGGTTTTTTTTGGAATTGAGAATAAGCAATGTCTTGATAACACAGAATTACAGGAACTTTATGACAGTAGTGGACATTCAGACTCCTGTCTGTCATCTACAGAAAAACCAAGCTGACTTCCAGATCACATTCAAGTTCTGCACAAGATATTATTGCAAAAAACAAATCCAGAATATTGGGAATATCTGTATGATTCAGTAAGTTGAGATGCATGACACAGAGCAATGATTAAGGGAACTCTATCCAAATTTTCCCCAGATTGAGAGTCTTCACCGCATACTCACTGCATTGCCACCACTTGTCACTCCCTCTGATTTCCAATCAATAACAGACATTACCTGTTGTTCTCCCCACCTCTTCATCCTCTGCAATTTAAAATATTTCCATCTTCTCTCAATTCTGAACAAAGGTCATCAACCAGAAATGTTAACTCTGCTTTTGTTTCCTGCATTTTCCATTCTTACTACACTTTTCTAGCATCAGCAGCCTTTTTGATTTTCATTTGTGTACAGCTGACCTAAAGCAAATAAAAAATGTTATTTCTCAGCAGGTCAGGCTGGGACAAGAAACAGGGTCACCACAATTTCATTATTGTCTGAACCAAGATCTCTGATCAGAAATGTTAACTGTTTCCACTTCCAAAGATGCAGCATGACCTACTGCTATTTCCAACATTTTCTCTTCAGATTTCTCATATCTGCAGTTTTTTGTTTCTATTTTTGATTTTCATTTACTATGTTTAGTTATAGGCTTTGGTCAATTTAAAATCAACAGATTCATCAGACTGCATTCAATTACTGAATCAAGTTGCATCAAGTTGAAGACAGAGGGACTACCTAATGAAGATGTTTAATAAACAGGATGTGAACGAGATAAAGAATCATTGACATCACTAAGGAAAAATAGAATCTTCGAATTGGAACTACACTTTGTACACAAATCAAATAGTGCTTCAATTCACCACCACCACTCCACAAGGTCAAAGTGTGAAAATGGAACAAGAAATCAAAATGGATTGGATGGTATATGTCAGGCATAACATATGTCAGCAAGATTGGATGGTATATGTCAGGCATAACATTACTAAATGAATGACACTGTTTGCAGTGAGTAAAGCTGCTTCCTTGTAATTTCAGCTGTACAGGTTTGAACTCTGGTAATCTGTGGGGCAATACTTGCTTTCCTCAGTAGCCTAGGATAGATCCCATCAGCTGTTTGGGCAATTAGACAAACATTTAGATAGGTCAGTAATAGAAAGGATATAAATTCAATGTGGCAAAAGGCATTAGTACAGATGGATAATATGCCACTTTGAGAATCTGGTAGTCCCAGAGAAGCAAATCTTCCAGATTAGTCATTACTCTTATTAATGCACTAACACATTTATTTTATTTCTACTTAGATATTACAGGTATAGAATAAAATAAAACAAAACAGTGAACCCACTAAGTTTAAAGGCCACAAGGGTTATACAACCTGGTGAACCACACACCAACGCATCAAGATTTAGATGATCAGATAACGGGTTATCAGAATGTTATTTGTTCCAAATGTAGAGCAAACATGTAATGTTTCAATGGTTGATACACTGAGTATCTTTGAGTGCAATGAACATAATGTGCTGGAGGAATTCAGCAGGCGAAGCAGCATCTATGGAGAAAAGTACAGTCAACGTTTCGGGACGAGACCCTTCGGCAGGACACAATGACCTGAGTTTCACACGACTACCCATGTCAGCAGATCTTAAAAACATGATATCCCAGGAAAATACAAACTACTCCAGCACATAATTCAATACTCAAACTGGCAGTTTATTATGATCACAAATATCATTTGACAAGAAATAATGAAATCATTATCTGATCTTAGTATGCATTCCACTTCCTCCTCTACCCCCAGTAGGGTGTGCAGGGCATAAGGTGATCAAATAGGTCTGGAGACATTTAAAATTACTTATCACAAGTTGACCTTTACCTCCTCCTAGCATGTCGCACCAGACAATCAGCCATTCTTGTCTGGTGCATAGTGTCAGGATTTGTCTCCCTTCGGATTAACATGGTCATGATATGAACACTCCTGACTCGACTCTTTTAAAAAAACGAGGCTAAGTGGCAAGCTCGACGCTCAACCCGGCACGGTTGGAAAGCGTGCTCATGGGGGTGGCCCGACTTGGATTCGAACTCAGGAGCCTTCACTCTGAAGTCCGGCGCTGATGCCACTGCGCCAGCAGCAGCCGACCTTCACCTGATTGACTCAGAGCCTATGAATGTTCATACACTGGATGGCGATAGTGAAATACTATACTATGTTTCTGACGATGTACAAAAATCTTTCGGACAGTTAGGGAGCATGTGAGAATCTGCACCTGAGAAGGTAAATGGTCAAGTCTCCCTCCAACAAGTACGAGATCAACCAAAATGCACGTACTCTATTTGGCCTTTGAACACAGTCCTGTTTCTCCATACAAGAGATCAAGAATGTGATGAGCCTCATTTGAACGCTACAGTCTGAGGATTTTAATTTACATGTGCAATGGGAAAATCTAAGGACAAATGTACTTGAGACAAGCTCACTGCAAAATTTTGTAACAGGACAGAATTTAAGACTCAGTAGAGAACCCCTGGAGTGGCAGAGACCAAAAGAATTGATCAAAACATTTTTAAACACAATGACATTAAGACACAAGAGCAGAACCGACTAAAATGAACTGGCAAACCTAATTAGATGCTCAACTGAAACACAATAACAGGCTTTAAGGGGATCTTTCAAAATGTACAATAGATTCCTTTCAATAAAGCAAGAATTTCAAGGACAGGACCTGCAACCAGTTAACTGCAAGGTATCAACTTTGAAGTATGGGGATGGCCCCATAAAATCAGAAAACAACACATTATTTCTTCAAAAATGGAGAAAGACACTTCAATGAATATTCTTAGGGCAAAGATTCTTGACAAGCAAAGAGATGAAAGGTTATCACAGTTTCAAGAGATTGCGAAATTACAGTAAGGATCAGTGGCTTATTCCTGCCTCTATTTTGTCTTTAACCTTATTGGGACAAACCAAAGAAATGATTTGATTGGAAAACCAGATCAAACATTCTGCATCATGACACAGCTCCTTCTTCTCCAGAGTCTTTTCACCATCTTGATGGGACAGTAATGAGACATACTTGGATTACTGTCAGGCAAATTATATTTAATCTCAACACTGCTCAAGACTGAACCATTCACTTGACTTAAACCTCATGCACTAATATAAATCATCACCTATATGCATATCTTGGTTGTACCATTTAAAACTTGGCTTTGCTCATCTTTGTCAATCCCTCAATACTGATGGATGACTTACTTCCATTCTGGTTCAGCAGGCTGTGAGCTAACCCACTAAACCAATGCAAGAACCTTCAGTTCTTGCACAGATAGGGCAGGAAAAGCATGACAGAGTAGATGAGTGGATTGTCTGTGATGCACTCCTTTTGCTGCTTACATAGGGCTTCTGCATGCTTCTGATCCTCTGCACACCTCCTAGTCACCAAGTATAAACATTACAGCAACAGACTCTTCTCAGACCACCTAAGGATTGTACATTTCCTAAATTATTTTTGTGGGGTAAATAAGCACTAGCTGTTTTCCACTCACCTCCCAATAATAGTACTGGAAAACCTCTTGCAGTGAAGAAATCCAGCCTTAAACACAGTTGTGCAAGCCTCCAGATTAAACACCCAGCTCCAGTGCCCAAGACTGTACCTCGTATATTTAAATAAATCTGCCTGGTTGCATCATGCAAATTAGCAACACAACAGCACTAAAATCCCCATGACCTCAATATTAATTCCAAACATAGTTACTGCAAGCCATAACAAGATGCATAATTTCATCATGACAAATTTTTGTTTGGTGAATTGGCTCCTGGCCTTTCAGGCAAACTTTGAGAATACACTGTAAAAAAAAGCTTACAATTATACGTTCCAAGAATTACAATTTTTAATAGTAAAGTCACGTCATTAAGGACGCAGCAGCTTCCCAACTTGAACACAACGAGATGTCAGTTTGATTCCTGATAGCATTCACATTGAAAAATCGCATTCCAACACATCAATAGGTATATAAGGGTACCTTGGCATTTTGCAATAAAAATAATGCTGCATTTTTACTTCCTTATTTGATATAATCAGGTTGTTCACCTGATCAGGAAAACAAAACATGGACCTGCTAAAACCAGGAAATTATCCTCAGACTCACTACATCAACAGTACAAATTAACAGTTCTTTACAGATTTCTTTGTCTGTAGTAATTTCGCATTTTGAGGAAACTAAAACATGGCAAAATAAATAATGAAAAAGGTTGTAGCAAGATTCACTAATGGTCAGTCTCACAGCAACAAGCCTCCACCCTCCAATACGCTGAGATTCAGACTACTAACAGCAGCACTTTCAGGCATTGTAAGGATACCATTTTTTTCCCCCCTCTGGGAACTTTGAAGGAATTTGTCCAAGAAGCAGCAAACCAATGTTGGTATCTCCCAGACCATCATTGCTGTAATGAGATCTTAACTGTGGAGAGATCTAGATGAAAACAGTTGAGCACAGGAACAGATCCTTTTGCCCATAATATTGTGCCAAACAAATCAAGTTAATGACACGTAATCCCTTCCGTCTGCACATAACCCATATTCCTCTAATCTGTGTATACATGTGCCTAACAAACACCCTCCTAAATTCTTCATAGACATGCTTCCATCACCAGTGTAAAAAAATGCCCTCTTTCACCTTAATGCATGCTCTCTAGTACCAAACATTTTAACCTGGGGGTGGGGGGGGGAAGAGATATTAGTTACCACTATCCAGTCCCCTCATAATCCTATAAACATCTGTCAGGTCTCTCACCACCTCTGCTGCTCCAGACAAAACCTGTTAGACATGCCCTCTGGCTTACAGGTCCAAAATCAGCTTCCCGCAAAAAATTTTGTTTCAAGTCTTTAACATTGGTTAACATAAATCGTACATTTATTACCTCTGCAATTCTAAATACCAAAACCACACAGTTATGGAACCTGAGCTGAACTGTCAAGGGCAAATTCATGAATTTTTATTCTTGCAGGTTATGCTCATTTATAAATTCCACAATATCATAGGACTATTTTATTGCTTCATTGACCTTGACTAAAAACGTCAAAGCAAAAAACAAATGCAATTACTTTTATCTTTCTCCTTCCTGAAAGAAAATTGGCAGAGTAAAAGCTGTACCATTCCACTGACGCCAAACTGGAAAAAAAAGAGTAACTTGCCATTTCGAAATTTTTGTCCATTCAAAATTCATTTCTACTTTATCTTACAAATCAAATATCATTAATGTGGAATACAGCAGCGAGATAAGAATCAGCATATTCTCCTGCAGCAACCAGTTATGGTATACGCAAGAGCAATTTTAGACTCCCCTACTCTGGCAAAAACACTGTGGCCATCCAAATTATCAATATCCCTCATGATTTTTCCATGAGGTCACCCCCATGGATCCTATGCTCCAGGGGATTTAAAACAGTCCCAATTTATACAGCCACTCCTCATAACTCAACCCTGCTAACAACCTCATGGATCTTTGATGCAAATATTCAATTAATGTTTCTTCTCATTATTAAAACCATTTTCTCTACGCTTAGGATATGGAGAATGTAATGCACAAACTAACAGATCAACTGACAGTATTAACGTCTACAGTTCAGTATATTTTAGCATTTAAGTAGCAGACCCATAACAAGGTCCAAACCAGGTGCTGTATTTGGCCTTAGTTCTTTTATTAAAATAAGTTTTAACTCTTGATCATTGTTTAACTACTTCCCAGAGAGAAGAATCAATTAAGAATGGGAGGAAACTATTACAGTGAAACCTCTTCCTTCCTCTTTCCCTACTCAAACAAACATTTACACATATGCAGAAAAGCACACACGCTTAACATGAAGCAACCAAATTGCTGAAGAGCCATTATCTCCACTGAAGAGCAGAATGAAAAGGAGAAAAAAAATCACTGAATATAGATTAAGGAGAACACTTCAGAGCTGGACAAAATGTGATAGTGAAAACCATAATCAAAATAAATAGCAGTAAGTAAACATGTGTTACTTGAACAATGGGTATATAATTAAACATGCACCATGCTGGAATTTACCATCTCAGCAAATTAACAGGTTAATTAGACATTATAGAAACGTACAGCAGAACAGGCAATTACAATAAACACATAATGTAGTCTTTCATTATCAAGTACACTGCAGTTAGCTATGTTAATACACTTGCAGACACGTCCTCACCCCGGCCCCCACCTCTACCATCACAAATGGACAGAAAGAAAGGAATAGAAATTAATGAAATACAAAGACTTTCTCACCACCCCACCCCTGCCACCTTCAAAGAAAAATCTAATACACAACCAAAATTAGTAATAATCTTTCAAGAATCACAAGATTCTGGAATGGTTCCAGAAGGCTAGAAAATTGCGAATGTCTCTCCACTCTTCAAGAAGGGAGGGAGGCAGAAGTAAAGAAACTATAAACCAGTTAGTCTGACCTCAGCAGTTGGGAAGATATTGGAATCAATTATTAAGGATGAGGTCTCAGGGTACTTGGAGGCACATGATAAACTAGGCAATAGTCAGGATGGTTTCCAAGGGGGAAATCTTGCCTGACAAATCTGTTGGAATTCTTTATAATAGTAACAAGCAGGATAGACAAAGGAGAACTGGTTAATGTAATAACTGGAGTCCTGTTGAAGGGTCTCGGCCTGAAACGTCGACTGTATCTCTTTGATGTGTGTTGCTGGTTAATGTTATGTACTTGGATTTTCAGAAGGCCTTTGACATGGTGTTATACATGAGGCTGCTTAAGGTATTACAGGAAAGATTCTAGCATGGACAAAGCAGTGGCTGACTGGAAGAATGGAAATAAAGGGACCAATTTTTGGTTGGCTGTCAGTGACTTGAGGTGTTCCACAGGGGTCTGTGTTGGCACCAATTCTTTTCACGTTATATGTCAATGAATTGGATGATGGAATTGATAGCTTTGTTGCAAAGTTTGCAGACAATATGAAGATAGATGGAGGGTCAGATAGTTTTGAGGAAGTAGAGAGGCTACAGCAGAACCTAGATAGATTAGGAGAATGGGCAAAGAAATGGGAGATAGAATACAGTGTCAAAAAGTATACGGTCATGCGCTATAGTAGAAAAAATGAAAGGGGTGACTATTTTCCAAATGGAGAGAAAATACAAAAAACTGAGGTGCAAAGGGACTTGGGGGTCCTTGTGCAGGTTAAAGCTTAATTTGCAGATTGAGTCTGTGGTGAGGAAGGTAATTGCAATGTCAGCATTCAATTCAAGAGGATTATAATATAAAAGCAAGAATGTAATGTTGAGACTTTGAGGCCTCACTTGGAATATTGTGAGCAAGCTTGGTGGAGCAGACTCAATCGGCCAAATGGCCTAATCCTACTCTTATTTCCTGTGGTCTTAAAATAACAAATTCATCATTCCACAGCTTCATGCTTAGGAAGAAGAGATTGACAATGGCTTGAATTCACGAAAGCTGCTCACTGAAAGCCATGCAGTTAGACCTCAAGGGGCCCCCACTGGAATACACTGGACTCCAGTTATAGAACATACTGGGATCAGTATATTTTGGCCCAAATAAGCAGCTGCCCTAAATAGCTGAAATTTCATGGAAATAGTTAAAGATATTTAAAAAAACAAACTACCATTAATTGAGTAACAAACTGCATATCTGAATGAAATACAGAACAAATTAGACCACCAATACCACTACGACAGTATTATAAACTATGTATTGTCTCCTAATAATTGTTGATGGAGGAATTCCTCTAGTGTGTGCTACCATGTTCTTCTGATTGATTGTAAATGATCAAAATCAATTAGTACAGGTAATTGACTGCCTTCATACAATGCTTTTAACGATTATACCTTCCAAATCTTCATTTTTATTTTAACATTCAAGATGATTGCCAATACTTTCAAATTCTTTGTAGTTCCCAACTTGCAATAGTGAAATAGTTTTATTTTCACTCTCAGTCATTTCTGGCTCCTCCAAGCCTGAATGCTTGTTTACTTCGCACCAACTGTCAGCGATAAAGATTACTAGTTTTTTGAAAACACAGGCAACTGACACTATTTTTAAAAAACTGTTTGCTCTAAGCACCGTGTAGTCTTATGGCCATACAAGTTTACGCAACTGATGCTTGTCAAGCCATTCAGCAATATTATCCTGTCCCAATTAAGAGGCATAGTGTCTCAAATAAACTAAGGGAAACCCAGCTATTTTCTCAGTCAATTTTTGTTCTTTAAGAGTTGTCCCCAGTAAGCAGCTGCCCTAATTTACTGATTGGCTAATTAACCAGAATCCACTATACGACACTCAACCATAACTGACAAATCACATCAGTGAGCCATCACAATCATTTCAAACAGGCAACGATGCAGTAATCAAATCTTTCTGTTGTAAGTAATTCAATTGATCTTGTGTTTTTCTAAACTCAACTACTTCAGCAAGTCATTCATTCACTATAGAAAAGTGTACAAGCTCTCAGGAGGTGCTGACAATATAGGTTGACAATAAGATCATTAACATACATGTAAAAAATAAACACTTCAGAGAGTTATGAACACACCTTAAACACCTTGCGTGTGTTCAAAAGCAGAAGTGACACATGCTTAGAGGTTTTGCCAAAAATCTTTGCTTAAAAGTTTTGCTCTATGTAACATCCAACCACTCCTACAAATAAAAAGGAAGAATGCAACCTACATTTGTTTAACAGCTTTAAGAACACTACACTGAAAGAACTATATGCAGTCATGATTCCCATTCGATAAAACTGTCATGAAGCCAATGGAAATTAGAAATTTAGACCTGTGGATTTAATCTTGTTGGCAAAACACACAATTGTGCATTTCCTAAATAGAAGTATTACATTCAGAATAACTTACCATAAAGGTGTTAACTTTTGTTGAGTTTTCATTAATATCTGGTAGGACCACAACTGAATACCTCCTCTTATTTACCCCTCGATCGTGACCCCACTAAGGAGCACCAGGCCATTGTCTCCCACACTATGAACGACTTTATCCGCTCAGGGGATCTCCCATCCACTGCTACCAACCTTATAGTTCCCACACCCCGCACTTCCCGTTTCTACCTCCTACCCAAGATCCACAAACCTGCCTGTCCTGGCCGACCTATAGTCTCAGCTTGCTCCTGCCCCACCGAACTCGTTTCTGCATACCTCGACACTGTTTTATCACCCCTTGTTCAATCCCTTCCAACCTATGTTCGTGACACTTCTCACGCTCTTAAACTTTTCGATGATTTTAAGTTCCCTGGCCCCCACCACTTTATTTTCACCATGGATGTCCAGTCCTTATATACTTCCATCCCCCATCAGGAAGGTCTCAAAGCTCTACGCTTCTTTTTGGATTCCAGACCTAATCAGTTCCCCTCTACCACCACTCTGCTCCGTCTAGCGGAATTAGTCCTTACTCTTAATAATTTCTCCTTTTGCTCCTCCCATTTCCTCCAAACTAAAGGTGTAGCTATGGGCACCCGTATGGGTCCTAGCTATGCCTGCCTTTTTGTTGGGTTTGTGGAACAATCTATGTTCCGTGCCTATTCTGGTATCTGTCCCCCACTTTTCCTTCGCTACATCGACGACTGCATTGGCGCTGCTTCCTGCACGCATGCAGAACTCGTTGACTTTATTAACTTTGCCTCCAACTTTCACCCTGCCCTCAAGTTTACCTGGTCCATTTCCGATACCTCCCTCCCCTTTCTAGATCTTTCTGTCTCTGTCTCTGGAGACAGCTTATCCACTGATGTCTACTATAAGCCTACTGACTCTCACAGCTATCTGGACTATTCCTCTTCTCACCGTCTCTTGCAAAAACGCCATCCCCTTCTCGCAATTCCTCTGTCTCCGCCGCATCTGCTCTCAGGATGAGGCTTTTCATTCTAGGACGAGGGAGATGTCTTCATTTTTTAAAGAAAGGGGCTTCCCTTCCTCCACTATCAACTCTGCTCTTAAACGCATCTCCCCCATTTCACATACATCTGCTCTCACTCCATCCTCCCACCACCCCACTAGGAATAGGGTTCCCCTGGTCCTCACCTACCACCCCACCAGCCTCCGGGTCCAACATATTATTCTCCGTAACTTCCGCCACCTCCAACGGGATCCCACCACTAAGCACATCTTTCCCTCCCCGCCTCTCTCTGCATTCCGCAGGGATCGCTCCCTACACAACTCCCTTGTCCATTCGTCCCCCCCATCCCTCCCCACTGATCTCCCTCCTGGCACTTATCCGTGTAAGCGGAACAAGGGCTACACATGCCCTTACACTTCCTCCCTTACCACCATTCAGGGCCCCAAACAGTCCTTCCAGGTGAGGCATCACTTCACCTGTGAGTCGACTGGGGTGATATACTGCGTCCGGTGCTCCCGATGTGGCCTTTTATATATTGGCGAGACCCGACGCAGACTGGGAGACCGCTTTGCTGAACATCTACGCTCTGTCCGCCAGAGAAAGCAGGATCTCCCAGTGGCCACACATTTTAATTCCACATCCCATTCCCATTCTGACATGTCTATCCACGGCCTCCTCTACTGTAAAGATGAAGCCACACTCAGGTTGGAGGAACAACACCTTATATTCCGTCTGGGTAGCCTCCAACCTGATAGCATGAACATTGACTTCTCTAACTTCCGCTAGGCCCCACCTCCCCCTCGTACCCCAGCTGTTACTCATTTTTATGCACACATTCTTTCTCTCACTCTCCTTTTTCTCCCTCTGTCCCTTTGAATATACCTCTTTCCCATCCTCTGGGTCACCCCCCCCACCCCCGTCTTTCTTCCCGGACCTCCTGTCCCATGATCCTCTCGTATCCCCTTTTGCCTATCACCTGTCCAGCTCTCGGCTCTATCCCTCCCCCTCCTGTCTTCTCCTATCATTTTGCATCTCCCCCTCCCCCTCCAGCTTTCAAATCCCTTACTCGTTCTTCCTTCAGTTAGTCCTGACGAAGGGTCTCGGCCTGAAATGTCGACTGCGCCTCTTCTTATAGATGCTGCTTGGCCTGCTGCGTTCACCAGCAACTTTGATGTATGTTGCTTGAATTTCCAGCATCTGCAGAATTCCTGTTGTTTAGCTCATCTATTCGTGGTTGCCACATTCAGGAAGGATCTGAATATTCTTTGCAGAGTGCGGAAGAGTTTTATCAGAACTGTCACCATCTTAAGTAATTTTAGGATAGATGCAGAGAGATTAGCTTCTTTAATTTTAAAATCTGGAACAATCATTCAAAAAATAAATACATAAATAAATTACAGATAGCCTCAGAAGATAAGTGTAGCAAATATAACGCCTCCATTCAAAAGAGGGAAAGAGCAAATATGGAATTCTGAATTCCAGAATGCCATTCAGTTGCAGCTTGCACTTAAAATTGGAACCAAAACAAGAGAACATGCCCTGGATTGTGGAGGCTCTTAATGATGGATGTTGTTGAGGAATCGCCTCTTGAAGATGGTGGGGAGGGATGGACCCATGAAGGAGCTGGCAGAGTCTACAACAGCTATCTGTACCCTCATTCATTCCAATTTAGTAAAGCTACCATGTCGACAGTGATACAACCAGTCAGGAGCCCCTCCAACACAAATCTACCGAAGTTTGTAAGAGCTTTTGGTGACTTAACAAATAACAAAATAGAACCACTGGCTTGCCTTCTTGGTGACTGCATCCACGTACTGGGCCCACAATAGATCCTCTGTGATGCTGACACCTAGGAACTTGAAGCTGCTCACCTCTTCCATCGCTTACCTCTCAGTAAGGACTGGTGCATTCTCCAGAACTCCCCTTCCCAAAGATCACAATAAACTCCTTAGTCTTGCTGACAAAGTGTGAAGTTGTTGTGACACCACTCACACAGCTGACCTATCTCATTCCTGTATGGCTCCTCATTGCCATCAAGAGTTTACCAACAAGAGAAGTCATCCCTGTTTGGTGTAATTTCCATGTCAAAATGATTTATACTTCTGCATGGTAACTACAGGTGAACTATTGACTAGAGTAGAGGGTTAAATTGGATGACATTTGCTCCCTGCTCCTCTGCCAAAATGTAAATTTTGACTACATTGTTTTTCACATTAAAGTACACATTCAAACGGACTGGGATTTGTGAACAACTGAGTGAATAAAATGAATCCAACATCCCACAGTTGCAACACTTGAAATTTGTCCTATTCCAAAGGAACTTCATTTGTGCAAACAAGTAAACAAAGGAACTCGTTTTAACATTAAGGTAATCGCATAAATAAATTGTTTAATTTAGTGAATAAATTCACTATTCAAAATAGTTTCTTGAATGAGATACCACTGATACTGGATACTGAATGTTTCAGTTGACAAGTGGGGGAGAAAACAGAAAATCCTATCAATGAATATAAAGATGATATTGACTAAAGCATGTACACATCAGTAATCCGATTAGGATTCAAAAAACCTGAGAAATAGAGCCTATCCAACGTTAGTTAAATAAATAAGGTAATTTCTAAGTAGTCCAAGGACAGCTTCACTACCAAAAACAAGATTTAAAAAATGAATTGAGAAAAGAAAAACGACTGCGGCAGTTAACCTTGAGGCTTCAAAAGGTGATTACTGGGTTAAGAGAACATTTGGAAGATACTACATCAGAATGATTGCTCAAAATATGTAACATTGGCGAACCAAACATTACAAATAAATGATTACTGTCTTTTCATTCAACATTAATCAAGGATCAAATATTTATTTAAGAAACAAGACCAGGAATAAGCTAATAAACCCTTCAAAAGCCTTCTCTAACATTTATATCATAGGTCAAATATCTCCACATAACCTTCCGACATTACCCCTTATACAAATACTCAGAAAAATAATAAACTGCAATACAAAGAACACATAATGATAGTAAAATCTATTATAATGAAACAAACAGATCCTACCAACTTTGGTTCTATAAAGAACACTCCATATAAACTAACATGAATATGCTTATGGATCAAGGCTGTAATTAAAAGAACCACAATATTAAAATACAAAATCAAATACAGTACAGGCATGGTGGGTGCATTCTCTTTCAAAGTTCAATTGAAAAATACATCACTGATTATCAGAGCTGAAACCCAAATGTGGTAAAAAAAACAGAATTGTTACGGACATCTTTAAATTCAGTCAACCACTCTATGCGAAAGTAGTCAGTTTACTTTACCTATGCCTTATGTTGCAACAAAATACAGGGTTTCCAAATAACATCAGACGGTTTCTGCATAACTGCACAAGTCCATTTAATTTGACCTTGTTTGTCAAAGAAGGTCAATATTGCAAACTGGCTGCTCAGTTTTATTTTTTTCACCTCATCCCCTGCCAAGACAGTTGGAAGATAAGCAACCCTCTGGCTTCTAAACTCATATCAAATGAGCAGAACTCTGCCAATAAATGAACAACATATAATGCCTTCCTCTGCAACTAAATGTCTTTCTCTTATCATGCAATAATTGGCCTTAATTTGCTACATAAAACCTTGAGATTTAACCTAAATATTATGACTAGCCCCGCCTCATTTCCATGGTAATTAAATATTTCAACCTGAAGTAAAATAGCTGGAAATGGAACTAGGAACTGTTAAGAGGCAGATAACAAATTAAGATGCTGAAAGCATAATATCATATTGCCTGCCATATTACTTAATACAAATTATCATTTTTTACAACAGGTGAAAGCTTAATAATATGTTAACTAACAGATACTTATTGCTCAATCTTTGAGTGACAAAACAGACAAGAAAATGAGTGGCTTTTTTTTAATAAAAGCATCATGCAGAATAATTGGCTAACATTGCAGTGACAGTGAAATCCAGGGAATTGAGAAAGTGCAGATGTCACGCTGGTTTACAAAAACATTAGATGAGTTCACTGATTAGAGACTTTTTTTTGAAGTTTATCTGCTCTAAATTCATAATGGAAATCTTCCTAAGAATTTACTATGCTATGACAAACTGACACAAAATATTGTGTTGCTTTAAGTTTGATATCTGCAAGGTGACATTATGTGACATGGATACCAGTGGGGCCACTGCACAGAAGTCTGCACTTTAAAATTTCAAAATACAATCAATTCCAGTTAATTAAGACATATCACATATGGTTCTTTCTTTTAATTACATGGCCCAATTAACCAGAATGCACTGTAGTTTATTCACGAACATTTCTCAGGTTTATAAACAAAGAATATTGAAGTCAACATTTTCACAAGATATTATCCTTTACTTAACACTACCACATCAGTTATCCATTCACAAGCAATTTTAAACCCAATTTTCATTTTGTGGCAGGAGGATTCTCAACTCCTGCACTTCAGTGTTCCTGACTGAACAGCCATACTGACAACAAACAATCATGTGCAGTGTCCACCATGCAAATTACACTGGAAACTCAATGAAACAATGTTTCATTCATAAACGCTGGTAGCTAAGTTACCTCAAACTTATGAAATATAAATTATTGCATTTGAAACATCTCTGTGACAACTTGCACTTTGTTTTCTGTGTTAAGAAATGAGAACTGAAATCCATCACCTTCAAGCTGCCATGGCTGCTCCGTGCCAAACAATTCAACGAACTGCATGAACTACATTATGAACTTAACCTCTGTCTCAAGAAGCCTTGTCTGATAAAATACTTCTAGGATTTACAATGGCCAACCTCGGCTGCATGTATGGCAGATATATTTTATCACTTCAATCGCCTAACTCTGGTTTTCTAGGGAAGTGCACCAAATGTATCTTAATTAGCAAAAACAATTACAAGATAATATTTTTAACAGTCTCAAAAGAAGGTCACCTGCAATTGTTTTGGTGTATTTCCATCCTTTTTAACTGCATTGCTTAACAGATTGCGGTGAATATTGCTTATATGATGCTGTGTCTGTGATGCTGGTTGCAAATTTTTTTTTCCTTGCACTAGTGCATACATGTATTTGTGCATATGACAATAAACTTAGCTGAGTTATAAACTGGATAAATATATTGAACTGGATGACAGAAGGGCAACACTATTATTGCAAAGATCTGTTGCACACATTTGGCAACCAACCCAACCACCACAAGACAACAATGCTGACCTTCAAACAAAAGATGAATCAAAGCAACTCACATATGTGTAATGCTGAGGAATCATAGTGAAACACCATCTGGAATATTGTGCAAAGTCTGTTCTCCCTAACAGATATAGCTGTGACCAAGGCAAAGGAAATTTCCACCTCAGATGGTGAGTTTACCATGGAGTTTTAACAAACTATACCCAAGTACTCAAGTCTAGAATGATCACTAGCGATTTGTTTTTGAAACATTCTAAATTATTAAATGTGCTTCAGAATCCATACGGCCATAACAAAGAGGAACAGAACTAGGCTATTCAGTCTATCAATTATGTTATGTTATTCAATTGTGGTTGATTATTCTAAACCCGATTCTCCCAACAACCCTTAACCCCTTTAACAATCAAGGATGTGTCAACCCCTGCCTTATAAACACACAATGACTTGGCCTCCACAGCCCTCTATGACAACAAGTTCCAGATTCACAACCCGAAAGGAATTTCTCATGTCAGTTTTAAAGCCATGTCCTTTTATGATGATTCTGTGCCCTCAGATTCCAGACATCCCTACTAATGGAAGCATCTATGTCCAGTCCATTCAGAATATGGCAGGTTTCAATGAGACCTTTCCTCATCTTTCAAGTACAGGCCGAGAGGCATCAAACTCTCCTCATCGGTTAAGCTTTCATTACTGTAATCACTTGTGAACCTCCACCAGACCTTTTCCAGGGCTAACACATCATGCTAAAAAATCTGAATTCTTTTATAGAGTTAACATTCTTCCACATTGGTGTATTTAGAACCAACAGTTACGGTCTCAAAATAGGTTTGCAAAAGCAAAAGCACCATAGAGTAGTACAGCACAGAAACAGATCCTTCAGCCCAAAGCCTGTGCCATTCCTGCCTTCACGTATCTCTCTAAATGTCTCTTAAATTCTTGCTATTGTGTCTGTTTTCACTACCTCAACTGGCAATGCATTCAAAGCACCTAGCACACTCAAGGTAAAAGGAACTGCCTCAGACAAGTATAGGGTGGTGCATACAGTAAATGGCAAGACTCTGAAGCATCCATGTACAAAGGGATCTTGGGGTGCATGACTACAGCTCCCTAAAAACGGGAACACAATTGATAATGAACCTTTCTAATTACCTGCTCACAAGCCAAAGTGCTGCAATTGTTTTGTAAATTTAAAATAGAGATTCATAGACATTTAAATATTCAGGGAATCAAGTGTTGGCGCGTGGCTAAGTGGTTAAGGCGTCGGTCCAGAGATCTGAAGATCACTAGTTCAAGCCTCAGCTGAGGCAGCGTGTTCTGCCCTTGAGCAAGGCACTTAACCACACATTGCTCTGCGACAACACCGGTGCCAAGCTGTATTGCCTCTAGTGCCCTTCCCTTGAACAACATCGGTGGCGAGGAGAGGGGAGACTCACAGCATGGGCAACTGCCAGTCTTCCATATAACCTTGCCCAGGCCTGTGCCCTGGAAACCTTCCAAGGTGCAAATCCATGGTCTCACAAGATTAACGGCTGCCTGTACACAAGGGATATGCAAAGTGGGGCTAACATAGCAGAACAAATAGTAAAAATAGGAGTAGGCCATTCATTCATTCATTGCTAATAAGACCACATCCGGGACTTCCATCTCAGCATTTCCTGCCCCCTCTCTTGTAAGGGTATTATGTCGATACAGCAGATATTAACTCAAATTAGAATCAGTGTTCAATTCTTAACGTGGATTGTAAATTGCAATCAGTAAGTTAGATAAAAGCTTACCTTTGCAAATAAACAGACTGGCCAATGGATTAAAAGATATCACTGAACAATAAGACAATGGGGTTGTGTTAAATTGGCTTGCATCAAACCAACCAAGCCCATGGGCTAAATTATCTGCACAACTGTGACTTGAGGTCAAGCTGACAGACCAGACTGTTGTTATTTAACATACAAATCATGGTCACAGGAGCAATGTTTTGTAGCTCTAAAACTTAAAAATTAAATGAAAGAAAAACACAGGTTCAAGATGTTGCATCTCTACTTTTAGTTTTGCTTTAACAAGGTGCGCACTTATGACATGGTGCCATAATGCCAAATGCCGTTCACATCCTTTTACATATAACCGGCAATGAATTACGTAAGCAACAAAGAATGCTTAATCAACCAACATGTATACAAGATTAGTCAATTATTGAAACACTAAATACACAACACACCTCCCTGCTTAGCTACAAACTCCAATTCAATATAGAATGTGCGTATATATATGCAACTACTGTACAGACACGCACAGCATAGTAAATTTTAAATTGTCCCATTCAGGCCTAAAAATTAATTGCTGTGGAGGATTTCTTACTCTGGTGGGACAAAAGAGGGTGTCAAAAGTTTATTTGAGTTTTATAAAGAATAAAAGAGGTGAGAGCAGATATCAGACTGCTGTAAAATGATCTTGGAAAATTAGTAATGGGGACAAAGATATAGCAGACAAACTTCACAAGTACTTTGCATCAGTGGAAGACACTAGCACTATGCAAGAAATTCAAGTGTCAGGGGATAGAAGTGTATTTGCTATTACTAAGGAGAATATGCTTGGGAAGCTCAAAGGTGTGAAGATAGATAAGTCACCTGGACTGGATGGACTACACCCCAGGGTTCTGTCAGGGCTAACTGAAGAGATTGTGAAGACATTAATCACGATCCTTCAGCAATCATTAGATTCTAGGACAGTTCCAAAAGACTGAAAAATTGCAAATTTCACTCCAGTTTTTAAGGAAGGAGGAAGGCAGAAGAAACAAAATTATAGGCCAGTCAGTCTGACTTTAGCGGTTGGGAAGATTTAGATGATGAAGTTTACAGGTACTTGGAAGCACATGATAAAATAGGCTGAAGTCAGCATGGTGGCCTTAATGGAAGATCTTGCCTGACAAATCTGCTGGAATTCTTTGATGGACAAAGGAGTCAAAGGACGCTGTTTGCTTGGATTTCCAGAAGGACTTTGCCCAGGTGACAGACATGAAACTGCTAAACAAGGGAGGAGCTCAGTGCATACAAAACAGATACTAGCATGGATAGATTAGCTGATTGGCAGGAAACAAACAAAAAAAAATGGAAATACAGGGGGCTTTTCCTGGTGGGTTGCCAATGACTCATGAATTCCGCAGGGGTTGGCATTGAGCCCACTTCTACTCACATCCTATGTTATTAATCTGAATGACAGATTTGATGGCTTCGTGGCCAAATTTGTGAACAATACAAAGATAGGTGAAGGGGTAGTTAGTGTTGAGGAAGCAGTGAGTTTGTGAAGGTCTTGGACAAATTAGGAGAATGGACAAAAAGCTGCAGACAGAACACTACAAAGGGAAATGTATGTTCATATACATTGGTAGAAGGAATAAAGGAACAGAATATTTTCTAAACAGGAAGAAAATTCAAAAATCATGAGGTGGAAAGAGAGTCGGGAGTCCTAGTGCAGGATTACTAAAAGGTTAATTTGCAGGTTGAGTTGGTAGTATGGAAGACAAATGCAATGTAACATTCTTTTCAAGAGGAGTAAAAGCAAGAGTGTAATGTGTGGCTTTACAAGGCATTGGTCAGACCATACTGGCTGTATTGTGGCAATTCTGAGCCCCATATCTAAGGTTATGCTGCCACTGGAGACGGACCAGAGGCGGCTGACAAGAATGATCCCAGGAATGAAAGGGTTAACCTGAGGACCCGCTGATGGCTTTGGGCCTAAGCTCAGTGTTGGCAAGAGAATGGAATCTCTCTTAAATAAATATTGAAAGGCCTGCACAGAGTGAACATGGAGAGAATGTTTTCAATAGTGGGAGCCTCAGAAGAGAAGGCACAGCCTCTCAATAGAAGGACATCACTTTAGAATAGATGAGACGGAATTTCTTTATCTCAGGGGTGGTGAATCTGTGGAGTTCACTGCCACAGACAGCTGTGGAAAGCAAGTCACTAAGTATATTTTAGAGGTTGATGGGTTCTTGATAAGAACATTGAAAGTTATGGGGAGAAGACAGGAAAATGGGTTGGAGGGGGAAAATATACCAGCCATAATTGAATGGCATAGAAGACTCAATGGGACGAATAGCCTAATTATATTCCACTGTTGTGGTCTTACACCAGTATGTGCATCAAATACTGCTGGAAGGTTGTCAACTCAGTGAAAGATACCCTTTAGTCTGCCCAAAACCAGCACAGCAAGATGTCCAAAAGGGAATGCTGCCAACTAGCACAGGCTGCAGGAGGTACATGCTGCAGAATGCACAGAAGCTTGGTGAAACCCATGCAAAGGGTCTGTGGGGAAGGACCACAATTAGGCTTCTTCCACTATATGATAGAGGGTTTGAGTTGGATGAGGAAGTTCCTCAAAAAATGAAAGGATCAATCACTCCGGGGGCCATACAAGTGCCAAGGATACAATAAAACTACTGAATATATTGACCAAGAGTTTAAAAGTAGTGAACTGTTTCTGCTTTCATGGTTTATTAGGAATGAAGTGTACTTTTGAAATATAAAGATGTTGTATGCAGATCCCAGATGTTGTTGGGTACCTTAAGGTACAGGACTAACAAGCAATTAATCTTCAACATGAAAGGAGCATCAAAGAAGAATTGCTCTCTGAAGTGATCATGTCAGTCAATCATTTACATCAATTTTCTTTCACAAATAACCAAATCATTGCAAGATCACTTTCACAACCATAAATTTGGAATTAACAGTGTTGTCTTGCCAATGACAACACCCTACCCCACCCCATTCACATGTATCTCAGAACATATAACCTGAAACAATGCTTTGTGTCTGAACTAATGGAGTATATACAAATCAAAACAGTTTCTCAAATATTTTCTTTGGATTTCAGAAGTATTGTTGAAATAACAAATGCTCGTATTTCACACAAAATTTAAACAGTATATAAAATTTAACTATACAGAAATGGATTAATCTGTTGAAACTTCAGCCAAACAGATTACAAAACTAGAATTCAAAAATCACTTTACAAATGTTCCTCACCCCAAATACTGGAGTCCATTTTCAACTGACACATTACAAACAGGTCAAAGCAACACTGTTAATTGTAATTTAGTAATGTTCTGTCTTTGTATTGCACAGCTGCGAACAAATTTCACAAAGTCAGTAATAATAAATCCGACTCTAAATAAACGTTTCCATAAATATTCATAGTTTTAATGCCACATTAATGGAGGAAACATCCCATTACACTTCCAGAGAAACACAGAAGGGTGATCTCAAGAAACTTGTCTCAAAATTCTGACTTCGTTCTTCAACATGGATACAGAGATAAATGGAAGTGCTGCTTAATCGACAATAACAAACTGAAGTTACACATTTTTTTTAAAAAGTAAATGTTATTTTCAAGTTTCTTTTTCATATGTATAGCCTCGCCTGATGGATGTGCAAATGAATTTAATTTGATTGTACAATTTATGTTACAGGCAGCCATCAGAAATTATAAAAATTGCTGAACATACAAACTGAAAATGTACCAACACAAAACATTCACCAAGAGCACTGATGAAAGTGATTTAATATAACAACGTGCATACACAAAGTGTCTTTAATATTGGTAGTTGTCCAAGATAATTGCACAGTTGTCATCAGGATATATTCAAGCAGCCAAAGGATTAGAATTGCTAATTCAGAGTTTAACCCAGTGCAGTTTTAAAGGAGATGGAAAAGCAAATTCAGGAAGATAATTCCAGATCTCCTATTTAGATGGCTGAAGGCACAATATTGAAAAAACGGCAACAAATGACTAGCAACACACATAAAAATTGTTGGTGAACGCAGCAGGCCAGGCAGCATCTATAGGAAGAGTTACAGTCGACATTTTGGGCTGAGACCCTTCGTCAGGACTAACTGAAAGAAGAGACAGTAAGAATTTGAAAGTGGGAGGGGGAGGGGGAGATCCGAAATGATAGGAGAAGACAGGAGGGGGAGGGATGGAGCCAAGAGCTGGACAGTTGATTGGCAAAGGGGATACGAGGCTGGAGAAGGGAGAGGATCATGGGACGGGAGGCCTAGGGAGAAAGAAATGGGGAGCGGGGAAGCCCAGAGGATGGGCAAGGAGTATAGTGAGAGGGACAGAGGGAGAAAAAAAATTAATAATAATAATAAATAAATAACGGATTGGGTACGAGGAGGAGGTCGGGCATTAACGGAAGTTAGAGAAGTCAATGTTCATGCCATCAGGTTGGAGGCTACCCAGACGGAATATAAGGTGTTGTTCCTCCAACCTGAGTGTGGCTTCATCTTGACAGTAGAGGAGGCCGTGGATAGACGTATCAGAATGGAAATGGGACGTGGAATTAAAATAATGTGGCCGCTGGGAGATCCTGCTTTCTCTGGCGGACAGAGTGTAGGTGTTCAGTGAAATGGTCTCCCAGCCTGCGTCGGGTCTCGCCAACATGTAGAAGGCCGCATGGGGAGCACCGGACGCAGTATATCACCCCAGCCGACTCACAGGTGAAGTGTCGCCTCACTGGGAAGGACTGTCTGGGGCCCTGAATGGTGGTGAGGAAGTGTAAGGGCATGTGTAGCACTTGTTCTGCTCACAAGGATAAGTGCCGGGAGGGAGATCAGTGGGAAGGGATGGGGGGGACAAACGGACAAGGGAGTCGCGTAGGGAGCGATCCCTGCAGAAAGCGGCGGGGGGGGGAGGAAGATGTGCTTAGTGGTGGGATCCCGTTGGAGGTGGCGGAAATTACGGAGAATATGTTGGACCCGGAGGCAGGTGGGGTGGTAGGTGAGGACAAGGGGAACCCTATTCCTAGTGGGGTGGCGGGAGGATGGGGTGAGAGCAGATGTGTGTGAAATGGGATTGATACGTTTGAGAGCAGAGTTGATGGTGGAGGAAGGGAAGCCCCTTTCTTTAAAAAAGGACATCTCCTTCGTCCTGGAATGGAAAGCCTCATCCTGAGAGCAGATGCGGCGGAGATGGAGGAATTGCAAGAAGGGGATGGCAAGAGACAGGGTGGGAGGAGGAATAGTCCAGGTAGTTGTGAGAGTCCATAGGCTTATAGTAGACATCAGTAGATAAGCTGTCTCCAGAGATAGAGACAGAAAGATCAAGAAAGGGGGAGGGGGGAGGAGTCAGAAATGGACCAGGTAAACTTGAGGGCAGGGTGAAAGTTGGAGGCAAAGTTAATGAAGTTAACTGGCTCAGCTTGCATGCAGGAAGCAGTACCGATGCAGTTGTCGATGTAACAAAGGAAAAGTGGGGGACAGATACCAGTATAGGCTGGAACATGGATTGTTCCACAAAGCCAACAAAAAGGCAGGCATAGCTGGGACCCATAGGGGTGCCCATGGCTAACTACACCAACTAAAGAATGCAAGGGTCCAAGAAGTTGAAGGACTGTTGTAAGATACAAAGGGAATAGCAAGGTCATAATCAGATTTGAATATTTATTATTTACTGAGATACCTTGCAGAAGGGGCTCTTCTGGCCACAGCAACCCACCAACTGGTAGGTCATCGGTCTGTGGGAGGAAACCCACGTGGTCAAGGGGAGAACATACAAACACCTTACAGACAGCGGCCGGAATTGAACCCGGATCACAGACTGCAGGGGAGGCCAATTCTGAAGGTATAGTTAAGGCAGAAATTGTTTGTTTCCTGTTCGCTCAGAGCATCAAAGGAAATGGCAAGGTAGGCGAATGGGGTTGAGCGGGATCCGCAATCAGCCATGAAGGAATGGCGGAGCAGACTCCATGGACTGAATTCTGCTCCGATGTCTTATGGTCACTGGTACTGTAGAGCATTGTGCTAAGCACTTACACTACCATGCACCCAATATGAATATGAGGCTTTGGATTTCAAAATGAAACAATGTCAGACTAAGAGCTCAATTATGATGGCTAGATAGGATACTTGGATACTCAAGTTCTTAAGCTCAGAAAACTACTTAAAATAACAGCCAAGCAGTACTGAGTAAAATGGAATTTGGAAATTAGCAATCAATATGCTTTGGTACAAATCGAGTCAAATGATGCTGAAGTTAAATCACAGATGGTTTAGAAACAATCCAAACTGGCCTGAGACAGCAGTTGGAGAAAGCAACGAATTTAATGTTCGGAGCGAATCCAGGGCTTAATGCATCAATGATTTACTCAACTTACATTTTTTGTACCTTCGCAATTTGTCATCGAACATCGAAATAAACGTTAAGACATGAAGTACGATTAGACATATCAATACTTAACTAGAACATACACAATTAAACCTTTACTTGTAAATTCTGCTGTTGCACGTCGCTCCACGTTTGCAATGTTCAAGACATTTGAGAAAGGTCCCTGCATTACCTCCACCCCCTTAAAATGGTGCGAAATCGTTTCAGAAATTTCCTGGCCTTTTACCTTCTCGGACAGACAAAAATGTCTAAATCAACAAAAACACCCGATTTGCGAAGATCTAGAATTAACTTTACAAGAACCATCTCAATCAAAGATTATTCCAGAGTATCGCAGGTTATTCGCCCCTTAGAAATGAAGGCGCATCGTAAAATAAAAGCATAATCTTCGGTCAGATTTTTTTTAAAAAAAGGTTAATTACCTCTGAACCGAGTCTAAGGCGGCTTAGAGAAGGTTACATCCAAAGAGAAAAGCTTGGTGGTGCATTCATTTCGCCTCGAAATGTTACAAATTAAAAGAGAGGGAAGGGAGGAGAGTATAAAACAACAACGGCTGCCACTCCTTCGGCAGCGTGTGCGCGCAGGAGCCTGCGTTAGGGTTGCCGCACTGGTTCACACCGCTCCAGGTGTAAAGGCTTGTAGGCTTTTACACACTCGCTGACTCGTCGTGCCGCGATCCGTGTTTCACCCTCCCCCGGGAATGAAACCAACGCGACGATGCGAGGTGAACCAAACCGTCCCCCTCCACTTACTCTGGGCCACCCACCTCTCGCTCCGATTCGCTCGCTGATGCGCCTGCGCACTGAGTCTCCGCCCGGCGTACGAGGCGATGATGTCACGCGCCGACCGGCCACTGATCGGCCCGTGCGTCACCGGGCAACCAATAACGTAATGCCGCGGATTTGTCGTTCACCTGGGCAAGGCGGGAGGAGGGTGATCTGTCCATTCGGGCCGAACGTGTCAAATAACACAGCCTTCCTGGAAATGTGCTAAAGATACTTTCTAACTCAGGTAGCAAAGGTGGAGCAACAACTTTCGCGATCGATGGTTCAGATTCGAGGCCCTTAGGATTTAGGTATTGATTTCGCAACGTTTTTAAGTTCTTCGTTTCCACGGTGACACCCTTATTTCAGAGCACTAATCAGCGTTTCCCCCCCCCCCCCAATTATTGTTAAATTAATACAAGTCAAGTATGGGTTTCGGGGAGTCCTAAACAATAAATTAATTCTAACCCCCGTTGATCTTTAACTTCTATTCGGAACTCCGTTCCCAAACCTTTAATTGTGTTCTTCAAGCTGGCAACTGGATGAAACTAAACCATGGTGTTCACATTATCGTACTTGACCCTAGGATAAGCACTGATAAGCAAATTCGTACCATCGCCAAAACTGCTAACACATTCTTTTGTTTCATCCCTTCCACTGCGGGAATGACATCCCATGTAATTGTCAATTCCGACTGTCTCTGTTCCAACCAATTCCCCAATTATCTCTCCATTCTACTCGGTGTCAGTTTGATGTCGGGCTGCGCTTGCTGACTTAAATCGGCTCCCAGTTAATCAAAACGCACACCCATGTTATCAAATCTTTCCCGGTCTCCTCCAATTTGTTATTTTCCATCCTTATAACCAATTAAGGTATCTGTATTTCTCAATTCTGACCGTTTGATCACTCTCACACCTCCACCGATATCCGTCGTCGTGGCTATCCCTCGAGGTCGAGGATGAAGGTCTTCATTCTGTTGATCTACTTATGGGCTCTCTAGTGGCTTATGAGTCCAATCTTGGCTTTGAAAGTTCTTCCGCATTCAGGACAGGTAGTTCCAGATGGCGGAACAGGCTTTGGTTGTTGCTGCCTCTCTTTCCATTTTCTTCTCTTTTCTTCTAATTCCGCACATATGTTGGCTTCGAAAGTTGCTGTTCCTTCTCGGATGATGGTTTGCCAGAGTTTCTGTCCTTGGCATTAGTTTCCCAATTGTTGATGTCGATGTCACATTTCTTCATGTTGGCTTTTAAGACGTCTTTGAATCTCTTCTTTTGTCCGCCTCTTTTACGTTTGCCTTCTTTAAGCTGGGAGTAGAAGATTTGTTTCGGCAGACGTCGTCTTTCATCCGAACAACATGACCGCTCCATCTTAGTTGGTTCTTGATGACGTAGGCTTCAATGCTTGTTGTTTTTGCTTCATTTAGCACACTGACGTTGGTTCTTCTATCTTCCCAGCTGATATTCAAGATGTCTCGAAGACAGCGTTGATGGAACTTTTCAAGTGCCTTCAGATGTCGTCGGTATGTTGTCCAAGTTTCTGATGTATACAGGAGCGTTGGGATTACCCCTGTTTTGCACACTAACATTTTGGTGTCTGTTCGGAGTCACGATCAGAGGTCCAAAAGCTGTTCCAGCGCATTTATGACGATATTGGATCTCGTTATTAAGGTCGACATTGGAGGAGAAGTGACTTCCAAGATATGGAAAATGATCCACGTTTTCTAGGGTTAGAGTAAAACACACTGCGGGAGAAACAGCGGGCAAGCAGCACCTAGTCCAGATAAAGCATCTTGATGAAAGGTCCTGCTTGAATCTCTATGGGAGCCAGTGACAGTGACAGAGTAAGTTGTGCTGCTACTTCCCGGCTCCAGTGATCCACTTTCAATACTGACCTCTGTGCTGTCTGGAGTTTTTTTTCATATACTCCTTGGAATACATTGATTTCTCCATGTGCTCTGATTTCTTCTGAGTGATCAAAGGCATGCTGGTCAGCAGGTTAATTTGGCTGATATAAATTGACCCAAGTGCAGAACAGTGGCAGGAGAATCAAAGTGATGGCAATCAGTATGCTATAGAAGAGATTATAAGGATATAAGTGGTGAAATGGGATTGATTGAATTGTTCCAAGAGCTCAATTTCCTCTTAAAATGTTATATGAAAATATAAAATATAGATTTTATTGTTCCTGATTGATCTTCGCTACATTTTTCTGGATTAAAAATTATAGTTTTGCTGCAACATATGGTTGACAATCAATTTTCTTCCCATTGATGACTATCTCTTGGGAGATGAAGTGATCTTTGCTAAACCACCTCTGCATTTTCAATACACTTTTAGGATTGCAGTTGATATAAAATAGATGTGATGTTGGCAATACAGTACACTTAATTATTCACAAATGTCAACAGTGAACAATGTTGCACCTTCTGACACTGGGAGTTCTTGATACTAGTGGGTGGGTGTCATCTCATGATAACATCAAATGAGGTTAATTAGACCATTATGCTGGTACCAGCACTATGAAAGTTAACTAATTAATCTCAGATCCACCCCATTCACCATCCATTTCATACTACCACTTTTTAAACCTCTTCAAGTATTTATCTGATTCTCTTTTGGAAGTTAACGTTGCATTTGGATCTGGATCCGCAGGTAAAAGCACTGTATTTCATATTGTTACAACTAAATAAGACAATATACCTGCAATACACATCGAAGTTGCTGGTGAACGCAGCAGGCCAGGCAGCATCTCTAGGAAGAGGTACAGTCGACGTTTCAGGCCGAGACCCTTCGTCAGGACTAACTGAAGGAAGAGTTAGTAAGACATTGAAAGTGGGAGGGGGAGGGTGCGTCCGGTGCTCCCAATGTGGCCTTCTATATATTGGCGAGACCCGACGCAGACTGGGAGACCACTTTGCTGAACACTGCGTCCAGTGCTCCCGATGTGGCCTTCTATATATTGGTGAGACCTGACGCAGACTGGGAGACTGCTTTGCTGAACACCTACGCTCTGTCCGCCAGAGAAAGCAGGATCTCCCAGTGGCCACACATTTTAATTCCGCATCCCATTCCCATTCTGACATGTCTATCCATGGCCTCCTCTACTGTAAAGATGAAGCCACACTCAGGTTGGAGGAACAACACCTTATATTCCGTCTGGGTAGCCTCTAACCTGATGGCATGAACATCGACTTCTCTAACTTCCGCTAATGCCCCACCTCCCCCTCGTACCCCATCCATTATTTATTTTTATACACACATTCTTTCTCTCTCCTTTTTCTCCCTCTGTCCCTCTGACTATACCCCTTGCCCATCCTCTGGGTTCCCCCCCCCCCGTCTTTCTCCCCGGACCTCCTGTCCCATGATCCTCTCATATCCCCTTTGCCAATCACCTGTCCAGCTCTTGGCTCCATCCCTCCCCCTCCTGTCTTCTCCTATCATTTTGGATCTCCCCCTCCCCCTCCCACTTTCAAATCTCTTACTACTCTTCCTTCAGTTAGTCCTGACAAAGGGTCTCGGCCTGAAATGTCGACTGTACCTCTTCCTAGAGATGCTGCCTGGCCTGCTGCGTTCACCAGCAACTTTGATATGTGTTGCTTGAATTTCCAGCATCTGCAGAATTCCTGTTGTTTGCAAAGACAATATGCCTCCTTGTTTTCCTTCTGATTCTTTTGCTAAATAGTTTAAATCCACATCCTTGGGTTACTGATACTTTGGCCACAGGAGATTAAATATTCTGAATTCTGTCAGAGAACTTAATAATTTTTAACATATTTGTGAAATCTCCCTTTCACTTTTTCCACTCCAAACCAATCAACTGTAGAAGATTGTAGAGGATTACAACAGAAGTTGTAAATACACACATCCACACCTCTTTCAAGATCCCCAGTCGGTGGATCCTTAGGAGCCCCTCCAGAAATCCATTTTAGTTTTATGGATTGCTCTTACATGATCATGTGCCATATGCTGTACTTGCTGACTCAGCTCTCTTGTTATGGCTTGTACCAAACATATGGGACTATCTCCACACTCTGCAGATGATTTATGTGAACAATGGCTATCAACAACTAAGCAAGTATTTTATGAGATCCAGTCTGAGCAGTTCCAACCATATATTTGCCCCTAAGCTCAACAGGCCAGACTTGTGCCTGAATAACCATTGGTTCCGTGAAATGTTGCAGTCGGAGGTTCCTACCTGTTTCAAAAGGCCGAAAATCATACCAGTGCACAAAAAGAGCATGATGAGCTGCCTCCATGACTTTTGCCCAGTAGCACACACATCTGCTGTATGAAGTGCTTTGAGTGGTTGAAATCAACTCCTGCCTAAGCAAGACCTGGATCTGCTGCAATTTCCCTATTGCCAGTATGTCTACAGCGGATGCAATCTCACTCACTGTCAAAGCAACCCTGGACAATAGTAATACCTACATCAAGCTGCTGTTTATTGACTACAGCTCAGTGTCCAACACAATCATGCTCTCACTTTTAATCAACAACCTTCAAAACCTGGGCCTCTGTACCTGACTTGCAACTGGATCCCTGACTTCCTCATTGAAAGACCAGTCAGTGCTGATCGGAAATAGCACCTCTTCCTTGCTGACAATCAAAACTGACACACCTCAAGCAAGATGAAATCTGCAGATGCTGGAATTCTAAGCAATACACAAAAAACTGACACACCTCAAGCAAGATGAAATCTGCAGATGCTGGAATTCTAAGCAATACACAAAAGTGCTGGAAGAACTCAGCAGGCCAGGCAGCATCTATGGAAAAAAAGTACAGTCGACATTTCAGGCCAAGACCCTTCAGCAGGACTGGAGAAAAAAAGATGAGAAGTAAGAGTTAGAAGGTGAGGGGAGGGGAGGGAGAAACACAAGGCGATAAGTGAAACCGGGAGGGGAGGGATGAGTAAAGAGCTGGGAAGTTGATTGCTAAAAGGGATATAGGGCTGGAGAAAGGGAGTCCGATAGGAGAGAACAGAAAGCCATGGAAGAAATAAAAGGGGCGAGGACCACTAGAGGGAGGTGATGGCAGGTAAGGAGATAAGGTGAGAGTGGGGAATGGGGAAGGAGAGGTGGGGGGGGGCCATTATCAGAAGTTTGAGAAATTGTTGTTCATACTATCAGGTTGTAGGCTATCCAGACGTTGTTCCTCCAACCTGAGTGTGGCCTCATCGCAATAGTAAAGGAGGCCATGGATTGACATATTGAAATGGGAATGGGAAGTGGAATTAACATGGGTGGCCACTGGGAGATCGCGCTTAATCCCGGAGTTTAAGGATGCGTGCTTATCCCACTGCTCTACTCTCCCTGCAACCAAAAACTTGTGGCTAGGCACAGCTCAAATGCCTTTTGTAAATTTACCAATGACACAACTATTCTTGGCAGAATTTTTGATGGTGATGAGGAGCTGAACAGGAGTGAGGTAGATCAGTTGGTTCAGTGGTGTCACAGCGACAACCTTGCATTCAATGACATTAGAACCAAGGAATTGATTGTGGAGAACACACACCAGTCCTCATCAAGGTATCAGTAGTGGAAAGAGTGAGTGGCTGTTCCTGGATGTGAACATCTCTGAGGATCTTTCCTGGGCCCAGCACATTGATGCAATTACAGAAAAGGCACAGCAGGAGCTATATTTCATTCTGAGTTTGAGGAGAATTGGTATGTCACCAGACACTCACAGATTTCTACAGATGTAACATGGTGAGCATTCTAACTGGTTCCATCGTTATATGGTATGGATGGCTACTTCACAGGTTTGAAAAAGCTGATGAAAGTTGCAAACTCAGCTAGCTCTATCATGAGGATTCCCAAGTCCTTTTGCACCTCTAAGCTTTGGAAGTTTGGAGAGGAGGGAATTTTATTCAGGTCCACCGCCCACTGGAGTGGTTTGCAGCAGCGTAATAGAGCTTTCACCAGAAGCCAATTGGTCTTTGGGATGAAAGAGCAAATTAAAAGGCAGGGGCCGTCATCTGAATGGACAGAGTCAGAGTGGTGATCTTAAGGCTTTAGCTCTTTGAGGCTTCTGCACAGAAATATTTCACTTGGAAAGAAAAGCTCAAGTTTTTTTCCTTCTTTGTATTTGATCAGCTAGGTAGAGATGACAGGCAGGATAGTGCAATGCTCCTCTAGAGGAATGTGGGAAGGCAGGGAGACCTCCAGTGTCCCTGCCAACTACAGCTGTGAGAAGTGCATCCAGCTGCAGCTTCTAACAAACCACATTAGAGCTGGAACTGGATAAACTCCGGATCATTCAGGAGGCTGAAGGGGTGATAGAACATATAGGGAGGTAGTGACACCCAAGGTGCAGGATACAGAAAGGGTGACAGGAAGGGGAAAAGGATTAAGGAGCCAGTGCAGAGTATCTCTGTGGCCATCCCCCTGAACAACAGCTATATCACTCTGGATACTGTTGGGAGATGACCGCCTCTGTGACTGAGATTGGATGTGGGAAGATGAGGCACACTGTGATGACGGGATTCATTCATTAGGGGAACTGACAGGAGGATCTGTGGGTGAGAACGAGTTTCCCAGATGGTATGTTGCCTCCTAGGTGCCAGAGTCTGAGATATCTCGGATTGAGTCCTCACCATTCTTAAGTGGGAGGGTGAATAGCCAGAAGTCGTGGTCCATGTAGGTACCAATGACATGGGTACCATGGGAAGTTAAAGGTCAGGATCTCCAGGGTTGCGATTTCAGGATTGCTATTCATGCCACATGCCAGTGAGGCTAGAACTGGAAAGATTATACAGTTAAATATGTGGCTAAGGAGTTGGTTCAGGAGGGAGGACATAAGATTTTTGAATCATTGGACTCTTTCAGAGAAGGTGGGACCTCTACAGGAGGGATGGTTTGCACCTGAACTGGAGGGGGACTAATAACTGGAGTGGGAAGGTTTGTTAATGCTGCATGGTGGGGTTTAAACTAGAGTTGCAGGAGGATAGAAACCAGAGTGCCAGAACAGTTTGTGGAGAGGTTCTGGAGGCAGATGTTGCAAAGACCTCAGACAAAGTTAGGAATCAAAAGGATGAGCATGGTGTGGCAAAATACAAGGGTGAATACAGGACTGAAGGTGTTGTATCTGAATGTGCACAGTATAAGGAATAAGGTGGATGAAACTGCAGCAGCTATGATGTTATAGGCATCATGGAATCAAGACTAAAAGGTTATAGCTGGGAGCTTAATGTTCAAGGGTACATATTGTATTGAAAGGACAGGTAGGAAGGCAGAGGAGCCTGCATGGCTCTGTTGGATAAAAATGAAATCAAATCATTAGAAAGAGGTGACATAGAGTCAGAAGGTGTGGAATCATTATGGATAGAGGTACGGAACTGCATGGATAAAAAGATCCTAATGGGAGTCGTATGCAGACCCCCAAACAGTAGTAAGGACATGGCCTACAAATTATAATGGGAGATAGAAAATGCATTGCAAAAGAGCAATGTTACGATTCATGGGAGTCGTCAATATGCAGGTAGATTGGAAAAATCAGGTTGGTGCTTGATTCCAGGAGGGGGAATTTCCAGAGTGCCTACGAAATGGCTTTTTAGAGCAGCTCGTGGTTGAGCCCAAAAGAGGATCAGTTATTCTGGACTGGGTATTGTGCAATGGACCAGAACTGATTAGAGCGCTTCAGATAAAAGAACCCTTAGGGGCACGTGATCATAATGTGATCAACTCACCCTGAAACTTAAGAAGGAGAAGCCAAAGTCAGATGTATCAGTATTACAATATCAGTATTATCTCTTACTAACTCTTCCTTCAGTTAGTCCTGATGAAGGGTCTCGGCCTGAAACATCGACTGTACCTCTTCCTAGAGATGCTGCCTGGCCTGCTGCATTCACCAGCAACTTTGATGTGTGTTGCTTGAATTTCCAGCATCTGCAGAATTCCTGTTGTATCAGTATTACAGTGGAGTAAGGGAATGACAGAGGCATGAGAGGCGAGTTGGCCAGAATTGATTGGGAAACAACACTGGCAAGGATGGTGGCAGAGCAGCAGTGGCTGGAATTTTTGGAAGGGACAGGATACATACATCCCAAAGAGGAAGTATTCTAAAGGAAAGATGACATGACTGTGGCCAACAAGAGAAGTCAAAACCAACATAAAAGCCAAAGAGAGGGCATATAATAGAACCAAAATTAGTCGGAAGTTAGAGAATTAGGAAGTTTTGAAAAACCAAAAGAAAGCAACCTAAAAAAAGTCATTAAGGTAAGTTCTTGCAAAAACGCCATCCTCTTCTCGCAATTCCTCCGTCTCCGCCGCATCTGCTCTCAGGATGAGGCTTTTCATTCTAGGACGAGGGAGATGTCTTCATTTTTTAAAGAAAGGGGCTTCCCTTCCTCCACTATCAACTCTGCTCTTAAACGCATCTCCCCCATTTCACGTACATCTGCTCTCACTCCATCCTCCCACCACCCCACTAGGAATAGGGTTCCCCTGGTCCTCACCTACCACCCCACCAGCCTCCGGGTCCAACATATTATTCTCCGTAACTTCCGCCACCTCCAACGGGATCCCACCACTAAGCATATCTTTCCCTCCCCCCCTCTCTCTGCATTCCGCAGGGATCGCTCCCTACACAACTCCCTTGTCCATTCGTCCCCCCCATCCCTCCCCACTGATCTCCCTCCTGGCACTTATCCGTGTAAGCGGAACAAGTGCTACACATGCCCTTACACTTCCTCCCTTACCACCATTCAGGGCCCCAAACAGTCCTTCCAGGTGAGGCATCACTTCACCTGTGAGTCGACTGGGGTGATATACTGCGTCCGGTGCTCCCGATGTGGCCTTTTATATATTGGTGAGACCCGACGCAGACTGGGAGACCGCTTTGCTGAACATCTACGCTCTGTCTGCCAGAGAAAGCAGGATCTCCCAGTGGCCACACATTTTAATTCCACATCCCATTCCCATTCTGACATGTCTATCCACGGCCTCCTCTACTGTAAAGATGAAGCCACACTCAGGTTGGAGGAACAACACCTTATATTCCGTATGGGTAGCCTCCAACCTGATGGCATGAACATTGACTTCTCTAACTTCCGCTAGGCCCCACCTCCCCCTCGTACCCCATCTGTTACTCTTTTTTATGCACACATTCTTTCTCTCACTCTCCTTTTTCTCCCTCTGTCCCTCTGAATATACCTCTTGCCCATCCTCTGGGTCACCACCCCCCCCCGTCTTTCTTCCGGACCTCCTGTCCCACGATCCTCTCGTATCCCCTTCTGCCTATCACCTGTCCAGCTCTCGGCTCTATCCCTCCCCCTCCTGTCTTCTCCTATCATTTTGCATCTCCCCCTCCCCCTCCAGCTTTCAAATCCCTTACTCACTCTTCCTTCAGTTAGTCCTGACGAAGGGTCTCGGCCTGAAACGTCGACTGCGCCTCTTCCTATAGATGCTGCCTGGCCTGCTGCGTTCACCAGCAACTTTGATGTGTGTTGTTTCATTAAGGTAAGGATGGAATACCAAAGTAAGCTAGCCAATAATATTAAAGGGAATATCAGACGTTTCTTTAGATATATAAAGTGTAAAAGAGAGGTAGGAGTGGATATCTGACCGCTAGAAAAAGGTGCTGGAAGGATAGTAATGGAAGACAACAAAATAGCATTTTGCATTAGTCTTCACTATGGAAAACATTGGCAGTATGATGGAAGCTTCAGGTTTCAGGGGGCATAATGTGTCTGAAGTTACTATAAAGAGAAGGTTCTTGGGAAACTGAAAGGTCTGAAGGTAGATAAGTCTCCTGGACCACAGGGTATACACCCCAGAGTTCTGAAAGAGGTGGCTGAAGAGAATCTGGAGGCATTAATCATGATCTTTAAAGAATTACTAAATTCTAGAAAATTGCAAATGTCAACCACTCTTCAAGAAGGGAGAGAGGCAGAAGAAAGGAAATTATAGGCCAGTTAGTCTGACCTCAGTGATTGGGAAGATGTTGGAGTCAATTATTAAACTGAGGTCTCAGGATACTTGGAGGCACATGATAAAATAGACAGTAGTCAGCATGGTTTCTGGAAGGGAAAATCTTGCCTGACAAGTCTGTTGGAATTCTTTGAAGAAGTAACAAGCAGAACAGACAATGGAAGATTGGTTGATGTTATGTACTTGGATTTTTAGAAGCACTTTGTCATGGGGCCACACATGAGGTTGCTTAACTAGCAGGGATAAAGCAGAGGCTGATTGGCAGGAGGCACAGAATGGGAATAAAGGGAGCTTTTTCTGACAGGCTGCTGGTGACTAGTGGTGTTCCACAGGGGTCCGTGTTGGGACTGTTTCTTTTTACATTATATGTCAATGATTTGGATGATGGAATTGATGACTTTGTTGCAAAGTTTGCTGACGATATGAAGACAGGTGGGAGGGGGCAGGTTGTGTTGAGGAAGTAGAGAGGCTATAGGATTTAGACATATTAGGAGAATGGGCAAAGAAGTGGCAGATGGAATATTGTCAGGAAGTGTACCGTCATGCATTTTGGTAGAAGAAATGAAAGGGTTGACTATTTCCTAAATGGATAGAAAATACAAAAAGCTGAGATGCAAAAGGACTTGGGATTCCCTGAAGGTTAATTTACAGGCTGTGTCAGTGGTTAGGAAGGCAAATGCAATGTTAGCATTCACTTCATGAGGACTAGAATATAAAGCACTGGTGAGGCATCAGTTGGAGTACTGTGAACATGTTTGGGTACCTTATCTTAGAAAGGATGTGCTGAAACTGGAGAGGGTTCAAGGGAGATTCACAAATATGATTCCAGGATTGAATGGCTTGTCATATGAAGAGTATCTGATGGCTCTAGGCTTGTATTCACTAGAATTCAGAAGAATGAGGTGTGACCTCATTGAAACCTATTGAATGGTGAAAGGCCTTGATAGAGTGGATGTGGAGAAGATGTTTCCTATGACGTGAGAGTCTAAGACCCGAGGACACAGCCTCAGAATAGAGGGATGTCCTTTTAGAGTGGAGATGAGGAGGAATATCTTTAGCCAGAGGGTGGTGAATCTGTGGAATTCTTTGCCACAGGCAGTTGTGGAGGCCAAGTCTTCATGGATATTAGAGGCAGAGGTTGATAAATTCTTGATTGGTCAGGGCATGAAGGGATATGGGGAGAAGCCAAGAGACTGGGGCTGAGAGGAAATTTGAATCAGCCATAATGAAATGGCTGAGCAGACACAATGGGCCAAATGGCCTAATTCTGCTCCTATATATTATGGATTTTTAAATTTTCTCCCCATTTAGAAAATAGTCTATGCTTTTATTCCTTTTATCAAAGTGCATAGCCATACGCTTCCCAACAATGCCACTTCCCTCAGTTAGTCCTGACGAAGGGTCTCGGCCCGAAACGTCGACTGTACCTCTCCCTAGAGATGCTGCCTGGCCTGCTGCGTTCATCAGCAAATCTGATGTGTGTTGCTTGAATTTCCAACATCTGCAGAGTTCCTCGTGTTTACTGCCACTTCTTTGCCCATTCTCGTAATCTAAGTACTATTGCAGCCATCCTGTTTCCTCAACACTACCTGCCATTCCATCTATCTTTGTATCATTTGCAAACTTGGCCACAAAGCCATCAATTCTATCATCCAAATCATTGACATACAATGTAAAAACAAGCAGTCCCAACACCAACCCCTGTGTAACACCTCTAGTCACTGGCAACCAATTAGAAAAGGCTCCCTTTCTTCCCACTCTTTGCCTCCTGCCAAATTGCCAATCTTCCATCCATGCTAATTAATATTTTTCTGTAACACCACGGGCTCTTATCTTACAAAGCAGCCTCATGTACAGCACTTTCTCAAAAAGCTTCTGACAATCCAAGTACAAAACATCCACTGATGTTCCCTTGAGGAAACCATGCTGACTTTGGCCTATTTTATCATGTGTCTCCATTATCCCAAAACCGCATCCTTAATAATCCTGTCCAACATATTCCCATTCACAGAGGTCAAGCTAACTGGCCTATAATTTCCTTTCTTCTGCCTCCCTCCCTTCTTGAAGAGTGGAGTTATATTTGCAATTTTTCAGTCCTCCGGAGACATGCCAGAATCTAGTGATTCTTGAAAGGTCATTACCAATATTTCCACATTCTCTTCAGACACCTCCTTCAGAACCCTGGGGTGTAGTCCATCTGGTCCAGGTGACTTATCTACCTTCAGACCTTTCAGCTTTCCAAACATCTTCTCCCTAGAAATAGCAGCTGCACTCTGCCCTGTGACACTCTCGAACTTATGGCATACTGCTAGAGTCTTCCACAGTAAAGATTGGCACAAATTAGTTATTCAGTTCATCTGGACCCGTCACACCCTATTTGCATTGCTAGTATCAAGGAGAAGGAACAGGATACTGAAGACACACACTCACTGTCTGAGGAACAGCTTATCCTCCACAATCAGATTTCTGAATAGACAATAAACCCATGTACTCTACCTATTTGTCTCTTTTTCTTGCCCTCTTTTTGCACTGTTTATTTAATTTAAAAAATATATATTCTTCTTGTAATTTACAACTATTATTGTATTGCACTGTACTGCTGCATTAAAACAACAAATTGCACAACATATGCCAGTGATATTAAACCTGATTTTTAATCTGATTCTAAAATGTTGCATGAAAACAACCAACACATATGTGGGAGAACTTGCTTCAACAAATCTGAAAACTGATTTTGAATAACCAGGCCCTTTTGAACAACCAAGCCCTCTGTACACATGCTGAACTCATTGACTTCATTAACTTTGCCTCCAACTTTCACTCTGCCCTCAAGTTTACCTGGTCCATTTCTGACACCTCCCTCCCCTTTCTTGATCTTTCTGTCTCTATCTCTGGAGACAGCTTATCTACTGATGTCTACTATAAGTCTACGGACTCTCACAGCTACCTGGACTATTCCTCTTCCCACCCTGTCTCTTGAAAAAATGCCACCCCTTCTCACAATTCCTCCGTCTCCGCCGCATCTGCTCTCAGGATGAGGCTTTTCATTCCAGGACGAAAGAGATGTCCTCCTTTTTTAAAGAAAGAGGCTTCCCTTCCTCCACCATCAACTCTGCTCTCAAACGCATCTCCCCCATTTCACGCACATCTGCTTTCACCCCATCCTCCCGCCACCCCTCTAGGAATAGGGTTCCCCTTGTCCTCACCTACCACCCCACCTGCCTCCAGGTCCAACATATAATTCTCTGTAACTTCCGCCACCTCCAACGGGATCCCACCACTAAGCACATCTTTCCCTCCCCACCTCTGCTTTCCACAGGGATCGCTCCCTATGCGAGTTCCTTGTCCATTTGTCCCCCCCATCCTTTCCCACCGATCTCCCTCCCGGCACTTATCCTTGTAAGCAGAACAAGTGCTACACATGCCCTTACACTTCCTCCCTCACCACTATTCAGGGCCCCAGACAGTCCTTCCCAGTGAGGCGACACTTCACCTGTGAGTCGGCTGGGGTGATATACTGCGTCCGATGCTCCCGATGCGGCCTTCTACAGATTGGCGAGAACCGACGCAGGCTGGGAGACTGTTTCGCTGAACACCTACGCTCTGTCCGCCAGAGAAAGCAGGATCTCCCAATGGCCACACAATTTAATTCCACGTCCCATTCCCATTCTGATATGTCTACCCACGGCCTCCTCTACTGTCAAGAGGAAGCCACGCTCAGGTTGGAGGAACAACACCTTGAATTCCGTCTGGGTAGCCTCCAACCTGATGGCATGAACATTGACTTCTCTAACTTCCATTAATGCCCCACCTCCCCTTCGTACCCCATTCGTTATTTATTATTGTTATTAACTTTTTTTTCTCTCTCCCTTTTCTCCCTCTGTCCCTCTCACAATACTCCTTGCCCATCCTCTAGGTTTCCCCCCTCCCCCTTTCTTTCTCCCTAGGCCTCCTGTCCCATGATCTTCTCCCTTCTCCAGCCTCGTATCCCTTTTGCCAATCAACTTTCCAGCTCTTAGCTCCATCCCTCCCCCTCCTGTCTTCTCCTATCATTTCTGATCTCCCCCTCCCCCTCTCAAATGTCTTACTATCTCTTCTTTCAGTTAGTCCTGACGAGGGGTCTCAGCCCAAAACGTCAACTGTACCTCTTCCTATAGATGCTGCCTGGCCTGCTGCGTTCACCAGCATTTTTTGTGTGTCTACCTACACTGGATGCTGGCAATATTGACACTGCTGACAGCTGTACAATTACTGTACTTAGAATATAGAAATAGGCTATAGGTAAGCCTAGTAATTTCTAAGTTAGGGACATGTTCAGCACAACTTTGTGGGCCGAAGGGCCTGTATTGTGCTGTAGGTTTTCTATGTTCTATAAATAAAATTAGTTCAAATCAAGAAAGAGTTTTATAGAGCTGCAACATTACCTCGTTGTTCTTGAACTCAATCCCCTGCCTAATGAAGGCCAACACACCTTTTTAACCATCCAACTTGTGCTGCAATTTTGAGGAATCTATGGACGTGGACCCCAAGATCCCTCTGCTCCACCAAATTATTAAGAATCCTCTTATACTAAGCGTGTACTTTGCCTTAAAATTCAATCTTTTAAAGTGAATCACTTCACACTTTCTAGAATGAACTCCATCCGCCACTCCTCAGTCTATCTTTGCATCATATCAATGTCTCTTTGTAAACGACAACAAACTTCTACACTATCCACAAAACCACTAACCTTCATGTCATCTGCAAACTTACAAACCCACCCTTCTACTTCCTTATCCAAGTCATTTATAAAAATCACAAAAAGTAGGGGCCCCAGAGCCAATCCCTGTGGAGCACCACTAGTCACTAATCATAAGGCATAACATGCTCTATCTATATCACCCTTTGCCCTTTGTGGGCAAGCTAATTCTGAATCCACACAACCAATTTTCCCTGGATCCAATGCCTCCTGACTCTCTGAATGGGCCTACCATGGGGAACCTTGTCAAATGTCTTTAAAAAATCCATATTCACCACGCCCACTGCTCTACTTTCATCAATTTGTTTTGTCACTCCTTGAAGAATTTCAATCTGCCTTGTAAGGCACAACATGCCCCTCCCAAATCAAAGTATTTTCTCCAAATGTTGTAAATCTTGTCTCTAAGAATCCTATTCAATAGTTTGCCAACTTAAGACTCACTAGACTGTAATTCCCAGTGTTATCCCCATTGCCTTTCTTTAACAATCTTCTGGTACTATTCCCATGGCCACTGATGACACTAATATCATCACCAAAGGCACAGCTATCTCTTCTCTCGCTTACTGTAGTAACCTGGGGTATATCTCGCCCAGCCCCTGGGACTCAGCTATCTTAATGTTTTTCAAAATTTCCAGCACATCCTCCCTCTTGACGTCAACATGCTCCAGCATATCAGCCTGTACTATACTGACCTCACATTCATCATGGCCCCTCTCACTGGTGAATACTGAAGCAAAGTGTTCATTAATGACCTCCCTATCTCCTCCAACTCTTGGCACATGCTTCCTTTTTTATCCCTAATTTGGTCCCATCCTCATTCTAGTCATCTTCCTGTTCTTACATGTATGTAAAATGCCTTGGGATTTTCATCGTCCTACTTGCCAAGGCCTTTTCATGTCCCCTCCTAGCTTTTCTAAATCCGTTCTTAAGCTCCTTCCTGGCTATCCTCTAATTCTCTAGAACCTTGTCTGGTACTTGATTCCTAAATGTTAAGTGTGCTTCTTTCTTCATATAACCATATAACAATTACAGCACGGAAACAGGCCATCTCGGCCCTTCTAGTCCATGCCAATCTCCTACTCTCACCTAGTCCCACTGACCTGCACTTGGTCCATAACCCTCCATTCCCTTCTTGTCCATATATCTATCCAATTTAACTTTAAACGTCAACATCGAACCTGCCTCAACCACTTCTGCTGGAAGCTCGTTCCACACAGCTATCACTCTCTGAGTAAAAAAGCTCCCCCTCATGTTACCCCTAAACTTTTGCCCTTTAACTCTCAACTCATGTCCTCTTGTTTGAATCTCCCCCACTCTCAATGGAAAAAGCCTATCCACGTCAACTCTATCAATCCCCCTCATAATTTTAAACACCTCTATCAAGTCCCCTCTCAACCTTCTACGCTCCAAAGAATAAAGACCTAACTTGCTCAACCTTCCTCTGTAATTTAGGAGATGAAACCCAGGCAACATTTTAGTAAACCGTCTCTGTACTCTCTCAATTTTATTGACATCTTTCCTATAATTCGGTGACCAGAACTGCACACAATACTCCAAATTTGGCCTTACCAATGCCTTATACAATTTCAACATTACATCCCAACTCCTATACTCAATGCTGTGATTAATAAAGGCCAGCATACCAAAAGCTTTCTTCACCACCCTATCCACATGAGATTCCACCTTCAGGGAACTATGCACCATTATTCCTAGATCCCTCTGTTCAACAGCATTCTTCAATGCCCTTCCATTTACCATGTATGTCCTATTTTGATTAGTCCTACCAAAATATAGCACCTTACATTTATCAGCATTAAACTCCATCTGCCTTCTTCCAGCCCACTTTTCTAACTGGCCTAAATCTCTCCGCAAGCTTTGAAAACCTACTTCATTATCCATAACGCCACTATCTTAGTATCATCTGCATACTTACTAATCCAATTTACCACCCCATCATCCAGATCATTAACATATATGACAAACAACAATGGACCCAGTACAGATCCCTGAGGCACACCGCTACACACCGTCCTCCAATCTGACACACAGTTATCCACCACTACTCTCTGGCGTCTCCCATCCAGCCACTGCTGAATCCGTTTTACTATTTCGATATTAATGCCTAACGGTTGAACCTTCCTAACTAACCTTCCGTGTGGAACCTTGTCAAAGGCCTTACTGAAGTCCATATAGACAACATCCACTGCTTTACCCTCATCAACTTTCCTAGAAATTCAATAAGATGTGTCAAGCATGACCTTCCACGCACAAATCCATGTTGACTGTTCCTAATCAGACACTGTCTATCCAGATAATTATACATACCATCTCTAAGAATACTTCCCATCAATTTACCCACCACTGACATCAAACTCACAGGCCGATAATTGCTAGGCTTACTCTTAGAACCCTTCTTAAACAATGGAACCACATGAGCAATACGCCAATCCTCCAGCACCATCCCTGTTTCTAATGACATTTGAAATATTTCTGTCAGAGCCCCTGCTATTTCCACACTAACTTCCCTCAAGGTCCTAGGGAATATTTTGTCCAGACCCGGAGACGTATCCACTTTTATATTCCTTAAAAGTGCCACTGTTTCCTCTTCTTTAATCGTCATATTTTCCATAACTACCCTTCTTGTTTCCTTTACCTTACACAATTCAATATCCTTCTCCTTAGTGAATACCGAAGAAAAGAAATTGTTCAAAATCTCCCCCATCTCTTTTGGCCCCGCACATAGCCATCCACTCTGATTGTCTAAGGGACCAATTTTATCCCTCACTATCCTTTTGCTACTTATATAACTGTAGAACCCTTTTGGACTTATTTTTACCTTACTTGCTAAAGCTGCCTCGTATCTTCTTTTAGCTTTTCTAATTTCTTTCTTAAGATTCTTTTTACATTCTTTATATTCCTCGAGCACCTCATTAACTCCAAGCTGCCTATATTTATTGTAAATCCCTCTCTTTTTCCAAACCAAGTTTCCTATATCCCTTGAAAACCATGGCTCTCTCAAACTTTTAACCTTACCTTTCAACCTAACAGGAACATAAAGATCCTGTACCCTCAAAATTTCACCTTTAAATGAATTAAGTGAGTCAGACTAGATCTCCCCTTAACAAAGCCATGCCTACATCTCCAAATGCAGATTAATCCTGGCTTCAGAATTTTTTTTCCCAATAATTTGATTCACAGACATACAATTACCACACTTTACCCTTCTTAAAGAAAGGAACCACATTTGCTGTCACCAGTCTATTTATTTATTGAGACACAGCATGGAATAGGCCCTTCCAGCTCTTCGATCCGCACTGCCCAGCAATCCCTTGGTATAATCCGAGCCTGACCAATTAACCTACCAACCAGTACATCTTTGGAATGTAGGAGGAAATCCACACGGTCACAAGGAGAATGTACAAACTCCTTACAGGCAATGACAGGAATTGAACCCGGGTCACTGGTAGTGTAAAACGCTGTGCGAAGCACTACACTACCATGCTGTCTCAGTCTTTTGACACCCTTTCAACAGTCAGAGAAAATATGATTATTTCTATCGGAGACTCAAACAATCGCCTCTGTAATACATACAGAATGCTGGTGGAACTCAGCAGGTCAGGCACATCTATAGAAAGGAATGAAGAGTCAATGCTTTGGGCCAAGACCCTTCAACAAGACTTCAAAAAAGCTGAAATATCCAGAATGGCAATCTTCTCTCTCCCCCCAACATAGCCTGGGATACATCCCATCAAATAGAACATAGAACATAGAATAGTACAGCACAGTACAGGCCCTTCGGCCCACAATGTTGTGCCGACCCTCAAACCCTGCCTCCCATATAAGCCCCCACCTTAAATTCCTCCATATACCTGTCTAGTAGTCTCTTAAACTTCAGTAGCGTATCTGCCTCCACCACTGACTCAGGCAGTGCATTCCACGCACCAACCACTCTCTGAGTAAAAAAACCTTCCTCTAATATCCCCCTTAAACTTCCCACCCCTTACCTTAAAGCCATGTCCTCTTGTATTGAGCAATGGTGCCCTGGGGAAGAGGCGCTGGCTATCCACTCTATATTATCTTGTACACCACTATCATGTCTCCTCTCATCCTCCTTCTCTCCAAAGAGTAAAGTCCTAGCTCCCTTAATCTCTGATCATAATGCATGCTTTCTAAACCAGGCAGCATCCTGGTAAATCTCCTCTGTACCCTTTCCAATGCTCCCACATCCTTCCTATAGTGAGGTGACCAGAACCGGACACAGTACTCCAAGTGTGGCCTAACCAGAGTTTTATAGAGCTGCATCATTACATCGCGACTCTTAAACTCTATCCCTCGACTTATGAAAGCTAACACCCCATAAGCTTTCTTAACTACCCTATCCACCTGTGAGGCAACTTTCAGGGATCTGTGGACATGTACCCCGAGATCCCTCTGCTCCTCCACACTACCAAGCATCCTGCCATTTACTTTGTACTCTGCCTTGGAGTTTGTCCTTCCAAAGTGTACCACCTCACACTTCTCCGGTTTGAACTCCATCTGCCACTTCTGAGCCCACTCCTGCATCCTATCAATGTCTCTCCGCAATCTTTGACAATCCTCTACACTATCTACAACACCACCAACCTTTGTGTCGTCTGCAAACTTGCCAACCCACCCTTCCACCCCCACATCCAGGTCGTTAATAAAAATCATGAAAAGTAGAGGTCCCAGACAGATCCTTGTGGAACACCACTAGTCACAATCCTCCAATCTAAATGTACTCCCTCCACCACCACCCTCTGCCTTCTGCAGGCAAGCCAATTCTGAATCCACCTGGCCAAACTTCCCTGGATCCCATGCCTTCTAACTTTCTGAATAAGCCTACCGTGTGGAACCTTGTCAAATGCTTTACTAAAGTCCATATAGATCACATCCACTGCACTACCCTAATCTATATGCCTGGTTACCTCCTCAAAGAACTCTTATCAGGCTTGTTAGGGGCGATCTGCCCTTCACAAAGTTATGCTGACTGTCCCTGATCAGACCATTATTCTCTAAATGCCTATAAATCCTACCTCTGAGAATCTTTTCCAACAGCTTTCCCACCATAGACGTAAGGCTCACTGGTCTATAATTACCTGGACTATCCCTACTACCTTTTTTGAACAAGGGGACAACATTCGCCTCCCTCCAATCCTCCGGTACCATTCCCGTGGACAACGAGGACATAAAGATCCTCGCCAGAGGCTCAGCAATCTCTTCTCTCAGCTCGTGGAGCAGCCTGGGGAATATTCCATCAGGCCGCGGGGACTTACCCGTCCTAATGTATTTTAATAACTCCCAACACCTCCTTTCCCTTAATATCAACATGCTCCAGAACATCAACCTCACTCATATTGTCCTCACCATCATCAAGTTCCCTCTCATCGGTGAATAACCGAAGAGAAGTATTCATTGAGGACCTCGCTCACTTCCACAGCCTCCAGGCACATCTTCCCACCTTTATCTCTAATCGGTCCTACCTTCACTCCTGTCAACCTTTTTTTCTTCACATAATTGAAGAATGCCTTGGGGTTTTCCTTTACCCTACTCGCCAAGGCCTTCTCATGCCCCCTTCTTGCTCTTCACAGCCCTTTCTTAAGCTCCTTTCTTGCTTCCCTATATTCCTCAATAGACCCATCTGATCCTTGCTTCCTAAACCTCATGTATGCTGCCTTCTTCCACCTGACTAGATTTTCCATCTCACTTGTCACCCATGGTTCCTTCACCCTACCATTCTTTATCTTCCTCACCAGGACAAATTTATCCCCAACATCCCGCAAGAGATCTGTAAACATCGACCACATGTCCATAGTACATTTCCCTGCAAAAACATCATCCCAATTCACACCCGCAAGTTCTAGCCTTATAGCCTCATAATTTGCCTTTCCCCAATTAAAACTTTTCCTGTCCTCTCTGATTCTATCCTTTTCCATGACCCTTTTCACTGACCCCCAGATGCTCACCCACTGAGAGATCTGTGACCTGACCCAGTTCATTACCTGGTACTAGATCTAGTATGGCATTCCCCCTGGTCAGCCTGTCCACATACTGTGACAGGAATCCGTCCCGGACACACTTAACAAACTCTGCCCCATCTGAACCATTGGAACTAATCAGGTGCCAATCAATATTAGGGAAGTTTAAGTCACCCAGGAATCCTATCCACATTTAAACACCTCCTTTTCAATGATAATCTGTTGTAGATTTCCACTATTCCCATTCCTGAATTCTCCATCTGTTTTAAGTTCCGGGCACTTTATTTTAATCCAACCTTCAATGTACCTTTACATCCAGGTTCATTGGATTTGTTAGTGTTATTTTTCAACCTTATATGAACACTTTGGCTCTGAACTCTCGTGATATCCACTGATATGCACTTAGCTAAAAAGCAATTGCGTTTTGCAAGCTCCTGCCCTATTATTGTAGAAATTGGCTTCCCCTCAAACCAAGCTAGATAGCCAGCACACCCTTGTCCTTATTCAAAGCAATCTTAATACATAGTTATGATCAATGTTTCTAAATGCTCTTGTGCTGCCAGTTCCCAGTTTTCTGTCTCCTTTCTTTTTTAAAAGTATATCTACATTTGATGCCTCTAATCTGCAGAAACTATTGAGTTTTAGAAGATGACAAACAGTGATCCACCATTTGGCTACATCTTTCACTGTTCTGGGATCCAGATTTTCATAACCTGAGGATTTACTGAATTTCCATCCCATTAACTCTCTAGTATTAAAGAAAATTTCTATTAGTAGAAAAATAATTTCTGAACCCTAGACAAACTTGGACCAAAATTTGTGCCAGCCCATTAAAACAATTATCCAATAATCACATTCCACTTCATTCTCATGAGAGCCCCTGCTAAATTTTCCATTTCACATGTATATCTATATTCATATTCAGAATTTACCATGCGCTGACTGATGCGCTGACAAGAGAAAAAATTCAACAACCTTGCCTATCAGTGAGCATCGCTTTTCTAATTCTACTGTATCAGATCGCTAATTATGTTAATCATTTCTGTACACAGCCAAATGAAATAATGGAGTAGAATTTGTTGGTCAGTTTAATCAATTGGCATTTAGCCCTTTTAAAAAAAACAATGTCTGGGACTTCTACCATTGTGATTTCAAACATTAGACTTCAAACCAATGAAATGGTTTGAGATGCCAAAATCTGTCAGTCTCCACTACCACATACATTTACATGGAACCTTGCGATGAAGACTAGTCTTGTTGAGAGTCCATCTCTCAGATACTCCGCCAAATAACCCTTGCGGAGGATCCAAGATATCTTTTCAAGAAGAGGAAGTTGTTATCCTCTTGAATAAGAAGCTAAGTGGAAACTAAATTACTTAATGTTTTAATTTCTCTTTAATTATGATATTTTACACCAAAATCGTATTCATTACCATATTATTATGATGTGAAATTTGTTGTTTTGTGGCAGTGGTACAATGCAAAGACATAAAATTACTATAAATGGAGTAAAAGAAAAGAACAATCAAGTGGTGTGCATGGACTGTTCAGAAATCTGGCAGTGGACGGGAACAGGCTGTTCCTGAATGATTGAGTGTGGGTCTTCATTCTTCTGCACTTCTTCTTTGACCATGTCACAGATTTTTATTTATTTAGAGATACAGTGCAGCCCTATAAGCTGCACCACCCAACGACACCTAATAACCCTGATTTAACCCTAACCTAATCATGGAACAATTTACAATGACCAATTAACCTATCCAGTATGGTTTGGACTGTGAGAGCGAAGTGGAACACCTGAAGAAAACCCACACATTCCATGGGGAGGATGTAGAGAAACTTCTTGCAGAGGATGCTGGAATTGAACTCCGAACATCCTTCACCCTGAGCTGTAATGGCTTCTAGCTAACTGCTACTGTGGAACCTGAGATGGTGAGGTTTTAATGACAGTTCCTGCCTTCCTGAAGTACCACATCTTGAAGATGTCCTTGACGGTGGGGAGGGTTGTGCACATGATGGAGTTGGCTGAATAACAATCCTCTGCAGCCATTTGCAATCTTGTGCATTGGAGCCTCCATACCAAACTGAGATGCAACCAGTCAGAGTGCTGTGCACCACACATCTACAGAAATATGCAAGTCTTTGGTGACATGTCCAGTCTCCTAAAACTGTCAAGCTGTCGTGGCTTTAAATACAGATAACCCCACTCATCTTTAAGGAACTCAATTCTCAAAGTACTCATGTCCTTAATATAACTGCAGAATCCGAATTCTCCTTTACGTTGTAGGAACCATCTCATGTACCATTTTTGCCTTATTACTTTCCACTTAAGTGTAGCTTTACACTGCTATACCCCTCAAGGGATATACCCCTCCTTTTTTTCTATAGCAGAGCCTCAATATCGTATGTCACCCAGGATTCCATACTCCTGCTTGCCTTGCTGTTCACTTGAACAAGAATATGCTGTCCCTGAGCTCTCACTATCTCATTTTGAAAAGTGTCTTACTTGCCAGGCATCCCTTTGCCTGGAAACAACCTGCCCCGATCAACTTTCTATCATAATTGAACTTGTCTCAATTTAGCATATTAACTTGTAAATCTGTTCCATCTTTTTTCCATCACTATTTTAGAAATATTCTTTAGCTCTTGAGGGAAAAAAAAGTTACAAAGCATCTTAATTGAGCTGACCAAAGGCCTGAGAAAAAGTCAGATCATGAACAGTCAACAATGCTTTTTGCAAGAACTATGACATAATAATGAAAAGAGAACCCTAACTTGTGTGTATTCCACACAGAATGGTGTTTATTTATGTCTATCACAGAAAAGTCGGCATTTTCATGATACAGGAATTACACTTTGTTCATGACTCCAGGATGTGCTTTGCCATAAGGAGATTTAAAATACATATAAAATTAAGAGATTTGTAATAAATCACATGTTTCTTTCTTTACATCTGGTTTAATGAAATTTCAAGGGCTAAATGCCAGGTGGGAGAATGCATCAGTTTCTCTGAAGTGGAAAGCAGTGGAGAAAGAAAGATGGTGTCAAGATGGACAGGCACTTGCTGGACTTCCTGGGTTCAGAAAATAAGAAATCCCTCCAATAAATAAACATAGCAACTGAGCCTCCACAGCTCTTGAGTAGTGGATTCCAAAGAAAGTTCTTCTCAGCTGTTTGGGCAGCAGCTATGAAGAAAAAGATGTCATCTCGTTGAAACATTAACTCTGTCTCTCTTTTCAGATTCTGCCTGACCTGTTGGGCATTTCTTTGTTTACTTCAGATTTCCAGTATGTGAATTTTTTTATTGCATTCTGCTTTCTAATAAACCTTTTAGTCTTGTCTTTGCAACATACATCAAAGTTGCTGGTGAACGCAGCAGGCCAAGCAGCATCTATAGGAAGAGGTGCAGTCGACGTTTCAGGCCGAGACCCTTCGTCAGGACTTGTCTTTGTATTGTTTTTCCTTGTTCTGAATCTGAAAGGCAGATTAGTCTGATGTTTGTATGCATTGTCCCTTCCTAACAGACTCCTACTTTAACCACACTGCACTATTGCTTTATTCTTTCTATTCTACTTTCCAAGTTTCCTGTCACAAGATCGGCCTTTATCACTACCCATCTGACCATCAACATTTTAGTTTAAAGCCTTACGTACAAACTTTGTTATTCAATTTGCCTGAATACTAATCCAAGCTGAAGTCAACAAGTGAAGGTTTCACCATTTCTCTCACATCCTTTAAGCTCTACTTTCAGTTACTCGATCAGGTTTATCCTTTGCCAATTTGCAAGTGGTTTATGCAGGAATCAATAGATTAATGCCTTCCCAGTTCTGCTTTTGAACGCTGTTCAAATATCTTCCGAGATTCTCCTTTATCCCATCTACAGTGTTACTGATTCTTCCCCATAGCACTGCAAGTTCTTTGAGATGTCATTAACTAGTAAAGAGAGAGATAAAATAACCCTAAGGAGACAGTGATCACAATATGATTGAGTTCAACTTGAAATCTGATTAGGAGAAAGTAAGGTTTGACGTAGCAGTATTTCAGTGGAGTAAAGGAAATTACAGTGGTATAAGAGGGAGTTGGCCAAAGTAAATTGGAAGGAGATTCTGGCAGCGATGACAGCAGAGTAGCAATGGCATGAGTTTCTGGGGGAAAATGAGGAAGGTGCAGGATAGTTGTATTCCAAAAACAAAGATCTACTCAAATGGTAGAACATGTCAAGTGTGGCTGACATGACAAATCAAAAAGCAAAATGTAAAAGCAAAAGAGAGGGTATACAAAAGAGCAAAAATTAGTGGGAAGACAAAAGATTGGACAGCTTTTAAAAACCTACAGAGAGCAACTAGAAGAATCATTAGAAGAGAAAGATGAAAGATGAAAGCAAGCTAACAAACAATATCAAAGTGGATAGTAAAAGCTTTTTCAAGTATGTAAAAAATAAAAGAGAGATGAGAGTGGATATAGGACTGCTAGGAAATGGGGCCAGAGAAATTATAACGAGGGACAAGGAGATGGCAGATGAATTAAATGAGTAGTGTGCATCAGTCTTCACTGTGGAAGACAATAGCAGTGTGCCAGGTTTTGAAGGGTGTGAGGGAAGAGAAGTGAGTGCAGGTACAATTACAAGGGGGAAGGTGCTCAAAAAAGCTGAAAGACCTAACAGTACATAAGTCACCCAGACCTGATGAACTGCACCCTAGGGTTCTGAAAGGTAATGGTAGAGATTGTCGAGGCAGTGGAAATGTTACTGCACTCTTTAAGAAAGGAGGAAGGCAGCAAAAAGGAAATTATAGACCAGTTAGCCTGACCTCAGTGGTTGGCAAGATGTTACAGTCAATTGTTAAGGATGAGGTTATGGAGTACTTGATGACACAGGTAAGATAGGACCAAGTCAGCATGGTTTCCTGAAAGGAAAATCTTGCCTGATGAGCCTGTTGGAATTATTTGAGGAGATTACAAGTAGGATAGATAAATGGAGGCAATGGATGTTGTATATTTGGACTTGGACAGCGTGCTGCACAAGAGGCTGCTTACCAAAATAAGAGGCCATGGTATTACAAGAAAGTTACTGGCATGGTAAGAGCATTGGCTGGTTGGTAGAAGGAAGTGGGAATAAAAGGATCCTTTTCTGGTTGGCTGCCAGTGACTATTGGTGTTCTGCAGGAGTCACTGTTGGGACTGTTCCTCTTTATGCTGTTGTCAATGATTTGGATGATGGAATAGATGGCTTTGTTGCCAAGTTTGCAGATGATATGAAGATTGCTGGAGGGGCAGGTAGTGTTGAGGAAGTAGAAGGGCTGCAGAAAGCTGCAGATTAGGAGAATGGGCAAGAAAGTGGCAAATGAAATACAATGTTGGAAAATGCATGGTTGTGCACTTTGGTAGTGGGAGTCCTTGTGCGGAACACCCTAAAGGTTAACTGCAGATAGAGTCGATGGCAAGGAAGGCAAATGCAATGTTAACATTCATTTCAAGGAGGTCTAGAGTACAAGAGCAGGGAGGCAATGCTGAGGCTTTATAAAGCACTGGTGAGGCCTCACCTTGAGCATTGTGAACAGTTTTGGGCTCTTCATCTAGGAAAAGATGTGCTAGCATTGGAGAGGGTTCAGAGAAGGCTCATAAGGATGATTCCAGGGATGAAATGGTTATCATACAAGGAAAGTTTGATAGCTCTGGCTCTGTACTCACTGGAAATTAGAAAGATGAGGGGGGATCTTAGAATGTTGAAAGGCCTAGACAGAGTAGATGTGGAAAGGATGTTTCCCTTGGTAGGGGAGTCTAGGACAATGGGGCACAGTTTAGGATAGAGGGGTGTCCATTTAAAACAGAGATGCAGTGAAATTTCTTGAGCCAGAGGGTGGTGAAGTTGTGGAATTTGTAACCACAGGCAGCTGTGGAGCCAGGTTGTTGGGTGTACTTAAGGCAGAACTTCATAGGTTCTTGATTGGACACAGCATCAAAGGTTACAGGGAGAAGGCTGGGGAGCGTGGCTGAGGAGGGGAAAAGAGGATCAACCATGATAAAATGGCACAGCAGACTCGATAGACCAAATGGCCTAATTCTGCTCCTGTGTCTTATGGTCCTAATAGAAAACAACACAATCTTTAAGACTCATTTTTATCATTGCAGAGAACAGCAACAATACTGTCCCATTTATTACTACATTTCTCTTCATTCTCCCATTGCAAATGGTGCCCTTACCACATTTGCATGCCTACTGTCATCCACACAAACTCCAAGGTCTTTGTACTTGGTACAACAGTGAAAGGTCTGAGGTCATGTGAAACTACCTTCTGAAATCCCACACCAGCCTCAATTGTAGTTACATCCTTCTAAGTAACCATTTGCACAATACTTAATCTAAGAGCTATCCAACTCTCATGAATCAAAATGCTCAAGTAATTCTCCCCATACCTGATATATTCAAAGCTTAGATTCCAGTTTATCATCTCTGAATCAAAGTTACTCAAGCTGCAGACACTTATTGCAAATATGGTCACAACAAACACAAATAGTTTCTATCACCTCCTGCATAAAATAGCTTCAATGATGGAGGTTCAAGTTCATCCATCTAAGTAAATTGTTTTTTACTTTGTTAGTGGCACCTGCGCAGAAGTCTCTTACCAAAGTCCACTTTGTGGAATCTAGTCACAAGACCCTGTACAAAAAGAAGCTGTGCTTTTCATTGCAACTTTAATTTTATATTTCCAGGTTTTATATTACCAGTTCCTTTCTGTAAGTTGACTTTATTTACCTGGATCTTGCTCATTATTCAGTTATCTTGGCCTGATATTAACATTTCTGCTGCCCTTCAAAAACCCATTGAAAACTACATTGTTGAGTGAAATAGCTTATAAGTTTTGTTGTCTGATTTCACACAACAAGCACTTTTATCCATGAACTGACATAGCTGAACATTCAACATGCTCCTGTGCAGGTACTAAGATGCACATTTCACATAACTATTGAAATAATTAAAGTGAAGTATCAGAGAGTGTTCTTCAGTCTCTCAGTAACCTTAAGTAACACTTGCATTACTCTTTACAATTAAATCCACACCAATCTAGTAATTTAATTTTGATATTGAGGGAATTCTTTCTTGTTTTATTTTCTGAAAGGCTAGTTCCAGATTGCAAAAAAATTAGGGAAACTGGCCCAATTTGAAGAATGCCCAATTTTATTCAGATAAAATGCAAACAATTAATCCTAAATCTCATGTTTATTAAACAGTTACAATTTCCAACTTTGATCTCAACTCAGTATCCTTCTTCCATCACACCACCACTTTCATCTGTTTATCAGGCTTACCTGTTCAGAATTAGAATTTGACAGAGGAATAGAGTTGAACTGCTATGAAATGTGTCTTGAAGCGAATTTATTGTTGTCAATGCAACCCATCTTAGCCTGTTTACTCATTTCCATGGATGCTGCCCGGCTTGTTGAGTTCCTCTAGCATTTTGTGTGTGTTGCTTTGGATCCTTGCAGATTTTCTGGTGTTTGGTATTGTCGTCTAATGATTATTATGATGAGCTTTTGTTTGCATGAAGATTTTCCAGATTGAAAGTTAAAATTCTTCCCATTACAAATTATGTAAGTTAGACTTTCATTTGGCTGAAATACCTTCCTAGAATTTTAGCAATCAGTGCTTTGATATAAATTATAGTTAACATGTTAGTAATGTTATTTTTGATTAGGTATCTGCATAGTTATGCAGCTACTCATTATCTTTAGGTTAAAAAAACTAGTTTGTTTAAACTCATGTTTACTAATTGTATCTCTTCTGCTTAGACAATTCAGAATCAGATTTAATAGCATTGGCAAGTATCATGAAATTTATAATTTTGCGGCAGCAGTACAATGCAATACATAATAAAAATCTATAAATTACAGTATTTATATTCTTGTAATATAATTGTGTATAATTAAATTAAATAAATAATGCAAGAAGAGAGCAAAAAAAAGGAAAAAATAGTGAGGTAGTGTACATAGGTTTTTGTCCATTCAGAAATCTGATGGAAGAGAGGAAGATGCTGTTCCTAAAATGTTCAGTGTCTGTCTTCAGGCTCCTGTACCTCATTGTTGATGGTAGCAATGAGTAAAGGTCATGTCCTGGGTGATGGGTCCTTAATGATGGATGCATCTTTTTTCAGGCAGCACCTTTTGACGATGACTTCGACGCTGGTGCCAATGATGGAGCAGGCTGAGTTTGCAACTCTCCAAATCTATGAAGTGTTCCCTCCGTACCAGACAGTGATGCAAGCAGTTAGAATGCACTCAATGGTATCTCTGTAGAAATTTGCTAAAGTCATTGGTGACATACCAAGTCTCCTCAAACTCTGAATGAAATGTAGCTACTGTTGTGTCTAGATCCTCAGCAATGTTGAAGATGTCAGTACAGACTGTGGTCTTCCGGTGAGGAAGGCAATGATCCAATTGTAGAAGGAGGTACAGAGACCCAGGTTTTGGAGATTGTTCATTAGAACTGAGGGTATGATGGTGTTGAACACTAAGCTGTAATCAATAAACAGCAGCCTGGTGATCGTATATTGCCTCCCAGGTGCTGGGTCAGGGATGTCTGAGATTGGGTCCCTGGCATTCCAAAGGGGAGGGGTGAGCAGCCAGAAGTCTTGGTACATATTAGCACCAATAATATAGGTAGGACAGATGAGGAGGTCATGAAGAGAGAGATTTGAAGAAGCTAGGTAGAAAGCTGAAAAGCAGGACTCCATGGTGGTAATCTCTGGATTGCTGCCTGTACCACACTCCAGTGAGGGTAAGAAATAGGATGATTTGGCAAATGAATGTGTGGCTGAGAAACTGGTGCAAGGGATTTCTGTATCATTGGGATCTCTTCTCAGGAAGGTATGACCTATACAAGGGGGATGGGTTCCACTTGTACCTGAGGGAGACAGTAAGAATATATTGAAGGCAGGTTTACTAGAGCTGTTTGGGAGGGTGGGAACTGAAGTGATAGGGCTGAGGATGGGGTAGTTGTTTTATAAACAGAGGCAATGTGTAGTGAGACTGCTAGCAAGGACAGGTTGATTTTAAGGCAAAATTGCAGTGAACGGGATGAGTTGCAGTGTAAAAGGGGGGCAAAATAGAAAAGGGTGATGATTACAGGATTGAAGGTGTATTTGAATGCACGTAGTATTTGGGATAATGTAGACGAACTTGTAGCACAGTTACAGATTGGCATGTACGATATTGTGGGCATCACTGAATTGAGACTGAAAGAAGATTATAGATGGGAGCTTAACATCCAAGTATATACAGTGCCTATCAAAAGTATTCACCCCCCTTGGAAGTGTTCATGTTTCGGGGATTAAAGTCCCATAAATTATCACTCTATGCTGATGATTTACTTTTATATATTTCTAATCCTGAGAAATCCATTCCTGCTGTTTTAGAGTTATTAGCACAATTTGGTTTTTTTTCAGATTATAAATTAAATCTTAGTAAGAGTGAACTCTTTCCGATTAATAAACATCTTCCCTTATATTATAAATTTCCATTTAAATTGATTGATAACTATTTTTCTTATCTTGGGATTAAAATTACTTGTAAATATAAAGATTTATTTAAGATTAACTTTCTACCATTAATAGACCATATTACTCAACTTTCATCTAAATGGTTTCCTTTATATTTAACTTTGATTGGTCGTATTAATGCAGTTAAGATGTTTTTTTTTGCCAAAATTTTTATATGTTTTTCAGGCATTACCAATTTTTGCTCCAAAATCTTTCTTTGATAAAGTTGACTCTAAAATTTCTTCATTTATTTGGCAGAATAAAAATCCGAGACTGGGTAAAATACATTTACAGAAAGCTAAGAGAGATGGAGGTTTAGCATTACCTAACTTTAGATTCTACTATTGGGCAATTAATATTCGACATATGAAATTTTGGTTACTTGACCAGGATATACTATCTATTCCTAAATGGGTAGCATTGGAACTACAATCTGTTCAGGGCTATACACTTGGCTCTATTTTAGGTTCCTCTCTCCCTTTTGATTCGAAACGCCTTAAGCAGGTGTCTAACCCGATAGTTAAATATGCTTTGCGTATTTGGTTTCAATTCAGAAAATTTTTTGATCTTAATCAATTCGGGTTAGCGATTCCTATTTTAGGTAACATATTTTTTCCTCCCTCTTTTACGGATCGCGCTTTTCAAACTTGGAAGACTAAGGGTATTTTACGGTTTTTGGATTTTTTTTAGATGGTTCCCTTATGTCTTTTGAACAACTATCTAATAAATATAATTTATCAAGAATACATTTTTTTAAGATATTTGCAAGTTAGAAATTTCCTAAGTACTATACTTTCTTCCTTTCCAATGCTTCCTCCTACATATATTTTAGATTCGATAATTAACCTTAATCCATGTCAGAAAGGTGCATCGGCTATGATTTATAATATTATTATGAAACTTAGGAAAGCTCCATTTGATAAGATTACGGTAGATTGGGAACAGGAATTGGGGCTTACCATTTCTGTGGATGATTGGGGGCAGATTTTACAATTAGTTAATACTTCCTCTATTTGCGCTAAACATTCCCTAATTCAATTTAAAGTTGTTCATAGAGCACACATGTCCAAAGATAAGTTAGCGCGTTTTTACTTGCATATTAATCCTTTTTGTGATAGATGTTCGGGGCAGATAGCCTCTTTAACTCATATGTTTTGGTCTTGCCCTACTTTGGAAACTTTTTGGAGAGACATTTTTAATATTATTTCTAAGGTATTAAATATAGATATCTCTCCTCACCCTATTACTGCTATCTTTGGACTACCTAAAATTTCTAGTAATCTTTCCCCTTCAGCCCGTAGAATGATTGCATTTCTTACTTTAATGGCAAAAAGATGTATTTTACAACATTGGAAAGAGCTTAATGCTCCAACTACCTTTTTCTGGTTCTCTCAGACGATATTATGTTTGAATCTGGAGAAAATTAGAAGTAACCTTTATGATTCTTCATTTAAATTTGAACAGATTTGGGGATCTTTTATTCGATATTTTCACTTAATGTAATATATACCCTTCTTGTTTTTTTTCACTGTTTTTAATGGAGGTCAGGATTGAGGACGTGATTTTAAGTTTAACTCTGTTTGGTTTCAAGTTAGCCCATTGCTTTGCTTTGCTTTTAGTTAGTTGCACGGTGGGTTTTTTTTTGAGGGTTTTTTTTTCTTTTTTTTCTATTGATATATATATAAAATTTAGTATACTATTATGTTATCTTGGTTTCTTATGTTTAAATTACATTGTTTGTAGTATTTTTTTTTGGTATTGATACCTTCTGTAATTTTATTATATTTTAACATTGTATTAATGTTTATATGGCTTACCTTTTGGTATACTTATTCAATAAAAAGATTTAAAAAGGAAGTGTTCATGTTTTATTGTTTTACAACATTGATTCGCAGCGGCAAACAACAGAAAATCTGCAGATGCTGTAAATTTAAGCAACATACACAAATTGCTGGAGGAACTCAGCAGGCCAGGCAGCATCTATAGAATAGAAAACACAAAATAATCTGCAGATGCTGTGATCAAAGCAACACTTTCAGTACGCTGGATGAACTCAGCAGGTCGGGCAACATCAGTTAGAAACGATGAGTCGACGTTTCAGGCCGGAACCCTTTGTCAGGACTGAAGAATGAAAGATGGGGAAGGATTTGAAGAATGCTTGTAGCTTCAGTTGCAAGTCCAGTAATTTAAAAGACAAAGGGGTGGGGGAGGGGAAGCATTGACGTCATAGCCCTGAAAACAATGGGTAGTAGAAGGAGGAGGCGGAACCATGAGGGAGCTGGGGGAGGGGGTGGAGTGAAATAGGGATAGAGGAAGGGAGGGGGAGGGAATTACTGGAAGTTGGAGAATTCTATATTCATACCAAGGGGCTGGAGACTACCTAGACGGTATATGAGGTGTTGCTCCTCCAACCTGAGTTTAGTCTCATCATGGCAGTAGAGGAGGCCATGTATGGACATATCTGAATGGGAATGAGAAGCAGAGTTGAAGTGGGTGGCTACCAGGAGATCCTGTCTGTTGTGGCAGACGGAGTGGAGGTGCTCGATGAAGCAGTCCCCCAATCTGCGTCGGGTTTCACCGATGTAGAGCAGGCCGCACCAGGAGCACTGGATGCAATGGATGACTCCAACAGACTCACAAGTGAAGTGTTGTCTCACCTGGAAGGACTGTTTGGGGCCCTGAATGGTTGCAAGAGATGAGGTGTAGGGACAGGTGTAGCACTTACGCTTACAGGGATAAATGCCGGGTTGGAGATCAGTGGGGATGGACGTGCGGATAAGGGAGTCGCGGAGGGTCTGATCCCTGCGGAAAGCGGAGAGGGGCGGAGAGGGAAAGATGTGCTTAGTGGTGGGGTCCTGTTGAAGGTGGCGGAAGTTGCGGAGGATAATGTGCTGGATCCGGAGGCTGATGGAGTGGTAGGTAAGGACAAGGGGAACTCTGTCCCTGTTGTGGTTGCTGGAGGATGGGGTGAGGGCCAAAGTGCGGGAAATGGAGGAGATGGGGGTGAGGGCATCATTGATGATGGTAGAAGGGAAACCACGATCCTTAAAGAAAGAGGACATTTGGGATGTCCTGGAACGGAAAGCTTCATCCTTGGAGCAGATGCAGTGGAGACGGAGGAACTGGGAATAGGGAATGGCATTTTTGCATGTGGCAGGGTGGGAAGAGGTATAGTCGAGGTAGTTATGAGAGTCAGTGGGCTTGTAGATGATGTCAGTGGACTGTCTGTCTCCAGAGATGGAGACCGAGACATCGAGAAAGGGGAGAGAAGTGTCCGAGATAGACAGGATCTCCCGGTAGCCACCCACTTCAACTCTGACAGGATCTCCCAGTAGCCACAACAGACAGGATCTCCCGGTAGCGACCCACTTCGACTCTGCTTCCCATTCTCATTCAGATATGTCCATACATGGCCTCCTCTACTGCCATGATGAGGCTAAACTCAGGTTGGAGGAGCAACACCTCATATACTGTCTAGGTAGTCTCCAGCCCCTTGGTATGAACATAGAATTCTCCAACTTCCGTTAATTCCCTCCCCCTCCCTTCCTCTATCCCTATTTCACTCCACCCCCTCCCCCAGCTCCCTCATGGTTCCTCCTCCTTCTTCTACTACCCATTGTTTTCAGGGCTATGACGTCAATGCTTCCCCTCCCCCATCCCTTTGTCTTTCAAATTACTGGTCTTTCAACTGAAGCTATAAGCATTCTTCAAATTCTTCCCCATCTTTCATTCTTCAGTCCTGACAAAGGGTTCTGGCCCGAAACGTCGACTCAGCGTTTCTAACTGATGCTGTCCAACCTGCTGAGTTCATCCAGCGTACTGAATCTATAGAACAGAGCATAGTCAACATTTCAGGCTGAGACCCATCAGCAAAGACTGAAGAAACAAAGATGAGTAGTGGAGTTAAAATGTGGGGGGGATGGGAGGGAGAAACACAGATGATGGGGTGAAACTGGGAAGGGGAGGAGTGAAGTAAAGAGCTGGGAATTTAATTGGTGAAAGAGATACAAGGCTGGAGGAGGAGGAGTCTGATAGGAGAGGACAGAAGCCCATGGAAGAAAGAAAAGGGGGAGGAATACCAGAGGGAGGTGATGGGCAGGCACTGTTAAGGTGAGAGAGGGAAACGGGAATGGGGAACAGTGAGGGGGGGGGTGCATTACCAGAAGTTCGAAAAATTGATGTTCATGCCATCAGGTTAGATGCTAACCAGACGGAACAAGGTGTTGTTCCTCCAGTCTGAGTGTGGCCTCATCACAACAGGCCATGGATAGACATATCAGAATGGGACTGGGTAGTGGAATTAAAATGGGTGGCCACTGGGAGATCCCGCTTTTTCTGGCGGACGGAGGATAGGCGCTCAATGAAGCAGTCACCAAATCCACATCGGGTCTCACTGATGTACAGGAAGCCGCACCGGAAGCACCAGACACAGTATATGACCCCAATAGACTCACAGGTCACCTCACCTGCAAGGACTGTTTGGGGCCCTGAATGGTAGTGAGGGAGAAGGTGTAGGGGCAAGTGTAGCACTCATTCCGCTTGCAAGTATAAGTGCCAGGAGGGAGATCAGTGGGGAGGGACGAATGGACAAGGGAGTCATGTTGGGAGCGATCCCTGTGGAAAGCAGAAAGTCGGGGGGCGGGGGGCAAGACGTTCTTGGTGGTGGGATCCCTTTGGAGATGGTGGAAGTTGCGGAGAACTATGCGCTAGATGCAGAGGCTGGTGGGGTGGTAGGTGAAATTCAGAAGGATAAGGGGGGAATCTCATTAAAACATTTTGAATATTGAAAGGCCTGCGAGTAGATGTGGAAAGGATGTTTCCCATGGTGGGAGAGTCTAGAACAAGAGGGAACAGCCTCAAGACACAGGGGCACCCTTTCAAAGCAGAGATGCGGAGAAATTTCTTTTGCTGAAGGGTGGTGAAATTGTGGAATTTGTTGCTACATGCAGCTGTGGAGGCCAGGTTGTTGGGTATATTTAACGCAGAGATTGATAGGTTCTTGATTGGACATGGCATCAAAGATTAGGGGGAGAAGATTGGGAACTGGGGTTGAGGAAAATTTAAAAAAAATCAGCCATGATTGAATGGCAGAGCAGACTCGATGGGCCAGATGACCTAATTCTGCTTCTATGTCTTATGGTATTAACAAACCTTCCCACTGGGATATCAGTCCTCTTCCAGTTCAGGTGCAAACCATCTCTTCTGTAAGGTCCCACCTTCCCTGAAAGAGTCCAATGATCCAAAACTCCTATGCCCTCCCTCCTGCACCAACTCCATAGCCACATATTTAACTGTATAATCTTCCTAGTTCTGGCCTCACTAGCACGTGGCATGAATAGCAATCCTGAGATCACAAACCAAGAGGTCCTGCCCTTTACCGTAGCACTTAATTCCCTGAACTTCCTATGCAGAAACTTGCCACTTGTCCTACCTATGACACTGGTACCTACATGGACCATGATTCTGGTTGTTTATCCTGCCACTTAAGAATGCCGAGGACTCAATCTGAGATGGCCCACGCCCTGGCACCCAGGAGACAATATACCATCTGGGAATTTTATTCCCATGCACAGAACCTCCTGTCCATTTCCCCAATTAACAAATCTACTATCACCACAGCATGCCTCTTCTCCCCCCTTCCCTTCTGAGTCACAGAGGCAGACTCTGACAGGTCATATCCACCCCCTCCACTGACAGTGTCCGAAGTGATATACCTGTTGTTGAGGAGGTTGGCCACAGGGGCTCTCTGCACTAGCTCTTTAACCCCTTTCCATTTCCTGTCACCCAGTTCCCTGTGTCCTTCATCTTGGGTGTAACTACCTCTCTATATAGCCTCAAGATTCGGGGGAACATATTTAGGACTGAGATGAGGAGGAACTGCTTTTTCCAGTGTGTGCTGAATCTGTGAAATTCTCTGCCCAATGAAGTCGTGGAGGCTATCTCAGTAAATATATTTAAGACAAGTTTGGATAGATTTTTGCATAGTAGGGGAATTAAGGGTTATGCAGAAAAGGCAGGTAGGTGGAGATGAGTCTTATGGCCAGATCAGTCATGATCTTATTGAATGGTGGAGCAGGCTCGACAGGCCAGATGCCCTACTCCTGCTCTTGTTTCTTATGTTCTTATATGTCCAATCATCCTTCAGCCTCCCAAATGATCTGAAGTTCATCTAGTTCACGCGGATTGTTAGAAGCTGCAGCTGGATGCACTTCTCAAAGTTGTAGTCATCAAGGACACTGGAGGTCTCCTTGCCTTCCCACATCCCACAAGAGAAGCATTCAACTATCCTGCCTGGAATCTCTACTGTCCTAGCTGAGCAAATATAAAGGGAAGGGAAAAAAATTCTTAACCTTGAGCTGTTCTTTCCTTTGCTTTCTGACTGAAGACGGGAAGAGCTAAAGCCTCAAGATCAACACACTCTTTTCAGACAAAGGCCACTGTGCTTGCCCCTGCCTTCCTTAATTGCTCATTAATCAATCCCAAATGCCGATTCGTCACTGGTCAAAGCTATTTTTAGCTGTAGCGACTCCCTGCTGCAATTTGTATTCGAATAGTAGACTGATTGAAATCCCCTTCTCTCAAAATTATCGATATCTGGATTGGTCGCAAGTCAAAGCTCTTTTTCGCTGTAGTGACCCGTTGCTGCCTTTTCTACTCGGGCTCACTACAATAGTTGCTGCCCATCTGAGTGAAGAAATCTTGGTCTAATGGATGACCCTTTATTCTTAATTTTGCCCCCAGTTCCAAATTCCTTAACCTACTGACTGCTTAAAGGACCAGATAAGGTGGATGTGGAGAGGATGTTCCCTCAGGTGGGGTTATCCAGAACTAGAGGGCACAGTCTCAGAATTGAGGAGGCAACCTTTTAGAATAGAAGGAGACATTTTTTAAGCCAAAGAGTTGTGAATCTGTGGTATGTTCTGCCACAGACTGCGGTGGAGGCCAGGTCCGTGGGTATATTCAAAGTGGAAGTTGATCGAGTCCTGATTGGTCAGGGTGTCAAGGGATATGGTGAGAGGGCAGGTGTATGGGGTTGAATGGGATCTGGGATCAGCCATGATGATATGGTAGAGCGGATATGATGGTCTGAATGGCCTAATTCTTATGGAAACATTATCATACTGTCTCCCTTATGAATCCCCCCCCCAAAAAAAAACCTTATATACTCAATTAAGATCACCTCTTTTTAAAAAAAAATATTAAGGTAGGAGCCTATAATAATCAACTGCTCCTCACAGCCAACACCTTTATCCTAGCAATCAACCTAGAGAACCTCCTGTGAACTGTTTCAAATGCCAGTACATTCTTCTTTAAATAGAGACCAAAATTGAATGCAGTTCTACCAGACAGTTGTAGCAATACATTGCAACTTTTGTACTTAATCTTTTGTAATAAAGGCCTGGAATAAATGCCAACATCAAATTTGCTTTCTTTATTAATTATTGTATCTGCATGCAAATACAATTTAACAATGACACCAGATTTGCTGGAGGAACGGCAATGACAACTAAATTCTGGAGGAACTCAGCAGGTCAGACAACAGCTATGGAAATCAATAGTCAGTCGACGTTTCAGGCTGAGACCCTTCTTCAGGATTGGAAAGGAAGGTGGAAAACGCCAGAGTAAAAAGGTGGGAGGAGGGGAAGAAGGACCAGCTAAAAGGTAGTAGGTGAAGCCAGGCCGGTGGGAAAGGTAAAGAGCTAAAGAAGGAGGAATCTGTTAGGAGAGGAAAATGGATCATGGAAGAAAGGGAAGGAGAGGCATCAAGGGAAGGTGAAGTGTACAGATAAGCTAGAGTGGGGATTAGAAGAGGGAAGGGCTAAGGGGAAAAATTACTGGAAGGAGAAAGGTTGGAGGGCACCAAGATGTAATATGAAGTGTTTCTCCTCTATCCTGAGACTGGCCTCATCGTAGCAAAGAGGCCACAGACTAACATGTCAGAGTGGGGATAGGAATTAAAATGGTTTGCCTCCAGGAAATTTCGTTTTTGGTAGCTGGAGAGGAGGTGCTTGACAAAGTAGTCCTCCAGTTTACACTGGGTCTCACCAATGTAGAGAAGGCTGCATTGGGAGCAGGATACAGATTTATAGATGAAGTGTTGCCTCACCTGGAAGGCTTGTTTGAGGCCCTGAATGGTGGTAAGGCAGGAGGTAAATGGGCAGGTGTAGCATTTCTGCTGCTTGCAGGGATATGGGTCAGGAAGGAGATTAGTGAGAAGGGGTGGGGGAATGCCCCCTGCTGAACGTGGAGAGTGGGAGGGAGATAAGGATATATTTGGAGCGGAGAATAATGAGCTGGATATGGAAGCTCATGGGGTGGTATTGAGGACAAATGGAACCCTATTCCTGTTGAGGCGGTGGGAATGAAGAGGTGAGTGTGGCTGTCTAGGAAATGGAGGAGATGTGGGTGAGGAGGGAACAGAAATTTTCTGACAATTAAAGTTAGAATCATAACGGAGGAAGGGAAACCTCATTCTGGTTGTTATTCTGTTGCTTTTTAAAGTTAAACAATATTTTGCTTTTCTACTCCTCCATCAAAATGGACACACAATACCATTGAGACTTAAATTTCCCAATTTACTTTTGCAGACTATGTCTCACAATTTTGATAAATCTGCTTGCACTCCATCCTTTTAAGTTATTAATATAGATGGCAAATGGTTGTGACCTTTTACCGTGGAAGTCCATCAGTTACATCTTGTGAATTTACTTTTCCTACTCATTTGTCAAATCTCCATCTGTGCTAATGTATTAGCCCCTAACTCCATAAATCAGCACAATATTTTTTTATAAAAATGGTTCCTTCTAATATGCCTTTTGAAAATTCTCCATTATGCTTCTTGTTTCAGAGAGATGTTGGGGTGAAAGATCAAAGTTCCCTGAAAGTAGCCACATAGCTGAGTAGGGTAGTGAAAAATGCATTTCATATGCTAGCCTTCATAGTTGAGTTATTAAGTATGAGATTAGCATAGATGGACATCATGGGCTATTCAGACAAGATGGGCTGAAAGGGCACACTCCAGTACCATGTGATTCCATGATTCTAACTTTAATTAACTTGTCAAAAAATTCTTGTACCCTTTCATAAAATCACACTGGGTCCATCTAGTTTCCAGTTTTGTCTCTCTCCCTGCTTGAATCAAGTTATGAAAATGCATGGTTTCTAATCAATTTTGAGCATCCCTGAATCAAAGTCAGTTTGAAGCAATCACAATCAATGCATACGTTTTAGGAAGTTTTTTTTCCCTTTGCCATCAGATTTCCGAATGACCCATGAATACTAGCTCACTATTCTTGTTTCCACTATTTACCTTATACTTTTATTCTAAGTTGTAGTAAATTTTATGCCTTGCACTGTACCGCTCCCACAAAACAACAAATTTCCCAAAATATATCAGTGTAATAAATCTGCTTCTGATTCTCTGCCATCACTTAAAATTCCAGGACAAAAGTCATTTGTTCTTGTGCTATTAATTTAGTTAGTACTTTTCTCTCCCATTCTATGATTTTAGATTATCCCTCTCTCATACTTGAATTTTCTATAATTAGGATGATTTTAGTGCATTTTGCCTTAAGAGCAGAAACAAGATCTTATGAGGAATAGTTGAGTGAGCTAGAGCTTTTCTCTATGGAGCAAGATGATGAGAGGTGTCTTAATAGAGGTCTATAAGAACATATGAATTATAGACTGGACAGCCAGCATTTTGCTCCCAGGGTGGCAATGGCTAGTACCAGAGGACATCATTTTAAGGTGATTGGTGGAAGATTCAGGAGACATGTCAGAGACATGTTTATTACACAGTGGTAAGTGTCTGGAATGCACTGCTGGGGTTGGTGATAAAGGCTGAACATTAGGGGCATTGTATGGGGATGAGTTAATATTTCTTCACTCAGTAGTAAACGTGGAATTTGCTCTCAGAGGTTTGTTCAGGGCAAGTTGTTGAACATACAGTTGATCCCTGATTTACAGCAGACAGTAAAAAAAAAATTCATCCTTACAAAATTCACCTGTTAATCTGAGATATAGATTATACACATTATAGATAAAGTACCTAATGCAGAAGATATTGTGAAGAAAAAAAATAAGGTATTAAGACAGTTGATTGGTCATGATGTATGCAATGGCAGAGATGTGCTCCTATATTCTATGCAAGTTAGGTAAGAGATTGCAGAACTTCTGGTTACCTCAAATTTAAATATATTTGTACAAGACTTACAACTGGAATAAGATAGAAAAAAAAGGTTAAGCACAGGTAATCAATGGATTATTAGAAGAGTTGGAGGCTAGAACCACTCACATCAGGTAGCATCTGTGAAGACAAACAAAATCTAACATTTCAGTTTGATGACTGAGATTCCAATAAAAATAAATCAAACAAACATTAACACCATTTCTCTCTCCACAGCTATTACCTACTGCACTGAACAGTTTCAGCAGGTTTTTATTTACACATCAGGACTAATGGATTCAATCATTGTTCGAAGGAACCATAGCACTGCCTTGTGATATTTGGTTTCTCCTTAAACAAAATGTCATTCTCTTATTGCCAGATTTGGTACAACAATTGGCAATTTCCTTTTATTGCATACTGTGTGTTATTATGACTCTTTGGTGATGCAGTCAAATGCTTCCTTGATATCAAGGGCCAGTAACTCAGAATCAGGTTTTGATCACTGATATGCAACAAATTGAACCAACAAATTTTCTGAAGACACCCACCAAGATTGGGGGTGTAATGGACAGTGAGCACAGCTATCCAAACTTGCAACGGGATCTGGAGCAGCTGGAAAAATGGCAGATGAAATGTAATGCAGACAAGTGTGAGGGATTGCACTTTTGGGAGGACAAACCAGCGTAGGACTTAACATGGTGATTGGTAGAACTCTGAGGAGTGAAAAAGAACAGGGGGATCTGGGAATACAAGTCCATAATTCTTTTAAAGTAGCATCACAGGTAGATAGGGTTGTAAAGAGAGCTTTTGGCATATTGACCTCATAAATAAACCAGAGTACAAGTTGAGATGTTATGTTTTAAATTGTGTAAGATGTTGGTGAGGCCAAATTTGGAATATTGTGTGCAGTTCTTGTCAGCTCCTACAGGAAAGGCATCAATAAGGTAGAAATTACAGACAGAATTTAGAAAGATGTTGCTAGACCTGAGGGCCTATGTATAAAGGAAAGGTTAAATAGATTAGGACTTTATTCCCTAGAGCATATGAGAATGAGGAGAGATGTGATAGAGGTATGCAAACTTATGAGGGATATAGATAGCGTAAATGTAAGCAGGCTTTTTCCCCACTGTGGTTGAGTGAGATGACTAGAAGTCATGGTGTGAGGGTGAAAGGTGAAATGCGAAATGCTCAAGGGAAACATGTGGGAACTTCTTCCCTCAAAGGGTGATGAGAATGTGGAATGAGCTGCCAGCAGAAATGGTGGATTCAAGTTGAATTTTAACACAATTTTAATTTGGATTGGTACATTGATAGGAGTATGGAGGGCTATGGTATGGTCCAGGTGCAGTTTAATTGGACTAGTTTGGCATGGACTAGAAGGGCTGACAGGCCTGTTTTTGTGCTGTAATGTTCTATGACACTATGACAGACTGTACATCTCAGTTTTCTTTCTCGAATTGCTGTTGATACCCAGTCGTAGAGTGGTTAATAGTGAGAAAGTTCCACAGTGAAGGAAAATATCTATGGGTTGGTTAAATGGAAGATGGGATTCTCTGTGGAGAATTAAAGGTGAGCAAATATGATAAGCAAATGAATGATAAACTGCCGGAAGTACAATAGAAAGAATGGAGGAATCTTGATATTGAGATTACTGCAAATCATGGGACACTTCAATAAGTTGCTTAAAGCAATGTTGGATGCTTATACTCCATTTCTTGGCTGTAAAAGGCAAAGTACAAATAGATTGGGCAGAAGTATTGGGAGTAAATCAGGTGACCTTGTAACAGCACTGCATAAACACCGTGCATTTCTCTCCATTACAACCAAAATAACCCCATGGGTTTTGAGTAGCATTAACACAACGGACTTTTTCCAAAGCTTTCTGTGATTCCTGATCCAACTTTTGACCTCAGTGAATAACACATTTTATTTTTGCTCCCTTTACCCAAATCTGATTACAAGCTTGTTGTCTGACTAGATCTTAAACCATGCGCTTAATTATATACTCATCACACTGAACCCGTTTATTTAATATGTTCTTCATTTGGCTTCTACTGCCACTAAAATCTTACTTGTTTATTCATTTTTTTTCCCCTAGAGTTGTCATTGCCAACTTCCCAATTTCTAAATTCTAGAAACAGATTAGAATATTGCAATTTTAGACCATAAGACATAGGAGCAGAATTAGGCCATTAGGCCCATCAAGTCTGCTCTGCCATGGCTGATCCACTTCCCTCAGCTCCAATCTTCCTGTCTCATCCCTGTATCCCTTCATGCCGACTTATCAAGAAACTATCAACCTCTACCTTAAACATACCTTGGCCTCCACAGTCACCTGTGGGAACAAATTCTAGATTCACCACTCACAGGCTAAAGAAATTCCTCATCTCAGTTCTAAAGAGATCACATCCACTCTGTCAGGACCTTTCAACATACAACAGGTTTCAATGAGATCCCTCCTTATTCTTCTAAATTTTAGTGAGAACAGGCTCAGAGACATCAAACACTCCTTACATAATAAGCATTTCAATCCCAGAATCATTTTTCTGAGCTACCTTTGAATGCTCTCCAATGTCAGCACAGTCAGCACAATTTCCTCAGTAAGGGGCCCAAAACTGGTCACAATACTCCAAAGTGAGGCCTCACTAGTGCTTTATAAAGCCTCAACATTACACCCTTGCTTTTATATTTTAGTCCTCTCGAAATGAATGCTATCATTGGCACAATTAACTCAATCTTACAAATGAACCTTTAGGAAATCTAGCATGAGGACTCTAAGTCTCTTCGCACCTCAGATTTTTGAATTTGCTCTCCATTTAGAAAGTATTCTACACTTTTATTTCTTCTACCAAAGTGCATGTCCATGCACTTCCCAACACTATACCATCTACTTCTTTGCCCATTCACCTAATCTAAGTCCTTCTGCAGCCTCTCTACTTCGACACTACCTGCCCATCCACCTATCTTATTGTTGTCCACAAACTTGGCCAGAAAGCCATCAATTCCGTCATCCAAATCATTGACAAATAATTTAAAAAGCAGTCAAAATAAAGACCTCTGTGGAACACAACTAGTCACTGGCAGGCAACCAGAAAAGGCTCCCTTTATTTCCACTCTGTCTCCTGCCAATCAGCCAATGCTCTATACATGCTAATACTGTACCTTTCCTGTAACATCATGGTCTCGTGTGCAGCACTTGGTCAAAGAATTTTTGAAAATCCAAGTACACTGCATCCACTGATCCTCCATTGTTAACCCTGCTTGTTATTTCTTCAATTCCAACAGATTTTTGTCAAGCAATTTTTTCCCTTAAGGAAACCATTCTAATTTTGGCCTATTTTGTCATATGCCTCCAAGTACCGAAACTACATCCTTCACAATCAACTCAAACATCTTCTCAATCATTGAGGTCAGGCTAACTGGCCAATAATTTCCTTTCTTCTGCTTCTCTCCCTTCTCGAAGATTGGAGTGACATTTGCAATTTTACAGTCCTCTGGAATCATGCCAGAATCTATTGATTCTTGAAAGATCATTACTAATGCCCACACAATCTCTTAATTCACCTCTTTCAAAACCCAAGAGTGTCGAACATCTGGTTCAGGTGATTTATCTACCTTCAGACCTTTCAGTTCCCCAAGGAACTTCTCCCTAGTAATGGCAACTTTACTCACTTGTGCCCCATGATGTTCTCCAACTTTCAACATAACACTCATGTCTTCCACAGTAAAGTCAGATGCAAAATACTTATTCAGTTCATAAGCCATTGCCTTGTCCCCATTATTACCTCTCCTGCAGTCTGATACTTACTCTTAACTATATATATATATAAATAAATATATATATATAAACTTTTGGTATCCTCTTTACTATTGGCTAGCTTACCTTCGTATTCCATCTAAGCTCTATTATACGCCCCCACTTTGGCTTTTATGTTTGTTTTGACTTCCTCTGTCAGTCACGGTTATGTCATCCTGACTTTAGAATACTACTTCTTTGGGATGTATTTATCCCAAATTGCTCACAGAAACTCCAGCTATCGCTGCTCTGCCATCATCCCTACTAGAGTTCCCTCCTAATCCCTCCTGCCCAGCTCCTCTTCTCATTCCTTTAATTCTCTTTACGCCACTGTAATAATGATACATCAAGCTTTGCCTTCTCCTTCACAAATTGCAGGGGGAATTCTATTATATTATGATCACTGTCCCCAACAATTCCTTTACCTTAAGCTATCAAATTCCAGTTCATTGCATAACACCCAATTCAGAATCTGCTAGTGGGCTCAACCACAAGCTGCTCTAAAATGCAATCTTGTAGGGATTCTACAAATTCCCATTCTTGGATCTGGCACTAACTTGTTTTCCCCTATCTACCTGCATACTAAAACCGCACATGATTATCAGAATATTGCCTTTTAACATGCATTTTCTATCTTCCTCTGTAATTTGTAACCCACATCTTTACTGTTTGGAGGTCTGTACCCAACTCCCATCGGGGTCTTTTTGCCCTTGCAGCTTTTTAGCTCTACCCACAATTCTACACCTTCTGATCATGCATCATTTTTCAAAGTATGTTAAGCTCCCAGGCATGAGAGATGTTAATCTCTCAGGCATGATTAAGCAACGCCTACATCATATGTGCCTATCTCTCACTGTGCTAAAGTTCATCTACATTAAACCGTATACTCCATGCATTCAAATACAACACACTCACTCTTTTTGTCCACCTTTTACATTACAATTCATCCCATTAGCTGCAATTATGCCCTACCAGCAGCCTGTCCTTGCCTAGTCTCACGAGACACTGCCTGTGTTTCTAAAACTACTTCCTTGTCACTCCAGCCCCACCCCACCTTCGCCAAATTAGTTCAAACCCTTCTGAACAACTCTGGCAAACCTGCCCCCAGATATTAGCCACCCTCTGGTTCAGGTACAACCCATCCCTTTTGTACAGATCGTACCTTCCCCAGAGGTGACCCCAGTGATCCATAAATCTGAAGCCCTATCCCCTGTACTAGTTGCTCAGCCACACATTTATCTGACAAATGTTCCTATTCTTATCCTCATTGACGCATGACTCAAGCAGCAATCCTGAGACCTTAGAGGTCTGGCTTTTCTGCTTTCTACCTGGCTCCCTTAAACCTCTCTTCAGGAGCTCCTCACCTTTTCTACTTGTCATTCGTGCCAATATGTACCAAGACATCTGGCTGCTTCCCCTCGCCCTCTAGAATGCTGTGGACCCAACCCAAGACATCCCTGACCCTGGCACCTGAGAGGCAACATATCTCTATTACTTTCACAGAATCTCATCTCTATTCCACTATGAAATCTCCAATCACTACTGCAGTCCTCTTCAACCCTCTCCTCTTCTGAGCCACAATGCCAGAGACTGCTCGCTGTCACTGTGGCCTCCCAACCCCTCCCACCCCCACCCTGTCCCCAGTAGGTCATCTCTCTGAACAGTATCCAAAGACCGTGTTCTTATTATTGAGGGGAACAACCACTCTGCACTGACTGCTCATTTCCCTTTCTTCTCCCGGCAGCCACCCGGTTACCTGCTTTCTGCAACCTAGGGCAACTACCTCCCTGTTAGTTCAATCTACCATTTTCTCAAGTCTCCCGAATGAGTCTGCAGCTTCTGTTCCTGAACACGTTCTGAACAGTTGCACCTCAGTGTGCCTAGTGCAGAACTGGTTACCTAGGAGGATGGTGCCTCCCCGAATTCCCACATCTCAAAGAACACGAAACAGCCCCTGGAGCCATTTTCAACGCACTAATTGTTCCTTAACAGACGAGGAATGAAGAACAAGAAGAAACTTACCAGATACTTACCTCACCCAGCCTGGTGAGCCAAAGCCTCCCACTTTTATACTGGCCCACTCCAAGAATATTGTACCTATATCAAAGTTTATCACTTCAACACCAACTTTACCAAGTTCATTCTACTGTTTTGAAAATGATCAGTTATCTTGCAAGTTTTTTCCCCCAATCCCAGTGCTGTTTCACATCTATTAGTTGCTATAAATCACAATCAGAGTTAATGTCACGTAAAATGAAAAACTTATTTCAGGCACTTTTTCCATGCACCTGTGCATGCATTCATGTGCTGCAAACTCAGTCTGCTCTGCATTCACTCAGAACTCCACCCATCTGCTTTACAAGTTTGCTTATCCTGCACTCTAATTTTCAAAATATCTCAACAATGCTGTTAGAATTTTATAGTACTAATCCAGGGAACACGTACAAATACAATCCAGTAATCTGAGAAATAGGCTTAATTTTTTTAAAACAATGGTTCAGTAAGAGTGACCATGAAGTTTAACAATGATCATTATAGCTGCTCCTTTATGCCATTTATCCTTGTTTGGTTATGGCTAACTTGACACTGACACAAACTCTTAACATGCCCTCATGATCTAACCAGGAATCCAGTTTCAACAAACAGCTCCCTAGGCTATGTACAGAATGAAAATTAAAGATCGCCCTGACAGAAATATCCATATCCCTAATGAAACAAACCAGGTACATCATCTTCTCTCCACTCTGATCACCTGTAAAGGTCTTGAGAATTGTACTGTAGCAACAATAAATTATTTATTTATGGGGTGCAGAGATAATACACTTTGACAATATAAATAAGGAACAGACACAACTTACTGAAAGGAATGGAAAATATACCAGGGGTTCAAATATGTGTTCAGCTGTAGATGTTACATGCAAATTAGTAAAGATTTTAAAATTACATCAGAGAAAATAGAACTGCATAAATACCAGAGCAAAACATTGATACATTTGAACAAAACAACAGGGCTACCAGGTTCCTGCATGCAGCTTTTGCACCCTATTACAGAAGAGGCAAAAGTGAGAGATATATCATTCTGATCTAATCCAAGCTACGATCATAATTTATTAATTAGTTTGGAATAATTTTTCCATCGAAAACCTTCTCACATACTTCGCTGAATTTTCTTCTGCATATCATTTCGAAAACAATAATTACAGAAATAGGTTTGTTGAAGTTACAAGCTTGACACTCCGTTGGGGCTACCTTTTCACTAATTGCAGATTTCAAATTAATGTTCAGCAAAAGGCACAAGACAAAAAAAAGTGTGGCTTCCAAAATTTGTAACTTTTATTTCTCTTAAATCTTCTCTATAGCCAGAATTTCCAGAGAGAATTAAAAATTTATATATTGCTTAACTTCAGATAAAATTATGCACACCAACATGGTACAGGAAATTCGTAACGATTTTATACTGCAACGAATAATTTTCACGTCGAAAATATCCTATTCAGAAGGAATACTGAATACTAGCGAAACATTTCGTCTGACAAAATCTTTTACTGAGCATCAGTAAATTGCTGAAAATGCAAATCTTTTCTTCTGTACAACATCGTGAGCCAACGTCGAATCCGAGTTTTGTTTATTTTAATAATTCGCATCAACCCTGTACGAAAAACTAAAGGCATGCAATTATATATACTTTTAACCAGTAAGAAATGCCAGAACTACACGAAACGGATCAGAAAATCCTTGCACATACATAACCCGGCTGTTTATTTTCAAGGTGACGCACATTTTACAGACCATGAACATCCTGTAGGCCTAACCAGCCATTATCCCTGGCGCACCCCAGACGACAGTACATCCATCATGCACATAACTTCACTTCCCCATTCCCACTTAGTATCTGTATTTACCCTTCATATTTTTTGTCCCTTTGTTTCCAACCACTAATTTGATAACGGCTTTCTAAGCCGCAGCCTCTTCTCCAGCGACCCGATTTTTTCTGTTGAAAAACATGTCTTCACAGCGCAACTCCGTCACGTGACCCCTCCCCGTGTCGAGTTAAAAAAATTTAAAAAGCTCACAAATTACAAACAGGAGTGACAACGTGACCGAAGTACTCGGTTCTTGTGTTTCTCTCGTGGTCCGTAATGGTTTACTTTGCGCTGGCAGCTGAGGGTCTGTTGAGCGAAAAGTCACGAAAGGTTTCCGGAAAGATCCGATCGTCGGCGGGAGGGTCAGCTGTTAGCGATCGCTGACGCGTTACCCGTATGTAGTATGGGCCTTGTCCTCCTCAGTGTTGGTTTGTGTGTGTGAGATGGATCCCGAGAGTTGGTAGTATCTTTACTGGTTAGAACAGAAGAAGGGTTCGTTTTTCTGTATATTTGTGTCCCCTTCAGAAAAAAATATCTAATTTAGCTTTTGATCCACTCCACACACAACAGCATTGATGGTAATGTATGCAAGGAAACAACCGAGACTCAATGATGGGTAAAATATTCAGTTTTTTTTGATATTCTTCAAATCTCTTTTTTCCCCTCTTATGGATTTCTTTTCTCTTTTGACAATCCGCCATTTTTGTTGGAAACCAAAATAAGTAAAAACTTGAGGAAATGAATTTCCTCCCCTTCTGGTGACCATTTTACTCTGGGGAAGGTTTTCAGAAATATATACATATTTACCGTGTTTCTATTTGAAAGTTTATGCAAAATGTTGAGTAGTACTCCTGATCTGTTTATTTTGTGCTTTTCTTTCTGCAGGTGTCACGACAGGAGGGAATCCCAGCCCTATCAGGTATATTTCGCATAGAGTGAAACGAATTGCATTTACTTTAACGAAGGCTTGTGCGTCTCAAACAGGCCTCAACAGTCCACAACAAGATCGTAAGAAGAGGAAAATAAAACAACATATCGTTTTAAACTTTCAACCGATAATTATGCTTCCATTTGTCAGATTTTGATTCCGTTGACTTTTGTAGCTTCAGTTTAGTTTAGAGTTCGTCGGACATGTAAATAGATTCTGAACGATCGCTAGGCCCAATCTATAGGTTTCTAGCTGCAAATGTTCTTTACCTCCTGAGCTTAGGAAAGAAGAAATACATTTTCTATTGTCTTAAATACAAGTTTAGGCATTTGTCATTTCTAAAGATACGTAGGATTCCACAATTATTTAATTAAAAATTGTAGATTGGGACACATGCCCTCTGTTATTTTTTAAAAAATATTAAAATAAGTGTAATTCTGAAGGCAGATAGTTGTTTCAAAACATGGAAAAATGCCATGGTAGTATGGTAATTTTAAACTGTCAGTCTTATCTAGTTAATTGAAACCAAGGGTGGGCTATGTTCACTTGACATTTTTCACCTGCCAAAAACATTAGGAAACTCATGGAACTTTTGTTTGTAAGATGTAGACCCTGAATATCAGGTGGATTACTTCATATTTGTCCCAAATTATCTCTATTTCATTGCATTTCTATTTCAGACTCTTAAATACCCATCAAAGAGTCACACAAGCAGCAGTGATCATCGTCATGACAAAACTAGAGAATCGGGGGATCCATCACCACCCTGTAAGATGCTGCGCCGTTCTAACAGCCCTGAAACTAAACATACTGATAATACAGGACATAAGAGTAAAACTGTGCACTCACATCGAGCCAGAGAGCGAGACGGAGGTAAGTTATCCTGCATTTGGCATTACAGAAATCCTAACTCTTCTGTATACCATATTACATTTTGCTTGCTCTGTTGTGGGAAACATGTCTTTGTTAGTATTGCTAAGCTTTGCTTTTACAAAGTATTTAGATATGACTTCCTGAAGGATTAATCCAATAGCTCAATGACAGTTACAAGTACTTATTTGGATCAGCTACTAAACTTGCCATGTCAAAGTTTTAACTGAAGACTGGTAGCATCCAAATAAATCATTGTAGTTTTGAATTCAACAAAATCAGTTTTATTTTTGAATGCTCTGAAAATGCAGTTGGGGAAATTATTACTGAGACTAATTCCACTCTCAATAAGGACTCCGAGCAGTTTCAGAGGAGTTTCAAGAACAACTACATGAAAGATTTTGGTCCTGCATTATTTTCTAAGCACATAAGCATCATTCATGCAGCACTTGTTATAGCTGCTGAGATATAGGATTTTATAGAACAGAATAAAAATCATATATTTATTCTTCACAGCCTTAGGTCCATTGACTCTGAAGCTATCAGTGGGTTACTTTGGTTTGGCTTTTTTAAGCTTCATTGAGTGTTTACTGTATATTCAGTTGATGGGTCACATTTCTAGTTCTTCATGTTTATATACACAAATATATTGGCAGCATTTTTCATGAATTACAGCATCATTGAGAAACAGTTGGTGTTTTCTACGGCTAGAAGTCAATATAGGAGATTTTGGAAGCTATGCCCTTTTCTCTTCATCTAGGGTGCATAGTTAAGTAAATTTTGCAAGATTCCCCGATTGAAAATTTAGAAAGGTTGCATACCTTGTGACTGCCCTTCACTTCCTGGAATTACCTGAAGAATAGTAACTTGCTCTCATTTTCCATTCTGTGGAAATACTGACCTGAATGGATATGAAGTATCATTTTTAAGCAGAATTTCTTGCACCTTAGTAAAATTAATTGTATTTTTCCACTGACAGTATATTAATTGGGCCTATAAATGGTCAGTACTTTTGTTTGACAGCAAAATTACATCTAATGTATCAGAAAGAGTCCGTTACCTTCTAAGCGAATAACATGTTTAATGACTGATCTTGGATGTAAACGCAGTTGCATCCCTGAATATGATGTAACTTCAATTTATTTAAATCTGTTGACACTCTTAGCACAATATAGGATGGATTTTGCAGTATTGAAATCGACATAGTTCAAGTTAGTTAAACCATGATTCATGATCTTGAACTATTCGTTAACATGTCAATCATTCTGCAAATCTAATAGATAACATGAAATAGTGTTTGGGTAGATTTTGGCTGCTCTAGTTCAAGACATAACAGAAATTTCAAGATGTTTTAAAATGTATATTAGCTTGACATTTCTGAAAGGCTTTCAGTACATTGGTTGACTGTAAATCTAGAATTCAAACTTCTAACATAATCAGTGCAATACACACACAAAATGCTGGAGGAACTCAGCGGGTCAGGCTACATCTGTGGAAATGAACAAACAGTCAATGTTTTGGGCTGGGACCCTTCATCGGGACTGGAAAAGAAGGGGGAAGATGGCAGAATAAGAAGGTGGGGGTAGGGGAGGGAGACAAACTAAAAGGTGATAGGGGAAACTAGGTGGGGGAGGGAGCGGGGATGAAGTAAGAAACTGGAAAGTGATTCTGATGTAATCTAGTATCTGAGTTGAAACTCCACTGACCTTTGTAATTATTGTTATTTTTTCATTATTCCAATACTATCTAAAAGGACCAAAATCATTTTCCCCTGCCATATTTTTCATCATCACTTGTACTTTCCTTGGCAAAGTTTTGGCTCTTAAATAACTTTCTTTGCACTGAATGTTCCATTAGAAAATTGTCAATTGGAGCTATGCTCTAAATCTTGATTGTGTAGCATATAGTTGCTGAGCCATCCTGATTTTTGTTTATTCTTGCCTTCACTTTGGTTTGGTTGTGTTGTTGCCTTTCTGCAATGAGAAACTGTGACAAGGAACATTGAATGATGATTTGTTCTAAATTAGTGTTTTTTTTAAAATATGAGGTAATGAACAAAGTAAGGAACTCCAGTTGATTGCAGACTGTGATTTCAGAGGTGAAAGATTAGGCAAGACTTGTGCTTCTGATTGCTGTCAAATAAACCCAGTTGAAAATGTGCATCTTGATTAGCTAGCTGGTATTAGGTTTTCATGTGAATAATTTCCAATAAGGCTATTTCCTCGAGGCTGTTGAATTGTTGGTGTTGTTATTATTAATGTAGGAAAGAATTGATTTTTTTTTGGATGGTGTGGTGATAGGGCTGCTGAGAAGGCATAACTTTAGGAATGATAAAAAAAATCTAATCTTTGCTGAAACAGGACCTTTTTGGTCAAAGTATATTTTAAATTACTTGACTCAGGTTAATTTACTTAGTGTGTTATATATGTTTATGTATATATGTAATACATATACTATATTTATTTCAGGGACCAGCTATTCTCCACAGGAGAATTCACATAATAACAGTACTCATCATAGCTCAAATTCACATTCTTCTAATCCTAGTAACAATCCAAGTAAAACTTCAGATGCAGTAAGTATTTCTTTCACATTTCCTTACTCTGTCTTTCACTAACATATTAGGAATTTTATATTTCAGCCTTAGAAAGTTAAATTATGACAGCTGAACATGACTCAAAGCTGGAAATTTGTTTTGTTTTTATTTGTCTATGCAGAATGATGTAACAGAAATTTTGTAAAATTTTGAATTTTGTAATCTGTTAAGAATTGAGGGTTAACACATTTTTAGTTTCTCTCACTAACTGCACACTAAACTGGGTTTGCACAATGAAAATTATGGAAAATAGCTGTACTTCTGCAGGATAATGTGACTACTGGTCATAATTCCCTTTGTATGCATTGAAGGGGTTTTAAATATCTAATGCTAGGAATCTTTTTGACAGCAGAAAGATGTCAAAAATTATATTATAATCATGTGCAAATATTTCAATGTAGAATTATTTCCTTGAAACTGTCTATAGTTTTAATATTGTTTGTTACCCAAGGTAGACATTTTGCATTGTAATTGCATACTTATTGGCTCTTCAGTGCAGTCTATTAATAACCAAGAAGCCACTTTCTTTGTGTCTGATAGAACAAAAGATATAGATATTTTCACAAATCAATGCTATTTTTATATATTTAGTTCTTTTTCTTTAATTTTCTGAGGGACAAAAACAAAGTTCATTAGGTATGGCCATGTTCCAGTAATCTGTACAGTAATACAGAATACTTCTGCTTGACATTAATTGCAAAGGAATGTTTCATAAATTACTTTTTAGAGGAGAAATATAGCAAACAATCCTTTTTGGGTTAAGGAAGATAATCATTTGGTAAAATGTTAAAAGGTTTTCCTTTCACAAACGAAAAAAATCTGCAGATGCTGGAAATCCGAGCAGCACACACAAAATGCTTGAACTCAGCAGGCCAGGCAGCATCAATGGAAAAAAGTACAATCGATGTTTTGAGGGTTTCGGCCCGAAACGTCGTTTGTACTTTTTTCCATAGATGCTGTCTGGCCTGCTGAGTTCCACCAGCATTTTGAGCGTGTTGCAAAGGTTTTTCTTTATACATGTATTATTGCAAAACCAGGTAATTTCATTCATTCATGAGGCCTAAAATGTGTGGGTAGAGTAGATCTTATTTTTTTAAAATCTCAGCTTTTCATGTAGTATACCATAATCTTACAGGAAGCAGTCTTTTTTTAAAAAAATATTGATAATACATAATTCCATGTAATGCCCCGAATGGTGCAATTATTTGAAATGAGTCAGAACACTGTAAGAGTGAAGTTCTAAACTTAAATGTTTTTGCTATTAAATGATGAACTGCATTGAAAGAAATATTAATGTAAACAATATATTTTAAATTACGGAATGTCAAAAATGCAGGTGAGCGTTTATGCTCATTTCAGAAACAAAAATGATGATATGGGTAAATGTGATAGAATTTGAACAAGCAAAATACAGCTTTTATACATTTTGATGCATGAAACTGGTTATAAAATCTTTCCTATCTGATACAAACCATGAGAATTTGATACTTTGTAGCATGCAGAATAAAAGGCAATGGACAGTGCTGTTGTGTTTTAAACATGTAACCTTCAAACTTTGATCTATCATTTTGATGCTTATATGACTTGCATACAAAATGGACAAGTTTACTGGCTGAATACAGACCCTCAGAACAGTATCATGTTTCAAAGTATTATTTCTGGAATAGATTGTCCTTCCGATGTAGTGAATTGTATAATAGGACTTATATTGAAGACTGAAAGGTTTACATTTAATATCTGATGTATTTTGTAAAATATAAATTTTAAAGCTTACATTTAGTAATTCCGCTTGTATGTCCACAGAATATTCAAGTTGTATTATTTTTATATTTTGAGATTAAATTTCTTCAAGGTTAAGACAGCTGACAATAATAATTATTTAAATTTTGATACTTGGATAAATATTCTCTTGATCTTCCTCACCCCCTCTCAAGTGGTTGCCCTGAGCTCTTTTCCTCCCCTTTACCACTGCACATTGCTCACTAAGCCTACCTCTTTTGTTAGCTTTGGACAGTTCTGAATTGTTTTGTATTCGTACTTCTCAGTCAGATCATAGTTGTGGATATGTAGTTGGTGTTATCAATGTAATATAATTTGAATAAGGTTTATATCCCCTGGTGCCCTTCCATCTTCCCTTTCTCCCATGGTCCACTCTACTCTCATATCAGATTTGTTCTTCCCTAGCCCTTTACCTTTTCCACCCATCACCTGCCAGCTGCTGCTTCATTCCCCCTCCCCACCCACCTGGCTTTACCTATCAACTTTCAGCTTGTACTCCTCCTCCTCCCCCAACGTTCCTTTTCTGGGCACTTTTTTCCCTTTCTTTCCAGTCCTGAAGAAGGGACACAGCCCAAAATGTTGACTGTTTATTCATTTCCATGGCTGCTGCCTGACCTGCTGAGTTCCTTCAGCACTTTGTATGTGTTGTGTTTGTAATGATTAGTCAATTTGTTTTGAAAGTGGAGCTTTGATTAGGATGCTATGTGGTTCTTTAAGATTGTCGCTTGGTATCTTGCATAATCTTTCAGATTTATCCCAATTTTCAGAAGTCACAATTTGCATGCAGTGTTCTCTCAGTGTTACACAAACTGTCAACCTGGATTATGTGCTCAAGTTCCATGCTCTCAGACTCTAACTGTGAGTTGTGTGCTGCCAACTGGGCCAAGCTGCCATAGCTGCTGTCCATGGCATTTGTTTTACAGTTGGAGCTATTCTTTTGACTTTCTAAATGACAGTGCAGGGTATTACCAAGTTCTTTTGTATGAAGCACAAAAATCTCTTCTGTGGAAAAGGCAGTCTGTGTAATTAAATGGATTTTGTGCACTACTGAATAATTGTTATTTTTATTCTTCTGTCATTTCATCAAAAATTATGAAAACTGAAGATACTATGAAATGAGGTGGATTTAAATGAGAAACTAATTTAACTGTAATTTCAGCTGCTTTGGGTTTGTGCCATTGCTTATTGTGGTAGAAATAATCATTGATTTGCTCTGCACTGATCCATTTAGATAACTTGCCTTAATCTGTGTTTTGTTTTTTGATGTAACTACTTTTTGTCTTGATATAGCCTTATGAACCAGCTGATGACTGGTCAGAGCACATCAGCTCTTCAGGCAAAAAATACTACTACAACTGCAGGACAGAAGTTTCTCAGTGGGAGAAACCCAAAGAATGGATTGAAAGGTACAAGTTTAGTTTTTCAGAATTTTATCTAGACAATGAAATTGTCTTCAATGGGTTACAATATTAACATTTTTTTTGTCTGCAGAGAGCAACGGCAAAAAGAAGCAAGTAAAGTTGGGGTTGTTAACAGCTTCCCAAGAGATCGCGATTACAGAAGGGAAACCTTGCAACAAGCAACTACTGGCAGTGGGTTTACAAGTGGAAGTAAGTAATAGGCTAGTTAAGATTAAAACAGCATTCTGTCAAATTTCTTGTCATAGGGTTCATTTAGCATGCAAAATTCACTGAATCCTTTGAATTTGCATGCATAGTGTTGTAATGGAATTGTGAACAATGTTTATGAAGCTAATTTGTGAGCTGGGAGGATCTTTTTAAATGGTTTGAGACTCGGAAGGGCCTTAGTTATTTGAGGTGTGGTGGAAAGTTCTGTGCAGGGTGCAGGAGACAATTAGAAAAGAAAATTGTATATAAGATTTTGTTACGGATTTGATTTAGAGAGTAATTATACAATTGGGGACAGCTTTAATCTGCTAATCTGAGGAAGGAAATGCTTGCATGAGTTGGGGGTGCAACAGAGAGTCACTAGACTGATTGTTGGAATGGGAGGTTGCCTTTGAGTGCATTTAAGATTATTTTTTCACACATGTAGAACAATGAGATGAATTCACTGAAATTTGCAACTCCTAGGATTGACGCTGGGAAACTGTCCCAACTAGAGTCAACTTATTGGGGTTATTGTGTCACATCAAGGGTTTTATGCTTTAGAACTGAATTGCGAAATTTAATCACTGCAAGTGGTTTTGTTTCTTTGGTTTTTTTCTCTGTTAGAAAGCGATTGGTGGTTTGTCATCAAAGTATTTTTAAAACAGTGCTTTGAACTTAACTGTATTTTGCTTGTGAATTCAGTGGCACTGGGATAGTATGAAAAGATGAAATTTCTGGAAGGAACTCGGTCATGATTTTATTGAACGTTGCACTCTGTTCCTCAAAGTAATATAGTTACATGGGAACGAACTGACTCACTGATGTTGGATTTCTAATTTATGGTCATCATAATATAACCAGTATAAAGTTTTCTAAATGTTTGTTTGAAGGCATGCAAACTTTGGAGTTTATTTTCGAGATGTTATTTTCAGAAATATAAATATAACTTCAGTATTCTGTAGGAAAATAGGAATCTATGTGAATTTATTTTTTCCTTTTGGCTACTGCTTTCATTTTAAGTATCTGTTCCCTACACCAAATGATTTGTAGTCTGAGGTGAGGGTAACCTGCAAGAATTGCCAACTTGCCACAGAGCAGCTCCTTGGGAACTGATGACCTTGAATCTTCATCTGTTGAATTATTAAAAGGATTCTGCATATTTACAATGTCAACATCAATAATTTGAGTTTTTAATAAATATATTGGATTTCCTTGTGCCCACTTCATATTTACACGTTGAGCTTTGTTCAGAATTGGATTTCTCCTGCTTTGACTCGCACATTTGTGCAACCTCGGACATTTGCAAACACTTAGGTTTAACTCCAATGTGTGCAGAAACCAGTGCAAGTGCTTTGGAAAATTGCTGAGATGTTGTTTATATCATCCTGATTTAAATCAAGTTGTTTTGAAGTCAAAACGTTTGCGAAATTTGCCACTGTAGAATACATGAAAGGAGCCAAGTAGATGATATCACAGGTGTGACACCAAAAGATCCAAGGTCTAATGTATCCTGAGTAGATGTTTGATTTCAACAACTCTTGCATTTTAAAACATTGATTATGAACAATTGAGACTGTAAATAAATTAGCCAAAGGTGTTCTAATAATCATGCTAATTTCAACATTTCCCCCTTTTTATTTTTTTTTTACCACATTACCTTTGTGAATCATGAAAAGTGGAAGACAAGCATTCCAGCGGTGCCGGTAGTATGCTCTCCCAGAATATTTTGTCCCAGACAAACAGACACAATGACAGAGACTACAGACTGCCCAGAACAGAGACTCCTGGTGGAGCTGCCTCAGTGCAGCACCCCGTCAAACCAGTGGTTCTCCCAACAACCAACCCAAGCACTGTTCCTTCTAGTCCTTTTAGTCTACAACCTGAGCATCAGCCAAAGAAATCCTTTGATGCTAATGGAGCAGCTACTGTACCGAAAGTGCCTACACCCACACCTTCTATCCCCAATCAGAAGACGGAGAAGAAAGGTACGTATGATGTGGTATATTTTGGTTTGTGTGCACGTTCATATTTCATTAGTGACGCTATAGCTCATTATTAAACAGTGCTGATAAACCAGAATTGAAATAGTACTAAAAATAATCTAATTTCTAAAGAATCTGATGTTTGAAATGAATATCAGTGCTCGACGTCAATTATTGTTACATCAAAATTCTTACTTAATATTTGCTTGCAAAATTGGAGAGATGAATATCCAAAATAGATTTTCAGTGTGAATCTATGCAGAAGTAATAGGATAAAATATGGTGAGCTTGTTCATTTTCGATTTTGTTTATAACTTCAGCCATATTCTATTAATGCAGTTCTCCTTTCATTTGAGAGAAATTTTTTTTTAAATCAAGTTGCTCGCTTAAGTTTTAGTTTATGGAAGTTGATCGTGTAGAGTAAATCAACTAAAACATTGGAATCTATGGAAATTGTGCAATTTCGAAAGTGGATTTTGATAATCTGAGATTTTGACAGTTGCATTCCATCCTGCGTTAATGTGGATGGTAGTGAATTGGGAATATTGAGGGAGAAATTCTGTTGTATGGCTGTGGTTATGTATATAATTTCAAATGGTGTATCTATAATTATTGGTCTGGTATGGTTTGTTTTGCTTTTTGAGATTTAGGTGACAAAATTAGTTTGATAAGGAGGCAATTTGGAAGTTGTATGTATTACTTGCAATCTTAAGCCTTATCCCGTATAGGAGAACTTCATATGGACCTGAAGTATAAGGTTAGCGAAAAAATTACTGAGTGACAACAAATTTGAGAGAGCAAATGGTCTATTCTTATCTGTTTTATTAATTGTTCATGGGTTCTTGTATCGTTTCTGGTGCCTTGTATAAATTCCTGTAACTGAAGAAACAAATATGAAGTTTTTAATGTAAATTGTTGACTTCATAAAGGACAGCACAAAATATTTGTGGCCCTCATTGTCTTCTTCTGTATCTTTTGTAAATCCATTCCAATGTTATTAAATAACAAAAATATCAAAGTACCTTTTTAAGGTTACTATTCCAAAATGATATGCAACCACTTTTGCAATACATGAATATCTGACAATGTGGGAAAGAATTGAAGAAACGTTTTTTGGTTGCCTTGGAGTGGTTTGTTTTTAATAACTGACTAAGAAGGTAACAAATTTGGGGAAGATATGTTTCGTAAATCTTGGATGAAGTTGTTAAATAGAAGAAGAAAGATTAGTCCCACTTGAGCAGTTGTACATTGTCTAGCACTGTCAAAGAGGAAAACACTGTAATGAATTAAGATGATATACTTTTTAAATTTTGTCATATATAGCCTATTTTTTACAATGGGTTTTTTTGAGAAAATAACATCTTTAAGGACATATCTGGATCCTATTTAGTACTTAATGCTCATATTCAGCAAGGCCTACAATTGCAGTTTAATAATAAAATTCCACCAATGTTTGTTAGATTACTCCTGTGCAGAGAATGTAGTAAACAAAATAACTTAAATTTAGCAAATATTCTATTGATACTAGCAAATTGATTAATCCTAATTTTCTGGTCTAGAGACTGTCATGTAACTACCAAGACCTTTGGGTTTTTACTGAGAATGAGAAAGAAGTGGTTCGTTGGCATGCTTATCTGTTTAATTGACACGTATTTGTTGCATTGTTGGTTGACAGTCAATGCGATCATTCAAGTCGAGTATGATGTACTTGTAAAGGGTTGTCTGTTGTTGGGTCCTCGGGTGAGTGTAGAGGCCAATCCGAGTTTCACATATTCTCTGGGATGATGGGATGGTTTTCCTTAATGGAGAATGCCTGTGCGTAATTTCGTTTAGCATGGGGCGGCTGATGCATGGGCAGCCACCACACGGTCTATGATAGATCAGAGTCAGGGTACAGTGGCATTGAATGCAAGATAACTGGGAAGCCTTCATTGCCGTTTTGATATGTCACCATTCTTGGTTGTAGGCTGTTCTTAAATGGTCTTGGCATCTTTATGGAAGAATTTGAGAGGTAGAATGTTAAAGAGGAAATGGATTCCTTTAATTTCATACAAGCTGAAAGAAATTTGTTGCTCTTGGTTTGGAAATTTATCTCTTTTAGCGATGGTTGTCGAGAAAACATAGTCCAGAATTTGTGGAAAGACTCAGCTAAATGGTGGATTGTTAGGTTTATTCATTTATATTGAGTTAATACCAGCTTGGTGATCTCATTGGCTCATCTGGAATATTGATTTCAAAAGACTAAGAGAGCAGGGAAGTAAAAAAGGGAGGAAAACGACCATTGGATCAAACAAGAAACAAGGAATTACAGAAAAACTAATAATTTGAAAATCTATGGAGCAATGAATGCCAGTAAAAAAAATGAGCGTGAGTCACAATGTATGAAAGTATAAATCGAGTGTGAACCATAACTTTGTGAGTTTGAGTTTAACAGATGTTTACTACAACGATGAAACGATTGTTCAAACTCAGCAGAGTACCTATTTCTGCAAGGATGATGGTGGAGTGTTGCAAATTGTTTTGGAATTTGTACTTGGTTTCAAATCATGGGATTAATTTCTTAAATGTGCGTGAAATTTATTTTTTCAGTAGTGCAAACCAAGTTGCAAAATCCTTGTTTTGCAGTGGTGGTTTGGTAAAGGATTGCTGATGAATTTAATTTCTCAGACTGGGTTGGGGTGGCGGGAGGAAATCCCTTCCTTCAAAGTCAAAGTCAAAATTTATTATCAGTGTATATACATGTCACCACATACAACCCTGAGATTCTTTTTTTGTGAGCATACTTATCAAATCTATAGAACAGTAACTGTAAACAGGATCAATGGGCATCTAACTGTGCAAATAGTGTAAGTAACACGCATGAAATAACAAAATAAAAGAATTCCTAAATGAGTGTAGTTATCCCCTTTTGTTCAAGAACCTGTTGGTTGAGGGTAGTAACTGTCCTGAACCTGGTGGTATGAGTCCTCAGGCAATTGTACCTTCTACCTGATGGCAGCCCTGAGGAAAATGTGGTGGGTAGGATCTTTGATAATGGACGCTGCTTTCCTATGGCAACGTTTCATGCAGATGTGCTCAATGGTTGGGAAGGTTTTACCCATGATGTGCTGGGCGGAATCCACTACCTTTTGTAAGATTTTCCGCTCAAAAGCATTGGTGTTCCCATACCAGGCTGAAATGCAACCAGTCAGCACACTTTCCACCACACATCTACAGAATTTTGCCAAAATTTTTAATGGCATGCCAAATCTCAGCAGACTCCTGAGGAAGTAGAGATGCTGTCATGCTTTCTTTGCAATTATATTTACATGATGGTTTCAGGACAGGTTTTCTGAGATGGTGGCACCCAGGAATTTAAGGTTATGGACCCTCTGATCCTCCGATGATTACTGGCTTATGGACCTCTGGTTTCTGTCTCCTGAAGTCTGTAATCAGTTCCTTGGTCTTATTGACATTGAGTGAAAGGTTGCTGTTATTACATCACTCAGCAGTCTTCCTCATGTATGCTAATTCATCACCACCTTAGATACAACCCACAGCAGTGCTATCATCAGCAAACTTGTATGTGGTTTTGGAGTTGTATTTAGCCACACTGTCATAGGTGTAAAGTGAGTAGAGCAGGAGGCTAAGTACACCTCCCTGTGGTGCTCCTGTGGATTGTGGAAATGTTTTTGCCAATCCAGATTGACTGGTGTCCACAATGATGAAATCCAGCATCCAATTGCACAGGGTGTATTAAGCCCAGGTCTTGGAGTTTACTAATTAGTTTTGAGAGGATGATGGTGTTAAATGCTGAGCTGTAATCGATGAGGGGCATCCTGATATATGTATCTTTGCTGTACAGATGTTCCAGGGTTTATGTAACGAGCTAACAAGATACCATCTGCTCTAGACCTGTTGCTTCGGTAGGCAAATTGAAGTGGATCCAAGTCACCACTCAGACAGGAGCTGATATGCTTAAACACCAGCCTCTTAAAATACTACATCACTGTGGATGTAAGTGCTACTGGCTGATAGTCATTTAGGCAGGTTACCATGCTCTTGGGCAGCGTTAATGATTGAAACCTGTTTAAAGTAGGTGGTACCAGACACTGCCGGAGCAAGAGGTTGAAGATATCCTTGAATACACCAGCCAGCTGGTCAGCACAAGTCTTCAGTACTTCGCCAGGGACTCTGTCTTATAGAAACACAGAAAATAGGTGCAGGAGTAGGCCATTCGCCCTTCGAGCCTGCACCGCCATTCAGTATGATCATGGCTGATCATTCAACTCAGAACCCTGTACCTGCCTTCTCTCCATACCCCCTGATCCCTTTAGCCACAAGGGCTATATCTAACTCCCTCTTAAATATATAGGCAATGAACCGGCCTCAACTGTTTCCTGTGGCAGAGAATTCCACAGATTCACCATTCTCTGTATGAAGAAGTTTTTCCTCATCTCGGTCCTAGAAGGCTTCCCCTTTATCCTCAAACTGTGACCCCTCGTTCTGGACTTCCCCAACATCGGGAACAATCTTCCTACATCTAGCCTGTCCAATCCCTTTAGAATTTTATACGTTTCAATAAGATCCCCCCTCAATCTTCCAAATTCCAACGAGTATAAGCCTAGTCGATCCAGTCTTTCATCATATGAAAGTCCTGCCATCCCAGGAATCAATCTGGTGAACCTTCTTTGTACTCCCTCTATGGCAAGAATGTCCTTCCTCAGATTAGGGGACCAAAACTGCACACAATACTCCAGGTGTGGTCTCACCAAGGCCTTGTACAACTGCAGTAGTACCTCCCTGCTCCTGTACTCGAATCCTCTTGCTATGAATGCCAGCATACCATTCACCTTTTTCACTGCCTGCTGTACCTGCATGCCCATTTTCAATGACTGGTATGCAATGACACCCAGGTCTCGTTGCACCTCCCCTTTTCCTAATCGGCCACCATTCAGATAATAATCTGCCTTCCTGTTCTTGCCACCAAAGTGGATAACCTCACATTTATCCACATTAAATTGCATCTGCCATGAATTTGCCCACTCACCTAACCTATCCAAGTCACCCTGCATCCTCTTAGCATCCTCCTCATAGCTAACACTGCCGCCCAGCTTTGTGTCATCCGCAAACTTGGAGATGCTGCAATTAATTCCCTCGTCTAAGTCAGTAATATATATTGTAAACAACTGGGGTCCCAGCACTGAGCCTTGCGGTACCCCACTAGTCACTGCCTGCCATTCTGAAAAGGTCCCGTTTATTCCCAGTCTTTGCTTCCTGTCTGCCAACCAATTCTCTATCCACATCAATACCATACCCCCAATACCGTGTCCTTTAAGTTTGCACATTAATCTCCTGTGTGGGACCTTGTCAAAAGCCTTTTGAAAATCCAAATATACCACATCCACTGGTTCTCCCCTATCCACTCTACTAGTTACATCCTCAAAAAATTCTATGAGATTCGTCAGACATGATTTTCCTTTCACAAATCCATGCTGACTTTGTCCGATGATTTCACCGCTTTCAGATGTGCTGTTATCACATCTTTGATAACTGACTCTAGCATTTTCCCCACCACCGATGTCAGGCTTACCAGTCTATAATTCCCTGGTTTCTCTCTCCCTTTTTTAAAAAGCAGGGTTTCATTAGCCACCCTCCAATCCTCAGGAACTACTCCAGAATCTAAAGAGTTTTGAAAAATTATCACTAATGCATCCACTATTTCTTGGGTTTCTTCCTTAAGCACTCTGGGATGCAGACCATCTGGCCCTGGGGATTTATCTGCCTTTAATTCCTTCAATTTACCTAACACTACTTCCCTGCTAACATATATTTCCCTCAGTTCCTTCATCTCACTCGACCCTCGGTCCCCTACTATTTCCAGAAGCTTACTTATGTCCTCCTTAATGAAGACAGAACCGAAGTAGTTATTCAGTTGGTCTGCCATGTCCTTGTTCCCCATGATCAATTTACCTGTTTCTGACTGTAAGGGACCTACATTTGTCTTAACCAATCTTTTTCTTTTCACATATGTCTCGACTGGATGCTTTCCTTGGATTCACTCTCTTTAAGACAGCCCGCATGTTATCTTCAGATACTGAGACCAAAGGATCATCAGGAGACATGGGAGTGTGTGATGGTTCCTTTGTGTTCTGGTGGTCAAAGTGAGCATAGACGGCATTGAGCTCATGCAAGTGAAGCTCTGCTGTCCCCTTTGTCGCAAGATTTAACTGTGTAGGAGGTTATGGCATTCAAACCCTGCCACAGCAGTTGAGTATCCCTTGTTGATTCCAGTATAGTCTGGAATCTCTACTTCACTGAGATGGTTTTCTGCAGATCATATCTGCACCTCTTATACCATTCTTTATCTACAGACTTGAATGCCTCTGATCCGTCTCTGTGCAGGTTGCAGATTTCATTGTTCATCCAGGGCTTCTGGTTGAGGAACGCCTTGAATAATTTTGTGGGGACGCACATCCACAGCTGTTTTAATAAAGTCTGTAATGACCCTGGTGTAGTCATTCAGGTCCTCAGTTGAGCTCTTAAACACGGCCTAGAACACTGACTCAACGCAATCCTGTAACCATTCCTCTGCCTCCTGCGACCACCTCTTAGTTGTCTTGATCTCTGGAGCCTTGCTTTTTAGGCTCTGTTTGTATGCAGGTAGTAGGAGTATAGTAAAATGGCCTGATTTGCCCAAATGTCGTCTCAGGAATGAACGTTAGGCAATCCTTATCGTAGTGTCGTGGTTTAGTGTGTTGGGACCTCTGGTGCTACAGGTTACGTGCTGGTGACAGTTGGGCAGAGTTTTCTTCAAACAGGCCTGACTGAAGTCACTGACTATAACTTAAAATGCGTTGGGATAGGCTGCTTCTTGTTTACAAATAACATGGTGCAGTTTTGTGAGTGCTTGCTTAGAATCGGCCGCTGGTGGTATGTAAACTGTGGTCAGGATCACGGATAAGAACCTCTGAGGCAAATAAAATGGTCTACATTTAATCGTTAGTTGATCTGAGTCAGGGAACATCACCCCAATGTCTGTGCACCAATGAGAATTGACTAAAAAGCATAGGCCACCACCTTTTTCTTTACCAGAATTCATGGTTTGATCCATTCTGAAAATAGTAAAACCTTCTGGTTGTATCACTGCATCCAGTGTATCCGCATTCAGCCAAGTCTCAATGCATCAAACAATTGAGAGCTGCCTCTGATATTGCAGCCTTGCCCTGAGATCATCAATCTTATTTTCCAGTGACTGCACATTCACCACAAGATGCTGGGTAGAGGAGGCCTCATTCCCTGATGCTTCAGCCTGGTTTGAATTCTGCCTCTCCTGCCACATTTTCAGCCATGGCGTTGACCCTTAAAGGCTCCATGCCTAACTGCTTTGCTGTAGTTCATGACTTTTGCTCCGCATTTAACTGTCAAATGTGAGATCATTGATGTAATTTTGTAGTCCATTGTTGAGGAGATTTACATGCTGCAGATTGCAGCGAAAGTAATTGAAATGGAGTATATTTAAGAAGAAAACTGGAACAGATTTCTGCAACCTGCAGAGAGTTGCCGATGAATGCTGGTGCCATCATTAAGTGGTACTTCTAAGCACTCAAGCCATTTATCCCTTCACACCTGCTCTGCTAAACAATAAGGTCATAGCTGATGTTTTACTACAGCAGCACCTTCTGCCATCATTCCTTGTTTTTATTTTAGAATTATTATTACTGTCTTATGCTTTGTGGCAGCAGTATGGTGCAAGGACAAACTTACAGTAAATTACATAATAGTGCAAAAAAAAGGAACAATGAGCTGATGTTCATGAACCGTTCAGAAATCTGATGATGGACAGGAAGAAGCTGTTCCTGAATCATTGAGCGTGGGCCTTCCGTCTCCTGTGTCACCTTCTTGATTTTTGTAATGAGAACAGGGCATGTTTTGAATGGTGAGAGTCCTTCATGAAAGGTACAGCCTTCTGAAAGCACTGTCTCCTCAGTGGTGGGGAGGATTGTGCCTGTGATGGAGCTGACTGAGTCTTCAACTCTGCAGTTTCTTGCAGTCTTGCGTATTGGAACGTCCACACCAAAATGTGATGCATCCAGTCAGAATGTTCTCCATGGTATATCTATAGAAATTTGTAAGAGTCTTTGGTTACATACCAAATGTCTTCACTCCTAAGAAATAGAGTCACCGGCGTGCTTTCTTTGTGATCTAATAATCTATCCATTTCTTCCACAAAGTATATTCCATTACCAGCTAGGTAGTGAATTCTAAACGTTCACTATTCTCTGAGAAATTTCTTTACTGTATACCTGTACTGAATGGCAGGTCCTGAGAAGCTAACCCTGGTTACAGACAGACTAGCCAGAGGAAACATCCACTTAATATCTTCCTGCCAAACCACTTCAGGAATCTTCTGTTTCAATGAGATCACCACTCTTTGGCTGTACATCTCTCCTCCCAAACTCATGTCAAGTGGTCTGGTGAACTTTCCCCGTACATCACCATTTGTCTGTTAATTAAAGTGCAGAAACTGGGAGTGGTGTATGTGTTCTTCCACTGAGCAGGTTGATTTGGCATATATATCTGAGACTGGATGCATCTTGTATTAGATTCATAAGCTTTGACTGTCAGATGTAGCATGACATCATTCATGTGATTGGGTCTGGTTGGAAAAGCAAAATGGAAGTTAAATCTTTCATTAAAGGTTAATGCTTTTAGTTGATATGCCAAATATATTAGGTTTTCGTTCCATAAATCTATTTTAACTTTTCTAAGCCTTCTGATTTAACATGGGAACTGTTGTATTGCAAAGAACTCTTAGAATGATCAAATGCTGTTAGGTCAGCCTGGGGGTCTAGCTGTGAGAACTGAATTTTGATTTGTCCTAATAGCTGGAAATGAAACAAAATTGGGTGTTACAGGCAAGGGTGTAAAGAGGAGATAAATACATGAATTATTGATCATTTCATTTCAGAAATACTGGGTGGAATGAAATGGGTGCCAAGTATGAAATACATACAAAAAGTTTAGTTCAAGAGATGGGCTTTCAGAACATTTACGACTGTGGAGAAACATTCTAAGGTTTTGCTATAGCTGGTGAAATGAAGGGAAAACATAAATGTTTGTGGTAAATGAAATGATTTGAATTTAGGTGTGAAGAAGTCATACAGCAATTAAATATGGAAGATTCCATCTGTAATATTTATATAGTTTTATTCCCCCATGTTAAAAAAGTGTATCTGACAAAGAGTGAAACAGAAGTTTTTGAGACTAGTTATGGAGAAATAGGAAGGTTATCAAATGATAGAATTCAGGTCTGTTTTTTCTTGTCAGCATTTAAAATTTTTATTTTAATTTAATGATATAGCTCAGGTAGGTCCTTCCGGCACTTTGAGTCGCAATGCCCGAGCAGCTCCTGACAACCTTGATTTCACTTTAACCTAATTACAAGACAATTTACAATGACCAGTTAACCTACCCAGTGCTTCTTTGAACTGTGGGAGGAAACCAGAGCACTTAGGGGGAAAACCCCCCGTGTTCCACAGGGAGGATGTACAAAGACTCCTTATGGTTGCCATCGGGATTGAACTCCAAACCTCTGACACCCCAAACTGTAACAACACACCTAACTGCTGCACTACTGTGGCGCCCATGGTTTTTGAAATTGCCGTGATTTTAGATGATTTGGTTTTTTTGAAGTGTTTGAGTTTGTCTCAGGTCATTCACTGTTACTATTTTCTTTTAAAAAATCAAGAAGTAATGCAGTTATGTCTTGGAAATGTAAAAAAATATATTAAACTGAATGTCTTGATTTTTATTTGTTTTTCATTTGTTGCTCCATTCTGTGGAGGGAATGACAAATGAAGGGCACATGAATGGAAGAACATAGATTCTGTGCAAGCTGTTGGGATTAGTTCATTTTGGCATCATAATCAGTGTAGAGATCACTGCCCAAAGAAACTGTTCCTGTACTCTTCTATGACCATCACCAAGGTAAGGTAGTATATGGGTAAATTCTTGGGTTATCATCCAGAGTCCTGTTCCATTGATTCAGGAGCTTGAATTCAAATCTTACTATGGCCATTATGGTCTTAATATTAGCTTATTTGAAGTAATTAAATAACGTCTGTACTTTTGGGTTAGCGCAGTGGGCAGCTACTGGAGCTGCTACCATTACTGTTCCAGAGATCTGGGTTCAGTCATGACTTGGGTGCTGTCTGTGGAATTTGCATTTTCTCCCTATGACTCTGGTTTTTTCCCCCATGTGCCAAAATGATGTGCGTTAGTTGGATAACTGGCTACTGTGAATTGTCCCTTTGTGTTGATGAGTGGTAGAATCTGGGGAGAATAAAAAGAGAGATTAATGTAAGATTACTGTGGTTTGGTTGTTGGACTCAGCATTGTGCTCTGTATCTCTCTCAATGACGCTTACAGACGTTTGTGGTTGGGTAAGGAGGGAAAAAATGAGGAGGAGGAGAAGATGGCGGCGCGACGGCAGCACGTGCGGCCTCTCTGGTGAATGATATCTGTAATCTGTCAAGTAGGGTACCGTGCACAATTCTGATTTGATGGAGACGGACGTGAGAGTACGGAGGAACATCTGGAAAACTTCTGAAATGCCTGCTTCGCTGCTGCTGCTACTGTGTGGTAACAGGAATCTCCGGAGCAGAAGGCCCCAAATCCTCGGCTTTGCTTGTTTTAGTGGCCGGGGCTAGGTCAAAGACGCTCGGTAGAGCATGGCGCTCGGGAGGCTGTATCGGAGGGGCTGGTTGGAGGCTTGGGGTTTTCGGACGGACGGACTCAGTGTCGGCTGTGGTCGGCTGCTTCCAAGGCATCAGCAAGTTGACGGTGCCTGGAGGTTTATGGCAGGGAGTTTCTCCCTTTTGCCACCTGCTCTCGGGGACTTTGAGACTTTATTTACCGTGCCCATGGTTTGTTCTTCATCAAATTATGGTATTGCTTTACACTGCTGTAACTATATGTTATAATTATGTGGTTCTGTCAGTGTTAGTCTTTGGTTTGTCCTGTTTTCTGTGCTATCACTCTGGAGAAACATTGTATCATTTCTTAATGCATGTATGCATTTCTAAATGACAATAAAAGCGGACTGAGTGTTCTCATAATCTAAATGCCACTTCTGAGCTAAGTTGAAAATGAGAGTAATACAGCAGGAGCTCTTTGCTATTGTTGGGGCTATGCTTGTCTCAGCAGACTGAAAATATTAGATTTTGAGGCATCTTGGATTAGTGAAAGTAATTATTTAAATTTGAATTTTTTTATGAATTCTCATAAGCCTTGGACACTTGAATAACATCAAGCTTTTCAGAAATATTAAGGACCTTCATTTGAGATACGTGAAAGGGAATGTTTGATCCTGGCGTCCTGTACCTTGTGCTCTGTAGAATTATCATACAAGGCTGAAGGTGAGGTTCAAGTTACTGTGAAAAGGTGTTGCCAAAAGTCAAGTGATAGTTTGTGCCTGAATGAACTGCCAAATGTTGAGGACTGAAGTATCACACTTAAGTTTGAAGGTAAAAGTTTCACATTTTAAATAAAAGGATAGAAGCTATGGAGGCATTTGATTTTCTTTTAATATTTGTGCAATATCTCTTACAGTTACATCCTGAATCTATAGGTTATCCTAATCTTTGCTGTGCTCTTCACCAGTAATTAATGACTTTGGTACCTCTGCATTGAAACACAGAAGTCAGGAATTCAATGAGTCAATGTAGATTTACTTGATCTCCCGTCCCTGCTGTTGGACTTAAATCTGGAATGGAAAAAGGAAATGGTTCATTTGAAGGATTTGATGTGTCAGTTATTCCATTTACTCAGACTTTTTAATTTTTTGAGCTAACATAGGTCTCTGCTCAAAGATAATTAAAATTTGATGCCCTTTGACAGAAAGAGCACTTCTGAAGTGAGGCATTAGGTTCTCAAAGTTGAGCCATATTTTAAGTACAGTAAGCTGTTCTAGCCTCTAGCTGAGGAAAATATTTGGCTGTGAATCAGTATTATATCTATGTTAACTTGGCAAAAATTACACTATATTTGAATAATTCATCTTGCTGCTCGTGTATAACACCCACTCTCTTGTGTCTATGATAGTCTTGATTTATCTCTGTTCTTTGAAAACAAACTATTTAATTGATCTGTCATTTTAATACAGAGTCAAATGGAGAATAGCAATGTATTTTAAGCAAAGTCAAAGTGATTCTTCCTTTCTTGGTTAGATTTGAAAATTTTCTTTCTGTGAGAATTTTTCATTGCAACTTGTGTTTAGTTTTTCTAGCATGTTGGAAGATTAACAATGTATTTCAAGTTGTAGAGATAGGTGTGGATGGAGAGAACAAAGCAAATATGTGACCATGTAGAAATTGAGCTGGTAACGGAGATGTGCCAGGTGATCCAGTGATCCTCAGTGCCATCTAAGAGGGAAGCAAATTTTGAGTTGATCAATCTGAAAGAATTCAATAAAAGGTGAATATGGGCTGTAGAAAGTAAAAAAAAAAGAAGCACATCCTGGAACTGTCAGAATGCAGGCCACAACAACTGCTGAAATTATGAATTTTTAGAAAATTGCTGTAAGTACTCAGAGTATGAATAATTTTGCATGTGGCTGGAATATTGGTATTATTGTTGTTAGGATGAAGGATAGTTGTATGTTGTAGATGATATTGATCAGTTAGTAATGTAGGGTAATGGTAGGTAGAATCTATTTTCCTAAATGCAAATTCATGCCACTTTGAGCGGACCATATGCAAAGAATGGTGGAGCCTTGGGGAGTATTAAGGGCAAGAGGAACTTCAGTATGTAATCTAATAATCTCTGAAGGTGACAGCAGAGGTAAACATGGCAGTGAAGAAGGTGTGCAGGATATTTCACTGGTCAGACATGAACCAACCTTTTTTAAATACCGGTAAGGCCACAGCTGGAATGGTACGATTGCACTGTTTGCAGATAGATAGATGTACTTTATGGATCCCGAGGGAAATTGGGTTTTGTTACAGCCGCACCAACCAAGAATAGAGCATAAATGTAGCAATACAAAAACCACAAACAATCAAACAACAAAATGCAAACTATGCCAGATGGAAAATAAGTCCAGGACCAACCTGTTGGCTCATAAGGCAAAGGAATTAAGTTGCCTGGGTTGGAGCACTTAGAGCCTTAGTAGGCTGGGCAAAGGATTGATAGAAGGAAAGGTTTCCCTATAGTAGAGCTGTCTAGCTCTAGAGGGCATGGATTGAGAATAAAAGGGATCTGAGGAGAGTTTGAAATTTGAACACAGTGCCTGAATGTGTCATGGAGATGAACGAAGTGCAAGATCATAACATGGTAGTTTGTGAGGGCAAGTCCATTTTATTGTACAGAGTCTGAAACCAGTAGGATAGAAGTGTTGGTGAGATTTCTTGGTTGTGACATCAATGTGGTTGGACTATTGGAGATGTTCACACTTCTGAGATTGAAGCTCTCCACTGTCAATACAGAAGAAGCATGTCTGCCACATCCCTTTCTGAAATCAATGACCAGCCTTTTGTTGACATTGAGGGGAAGGTTGTTGTCATGACACATTGTCACTAAACTCTGTACCTCCTTCCTGTACTCTAATTCATCATTATTTGAGATGTGGCCCGCTACTGTGGTATCACCTGAAAACATGTAGATGAGGTTAAAGCAGAATGTGGTCACATAGTCATGAATGTACAGGGAGTAGAACAGAGGCTGAGAACGCTAAGTTGTAGAGCACCAGTGTTTAGAATAATTGTGGCAGGGGTGCTTGTGCCTATCGTACTGATTGTAGTTTGTTGGTCAGAAAGTCAAGGATCTATTTGCAGAAGGGGCCATTTACTCCCAGGGATCTGAGTTTGGAAATGGGTTTGCTTGGAGTAATAGTATTGAAGGCAGAACTGTGTTCAATGAGCGATAGTCTGATGTAGGTATCTTTACTGTCCAAATGCTCCAGAGATAAGTGCACAACCAGAGATGTGGCAGCCACCATAGACCTGTTCCAGCAGTACACAAATCACAGTGGGTCAAGATTGTCTGGAAAGCTGGAGCTGATGCACGTCAGGATCAGCCTGTTGAAGCACTGCATGTTGTAGATGTTGGAGTCATTGTGCGGTGGTCGTTGAGGCACGTTATCTTGTTTTTCTTGGACACTGGAACAATAATAGGAGGAGTTAACAGCCTGAAACAGAGAGAGCATTTTTATTTCTGAAAATAGGTATGCCAGCTGCTCTGCACAGGATCTAAGGCTGAGGCCTCCGTCGGTCAGGGTCGACAATGGACGTTGCATTCTAGCTGTCTAGATAGGTAAGCCTGGGCAGTACGATATGGAGGGCAAGCTGGTGCCCATGTAACAACCTCCCCCTCTCCACCCTGCTGATGAACCCAATGGAACGGCAGAGACCGATACAATTTGGCACCAGCAGTGTCACAGGAGTTGCCAGTCAGTGTTGAACTCAACATGAGACTCTTAGGGACTCCAGCTCCAGATTTTTCCCTTGGGGTTTACTCCCGAAGCCTTTCCCTTGAGTGGGTATAGCCGCAGGGCAGCAGAGGTTTGAGATCAGAGTTTTCCTTCTCATAGATGAGCTGCCAACCATGGCTGACGAGCGCTGTCTGCCCAAAGCGACTGGTTTTAAGGTGCCAGGAGCTGGACTTGATTGTCAGAGGCTATTTGAGGTGCACACCATTGGGAGCATTATACCCATTACCACTTCTGGCTATAGCAACCTTAAGGAACCAAGGACACAGCCAAGAACACCATCCTGGCCCAAGTAAATCAGTACTAATGGGTGAAAGGACAGTGGAAGGAAAAGTATACAGAAAACCACAGAGGACAAACTCTGAAACTGTTTGCCAGCAGGATAGGCTCAGCAGCTTTTTTCTGTTTGTTAGATTCAATGTTGATTTTTGCTGATTATTTCAATTGTGGTTTTGAACTTAAACAAAGATATGTGAAATGCAAAGACAAGTGTACATATAAGGTATCATCTGTTTGCTTGCTTCCCTTTGAGGAAAAGGACTTGATTGTAAATTTGTATTTGATCACCAGATTTCAAAGGGTCATAAACCGATTTTGAAGCATGTTAAGATGATATTGTTATTATTGTATTTATACGTTCATGTGTCCTCTTAAAAAGATTTGATCTTGAATTAGGTAATGTTGATTTATTTGAAGGGGTAGAAGTTCTTCTTAACCCAAATCTAAAGTGATGATCATTTCTTGAATTTATAAAATGATTGATAAAATTGCTGTTACTGGTTATTGTTGATCCGATTGATTGTCATGTGGTTCTTTAACTCTACAAGCCCAACTGCTGTGAATTTAACAGGAAAAATTTGTATGTTGAACATAAAATAACTCAATGCACTTAAGCAAGAATAAACAAAATTTGCCACCAACCTTTGAGATACTTCAGTGAGTGCCTGGAGGCTTGGTCATTGTGTTCGGTTTTATAGAGGAAGTAATTTTTATTTTAATCTGTGTGGTATGGAGAATAAATCATTTTTAAAATGCAGCGGTATTCATTCATTGTTGCTCTGTAATTTTAAACTAGTATAGTCTTTCATCTAGCCACTCAGAGAAATTTAATGCAATCAAACCATCAGTGTTCGATGAAAGGAAAATCTTTGAGGATGTTAGCAGAGTATTTGGATTTCTGGAAGATATTTAAGATGGTCCATATAAAAGGCTGATGAACAAGATAAGACCTCACATTATTTAGGGTTGTGTACTAATTTGAAGATTTGTTATGACAGACACTCAGAATCAATGGGTCAGTTTGGGAGGATTTAACTAGTAGTGTGCACTAAGGACCAGTTCTTGACTGATTATTTCAGTCATGGTTTTGAACCCAAACAAAGATCTGTGAAATGCAAAGACAAGTGTATGTATAAGATATCACTATCTGCTTGCTTGCTTCCCTTTGAGAAAAAGGACTTGATTGTAAATTTGTATTTGATCATCAAATTTCAAAGGGTCATAAACCTATTTTGAAGTGTGTAAAGATGATATTGCTGTTGTTGGATTTATACTTTTTAGGTTGCTGCTGTTAAGAATAAAGGTATGATCTGCTAAGAAGGTTATAGACTATTCTCTTAAATATAGCATCAGTTTTAAAAAATGCTGGAGAAATTAATGGGTCTGAAAGCTAATAAATGTTTTATTCCTGATGATTTGCCGACCAGAACATGAAAAGAGATGACTGAGAAATAGTAGAATGCATTGGATGTCATCTTCTAAGACTCTACATCACGAAACAATTCTTGCATGTTGGAGGATCTAGTTTCTTAAAAAAAACATGAAAGAAGGAAACTGGTACAAAAAAGACAAACTGCCATTTAACTGAGTAATAAATTATGTATTTAAATTAAATACAGAACAAGTTAGAACACTACCAATATTATTATAGTACTATAAAACTATGTATGAGTTTTTAATAGTGATTGAAGGAGGAATTCATCCAGTATATTCTACCGCATTTGTCTGAACAAAACCAGCGCAGCCTCCTTGTGCAGATAACTCACTGTCTTTGTAAAATGCTTTTAACATTTGCATCCTCCAAATCTTCATTTTCATTGCAAGATTCAAGATGATTGTCGATCCTTCAAATATTTAGTAGTTCTTGATGGTGAACTAGTGCAATTGTTTCATTTTTATTCCTGGCCGTTTCTGGCATCTCCAAATCTGAATGCTTGAAACCATAGTGAGCAAAACAGTTTAGAATCTGAATCAGGCTTAACTCAGCCAGTGGAATGAGTTCTGTTTTAAATGCAACAATACTAGACTGAAAGTGTTGTATTTGAATGCACATAGCAGAAGAATTAAAATAGGCAATCTTGAAATTCAGCTACAGATTGGCAAATATAACGTTGTGGCCATCTCTGAAACTTGGCTAAAGGGTGGCTGCCATTGGGAGCTGAACATCCAAGGATGTATGGTGTATCAGAAAGATAGGTTAGTAGGCAGAGGGGGTGGTGTAGCCTTGTGTATAAGAAATAATATTAAATCATTAGAAAGAGATGACATAGGATCGGAAGGTGTAGAGTCTCTATGGGTTGAGTTAAGAAATGGTAAGGGTAAAAGGACGCTAATGGCAGTTGTATACAGGCCTCCAAAAGCAAATTAGAGCAGGAGATAGAAAGGGCATGTCAGAAGGGCAATGTCATGGTAACTGTTGGGGATTTTAACATGAAAATGGGTGGGAAAACAAGGCCAATGCTGGACCTCGAGAGAGAATTTGTAGAATGTCAAAAGAATGGCTTTTTAGAACAGCTTGTTGTTGAGCCCACTAGGGGATCAGCTGTACTGGATTGGGTATTGTGTAATGATCTGGAGGTGATAAGAGAGATTAAGGTTAAGGAACCCTTGGGGAACAGTGATCACAATATGATCGAGTTCACTTTGAAATTTGAGAAGGAGAAACTAAATTTCAATGTGTCGGTATTTCAGTGGAATAAAGAAAATTATAATGGCGTGAGAGGGGAACTGGCCGAGGTTGACTGGAAAGAGACACTTAACAGGAAGGACAGCAGAGCACCAATGGCTGGAGTTTCCGTGAAAAATGAGGGAAGTGCAAGACAGATATATTCCAAATAAGAAGAAATTTTTGAATGGAAGAAGGAAACTATCGTGGCTGACAAGTGAGGTCAGAGCCAAAGTAAAAGCAAAAGAAAGGGCATACAATGAAGCCAAAGCTAGTGGCAAGATAGAGGATTGGGAAGCTTTTAAAAACTTTCAGAAGGAAACTAAGAAGGTCAATAGGAAGGAGACAATGAATGATGAAAGGAAGCCGGCAAAGAAGATACTAAAAGCTTTTTTAAGTATATAAAGGGTAAAAGAGAGTTGAGGGTAAAAGAGAGTTGAGGGTAGATATAGGACCAATAGAAAATGACGCTGGAGATGTTGCAATGAGAAACACAGAGATGGCGGAGGAATTGAGTGTGTATTTTGCATCAGTCTTCACAGTGGAAGACATTAACAGAAAGGAAACAATAGATCTGTTAGCCTGAAATCAGTGGTTGGGAAGTTGTTGGAATCGATTAGTTAGAGATGAGATTACGGTGTACCTGGAGGTACATGACAAGATAGACCAAAGCCAGCATGGTTTCCTGAAAGGAAAATCTTACCTGATTAACCTACTGCAATTTTTTGAGGACATTACAAGCAGGGTAGACAGAGGAGATGCAGTAGACGTGGTGTACTTGGATGTTCGGAAGACCTTTGACAAGATGCCGCACATGAGGCTGCTTAGCAAAATAAGAGCCCATGAAATTAGAGGGGAGTTACTAGCGTGGGTGGAGCATTGGCTGATCAGCAGAAAACAGTAAAGGGATCCTATTCTTGCTGGTTGCTGATTACCAGTGGAGTTCCATAGGGATCGGTGTTGGGACCATTGCTTTTTACGATGTATGTCAATGATTTGGACTATGGGATTAATGGATTTGCGGCTAAATTTGCCAACGATGCAGAGGTAGGTAGAGGAGCGGGTAGTGTTGAGGAAACAGCCTACAGAGACTTAGATAGTTTAGGGGAATGGGCAAAGAAGTGACATATGAAATACAACGTTGGAAAGTGTATGATCATGCATTTTGGTGGAAGAAATAAACTGGCAGACTAATATTTAGATGGGGAGAAATTCAAAATGCAGAGATGCAAAGGGATTTGGGAGTCCTTGTGCAAGATACCCTAAAGGTTAACCTCCAGGTTGAGTCAGTGGTGAAGAAGGCGTATGCAATGTTGGCATTCATTTCTAGAGGTAAAGAATATAAGAGCTCTGACTCTCATAACTACCTCGACTATACCTCTTCCCACCCTGCCACATGCAAAAATGCCGTTCCTTATTCCCAGTTCCTCCGTCTCCGCCGCATCTGCTCCCAGGATGAGGCTTTCCGTTCCAGAACATCTCAAATGTCCTCTTTCTTTAAGGATCATGGTTTCCCTTCTACCGTCATCAATGATGCCCTCACCCGCATCTCCTCCATTTCCCGCACTTTGGCCCTCACCCCATCCTCCCGCCACCACAACAGGGACAGAGTTCCCCTTATCCTCACCTACCAACCCACCAGCCTCCGGATCCAGCACATTATCCTCCGCAACTTCCGCCACCTTCAACAGGACCCCACCACTAAACACATCTTTCCCTCTCCACCCCTCTCTGCATTTCTCAGGGATCGGTCCCTCCGTGACTCCCTTATCCACACGTCCCTCCCCACGGATCTCCCACCCGGCACTTATCCCTGTAAGCACAAGTGCTACACCTGTCCCTACACCTCCTCTCTTGCCACCATTCAGGACCCCATTCAGTCCTTCTAGGTGAGGCAACACTTCACTTGTGAGTCTGTTGGGGTCATCTATTGCATTCGGTGCTCCCGGTGTGGCCTCCTCTACATCGGTGAAACCCGACGCAGATTGGGGGACCGCTTCGTCGAGCACCTCCGCTCCATCCGCCACAACAGACAGGATCTCCGGGTAGCCACCCACTTCAACTCTGCTTCCCATTCCCATTCAGATATGTCCATACATGGCCTCCTCTACTGCCATGATGAGGCTAAACTCAGGTTGGAGGAGCAACACCTCATATACCAACTAGGTAGTCTCCAGCCCCTTGGTATGAACATAGAATTCTCCAACTTGCGGTAATTCCCTCCCCCTCCCTTCCTCTATCCCTAGTTCACTCTGCCCCCTCCCCCAGCTGCCTATCACCTCCCTCATGGTTCCTCCTCCTCCTACTACCCATTATGTTTTCCCCTATTCCTACTTCACCTTTCCTGCCTATCACCTCCCTGCTTCCCCTCCCCCACCCCTTTATCTTTCCCCTTACTGGTTTTTCACCTGGAACCTACCAGCCTTCTCCTTCCCACCCTCCCCCACCTTCTTTATAGGGCCTCTGTCCCTTCCCTCTACAGTCCTGACGAAGGGTTCCGGCCCGAAACGTCAACTCATCATTTCCACAGATGCTGCCTGACCTGCTGAGTTCCTCCAGTGTGTTATGAGTGTTGCTTTGATCCCAGCATCTGCAGATTATTTTGTGTTTAATATAAGAGCAGGATATGATGTTGAGGCTCTATAAGGCACTCGTGAGACCTCACTTAGAGTATTATGTGCAGTTTTGGGCTCCTTATTTTAGAAAGGATATACTGACATTGGAGAGAGTTCAGAGAAGATTCACGAGAATGATTCCAGGAATGAAAGGGTTACTGTATGAGGAATGTCTGGCAGCTCTTGGGCTGTATTCCCTGGAGTTCAGGAGAATGAGCGGGGGGATCTCATAGAAACATTCCGAATGCTAAAAGGCCTGAACAGATTAGATATGGCAAAGTTATTTCTCATGGTTGGGGCGCTTAGGACAAGAGAGCACGACTTTAGGATTGAAGGACGTCCATTTAGAACAGAGATCCAGAGGGTGGTAAATCTGTGGAATTTGTTGCCACGAGTGCTGGGAGCATTTAAGGTAGCGATAGGTAGGTTCTTGATTAGCCAGGCTGTCAGAGGATATGAGGAGAAGGCTGGGGAGTGGGGGTGATTGGAAGAATTGGATCAGCCCATGATTGAATTGCAGAGCAGACTCGATGGGCTGAATGGCCTACTTCTCCTATATCTTACGGTCTTAATGTCACTAGCTTATGTCGTGAAATTCATTAACTTTGCGGCAACAGTAAAATGCAATACATGATAATAGAAAAAGCAAACGGAATTACAGTAACTATAAATATATGTTAACTATCTAATTTAAAAGAATAGTGAAGTGGTGTTCATGGGTCCAATGTCCATTCAGAAATCGGATGGCTGAAGGGAAGAGGCTGTTCCTAAATCGTTGAGTGTATGCCTTTAGGCTTTTGTTCCTCCTTCCTGATGGACTGATGCCCCAATTAATTGGAATCCACTGCATTTGGATTTTCCTGTTTGTCTGAGCTGACAGTTCAGCTGCACGGTTATCTATCCATCACCTGCTATATTCACATCCCTTCCCATGGAGTGTGTTCAATCTTTTTTAATACTCTTACATGACACATCATCAGCATGCTCACCCTCTCTGCTTGTCACGTACTTCAAAAACAAAATCCAGTGAATTTATCAAAAATAATTTCCCTTTCTCAACTCTGTTACTGCCATATTCTATTATTATTTTCCAAGTACCCAATTATGTCAGGCTGACGGATTCATAGTTTCTTGTTTCTATTTCTGTCTTCAGGATTGCAATTCCTGCCTTTCAGTTTCTGGCATTTGCTGCTCTTTTAAAAATACTATACAGGTGTCCCCCGCTTTTTGAACCTTAGGAAACCTCACTGTTACGAAAGACCTACATTAGTTACCTGTTTTCGCTAACAGAAGGTGTTCCTATTACGAAGAAAAGCAGTGCACGATTTAAAAAAAAAAGGCAGCGCGCGCCCCGAGCAGCCGCTCTCCCCCGGATTCGGAACGGCATTCTTGCCGGCATTGCTTAAACTCGTGCCTGTGAGCAGCCGTTTGCAGGATGAGTTCTACGGTATCAGAAAAGCCTGAAAGAGCTCGTAAGGATGTTACACTTAGCGTAAAACTAGACATAAGTAAGCATTTTGATTGTGGTGAACAAGTAAGGACAAAGTGAGTTTGGCTTGTGGAAGCTGACGAAGATGATGTTGAAGAGGTTTTGGCATCCCATGACCAAGAACTGATAGATGAAGAGCTGATGCAATTGGAAGAGGGAAGGAAAGCAATTGAAACCGAATGAGTAATGTTAAAGTACTACTCTAATTTTGAAAGGATACGTAGGTTTAGGGCATATTTGCAGGATGGTTTGAGTCCTTACAAAGAACTGTATGATAGAAAAATGCACGAGGCTCAGCAGTCAAGCAAGCCTTAAACATCAGCCACAGCAGACGACGAACCTCGACCTTCAACGTCGAGGCAGGCAGAGATAGGAGAAGATGACCTGCCTGCCCTGATTGACGCTGAGATGACACCCCAGTGTCCCACCACCCCAACACCCGGGCCGTGGACAGATACCGATTTGCGGAGAATGCAGCGGTAGCCGGGAGGCATACAACACATCTTTAAGAAAAAAAGTCGAAATAAACAAGCTAATTAATTAGGTGCCGCCCGCACATAATTGTCGGCCCAGATCAGAGGCGATTGCCGATTGCATCGCCTCTGATCTGGGCTGACATTTACGTGCTGGGCAGCACCTAATTAATTAGCATGTTTGTCTCGGCTTTTTTCCTAAAGATGTGCTGGATGCGTTCCGGCTATCGCTGTACCCCTGCATGCTTCGCGGATCAGTATCGGTTTACTGCCTGGAGGGTGGGGGCCACTGCACCACCCAAACTCTGACGACTCAGTCTAACACACCATTATCAGTCTGCTCGGCAGGCTATCTTCTCGATTCCCGTAAGTGATACTACACTGTGCATACATTATTTCTACTTTATATCGGCTGTGTATTTTTACATGTTATTTGGTATGATTTGGTGGCTTCATAGCTTAAAGGTTACTGGAGAGTGCTTGCGCCGTGTTTTTGCTGAGAGCGCTGCGTGAGATTTTTGCTACGGAGAACAGTTCAGACAATTATTGTGGAAAAGTATTTCTACTTTATATGGGCTGTGTATTTATCATAATCATTCCTGCTTTTACTCTATGTTACTGTTATTTTAGGTTTTATGTGTTATTTGGCATGATTTGGTAGGTTATCCTTGGGTCTGCGAATGCTCGCAAAACTTTCCCATATAAATAAATCGTACTTGCTTCTTCGCTTTACGACATTCCGGCTTATGAACCATTTCATAGATTCCCTCTACATTTTTCTATCACACAGTTCTTTAATAAGAGACTCAACCCATCCTGCAAATATCTCCTAAACCGACGTACCCTTTCAAAATTAAAGTCGTACTTTATCGTTACTTATTCGATTTCGATTGTTATCCTTTTTTCTTCCAATTGCATCAGCTCTTCATCTGTCAGTTCTTGGTCATGGGATGCCAAAACCTCTTCAACATCATCTTCGTCAGCTTCCACAAGCCGAACTCACTTTGTCCTTACTTCGTTCACCACGATCAAAACGCTTAATTATGTCTAGTTTAACGCTAAGTGTAACACCCTTACGAGCTCTTTCAGACTTTTCCGATACCATAGAACTCATCTTGCAAACGGCTGCTCACAGGCACGTGTGTAAGCAATGCTGGCGAGAAAGTTCCCAATCTGGGGGAGCGCAGCTGCTTGGGTCACGCGCTGATTTTTTATTGTGTGCTGAATTTTTTTTCGTAACAGTGAAAACAGCTTCTGAAAGGGAAAACAGGGTACTAATGTAGGTCTTTCATAATAATGAGGTTTCGTAAAGCGAACTTTCGAAAAGTGGCACCTGTACTTGAAACCTCCACCCTGGGAAAACAGACTTTCTCCACTATCTGTGCATCTCATAATTTTATATTGTAGCTTGATAACATGACTAGTAATGAAGCTGGTTGAGTGCTAAAAGACAGAAATCAAACTTCATTATTTTGTGTGGCACCATGCTAAATAGAGAAGGCTGTGAGCAGATTTAGCTGCTCAAGGGTGAGTATCCAGCAGCTGCTATGAGTTCTCATCACCACCAAATTTGTTCTCAACCAGAATCTGCAACCTCATGACAAATATTCCACTCTACCATCACCATCAAACCAGACTCATTGAAAAGTGCTGGAAGACAAATCAGGAGCAGCATTGAGTACACCTTGGAATGAATAATCAACTTGAAGTGCCAAGACAGGCTACTTCATGCCAAACAACATGAGCAACATGCAATAGACAGAGGTAATGTGATCGCACTACCAGTGGATGAGGACAAGATCAAAACTCCTGTGCTGCAGTCCACCTGTGAATTATGCCAGACAATTAAGCAATTCATTTGAAGAACATGCTGCACTAATATCTACATTCACAATGCTGAGAAAACCTATTTTCTCTTTGCACTAAAATATTAGTGCAAAGAGAAATCTGAAGTATTTGTAAGAACCTCCAGCCAGAAGTGGCAAGTAGATAGTCCATCTTGGCTTCCTGCAGTGTTTCCCAGCATGATTAATACCAGAGTAACATATACAAAATGCTGGAGAAGCTCAGATGGCAGGCAGCATCAATGGTGAGGAATAAACAGTTGACATTTTGTGTCAGTACCTTTCACCAGGAATCTCTTGTGTTTATGATTGATGCCAAACTTTAGCCAATTTGATTCATTCCATATGATATCAAAAATCAGTTACAGGTAAATGATACTGCGAAGGCAATAGCACTGTAGATGTGCCCAAGAACTTGCTATGCCCTTAGCCAAGTAGTTGCAGTACAACCACAATATTGGCATCTATCCAACAACGTGGAAAATAGCTTGGTAATGCCCTTGCCACAAGATGCAGGACCAATCCAACCCAGCCAATTACTGCTTCATTAGTCTGCTCTCATTCTTTAGCAACGTTTGTAAACTGATAATTGATAGTGTTACCAAGCATCACATGCTTAAGAGCTTAATTGATAGAGCATGTAGATCAAGTCTGGTCTGTAAAGATCTGCAAGTTGTAGTCACTGTAGCACTCGAGTCATAAAAGATGACTTGACTGTTCACTTGTATTTTTTTGTGTGCCATATTCTGCCAGAGCCTCGGCGACCACTTTTTTTTTTCAAGTGGTTGTCTTGGAGGAAAGATTCTGTGAGTGGTCCCGCACGTCCTTCTCACAGCACAGTTTTTTTTAAACGAAGTTAAGTTGCAAGCTTGACACTCAACCTGGCACAGATGGAAAGCGTGCCCGGGAGCGGCCTGACTGGATTCAAACTCGGGAGCCTTCCCTCTAGATTCTGGTGCTGATGTCACTGCGCTACCAGCCAGTTAATTTAGTTCACTTATACTAGTGCTAATTTGAGGTGTTCTGCTGACATAAGAGACTGCAAATGCTGGAGTCTCAATAAACAGTGTGCTGGAGGAAGATGCCAAGAAGGTGAAGAGGAACCTTCAGAGTTGTGTACTTTGTGAATAATAAATGAACCTTTGGAACTGAGTGGATTGAACACCAACTGTGGGAGGAAAGGAATTGTTGATTTTTCAGTTTAAAACCTGCATGCCATGAGGTATTCTGCTTTTAGTTGGCAAGTTTTTTCAGGATATACAGTTCATGTTAGTTTTAACATGACATACCTGGAAAATCTCTGCTAAACTGGTATGAAAATCCAATATTAAAATTCATTACATAATTTGAATTGACTGTGCTGAGCAAACTTGTGGGCCTGAAAATAGGTAAGTCCCCTGGCCCTGATGGAATGCATCTCAGAGTACTGAAAGAAATGGCAGAAGTTATTGTAGAGGCTTTGGTGATAATTTACCAAAATTCTCTGGACTCTGGGCAGGTCCCGGCGGACTGGAAGATGGCGAATGTCACGCCACTGTTCAAAAAAGGATTAGGCAAAAGGCTAGTTAGTTTCGCATCTGTAGTTGGAACAAATGCTTGAAACTATCACTAAAGAAGAGATAGTGAGGTATCTGGAAAGAAATGGATCCATCAGGCAGACGCAGCATGGATTCAGCAAAGGCACGTCCTATTTGACAAACTCACTGGAGTTCTTTGAGGATGTAATGAGCTCAGTGGATAGAGGTGCGAAGATGGACATTGTTTACTTGGATATCGTTAAGGTGCTGCATAAAAGACTTGTCCATAAGATAAGGATGCATAGAGTTGAAGGTGATACCTTCTGGCAGTTGCGGGAAAATGCCTTGCGAAGGTCATCCTTGGACGCTTGGTGTCCAACATCAGTGACAACATCCTTCCAGAAAGCCAGTGTGGTTTTCGAACAGCCCGTAGTACAGTGGACGTGATCTTTTCACTGAGGCAGTTCCAAGAGAAATGTGTTGAGCAGCAGAGAAGTCTCTATGTCATATTTGTTGATCGAACCAAAGCGTTTGACACTATTGGTAGAGATGGCCCCTGGATGCTCCTACCAAAATTCGGTTGCCCCCAACGCCTAACCAACATCATCCGTCAGTTCCACGAAGGCATGGAAGGCCGCATCAACATGTGTGGTGAGTTGTCAGACCCATTTTCCATCAGCAACGGTGTAAAACAGGGTTGTGTTCTGGCTGCTACTCTGTTTGTACTATTCTTTGCTGCTATTCTTCAGGATGCCACGTCAGACCTGAAGTTAGGGGTCTTCTTAGAAACAAGGGCTGATGATGGGCTCCTCAACCCCGCAAGACTGAGAGCAAAAACAAAAGTCAGGGACATTGTGGCGCATGAGCTACAGTTTGCTGATGACTATGCACTAGTTGCCCACTCTCTCGAAGACTTACAGGAGATCGCCAGTCGCTTTGCCAGTGCAGCCAGAAGCTTTGGACTGATAATCAGCCTGAAAAAGACGGAAGTTTTGTACCAATCGACTCCTGGCTCAAGCTACAAAGAACCAGCTGTCCTTATTGATGACACTCATCTCAGTGCTGTCAACAAGTTTTGCTACCTGGGCAGCATAATAACATCCTCACCTTCTCTGAATGTAGAGATTGCGTCAAGAACCAGAAAAGCCTGCTTTGCTTTTGGTCAGCTGAAAGATCTAGTTTGGTCACAGAACATCAGGTTGGCCACCAAGTGCAAGGTATACAGGGCTGTTGTCATATCAGCCTTGTTATACGGATGTGAAACTTGTTGCCCATATCACAGACACTTACACCAGCTTGACCATCTGCAGCAGCGTCACCTACTTTCTCTGATGAAGATCACCTGGGGAGACAAGGTTTCCAATACCGAGGTCCTCTCTCGAGCTGGAATGCCAGCAGTTTCAACCTTGGTGATGTCAGCCCAACTGCACTGGGCAGGATATGTCAAAATGCCTGACGGAAGACTGCCCAAGGACATCTTGTATGGCCAACTGTCCAGTGGTACCCAAAAACGAGGAGGCCAGTGACTACGGTACAAGGATGTTCTGCACAGGAGCCTCAAGAAAGCTGATATTGCCCCATCAACACGGGAGGATCTGTCTCAAGATCGCTCACAGTGGGAGGGACGCCATCAGAAAAGGTGAGGACGCTGCTGAGAACAAGCTCAATGAGGCAACAGAGGAAAGGCACAGAAAGTGCCACAACAGAGCTTCTGCCCCTGCTGCCCGTCCAGGCCTCACCTGCCAAGTATGTGGCAAGCAATGCATGTCAAGGATCGGCCTGTACAGCCACTCCAGGACGCACATATCAAACCCCACTAACTAACTGACATCATCATCCTTTGGGATGGATAGCCAGAGAGAGAGATTAGCATAGATTGAGGATTGGTTAACTAATAGAAAGCAGAGAGTTGGGATACATGTGTGTTACTCTGGTTGGCAATCAGTGGTGAGCAATGTGACGCAGGGGTCAATGCTGGGCCCGCAACTGTTCACGATATACATTAACGATCTGGAAGAGGGGACTGAGTGTAGTATATATCTAAGTTTGCTGATGACACTAAATTGAATGGAAAAGCAAATTGTGCAGAAGATATGGAGAGTCTGCAGAGAGATATAGATAAGCTAAGTGAGTAGTCAAGAGTCTGGCAGATGGAATACAATGTTGGTAAATGTGAGAAAAAAATGAAGAAAAAATGGAAGATTAGATTATTACTTAAATGGTAAAAAATTGCAGCATGTTGTGCAGGGGGACTTGGGAGTGCTTGTGCATCGATGACAAAAGTTTGGTGTGCAGGTGCAGCAGGCTGTCATGAAGGCAAATGGAAGTTGGCCTTCATTGCTAGAGGGATTGAATTTAAGAGCAGGGGGGTTATGCTGTAACTGTACAGGGTACTGGTGAGGCTGCATCTGGAGTACTGTGTGCAGTTCTGATCTCCTTACTTGAGAAAGGATATACTGGCTTTGGAGGCGATGCAGAGGAGGTTCACAGGTTGATTCCACAGATGAGAGGGTTAGACGATGAGGAGAGATTGAGTTGTCTGGACTGTACTAGCTGGAATTCAGAAGAATGAGAGGAGACCTTAGAGAAACATATAAAATTATGAAAGGGATAGATAAGATAGATGAAATTGTTTCCACTGGTAGGTGAGACTAGAACTAGGGACATAACCTTAAGATTCAGGGAGTAGATTTAGGATGGAGATGAGGAGGAACTGCTTTTACTAGCGAGTGGTGAATCTGTGGAATTCTCTGCCCAGCGAAGCAGTGGCGGCTATCTCAGTAAATACATTTAAGACAAGGTTGGATAGATTTTTGCATAGTGGGGGAATTAAAGGTTATGGGGAAAAGGCAGGTAGGTAGAGATGAGTCTGTGGCCAGACCAACCATGACCTTATTGAACGATGGAGCAGGCTTTTCAGGCCAGATGTCCTAGTTCTGCTCCTATTTCTTAAGTTCTTATATTCTTAAAATGCAAACATTTTTCATTTTATTTATCTTTTTTGGGCTTTTCAGATGAAATTCAAGATGTTCATTTTATTCATGTTTTGACTGTTTACTCCAGATAACAGGAGGACTTTCTGTATAGTCTTTTGAATGAGGCAATGTTACAACAGTAAACAGAAATTTCATGAATTTCTAATTTACAGGTGCTTTAAACAAAATAATACAGCATGTTTTCATTTTGATATTCTCATTTTACAGTAAAAACAACAATGGATTGCTGTTGTTTGACAAACATTTATGTCATTGATTCTCTTCAGTGTGTATTAGTTGTGATTGCTAATATCAGGTCATTAATCTTCCCAGTTGAGGAAAGACTCCCTCATGTGAGATGCATGGGATGATTAGGTAACAGTACAGTTTATCTTTGAACAGTTTTGATCAATTCTGAACAGTTTTGAATGGTGTCCATTAATGCTCAGTTGATTCTTATCATTCTTTTTGACAGTCAATGTGAAACACAAATACTGTTTGCACAGGAATCTTGCTTATGATAAATACACAGCCTATATAAAGTACAAATACTTTTCCACAATCATTACTGAACTGTTCGCTGAAGCGAAAGTCTCACGCAAGCGCCATCAGCAGAAAATCTCACCAAATGCTGTTGGCAAGAACACTCTCTCCAGTAACCTTTAAGCTACGAAGCTGTCAAATCATACCAAGTAACACGTAAAAATACACAGCTGATATAAAGTAGAAATAATGGATGTACAGTGTAGTGTAGTATCACTTACGGGAATCGGGAAGACAGCGCCAAGCACACGATGGTGTGTTAGACTTGTCGGAGTTTGGGTGGTGCAGTGGCCCCCACCCTCCGGGCTGCTGAGCAATACATTGCCGCGAAGAACGCAGGGGTAGCCAGGAGGTACACAGCACATCTTTAAGAAAAAAACCGAAACAAACATGCTAATTAATTAGGTGCTGCCCATAATAGTCGGCCCAGATCAGTGCCGATTTCCGATTGTGTCGTCTCTGATCTGGGCCGACAATTATGTGTCGATGGCACCTAATTAATTAGCATGTCTATTTCGGCTTTTTTCTTAAAGATGTGCTGTGTGCCTCCCGGCTACCTTGGCGTTCTCCGCGAATCGGTATCTGTCCGTGGCCTGGGGGTTGGGGTGTTGGGGTGTTGGGACGCTGGGGTGTCATCTCGTCGCCTGTTTCCATTAGAGCAGGCAGCTCATCTTCTTCTACGTCTGCCCGCCTCGATGTCGAAGGTTGAAGTTCGTCGTCTGCTGTGGCTGATGTGGAAGGCTTGCTTGACTGCTGAGCCTCACGCATTTTTCTATCACACAGTTCTTTAATAAGGACTCAAACCATCCTGCAATTATCCCCTAAACCGATGTACCCTTTCAAAATTAAAGTTGTTCTTTATCATTACTCATTGGGTTTCCATTGTTATCCTTTTTTTCTTCCAATTGCATCAGCTCTTCATCTGTCAGTTCTTGGTGATGGGATGCCAAAACCACTTCAACATCATGTTCGTCAGCTTCCGCAAGCCAAACTCACATTGTCCTTTCTTCGTTCACCACAATCAAAACGCTTAATTATGTCTAGTTTTACGCTAAGTGTAACACCCTTACGAGCTCTTTCAGGCTTTTCCGATACCATAGAACTCATCTTGCAAATGGCTGCTCACAGGCACGTGTTAAAGCAAAGCATTTTCGAATCCGGGGGAGAGTGGCTGCTCGGGGCACGCTGCTTTTTATCGCGCACTGATTTTTTCGCGCGCGGAATTTTTTTCGTAACAGTGCAAACACCTTCTGAAAGGGAAAACGGTACTAATGTAGGTCTTTCATAACAGTGAGGTTTCATAAAGCAAACGTTCGAAAAGCGAGGGGCTCCTGTATTCAATTTTACATCCAGTTCTACTTTGAAATTTATCACCATTGATCCCTGCATCTACTTGGGTAGTACCTTTCTAATCATCTTCATGACTGCTTTTCCTCATTTTCCTTTACCTTCTGTTCCCCTCCCTCAAACTTCCCCACCCCTCCCCTATTACCTAAAATCTTCATCCTGGAAAAGCAGTTTCTTTCAAGTAACTGTTGAACTCGCACATAATTCTGAGTTAAAACTTTTTGGATGTCTCTTGAACATCTAGTTTCTCTGAGCAATTTGAGTTTCTCCCTCGACAACAGAAGCCAAGTAATTAAGTCATTGGACTGGTAATTCAGAGGTCTCAACTGAAGATTTAAAGACTTGTGATAACTGGGGCGGGGGGGGGTGACAGTCTGAAATTTGAAGAATCTATTATTTGACCATGCGACTATTATGCCATTTGGCCCATCGAGCTTGCTCAACTGTTTGATCTGGCTGATTTTTATCCCCTCCCCCCCCCAACTTTCTCCCACCTTGACCCCATAACCTCACTATTGACGACATCTTCTCCATGTCCACTGTGTCTAGGCTTTTCAGTATTTGGTAGCTTAATGAAATTCCTCTTATTCTTCTAAACTCCAGCTAGGACAGACCCAGAGTATTTTTTTAAAATTGGGTTATTTCGGGTTCCTTGCTTTGCGACTGCCTGTAGGGAAACACATCTCAAGGTTGTATAATTTATATGTTCTTTGATAATAAATGCACTGAAACTTTGAAACCCAGAGCCTTGAAATGCTCCTCATAGATTAACCCTTTTATTCCCAGGATCATTCTCGTAAACCTCTCTGGACCCTCTTTGATGCCAGCACATCCTTTAGCTACCCTTTTAAGCAGCTCAGTCAGTGACTTCCTATTGTCAAGGATATTTAAAAATAACCAATAATCTTTTACCTAAGGTCTAAAGAATAAATCTCAAAAACTCTCCAGGAAAGTATGTATGAGTGTAAATATTAGGCTAATGCACTCTCCTCTTAAAAACTAAGATTTTTTTTCATGGTTAAACGAAAAAAAAATTTTTTTCAATGAATCAGAATCAAGTTTAGTATCACAGGTATGAAGTGATCACAGCTAAGTAATGGAGAGAAGCCACAAAAGATTCTGCAGATACTGGAAATTTTGAGCAACAAACACAAAATGCTGGAGGCAGCTCTATGCAGGGAAATAAACTATTGATGTTTTGGGCTCGGTCCCTTTATCAGGATTGAAAAGGAAGGGGCAAGAAGCCAGAATGAGAAGGTGGGGGGAGGGAGATTCTACAAGCAGGTGATAGATGAGAAGCAAGGACTCTTTTTTTTCTCCACCCCAGAATACAGGGATTCTCTCCCTCTACAGTTGTTGCTGTCCTCACCTGCATTCCTGCAAGTCTTCCCTTGACCCCATCATAGAGGGATCAATCTGTACTTGACTCCCTTATCTCCGCATTCCTCCTCCTGGCATCTGTCCCTAAAATGTAATGTGATACACCTGCCCCTACACCACCTCCTCCCATTCAGGGGCCTAAACAGTCTTTCCAGGGAGACAGTGCCTCACCTTGGAGTCTGTAAGGGTCATTTATTGTATCTGGTGCATTTGGTGTGGCTTCCTCTACATTGAGGAGACCTGATGCAGGTCGGAGGACTGCTTCGCTGAGCACTTTCACTCTGCTGCAACAGCGGGCATATCACAGTGGCTGCCAATTTTTTTTTTAACTTCCACACCAACTTGTCTGTCCAAAGTGCTCTCTACTGTCATGATGAGCTGAAGCAACACCTCGTATTATCTCGAACCTGATACCATGAACATTGATTTCTCTAACTTCTGATAACCACACCCCTCTGTTTTTCAACCTTGTCCACATTTTTTTGTTTTCTCCACTCTGGTGGCACTCTCACCCGTTCCCCCAGCTCTCAAGCTTGCACATCACCTCCCTCTGATTCCTTACCTCCTTACCTTAACTCCATGATCTACTCCCCTTCCCTACCAGATTCCTGCTTCAGTCTTTTGGATCGGGACAAGAAGAGCGGCGTGAGAGCTGAATTCTGAAGGAAGGCAGTTTATTAAAAAACTTCTTCAAGTGCAAGAAGGACAAGACTGCACAGGCGCGTGACGTAGACAGGACAGCGCGGAGAGTTTAAAAAGGCGACCACCCTATATAGTGGGCAGCGGTCGGAGCGGGCAGCGGAGTGAGTTGTAGCAGAGTGTAGGGCTTTGGCTCAATGGACTTGGGCGGTAACGGGAAGAGGCGTGAGCAAGGCACCAACTCTTTTTTTCTCCCTCTTGGTGAATCAGCTCGGACAGACAGAGGAACAGCAGGGCTCACACAGCTAACGGTATGAGCCAACGGTTTAAAAAGTTCGTCTGTTTGGCAAGGTAAGTGGGTGAGTAGACTTATTTTTCCTGTTTCATTCCTGTAGAATTAGATAGCATGCCTGCAGGGTTAGTGCTTTGTTCAGGGTGTCAGGGAATCCTGGGAGACCTCCAGCCTCCCTGATGGCCACATCTGCGCCAGGTGCACCGAGATGCAGTTCCTCAGAGACCGTGTTAGGGATCTGGAGCTGCAGCTTGATGACCTACAGTTTATTAGGGAAAGTGAAGAGGTGATAGACAGGAGCTACAGGGAGGTAGTCATCCCTAGGCTACAGGGGTCAGAAAACTGGGTGACTGTCAGGAGAGGGAAGGAAAATGCCCAGATAGTGGAGAGCACCCCTGTGGCTGCCCCCTTCAGCAACAAGTATATCGAGAGTGGGAATAAAGGGATTCTATTCTGGTAGGCTGCCGGTTACCAGTGGTGTTCCACATGGGTCCGTGTTGGGGCCGCTTCTTTTTACATTGTACATCAACGATTTGGATATGGAATAATTGGCTTTGTGGCTAAGTTTGCTGATGATACAAAGATAGGTGGAGGGTCTGGTAGTGCTGAGGAAACAGAGAACCTTCAGAGAGACTTGGATAGATTGGGAGAATGAGCAAAGAAATGGCAAATGGAATACAATATTGGAAAGTGTATGGTTATGCACTTTGGCAGAAGAAATAAACGGGCAGACTATTATTTAAATGGGGAGAGAATTCAGAGTTCTGAAATGCAACGGGACTTGGGAGTCCTTGTGTAGGATACCCTTAAGGTTAACCTCCAGGTTGAGTCGGTCGTGAAGAAGGTGAATGCCATTCATTTCTGGAGGAATAGAGTATAGGAGCAGGGATGTAATGTTGAGGCTCTATAAGGCACTGGTAAGACCTCACCTGGAGTACTGTGGGCAGTTTTGGTCTCCTTATTTAAGTAAGGATGTGCTGACATTGGAGAGGGGTCAGAGAAGATTCACTGGAATCATTCTGGGAATGAGAGGGTTAACATATGAGGAACGTTTGTCCGCTCTTGGACTGTATTCCTTGAAGTTTAGAAGAATGAGGGGGACCTCATAGAAACATTTTGAATGTTGAAAGGCATGGACAGAGTGGATGTGGCAAAATTGTTTCCCATGGTGGGGAGTCTTGTATGAGAGGGCATGACTTAAGGATTGAAGGGCGTCCATTCAGAACAGAGAATCGAAGAAATTTTTTTAGCCAGAGGGTGGTGAATCTACGGAATTTGTTGCCACAGGCGGCAGTGGAGGCCAAGTCATTGGGTGTGTTTAAGGCAGAGATTGCTGGATATCTGTGGAGCCAGGGCATCAAAGGTTATGGTGAGAAGGCAGGGGAGTGGGACTAAATGGGAGAATGGATCAGCTCATGATAAAATAGCGGAGCAGACTTGAGGGGCTGAATGGCCAACTTCTGCTCCTTTGTCTTATGGTCTTTATATCTAACCCTTGTCACCTTCCAGCTTCTCACATCATCCCCCTTGCTCACCTACCAACCTTCCTCGTGACCTGGTCTCACCTATCACCACAGCTTGTACTTCTCCCCTCTCTTCATCATCTTATTCTGCCGCCTTCTCCATTCCAGTGTTGATGAAGAATCTTATCCAAAACATTGACTGTGTATTCCCCTCCATAAATGCTGCATAACTTGCTGAGTTCCTCTAGCATTTATTGGGTGTTGTGTCGAGTCTTACACAGAGACAGCTCGTAATGGCAGGGACAAAGTGCAACGAAAGCGGGGGACTGATAGTTCCCTTTTACAGTACATATGCATTTAATCAGAATTTCCTTCATATATGATGCAGAGTAGAGCATTAAAATGACTTATGAAATTTTTGACTATATGGTACTGCAACCATGAAGTAAATAGAATATGTCATTATTAAGCATTTATTGTGAAGCAGTTGTAACCTTCAACATTCTCATGGTTTGTCCTCTGATAAATAGGGCAACTTTAGTAAAATCAACTGTGATTTTACTGATATTTTTATTTGGCACAATTATATGCTGCATGTTGTAGCACTTCTGAGTAGGTATCATTTGCTATTTTAAGAGACTACTTAGACAGGTATATGGAGGAATTTAAGGTGGGGGGTTATATGGGAGGCAGGGTTTGAGGGTCGGCACAACATTGTGGGCCGAAGGGCCTGTAATGTGCTGTACTATTCTATGTTCTATTAAAGAAATTGATTTTTGCTTAATCGTTAGAAATTATTTTAGCTGTTTTAAAATCGATTTAAGGCATTTAAAAATATAAATTTTTGGTCAATGCTTATATGACACCAGAATGTTTTGGTGTGTAGGGTGAAGCACGGTAATAGAGCCTGTACTATTTGGGTCCCCCCAGAGGAGCTGCATGCATACCTGATTTCAGGCTGCCTTTATGGCCCAGTTGCTGGTGCATTTTAAGTGGGAACAGAGTTGCTGCTGTTAATGTGGTATGGCCAATATCCAGTTTGGTGGGGCAGAAGTTCAGTTCAGAAGATGTTGAGTTTATTTCATTCATGTAACATTTACAGTGGTTATTTTTGCATAAGGAAAGAAATGTACAGAAGAGAGTGGCAGAGGGAGGCAGAGAGCCAGAATCAATGAATCACATCCTTCACTGACTGTATTCTGTGTGTTGTGAGACAGGGAGTTTTAGAAGATCCAGAAATGATGAAGGGATAATTAAACATTCTCAGGTCAGGTTAATAAATAAGATGGAGGAAATTCTGTTACAGATGACAGTATAATGCTTCTGCAGCTCAGGATCTGGGAGTAATTTGTCCAGATGTTGCACTATGGCAGTGAAGGGACTTAAAAGTTATGTTTAATGTGCTATTTTGTTCCAGTTGCTATCAAGTATGAATTTTGTTGGAGCAGCATTCATCTAGGCAACAGTAATTTTTTAAATCTCATTTGTGACTTGTTATTTACAGATAGTGAAAGAGGTTTGGTAAATCAGCAAATGACTAACTCCCTGCAAGGCACCCAATCCCTGACCAGCATTTGTAACCGTGGGAATTTATGTGGTTTCTTCAGTTCAGTTTCTGCTCATTGACCACAAAATTAACAGTACAGCAGTCTTGTTTTTGTTAATGCTGTTAAGTACCAAGTGAAAATGGTTGTTTTTGGCTTGGTTTTGCCAGGCAGTATTGTATGGTTATTTGTCCCAGTCTAGCTACATGCAGATACAAATTGCATAACTGAGAATTGGAAATAAACTTGAACATGGTGCGATTATCAATGACAATTTTGACCCCTAACTTTATGATGAAGTGAATTTTTTTAATTCACCAATTGCTGGTGTTTAGTCGTTGATTTGCCTTGAACATCTCCTTTGTACTAGATATTTCTTGTGGATTAGTTTTGCTATTGTGCATGGAAGGTTGGCAGTTTTTTTGTTACTGTTATGTGGGAAGAGCAGGTTTGAGTTATAGTTAGTTCTGGAGATGATGATACAAAGAACTGCCAAAGAAATATAGATTATTTTAATAAATGGGCAAACTGTTTGTATTAAGTAGGAGTTTTAAGTTTTGCAGAGCAATACAGTATGAAAAGGGGTCTTTCAGCCAACTCATCCAAGTTACTGAGTGTTCACCTAAATTAATCTCATTTATCCACTATTGGCTTGTATACTTTTACCTTTTCTATCGCATGCTTATCCAAATGTGTCTTCAGTGTTGTTAGTGTACCTAGCTCAACTACTTCCTGTGGCAACTTGTTCTGTATTATCCACTGCTCTCTGCATAATGAAGTCACACCAAAATCCTATACTCTCATTTTTGATATTCCCAACCCTGTGAAAGGGCTGGGTGCATTCACCCAATCTCTGCCTCATGATGTTACATACTTCTGTGTGTCAACCCTTATCAGTTTTTATCTATGCACAATAGAAAGCATTGTCTAGATGTATAATGGCAATTACTCTGTGTGTGGTTGCAAGAAACTGCAGAGCTGTGAACACAGAATCAGCCTTCTCTCTATGGACTATGTATTTGTACCCTTTGGTGCACAAGACTCCCCGGAATACTACCATTCACTGTATAAGTACTACCCTGATTGAAAACCTAAAATGCAACACTTCACAGTTACCTGGGTTGAATGTCATTTGGCAATCCTCAGCCCACTTTTGCCTACCTGATCAAAATTCCCTTGTAGAATTCTGGAAAGAAATAATTGGAGATGGGCATATAAGACATACAATTAACATACAACTACAGAAAGTCATAAGACTGACAAGTGGAATTTTGGAGTTTTGACCATAAGGCATCAGTGCAGGTTTAGGCCCTTCAGCCCATTGAGTCTGCTCTTCCATTCCATCATAGCTGATTGATTATCCCACTCAACATATTTCTTTTACCTTCTCCTGTAACCTTTTGAAAGGAGGAAGTATATATTTTTTGCTACCTCTATGTGGCATTGGTTAGACTATGATTATGTTGTTTGTTATGTCTCCATGCTCGCTGGGAAAATGGAGATACCGCTTTCTCCCTTATTAGGGAGAGAGAACCTACGGTTTGTTGAATACCGGGTGAAGCGCAAAGTCTGTGGGGTAACTGCAAGTCTGTGTCTTTGCTATTGCTTTGCTCACGCTTGAGTGCTTGGTGGTGGTGCCAATGCTTAGTTTTTGTCGGTGGGGGGGGGATGGGGGATTGTTGCTCACTGTCACTTATGCGTGGGAGTTCCCCTCACCTCCAAAGGTGGGGCAAACTTTGGGGTTCTAACATTTAACTGTCATTCATTCTTTGGGGCACTCCTCTGTTTTCGTGGATGTTTGCAAAGAACAAGCATTTCAGGATGTGTATTGTATACATTTCTATGACATTAAATTGTACCTTTGAACCTTTGAGTACAGTGTATGGTTTTGCCTCCTTGAGTAGAATACTGACTTTGAAGACAGAAAATTCACTTAGTGATGCAGGGCTTGTGTTATGAGAAAGGGGTAAGAGTGAGGGAAGAGGGAAAATTCATTTAGTCATGAAGGGCTTGTGTTACGAGGAAAGGGTAAGAGCGAGGGAAGAAACGTGGGGGCTCAGAGGAATGAGAAGTGACGTATAATATATGGAGATCCAGTGTGGGTTTGGCAGTGTAGCTAATGAGAGATTGTTTGTAATGGACCTAGGAGCTATCATTTGGGAGTAAGTAACTGCCCATTTAAGTGAGTAATGAGTAACAACTTCATTCTCAGAGAGCTGTGAATCCTTGGAATTCTTTTTCGCCAGCATCTGTGGAGGCTAAATCTTCAAATGCATTCAAGGCCCAGACAGAATGTTGGTTTCTTGAGCGTTCAAGAATTGAGGAAGTGGCAGAAAATTGAGAGTGAGTGCAAGGTCACATCAGCCATGATCATATTGAGTGCTGGAGCTATATGGTCAATTGCTGCTCCTATTTATCATGTTCTCATTTAGGAGTACAAAGAAATACCCTACTGATAGCCAATTTAATGCAATTCCAGCACATTCAAGAAGTTCTACCACCTTCTGAGTTTGTTTGCATAATATAGGTTGTCAATAATGGAAAATGGAGGAATTGTGACACTGTTTAATGTGAATGGCAGGTGGAGCATTTTTTTTGTTTAGTTTAAAACTTTGTCTACTTGTGAAGTATGCAGTGATCATTTATACACATATGAGTAGACATATCTTTGGCAGGTTGATGAGGGTGAAATACAGAAGAGTTATCATTCATGTTGATTCTCTCACCACCCGTTGCTGAAAGTATACCTTTGAACTGCTGTCATTGTTTGGTGCTGCCAAACCACTTGGAAATTGAAATCTCCACCTAGAGTACACTCAGTGCACTTGCTACGCTTTGAGTTGCTTCCAAGACATATTCAAACTTGGACATTTTTTTTTGTAGACTAAGGCCAGTGGTTATTTCTGTGTGATTTGATCTGCATGAAGTGTCATCAGGGCAAAATGTTGTGCATCTGCAGATAATGAAAAATTATATTAAAAAACTGTGGATGCTAGATATCTTTAACAAAAAATGGGAAAAGACCCAGCAAAGTGGGTAGCATTTGTATGAAGAGAAGCAGAACTCGTATTGTAATGATAGAAGAATCATTAATTTTTCCTTTTTGTACAGATGCTACCTGACGTGCTGAATCTTTCCAGTAGCTTTGCTTTTATTTGCATTGTGAATTTGAGGCACCATTTCCTCCTAGTAATAGAGCTGTGTTATTTCCTGTCAGTCCTGGTGGTATAGAGTTCAGGATGTTGGATGTAAGCTATGATTCTTGTGTGTGTGATGAAATTAGGCTGTAGTGTGAGGAAGATATTGCTGGCTATTCTTGACCATAACTAAATGTTGGGTCGATCAATTTCTTTTATTGCTATTTGTTAAAACACCAGCAAATTTCTCAACCATTTGTAGGCATTTGTTCAGAGTCTGCAGTTAACCAGTTGACCATAATGACAATCTGGTTGATTATTGTGGCTCCCTTTTTTGTTTGGATTACTGAAGTAGCTGAGCTTCAATTTCATATTTGGAGGAGCAGAATTTGTACTTGTGCCTTTGATTAATGCAGACTTTTGAGAATTCTTTACTGGTAGTTCAACCACAAAGCTTTCATTTTTCATGTTCTAGGCTGGTGTTCCCTTTTTCCCTTGAGGTTTCTGCAATAGTTTGTGATCACATTTGATTCTGGGAAGGAATTGCTGTATTCAAATTAAGAATTTAAAAATGATTATTGAATTGTAATATTTGATCTATAACGTATATCTGCACATGAGTGAACTTCAAAAAATTTTAGATAGTCTTTACCACTTCACCTACTCTACCAACCTCTCTCCCCCTTCCCCCCCCACCTCCCAATCTGAACTCATTCTGATGCATCGCACTCCTTAAAAATAATACTACTGTGGTCCTCCAGATGTGAACTTAAAAAATCTCATACAACTGAGGCATAATATTTCTGCTTTTGTATTCAATTCCCCTAGCAATAATGTTCTGTTAGCAGCCATTATAAATCATGCATCTGACATTCAGATCTCTGACTTTTGCTCTCTCTCTCTCAGCACTTTGATATTTGTTCTTGCTGAAGTAGACTATTTCACATTTTCCCAAATTACTTGTGAGATCTTCACAAATTCTGTTGACCTATATTCGTAGTTTACTTCCTTCAAAACTTATTTTCCTATCTGTCAGGACGTTTAGCAATCCATACCTCTAGTAACATCACCCAAGTTACTGAATTGCTACCTCTTAAAAGAGGGTAAAGGTGAAAATACAATGTTGCTCATGATTGACTAACAAGCAGTTGAAATTGAAAAGAGAATTTTGCAAGTGGAAAGAGATTTACAAAACAGTAATTTTTAAGCTGCAGCACTGTCAAAAACGTGAATTACACAATAGAATTTCGAGATTTATGCAGCTGTATGAACAAAAATTATTCTAATTATGTGAAGGTGGAAAAACAATATGTTGCCAGTTATAGTTGTATGATTAAATAACTAGCATGATAACATGGAAATTAATCTGGTTGGTCAACAAATGTGCAAGATTTTTTCTACTGAACTATTATACTGGATCAATTTGGAGGAAATACACTTAAAATGGGTTTATCGTATTTTGTGGTTTTGGACCTTGGAAAATTTACTCCGTAGCTATGTTACTACTTGTGATGTTTTTATGGTTAAATCTGCTTTAATATGATGTTTGCTATCTTAATGTCAGTTTTGATGTCCTGCGGGATATAAGCTTGGCCCCTCTTGTTTCTAATTGATATATTTAGCTTCTCATTGAAGGAGTTTGCTCCTAAGTGCATGAAAACACAGGGCTGCGGAGACTTCCGGTAGTGCTCATGGAATGAAGTCGCGTTCTTGACTCGCTCCATTACCTCTGAGTTTTTTTTCTTCTGATCAGCTATATTTTAAGTAACCATTAAGGCATCAACTTTTACAATACTTTGAATTAAATTGGGCTCTTCGATAACTGGATGCGTTTAAGATCTGCTATGTCTAAGAATGGGAAAAACGGGAAGGATGGCAAACCTCCGGTTAAACCGAAAGGTACTGATTTCCCTCCGACTGAACCACCGGTGACTTTGAAAGCTATATCGGAGTTAATTCAAAGGGAAATTTCAACCTCTGTTTCGGAGCTGATTCGTGCGGAAATTTCAATTCAGTTTCAGAAAATTGCCGATTCAATCGATAAGATACAAACATCTATTACGGAACATCAGTCGGCTATATCTGATCTTCAAAAATCCACACAACAAAGTGAGCTTAAGATGGGGAAAATCGAAGAAACAATTAATGTAATGAAGAAGAAACTTGATTTTCTGACCTTTAAAAACTCTGACTTAGAATCTAGAATGCGACGGCAGAATCTACGAATGATCGGGGTGCGTGAAGCTGTTGAATCTGATAACCCAATGAAGTATTTTTCTCAACTTTGAAAAGATGCATTTCCTACTGTATTTCCTGACCAACCACCGTTATTGGATCGTGTTCACAGAGTTCCATCACACTCGCCTAGGTCAGATAGACCTCGACATGTTATTTTACGGTTTCATTACTTTCAAGACAAGGAGAAACTGTTTCGATTCGTTCGATCTAAGGGTTTCATTGATTTTCTGGATCTTAAATTCCGATTCGTGGAAGATTTCAGTAAACCAATCCGGGATCAACGGGTTCGTTACAGATCTGTGATGTCGGAACTCTACAAGATGGATTTAAGACCAGTGCTTCTTTACCCTGCACGTCTAAGGATTCGTACGCCGGATGGAGCCCTCCGTTTTTTTGATTCTCCATCGGATGCCCAGAGTTATTTGGATCAATTTTCACCATCGACATCTTAATTGTAATTTTTTAACTATCTCCGCTGATCGGAGGCTGTGAATTTGTTGGTCTTAATTTTTTTTTGCCTTATATGGGCAGAAAAGTTTATTTTTGATTACTTAATATGGTTGCTAAACTTTCTTTTTAACTGCGTCATTTCTTTCTTTTTCCCAGGGGATTCTGGGTGGTTACTTCCTTATTGTCATCTTATGTATTTCCTTTGTGGCCTTAAATTTTGTAGTTTTTTTTTTAAATCTATTTTGTTTTGTAGGTTTTTATAACTAGTTTAGGTTAATAATCTTTTTTTTGTTGTTCTGTTTATTCATGGGTCTGGGGTTTATTGCGGTTTTTTTTTCATATATTTTCTGGCTTTTATTTTGTTATGTGTTTATTTTAATTGAGTTATCTTTTTTTATTCTTTTACTGTTTTATAATCAGCTGATCTTTTTTATATTTACACTGTTTTTTAGGGAGCGTATACCGGAAGTCATGGGGGTAGTTTTAGTGCTTGCTTCTTTCGGGCTGGTCCGCGTTAGACTTAGCTTTCGGGACATGGGGTGGGGGGTGGTGGGAGGGGCTTCACTTTTTAGTTTCTTTCTTCTTGGGCTATATACATTATTGAAGTATGGGTTGCGTTCTTCTTCCCGGTATCTCTTGTATGTTCTGTTCCCTCTCCGGGTTCGTGGGTCGAGCCTATCGTCAATCCTCCTCGTTGTGGGTTAACTTTAGGGTTTATGGAGTCTATTATTAATTTTGTCTCCTGGAATACTAATGGTCTTAATCATCCTATTAAAAGGAAAAAAGTTTTTAAAGTGTTCCGGAGACTTAAAGCACAAATTTTATTTTTACAAGAGACCCATGTGCGGATGGGGGACAGACTACGTTTTTTTAAATTCTGGAAGGGACAACAGTTTCATTCGAACTCCAATGCTAAGATTCGAGGCGTCTCTATTTTTATAGACTCCTCGGTTACTTTTATACAACATGATATTATTTCTGATCCGAATGGTAGATTTCTATTGGTTAGTGGTTTACTATTTAATAAAAAAAGTAGTTTTGGTTAATGTTTATGCTCCTAATATGGATTGTCCGGAATTTTATAAATCATTATTTAATCAGTTTCCGAATTTGAATGAGTTTTCATTGATCTGTGGCGGAGATCTTAATACCTGTTTGTCTCCAGCTTTGGACCGTTCGGCTCCTTTACGGACCTTACCTAATAAATCTGCAACTTTGATTAATTCATTTCTTTCTGATTCTGGGTCGACGGACATTTGGCACTTTTTGCATCCTCAGGAAAAAGATTTTTTTTCACATGTTCATCATTCCTATTCAAGAATTGATTATTTCTTTATTGATTCTCGTCTTATTCCCTCAGTGATTAAATGTGATTATGATTCTATAACCATTTCGGATCATGCTCCACTTAAACTTTCTATTAAAATTCTGGCCAATATACAAAATAATAGACAATGGCGTTTTAATTCGCTGTTGCTTCAGGACTCGGACTTGGTTAACTTTATGAATGAACAGATTGATCTTTTTTTTACAATTAACTATACAGAGGATATTTCTGTTAACATTCTTTGGGATACTTTTAAAGCTTATATTCGTGGTCAGATTATCTCGTATTCTGCTGCTTTGAGGAAGAAGCAGAAGCAGCAGGAGTTGGTAATTGTGGACAAGATTAAGGAAATTGATAAGAAATATGTTATAGCTCCTTCTGAGGAGTTATATAAACAAAGAACTGAACTTCAAATGGAACACAGTTTATTACTCTCGTCCTCGATTGTAAACCAATTAAAGAAAACAAGAAGTGAATTTTATGTACACAGTGACAAAATTGGTAAACTGTTGGCTAATCAATTGAAGTCTAATTATGCTAAATCTCAAATTAATCAGATTTATAACCAAAATGATCGACTAATATTTGATCATGTGGGGATTAATCAAACCTTCTGTGATTTTTACTCTTCCTTATATCAATCAGAGTCTCCTCGAGATTCTAAATATATGAATGATTTTTTAGATAATTTAGACTTCCCTGAGATTTCACAGGATATGGCTTCTATGTTAGATACTCCTATTACCATGGATGAGATTAAGAATGTTATTTTCTCTATGAATTTGGGGAAAGCTCCTGGCCCTGATGGGTTTACCGTAGAATTTTATAAATGTTTTGCTCCTTCATTAATCCCCTGGCTTTGTAGGGTTTTTGAGGCTTCATTGAAACTTGGTAAACTTCCTGAATCTTTTAATAGAGCGTCAATCTCTTTAATATTAAAGAAGGATAAAGATCCTGCTCAATGTGCATCTTATAGACCAATATCTTTATTAAATGTTGATTCTAAAGTTTTTTCTAAGTTATTAGCAAATAGATTAGAAAAAGTACTTCCCTCTATTATTTCGGAAGACCAAACGGGTTTTATTAAAGGTCGTTACTCTTTTTATAATATTCGTACACTGTTAAATATCGTTTATACTCCCTCACAAAATGTTCCTGAGTGTGTTATCTCTTTAGATGCCGAGAAAGCTTTTGATAGAGTAGAATGGCCTTATTTATTTAAGGTGCTTGAAAGGTTTAATTTCAGCTTGAAATTTATATCCTGGATTAAACTCTTATATTATTCTCCTGTGGCCTCGGTCCGTACTAACTCTTTATCTTCACCTTTTTTCTCTCTTTTTCGAGGTACTCGACAAGGCTGTCCTCTTAGTCCCTTATTATTTGATATTGCATTAGAACCTCTTGCAATTGCCATTTGGGAATCTCCAAATATTACTGGGATAACTCGGGGCTTAAAGTCCCATAAATTATCACTCTATGCTGATGATTTACTTTTATATATTTCTAATCCTCAAAAATCCATCCCGGCTGTTTTAGAGTTATTAGCACGATTTGGTCTTTTTTCAGGTTATAAATTAAATCTTAGTAAGAGTGAACTCTTTCCGATTAATAAACAACTTCCCTTATATTATAAATTTCCATTTAAATTGATTAATAATTATTTTTCATATCTTGGGATTAAAATTACTTGTAAATACAAAGATTTATTTAAGACTAACTTTTTACCATTAATAGACCATATTACTCAACTTTCATCTAAATGACTTCCTTTATATTTAACTTTGATTGGTCGTATTAACGCAGTTAAGATGTTTTTTTTGCCAAAATTTTTATATATATTTCAGGCGTTACCAATCTTTGTTCCAAAATCTTTTTTTGACAAAGTTGACTCTAAAATTTCTTCATTTATTTGGCAGAATAAAAACCCGAGACTGGGTAAAATACATTTACAGAAAGCTAAGAGAGATGGAGGCTTAGCATTACCTAACTTTAGATTTTATTATTGGGCAATTAATACTCGACATATGAAATTCTGGTTACTGGACCAGGATATACTATCCATTCCTAAATGAGTAGCATTGGAATTACAATCTGTTCAGGGTTTTACACTTGGCTCTATTTTAGGTTCCTCTCTTCCTTTTGATTGGAAACGCCTTAAACAGGTGTCTAACCCGATAGTTAAATATACCTTGCGTATTTGGTTTCAATTCAGAAAATTCTTTGATCTTAATCAATTTGGGTTAGCGATTCCTATTTTAGGTAACATATTTTTTCCTCCCTCTTTTACGGATCGTGCTTTTCAAATTTGGAAGACTAAGGGTATTTCACGGTTTTTGGATTTATTTTTAGATGGTTCCCTTATGTCTTTTGAACAATTATCTAATAAATATAATTTATCAAGAATACATTTTTTTAGATATTTACAAGTTAGAAATTTTCTAAGTACTATACTTTCTTCCTTTCCAATGCTCCCTCCTACATACATTTTAGATACTATAATCAACCTTAATCCATGTCAGAAAGGTGCATCGGCTATGATTTATAATATTATTATGAAATTTAGGAAAGCTCCATTTGATAAGATTAGGGTAGATTGGGAACAGGAATTGGGGTTTACCATTTCTGTGGATGACTGGGGGCAGATTTTACAATTAGTCAATACTTCCTCTATCTGTGCTAAACATTCCCTAATTCAATTTAAAGTTGTTCATAGAGCACATATGTCCAAAGATAAGTTAGCGCGCTTTTATTCTCATATTAATCCTTTTTGTGACAGATGTCCGGGGCAGATAGCCTCTTTAACTCATATGTTTTGGTCTTGCCCTACTTTGGAAACTTTTTGGAGAGACATTTTTAATATTATCTCCAAGGTATTGAATATAGATATCTCTCCTCACCCTATTACTGCTATCTTTGGACTACCTAAAATTTCCAGTAATCTCTCCCCTTCAGCCCGTAGAATGATTGCATTTCTTACTTTAATGGCGAAAAGATGTATCTTACAACATTGGAAAGAGCTTAATGCTCCAACCACCTTTTTTTGGTTTTCTCAGATGATATTATGCTTGAACTTGGAGAAAATTAGAAGCAATCTTTATGACTCCTCATTTAAATTTGAACAGACTTGGAGATCTTTTATTCAATATTTTCATTTAATGTAATATATACCCTTCTTGTTTTTTTCACTGTTTTTAATGGAGGTCGGGATTGAGGACGTGATTTTAAGTTTAACTCTGTTTGGTTTCAAGCTAGCCCATTGCTTTGCTTTGCTTTTAGTTAGTTGCACGGTGGGTTTTTTTTTTGGGTTTTTTTTCTTTTTCTCCATTGATATATATATATAAAATTAGTATACTATTATGTTACCTTGGTATGTTACGTTTAAATTGCATTGTTTGTAGTTTTTTTTTGTATTAATATCTTCTGTAATTTTATTATATTCTAACAATGTATTAGTGTCTATATGGCTTACTTTTTTGTATACTTATTTAATAAAAAGATTTAAAAAAAGAAAAAAAAAAGAAAACAGGGCTGCTTGCAACAGTTGTCCAGTGACATCCATTACAATTTCTCTGCCCACCTCTTGATTTTGATAATTGATCTGAATTATCAAAGTGCTTGTGTGACATTCAATCTTTGGTAAGCAGAACTTTCCTCCAAAATATTGCAAAGACCAATGCCATTGTATCCATGAAAAGTGGAACTTCCTGGTGGACAAACATTTTAATTCCGATTCCCATTCCCGTTTGGACATGTAGGTCCATGGCCGCCTCTTGTGCCACAATGAGGCCACCCTCAGGGCGGAGGAGCATTATGTCGTATTCTGTCTGGGTCACCTTCAACCTGATGGCATGAATATTGATTTCACCTTCCGGTAATAAAAAAAATCTCTCCCCCACCCCTCTTCTTCTATTCCCCACTCTTACCTCTTCTCACCTGCCTATCATCTCCCTCTGGGTCCCCTCCTCCTCCCCCCCCTTTTTTCTATGGCAACTCTCCTCTCCTGTCAGATTCCTTTCTCTCCATCCCTTTACTTAGCTTCACCTGGCTTCACCTATTACCTTCTAGATCTCCTCCTTTCTCTCCCCCTCCCCACCTTTTTTTATTCTGGCATCTTCCCCCTGCCAGTCAAGAAGAATGGTCTTGGTCCGAAACATCAACTGTTTATTCATTTTCCATTGACGCTGCCTGACCTGCTGAATTCCTCCAGCATTTTGTGTGTGTTGCCATTATATTTAGACCTATCTCAAAACTCTTTCTAAAAAATTGATTCCATCCATAAGCTATAGGAGCAGAATTGGGCCATTTGGCCCATCGAGTCTGCTGTGCCATTTCATCATGGCTGATCAATTTTCCCTCTCATCCCTTTCCCTTATTATGAGATGAATCAGATTTTAGAAGATCTAAATATGGGTATGGAATGTTTTTTGCTTCACACTGAAGTCTCTTTGCAAAAGTAAGGTAGTTCAGAGCTTAGATTCTATGAATGACAATCACTTACGATCCCATTCACTCTTTACCAACGTGCTTGCTCACCCATAAGTACTCCCATTTAAACAATGGTTTGATTTTAAAATTCTTACCCATAGACTTCGATCTTAACCTTGTCTTTTCTCTAATGTCTTCTAGTTTAATAACCCTCTGGACATTTCTGAGTTTCTCCAAAGCTGTGTTGAAGATTCTATAAAAGAAATATGCTTTTTAAATGTTTTTGGATCTGAATCTGCTTTATTTGACTTTATTTGTTGCTGTATCTATATACTACTAAAATTCTCATGCTCTGTTTGTCTGTTTGTGATCTCCAATTAGCCCAATTAGCACTTTCTGTTGACTAAATCGACTTAAAATGCACTAACTTACAGAATGCATGCAAAGTTCGGGGTTATATATTCGTATAAAATTGCTCATTCATCAATCAACAGGCCTCGCTTTCCACAACCCAAGCCGACTCCAGCTTTAAAGAAAACCGTGACCTGACACCACGACGCATGCGCACGGCCAGCCTCAGCAGCACCTCACGATTTGCTGTGACGATTTTCGTCAGCTTCTAGCAGTTGTGAAATGCGGAAATGATGCTGATGTGGATAATTCATGCATTAAAAAATTCTACTTATGGAGAAGCTTCATCAAATTTCAATTGAAGAAAACATGCGATTGAGTGAGGAAGAAGGATGATATTCTGAGTTCTTATTGGATGTTGGAGAAGACAAGATTGAGAAAAATGAAAACAATGAAATCGAATTACCTGAAGATATGATTTTTGCCAACAAAAACTATGGAAGAATGCATTGGTTTCATCTACCCGACATTCGACAATCCTGCAGAACTGTTCTCGAGAACTTCTATCTTGGTTCCTCTCAATGAAATTATGCGAAAAATAAACTTCACATTCATTAGACGCTTCCCTGGAATCACGAAAGAATACTGTTCCTTCAATGCTGTAAGTGAAGGAGCTAGTGCGACTCATTTTTCAACAGAATTCCTTGATTCAGTCAAACTCTCTGGATTGCCATAAAATGGAATTGAAGAGGGGATCTCCCATCATTTCAGTGAGGAACTTGGATCCACCAAGGCTTTGCAATGGAATGCGAATGATGGTGGAAGAACTACGCAACAATCTCATCGTAGCAAAGATAAACATTGGTGCGTTCAAAAATGACATTGTCATGATCCCAAAAGTTACTCTCAGTTTATCAGAAGGGGAAGATGTCCCTCTTCAGCAGAGCCAGTTCCTGATACGGTCATACTTTGCTATGACTATACATAAGGCGCAGGCCAAACCAATGAGAATATGTTGATTTATTTTGAGAAACCACTATTCCAGCATGGTCAGCTGTATGTTGCTTTGAGCCGGAGGAAAAGAAATGAAAACATTAGAGTATTCTTGAAGGGTGGCAGATCAACCAGAAATGTCATCAAAAGTGTCCTTTGTTAAACGAGGAGGAGCTATATTTGTCTTGCTACACATCTTTCTTCTTTAATAAACTGAGTATTTCTTCTTTAATTTCCAAAGCACATCACATCAGACTGCACTACCGTTCTCTCAAAGGGTGCCCCACTGGGTCACCAGGTTGTCTAGTAATTTCTAAATCTATCTCCTAATGTAACTTGCATGTGTATCTCCTTAATGTAGGGAACATCACAGAAGTGTCAGGTAACAACAGGCTTATTATATGAGGAGTAATTGATGGCTTTGGGCCTTTGCTCACTGGAATTTAGAAGAATGGGGGGGAATCCCATTGAAACATATTGAAAGGCCTGGACAGAGTGGGTGTGGAAAGGATGTGATCTGTGGTGGGGGAGTCTAGGACCAGAAGTATGATATTAGGTCACCAACCTTATCTATAAATTCTTATTTCTCTGTCCTCAGATGATGCTTGACTCTCATTTTTATAGCTTTTACTGTTTGATTTTTGTCCATATCTCTTGATTATTCTATCTTTACATCAGAATTTGTAATCAATAGTATAACACCCACTTTAAATTTTGGTGCATACTTCCCATTTTTTTAGACAGTGCCAGTTTCAGCAGTCTTGTACTCAAAAGCTGCAGGAACAAAGAAACTGAATAGCATAAATTAAAGAAATAATGTTGAAAACCAGGAACAAAAAAGTAGAAACTTAAGGGAAATTCTCAGATATGAGGCTGTGCTCAATGAATATTGAAATATGGTGATTAAAATATGCAGTATAATTTATTGCAAGTAAATTTTAAAAGTACATTTTGAAAGGAAAATATGAAAGAACAATTGTTTAAAAAGCAAGTGTCCATGTCACAATTCGGTTTACGCTTAAAAGACCATACCAATTGTAGTAATTCATTTTGAATGGAATAGAGAAGGCTTCAGATTGCACATCTTCCAGAACTACTCTGCTTCACCCTCCAATTGACAGAACTTGTACCTACCCTTAACAACTTCTGTTTTGGCTCTTTCCACTTTTTCCAGACCAAACTGTAGCAATAGGCACTTGTTTGGGCCTCAGCTATGCTTAGCTTTTAGTTGGCAACATGGAACAATCCATGTTCCAGATCTACACTACTAATGCTCCCCACCTCTTTCCCTGCTACGCTGATGACTGCATTGGTGCTGCTTCCTGTATTTTCTTCAATTTCACCACCAATTTACGAATTATGATGTAAAATTAGAATCAGGTTGGGAATTGTTAGTAGGCTTCCAAAGGTTATAAATTAATTGCTAATGCATACAACAAGGGTTATGACTTAATCATGGAGGCTTTTAATCTATATGCAGACTGGTCAGATCAAATTAGTTTTTCAAAATTGGAGAATTAACTCCTGTAAAGTATATGAGATGGACTCCAGACAGTAAGATTGAGAAATTGACCAGAGACTAAGCTACTTTAGATCCAACACTATTCAATGGGAAAGACTTGTACTTCCTTAAATTCTGTTAGTCCATGTCTGACACCCCTTTCCCCTCTCTTTGGAGACAAGTTGTATACTGACATCTTTACAAACCCACCAATTCCCACGGTTATCTCGGCTACACCTCTTCGCATCCTGTAACTTGCACGCATACTATTCCTTTCTGTCAGTTCCTTATCTTTGCCGCTTCTGATCTTGTGAGAATTTCCATGACTTTCCATTCCAGAACATTCAGAAAATGGAGCTTCCCCTTCATTGCCATCAATGTAGCCTCACCTGCAGCTTTCCACTTCCTAAACAACTACTCTCACCCCATTTCGCCTGCCCCCCCCCCCAGGAAAGTAGAAATTGGGCTCATTTTTTCTCATCTACCACCCCATGAGCCTGTCATTCCATCCACAACAGGATCTCACCACTAGCCTCATCTTCTCCTCCCCTCCTCCCCTCTCTGCTTTCCTCAGGGACATGTCTCTCTCTCTAACACATGCTCTCTTTTCTACTTGTCTCTCCTTACTGATCTCCCTCCAGGCATTTATCCATGCCACCACATTAAGTGTTTCATTTGTCCTTACAGACTGGGGGACTGCTTCATGAAGCAGCTTTATCATAACAGCCAGGATCTTTTGGTGCCAGTCATTTTAATACCACTTCCCATTCAATGACCTTTCTACTGCCAAGATAAGGCTAGATGTAGATTAGAGGAACAATACCTCACATTCAAAATTGGTAGTCTCCAACCTGTTGTTATTGAAATCATTTCCTCTACTTTCTAGTAACTACTCTCTTTCCCCTCCCCACCACACTTTTGTTTTCCCTTAGTCCTCTGGCACCTTTGCCCCTTTCTCCTGCACCTGCTCCTTCTGCTTTCCCCCCTTTTTCCCTTTATTCCATGGTCCACTGTTCTCCTCTCCGATTCCTCCTCCTTCAGCCTGTTGCCTTTTCCACCTCATGTATCTCAGCGTCTTGCATCATCCAGCTACCTATCCCCTCTCACCTGGATTCCTCTAATTTGTGCTCCTCTCCACCTGTTTATTCTGGCTTCTGCCTTCTTTATTTCCCTCCATAGGTGCTGCTTGACCTGCAGAGTTCTCAGATTTACAGCATCTGCAGTCTCTCTTGTGACTACTCAACTCATTTTTGGGGCCCCTCCCTCAGCCTTGTAACATCGGTGCTGCTTCCTGCATTCATACTGAACTCCCTCTGTTGTGGCATTTTCTCATTCAAGGAAATGCGTTGCCTGTGCTTCTATCTCTTCCCTTCCTGCCAGAGACCCAAACTTCACTGTTTTATTTGCTTTTTTCCAAACCTAGTTTTCTTCAATCATTGTGCACACTGTGGTCTTCTTCTCATTGTAGAAATCAAATATTAATTGTGGAAGACTTTTCAGACAGCCTCCATGCAGACCTCAGGGGTGACTCCAAGTTTGCTGGCTAATTCTCCATCTTCTGTTTTCCATTTTCTATTTTCCATTCCATTCCTACTCTAATCTATGTCAGTGGCTTCTTGCACCATTGTCATGAGATCCAATATAAGTTTGAGGAACATCACCTTAACTACCGTCTGGCCACATTGTAGTCTTTGATACGCAGTATTGAATTCTATAATTTCAGGTAGCAGTCAATGTCTTTATCAAGATATTGATCTGTTTTATAGTGATTCTACACTTGCACAGGCCGACTTTGCTGAGTATTTCACAGCTTTTATTTTCCCTTTTCTATTGCTATCTCACTAAAATTTAGGGCATAAATGTTCATAATAATTTATCAATCATCATCAGCAGTTGATCAGCTAGGAGCTCACCTCTCTCAGAGCTATTCTCATTGTCTTATCTTTCCTTCCGTCTCCCTTTCTGCAGCTTAAAGCTTGTTCCCTTTTTTTTCCCCACAGATCTCTGAACGGTCTATGAACTCATGAGCACTACCTTGCTATTCTTTTTTTGCAACACACATCAAAGTTGCTGGTGAACGCAGCAGGCCAGGCAGCATCTGTAGGAAGATTCTCTTTCCTCTTCCTATAGATGCTGCCTGGCCTGCTGCGTTCACCAGCAACTTTGATGTGTGTTGCTTGAATTTCCAGCATCTGCAGAATTCCTGTTGTTTTTATTCTTTTTTTGCACTGTTTTTTTAAATTATTGTAACATATAGTAATTTGGTTGCCTGCTACAGAATAACAATTGCACAACTTATGTCAGTGACTGTAAACATGTGTTTCTGATTTTGATTCCCAAGTTCTGTTTCCATAGATGCTGCTTAATCTGCTAGGTTTCTCCAGCACTTTTTAAAAAAAATTTCCAGAATTAGTACCTTTTTTTTTGCTTTTAATAAGAGGCCTGGCTGGTGCTCAGAGCAATCCCATTCTCCATTTAATTACCTTTAGATATTCCCTTTCACGTGCCTATCAACTCCATCCTGATTCTTACTCGCGTACATAGGCAAATTTTTCAGTGTGAGCACATTGCCAAGTGGTTAAGGCATTGGACTAGCGACCTGAAGATCGTGAGATCGAGCCCCAGCCGAGGGAACGTGTTGTGTCCTTGAGCAAGGCCCTTAATCACACATTGCTCTGCGACGACACTGGTGCCAAGCTGTATGGATTCTGTATCGTGATCGTGAGATCGAGCCCCAGCCGAGGGAAGGTTTCTCCAGCACTTTTTAAAAAAAATTTCCAGAATTAGTACCTTTTTTTTTTGCTTTTAATAAGAGGCCTGGCTGGTGCTCAGAGCAATCCCATTCTCCATTTAATTACCTTTAGATATTCCCTTTCACGTGCCTATCAACTCCATCCTGATTCTTACTCGCGTACATAGGCAAATTTTTCAGTGTGAGCACATTGCCAAGTGGTTAAGGCATTGGACTAGCGACCTGAAGATCGTGAGATCGAGCCCCAGCCGAGGGAACGTGTTGTGTCCTTGAGCAAGGCCCTTAATCACACATTGCTCTGCGACGACACTGGTGCCAAGCTGTATGGATCCTAATGCCCTTCCCTTGGACAACATTGGTGTCATGGAGAGGGGCGACTTGCAGCATGGGCAACTGTTGGTCTTCCATACAACCTTGCCCAGGCCTGCGCCCTGGAGAGTGAAGACTTTCCGGGTGCAGATCCATGGTCTCACAAGACTAACGGATACCTTAATTAACCTAGCAGTTAGCATCTCTGTAAAATGGAAGGAAGCTGGAGCATCCACGAGAAAAGGACAATGTTCAGACTGCACGCAGATAACACCATAGATTCGGATTGAATTGGTCACATTTTTGTTCTAGCTTGTAACTCTAGAATCATTAGCCCCTTCTTGGTCTGTATATGACCTGCAAAAATATGGTTGACTTCAAACTACTGTGTGAAGTAGCTGAGCAACTCACTTAATATCGTAACTGATTACTAAAACATAGGGGGAAAAAAAACCACAAAAATAAATGATCATCCCGTGGGGAAGTCAAACTTTGCAAAATCGTCTCCAAGAACATCTGGGATCTAGAAGTGCATTTGATGGTCAGTATGGGATCCCTGGGTGAAAAGCTCTTCCTGTTTTGTGTCTCTGTGATTGTAATGTTCCTGTTAATGAGAGTTGTTCCCAAGCAGCAGCCTGATATTTGAGATTCAAGATTGTTTATTGGCATTCTTCAGTACGTAAATGTAAAGGAGAACAAAACGGTTGTTATTCTGGATCAGATGCAACATAAAAAAAGCAGAATAAGCGTAAAGAACACAATTAAAAAAACAAAAATATAAAAGCAATCCTATAAAATACAATGTACAAGTAACTTCTAAGTACATAGATTGTAATGTACATAAAGTAACAGGTGATGTGTGTGTAGTGGTGGGGGGGTTGGTAGGATGGGTGGAGATGTTGATCTGTCTGACAGCTTGGGGGAGTAACTTTTTGATTCTGATATGGATGCTGCACAGCCTCTTCCTTAATGGGAGAGGGACAAACAGTCCACAAGCAGTGTGGGTGGGATCCTCCTTGATTTTGCAGTCCTTTTTCTGTGTTTATGTCCTTGATGACAGATAGACAGGTGCCGATGATGTGTTGGCAGTGTTAATTACCCGTTGTAAAGCCCCACTCTCCACCGCATTGCAGTTTCTGTACCACACAGTGATGCAGCATGTTAGGATGCTCCCCATTGCGCATCTGTAGAGGGTTGTGAGTATTGCTTTGCATAGACCAGCCGTCTTCAGTCTCCTCAAAGATTAAAGTAAATTTATTATCAATGTATTTATACCTTGGGATTCATTATCTTGCAGTCACCCACAGGAAAATAAAGAAGTAGAATAGAGCCCCTGGAAATCCATACAGAACAAAGACCAACAGATCCAATGTGCAAAGAGGGCAAATTGTGCAAATAATAAAAAAATGTAAATACATAATACTGAGAAAATGAGCTGCAAGGTCCCTGAAAGTGAGTCAGCGCTGAAGTAAGTGAAGCCATCCATGCCGGTCCAGGAGCATGAAGGTTGTAGGGGGATAACTGTAACTGAACCTGGTGGCGTAAGGCCCAAGACTCCTGTCTGATGGTAGTAGTAAAGAGAGGAAAATGGATCAAGCAGGCAGACAGGATGGACTCGGGTGAAGGATCTTGGCTAGCAAGGAGTAGTGGGGCTGAACACTGGTTCGTTTTCCACTTTCGGGCCTCAGCATATTAATCTGGTTTGAACTTCACACTGGCACCCTCTCTTCCTGTGATGACCAACCTTTGTCTGCTTCAAGGTGCCATACCTGCATTCCTATGAGTTAAGTTTGTTATCCTTTAGGAAATTGTAAAATCGCTAGTTTGTTTAGACAGTCCAAAATTACGCTTCTTAAATGGAAATTACGGCTGTAGGTTGCAGCGACTGCAGTTCAGAAATATTTCTAGTAGAATATCTAGTAGTTTTGTGAGCTATATTGCTGTATATTGCCAGTGCCATCTTGGTTCAGGTGTTGGTGAACTTTCTTGACTGTGTAGGATGTGTTCTGGGGCCATGAGAAATTATGTGAAATGTGCATTCCCAGGAGTGTGAACTGCTTGCAGCTTTCACTGCTGTGCTGCTGTTGTAAAGAGGAGTGTGAGTTCCCCCAAAGTAGATAACCATCTCCTTTGTCTTGTTGATATTAAGGAAAAGGTTATTTGCCTGGTACCAGGTCTTGAGCTCTTCCACCTCCTGTCTGTAGGCCATCTCATTGTTGGTGATGAGATCCCAGTGTCGAACTTGATGATGTGATTGCTTAGGTGTTTGCTCGTGCAATCATGTGAGCAGAGTGTACAGCTCAAACAAGGCTCGGAGGGGCACCCTTGTTGAGAATGATGGGGAGGAAGGTGTGGTTATGCATCATCCTATCTGAGGTTTCTTGGTTAGGAAGTGCAGCACCTCGTTACATAGTTGTGCATTTAGGCCGAGGAGTAAGAGTTTGCTCATCAATGTCTGGAAGGCGGAAGTGTTGAGTATCGAACTGAAATCCAGGAACAGCATTCTGACATGCGTGTCTGAGTTTTCTAGGTGTGTGAGGGCCAGGCGTGGTCCCACTCATAGAAATATACTTTGTAATCAGTACATTAAGCTCCACCATTGCAAATCTTGGGTATGCTCTGCCCACCCTGCAAGAAAACACTTACTCAAGGCAGCAGTACAGAAGTATACAGATGGAAGCAAGAAGCTTTGGGAATCTTCATCTGTAGGCTTGCAAAATGACTTGGACAGAATAAGATAATGGGAAAAGCAGTGGGAGATGAATGCAGCTTAGGGAAAATCAAGTGCTTCAGTAGAAGGAATAAAGGTGTAGACTATTTACTAAATGGGAAGCAAGTTCAGAACTTGGGAGTCCAATTGCAGGGACTCCCTAAAGGTTAACTTGCAGATTGAGTCAATAGTAAGGAAGACAAATACAATGTTAGTATTAATTTCCAGAGGATTAGAATATAAAAGCAAGGATGTAATGCTGAGGCTTTAATGCATTGGTCAAACTGCATTTAGAGTATTGAGAGCTGTTTTGGGTCCACATTTAAAACAGATGCGCTAGCATTTGAGATGGTCCAGAGGAAGTTTATACAAATGAAAGGATTAATATATGGCAAGGGTTTGATGGCTATAAGCCTCTACTTGCTGGATTTGAGAAGAATGGGAATAGGGGATCTCATTGATTAAAAGATTAAAGTCTGTCACGAGCCTTGTGGCCCATCAGGCCGGTGCTTATGCCGGTTTCCGTGACGTGAAGCGACTGAGAGTATGAGACCCCCCCCCAGATAGGATGCCAGTCTATCGCGAGGTTAACCCCCAGCATTTTTGTTTTGCTGGTACCCAATCTCAGCTGGGTAGACTGGAGCATTGTGTGGTTAAGTGCCTCGCTCAAGGACACACGCTGCCTTGGCTGAGGCTCGAACCCACAACCTTCAGATCGCTAGTCCAACGCTCTAACCACTTGGCCATGTGCTATACTTGCTGGACTTTAGAAGAATGGGGATGGGGGATCTCATTGAGACATACCAAATATTGAAAGGCCTAGATGGAATGGATGTGGAGGGGATGTATCCAATTATGGGAGACCAGAGGGCTTGGCCTCAAAGTACAAGGATGATCCTTAAGAACAGAGATGAGGATGAATTTCTTTATCCGTGTGGTGGTGAATGTATGGAATTCATTGCCACAGCTGTCTGTGGAGGCCATGGCTTTGGATATATTTCAAATGGAGGTTCATGGATTCTTCATTAATAAGGATGTCAGAGGTTACAGGGAGAAGGCAGGAGAATAGGATTAAGAAGGAAAATAAATCAGTCATGATCAAATGGTGGAGACTTGATGGGCTGAATGGCCTAATTCTCCTCCTTTGTGTATTTTCTTCTCGTCAGTGATTCATGGGATCAGGTCATACATGAATAAGAAATTTTCTGCACATTGAATAACGTGCAGAAAATGTGGACATGTGGATGAAGCAGTACATGTATTCAGGGTATAGAATTATGATGGACTTCAGTATCCATCATTGAGTAACTTGGCAGCACCACTGCTTTAACTGGGTAGATGCAGAAAGCTGAACTTCTAAACTGGTTCTGCAGCCGCTGGTTCATGAGCCAGCAATGAAGGGAACTTGATAGAATCATCAGCGTAATTGCAAGAAATGCAACCTGAGTAAAATTGTTTGTAGAATTGATCACCACAACATCTCATCTTCACCCTCTGCCTTACTTTGCACTCCAGTTGTAAGGGATAAAATCAGACAGGTTTGGCAACTTGAAACTTGATATTTATTAGGTGACGTGGAGTATCGGCAACAACAGAAATGTATTGACTCATGCCCTGCCTATCCCTCATTACTATTATCAAGCTATATGGTCACCTTGATTTGGTGAAGAGTGCAGGAGAACCAGCACTAGGCCTTCCAAAAGAAAGGTAAAGGTGTGTTCAAAGTAAAGTTACTATCAAAGTACATGTATGTCACCATATATAACACCAAGGTTTTTTTTGTGGGCATACTTAATAAATCCATAATAGCATCACTGAAAGACAACACCAACTTGGGCATTCAACCAGTGTGCATGAGACAACAAACTGCACGTACAAAAGAAATAATAAATAAGCAATAAATATCAAGGACATCAGATGAAGAGTCCTTGAAAGTGAGTCCATAGGTTGTGGGAACATTGATCCCCTTTGGTTTAGGAGGCTGATGGTTGAGGGGTAATAACTGTTCCTGAACCTGAGGGTGTGAGTCCTCAAGCTCCTTTATCACATTGCTGATGGCAGCAGTGAGAAAAGAGCATGACCTTGGTAATGGTACTCCTTTATAATGGATGCTGCTTTCCTGTGACAACACTCTGCGTAGATGCGCTCAATGGTGAGGAGGGCGTTATCTGTCATGGCCTGGGCCATATCCACTAGTTTCTGTAGGATTTTTTGTTTAAGGGCATTCCTGTTTCGATAGCAGGCTGTGATGCAGGCAGTCAGTATACTCTCCACCACATATCTACAGAAGTTTGTCAAAGTTTTAGATGTCATGCCAAATCTTCGCAAACTCCTAAGTAGAGGCACTGCCATACTTGCTTCTTAATTGCACTTGCATGCTGGGCCCAGGACAGGTCCTCTGAAATGATAACTCAGAGGAATTTAAAGTTCCTGACCATCTCCACCTCTGATCTTCTGATGAGGACTGGCTCCAAGACCTCTGGTTTTCTCCTCCTGAAGTTAATAATCAGTTCCTTGGTCTTGGTGACATTGAGTAAGAAGTTGTCATTGTGGCACCACTCAGCCAGATTTTCAATCTTCCCTCCTATATGCTGATTTGTCACTACCTTTGATTCGGCCTACAACACTGATGTTGTCTCCAAACTTGAATATGGCATTGGAGCTCTGCTTAGCCACAAAAGTGAGTAGAGCAGGGGCAAAGCACACAGCCTTGTGGTACACATGTGCTGATGGAGATTGTGTAGGAGATGTTGCTAATCTGAACTGATTAAGGTTTGTAATTCAGGATCTAATTGCCCAGGGAGGTATTGAAGCCAAAGTCTTGAAGCTTATTGATTAGTCTTGAGGGGATGATGGTATTGAATGCCAAGCTGTAGTTGATAAAGAACATCCTGATATATGTACCTCTGCTGTCCAGATGTTCCAGAGTTGAGTGAAGAGCCAGTGAGATGGCATCTGCTGTGGACTTGTTGCATCGGTAGGCAGATTGGAGCAGATCCAAGTCTTCTCAGGCAGGTTTTGATACTTCATCACTACCCTCTCAAAACACTTCATCACTGTGGATGTAAGTGCTACTGCACAATAGTCATTGAGGCAGGTCACCACGTTCTTCTTTGGCACTAGCGTAAATGAAACCTTCTTGAAGCTGTTGAGTGCTTCAGACCACTGAAGCAAGAGTTTAAAGATCTCAGTGAACTCTACAGCTGGTTGATCAGCATAGGTCTTTAGTACTTGCGCAGGTATTCCGTCTGGGTTGGATGCTTTTCTTGAGAGTTCACCTTCCTGAGGGTTGCTTGCATATCTGCTCCAAAGACTGAAATCACAGGATCATTGGGAGCTGTGGGAGTTCATGATGGTTCCTCCATCTTTTGACGCTCAAAACAAGCATAGAAGTCATTGAACACATCAGAAAGTGAAGCCCTTTTGTTGCTTATGTCACTTGATTTTACTTAATAAGAGGTGATAGCATTCAAACCCTGCCACAACTGTTGAGCATCCTTCACTGATTCACGTTTCATCCTGAATAGCCACTTTCCCTCTGAGATGGCTTTCCGGAGATGTGCCTGGACCTCTTATAACTTTTTTGGTCACCAGAATGCCACAGATTTGTCCTTTGGCAGATTTCCAAATCTCATCATTCATCTAGGGCTTCTGGTTAGGGAAGACTGAATGATTGTGTGGGGTCATACTCATCAACAAATATGGACCATAAAGTTGTTAAATAATATGCAAAAGTTGAAGTTAAGTGATCCAACAACCAATAGATCAGATATCTGCAGACTGCCAGATGAGTGATATTGGACTGTTAATCTGCAATATTGTTGAACAGGCCAGAGCACCTCTGTCTTTGGTGCTGTTAAGTGTAGTTTACATATAATAAAGACAATGCTGAAGTACATTCATCAGTGTTCAGCCAGAAATACTGAGTGGATGACCTGTTTCTTTAAGGTTTATCATAATACAAGCTATTCTTCAGCTATTTTGATTTACTCTGTGTGATATCAAGAATTTGGATGCAGAATTATCTGTGCATTCAGTAACTAGACACAGTTCCAGTGCAGAAAATTAGCTCTGTCCTTAAATAATGCCGTTGGAATCCAGCTAATTTTCACCAAGTCAGCTTCATCAGTGTCATCAAATTTTATTTGTCAATAATATATTTTCAGTACCTGAAGTTTTGTGAGAACCTTTGGTTCCAGCCTCAGCACAGCTTTGGTGTAAATATGAATTGGTTTCTAGATAACATATGTCCATGTTGTGGGATCAAGGAGCCAAATGCAAAAGAGGGGGACATGCATTTGTACCTGTAGAACAAATATGGATATAGTTATTAGAGATTAATGCAGGAGATACTGTCAGATTTTCTCAGATCATTGTGCAATACCTCCCTATCTTCAGTGCTTCATTGGTGACATTTTTTCCAACACAGGGATGAGGCTGGATGCCACTGAACTGCCAGGCAATGAGCATCTCCATGAAGTGAGAAACTAACTACCCACATTTGATATTTGTACAATTCGTGGAACCCTGGCCATCAATATTCTTTCTGGATGTTTACTGGTGTATAGAAACTTATCTGACCCAGCCACAATTTCTGTGACCTGATGAACCTTTTGTTTGTTGTGGTAATTAACTCTGCTCTCAATATCCCAAATCGTTTTTTACAATGTAGAAGACAAAAATACTGTTCATTTGCTTGTAATGAATGCAGTAATACTCATAAAGCTCGGTGTCCTTTGGGATAAAGCAGTCTATTTGATTTACACTATCGTGACACCATCCTGACATTATCTTCATCGCCAATTCTGCAGTATTTGCAATCAAGAAAATGAACTTCAGCTGTTGACTGTAGCTGCTCTATATTTCTCAAACTTGTGCACACCACCATCAAGGGGTCAGGCACAGTTGGTACACGGAAACACTATAAGTTGACCCTCAAAACAAGCACTTCTTGAATTGTACTGTCTAAAATCCTGGAGCTCCCTACTAAATTTCATTTATGCAGGTGCCTTTCGCAGAAGTCCACCAGCAGTTTTACAAGGTGGCTCATCACCAACTACTCAAAGTTTATTGGGGTAGGCAGTAAATGCGAGACTTGTCAGCAATTACCACATCCTAGAAAATGGGGTTTTAAATTTGTCTTCAATGAAGGTAGATCAGTAGTGTGAGAAATCTTACCTTGTGTTCCATTATTTAGTGTTCCTAAGTGAGAATGCTCATCATAAAATGTTCCATAAATAGTCATAGTCATAGTCATACTTTATTGATCCCGGGGGAAATTGGTTAAATTCCGGGGGAAAAGACGTAGTTTCTGTCCAGACTAGTTCCTCTGTCCTCTGTTGGATAAATCCCTTTTTTGGACCCTATTGTGTTTGCAATTGGCAACTTAGGTTTGCAGAAACTGACAATTTAGAGGATGGCTGTAACTGGCTTTAGTGTAGTTCGTGTATCTTATACAAATAATTGAATTAACATTTTTCCCCTCCTACTAAACAGTTTTGAATTCATCAGTTCTCACTTGGGTGAGTAGGGAAGGTTTTGTATATCCTGGTTTTATTTTCTAATTTTCATCACAGCAAAAGAAAAGCTTAATTGGAAAAGGATTAAATAATTGCAGTGTTACCATGAGTTATATTCAATTGATTCTTTTATTTTAGATGTTGGTAAGAAACTGTTTTTGCTTTTTTCTACTTAGTTTCAGTGTATCATTGTTGGTATATAATATTTGTCTCTCTGGGATTTCTGTAAAAAGAATAATTCTAACTTTGAACTGTTTTAAGTAATACTTTTATATGTTATTGATTCCACTTTGCTGCACAAGTCTGTTGAGTTGTACTGAGCCTGAGCCTGACTCAGCTTAGAATGAGCATGTTTAACTCGATCCAAAAAGAACATGGAATTAAAAGGACAATGTAATGCTGGTCAATTAGAGCTTTATTTAATTTCTTCAGAGAAATTTCATTGCATGTATCATACTTACTGACATACTTTTGTTGTATCCCATTGTAAATTGAAAATCTCTCCAATCCATAACCCTCCATTAAATTTGGAGGATTTTCCTGGGAGGCTGAGAGTTATGATTACTTTGTAAACTATTAAAATATTTGGGAATAATGTCTTTGCTTTCATGTTTTTCTTTAACTTCTGTTTGTGATGCCATATTTTGACGATTTTCCCTTTCCCCTTCGTCATCAGAAACAACCTCAGTGGAGAAGCCAGCGTCTCATTCATGTGCTACTCCTTCGTCGTCATCCTCCGGAATGACTCCAGCTTCTCAAACACCATCGGCCACTACATCTACTGTTCCTGTTTCGCCTGTTCCTCAGTCACCTCTTCCACCTTTGCTTCAGGATCCAAATCTTTTGCGGCAACTACTTCCTGCTTTACAGGCCACCTTGCAGCTTAACAATGCTAATGTGGATATGTCAAAAATAAATGAAGGTAAGCGTGAATGAATGAATGGCTTTTAAAACTTTAAGTAAGGTTCAAAGTTTAAGGATGCTTTACACAGATGGAACATTTTAAGTTGGCAGACCTATTTTAGTTCTAAAAGTTCCTGATAAACAAAATGATAATTTTTTTATTTGGATTGATTTCATTCCTCCACAATCCAATTCTGTGGGCAGACTTGCAGGTTTGACATTTGCTCATCAATATGTAGCTGCCTTCTCATCCTTATTTTCAAATCATTCCATGCACTAGCTTCTTCAATCTGCTTGAGATATTTGCTGATTCTCCAATGCTAATCTTTTGGTTATCCCCTAACTTAATTGATCCTTGTACCAATTGTTCCTAATCCTCTTAATCTCTTCGCTTTCCTCCTTTGAGGTGTTTCTTAAAACTGTGTCAAAGTTTTATTTTAATTATCTGCCCTGTCCCTGTCTGTCTCGCTCTTTCACTCACACATGGTATTAAATTCTGTTTGAAACAATTGTGATTGCAAAAGAGATCAAGCATAACAATGACAAGTAGTTTACTTAGGTGGAGAGGCTGAGGAAGTTCTTGCTTTTCTTCGAACAGTGTTAAGTGGAGATTTGATAGACATATTCAAAATCATTATGGACTTTGATTGGATAAATGAAAAGAGAGAGCTTGTAAGATAGACTGATGGGTAACCAGAGTGCACAAATATAAGGTGAAAGACTAAAGTACTGGGGGGGGGGGTGTGGGTGGAGGGAAATGAGGAAGGATATATTTTCTGGCAAATATGAACACAGATCTTACACCAGCATATAATATGGTGCTGAAGAAAAATAAAGATTAGGGTATTTGGGAAGATCAAGAAAATGGATTAACTGGATAGTCATACTGAAGGTACTCGGGTACAGTAGTTGGTGACTTCGTTCTGTACCAAAGCATATATCTTATTTTACATTACATACTTGTATCTGGAATTATCAAATTACAAATTAAATCATCCATCAATCTCGTGAGTTAAGTTGCAAAGTGCAATTATACGTTCACATTTTCTTCAATTGCAAGCAAATTTAGTTATCGTATTAACAGGAATACAGCATACATGCACAATTAGAACTATGCAAGCTCAGAAGCTTGAGTGGTGGTGTAGAATGCGATGGACTATTTTAATAAATACACAAATTTAATTTGATGTGTGATGTCAATATATGTGCTTTCCATAATGAATTTGCTCAAGTGTGCAGCTGTGCATTTGATCTGTTAATACTGCCAGTTGTGTTGTTCTTAAAGAATTATGGCACTAAGTATTTCCACTTGCATACAAGAGTAGCAAATTGCAAGTTTTCATTTGGTTTTAATGAGGAGTGGCAGGACCTGAAACTACTTTAATCTTTCATTCTTTATTGGTATTATCTAACCTTCTGAACTGTATGCATACTTGCATGCCTTCTGTACTGAGCACTTACTGAGTAATATAATTATTAAACAAACTCAAATATTTAATTACAGACCTCCCCAGGTTAAGAATGCCTGACTTACAAATACCTTTACAAATGAATGAGCTTCCATAATATTATTAAATTCAAAAATCAGGTGGATGTACCTAAATACAAATCCCCACAATATCCTATGAACAGCAGAACTTGTTTCCTCTCCGTTTCTAATAATTTTTAACAGTTTTGCATCTTTGCGATGTTATTCATTTCAGTACTGTGGAGAAATGGTTATTATATCGGGTGATATTTGAGTGTTTTTTTAATTATGGATAATAATAATGGTTTGTGTAAAACTGGAATCCATTCGTTGCCCAGGTGCCTGTATCTTTAAAAAGGTGAAAAATTTTCAAAATTCAATACACTCTTGTATGAGAGAAATGAGGGAGGAGGTGCAGGAGCTTGAAGATGTGCTCTCAATGTTTTAGGAACAGTTGTCTGCTATCAAGTTTCTGAATGGTTCATGACTACTTCTTCGCAATTTATCTTTTGCACTATTTATTATTTTTACTGCAACTTACAGTAAAACATTTAGAACTGAACACGGAAAAACAAGTGACTTAAGATTGGGAAAATAGTACAACAAGGCTGCATACTGTCACCCTACTTACCTAATCTATATGCTGAACACATCATGAGGAGTGCTGTTCAAGAGGACTCAAATGTTGGAATCAAAATTGCCGGATGAAATATTAACAACCTCAGATATGCAGATGATACTAATTTAATGGCTAAAAGTGAGGAGGAACTGAGGAAGCTAGTCCAAGTGGAAGAAGAAAGTGCAAAAGCTGGCTTGTTGCTCAATATTAAGAAAACCAAGATTATGTCAACCAGCCCTATTAACTCCATGGTAATAAATGGAAAGGAAGTGGAAGCAGTGACAGATTTTGTCTTCCTTGGTTCAAAGATTTCTGTAGATGGTAACTGCAGCCACGAAATTAAACGGCGCTTGCTTCTGGGGAGAGCAACAATGGCAAATTTAGATAAAATACTGAAGAGCAGAGACATAACATTGTCTACAAAGATCCATATAGTCAAGTCTATGGTACTTCCAGTTGTGATGTATGGCTGTGAGCGCTGGACTATTAGCAAGGCTGAGTACAAAAGAATCGACACCTTTGGACTTGGATGCTGGAGGAAGGTGTTCAGAGTTCACTGGACAGCAAGAAGATCCAGCAAGTCAATACTTGGAGAAATACAGCCAGACTGCCCACTTGGAGGCTTGATTATGAGACAAAAGCTCAAATATTTTGGCCACATCAGAAGACAGGATTCCTTGGAGAAGACTCTCTTGTTAGGTGAAACAGAAGGTAAAAGAAGGCGAGGGCGACAGAGGCTACAGTGGATAGATAATATTACTCAGGCAATGCGTTTGACCTTGGGGGAGCTTAGAGAGGCAGTTTCCAACAAGGAGGCGTGTTGTGCAGGAGTCCAGGAGTCCATGAGGCCATGAAGAGTCAGACTAGACTTAGCGACTGAACAACAACAAACTTGCAGTATTTTTTCTTATAATGCACTGCTGCCAGAAGACAAGTTTCACCACGTATGTGAGTGATAATAAACCAGATTCAGATCCTGATATCCCTCTCAATGAGTTTGGACATCATGCCCTTGTGGCCATTTTCAACTCCAGCACTGTCAGCTTGAATGCTCTCTTGATTATCTTTTCAGAAGACCACTTTATTGTTTATTCTTGGAAAGGAATAAACGGTCAAAGTTTTGGGCTGAGACCTTCAGGACAGCCCAAAACATCAACTATTTATTCTTTTACCCTCTGTTTCCATAGATGCTGCCTGGCCTTCTGAGTTCCTCCAGCATTTTGTGTCTGTTGCCTTGTATTTTCAGCATCTGTAGATTTTGTGTTTGTGTTATTGCTTTTCCTCTCCTGTTCTGAAATGGAAGCCTGCTTGTTTTCTTGTGGCTTACTTTAATCACTTCTTAACATCCCTGTAACCAATCCCATTTCTTCACATACAGCCCAGCTCACTTTGTCTTAAAATGAAATGAAATGCTTCAGTTGCTGGAGTTGGAATACACTGCTCATGCCAGAATTTTTCGGTCATTCTTCCATAACAGTTGCTTTCTCTTGGCTTTGACAATGCAAAAAGTGCTGAGTACTATTTATATAACCTCCAACTATAATCTATTGATAAATGAAACATGAACTATTCAATGCCTTGCTTGTATACTACTTCCGAATCTCACATGGTACCTCTCCGTTTGCTATTTGTGTTGTTCCACAAATATAGAATAAGCAGGAATTCTTTTTCTTTGAAAATTAATAATAACAAATCTGCTATCAATTTTCACTTGATCTTCATGCTGGTAGTTTTCCACTAATTTATTTTGCGTGCGGAGCACCAGGATGTTCTACAGGCATTAACCTTGCAAGCACAATTCTTAGATCTGGTGACCAGTGCACCAAAGGCAGGACAAATCCAATCTGTAGATTTGCTACCCAATGTTATAAGAGTAATTGAGAATATTGTTAATTATGCCACTCGCTCATCAGTTAATTTTTTTGCTCTTGCTCAGTTTGGCCTTCATTGGGACCATTAGACAAAAGAGCTTCAGGGCAGATTCTTTACCAGACCAGTCACAAATACTTGCACTACAAAAGCAGGTCGGATGTTGAGTATCCTGTTGCATGTAGTTCTCCTCTTTTATCCTGAAGGCCTATTTCCATCTATAAGGTGTAGGTCAGGAGTCTGTTGGTGCATTCTTCACAAGACTGGAGAAATGCAGTTTTAACAGTGTCCAAAAGCCCAACAATAACTAGGTCAATGCAGTTTAAATGGCTACCTTTCTGTGTATTTCCCTAAACCCACATTCACTCACTCAACTACTGGAATACCTTCACTGACTTACAGCAACTCAGTGGGGCTTCTTTGGGGAAAAAAAAAAGCTTGCTAAAAGGCCAATGTCAACAGGTGTATATGAACCCAACCTACAGATACACCTCCAAGTTCAAAGAGGGAGAGAGCATGTAACTAAATGAATAAAGGGGAGTTGTCACATACGCAGGTGATAAGAGAAACTAATCATATGGACAGTCACTCAATACATGTTCCTATCAGTGGCCTGCACTCTCTATGGCAGTCAGTGTTCAGATCAGACACCCAAATATCAGTGGTAAGCAGCCATATGTTGGATCCTTTCACTGATACACAGCTCTATACACTGAGCCAATGGGCAATTGAATGCTGAGGGAATACGACTGTACAACAACCATTTGCACCAGGCTTCTGCCTCAGTAATCTTCAGCTAGAAAAAACATGGATTGGTAAGATTTGTCCGACACTGTAGCATGCAGCCCCAATGATGTCTGTTTTAAATTCAAGTAAACTTGAGTAAAACTCAAGTAAACTTCATAAAACTCAAGTAATCTGGCATACTTGAGATTCTGGTGATGCCAGATAGATTTTCTGGGTTATAGGATGTTATTCAAACTAATACTCCCAACACATTTTTACTTCACATTATAACATGTAAACAAGCTGTTTAACAATAATCTACTAAGTTTAAAGTAGACATGTGAAATAAGACCATAAGGCATGGGAGCAAACTTAGGCCAATCAGGCCATCAAATCTGCTCGGCCATTCCATGATGGCTGACTTATTATCCTTCTCAACCCTACTCACTTGCCTTCTCACCTTTTGATGTCATGACTAATTGAGAACCTGTGAACCTCTGCTTTAAATGTACCCAATGACTTGGCCACCACAGCTGTTTGTGGCAATGAACTCCACAAATTCACTACCCTCTGGCTAAAGAAATTCCTCCTTTCTTTGTTTTAATTGGATATCCCTTTATTCTGAAGCTGTGCCCTCTGGTCTCCCACTACAGGAAACATCCTCTCCATATCCAGTCTCTCTTGGCCTTTCAATATTCAGTAGGTCAATGTGAGATCCTCCCTCATTCTTCTAGACTTCAGTAAGTACAGATCCAGAGCCATCAAATGCTTCACGTTCGTTAACCCTTTCATTCCTGTAATTATTCTCTTGAAACCCCAATGCCAGCACAACTTTTCTTGGATAACAAGCCCAAAACAGCTCATAGCACACCAGGTGTGGACTGACCAATGCTTTATAAAGCCTCAGCATTACATTCTTGCACTTATTTTCTCATCCTCTTGAACTGAATGTTGACATTGCATTTGCCTTCCATACCACAGACTCAACCTTTAGGGAATCCTGCACAAGGATTCCCAAGTTGCATTGCGCCTCCAATTTTTGAATTTTCTCCCCATTTAGAAAATAGGCTGTGTCTTTATTCTTTTACCAAAGTGCATGATCACTTCCATATACTATATTCCATCTGCCATTTCTTTGTAGAAGGATTTGGATAGATTAGGAGAATGTGCAGACTCCCTGATTCCTGAACACTATCTGCCCCTGTACCTATTTTCATATCATCCACAAACTTGCCCACGTAGCCATTAATTCTATCATCCAAATAATTGACATATAACATGAAAAGAAGCTGTCCCATCAGTAGCCCCTGCGGAACAGCACGAGTCACCAGCAGCTAATCAGAATAAGGCCCCTTTATTCCAACTCTTCACTTCATAGAAACATAGAAAATAGGTGCAGGAGTGGGTCATTCGGCCCTTCGAGCCTGCACCGCCATTCAGTATGATCATGGCTGATCATCCAACTCAGAACCCTGTACCTGCCTTCTCTCCATACCCCCTGATCCCTTTAGCCACAAGGGCCATATCTAATTCCCTCTTAAATATAGCCAATGAACTGGCCTCAACTGTTTCCTGTGGCAGAGAATTCCACAGATTCACCACTCTCTGTGTGAAGAAGTTTTTCCTAATCTCGGTCCTAAAAGGCTTCCCCTTTATCCTCAAACTGTGACCCCTCGTTCTGGACTTCCCCAACATCGGGAACAAACTTCCTGCATCTAGCCCGTCCAATCCCTTTGGGATTTTATACATTTCAATAAGATCCCCCCTCAATCTTCTAAATTCCAGAGAGTATAAGTCTAGCTGATCCAGTCTTTCATCATATCAAAGTCCTGCCATCCCAGGAATCAATCTGGTGAACCTTCTTTGTACTCCCTCTATGGCAGGAATGTCTTTCCTCAGATTAGGGGACCAAAACTGCACACAAGACTCCAGGTGTGGTCTCACCAAGGCCTTGTACAACTGCAGTAGTACCTCCCTGCTCCTGTACTCGAATCCTCTTGCTATGAATGTCAGCATACCATTCGCCTTTTTCACCGCCTGCTGTACCTGCATGCCCACTTTCAATGACTGGTGTATAATGACACCCAGGTCTCGTTGCACCTCCCCTTTTCCTAATCGGCCACCATTCAGATAATAACCTGTTTTCCTGTTTTTGCAACCAAAGTGGATAACCTCACATTTATCCACATTAAATTGCCTCTGCCATGAATTTGCCCACTCACCTAACCTATCCAAGTCACCCTGCATCCTCTTAGCATCCTCCTCACAGCTAACACTGCTGCCCAGCTTTGTGTCATCCGCAAACTTGGAGATGCTGCATTTAATTCCCTCATCTAAGTCATTAATATATATTGTTAACAACTGGGGTCCCAGCACTGAGCCTTCCTGCCATTCAACCAACCTGCTATCCATACTAGTATCCTTCCTGTAATACCATGGGCTCTTGTTAAGTAGCTTCATGTCCAGTACCTTGTCAAAGGCCTCCTTAAATCAAAGTAAACCACTTCCACTGACTTTTCTTTGTCTGTCCTGCCTGTTATTTTCTCAATGAATGCCAACAAATTTGTCAGGTAATATTTGCCCTTAAGGATGACTTTGGCCTATTTTATCAAGTGCCTCAAGCACTCCTAAACCTCACCCTTAATAATGGACTCTAAAATCTTCCGAACCATTGAAGTCAGGCTAGCTAACCTTTCCATTTTCTGCCTCCTTCCCTTCTTAAATAGTGGAGTGACATTTGCAATTGTTCAGTCTTCTGGAAACATTCCAGAATCTAGTGATACTTACGAATTCCTCTGCAATCTCTTCAGGTACCTCTTTCAGAACCCTGGAGTGTAATCCATCTGGTCCAGTTGACTTATTTACCTTCAGACCTTGCAGTTTCCCAAACACCTTCTCCTTAGTAATTGCAACTTAACATGCCCCATCATTGAAATGTTCCCACAACCTATGGACTCATTTTCAAGGACTCCACCTCGTGTTCTTTATATTTATTGCTTATTTATTTATTAATTATTATTTCTTTCTTTTTGTATTTACACAATTTGTCTTTTGTACACTGGTTGGATGCCAAAGCTGGTGCAGTCTTTCATTGATTCTGTTGTGGTTATTATTGAGTATGCCCATAAGAAAATGATTCACGGGGCCGTATATGGTGCGAAATATGTACTTTGATAATAAATTTACTGTGAACTTTTAAAGTTTGAACTTCCTGCCCCTCCCCCGCAAACACACTTGAATTTCTAGCATACTGCTAGTGTCTTGCACAGTGAAGACTGACGCAACACACAAAAAGCTGGAGGAACTCAGCAAACCAGGCAGCACCTATGGTGGAAAAAAAGCACAGTCAAACATTTCGGGCTGAGACCCTTCAACAGGACTGAAGAAAAAAAAGATGAGCCAGAGTTAGAAGGGAGGAGAAGAAGAAATACAAAGTGATAGCTGAAACTGGGGTGGGAGGAGTGAAGTAAATAGCTGGGAAGTTGATTGGTGAAAATGATACAAGACTGGAGAAGATGGAATCTAATAAGTGAGGACAGAAGGCCATGGAAGAAAGAAAAAGGGGGTGGAGCATCAGAGGGAGGTGAGGGACAGGCAAGGAGATAGGCGAGAGAGGGGAAAAAAGGATGTGGAACAGAGAAGGGGGGCAGCCATTACTAGAAGTTTGGCCTCCAGCATTTTGTGTGTGTTGCTTGGATTTCCAGCATCTGCAGATTTTCTTTTGTTTGTTACTTATTAAGATTGTCTGTTTCTTTGTTCCCCTATTATACTACTTCAGCATCATTTTCCAGTGGCCCTATGTTCACTCTCACCTCTCTTTTACTCTTTATCTGAAAAAACCTTTGGTATCCTCTTTGTATTATTCGCTAGTTTACTTTCATAATTCCTCTTCTCTCTTTTTGACTTTTTTCGTGGCCTTCTATTGTTTTTTAAAGTCTTCCCAATCCTCTAACTTCCCACTAATGTTTGCTATATTACATGCCCTTGCTTTTGCATTTATGCTGCCTTTGACTTCCCTTGTCAGCCACAGTTGCATCACTCTGCTTTTAGAACACTTCTTCATCTTTGGGTGGGGACACTAGCAGGGATGGCGGCAGAACAGCAGTGGCTGGAGAATTCGGAAGTCATAGGATAGTTGTATCTCAATCAACTTTGGCCAGGTTTTCTCTCGTGTCTCTATAATTCCCTTTACTCTACTGTAATACTGATACTTCTCCTGTTGTAATTTGTACTCCATATCCTGGCTACTGTTCGAAGGCCTGTATATGACTCCCATCAGGTCTTCTTATCCTTGCAGTTTCTTAACTCTACCCAGAAGGCATCTACATCTTCTGATCCTATGTCACCTCTTTATAAGGATTCGATTTCACCATATTCCTTGTTTGTTTACTTATTTAGAGAGGCAGTGAGGAACAGGCCTTTTAGGCCCACTGAGCCGTGCCACCCTGCAACGCATTGATGTTACCCTAGCCTAATCACAGGGCAATTTACAATGACCAGTTAATTTACTAACTGGTATGTCTTTGGACTGTGGAAGGAAACCAGAGCACCGAAGGAAACCCACATACACACGTGAAGAGCTTACAAACTTTCTTATAGAGGACATTGGAAATGAACTTTACCCTGAGCTGTAATAGCATTGCGCTAGCTGCGCCGATACCATGGCTTCATTGTGTCATTCAAATGAACTAATTACCCATTACATCAGGATGTTTTAAAATAGGATCCTTTTACATTTTGACGCTTGCGTACTATCTCAAGGTTTGCAAATTCCAAAGCAAGTATAGTCAACTCCATTAGGTAACTCTTCTTTGGTAAAACATTTTCCAGTTAACCGTTTAGTTACCACCTTTGGTTCTCAAACCACTTTTGAGTATTGTAACAGTTCAATGAACTTGTAAATCCTAAATGAATTTGAATAAAAGTTGTTCCTAAACTTAAGCATATTGAATTACAATTAATTGCTGAATTATTAAGCCATTTGCTGAATTAAAGCCTGTTATTTCCAAAATTGTGACTGCTGCTTAACATGGGTTTTTCAATGAACGATATGTATTCATTCATTTATATGTATTATATCCTTCATGGATATTAGATTTATGTCTCGTAACTATCATATTTGCATCCTTATTCCTCTTTGAATTACGTTACAATTAGTTTAACTGTAACTGTTGGGTTAACAAGTTTAAGAAAGCATCTTTTTGTCTTGCAGTCCTTACAGCTGCTGTCACACAAGCTTCTTTGCAATCTATGCTTCATAAGCTCCTCACAACTGGACCATCAGCTTTAAGCATAACAACTCTCCTTTCCCAAGCTGCACAGTTGTCTTCTCAGGGTAAGAATTAAACAAATGCTTTATTGCCATTATTCTCTAATTAAATGTATTGCTGCTGTGACTGCTACCAGCCACTGCCAACTTCAAAACTACCACCATTGGAAATTGTGATTTTTCTACATTTTAGTTTATGTTCTCATTAAACTGAATGGTTCCATAATTGGGAAAGGGGTCAAATTACTGATGTAATTAGGAAAGTTAATTTTCACATCAACTATACAATAGCTAAATGAATCTCCAGATTATGTATTTTACTTCTGTTTTCCTCTGTAAAATTCAGACTAAAGGGTTGAACCATACTTGGGTCGTTACGATGAAATCAAGGTATTCATTACCTTCCTTTAAGATAAATTAGTATACAATGGAATGATTCCTTTGCAGATGCCACTATTCACTTTGTCCACTTAAAAGATGACCCAGAATTAAAGAAATAGAGATTGTTGATAGTTCAGGATAGATCATCCTGAAACTGAAATTCTGGATATAATTTTGCACATTGCTGGTAATCTTGCAGTAGAGATTGGAAAATTTAATTTGGTTGCAAAATACTAGTATTTTTCACAGTGATTGGCTAATAGTTGGCAGTTGATCCGGACGATGCATCTTTCTTGTTACCATTGTGGTCTACAAATTACAGTGGGACATAGAAAATGCAAGCCAGAAGGGCAATGTTACAATAGTCATGGGGGATTTCAATATGCAGGTAGATCAGGAAAATCAAGTTGGTGCTGGATCCCAAGAGGAGGAATTTCTAGAATGCTTATGAAATGGGTTTTTAGAGCAGCTCGTTAATGAGCCCACCAGGGGATCACCTATTCTAGATTGGGTGTTGTCTTATGAACCAGAATTGATTAGAGAGCTTAAGGTAAAGGAACCCTTGGGGAAGGGAGTGATCATAATATGATAGAATTCACCCTGCAATTTGAAAAGAAGAATGTAAAGTTGTATATATCAGTATTACAGTTGAATGAAGGGAATTACAGAGGCATAAGAGAGGAGCTGGTCAAAAATTTTTTGAAAAGTACACTGGCAGGGATCACAGCATAGCAGCAATGGCTAAAATTTCTGGGAAGACACAGGCTATATATATTCTAAAGAGGAAAAACTATTCTAAAGGCAGGATAACACAACCTTGGCTAACAAGAGCCAAAAAGAGGGCATAAAATAGAGCAAAATTCAGTGGGAAATTAGAGTATTGGGAAGCTTTTAAAAACCAACAGAAGGTGCCTATAAAGACATAAAGAATGAAAAGATGCGTTAAGAAGATAAGCTAGCCAATAATGTTAAAGGGGATACTAAACGTTTCTTCAGATACACAAAGTGTAAATAAGACACGAGAGTAGATATCGGACCACTGGAAAATGATGCTGGAGAGATAGTAGTGGGGGACAAGGAAATGGCAGACGAACTGATTAACTATTTTGCATCATTCTTCACTGTGGAAGATACTAGCAGTATGCTGGAAGTTCAAGAGTGTCAGGAAGCAGAAGTGTGTGAAGTTGCTGTTATTCTTGGGAAATTGAAAGGTCTGAAGGTAGATTAGTCATCTGGACCAAATGGTAAATACCCCAATGTTCTGAAAGAAGTGACTGAAGAGATTGTAGAGGCACTAGTAATGATCTTTCAAGAATTAATTGATTCTGGCATGGTTCCGGAGCCCTGGAAAATTACAAATATCACTTCACCCTTCAAAAAGGGAGTGAGGCAGAAGAAAGGAAATCATAGGCCAGTTAGGCTGACCTTAGTGGTTGGAAAGGTGTTGAGGTTTGATTGTTAAGGATGTGGTTTTGGGGTACTTGGAGAAACATGATAAAATGGGCCAAAGTCAGCATAGTTGCCTTAATGGAAAACCTTTCCTGAAAAATCTGTTGGAATTCTTTGAAGAATTAACAAGCAGGATAGGTAAAGGAAAATCGGTGGGTGTTGTGTTCTGTTTTTGGATTTTCTGAAGACCTTTGAAAAGATGCCACGCATGGGACTGCTTAACAAACTACATGCTCATGGTATTACAGGAAAGATACTAGCATGGGCAAAGCATTGGTTGATTGATGGGAGACAAAGAGTGGGATTAAAGGGAGCCTTTTCTGGTTGGCTGCCAGTGAGTAGTGGTGTTCCACAGAAGTCTGTGTTGGAACCGCTTCTTTTTACTTTATATGTCAGTGACTTGGATGACGGAATTGATAGCTTTGTGGCCAAGTTTGCAGATAATGTGAAGTCAGGTGGAGAGGCAGGTAGTTTGGAGGAAGTTGAGAGACTACAAAAAGACAGATTAGGAGAATGGGCAAAGAAGAGGCAGATGGAATATAGTCTTGTGAACTGTATGGTCATGCATCTTGGTCGAAGTAAAAGGTAGAGTATTTTATAACTGGAGAGAAATTCAAAAATCTCAGGTGCAAACGGACTTGGAAGTCCTTGTGCAGGTTTCCTAAAGGTTAATTTGCTGATTTGAGTTGATGGTGAAGAAGGCAAATGTCATGTTGGCATTCGTTTCAAGAGGACTAAAGCAAAGATGTAATGTTGAGGTTTTATAAAGCAGTGGTGAAACCTCACTTGAGTATTGTCACAATCACAAGAAAATCTGCAGATGCTGGAAATCCAAAGCAACACACAAAAAATGCTGGAGAAACTCAGCAGGCCAGGCACTACTTATGGAAAAGAGTAAACAGTCGACTTTACAGGCTCAGATCCTTCATCAGGACAGATGAAGTGTTTCGACCCATAACGTCAACTGTTTGCTCTTTTCCATAGATGCTGCCTGGCCTGCTAAGTTCCTTCTTGGAATGTTGTGGGCTCCTTATCTAGGAAAGGATATGCTCACATTGGAGAAGGTTCAAAGGACGTTCATGAAAATGATTCCCCAATTGAAAAGCTTGTCATATGAAGAGTGCTTGGCTCTGGGCCTCTACTCACTGGAATTCAGAAGAATGAGGGGTAACCTCATTGAAACCTATTGAATGTTGAAAGGTCTCGAAAGAGTGGATGTGGAGAGAATGTTTCCTGTGGTAGGTGAGTCTTAAGACCAGATGACAGCTTCAGAATAGGGGGTGTCCTTTTAGAATGAGATGAGGAGGAATTTTTTTTAGCCAGGGAGCAGTGAATCTGTGAAATTTGTTGCCATAGGTTGCTGTGGAGGCCAAGTCACTGGGTGTATTTAAGGCAGAGGTTGATAGATAATTGATTGGTCAGTTCATGAAGGGACATGGGGTGAAGCCAGGAGATGGTGCTGATGAGGAAAATGGATCAGCCATGGTCAGGCAGACTTGATGGGCCAAATGGCCTAATTCTGCTCCTATATATTATGGTCTTATAATAAAGGACATTTGGTCCCAATTTTCATTCTTTGGGAATTCTTCCCAATGTGATGTGAGTTTTAAAAACAGTTCAATGTTTGTAACAACTCTAAGCCACTGTCACAAGCTCATTTTCTATGTCTTTTAATGCACTACTCTACATGATGTGATTATTTATCTTCCATGTTGTCTGTTTTTATTACTTCACCTAATGCTTTTTAAAAGTTAAACTGCTCTGTTGTAAAGCTGATTTTGATAAAACTGAGCGAGTTAACTAACTGGTAATGATGGAACAGAGCATAACAGATGCAGTTGATGTTTGAAATATTTATGAATGTGTGTTGACTATTTGATTGGCAAATCTCATTGAAACAAGCTTATAATTGATTCACAGGTATTCTTTATACTCTGATTTTTAAAATTTGCTGACACGCAGTAGTGAATCAAACCTTTTTGATTTGCCTTTGTAACTTGTAAAATGTCCAGTCGATGATCCATTGTTCAGTCTTAATTCTGTTTTTTTATTGCGAGGCTTAGTTTGCTTTGGGTGTAATTTCTGAGTCTCTTTTTCATCTCGAAACAACTCAGATTTAATTATATATCAATGAACCAGTTCAAATGGTCATATTTACAATGTTATCTAGAATATTTAAATTTCCTTAAAGTATCTTGGATTTTTAAAATTGTAGCTGTTTTATACAACTGGTTTTCAATTAATGGAAAGTGATTTTAAGGAGAAAATAAACAACTATTTGCTAACTATACAGAAGTACTGTCAGTTTCTTTGTTTATATTCAAGAAATTGCTTTTGAATATATTTTTGCTGTTTCTTTGCCCAAAAAGATTTAACCTTTTTTTTGTTTCATTCTGTGATTGGACCAGTTTTCACACTGCTCAAAATTACAGAAGTGCTACTTGTGCAGAATGTATATTATCTTAAATAACTACACTGAACTTTTTTGTGGATTGCATAAACTTTGAGCTGATTGTATAGAGGAGGAAAACACAAATGCAAAGGAATACATTTACCTACTTGATCAGCATCAAATTCGTATCTAGGATTTTCAATATGCATTAAGGTTATTTTCTACATTTCTTGCACATGTTTACTAATAAGACCATAAGAAATAAGTCATTTGGTTCATGGAGTCCGCTATCCTATTTGATCATGGCTAATTTATTATACTTCTCAACCCCATTCTCTTGCCCTTCTCCCTATAACCTTGACACCCTTACTAATTAGGTGAGAACCTAACATCCTCAGTTCTAAATATACCCAAATGCTTGACCTCATCAGCTGTCCAATGAATGAATTCAATGAATTCCTCAGTTTCACCACCCTCTGCCTTAAGAAATTCCTCCTCCTGTTTTCTAAAAGGATGTCCCCTCTATTCTGAGGCTGTGCCCTCTGGTCCTAAACTCTCCCACTATAAGAAATGGCCTCTCCATATCCACTCTCTCTAGGCCTTTCAATATTCAGTAGGTTTGAGTGAGACCTCCTTCATTCTTCTAAACTCCTGCGAGTACAGTATCCCCATACGTTAACTCTTTAATTCCCAGGATCATTTTCATGAAACTCCTGGGTCCTTTCCAATACCAGCACATCCTTTCTTAGACATGGGGCCCAGAACTCCTCACAGTACTGTAAATGGGGTCTTACTAATGTCTTATAAAGCCACAGCATTACATTGTGCTTTTATACTGGAGTCCTCTCGAAATGAATGCTAGCATTGGATTTGCCTACCTTAATACTGACTTAACCTACAAGTTAACTTTTAGGGAATTCTGCATTTAGACTCCTAAGTCACTGTGCACCTTTGATTTATGAGTTTGCTCCCTAAATCCTCCTTGGGCTTCTAGCTGGGTACAAGTATTGACTTTAACCAATGTTTGATGACAAACTCTGCCATCTTCATCAAGGGTAATGCCTGGGCATGTCTAGTCCACGAATATAAATGGATAATTGGACCCAGCTGGAAGCCCGAGAAAGAGTTTATTCGTCATATACGCCAGAAAAGCAACAGATCCTTTTTCAATTTTCTCCCTGTTTAGAAAATAGTGTTTTATTTCTTCTACCACAGTACATTACCATACACTTCCCATGACTTGTTTACCACCTAACACGCCTTTGCCCATTCTCCTAATCTGGCCAAGTCCTTCTGTAGTCTCTGCATTTCCTCATCTGTACCTGTCTCTACATCTGCAAACTTAGCCACTAAGCCATCAGTTCCATCATCATCTAAATCATTGACATATGAGGTGAAAATTAGCAGACCCAATACCAACCCCTGCAGGACACCATTAATCACCTGCATCCAACCAGAAAAGCCCCCTTTTATTCCCAGTCTTCACTTTCTACCAGTCAACCAATCTTCTGTATGTGCTAGTATCTTTCCTGTAATGGTTTCTTGTTTAGCAACCTCATTTGTGGCACCTTGTTAAAGGCCTTCTGCTTAATTTTCACTAATTTGTTTAAATGTTTCTAATTTGGTTGTAAATTAAGAATTAAGAATATTGCAAGATTGAAGCATTTGTGTACGCCAGTTTAATTTTAATGAAATAGAGTTCCCTCTGGTGGCAGTATGATGAAACAAGATCCCACAAGTGTACCCATAATGTACCTATGTACAGATCCTTTGGTCCACTATGATTTCACTATCCATGATGCCAATCTGAACAAGTCCCTTTTGCCTTAATGTGCTATGTATTCCACTGTACCAAGCCTGATCATACGTCTGCATCACCTGAACAACTTTAAAATTCGATAGTCCTCGTCCCTTTCCTACTCCATTATTTGACCCTTTTCATTATTTGAATTAAATTTTGTGAAAGCTAGGATATGTTCACATGAATTTATGGCACAAATGGCATCTCTGACATTGTGTCTTCTACTATAGCAATCTTCTTAAGTAAACAGGCATTTTTTTTTGCAAATATCAATTGGCTTGCTTGAAGCATGGAAGGATCAGAAATTATTTATCTTTACTTTATAAACGGACATTTTATGGATACTCTAAAATTTCATGCTAAATAATTGAGAAGTTATACCAAGGTGTCTTTTTTTCCTAAACTATATGACTTTTCAGCTTTTCAATCTGCTGCGTAAGTTCCTACAGGTGAGAACAGGAAAGGCATTTCTCAGGTTGTAGTCAGCAGATGGCAGAGTTTAGACAAATTTTCCCCTCTGCCTCTTTTCTCTCCTTTCTGTGGGGGAAAGAATTGCTATTCATGAAAATATCAGGGCCAGTTATTCTAAATAAATAAATTTCTTGGGGAACGGCACCTCTTATTTTTCTTTAACTTTTTTGCATTTTTTTTGTAATGAAGTTTGTTGATTGTATTGAATCTCAAACTGTCTGAACAGATAAATACAAGGGGGCTAATTTTAATAACATCTGTTCATCTTCTATATGAGTAGTATCTGGGAAAAAACTGCAAAGGCAGCCACTCAGAATTTATAGTGAGTGAAGAGGTTGTATAACAATTTTTCTATGGCAATGGAATGCATTGAAAACTTTATTTTAAAGATTGCTTAATAGATTGAGTATATTTCATAAGGGATTCTCCTTTCTCTTAACATAAGTATTCTTACAGAAATTTGGTAGTTTGGACAGCATTACTTAAGTGTATTTTGAAAAATGTTGACTTATTTGAAAATTTAATATGATCTTTTGATGGAAAACACTGGATTATTTTAAACTTTTTTTAAAATGCAGCCCCTCAATCTAATCAGTCTCCGATGTCATTGGCATCAGATGCATCATCCCCAAGGTCATATGTGTCTCCTAGGATTAGTACACCACAGACTAACCCAGTTCCTCTTAAACCGCTGATGAGTACGCCTCCTGTGACGTCTCAGCCAAAGGTATGTAATTCTAGTTAATTTAGCTGCTGAACATGTGGTTTTATATAGTAAATTGCTGAAGTTAAATACAAACTACTATATTTTCATAGCCTTGTCAATTGTAATTAATTTTAAGCTATAGTTGATTTGCAGTTCAATTGAAATTATGCAATTCATGATATTTGAAATTATTCAAGTTTAAGAGATGAAGAATTGGTTGTATATTCAGTTTTTGCACGTGCTGATTGTTTTTGCCATTACAGCTGCTAAGAAATTTATGAAATATCTTAGCATGGAACTGGAAATGCTTATACTTTCTGTTTTTTTGATTTGTATATCCCTCTTTCCTCAACACTTAATTTAAAATTTAGAAAATAATTTATCCTAGCAGCCAAATCAAAAGTAGTTTTCCTCTGCACTTTTAAAAAGAAAATGTCAACACATCTACTGCACATGTACATCAAATATTGAAACAATTGAAGAGGAAGCGATGTACTGCCAAAAACTACACTAGAAGTATTGTAAAATAATGTCCAGGTAACTGAATAGTGTTATTGAATAGTATCTCTGAGGAAATTTGTTATCAATGAATCAATGCCTAAGTATAGGAGCTGACCCTAGAAAGAGAAGAAAAAGTCAATAGATGACTTGCCCTACTCGGGTTTTGTGGTTTCTGAGGTGACTGATTGAGGAACTGATGTGGTCTGTGTTCCAGATAAGGGGTAAGGCATGCCTGCAGGATGCATGTGTAGTTTGTGAGGTGGTGCAATCCTTCTATCATTTCTGTAGGGCTTTTTGATTCACTTGATGCATGGATTCAAAGTTCTCGATACCATCTCAGATGTTCCTTTGCTGCCTTGAGTAGTCATGGGCTAGGAATGCCAAGAATCAGTGGGTATGTTGCATTATTTTCATGGAAAATTTGAGCACATTTTTGATTTTATTTTTCCTTTGTCCATTTGGTTTTCTTACCTCCAACGGAAATTGGAGCGAAGTCCCAGCTTCAGAAGACCAGAATCAGGCATTCCAACATCTTTGCCTGGCAGTGGAGTGAACTTGAGTGTAACCAGGGTTTTAAACAGGGGTTGTTGGCCCAGGGGATTCGCTTAACTTGCCAGTGAATTTGGAAGGTTTTGCAGAAGTAGTGTATTAGGCACACTTCCATAACATGGGTTATGCATTTTCATCTAATTTGTATATAAATACCAGGTTCTGCCAATCTTGTGCACTGTTGATGTTTGTAAAGAAGATTACAAAATGATTTTAAATGCCCTCAAATGAATGTAATATATTTATGTCAGAGGTGATGGTGTGTATTTGCTTTTGTTTAGTCTAGTGCTTCAGTTGTGAAACAAGGACCAGCACAGCAGCAAGTATCTCAACAGGCTCTTACTGCTGACAAACATGGGCATGAGCCTGGTTCCCCTCGTAATGTTCAACGTTCAAGGTAAGGATATCTGTTCCGAAGGCCTGTTTGTGAAATTTATTGGGAATTGGGTGTTGACTTTTAAGACTTTGCAACAGAGGGAAGACTGAGTAAACATAACCTTCCTTCTTCAAAATAACTTGAAATAGCCAATATGATTCTTTTTTTAATGTTCCGTATACATTGACTTGCTTTTGTTAATTGTAGCTTATCTTTTATGATTTCCAGGGTGTAGGGTTGACAGCAAAATGCAAAAAATAATTTCCAGTTTTACTTTCAGGAAGGATTTATATGGAGTGATTCTTTCATCTTTGCTCCTTTTGACATAATTAAACTATGGATATTTAATACACGCTTCCCCCACTATCCGAATGTAGAGCATTCCTGTGAAACTGTTCGTGAGCCGAAATGGCATAAAGCGAAGAAGCAATTACCATTAATTTATATGGGAAAATTTTTTGAGTGTTCCCAGCCCCAAAAAATAACCTACCAAATCATACCAAATAACACATAAAACCTAAAATAACACTAGCATATGGTAAAAGCAGGAATGATATGATAAATACACAGCTTATATAAAGTAGAAATAATGTTTGTACAGTGTCATTTCACTTAACAGAATCGGGAAGTTTGAGCTAAAATCGATTTGTCGGGGAAAAAATTGGCACGTATATGCATTCGCACGTCACGCATGCACCCACATCTGCCCACGCAAGGCTTCATGGTCATAAACACAAGTTTAAAGTGAGCGTCTTTTTTCCTAAAAGCAAAAATCCTCTTTCGGTTAACGAAAACAGATACTAATGTAGGTCTTTCGTAAAAGCGAAATGTCGTAAGGAGAGCGTTCGGAAAGCGAGGGACACCTGTACAATCATTAGTTACAACTGGAGATCATTTGGCTTACAGTGCTGACTCTTTGATTATTCCAACTCTTCCTCTGTAGCTCCACAGTTTCATTAATCTTTTTATTTTTTTGTCTTTATACAGTTAACTTTTGAGAGTGTTATTTTTTCTCCATCTACCAAGCTGGGCAGTAGATTTTAAATTACAATGACTTGGTGTGTAGAACAAATTCTCCTTGCATCAGCTCTGCCTGAAATCTGCATCCTTTTATTCTTGATGCTACCTGTGGAAGTACTTTCTTCTTAATGCCACCATTAAAACTTTTTAAAGTTTTTGAAATTAGACCTTCATTGCTTTGAATATAGAGGATTCCAGTTACTTGGTCCATTGACACCCACTTATTTGGAACAATTTTTAAGAACACACAGATTGAGAAAGTAGCCGGGGTTCCCTTCATTTGGGATAGGAGACTTGCCAAACAGCTTCTAACAAGTGTCAGCCACGTGAACTTGTGTAGCTGTTAGATGCTACACCATGCTTGGACCAAACAGTTTTTAAATAGCATCATTTACATGTGTTTGTGTTCGGAAAGCAGTGATTTTTGTCACTGGTACTTAGTGAGAAATGAGCAGTAAGACAATTTAGAATTGGTTTTGCTTACTGTGTACAGTGCCCTGGGTAAGATTTCTACTGCTATGCTGTGAGGTATTTTTATTTTAGCAATTTTTTGTAAAAGCAGTTTGTGCTGCCAATATGAGTGTTTTGACTTCAGCTAAAGATGAAGAATGATGTTGTCCATCTTGAGAATGTGGCGTCAGCTAACAGAGGTTGTCTTGGTACATGTCATAACTTTCTGCCCAGTGGAACATCCGAGAATGCCAGGCAGGAAGAGATTTCTGAAGGACAGCATTCTGGTTTGGGAGTTTTTGTTTCGGCGTGAGCAGCGGGGAAAGGGGAAGATGCAGCAGAGTGTTGTTCAAAGGAGAGTCCCCGTTGTAAGAAGTGTTTTGTGCAGAAGAATGGCTCCAAGGAGGAAGGGCCAATACTCCTGAGAGAGCCAGTTCGTTCAAGATGGTCTTTGAGGGAAATTCAGACTCTGGCGGGTGTCCATGTAGACCATGGGTAAAGCGATATATTGACTACTCTAGAAATGAGTTTCAATGTTTATGTGCACATTTAGATTGATTTAACTGTAATGGGCCCCTTTAATTTTCTTCTCTCTGTCTGTAATTGTTAAAGTTGAAAATTTGGTAAATATATTCCTTTTGTAATTTTATGCTGGTGTATGATCTCTTAATTTTCTGGCGAGCGATAACTTCACATGGAGCAGTATCTACCCAGCGTTCACTACAATTCATGTTCCTTCCCAATCATCCCATCTTTCCTGTTTGGTTGAACCCCAAATCATACTGAGCCTGGACATGTATTGCTTATGAAAGGTGGCCTTCTCACGTCTGAGTCACGTGGCTGTTAGCAGAGTTAGCTAATGAGCCAAATTTGTGTAAGAGCCCAATGAGAGGGTTGCATTTCGGTTTCAAGTATTCAGGCTTGGAGTGAAAATGAAACCATTTCACTACTTCCAGCAAGTTAGGGACTACGAAGAATCTGAAGGTATCGACAATCATCTTGAATGTTACAATGAAGAACTGGAGGATGCAATTGCCAAAAACATTGTATGGAGGCAGTACATTATCTGCACTAGGTGTCTGTGCTAAATTTGTTTATTTACAGTCAATCAAAAGAACACGGCAGTGTGTTGGTTGTCCGAAGTATCCAATGATGACTGTGTAGGAGAGTTTTTAAGGTAAAAAAGCTGTTGCACTAGAACAGTTCCATTCTCTCAAGCTCGGAAGTCTGGGTCCAGTGCTACGAATAGTCGTCACAAACTGGAGTCTTGGTTGCAGTGGATAACCATAACTACTTCTGTACCTTATCATCCCCTTCGCTCTTAACAAAGCATTGCAGAACTACCTTCCCTCTCCCTTCCCCTTTTCCCAACCATGATTGCCATTTCCCTGCCCTCTTCCTACTCTCAGACCACAGTAGAGACCCATATCAGAATCATGTTTTTTTTGTGGTTAACAGCACAGTGCAACATAAAAAAATACTGTAAGTTACAATGAGAAAGCACAGTAGTGTACACAGATTCATGGGCGAGTCAGAAATCTGATGCAGATTTCATTGGTTAAGCAAGGAGTTCAAATTGTTGAAGATTGCACAACCCACAAAATAAGGCATTTTAACTTTAATTTACAGCTTCAAATATCACAGTTCACAAAAGGCAGAATAGGTAATAACACAAGTTAACAAGAGCAGCAAGAGTGATCATTGCACATAAATTGTTAAAGTGACTTAATTTAAAATAATGTTTTGACTGAGGCCTTCTAACGATTAGAGCACCTGCCTGTTGTCAATATTAGTAGTTGTGCTTTGTACTGCTATTCAACTTATTTTCATCTATGGTAAATACAATGATTTTCTTTGACAAAAGTGTTCACAATGTAAATTGAATTCCCTTTAGAAAAAGCAATGAAAATGTGAACTAATTTCTTGCTGATTTGTGGAGTTCTTTAAAAGTTGGAGTGGGCAATGTTTTCCCTTGGCAGTATGCTTGCTAAGTATTCTGCCCATTGTGAAGTATCTTCTAATATTGAACTTAATGCGTGGGGCGTATCTGTATTCTATTCACACTACAATATCACAAATTTAATAAACAATAGATTACATATTAATGGCTCTCAGCATCTGGGACAGCAACAGTCATCCTTCTCGCAAATTCTACTTTTTCTTATTTAGGTGACTTGTTTGTGTCAAGTGGATATAGTTTAGAACCACAGTGGAAACGAGTCATTATCTGTGATTGAACTATTGTTTTTCGCCTTGTCATGAAATTTGTCTTGTCCATTATGCCATTAGTCCTTTAAAAATTCTGTGTAATCTGTAATTTACACTATTTATTTGAGGTTTTACTCTCTGATTATGTTTTTCACTTGTGGAATCTCAGTTCATTCAAAACCAAAGGATATTTCTCCTCATCTTGACCTGGATTCCTGCTCCATAGAAATCCTGGGAAATGTTGAAACACAGCTGATGATTCAATATTCCTCCACCGTAAACACTTCATGGAAGTGGTGCTGGCAACACTGCCACAGAATATTCTCCTGGAATTTTTGGTATTCAGCATGAAGAACTGCTTGATGATACTGCTGTTGACCGAAGTTTGAAGGGCCTTGCTGTAAGACTGGGCCTGTGATCAGAATCAACTAACTGGTCTCAGTATCTTTCCTGCCTGTTGTAACATTTGCAAGAATGGTTATTGGGAACGTTAGGTTTTGCCTTCAGTATCAATAAACTCTCCATTGTGCAGCTGCTTAATACTGTAAACTGGCAGATTGAATAATTTTCAAATTGAAAACAGTTGATAGTGGAATTACGTGGCTTCGTGATCTGTCACTTCATTATCACAAATCAGAATGTCCAAGACACTTCTGAAGGTTATTCACAAGAATTGTTCTGATGCTGATATTTAGTGATGCAAGTGCCATAGCTTTCCCTGACTCTGCCTTCTTCCATGCTGCTCATCCTTTCCACCTTCACTGCTTGTGTCCACTTATTTACTTCTCTACCCATTAGTATTGTATATCCATGTCTTGAGATCGCTGTTCACCTTGAGTTCAGAAGTTTATACTTGGTCCCTGATTATCTCTTCCCCAAGTCTCAGGTCTGCTTCTGGGTGGGCCATGAGGATTGAGTTGGCCTTGGCTGCAGGCTCTGCAGCATTTGTGTCTCCATATGCTTCACCTGTTGATAAGATAGGCCACTCCTTTTAGGGAGATGGGCATTTCTCATGTCAGTAGGCAAGCCCACAAGCAGATAACTGGCATAGCAAACAACTAGCCTGGACAGAAGCGGGGCTGTGAGGACAACAGACTGAGGCAACCTGACATGTATTTTGTCCACAGATTTAAAGGATGAATTAAATACACACCACTTAGATGTATGATTAACATTATTTTGGGCAGCACAGTAGAACTACTGCCTCACAGCTCCAGCAACTTGGGTTTACAGCTGGCCTGCACTACTGATTATATGGGGTCTACTTGTTTTTCCTGTGACTGGATAAGTTTCCTCTAACTGTTCCCGTTTCCTCTCATGTTCCACAGAGGTGTAGGTTGGGAAGTTAATTTCCTGAGTGTGCTATATGAGTGGTAAATTGTGCGGAGCATAAAATGGGGCTAGAATAAGTGAAGAGAAAAGGAAACATCAGCAAGTGCTTTTCTGACATATGATTTCATATCCATGCTGAATGTAAAAGTTGCCGCTGAAAACTTAATAATATGTCAATAAAGTGATTGGATATCTGAACACTGTTTGCTTGGGAACATATTTACTGACTCAAGACCATGAACCTTCTAATCTCATGATTTTACCTCATGATCATCATCAACCCAAATAGTATAGTTCATAACCGGCCCAGAATGTTTTTGGCACACCAAAGGAAGAGGGAATAAATGCAGTTCTGCAGTTGCTGTCCATCTCCTAATTTCTTAAAAATGAAAATAATGACTCAACTCTTGAGGCTACATGTGGAATGGACTCCTTATACTTCCCATAATCTAACTAGTCTGGTCTGGAGGTAGAGAGCCCATCTTACCTGCCCAGTGTAATAGTGCTGTCAAGTACAATCCAAAATATCTGCAACGCAGGAGCATTTCAGAACTTTTAAAAATAAATAAAAGTTGATCATGCACAAGAACACAAGAAATTAGGAGCAGGAATAGGCCCACCAGATCATTTCAGCTGTCTTGCCATTCATTATGCTCATGGCTGATTTTTGCTGGGTTCATCTCTTCTGTGCCAGTTCCCCATCGTGGTCAGTTTCATTAATCTTTCAAATATATTCACTACCCTTCTGAGGGATGTTTGCATCTAATTTTTAAATGACTGGTCACTTATTTTCCAGCTATGACCCTCATTTGTGACTTCCTCACTAGTGAAAACATCTCAACATCAATCCAGTCAGGTCCTCTTAGAATCTCATGTTTCACCTCACATATTTCTAAGTTCCAAGTAATACTGACCAAGCAGTTTAGTGTCTCTTTATAGGACAGTGTTCTGATTCCAGTGGTTAGCCTGGTGAATTCCCTTTGGATTGCCTCCAATATTGCTAAACCCTTTTCTGTTTGGTAAGGGAACCAAAACCTTTGCTGAGAATTCCAGCTGTTGCCCTTATTACAGTGCAACTGTAATAAAACCTCCGTGTTTTTAAATTCCAACATCTGTAATATACTGTATTTGCCTTAATTATTTGTTGGACCTGCCTGCCAACATTTTGTGGTTCCTCAATGCCAGATTCTTATGCATTTCACTCATTTGCATTCTCTCTCTATTTACATAATAATCTGCCTCTTAATTCCTCATACCCAAGTGTATGACCTTGCACTTGCCCACATTAAACTCCATTTGTTAGGTTTTTGTCCAATCCCTTAGTCTATGTGTATCCTCTTTCAGGAATACAATATCCTCATCACAGCATGCTCTGCAACTTAATTACGTATCATTGGCGAACTTTGAAACCCTGTATTTGTTCCTTTCTTCAGGTCATTGGTGTAAATAATAAACAGTTAAAGGCCAAGATCTGATCTCTGGGTGCTCTGCTAGTTACGTAGCTGAAAAGGGCACATTTATTCCAATAAATAGCTTATTATAAATGTCTGATTTTAAGAAACTTTTAAAAACTGTTAAAGGTGAAATAAACAACTAATAATGAACAATTTATTTGTGTTTTCTTTGAGTTAAACAACATAACGTAAGCTAGAAGGGAGGGGAAAAGGATTTCCTTTCCCATTTGTTTTATGTCTATGGTACAATAATCCCATTGAAATCAATAGAAGACTGATTTCTTTTGTCATGATTCAAATATACTAAGTACTGAGGAAACAAAATACAATTTGCACGAAGTTAGAATCAATGACATGACATTTAGTTTCACAGCAACTCTGAAACATTAAAGAGTTGTTTATCCTTTAATGATACACAACCCAGTCTTCTCATATAACCTCTGAAAGGTGTGGATAATATATTTTGCAAATATTTTGGATATTCTATTTACCCTGAGCAAGGAAACAAATTTGGATTTGTCTCTGAGTTGTCATGCTGTTGGTTTGACAGCCAGTGCCGGAAGAGCATAGATTTCAGCCTCAAAACTTTCAGAATATAGAGACATTCAGAATATATAGAACTTCCTTGAGTACTATGTGCTGCCTCTGACAGCAAATCAAGTTGCAAATCAGTATCTGAAACTCACTTGCTCATTCCACTTCAAGTGGTCTGCTCCTGACTATGTGTCTGATACATCCAGTAATACCAAGTCAAATTGATCTAAGTTTAATATGAACCAGGCTGGCACTGCATGCCATGAACCCAGTTGTTGCAGCAGAATATACTATTGATATAATCTCGACTGAACAAGATAGATGTAGATTGAACAGTAAGATTGTCAAAGAATAAGTTGGGAAGTCAGGATAAGACTAGGCAGAAAGAATAAAAGGAAATGTCAGTGATCAGATGGCAAATAGAAGTAATTGACAAAAGCTAAAAAAACAAAAAAAAATGCATTTGTCTGGAAATCAAAATATAAGGGCAAAAACATACCAGAAACAGCGGGTCGAACGGCATCCACAGAGGAAGAAATAGATCATATTTCTGGTTATTTGATCCTTCATAAGAAAAGCTCAGTTTTGATGCAAAGTACTTGAAAAGGTTCACCTAATCTTTGGATTCAGCTTAAATATTTACATTTATTTTCCAGATAACTAACATAATCTACATATGTATCAAATCCTGTAATGTAGCTAATCAGAAGAGAAAGAAACATGTAGCTCCCAAAATGCTCTTAGTCAACTATATCTTGTTTATGAAGTATATGCATTGTTATAATATCAGAAATCCAACCATTTCTTGGCTCTTCTCAAGGTTTCTCAACCAGTGATATGGTAACAACCAGGTAATCTCTGCCTGTTGGTAGAGAATGAATATTGGCCTAAACAAAGGGATGTCTTATTCTTTGAAATGTATGCAACCGACAACTTTGAGACTCTGAGGCAAGGTATAGCTTATTGAATGATATACATTACTACTTATTATTATGAATTATTATTGAGTAATTCACACTTGCAGCTTTGAGAATTGTAGCTACAAATTGACATCCTTCACACTGCAGGCAAATGCTTTCTTTAATGTAATGCTATCAACTGCATTTTTGAAATTAAAATGAATGCAAATTACCACTACTTAAATTTTTGCAGCAACCAGAGAAGTCCATCACCGAGTTCAAATCACATCCCAAGCAGCAGTGCAACTTCAGTACCATCAACTACAACCGCACGTTCTTCATGTTCATTGACGCCGACGCTAGTTGCACATTTCAGTGAAAATCTTATTAAACACGTTCAGGGTTGGCCTGCCGATCATGCGGAAAAGCAAGTAAGTGAATTTCAGTTTGATTTTGAAATAATAAATGTACATTTTATTGGATCTTACTTCAAGGAAGTTGACATTAGGAGCTGAGTTTTTTTTAGAATATAGATCATCTTTTTTGTCACATGTTCATCAAAACATATAATGAAATACATTATTTAAGTCAACAATGTGCTGGAGTTATCCTGTAATTGTCGGAATGTTTTGGGTGCCAAAATAGTATGCCCGCAATTTGCTTACCTGAGCTCATACATCCTTGGGAATGTGGGAGAAAACTTGCATGGCTACAGGGAGAATGTACAGGTGTGCTGTGAACGGAACCCTGATCGTACAGCTGGCATTGTAAAGTCTTACGCTAACCACAATTTTACCTTCTTGCTTTGTATTATATTGTTTGAACTTCTGAACTTTTCCCTACAACTGGTATATGGTCGGCCCTCCTTATCCGCGAGGGATTGGTTACGGGATCCCTCATGGATACCAAAAAACGCGGATGCTCAAGTTCCTTATTCAACATGTCTCAATGCGGTGGACCTTGGGACCCAGCAGAAACCCGGACCTTATTTAACCTGTCTCAGTGCGGTGGACGTTAGGACCCAGCGGCGGAGCTCTGAATCTGCAGTGTTTCTGTTCAGGAAAATAATCACGATCGCGATTTAAGATGAAGTGGAAATAATGAAGCCATTAGAAAGAGGTGAAATGCCATCGGCCATTGGAAAAACGTTAGGCTACAGTTGGTCAACAATCGGAACAATTTTAAAGGATAAAGTGAGACAAGCCCTGTCCTGATGAAAGCTACAATTATTACTAAGCAACACAGTGGTTTAATTATTGGGTTTTGGGTTTTTGATCCTCCACATCAACCCAGCACGGATGGAGAGTGTGTTCGGGAGTGCTCTGTCACTGGATCGAACTTGGGAACTTCCGTTCTTGAGCCTAGCACTGAAACATAACGTTTCTTAAGTGTTTTATATGTATAGAAAAGTAAAATATATACTATATACTAAGACAAACGTTTGACTAACTGATGCTAAATAATACCGGATGTACCTGTTCTGACTTACTTAGTAAGAGAACTTCCGGGTTTTTTTTTCGATCCCGAATAACCTATGCACATCCTCCCGTATACTTTAAATCATCTCTAGATTATTTATAATACCTAATACAATGTAAATGCTATGTAAAATAGTTATTGTACTGCATTGTTTGGGGAATAATGACAAGAAAAAAAGTCTGTACATGTTGGAACATTAAGTGCTGGAAGAGCACTTCTGGGTTTTCTCGATTCGTGGTTGGTTGAATTCGCGCATGTGGAACTTGCGGATAAGGAGGGCCGACTGTACAAAAATTGTGTTATCCTTGCAAGAGAATCTTGACTTTTTTTCTCTCACATTTGAGTAAAATTCTGTAGCTCCAAATGCTGATTTTTTTTTTTGCTGGAGAATGCTATGAGTAAAGCTTGCCCAGGTATAAACTGGTATTTGTACAAAAGGGATTTGGAATCTTGAGTAAAAAGTACTTAATGTTGATGCACTAGCTAAAAGTAAGGATGCAAGAAGAAAATAACATGAACTAAGGCCAAGCCTACAGATGTCAGTACTTCCAAAGGAAGATCAGTGATCTTTGTGACTGAAGGTGGAGTCGATGTGCTATGTAATGAGACAGATTTTAAAGAAAAGGCATTTGATAAATGAAGAATTAAACATAATGAATTGAGAAGCAGTAAAACCCATAATGAAGATAATGAAGGTTGAAGATGACTTGCATTCAATTACCTTTCATTTTCAGAAGGAAATGAACACCTGATACAGATGAGGTTGTTTCTAAGGAACAGAACAGTTTCTTTGAAATGTTTGGTTTGAAGTTTTGTTCAGAACAAAGGATGAAAAAAGTGGCTACAGAATATGGATTGCAATAAAAAAAATTCTAACTAGAGTAATAGTTAATTTTAATGAGGAATGTGTAATGTCTATAAAACATATGGAATTTTACACTGGAAAAGCAGATCATCCCAATCTACCTTGAGAAAAGGTTCTTGGTCAACTGAAAGGTCTGTAGGTAGATAAGTCACCTGGACCAGATAGTGTACACCCCAGAGTTCTGAAAGAACTGGCTGAACAGATCGTGGTGGCATTATTAATGATCTTTCAAGATTCTTGAATGATTCCGGACGACTAGAAAATTGCAAATGTCACTCCACTCTTCAAGAAGGGGGAGAGAGAGAGAAGAATGAAACTATAAGCCAGTTAGTTTGACCTCGGTTGTTGCAATCGGATTATTAAGGATGCGGTCTTAGGAAAACATGATAAAATAGGCCATAGTCAACATGGTTTCCTCAAGGAAAAATTTTGCCTGACAAATCTGTTGGAATTCTTCGAAGAAGTAACAAATAGAATAGACAAAGGAGAATTGGATGATGTTATGTATTTAGATTTTCAGAAGGCCTTTGACAAAATGCCACACATGAGGCTGCTTAACAAGCTACGAGCCCATGGTGTTACAGGAAAGATCATAGCGTGGATAAAGCAGTGGCTGATTGGCAGAAGGCAAAGAGTGGGAATAAAGCGAGCCTTTCCTGATTGACTGCCAGTGACCAGTGGTGTTCCGCAGCGGTCTGTGTTGGACCAATTCTTCTTACGTTATATGTCAATGATTTGGATGATGGAATTGAAGATTTTGTTGCATAGTTTTGTAGACGATATGAAGATAGTTGGAGGGGCAGGTACTTTTGAAGAAGTAGAGAGGTTATAGAAGCACTTCAACAGATTAGGAGAATGGGCAAAGAAATGGCAGATGGAATACAGTGTCGGGAAGTGTGTGGTCACGTACTTTGGTAGATGAAATGAAAGGGATGATTATTTTCTAAATGGAGAGAAAATATAAAAAACTGAGGCGCAAAGGGACTTGGGGATCTTTAAGCAGGATTCCCTAAAGGTTAATTTGCAGGTTGAGTCTGGCAAGGAAGACAAATACAATGTTAGCAGTCATTTCCCAGGGCACGAATAGCAAACACCAGAGGGCATATGTACAAAATTAAGGGAGGGAAATTTAGGGGAGACATCAAGGGTAAGTTTTTTACACAGAGGGTTGTGGGTGCCTGGAATGACTTTCCAAGGATGGTGGTGAAGGCTAAAACATTAGGGGTATTTAAGAGCCTCTTGGACAGGCACATGGATGAAAGAAAAATAGAGGGTTACGGGGTAGTGTGGGTTTAGTACTTTTTTTAAAGGAATATATGGGTCGGCACAACGTCGAGGGCCGAAGGGCCTGTGCTGTGCTGTAGTATTCTAGTGTCTAGTATTTCAAGAAGACTGGAATATGAAAGCAAGGATGTAATCTTGAAACTTTGTAAACGACTGGTGAGGCCTCATGTGGACTATTGTGAGCAGTGGCCCCTTATCTTAGAAAGGATGTGCTGAAACCTGAGTGTGTTCAAAGCAGGTTTACGAAAATGATTCCAGGATTGAATGGCCTGTCGTATGAAGAATTGGCCTGTATTCACTAGAATTCAGAAGAATAAGAGGTTGCCTCATTGAAACCTATCAAATGGTGATGGGGTGGATGTGGAGAGAATGTTTCCCATGGTGAGAGAGTCTAAGACCAGAGGACACAGCCTCAGAATAGAGGGGAGTCCTTTTAGTACAGAGATGATGAGGAATTTTTTTAGCCAGGAAGTAGTAAATCTGTGGAATTCTTTGCCACAGGCAGCTGTGGAGGTTAAGTCTTTATGTATATTCAAGGCAGAAATTGGTAGATTCTTGACTGGTCAGGGCATGAAGGGGTACGGGGAGAAGGCCGGAGATTGGGGCTGAGAGGAAAATTAGATCAGCCATGATGAACTTACGGAGCAGACTCAATGTGCCAAATGGTCTAATTCTGCTCCTATATCTTATGGTCTTATGATCTACCTCTTTTGGCATGTCATCCTTACTGTTATTTTCCATTGCCTTATATGTATCTTCCCCAAAAATTATCCATTTATCTTTTTAAGTGTCGTTCCTGATTCTTTGTCCATTATCATTTTTGGAATCTACAAACGTTAGTATTTCAGATCATCTGAACATGCTTCCTTGTCTGCTTTCTTCTTGAAATTATACGTATCCTCTTTTTCAATCATCCTACCAGCAAAAGCGGTTACATAGTGTAACTCTCACTTCGGCTAGAGGCTTAATATAGGGAGTGATAGCCCACGGCTCGGCCAAACTTAAGAAATCTCGTTTGAGTGGATGCTGCATGGTGTCCCCTGTTGCAAATCAGTACCCCGAAATAACAAACAGTACACAATATGCGAATAAATGATAAAGCTTTATAATTATTATTTTGACTATATGGTTAGTAAAGAAACAAAAAAAAAGAAAATCAAAGGGCCCAATCTTATTAAACAGTCTGTTGCGCAATGTTGGAGCTCACTGATAAGCTGATCATCCATCATCGACCTCCTCCGATTGTTGCTGCCCTTCGGACTCTTGCTCCAAGTCTACCCTGTTTGGCAGTCTATCAACTCTCTCCATTCATGTCTTACTCCTCATCTCTCCCTGGCAAAAGACCACAAAAATCTCTTCCAGCTTACAAGAAAGAACAACAGTATTCCAAACCCTGTTATCTCTAGTCATAACCCAAACATTGCTGCGACAGAGAAACCATTACATTATCAGTGAATGCTTACAACGTTACACAGCAGTGAAACCCTACAGCATGTTACAATAATACCTCCCCATCTCCTTTATGGAAAAATGATCATAATTTTGTTTCTCCATTCATGCTGTCCAGGATCTCTCTGTTTTGATTAAATCAATTCCATCTTCTCTGGTATAATTTGTTTCCTTGGTTGCGTGTGTTGCTTCCATTCTTTATTGCCAGTTGTCCTCAAAGGTGGTGAGGCACTGCCACTTTGAACCAATGTTTTATTTCTGATTTAGGAATTATTTTGCATAACCAAAGTCTCATATTTGAAGAGATGAGTGTTAACAATATTGATTATATATTTGGATGATGTGCTCATTCAGTATAACAGAATTATTGAATTTATCTTAAATTGGTTTTAGAATGTCAAAATGTAAATATATATCTTGTTCTAAAATTCCACGTTACAAGTATTTTTCACTTAATTATTTGTATTTGTAATTTAATTTAATAATAATTTTATATTTAGGCATCGAGGCTGAGAGAAGAAGCACACAACATGGGAAGTATTCACATATCTGAAATTAGTACTGAGCTCAAAAATTTAAGATCTTTGGTCCGAGTATGTGAAATTCAAGCAACTTTGCGTGAGCAAAGGTAAGCAATGCCCCCATTTATGATTATTTTGGTGAACCTATTATCTAAGAGATTCTTAAGTCCATTAAAATGATTTCAGTTTTGTGCGTAGCGGTCAACAATTTTTGTTCTGTCCATTTGTAGTTATAATCAATGCGTTATTAACAAAATGAAGCAATAGGTTGTAGGTCCAAATAATTATTCTTGAATTTGAATGAAGATCCAATTGGATTAAGGCTCTGATTTAAAAAAAATAAAGCTTAGCCCTCCCCCTCCCGCCACCTTTTTGTCATGTTATCCTGTCTGTTTTCATTGGGCTTGGCTTCCATTAACTTCCTGTTCCCATATGAGAAAGGGGAATTTTTAATTTGTTTAAGTATTTGATTCTGTGTGTCAATTTTTACATGTATTTTGTAAAGGTCGCCACATCTCTGTTCAAATTGAAGCCTAATAGAAGACAAATCCCATTTCAATAAGAGTGGTAATTTAGAACTTGTATTCTCTCTGCTGCAAATTTGCCTTCACTATACCTGTCATGTTGAAGTCAAACTTAAATCAAGTAACTAAATATTCTGATATTTAATTAATTTACATATATTCACATAAGTGTTAAATGTAAATTATTCTTTATGAGAAGAAATTTAAGTATATTCACAAGCTTATTTTCAATTGGCTACAGATTGAAATTTAATCAGCATAATTGTCACGTCAATGTGGTAACTGTCATTTCTCCACTCTCCATTCTTACAGGATACTGTTTTTGAGACAACAAATTAAAGAGCTTGAAAAACTGAAGAATCAAAATTCCTTTATGGTGTGAGGACTTGTGAAGAAATTGCACATGGTTTAAAGCCAGGGACTGTAAACGTTTGCCCAATCTTAAACTAAAATTTTGAGCTGCGTTTGAGAAGGCTTTGGACCGTGGGGCTGGGCAAAAGGGTGGAATGGGAGGGGGACAAGGAGGGTTCTAATTCAGGGGAGATAAAGTGGTTAATTTGTAAACCCTTGAAATGTAGATTTCTTGTAGATGTATCCTTCACGTTGTAAATATGTTTTGTAGAGTGAAGCCATGGGAAGCCATGTGTATCAGAGCTTTGACATCTGAACTAATCAATGCTGAGGTGGCTAAATACCTAGCCTTTTACATGTTAACTTGTCTGCAAACTAGCTTTGGTAATTTTCATCATTCAGTGAAATGCATTTCTTAGAATGCTGGCACCAGCCTGTGTGCATCACGGGTTGCAACAACTGGAACAGTTTGGTCAGTATACAAATTAGCATGGAGCACCTTCAGATTCCACAGACCCAGTCAGGCACAGCTCCGCAGGCAGCTTTCTTCATTGCAAGGCAGTTATTTTTTTTTCTTAAGGCATTGTGGCCAAGGCACTTGGGTTCACCAACTTTTCATTCCTCCTTACAGCAGTTCATAAGTTGTATGCTGTTGTATGAATAAAATAAAGATTGTTGCAGTAGGTACATTACAGATTGATTTCTTGTATGCCTACCTAATTGCTGTGTATTTGCATTTGTGCCCTGTTTTAAAACAAAAAAAATGGGAGCAGAGAAAGATTGATACAGGGCATATGTGTATTTATTAAGCGGCTGAAGCCACTAAAGAATAGTAACAAAAATTCATTGTTATTTGCTAAACTTGTTGACGTTGGGAAAAAGCTGGTTATTCATGAGAAGATGTATGTAAATATAATAAACTTTTGTTGTTTAAAGCACTGGGTACCCTTCTTTTTATTCAGCTACTGCATATAGGAAGCTGAACTGCTCTGGCAAACCTGATTGGGAGTAATCCTTGTTGGATGCTTGTTTTTCTTTGTATAGAACTCTAGCTTTCAAGAAGAGACAAGTTTGTGAAAAATTGAATGACAGAACTTTCTTTTTTCCTTTCTGTAAGTGATTCTGTGACTAAAACAAGAACTTCAACAAGGATTTTGGATTCCTTGCCTGTAATTGGCTTGTGTAAAGTCTTGGTTTACCTGTATTACTATAATGACACATTTAATTTGAAGGATGTTTGTATTGTAGCTAACTGTGCAAGTAAGGTGCTGACTGCTGTTCTTTTGCCATCACAATACGCTAGATCTGTGTAATTCGAGCACATGGCCATCATTGGGAAAATGGTGGTAAAGCTCAGCTTTGTATATTGTTTCCTAAAGTATATAAAAAATAAAACTATGCTACCACTGGATATGTTCACTTTTCTTTCATGTGCAGGTTCACACATGGGGTTTACCACACTTAATTTACTAAAATTTTTGATTAATGAAAGCAGTTATAGCTGTAAATAATTTACAAGGATGCGTTTAGCAAATATGACTGTCAGAAGTTTATTTAGTTTTTACTATTTCTTGTGCCAGCACTTAACTTTATTTTGGTATTGCACAAGTTTTTTGAAAGGTGTTATAGAAAGAGCTGAATTTATAGTTGCATTTTTATTAAGGCTGGCAAATTGGTTTGTAGACTATTCCTTGAAGTTTAACTTGCTGTTAACTATTGGCTTTGTTATTAGCTATAAACCATTGCTTATAGCTTACGTGTGAGCCTCTGCACTATGATTCTGTGATTGCATTGCACAATCAACCTTAATCCAATTTGAACAAAAACCAATTGCTACTTAAAGTTTCTGCTACCTTAATTGTTTCTTTATTGTTATTCATTTGATAACTTTTAATGAATGCTTCCTTTCAATAGGCGCCCAATTGTCTTCAAATTTGTTTTGCTAGGAACATTTGTTATTTCCATTTGTCTTTTTATACCCTGTGAAGAGAATTCATTTGTTTCTAAGCTCTAAATTGGTCCGTTTACATTTATTAATTTGCTTTATCATTCCTCTTGAAAACTTGATGTGCTGGAAAGTTGCATTAACAAGGTTGCTGAAATCAAAGTAATTTCAAAGTATATACTATATTTGACCAATTTTCTGGTTGATCTTGACTTCTGAAGATGTGTGTGAGGGATGTATAAACGCTATTTCACATTTTTGAAATGGCTAAATGTGATATGGAACACTCAGCTGCCCATTCACTTTTCATGTTTTAATTTATTTTTTGTTCATCTCATTTTCTCTGTTAGGGAACAGGAAAGTGATGAGATCTTGCAACTACTTACAGAGTCATAGAATTATATAGCAGAACAACAGGTGCTTTTGGCCCATATCCCTCTCACCTTTCTCATTCTCTTACCTGTCCAAATGTCTCTTAAACATTGTGCCTGTATCTACCACTTCCTCTGACAGTTCATGCGATATACCAACTGTTCTGTCATCATAAAATATTCATACTATTCAAGTAACTATACAAAAGCAAATTAGAATATTACTTATGATGTACTGCACTGAGGAGACATAATTATGGGTGCCCAGCAAGTCATGTAAGTAATTTCGCTATTTCTGCTTGGCATGGTTCCTGAGGAGATGTTAGATTGTGCATAGTTAGGCATTTGGCCAATAAAAGGAAGTTAGGTTTAAGTAGAGTGACCAATATGTGAGTGGACCAGTGTTAAAGTGGGGTGCTCAGGCTTTGGTGAGAGGTGAAGGCTGTTGGAAGACTTTTTTCATTTATTTTTTCTTTTTCTTTGTTATTGCACAAGTAAAGCAGTGGGGATGCCAGGCAGAATAGTGGAATGCTGCTGTTGCAGGATGTGGGAGGGCAGGGAGACTTCGGATGTCCCTGACAACTACACCTGCAAGAAGTGCATCCAGCCATGGCTTCTTTCAGAAGTGTTGAATTGGAGCTGGAACTGGGTGAACTCCAGAGCATTCGGGAGGCTGTGGGTTGATTGACAGGACATACAGGGAGATAGTTACATCCAAGGTGCAGGACACTGGTAACTATGTGACTATCAGGAAGAGGAAAGGGGATAGGCAGCCAGTGCAGAGTAACCCGTGGCCATTCCCCTCAACAGCTGGATGCTGTGGTGACCAAGCAGAAGAAAGCCACAATAGTCAGTTCTCTGACACTGAGTTTGGCTGTGTGGATCAGTACGGTAGGCAGAGGTAAGGGGAGTGCAGTAGGGTGACAGGGGATTCCATAGTTGGAGGAGCAGACGGGAGTTGCTGTAGCGCATGAAAGAGACACCCGGATGGTTTGTTGCTCCCCATATGCCGAAGTCAGATCAGGTCCACAGCATTCTAGAGAGGAATAGTGGAGAAGTCGAGGTACATATTGGTACCAACAACTTAAGTAGGATAAGGGCAAAGGTCCTGAAGAGAGAATATAAGGAGTTAGGTAGAACGCGAAAGAGCAGGAACACCAGGATAGTAATTTCTGGATTGCTGCCTGTGCCACACGCCAATGAGGGTTGATTTAAATAGGATGATTTAAAAGGTGAATATGTGGCTGAAGAATTGTTGCAGGGGCAGGGTTTTAGATTTCTGGATCACTGGTATCTCTTCTGGGGAAGGTATGACTTGTTCAAAAAGATCAGGTTACACGTGAACTTGGGGGAGCAGAATCCTTGTGAGCAGATTTGCTAGAGCTTGTTGGGAATACTAACTGGGCAGGAGGATGGGAGTTGGAGTGATGGGGCTGAGGATAGTGCAGTTGGTATACAAGTAGTTGCAGTATGTAGTAAGGCTGTGAGGAAGAACAGGCAGATGACAGGGCAAAATTGTAATCAATGGGATGAGTGGAAGTATAATATGGGAGCAAAACTGAACATCATCAGGTTGGAATTTGTAGAATGATATGAGATTTTGTTTAGAACAACTTGTGGTTAAGCCCACAAGCATTTCTGGATTGTGTGTTGCGTAATGAACCAGGTTTGGTTAGGGAGTTTAAGGTAAAGGAGCTGGCCAAAGTTGATTGGAAGTGGACAATAGCAGGGATGATGGCAGAACAGCAATGGCTGAAGTCTCCGGGAGCAATTCAGAAGGCGCAGGGTAGATATATCCCAAAGATGAAGTAGTATTCTAAATGGAGGATTCTGCAACCGTGGCTGACAAGAAGTCGAGGATCGCATGAAAGCAAAAGAGAGCATATAATATAGCAAAAATTAGCGGGAAGACAGAGGATTGGAAAGTTTTCAAGAACTAACAAGACAACTAAAGAAAGCCATGAGGAGAGAAAATAATATAAAAGATTGGTGAAGGGGTGGAGATCTGGCTCTAGCAAAGGAGGTGTAAGGTGTTCCTTTTCTTTGCTAGCCTGCAGGTCACCCTTGGACAAGGTATAGCACCTGCTTATCACCCTATCAGGGTCACCTGAAACTCTGGGAACAGGTGGTGGATAGTCATATGAGTAGCTGGTACATATCACAATCCTGGTTATGCGACTACTAACACCAGGCAGACAATCTCTGAATAGTATTGATAATGGTTGGGGTCACCTGTCTTGTAAAAGCACTGCCCAGAAGAAGGCACTGGCAAACCACTTTTGTAGAAAATTTGCCAAGAGTAATCATGATCATAAGCCATGATTGCCATGTCATATGGTGTGGCACATAATGATGTTGAATATAAAAGAGGATACCAAAGATTTTTCGGATATATGAAGAGTAAAAAAAATTAGACTGGATATTGGACTGCTAGAAAATGATACTGGAGAGGTAGGGATAGAGTACAAAGAAATGGCGAATAAACTTAATTATTTTGTTAGTCTTGATTGTGGAAGACACAAGCAGTATGCCTGAAATTTGAATGTCAGGAGCAGAGGTGAATGTAGTTGCTATTACTAAGTTGAAGGTGCTCAAGAAGCTGAAAAGTCTGAAGGTATACAAGTCACCTGAACCAGATGGACTATGCTTTAGGGTTCTGAAAGAGGTACCTGAAGAGGTTGTGGAGGTATTAATAATGAACTTTCTTTCTTTCTTTTTCGATCTTTTTATTAGTAATGACCTTTCAAGAATCAATAGGTTCTGGAGGACTGGAAAATTGCAAATGTCACTCCACCCTTTAAGAAAGGAGGGAGGCAGAAGATAGAAAATTATCGTCCAGTTAGTCTGACTTCTGGCCGAAAGATATCGGAGTCCGTTCTTTAGCATGAGGTGCTGGGGTACTTGGAGGCACTTGATAAAATAGGCCAAACTCAGCATGGTTTCCCTAAGGGGAAATCTTGCCTGACAAATCTGTTGGAATTCTTTAAGGAAATAACAAGCAGGTTAGACAGAATAGAGTCAGTGAATGTTGCATACTTGGATTTTCAGAAGGCCTTGATAGAAGGAGGTGTAACAAAATTAAGAGCCCATGATAATGCAGAAAAGATATTAGCATGGATAGAAGATTGGCTGACTGGCAGGAGACAAAGAGTAGGAATACAACGGGCCTTTACTGGTTGGTTGGTTGGTTGGTTGATGGTGATGAGGGGTGTTTCTCAGTGGTGGGCGTTGGGACTGCTTTTTTTGTCATACATCAATGATTTGGATGACAAAATTAATGCCTTTCTGACCAGGCTGATTTGAAGATGGGTGGGTGGGCAGGTAGTGTCAAGGAAGCAGGGGATCTGCAGAAAGTCTTAGATTAGGAAAATGGGCAAAGAAGTGGCACATGGAATATAGTGTAGGGGTAGTATATTGTCATGCACTTTAGTAGAAGGAATGCAGACCGATTATTTTTTAAGCAGGAATAAAATTCAAAAATCAGAGGTCAATGATTTACTGTTTTAATGTAGTACAAGATATCCTGATTTGGTCTATAAGTTTCATCCATTTCATAGATTGCAAGCAGATGCTAATTAATATGAATGAAGTTTGGAGGTAAATTAGAAATAACCAAGAAAACTTTTCAACTTAATTTTTGTTTTTAATTGGTAGTTTAAATATTTTCTTTTTTTTTGCATAACCGAAATAAAAAGGAGGCATCTTCTTAATGGCTGCAGAGACAAATTGAAAAAATAGATGCAAAATTTAATTTGTACCGTGCTGGATCAATTGTTAACTTTTCATCAAAGCATCTGAGTTGCCGAATCCCCTAACTTTCTCAGTATTTTCTTTCTTTTCTCATATTCTTGCATTTCAATTTATTTGTAGTTGAAACTATCTGGACTGTGGACAGGGGTGTTGTCAGCTCTGTTGAAATCTCACCTTCAACTTGCAGTGGTATTGGGCTCATGCAAACATCTGCTACCCTTGCAAGAATTCCCAAGAAGACTCACTGACTAGAATTGACTTTGATCTGACGAAACCTCAATTTTAAAACTTTCAAAACTGCTATGATCTTGCCATTTTATATACTACCCTGGCTATATGAGGTTTGGAAATATATTTCACTATTACTTCCTTCAGCACTGGCAGTTATGGCTCAAATCTGCAAAACCCTTAAATTCTGGAAACTTCTATTAAAAACTAAAACTAATTAATACTTAAGTCACCAGGTTTAATATTCCTTTGTAGCTCAATGTCGAAGTTTGTTTGGTGATACTCCCCAGAACAAACATGTATCATTTTACTGAATTAAAAGCAATGTGTATATGCTCCTGAAATTCATTGGTTGCTCTATGCCTACTCTATAGATGGGGCCTGTATTTTGAGAAACAGAGAAGTGGTTTATCAAGATGAAGTGGTGTGCATACTCCGGAAGTAGGTTTCCAAAAAATTATTAGACCCTGCATTTTTCCAGCTCAAGCCCCTTTCAAGTTAGGATCTGACAAAATTGGAAGAAAAAGAAAGACATGTATAAGTTGTTATGTAGCTGTATATGGAAATGGAAGTTCTCTGTTTAACTTGAGAGCTGTTTTCTTATTGAGTTATTAATGCTTAAGGACAGTATTTACTTGCAGAAAACTCTTTGTACAAATCATTGACATGTCTGCTCAGTCCTTGACCTCTGCCATCCAGAAGAATAAGGGCATCAAGTGCTTGCGAATATCATCACCTGCGATGTACAGACTATTCAGAGATGGACACTCATCACTATTCCTTCAAAATTGATTTAAAACCCTTGAACTTGTACCCAACAGCAATCCGGAAGTATATCCACTATTCAGATTGCAGTTCAGTACTGTCCTCCACTGGTAGCTAGGTTGGGCAATTAATGCTTGCCTTTCCAGAGACATACAGATCTCAAGAAATTAAACAAAATCTTCAGAAATATATTTTGTAAAAAATGGCCAATAAAATTCTGTTATTAATGTAAATATCCTTTTTGTGTGTTTGAACAGCTGGTCAGTCTTTTCATAAGTAGTTTTCTACATGTGATACTTATCTAGTATAGAGCACTGATCAGCCACAGGTGTTAAGCCACAACATAATAGTAGTGGCACTTTGTACTCTGTACATAGTGTGTATATTTAGGAAATGTATGCTTTTCAATTCAAATGTTTGAGGTTTCTTGTGTCAATAAACACTTAACAGGAATTCAGCCGAATACATATATCAATTTTAACCACTGTTTTGGTGGCAAACTCTGCCACCTTCATTAGAGATGATCCTTTTAGGATCACTGCTTGACAGACGGAAATGGTGCACTCTTAACAGAGCGAGACCGGGAGTTTGTAGGATGGGAGACAATATGATGAAGTGGGGTTTAAAGACCAGCGAATCCTGTGAGTATGGCGAAAGGGTGCAGAACATTGAACGTGGTCTGTGCAACTGCCCACTCTCACCTGATTTAGCTGACACTGACCTGCTCGACATCAACCAAACAACACTAGAGTGGCTGGCTGTCTGGTGTGACAAGCTATGATGATGATGATCAGAGATGATGTCTAGTCTGGTGGTATATATGCCTCCGTCATCTGTCCCTCCTGATTGGTTAGTCTTCATCCAATCAGGTTTCCGCTGTCCCTCCTTACAAAGGTTCATTTATTGTCAAAGTACGCAACTTTGAAATTCTCTAATTCTCCAGATAGCCATTTAACTAAAGGCAGCACAATAAAAAAAAACCCAAATCCCACTTTCCCGCAAAAAAGTACAGAAACAGAACAGGCACATCAACCCCCAAATCCCACCCTCCCGCACAAAAAACAAGCAAAACAGATCAGGCACATTGACTACCCAAATCCCACTTCCTGCATTAAAATAAGCAAACAAAATGAATCAGGCACATTGACCCCCAGATCCTCCCCCCACAAAAAAATGAGAAGATTGAGCAAAAAAACACAGAATATAAAAATTATAAGACCGAAAACTAGAGCCTATAGTCCAAAGTCCATATTCGAAACACGGAAAAAACCTGGGCAACACTCTCCAGGTGCAGCAGCAGGCTCTCCCCTCTCCAGTGAACAGCGACTGATCAAGAGGTAGCCAGCCCTCACTCTCTGCACTTGCTTCGATGCTTCAATCTTTCTCGTTGCCTTAACTGGCGAACAATGGGAGCTGTAATTGGTGAAGTAGAGCCAAACATCAGCTTGCACCCTGTCCTGCAGCTTGCCCACAATAAGGGTCATGCACACTGCCTCTGCCTCCCGGAGGATGCAGAGTGTTGGAACACCCAAACAATCTCCAAACTTCTGCACTTACCGTGATGTTTCAATTGCTGAACAATGGAAAGCTATAATCAGCAAAATGTAGTCAAATACCAACGTGCACACCTTCTGCAGCCTTCTTGCTGCAAGGTTCACTCACACTGCTTCTGCCTCCTGGAATCGTCTCAGAGACTGCAGAGCACTGATGCACCCAAATGATCTCCAAACAGCAAAACACAAGTTCCAACAGTTCCAGAATCACATTCAAGACAAGAAATAGATGTAAAGGAGATAAAAGAAATGTAAAAGATGGTTTTGTGATCTATCCAGAAGATGTCAACCAAAGGAGTGTTGTATGCATGCGCCATCTTGACTGGACGGCGAATTCCAAAAAAAACAGGAACCTGTCTCTACTGTCTGTCTTCCCTATATTTCCAGGGTTTCTGGAAGGATCACCAGGATCCTGAAGAAATACCCGATCAGTACTATCCACAAACATGTGAGGAAGCTCAAATCACAGCTTATGTGGATCAACGATGACCTGGAATTCAGAACAGCTGGCGTTTACAGGATTCCCTGTGAATGCAGGCAAAGAAGGGCAATAGCCAAAGGATTGACTTCGACAGCACAAAACTGTGCCATACTACTGACTTTTAGGACTGCCTGGTGAATGAAGCCATTGAAATAAAACTAGAGGAAATGAATTTTAATAAAGACAAAAGTCTCACTCTAAGTAAGAACTGGAATTCAATTGTAAACGAGGCGGGAGAGCGGAAACCTAATTGGATGCGGACTAACCAATCAGGAAGGACAGACAATGGGGGTATAAGTACCACCAGACTAGACATGCCCAGACATCATCCCTGATGCAGATGGCAGAGTCTATCATCGAAGCATTGGTTAAAATCAATACCTGTACCCAGCTGGAAGCCCAAGAAAAGTTTATTTGTAATGTGTACTGTGTTGCACTTTTTGGAAGCTAGGGTTGAACTGATCATAGTCTGCTCTCTAAGATGGATATGAAAGGTCCAGGCACACTATTTGAAAGAGGAATAGCAAGATTCGGCATGAGGAGTTATTCTTGTACTCTAGTTAATATTCACCATTACAAAAAACTTCATCTGCTCATTATAGATTATGCAAGTTTGCTCTACACAAATTGGCGGCTGAGTTTGTGGTACTAAGGCACTGACAACAGTTCAAGAATATTCAGCAAAAATGACTTAGGGGCCCCTCACATCTCCTTTGAACTAGCCTCTGTCACATTAGATGCATGCCCTCTGCTATCAGACATTTCAAACCTGGTAAAAAAAAGATACTGCCTATTAACTCTATGCCTCTTATAATCATATAAACCTCGACCACATCTCCCCTCAGCCTCTTCCTCTCCAGAGAAAAGAACCCAAATTTGTCCAGCCACTCATATTAGCATATTTAAACCATAGAAACCATAGAAACTACATCACAGAAACAGGCCTTTTGGCCCTTCTTGGCTGTGCCGAACCATTTTCTGCCTAGTCCCACTGACCTGCACACGGACCATATCCCTCCATACATCTCCCATCCATGTATCTGTCCAATTTATTCTTAAATGTTAAAAAAGAACCCGCATTTACCACCTTGTCTGGCAGCTCATTCCATACTCCCACCACTCTCCGTGTGAAGAAGCCCCCCCTAATGTTCCCTTTAAACTTTTACCCCTTCACCCTTAACCCATGTCCTCTGGTTTTTTTCTCCCCTTGCCTCAGTGGAAAAAGCCTGCTTGCATTCACTCTATCTATACCCATCATAATTTTATATACCTCTATCAAATCTCCCCTCATTCTTCTACGCTTCAGGGAATAAAGTCCCAACCTATTCAACCTTTCTCTGTAACTGAGTTTCTCAAGTCCCGGCAACATCCTTGTAAACCTTCTCTGCACTCTTTCAACCTTATTTATATCCTTCCTGTAATTTGGTGACCAAAACTGAACACAATACTCCAGATTCGGCCTCACCAATGCCTTATACAATCTCATCATAACATTCCAGCTCTTATACTCAATACTTTGATTAATAAAGGCCAATGTACTAAAAGCTCTCTTTACGACCCTATCTACCTGTGACAACACTTTTAGGGAATTTTGTATCTGTATTCCCAGATCCCTCTGTTCCACTGCACTCCTCAGTGCCTTACCATTAACCCTGTATGTTCTACCTTGGTTTGTCCTTCCAACGTGCAATACCTCACACTTGTCAGTATTAAACTCCATCTGCCATTTTTTAGCCCATTTTTCCAGCTGGTCCAAGTCCCTCTGCAGGCTCTGAAAACCTTCCTCACTGTCTACTACACCTCCAATCTTTGTATCATCAGCAAACTTGCTGATCCAATTTACCACATTATCATCCAGATCATTGATATAGATGACAAATAACAATGGACCCAGCACTGATCCCTGTTTTCTTCCTGATCACTAGGTAAACCTCTCCTGCACCCTCTCCAAAGCTTCGACATTCCTCCTATAAAGGGGTGATCAGAACTATATAATACGCTAGATGCAGCCTAACTGTTATTTTGCCTAATCCCATTGATCTAAACCTGCCCTCCCATCCATGTACTTATCCAAACTTATCTTAAATGTTGCAATTCAACCTGCATCCACCACTTTCATTGGCAGCTCTTTGCACAGCCTCACTCACATTAACAATCACCTCCTTGCTTCCCCTCCCCCACCCCTTTGTCTTAAAAATTACTGTTTTTTTCAACTACCAGCATTCTTCAAACCCTCCCCAAAGTTCTTCCTTCAGTCCTGACGAAGCGTCGTCTAATCTTTTCAACTGATGCTGACTGACCTGCTGAGTTCCTCCAGCGCATTGTGAGTGTTCCTTTGACAACAACATCTGCAGATTATTTTGTCTTTCCACAGCCATGCACCTCCCTCTGGATGAATAACTTTCCCCTCACGTTCTCCTTAAATAAAGGTAAATTTGCTATCAACGTACATTTATGTAAGGGGGTTTCTTTTTTTTATGTCACTGCGTAGTCTAATTAAAATGGCTTCTTTGTTATGTTATAATTGAAAGGACTTCTTTGTTATGTTAACTGCTGAGAAAGTCTTCCCGCTAGCAGTTTGTTTTGGATTATCTATTGATAAGAGGACGAATGAACCAATTAGGATAGTTGTTATGCTTTGGTGTGTCTGTATGATATTGTATGCACGGGGTTTTGGGGCAGAAGGCAGGAGAGAGAGAGACAGAGGATGGACCAGGTGCTGTGAGTCTGCTAACGGGGTCGGACCCCGGGCGGGGTGTTCAGCAAGGAGGGGAGACGGAGACGGACTCGTGTGGAGCGTCTGGTCGACCACCATTGTTGGTCCCAGGCGGCCGGTCGAGGTGATATGAGGGGTTGCAGGGTGAAGAAGAAGGGTCCTGAGCTCCAACTGTTTGTGCACGAAGAGATTGAACTTTGATAAGTGTGGCGCCTTTTATTTTCCTTTTATATTTTATTCTCTATTAATTATATAGTTCCAGTAATATCTATAAACTGTAAATCATTTAATCGTATCTGGTGTATTGTCTGATATTTGGGCGGGGTGGGGTACATCACACAGCATCCACACAAACATATTACCCAATTTGTTGGGGCTGAGGGCTGTTTCCCTGGACGACAGCGAGCCGAGCGACCCTGAGGCCAGCCAGGGGGGCTACATTTATATCACTATATGCAAATCTAAGATTCATTTTCTTGTAGGCATACTCAATAAATCTATAGAATAATAACCATAATAGGATCAATGAAAAGCCACACCAACTTGGGAATTCAACCGGAGTGCAAAAGACAAACAGTGCACATAGAAAAAGAAAGAAAGAATAATAATAATGAACAAATAAACAATAAATATTGAGAGCATGAGCTGAAAGTGTGTCCAGTGGCTGTGGGAACATTTCAATGATGGGACAAGTGAACTTATCTTCTTTGGTTCAAGAACCTGATGGTTGAGGGGTAGTAACTGTTTCTGAACCTGGTGGTGGGAGTCCTGAGGCTCTTGTGCCTTCTTCCTGATGGCAGCAGCAAGAAGAGGGCATGACCTGAATGTTGGGTGTCCCTGATGAATGATTGATTCTGCTTTCCTGCAAGGGTGTTTCATGTAGATGTGCTCAATGGTGGGAAGGGCTTTACCCATGATGGACTGGGCCATAACCACTACTTTTTATAGGAATTTTTGTCCAAGGGCTCGGTGTTTCCATCGGTGATGCAGCCGACCAATATACTCTTCACTACACATCTATCCAAGTTGGTCAAAGTTTTAGATGTCATGCCGAATCTTCACAAATTCCTAAGGAATTGCAGGTGCTGCTCTAACACCAACGAATTTAAAGTTGCAGACCCTCTCTGCCTCTGATCCTCTGATGAGGATTGGCTCATGAACCTCTGGTTTCCTTCTCCTGAAGTCAATAATCAGTTCCTTGGTCTTTCTGACATTGATTAAGAGGTTGTTGTTATGGCACCATTCAGCCAGATTTTCAATCTCCCTCCTAAATGCTGATTTATCATCACCTTTGATTTGGCTTACAACAGTGGTGTCATCAACAAACTTGAATATGGCATTGGAGCTGTGCTTAGCCACACAGTCATAAGGGTAAAGCAACTAGAGCAGAGGACTAAGCACACGGTCTTATGGTACACTTGTGCTGATGAAAATCCTGGAGAAGATGTTGTTGCCAACTTGAACTGCCTGGAGTCTGCAAGTCAGAAAATTGAGGATCCAATTGTATAAGGGGGTATTGAGGCTAAGATCTTGAAGCTTATTGGTTCGTTTTGAGGAGATGATGGTATTGCATGCTGATCCAAAGTCAAAAAAGAGCATCCTAATGTATGTACCTTTGCTGTTGAGATGATCCAGGGTTGAGTAAGAGCCAACGAAATGGCATCTTCTTTGATCTGTTGCTCTGATAGGCAAATTGGAATGGACCTAAGTTGCAACTCAGGCGCGAGTTGATATATTTTGTCACCAGCCTCAAAAGACTTCATCATTGTAGATGTACTTCTGGATGTTAGACTTTGAGGTAGGTCACCATGTTCTTCTTGGGCTTGAAGCAGGTGGGTACCTCAGACTGAAGTGAGAGGTTAAAAGTCTCAGCGAAAATTCCAGTCAGTTGATCTTTAGCATGGATCTTTAGTACTTGGCCAGGTACCCTGTCGTGGATGAATGCATTTCATGGGGTCACCCTTCTGAAGTTTGTTCACACTATGGCCTCAGGCACTGAAACCATAGGAACATCAGGGACTGGGGGAACTTGACAGTCAAAGCCAGCATAGAAGGCATTGAGCTCATCTGGAAGCGAAGCCCTGCTGTTGCCTATGTCACTTGATTTAACCTTCTAAGAGGTGAAAGTATTCTGCCACAACTGTTGAGCATCCTTCATTGATTTAAGTTAAGTCTAGATTTGCCACCGCGATGAGATGGATTTCCAGAGATCATACCCTTCACACTTAACTAATGACCTATTGTTTTTGTCTCAACCAACCTCAGAGGAAAAAAGCCTGCTGTAGTTACCCTAACTACACCCCTCATGATCTTGTATACCTCTATCAAATCTCCCCTCTTTCTCCTATGCTCCAATGAATAAAATTCTAACATATTCAACCTTTACCTATAACTCAAGTCCTCAAGTCCTGACAACATTCTTATAAATTTTCTCGGTACTCTTTCAATCTTATTGATATCTTTCCTCTAGGTAGGTGACCTGAACGGCATATAATATTCCAAATTTGGTCTCACCAGTACCTTATAGAACTTCTCCATAGCATCCCAACTTATTTGCTTAATACTTTGATTTTTGAAGGCAATATGCCAAAAGCTCTCTTTATAACCATCTACTTATGTCTCCACTTTCAAGGAATTATGGATCTGAATTCCCAGATCCCTTTGTTCTACCCTACTCCTCATTGCTCTACTGTTCACTCTGCATGTCCTACCCTGGTTTGTCCTCCTAAAGTGCAACATCTCACACATGTTTGCAGTGAATTCCACCTGCCATGTTCAGCCTGTTTTCCCAGCTACTCCAGATCCCACTGCAAACTTTGAGAATCTTCCTTGCTATCGAGTATGCCTCCAATCTTGGCATCATCTGCAGATTTGCTGATCCATTTCATTAACATTGATAATAAGCAGTAATGGAGCCAGTACAAGTCCTTGTGGCACACCAGTAATCACAGGCCTCCTCATGTTAGTGAGGCACACATCTACTACCTCTCTCTGGCTTTTCCTGCTAAGCCAAAGTTGAATCCAATTTAGTACATTACTTGTTTCTGAATGCCAAGTGACTCAACCTTCTGGACCAGCCTCCAATACAGAGTTTGTCAGAGGCCTTGCTAAAGTCAATGTAGACAACACCTGCTGCTTTTCATTCGTCAATATTCCTGGTAACCTTGTAAAACTTTATACCACTCACAAAGCCATGATGACTATCCCTGACCAGTCCCTGTCTATCCAGGTACTTAAATATTCTGATCCTTACCTATACCTTATGATAATTTACCACTAATTATGTCAGGCTCACTGGTCTATAGTTTTCCGGATTATTCTCGGAAGCTTTTGTTGGTCAGACGGAACGACAGTCTACAAATCAGTAAATTCAAATGAATCAAGGACAGCGGAAGCAGACAGACTGATTGTCTTTGTTCTTGCTGCATGCTTGGGGATGGAGGCTGCCATTTTGTGGAGACACTCTATTCTCCATTTTGTGAGCTTGACATGCTGGGCTTGGTCAATGTTTTAAAGAAGACACAATGGTACTTCAGGTAATCTGCTGGACTAGAGATAATTTCCAAATAAGAAGCTATTTGTGTGATGTTCTTGTGGATATAACATGCAGGTTTGTGAATGTTGGGGTTGGTGCCTGCCTGGAGTGATTTGTGCTCATTACCGATTGAGGACAGGCAGCCATAAATTATCGACTGTCACTTGATAGGAAGAGGGCAATAAATGGATGCTGGCTTGGAGCAGGGCCAATAACAAGGTGTTAAAGGACAGACATTCCTATGGTAGATATTCTGTGGCCTATGACACTGGAATGCGATATTTGAATTGATAAGGAATGGATATTAAAGTGGATACTTTGTGTATGCTGGCAGCGGTAACTTTGAAAAACAACCATCACAGATACAAACGTGAGCAACCCTGCGTGAAATGCATGGCGAGTGAATCAGGACTACGAGGACCTCCTGGCCAGTGTACACTCCTTTGCCTGGATAATACCTTTGCTATTCTTTGACTATTCAGAAGAGTCAGGGATACCTTGTGGGTGTGCACACAAGGTTTTTAGTGTGTGAATTCATGTACTTGTTAGTTTAAACAATAAATGTACTTGTCAGTAAATACAGATCTCTCTGTGCCTCACTAATCATTGTAAAAGATTTTTTTACAGCACTTTCTTAAATTATAGCACCACATTAGGTATCATCAAGACCTCAGCACCTCACCTGTGGCTTAGGAGTTCATAAATACCTCTGCCAGGACCCCTACAATTTTTGCACTAGCCTCACACAAGATCCGATGAGGCACTATGTCTTACCCTGGGGACTTACTTGCCTAATTTGTCTCAAGACACAAAGCATCTCCTCTTGTCTAATCCAGATACAGTCTATGACCTCACTGCTCCTTTGCCTCTGTTCTGTACAACAATATCCATCTCCCAACTCAACATTGATGCAAAACATCTATTTAACATCTTCCCCATATCTTTTGGTTCCAGGCATAGATGACCACACTGATCTTCAAGTGGACCAATTTTGTCCCTTGCTATCCTTTTACTCTTTATAATTATATACTTGGAGAAGCCCTTGGGATTCTCCTTCACCTTGTCTGCCTGAGTAACCTAATACCTTCTTTAAGCCCTCATGAATTCCCTCTTGTGTTCCTTTGCATTTCTTGCACTCGTCGAGCACCTCATTTTTCCTTGTTGCCTGCTATACATCTTCTTCCCTTTTCTTAATCAGGGCCTCAATTTTCCTCAAAAACCAACGTTCGCTAGACTCGTTAGCCTTGACTTTTATTGTAACACAGACTAACTGTATTCTCATTATTTCACTTTTGAAGGACCACCAAGCATCTCTTTGCTAGAAAGCAGCCTATCCCAATCCATACATGCCAGATCCTTTCTCCACTGTAAAATCCTAATCTGAGGACAAGACCTGTCCTCCATACTTATCTTGAAACTAATGGAATTATGATCACCAGATCCAAAGTGTTTCCCTACCCTTCTGTCACCTGTCCTATCTTGTTTCCTAATAGGAATTCTAATATCTCACTTCCTGTAGTTGCTACTTTTATATACCGAAGACGGATTCTTTCCCGTACACATTTGACACACTCTATCCTATTCAGTTTTTTTTCAGTAGTGAGTCCCAGTTAATATGTGAAAATTTAAAATCACTTACTATCACAACCTGATTTTTCTTGAATTTGTTTGCTATCCCTCAAAAATTTACTCCTGTAACTCCTGGTGACTATTCCAAGGTTTATAATATAATCCATTAACAGTGTGTTGCCCTTAAGGCATTTATTTGACCTTGTTGGGTCTACGTTTTAAATGATTTGTTTGTAACTATTTTCTAGTTAAAGTTAAAGGTTGATAATTGAGTTACAGTATAACAAAGGTAAATTCATTGTCTATGGTATATTGCGGCATGTGATAACATCACTTCCTGTTTCGCCGCGTCTTATGTGTAACCTCTGCTTCGGGAAGGTGTAAAGGTGGGTGCCATGCGTGCAACATGATCGTGAAGAGCTCCGTGTCTACCCATAAAGAAACATTATAGAAGCAACGCTGTAAGTTCATAAGATTGTTTTTGAAGTAAAAATATTAACGCGGTTTCTGTTAAGGCAGCGGCGGTTGGGATGGTGCGCGTGCCGGCTTTTCAATTTCAAACGCGGGGTGGGCTCGAGGCGGCGGGAGACACTCGCTGAAAGAGAGCGTGCGCGGTCTCCAGCATGAAACAGACGCTGTATATGTTTGTATTTTTTTATCAACAGTTTTCACCATACGATGTTAATGTGGAAGAGTGCACAGTAAATGGTTAACCTTACTATGGCTCTGTCTTCATTGGCTCCAGTTTAACTTGGTGTTAAGTCAGAGTTTCAACAAACTGCACGAGAACACTACAAACATGGTCATCCCTTTCTTATTCCTTGGTTCCACCCATATAGCCCCAATAGCTGAGCCCTCCAGTCTGTCCTGTCTGAGTACTCCTGTGACATTTTCCCAATGAGTAATGCCACTCCTCTCCTTTAATACCCCACTCTCAAAAGCAGTCTGAAACAATGGAACCCTGGAATAATGAGCTGCCAGAACTGCCCTTCTGCAACCAAGTCTCACCAATGGATACGATATCGTAATTCCACATCTTGATCCATGCTCTAAGCTTATCTGCATGACCTATATTGAATAGAGATGGATGCCACTCCTGGCTTTGTATGTAGGCTTAACACCTACTCCCCCACATCCACTCCACTAACTACCCTGGCACTCTTGGTTCCCATTCCCTTGCGACTCTAATTCAACTTCCAATTCCCCCAAGCAGCACTAGCAAACCTTCCCGAAGGATATTGCTCCTCCTCCAGTTCAGGTTCAAACCGTCCTGTGTCCACCTCTGGATGAGAGCCCAATGATCTAAAAATTTGAAGTCCACCTGCAGCATTTCCTTAGCCATGTGTTAAACTAGATAATCTTTCTACTTCTGACTTCACTAGCACATGGCATACGTAGCAATTCTGAAATCACCACACTGGAGGTCGTATTCTTTAACTTAGCAACTAACTCCCTGAACTCGCTTTGCCGGACCTTGTCACCTTCCTGCCCAAGTTATTGATACTGACCTGACCCATGACCTTTGGCTGCTCACCCTTGCCCTTAAGAATGCTATGAACTTGAACTGAGATGTCCCTGACCCTGGCACCTGGAAGGCAACATATCATCTAGGAATCATGTTATCGTGCTCAGAACCTCCTGTTTGTTCCTCTAACCAGTGAATCTCTATCACTCCTGCTCATCTCCTGCTCCTTCCCTTCTGAGTCACAGAGCCAGACTCAGGGCTACAGATTTGACTACTGTGGCTTTCCTTTTACAAAAAAACATAGAAAACCTACAACACAGTACAGGGCCTTCAGCCCACAGAGTTTTTTCTAGGTTTTCTCACCCAACTGTATCGAAAACAAAACAATGTACTTGTTATTGAGGGTAATGGCTACATGGTGGCCTTTCCTTATCCTGATGTCTCCTGCACCTTAGATCTACAGACAACCCACCTCTCCGGGAAGTTCCAGGAGTCTCCTGCATATTGATAGTGGCTCCCTGATGCCCACAAATTATATACAATATCCCAGAAATCAATTTTTTGAGAGCGAGCGAGAGAGCAAGCACGAGAGAGAGAAAGCAAGAGAGAGAGTGAGAGAGAGCGAGCAAGTGGGCGTGAGTGCGAGAGAGCGAGTGCGCCATTGGAGAGTGTTCCAAAAAAAGAAAATATAAAACATACCCTAAACTACTCAGACTACACTAAAGTGTACCCCTGCCTAATAGAGGTCAAAAATAATGACAGTGTTGCTCGCTGCACTGCTTGCAACAGTGACTTTTCTATTGCCCATGCTGGGTTAGTCATAGTCATACTTTATTGATCCCTGGGGAAATTGGTTTTCGTTACAGTTGCACCATAAATAATAAATAGTAATAAAACCATAAATAGTTAAATAGTAATATATAAATTATGCCAGGAAAATAAGTCCAGGACCAGCCTATTGGCTCAGGGTGTCTGACCCTCCAAGGGAGGAGTTGTAAAGTTTGATGGCCACAGGCAGGAATGACTTCCTATGATGCTCTGTGTTGCTTCTCGGTGGAATGAGTCTCTGGCAGAATGTACTCCTGTGCCCAACCAGTACATTATGTAGTGGATGAGAGACATTGTCCAAGATGGCATGCGACTTGGACAGCATCCTCTTTTCAGACACCACCGTCAGAGAGTCCAGTTCCATCACTGGCCTTACAAATGAGTTTGTTGATTCTGTTGGTGTTTGCTACCCTCAGTCTGCTGCCCCAGCACACAACAGCAAACATGATAGCACTGGCCACCACAGACTCGTAGAGCATCCTCAGCATTGTCCGGCAGATGTTAACGGACCTCAGTCTCCTTAGGAAATAGAGACGGCTCTGACCTGTCTTGTAGACAGCCTCAGTGTTCTTTGACCAGTCCAGTTTATTGTCAATTCATATCCCCAGGTATTTGTAATCCTCCACCATGTCCACACTGACCCCCGGATGGAAACAGGGGTCACCGGTACCTTAGCTTTCCTCAGGTCTACAACCAGCTCCTTACTCTTTTTCACATTAAGCTGCAGATAATTCTGCTCACACCGTTTGACAAAGTTTCCTACCGTAGCCCTGTACTCAGCCTCATCTCCCTTGCTGATGCATCCAACTATGGCAGAGTCATCTAAAAACTTCTGAAGATGACAAGACTCTGTGCAGTAGTTGAAGTCCGAGGTGTAAATGGTGAAGAGAAAGGGAGACAAGACAGTCCCCTGTGGAGCCCCAGTGCTGCTGATCACTCTGTCGGACACACAGTGTTGCAAGCACACGTACTGTGGTCTGCCAGTCAGGTAATCAAGAATCCGTGACACCAGGAAAGCATCCACCTGCATCGCTGTCAGCTTCTCCTTGTACTGGAGGCCTGTGACTAGTGGTGTTCCACAAGGGTCAGTACTGAGAACTTGGTTGTTCATTATACAGTACTGTGTAAAAGTCTTAGGCACAAGGGTGCCCAAGATTTTTTCAGAGTACTGTATTTGCCAATGTGTAGCAGAGAGCAAGTTTGTAAATCTGGTGGGAGCAATGGATGTTGGGAATGGCAAGAGTGGAGCGCTGCGGGAGGGGTTTGGGATAGGTGGCGGAGGAGTGTCAGGGGTTGGGGATGGTACATCCAGCACTGAGAAACCAGGCAAGGTCATTTGATTCCAAAAATTGTTTTATTATCATTACAGAATATCTCTCCAGTGCTTCCCGTTCCCTTCCTTCTCCCTTCCCCTTTTTCCAACCATGATTCCACTCTTCCTTCCCCCTTCCCATTCTCAGTCCACAATAGAGGCCCATATCAGAATCAGATTTATCATAACTCACATGTCATGATTTTGATTTTCAGCAGCAGTACAGTGCAATATATAACATTAATACAGTTCTGTGCAAAAGTTTTAGGCACATATACACGACTAGGGTGCCTAAGGCTTTTGCACAGTACCGTCTAACTGATTTGGATGCAGGTGTATCACACACACTGAAGCAGATTGTCAATCATTACAGGGGGCTCTTGATCAGCTTGCTCAGCAGGTTGAAAATTAGCAACAGGCTGTTAATTCTAATAAGTATAACGTGTTGCAAATGGGAAGTCAAACCAGGGTAGGACTTATACAGTGAATAGTCTAGCCTTGGGGGTCTGCTGTGGAACAAAAGAACCGAGGAGTACAGTAACATACATCAAAGTTGCTGGTGAACGCAGCAGGCCAAGCAGCATCTATAGGAAGAGGCGCAGTTGACGTTTCAGGCCGAGACCCTTCGTCAGGACTAACTGAAGGAAGAGTGAGTAAGGGATTTGAAAGCTGGAGGGGGAGGGGGAGATGCAAAATGATAGGAGAAGACAGGAGGGGGAGGGATAGAGCCGAGAGCTGGACAGGTGATAGGCAAAAGGGGATATGAGAGGATCATGGGACAGGAGGTCCGGGAAGAAAGACAAGGGGGGGGTTGACCCAGAGGATGGGCAAGAGGTATATTCAGAGGGACAGAGGGAGAAAAAGGAGAGTGAGAGAAAGAATGTGTGCATAAAAATGAGTAACAGATGGGGTACGAGGGGGAGGTGGGGCCTAGCGGAAGTTAGAGAAGTCAATGTTCATGCCATCAGGTTGGAGGCTACCCAGACGGAATATAAGATGTTGTTCCTCCAACCTGAGTGTGGCTTCATCTTTACAGTAGAGGAGGCCGTGGATAGACATGTCAGAATGGGAATGGGATGTGGAATTAAAATGTGTGGCCACTGGAGTACAGTACGCAGCTTGCTTACAGTGGTGTTGCCGGTATTTAAGGTAGCGAAGAAAGTGTTTTTTGGCAAACATCTGTCAGGACATTGCTTATAGGATTTGAGATGCTTTGAGAGGAATTTAAGGTGGGGGGTTATATGGGAGGCAGGGTTTGAGGGTCGGCGCAACATTGTGGGCCGAAGGGCCTGTACTGTACTGTACTGTTCTATGTTCTATATGCTTTGTTGCAGTTTAATTGAATTAATAAATTTGCACTTGGTGTATTTGCGAAGTTTTGGTTGCCCAGTTATTGGAAAGACATCATAAATTGGAAAGAGTGCATAGATTTACGAGGACATTAATTTTAGGACGAGGTTGAAAAGGCTAGGACTTTGTTCTTTGGAATATAGGGGACTGAGGGGTGACCTGGTAAAGGTGTATAGAATGCATAAACACTAGAAATCTGAAGATGCTGGAAAGCCAAAGCAACACACATGAAATGCTGGAGGAACTCAGCAGGTCAGGCAGTGCCTATGGAAGTCAATAGATAGTCGACGTTTCAGGCCGAGATCCATCATACAGACTTTGTCCCAGGGAAAAGAAACTAAAAGCTAAGAGGCCTAAGTTTAAGGTGAGAGGTGAAAGAATTAAAAGGGACTTGAAGGGCAACTTCTTCATGCAGAGTGGTGGATATATGGAATGAGCTGCAAGTGAAAGTGGTTGAGTCAGGTACAGTGTCAACATTTGAATAAGTGAAATGATGGGAGGGTTTTAGAGGGATGTGGGCTAAACACGGGAAACTGGGATTAGTCTGATTTTCATCATCATGGTCTGCGTGGATGAGTTGCACTGAAAGGGCCTGTTTCCTTGTTGTTTAACTCTATGATTCTATATTTAATAAACTGATTAAGACGGCTTAAAACCTGTCGCAAGTGGTCACTCTGACACATGAAATCCCACTGTTTAAACGTTTGTGACAATGAAAAGACTGAACTTCATCATTTAACCATATTTTAACCACAAGATGGCACTACAGGGTAGTTTGACACAAGCTTGTCATCCTTGCGATGCTTCGTTACGTGTGTATAATGACAGAGAAACCAGAAAAAATTGTTTTGAATTCCCTTTAAAGTTCAAAGTAAATTTATTATCTAAGTACATATGTGTCAATATACAATCCTGAGATTTGTTTTCTTGCAAGCACCCAGAGTAACTTCAAGAAACACAATAGAATCAATGAACGAGCAACACACCCAAAATGCTGGGGAACTCAGCAGGTCAGGCAGCATCTATGGAAATGAATAAACACTTGGTGTTTAGGGCTGAGACCCTTCATCAGCACTGGAAATGAAGGGGGAAGGCGACAGAATAAAATGTTGAGGGGAGGGGAAGAAGGATACCTAGAAGGTGATAGGTGAAGCCAGGTGGGCTGGAAGGGTAAAGGGCTGGAATGTATGGAATCTGATAGAGGCGACTGGACCATTGGAGGAGGTGAATGGGCAGTTGTAGTACTTAGGCCGCTGGCAGGGATAAATGCCAGGAGGGAAATTGGTGGAAGAGGATGAATGGTCAAGGGAATCATAGAGGGAGCAATCCCCGTGGAAAGTGGAGGGGGCTTAGGTAACGATATGGTTAGTGGTAGGATCCCTTTGGAGATAGTGAAGATGTGGCAGAGGCGAAGGAATTGAGAAAATGGAGTAGCAATTTTACAAGAGATAGGGTGGGAAGAGGTATAGTCAAGATAACTGTGTGAAGACCACACCCAACAGGACATCAAACAACCAATGTTCAAAGGACACCAAACTATGCAAATACGAAGGAGAAAATAATAATAATACTACTACTACTAATACTAATGATAATAAACGAACAATAAATATCGAGAACATAAAATTCCTTGAAAGTGAGTCCATTGGTTATGGGAAACGTTCAGTGAACTGTTGAGTTCACTAAACTGAGTGAAATTGAGTGAAGTTATCTCCTCTGGTTCAAGAGCCTAATGGTTCTTGTACAGGTGAGCGAGGAGATAATTGATCAAAGTTACGGGGAAGTAGTCACCCCGAAGTTGTAGAAGGCGAGAGGCTGGGTGACTGTCAGGAGGAACAGCAGTTAGAGCAGAGCACACCTGTGACCATTTCCCTCAAAAATAAGTATACCGCTTTGGATACTTCTGTGGGAAATGACCTGCCGGGGGAATGCTACGGAGACTGGGTTACAGGCACTGAGCATGGGTCCCTGGTGCAGAAGGGAAAGAGAGAGAAGAAGGGAGCACTAGTGATAAGGGATTCGATAGTGAGGGGAACATGCAGGAGATTCAGTGGATGTGAATGGGACACGTGGATAGAATGTTGCCTCTCAGGTGCCAGGGTCAGGGATGTCTCAGATCGCGTCCACAACATTTTGGAGAGGGAGGGGGAGCAGCCAGATGTTTTGGTACATATTGGTACCAATGACATAAGAAGGAAAAGCAATGAGGTCCTGAAAAGAGAATTTAGAGAGCAAGGTAGAAAGCTGAGAAGCAGGATCTCCTGTGTGGTAATTTCTAGATTGCTGCCTGTGTCATGTGCCAGTGAGGGTAGAAACAGGATGATTTGGCAGATAAACGCCAACTGGTGCAGGGGGCAGGGCTTCAGGTTCTTGGCTCATTGGGATCTCTTCTGGCGGAGGTACAACCTGTTCAAAAGTGACAGGTTGCACCTGAACTTGAGGGGGACCAATATTCTCATGGGTAGGTTTGTTAGAGCTATTGGGGGGGGGGGTTAAACTAATTTGGCAGGGGGTGGGAACTGGAGTGATGGGACTCAGGATAGGATGGATGGTAAAAAAGTAAAGATAGCATGCAGTCAGACTGTCAGGAAGGGCAGACAGGTGATGGGACATAGTCACAGCCAACAGGGTGAGTATCAGTACATTAGGGATGCAAAATCAAAAAGAGTAGCAAATATGGTACTCAAGATGTTGTATCTCAATGCGCGGAGTATAAGAAATAAGGTGGATGATCTTGTTGCACTATTAGAGATTGCCAGGTGTGATGTTGCGGCCATTGTTGAATCGTGGCTGAAGTATGGTTGTAGTTGGAAGCTGAATGTCCAAGGTTATACGTTGTATCGGAGGGATAGGAAGGTAGGCTGAGGGGGAGGCGTGATTCTACTGGTAAAGAATGGCATCAAATCAGTAGAAAGATGTGACATAGGATTGGAAGATGTTGAATCCTTGTGGGTTGAGTTAAGAAACTGCAAGGGTAAAACGACCCTGATGGCAGTTATATGCAGGCCTCCCAACAGTGGCTGGGAGGTGGACTACAGATTTCAACAGGAAATAGAATAAAACAGGAAAGGGCAATTTTATGACAGCCATGAGAGATTTTAACATGCAGGTTGATTGGGAAAATCATAAGACCATAAGACACAGGAGCAGAATTAGGCTATCTGGCCCATTGAGTCTGCTCTGCCATTCAATCATGGCTGATCCTTTTTTTTCTTCTCCTCAACCCCAGTTCCCGGCCTTCTCACGTAACCATTGATGCCATGTCCAATCAAGAACCTATCAGCCCCTGCCTTAAATACACCAATGATCTGGCCTCCACAGCTACATGTGCCAACAAATTCCACAAATTCACCACCCTCTGGCTAAGGAAATTTCTCTGCATCTCTGTTTTAAATGGACGCCCCTCTGTCCTGAGGCAGTGCCCTCTTGTCCTAGACTCTCCCACCATGGGAAACATCCTTTCCACATCTACTCTGTCTAGTCCTTTCAACATTCAAAAGATTTCAGTAAGATCCCCTCATCCTTATAAATTCCAGCGAGTACAGACTCAGAGCCATCAAATGTTCCTCGTATGATAACCCTTTCATTCCTGGAATCTTCGTTGTGAACCTCCTCTGGATTCTCTCTAATGCCAGCACATCTTTTCTATGAGGAGCCCAAAACTGTTCACAATACTCAAGGTGAGGCCTCACCACTACCTTATAAAGCCTCAACATCACATTCCTGGTCTTGTATTCTAGACCTCTTGAAATGAGCGCTAACATGGCATTTCCCTTCCTCACCACCTGCTCGACCTGCAAGTCAACATTTAGGGTGTATTGCACAAGGATTCCCAAGTCCCTTTGCATCTCAGATTTTTGTAATTTCTCCCCATTTGAAAATAGTCTGCACATGTATTTCTATTACCAGAGTGCATGACCATGCATTTTCCAACATGGCATTTCATTTGCCACTTCCTTGCCCATTCTGCTAATCTGTCTAAGTCCTTTTGCCTTCTGTTTCCTCAACACTACCTGCTCCTCCACCAATCTTCATATCATTTTCAAACTTGGCAACAAAGCCATCTAAATACAGCACAAAAAGAAGTGGTCCCAACACCGACCCCTGCAGAACACTACTAGTCACTGCCAGCCAACCAGACAAGGATCCTTTTATTCCCACTTGCTTCCTTCTTACAATCAGCCAATACTTTAACCATCTTAATAATTTTCCTGTGATACCACGGGCTCTTATCTTGGTAAGCAGCCTCATATGTGCAACCTTGTCAAAAGCCTTCTTTAAGTCCAAATATACAACATCCACTACATCCCCTTTATCTATCCTACTTCTAATCTCCTCAAAGAATTCTAATAGGCTTGTCTGGCAGGATTTTCCCTTAAGGAAACCATGCTGACTTTGTCCTATCTTGTCCTGTGTCACCAAGTACTCCATCACCTCATCCTTAACAATTAACTCTAACATCTTCCCAACCACTGAGGTCGGGCTAATTGGTCTATAGTTTGCTTTCTGCTGCCTTCCTCCTTTCTTAAACAGTGGAGTGATATTTGCAATTTTCCAGTCCTCTGGCACAATGCCAGAGTCCAATGATTTTTGAAAGATCATTTCTAATGCCACCTCAATCTCTAATGCTACTTCTTTCAGAACTCTAGGGTGTAGTTCATCTGGTCCAGGTGATTTATGTACTTTTAGATCTTTCAGCTTTTTAAGCACCTTCTCCCTCGTAATAGTAACTGCACCCATTTCTCCTCCTTCACACACTACAACATCTGGCACATTGCTAGTGTCTTCCATGGAGAAGACTGATGCAAAATACTCATTTTGTTCATCGGCCATCTCTTTGTCCCCCATTATTATTTCTCCTCCATCATTTTCTAGCGCGGTCCTATATCCACTCTCATCTCTCTTTTATTTTTTACAAACTTGAAAAATTACTATTCATTTTGATATTATTTGCTAGCCTGCTTTCATATTTTATCTTTTCCTATCTAATGATTCTTTTAGTTGCTTTCTGTAGGTTTTTTAAAATTTCCCAATCCTCTATCTTCCCACCAATTTTTGCTTTGTTGTATGCCCTCTCTTTTGTTTTTACATTAGCTTTGTATTCCCTTGACAGCTACAGTTGTGCTGTTTTGCCATTTGAGTATTTCTTCACTTGTGGAATACACATGTCCTGCACCTTCCTCATTTTTCCCAGAAATACACGCCTTTGCTGTTCTGCTGACATCCCTGTCAGCAGCTCCTTCCAATTTACTTCAGCCAAATCCTCTCTCATACTACTGTGATTTCCCTTACTCCACTGAAATACTGCTACGTCAGACGTTACTTTCTCCCTATCAAATTTCAAGTTGAATTCAATCCTATTGTGATCACTGGTTCCAAAGGGTTCTTTTACCTTAAGCTCCCTAATCGCTTCTGATTCATTACGTAACACCCAATCCAGTATAGTTGATCTCCTAGTAGGCTCAAAGACAAACTGCTCTAAAAAAACATCTTAGGCATTCAACAAACTCATTCTCTTAAGATTTCTCTTCAGAAATCTGATGGTGGAGAGTAATAAGCCTTTCCAGAAATGTTGAGTGTGTGTCTTCAGGCTCCTGTACCTTCTTGTTGGTGACGACAATGAGAAGAGGACCTGTCCTGGGTGAAGAGGGTCCTTAATGATGGATGCCGCCTTTCTGAGGCATCGCCTTTTGAAGATGTCCTAGATGCTGGGGAGTCTAGTACCCATGATGGAGCTGGCTGGGTTTACAACTTCCTGCAGCTTTTTCGGATCTTGGAAAAAAGATTGGAAAAAGGGATCAGATTAGGGTTTAGGGGATGTGGGCTGATGGCCTATTGTGTTTGATTTTCTGAGAAATTCAGGCAGAGTTCATTTGTATCCCAATCACTATGCACATCAGTTCTTGAACAAAATTTTCAAAAATCAAAAGGAATTTGAAATAGATCCGTGGGGCAAGTTTCTTCATACACTTAGTGGGAATTATGCGGAACGGCTTTCCAGAGGAAGAAGAAGCAGTTAAATCTTAAACAGGGGATTCTGCAGATGCTGTAAATCCAGAGAAACACACAGACAATGCTTGAGGACCTCAGCAAGTCAGACAGCATCTATTGAGGGGAATAAAGAGTTAATGTTTCAGGTCAAGACCCATCATTAGGATTGGAGAGGAAGGGGGCAAAAGCCAGAAGAGTTGAATGGTTTATTATTGACACATTAATTGAGATAAAAGAAAATCTTTTATTTGCATACCAACAAGACAGATAATTTTATATATACTCTCAGACCCCACTTAAAGCCGAGGATGTGTTCCTTGGAGGTGGAGAACTATGTAAATCAGTGCTATGTGGGGTCATTATAACATTATGTAAATGGATGTGTGTGACTGATAAAAAAAACAAGCCCAAGATATATGATACTTTATTTTATGTATACACAGTAATTCGTGGAGTAACAAACACTACTCACAAATAGGCCTAACCTGTACATCAGTGGAGCAGCAACTTATCGCAGCAGCAGCAGAGGGAAGCGGGTGGTGGGTACATCTTACAGGAGGGGCCAGGCTGTGGGTCCTCCTCTAACTTGGCTTCCTCTTCAAGTGGGCATCGAGATTTGACTGCCTTTTATCAAGTTTCCTCTCATGAAACATGAGACGGTAGGAAGAGATAGCAGCGCACCGCACGTGCGCAGCCCTCCGGTGAAAGTGATATCGTATCCGTTAAATAGGGCCCATGGACAATTCTGATTTGATGGAGACAGAGGTGAAAGCACAGAGGAACATCTGGAGAAATTTCTGAAACGCCTGTTCGCTGCTGTTGTTACTGCGCGATCGAGAATCTTCCGGAGAGAAGGCCGCAAAATCCCTGGCTTTGCCTGCTGTTGGCGACCGAGATTGAGGTCGAATCGTTTAGCTAGAGATGGTGCTCGGTACTCGGTGTCGGAGAGCTGATCGGAGGCTCGAAGTTTTCGGACGACTCAGAGTCGAACTGTGGTCGGGCATGGCAGGGAGAGATTTTCTTCCTTCTCCCGTCTGCGTGAGATGTGGGACATTTGAGAGACTTTGAACTTTTTACTGTGCTCATGGACTGTTCTTCATCAAGTTATGGTATTGTTGCACTGTTTTAACTATATGTTATAATTATGTGGTTTTGTTAGTTTTTTCAGTCTTGATCTGTCCTGTGTTTTGTGGTATCACACCGGAGGAAATATTGTATCATTTCTTAACGCATGCATTACTAAATGACAATAAAAGAAGACTGTGTGTCTTCATAATCTAAAATGAAGCAGTTCTCGGTAGCAGGAAATCATGTCACAAACACCTTTCTTTGCCCTATTGCTTTGCTCCCAGTCAGGGTCATTATTGGTCGATGATTTGTGTGATTGTGGTGATGCTAGTGCTGAGGGATTTTGGGGTGAGGTTTGTTGCTGGTGTTTCGTCTTCTCCATTCATATCCTCAGATTCACTCAGGATGTGTTGCTCTGCTAGTTCTTAAAGCTCTTTGTTATTAAGGCTCTTGCTGTCTGCACTAGCCACTTTACCAGAGATAAGTACGCTACGGTACTGCTGAATCCTTGCAAATCTTCATCCAATTACTGAAAAGTGCTCTCACTTAAATCGTTACTTTTCATTACTATCTTTAAAAATGGGTGAGATGGAGGTCAGTAATGGGTGGGAGGTTGCACATTTTTTGAAGATGGGCTTGATTTCAATGTAGAAATGGAACGTGAATCAATATCATGGTTATTATCACAGGAACATGTTTTGTGGCAAGACATTAAAAAATTGTAAGGTTCAATAAAGGATAAATAAATGACTAATGAAATAGGGAAATGGCGATGTAGTGTTCATGGGTTCATGGACCATTTAGAAATTGGATGGCAAAGGGAAAGAAGCTGTTTCTAAAATGTTGAGTGTGGGTCTTTAGGCTCCTGTACCTGCATCCTGTTAGTCGTGATGAGAAGTGGGCATGTCCTGCATGGTGGGGGTCCTGAATGATGGATGCCATCTTCTTGAGACTCTGCTTTTTGAAGACGTTATCGATGCTGGGGAGGTTTTTGCCCGTGCTGCACCTGGCTGAGTCTACAAGCCTCTGCAGCCTCTTTCAGTTCTGTGCACTGGAGTCTCATTGTCAAGAACTGATAAAACCAGTCATAATGTCATTGATGGTGTATCTGTAAAGTTTGCTTGAGTCTTTGGTGACATGCCAAATCTCCTCGAACTCCATGACGTTGGCATGGCTTCTCTGTGACTGCATGAATATATTGGGCGTAGGATAGTTTCTTTGAGATGCTGATGCCCAAGAACTTGAAGCTGTTGACCCCTTCCACCACTGACCTCTCAATGAGAACTAGATTGAGTTCCTGAACTTCCATTTACTGACGTTGAGTGCAAGGTTGTATGTTGCAACACCATTCAACCAGCTGATCTACCCCACTCCTGTAAATTTCTATAATACTTATGAATATAATCAGTTTAGTCTGCCACCCTAGATTCACTTTTCCTATGCCCTCTCCCATCTGCTTCCATTTGCCCTGCATCCTTCCCTTAACTGGTTCCGTCTATTACCAAACAACCTACGTCTCCGCACTCCCCTCCCCCACCCCACCCCACCTCACCACAGCCCAGTTCCCTCACCACGCTTTCCTGTGCAACTCATCTGGTTCCGCCTGTCACCAATTAGTCTAGAAAATAACATTGATTCCATTTGACCACCTTCAATCGTAGAAGCATGGTATCAAAAAATGGCCACTGCACAGGAGGAGACCATTTGGCCTATTGTGTCAGTTCCAGCTCTCTGTCAGAGCAACTCACCAGCTCCATTTCGCAGTGGAAAATACTTTGAGTGGAATCCAATTCGTTATGTGTACCAAACAGGAAGCAAGTTCAGCGCATCAGAAAGGGTGAAGTTTATTTTCCATGCAGATGGATTATAAACGCCTGTTAAATGGAGAGTTTAAGAATATGGGGACTTAGGAGAGGTAAATGACTTAATGTGGGGCAGGATGGAGTTTTGAATAGGGGTAAGTTGAACAGGAGGATGATCGGTAGGGAAGAAGGGTGAATTTCTAGAGAACTGAAGAACTGAATCAGTGCAGAGGCATGTTTTTTAGAGAGGTAAGCAGTCCTAATGATAGACATTGATTCTGTTTTAAATTATGCAAAATATCAAGCCCAGACCAGATCTTGTACTGAGGCAGCTAATGTATATTGATTTTGACTTAGATGAATATATATTGTACAAAATAAATTAGCAACATCATCGGCAACTCTAAAAAATGCAACATCAATGACAAATTCAATAAATCAATAAGCCAGTTACTGCTTATTGAGACACATCATTTGAAATTAATGCTCTTTTGACTGTCAAATACCATCAACGCAAAGCCTACAAAAAACAAAGAGCTCTCACAAATAAAAGCAATTATGATGATTTTTTTCGTTAGTTCCAGCATTTGGTGACTATGCGGTTTGAATTGCTATGTTCTACCTTATGAAAGTTTAGATTGATCTATGCCTGTGGTGTAACATTAGCAGTTACACCAGGGTGTGTTATGTGACATTCCTTCTTAAGTATTTAACATTGGAGATTCTGTTGTAGGTTTCCATTAATATGTTCTGCAGTTTCAAAAGTGTTGATCAGTACAGCCAAATGAATCAGCGTTACTCCAGGACCATGATGCAAAACACAGTACCAACAGTCATACACAGCACAAGGCACATATACTGCAGCACATATAAGATAGCACTCAAACAAGTCCCTGAGTCTATGAATGTTGTAGCAGTCTGCAGTTGACACAATACAGCTAGTCTTCTGCTGAGCAAACATTGGGGGCAGTATCGACTCCAACACTCTGGTGGGGTACATAGACTCTAATAGCTTTGACTCTCCTGGGCAGCAGTAAACAGGTGACACCCCAGCTTGAGGCCTAGTCCTTGCTATAACTGAGGCCATGCAGCTTCCCCCATCATCTGCCAATAAACCAATGAATCGGACTTGCAGCACTCCACATTGACAATGTCCAACAGAGTCTTACGATCACAAGAATAGTGACTAAGGCATTCACTTACTGTTAAAATACACAGTGCCTTCACACACTGACTCCTCCTGACACTTCTCTGATGCAGGTAGCAGTACCATCTGCACCAAGTCCAGCTCCTTCAATTTCTCTACCAATGATGACTTAGACCTGCAGTACTTTAAGTTTATAACGTCCAGCAGGGTTCTGTGATCGTAAATAATATGTTTAAAAAAGGCAATAGCACCTTTGGCTGACCCCATAGAAGCCGCTACAACTGAGTTCACCACCATCTTACTTGAAGATGTTGTTGCAGAGCCCAGATGTTCTCATCACATCAAGACCACCCACCTAATTTAATGTCCCTGGAAACCTTAGATGCCTCTGTCCTCTAGGTCTTTAATATAAATTAGATTAGATTATTAGATTATGAGGACACGCAGTCCTCTTTTATTGTCATTTAGTAATGCATGCATTAAGAAATGATACAATGTTCCTCCAGAATGATATCACAGAAACACAAGACAAACCAAGACTGAAAAACTAACAAAAACCACATAATTATAACATATAGTTACAACAGTGCAAAGCAATACCGTAACTTGATGGAGAACAGACATTGGGCACGGTAAAAAAAAGACTCAAAGTCTCTCGAAAGTCCCATCATCTCACATGGACGGTAGAAGGAAGAGAAACTCTCTTCCTGCCATGAGCTTCCAGCGCTGCATACTTGCCGATGCAGCACCCTGGAAGCACCCGACCACAACTGACTCTTGAGTCCGTCCGAAAACTTCGAGCCTCCGACCAGCCCTCCGACACCGAGCACCGAGCACCATCTCTACTGAGCGCTTCGACCCCGGTCCCGGCAACAGGCAATAAGCAAAGCTGAGGATCTGGGGCCTTCCCCTCCAGAGATTCTCGATTGCACAGTAGCAGCGGCAGCGAAGCGGGCATAATTGAAAGGCAGGGAAGGGAGCTCTTTTTTAATAAAGCAAAAAAGACAGGTTAACATTCTGGCTTGAAAAACCACTGGAAGCTTATTCCCTTTCTTCTAAGTGTTCAGTAATTATATTGTTCTTCATTTTATACGGATTATTATAAACACAAGAGACTAAAAATCCAGAATAATAGACATGAAATGCTGGAGGAACTTAGCATTTATGGAGAGGAATAAACAGCTGACATTTTGGGCTGATACCCTTTATCAGGAATGGAACCAGCATGGCGTGTTAAATCTATTTTCTCATCCTACAAGGCAACATTTTTGATCAAGGAATATTTTCTCAGTTGTGGTTGATCAGCGGATCTTTGCCTTTGCTTCAGTACAAATGATTACATTGCCTTCACACATTACAGCATGCTGCCGTGTTGGGCAGCGCTCGACATAATTGTTTCTACCATGTAAATGAGAATTTAGCAATTAAGTGAATGACAAATCCACTCGAAACTCCAGCAGGATGTTGTGTAAGCATTTCTGTTTAGTCTGAAGTAATATGGTTCATTCATTTTTTTCATCTTAGTGAGTGTATTAATAGTATCTTTTTTCCATCATTAAGTAAAAACCAGTGTGCTTTTAAAATCAACCCTTTCATCCAGCTGGGTGCAAGCTTTGTTAATGTAACCTCCTGAATGAGGTTTTAGCTATTGGATATTTTCATGTTAAAGATATAGTTCAGACTGTTGCTCTTAGGGGTCATGATCTATACAGGCTTCCTGTCATATTACCACAGGATAATGAAACCTCTGTAGTTAGTTTGTTTAATGTAGCCCCGTGACTTTCAGCTAAGCCAACAGGAAAGAAATCTTTAACTGTAAAGAAATACTACCACTTCAGGCAGCAGGAAGGAACTTCATCTTCCAGAACTTTACTTTTTTGGTTTCACATCAAAGAACTTGGAAACTTAATGTGGAATTGGTATTGATGAGTCGAATGTGAAATGGCCACAATCTCACAAAATTTTCGTGTGATTTGAAGAGAAAGAAATAATAGACACCGTGTTAAAAAGACAGGCAAAAAAAGGCAAAGAGGTAATTGAAAAAGATTGATAAAGTGGCTGCTGTAGTTGAACCAGCTGGAATGACCTCTGGTGTGCCCTCAGTTCGATAAGCTCAGTCCAGACTGCAGGTGGAAGTTCTACAAAAATGTAGAGGGAGGAAGTCTTGGACATGGATATTGGATCAACATCAACGGGGCTTTACTGTGTAACCCCTCTTGATGGAATATATCATTCACTTTTGATGTCTAACCTAACATGAATACCAGAGTTTGCCCAGAGCTCAGTGCAATTCTGCACCCAAAATCTGAGCCTCAGGGCCGGACACTGATAAACACAAGTGAGAAGAAAAATATAATGGGACAAAACAAGGGGTTCAAGTCCAATGCTGTGTAGCAAGCTACTAGTGGGATATATTAGAAGGCCATTTCTGGGTTGGGCTATCACAGGATGCTACATTTGGCAGGTAAGATGTTGCTATTGTCCTTGGTATAAGGGAACACAGTAGCAGGTGGAGTTGTTGCCTAGCACCAGTGGCCTAGCCTCAATCTGGACCTCTAGAGCTCCCTGTATGGGGTTTGGTAATCTCTGTGTGAGTGGGTATTAACCATAAGCGCTGTGATGCGCTCCCATATCCCAAAGGTGTGCAGGTTGGTAGGTTAATTGGCCCCTGTAAATTGCAAGTGAGTGGAGAATCTAGCATTAGTACAAATGAGCGCTTGATAGTTGTCATGGACTCCACTGGCAAAGAGCCCCTTTCCAGGCTGCTTTACTCTATAACCCCAGACAGAAGGAGTGGAGGTGCCAGCAAATTTCATCGGCTGCAGATTGATATTGTTCGTAGCAGTAAGTGGATGCTTCAAAGGTTGATCAATCAACCTGCTGCCATTGTGCACAAATACATCTTACACTAAGGTGCTGGCAGCCTGCCTGCCTTCACGCACGGAAATTCACCTCCCGCAAAAGCCACGGGAGATTAAGGAAGGATGAGGAAGGAAACAGGAACAAAAACAAGACTGTTAAATGAAAACCAACATTTTCTGCCTTAACCTTTCTGGGCAATTAAGTACACTGTAATTGAAAGGTCCAGGTTTCTACTTACAGCAGAACACAGCTTGCTGCTTGTTTCCTAACTTCCACAGTATGGCTCTCATTATCTACGGGATGATCTTCTATGTTGATGGACAAGAGTAAAACAACATTTTATTCTCCCTCTTCCTGTAATTTCCCTTTTTCTCCCCATTTTACTGTGTGTTTTGCAACAACGGCTTCTTTCCTTCTCTTTTACTTTTCTTGGTCTGATGTCTGAATATTTCTCTCATTCGTTTTTTTTATATGAGAGAAATATGAAGTGGCTCTCATTTAAGTAAACCCATGACAAATTTCAGGTTTTGCTTGGATGCTGTCCAGGTTTGGCCCTACTGACTCTGCATCCACCATGACCTGAGGAATATTTTCACTGCCCAACATCTAGCTGGCTCAGCGTTCATAACAACAAAGCTGTAAGTGTCTATGCTACATAGAGTAAAGGCACAACACTGCTACATGTGTTTTCTTAACGATTTTGGACACACACTGCAATACATTCTATTGAAGTGAGCCGGAACATAAATCAAATGAAGATACAGCTGGAAACAACAGGAATTCTGCAGATGCTGGAAATTCAAGCAACACACATAAAAGTTGCTGGTGAACGCAGCAGGCCAGGCAGCATCTCTAGGAAGAGGTGCTGCCTGGCCTGCTGCGTTCACCAGCAACTTTTATGTGAAGATACAGCTGGGGTTTTTCTTGTCATCCACTTGGGAGGAAGAGTATACGTAACAAATCTGAAAGAAATATTCTTCAGACTACATCACTGTCTTCTAAAATGCGTCACTCTCCTACTGTCCTCGTTATCCTCTGTATCCCTTTATGAACCCCCAAGACCTCTGCCTCCACCCTCTTCAACTTTTCAGGCTCAGACTGAGCTAGAGGCCTTGTTTCTCCCTAAGGTCTCACTCGTTCGGATGACTCCTCCAAACACAAATCTGGGTGTGGCAAAAAGGAACCGGATCACAGAAAGGGACAGGTAGGGACAGGTGGGAAGTCTAAGCTCTCAGTAGTGTCACAAGGGATCTCGTTCAATGATGGGCAAAAGTTTGAAGTGTCATCAGTTTGACAATTGCTGACAAATGCATCCTTTTAGACCAGAATCAAGATAAATACACCTGTAGCTATCCATTCTTTGGTTAGAAGACTGATTCTATGTGTTAAAAGATATGCCCCTTGCGGTTAAGGAAGTAGCTTATCTCAGATGTCCAGTAGATTGATTCTCTTACCAAACAAAAATCTTAGTCTTAAAAATTAGCTTCAGCTGTATTTTGTCCAAATTCCACTTTCTCTATGTGAAAACTATTTCTTGGCTTAGGTTTGATACCACGTCCTAGATTCTCCACAAAAATAATTTCTATATATCCCGCCTGTCAAATCCTTTTGTTATTTTAAAGCATTTGAACTTATCATCCAGCAGCCTACTAACTCAGGAGAATAGGAAGCAGTGACGATCTGCAATGGTAACATTGACTCTGGTGTTAGGTGGGGGCTTTCTCAGTCAAGTGTTACAGCTCTGGATGGAAATTGATGGATTCATTGGAAAAGAGCAGCACTCCAATGGAAATTTACAGGATCAGAGGTGATCCTTTTACTTAAAGATAGCCAACTCATTCACAGTGCCACATACAAAATGGTGGAGAAACTCAGCAAGTCCTGGAGGGAGATAAACCATCAACATTTCAGGCTATCATTTGTAAAAGGGCTAATTTTAAAAACATATATTCAGAGTTCAAAGTTTAAAGTAAATTTATTATCAAAGCACGATTATATCACAACATACTGTCTGTTTGCCTTTGTCTGAGGCCTCCAATGGTTAGAGTTGACCATGAGGTTTGAGTAAGCAATGAGCAGTGGGTTGCCTTTGCAGGGCTATCCTAAAATTTTAGGAATACGATTATGATCTTATGTACTGTATTTGGGTGCAGTTCCTCACACAGGTTCTTGGCAATGTTCTGCAGAAATCTTTTGAATTTCCTTTGGGGCCACAGTGCTTTTGTTTTGCTTCTTACCTCTTGGAATCCAGCCTTTCCTAATTTACCCTATTTACAGCAGCGAAACTCTCTCGTTCTTATCTCTTCCTGTGTTTTCAAGTTCATGGGAAGAGAATGCTTAGCAGTGGCAACAACCCTTCATTTAGGAAGCTTTATTTTTGTTCGGCATTCCATCTGTCGCCTGTATTCATTTTTGCAGTGCCATAAGATACCGATACCTCCCAGCTATTGGCACAAGAACTGAGGATCACAACTTTGAACACGCCTTTTTTTTATATATCTTTAAATCTCTGTTCGATGTAAACTTTGCCCATTATTGCTGAAAAATGTTGTAGTAATTTTTATCTGCCTTTGTATCTGTAGTCTACACTCTTATCAGTTCTGTGGGCCATTTTGATCGCTGCATTCCTTGTACCTGATGGTGTTCTCATGCAATCTCTCCAGACTTACTGTGGTTCAGTTCAGGACACTTCTTATAATTATTGGATGATCATATATCACACATACATGTAAAAGGAGCCAGGGTACCTTCATTATATGCTTTTTAAGAGATTTCATGAGTCCTTGATGACCAGCGGAATTTTGCCTGCATCTACCTAACTGACACTGCAGCTTGTAGTCTTAGAGTCATGAAGTCATACAGCACAGAATGTTTGCGCCAACCACTGCACCCATGTCACTTACCTGCATAAGATCCAGACCATCTTTTCCCTTGGTAATTCTAGTGCTTATCTAGATACTTCTTAACTGTTGTCAGTGTATCTTGCTCTGCCTCCTTCTCAACAGCGCATTCCAGATTCTAACCATTCTCTGTGTGAAATAATTTCTCCACAGTTCTCCTCTAAACCTAAATCTGTGTCCCCTTCTCTTACACATGCCCACCCTGTGAACAAAAAGATTCTCACTACAGAGTATTAGAGTGATAATACCAGGAACACCACTGGGATTGTGAAACGGGCCCAGCAGAGATTGCACTTTCTGAGGAAGCTTAAACAAGCATCACTCCCCACTAACATCTTAACTACATTCTACAGAGGCGTGGTTGAGAGTGTGCTGACCTTTTGCATCACAACCTGGTACTCCTGTTGACAAAAAAGCCTTGCAGAGGGTGGTTAGGGGAGCAGAGAAGGTTATTGGGGTCTCCCTACCTTCTATCCAAGATCTCTTTCAGAGTCGATGCCTCCAGAAGACACGGTACATCATTAAAGACCCCTCACACCCTCTCCATGAACTATTTGTTCTTCTGCCATCAGGCAAATGTTACAGGAGCATCAAAACTAAAACCACAAGGCTACTGAACAGCTTCCTCCCACAGGCAGTCAGACTGCTAAATAGCTGCTCCACCTGACTCTGCTTTGGACACTTTTAACTTGCACTGGACACTTATAACTGATTTTACTGACATGTGGCTGTTGTGTGTTACTATTTATTGTTATGTTTATTATTTAGTGTTGCGTTTGTGATGTTATGAATTGCACTGCCCCGGAGAAATGCTGTCTCATTCCGCCCTGCAGAGCTGATGTATGGTTAGAATGACAATAAAGTTTTTTGAATCTTGAATAAAATTATACAACTCAGAAACTTGTCTCTTGAGCCAGCTCATCCATGCCAACCAAGTTGTATATCTGAGCAAGAGATCTGCCTGTGTTTGGCACATATCCCTATAAACATTTTCTGTCCATGTGCCTGTTTACTTTGTATCCATGTACTATACCAGTGGTCTCCAACCACTGAGTGGTGGACCGGTACCGAGCGCTAAGTATGTGCTACCAGGCCGCGTGGAAATGATATGATTTGGCGATAGGAAACGATATGAGTCAGCTGTACCTTTCCTCATTCCCTGTCATGCACTGTTGAACTTAAACACCCTCCCCCCCGTCAGCCGATCTGCAGGAATATTGTCAATATTAAACTGGTCCACGGTGCAAAAAAGGTAGAGGACCCCTGTACTATACCACATGCCTTTACCATATCCTCTGGCAGCTTGTTCCCACCACCTTTGAGTGAAAAAGTTGCCACTTAGTCCCCTTTAAATCTATGTCCTCTCCTTTTAAATCTATTCCCTTTAGTTTTTAGACTTCCCTATGCTGGGGAACTGATTGTGACCAGCCACCGCTGTTCCCTCTAAGCTGCATGGGTGTGCAGTAACTGGAATGCTCCAGCGCAGCTTAACTTCCTTTTATATAATGTTAATCTAATTTTGCAATCCATGTTAATATAATTGTGAAATACCCTTTAATTAATTATATGTTAAAGAATATAATCCATAAATTCTGTAAATAATAAATGTACCAAATCCTTTACTTTGAAACAATTTAGAGCTTCAATGTATTTACATTGTCAGTGTTTCAAGTTCCAACACTGTTACAAATTGTAACAATAAAGACAGAATGGAAGTCAGTAGCTCATTGCTGAACACCAACACAGTCTAGTCACAAAGTTTTACCTTTACTATTGTGCCTGTCAGTTGTTTTGACTGCCTGACATTACTTACTTGTGTTGTGAGTTTATGCCATTGCTTATTAGAGTCAGGGCAAAGGAGAAGGATCATATCGCAATATATAACGCTATTGGAAGAATGCAAAGGCTTTGGATTGGGTGCAGAAGGATATTGCCTAGAATGGATTGAATAAGCTGTAAGGGTAAGTTGAACATATTTGGAACTCTCAGGAATGCAGGTATGGCACCTTGAAGTGGACAAAGATTGGCCATTGCTGAAACAGAGGGGTCCTCAAGCCAGATTAAATGTTGAGGCCTGAGAATAGAAAATGAACTGGTGTTTGGCCCTGCTGCTCTGTGCCAGCTGGGATCCCCACCTAAGCCCATCCTGTTTGCCTGCATTTGACCCATCTCCTTCTCTTCTCACTACTACCTTCGGGCAGAAGGTGCAGGAATCTTGGGTCCTATGGCACCAGGTTCAGGAACACTTGTTGCTCTACATCAATTGGACTCCTAGACTGGCATGGATGGCCTCACTTGCCTGAGTGCTGAACTGACTCCGACCCTAGCCAACCCGTGACCCTGATTATGACCATTCGTAAGCCCTTCACCTCATGAAGAAGCAAAGCATTTTGTCAGCGTTGCCCTCACTTGAAGTCACATGTGGGAATTCAGAATTCTGGCGCAAGCTCGAGGAAATGGTTGAATTTCACCAGATGCATCCTAAAGGTATACTCATGTTGGTAAAAGGGAAGTGCCCGAGGAATATGTGGGACAGGTTGGCCCAGGGGGTGCAGGATGGTGCATGGGCAACTACTGGGAATGCCAGTAATGATGGGAGATAAAGCTTCTTTGAAGGGACAGTGAGGCGACAACTGTGGGGAGATGTGAGCAACTGGGGAACGATAATGGCAGTGATTCAAAGAGCTGATGAGACAGCCGTGGATTATGCAAAACATAAATATTGAGTGTATGAGGAGTATTCAGGGTTGGATAATCCAGGGAGGTATAATCCGGTCTTCCTGAAAATGCTGAAGGAGGGCCTGAGCTCAGCCCAACAGGAAGTTTTAGATTTGGGATCAACCTACGCCGCGATAGTATCATGGACTGATAAGATAGACCAGAGGAGGGGGAAGAGAAGTCATAAATATAGCTGCCGTCACATCACAGAGAACTTGTCTTGTGTGCCAGCAACTGGGGCACGTAGCAAGGAACTGTCGGAATAGACATGTGAAGGTAAAGGAGGTGATTTGTTACAGCTGTGCCTTCTCAGGCCATGGTTGAAAGCAGTGTCCTAAAAAACAGAGGAAAGTGTGAAAATCACTCACCAAAGCAGGCAGAATCCACAGCAGCGCTCTCTCTCTCTCTCTCATTTGGTTGCTGACCGGATTATAGAGCCAGTGAGGTTAGACAAACAGCTGACAGTAGCCTCTGTTGCCAGTGATGGTCATCCACGGCTGTACACAAGAGGTTTATTATAAGGTCCGCCATGTGAAACGTTAGTGGACATGGGACTGTCCGTATTGATAACAAATCTACCCTTGACCATGACTGGAGAGGTGATTTACATTACCAGTGCAGGAGATGAAACAGTGAGGGCAGAGAGAAGTCAGCCCCAGGTACTTGAGATTGAGGGAGTGCAGCTTCCTGTAGATTTCTGGGTGTGCACAAACAATGAAGTTACTATCCTGTGAATAGAAACAATGAGAAAGGCAGTTGCCATCATAGAGTCAGGAAAAAGAGCTTCTGAGATACACCCTGTGGATGCGCTGGGACACATCATTGATGTAACCTGGGGTCGTCGGGTGTTTCTTGTCTTTCAATGTCATACACCCTTGCCCAGGCGACCCAGCCGGGGTTGATCAGACCCCAGCTTGTGTCCCAGCAGCACTGGCCCACGGATCTCCCCTCCTGATCCATAGCCATCTGGAGACTCTCTCAGTGGCCTCTGTGATGGTCCTGATCGCTTTCCTCTTGCCAGCCCCAGTAATGTCAAGTTGTGGAGTGAGTGGTCGGCAAAACCCCTGCACCCTACTTCGGTGGGCTCACAGCAAGCCTTCCAGCCTTGCCTCCAGCACTGCTCCACCAGCTCCTGGTACTTGGCCCGCTTCCGCTCATTTGCCTCCTCAATGTGGTCCTCCCAGGGAACTGTCAACTTGATGAGGACAACCTGCTTCGAGGACACTGAAGAAAGGACCACATCCGGCCTCAGTGAAGTTGTTGCTATTTGGTCGGGAAACTTCAGCTGCCTCCCCAGGTCAACTTGAAGCAGCCAATCTGCTGCAGTGCGAAGCAGGCCCGATGATGATGCTGGTCTGGGCTGACGTATGGGCTGTTCTCCGGCTCTGACAAAGGAGATGTTCTTCCTCTGACCACTCTGTTTGCTGGTGGTCATGGCCATCGCAAAGCTCTCTGCCACTGCCTTCAGCGCCTGATCATGACGCCACCGGTAGTGACCTTCCTCCAAGGCTTTAGGGCACCTGCCAAGAATATGCTCCAGTGATCCTCTTCCTGGACGGAGATGACATGCTGGTGTATTGCTCTTGCCCCAGATAAGGAGGCTTGCAGGGCTTGGCAAGACATCATAGACAGCTTGGATCATAAATTTAATGAGCTGGGGTTCTGCCTGCCAGATGTCAGACCAGGAGATTTTCCGCTCCAGCACACCTCCCCACCTTGTCCATGCTCCCTGCTGTCGCATACCCACCATCCTGCTGTTCCTCTTCTCTTCAACGCCAGCCTGCACTTCCTCCAGGACTGGTTGGCATCTGTCCTTGCCTTTGGCCTTGTCATGGCGAGGCTGTGAAACGGAGCCCAGACCCGCTTGCCCAGTTGACACTGTCCCCACCTGAGCCCTGTGTCTCAGCCGGGACTCTGCTACCACCAGCCCTTCCTATGCCTTCCACTTCCTGCCTGTCCGCACCTGGATGCTTGCTGCTGTCACTTTAGGGCCCTTGGAATCCCTGTACTGCAGCGCCTCTCTTGTGCGTGTAAGAGGGTTTCTTTTTTTTTTGTCACTGCGTAGTCTAATAAAATGGCTTCTTTGTTATGTTATAATTGAAAGGGCTTCTTTGTTATGTTAACTGCTGAGAAAGTCCTTCCCGCTAGCAGTTTGTTTGAATCACGTTACTGATAAGAAAGGTATTACGAACCAATTGGGATAGCTGTTATGCTTTTGGTGTGTCTGAAGATATTGTATGTGTGGGGTTTTGGGGCAGAAGGCGGGAGAGAGAGAGAAAGGATGGACCAGGTGCTGTGATGTCCGCTAACGGGGGTCGGATCCCGAGCAGGGTGTTTGGCGAGGAGAGGAGACGGAGACGGACTCGTGTGGAGCGTCTGGTCGACCACCATTGTTTGTCCCAGGCGGCCGGTCAACGTGGTCCGAGGGGTCGCAGGGTGAAGAAGAAAGGTCCTGAGCTCCAACTGTTTGTGCATGAAGAGATTGAACTTTGATAAGTGTGGCGCCTTTTATTTTCCTTTTATATTTTCTTCTCTATTAATTATATAGTTCCAGTAATATCTATAAATTGCAAATCATTTAATCATATCTGGTGTATTGTCTGTTATTGGGGCGGGGTGGGGTACATCACACAGCAAACTAATTACCCAGTTTGGTGGGACTGAGGGCTGTTTCCCTGGATGGTGGCGAGCCGAGAGACCCTGAGGCTGGCCGGGGGGCTACATGCGGGAAGCCCTGAACTCCTCACCCAGGTTGCTGAAGGGAAGTTGCAGCTTATTGCACCTTCCGTACAGTGCTGCACCGCTCAGACTACGAGGTAGGCCCAGCCACCTTCGAAGGTAGTTACTGATCTTCCTCTCCAGCAACTCCACAGTTGTCACAGGCACCTCCTATACCAGTAGCGGCCATAGGATTTGGGGTAGGATGCCATGCTGGTAAATCCAGGCTTTGAACATTCCAGGTAAGCCTGACTTGTCCACCGTGGTGAGCCAGATCTCAAGCTCCTTGGAAGTTGATTGGACGGCAGCTGCATTTCTGAGGCGACAGTAGAAGACCTTCCCCAAGCGCTTGACTGGCTTCTCGGTGATAGATGGAATTGTAGTGCCATCCAAGGTAAAACGGAACTTGTCCACAACTTTGCCCTCCTTCAACACCATGGACCTGGACTTAGCTGGTTTGAAGCTCATCCTTGCCCATGCGATGAGCTTTTCCAGGCCCTGGAGGATCCACCTGCTACCAGGAACTGATGTTGTCGTGATAATGAGGTCATCCATCAAGGCTCTGATCAGGAGCTGCTGAACACAGACCTGGTCAGCGGGCCTCTACACTCTGCCTCGGCTGCCTTGACTATCATATTCATGGCAAGGGCAAAGAGAATAACAGAGATTGTGCACCCAGTTATAATCTCGTTCTCCAGCCTATGCCAGCCTGATGTCATAGCTCCAGAAGTGACCCTCAGTCTGAAGTTCCCATAGTAGTTCATGATGAGGTCCTTGATCTTCCTGGGAACATGGTGTTGGTCCAGTGTAAACTCCACCGGTTTGTAGGGTATTGACCCATATGCAATGGCGAGATCTAGCCAAAGCACGACCAGGTCTCCCTTCCCCATGTGCGCTTCGCTGATCAGCTGGGTGACTACTCCAGAGTGCTCCAGGCACCCAGGCACTCCGGGAATTCCACCCTTCTGCACTGAAGTGTCAATGTAAGCGTCCTTGAGGAGGAAGTCTGTCATCCAGAGGGACAAGACACTAAAGAAGATTTTCCCTTCCACACTAAGCAGCGAGATGGATCTGACTTGCTCCAGGTTCGACGAATTTTCCTCCTTGGGGATCCAGACTCCCTCTGCGTATCTCCACTGGTCTGCCACTGTCCCCCTGTGCCAGATCACTCGCAGGATCTTCCAAAGAATGTTGAGAAGCTCCGGGTAGTGCTTGTACACCTTGTAGGGTACTCTGCTGGTGCAGAACTGACTCTGGCTGAAGACACAACCTCCTGGACTTCTTTTCAGGTGGGCTCCCCCACGTCAAACTCCACTATGGGGAGTGGTTGGCTTGTAAGGGCTCTGTGGAGGCCCAGCTCTTGCTCCCTTGCAGGGTCACTCAGGATGTTGTGAAGGAAATGGTCTACCTCTTCTTTAGAGCACACAAGGTGGCAGTTGCGTTTCTGCTCTAGGAGGTGTTTTGTAAAACCAAATGGATTGGCTATGAAGACAGTTTGCTTCCTGGCTCTTTCTCTCCCTCGCCTCCTGTGCCATTCTGCTCTGCGCTGGGTTATTAGCTTCTTCCTGCAGATGTTCCGGAGCTCAACCGGGGGAGGTTTCTCCTCCTCCATTGCTACCGTGAACTGCCGTGCCAAGGACCGGAGCTCTTGGCGCAGTTGGTGGATCTGGGCTGCCCTGCGGTCAGATCCACATGGACATGGACAGGGTAACACATTGAGAGACCGAGCAAAGCAGCAACGACACATTGCTGATCAGAGAGAGGCAGAGGGAAAGGAGGTAGTCCTCCCACAGCCGGGTGACCAAGTCATGGTGAGGGTGCTGCTTGAAAGGGCATGGTTTACCCCCAGATGGGTAGGACCACAGATAATACTTTTGACAAATGACATTTGTGTCTGTGTGCAGATTCGGTGAGTTTAATAATAACAGTACTCTTGTAATGAAGGCTGGTTTCTGAAGGGAGATGATTAGTTGTATAGCATAGAATAGAAACGATATATGGGGAAAGTTGATGGGAATGGATCAAGCTACAGCAGAGACATCAGGTTCCACAACTTCAATGGCATAGCCAATTGAGAAAGAGAAGAAAGGGAAGAAAGCAGTCTGCCCCCAGCCCGAATGGGGAGTGAATACAAATGAGCTGGGGTCTTTCAACATTCATGCTAGCAATCGACCTGACAGTTTGGAAGGGGGTTTCACTAGAAGAGGGTCTGTGAGCTTGGTACATTTATCGTACTGGTGCCCCTAACCAGAGAGTAACCACAGGTACCACTGCAGAGTTTTAGCTATCAGATACTGAAGCGGTGGAGATAAAGAGTGTGATTAAGTTGCAATTGGCCAGCAGGAAAAGAGTCAACAGGCATGCGATTGATGAAGCTGCATTTTTAAAGACTGTTGCTCGAATTACTGGATTAATCCCTCTCCTTAGAGTCTTGTAGGTAGCCATTAGGGATGATACGGTAGATGTAAATGAACATAAAGTAACTGGGTTTATTCCGACCCAGGGCATTTCTGGTGCCTGATTTGAGTAGACCATCCTTAAGGCTGGCCTTTACTGGTATGATTTTTTTGTCCAGGAGGGTCAAGAGGAGGGTTAGGACATATAGCAAATAACTTCAGCCACCAATCTTCAGACCTGGATATGGACTGTAGATTAAATATAAAATGCTGCTCTGGAGAATGGGTTCCTAAGAGTCATGAACTACAGTTAATTGGAAGACCAGTCAATGCTGATTTAAAATTCATTTGGGTGTCTGTAGTGTGGATGCAAAGAAGGAGGTGTGAAAGTTATATGTAATATAACTTATGATGAGTGCTGTGTCTCATTTTGTCGAATAAAAATACTACTTCATATCTACCAGCTACCTCTCTCTGGTGACTTTATTCATGTGACAACACAGATCGTGTGCAGGCAGAGGGATTAGATTGGCATCTTGGCCAGTGCACTATGGGCTAAGGTTGTATGTGGTCTGCATCCTTTTCCTGTGGCATACTGTACTGTTTTATGTTCTATGTCCTGCGAGGGCTTGATTGATAGGCAATGTAGGGCGCTTCCCAGAATGGGGAATCTGGAGCTTTTTTCCAAATGCACCCCCCCCCCGCCCCATTCTAGATGGAAATGAGGGTCTCTTCTCTCTTGGGCATTATAAATTTTTGGAATCCTCACAAAATATGCTGAGAGGATTGAATCATTGAGTATACTCAAGACCAGGATGGATAGGTTTTTGACCTATAGAGGACATGTGTTATTGAGAACTGGTAGGAAAGCTGAGGCCAAAACCACTGATTTTACTGAGTAATGGAAGAGAATTGAGCGGCCAAATGTCTTCTGCTTCTCCTCTTATTTCTGCTCCTCCTCTTATTTCTGCTCTACCGAGGATGTACTGGTACAGAATTTAACTTCGCAGCCAGCACTCTGGCTCCTTGACCCAGATACATAATATCATATCCCACCGAGGCAGACAGGAATTTTAATTCTACTAATTAAATAGATCTGGATATATTAAAAAAAATTCTACTATCAGTAACAGGATCATTGTAAAAATCCATCTGACTTAATGATGTGCCTCAAGGAAGGAAGGAAGAAAAATTGTCCTTTCCTGCTTCAGCTTAGGTGTGACTGCAAGCGTAAAAGTGAGGATGATTTTTCATAGTCTCCTCAGTACAAGAGCAATTAGGGTTTGACAATAGTAAATGCTGGTACGACCAGAGCTGTCTGTAATGTTTTGTAACTCCAAAATATTAAACTAAGAAAAAGAAAAATACGGAGCTGGGAGTGATGTATCTTAGTTTCATTTTTATTTTAAGCGAGGCATGTATGTATGACTTGGCGGCGTGATGACGTAACAAATAATTTTAATGAAGAAGAATGCTAAATCAAACAATATATTTACAATATTACTCAAACATTATTGAAATATTAAATACACAACACTCCTCCCTGCTTAGCCATAAACTCCAAATCAAATAGAATATATATAGTATATGTATGTATATACACAGTACACTATATAATGCAACTACTATACAGTATAGACATCCATAGCATAGAAAGTCTTAAATTGTCCCATTCAAACCTAAAGGTTTAATCACTGTGGAGGATTTTTTATTCTTGTGGGATAACGTCTTTCCTGACAAAGGGATCACTCTGCTGAGCAGGTGAGACTTGTGGCTGTGAAACAATCTCATATTCTGGGACCCCCTCTGCAGTAGTTGTAGGAGCTGAATCTGGGGCCGCAGGAAGTGGTTCTGACAGCTCTGGACACCTTTCTCCTGAACAGTTTCACTGCAAGCTTCACTGAACGACATGGATCATAATGTGTGAGTACAGTGTCTGTTATCACCATTTCCCTTACCTTTTGGATGGCCACCTCAGCCTGCTTTGTCCATTGCCATTTCTTCCTGATTGGTAGTAATGAGTTCAAAAGGTAGAGCACAGTAGCCAGGTTCAGAATCAGAGTACAGCACGGAAACAGGCCTTCAGCCCATTTAGTCTGTGCCAAACCTACTCCCATCGATCTGCGTCCTTACCCCTCCATCAAGGGACTGTATGGCTAATCCCTGCTTATATTTGTGTTCTTATGATTCATTTTACTGTAGGATTGTGCAGACTGGACAATGATCTTAAAGGAAAGCTCAGAGACACAAGAGACCGCAGACCCTGGAATCTGGCGCAGGAAGCAATCTGCTGGAGGAACTCAATAGGTTGAGCATCGTTTGAGAGTGGGATGGAATGGTCAATTTTTTGAGTTGAAACATTGCATCAGAACTGCTCAGATACTGTAAGTTCCTGACACTAATTGACATATGTTTTATATACTAAAGACTACATCTACTGAAGTGCAAAAGCATAAAGCTTGTAAGTCACTCAGTAGGGCATTAAGAGGTCCAAGTTCCAGCAGTATAACTCAGATGAGAAATTCACCACACCTCCATTTCACCTCCAAACCCCATTTTGTACTCAGACCATGACCACTTAGCCCTTAGTCTCAGAGGCGGATCTACCCCCACCAACCAGCCATTTGATCACTTGAATGGGCCTACAGTCACTGATCTGATCTCCAGGTGAAATGCCAGATCCAGTTTTGACCCCAGCTGATGCACAGTGGCTATGATTACTGAGCACATCTTTCTGGGTGCACTGGGATACCCAGGCTGTGAATCATAGGAAGAATATCCTGATAACTCCCTGTTCAGTTTGCAAAGAGTCTGAAAACAATTCCTACAACCTGATAACTGCAGGTAATGCCTTCTCTTGGTGAGGTCTGTTAGATTCAGTGCAAGCGGTTTTGGTGACAGCATAAGAACTGGTGAATGTGTGTGACTTGGATTTTCAGCATTTGCAGATCTTCTCTTGTCGGTGAATGAAGAAGCTCTTTGTAAACTGGAACTGTCTTAGGTGAAGAAGAATCTGCCTGTAGCAGTGCAGCCCTTGAGCTAAAAAATGTCCCTCTTGTTTTAGCTCTTGCATATGAACTATATTCACACAACACACATTTGCCTTGCTGCTCTGGAGCTTGACATGCAATACTGTGCAAAAATTCTTTGAAGTGAAGATGCTTTCAAGAACAATTAAATGTAAAGTTTCGATCTATCAAAAAATACTATAAAGAGCAGTAATCATTAAAAAACGAAGTCAAATCAATATTTAGTGTGACCATACCTGTTTAAAACTGCATCAGTTCTCTTATGTACACTGCCATGCAGTTTTATAAGAAAATCAGCTGGTAGGTTGTTGCAAGCATCTTGGAGAACTTGTCACAGTTCTTTTCCAGAAGTTGGCTGTCTCGCTTCTGTCTCTCCAGGTAATCCCAGACGCCTCAATAATGTTGAGACCAGGGCTCTTTGGAGGCCATACCATCTGAAACTATGGAAAACATCCAGGGCACCTAAGACTTTTACATGGCATTGTATTGTGCACAAAGTGTTCATTGGCCCTGCCTGTTGCTGTAGCAGTTGACAAGGTTTTTTGCTATCCACAACTCACCAGTTTTCATGTCGTTTGCAAACTTACTTTTCCTAACCCCACATTCACCTCCATGTCATTAATAAATATCAAAAACACCGACGGCTTCAGCACTGCGGAGGAACAAAGGGACCTGGGAGTGCATGTTCACAAATTGCTAGCGGTAGCAGGATGTACAGAGAAGATGTATAATAAGACATATGAATTGAATTGACTTTATTTCTTACATCCTTCACATACATCAGGAGTGAAAAATCTTTACGTTATGTCTCCATCTAAATGTGCAATGTGCAATTTATAGTAATTTGTAATAAATAGTATGTACAACAGGACAGGAAATATAGCATAGAAATACAATTGTGTCAGTGCAAATTAATCAGTCTGATGGCCTGGTGGAAGAACCTGTCCCAGAGCCTGGTGGTCCTGGCTTTAACGCTGCAGTGCCATTTCCCAGACAGTAGCAGCTGGAACAGTTTGTGGTTGGGGTGGCTCAGGTCCCCAATGATCCTTCGGGCCTTTTTTACACACCTGTCTTTGTAATCGTCCTGAATAGTGGGAAGTTCACATTTACAGATGCACTTGACTGTCTGCACAATTCTCTGCAGAGACCTGTGATTAAGGGAGGTGCAGTTCCCATACCAGACAGCGATGCAGCCAGTCAGTATGCTCTCGGTTATGGCCCTGTAGAAAGTCCTTATGATCTGGGGACTCTTGCCAAACTTCTTCAACCATCTGACGTAAACTGTCTGAGATGCTTTCCTTCAGCATCTGAAGTGTAGATATGAGTAGGGAGATTATAGTAGAAACAATCGGTTCATTATAATTAGTTTTATTTGTCACCTGCACATCAGAGGGCAGCCCACACAATCGCTACACGTTTGGTGCCAATCTCTGGAACGTGGGTGAAGCTGGAGCACCCTGCAGAAAGCCACACAGCCTTGGGGAGAACATACAACTTCCTTACAGACAGCAGCCACAATTGAATCCTGATCGGCGATTGCTGGTTCTGTTAAGGAATTGCACTAACTGCTATGCTACTGTCCTGTCCTGTACAGCAGGGGTCCCCAACCTTTATCGTACTGCGGACCGGTTTCATATTGACAATATTCTTGCGGACCAGCCGACCGGGGCGGGGGGGGGGTAGGGTTGCCAACGTACAAGAGTAGCAGTCAAATACGGTGGGTTTACCCCGAGAAAGACTACAATGACCATGAAGCCTTGCGCGGGCACCAGTGCTCATGCGTAACTTCAGCATGCGTTTACGTGCCGATTTCTTAAAAATTGTTTTTGCCGATTCTGTTGGCGGCGGCGGTGTGTTAATCATGACCGGAATACAGGTGATAAGTGGCTAATACACTCAATTTCGTTTCTAAAAGCGTTTATCTAACGAATTTAATATTAAACACACAGTGCATATTTTCCTCGCATGAATATAGCGATAAGACAATTATCAGGGGAGGACAGGGGAGCTTGAAGTGTTGAACGAACTTCCAGTAGAAGTGGTAGAGGCAGGTTCGATATTATCAGTTAAAGAAAAATTGGATGGGTATATGGACAGGAAAGGATTGGAGGGTTATGGGCTGAGTGCAGGTCGGTGGGACTAGGTGAGAGTAGCGTTCGGCACGGACTAGAAGGGGCGAGATTGCCTGTTTCCATGCCGTAATTGTTACATGGTTATATAAGTCGCTTATGATAGCATCATAACATTTTAAGTAACGTTTGGATATCAAACACACAGTGCATATTTTCCTCGTATGAACATATAAAATCATTGCAACGCACCAATATCGCTGAATCAGTGGGAGCCTTGGGCTTGTTTTCCTGCAACGAGACGGTCCTATCGAGGGTGATGGGAGACAGCGATACTCGAAGGGGGTTCCTTATGTCCAGTCTATTCCGCAATTTAGTTTTCGTTGCATTCATTGCAGAGATATGTTGGAAATGGAAGCAACGTTTTCAGTGCTTTCCTGACTAACTCAGGATATTTAGCCTTGACTTTGATCCAGAATGCCGGCAGAGATGTTATGTCAAACATACTTTTCAGCCCGCCGTCATTTGCAAGCTCATGGAGTTGATCTCCTTCCCGCGCTGACATGGATGACGCGCGGGTAATGACCTTGTGTGCGTTCAAGCTCAACAGGGCGTGACAGGGAATGAGGAAAGGTGCCACTGACTCCTATCGCCAAATCATATCGTTTCTTCGCGGCCCGGTACTGGTCCACGGCCCGGTGTTTGGGGACCGCTGCTGTGCGGTATAGGTAGCAGCAGCACTGTATTGCAAGAAACCTATTGCAATGAGGAGGGTGTAAAGGAGATTTATAAGGATTGTTCCAAGACATTGTAGAACTGAGGAAAGATTGGATGCCCTGGGCTTGTTTACTTTAGATTGGTGGAGGCTGAGAGGAGGCTTGATTAGGATGTATCCAATTATGAGAGGATGAAACACAGAAAGAACCTATTTCTCATTGCTGAGGGGTTGAGAACCATAGAGAAACAACTTAAACTAATTGGTACAAGGATAAAAGAAGAGGTGAGGAAAGAAAGTTTCACCCAGAGTCTTTAACCAGTAGATGTAAGACTAGTGGATGCAGAGACCCACATCATATGGAAACAGTACTGGATGTGCCCAGCAGGGCTACTGTCTTGCAGTGTTGTGGCTCAGTGTTGGAAGATGGGATTGGTAGGGATGCTCTTTTTTTTGACCAGCATAGACTTGATAGACTGAATGGTCGTCTGTGTAATACATTTAAAGAGATTAAAAGATTAGTTTTATTAGTTGCACGTACATTGAAATATACAGTGAAATGCAATGTTTACGCCAAATCAGATCAGTGAGATTTGTGCTGGGCAAGTGTTGCCACGCTTACTGCACCAACATAGCACGTGCATTCATCACCCTAAACTGTAAATCTAAACAGTATGTCTTAATCTTAAATCATGTGAGGAAATCGGAGTACTGGAGGAAACCCGTGCAGTCATGGGGAGAGTTAACAAGCTCCTTACAGACAGCAGTAGGAATTGAACTCCAATCCTACAGCTAATGCTGTAAAGTGTTACGCTAACCACTATGTTCCGTGTTGCCCACAACCTTTAATGATTTCATGTGATTCGGAGTTGAGCTACTAATCTCACTCACAAGAGCATAAGAAACAGCATGATTAGTTCTGATAGCTGCTCAATCCAAGCCTTCTCTGCCATTCAACTAGACTTTGACTTCAGATCCTCTTTTTTGCAAGATACCGACTCCCTTTTTAACTAGAACTCTGACCCACTTGGCTTTGAAGAGATTCAGTAGACGCAGATCTCCGTGGCTTAGTTTTTGAGCAAATCGTTCATGCCTGACTGCACTGCTCCTGCAGCTTCCAATCTGTTCGTTCTTACCTTCTTCCCACAGAAATACAAAACAGGCAGAGTCTAATCTGAAGCTCAAGCGGGCACATCTGGTGCGTTAACTCACTGAAGCTGATTGCCAGCTTGGGCCCCAGAACCTGATCCAGGCCTGTGCCTACTTTATTTTCCTCAGGAGCACACTTAAAGAAAGCATCTATCCAGTTCACTGTGCAGAAAGGACCTCTCTGTTACAAAGGGGAATTATTGTGGTGGGGAAAGGAGGTTGATAGCAGCAAACTGGATATATATTTTCATAAGAGTGAAATGTTTTGTCAAGTTATTTGCAGGGATGTGAATGTGGATTGATGGTGACATGATTGCGAACGGTTTCAGAGTGGGTTTTCAAGTTTATTTGTGTTACAGAGGAAGGAACGCCCTCTCGTTGTACAGTGAGATGTTTAAGAACTTTTTTCAAGGATGATATTTCTCTCAATATGATAGCTTCCTGACTGTACTGTGAGTGATATATGGTCTTCTCCATCTGCTCTTCTTTTTTGTTTGTTTGAGTCCTGCTGCTGCCAATGGTTAGGTTCTGGGTAAAGCAACAGTCTGCTGTAAACCTGGGGGATTACGTTGCTCCCAGAATGATCCAGGATAAACTTGGTGTGAAGTGTCACTGGCTGTGAAGCACCAGCTTCATTTCCTCGACTGTGCTTCATTAATGGGAGAGGACTAATGCAACAAAAGGTCTGAGGCTCCCATGGTTCATCCTTCTGATCCTAGCCCTTTTATACAAAGTATTCACTTGAATTTACTCAGATTCTCAGTGATATTCATGTGCTACTAACCTGACCCCTTACGGAATCAGAATCAGCAATGGTCCTGGTCGTGGAATGGAGACTTTGGCACATTCCCAAAGTGATGGAAAAGATCAGAAGTCAAAGTAACCCACTCCACACACACACACACACACACACACACACACACAAAACATGCATCTGTCTGGAGAACTCCTTCTGAAGATATGATTTACTTTCTCTTCTGTTCTTGAGGGCATAACTTGCCTTGTTTTATTACATATTCCAGAACCTTCACATGAGGAGGCAGTGACCTTTCTGAATTCCATCTGGTGAGTAAATGTCTGGAGCAACAATAACAGCAGCTTCACTGTAGACAAAATGACCTTTCGAATGGTTTACATTATTCAGGAAATGAGGAATGGTTGCAGGCTTTCTGCAACAGGATGTAACTTGACTTTTATGATATGGTATTGTCAACTGTAGCTAAGTTCTCAAATCGTACAGTACTTTATGAGCATTTTGTCAGTGAAACATCTGATTAAGTTGGAAAGTGAAGGATATGGCGGGGGGGGGGGGGGAAGACACCAAGCTGTGCCCACATGCAACAACATTTGGCCCATAAGTAAGTGAGTAAAAACATCCCATGGAGTAATGTGTAAGTAACAACACCAGAGATTCTGAAAATGCTGGAAATCTTTGCTCCAGAATTCCATAAACACCATTGAATTAGGTGATTATCTAGATTCAGAATAATTCAGGGAATATTCACTTTAATACACTTAAAACATTATGGCCTTGAGACTCAGAATATCCTGGAAGGTTATGTAAGTTTTGTTCACCCTCATGTCAAATTGTTGACTTATTTGCACTTGACAGGGTCATCAAGGGCTTCAAAGCTCTGGGCTGCTGCGACTAAAGTCCCCCGAGGCCTAAAGAACAGTCAGGTTCTAAATTGCAGCCATCCTTCCTTTCAAAACCAAAAGTAATGAATTCCTTCCAAGGTTCATAAAACCGAGCTAGGGTGGAGCCTAAATGCTTTCAAAGGAACTGAAACACATTTGATTTCATTTGGTAAGAATTTCCTTGAAATCTTATCAGTATAAGATTCCTACGTTCTCTTCCTAAGGAATCTGCTCAGATATTAAATAAATCTTTTAAGTGTGTGGGGAAGTACCCAGGGATGGATGGGATTGTCAGCTGGACAAGCAAATTGTTCTGTTTTCCTATCAGAAAATGTAAAATTCTAAGTCATGAGTTAGAATCCAAAAGGGAATTTGATTCTACTTAGCATTGCAAATCATGGTCTTAATTTCTCTGAGTACTCACAGAATCATTTTATGACCTTTGCTCTAAGACTTGTAATTAAAATGCATTCACCCCTTACTGCTGTTGCAGGTGATGAGGGCCAACTTCCTTTGGTTTTATGGCATGATTTCAATGGTAAAGAAGATTAGACTGGGTGATTGGTCTCAACATAATTTTCCCAGGGTAGAAATGTCTAATACTAGAGGACATGTATCTAAGATGAGAGGGGAAAGCTGAAAGGAAATGTGAGATGTTGTGTATTTAATATTTCAGGAATATTTGAGTAATATTGTATATATGTTGGCTGATTAAGCACTCTTGTTCACTTAAATAATTCATTACGGGTTATATGTATAAATACCTGAAGTGCATACGCATCATGGTGCTGTTTGTCCATCGTTGACGTCGATGAGGACCTCGACACCATAATGATGGTGTCGAGACTAGCGCGTGATTTGGATTTAAGTGAGGGAGAGTTGCGAAGCGTCAGCCTCACTTTCTCTTCCCAATTCCCATCTGGGTCCAGTGGCAAGACAGAGTCTAGACGGCTGGAGATGGGACTAGGCGCAGTGGATGACCAGGACAGCTTCTGTGTCTTGTCCTGCTCTACACGTTCCATGACGCTTGCAGAGACTGCCTTCTTGACCGTTGGACCTTCCATTGGTCTCGTCCGCTCAATCCGCTGGAGTCTGTCTTCACATGCTGGAATAGACAACTCCCTATCTCACCGAGGGTTTGAGATCCATCGGCTACCCTCACCTGGTTTAGCCGGCTTGTTTTAGCTGTTGCCCGGGCTGTGGCCGCTGTCGCATGCAAACAGCTACAGGGAGCCACAGGTGAGAGCTGAGTGCCAGGTGGGGACCAAAGGTGGACTAACTGCCCTGAAAAGGACGCGACATGTTCCCCCACCAGAGGTGCTACCCCTCCCTGACACCCCATATACCCCACTATGCGATACATACACATGTCGCTTAAAGTAAGGAACAAACTAAGACTCTCCTTTTAGACTCTCCTTCTTTTCCTTTTAATTAGTTTGATGTTTTGAAGTTAAAAAAACATTCAAGTGGTGATGAGGTATTTTTAAAACAAACCCCGAGACTGCTACCGACCTGTTGAAGTGCAGTGAGGAATGGTCAAGTAAAACAAAATGCAGCCCAGCACATCCAGAGACAGTCAAGTTTAAAAAAAAAGCCAGAAAATGAAAAAAAAAAATCAGGGTTCATAAACAATGTGTACCAGGTGATAATAATCATAAAGAAAATCAGAAAAGGCTGGCTACATCGGAAAGATAGACGCATTCAGTTGTTCAACTGGTAACTGGCTCATGTATACTGAGCTAATTGAACAGTACTTTGAAGCAAATGAAGTAGCCATTGAGAAACAAGTACCAATTTTGCTGAGTGTATTATGTTTAAAGGCATACAATTTGTTTCAAAGTTTAACTGCTTCAATCTAGCCAGCAGAAATGAGCTCCTTGCTGATGTTAATGCATGAAAGTAATGCCAGAACATTTAGAACCAAGTCCATTGTTGATTTCGGAATGCTTTAGGTTTCATAAGTGGAATCAAAAGGAAGAGATTGTCAGAGTCAGAATCAGAATCAGGTTTATTATCACTGGCATATGACGTAAAATTTGTTAACTTAGCAGCAGCAGTTCAATGAAATACATAATCTAGCAGAGAGAAAAAAATAATAAAAAATAAAAAAAGCATAATAGTAATAAATAAACAAGTAAATCAATTACATATATTGAATAGATTAATGAAAGTGCAAAAATAGAAATACTGTATATATAAAAAATGAGGTAGTGTCTGAACATCATCAGTTTGGTAATGGGCTTAATGATGCACTGAGAAATCATTTAATTGGTAGAATCTTACAAGAAAACATTCAAAAAGGGCTCCTCACTGAAACACAACTTACATGTAAAAGAGCAGTTGAAGTAGCTGTATCAATGGAAACAACAGACAGAGACGTAATTGAGTTATAGTCAGGAATGAAAGTGAGTGGAACAAAATTGAGACATCTAAACATAAGCCAGTCTGGCCAAACTAATTGTGTTACTATTGTGGCAGAGGCTCATATACACCAGACCAATGCAGATTTAAAGGCGAACATCGCAGAAAATACAAACGGTAGGTCACATACAAACCACGTTTGGCAGGCAAAGATAAATTGTCTGCACATGGAAGAGAAAAAGCTAATAAGTCAAATTGCAGTTTCAAAAAGAGAACTAATTTGCATGCTGTTGATGAAAAATCTGATAATGATGAGAGTGACACAGGGCTAAGTGCCCTTGAGATTTCCAATATGAAAACTAACAATAGACAAACAATATGGCTTACACCAGAAGTGAAGGACAAATAAATTAAAATGGAATTGGACACAAGCTCAGCTGTTTCTGTCATTCCACAAAATGAGTTTAAATAGCATTTCACAGATACTGAACTGAAGGCTGAAGATATCCAACTGGAACTTATACTGGAGAAAAAAATAACTCCTGAGGGAATGACATTCGTAACAGTGAAATGCAACAACCCACAAGGCACATTGTGGTAAAAGCCGGAGGACCAGCATTGTGGGGACAAAAGCTGCTTATAAAAGTAGATGTAAAGACCATGGCCAGATAAATGTAAGGCCTATAAGGAAGGAGTCAATGGAGTAACAAAAACAGAGGATTCATTAGAAGATGTTGTGGATGAGGAAGCCAAGAGGACAGATCAATTTGTAAAGGTAGCAAAAGAAGGATTAATAAGAGAATACTCCAGTGAACTAAATGCACCTTCCCAAGATCAAGATGCACAAACTAGAAAAAGTAAAAGGCAGGAGAAAAAAAATGTGTCCGGAGCTGTCAGAACCACTTCCGGCATTCCCAGGATCAACCCGTACATCCTCCACTGAGGAGCCTCGAGAGCTTCAGATTGTTTTCACAGCAATAAGTCTCATCTGCCAAGCAGAGTGATTCTCCTTGTCAGGAAAGGTGTTATCCCACAAGAGGAAAAAATCTTCCACAGCAATTAAATTTATAGACCTGAATGGGACAATTTATAAATTGACTATTCTGTGGATGTCTGTATAGCAGTTTTATTATACACTTTGTAGAATGCTGTGTATATAGTTGAGATGCATTCTATATTGAGTTAGTTTATAGCTGAATGGGGAAGAGTGCTGTGTATTAATTTTCGAGTAATATTGTACATATGTTGATTGATTAAACATTCTTGTTTGTTTAAATAATTTATTATGGGTTATATGGATAAATACCTGAATTACATATGTCATCATACTTCCATGTGATATATGTGTGCCTCACTTAAAATGAAGGACAAACTAAGACCCACCTTTCGGACTCTCTCTTTTCATTTTAATTAGTTTAATGTTTTGACAAAACATATCGTGACAGTCTTTCACACAGAGTACACAGATACCTGCAACAGGCTGCCAGGAGTAGAAGAGGAAGCAGATATGATGGGGCATTTAAGAGGCTGCTAGATAGACATCCAAAAATGCAGAAAACAGAGGGATATGGTCATGTACAGGCAAATGAGATTTAGTTTAATCTGCCATTGTGGAGACACAAGAGATTCTGCAGTTGTTAGAAATCTTGAGCAACACGCACAAAATGCAACCAGAACGCAGCAGGTCAGGCAGCATCTATGGAGGGGAATAAACTCTGGACATTTTGGGCCTCAACCATTCATTAGGACTCTTTGTCTCTCCAGATGAAGGGACTTGGCCTGAAATATTGACTGTTGCTTCTCCATAGATGCTTCCTGACCTGCTGAGTTCCTCTGGCATTTTAGACCATAAGACCATAAGACAAAGGAGCAGAAGTAGGCCATTCGGCCCATCGAGTCTGCTCCGCCATTTTATCATGAGCTGATCCATTTTATCCTATTTAGTCCCACTGCCCTGCCTTCTCACCATAACCTTTGATGCCCTGGCTACTCAGATACCTATCAATCTCTGCCTTAAATACATCCAATGACTTGGCCTCCACTGTTGCCCGTGGCAACAAATTCCATAGATTCACCACCCTCTGACTAAAAAAATTTTTTCGCATTTCTGTTCTGAAAGGGCGTCCTTCAATCCTGAAGTCATGCCCTCTCGTACTAGACTCCCCCATCATGGGAAACAACTTTGCCACATCCACTCTGTCCATGCCTTTTAACATACGAAATGTTTCTATGAGGTCTCCCCTCAGTCTTCTAAACTCCAAGGAATACAGTCCAAGAGCGGACAAACGTTCCTCATATGTTAACCCTCTCATTCCTGGAATCATTCTAGTGAATCTTCTCTGTACCCTCTCCAACGTCAACACATCCTTTTTTAAACAAGGAGACCAAAACTGCCCACAGTACTCCAAGTGAGGTCTCACCAGCGCCTTATAGAGCCTCAACATCACATCCCTGCTCCTATACTCTATTCCTCTAGAAATGAATGCCAACATTGCATTCGCCTTCTTCACTACCGACTCAACCTGGAGGTTAACTTTGAGGGAATCCTGTATGAGGACTCCCAAGTCCCGTTGCATCTCAGAACTTTGAATTATTTCCCCATTTAAATAATAGTCTGCCCGTTTATTTTTTCTGCTAAAGTGCATAACCATACACTTTCCAGCATTGTACTTCATTTGCCACTTCTCTGCCCATTCTTCCAATCTATCCAAGTCTTTCTGCAGAATCTCCGTTTCCTCAGCACTACCGGCCCCTCCACCTATCTTCGTATCATCAGTAAACTTAGCCACAAAGCCATCTATTCCATAATCCAAATCGTTGATGTACAATGTAAAAAGAAGCGGCCCCAACACTGATCCCTGTGGAACACCACTGGTAACCGGCAGCCAACCAGAATAGGATCTCTTTATTCCCACTCTCTGTTTCCTGCCAATCAGCCAACGCTCTATCCACGTATGTAACTTTCCTGTAATTCCATGGGCTCTTATCTTGTTAAGCAGCCTCATGTGTGGCACCTTGTCAAAGGCCTTCTGAAAATCCAAATATACAACATCCACTGCATCTCCCTTGTCTAGCCTACTGGTAATTTCCTCAAAAAATTGTAATAGGTTTGTCAGGCAGGATTTTCCTTTAAGGAATCCATGCTGAGTTCTGCCTATCTTGTCATATGCCTCCAGGTACTCTGTAACCTCATCCTTGACAATCGACTCCAACAACTTCCCAACCACCGACGTCAAGCTAACAGGTCTATAATTTCCTTTTTGCTTCCTTGCCCCCTTCTTAAATAGCGGAGTGACATTTGCAATCTTCCAGTCTTCCGGAACCATGCCAGAATCTATCGACTTTTGAAAGATCATCGCTAATGCCTCCGCAATCTCCACAGCTACTTCCTTCAGAACACGAGGGTGCATTCCATCTGATCCAGGAGATTTATCGACCTTTAGCCTATTCAGCTTCCTGAGTACTTTCTCTATCGTAATTGTGACTGCGCACACTTCTCTTCCCTGCCACCCTTGAGTGTCCGGTATCCTGCTGTCTTCCTCAGTGAAGACTGATGCAAAATACTTGTTCAATTCCTCTGCCATCTCCTCATCTCCCATTACAATTTCTCCAGTATCATTTTCTATCGGTCCTATATCTACTCTCACCTGTCTTTTACTCTTTATATACTTGAAAAAGCTTTTAGTATCCTCTTTGATATTATTTGCTAGTTTCCTTTCATAGTTAATCTTTTCTCTCTTAATGACCTTCTTGGTTTCCTTTTGTAAGGTTTTAAAGACTTCCCAATCCTCTGTCTTCCCACTAATTTTTGCTTCCTTGTGTAATCCGGCATTACGCTTGGCCCAGAATTGTGGGATGAAGGGTTTCTTCCTGTGCTGTACTGTTCAGTGCCCTTTTATGTTAGGTGATCTCTTCACTACTTCTGGCTTAACATTTTGCTAAATTTGAATGTTTATCCCTGGCAGGTTTTGTGAAATTTAATAGAAATCTCTGTTAAATTTCCTCTGAGCCATTTCCCTTCGTGGTTAAAACTCCATGAAGTTTGTGCTTAATATGAATTGCCAAGTCAAGCTAATCCCTTTATTATTAATTCAACCAAATAATCTCTGTTAACAACCATTTAACTGTATATGTCAAGAAACATTTACATTAACTCTTAGGCTGTATTTTCCGCTTTCTAATCCCATTAAAATTATTTGAACATATTTCCAAATATTAATCAGATGGTTTTCTCAAGCCCATGTCTGTGACCAATGCAGCTGGACTGCCAGCAGAAATCCAGAAATCGAAGTACCAAGTAAATTTATTATCAAAGTACATCTATGTCACCTAATACAACCCTGAGATTCGCTGTCTTGCAGGCCTGCTCAGAAAGTCCAAAAACCATAATAGAATCAATGAAAGACCGCATCCAACAGGCCAGACGAATAACCAATGTGCAAAAGACAACAAACTGTTCAAATATACTGCAAAAGAGAAAATAAGTAAATAAACAATAAATATTGAGAACATGAGATGAAGAGTCCTTGAAAGTGAGTCCATAGGTTGTGCGAATATTTCAATGATGGGTGAATGAAGTTGAGTGAGATTATCCTATTTGGTTTAAGAACCTGATGATTGAAGTGTAATAACTGTTCCTGAACCTGGAGTTGTAGGTCATGAGGTTCCTGTACCTTCCTCCTGAGGGCAGCAGTGAGAAGAGAGCATGGCCTGTGCAATGGGGGTCCTTGATGAAGCATGCTGCTTTCCTGCAACAGCACTCCATGTAGGTGTGCTCAATCGTGCTCATTTGTAAATTAAACTATAAGGGAGAAGGCAGGGTCAGAGGTGTACACAGTACAGGTCCAGTGGCTCCCACAGACTAAGTGATGAATTTTATGCACAAAGAGTAAGAGATAGTTAATTATTATTTTTAAGGCACATCCCATCATTTGAATTGCAAATCAAATTTGATAATTTATCCCTAAGCAAAATGGAATAAAGTTGTTGCGGAAGTTGTTTGGGCTTTCAAATTTCACTGGTTGCATGTCCTCTTATTAAGAGAGATGTCATTGGTCACGTTCCATTGAAGATAGGAACTCTATTCTAAGGTGATCACATATATTTACCAGGTGGGAATGTTTCAGCAGCTGCTGAGTGAGACCTGAAACTGTGGGTGAAGGTGAAGGGCGAGAGAGTCAAATGTTGAAATTCTTGGATGACTGCTTTAAGGGTTGGGGCTGAGAGGTGAGCCACGGAAACTCGAGGAACCAAAGCTCACAACGACCGATAATCAGGGATATGAGTCAGTGGGAATCACTCAGCTAACCGGTTGGCCAGGACCCAGTGGAGACCAGCTGCCAGCGTGACAGCCAACCAATCAGAACAACGAGTCAGACCAGTATAAACACGAGCACTCAGCAGAAGCAACACTCAGTTCTGCACCTTGACTGGTGACGAAACATTTGTGACCTAACCTCGGTGAACAACTCTACAAATTTATTAATGTGTATTAATTATTATTAATCTCATTTATTCAGATTATTTGATTTATTTAATCAAATTTATTACTCTCATATCTTCTTTTACCACTAACCCTAGAAGCCCATTCCATGCAGCTGACTCTCTCTGCGTATAAAAAGGCCTCACCCTACACATTTTCTTTAAACTTTCCTCCTTTCCCCTTAAATCCGTGTTCTTTTAGATGCTAACTGCTAACAATTGCCTCCTGATGGGACATGTGGCTGAATGGATATCGACTGATGGCAGAATCAGAGTTGACCACAATCTTGGACACACGTAGTCTAGCCATTCACGCTTTGCTTACTCTGAAGGTGGACCAGTTGGGCATATGACCTCAGTGAATGTCAGTGAGATGGGGAAGGATAGGAGATGATGAAGTACAATTACACAGTGGCAGTGTAAATATAGCTTCACAGCTTCCCTCCCATAGTGCTGTGGATCATAGAGGTGGCAGAATATGGTTGACCTTTAATTCTGAAAGAGCCGATTATACTCATTAGATTCATCAAACTGTCACATGTCAGTGCTTTAAGTCCATCACCATCTATTCAAAGGAAATGAAGAATACTGATAAACTCTGACCTTGCCAGCAATGCCCACATCGAGGAAATGTTGAAAAATAATTTTGAAGTCTGCAAGATAAGGGATTATGGCTTTATGGTGGCTACATAATTGGATCAGTATCCAGAGATAGGAGAGGGAACCTCTCATGAATTTAAATAACTCCGAGTAAACTAGCGTCGGCATATCAGAACCTTACTGTATAAACTCATGTCCTTCAGGAAAGGAAATCTCCCATTTTACACAATCTGGATGATAATTGACCCCAGACCCACTATGTAGTTGATTCCTAACCACCCCCTGAAATGCTCCAGCAAAGGCAATTATGAAAGGTCTGGCTAGCAACATCCATATTCTGTGAATTATAAAGCAAATTAAAATATGAGTGACAATCAATGCTGTAATCATCATCATCATCATTATGTGCCGTATTGTATGACATGGGCGATCACGATCTTCCATCTGTCTTTAATCTGAGAAGTTCTAATAAGCTCTTCAAAACTTTTGCCTGTCCATCCCTTGATGTAGCTCATGAATGCCATGTGCTGTCACCCGCTATAATGATACTCATGTAAACCGAGCAGATGATATTGAACCTAATCTAGCCCTGATGCCATACTTACTACTTACTGGCCATTACGCCGCTGGCACTTAGGGCAGCAGTGAATGTCTTCCAGCTCTGGCAGTGTCCAGGGCTTCCTTCAACATGCCAGTAGCTCCCTCTCAATTTTCACTACTTTCAGTCATGCAAGTCCCAGGTAGAGACTCAGAAATACTATTGCACTCAGATGCAGAAAGATTCTTCATTGCTATTTCTGTCAGAATTTTGTTTTACCAGTCAGGGTTGTTAGCCCTGAGCTGAACCCCCATACCTGGAAGACCTGTGGACCACTGTCTGTCCTGTGTCCTTTGACCTGTTTGGCATGCGTGACCTGACCAAGAGCCAAAGCATAAAGCCCTGACTCCAGCCAACATAGCTCTCAGGGTCATTGAGGCAAGCAAGCCTCCAAATCCTGACAAGGTTGTGGTCTTCTTGGAGGCCTGATATCATAGACATTGATTTAATTGAAATAGATATAAATAGTGGAAAGTCGGGCAACTCCAGGGTGTTGAAATTTTCAGTAGGAAAATATTTGTGCAATATTTCCTTGTAGATATACTGTACATTGAGGCTACTGCTAGTCACTGAACAACGCATGATCAACAGCACTAAAATTACCTTTTATAACACATACATAGACAGTGAATGACTCCTGAACCGACTACAGATCTGGCCTTACATGTAGGATTAAGGTCTGCTCTGTATTATTTAAAAGGCTGATCTTAGTGGGAAGTTTAGCAATTTCCAGAAAGTGTTAGTTTTCCTTAAGATCAATTTCTATTTTGCCTTTATGTTGCTCCCTAGTCCCTATCCCAACCGCAATCCTGGGATTGAGCTTCCAGTATTGTCTAAGTGCCTTCAGATTTTTTCTTCTATCCCTCTCCTAACATCTCCACCCCTTTGATTATCTCACATATCCTCTATCTAATCCCACTCTCTTCAATCTTCTTGCTGACTTGTTGATAACTTTTACCTGATTCTCGTTATCTTCTCTCTGGTTTCCTTGATTCTTTTCCTATCTTTGTCAATCTCTTTTCTCCCCCATCTCATCTTTGCTTCCTCCTTGAATGTCCTACTGCAATCGCTCACCCTAATCTCCTTCACATTCTCCTTCCTTCAGTGCCCCAGCTGTCTGCTGTTTTCTCACCAGCAGTCACTCCTCAACTGAGATTCTTTCACTAACCATACTGCACCCTCAACCCCCCCACCCCCAATCTTTACTGTGCCGCTAATGGTTTCATAGGAAACCAGGTAATTCTTTCCACTGATTATTAATCTTTTGCCACCCTGATCATCCCCTTATCATCTCCCTCCACGTAGTCCTCCTGTGATTATCCCTCCACTCGCTGATCTTCTCCATCCCAGAAATATCTCCACACTTCCATGCAGTTTATTGCTTGCCATTCTCCGCCCTACTCCTCCACTCTCTACTTTTGCCATGAAGGGGATCGTGTGGACAGGAGCTAACATGCAGATTAGGTGTGACTGTTCATACAAACACGGAAATTATTGTAGTAATAGGAATGCTACTGTACTTTCACACTAGAATGGGCTCCATCCCACGCCATTCCTAACAATTCTGTGAAATCACATCTTGAAGACCATTTGTCCCAATACATTTGCATCATGAAATGCGTTTTATTTAGAACGTGCATTAAATTACACTTGCAGTAATCATACGATTTACATTTCACATGTGATCCTACTTTACTGGCCTCTAAAATCAATGTGCAATATTTTTCACCTGTATGTAGCAGAACATAAAGGGTAAATAAATCTATTGTGTTTGCATTGACCTATCAACAGACATTACTTTAAAAAGTGTTATTGTAATGGAAATGACTCTATTATGACAGAGCAACCTTCAGAAAAGAAACTGGATATTACCAGCAATCAAGTATGATCCATGCAATGTGTGACTGATTTGTTGCTGCTTCAGCAGATGGAAGTCTCACATGAAACTTATACTCTGGCTTCATTATCGCATGCTGGCGCAAGAGCCAGCACTAACTACCCTGTTGCTGGCCTTAGCACAGATATCTTCCCTCTTGCTTGGAAAGCTGGAGTATTCTGGAGTTAGGTGAATATAGCAGATATTAATTTACACAAGAACCGGGCTTCAGTTCTTACTGGAAATGTAAGTAAGTTCAGGAGGCTTGCAATTAGCCTTTAGTGTTTATTTTATAAATTGTAAGCAATAAATTGAAGTTAAAAGCACAGGCTGCTTCACAGACTATGAGATTATATATGCAAGAGCCAAACAGTAAAACAATGGAATTGTGTTTATTGGCTTCCATCAAACCAAGAATCATGGCTAAATAATTTGCACCTTTGTGACTTGGAGTGCAAGCTGGCAGACCAGGCAGGTGGATGTTGTCTCTTAGCATATTGTGATCACATGTATGGGAAATCAATAGTTTTTGTGTAGTTATTCTATCAGAGACAGCCCTGAGAGCATTAATTCTGGGATTCTCGTTCTCTGTTGTCAAAAGGCTCTAGAATATTAGTTAATTAGTTTGTCCCAAAAGTGTTTGGACCTTCAGAGATGTCTTATCAATTACAATATGCGTCCACTATGTAATCCAAAAGAATTGCTTGACACCCCAAAGTATTGAAATAAACAATGCCTTTGTAGCTATTGATATTGTATGGAATCAGCCCCTGTTACATTTAATCTTAAGGGTATAAAAATGTGACGTACCTTTGGCTTTGTGAGCCTCTACAGAGGGTATCTCCAAGAATGAGGCCTGCTGGTTGTGATGAATAACGACTTCTATATCAGCAGCTTCAGTGTCCTTCAGTGACTTTGATCACAGTCACAGCGTCAGAGGGATTTATACTTTATACTTTATTGTCGCCAAACAATTGATACTAGAATGTACAATCATCACAGCGATATTTGATTCTGCGCTTCCTGCTCCCTGGAGTACAAATCGATAGTAAATATTAAAGATTTAAATTATAAATCATAAATAGAAAATAGAAAAATGGAAAGTAAGGTAGTGCAAAAAAACCGAGAGGCACGTCTGGATATTTGGAGGGTACGGCCCAGATCCGGGTCAGGATCCGTTCAGCAGTCTTATCTCAGTTGGAAAGAAGCTGTTCCCAAATCTGGCCGTACGAGTCTTCACGCTCCTGAACCTTCTCCCGGAGGGAAGAGGGACGAAAAGTGTGTTGGCTGGGTGGGTTGTGTCCTTGATTATCCTGGCAGCACTGCTCCGACAGCGTGCGGTGTAAAGTGAGTCCAAGGACGGAAGATTGGTTTGTGTGATGTGCTGTGCCGTGTTTACGATCTCCTGCAGCTTCTTTCGGTCTTGGACAGGACAACTTCCATACCAGGTTGTGATGCACCCTAGAAGAATACTTTCTACGGTGCATCTATAAAAATTAGTGAGGGTTTTAGGGGACAGGCTAAATTTCTTTAGTTTTCTCAGGAAGTAAAGGCGCTGGTGGGCCTTCTTGGCAGTGGACTCTGCTTGGTTGGACCAAGTCAGGTCATTTGTGATATTGACCCTGAGGAACTTAAAGCTTTTGACCTGTTCCACTTGCGCACCACCAATGTAAATAGGGTTGTGTGGTCCGCTACTCCTTCTGAAGTCAACAACCAATTCCTTTGTCTTGCTGATTTCCAGTGATCGCAGCAGTCTAGGGCTCAGTATTTTTAGGAGTAGCAGTCACACTTAGGTCAACAACCACAGCATCACAAAGTATCAACGAACATGACTAAGAGCTGAACTGGTAGATATTAAAGTCTGTCATGTGTGTGTGTTTGTATAAGGGACCAGCTATCAAAAAGTTTTGGTTAGCCTGATGAGACAGGGCCACCAGTTGCAAATGGTGGTTACCAACCATTTGGGACGCCAGAGGATGTGTGTATGCTCGTTCAGGAGACTGTATACTTGCTTGTGATTTGTTTGTGTGTTTTAGAATAAGTTTGAAATCTTGGTAACATGAGTTCTAAATGCAGGCATCATGAGTTCAGCAGCGCAGATGTGGCAGATTGCAGAGTACATTGTCGTTTCAAGACTGTACTGTTTAATTTTTATCCATCCTTCATATTTTTGTTAGTATGGGAATTAGTGTGGAAATACTTGAGAGAGGTTATACCCAGGTATATCGGTCGAGATGGCACCTGTTAAGGTCAGACAACGTCAGGTCGAGAACCCTGACAACCAGAGCCAGCCCTTGATCATGATTAGTACCATTCACAAGCCTTTCACAGCCGAGGAGAAGCAGAGGCGTTTTGTCAGAGCTGCCCTCAATTAAGGTCACTTGTGGTAATTCAGAATTCTGGCGAAGCTCGGGAAAATGATTGAAATTCACCAAAAATATACATGTGTTAGTGAAAGCGAAATCGGACAGTGTGCCCAGAGAGTGCAGGATGGTCCATGGGCAGCTACCAGGAATGCCAGTAATGAAGGGAGATATCACTGCTTTAAGGGGGAAATGAGGCATTGACTGGGATGAGGTGACAGTAACTGGGGAATGATAATGTCAGTGGTTCAGAAAGCGAATGAGCCAACCATGAATTATGCTTGGCGTAAATATTGTGTGTATGGAGATTACTCAGGGTTGAACGACCCAATCGTCCTGAAAATGTTGAAGGGAAGTGTTGTGCTCAGCACGTCACTGGGTATTAGATTTGGGAATAGCAGTGCGATTGACCTACCCATCTGTAGGATCTTGGGCTGGGGAAATAGATCAGAGGAGGGGGAAAAGAAGTTGTAAAGTGGCTGCAGTGGATGTAGCTGCTGTAAAGACACAAAGGCTTTGCTTTGTGTGCCGGTAACTGGGGCATCTAGCAAGGGATTGCCAGAAGAGACCGAGAAGGGTAAATGTGATGATATGTGATACAGCTGCGGCCTATCAGGCCATAGTTGGAGATGGTGTCCTAAAAAGAGAGAAAGATGTGAGAGTCACCCACCAAAACAGGCACAATGACAGCTGTGCCTTCCCTGTAGGACCAGATTATAGAGATGGTGAGGTCAACACCCAGGTCAGACAAACGGCTTGCAGCAGCCTCCGTTCCGAGTGCTGGTTGCCCACAGATGTATACAAAGGGTTTAATAAGGGGGCCAGCAATGTGATATGTTAGCGGACACAGCGTTGTCTGTGTCAATAACTGATCTACCTTTGCTCATGACTGGAGAGATGATCTACATTACCAGTGCTGGAGGTGCAACTAAAGGAGCTGAGAGAAGTGAGCCTCAGGCTCTTGAGATAGAAGAAATGTCACTCCCTGCAGATTTTTGGCCATGCCCAAACATGAGGGTACTATCCTGGGGATAGACACACTGAATAAGGCAGGTGCCATCATAGACTGAGGAAAGGGAGAAATGACATGGACAAGACAGGGACATTGAACATGTGTGATCCACAGAACAGACAGCATGTCCACAGTCAGGGACAGGTGACGGGACAACGTATGTGAATTATGTCAGGAGGTCCCAAGGGAGGGATCAAACACAGGCAAGAGGTGTCAAAAGCAGTGCAGCTGCCTGCAGAGGGAGCAGAAATTAAAGTACAGACACGCCAGAAAGGGGTGAGTAAGGAGCAGAAAGGGAATGAATGTGCAAATCTCAAGGCAAAGGGAGAAAAGGAGCACATAGAACCATAGAACCATAGAAACTACAGCACAGAAACAGGCCTTTTGGCCCTTCTTGGCTGTGCCGAACCATTTTCTGCCTAGTCCCACTGACCTGCACACGGACCATATCCCTCCATACACCTCCCATCCATGTATCTGTCCAATTTATTCTTAAATGTTAAAAAAGAACCCTCATTTACCACCTCGTCTGGCAGCTCATTCCATACTCCCACCACTCTCTGTGTGAAGAAGCCCCCCCTAATGTTCCCTTTAAACTTTTACCCCTTCACCCTTAACCCATGTTCTCTGGTTTTTTTCTCCCCTTGCCTCAGTGGAAAAAGCCTGCTTGCATTCACTCTATCTATACCCATCATAATTTTATATATCAAATTTCCCCTCGTTCTTCTACGCTCCAGGGAATAAAGTCCTAACCTATTCAACCTTTCTCTGTAACTGAGTTTCTCAAGTCCCGGCAACATCCTTGTAAACCTTCTCTGCACTCTTTCAACCTTATTTATATCCTTCCTGTAATTTGGTGACCAAAACTGAACACAATACTCCAGATTCGGCCTCACCAATGCCTTATACAACCTCATCATAACATTCCAGCTCTTATACTCAATACTTAGATTAATAAAGTCCAATGTACCAAAAGCTCTCTTTACGACCCTATCTACCTGTGACGCCACTTTTAGGGAATTTTGTATCTGTATTCTCAGATCCCTCTGTTCCACTGCACTCCTCAGTGCCTTACCATTAACCCTGTATGTTCTACCTTGGTTTGTCCTTCCAGCATGCAATACCTCACACTTGTCTGTATTAAACTCCATCTGCCATTTTTCAGCCCATTTTTCCAGCTGGTCCAAGTCCCTCTGCAGGCTCTGAAAACCTTCCTCACTGTCTATTACACCTCCAATCTTTGTATCATCAGCAAATTTGCTGATCCAATTTACCACATTATAATCCAGATCATTGACATAGATGACAAATAACAATGGACCCAGCACTGATCCCTGTGGCACACCACTAGTCACAGGCCTCCACTCGGAGAAGCAACTCGGAGAAGCAATTCTCTACTACCACTCTTTGACTTCTTCCATTGAGCCAATGTCTAATCCAATTTACCACCTCTCCATGTATACCTAGCGACTGAATTTTCCTAACTAACCTCCCATGCGGGACCTTGTCAAAGGCCTTACTGAAGTCCATGTAGACAATATCCACTGCCTTCCCTTCATCCACTTTCCTGGTAACCTCCTCGAAAAACTCCAATAGATTGGTCAAACATGACCTACGACGCACAAAGCCATGTTGACTCTCCCTAATAAATCCCTGTCTATCCAAATGCTTGTAGATTCTGTCTCTTAGTACTCCCTCCAATAACTTACCTACTACCGATGTTAAACTTACTGGCCTATAATTTCCCGGATTACTTTTCGATCCTTTTTTAAACAACGGAACAACATGAGCCACTCACCAATCCTCCGGCACCTCACCTGTAGACAGCGACATTTTAAATATTTCTGCCAGGGCCCCTGCAATTTCAACACTAGTCTCCTTCAAGGTCCGAGGGAACACCCTGTCAGGTCCCGGGGATTTATCCACTTTAATTTTCCTCAAGACAGCAAGGAACTCCTCCTTTTCGATCTGTACAGTTTCCATGATCTCACTACTTGTTTCCCTTAATTCCATAGACATGTCAACAGATATTGCAAGCATGCAGGAAGAAGCTATTGGAGGCAGTTTAGTAAAATTATATGAAGAGGTGGAGGCAGAGGAGGAGAAATAGAGGAGAGAGGGAGCAAAGGAGGCACCAGACGGGAGCTGGACTCATGGGGAGACAGGAGTCGCGGTAGCCCCACCATGTGTTGGGCAGATACTACTGAACTTATATCATGAGTTGATGCATCAAGGAAGGCACAGCATGATTATGACCCTCTGGCAGGTCAGGTTGAGAAATACGGTGGCTGTTGGATCATTTGTGCCCAGCGTAATCCAGCTGAGGGCATAAAGGTGCAGTTGGCAAGCCAGCCATGGCAAGGGGGCCCTGGGCAAACATCCAGTGGACTTCATGGTGCTCCTGCCAAAAAGCAGGTGAGGGGGGGAAGCTATGGTCTAGTGATCTTGGATCACTTCATCTTGTGGATAGAGGTTTTCCCAATCAGAGATTGAACCACCAACACAGTGGCATGGGTTTGAGCTCAGGAAGTCCTTTCCACATCTGGAAACCCCAGCCCAGGTGGACTCAGATCAGAGAGCACATTTCACAGCGAAAGTGATGTGGGAAATGTGCAAGCTGTTAGGGATTCAACTACGATTCCACGTACCCTACCACCCTGAAAGCTTCGGGATGGTAGAAAGGGTGAACCGAACAATCAAAACTCTCTTAGCTAAACCTATAACCGAGATAGGAAAGGCATGGGTTAACATATTGCTAGGAATCCTGATGAGATTGTGAGCAACCCTAAACCACGTACTGGGTCTGAACCTTTATGAATTACTGAGTGGGCACAATACGACTCTCTTATGGGGTGATTACGGGTTATGGTGGACCTGAAACTTATAGAGATAAATGACCCAGCATGCGAAAGACCTCAGTAACCAGCTTAAAGTGTTGAGGGACCGAGCAAAACAACAGCAACACATTGTTATCAGAGAAAGGCAGAGGGAGAGAAGATAATCCTCCCACAGCCGGGTGCTAGGGAGACAGAGTGAACTGTGAACGAAGTTTAAAGTGTAACAATAATTATACTTTGTAATGAAGGCTGGTCTTGGAAGTAGAGGATTAGTTGTGTAGATCAGAATAGAAAGATATTGGGGAAAACAGATGGTAAGGGATTTGAAGTAACGCAGAGACATCAAATTCCATAAGCTCAATGGCAAGGCAGACTGAGGAAGAGAGAAGGAATCGCACATTCTGTCAGAAAGAGTGAATACAAACAAGCTGACCCTTTCTGTTGTTGGGCCAACAATTGGAAGAACAGTCCAGGAGGGAATGCCACTGGGGCGAGGTCCTTGTAGCCATTCAAATAGAGTCCACCCCAAACATCCCTGTAGAATGATCAAAAAGACGTGTTGTCAAAATCATTCTGATAATTTTCTATCATGGCATGGAATGTGAACTGTTGCCTGTCTGAACCTGAAACAACATTACCTTGTTGTGACCCTGCTCACAGAGTAACCATTGACAACCACTACTGATAACTTTAGCTATCAGAGAAGGAAGGGGCGAAGAAGATGTGATCAAATTTCTGAAATGTTTGATTGCCATCTCTGCACAGTCTTGTAGATAGCTAATTAGGGATGTTTGATAGTGTAGATATAGGAACATACTAGGTCAGTAATTGGGAAGAGATCTGAAATGAAGAGAATTTTTGCTGCTTTGTTTAATCAGATTCTCCTTTAAGTTTGGCTTTCCTGGGACAGATTTCTGTCCAGGGGCCAAGAGGAGGGTATTTTAGGGAGTGTTCTGGATTTATGTGAATATAGCAGATATTAATTCAAATAAGAACCAGGCTTAAATTCTAATTATAAATGTAAATACGACAAGCAGTAAATTGAAATTAAAATTATAGGTTTATCCACAGACTAAGAGATTGCAAACGCATCACCCAAACATTCAGACAATGAGATTGTGTTAATTGGCTTACATCAAACCAGGCAACATGACTAAATTACTTGCATCAGTGTGACTTGAGTTCAAGCTGACAGAGCAGAGTGATGTTGTCACTTAGTATATAAAACATGGACACAGGTATAGACAATCAATAGTTGTGTATTCAGAGACAGCCCTGACAATATTATTTTTTGGTGTTGGCTCTCTGTTGTCAAAAGATTTTAGAATATTTGTGTTCATTAGTTTCTCCCAAAGGTGCTTGGACCTTCAGAGGTGTCTTAACAATTACAGTGTGCTTCTACTCTGTATCACAAAGGAGCCATTTGCAAACCCAAACTATTGAAGGAAACAATGTTATAGTAACTACTGAAATTGTGTGAATCACTTGCTGTTACCTTTGATCTTAAGGGTATAAAAATTGTGATGTTCTTTTGGGTTTGTGAGCCTCTACTGAGAGTGTCTCTAGAATGATACCTGTTTGTTGTGATGAATAAAAACACAATATCACCAGTTTAAGTGTCTGTCTGGTGACATTGTTCACAGTCACAACAGGGAGAACCATCAGCGATAATCAAGGCCGGTCCTTTTACCAACCCACCCTCTCCTCAGCACACTAATCTCTGATGATGAATGCTGCTGTACTATTTCTGGTCAACTGAAGAAAAAGCAATTTGAAAATCAAAGCTTTAGACATGGAATATAATCCGTGAAGGTTCTGAGCAGCAGTGATCCCTGGAATCTGGAGCAGTGCAATGGAAACATAAGGGACTGCAAGTACTGGAATTTGTACCACTCCTCCAGATTCCAGAAACAATCCCTGTCCTTTTATGTGCTTTTGAGACCTGGACCACCTATTGCAGGCAACTCAAGGCCCTTGAATGATAACACCAACACTGTCTCTGCAAAATTCCCGTGATTCAATGGAAGGACCAGCAAACCACTGTCAGTGACTTTTCTTGGCAACATCTCCAGCACCGAGGTCCATCTGTGTTTCTTGCAGGTCTGACACCAGACTCCTGAACCAAACACTCTATTCTGAGCTCAGTAAAGGCACAAGGAAAAGATTCAAGGATGTGCTCAATACTTTCTCAAAGAAACATCTCCATGCTTCATGGAAATTTCTGGCCCATCTCAAAGGTGAGAAGGATATTTGGGAATGTATTAAGGGCCGCGAATCCATGCATTGTAGGCTCAGTGTTAATGGTAAGAGTCCATTAGCTCATAGGCCATCCAAACATTGTCACATCAGGTGTCTCCTGCCCCATCTGTGGAAGGCTCTGCTGTTCTCCTTTTGGCCTCAATGGCCACCATAGAAGTCACAAAACCTGAGTTAGTAAGTTACTCCCCATCCTGAGGGACTTACTGAGAGGAAGGCTGCAAATGATGGGGGAAATCATTCCACTGGTCAGACTTTAGGCCTTATTGGACCATCCCACAAGAATATTCTCTCTAGATACTGCTGTGATGTTCTCCCTGTTCAATATCACAACTCCTCCTCCTCTCATACCTCCACGGGTAGCATCTGTATTCCGGACCATTGAGCTCCTAGTCTTGTCTATCCTTCACCCATGTTTCAGTAACACCCTTGTCTCATGTTCCCATCTAGGTCCTCATTCATATACCTCACCTGTCAGGCTGCTTGCTTTAAAATAAATGTAGTTAAGTCTCTCAGGATTTCCACCCTACCTGCACCTTCCTGTCCTGTCTACTGTGATCACATTAATTCCTGCATTTGCTTGACTTTTTCCTTCTGCTACACTCGAACTTTGCATCCCACTCCCTTGGCAGACAAATTTAAACCTTCCTGAATAGCACCAGGCAAATACCCTGCCAGGATACCAGTCCCCCTCCAGTTCAGGTGCAACTTATCGCTTGGTCCAGGTCATCACTATCCCAAGAGAGATCCCAATGGTCTACTTTAATCATGACACTATAACCACCATATGTTAGCCCTGTCCTACTCACCTTTGGTCTCAGTGAGGCTGTGAGAATGGACACCCAAGTGCCAGTTTCTTCCGGATGAGATCACATTAGTTTCACTGTAAAAGGTAGAGATGAGGTCTGAAGTGTTTTGTGCATTGACTGAAGCAATGCCAAAGAAGTGGAAGCAACACACATCAAAGTTGCTGGTGAACGCAGCAGGCCAAGCAGCATCTGTAGGAAGAGGTGCAGTCGACATTTCAGGCCGAGACCCTTCGTCAGGACTCGGCCTGAAACGTCGACTGCACCTCTTCCTGCAGATGCTGCCTGGCCTGCTGCGTTCACCAGCAACTTTGATGTGTGTTGCTTGAATTTCCAGCATCTACAGAATTCCTGTTGTTTCCAAAGAAGTGGAGTCTAGTTTTAACCTGGCACGCACTGTCCAGAACTTAGAGTCTGTGCTTTCTGGCATGAAAATGGGGACCCAGCTCCATCTCAGCCTTAGTGGACCCACCCATTATGAAGCATCTGTTGGCTGCTAGCTTAGCTTCAAGTGCAGCACCAGCAGGAAGTTACCCAATCACTGGGTGCTGCAGTGGAAACTCAGCACTGCCAACAAGACGTTAAGGACAAGTACTCTGATTATGTTGTAGCAAGTCTACAAACTGTCTTCCAATAGATTACTTGGTGTGCTCACACACTGTGCTGGTAGCTGGCAGCAGTTCCGGAAATCATGAATGTTTTTTTCTCAGGATAGAAGAACTTGAGATCCCCTAGCCTGCAATTGAATCTGGCTCTACTCTGCCAGACCTCTGTGACTCCTTCATCATGAAGGAGTTAAAGATTTGCTCTTGACTTCATGTATACTATGTACTGGAATCCAAATACCCCAGCAGGATGCAACCTCCTGCTGATGGCTCATGTCGATAGGTTGGCCTGTTCTGCAAGTTTCTTTCCTCAACCTGTGTGTTATGATCAAGTTCCCAAGGCTTGCCCATCAGAGACAGAAGGCTCCAGTTAACTTCCTGAATGCTGAACTTCTACGACTGAGAATTTCATGTATATTTCATCCGTTCCCAAAGAAACAAAGTCAAAGTCAAAGTCAAAGCAAAGTTTATTGTCATGCGCACAAGTGCATTTATGCACAGGTGCAAAGAGATACTTCCTTGCAGCAGCACATAGCACCCAATGAGGAGTATTCACAAGGAAAGCGTACATTTTAAAAAATTACAAAAAAAAGAACACAATTAGAGCAATAAAAATACCAAGTTCATTTTAGTGCAAGTGATAAAACTGCTTGTAGTGGTGCTAAACTGTAGTGATTAGGGATGTGCTGGTAGCTTCAGAACAGAGTAGTTGAAAGGAAGTTACTGTTCTCGAACAGCTCTCTCCAAATAAACACCTCCAGTCACTGCCCAGCAAACTTGTGTTACTGATAACACATTTAAATAGCAGGTGGAGGCCCTGTAGCCTGCTAAGCTCTCCCATCTTCCCTGTAGGGGTTTAGCACATTGCATTAGCTGAACTATTTGAACACGAAATGGCAGGGCTGGTGACAGATCATCCTTGCATTTGCATCAGCATAACCACTCTGTGTACTCCCAACGCACACGCATGACACAATGCTACCACGTTGTTCTATTTGCTGAATGGAGTGAGTCAGGCTAAAAAGATGCTCTAAAATTATATAATGCTTCAGAGGCACATCAGTATCCCAAAAATCAAGAAAGCTGATCTTATCTGAAATTTACAGTCACTCTCTCTCTCTCTCTCTCTCACATACACACACACACACACACACACACACACACACACACACAATGCTGGAGGAACTCAGCAGGTCAGGAGGTATCAATGGAGAGGAATAAGCCGTTGACGTTTTTGGTCAAGGCCAGTCATTAGAATTGGAAGGGAAGAGGAGAAGCCAGAATAAGATTGTGGGGGGAGGGGAAGGAGCACAAGCTAGAAAGAGATAAGTGAAGCCAGATGGGTAGGGGAGAGGGGATGAAGGGAGAAGCTGGGAGGTAACAGGTGGAAAAGACATCCACTGCTACATCCCCTTATTCCCTTGTCCTGCACTGCTTGTTTCTACTTCCACAAAACCGACTGTTCAAGTATGCCCATTGTTTCTGCCTGCTCTCACCCCACTGAACTCACGTCTGCATACCTCAACTCCATTTTATCCCCTTTGGTTCAATCCCTTCCCACCTACATCCACGACACTTCACATGGTCTTGATCTCTTTAACAACTTTCAAGTCCCTGGCCCTGATCACCTCATTTTCATCTATCTCCCATCAAGAAGGCCCCAAAGCTCTCCACTTCTTTCATGACAATAGACCTAACCAGTTCCCCTCCATCACCTCCATCAGACAGAACCGGTCTTACGCTCAACAATTTCTGTTTCAGCTCCTCCCGCTTTCTCTAAACCCAAGGCATAGCCTAGCTATGCCTGCCTTTTCATTGGCCACATGGAACAGTCCATGTTTCAAGTCTTCACTGGTAATATTCCCAAACTCTTTCTGAGCTGCACTGGCGTCATGGCTATCCCTTGAGGTCGAGGATGATGGTCTTCGTTCCGTACAGAGCGAAGACGCCTGTGCATGTATTTGTTTAATGCGTACTTGATGTTGTACTCCAAGAAGCACATGATACTTCACAAATCAACCAACTGATTCCAATGGCATGGAAACCACGACGATTGGAGCTGATGGATTTGTTGCAGCCTTCATCCGCCTTCACAGCTGTTGAGTTCGAAGTAACTTAGTCCACCTGTTCCACCGTTGAGGTCTTGGTTAGATTGTTCTTTGTCAGGGACCTCACCCTCGATCTTACTGCCATGGGTGACCCTACCAGGAGCATAGCCTCAGATAGCATTGCTCTCGGGATCTCAGGACCACACAAGCTTCTCCACTGCGACAAGGTGACAATCCAAGGAGAAGTGCATTGGTAGTGCCTCATGCACCCATGCTTGCCAGTTTCATCAAGTTTGCCTCCGACTTCTATCCTGCCCTTAAATTGACTTGATCTATTTCTGACACATTTCTCCCCCTTCTCGATCTCTCTTTCTCCGTCTCTGGAGACAAACAGTCTACTGATATTTTTTATAAACCTCATGATTCTCACAGCTATCTTGTCTATACCTCTTCCCATCCTGTCTCCTGTAAAAGTGCCACTCCCTTTTCTCAGTTCCCTCATCTCCACTGCATCTGTTCTCAGGATGAGGCTTTTCTTTCCGGAATTTCAGAGATGTCTTCCTTTTTCAAAGATTGGGGTTCCCCTTCCTCCACTATTAATGCTCTCCTGCATCTCCTCCACTTCCAGGATATCCACCTTCACCTCAACTTCCTGCCACCTTAACAGGGATACACTTCCTCCTGTCGTTACCTATAACCCCAAGAAGCTCTGTATCAAGCACATCATTCTCCGCAGCTTCTGCCATCTTCAATGGGATCCTACCACCAAACACATCATTTTCCCTCTACTTTCTGCTTTCCCTAGGGATCACTCTCTCCGTGATTCACTTGTCCATTCTTCCCTCCCCATTAATCTCCCATCTGGCACTTAATCCTGCAAGCAGAAAAAATGCTACACCTGCCATTCACTTCCTCACTCATCTCCATTCAGGCCCAGAACAGTCCTTCCATGTGAGGCAACACTTCATCTGCAAGTCTGTTGGGTTTGTCTACGGTATCAGGTGCTCCCGATGTGGCCTACTCAACATCAGTAAGACCCAACATAATCAGAATCAGGTTTACTTTCACCAGCATGTGTCGTGAAATTTGTTAACCTAGCAGCAGCAGTTCAATGCAATACATAATATAGAAGAAGAAGAAATAAGTAAGTAAATCAATTACAGTATATGCATATTGAATAGATTAAAAATTGTGCAAGAACAGAAATAATATATATTAAAAAAATGAGGTAGTGTTCATTGGTACAATGTCCATTTAGGAATTGGATGGCAGAGGGGGAGAAACTGTTCCTGAATCGCTGAGTGTGTGCCTTCAGGCTTCTGTACCTCCTACCTGATGGTAACAGTGAGAAAAGGGCATGCCCTGGGTGCTGGTGGTCCTTAATAATGGACTGCCTTTCTGAGACACTGGTCCTTGAAGATGCCCTGGGTACTTTGTAGACTATTACCCAAGATGGAGCCGACTAATTTTATAACCTCTGCAGCTTCTTTCGGTCCTGTCCCTCGCGCCCCGCCCCCCATACCAGACAGTGATGCAGCCTGTCAGAATGTTCTCTATGGCACATCTGTAGAAGTTTTTGAGTGTTTTTGTTGATATACCAAATCTTTTCAAACTCCTAATGAAGCATAGTCGCTGCCTTGCCTTTGGGGAACAACTTCGTCAAGCACCTTTGCTCCATCTGCAACAATCAGCATTAACTAGTAGCCAACCATTTTAATTCCAACTCCCGTTCCCATTCTGACACGTTGGCCCATGGCTTCCTCTACAGGGGTCACTCTCTGGTTGGAAGAGCAACACCTCATATTGCAACTGAGTAGTCTCCAACCTGGTGACGTGATCATCAATTTCTCTAACTTCCAGTAATTTCTCCCCTTTCCATTCCCCACAGTGGCTCCCTTACTACCTCTTCTCTTCTCACCTGCCTATCAGCTCCCCATGGGTGGGGGGGGGCTCCTCCTTCCTTTTCTCCCATGGTTCACTCTCCACTCTTATTAGATTTGTTGGCGAGAAAGAAATGCCACCTACAAGTCAATGAACCCAAATGAGGAAAGTTTGGTAGAAACAGACAAAGTCTTTGTTTTTGCCGTGCAATGGCAGGAATGGAGGCGACCATTTTGTGAGGCTATTCTTGTTGCTGTCATTTTGTGAACTGTTTGGTGAATTAATTCTTGCTCTGGGATAACTTAATCAGAGCAGGTGCACATGGACACAAGGCGATTCTGCTAATGATTTGCCAAACCTGAGACCTTTCTCGGATAAGAAGCTGTTTAGTATGTAAAAGTGCAGGTTTGCTGAAGGAACAACCTATGACCTGGTCGGCAGTGTTTGGGTGACCTGGTTAGCCTCCTTCGAACCAGTCTGAGTTCTGAAAACAAAGGAAATCACCTTTGAACTACTCCCATCAGTTCAAATGTAGTTCATGGCAACCTAGGGCTGAGTAGTTCTTTCTCCTTTTGCTTGTGATCAGCATAATAAAAGAGCTCCTTAATTTAGAGACATAGAGACATTGAGTCATACAGCACAGAAACCAGCCCTTTGGTCCAGCCAAGAACCCATCTCAACTAATCCCATTTGCTGTGTTTGTCTCATATTCCTGCATACTTGACCACATGATCTACCTCATTATGATCTTGTATCTTATTGTTTACCTGTACTCCACTCTCTGTGTAGCAGTTACACTTAATTCTGCAGACTGTTATTGTTTAACCTTGTTCTGCTTCAATGGACTGTGCAACGATTTGATCTGTGTGCACAGTATGTAGGACCAGCTTTTCACTATACCTTGGATCATGTTAAAATTAAAAACATAATCAAATATCCAAGTACCTTTAATGTACCCATCTCAGCCACTTCCTCTGGCAACCTCTTGGTGATCAGGTTACCCCTCTGGAATTTTTGTTTTGTCTTTTTCATGATCAACACCTTTGTTCAGTGCTTATGCTAATTTAAGGCAGATTTAGATTCTATTCCTACCTCTGTTCTTGACAGGATGTGCCATTCCTGAACTTGTCCATTACAGAGGTTGGCAGTCTAGAGAAAGTAGATTGCTAGGGTTGGGGTGGGGTATGTTGTGTGAGGGAGTGGGGGGTGGGGGTGAGCAGGAACATAAGAAATAGAAGCAGGTGAAGGCATTCAGTTCCTCAGTTCTGCTCTGCCATTCAGTAAGATCATGATCGATCCTCTATTGTGTACTTTTTCAATATTCTTGATCCATTTTAATATCTAAACACTTTTCAATACCTCAGCTGAGGAGAGGGGAGGGGATGGTAGAGAGCTGTTCCACTCTTTTTTTTAACCACAAATGTAGTTCCTCTGTATTGTGTCCTTATAACTTAATTCAAAAAACAAAATGTGTTAGAATTGAGGCACCTGGAAGATCTCTGCAGAGAAATCTGTTGTAAGAAATGCTGATTTGCACACTGTAATTTCTCTTATAAATGAAGTTCATTTATTTGTTAATTGAAATTAGGTGCTCTCTTCCAGTATCTTAGAGAGTGAATGAGAGGAGATCACAAGACAACAAGTTCCATACTTCCTCTCCAGTTCCCTTTCTGTATCTTTCTCAGACATGCAATTATCCGTAAGCATCTGTTCATCTCTTGCTTCAAAAAAGATCAATGACTTGGGAAACCACATCTCTCATGTATTACATACAACAGTTCAAAATGTTGTTTCTTTGACTATTTTGTGCAGAACCGTACGATCAGAAGGATTACTGTTGTTGATACAGACCTCAGTTGCTGTCCAGGTGTAGTGTGCATGATCTCATGGCACTGTGTAGGTCCCATTGACTGGACAAGGTCTTGCAAAGCCCTGAGCATCACTGATGAGCTTGGATCCAGGGAAGACTGGGACTTGGACCACCCTGAAATAAGCCACATAGTCTAGTGACAAGCAACCTGTGATCTTCAGGTTGTGGAGCATCTGCCCCGTTGTTCCTCATGCTGAAACTTCACACTCTGCAAATTAGAATCATAAAGCTATAGAACAGAAACAAACCTCTTGGCCCATCTGGCCCATCCTGCCCTATCTTCTACCTAGTCCCATCTACCTGCAACTGGACCATAGCCCTCCATACCTCTCTCATTAACATACCTGTCCAAACTTCTCTTAGGTGTTACATTTAACTTAAGTGGTTAAATGTGATGTGATGCTCTTAAAACAAAATCTTGTCTGTAGATTCATGACAATGGCTTTACCAATATTGGTAATTAATGGTGAAATTTACTTTGATCATTTCTACTATGGCATCATCTTTGCTTGTTCTCCAAGGCTGGGGAACAAAATTCAACTCTGCTTTGCTTTTCTGACCTGTCAGCCCTCTGAGACAGGATCAGGTTCAGTTCTAATGTATGTCAGGTTGGCTTGAGAAGTGGTTCTGTAGTCAAACTATCAGGAAATGACTAGCAATGTCTTCTGGTAGCTACCCATTTCAATTCTACTTCCCATTCCAACACGTCTGTCCATGGTCTCCTCTAGTACTGCGATGAGGCCACACTCAGGTTGGAGGAGCAACACTTTATACTTATTCTCTCTGGGTAGCTTCCAAAATGATGGCATGAACATCAATTTCTCGAACTGCCAGTAATTGCCCACCCCCCCCCCATTCCCCATTCTCATTATCCTCTCTCACCTTGTCTCCTTAACTGCCCATCACTTCCCTTTGGTGCTCCTCTACCTTCCCTTTCTTCTATGGTCTTCTGTCCTCTCCTACCAGATTCCCCCTTCTCCAGCCCTTTACCTCTTTCATCAAAAGACTTCCCAGCTCTTTACTTCACCTCTCCTCCCTCCTAGTTTAACCTGTCGCCTACTACCTTGTACTTCTTCCTCCCCTCCCGACTTCTCACCTCTTCGTTCCAGTCCTGATGAAGGATCTTGGCCCGAAATGTTGACTGTTTACTCTTTTCCATAGGTGCCGCCTGGCCTGCTGAGTTCCTCCAGCGTTTTGTGAGTGTTGCTTGGATTTCCAGCATCTACAGATTTTCTCTTGATTTGGAAATGACTGGAGTCCAAAGAATTGTCTCTTAGCTAGCCAGACTGAAGATATAAAGTGAGAAAATGGAAAACTTGACAAATAGCATACTCCTGTAATTTTTAAATTCATGCAAAATTTCTTCTTGGAGATTTTGGGTCCAATGGGAACTGGCTGGTTGGAATGAATGCAAACAATGCACTTTTAGAGTCCCGCACAAATTCTGGACAGAAATCTGAAGCTTAGTTCATTTGAGTTGTTTAGGAAACTGTTTCCAGTATTTCAGCAACATTTTCAGGTAAGAGAGTAATGACTAATTTAACCAGGTGCTAGGATTCTAGTCATAGGCATTTTTTTTGTATGGATATGACATATTCATTTATCTTACTAATTATTCTTTGACTCAGTTTCTGTGATCAACTTCAATAAAAGCAGACACATTGAAAATAATTGCTTTTCAGGATATATCTTTCTTCTGAATGTTGCCCTGTTAAGTACAGCCATCTTCAAAGACTCTTTCTGTATTTCCCAGGGGCAGTTATGCCTGTCTAAACTGCATAGTTCAAAAGGGCAGGCTATGCTTTGGCGACAGTTCCTCACTCCTGGAGAGCTTACTAAACTGGAAGAGTGACATCACTTCAGTCCAGTGGAGACTGTGGTTTCCTCTTAACCTGTCTCAGTAAAATCAAAGGGAAGAACTTGTTTTCACTTTACTCTGGTCCAAAGCAGTTCCTTGCTGGATATTCTTGGCTGGGCTTAATTTGCTCTTCTGTACTCTTGGCCAATTCTGGCTGGCTCAAAATAATCTATTTCCTTTCCCTGAAAAGCAGGATGCCACGCAGAAGAAAGCTTCATTTTAGCCTGCAATATTGTGCTAGAATGATTCTAATACACGTTCAGCTCCAACATGGAATTGGTAGTATAAACAGTACATAGTCATCACACAATCCATCTTTTGACAACTAGACCATATAGAATGACTTTCTGTCTGTGTGTGATTTTGAAAGTGTAGTTATGTAAATGCTGTCTGGATCTCAGACTGGAACCTCCATCCCAGCAAGCAGTGCAGATGCCAGCAAGGAAAGGGTGATCAATTGGTATGTGTCAGTCGGTGCAATGTTACCAGTGATCAGCAATGCTGTCCTGCATCTGAGGTCATCAATCATTCCAGCGCTCAGGAAGAACTGCCTCAACAACTATTGCCAGGTAGCAGTCACACCACCTGTGATGAAGTGCTTTGAGACGTTGGTCATGGCTAAAATTAACTTCTGTCTGAGCAAGGATCTGGATTGGCCACAGCAGGCCTACGCAATCTCACTGGCTCTAGACTCAGCTTTGAAGCATCTATACAACAGTGACTTATTTATTTTTATTTTATTGAGATTCAGCATGGAATAGGTCCTTCCAGTCCTTCGAGCTATGCCACCCCACAATCTCTTAACTTAATCCTAGCCTAATTACAGGACAATTTATAATGACTAATTAACCTACCAACCGGTACGCCTTTGGACTGTGAGAAGAAACCAAAGCACCCGGAGGAAACCCACACGGTCACGGGGAGAATGTACAAAGTCCTTACAGGCAGTGGTGGGAATTGAACCCTAGCTGCTGGTACTGTAAAGTGTTGTGCTAACCACTACGCTCCCATGCCGCCCCAGTGCAATCTATACATTGGTCTGCTATTTATCGATTACAGCTCAGCATTCAACACCAACATCCTTTCAGTAATAATCAAAAAGCTTCAAAACCCGAGTCTCTATTGCTCCCTCTGCAAAGGGACCCTTATCCACAGTCTGTGCTGATCAGTATTAACATCTTCTCCTCGCTGATTATCATACCTCAAGATGCATGCAGACCCACTGGTCTACTCTCTTGGCACTCATGACTATGCAGCTGTGTAGCTCAAACTCACCAATGCCTCCATTGTTGTTGGTAGACTCTCAGATGGCAATGAGGAGGAGTGAGGTAGGTCAGCTGGTTAAGTGATATCATAACAACAGACTGACACTGAACATCAGCAAAACTGAAGGACTCATAGGAAGGGGAAATCGGGCAACACACACCAGTCCTCATAGAAGTATCATTGGTGGGAATGTTGAGCAGCTGGACATCAACATCTCAAAGAACCTGTCCTGGACCAAACATATTGATGCAATCACAAAGAAGGCCCTCCATTGGCTGTACTTCATTAGGAGTTTGAGGAGATTTGGCTTTCAAAGATTCTTGAAAATTTCTACAGATGTACAGTGCAGTGTTCTAACTTGTTGCATCATTACCTGGTGTGGAGGCTCCAAGGTGCAGGGTCGATAGAGGCACAACCAGCTTCATCACAGGTCCTCCCCACCATCAAAGGTATCTTCAAATTTTCAAGAGGTGGTGTGTCAAGAATCTACCTTCACCAGCCAGGTCACACTGTCTCTTGTTTCTATCATCAGTGAGCAAACACAGGAGCTTGAAGACCCTCTGTTGTTAGATTTCAGAATGGTCCGTGTTATAGATCTTCTGCACTATTTATTTAGTTTTGTAACTTATATCTATTTATATGCTTTTTACTGTACTTCTGCTGCAAAACATCAAGCATCATGACAAGAGAGAAGGTTCTTGGGAAACTGAAAGGTCTGAAAGTAGATAAGTCATCTGAACCAGATATACACCCCAGACTTCTGAAAGAGGTGGCAGAAGAGATTGTGGAGGCATTAGTAATGATTTTCAAGAATCACTAGATTCTGGAATGGTTCCAGAAGACTGAAAAATTGCTAATGTCACTCCACTCTTCAAGAAGGAAGAGAGGCAGTAGAAGGGAAACTACAAGCCAGTTAGTCTGACCTCAGTGGTTGGGAAGATTTTGGAATTGATTATCAAGGATGAGGTCTTAGCGTACTTGGAGGCACATGATAAAATAGGTTGTAATCAGCATGGTTTCCTCAAGGGAAACTCTTGCCTGACAAATCTGTTGGAAGTCTTTGAAGAAATAACAAGCAGGATAGTCAAAGGAGAATCAGTTGATGTTATCTACTTGGATTTTTAGAAGGCCTTTGACAAGGTGTCACATATGAGACTGCTTAACAAGCTACAAGCCCATGGTATTATAGGAGAGATTCTAGCACGGATAAAGCAGTAGCTGATTGGCAGGAGGCAAAGAGAGGGAATAAAGGAAGCCTTTTCTGGTTGGCTGCCAGTGACTAGCGGGGATTCACAGGGGTCTGTGTTGGGATGAATACTTTTTGCGTTATATGTCAATGATTTGGATGATGGAATTGAAGGCTTTGTTGCAAACTTTGCAGATGATATGAAGATAAGTGGAAGGGTAGGTAGTTTTGCGGAAGTGGAGAGGCTACAGAAGGACTTCGATTAGTAGAATGGGCAAAGAAGTGGCAGATGGATATAGTGTCAGGAAGTGTATAGTCATGCACTTTGGTAGAAAAAATGAAAGGGTTGACTATTTTCTAAATGGAGAGAAAATACAAAAAAAAAATGAAGTGCAAAGGGACTTGGGAGTCCTTGTGCAGGATTCCCTAAAGGTTAATTTGCAGATTGAGTCTGTGGTGAGGAAGGCAAATACAATGATAGCATTCATTTCAAGAGGACTAGAATATAAAAGCAAGGATGTAATGTTGAGACTTTATAAAGCACTGATGGGACCTCACCCTGAGTACTGTGAACAGTTTTGGGCCCCTTATCTTGGAAAGAATGCACTGAAACTAGAGAGCGTTCAAAGGAGGTTCACAAAATGATTCCAGGATTGAATGGCTTGTCATGTGAAGAGTGTTTGATGGCTCTGAACCTGTATCTACTGGAATTCAGAAGAATGAGGGGTAACCTCAGTGAGACCTATCGAAAGTTGAAAGGCCTTGATAGAATGAATGTGTAGAGGATGTTTCCCATAGTGGGAGAATCCATGACCAGAGGACACAGCCTCAGAATAGAGGGATGTGCTTTTAGAACTAAGATGAGGAGGAATTTCTTTAGGCAGAGGGTGGTGAATCTGTGGAATTCTTTGCCAGAGGCATCTGTGGAAGCCAAGACTTTATGTATATTTAAGGCAGAGGTTGATAGATTCTTGATTGGTCAGGGCATGAACGGATACGGGGAGAAGGCAAGAGATTGGGGCTGAGAGGAAAATTAGATCAGCCATGATGAAATGGCGGAGCAGATCTGATGGGCTAAATGGCCTATTTCTGCTCCTATATCTTATGATCTTACACTGAGTGCCAATGATATAAACCTGATTATGAATATGACCATTAGTCTGGCCGGGTCCAACCACATTAACCCCTCTCTACTCAAACATTCTCTCTTCTTCCCCCTCTCACTGGGCAAAAGTTATAAAAGTTAAAGTTATAAAAGCCTATAAGCATGTACCACCATGTTCAAGGGACAGTTTCTATCCTACTGTTATAAGAGTATCGAATGGTTCCCTTATGTGGAAAGCTCGACCCTTGACCTCATAATCTACCCTGCTGTGGCCTGCACTTTATTGTGTACTTGCACTATACTCTGTAACAGTAGTAGTATAGTCATACTTTATTGATCCCGGGGGAAATTGGTTTTCATTACAGTTGCACCATAAATAATAAATAGTAATAAAACCATAAATAGTTAAATAGTAATATGTAAATTATGCCAGGAAAATAAGTCCAGGACCAGCCTATTGGCTCAGGGTGTCTGACCCTCCAAGGGAGGAGTTGTAAAGTTTGATGGCCACCAGCAGGAATGACTTCCTATGACGCTCAGTGTTGCATCTCGGTGGAATGAGTCTCTGGCTGAATGTACTCCTGTGCCCAACCAGTACATTATGTAGTGGATGGGAGACATTGTCCAAGATAGCATGCAACTTGGACAGCATCCTCTTTTCAGACACCACTGTGAGAGAGTCCAGTTCCATCCCCACAACATCACTGGCCTTACAAATGAGTTTGTGGATTCTGTTGGTGACAGCTCATTCTGCAGTCTTTTGTTTTACTCTGCACTGGCTCATTGCACTGTTGAAATGAATTGATCTCGTTGAATGGTATGCAGGACAGGTTTCTCGCTGTACCTCAGTACATGAGACAATAATAGGCCAATTTACTAATTTACAATTGGAAAACTGATTATTTTTAAATAAACCCAGGCTGCGGAAGGTTGATGCTGAGATGTTCAAATACTTATTGGCCCTCCCTGTTAACTTCTTGTGAATCATGCACTGTCATTCCTAGATCCCTCTGTACTTTACATTGTTGAAGCCTCTCCCTATTTAGATAATAATCTGCATTTTTATTCCACTTTCGGAAGTGTATGGCCTCACACTTTCCCATATTAAACTCTATTTGCCAGCTTTTTCCATCACTCAATCTATCTATATCCTGTTGCAGAATCACAATGCTCTCATCAAACAACATGCCCTTCCATCTATTTTTGATCATCCACAAACTTGGACACCCTTACATTTGATTTGTGTCAAATGTAAAGATCTGAGGGGTAAAACCAATCACTGGATTACTCAGCTTGTTACTTCCCTCCAGCCTGAAATAGATCCATTTATTTTAACCATCAGATTTCTATGTGACAGCCAGTTTTCAATCCTGCTAACACACTTCCTCCACTACCATGCGCTCTTAATTTATGCATGAGTGGCACTTTGTCAAATGCCTTTCTGAAAAATCTAAACACATTCCTTTTATAGTTCCTCTCTGTCAACTTTGCCTGTCACACTCTCAGACAATTTGTGTAAGTTTGTCAAACATGATTTATTGTCCACAAAGCCACACCGCCTATATTCAGTTTACAGGACTGGGGAGCGGAGTGGTTAGCACAACACTTTACGTTACCAACGACCTGGTTTCAGTTCCTGTTGCTGTCTGTAAGGAGTTAGTACATTCTCCCGTTGACTGTGTGGGTTTCCACCAAGTGCTCCAGTTTCCTCCCACAGTCCAAAGATGTACCGGTTGGGAGGTTAATTAGCCATTGTAAATTGTCCCGTGATTAGGCTCGGGTTAAATCGAGAGTTTGCTGGGTGCTGCGGCTCAAAGAGCTGGAAGGGCCTACTCCATGCTGTATCTCAATAAATAAATAATGAAAAGTTTAGTTATTTCATCTTTGTTTGTTGACTCTAGAGTCCTGCCAACAATTGATTTTAAGCTGACTGGCCTTTCATTCCTCACCTTCTTTCTCATTCCCTTTTTTGAACAACAGATGCATGACAAAACATTATTTAAGTTGAGAAAGACTGCAGAAAGGAGCAACACAAAAGCACCTAGCGGTCTTTGTGCGCAAAATATCCCTAACTCCCTCTATTTGTTTCAGGGGGTCAGAATACAGAGTTAGTGAAATCTTACTACCATCGGAGAATGCCAATTTGATCGAAGTTGGCATAAGAAACTGATTGCGTACAGTATTTTCACTTGATAACGGGGGCCCTGTGCTTAGCCCACTGCTCTACTCTCTATATACACATGACTGTGTGGCTCGGCATAGCTCAAATACCATCTCCAAATTTGCTGAAAATACAACCATTGTTGATAGAATCTCAGGTGGTGACGAGAGGGTGTACAGGAGCAAGATATGCCAACTAGTGGAGTGGTGCCGCAGCGACAACCTGAAACTCAACATCAGTAAGACGAAAGAGCTGATTGTGGACTTCAGGAAGCGTAAGATGAGGGAACACATACCAATCCTCATAGAGGGATCAGAAGTAGAGAGAGTGAGCAGTTTCAAGTTCCTGGGTGTCAAGATCTCTGAGGATCTAACCTGGTCCCAACACATTGATGTAGTCATAAAGAAGGCAAGACAGCAGCTATACTTTATTAGGAGCTTGAAGAGATTTGGCATGTCAACAAATACACTCAAAAACTTCTATAGATGTACCGTGGAGAGCATTCTGACAGGCTGCATCACTCTCTGGTATGGAGGGGCTACTGCACAGGACTGAAAGAAGCTGCAGAAGGTTGTAAATCTAGTCAGCTCCATCCTGGGCACTAGCCTACAAAGTAACCAGGATATCTTTAGGAAGCGGTGTCTCAGAAAGGCAGCGTCCATTATTAAGGACCTCCAGCACCCAGGGCATCCCTTTTTCTCACTGTTACCATCAGGTAGGAGATACAGAAGACTGAAGGCACACACTCAGTGATTCAGGAACAGCTTCTTCCCCTCTGCCATCTGATTCCTGAATGGATTTTGAAGCTTTGGACACTACCTCACTTTTTTAATATACAGTATCTCTGTTTTTGCGCACTCTTTAGTAATCTATTCAATATGTGTAATTTATTTGTTTATTTATTATTATGTTTTGTTTTATTTATTATTACTATTTTTTTCTGTCTTTGCTAGATCACGTATTACATTGAACTGCTGCTGCTAAGTTAACAAATTTCATGTCACATGCCGGTGATAACAAACCTGATTCTGATAATGATTTACCTCAAGAGCCATTGCAGATATTTGGATGTCAGGTGCACATGGGTGTAATCATGAGTCGTACACTGGCACATTGGAGTGAGGCCAGAAGTATGAAGAATGATCGTTAATACTTAAAAAGATTTAGATACTAATCTTGTAAACGTTGAATTTTTTTGTATTAGCATATGAAATTGAGCTCTGACAGAAATTGTGTCAGTAAACTGCGAACCTGGACTTGAGTACAGGATTTAAGGTTGTACAAATGAAATGAATAAGCCACCACTAACTGAAAACCATTCTTCCCAGGGTAGTAGATCTGTAGAGTGGATTCTCAGCAAAAGACACTAATGCTGTGCGGATTAACTGGTTGAAGTGACAATGCAATGAATGTGTGGTGAACAATGGGAGCTGAGAGGATAAGTTTTGACAGAAATGATCAAATACTTTTTACAACACTTGGGCTCCTATGCTGCTGAAACCATGGAACTGCCTTCTAAGGAATGCAACCTGTCAGGTTTGAGCAATGTAGACTTTAATAATTTCCCACCCTGCAGTTTCGTGGGATTACTGAAGGATGGGAGAAGAAGTGAAGTGAGGTCAAGAAGAAATTTCACATGGTTTAATATTTTTGATTGCTTTCCCTGTGGTTATTCGTAAACTCTTCTTGGGAAGTTAAACAAACTGAGTAGGGCCTAAAATAAGGTCTGGTGATTTTACCATACTAACACACAACATTCAGTATTAAATTTCACTCTCTGCTCAGTGGGTTAGAGCCTTCACTGAAATAACTGAAAGGAATTTGATACTAATATTGTACTGTAGCTGTCAGAGTTATTTCCCAGCTCTGTGTGTACTTCTGATTATTCTGATTCTGTCTGTATTTCATAATGTCTTTAAATTTGTCTGGGTGATATTCAAGAGGCTAACTTTATAAAACTTCACAAGTGGCATACCTAGGGTGATCTGTGGGACTCAAATGGATGTCCATGAAGAGACAGTAGATCATCACGTTCAACATACAAGATTGCTTATTCTCATTCTTCAGTATACAACTGTGAAGGAGAATGAAATGATTATTACTCTGGATCTGATGCAGCAAAAAATATGCAATAAACATAAAAAAACAATAAATATAAATACATAAGATCAACTTATTTTCATAGGCTGATTAGTTGAGTGATGCTAGGTACAGGAATATCTGTACGTAAGGAGACTTTTACAGGAAATGACGGTGGTGGGGCGGGTTAATGGGTGGATCTGCTATCATCCTGATGACTTTGGGGAAGTAACTGTTTTTGAGTCTGGTGGTCCTGGCATGAATGCTGCATAGCCTCCTCCCTGATGGAGTTAGGACAAACAGTCCATGAGTAGGGTGGATGGGATCCCTTATGATACTGTTGGCCTTTTCTCGGCATCTTTCTGTATATCTATCCCTGATGGCGGGTGGACTGGCACTGACGATGCGTTGGGGAGTTGTAGAGCCCTCCTGTGTGCCACAGTGTCATTCCTGTACCACACAGTGAATCAGCATGAGGAGTAGTGGGATTCCCAGGAAAGAATAAGCTGGCGATGGGAAGCAGGGCTCCAGAGGATGCTTCTTCAGTGCTGGTTCTTCATTCCACTATGACATGGACAGACATACAGCCCAGTTGAGACACCAATGCTTATATATCTTTGAGCATAGAGACTTGCCTGGGGAGATTAGTACACAGACTGCTCAGCGTGCCACCTCACCAGTCAACGTTTGCCGGCCTGCAAGTCCATGGTGGGCAAGCTTTGGAAAGATGGGTCTGCCTTGAAGTCCTGCACACTTCCCTTCCTATTTGTATAGCATGAGGACTGAATTGGTAGGAACCTGACAATCTGCCACTTGCAAGTGATAGAAATGTGAGAGGCACTTTCAGTTTCGTCTGGAAATCCAAAGCCCAGAGTTTGTGTCTGTCTTCCAAGCCCAGGTTTTGGAGTTTGACTGATGCTTGAATTTGCAATTGGGATGAAGGACAGGTGAGGTGGTTGGGGGGCTGGGGGGTTGTTGGTGGTGGTAGGGGTGGGGAAATGGTTGCTTGGGTCAGGTACATGACAGCATTGGGGACCAGTTGGTGCAATCTGCTTGTGACCTGGCATGGGCTGGGGAGAGACATGGCTAGTATTTTGGTGGCAGAGTTGAGCACCAAGAATTGTCTTCTTATATTAGTCTTCCTGAGTAGTGACCAAACAGGCTTCTTGTGTTGGGGAGAGTTGTTCAGCCTGTTTCTTCTCTGGGAGAGGGAAATAGCCAGTCTTCTTGTATTGAAGAGGAAAAATTGGCTGGTCATTTTGTTTTGAGGAGAAAGGATCTTGCATTGAAGAGGTGGGATTGGCCAGTTTTCTTGTGGATAGGAAACAGTCAAGCTTCAATCAGGTGATTATATTACAAGATGGCAGCATGCATAGATGCAGTAGGCTCTCTGGCTCCAACCAATGGAGAGATTTCTTGTCCTGTTCATCTTTTCTCTAACTGATAGACACTGCTGAACATAAAGAACACTAAAATCTGTAAGTGTACCTTGTTAGTGAGCAGAATAACAATGGTGCTGCACAGTTACAGGCTAACATGGGGAGTGAATTCTCACTCTGTGCCACGGTCTACTACTGCTACTTGAGGAAGCAGCTATCAAGAGTGGTGCACTCAAATACAGAAGCATGATAAGTGCACTAGTACTAAAGCAGGGCTTAAAGTGGATCCCTCCAGGCCTGCACTCCCTTCGATTCTGCTTGCTAACATCAGATCACTGGAAAGCAAACTCGATTACTTTCATCTGTGTCTCAACCAGAGGGAGATGTGTGACTGTTTCATACTCGTTCTGACAGAAACACGGCTTCTAGAGACCATTCCAGACTTGACCATTCAGCTAGAAGGCCTGATCTCCTTTCAGACAGAGAGAAATGCTGCAACCACCAGCAAAACCCATGGAGGAGATCTGTGTGTCTACATCGAAAAGAACAGATATGTGTACACTTTGGTAGTAATGGCCTACTGCTCACCACAGATAGTTTTTAATGGTGAAGTGCAGGCCCTTCTACTTACCGAAGGAGTTCACTGCCATTGTAATTATTGCTGTTTACATCCCCCATCCCCTGTGCTAGTTCTGGGGAAGTGCTGTAGGAGCTCTACAGTGCCATCTGTGACCCTGAAGCCATTAACCCTGATGGTATCTTCATTGATGCTGGTGACTTCAACTGTGCCAACTTGAAAACAGTCCTGCCAAAGTTCTACCAGCATGTCAGCTTTGCAAACGGAGAAGAGAATATATTAGAGCTGGTTTATAGCAAAGTTCTCAGAACCTACAAGGCTGCACCCCATCCTCACCTCGGACTACAGATCCAATTTGCTAACTCCTGTATACAGACCGCTGATTAAACATGTCAAGCCAGTTCACAGGGAGATCAGGATCCGGCCGAAAGCTGCTAGTCAAGTGCTGCAGGACTGCTTTGAAAGCACGGGCTGGAGCATATTCAGGAAGGCAGCTACCTAAGATCATCATGTAAACGTTAATTAATACGTGGGATCAGTCACTGGCTCCAAATGAAAATGCAGTGAGCATGTTACTGTGAGTAAGCACTATACAGCCAGGGCAAACCAGAAATGATGGCTGACTGCCAAAGTTCATGCACTGCTTAGGGATTGGGATGCCACCTTCAGATCGAGAGACAGAACAACTCTAACATCAGCAAGAGCCGCACTCTCAGGGAAGCAAATCATAGGTACGCAGAGATACCGCCGTGACATCAGGGACACCCGTACACAAACCCTAACCGATTACAAGCCCGCACTGTTCGTCAACAACAGTGACACCTCCCTTTCTGACTGGCTGAATGTCACCTATGCACGGTTTGATACATCAAATGATGTGACACTGAGGAAAGTCCCCTCTCTTCCTGAGGAACAGGCACCCTGTCTGGCCACATCTGAGGTGAGGAGGACCCTAGCCAGGGTAAACGCATGCCGGACAACGTAACTGGTCGGGTTCTGAGGGACTGAGTGGCCTAGTTAACAGAAGTCCTAATGGACATCTTTAATATCTTTCTGAAACAGTCCACTGTCTCTGCAGGCTTCAGGGCAGACACCATCATTCTGGTGCCCAAAAGAGCAACGGTAACTGGCCTGAACAATTACCACCCAGTGGCACTGATCTCAACAATCATGAAGTGCTTTGAGCGACTGGTAATGAATGAAATAAAACCCCACCTTCCAGCTACATTGGATACGTCCCAGTTCACCTACTGCTCAAACTGGTCCACTAATGATGGCGTAGCTTTGGCCCTCCACTGGTGCCCCACTGAGAAAATAATGCCTCGCACAACAGGATGTTGTTCACCAGCTTCAGCTTGGTGTTTAACAAGATCGTCCCTCAGAGGCTGGAGGAGAAACTGTCCTTGCTGGGGCTCAGCACCCCTCTTTGTAACTGGATTTTGGACTTCTTAACAGAAGTCCGAGTTGAAACAGCACCTTCTTAGGCTCCATCACGCTGAGCACTGGCGTCCCCCAGGGCTGTATGCTCAGCCTGCTGCTCTTCAAGCTGCACTGCCGGATCCAGCTGGAACCACATCATTAAGTTTGCTGATGATACTACAGTGGCTGGCCTCATCAGCAACAATAATGATACAGCATTCAGAGAGGAGGTGGAGAGGCTTGTCAAATGGTGCAAGAACAACATCCTGAATCACAACATGAACAAGGCAAAAGAGTTGGTTGTGGACTTAAGAAAAACACAGTTCAACCTTTCTCCATTGCACATCAATGGCTCTGCTGTGGAGAGTGTGAAGAGCACAAAGTTCCTTGGTGAGTACATAATGCACGATCTAACCTAGACGCACAACACTTCCTCACTAGTCAAAAAGGCACAGCAGCATCCACACTTTCTGAGGAGACTGAGGCGTGCAAGGCTCCCCACCCTGATTCTAACAACTTTCTACAGGAGCACCATCGAGAGTGTCCTGTCTGGCTGCATCATTCTGTGGTACGGGAACTGAAAGGCTTTGGACTGCAAGACCCTACAGAGGGTAGTAAAAACAGCCAAAAGGATCACCGGGGTTTCCTCCCCCCTATTTGTGACATTTACCAGGAGCGTTGCAGATAGAGGGCCCAAAGCGTTGTTGATGATCCCTACCACCCATCCCACAATCTCTTTGACCCACTACCATCAGGATGGAGGTACAGAAGCATCCGGACTAGGACTGCCAGGCTGAGTAACTGCTTTTTTTCTCTGCCTGTGAGACTAATGAATGCCCTGCCAACAATGAGGTCTCATCAGTAGACCAGTGGGCTGTTTACTGTTTACCTGTGCTGCACTTTGCTACATGCACCTTGAGTTATATTTTATTAAGTTATTGATTGTATAATATTTTGGTTTATGTGCTGTGTGTGATATATGTTGTGTGGGTGCACCATGGTCAAGAGGAATGTTGTTTCATTTGGTTGTATATAAGTAAGTACGGCCAGGTGACAGTAAACTTGAACTTATGTTGGCGATGTGAGATAAACCAGGCTTCTTATGTTAATATATTTTACTGGAAATCTAACGTACATACCTTCTACTCTGGTTATAGTTCACAGAATAAAGATGGAGATGAGAGGTCATATAGGAGTGCGATATACCAGCTAGCTGAGTGGTGTCACAGCAACAACCTTGCACTCAATATCAGTAAGACCAAAGAGCTGATTGTGGACTTCAGGAAGGGTAGGTCAAGGGAACATTGAGGGGTCAGAAGTGGAGAGAGTGAGCAATTTCAAGTTCCTGAGTGTCGAGATCTCTGAGGATCTAAGCTGATCCTAACATATCGATGCAGCTATAAAGAAGGCAAGGCAGTGGCTATTCTCCATTAGGAGTTTGAGGAGGTTTGGTTTTTCAGCTAAAACACTCGAAAACCTCTATAGGTGTACAGTAGAGAGCATTCTGACAGGCTGCACCACTGTCTGGTATGGGGGTAGGGGGGCTACTGCACAGGATCAAAAGAAGCTACAGAAAATGGTAAAATTAGTCAGCTCCATCTTAGGTACTAGCCTCCACAATATCTAAGGCACCTTCAAGGAGCAGTGCCTTGGAAAAACAGCGTCCATTATTAAGGACCTCATCACCCAGGACATGCCCTTTTCTCATTGTTACTGTCAGGAAGAAGGTACAGGAGCCAGCAGGCACACACTCAGCGATTCAGGATCAGCTTCTTTCCTTCTGCCATCTGATCCCAAAAATGGACATTGAACCCATGAACACTACCTCACTTTTTAAAAATATTATTTCTATTTTTGCACTGTTGTTAATTTAACTATTTAATATACATATATATCCTCACTGTAATTGATTTACCTATTTATTTTTTTCTATATTATCATGTATTGCATTGAACTGCGGCTGGTGTTAACAAATTTCATGACACGTGCCGGTGATAATAAATCTGATTCTGAGAAAACGTTTGGCAAAACAGTTAATACTGTATATCTGGACTTTCAGAAGGTATTGTGAAAGTGTAGTTCAAGATGTTATTATACAAAATTAGAGCACTTTAGAGCCAATATACTGCTGTGGAGGGCAGATTAATTAATAGACAGAAGACACAATAATAACAACTGGTATTTTTTTGGTTGGGGGGGCTAAGACTAGTAGATTATTACAGGGATTGGAACAGGGGTCCCAGTAGTACACAATCAAAGTCTTAGGTCTTTGCACAAATTTCACATCATATAGTTCAAAGTAAATTTATTATGAAAGTACACTTAAGTCACCATATACAATCCTGAGATATATTTTCTTGAGGGCATTCACAGTAGATACAAAGAAACATAATAAAATCAATGCAAGATTGCATACGACAAAGACAGACAAACAACCAAGCGACAACAAACTGTGCAAATACAGAAAATAAATAAATAAGCAATAAACATTGAGAACACCATTTGTAGCATCCTTAAGAGTGAGTCCATAGATTGTAGAATCAGTTCAGTATTGAGGTGCATGAAGTTATCCCCCCTGGTTCAAGACCCTTATGGTTGAGGGGTAAAAACTGTTCCTGAACCTGGTGGTGTGGGACGTGAGGTTTCTTTACCTTCTTCCTAATGGTAGCAATGAGAAGAGACCACGGCCTGGATGGTGGGGGTCCTTGATGATGGATACTGCTTTCTGCGACAGCACTCCATGTAGATGCACCCAATGGTGAGAAGGGCTTTACCTGTGATGGACTGGGCTGTATCCACTACTCTTTGTAGGTTTCTCTGTTCAAGGGCATTGGTGTTTCCATATCACGCTGTGATGCAGTCAGTATACTCTCCACTGTGCATCTTAGAAGTTTGTCAAAAGATTTAAATGACATGCCAAAGTTTTGCAAACTTCTAAGAAAGCAGAGGCACTATTGTGTCTTCTTTGTAATGGCAGTTATGTGCTGGACCCAGAACAGATCCTCTGAAACGATAACGCTGAGGAATGCTAAGTTGCTGACCTTCTCCACCTCTGAATGAGGACTGGCTTATGGACCTCCAGTTTTCTTTTCTGTAAAAAAATTACGGTAAATGATCATCGAAAGCAAAGAAGAGGTGAGTGAAGACAAGGCTGGGTTGAGGGTCAAAGCATGTGGGTGAGAGGTGAAGTGGGGGGGGAGGTATCAAGGCACATTTGAGACGAAGTTGGGGCGAGCAGAGCAAAGTCAGAGTGGAGGAGAGGCAGATTTGGGGTCTGTCCACCTAAGCGAAAGTGAGGTTTGATTGATCTAAGCGCTGGGCCGATTTGGAAATGTCGGGTATGGGCTGAATCGTGGTGGCAGTGTCCAGGCCTAGAGCGTATTGATGTGACAGAGCCCAGGACTTAGAGCGAGGCACAACCTGATGTTTGGACCCGATAGGCCAGATGAATTGAAAAGGCAGGGAGTCAGGACTGTAGGTGAGGGTCGGGCTGGTTCTGCGCGCTGCAGCGTAACACTTCGCTGCACTGAGGCTGAGGCTGAGGCTGAGGGCCTGTTCTAGCTGCACTGAGGCTGAGGGCCTGCTCTGGCTGCTCCAGGCTTCATATCTGCAGGCTCCGCGACACTTATTCTGCCATGTGCCGAACTGAGGCTTATCATGAGGCCTGGCCCAGCTGCTCTGGGCTTCGTGCCTGAGGATTCACTTTCGTTCTAAATGCTATTTGTTGAATTTTATTGTTTGCACGATTTGCTTTTTTTTCTCTCTCTGCACATTGAGTATTGGCTTTTTTATGGGTTCTTTTGGTGTTCTTGTTTTGTGGCTTACTGTAAGGAGATGAATCTCAAGGTTGTTAAAGGTAGACATGATTCGGTAATAAATGTACTTTGAGCTTTGAACTTTGAACACGTCCTGTAGTCAATAATCAGTTCTTTGGTTCAGCTGACATTGAGTGGGAGATTGTTGTTATGGCATCACTCAGCCAGATTTTCAATCTCCCTCCTATTAATCAGTCTGATGGCCTGGTGGAAGAAGCTGAACCGGACCCAGTTGGTCCTGGCCTTTATGCTGCGGTACCGTTTCCCGGATGGTAGCAGCTGGAACAGTTTGAGGTTAGTGTGACTCAGGTCCCCAGTGATCCTTCAGGCTCTTTTTACAACTGCCGCTGTAAATGTCCTGAATAGTGGGAAGTTCACATCTACAAATGTGCTGGGCTGTCCGCACCACTCTCCGCAGAGCCCTGTGATTGAGGGAAGTACAGTTCCCATACCAGGCAGTGATGCAGCCAGTCAGGATGCTCTCAATTATGCCCCTGCAGAAAGTCCTTAGGATTTGGTGACTCATGCCAAACTTCTTCAACTGTCTGAGGTGAAAGGGGGCTGTTATACCTTCTTCGCCACACAGACCACATGAGATCCTGAGTGATGTGTATGTCGAGGAACTTAAAGGTATTTACCCTCTCAACCCCAGGTCCATTGATGTCAATAGGGGCTAGCCTGTCTCCATTCTTCCTGTAGTCCACAACCAGCTCTTTTGATTTTGTGACATTGAGGGAGAGGTTGTTTTCTTGACATCATTGTGTCAGGGTGATGACTTCTTCTCTGTAGGCTGTCTCGTTACTATTTGAGATAAGGCTAATCGATGTAGTATCATCTGCAAATTTGATTAGCAGATTGGAGCTGTGGGTGGCGACACAGTCATGGGTATACAGAGAGTAAGGGAGGGGGCTTAGGACACAGCCCTGTGTTGAGAGTCAGAGGGGCAGAGGTGAGGGAGCCCACTCTTACTACCTGCCGGTGATCTGACAGGAAGACCAGGATCCAGCTGTACAAGGCAGGGTGAAGGCTGAGGTCTCTGAGCTTCTTGTCAAGCCTGGAGGGAATTATGGTGTTGAAAGTTGAACTGTAGTCCAACAACAGCATTCTCATATATGCATCCCTCTTCTCCAGGTGTGTAAGGATGGTGTGTAGAGCTGTGGCTATTACGTCATCTGTCAGTCAGTTGTGTCAGTAGGCGAATTGTAGGGGGTCCAGTTTGGGTGGTAGCGTGCTGCAGATGTAGTCCTTGACCAGCCGCTCAAAGCATTTGCTTATTATTGAGGTGAGTGCGACAGGACGCCAGGTGTTCAGACATGTTACCTTGATCTTTTTAGGTACAGTGGCAATGGTGGATGTTTTGAAGCAGGAGGGCACTCTACACTAGGAGAGGGAGAGTTTAAAAATGTCTCAACTGTCAGTTGTGCCACGCACATCCTGAGTACCCACCCTGTGATGCTGTCCGGTCCCGCAGCCTGGTGGCTGTCCACTCATTAGAAACACCTACGTACTTCAGCCTTAGAGATGACCAAGGTGCAGATCGCTTTGGTTGCTCTCCCTGGGGGCTCAGTGTTGGCGGCATCAAACCGAGCATAAAAAAGATTTAGCTCATCTGGGAGAGAGGCAGCAATGTTGGCAGCACTACTAAGTTTAGCTTTGAAGTCTGTGATTGTCATGGTCCGGTCCGTCGATTCCTTATTCCAGGTTTTCCTGTTTTCCCTTGTTCCATTTGGTACCTTAATTGAGGCACCTGATTCTCGTTTTGGGCTGACACATAAATACCTCTCAAACCAAGGATTCCTGGCTGGACTGTTCTCTTCCTCTCCGTTTTCCTTCCCATTCTTTCTGTACCTTTGCCTGTAACCTTTGGCTGTTACCTTGCCTGCGTCCTTGCCTGTATTGCTGGCAAGTTCAGCTGCTGGAGTGAGACTGGAGCCTTGCCACGCCAAGATAAGGAACTATCTATTGTTGAGTTTGGAACTGTCTCCTTGTGTCCCTATGTTTAGTGCCTGTGTCTGTGTACGAGTCCTGGCCCTATGTCCTCTTCCAAAGGAGGAGCCCGGGCTCTGTGTTCTGTGTTACTGTGTTCCACGTTCCAGGTGCCTGTCCTGTCCAAGTCATGGCATTGTGTTCTCATCCTGTCCATGTGCCTTGTCCAGTCCAGGAGTTCCTCGGCAGTCATCCCGGCCCTGCGCTCCAAGGAGGAGTCCCGGCCCCGTACCCAAGAGCCTAACTAAGCTGAGTCCAAGAGGCTGACCCAAACCTAGTCCAAGAGCCTCATCCTGCCCTGGAGTACCTTATCCAAGGCTCTGAGCATCCAGTCCAAGTTCAAGGCTCTGTTCCCATGTTCCAAGACTGTGTTCCATCCCTGTTCAAATCTGAGCTTCGTGTCCTTATCTAGTTCTGGTTCCTCACCCAGCCCAAGAGTTCCTCGCCCAGCCCGGTGCTGGAGATTCCTCTTCCTGTGCTGGGGTACCTCGTCCTGTCCTGTAGCCACGTCCTGTCCTTGCCAAGACCCTAGTCCCGAGCCCTAGTCTAGACCCAGGTTCTCAGTCCCAGCCAACACCCAGGTTCTGGGTCCTTGTCCAGGCTCTGGTTCTGGAGTTCCGTGTTCCTAGTCCAGATTCCTCATTCCTCATTCCTGTTTCTAGTTCAAGTCCTAGCACAGGCCCTGAATCCTAGTCTCGTCCAGGGCCTGTGTCAATGTCCAGTGTTGTTTCTTCCTTACTCACCTTGCTATCTCAATAAACCTAGTCCTGTTCCTAGAACTTCAGTGTCTGTATCTTGCGTTTGGGTCCGCTCCCATGACAGTGATGGTGTGCAGACCTTGCCATAAGCCTTGTATGTTATTGGCGGAGAGTTGTGTCTGGATCTTGTCTATGTAATGTTTTTTCACAGCCTTGATGACTTTGTGTAGATCGTAGCTGCATTTCCTGAGTTCCTGTTAGTTACTGGCAGCGAAAGCTCTGTCTCTCGTGGTAAGTGCAGTGTGTATGAAACTGTTGATCCAGGGTTTCTGGTTTGGGTAGACCCTGACCGATTTTTGGGGGACAACTTCCTTGAAGCACTTCCAGATGAAGCTCGTGACCCCTTTTGTGAACTCGGAGACATCCTCATCACAAAAGGCATTTCAGTTGACATCTTCAGAGCAGTCCTGTAGCATGGAGACTGATTGGTTGGGCCAATAGTGGGCATTTTAACAATGGCCGCCTCTTGTTTCAGCTTCTGCCTGTAAGCGAGCAGAAGCAGGTTGGAAGAGAGATCAGACTTCCCAAGTGGTGGACGGAAGAGCGCTTTGTAAGCGTTGCAGAACGGAGAGTAGCTGTGGTCGAGTATGCTATCTCCTCGTGTGCTGACCGGGATATGTTGACAAAACTTCGGAGAGACTTTAGTAAGCGAAGCTCGATTAAAGTGATGATGAAAGCAGCTTCTGGGTGTATAGTCTCCAGGGTGCTGATGGTCTTGTAGAGTTCCTTGAAAGCCAGGTCAGTATCAGCCTGCAGCAGAATATTCACAACTGTGATAATAACAGCCGTGAACTCTCTAGGCAGAAATATCTACACACCAGCACAAGGTACTCCAGATCCGAAGAACAAAAAGAGTGGAAGGCATGCACACTCCAGGGGTCGCACCAAGCATTATTGACCATGAAGCATTCCCCAGCTGCTTTTACTCTTCCCAGGGAGAACCCAGAGGGCTCAATGACGTGATCTGGTATATCCTCCATGAGCCAGGTTGCCATGAAACATAAAATGTTACATTCTTTTGTTTCCTGCTGGTGGGAAATTCTGGCTCTCAGTTTGCACAGCTTTTTGTCCAGGGTCTGAATGTTGGCCAGGAGTATGCTAGGGAGTGGCAGCTGATTAGCACGCTGTCTCAACCGCACCAGGACGCCGGCCCTTCTCCCTCAACCCTGGCACCGCTTCTGAGGTAGTGATGGTGTAGTAAATGAGCCTCCTATGGATCGTGTAAGCAGGGGTTCCCAGTGGAGAAAAGACAGCACATTGTGGGTAAATGCTGTCTTCCCGAGGTTCAGAAGAGTCAGTCGATCATACCTGATGTGACTATCAGCTTCTTGAACAAGAAAAGCGAAGGAAATTGCAGAAATTATCAGTACATTGTAAAGTTGGTACGGAGCTCGCAACATGGCTGCCGTATTTGGCGCCATCTTGGTTCACCATGTAAAATGCCTTTACTCAAGAAGATAGTCTTGGGAGGGACTTCCGGTAGCGCTCATGGAGTGAAGTCACGTTCTTGACTCGCTCCATTACCTCCGAGTTTTTTTTCTCTATGGTCAGCTATACTTTAATTAACCATTAAGGCATCAATTTTTACAATACTTTGAATTAAACTGAATTCTCTGACAATTGGATGATACTTAGATCTGCTATGTCTAAGAACGGGAAAGACGGCAAGGATGGTAAACCTCCGGTTAAACCGAAAGCTACGGATCTCCCTCCGACTGAATCACCGGTGACTTTGAAAGCGATATCGGAGTTAATTCAGAGGGAAATTTCAACCTCTGTTAGGGAGATGATTCGTACGGAAATTGCAGGCTTTGTTAAAGACCTGATTCATACGGAAATCTCAACTAATTTCCAGAAAATTGCCGATTTAATTGATAAGATGCAAACATGTATTGCGGAACATCAGTCGGCTATATCTGATCTTCAAAAATTCGCGCAACAAAGTGAGCTTAAGATGGGGAAAATCGAAGAAACAATTAATGTAATGAAGAAGAAACTTGACTTTTTGACTTTTAAAAACTCTGACTTGGAATCTAGAATGCGACGGCAGAATTTACGAATGATTGGCGTGAGGGAAGCCGTTGAAGCTAACAACCCCATGAAATATTTCTCCCAACTTTTAAAAGATGCATTCCCTACTGTATTTCCTGACCAACCACCGCTACTGGATCGTGTTCACAGAATCCCATCATACTCGTCTAGGTCAGATAGACCTAGGCATGTTATCTTACGTTTTCATTACTTTCAAGACAAGGAGAGACTGTTTCGATTCGCTCGATCTAAAGGTTTCATTGATTTTTCGGATCTTAAGTTCCGATTCGTGGAAGATTTCAGTAAACCAATCTGGGACCAACGGGTCCGTTACAGATCCGTGATGTCGGAATTCTATAAGATGGATTTAAGACCAGCGCTGCTGTACCCTGCACGTCTAAGGATTCGCATGTCAGATGGAGCCCTTCGTTTTTTTGATTCTCCATCGGATGCCCAGAGTTATCTGGATCAACTTTCATCTCCAACATCTTAATTGCCTTCTTTTTAATTTTCTCCGTTGATCGGAGGCTGTGAATTGGTTGGTTTTTAACTTTTCTGTGCCCTATTTGGGCAGAAAAGTTTACTTTCGATTTCTTAATATGGCTGCTAAACTTTCTTTTTAACTGCGTCATTTCTTTCTTTTCCCAGGGGATTCTGGGTGGTTACTTCCCTTTTGTCATCTTACGTATTTCCTGTGCGGCCTTAAATTTTGTAGTTTTTGTTTAAATTTTATTCTGTTTTGCTTTTTATAATCACTTTATGTTAATAATCCTATTTTTTTTTTGTTGCTGTGTCTATTCATGAGTTTGAGGTTTATTGTGGTTTTTTTTTAATATATATTTTCCGGCTTTTGTTCTGTTCTGTATGTATTCTAATTGAGCTAACTTTTTTTTTTACTTATTTTTTACTGTTTTACAATTAGCTGATCCTTTTCATATTTATACCTTTTTTTTAGGGAGCGTATACCGGAAGTCATGGGGGTAGTTTTAGCGCTTGCTTCTTTCTGGCGGGTCTGCTTTAGATTTTGCCTTGGGGTCTTGGGCTGGGGGGTGGCGGGAGGGGCTTCACGTTTTAGTTTGTTTTTCTTTGGGCTATATACATTATTGAAGTTCTGGTTGCGTCCTTTTCCCCGGTATCTTTTGTATGTTCTGTTTCCTCTCCGGGTTTGTGGGTCGCGCCTATTGTCAATCCTCCTTGTTGTGGGTTGACTTTAGGATTTATGGAGTCTATTATTAATTTTGTCTCCTGGAATACTAATGGTCTTAATCATCCTATTAAAAGAAAAAAAGTTTTTAAAGTGTTCCGGAGACTTAAAGCACAAATTTTATTTTTACAAGAGACCCATGTACGGAGGGGGGACAGACTACGTTTTTTCAAATTCTGGAAGGGAGAACAATTTCATTCGAACTCCAATGCTAAGATTCGAGGCGTCTCTATTTTTATAGATTCCTCAGTTACTTTTATACAACAGGATATTATCTCTGATCCGAATGGTAGATTTTTATTGGTTAGTGGTTTACTATTTAATAAAAAAGTAGTTTTGGTTAATGTTTATGCTCCTAATATGGATTGTCCGGAATTTTATAAATCATTGTTTGATCAGTTTCCGAATTTGAACGAGTTTTCATTGATTTGGGGCGGAGATCTTAATACCTGTTTATCTCCAGCTTTGGACCGTTCGGCTCCTTTACGGACTTTACCTAATAAATCTGCAAATTTGATTAATTTTTTCCTTTCTGATTCTGGGTCGACGGACATTTGGCGTTTTCTGCATCCTCAGGAAAAAGATTTTTCCTTTTTTTCACATGTTCATCATTCCTATTCAAGAATTGATTATTTTTTTATTGATTCTCGTCTCATTCCTTCAGTGATTAAATGTGATTATGATTCTATAACCATTTCGGATCATGCTCCACTTAAGCTTTCTATTAAAATTATGGCCAATATACCAAACAATAGACAATGGCGTTTTAATTCGCTGTTGCTTCAGGACTCGGACTTTGTTAATTTTATGAATGAACAGATTGAGCTTTTTTTTACAATTAACCATACAGAAGATATTTCGGTTAACACTCTTTGGGACACTTTTAAAGCCTATATTCGGGGTCAGATTATTTCGTATTCCGTTGCTTTGAGGAAGAAACAGAAGCAGGAGGAGATGGCAAATGTGGACAAGATTAAAGAAATTGATAAGAAATATGTTATGGCTCCTTCTGAGGAGCTATACAAACAAAGAACTGAACTTCAAATGGAACACAGTTTACTACTCTCGTCCTCGATTGTAAACCAATTAAAGAAAACAAGAAGTGATTTTTATGTTCACAGTGATAAAATTGGCAAGCTGCTGGCTAATCAATTGAAATCTAATTATGTTAAATCTCAAATCAATCAGATTTATAACCAAAATGATCGATTGATATTGGATCATGTGGGGATTAATCAAACCTTTTGTGATTTTTATTCTTCTTTATATCAATCAGAGTCTCCTCGAGATTCTAAATATATGAATGATTTTTTAGATAAGTTAGACTTTCCTCAGATTTCACAGGATATGTCTTCTTTATTAGATACTTCCATTACAATGGATGAGATTAAGAATGTTATTTTTTCTATGAATCTGGGGAAAGCTCCTGGCCCTGATGGGTTTACCGTTGAATTTTATAAATGTTTTGCTTCTTTATTGATTCCTTGGCTCTATAAGGTTTTTGAGGCTTCTTTGAAACTTGGTAAACTTCCGGAATCTTTTAATAGAGCATCAATTTCTTTAATACTAAAGAAGGATAAAGACCCTGCTCAATGTGCATCTTATAGACCAATATCTTTATTAAATGTTGATTCTAAAGTTTTTTCTAAGTTATTAGCAAATAGACTAGAAAAAGTACTTCCTTCTATTATTTCGGAAGACCAAACGGGTTTTATTAAAGGTCGTTACTCTTTTTATAATATTCGTACATTGTTAAATATCGTTTATACTCCCTCACAAAATGTTCCTGAGTGTGTTATTTCTTTAGATGCCGAGAAAGCTTTTGATAGAGTAGAATGGCCTTATTTATTTAAGGTGCTTGAAATGTTTAATTTTAGCTTGAAATTTATATCCTGGATTAAACTGTTATATCACTCCCCTGTAGCCTCGGTTCGTACTAACTCTTTAAACTCACCTTTTTTTCCTCTCTTTCGTGGTACTCGACAAGGCTGTCCTCTTAGTCCCCTATTATTTGATATTGCATTAGAACCTCTTGCAATTGCTATTCGAGAATCTTCAAATATTACTGGGATAACTCGGGGATTAAAGTCCCATAAATTATCACTCTATGCTGATGATTTACTTTTATATATTTCTAATCCTGAGAGATCTATTCCTGTTGTTTTAGAGTTATTAGCACAATTTGGTCTTTTCTCAGGTTATAAATTAAATCTTAGTAAGAGTGAACTTTTTCCGATTAATAAACATCTTCCCATATATTATAAATTTCCATTTAAATTGATTAATAATTACCTTTCATATCTTGGGATTAAAATTACTTGTAAACATAAAGATTTATTTAAGACTAACTTTTTACCATTAATAGACCATATTACTCAACTTTCATCTAAATGGTTTCCCTTATATTTAACTTTGATTGGTCGTATTAATGCAGTTAAGATGTTTTTTTTGCCAAAATTTTTATATGTGTTTCAGGCATTACCAATTTTCGTTCCTAAATCTTTTTTTGATAAAGTCGACTCTAAAATTTCTTCATTTATTTGGCAGAATAAGAATCCGAGACTGGGTAAAATACATTTACAGAAAGCTAAGAGAGATGGAGGTTTAGCATTACCTAACTTTAGATTTTATTATTGGGCTATTAATATTCGACATATGAAATTTTGGTTACTTGACCGGGATATACTATCTATTCCTAAATGGGTAGCATTGGAATTACAATCTGTTCAGGGTTATACACTTGGTTCTATTTTAGGTTCCTCTCTTCCTTTTGATTCGAAACGCCTTAAGCAGGTCTCTAACCCGATCGTTAAATATGCTTTGCGTATTTGGTTTCAATTCAGAAAATTTTTTGATCTTAATCAATTCGGGTTAGCGATTCCTATTTTAGGTAACATATTTTTTCCTCCCTCTTTTACGGATCGCGCTTTTCAAACTTGGAAGACTAAGGGTATTTTACGGTTTTTGGATTTATTTTTAGATGGTTCCCTTATGTCTTTTGAACAATTATCTAATAAATATAACTTATCAAGAATACATTTTTTTAGATATTTACAAGTTAGAAATTTCCTAAGTACTATACTTTCTTCCTTTCCAATGCTTCCTCCTATATATATTTTAGATTCGATAATTAACCTTAATCCATGTCAGAAAGGTGCATCGGCTATGATTTATAATATTATTATGAAACTTAGGAAAGCTCCATTTGATAAGATTAGGGTAGATTGGGAACAGGAATTGGGGCTTACCATTTCTGTGGATGATTGGGGGCAGATTTTACAATTAGTTAATACTTCCTCTATTTGTGCTAAACATTCCCTAATTCAATTTAAAGTGGTGCATAGAGCACATATGTCCAAAGATAAGTTAGCGCGTTTTTACTCGCATATTAATCCTTTCTGTGATAGATGTTCGGGGCAGATAGCCTCTTTAACTCATATGTTTTGGTCTTGCCCTACTTTGGAAACTTTTTGGAGAGATATTTTCAATATTATTTCTAAGGTATTAAATATAGATATCTCTCCTCACCCTATTACTGCTATCTTTGGACTACCTAAAATTTCTAGTAATCTCTCCCCTTCAGCCCGTAGAATGATTGCATTTCTTACTTTAATGGCGAAAAGATGCATTTTACAACATTGGGAAGAGCTTAATGCTCCAACTACCTTTTTTTGGTTTTCTCAGACGATTTTATGTTTGAATTTGGAGAAAATTAGAAGTAACCTTTATGATTCTTCATTTAAATTTGAACAGATTTGGGGACCTTTTATTCGATATTTTCATTTAATGTAATATTTACCCTTCTTGTTTTTTTTCACTGTTTTAATGGAGGTCGGGATTGAGGACGTGATTTTAAGTTTAACTCTGTTTGGTTTCAAGTTAGCCCATTGCTTTGCTTTGCTTTTAGTTAGTTGCACGGTGGGTTTTTTTTTGGGGTTTTTTTTTTCTTTTTTTCCATTGATATATATAAAATCTAGTATACTATTATGTTATCTTGGTTTCTTATGCTTAAATTACATTGTTTGTAGTATTTTCTTTTTGGTATTGTTATCTTTTGGAATTTTATTATACTTTAACATTGTATTAATGTTTATATGGCTTACCTTTTTTGTATACTTACTCAATAAAAAGATTTAAAAAGAAGATAGTCTTGGAATTCTCTGACCAAAAGGCTCAATCACTGAATAATGCTGGAGAAGCTCAGCAGATCAGGCAGCATCTATGGAAAAGAATAAAGAATCGATGTTTCGAGCTGAGATCCTTTATTAGGAAGGGAAAGGGAGGAAGAAAGAAGCTGTGAGGTGCTAGATGGTAAAGGGCCGGAGTAGTGCCTTTTCCACCTATATCATCTCCTTGCTTCTTACTTCACCTCCCCATCCCCCACCCACCTGGTTTTACCTATCATGGTTAGCTTGACTGCTTCCCCTTCCCCCACCTTATTATTCTGCCCTCCTTCTCTGTTCTGATGATGGGTCTCAAACCAGAACGTTGACTATCTATTCATTTCCGTATATGCTACCTGACCTGCTGAGTTCCTCCAGCATTTTGTATGTGGTACTCTGGATTTCCTGTATCTGCAGAATCTCTTGTGTTTATACTCACTGAATATACTGAAGATAGAGATGGTTAAACTTCTCACAATTAAGGGAATCAAGGTATATCAGATTGAGCACAAAATTGATAATAAGGTGAAAATGATTTATCTAAATGACAATAGTATTAACCAAGATTTAAATAAGTGACTGTAGTAAACACAAATGGACTATTTCTGCTATTTTTATTATGTCCTTCGGTTTTCAGCAAAAGTAAACAGCAGTTCTTTGAAGTGAATCCATCATACTTGCCTTAAGAAAGAGACCAAAAGGAGGAAAACCATTATTTCCTGTTTGACTGAATGATCCTTCTCAAGAGAAATGTCAGAGCTATTCCTGTTTGTCTTTTAATTAAATTGGAATGACGATAGTGACTATTATTTTGTTGTGAGTCAAAAACAAAACTCTCTGTTGGCTGACCCTTTGGATCATCTGTGATTTGGGAAAAGTTACATTAAAATGGCATTAAGCCATTTGCGGCATGGAGCTCAAATCAAGTCACATCATTGCATGTCAGTGACGGTTTAAGATGGTACTGGTGAAGCCCAGCGACTACTTATCAGCGGTAAACAAAACAAAGAACACAACTAAATACTATATTAATAACACCTTTTCTGGTCAACGATCACCGCAAACAATGGAGGTGAGGCAGGGTCGAGGAGCGGAGACAAGGTGAGTAAAGGTGAGGCCCGTCTGCCAAAACTAGAACGAGGAAAGACCTGAGATTTGATGGATCTAAGCACCAGGCTGATTTGGAAGGGTCAGTTATGGGATGAAATGTGGTGGCGAGGTTCAGGCCCAGAACGTATCGAATCGACGGGGCCCGGGTGCTGGAGCAAGAAACGACCCAATGATTAGACGATTTAAAAGCTGGGTAAATTGAAAAGGCAGAGTGTTGGGAGCAGAAGAGAGTCGGGCCAACTCTGCTAGCTGCACCACGACGTTTTCTCATCTCTGTGCTGAACTGAAGCTTTGGCCTGCTCTGGCTGCGGTGATGCCTGGGCTATATATCTGTAGACTCACCTTCGTTCTGGGTGCAGTTCGCTAGCCCTTGCTGTTAGCATGATTTGTTTTTTTTTCTGCACGTTGAATGTTTTATAGTCTTTTTTAAAAATGGGTTCTTTTGGGTTTCTTTGTTTTGTGGACTGCTAGTAAGGAGATGAATCACAAGGTTGTATAATATATACATACTTTGATAATAAACATACTTTAAATAAGTACAAAGCAGATTTCGGTGCCAATCTCCCCTGCATTCCTCCTCACTTTCATAGCAGCTTTCATGCAGTATCTCTGTGACTGTCATGGTGAGGGTACTTCATGACCCGTCTTGTTTCCCATTGAACTGCATGAAAATGGCCACACCGATGTGAATTCTTCACGTGGCTCCCAATAGGATCCATACAGATTCTGTTTCAGCAGGTGCATCCCTGTGCAAAGCATCACAAAGCTGCTTTCAACATGCTTTTGATATCATCCAGTGTACCTCGACATGTAGATCATGTCAGGATATCAAGGAAGGTTTTCAACTGGGTATGTGTGTGTGGTTGAATTTCAGATTTGTGTAATGTGGCTGTGATGTGAAGTGATTGTATGACTCTTGTTCTTTGGGTGAAATGGGTTTTTAAATGCATTGCATTAAAGCAAAAACATAGAGTGATGCATTTTTTAGATAATTATACTGTAATTGTTTTTAGTTTCCGTTGGAATACTGTATTTCAATCCCTACATTGAAACTCATTAACCACAGTTTTATAGACCAATTAATCTACCAATTTATTGTAATTTTTTTCTTCCTACTGCACTACTTTCTAACCAAATGATCTTCCTGTCTTTGGCAGACTTGGATCTATAGCCCTCTATTGTGTTGCTGCATTGATAAATACAGTGAATCGTCAGTGACTCTGCATCTGAAGTGTGGTCTGTACTCTTTCTGCATTAATGGCTGCATTTCGCAGTAACTTGTCAAAGAGAATGTACAGGATGTTTAGCGGAGCATGTGCAAGGGTGAAGGAATAGGGAGAAATGAAGATCTCCTGTCATTTATGTCGAAGACAATTAAGGAGGCTTAGTTTGATCAGCAGGCCTTAGCGTAAACAGAGTCACACCCTTTCTTTCTCCAGGCTAAAGTGATTAAATACTCCTGCTGGTTGTGGGCCAAACAAGTTTATGGCCATAATCAGCTAGGATGTTTCAAACAGTTCAGGAATGCTATTTATCTTTAAAAGGGGCGCAGTCATGAGGAGTATCTGGCTTTTAAATTAAACATTTTGGTTTTAAAAACAATAGAAAAGATATTAAGTTAGTTGTGTTTTTAAGTTGGTTTTGATTATTTTCTTCTCCTGAAGGCTATCTTTGGCTCGGATATTTTTTTCAGCTGCAGACTGTTTGAGAGTATTACAAGCAAATGACTATTTGCTCTGTATCACCCTGCACAGTGAAGGCTGAACTTTCTTTTGGTTTATTGCCAATTTCCATGCTCTTTAGAGCAATGTGCACAATATAAAGAGGCTGTAATGTTTACTGCCTTAACTTCACAGGGAAAAGAATTGTACTAAAACCTTTCCCCTTAGACAGCCCCTTGAGATTATGGATACCCAGTTTCTGCTCCAGTTCCTGGGTCCTCAGCTGGTTGCCGAGGCCAAAGTACAAATGGAACAGGAGATGCAATTTGAGATGAATAAGTGAGTAATTTGGGAGTGGTGTACTAGTTCTACCATTTATGCTGGGCTGCTGTGTACTCTGATGTAGGGCCTCAGGGTTCATGGTGTCATTCCAAGCATCCCTTCTCTATTTGGCGCTGCAAAGGACCAAGGATTCCAACATATCACTGGGAATATTATGCTTTTACAAGGAGGTTTAGAGAACATCCTTGCATCATTTTCTTTATCCATCTGGTAACTTGGGGATTAGAATAGGGGGTCTTTCAAGTGAATGGTGTTGGGGTCCAAACATAAACAAGAGAAAATCTGCAGAAACACACACAAAGTGCTGGAGGAACTCAGCAGGCCAGGCAGTATCCATGGAAAGGAGTAAACAGTCGACATTTCAGGCTGAGATCCTTCATCAGGCCTGGGCACGTGTTCATAGCCCTAGAGACATGGGTTGAGTTCTGACATCCAGTGCTGTCTGTGTGGAGTTTGCATGTTTTCCACTTGTCCCTTTGGGTTTTCATCTGGGAGTTCTCATTTCCTCCCGTATCCCAACTGATACTGTAAGTTACCTTGAGTGTAGGTGAATGGTGGAATAAGTGGGGGGAGGGTGGTGCAGGATAGGTAGATAGGGAGCAAGGAAAATTAGTGGGCGAATGGGACACTCTATGAGCTGGCATGGACTTGATACTTTGCCCTCTGAAGTAGAAGAAGACACCTGTCCTTCATTCTGGAGTTAGGGTGACCTCCCTAGTAGAGCAGTGAGCAGCAAACTGTGATATGAAGTGGTAGTCAGATAGAGCGTCCAGAAATGGTCCTGAGGCTGTCCCATGACCTTGATCTACATCAACAAAGAAACAGTCCAGACAAAGGAATAAAGTTAAATATGAGGAGGAAGTTACAGATTTCGGAGCAGACAAAGGAAAACAGGGTTTGTAAATCTGGGGTCTATGCTCCGGGAAATAATGACCGCTATTATTCAGGCTAAAAAGACTGAAAATCTCATTGCAGAAATGCAACTAGTCAGAATGTTTTGCACTATATCTCTCCAGAGGTTCACCAGAGTTTTTGATGGCATGCTAAATCTCCTTAATCTTTTAGGAAAGAAGAGACACTGTGATGCCTTCCTCCTGATTGCTTTCATGTGCCAGACTTAGGATAGGTCCTCCAAGAAACTAACATCCAGAAACTTGAAGGTGGCCATCCTTTCCTTTGCAGGTCCTTCAATGAGGACTGGTGTGTGTTTATCTGAGCCTGCCACCCCAAATCCCCTAAAGTCCATAATCAATTCTTTGGTTTTGTTGATGTACTAAATGTGGGTCATTGGCACCACTCAACCCACTGACCTAGCTCAGTTTGCGTCCTTGTTACCCTTTGTGTTTCTGCCAACAACAGCCTTGTTATTAGTGAATTTGTAGATGGTGTTGGAGCTAAGCTTAGCCACGGACATAGCTACAGAGAGGGTATGCCAGGGAATTAAGCAGGCAGCCTGAGGCATGCCTGTGTTGATGGTCATTGGGGAAGAGATGAGGTTTGCGATCTGTACTGATTGTGGTGTCCTGGTGAAGAAGCTGAGGACACAGTTATAGGGGGTGCTACAGGGTTCTAGTTCCTGGAGCCCGGACCTTTACCTTCCCTCTTTTTAAAGCTCCAAAACCATAAGGCAAATGACTTGCAGATGTGGGTAATCTCAAACAGAAAGAGAAAATGCCGGAAATAGTCCTCACCTGGGGCATGAGACATAGACTTTTTGTGTCAAAAATGCTTTATCAGATTGAGAAGGAAATGAAAATGTTAAGATACGGGGAGGATGATCAGCCATGATGAAGTGGTGGAGTAGACTGGATGGGCCAAATGGCCTAATTCTGGTCCTATATCTTATGGCATATCTCTGACAGGGAGCAGTTAGAAAGTGAGAACATGGATAAAGAACATAAACAAAAGAACGTGGAAATTGTGAAATGTAGACCAGGAGGGCAAATGAGACTGTTTCGACGGGCATGTTCCCCACTCCCAGAGTTAGAAACCACAAAGGGGGAAAATCCAGTTGCACTAATGCCACAAATGATACAGAACAACTTATCTGAAGAAGGATGTTGGGATCCAAGTCCATAGCTCACTGAAGTTGTCCACACAGGCAGACAGGGTAGTAAAGAGAGTGTATGGCATGCTTGCCTTCACTGGTTGGGGCAAAGTATAAGAATCAGGAAGTCACTTGTATAAAACTTTTGTTAAGTTGGACTTGGTGTATTTTCTGGAATTCTGATTGCCCCATAATAGACAGGATGCAGAAGAGGTTTCAGAATTAGAATCAAAATCAATATCAGATTTAATATAAAACCATAAGATATAGGAGCAGAATTAGGCCATTTGCCCCATCGATTCTGCTCCACAATTTCATCATGGCCAATCCATTTCTCTTTTAGCCCCAATCTCCCCAGAACCCTTCATGCCCTGATTAATCAAGAACCGATCAACTTCTGCCTTAAATACACCCAGCGACTTGGCCTTCACAGCTGCCTTTGGCAACAAATTCAACAGATTCACCACTCTCTGGCTAAAGAAATTCCTCTTCATCTCTTCTAATTGGATGTCCCTTTATTCTGAGGCTGTGCCTACTGGTCCTAGACTCCGTCACTATAGGAAATATTCTCTCCACATCCACCCCTATTGCGGCCTTTCAACATTCAATTGGTTTCAATGAGCTCACCCTCATTCTTCTGAATTCCAGTGAGTACAGGCACAAGGCCATTAATCGGTCCTTGTATGGTAACTCTCTCATTCCCAGACTATTGCTCACGAACCTCCTCTGAAACCTCTCCAATGTCAGCACATCTTTTCTAAGATAAGGGGCCCAAACTGCTTGCAATTCTCCAAGTAAGCCTTTACCAGTGCCTTATAAAGTGTCAACATTAGATCCTTGCTTTTATGTTCTATTCCTTATTCTATTCCTCTCAAAATGAATGCTAAGATTGCATCTGCCTTCCTTTCTACAGACTCGTACTGCAAATTAACCTTCAGAGAATCCCATGCAAGGACTCCCAAGTCCCATTGCACCTTGAATTTTGGAGTTTTCTCTCCATTTAGTAAATAGTCTACGCTTTTACTTCTTCTACCAAAGTGCAGGACCATACACTTCCTGGCACTATTCTGACTGCATTTCTTTACCCATTCTCCTACTCTGAGAATGATACAGATGAATGAGCCCCTTTAGAAGGAGGTACAGGAATTAATGTGAAAAATAATAATACATATTTATAAGCAACACACATCAAAGTTGCTTGAATTTCCAGCATCTGCAGAATTCCTCGTGCTTGCGTTTTTAAATACGTTTATAATTCTGTATTTGTTATTTGCTTTAATCAGTGTAGAAATAGTTATTTTCACTAAGAAATCAAGAAGTATGTCAAAGGGAAGAACTTAGTTGATTTAATATATGCAAAAAAAAGCTCATGAAAGATGAATAGAATTTGGCTTAGATCAAAGGTTCTTAACCTGGGATCCAGGGGTTCTGTGAACTTGAATGGGGAAAAAAAATTCCATCTTTATTTTCACTAACCTCTAACTGAAATTTAGCATTTCCTTCAATGATGAATGTAGACAGCAAACCACAGTAGTATTAGCAGTACCTGTGACTTCGTCACCAATAAAAATCACAGCTATTTTCATACCACATTATAGTTGTTACAAATATCTTAAAATGTTGTTTACGGCATGCTCATCACTTCTTCGAAATTATGGTAGTTATTAAGCCCACTGCTAGATTGAATGTGATTGCAGCCTTCCTGCCTGCAGATGCTCATGTGACGTAGCTGACCAACTATCAGGCAGCCCTGCTTCTAGCAGTCGTTCAGCTGTGTGTTCTCACTTTTGTGACCCAGACATTACACTGCTCTCCGTGATTCGCTGTCTACAATTACTTGTTGACCAATGTGTAGTAGGAGGTGAATCGTTTTTATTGTTTGTTAAAGTTTTGCAAAACTGGACAGTTCAAATGAGAATTCTTAACTCTCCATAAGGCCGCGCGGCCTTTTGTAATACCACGCAACTCCATGGGCAACAATAGCTGAATTCCAGGAAGGACACGACGTCTGAGCTATTGTAATCCTTGTGTCTATCCAAGTATCTAAAAGCCATTTAAAGTATTAAAACTTTGGTTAAATTGTAAAACCTTCTGTTAGAGTGAGTTTTTGGGTAGATGATTTGTTTACACTTAAATGACTTTGGCCACCAGACTATTATTTGACAAAGTACTGTGGATTGAGTCCACAACAATGCACTTCCTAAAAAGGTGTGAATACCAGATGCTTCTGGCACCGTAGTTTGACCTGATGCTGTAGTTTCAAAAACAGTATTATCTATACATTATAAATATTAATTGTCTTCTGTGTTAGCATGTAAAATGCCAAATAAATGTATTGTGGATTTAACTTGCAACTCAGACATGTTGGCGTCGGAAGGAAAGGACGGTGTGATATTTTGTATGTAGCTTCAATAGGAAGCATTGTCTATGCATTGTCTGTAACCTTTTAAGTAGCAATTGCCTTTGTGTTTAGAATATAAATATCGAGCCCACATTGAGCTAGCAGACCTTTCTCCGGAAAGCGTCTCCGTCTGTATGATGCCTGCTTGTGTCGAATAAAGAAGCTGCTTTGTATCTACCAGTGACTCTGTCTCTTTCATCCACGTTACAACACCTGTCTTATTTTATTTTCTCGCATACAAATTTCTTGAATATCTTACTCTTCACTTAATTAACACACATGTCACTTATTTCTTTGCAGATTTATGAAACAAATTACTTAAAAACCATACAAAAATATTGAGTATCCCAATATAGTCAGCTGCTTGTTTTTGTTCATTATGCGAATGCTGACGTCATCGAAGAAGAATTCTTATTTAGTGAGTCGTTTTTGGAAACTACAAAGGCTGTCAACGTTTTGGAAATGGTAAGAAGTTTTTTCTTGCCAAACAAAACTTTAACTGGAAAGAAAAACTTCATACTCGTTGCACAGATGGAGCTCCCGCAATGCTTGGTAATACATCTGGTTTTGCTGCTTCAGTGAAAAAGGAGGCTCCTCACGTCATTGTCACTCATTGTTTTTCACACAGACGTGCACTGGCAACAAAGACTCTTCCAGCAACGCTGAAAGGAGTTTGTCAACAGCCATAAAGGTAATCAACTTCATTAGAAGCAGGTCTCTGAGTAGTGGCATTTTAAAAGACTTTATCAAAAAATGGGTGCAAAATATGAAGTGCTTCTCTACCACACTGGTGGCTTGCAAGAGAACAAGTCTCAAAGCGTTTGTTTGAACTAAAGACAGAAGTTTCACTTCTGGAAAAAAAAGAAAATCAACTCTTGGAACAATTTTAAAGAAGTGGATTTCATCCATGGATTGGCTTACATAGCAGATATTTTTAACTAAATGAATGAAATAAATCTTTCAATTCAAGGACCTGAAGTCACCATTATGGATGCTACTGGAAAAATTACAAGTTTACTTGGCCAAGTTGCTGATATGGAAGAAAAGAGTAGAGGCCCAAACATGAGGAAATCTGCAGATGCTGGAAATTCAAGCAACACACACAAAATGCCGACAACTTTGCAAACTTTTAGATGCTGGAGGAAGTGTTTTACCGAGATGGAGTTGAGATACAAAATTCTCTGTCAATTTCTTTGAAGTTAAACATTTGTGAACCCCTGGAAATACTTAAGAACTCTTTCAGAAGTTATTTCTACCTTGATGGCATTAAAGTTGAACCACAGATCAGCAATCCTTTCCTTTCTGATATAAATTGTATCGATGATGTTGATCTGGCCAAAGATGAACTCATTGATCTTAGGACAAAAAGCTTACTACAGTTGGAGTTTAACTCAAAAAGCCTTAGAGAATTCCAGTGTTCCTTGAGAAAGGCCTATCCTCACCTTGTAAAGCAAGCTACGGAAGCTTTAATTCCATTTGCAACAAAATTACTTTGCAAATCAGGATTTTCAGTACTTGTAACCACTAAAACAAAAAATAGAAATTAATTGGATATCCAACATGTTGTGCATATTGCTTTGTCAAACACCACCCCACAGTTTAATGTTCTTATTCAGACTAAGTTACCAGAGTCTCACACTAATATGTCTTTAAAAAATAAAAAATAATTTTAACTTGCCTATGTGTTTCCTTGTTATTTAATGTGTTAATAAAGAAACAGATATTACTATATCACAATTTTAAGAGATATTTTAATAACTGTATTTCAATATAATTGGTTTATTTTGTTACCCCATGCATTTTATTTTATATACTTAAATACATTATTCTGAGAAGGGGTCCATAGGCTTCACTAGACTATCAAACGGGTTCATGGCATAAAAAAGTTAAGAATCTTTGCTGATTTCCACACTGATGTATTTAAAATATAGGGTTGTAGTATAAGTGGTGATAATTTTGCAAGCTCCATTAATTATGCTTTTAAAATGGGAAAGTAAAAATATATTTCTGAAAAGGGGTGAGAGAAAATCAATATTGCTATAGACTTGGCAACTTATGAGAAAATGCGGCACTAAAACAAAACATTTAGGCCATTCAGACCCTGACAGTGCCTCTGCTATACTGAGACCTTCCCTCATCTTTCCTCAACATATTTCTTTCTCCCTTATGGTCTGCTTATCTTTCTCTTGAACATTTCTCTCTTCTACACTGGGGTGTTTGTCATGATGGTGAGCTACACACTCCTACTACTCAAACTGAAAATGGTCCTTTTAATTTTCTAACCTGATGTCTTGCTGACAGGTTTATATTGTTGACTCCGGCTTTGCTTTTATCAATTAACAGAAGTACATTGCATGTATTTGCTCTATCTGGTCTACACTCAGCACTATCCTTTCAAGAGGACTAAAAAGGAAAGGAAGTTGTTTAGTTAAACACTGGTGGCAATTACCATTGAAGCCTGGTCACAGGGAGATACAGCATAGAAAGAAGCCCTTTGGTCTGATAAATATCGAACACCTATTTAGATTAATCCTATTATATTCTTTCCATTTTTTAATCAGTCCCTCTGGATTTCAGATTTACAGAAACATTAGGGGAAATTTAACCCACCACCCTAAATGTCTTTGGGAGAATCTCATTTGGAAAAAGGGAGAATGTGCAGACTGTGCACAGCAGGGTAAGTTTGAACCCAGGTCACTACAATTGTGAGACAGCAGCTCGGTTATCTCTGTCACTGTGCCATCTGACGTTTCCAAAATCAATAAAAAAGAAGTTTGCTAGTTTTACAAGTATATGAGGCTGAGTACATCGTCTTTCCCAATTCTTCTCTTGTTCTCTCATCAGCCACTTCACTGCTCCCACTCCTTCGATCAGTTCTGGCCACCCCATTACAAGAAGGATGTGGAGGCGTTGGAGAGCATGCGGAGGAGCTTTACCAGCATGCTGCCTGGATTAGAGGGCATGTGCTACAAAGAGAAATTAAACAAACATGTTGTTTTCTCTGGACTGGTGGAGGGTGAGCAAAGACAGAGTAACCATCTGGTATCTTTTTCCCAGGATCAATATGTCTGAGATTAAAGTGCATGCATTTAAGGTGAGAAGGGCTAAGTTCAAAGGTGATGTGTGGCTGAATTTTTGGACACAGAGTGGTGGGTGTCTGAAATATGCTGCCAGTGCAGTGGAAGTAAATACAATAGAGGTGTTCAACAGGTTCTTAGATAGGCACATGAATACAGGAACATGTACCTTGTGTTGACAGTAGGGGTGAGCTTAGCTAGACTTTTCACTACTAATTTATTTAGTTCACGGGCAGCAGCTGTACTCTTCTATGTTTTATCTATTGGGCTGATCTTGGTGTGGGTATGGTTGTAGATCTTCTCAGTAATTTATGTTTGGGAGAGACGATATTCCATGAATATAATTGAAGGAATGATTGTTTCCCCACCTATATGGAAAAGCAAGTGATGAGAATTACAGGCAGATTGTTGCAATGACTGGGCCACCTATGGGAGTTATATCACATCCAAACAGATTTTACATAAGAACATAAGGAGCAGGAGTAGGCCATCTGGCCCATCCAGCCTGCTTCACCATTCAATAAGATCATGGCTGATCTGACCATGGACTTATCTCCACCTACCTGCCTTTCCCCCATAACCCTTAATTCCCCTATTATGCAAAAATCTATCTAATCTTATATTAAATATACTTACTGAGGTAGCCTCCACTGCTTCAATGGGCAGAGAATTCCACAAGTTCACCACTCTTTGGGAAAAGCAGTTCCTCCTCATCTCCATCCTAAATTTACTCCCCCGAATCTTGAGGCTATTCCCCTATTTCTGGTCTCACCTACCAGTGGAAACAACTTTCCTGCCTCTATTTTATCTATCCTTTTCATAATTTTATATGTTTCTAGAAGATCTCCTCTCATCCTTCTGAATTCCAGCAAGTACAGTCCCAGGCAGCTCAATCTCTCCTCGTAGTCTAACACCCTCATCTCCGGAATTTTAGGTGCACCAATTAATTCAGCAACCTTCATCTGGAGCTTGAACTATATATAGACAGATAGATACTTTATTGATCCTAGAGGAAATTATAGTGTCACAGTAGCATTACAAGTGCACAGATATACAAATATACAAATATTAGAAGAAAAGCAAGAAAGAATAACAAATAAGTTACTTCAAACAGTCTTTCAGGAGGAGGTCATCACTTCCCTGGCTATAGGTTGAGTCATTATAGAGCCTAATGGCCGAGGGTAAGAATGACCTCATACAGTGCTCTTTGGAGCAGCACAGTTGTCTGAGTCCATTACTGAAAGTGTTCCTCTGTTCAGCCAAGGTGGCATGCAGAGGGTGAGGAATATTGTCCAGAATTGCCAGGATTTTCCGTAGGGTCTTTTGTTCTACCACAGCCTCCAGTGTGTCAAATTTGACTCTTATAACAGAGCCTGCCTTTCTACTGGCAACAGAAGACTGGTAGAACATGTGAAGGAGAAGCCTGCATACTCTAAAGGATATATATATCCAGATCATGTGAATAATGCATCATAGTTATATTGTCTGTTTGAGGCCTCTGTTGGTCTGAGTTAACTATGGCTATTGTGTCCTTGCTGTCGTGATACGCAAGCCTGGGTAGTATGATATGGAGAGCAAGCTGTTGCTCCATGTAGCAAGCTCCCCCTCTCTTTGAAACTGATGAACCCAAAGGAATGGCATAGACTGTTACAGTTTGGTACCAGAAGCATCGCAGGAGTTGCAAGTCTGCATTGAACTCAGTGTAGGACTGTCTTAGGGACTCCAGCTCCAGATTTTTCCCTTGGGGTTTATCTATGATCTCACCACAAGGCAGTGGAGGTTTGACGCCAGAGTTTTCCTTCTCCTAGATGAGCTGCAAACCATGGCAGACGAGCCCCATCTGCCTGAAGTGACTGGTTTGAAGGCACCAGTATCCCCCCTTTGCTCCTCCTGTCAGTAGAAACAGTTCTGATGGGCTTAGTAGCTAAGCCACACATGAAGGCCAGGAGCTGGACTTGGTTGTCAGAGGCGGTTTGAAGGCATACAATTGGCAGCATTTAATAGGTAGTGGGAGCTATAGCAATATCAAGGAACCATTATAGTTATATAGTTATACTCTATAGTTATATGGTTATAGTTATACTATACCTAACCCTTATACTTAACCCTTTGTGTTACTGGCATTTGTGATAGTTATTGTTGGTAACTATATCAGTGCTGGAACCTTTGCTGTTTATGATAGGTTGGAGATACATGGGTTTGCTAATAACATGAACGTTGGTGGTGTTGTGGACTGTGAGGATGGTTGTCTAAGGCTACAGCAGGATACAGATCAGTTGGAAAGTTGGGTGGAGAGTTAGCAAATGAAATTTAATCCTGACTAGCACATTTTTGGGAAATCAGACAGAGGTAGGACAAATACAGTAAATGGTAAGGTGCTAAGGAATGTTGATGTATGGTGGAACTGTGAGTTTCCAGTCCACATGGGCAATACTGGTAGATAAAGTGATGAAGAAGGCATGTGGCATGCTTGCCTTGGGGCATAGAATATAAATAGTGGGAGATTATGTTGCGGCTTTATTAAACAGTGTTTATCCTGTGTTTGGAATACAGTGTACAGTTCCATTCACCAAATTGTAAGAAGGACTTGGTTGTATTAAAGAGAGTGCAGAGGAGATGCACAAGAATGTGTCTGAATTGGTGGACTTTAGTTAAGGGGCATGATTTTTATAGGCTGGACTTGTTTTCCCTTGAACAATGGAGACGGGGTTGAACTGATTGAGACGTATAAAATTATAAGAGCCATACACTGGGCAGGTAGTAGGAACCTTTTATTTTGTGGTAAGGTTTTACAAAGCAAGAGTGTAGAGGTTTACTTTATTTAGTTCATTGATCAATTTAGAGACACAGTGCAGAACAACCCTCCTGGCCCAAAGAGCCGTGCTGCCCACCACCCCACTTATTTAACCCAAGCATGATCACAGGCATATCTCACAATAACCAATGAACCCACTAATTGGTACGTCTTTAGAGAGTGGCAGGAAATCAGAGCACCTGGAAGCAAGCTAGGTGGCAACAAGGAGAACGTACAACTCCTTACAGAATTGAACTCTGAACTCTGACATCCCAAGCTATGATAGCGCTGCACTATCCGCCCTGAGACCATGGAGAGCAAGGAGTTTTAGAAGGGATTTGATGGGAAATCTTTTACACAGCGAGTGGATGATATCTAGAACTCACTCAGAGCAGGTGGTGGCATCAGATACAATTACTATGTTTAAGAGCCATTTGGGCAGTACTTACAGTAACTGTATGAAGAGGTAAGGCAGAAAGGCTGTGCAACTCTATGGCTTCAGCATTCAATGAAAACAATGCTCTGCTCTTCTTCCTAAGTGAATTCTGCAATGATTACTTTTCTTAACACTTGGTTGGACTTCTCAAAGAAAATCTTTGCTCAAGACTTTGCTTTGAGATTTGGCTAGCATTGAAGTGTGTTCATTATAAAAATTGTCCTGTTATTTGCACACTTGCCTTCACATTTCTTCCTCTAATCTGGCTGCTGTTGTATACTGGAATTTCTGGCTAGTAATTTAAGGCTTTTGGGAGCAGACATTCCTGAAACCAATGCCTCACTAAAGCCTATAATTATTAGTTGACAGAACACAAATTGACAGACAAAATGACGACTTTCTGCTTAGGCTGGAGCAGTGCTGCACATATTCTTCAATTGATTGGAGTGTAGCTGCAACCCATTACTGTTCACATAAAAGCGGATGTTTGCAACTGGCCTTACCTGTAAAATCTGCAGATGGGTTCCAGGCTGTTTATGCCACATTTATCCTAAGATGTACAGCAGGAAGCTTTTAATGACATTTGAGAGGATTAAGTATCTTATTATATTACTAAATTAAAAGAAATGCTATTGTAACAACCGTAGCACTTGTTCTGAACAATGAATTTAGGGAAAGCTGATACCTTTGGAACTGAGACTCACTGTATGGTGCAATGTGCAGATGGGAGCAGAAAGTTACAGAGGGACACAGGGAGACTGAGTGGGCAGGGCTGAGACTGACGGAAATCAAGGTGATGCCATCTACTGTATTCATGAAATCCAGCTCACAGCTATGATTGACCAGGGAGCAGAGGTCTTAAACCTTTTCTGTACATTTAAGACACGGACTACCTGTAGCAGACACCTTAAATCACTGGAGAGCCAACATCAGTGCAGTCTTCCCCTGATGGGATAAATGGATCACAACATATGTGCTCTCCATGATGAGTATCTACACGTATCTCCAGTCCCCTGCTTTACAGCACCGGTGATTGTTGATTGGGGTTCAATTCCCACCGCTGTCTGTAAACAGTTTGAGCATTCTCCCTACGATCACATGTGTTTCCTCCAGGTTCGTCCCACATTCCAATGATGTACAGGTTAGGGTTAGTAAGTTGTGGGCATGCTATGATGGCATTGGAAGCATGGCCACACTTGTGGGCTGCCGCCAGTATATTTGTGACTCAAACGACGCATTTCACTGTATGTTTCAATGTACATGTGACGAATAAAACTAATCTTGATTAACAATGCTGTTAATTTATAATTCCACTCTGAAACAACACTGAAAGCCATTCAGTTATATTATAGCTATCACATTAAGACAAAATATGGACAAAACTGCATCATCTTGGACACCAACTTCCCTTGGACCTGGGTCTTCAGCAAGGCATTTTGCCAAGTATCTGGTGACAGGTGTCTACGCTGGAAGAGCTGCTCCACAGATTAGGCATGCAATAGCCTGACATAATTGTCCTCAGAAAATTATACCTTTCAGACGATGTTCCAGAATCTTCCATTACTTGCATGCCATCCTGGTGGGTGCTAACCATATATGAATGGGAAGTATTAGCTCTAGGAGTCCTTGACATTGAACCTATGAAGTCACATTGCATCAAATTGAAGACCTCTTGATTGATTCTTGGCATTCTCCATCTGATGATGAATCTGTGTTCTGTCGCCTAGAACAACATTCTGAAGAAATAATGAAAGTTGCAATGTGCAGAATGTACTATAGGTCTCATGTAGTGAACTTCAATGTCCATCGCTGTTGTAATGTGAACAAAGTCACTGGAGAGATGCAGCTGGTAGATATGAAGCTGGTGTTATTCAACAAAATGAGATACAGGGCGCATTATATTGAGACCACTTTCGTAAGAAGAGGCCTGTTCAACCCAATATTACATGACAATTTATATGCTAAAGATCAAAGGAAAATTCCACATTTACAGTATATCTACAGTGCTTCCTTTGAATTATGTATGACTTTCACACCTTCTTCTTTGCACCCACAATCCAGACAATCATGTGGCTGTTAAACCACATTGTCTGGTTCTCCAATTATCTGTGGTTCACATCTCTAGGAATCTCCAGAGTTGCATTTTAAATTTAATCTACAGTCCACATTCAGATCTGAAGACTGGTTGTTGAAGTTAGTTGCTGAAGTTAATATTTTGCTAAACACCTTAAATCCAGAACATGCTCTATCAATCACCATGAGCAGCTTTGTAGCACCATTACTAGCTGGCTGAGTCCTGAATGACATTAATACCAGACTGAATGTGTGGCAAATGGTGAATAAAACAATATGAAGAATAAATACCTGACCTCATCTTCACCAGTCTACCTGTGTAACATGTCTACATGTTAGCACTGATAAATGTTATCACTCAACAGTGCTTGTGGATATGAACTCCCATTTGTTGCTTGGATTGGGGAGCATGCCTTATGAGAATAGGTGGAGTGAACTCGGCCTTTTCTCCTTGGAGCGACAGAGCATGAGAGGTGACCTGATCGAGGTGTTCAAGATAATAGGCAATGATCTTGTGGATAGTCAGAGGCTTTTCCCCAGGGATGAAATGGCTAGCACGAGAGGGCATAGTTTTAAGGTGCTTGGAGGTAGGTACAGAGGAGATGTCGGGTAAGTTTTTTATGCAGTAAGTGGTAAGTGTGTGGAATGGGCTGCCAGCAGTGGTGCAGGGGGAAACGATAGGGTCTCTTAAGAGACTCCTGGATGGCTACGTGGAGCTTAGAAAAATAGAGGGCTACGGGTAAATCCTAGGTAGTTCTAAGGTGGGGACATGTTCAGCACAGCTTTGTGGGCCAAAGGGCCTGTATTGTGCTGTAGGTTTTCTATGTTTCTATGTTCCTATTTTCACACTGAAGACCCTTACCATTATATTGGTAATGACCTAGGCATCCGGTAGTCTTGCGAGACCATGCATATGTGCCTGGAAAGTCTTCACTCTCCAGGGTGCAGGCCTGGGCAAGTTTGTATGGAAGACCGGCAGTTCCCCATGCTGCAAGTCTCCCCTCTCCACGATACCAATGTTGTCCATGGGAAGGGCATTAGGACCTATACAGCTTGGCACCAGTGTCATCACAGAGCAATATGTGATTAAGTGCCTTGCTCAAGGACACAACACGTTGCCTCGGCTGGGGCTCAAACTTGCGACCTTCAGGTCGCTAGTCCAATGCCTTAACCACTTGGCCACGTGCCCACAATGTATGACCTGAAAAGTAAGTAATTGGTGGGTGGAGGAGACCCCAACCAAATCCCCTTTCTCTGAACATAGTGTGACCCCTCCTGCTGAAGACAAGGCTGCAGCATTCACAGTTACGTTCAGTCTGAATAGCTGACTGGGTAATTCATCCTGGCTGCCTCCTGTGATCACATCATCTCAAAACCATCTCATACTATATATTGTGTTTCCAGTTACACGGACTCATGCAAGTAAATTACTGCATTTTATTATTTTCCACTCTGTCCCTTCTGCTCTAGCTTGAGGCTTGCCTCTAGCCAAGTATTTCTATCATGAGAGAAAATAGCTACCTCCCCGATCATTCAGTGGCATTACTGACATTGAATGTATTTCACCCTTCATCTCCACTCATCAGAGGCTACAAAAGTTAAAGGCTAGGTATTGTGTGATGTTTCATGTCTTGACTCATTTGAACATTTCTATTATCCGCAAATTGTATTCGGATTTCAGTGGAATACACTCTATTTGCCTGAATGAAAGTATTTCCAACAACACTTAAGGAGCTGCACATCAAATGGAACAAAAAAGCAGTTTCCTTGGTTGAGATCCCAATTTGTTCTGATCAGTGTTGGTACACTACCTTGGCCATGTTTGGGAGGGATTTGGACAGACACATGAAGAGACAGAAAATAGAGGGATGTAGACCATGTGTAAGAAGATTAGGTTATCTATTTATTTATTGAGATACAGCATGGAATGGGCCTTTTCAGCCCTTCAAGCCATGCCGACCAGCAATTCCCCCAATTTAGTACCAGCCTAATCACAGGACAATTTACAATGATCGATTAACTTATCGACCTGTACACCTTTGGACTGTGAGGGGAAACCGGAGCACCCGGAGGAAACTCATGAGGTTATAGGGAGAATGTACAAACTCCTTACAGGCAAGGGCAGGAATTGAACCCAGGTTGCCTGAACTGTAAAGCGTTGTGCTAGCCACTACGCTATCGCGCTGCCCAGATTTAGGATTATGGTTGGCAGAGGCATGGTGGCCCAAAGGGTCTGTTCCTGAGCTGTACTGTTATAAGTGATTAATTATTCGAGTGGTTTCTTTTAAAACAAACGTCTCATATGACACAGGAGACTACAGATCTGGAATCTGGAGCAAAGACAAAACTGGAGAAACTCAATAGCTCAGGCAGCATCTGTGGGAAATCTACTGCTGAATCGTTGAATTTTCTTCTCCCTCTATAGATGCTGCCTGGCTTGCTGATAAATTTTTTTATTGCTAATAAATTTGTGACCTCTACAAGCTACAACCTACATGTTACATATACACCCATGGGAACTTCACCACCAGTAATAAGTTTTACTTCAATTCAGACACCAATCTGACGTGGAAATAAGTTAGTATCTGAACAACAAGCAAGACGTGCAAGGAGGAGCTAAAGATGGTACCAGGGGCTTTTGTGGACCTGGGCGACTTCTTCAAATTTATCTGTGAAACAGTTTAAATCTTCTGTTCCCATGTCTTTTTTCCCCTTTTCAAGGTGGCTGGGGTTCTGTCGGTGTCCATGATCTACAGCTGTGCTCAAACTACATTTTTCACGGATGGTGTGTTCTCGCTCTTCAGAACTGACTGAGCGGCCTGCGTTTTGGGATCCCCAGGAGCATCTGGAAGACGTGCGCCTTTAGGGTGTGGCCGCGTGGATGACCCAATTCCTCACCAATGTCGCCAACTGAAGTGGCGTGGGAGATCGAAACATCGAGACAGCAGGTGCGGCTGTCCGAAGCCTCTGCATTCAGGAGATCGCTATCTTTCTCTCTTTCAATGTTGCTGATTCTCGAGTCAGGGAACTTGAAATGAGCGATGTTGCAGACTGTAACAGCAAAACAGCAAGCTCTTGGCCTCCCTTCTCGCTGTGACAGGAGCAATATCTCTCTCTCTCTCTCTCTCCCTTGTTAGTGAGAAAGAGGGCCTGTTGAGATGTCAAAGTGTTAGAATGGACAGTAAGGATTTCAGATTATATACTGAATACATTCTCTGACATTAAATTGAATCAGTGAACCATTGAAGATACTAGAAGAACTCATTTGGTCAGGCATGTAGGGTCCAGATTAAGGATCATGACCTGGAACATTGACTGTCCATTGCCCGCTTCCTCCATAGAAGCTGCCTTATCCATTAAGTTCTTCCAGCGTCTTGTTTCTTTCAATATTTCGCCAATATATTTTGTATGCGCTAGATCCGAGTTTGTGGGGATAAAATCAAGTAAATTCTCAATATTGGATAGCAATGTATTCTAACAAAATTCAAGTATGGAGTAAGAGGGAAGCAATGTGCAGAAACAGGCAAATTAAACTTACCCAATCTCTTTGGCATGTCCAATGTCCATTTTGTACACATGCCATGTTAGTGTGGCTCATTATATAAAAGGATAGAGATAAGATGTTTGAAGGAGATGGTGCTGGAAGAATATTGAGTGAGCACAAGGTGTAATTTGAGTTAATGGCCACTGTATGCATCTGACCACCTGGTACCCTTTATTCCTTATCTTTATTTAGACTGCCTGGATGAGAATTTTTATTTCTGTTTCTCGTGTTAAAAGTGTGCAAGAAAATTGCTTGGCATTTCAGAGGACAATACTCATGCACTAGGTATCTCATGCAATACACAGGTTGCTCTGTCTTATGGCTCAAATATGGACCGTCTTCAAGTTTATCCTGAATTCAGTACAGTTGTGGTCAATCTGCCTTAGGCTTGGACTCCTCGTCTGTACCAGTTCTCCTTGGCCCTCAGTTTCCTGATCTATCAAAATGTATCTATCTCTTCTTCAAATACCTACAATGATCCCGCATCCTTAATTCTGTGGTGCAGAGAATTCCAAAGATTCATCACCCTTTGAAAAAGGATACTTCTATGTGTCTCACTGAAAGTGAGAATCCTCTTGCATTTGTGTTCCCTTTTTCAAGGATTCTCCCATATGTAAGTACCTTAATATCGATACTGCCAAGTCACCCAAAGATTCTATAAATTATGTCAATTTTCTTATGGATCAAAAGCATACAAAATTTCCTTTGGAAAATATTTATTGAAAATGCTCAAAACTTCAGTAGCTAGGTAATATTTATGTAAATTTTTAACACACATTGCAAATTCACCAACACAATGAGTGCCTATGCAAAACAAGACCTGCTGAGGTGAAAGATCCAACAGGAGGAAAAGGAGAAAGGATTGAAATTCACAGGGAATTTTATGCTGCTACTTCAATCTGTCATTATTACAAAGCATGAACAGTATTCCAAAATTGCTTGGAATTAGGGGTAAACTAAATGTGAATGTTTAAGCTTGAAATTGTTACACGTGCTGATAATTGAGCAGATTTAATGCTGGTGCCAAACCTACAACTTTCCTGTCAGATTTTCAGCTAGTTCAGAGATTCCACATATTAATAACCGGTAGTAATGATTTCTTCCAGAATCATTAAGAGCTAATTAATCTCCCAGTTAAGAGGTGGAAGGGCAGGAAAAACAACCATTTGTAATTTTCAGTGATAAATTCCAGCTGTTGGCATTTTGTCTAACTTGACATTGGGCTCAATACCAGCAAAACATCATAAAAAATTCTGATTCTTTCAGATCACTCACGCAATAGGGCCTACAAAATAAAAGGAATGTGATGATAGACAACACAAAGAAAAGGCAGAGAAATGCAAACTAATGAGGGTCCTGAAAATTGACAGCAAAGGTATTTGATTTTAGTAGAAGCTTTATATTAATGCACATTATGTAAAAAAAAATTGAAAAGTAAATGAACAAGTTAGGTAAACTTAGGTGTTGTTAATAGAGGCAGTTGTTGTTGGTAAACATTAATTAATGCATCATATTGAGGTCTAATATTGGATGTTGGCCATTTGGCTAAAAATTATGCAAACTTCAGCAAGCCTCCACACTTCCGATCAATGGAAAAGATGAAACATCTGAATATTGTTGGGCCATGAACATTATCCTAAGGTACTCCTGCAGTGATGTTCTTGGGTTCGGATGATTATCCCCCAACAACATCTGCTATTTTCTTTTCAGTGAGGTATGATTCCAAACAAAAGATTTTTTGGTTCTCATTTGATGCCCACTGACTTTAGTCTTACCAGGGTTTCATCAGATTTGGTCAAATGATTTCTTGAATTCAAAGCCAATTGTTCTTGCCTCCTTAGTCCATGTCTGGATTAATGCTGTACTGAGGCCAAACAAAACCCAAACCAAGAATAGGAAAGCAGGCTTTTGGTGAATGAGTGCTATATGATAGTATTGTTCACTATATCTTCAAGATGGCCATGTCAGTTATCAGCAGAATGGTGTTAGTAAGAGTATAAATTGTATTTGAGAATCCTCCCATCAAGGAAAATCCTACTATGCTTTCAAGATGAGGTTGATTTCAATGGAATCCTTATGGCATTATTGGGTGAAGATAAGCCAAGATTTGCCTCTGATGTGCGTCATTGTCAGGAAACCTTCAGCTACTCTTTTCAAATTGGGGTCTGTCTTTTGGTGTACAGCACAGGACAACACACTAAATAGGGGTGAAGAGAAAGGAGCACAGTAGAAAGAGGAAGCTTTCACTTTGCAAATGAAATACAGTTTATATACAGCATAAACAATTCTTAAATGTTTTCTGATTTCTTTCCATTCCTCTTTGGAAGCCTCATGTATAAATTGTCATAATCTTTATAAGCACTCCTGATTATTTTAAGTAACCTCTCACTTATGGACTGGCAATGCCCCTGAAATTGCTGAGGGACAAAAAGTAGTAACTAAGGCCAAGTGATTATTCTCTCCCTATTACTTGTTGTTAATGTTTTGTTGATTAGATTTGCAGTGCTAGGGGTTGTGTTGACACTTGTCAACAAGTTCGGAAGCAATGACTTGTGGAGTTTCCTGCAAAAAAAAAGGGAATGACAAATGCCTCCCATAAATGAAATGCCAATTACTTTAATGACCAGTTTCCACGATGTGTCAACACCACACGAACGAAAACCAGCCGCAAGCAGCTACCAAACCTTGAATGGAATTTCAGCGTTTGTCACCAAATCACTGTCTTGTAGTTCAATACGGAAAAGATTACAGTGGTCACATGACAGGAATTGAGTTGTTAGTCAGCAATGTAGTAACAGTTATGTTGTTATGTATAAGGGCATATAAATATTTTTTTAAATGCCTCTTTGCCCAGATTCTATTACTTCAACTTTACTTCCCTGTTGTGTGAGCGTGGTTATTGGAAAACCACGTGCTTAACCAGAGGCTTGAGAAACATTGGAAAGATGCAACTACTTGGAGTGGAGAGAGCTGTGTATTGCTGCATATGATAGACTGGCCGGCATTAGCAATAGGAGTCGGTAGGGAATAGACTTGATGCCATCATGGGAGAAGTTGATGTGGACACTCCTGCATTGCCTCTCCCATTCCCATGAGACAGGGCTCATCATATCCTCTGACCTTTGACAAAGCTGACCATACCACCTTCCTCCACCAGCTCCAACTGGATGAACCTGATTCATCTAATTCTATTTCACTTATCCAGCTGAAGGCAGAGCATGAGGCTCGGAAGGCCACTTGCATTCAACTGATAGCTCAGGAAATGGTGGGATATTTGCCTCTGGTTGGAACTGCCAAGGCCTATCATGACCCTTGGTGTCTCTCAACAATCCTTCACTTCTGGAGAATATCATTCTTATCTTCTCATTCTCACTGAATCCTCAAAAGTCAAAATCAAGTTTATTGTCACGTGCACAAGTACACGTGAACACAGGTGCAGTGACAAATTTACTTGCAGTAGCATCACAGGCACGTAGCATCATATACGCAACATTCACAAGAAAAACTTAAATGAAACATAAATTATGCAATTTTTCCACAAGAAAGAGCATAATTAGAACAAATAAAACACCCATTGTAAAATGATTAGGATTGTGCCGGTTGGTTGTGGCATGGCCCAAAGCATTTAGTGTATCACCTTAGCTTTAGCTGAAAGATTGGTGTTCAGTTCCTGCCACTGTCTGTAAGGAGTTTGTACGTTCTCCCCATGACCATGTGAATTTCCTCCAGCTGCTCTGGTTTCCTCCCACATTCCAAAGACATACAGTTAGGGTTAGTAAGTTGTGGCCATCCTATGCTGGCATTGGAAACAGACCAATACTTGCACGATGCCCTCAACACATTTCTGACTGTGTTGGTTGTTGACACGCACAAAACATTTCACTGTATGTTTTGATGTACAGGTGACAAATAAAGCTAATCTTTATCTTGCCTTCATCTTTATCTAGTTCAAAAGATGAATGGTTAGAACATCTCTGACTGTCAGCTTTTAAAAACTTTGCAATTGTCACTGTTGGAGCAATCACTGGTTGCCTTTGTTATTTCTTGTTTTTGTTTTGTTGACAGACCCTGTTATATCAGAGTCTGCAGTTAAGCACTTGTACAAAATATGAATTGGAGCAGGAATAGGGCATTTGACCCCTCCAGTCTGCTGCACTATTTAATATGATCTTGGTTGGTCTGACTAAAACTGAAAATATCCCAAGAAGTGACAGTGCTTTCCAGTCGTTACATGGCAGTCTCTGGATCAGATTAGATTAGCCTTATTTGTCACATGTACTTCAAAACATAGAGTGAAATGTGTCGATTGCATCAGTGACCAACATAGCCCAAAGATGTGCCGGGGGCAGCCTGCAAGTGTTGCTTTGCTTCTGATGCCAGTGTAGCATGCCCACAACTTCCTAACGTCTTCCTAACCCTAGCGTCTTTTGGAATGTGGAAGGGAACCGGAGCATCTGAGGGAAACCCACATGATCACGGGGAGAGCTTACGAGCTCCTTACAGAGAGCAGCAGGAATTAAACCCCAGCCTTCCAATCACTGGCGCTGTAAAGCGTTACACAGACTGCTATGTTTCTGTGCTGCCCTAACGCTGCTGTACCACTCTCGATGCTACCACGCTGCCCGTTGTCTGGTTTTATTTCCATTCTCCTGACATCGTCACTGCAGTAAATTCAAGATAACAGAAAGTGACTCTGTGAACACAGTGGCAAATTTCAGTCATGCTGATAAATCATACAGCATTCAGCTGGTAAGTGTTCCAGTGCATGGAACTGAACATCAGCGAGCATCCCTACTCATGTATTACACAAAATAATCTGCAGATGCTGTTGTCAAAGGAACACTCACAATGTGCTGGAGGAACTCAGCAGGTCAGTCAGCATCGACTAATCTTTTCAACTGATGCTGACTGACCTGCTGAGTTCCTCCAGCGCATTGTGAGTGTTCCTACTCATGTATTTGTGTTGGAGAACCGCCTGTGCAGTTGCCTGTGGTATCTATAGATTGGGCAGGAGAAATGCAATTCAATATTCTTGCCTACTGTTCTCCAAAAGCTCCTGCAGTCAGTTTGAGATGTGCATGTGGGATGATGAGGGATTCAACAGCCAGGCTCAGCCTTGATGTCCAAGAATCAGAAACAGGTTTAATATCACCAGCATATGTCGTGAAATTTGTTAACGTAGCGGCAGCTGTACAATGCAATAGATGATAAATACAGAAAAAAAATAAATTACAGTGGTATATATATGCATATTAAATAGTTATATTAAAAATAGTACAAACACAGCTGATCCTCCTGCTTTAATTATCAGACCTGAACATCAGCCATTGGAAATGATATATAATTATGCCAATGTGAATTGTCCACTGTGGTACAGGGTCAGTGGGAAACTACTAAGTACGTAGCAATGATGGATCTCCCACAGTTATAAATGGAGCCGCAAGCCTGTGGTCAGCTGTTCAGCTTTGCAGAAGTCAGCAAATCAGCAGAGCTTTTTAAGTTGGTTAGATAGCAAGCAGCACTAACAATCATATATTTGATCTTTTAGCTTTGTAGTTGATGGTGAAGCAGGAACAGCAGAGTGTGTGTGTCCAGAGTATGCACAGATACTGTGCAAGAAGCAGGCTGAACAAGAGGATTTTGGGAGTGGACAGAAAAGTGTGTTGAAGGGGGAATATTAGTGGAGAGAAGAAAGAGGCATAACAAAGTTGTGAGCAACGCAGGTGGGAGGTCAGCACGGACACACCACGTGAAGTTTGAAACGTGCAGACTCTTCCTTGGGTGTCGCAGCTACACCAATGATAAATGGCGCAAAATCTTCAGAGGAACATTTAGCCTTGAAGCTCTTCATCACACTGAGAGTGAGTGGCACATGAAAGGTACAGAGCAGTGAAGCTGAAAGCAGTTAGATCATTTACAAATCTGATAGAAAGGGACTACAGTGGCCAGGTATTCTTCTTCCATTTTGCCCAGTGATCCTCTGAATCCTCATTGTATTTGGAAAGTAGCTGAGTGCAATCCAAACCACAGACTGGCAGTCTTGTTTTAACTCTCGGTCATCTGTGGGTGAATTTAGTACAAGATGGGTAACTGGCAAAGTAACAGCTACTGTATGTACCGAGACTATCTTATGAATCAAGTCCCACATCAACACAAAATACTCTGCAGATGCTGGGGTCAATGCAACACTCACAACACGCTGGAGGAACTCAGCAGGTCAGGCAGCATCCGTGGAAATGATCAGTCAACGTTTCGGGCCAGAAACCTTCATCAGGACTAAAGAGGGAAGGGGCAGAGGCCCTATAAAGAAGGTGGGGGGAGGGTGGGAAGGAGAAGGCTGGTAGGTTCCAGGTGAAAAACCAGTAAGGGGAAAGATAAAGGGGTGGGGGAGGGCAAGCAGGGAGGTGATAGGCAGGAAAGATGAAGCAGGAATAGGGGAAAGCACAATGGGTAGTAGAAGGAGGCGGAACCATGAGGGAGGTGATAGGCAGCTGGGGGAGGGGGCAGAGTGAAATAGGGATAGGGGAAGGGAGGGGGAGGGAATTACTGGAAGTTGTAGAATTCTATGTTCATACCCCCAGGTCATCTTTATACTTCCACTGTATAAAGACTGGAAGAAGCTGCAGAAGGTTGTAAACACAGCCCACCACATCACACAAACCAATCTTCCGTCCTTGGACTCACTTTACACCACACGCTGTCGGAGCAGTGCTACCAGGATAATCAAGGACATGACCCACCCAGCCAACACACTTTTCTTTCCTCTTCCCTCCGGGAGAAGGCTCAGCAGCTTGAAGACTCGTATGGCCAGATTTGGGAACGGCTTTCTTCCAACTGTGATAAGACTGCTGAACGGATCCTGACCCAGATCTGGGCTGTACCCTCCAAATATCTGGACCTGCCTCTCGGTTTTTTTGCACTACCTTACTTACCCTTTTCTATTTTCTATTTATGATTTGTAATTTAAATTTTTAATATTTATTATCGATTTGTACTCACAGGTTATTTTCTCAGTTAGAAAGCTGCACCTATACACCCTGCTCCTTGGTGTACTTTTTTACGTATTATGTCGGAGTCTAAGACCGGAGAGCACAACCTAAGAATACAGTGATGTCCCTTTAGAACAGAGATGTGAAGTCATATCTTTAGTCAGAGGGCGGTGAAACTGTGAAATTCATTGCCACAGATGGCTGTGGAGGCAAAGTTATTGGGTTTATGTAAAGTGGCAATTGATAGGTTCTTGACCAGAAAGAGCTTCCAAGGTTGAAGGGAGAAGGCAGGAGATAAGGGCTGAGGGATAATAAATCAGCCATGGTGGAATGGTAGGAAACACTTGATGGGATGAATGGCCTAATTCTACTCCTATGTCTTATGATCTTATGCTCTTAAGCTATTTTAAATTTGTCTAATTTACGTTTATTGTTTTTGTAATGTACTATGCTGCTGCAAAAAATCTAATTTTAATGGCTTGTATGTGGCCAAGACTTTGAACTTGAACTTGAACTCGGACAGGATTGGGTTGGCCTAGATATCGAGAGATTGCCAGATCTCCTGGGCTCTTGAATATCTGGGATTAAACTCTGGGACACAGTTGAAAGCAGAAGGTCATATTTTGGAACCTGCTACAAGTGTCCTAGCAGCCCCAGAGTAAATTTTGCCACAACCAAGTTCTGAGTGTTCTGATAGAAGAACTGAGTGCCAGGAGGGGTGTCACTGCAGAACTCTGTTTTATCCATATTATTTTACACTAGCTAAAGCCCTTATTAACAGGGAACCGAAATCTATGCATTCCCCAAGTAGGAATAACATGGATAAAGTGAAATCCTCTGCTTTAGTTTGCAGCTTTCATTGGCAAGTTTTTCAGCTCAGCAATGACAGCTGTTGCAGGTGCTTTGTCTAGTAGCTCAAAATGATAAATTCACGAGTGACACATTGCAAAAGGAGGCCATTCATTCCAAATGACCTGTGCTGGCTTTCTGACTTGTCCTATGTTAGAGTGAGTTTTTTTGGGTAGATGATTTGTTTACACTTAAATGACTTTGGCCACCAGACTTCTATTTGACAAAGAACTGTGGATTGAGTCCACAACGATGCGCTTCCTAAAAAGGTGTGAATACCAGATGCTTCTGGCGCTGTAGTTTGACCAGATGCTGTAGTTTCGAAGACAGTATTATCTATACATTGTAAATATTAATTGTCTTCTATGTTAGCCAGATTTACTTGCATTCCTAAAGGCTGTGGATACCAACCCAGACATGTTGGCATTGGAAGGAAAGGATGAAGTTGGGTGGTGTGATATTTTAGAAACATAGAAACATAGAAAATAGGTGCAGGAGTAGGCCATTCGGCCCTTCGAGCCTGCACCGCCATTTATTATGATCATGGCTGATCATCCAACTCAGTACCCCGCCCCAGCCTTCCCTCCATACCCCCTGACCCCCATAGCCACAAGGGCCTTATCTAACTCCCTCTTAAGTATAGCCAATGAACTGGCCTCAACTGTTTCCTGTGGCAGAGAATTCCACAGATTCACCACTCTCTGTGTGAAGAAGTTTTTCCTAATCTCGGTCCTAAAAGGCTTCCCCTCTATCCTCAAACTATGGCCCCTCGTTTTGGACTTCCCCAACATCGGGAACAATCTTCCTGCATCTAGCCTGTCCAATCCCTTTAGGATCTTATACATTTCAATCAGATCCCCCCTCAATCTTCTAAATTCCAACGAGTACAAGCCCAGTTCATCCAGTCTTTCTTCATATGAAAGTCCTGCCATCCCAGGAATCAATCTGGTGAACCTTCTTTGTACTCCCTGTATGGCAAGGATGTCTTTCCTCAGATTAGGGGACCAAAACTGCACACAATACTCCAGGTGTGGTCTCACCAAGGCCTTGTACAACTGCAGTAGTACCTCCCTGCTCCTGTACTCGAATCCTCTCGCTATAAAAGCCAGCATACCATTCGCCTTTTTCACCGCCTGCTGTACCTGCATGCCCACTTTCAATGACTGGTGTATAATGACACCCAGGTCTCGTTGCACCTCCCCTTTTCCTAATCGGCCACCATTCAGATAATAATCTGTTTTCCTATTTTTGCCACCAAAGTGGATAACTTCACATTTATCCACATTAAATTGCATCTGCCATGAATTTGCCCACTCACCCAACCTATCCAAGTCACCCTGCATCCTCTTAGCATCCTCCTCACAGCTAACACTGCCACCTAGCTTCGTGTCATCCGCAAACTTGGAGATGCTGCATTTAATTCCCTCATCCAAGTCATTAATATATATTGTAAACAACTGGGGTTCCAGCACTGAACCTTGCGGTACCCCACTAGTCACCGCCTGCCATTCTGAAAAGGTCCCGTTTATTCCCACTCTTTGCTTCCTGTCTGCTAACCAATTCTCCACCCACACCAATACCTTACCCCCAATACCGTGTGCTTTAAGTTTGCACACTAATCTCCTGTGTGGGACCTTGTCAAAAGCCTTTTGAAAATCCAAATATACCACATCCACTGGTTCTCCCCTATCCACTCTACTAGTTACATCCTCAAAAAATTCTATGAGATTCATCAGACATGATTTTCCTTTCACAAATCCATGCTGACTTTGTCCGATGATTTCACCGCTTTCCAAATGTGCTGTTATCACATCTTTGATAACTGACTTCAGCAGTTTCCCCACCACCGACGTTAGGCTAACCGGTCTATAATTCCCCGGTTTCTCTCTCCCTCCTTTTTTAAAAAGTGGAATTACATTAACCACCCTCCAATCCTCAGGAACTAGTCCAGAATCTAACGAGTTTTGAAAAATTATCACTAATGCATCCACTATTTCTTGGGCTACTTCCTTAAGCACTCTAGGATGCAGACCATCTGGCCCTGGGGATTTATCTGCCTTCAATCCCTTCAATTTACCTAACACCACTTCCCTACTAACATGTATTTCGCTCAGTTCCTCCATCTCACTGGACCCTCTGTCCCCTACTATTTCTGGAAGATTATTTATGTCCTCCTTAGTGAAGACAGAACCAAAGTAATTATTCAATTGGTCTGCCATGTCCTTGCTCCCCATAATCAATTCACCTGTTTCTGTCTGCAGGGGACCTACATTTGTCTTTACCAGTCTTTTCCTTTTTACATATCTATAAAAGCTTTTACAGTCCGTTTTTATGTTCCCTGCCAGTTTTCTCTCATAATCTTTTTTCCCCTTCCTAATTAAGCCCTTTGTCCTCCTCTGCTGAACTCTGAATTTCTCCCAGTCCTCAGGTGAGCCACTTTCTCTGGCTAATTTGTATGCTTCTTCTTTGGAATCGATACTATCCCTAATTTCCCTTGTCAGCCACGGGTGCACTACCTTCCTTGATTTATTCTTTTGCCAAACTGGGATGAACAATTGTTGTAGTTCATCCGTGCAACCTTTAAATGCTTGCCATTGCATATCCACCGTCAATCCTTTAAGTGTCATTTGCCAGACTATCTTAGCTAATTCACGTCTCATACCTTCAAAGTTACCCCTCTTTAAGTTCAGAACTTTTGTTTCTGAATTAACTATGTCACTCTCCATCTTAATGAAGAATTCCACCATTTTGTATGTAGCTTCAATAGGAAGCATTGTCTATAACTTTTTAAGTAGCGGTTGCCTTTGTGTTTAGCATATAAATACCGAGCCCACATTGGGCTAGCAGACCTTTCTACCGAAAGCTTCTCCGTCCGTATAATGCCTGCTTGTTGTGTTGAATAAAGAAGCTGCTTTGTAGCTACCAGTGACTCTGTCTCTCTGGTGATTTCATCCTCGCTACAACGTCCTACATCCGAATATTTTTCTCTGTTGTCTTTTAGCTTTGTTTCCCTTCAGTATTTAATTAACATTTGAAATTTGCCATTGAATCTGCTTCCAACACTGTTTTGGAAAATGCATTCAGCAGGTAACTGTGACGAGAGATCTTGACAAGGATGGTTAGGACCCAAATGCTGGAGTATCTGAAACAAGGATTAAGGCATGATATAGAGCTGGAATGAGAACTGAGCACAACAGAATGCTAGATGATATCTCTGGTTGGGCTTTCGATTGAGCACTGAGGCTCCTTTCAGGTGCTCTTTAAATACTCAATTCTTTGCACCAGAACATGATTGCCAATTAGCAGCGGGGCCCTGAAACCTTAAGGGGGCCACACCAGCTATCCATACTCTGGAGAGTTAGACCATCTGCATCCTGGAAGCTCGTGCGGTTGGGTGCATGTCATAACAGGACCCTCTCCCTCATGGCCAATTCCTGACAGCCCTGGAGAGACAGTGATGGTAGTCGTGGATGAGAGCTGGATCCAAGATGTCTCTTTCAGGCACCTAGCACCTCTCCTCGGGTCTGAATCCTTACCAGTTCATGAGGTACGCTGAACACTCTGAGCAGTTCATGAGTCCAAAATTCTTCTCACTGTGAAAACTTGTTCCCCATCGATAACCCTGGGTGTCGGGGGGCTGATGGTGGTGAGGCTAAAGGGCTGGGTGCTGACAGGTTCTAATTTAAGGATGTGGAAGATAGGATTGATCTTTAGGGTCTTGGGGAGCTGCAAGGTTTAATCAATTAGATTTACCTTCCTCTGGGCTTTGAAGGGTCCAATGAACTTGGGTGTCAACTTTCTATTCTCCACCTGGAGAGGCAAATCTTGAGTGGGCAGCCAGATCTGTTGCCCAGGCTGCAAAGCGGGTCCCTGTCTTCTCCTTAGGTTAGCCTTGGTTTCTGCCTTCCAAGTAGAGGCCAGCCAAATCCCTCTTGCCCTAATCCATTTCTGCTTACAGCATTGGATGAGATCTTCTGCCACAGGGAGTCCAACCTCGGCCTCTTGCTCTGGGAAGAGAGGTGGAGGATAACCAAACTGGCACTCAAATGGTGACATCCTGTGTGCAAAATGTCGAAAGGTGTTGTGTGTGACCTCTGCCCACACCAAATGGTCACACCACTTGTCAAGTTTTTCTGAGGCCAGGTTCGTTCCAAATCTTGGTTGACCTGCTCTAACTGGTTGTTGGACTACATGTAAAACCCAGAGGAAAGGCTTGCTGTTGCCACAATCAGTTTATAGAATACCTTCCAGAAATGTGATGCAAATTGTGGACCATGATCCGAGACAATGCCCACCTGGAATCCTTGGATCCTGAAGACCTGGTCCAGGAGAATTTCAGCCATCTCCTCCATAGATGGTAGCTTATCCAATTCAATGAACTTGCAGGCTTTTGAAAACTGATTGAAAATTTCCATGAATAAATTCTTTTCAGGCTTCCAGCTGAGTACGACTATTGATTATAACCGATGTTTCGAGGACAAACTCTGCCAACTTCATGGCAGAAGGGTCCTGACGAAGGGTCTCGGCCTGAAACGTCGACTGTACCTCTTCCTAGAGATGCTGCCCGGCCTGCTGTGTTCACCAGCAACTTTGATGTGTGATGCTTGAATTTCCAGCATCTGCAGAATTCCTGTTGTTTGAACTTCATGGCAGAGTTTGTTTTCAAAATGTTGGTTATACTTGATACCTGTACCTGAATGGAAGCCTGAGAAGAGGTTATTTTGTAATATATGCCAGGAAAGTACTTGATCCTCTTTTGACAATTACCATAATGATGGTCTTCCCCTTGGATGGCGGGAGACCTGTGACAAAGTCCATGGAGATGTGTGCCCATGGTCTTTCTGGAAAAAGTAGGGGGGTGGAGGAGCCCTTGAGGTTGGGTAGGGAGCTGCTTGTCCTGGGCGCACACCTCACAAGGCTGCTTGTACTGATAAACCTCTTTCGTCATTTCAGGCCATCAATACCTTCTCTTGATAAACCCGAGGTTTCTAGAAATATTTGCGTGAGCAGTGATTCTTGTTGGAGTACCTGAGACCGGACAGAACTTGGGACAAACGGAGGACCATTCTCAGGAATATCCCTTTGCACTTGGGCCTTCTGACAAGAGCATTGATCCCCCACCTTGGCTTGGGGCAGAATGGTGGTAGGCTGCTCTTTTTGATTGGGTTCGTCAACCTGACAGGACAAGGCATCTGGTTTCTGTTTTTCTTTACCCTGGTTGATAGGTCAGGATGAAATTAAAGTGGTTAAAGAACATAGACCACCTTGCCTGCCTGGAATTCAGCTTCTTTGCCTCCTGAATATGAGCCAGGTTTTTGTGGTCTGTCCAAACAACAAAAGGGTTCTTGGCTCCCTCTAATCAATGATACCATTCCTCCAAAGCCAACTTAACTGCGAGAAGCACCCAATTCCCAATGTCACAGTTTCTCTCTGCCTGGGATAGCTGTCTGGAGAAGAATGCACACAGGGGCAGCTTATTGTCCAAAGGTGATCGTTAGGACAACAATGCACCCACTCTGATATCTGAGGTGTCCACTTCTACGATGAAGGGACGGTCTGGGTTAGGTGACACCAAGATAGGAGCTGGTGTGAACCACTGTTTGAGCCCTGTAAAAGCAGTCTCTGCTTCGGTAGCCCAGGCAAGAGGGTCCATGAACCTCTTAGCACCTTCAGTGGAACTGCCACCGAACAGAAGTTCCTGATGAACTTCTGGTAACAATTAGCAATCCCTAGGAATCATTGGACCTGTTTGATACTGGATAGTTGTGGTCAGTCTCTGATTGTCTGGGTCTTGGTAGGATCTACCTTGAGATTGCCATTGGAGATGATGAAACCCAAAAATGAAATGGTCATCACATGAAATTCAGACTTCTCCAACTTAATATGAAGGCCATGGTCTAGAGGCCTCTTTAAAATGTTCCTGACGTAAGTGACATGCTACTCCATGGACTTCGAGAAGATTAGGATATCATCCAAGTAGATGAAGGTGTACTCATGAATAGTAAGTCTATTTGAAGAGTTGTGGGGTCGGTGCAGAGGAAGAGTCAGGCCCTTTCCCTTGCTGAAGACCTCCTCCAAGTCCTAATACAGGGAAGGTATTTCGACTAGTTTGAATGTTGCTATCTCCTCTGGACCTTCCTTCGAGGATGACTCCTGAGGCTTCTTAGGTGGCAGGGCTGATTCGACAGACCTCAGAATCCTCTCCCTAGGTTCACCAAACTCATTCATAGAAACTGTGGACAAGTCAGAGTCCAAATCCTCAGGTGACTGCAGCAAGATGTGAGTCCTTGCGCCCCTGGGAATAGGATCCAAAGGTCTGTGTATAGGAGCCTCTCCTTTCCTCAGAACCTGGCGGCTGGATCCCTTAGGCTTAGCTGCAAGAGTTCCAGACTGCTTGGGCACCTCCTTGATCTTTTCCTGAACCAGGGATTCTCTCTCTCTAGTTCCCATGCGGCCCCGACTAGACGGGGTCGGGACAAGCACAGTCCTATTGCTCAGAACTGGCTTGTCTGACCTTCAGGGCAGGACTAGGTCTCCAGGAGGCTTCAGTTTACCTTGCACTGAAGACCACCCCCTTGTTGATTGTTGGTCTCGGGAGAGTTGGAACATCACGCTGCAAACATAAGCTCTAACAATGGCTGCACTAAGCAATGATTCTTCCTTCTCTCCAGACCACAGATGGGTTATGCTGGGACAGCTAAGGGAATAGTACCCAAGGATCAGGGGTATGAGTGGAGAGTCAATGATGTAGAAACTAATGTCTTCCACATGACCCCCTCTCCTCATCTGCAGCACCAGATTCTGTTGCTGAATCTGCCCAGAACCTAATGGGCGGTCGCCTGAGACACTTGCAAGCATGGACTCGCTCAACTCTCACAGTGATATGTTGACCCATGGGTAGTTCCTTACTACAGGAAGTTACTCGCTACCCCAGAGTCCATGAAAGCCTTCACCTGCCCCATTTCTTACCTCAGGTGATCTCTGCCTTTGGCGTGACGCCTGAATCCATAGGGTTGGGAGTGGTGGCTGTACCGTTGCAATCCTCCTGGCACAGGATGGTCTTTGCTGTTCGACCGAAAGCTGCAGCCTCGGGCATTCGGCCCACTGGTGACCTGCTTCCTCACAGTAATAGCAGCAACCTTGACTCCGACACTGGGACCTCTCACTGGCGGAGAGTCTAATGCAACCGATTTGCATGGCCTCATCAGGATCGTCAGCAGGAGATGGGCTGGTCATGGTCTGAGGCCGGGGAGTGAAACTGCGATGTGTTGAGACTGGACCTGGGCTAGCCCCTCTTCGACCTCTTGATGTAATCCCACTTTCGCTCAGCCAGACGATTATCTAGACGAATGGACTGGTTGATGGGAACCTCTAAGTCCTCTGCTGGCTCTTCCAAGGTGAGGGCTTCCTTCAGTTCATCTCGGAATCGTGACGATATTGAGTGGCCAAAGCCTCCCCATTCCAGCCACTGTCTTGGGCCAAGGTTGGCCGCTGATTGTCTGCCCTGTTGTACGGCCTGAGGCTCGGCTTGCTGTGGCAGGGTGATGGAACACCCTCTGCTTGGCGGCCACGAAGTGCTCTGAATCTGAGCAAATCTCTGACCTACGTTCCCAATGCAGGGCGGCCCAGGCCAGGGCTCTTCCAATCAGGAGAGAGATAATGAAGGCCACCTTTTCATGCTCCGAAGGGAACCGGGACGGCTGGAGTTTGAACACTAATGAGCATTGAGTGAGGAAGCTGCTACAAGAACCCAGACCACTGTCAAATCTCTCTGGGGCTGGAAGATGTACCGACTCTGCAGAGCGACCAGCAGGCTTACCCACACAACTCTGGCTTCCTTCTCGTGAAAGCTGACACACGGTGACCTGTCTCGATTGTACTGCAGCAAGAGACTTTGATGAGGATGGTTAGGACCCAAATACTGGAGCATCCGAGGCAAGGATCGAGACTCCGTATATGGCTGGAATGAGAACTGAGCAAACAAGATGCTAGACAGTATCGCTAGTTGGGCTTACGATTGAGCAATGAAGCCCTGTTCAGATGCTCTTTAAATCCTCAATTCTTGGTGCCAAAACGTGGTTGCTAATTAGCAGGATGGTCCTGAGCCCTTAAAGGGGGCGTGTCAGCTATCCATACTCTGGAGAGTTAGAGCATCTGAACCCCGGAGGCTGATGTGATTGGGGGCATTTCATAACAATAACAGCATAAAACAAACTGTTGAAAGAATTCAACAGGTCAAGCAGCATCTATGGAGGTAAAATGATGGTTGACATTTCAGATGGATTTCAGGCAGACCATCAGGACTAGTGCAAGTTCACAACCTAAAATATCGACCATCAATTTGCCTCCACAGATGCTGCCTGACCTACTGAGTTCTTACACAGTTTGCTTTTCGCTCCAGTTTTCAACGCCTGCAGTCTCTTTTCTCTGTTACAGCAGCATGTTCCATGAAACAAATACATGGGTTACCTCCGGCTCTTCTGGTTCCAAACCTTTGACCTTGCTGTCCCTGAATAGATTGCACATGGAGAGGATGTTTCTGGTAGTGGAGCAGTGTAGTACCTGAGAACACAGCCTCAGAATGAGAGGACATCCCTTTAGAGCAGAGATGAGGAATTTCTTTAGCCGGGGGTAGAGAACCTGTGGAATTCATTGTCAGTGTGCAGCCAAGTCATGAGGTATATTTAAAGTGGAGGTTGATAGGTAGGGGTGTCAAAGGTTACAAAGCGAAGGTGCAAGAATGAGGTTCAGAGGGAAAAATAAATCAGCTATGATTGAATGTTGAAGCAGACTTAATGGGCTGAATGACCTAATTTGCTCCTGTGTCAATTGGTCTTTGGGTCTAAAATGAGCTCTTGTTATTGACATTATCAAAAATGGCCTTGTTTATAAACATCACTTTCTAATCGTTTAAACTCCTTGACCCTGAAGAGTTTAAACTCAGCCTTTACAGTTAGTCTCTGTATTATAGTTAATCATCTGCATTATCTCCAAGGTTTTACCCTCCTTCCTTACAGATCAGAGTCCAGAAGCAAACACAGTACTGTAACTAAACTAAAAATATCCATTCTTTTATAAAGGTTTAGTGTAAGATTCTATTGACACTTTCATTAATTGTCCCAAAGGTTTCTATATATCCTTGGGTCTCTCCACTTAGCGTCCACCTCAAAATTATACTATTTAGTTTGGGCTGCTCTGGTCTTTCTGAAAAGACAATGAACACAATTACTATCTCAATCAATAGTAAAGTGATGTAAAGCATGTTTTAAGCTACCAGACAATGGTAGTTACTTTCCAATAACTTGCTCACTGATGCCCAACTTATGATTTGCCAGGACCAGGACCATTTGGCATCACGCCCTATCACAACTATGGTCCCAATATGGAGCTGATTTCCTATATGCCACTGTCAGGGAGTATTCTGGAATTATGTGAATATAGCAGATGCTAACTCAAACCAGAACCAGGCCTCAAGCAGTAAATTAAAGTTAAAAGCACATGCTGCTCCACAGACTAAGATTGCAAAAGCATCACCCAAACTCTAAGATAATGGAGTTGTGTCAAATGACCTGCATCAACCATGGTTTAAGGGATCTTGCACCATTGTAAGATTTGAAACTTAAGTTCAGGGAAGTGTCCTAGCCAAGGCATTTGAACATTCAGAGGTGTCTCCCACTGTAGATATGTAATTCAAAGGAAGCATTGTCAACCCAAACTATTGAAATAAAACAAGGGAAATTCTGCAGATGCTGGAAATCCAAGCAACACACACAAAATGTTGGAGGAACCCAGCAGGCCAGGCTGCATCTATGTAAAAGTGTAAGTCAACTGTACTCTTTTCCATAGATGCTGCCTGGCCTGCTGAGCTCCTCCAGCGTTGTGTGTGTTGCATTGAAATAAATGATGTCATTATAACTGTTAGTATTATAACTATTGAAATTTTATTGAATCACCTTTAATCTTAAGGGTATAAAAAATGTGATGTCCTTTTGGGTTTGCGAGCCTCTACTGAGAGTGCCTCCAGAATATTGACTGTTTCTTGTGCTGCATAAAGACTTTTACCAGCTTCAGTGTCTCTCTGCCAACATTTTAGGTGCTTGTCTGGGATACATTTGTGACCCACTGTGTGGATACTGGCTTAAGCCATCTAAGGGTACAAATAGTTTAGATCTGTTCAGGCCAATTACCACGGTATCAGGAAGTATCAAAGAACACGGCAGAGAGGTGAACTGGTGGATATAGAAGTGTGTTGTGTGTGTGCATGTATTAGTGTGAGGGATCAGCTGTCAGAGAGTTTTGGGTAGTTTGGTGAAACAGAACCACCAGTTCTGAATGTTTCAGACTGTTCAGGGTGCCAGAGGGTTGCAGGAATACTCATTTGTGCAAACTGTATAGAAGCATACTTGTTTGTAAGAGTGCATGTGTGATTTAAGAATAAGCTTGAAACTTTGGGGTAACAGACTTTAATATGAAAGGGAATACAACAGGAATCATGAATTCAGCAGCACAGAAGTGGAAGATTGCAGAGCACATACTTTGTGGTTTTATATCTGTATTGTTTAATTATTTTTATCCATCCCTTATATTTTGCTTAATATGGGAATTAGTGTGGAGATATCTGAGGGGGAGTTTATACCCAGGAACACTGTTGGGATGGCACCTACTGAGGTCAGGCAACAGCAGGTTGAAAATCCTGATGACACCAGCTGGCCCCTGACTCTCATTCCCACCATTCAAAGACCCTTCACCCCCGGGGAGAAGCAAAGCATTTTGTCAGAGCTGCCCTCACTCAAAGTCTCTTGCAGGAATTCAGAATTCTGACGGAAGTTCCAAGAAATGCTTGAAATAGACCAGAAGAGGAGGGAGAGAAGTTTTATAGCAGTTATAGTGAACGTAGCTGCTACTTAGGTTCAGACAACTTGCTTTGTGTGCCAGCAATCAGGGCACCTAGCAAGGGAGTACCTGAATAGATGTAGAAGGTTGATGGAGATGACATGTTACGGCTGTGGCCTATCAGGCCATAGTTGGAGGCCGTGTCCAAAAAATAAAGCAGGTGTGAGAGCCACTCACCGAAACAGGCAGAATGACAACAGTTCCTTCTCTGCACGACCAGGTGAGGTCAGCATCCAGGTCGGATAACGGGCTGGTGGCATCCTCCATGGTGAGTACTGGTCACCCATGGAAATATACAAGAGGTTTATTAGGGGCTGGCAATGTGAAATGTTAGTGGACACAGGTTTGTGACTATTGATAACTGATCTACCCTTGCCCATGACTGGAGAGACAACTTACATTACCATTGCAGGAGGTGAAACAATGAGGCAGGGCGAAGTCAGCCTCAGGAACTCCTTAACATTAAGATGGTGGTGTGTATGGTTACAGCAGCCATTCTGGGTCCAATTGTTCATCCTTTATGTCTTTTTTACAATTGCAAGACACTGCTGTTTATCAAAAACATCAAGGACCGCAGGTCTGCTCCATCAGGGAGTTGGTTGATATAGATGGAGCTGGATGTGGTATGAACTGTATTGCTGCCTGCTACAGGAAGGCATCAGAGTCAGTGCATGAAGGTGGTGTACAGTCTAACAAATAGAGTGAATGATTGTCTCGGACTTTTTCTTGTGATGGTAAGATCCTGTTGGACATTGGTAACGTAGAATACTACAAGTCTAGTTCATTGGTGAGACCAATGACGGAGGAGCCGCCTGGCCTTGGTTGTAATACAGACTAGGCCTCAAGCTGCAGCGTCACCTGTGGCAGCCGTCCAGGGGAGAGACACTGAGGAAGAGGGAGAGGGAGAGGGCAGAGGAGCAGTGCATGTGCCGGAGCCTGTGCTTTTCCCCTTGGAAAGATGGTTCCTGGATTTGAAATGACAAAGGTTCGCATCTTTGAGGTAGGTTGCTTAATTCTCAAAAACCCATTGGATGCAAGTACCACACACTCTTTCTCAGCTTATTCAAACATTGTCTGCCTTCACTGCTTTTTAAGAATATAACACCTAGGCCCAGAATTATGCCATTCAGCCCATTGAGTCTGTTCCATCAGTCCATCATCATTGATTTATTATCTGTTCCAACCCTATTCTTCTGCCTTCTCCCGTAACCTTTGGTGCTCTTACTAATCAATACCAATACTAATCAATACCTTACTAATTAGTACTAATACTTACGGCAGGTTGTTGTTTATTGACTACAGTTCAACGTATAACACAATCATTCCTACAGTTCTGATTAAATTGCTCCAAAACCTGAACCTCTGTACCCCCCTCTGCAAATGGATCCTCGACTTCTTCATCGGAAAACCACAATCTGAGTGGATCGGAAATAACATCTCCAGCTTGTCGATAATCAACACTGGCACATCTCAGGGATATGTGCTTAACCCACTGCTCTACTCTCTCTACTTCCATGACTGTGTGTCTAGGCACAGCTCAAATACCATCTATAAATTTGCTGTCGACACAACTATTGTTGGTAGAAATTCAGAAGATGATGAGAAGGCATACATGAGTGACGTAGATCAGCTGGTGGAGTGGTGTCGCAGCAACAATCTAGAACTCAACATCAGTAAGACCAAAGAATTGGTTGTGGACTTCAGAAAGGGTAAGACGAGGGAACAGACACCAACCCTCATAGAGGGATCAGAAGTGGAACGTCTGAGCAATTTCAAATTCCTTCATGCCAACATCTCTGAGGGCCTACCCTGGGCCCAACATATCAATGCAGTCACAAAGAATCCGTGACATGACAATGGCTATATTTTATTACGAGTTTGAGGAGATTTGGTATGTCACCAAAGACACTTGCGAGTTTCTACAGACATACGATGGAGAGCATTCTAATTGACTGCATCACCATTGCAGAGGATTGAGATACGTTGCAGGAAGTTGTGGACTCAGTCAGTGCCATCATGGCCACTAGCCTTCCCAGCTTCCCAAACATCTTCAAGGAGCAATGCCTCAAAAAGGCAGCATCCATCATTAAGGACCCCCATCACCCAGGACATGCCATTATCTCACTGCATCCATCAGGGAGGAGGTACAGGAGCCTAAAGGAACACACTTAATGAGTCAGGAACAGCTTCTTTCCCTCTGCCATCAGATTTCTGAATATGGACATTGAACCTATGAACACTACCTCACTACCTTATTTTTCTTTTTTTGCACTACTTATGTAATTTAACTTTAAAAAAATATATACAGCTTACTGAAATTTACAATTTTTATTATTTTGTTTTACAATGTACTGCTGCCAAATAACAACAAATTTCATGACATATGCCAGTGATATCAAAACCGATTCTGATCAAGAACCATTAATCTCACTATTAAATATATCCTATCACAGCCATAAGTGGCAATGAATTCCCAGGATTACCACTCTCTGGCTAAAGAAATTCCTCCTCATCTCTGTTCTAAATGGATGCCCTTCTATTCTGAGGCTGTGCCCGCTAGTCCTAGACTCTCCCACTATTGGAAACATCCTTTCTCGCCCACTCTACCTAGACCTTTCAGTATTCAATAGGCTTCAATAAGATCCCCTCTTGTTCTCTTTAAACTCCACTGAGTACAGGCTGAGGGTACCTTTGATTTCTGGGATCATTCTCGTGTACCTCCTCTGGACCCTCTCTAGTGCCAGCAAACACTGTCTCAGATAAGGGGCCCAAAACTGCTCTCAATACTCCGAGTGCGATCTGACCAATGTCTTCTAAAGCCTCAGCATTATATCCTTGCATTTATATTCCGGTCCTGTTGAAATGAATACTAACATTGCATTTGCCTTTCTTCCTACAGAGTCAACCCGCAAATTAATCTTTAGGGAATGCTGAAAGAGGATCCTTTGCAACTGGGGGCAGCATGGTAGCTTAGCAGTTAGCACAACACTTTACAGTACAGGTGACGCAGGTTCAATTCTCACTGCTGCCTGTTAGGAGTTTGTATGTTCTCCCTGTAACTGCGTGGGTGACATCTGGGTGCTCCGATTTCCTCTCACAGCCCAAAGATGTAGCGGTTGGTAGGTTAGTTGGTCATTGTAAATTGTCCCGTGATTAGGCTAGGATTAAATTGGAGTATTGCTGGGTGGTGGGGCTCATCAGCCAGAGTATAGACATCAGAGCAGAACATTGAACTCAGAGTCTTTGCACAGTGATGGTCTTTCACATTTCAAAACAGACCAAACTGAGACTACTTCAATACAATGTATAACACATATCTAGCTTGCTTCCTTATTGTTTATAGAAAAGTTATTGAACAAGTTTAAAAATTAGATGGCTCATAGTTTACTTTTGAGAAAGGGTCTTCAATCAGCCACTCAAAAGTTAATTTATTATCAAAGTATCTGTCTCTGAAATTTTTCTTCTCCAGATAGCCACAGAACCAAGAAAGAAAAGAACCGCAGCACAATCATCAACCCCCCCAATCTCTCCTCCCCACACAAAAAAACAAACAAAAACTGAACAGGCATATCGACCCCCAAATCCCCCTACCTTGCACGCAAAAAAACAAGAAAGATTGGGTGAAAAACACAGAATATTAAAAAATCTGAAAAAAACGTCTGTAGTCCAAGTTCATAGTCAAAACACAGAAAAACTGAGTTATATTCTCCAGATACAATGGCAGGCCTTTAATCCCACCATAGTCAAAAGCCAGTCTCCCCTCTCCAGCAACAGACCGATCCCAGTAGTGATCAAAAAGCAGTCTCTTCTCCAGCAGCAGAATAATCCCACCTGTGATCAAAAAGCAATCTCCCCTCTCACTAGCGGAGTGATCCCACCAATGATCAAAAGGCAGTCTCCCCTCTCACTAGCAGAGCGATCCCACCAATGATCAAAAGGCAGTCTCCCCTCTCACTAGCAGAGTGATCCCACCAACGATCAAAAGACAGGCAGCCGGCACTCACCTTCCACATTCACTTTGGTGTTTCAATCTCCTTTGTCATTTTAACTGGCGAGCAATGGAAGCTTTAATCAATGAAACGGAGTCAAACATTGGTTTGTGCCCCATCTACAACCTTCTTACTATGAGGTTCACGCACGCTACCTCTGCCTTCCAGAATCCTGTTGGAGACTGCAGAGTGCTAAAGCACCCAAACGATCTCCACACAGCAAATCACAGGTTCCAACCATTCCAGAATCACGTTCAAGATGAAAAACAAATGTAAAATACAGTACATAAAAGTAGTGAAAAGAAGACATAAAAGAAAGTTTTCATAATCTGTCCAGAAGATGTCGACCAAAGGAGCATTGTAAGTAAGTCCTCAGCACCTGTTTTAATCAGACCATAAGTTAATGCTTTCAGGGTGTCAGCTACTGCTCTCCAGTCCAATATTCAACCTATGCCTTTCCTGGAGTCAAGAAAGTTGCCTTCTTAAATTGACACATGTGCAGTATCAAAATAAATTTTGCTTCTAAGGGTCTTGGGACAATGAGTAGATTATAATAAGCAGAGGTGGGGCTTGCTACTGCTTTATACACCTTTGCATAGCCAAGTGAATATTTTTATTTTGCTGCATGTTTTAATAGATTGAACACATGCAAGTTGTTGGACAGGTGCATCAAACACCTCAAGACTTTCAAGAGTTAATGGCTGTGTGTGTTTGTAAGCAGTCTCCAGTGGAATTAGTTCTTGCTTAAGCAGCCTGATTTTTCTCCAGCACAAGTATGTGTTGCAGGGCAATCTAAAATGAAGTTGTGAGGAATTTTTCCTTCAGGTTGACTGACAGCAGCTGTCATAATGATTTGTGACCTTTCTTCATCAGCATCTCTGGAAACCTTCATTAGCAGTCGCCATTCTCTGCAGTATATTGTTATGACCGATATGCAGGGCTTGGCTTTAGATAAAGTGGCCATGGTAACATAAACTCTGGTACTTCACTAGTGGTGGTGGGAGGTGAAATGCTATACAGGACCCTAGTAAGGAATGAAGGTGGAGAGGGTATTGCTACATGCCATTCATTTATACACAGCCTTAGCAAATAAATATAGATGTTTATTGTTGTTTACAGCTCCCCTGAGTCCCGAAAGTCTGCCGTCTGGTCTGCACTGTCAAAACTGAAGCTGTACTTATCTGAACAAGGAGATGTGATGAAGTTACAAGACATGAGGGCTACTTGTTCGAACACGCAAAGGTAATATTCCTGATGTGACACACTGGCAGAGAGACCTTGATTTATTTGGAAATGCAAAATCCTTCTTTCACTGAGCATGAGTTTGTAAAAAAAAATAGACTAGGTGGTCAGAGGAGAGGCCTTTGAAGGGGTTTTAATGTGAGCAGAATGTTTGCTCATTGCAAGAGGTACTCTATGATTCCCATCCCTCTGCAAGCTCTCCATGCACAGGAACTGGACCAAAGATGACAATTGGAAACCAGGTCAGGGTATAGCCAGAAGGAAAGTGGATCTTCACCCTGCAGAGGCTGTGGCCACTTCCACCAAAATGCAAATTCATTGGGTTTAATTCTGACTGATCTGCGGCCTTTACCTGGGGGAGTTGGGAATAGTCCAGAAGATGATTGACTTATGGTCCTGGAGTAGGATTTTGCACTTTTCTTAACCAGCATTAACAAGAAAGTTCCAGGGTATGTTTCCCAATCAAGCACAGAAAAATTACATGATTTATCTTGTACTCTCTTCCCTGCAAGCAATAGCCTGTAACTTTCCTTTGGACTTGGAGGCAATTCGATGCAGCAGAACCGAGGTGAGGTAACAGGCCCGAGGAGCAGACTCGATGGACCAAATGGCCTAATTCTGCTCTTTTATCTTATGGTCTTTTGAAAGCAGGAAATTGGGGCTGAGAGGAAAAATAGATCAGCCATGATGAATTGCTGGAGCAGACTTATGGGCTATATGGCCTAATTTTGCTCCAATGTCTTGTGATCTTATGGAAACGCCTGAGGTTTGATCGATATAAGTGCTGGGCCGAATTGGAAAGGTGAGGTACAGGCAAAATCAGGGTGGCGGGGTCCAGGCCCCAGAATGTGTTGAAGTGACAGAACCCAATGTTTGGACGACAGTTTAAGCATTGAGCTAGATTGAAAAGGTCAGGGTGTCAGGGCCGGAGGTGAGGGCCAGGCGAGTTCAGCTCGCTGCTCCCTGACGTTTACTTGGCTCTGCGCTGAACTGAGGTTGTAGCTTCATGTCTGTGGAATCTCTTTTCTCGGACTTCAGTTCTGAAAGCTATTTGCTTGCTTTTATTGTTTTCATGATTTGTTGTTTTTTCCCTCTGCATATTGAGTACTTGACGAGCTTCTTTTTTTCATGAGTTCTTTTAGGTTTCTTTGTCTTATAACTGCCTTTAAGGAGACAAATCTCAAGGTTGTATAATGCACACATACTTTGATATTAAATATACTTTGAACTTTGGTGATATATTTTAATTTTTTTTGAAGAAGCAGCTCAAGGTTAAGGTCCTTAAGGTTATTGAGGAATTTCTTTAGCCAGAGAGTGGGGAATCTGTGGAATTCTTTGCCACAGGCAGCTGTGGAGGCCAAGTCTTTATGTATATTAAAGGCAGAGGTTGATAGATTCTTGATTGGTCTGGTATGAAGGGATACAGGGAGGAGGCAAGAGATTGGGGCTGGGAGGAAAATTGGATCAGCCATAATGGAATGGTGGAGCAGACTCGATAGGCCAAATGGCCTGATTCTGCTCCCATATCTTATGGTCTTATAGTTAGATTTGAAACAATGTTTGCTGTCCTTATTTTCCCCTAACTAACAATCAAGTTAAAAGCAAAACCCCAAATAAAAGGCCCTTGACTGCTACTAATTGGTCAATTTCCTGTCTGGTGTAAGCTTTCCAGGCCTAGGTCAAAATGTGTGTGGGTTTCTCCTGAATTTCTGTGAATGAAAGGCCTGTCACAAGGTTGCATCCATGTTTTACCAAATAGTTTTGGAGGAGCCAAAATCATCCTTGATATAAGCAGTTGGCACATAGGCACTTCCAAAAAAAACAATAAAGATCACTTTCCAGGAAAGGGAAAAGGAAGTGTCACTTTATCGCTGCCAAGGGTTATAAATTTCTCCTTGGCACATGTGCTAAAAGTGTACGTTCCCTCAATACTCCCTAGGCCTTAATGTTCATGTACTTATTTGACCACTCAGTATGTACCAACTCACAGTCTTCAGGACACTCTGCTTGACTTCAATGGAATCAAATTTCTGAGAAGGGAGAACAACCCAGACTCCCTTTGTTTGCCAGTCTGACTCAGTTGGTACCACAGTCACCGATGAGAAACCAAGGCTTGAGTTTAAGCTCCGCTTAAGAGACTTGAGCACAAAATGTTATTTGAAACCTGAATATTTGGGGTGAAGTATTAAACCTCTCTCTGATGAATGGAAGAGATTCCGTGGCGTCATTTTGAAGAGCAGAGGCAGTTACCTAGACCCATATTTGTCTATGTTGGTCCTTTGGTTAAAAAGTGGGGCAAAAAAAAACTTTAAGCCCTTCCTTGTTGGGTGAAGTGGACAGTTAGGCACAGAGTTACCACCCTTTCTCCGTGTGAATGCTGCAAATTATGTTGGATGAGGAATTTCTAAACTTGCTGACAGCTGTTCACCAGCACAGGAAGTCTGATCTGGAGAACAGAGTTCTCCTTCGTTGATTTAGTGTCAACAACCAAGCTTCTGTCTTGGCTCCTTCCCCCACTTTTTATGTAATACTTTTTTTCTGTATCCTGCCTCCACCCCCCACCACTCCCTTCCAGTGTGAGACAACATTTACCACATCTTCAAGCACACAAGAAGATGGGAGGGTGCAGCTGGCAAAACAGGAACTTTCATCCATTCGTCTGATCTGGAGCCAAGCACAGGTCCACAGTTAACAAGAAAATATTCCAAACTAGGAGAATCCTTCTGGGCTGCTTTGTTGCATACCAAGAAGTTTCAGGGACTTCAGTTTAAATTATTTTACCTCTATTTCCGGCCGCTGGTAATAGGTGCCCTAAGCTAGCATTTAACCACTGAAGCAAATGAAGATAAGAGGAGCTTTTGCAAGTCTCAGGGTCCAAATGCTACAATATTATACAAACAATGTTAAAGAAATCCAAAACAGAAGAATAACAAGAGTTCCCCGTACTTCCCGTGCCAGCTTGGCAGAAGTCAGAGACCCACAGATTGAACTTCCCTCTGCTAAACCAACGGCCTCATCCAAGACCGCGTGTCACCCAAACATCTCTGCTGAAGTTTAGTTCTATGAAACCACTCTGCACATTTCCATCTTTGGTTAATCATTTGTGACTCTTGGAAACACTGGACCATTTTACTTGGCACATCTAGGAACTGAACCTGGGATTTTCCTTTTTTCCATAGTTTAGGGATTAATCTGAACACTGAATTTCCTACATAAGGTACTCATTTTTAATTATGCCAGGATCTAATTAAGCATACTACTAAACCCTTAAAGTAACACGTTGGCTGGATATTATCATGGGATCTCTCAACTTGATATTTAAATATTATTCTATGAAAGGTCACGAGATCCTTAGACATAGGAGCAGAATTAGGCCACTTGGCCCATCAAGTCTGCTCCACCATTCCGTAATGGCTCATTTTGTTATTATTATTTATCATTGACATACAGTATGTAATAGGCCCTTCGAGCCACGCCGCCTAACAATCCCCGATTTAATCCTAGCCTAATCATGGGACAATATACAATGACCAATTACCTATCAACCGATACGTCTTTGGATTGTAGGTGGAAACTGGAACACTCGGAGGAAACCCACGTGGTCACGGGGAGAACATACAAACTCCTTACAGGCAGCGGCGGGTGTAGTTATCCCTCTCAACCCCATTCTCCTTCCTTCTAGTAACATTTTACGCCCAGACTAATCAAGGACCTATCAACCTCTGCTTTAAATATACTCAATGACTTGGCCTCCACAGCTGTTCATGGTAATGAATTCCACAGTTTCACCAGCCATTGGCTAAAGGAATTCCCCTTATCTGTTCTAACATAATGTCCCTCTATTCCCTCTGGTCTTTGACTTACCCACTATGGGAAACATCCTCTCCACATACGTTCTTTCTATTCTTTCAATATTCGATAGGTTTCCTTGAGATCTCCCTCATGTTTTTCTGCACTCCAGAGAGTACTGGTCCAGAGCAAATCAAAAATCATACGTTACTCCTTTCATTTTCAGAATCATTCTTGTGAACCTCCTCTGGACCCTCTCCAATGCCAGGACATCTTTTCTTAGACAAGGGGCCCAAAACTACTCACAATATTCCAAGTGCGGAATGACCAATGCCTTCTAAAGCCTTGGCATTATATCCTTGCTTTTATATTCCAGCCATCTCAAAATGAATACTAACATTGCATTTGCCTTCCTTACTGTTGGGGCATATCCTGGAATTAGAGTACATAACAAAATATTAACTTCTGCAACCAATCTTTAGACCTGAATGTGGATTGTAGATTAAATTTAAAATCTAGCCTAAAGCTGTGGACACCAATTAATTGAAAACCAGACAATGCAGATTAACATTCATGTTGGGTGTCCGGAGTGTGGGTGTGAAGAGGGAGGTGTGAAAATGATGTGTAATTCAAAGGAAGAATTATAGATGCATTGTAACTATTGAATTGTCCTGCCACTACCTTTGATCTTTAACATATAAGATGTCATGTAATATTGGGTCAAACAAGCCTCTTCCTCCGAGTGTGTCTCATTTTGTTGAATAAAACACTTCTGTATCCATGTCTTCAGTGTCTCTTCGATGACCTTGTTCACATTTCAACACTCACAACTGATTTCTACAGGGAATCCTGTAGGAGGACTCTCAAGTCCCTTTGCACCTCTGATTGTTGAATTTTCTCCCCATTTATGCCTTTGTTCCTCCTACCAGAGTGTGTGCCCGTACACTTCCCTATCCTGTATTCCATCTGCCACCTCTTTGTCTGCCACCTCTTTGTCCATTCCCCCAATATATCTAAGCAGTCTCTCTGCTTCCACAACACTACCTGCCTCTCCAGCTATCTTTGTATTATCTGCAAACTTTTCCACAAAATCATCAATTCTGTCATCCAAATCGTTGACATATAACGTAAGAAGAAGCAGTCCCAATACCAGCCTCTGTACAGCACCACTAGTCCTTGGCAGCTAACCAGAAAAGACCCTCTTTATTTCCACTCTTTGCCTCCTACAGTCAGCCAATTTTTTATCCACGTTGCTATATTTCTGGTAAAACCACGGGCCCTTATGTGTTAAGCAACCTCAGTGCAGCCCTTGTCAAAGGCCTTCTGAAAATCCAAGTAAACAATACCTATTGTCTCTCCTCTGTCTACCCTGCCCATTATTTCTTCAAAGAATTCCAACAGATTGATCAGATAAAATTTCATCCTAAGGAAACCATGCTGACTTTGGCCTTTTTTTATCATGTACCTCATCCTTAATAATGGACTCCAATATCTTCCCAACCAATGAAGTCAGACTAACTGGCCAATAATTTCGCAAACACGAGGAAATCTGCAGATGCTGGAATTTCAAGCAACACACTTAAAAGTTGCTGTTGAATGCAGCAGGCCAGGCAGCATCTCTAGGAAGAGGTACAGTCAACGTTTCGGGCTGAGACCCTTCGTCAGGACTAACTGAAGGAAGAGCTAGTAAGAGATTTGAAAGTGGGAGGGGGAGGGAGAGATCCGAAATGATGGGAGAAGACAGGAGGGGGAGGGATGGAGCCAAGAGCTGGATAGTTGATTGGCAAAAGAGATATGAGAGGATCATGGGACAGCAAGCCTAGGGAGAAAGAAAAGGGGGAGGGGGGAAAAAGCCCAGAGCATGGGCAAGGGGTATAGTGAGAGGGACAGAGGGAGAAAAAGGAGAGAGAGAAAAAGAATGTGTGTATATAAATAAGTAATGGATGGGGTACAGGGGGAGGTGGGGCATTACTGGAAGTTAGAGAAGTCGATGTTCATGCCATCAGGTTGGAGGCTACCCAGACGGAATATAAGGTGTTGTTCCTCCAACCTGAGTGTGTCTATTTCCCATGTCCCATTCCCATTCTGATACGTCTATCCATGGCGTCCTCTACTGTAAAGATGAAGCCACACTCAGGTTGGAGGACCAACACCTTATATTCCGTCTGGGTAGCCTCCAACCTGATGGCATGAACATTGATTTCTCAAACTTCCGCTAATGCCCCCACCTACCCCTGTACCCCATTTGTTATTTATTTATATAGACACATTCTTTCTCTCCTTTTTCTCCCTCTGCCCTTCTCACTATACCCCTTGCCCATCCTCTGGGCTTTTTCCCCCCTCCCCCTTTTCTTTCTCCCTAGGCATCCTGTCCCATGATCCTCTCATATCCTTTTTGCCAATCACCTATCCGGCTCTTGGCTCCATCCCTCCCCCTCCTGTCTTCTCCTATCATTTTGGATCTCCCCTCCCCCTCCCACTTTCAAATCTCTTACTAGCTCTTCTTTCAGTTAGTCCTGATGAAGGGTCTCGGCCTGAAACGTTGACTGTACCTCTTCCTATAGATGCTGCCTGGCCTGCTGCGTTCACCAGCAACTTTTAAGTGTGTTGGCCAATAACTTCCTTTCTTCTGTCTCCCTCCCTTCTTAAAGAGTGGAGTGACATTTGCAATTTTCCATTCTTCTGGAACCATTTCAGAACCTTGTGATTCTTGAAAGACCAAAGTTCTAAGTAAATTTACTACCATAGTACATACCATGCACGATACACTGTTTAGACAATTTAAATCCCGGCCCGCATCGGAGGCGAGAGTCGATTTCACTCACTCTCCATGAGCTTCACTCCTCTCTCCAGGGCACCAGAGCTTTTTGCTATCCTTTGTTGGGTCAATTTAAATGCCGGCCCAGATAGACTGAAAGGACAGGGTGGGACGAGAGCCGATTTAGCTCGTTCTTCGCGATGATCATCTCCGTGGCACTGAGGCTACAAAGACTGCCCCAGCTGCTGTGCTCCATGTCCTCTCATATGATGAACTGATGAGCAAGGCTTTGGGCCTCCTCCAGTGTTCGAATCTGTGCACTCAGTTTTGGTTTAGAATGCCACTGTTTGCTTCAATTGTTCGCAATATTTGTACTTCCCTTCCTCTTGAGCATCGAGTGTTGGTCTTTTATTTTTATTTTTATTCTTTTTTTTTCATTAGATTGGGTTCTTTCGGGTTTCTTGCTTTGTGGCAGTCTGTGAGCAAGCAAATCTGAAGGTTGTATAATTTATACATTCTTTGATAATAAATGTACTTGAATCTTGAAAAGCTCTTCCTAATTGCTGCAGCTTTTCCAGAATATTGAAACAGCTTTTTATGCTAACGTTTGGAACTTTGTGAAATTTTTTTGTTCTGGAATCTCACCAGAAAAATGGAATTAATTAGTAAATGCTGTATATTGGCATTAGGTTAGAATTGAGACGGTCAGTTCTGGTCAGTAAGGCAACAAGCGATGAATACCTTTTAGAGGAAAATTGTCAGATTTGAAGATAAAACATTTTATTATGGACTGCTGACTACGTGCTGGTAGATAGGAATAGTACTTGGTAGCTGAACAGTGCAGGCTGAAAGCCCTCTGATTATGTGATTCTTTATTCTTCAGAAGGGAGGTCTGTTAAAGGCCTGGATGAGTTCTGTCCAGCACATAAGACCAAAACTAAATTCAGTGCAAGAAAAGGGTGAGGTTGCGATTTAAATAAAAAAACAACTTCTAATATCAAGCCCTTTTTGGAGGAAGAGATCAGACAGCCAAGCTCAACTTTGAAGTGTAGAAGTGAGGAAATCACTTGTCTTTGTTCAAAAGTGCAAATTTGCTGGGGTTTAATTTGTGCAAAGGTAAGCATTGAGTTATTATAAGGCTGGCAATTTTCTAAAAGTTGCTATGTATGAAAGGCGGCCTCATATTATTTTGGAAAGTCTTTCCCATACTCATTTAATTTTATGCATTATTTAGTCCAGGAGTAAGAGTAGACGGTTTATGGGTTTATGGATAAGTGCTTATCCGCTGAGGCCTGGTGGTAGTGACCTTATCGTCAAATGTGGCCTAGTTTAGTTCTGCCTCAATAGGTTGGTAAGCGCTGAAGAGACAAATCAATGACAGCCTTTTAGCAGTCTGAGGAACTGTTTGTGGCATCTTATTGATCATTAAAATGCTTTGAGCATTTTTCGTAATTATGTCTAGAGGGATTTACTGGATTTTTATTTGTTACACTTTCATTCGTAATGCTCTTCTTGAAACTGGACATGAGTTACTTTGTCCTATTTTGCACAGGCAGACCAGAAATATTGTTCTGTCTAATTTCTGGATGCCGAAGGATGATGCTCATACACATACGGGACTCAAAATATCACCAAGTGGTGCAAGTTCCAGATGCTTAAAATCAACCACAAAGCCAAAGGAAAAGAATGTCCTCTCGTCTGTAATTACTGTACCAGACGTGTCTAACTCCCGAAGAACTCTGACCTCAAATGATTTTAACAAGGCACGGCAGTCAGTAATAAGCACCCAAAGATGCTTGCAATACTGATGCACTTGGTTTTAAATCTGCACAGGAAAGGTCTTCAATAAATAATGGAGGTTATTTCATGTCACTTTTAATTACGCTGCCTTTTGAAATGGCTCTGAAGGTTTGATAACGTTGCACAGCACCAGTGTTAAAGGTCTCCTTGTTTCTCAGGCTACTGTGTTCATCTGCAGAGTTCCTTCTCAGACGTGTAATGTGCTGAAGCAGAATGAAGCTGGTAGTGACAGCAGGGCATTTCCAGGCTTGCTTGCTGCTGCCTGCCCATTTCAGCTGCGATCGTATCATCACTCTCTCAGGAATGTCTAGGTGATGGCCGATTAGTGATGTGGAGCTACTAATGCCTTTCACTCAAAATTTAAAATGTTTTTCACAATTTTACAAGAGAGAAGAATAACAAAATGATGGTGGATCACAGCTCTCTCAGTCCTACGTACAGGAGCTGCTGCAGATGCTGGGAATCTAGAGCGACACACAAAAGTGCTGGAGGAACTCAGCAGGTCAGACAGCATCTATGCAGTGAAATAAACAGTCAACGTGTAGGGCTGAGACCTTTCCTCAGGGTTTGGAAAGGAAAGAGGCAGAAGCCAGAATAAGGAGGTGGGGGGAGAGTGAGGAATACAAGCTGGCAGATGATAGGTGAGAACTGGTGAAAGGGAAGGGGTGGGAGGATTGTGGGGGGAGGGGGATGAAGTAAGCAGCTGAGAGGTGATAGATGTGTTATCGTGTGAACAAAGTCACCAGAGAGTTGCGTCTGGTAGTTATGAAGCAGCTTCTTTATTCAACAAAATGAAACACAGCAAGCGTCATATTGAGACCCTTTTGGAGGAAGAGGCCTGTTTGACCCAGCATTACATGACATTTTATATGCTAAAGATCAAAGGACAATTCTATATTTACAATGTATCTAGAATGCTTTCCTTTGAATTATCGATAACTTTCACACCTCCTTCTTCACACCCACACTACAGGCACCTAAATGAATGTTAAATGAGCATCGTTTGGTTTTCCAGTTAACTGTGGTTCACTGCTCTTCGGAACCCCTTGTCCAGAGCTGCATTTTAAATTTAATCTACAGTCCATATTCAGATCTGAATATTGGTGGCTGAAGTTAATAGTTAATATTGTTATATGTCCTAACCCTAAGAATGGCCAAAAGGTGAAAGAGGTAAAGGACCGAAGAAAAAATCTGACAGAAGAGATTGAACTATGGAAGAAAGGGAAGAAGAGGGGGACCAGAGGGAGGTGATTCTCAGGAGAGGAGAAGAGAAGGGGTGAGAGGAGGAACAAGATGGAAATGGGGAAATAGGGAAAGGGGAGGAGAAAATTACTGGAAGTTAGAGAAATCAATGTTCATGTTATCAGGTTGGAGGCTACCAAAATAGAATATGAGGTGTTGCTTGGCATATAAATTCCTCTGTACATCAACACTATTAAATAACTTTTCATTATCTGTACACTTTCCCTTTACATTTGATCTCCTAATGTGCAACATCTTGCACTTGTTAAATGCCATTTCACCACTCATACCTACAATTGATCTATATCCCATTATATCCTTCCATGCCTACTCTATCCATAACACCACCAATCTTCAAACTTGTGAAGCCACACATCCACCTTTTCATCAAAGTCATTTAGATATATCACAAACATCAGACGTCCCAGTAGAGATCTCTGTATAACAACACTGGACATAGACCTCCAGTCAGAGCAAGTCCCATCAACTACTTTACACTGTCTTCTATGGGCAAGCCCATTCTGAAACAAAGGATAAAGTCACCAAGGATTCTATCTGAAACAAAGGATGAAGTCGCCAAGGATTCTATGCATCTTCACCTTCTGGAAGAACCTAGCATGAGGGTCCTTTTCAAGTGCCTTCCTAAAGCCAATGTGGACAACTTCAAGCTTTACTTTCATTATTCTCTTTTGTCGCCTCCTTAAAGAACTCAAATCAAGTTAGTGAGACTGGACTTGCTCTGCAGAAAGCATGCTGACTGTCCCTGATTAGGCCATGAATTTTCAAATGCTCATGAATAACATCATTTCTAAATAGTATTATTACTGTATCTGTTTACCCAAATACTGATGGGTATTCCAAGTAAACAAAGAGTTCAAAACGTACCAACCACCGTTATGTGTTCTCACAACTATCTAGTTGGCAGCAAGCTGCTGTGAAACATTTCCTGTGAGACATCTCATTCCTCTCGGCTTGTAAAAATCATTTACTGCTTCATTTGGCAGTGAAGATAATTGTTGGGTATTTTCTATGGGTGGGATTTAAAAAATATCGAGGAGTGGCAGTGTATGTGTTGCAGAGAAATATTTTGAGTGTGACATCTTGGACATGAATACCATGGATGTGTACATGTCCTCCGCCTCCAAGCACATGTTCCCTTCTTTATCCTTGAGTGATCCTACCCTCTCCCTAGTTATCCTTCTTGTTCCTGATGTCTGTATAGAATGCTTCAATCCTACTTGCCAAGAAACTTTCATTGCCCCTCCCAGCTCTCCTAATTCCTTTCCTGAGTTCTTTTCTGTTTTATTTATATATATATATAATGCTCAAGGACTCTGACATTTTAGTTTCTAAACCTTTTCCTTCACCTTTTCCTAGTTCACCACCTCGCTCAACATCTGGGTTCCCCTACTTGCCATCTTCGTCTTTCTTACTGGAACATATCTGACTTGTACTCTGTGCAGTTGGTCTTTAAATGTCATCCACATGTTTAATGTGGACTTGCCCAAAAGTAGCTGTTCCCAATTAGCTCTCCCTGGTTACTGCTTAATGCTGTCTTGATTTGCCTTGCCCCAGCCTAATATTTGTTCTTAGCTCTCTTAAAACTTAGGCAACACACATAAAATGCTGGAGGAACTCAGCAGGCCATAGCAGGCTATAGAAAAGAGTAAACAGTCGACGATTTGGTTGAAACCCTTCATCAGGACTGGAAAAAAGATGAGAAGTCAGAGCAAGAAGGTGGGGCGAGGGGGGTGAATAAGTACAAGGTGGTAGGTGATGGATGGAACTGGGAGGGAGGAGATGAAGTAAAGAGCTAGGAAGTTGATTAGTGAAAGAGATAGAGGGCTGGAGAAGGGAAAATATGATGGGAGAGGGTAGAAGACCATGGAAGAAAGGGAAGGGGAGGAGCACCAGAGGGAGGTGATGGTCAGGAAAGGAGACAAGGTGAGAGAGGGAAATGGGAATGGGGGAATGGCAATTAACCAAAAGTATCAGAAATCGATGTTCATGCCATCAGGTTGGAGTCTACCCAGACGGTATATCAGGTGTTTCTCCTCCAACCCGAGTGTGGCCTCATGCAGCAATACTGGAGGCCATGGACTGACATGTCTGGATGGGAATGGGAAGTTGAATTGAAATGGGTGAGATTCAGTATCTGCAGATTTTCTCGTGTTGGTATTAAAACTTCAGGAGTTGTGATCATTGTTTCTTAAGTTTTCTCCCACTGACAGATCAGTCGCCTGACCAGGCTCATTTCTCAACATCACTCCCATTAGCTAAAGCTGATTTTAAAAAAAAGACCCTCTTAGATGCACCTAACAAATTCTGCTCATCTAAACCTCTTGCTATGAACTGTGTTGCAAGTTGCTTCCTGATATTGACATTGTGCAGCATGAACTTGGACAGACCATGGTACTGAGTGAAAGTGACGGGAAGGAAGTAGACCTGTTCCATAGCACTGGGTTTCTCATGGTGGGGCTCTCACCTCAGCTGAGGCATAATGTGAATACATCAAGAATTAACACCCTGCCTCATAGAATAAAAACTATTTCTGTGATTAACAAACATTTAAAAAGAATCAAACCAGCAAAATGAAGTAAGCAGCTTTTCTTGCTCTTTAATGTGATTATATGCGTTTTGAATTTTCCTTTGCATTAAATATATTTTTGCATTGTCCATAAAAAAAATTATCCTCAATTACCCTGGATAATCAAGGTTTCACTGTAACACTGAAACCAAGTATTACATTTGGGTTTCAGTTTAAAACCTTGTTTCACTCCTTTTGCAGTATCTATGGGTTTGGATGACCAAATAACATGAAAATCTCCCTTCTGTGGCTGCAGTCTGGCTGTAGCGTGGTAGGTGTCCACTCTCAAATTGAAAGGAGCACTTCCACCATTGTTTCACCCTCCAGACCCACAGCTGATCTGGTTATTCTCAGTTCCACATCTCTGGGCAACCTGAGTATGTCTCTGCTCCCAATGCAGAGGCAAGAAAATGGGGAGGTGAGTAATCCTGCTGAAGAGGGCTGTGCTCTCACAAGCCCATGCCAGGCAGCAATCCTTGAGCATGCTGCATCTCTCTGTGCAGGAAAATCAGCTGCTCAAGTGCATTGATCCTGTGCTTATGTAGAACTGCTCATAGATTTTACTGTGGGTATGAGTAGATATAACCTGTCACAAATGGCATCTTGCTCCTTAGTTTGAAACCTGATCTGCTAACTACTGAGCTCCCTCTGTTTAATGAGGACAATCGGGATGTTATCCCTACTGCTCTTCTTATAGGGTTTCAAGCTTCTATTGTGTAGCAGAGAACAGACCTCTGGCGAAGATCATTGTAAGACTGCATAGGAATGGCCAGACTTAAGGAATCTCCCTGCGTCTCCTGCACACCAGCTGTCACTGGCACCAGTGAGCATTGCATGAAGGGATTGATGCTCAACCTTAGCAAAGCAATGTACATTGTTCAGGATTGGGATCATGGTGTCCTGAGACTCCACAACTTCCTGCAATAGCTTGGGACTTCAGGAAAAAGGTGTTGCTATGCTCCTGTTTACACAAATAGTGCTGAAATTGAGATAGTTGAGAGCTTCAAGTTCCAAGGAGTAAACATCAGCATTAGTTTGCCCTGGTCCAAACACATGGCCAAGAAAGCTCACCAAAGCCTCTACTTCTCCAGGTGACTAACAAGGTGACTAACAGGTGACTAACTATGTTCCCTTTTGACCCATTTCAGTCTTTAGATATATAAATGTAAACATCCCCTCTGCTCTGCTGGAGACTGCAAGAAATACAGCTCAGCATGTCAAGAAAACCAACCTCCCCTCCATGAACTCTGTCTAAATTTCCTGCTGTCTTATTAAAGCAGCCAATGTAATCAAGGACCCAACCCACGCTGGACAGTCACTTTTCTCCACCCCCACCCCACTCCCTTTGGGCAGAAGATATAAAAGCCTGAAAGCATGTAGCAACAGCCATAAGAACGGTTTTTAATCCCACTAATATAAGACTATTGTACGGACCTCCTATATGATACGGTGAACTCTTTGGCCTCACAGTCTACCTCCATATGCCCCTTACAACTTAATCGTCTACCTGCACTGCACATTCTCTGTGACTGTAACACCCTGTTCTGCATTTTGTTGCTACTTTTCTCTTGTACTACCTCGATATACCGATGCGATGAAATGACCTAAATAGATGGCACGCAAAGCAAAGTTTTTCACTGTAGCTCAGTACATGAGGCAATGGTAAACCAAAATGCACAGGTTGAAACTGGCTAATTCAGATGAAGGTGAGATTAAACAGAGATCTGTGTATCTCAGTACCTAATGCGGGAGCTACTGAGTGATCTGGATTGATGCTTTCCAGAGCTTTTACTTCCTTTGTGCCTAATTCCATATTCCATGTTCTCAGAAACACTGAGAAAATTGAATGTTTATGGAAATGAACAGCTGCTGTCAGATTAAACCAAAGGAAGGTCCTGCAAGATACCTTGTATCATATTAGACCATCTTCTCTTAATTTAATTTAACCATCCATATCTTCTCCCAGACAAGATTTTGAACTTACTCTCTTTTTGCTTTGACAGCATGAGAGATAGATTTTCATCACTCCTTGCCTTTACTTTTAAGTTCAGCCTTGATTTCAATCACATGGACGAATCCTGTGATAAGGTCTCGTTTTGAAGAGATTCAAGTTTCAAGATTGTTTATTGTCATTCTTCAGTACACAAGTGAAAAGGTAAATGAAATGATTATTACTGCAGATTGATACAGCATAAAAAAAACACAACGGGCATAAAGAGCACAATAAAAAAAACAAAAAGCACTATAAATTGGAAAATTGCAATGGCACTCCACTCTTCAGGAAGGGAGGGAGGCAGAAGAAAGGAAATGGTAGAGCAGTTAGCCTGACCTCAGTGGTTGGGAAGATGTTGGAGTCCATCGTCAAGTCTCAGGTTCTGGAGTTTTGGGGTACTTGGAGGCTCATGGTAAAATAGGCCAAAGTTAACATGCTTTCCTTAAGGGATAACTTGCCTGACAAACCTGTTGGAATTCTTTGAGGAAATAAGAAGCTGATAGACAAAGGAGAATTGGTGGGTGTTGTGTACTTGGATTTTCAGAAGGCCTTTGACAAGGTGCCACTCATGAGGCTGCTTAACAATATTAGAGCCCATTCTAATACAGGAAAGATATGAGCAAGGATAAGGCAGTGGCTGATTAGCAGGAGGCAGAGAGTGGGAATAAAGGAAGCCTTTTCTGATTAGCTGCTAGTGACTAGTGGTGTTCCACAGGGGTCAGTGTCATCCAAATCATTGACATAACATAAAAAGAAGTGGTCTTTTTCTGTTATATGTCAATGATTTGGATGATGGAATGAATAGCTTTGCGGCCAAATTTGCAGACAATATGAAGATAGTTGCAGTGGGTGTTGAGGAAGCGGGGAGGCTGCAGAAGGACAGATTAGGAGCATGGGCAAAGAAGTAACAAGTGGAATACAGTGTCAGGAAGTATATGGTCATGCACTTTGGTAGAAGGAATAAAAACATAGACTATTTTCTAAACGGGGAAAAAATTCAAAAATCAGTGGTGCAAAGGCACTTTGGATTCCTCATGCAGATTCCCTAAGGGTTAACTTGCAGGCTGAATTGGTGGTGAGGAAGCCAAGTGTAACATTAGTATTCACTTAGAGAGGACTTTTTTCAGAATCAGAATCGGGTTTATTATCACCGGCATGTGTCGTGAAATTTGTTAACTTAGCAGCAGCAGTTCAACACAATACATAATATAGAAGAAAAAAAAATAAATAAGTAAATCAATTACAGTATACATATATTGAATATATTAAAATCATGTAAAAAACAGAAATAACATATATTTAAAAAGTGAGGTAGTGTCCAAAGATTCGACATCCATTTAGGAATCGTATGGCAGAGGGGAAGAAGCTGTTCCTGAATCACTGAGTGTGTGGCTTCAGGCTTCTGTACCTCCTACCTGATGGTAACAGTGAGAAAAGGGCATCCCCTGGGTGCTGGAGGTCCTTAACAATGGACGCTGCCTTTCTGAGACTCTGCTCCTTGAAGATGTCATGGGTACTTTGTAGGATTGTACCCAAGATGGAGCCGACTAAATTTACAACCCTCAGCAGCTTCTTTTGGTCCTGTGTAGCAGCCTCCCTTCTTCTCCCGTACCAGACAGTGATGCAGCCTGGAAGAATGCTCTCCATGGTACATTTATAGAAGCTTTTGAGTGTATTTGTTGACATAGCAAATCTCTTCAAACTCCTAATGAAGTATAATCTTGCCTTCTTTATAACTGCATCGCTCTGTTGGGACCAGGTTGGGTCCTCAGAGATCCCGACACCCAGGAACTTGAAACTGCTCACTCTCTCCACTTCTGATCCCTCTATGAGGACTGGTATGTGTTCCTTTGTCTTACGCTTCCTGAAGCCCACAATCAGCTCTTTCGTCTTACTGACATTGAGTGCCAGGTTGTTGCTGTGGCAGCACTCAACCAGCTGATCTATCTACCTTTTCATCATCTTCTGAGGTTCTGCCAACAATAGTTGTATCAACAGCAAATTTATAGATGGTATTTGAGCTGTGCCTAGCCACATTATCATGGGTGTAGAGAGAGCAGAGCAACGGGCTAAGCACACAGCCCTGATGTGCACCAATGTTGATCGTCAGTGAGGAGAAGATGTTATCACCAATCCGCACAGATTGTGGTCTTCCGGTTAGGAAGTCGAGGTTCCAATTGCAGAGGGATATAAAAACAAGGATGCAATACTAATGTTTCATAGGGCACTGTTGAGGCCTCACTTAGAGCATTGTGAACAGTTTTAGGCCCCTTATCTCAGAAAAGGATGTGCTGACATTGGAGAGGTTTCAGAGGATGTTCATAAGAATGATTCTGGGAATGAAAGGCTTATCGTATGAGGAGTGATTGATGGTTCTGGACCTTTACTCACTGGAATTTAGAAGAATGAGGGGAATCTCATTGAAGCCTATCGAAAGTTGAAAGGCTTTGATAGAGTGGATGTGGAGAGGATGTTCAGAATCATGGGGGATTCTAGGACCAGAGGACACAACCTCAGAATAGAGGGATGTCAATTTAAAATGGAGCTGAGAAGAATTTCTTTAGCTAGAGGGTGATGAATCTGTAGAATTCATTGCCATGAACAACTGGCGATTGGGTGTACTTAAGGTAGAAGTTGATAGGTTCTTGATTAGTCAGGGCATGAAAGATTATGGGGAGAAAGTAGGAAAATGGGGTTGAGAGGGAAATGGATCAGCCTTGCTGAAGTACAGGAGCAGATGATGGGCCAAATGGTCTATTTCTCCTCCTACATCTTGTGGTCTAAATATAAATATAAAAGCAATCCTGTAAAACACAATGTAAAGTAAGACACATATACTGTAACTTGACTGTAGGTACATAAAGTGATGCTAGGTAACGTTTATATAGTGGTGGTAGGGGATAGTGGGACGTGTTAATCAGCCTAACAGCTTGGGGGAAGTCATTGTTTTTGAATGTAGTTGTCCTGGTGTGGATGCCAGAAGGCCACACGGTAGCTTATGAACCTAGAGCTCAATTGACAAATGTCGCTCAACCACGTGCAAGAATGGGTCAGCAATGAGAAAATGTCCTGGTCCTTATGCTGGGGATCTTTGATGACTTAATAAACCAGAACACCACTGACCGTTGGGTGTTCAGTGAAATCGCAAGTGCCTAACTGTGCGTTGCTGTGTATTTAACAATCCAGAAGATGGCGCTCCTCAGTGACTGTCTATGCAAGGACTAACCAGCAGTCTGTATATTTCTTTTATTGATGTAGTGATACAGTGCCAGCGGAACTGGCCTTTCCGGCCAAGCGAGCCACACCACCCAGCAACCACCTATTTAACACTAGGTAATGCAGTCAGCCAGGGACTGGAGTGTTATGGTTTGATTTTTATACACAGGCAATTTCAATTCTTTTCTTTTAATCTAATTTTCACTATTTATTAAAATTCTGGACCCAACCCTCTATATCTCCATCTCCCCCAAGACACAGCATTAAGCTTAACTTTTGGATTAGGCTTTAGCATCTTGAGCTACAGGTGGAGATGAATGAGAGGGAGGGGGAGACTTCCACTGCCCTGAGATTGCTGGCTTGGACCACGCTGGTTCTGTCATGCTGAGCGTCCAGGCTCACTCTGCTGCTGGGGTCCTGGTGTGGTGTGGTGTCGTGCAAGACCTGCCCCAGATTGAGTACAAGCAGCGGGCCGCACTCACAGAAGGGCTTTGAAAGCTGATCAGGCTCTGCTCCAGAGTTGGATGCGCTCAAATCTGTCACTAAAATTTAGAATCCAAATCAGATTCTTATATGACATGAAAATAGTTGTTTTGTGGCAGCAGTGCAGTGCAAAGTCAAGCAATTACTATAAAATATGCAATAAATAAACAGTGCGAAAAAGAATAGTGAGGTAGTGGTCATGGATTTATGGACTGTTCAGAAATCTGATGGCAGAGGGGAAGAGGCTATATCTGAATTGTTGAGTGTGGGTTCCATTACCTCCTCCCTAATGGTAGTAGAGGGCATGGCCTGGATGGTGAAGGTCCGTAATGATTGCCGTTGGCTTGTGGCACTGCCACTTGAAGACATATTCAGTGGTGTGGAGTGGTGCTGAATTTTTGAGAATACTCTTGACTTTCAGATATACTTAAAAATATACATAATGTGAAAAGAACTAACAAAAGTAACTGAAGGTTAAGTAACTAACAACATTCACATATATATGCTATTAACAACATTTAATTTTACTTTATTAAATCAAGTCATATCAAAAGCTCTCATAACTTTTCTCTGAGCTGTTTAGAAAAATTAAGAAAAAATCAGATTTTTTTTAGATGAAAAAATATGGCCTTTCTGTTCTTGCTTTCTGACTGTCCCATTAGTCTATCAACCAGATCACTTCCTCAACAGATTAACACTGTTAGGGAGTATTCTGGAGTTATGTGAATATAGCAGATATTAATTCAAACAAGAGTCCGGTTTCAGTTCCTAATGGAAATGTAAATGTTCAGGAAGCTTGCAATTAGCTTGAAATTTTTTTGTAAATTGCAAGCAATAAATTGAAGTTAAAAGCACAGGCTGCTTCACAGACTAAGAGATTGTAGAAGCAGGAGCCAAAAGTTAAGACAATAGGTTTGTGTTAATTGGCTTGCATCAAACCAGGCTACATGGGCTGAATTATTTGTATCATTGTGACTTGAGTGCAAGCTGGCAAATCAGATGAATGTTGTCACTGAACATATCAAACAAGGTCACAGGTATTGACAATCAATAATTTTTGTGTACTTACCGTATTTATATATTCAGAGACAGCACTGACATTCATTTTGGGAGTCTGGCTCTCTGTCATCAGAAGGTTTTAGGATGTTAGAATTAATTAGTTTCTCAAAAAGGTGTCTTCGGAGATGTCTTATCAATTGCGATGTGCTTCCACTATGTATCACAAATGAACAATTTGTCAACCCAAAGTATTGAAGTATACAATGTCATTGTAACTATTGATACTGTATTGAATCACCTGCTGTTGCCTTTAATCTTAAGGGTAAAAAAATGTGATGTACCGTTGTGTTTGTGAGTCTCAGCTGAGAGTGTCTCTAGAATAATACCTGCTTGAGCTGAATAAAGACTTCTATATCACCAGATTCAGTATCTCTTTAGTGGCTTCGATCACAGTCACAACAATCACCTTGGCAACCCCAGCATTACTTTATCAAAGATATCCCATTTGTCCTATCCTTCCCTTCCCCACCTTTTCAGATACTAAAAAACAACTTGTATTTTTTCCCAGAAATAATATCTCGGATTTTCACTTTACAAATGTTGCCTGATCTATTGGGTGATTTCAGCATATTTTATTTTTATTTCATATTTGCAACAACAGTAATTTAAAAAAAAAACTTTCATTGTTTTAAGTTTGTGAAAATGGCTGTTTCTCAGTTCTGTTGTGATCGTTATTGCTCAGTGGTGATTGGGTGGGTAAAGTTGTTGGTCTACCAGCATTTTGAAAAGCTGATGAATTGGATTCGGTCTGGCATCAAATCAAGCATTGACTATTCCTGATGCTTTGAGGATAAATCCAGAGATTGTGGAACCATGGTTGCAACTTCCCTGTCTATGGTTGGCCAGTGGATAGCTACAACATGGGAGGGGGGGGTTGGTTCAGAGAAGGAAACAAATTGCTGACTTCCTTCAGCTCACAGACTTTATGAAATATACCTCAGAGTTTGAGGGATGGAAGTATTTCACTTAACCGAGAATTAATTTTAAAGTCCTGCTCTATTTCACAGGAAGTGAGAACTCACTTACAGGACCTGTCCTTGTTGCTGGGAACGATGTTGCAGTTTACAAGTATGAACCTTGCCACTTGCAGTACTCTTTGCAGCCAGGAGGAGCAGTGTTGTGCTAACAAAGAGTAGTCTTTGCTGCTTTAAGAGGCAGTTCTTTCATCTGACTGGGGGAGGGGGGAGGGGATGTCCTTGTCGGTTACAAAAGTGGTCCTTGCAGATTACAGAGGCAGTCCTTGTTGGTTATGGGAACAAACTTTACAGTTTACATGAATCAGCCCTGCTGTTTACAGTAGCAGACTTTGCTGGTTTCAGGATAGTCTTTGTTGATTACAGCAACAGCCTTTGCAGCTAATAGTGGGTTTTCCTGTTTGAAGGAACAGAGAGCGGCATTTCTTGTTTACAGTCTCTTTCCTGCACAAAGGAGCAGTCTTTTGCTGCTCTCAGGAGTTGACTGAGTGCTGCTGGTAAGGCAGATCTAGCTGCCTTGGGATGAAGTCTTTGTTACTTCAAGGAGTAGTCTTCACTGCCTATGGTCCTTATTGTTTAGACATGATTCTTTCTTGTTACCACGAGACATGGCTACCTTGAGAAGCAGTCTCTGTGCTTTACAGCAAGAGGAACAACCCTCAATCTCTACTGCCCTCAGAACCAATCATTGCTAGTCTCAGGAGCCATCTGTGTAGTCTTCTGGAGCAGTCTCTTTGCAGTGGTCTAACCCGTGCTGTGTACTAATGTAATCTCACTGTACTTATGTGCAGCTGTTTAAGGAAAGGGCCTAGCCTGCTTTCTGAACAAGCTTATTGATCTACCTACAATTATCTGTGAGCAAATACTCTTTTTTTTCCATACTACTTAGAACCATAGAACAATACAGCACAGAAACAGGCCTTTTGGCCCTTCTTGGCTGCCTAGTCCCACTGACCTGCACCTGGACCATATCCCTCCATACACCTCTCATCCATGTACCTGCCCAAGTTTTTCTTAAATGTTAAAAGTGAGCCCGCATTTACCACTTCATCTAGCAGCTCATTCCACACTCCCATCACTCTCTGTGTGAAAAAGCCCCCCCCCATGTTCCCTTTAAACTTTTCCCTCTTCACCCTTAACCCATGTCCTGTTTTTTTTCTCTCCCAGCCTCAGTGGAAAAAGCCTGCTTGCATTCACTCTATCTACATCCATCATAATTTTATACACCTCTATCAAATCTCCCCTCGTTCTTCTATGCCCCAGGGAATAAAGTCCTAACCTATTCAACCTTTCTCTGTAACTCAGTTTCTCAAGTCCCGGCAACATAAACCTTCTTTGCACTCTTTCAACCTTATTAATATCCTTCTGATTCATTTTTTCAAAATCACATGTGCATTGAAACATACTTTATACTTTATTGTCGCCAAACAATTGATATTAGAACGTACAATCATCACAGTGATATTTGATTCTGTGCTTTGCGTTCCCTGGAGTACAAATCGATAGTAAATATTAAAAATTTAAATTATAAATCACAAATAGAAAATAGAAAAGGGAAAGTAAGGTAGTGCAAAAAAAACCGAGAGGCAGGTCTGGATATTTGGAGGGTACGGCCCAGATCCGGGTCAGGATCTGTTCAGCAGCTATATCACAGTTGGAAAGAAGCTGTTCTCAAATCTGGCCATACGAGAAACATGCAGTGAAATGCATCATTTCCATTCACAACCAGCACAAACCCAGGTTGTGCTGGGGGCAGTTCACGTGTGGCACCAACATAGGAAACCCACAGTGTTCAGCGGAACAACACAAGTTCCTTTCCCACCCTCCCACTTACACACGCAGACATCCCATTTATTGTATGTTCCCCTCCCTGCGTGCATTATTTCTGCATAAATTCCATTTGATACATTTTTGCACAACCCTTCTACACCTTCACACAGTCCAAATATTTTCTCTTCACTGTCATTTTTAATCAGCTGCAAACTTCTTTATCACGTTCCTTACTTTTAGAGAAAATTCATTGGCAATGAATATAGGAAATGAAGCAACTAGCACTTCAAAAGCATTGGACTGTATATGCTGCAAAAGTGAAATTATAACTGAACATTTCAGAAACACTTGGTCAGGAGAGAGAAACAGAGCGAATATTTCCGGTTGAACTTATTTTCTCAGAATGGAATGTTGATGCTTGTGGTGTGATGTATTGAGTTCACTGTCTGCAATCCTCGAAACCCAAACGGTGACTCTAAGCCTCATCCGATACAAGTACCAATGGGTACCCTCAGTATAGGGAGGTTATACTATATTAGCCGACTTTTCAAATACTAGCTTCCTTCCATGTCTAGTCTCTATGACAAAGTCTAGCTGCTAATACCCACTATGTAAGTGGTGGGTTCCTCCTCCCTGCCAGGGAGGAGATACTTCCAGCTAACGATATAGTTTAAGCACAGTTTTATTTTATTTTAAGGATACAGGTTTAAATGTCGACAAGAAGTGCTTAACACACATTTAAAACTCACAGAAGATTTTGATTTATAAAAGATTCTTACCAACTAAAAGGATGTAACAATGAGTTGCAGACAATCGGCTCATCTATCACAGTATCTGAAGGTGAGGAATGAATTCTAGTTCTTCTTGCTGTCACCCCGTCTTTCTGTCATTCTCATTGTCAACAATCCCAATGCATTCTAACATTTATACTGTTTTGCTACGAGCTGACATTATTTGCAAGTGATGTTTTTTTAGATACCTTTGCTGGGACAAGGTAAAAGCCTCTGGGGACAGAGATCCCAGACACCCAAAATTAATGCAGTGGGGGCTGACTCACTAAATACATAAGTGTCCCAACTATTCATTGATCAACTACACCTGTGACCATGTGTGATGTGCTAAGTGACCAAAGCAGTCGGGTCTGCAAACTTCCCTGAACTGAGTCACTATAGTGCAAAAAACTTACCAAGTGTCATCTGCTTTGATGAAAGCCAATTAACATAAAAACCCATTGTCTTGCATTGATTGAACATGGGCCTGCTAAACCTCACAGTTTACTTGTTTTCAGCAAGAAGTTGAGTAAAAAATATTGGTTAGAAGTTCGGCTTTGTTAAAAACAAGTCTGACCCTTTGGAAAGGTCATGCTACTGTGCTAGCAAGCTGAGGTTAGCAATAAGCCTTTTGGGCCCTGGAAAGTGAATATTTATCACGTTGGAATATTACTAACTGTTACTTAAATTGGTGTTCCTTGCGGCTCACAAGCACAGTCTTTGAGGTTAAAGTAGCAGGTAACTGGAAGCTCAGATTTGCCCTTGTGGACTGAACAAATGTGCTCTAAGTTTTGAGAAGACAGAATCAGAATCAGAACCAGAATCAGGTTTAATATCACCAGCAGGCTGAGGGTAGCAGACACGAACAGAATCAACAAACTCATTCGTAAGGCCAGTGATGTTGAGGGGATGGAACTGGACTCTCTCACAGTGGTGTCTGAAAAGAGGATGCTGTCCAAGTTGCATGCCATCTTGGACAATGTCTCTCATCCACTACATAATGTACTGGTTGGGCACAGGAGTACATTCAGCCAGAGACTCATTCCACCGAGATGCAACACTGAGCATCATAGGAAGTCATTCCTGCCTGTGGCCAACAATCTTTACAACTCCTCCCTTGGAGGGTTAGACACCCTGAGCCAATAGGCTGGTCCTGGACATTTCCTGGCATAATTTACATATTACTATTTAATTATTGATGGTTTTATTACTACTTAATTATTTATGGTGCAACTGTAACGAAAACCAATTTCCCTCGGGATCAATAAAGTATGACTATGACTATGTGTCGTGAAATTTGTTAACTTAGCAGCAGCATTTCAATGCAATACATAACATAGAAGCAAAGTAAAAAAAAATAAATCAATTACAGTATACGTATATTGAATAAGTTAAAAATCATGCAGAAAACAGAAATAATATATATTAAAAAAGTGGGGTAGTGTTCAAGGGTTCAATGTCCATTTAGAAATCGGATGGCAGAGGGGAAGAAGCTGTTCCTGAATCGCTGAGTGGTGTCTTCAGGCTTCTGTACCTCCTACCTGATGGTAACAGTGACAAAAGGACATGCCCTGGGTGCTGGAGACACTGCTCCTTAAAGATGTCCTGGGTACTTTGTAGGTTAGTACCCAAGATGGAGCCGACTAAGTTTACAATCCTCAGCAGCTTTTCTCGGTCCTGTGCAGTAGCCCCCTCCCCCGCCACCCCCCAGACCAGACAGTGATGCATCATGTCAGAATACTCTCCATGGTACATCTATAGAAGTTTTTGAGTGTATTTGTTGACATACCAAATCTCTTCAAACTCCTAATGAAGAATAGTTGCTGTCTTCCCTTCTTTATAACTGCATCAATATGTTGGGACCAGGTTAGGTCTTCAGAGATCTTGACACCCAGGAACTTGAAACTGCTCACTTTCTCGACTTCTGATCCCTCTGTGAGGATTGGTATGTGTTTCTTCGTCTTACCCTTCTGAGGTCCACAATCAGCTCTTTTGTCTTACTGACGTTGAGTGCCAGGTTGTTGCGGTGACACCACTCCACTAGTTTGCACATCTCGCTCATGTACGCCCTCTCGTCACCACCTGAGATTCTATCAACAATAGTTGTATCATCAGCAAATTTATAGATGGTATTTGAGCTATGCCTAGCCACACAGTCGTGTGTATATAGAGAGTAGAGTAGTGGGCTAGGCACACACCCCTGTGGTGTGCCAGTGTTGATCGTCAGCGAGGAGGAGATGTTATCACTATTCTGCGCAGATTGTGGTCTTCCGATTAGGGAGTTGAGGATCCAATTGCAGAGGGAGGTACAGAGGCCCAGGTTCCGCAATTTCTCAATCAGGATTGTGGGAATGATAGTATTAAATGCTGAACTTTAGACGATGAACAGCATCCTGACATAGGTGTTTGTGTTTGTGTGACTACATTTTAGATAAAGCTAAAATGAAATGCTGTGTCTCCTGGAAGTATTGCTTGGGTCTCTGAATTGTGGAAAGAGATGAGATGAAAGTTCAGATGTTGTATCTTCCGTGATTACAGAGGAAAGTGCCACGGCAAAGGCAATGGCTAGTGGAGATAGAAGAGCAGACTATAGTTGTGAAAGAACAGTCCCTTTGAAATGCTGATAGAGTGTGAAGGGAAAGATGTATTTGATATAGAAATTGCAAACAATGATACATTTAATGTGGAAACTTGTGGGGTGAAAGGTGAGATAGATATATGACAAAGGTAATGCAACTCACCTCCAGCACACCTTTATATCCATCAATATGATCTGGTAATATAAAATAAGGAGAGATCAGGAGAAATTTTGGCATCTGGCAAGAGGCTGTGGACAGAATGAGCTGTTGTGCAAATGGGAGCAGACTCCTTTCATGATTGCTGGACTGAGTCATGTTCAAAATCAACCGGATTTAAAGAGAACTATTCTTGTTATGATAATTAAAGGGCAGCTTACAAGGAAACTCTCAACAGGGGTGATCATTTGTACTGACGGGGATGAGTTCCTTTAGGTGATGGCTGGGATGAACCACATTCAAAATCAGAATTAGAGAGAATTATGTGAGTTGAAGTTACAGTTAGAGTTAATAATTCAAATGTGTAGGATCTTTTGAGTAATATGGCAAGATTAAGTCATGGTGTTTTGTTCCATTTTATATCATATGATCTTTGATAGTGTGATGGTATTGGATTTACTGACCACAAATTTCTAAACTCAAATGAAGATGTTAACCCTATCGGATATAAATAGCCACGAGTACTCTCACTGAAGGAAGATTTTACTGTAGCTACGCAACCTTCAAGGACGAGTTCATTTCCCTGTTTATTCTCCACTGTGAGTTTATCTGCCAGTTCAGACCATTCGAGTGACCTCGCTACCAGGGAGAAGATACTTCTAGCTAACAAAGTAGTTTAAAAGACAGTTCATTTATCTTGTGATACAGGTTTACATCCAAGCTACATTCTTAAAACACATTTAAAACTCACAGAGGATTTCTATCTTAAACATTCCCAAATTACAAACCATTAGTAAAACACAAAACATTTTCAAAACACCATGTACTTCTAAGAGACAAAGCATTTCTAAAACATGAATGATTTCCAAAACACATTGTACAATCCCTATAACCTAAAAAGACATACCTATGATAGAGATGAACAAATCCCCCATTGCAGAAACCAAAGCCAGGGGAATAGGCTCTAGTTCACCCCCCCTCCATTTCTTTCATGCTAATAAGCCTGAAGAGCTCTCTGCATTGATATGGTTTCTTTGCCTCTTGGGTGACTTCTCGTGCATATGATATTTTCTCAGATACCCTTTTTTACACAAAACTCTAAACGCTTTTTGGAGACATAATTCGCAGCTCTGCTGTAAATGCTGTAAAGCTAACTTCTCTGAGTACATAAAACTTCCAACATTAATAGATCAGTTATTGATAAGTTACATAAACATACGAGATCCTACAGATGCTGGAAATCCAGAGCAACACACACAAAAAGCTGAAGGAACTCAGCAGGTCAGACAGCAGCGATGGAGATAAATAAACAGTTGATATTTTGGGCTGAGACCCTTCATCAGGACTGGGAAAAAAGGGGGAAGATGTCTTTTTCTGCCACAATGAGTCGTGTCAATCCATGGGCTCCTCTTTTTCCACATGAGGCCACTCTCAGGATGGAGAAGTAGCACCTCATTCTGTTGAGATAGCCACCAATCTGATAGCATGTACATCAATTTCTCCAACTTCCAGTAATTTTCCCCTCTTCTTTCCCTCTTCTTCATTTCCCCACTCTGGCCTCTTACCTCTTCTCCTTACCGGATTATCCCCACCGTCTGGTGCCTCTTCTCCTTTCTTTTCTCCCATGATCCATGTTCCTCTCCAATCGGATTCCTTCTTCTCCTGCCCTTTGCCTTTTCCATTTATCACCTCCCAGCTTCTTAGTTCATTCCCCCTCCCCGCTCACCTGGCTTCACTTATCACCTTGTAGCTTGTCCTCCTTCCCCTCCCCCCTCCTACATATTCTGGCACCTCTCCCTTCCTTTCCAGTTCTGATGAAGGGTCTGGGCATGAAATGCCAATTGTTTATTCAGTTCCATCTATGCTGCCTGACTTGCTGAGTTTCTCCAGCTTCTTGTGTATGTTGCTCTTGATATTCTCCATGTTTATTTCCATCTGGTCTGTAAGTTTCCTTGAACTAAGCAACTTAGTAAACCTGTCAGTTTTGAAACAAGTCAAATTAAATAACCCATTGCCTACTGCACCTCTTTGAGCAGAAACAAACCAGGTGCAGTTATGTTTTACAGACTAAGTGTTTGCTATACACAGAGCTTGTTTTCAAAGCTGCCCTATAGGCACGATTTATGGTGATTTTGAGGCCACTATCAACCCAGTACTGAAAGTAGATCAATGTCCTCTGCCCAGAATAGAGGACGTCTTTACAAACCTTTCTGGAGGAAGACATTTCAGCAAAGTGGACTTAGCTGATGGAGATGGAAGAAGAATCCAAAGTATTCCTCACCATAAACACTCACAAAGAGCTTTATCGCTACAATAAGCTTATTTTTGGAGTGGCATCTGCACCTGCACTCTGGCAGCAAACTATGGATCAGGAGCTGCAAGGCTGCCCAGACACTCAGTGTTACCTGGATGACATCATTGTTATTGGTGAGGATGACAAGGAACATCTCCAAAATCTCTATACAGTGTTTAAAAGATTAAGATTATAGGCTCATAGCACAACACAACAAGTGTGAATTCTTTAAACCAAGCATCTCTTACTGTGGTCACACCATTGGCACACAAGATTCCACACGTGTGCTGAGAAAATTTAAATAGTAGTTAGTGGATGTCTTAAGGCCAAAGGATGTGTCACAGTTGTATCCTTTTTAGGATTTGTTAATTGCTATAACAAATTCCACCAAACCTGGCTACTGTGCTCCAACCTTTGTACTTATTACTACAAGTTGGGAAGAAATGGCGATGGACAAAGCAGAGTCTATTTTAAAAAGGCAAAGGAAATGGTGACAGCAGACACTGTACTCACACACTATGATCCACATCATCCAGTGAAGGCTGTGACACCTCGCCTTATGGTGTAGGTGCAGTCATATCACATCTTACGGGTGTTACGTACCCCGTAACTGGGTTGCCAAACCAGCAGAAATGGATCACTCAGTTGGAGTCTGGATTACTAGAACTAAGAAAGTTTTATTAAAGAAACAAGCAACACAGTAAACGAAAGGATAATGAATGCAACAGTTCAGCAATGATAAACACACATGTGCACAGAATTAAGATAACAGGATCAACCAAGCTCTGTCGTTGTCTAGGAGTAAATGACCAATTTCAAAGTGACGCAAAGTTCAGTCCAATTTAGTTCAGTTCGCAGTAATCGTTACCGTGGCAATGGACAATGTGGGGGGAAGGAGAGAGAGAACAAGAACGAATAATCATTCAAACGGCTTCCACTCACAGACCTGCGATATTGCTCACAAGCAGCTTTCGGGTGAGTCCTTTGTGATGTCACCTGAGGTCACCGACTGTGACCCCTGCTCTAGATGCAGTCGATCCTCTGCAGTGAACCCGGCACCCAAGCAAGGGCGGACACACACCGGATTCCCGCTGATCGTACCTTTCCACCCTGTGCGTCTAAGGCTTGGTTCCGCAACCAGCCTTCCAAACGACTCCCGCCACTTTCAGGGGGGCACCGCTTCCAGGGTCTCGTTACCTCGTGGTGTCGTGTATGTCCTGCCTTAGTGAACCTGTCCCTTTTTATCCCCCTGCTGGGGTATCGCCTGTCCATCGCTTCAAACAGTTCAGGGTTCAAAGGGGGAGCCGCTCTAGACAGCTCTCTCTCCCGTTCCTTCATTACACATCTCCAGATTGCCTGTCCATCACTTCAAACAGTTCAGGGTTCAAAGGGGGAGCCGATCTTGACAATACCCAGACTGATGGCTCCTTCATTAACACCTCCAAATGCTGCTTCATTGTGTGCCTTATCTCTCCCTCCCCTGAGGACAGGTGGCAGACCAACTGCTGATGCCACTGGTGCTAGCCCAGGCCAGCAAACTTCTTAATTTATGTGTATTCTCGTCACACGGGCAATGAAAGTGTACACACCATAGACCTTTGCATCATGTTTCCTTACTGCTGGCGAGAAAAAATATGCACAGATGCACAGACGCCTTGAGTTTGGTTTGGGATATAAAGCATTTCAACCAGTACTTGTATGGGAGATAGTTTACCCTTATTACTGATCATCAGCAATTAGTGACCATTTTCAATCCAGAGAAGGGTGTTCCACTAACAGCATCAGCATGAATGCAGAGATGGACTCTGTTTCTTGAAGGACATAACTACAGCGTTGAATTCAAGAGGACAACTAATCATGGAACTACTGATGGAGTGTCCCATTTACCCTTGGCAAAGGAAATGCCTGAAAAATTTACAAATTAAGACATTTTTCTTAACATATTCTCCTTAATGTAAATTGAACATCCTCCTGTTATGGCAGAAATGATCCAAAGGAAAACCAGAAAAGACCCCACACTGTCTCGGGTCTACACGGTCACCCAAAATGGCTGGAATGTGGGGCAGAAATCCCAATTACCCCATGTTTACCAATGCTGATGCCCTTGATGAGATTTGCTTAATGTGGGGATTGACTGTTGTTGTACCATCCAAGCTGGCAGCTAAACTGTTGGAGGAGCTAAACGCTGGTCATCTAGACATGGTCAAAATGGAAGTATAGACTTGAATCTTTGTCTGATGGCCTGGGATAGATCAGCAGATTGAGCAGCTTGCCAGGCACTTTTCAGGGTGCCAATACATCCAGAAGATGCCAAGAGTAACGCCTTTCCATCCTTGGGAATGGCCTGCACACCTTGACAGAAGATTCATGTGGATTTTGCTGGACCATTCAAGGGCACAAATTTCTTGGTGGTACTGGCTGCAGCTACTAGTCAAGTGCTGAGGAGAGTACACTGGGAGTGGCTGGGTAAGTCCACTTCTGATACATGGGATTTGTTAGAAGGCCCGATGGTCAGAATTCAGGAGAAACTTATCACTGTGAGGAAGAAAGACAAGGATGGTAAGGTTTACGGATGTTGTAAATTAGAAGGGCTAAAAGGGGCCATGAAATGCCCTTAGTGAATAGCGTTAAAGAGAATCACAAGGCATTTTGTACAATTATTAAAAACAAGCAAGTACGTAAGGAGAGGGTAGACCCCTCAAGGACAAAGGAGGAAATTTTGTACTTGGAGTCAGAGAAAGTAGGTAAGTATTTTGCATTGGTATACACCAAGGAGAAGGATACAGTGAAATATGTTGATATTCTAGTACATGTGATACCAAGAAGGAAGTGATAGACTCCTTGAAGGACATTAAGGTGGTTAGGCCTCAGGCTCTGATGGAATCTACCCCCCATTATTGAGAGAAGCAAGGAAAGAGATTGCTATGCAATGATAGCAACACACAGAAAATGTTGAAGGGATTTGGCCCGAAACATCGACTGTACTTATTTCCATTGATACTGCCTGGCCTGCTGAGTTCCTCCAGCATTTTGTGTGTGTTGCTTGGATTTCCAGCACCTGCAGATTTTCTCTTGGCTGTGCAATGATAGAGATCTTTGGATTCTCAGAAACCATTGCTAAGGTCACAGAGGCCAGAGAAATAGCCATCATTTTCCCTTGTTTAATCAGGGCAATAGAGATAGACCAGGAAATTATAGGACGGTGAGCCTTGCATTAGATTCTGTTCAGGATAGTCAATGGGACTGATCATGTCTTACAAACTTTATTGTAGTTTTTGAGAAGTCATGAAGGTGATTGATGGGGGTAAGGTATTTAACAATCTCCTTCCTGGTTGGCAGATCCAGAAGATGACAGTATGTGGAATCCACAGAATTGTGGATTCAGAATTGGTTTGCCCATAGAAGACAAAGGCTAATGTTGGAGGAATGGTATTCTGACTGGGGGTTTATGACCAGTGATGTTCTGCAGGGATCAGTGCAGGGACCTCTGTTGTTTGTGGTAGACTGAACTGATTTGTGGGCTAATTTGTAAGTTTACAGATGACACAGGAATTAGTGGAGTTGTAGATAGTGAAGAACGTTGTTAAAGGATACAATAGGACATAGATTAATTAGAAATATGGATGGAGAAATGGCAGTTAGAAGTTAATCTGGAGAAGTATGAAGCGTTACACTTTGAGAGGACAAATGTAAGAGGAAACTACACAGGAAATAATGCGACCATCATAGCATTAATGTAGAGAGGAATCTTGGGGTACTGGCCCTGTTATAAGGAGGTGACTGGGAACGGACCCAAGTGCAAGACACAGACACTGAAGAACTAGGATACAGGGCGATGGCAAGGACATGGACAGGAAAACCAGGAACCTGGAACAGGACTGGACAAAAGAGCTAGGAGCCCGGGCTTGGACTCCGAGCCAGAGACTGGACAAGGACCCAGTACCTGGGTCTTGCCTCTGGCTCGGACCCCAGAACTAGGCAAGGAAGAGGCTTGGCTGACAGGCAGGACGAGGCTGGAGTCTTAGAGACTTGAGGCAAGGCTTGGCAGGAGGCAGGAGACTTGAGGTGAGGCTTGGCAGGAGGCAGGAGACTGGAGTCTTCAGGCTTGAGGCTAGAGGCCAAAGACCTGAGGCGAGGCTTGGCAGGAGGCTGGAGTCTTCAGACTCGAGGCTAGGCAGGAGGCTGGAGTCTTCAGGCTTGCGGCTAGGCAGGCTCCTCCTGGGCAGGATGCAGTACTCCTGGGCAGGGCGCGGATCACCTGGGCAGGGCGCGGTACTCCTGGGCAGGGTGCGGAACACCACCCGACAGAGGCAAGGGACAGGAAGGGATAGAACCAATCGCATGTAACGGCAAGACGGCCTGGCTTACCTGGGCGGAGGCAAGGGACAGGAAGGGAGCTAGGTACAGGACGGCTCCAGGACAAGACTGCAGGCGAGAGTTACCAGCAAGACAAGGCAAGGCTTCAGGCAATGCAAGGCGAAACGAGAACTTCAGGTGAGGCGAGAGTTACCGGCAAGACAAGGCAGGGCTTCAGGCGAGGAAACAGAAGGCAGAGCAAGGGATACAAGGAGTAAGGACAAGAACAATCCAGCAGCCATGCCCTGGCCTCTGAAGGTATTTATGCGGCCAGCCCCAATGAGCATCAGCTGCCTCAATTAGAGCTAAACAAGAACAGAAACAGGGTAAACAGGAAAACCTGGAGCAAGAGTCGATAGACCGGACCGTGAACCGGAATACGGACTTCACGGACCAGACCATGACAGGTCCATTTGTTCCTAAAAGAGGCAACCCAAGTAGATAAGCTGGTAAAGAAAGAATATCTGGCTTACTGCCTTTATTGGTTGGTACATTGAGTATAAACTTTGGGAAGGCATGGTTCTGCTGTGTAAAACTTTAGTTAGGTTGTATTTGGAATATTGGGTGTGGTTTTGGTCACTGCATTAAAATTCAAAGTTCAAAGTTAAAAGTGCATTTATTATCAAAGTATGTGTACTATATACAACTTTGAGATTTGTCTCCTTACAGGCAGCCACAAAACAAAGAAACCCAATAGAATCCATTAAAAAGGAAGATCCTCAAACACCAAATGTGCAAAAAAAAGAACAAATCATGTAAACAATAAAAAGTGAGCAAGTAACATTCAGAGCTAAAGTTCATGAAAGTGAGTTTGCTGCCATGAAGCCAATCATCACTGCAGTCAGTCCAGGACCACACCAGCTGCAGACCACAGCCTCAGTTCAGCACAGAGACGAGTAAACCTTGCTGAGCAGTGAGCTGAACACTGGCCCGTCATTCATCTCTGTCTCTGACATCCTGACCTTTTCAACCTGGCCTGGTGCATAAATTGGTTAAACGTCAACTCGTTCCTCATTCTCAGACCTGGGCGCTTTCATCTCAATGCGGCCTGTACACGATATGCCACAACCATCCCTGCACCTTCAAGACTTCTGTTCACACCACAAGAATGCCAGATCATACAGGAGGTTCAAAAGCTCAACTCTGAAAGGGAAATTACAGGCTATTGATTGCAGTGATCATTGTCCAGAAAAAAATGTGATTAATCGAGGAGTTAGTAGTTTTGATTGCTACCAGTAAGGCATTGCTGTGTTTCATCAGCGCCATCTTAAACTGCGAGTACAGAATTACCGGAAGATGTGGAGGCATTGGAGAGAGTGCAGAAAAGGTTCAGCAGGATGTTACTTGGATTAGAGAGTATTTGCTATAAGGAGAGGTTGGACAAACTTGGATAGTTTTCCATGGAGTTTCAGAGGCTGACAGCTGGCCTGATATAAAATTATGACAGAAATAGATCTTTCTCCCCAAGGTCAAAATGTCAAATGCTAGAGGGCATAGGTTTCAGATGAGAGGGAAATGTTGAAAAGAGAGCATAGGAGCCTGAAATGCGTTGCTAGGGGAGGAGATAGAGGCACTAACGTGAAAGGCAGGGAATAGGTGGATACAGATCTCATTCAGGTAGGTGGGATCAGATTAATCTGACATCATGGTGGGCTGAAGGCCTGTTCTATGTTCTATTTCCTATGTTTGATGCCAGCAGCCACAGCCAGCCAGGCTCTCCATCATGTGGATTTGACAGCAACAACAACTTCTCTTCAAAATGTTGCCTCCAGGTAACGAAGGTGACAATCAGCCACATTGATGCACATCAGGAGGAGTGTCTGGTGAAATCAAATAAGTATTAATACATCAAGGCCAGCTGGTCTCCTGGCAACCAGATGCGGTGTAGTCACCCTTGAACCTGATTATCATCTGAAAGCAATTATGGAATATCCCTTAACCCAGCCAAGAGGCAAGGACCAGGAAGGAGCAAAGCATGAATTGAAAGCGACCTGTCACATCTTTTTACATTACAAGTATGTAAACTCTGTCCTTCAACCTAAACTGTGCTCAGTGGTGTGAGCCTGAATTTAATTTGAAAGCTGATTTCTGCCACTCCACCACCATCATTTTGTAGATAAATCATGGTGGGGGGGGGGTGTGGCTAACTGACAGGAGTTGCTTTTCAGTTATAAGCCACAGGCCAATACTGCTGCATTTATTGTAAAATAGCCAAGGCTTTTTTGATGAAATCTATGTTTAGCTATTCATATAATGTCTGAAATATATTTCTTCGCATTTGGTGACTTTTCTCACCTGGAGATTCTTGGGGTTCGAACTGATGATATAAGTACCACATTTTGTCAGCTCTGTATTAAATTATAGTCTCAACTTGACGCAGAACAAAACACTTTCACATAAAGGCATTAAAGTATTTTCCGCTAATGCTGGATGGAATGAGTCAAAGCCTTTTGTTCTCTCCATCTCAAACTTTATGAGCATACAGTGCCTTTTACTTTATATTTCTCTGACCCAACTCTCTAAAACTAAGTCACCTGCTGTGGGCTCTGAGAGGTCTAATTACATTTCTGTTTATTCAAATTAGTGAATAACAGACACACAAAGATTATCTAGCTAATAGCTGGGAATCTTCAGCCTTCAAAGCTTTTAAAATGATGTTGCTATTAAAGTATGTTATAAAGCTATCAACAAAAGGCCCCTGGAGAGCCAAGAACATTACTTACGTCTCCAACCTCACCAATTTATCTGCAAACTAATGCTAATTTTTCCCAGAGAGTTTCTGAGGCACTGCTGAAGTTTTTTGTTCTTGAAAATTTAAATCTATTTATTTAATTAAGTTCCATTTTAGCACGCGATTACCATTTGGCAGACATTGCTCTCTGCTGATGAGCCCTTTCCCCCATTGTTGTTATCAACATCATCAGAGCGAATGTTTTCCTCATTCCTGCTCTGCTAAGTTGTGAGACTCTCGTAACTAATTCCCCTTGGCTTGCTTAATGCTGTATTTAAAGTTGGCAGGATGTCAAAAGAATGCAGATCTTATCGTAACAAGCCGACTTGGGACCCATATTTAATCATTACTCATCAAAGTCTTTGGCGCACATCACAGGCAATAGAAATTAAGACTGTTCTGTACTGTAGGTGGAAAGGCAGTGTTTGCATGCATCATACAGCATAGAAGGCTATTCGGACATCATGCATACTCTTTCGAAGAGTTGTTAATTTTTCCCCCCAATGCCATGACAATTTTTTTCTTTCAGTGTGCATCCATAAATACAATTTTAATGCTATAATTGAATCTGCTTTCCCATTTTTTTTACAAGCAAATTCTCCTCTGCTTCCCTCCATGGTACTTCTGTCAATTTTCCTAAATCCACATACTCTCATTACTGACCCCAGCCCTCATGTTCACCACAGAGTCATACCGCTTGGAAACAAACCCTTTGGCCTAACTGGATTATGTTGATCAAGATTCCAATCTCAACTTGCCCATTAAGCCAGTGTTTGACCCATATTCCTCTAAACCTTTCTTTGTACCTGTCTAAGTACCTTTTACCAATGGAAATTATTTCTACCAACACACCTTCTAAACCCCTTCATAATTTTTAGACAATAGACAATAGACAATAGGTGCAGGAGTAGGCCATTCGGCCCTTCGAGCCAGCACCGCCATTCACTGTGATCATGGCTGATCATCCACAATCAGTATCCAGTTCCTGCCTTATCCCCATAACCTTTGATTCCACTATCTTTAAGAGCTTTATCCATCTCTTTCTTGCATCCAGAGACTTGGCCTCCACAGCCTTCTGCGGCAGAGCATTCCATATATCCACCACTCTCTGGGTGAAAAAGTTTTTCCTCAACTCCGTTCTAAATGACCTACCCCTTATTCTTAAACTGTGGCCTCTGGTTCTGGACTCAGCCATCAGTGGGAACATGCTTTCTGCCTCCAGCATGTCCAATCCCTTAATAATCTTATATGTTTCAATAAGATCCCCTCTCAGCCTTCTAAATTCCAGAGTATGAGTTGTTCGTCCATCGTTGACGTCGATGAGGACCTCGACACCATTATGATGGTGTCGAGACTAGCGCGTGATTTGGATTTAAGTGAGGGAGAGTTGCGCAGCGTCAGCCTCACTCTCTCTTCCCAATTCCCATCTGGATCCAGTGGCAAGACAGAGTCTAGACGGCTGGAGATGGGTCTAGGCGCAGTGGACGACCAGGACGTCTTCTGTGTCTTGTCCTGCTCTACACGTTCCACGATGCTTGCAGAGACCGCCTTCTTGACTGTTGGACCTTCCATAGGTCTTGTCCGCTCAATCCGCCGGAGTCTGTCTTCACATGCTGGGATAGACAACTCCCTATCACACCGAGGGTTTGAGATCCGTCGGCTACCCTCGCCTGGTTTAGCCGGCTTGTTGAAGCCGTTGCCGGGGTGTGGCCGCTGTCGCATGCAAACAGCTACGGGGAGCCACAGGTGAGAGCTGAATGCCAGGTGGGGACCTAAGGTGGACTAACCGCCCTGAAAAGGACGCGACATGTTCCCCCACCAGAGGTGCTCCCCCTCCCTGACACCCCATACACCCCAAATTCCAGAGTATACAAGCCCAGTCACTCCAATCTTTCGACATTTGACAGTCCTGCCATCCCGGGAATTAACCTTGTGAACCTACGCTGCACTCCCTCAATAGCAAGAATGTCCTTCCTCAAATTTGGAGACCAAAACTGCACATAGTACTCCAGGTGTGGTCTCACCAGGGCCCTGTACAGCTGCAGAAGGACCTCTTTGCTCTTATACTCAATTCCCCTTGTTATGAAGGCCAGCATGCCATTAGCTTTCTTCACTGCCTGCTGTACTTGCAAGCTTGCTTTCAGTGACTGATGTACAAGAACACCTAGATCTTGTTGTACTTCCCCTTTTCCTAACTTGACTCCATTTAGATAATAACCTGCCTTCCTGTTCTTACCACCAAAGTGGATAACCTCACATTTATCCACATTAAACTGCATTTGCCATGCATCTGCCCACTCACCCAGCCTGTCCAAGTCACCCTGCATTCTCATAACATCCTCCTCACATTTCGCACTGTCCCCCAGCTTTGTGTCATTGGCTAATTTCCTCATGTTACTTTTAATTCCCTCATCTAAATCATTAATATATGTTGTAAACAGCTGCGGTCCCAGCACTGAACCTTGCGGTACCCCACTGGTCACCGCCTGCCATTCCGAAAGGGACCTGTTAATCGCTACTCTTTGTTTTCTGTCAGCCAGCCAATTTTCAGTCCATGTCAGTACTCTGCCTCCAATACCATGTGCCCTAATTTTGCCCACTGATCTCCTATGTGGGACTTTATCAAAGGCTTTCTGAAAGTCCAGGTACACTACATCCGCTGGCTTTCCCTTGTCCATTTTCGTAGTTACATCCTCAAAAAGTTCCAGAAGATTAGTCAAGCACGATTTCCCCTTCGTAAATCCATGCTGACTTGGACCGATCCTGCTATCCAGATGTGTCGTAATTTCATCTTTTATAATTGACTCCAGCATCTTTCCCACCACCGACGTCAGGCTAACCGGTTTACAATTCCCTGTTTTCTCTCTTCCTCCCTTCTTGAAGAGGGGGACAACATTAGCCACCCTCCAATCAACAGGAACTGATCCTGAATCTATAGAACATTGGATAATGATTACCAATGCGTCCACGATTTCTAAAGCCACCTCTTTAAGTACCCTGGGATGCAGACCATCAGGTCCCAGGGACTTATCCTGCCTTCAGACCCAACAGTCTATCCAACACCGTTTCCTGCCTAATATAAATTTCCTTCAGTTCATCCATTACCCTAGGTCCTTTGGCTACTATTATATATCACTATTATATTTTATCACCTGCTAAATCTCATTTTAACCTTTTGTGCATCAAACAGAACAATTCAAGCTATTCTGGCTTTTCCACATAACTAATGTCCCTCATGGTTGTTTTAAACAATATGCTTATCACTGGTTGTCTGCATTTAACCACAGAATAGGATTGTTGAAATCATTGGAGTGGATTTCAGAGGCAACATGCTGACAGAACTTCAGAGTATGTTTAAAGTTACAAGCTAAAGTTGAATTTCAAAGGCTGAAATTACTTCTTTAGTCATTAATGGAGTAATAAGCCTTTCTCTATTGCACAGTAAGCTTAAGATTGCAGTGGGTAATTTTTGTACCTTTATCAGAATAAGAATCAGGTTTATTATCACTGACATATGTTGTGAAATTAGTTGTTTTGTGGCAGCAGTACAGCACAGTACATAAAATATACTACAAATTATGATAAGACATACATATGTATAAAATTTAAAAAGTAGTTCAATAAAAGAGCAACAATAGCGAGATAGATTTCCTGGGTTCATTGTCCATTCAGAAATCTGATGATCTGAAGGTGGAGGCGAAATAGCTGTTCCTAAAACATTGAGTGTGTGTTTTCAGCCTCCTGTATCTCCTCTCTGATGGTGGTAAAAAGAAGGCATGTGATGGGGGTCCTTAAAGATGGATGGCACCTTTTATAGTCATCGCCTTTTGAGGAAGTCCTTGATGGTGCGGAGGCTAGTGCCCATGATGGAGCTGGCTGAGTTTACAACCCTGTGCAGGGATCGAATACTAAACAGGGAATCCAATGATTGCTGGTTATGGTGCTTGGATTATACTACTGAGCTGACACATCATAAGTGTAACAGTAAGGCTGCTCCTGAAGACACATTAAAAAATGCTTTGTCGGTCTAGATCCCACTGCCACCTGAGCCAAATCTGATAACAGTATGTTTGGAGATGAAGTCATGAAGATTTCCTGAGCCAGGAGAAAGAAATGTTTATCCTCTGCTTGCAGTTTTGATGGGATATAATCAGGCCTGACAAGGTTGCCACCATGTCGCTGAAGAGATGTCCAGGCTTGCATGTGTAAAATGGAAAAGTGCTGTAAAATTGCCAGTGCCTGTGATTTGTAATCTCCTACAATCTAATTCCTACAGTAGAGGAGGAGTAAGTTAAAGGAATAGAAGTACTTTTCTCGTCAAATTTCTCATATGTTTTTGAATCGTATGATAACCTGATGGATTGCTTGTTCTGATTGTCATGTGGCCACGCATTGGAACTTCAATGGGCAACATAGGGTGGAACAGAACACCAGAGTGAATCACCCTGGATTAAAGTTAACTTATTATTTTTTATGGTCAGTTTGAACATAGAACGTAGACAGGTACGCACAGTGTAGGCCCTTTGACTCACAATTTGTGCTGACCTTTTAACCTCCTCCAAGATCAATCTAACCTTTCCCTACCACATAGTCCCCCATTTTGTTTTCAGCCATATACCTATCTAGGTTCTGGAAAGGCAACAGGTAGCTAATCCTGCAGCTCAGAGCATTCTTTGATTTCAGAATCAGAATCAGGTTTATTATCACCGGCAGCAGCAGCAGTTCAATGTGTTACGTACCCCGTAGCTGGGTTGCCAAACCAGCAGAAATGGAATGCTCGTTGGAGTCTGGATTACTAGGAACTAATAAAGTTTTATTAAAGAAATAAGTAGTACAGTACGCTAATCAAAAGGACATAAATGTAACAGGTTAGCAATGGTAATACACACATGTACACGGAACTAGGGTAATAGGAATCAACCAAGCTCTATTGCAGTTTAGGGGTAAAATGATCAGTCTTAAGTGAAGCAGAGTTCAGTTCAGTTTAGTGCAGTTCGCAGTAATCACTGTTGTCGTACCGTTGGAGAGAGAGCGAGAGAGAGAGATGCAGTTTGGTTTCAGGCAGACCTTTTGACATCTTCGCAGTTGGTTTTGGGCAGACCTTTTGATGTCTTCTAATCCCGCTGTGGTCACCGACTGTGACCCCTCCGTTCCGGATACGATCGTTCTTCCGCGGTGAACCCGGCACACAGGCAAGGGCGGGCACACACCCCAGGTTCCCACTGATCGTACCTTTACACGCTGTGAGCCTCTGGTCGGTTCCCGCGAACCAGTCCTCTAAACACACACCAACTTGTGGGGGCACACTGCTCTTTCCAGGGTCTCGTGGTGTGTCTCGTACCTTAGCAAACCTGCTCCTTTTATCCCCCTGCTGGTGTATCACCTGTCCATCAAACTTCAAACAGTTCAGGTTCAAAGCAACCGGTCTGTCAATATCTGAATTGTGTTTCTTTCCTGTTAATCCCTCTCTTCTCTTTTATTCGCATTTTGAATGCTCCTCCATTGTCTTTCTTATCTCTCTCATTAGCATCATCCGTCTGGTACCTCTGCAAATGCAATACGTAATCTAGCAGAGACAGAAAAAAATAGTAATAATAAATAAAATAGAACATAATAAATAAACAAGTAATTTACACATATTGAATGGATAATTTAAAAATGTGCAGAAAAGTGAGGTAGTGTCCAAAGGTTCAAAGTCCATTCAGGAATCAGATGGCAGAGGGGAAGAAGCTGTTCTTGAATCACTGAGTGTGTGCCTTCAGGCTTCTGTATCTCCTACCTGATGGTAACAGTGAGAAAAAGGCATGCCCTGGGTGCTGGGGTCCTTAATAATGGAAACTGTCTTTCTGAGACACCACTCCCTAAAGATATCCTGGGTACTTTGTAGGCTAGTGCCCAAGATGGAACTGACTAGATTTACAACCCTCTGCTGCTTCTTTCAGTCCTGTGCAGTAGCCCCTCCATACCAGACAGTGATGCAGCCTGTCAGAATGCTCTCCACGGTACATCTATAGAAGTTTTTGTGTGTATTTGTTGTCATGCTAAATCACTTCAAACTCCTAATAAACTATAGCCGCTGTCTTGCCTTCTTTATGACTACATCAATGTGTTGGGACCAGGTTAGATCCTCAGAGATCTTGACACCCAGGAACTTGAAACTGCTCACTCTCTCCACTTCTGATCCCTCTATGAGGATTGGTATGTGTTTCTTCGTCTTACCCTTCCTGAAGTCCACAATCAGCTCTTTCATCTTACTGATGTTGAGGGCCAGGTTGTTGCTGCGGCACCATACCACTAGTTGGCATATCTCACTCCTGTACACCCTCTCGTCACCACCTGAGATTCTACCAACAATGGTTGTATCGTCAGCAAATTTGTAGATGGTATTTGAGCTATGCCTAGCCACACAGTCACAGAGAGTAGAGCAGTGGGCTAAGCACATGCCCCTGAGGTGCGCCAGTGTTGATTGTCAGTGAGGAGGATATGTTAGCACCAGTCAGCACAGACTGTGGTCTTCCGGTTAGGAAGTCGAGGATCCAATTACAGAGGGAGGTACAGAGGCCCAGGTTCTGCAACTTCTCAATGAGGATTGTGGGAATGATGGTATTGAATGCTGAGCTATTGTTGATGAACAGCATCCTGACGTAGGAGTTTGTGTTGTCTCAGTAGTCTAATGCCGTGTGGAGAGCCATGGAGATGGCGTCTGCCATTGACCTATTGTGGTGATAGGCAAATTTCAATGGGTCCAAGTCCTTGCTGAGGCAGGAGTTCAGTCTAGTCATAACTAAACTCTCAAAGCGTTTCATCACTGTCGATGTGAGTGCTACCGGGCGATAGTCGTTAAGGCAGCCCACATTATTTTTCTTTGGCACTGGTATAATTGTTGCCTTTTTGAAGCAAGTGGGAACTTCTGCCTGTAGCAATGAGAGGCTGAAAATGTCCTTGAATACTCCTGCTAGTTGGTTGGCACAGGTTTTCAGAGCCTTACCAGTTACTCCATCGGGACCTTCTGCCTTGCGAGGTTTCACTCTCTTTAAAGACAGTCTAACATCAGCCTCTGAGACGGAGATCACGGGGTCATCAGGTGCAGCAGGAATCTTCACAGCTGTAGTTGTGTTCTCCCTTTCAAAGTGGGCATAGAAGGCGTTGAGTTCATCTGGTAGTGAAGCATCACTGCCATTCATACTATTGGGTTTCACTTTGTAGGAAGTAATGTCTTGTAGTCCCTGCGAGAGTTGCCGTGCATCCTCATTCGAAATTGTCCCTTCGCCCTTGAAATACCCCTCCGCAAATCATACCTGGTTTTCTGGTACAGGCCTGGGCTGCCAGACTTGAACGCCACAGATCTAGCCTTCAGCAGATGACGTACCTCCTGGTTCATCCACGGCTTTTGGTTTGGGAATGTACAGTTAAGTCTTTGTAGGCATACACTCATATGCTGCATGGGTTTCTTTCCCAATTCAGCTTTACACATGTGTGGAGAAAATCTGCACAATACAAAATTAATGCAAAACAACAAGAAGAAATTCCGACTTCAATCACGTTTGTTCACTACAATGAATGACAATAATATTTCCTGTGGACAGATAGTCCCTTTTCATTGTAAAATAGGACAAATATCCTCCCGTGTATTGTAAAGGCACTAGTAATCGAATGGTTTCTTCTCCGAGGATCGTCACCTTGTCGCGGTGGAGATCATGCCAAGAATGATTCCATCTGGAGATTAGCTCCCGATAGGGTTGGTTACCCAGGGGGAATGCTCCATGCAAAAAGCAACCCAGCCAAGACCTCAGAAGTGGAGCTGGCAGAAGATGATGGCACATCACAACAGCAGTGAAGGCAAAGGAAGGATGCAGGAGTGAAGGGTTCCCAGTTGTCTTGCATTTGATGATACTGGACGTTGACCCTGATCTGTCATATGCCATGTGGTGGCTGTCTGGGTGTCAGCCTCCCCATGGTAAACAAAGTCATGCACAGACGTTCACCATTATAGGGAATAATCCCTTATGAGAACATCACACTCAACTTGACTGATCACACTGGAATGGCAATTAAACCAGATCAAAATGGGAAATTTTACCAACGGTTATCATGTCATGTAACCTCAAAGAAGAAACAGTATTAATGCTTCAGGTGAATGGTCCTTTATCTGTTTTTATTTTAGATTTCCAGTGTCCACAGTATTTTGATGTGAGCTAATCCAGGAGCCTGCTCAAGTAGTCCAAGGGACACATATTCAAATTTCACAGAAATTGGTTTGAGTTTCTTTAGTTGTAATGACTATCGGACTTTTAGATGATCATAAAGACCCAAATGTTTCACTAATAACCACCAAGGTAAAGAACTCTTTCTTATCTGGTCAAGATGGCGGCAAGCTGGAATATCTGTTGAGGTTGAGGCTCAGACTTTTTTTAAAGGTTCATAGGGGTAGCTTTGGGGACGGTGTGAGGATTTAGGGGGTCAAGTTATGGTTTAAGGACAAGGATGAGAGGAAGTTCAGAGATCAGGAGCAGTAAATGAAGAGTTAAGGGCAGGAGCCAGTGTTTGGAATCCGTGTCAGAGCACCACAGTCCAAAGCCACTGAACCTTGGATGGACCTGGATGGATGTCAGGTCAGGAAGCGCTGAGTACAAGACCCGTGATCCCTGTGGTGAAGGACTGTTGGCTGTGGGACCTGGGGGTGAGGGCTGATAAGTCCCAGGGTTGGATGTCGTTGCAACCAGGAGGTATGAGGGCCGTTGATCTCACCCAGGTCAACAAATCCTGCTGGGAGCTCTGAGAAGGTTGAAGCCCAGAGTTCAAAGCCCTGTGATTGGCGAGTCCTGCGTCGATACCAGAGGTTGAAGCCTAAAGATCGAAGCCTGGGGTTAGCGTGTTTGGTAATTGAAGACCTGATGTCTGCGAGACTGTGAATCCGGGCCAAACAACTGGAGTTTGGAGGCCTGATGTCTGAGGTTCTGGAGCCAAGGACTGCGGTCGGAATCCCAGAAGAGGCCTGTCCTGTCTCTGTGTGTGAGTGGGAAAAGGACTAGATTTGCTGTTGTTATCATGTATTGATGCTGGTGATGTTCTGTTGAACATTGTGGTCATTCTACATTGGCACTAGAAGTTGTGGCGGCAAGTGGGCTGCCCCCAGGGTGTTCTTGGGTTGTGTTCATTGTTAACACCAATGACGCATTCCGCTGTATGTTTTGATGTACATATTATAAATAGATCTGAATCTGAACCTAATTTATCCAAGGTGTGATTCTACTCCGGTCCAGCTCTTATCTGTGATCAAAGTGACCTGTTGTACCTTGCCGGTGATGCCCTCATTCCACAGATTAATGAGAGCATCCACCTATTATGATGTTTGGTGCCAACTTCTGATTCACATTCTGCAGGACTGTCGGTGCAGCAACACCCTAATGAACTTGTAAATTCACTGTTTAGCATATTCTGCTCAAAGTTTATGAAGATTTCCAAATCCCTTTCAACACTTCAGCTGTTATTTCAAAGCCAGATGTCATATCATCATGAGTGATGTTGCCCATCTCCGCTGCATCTGCTCTCAGGATGAGGCTTTTCATTCTAGGATGAGGGAGATGTCTTCCTTTTTTAAAGAAAGGGGCTTCCCTTCCTCCACTATCAACTCTGCTCTTAAACGCATCTCCCCCATTTCACGTACATCTGCTCTCACTCCATCCTCCCACCACCCCACTAGGAATAGGGTTCCCCTGGTCCTCACCTACCACCCCACCAGACTCCGGGTCCAACATATTATTCTCCGTAACTTCCGCCACCTCCAACTGGATCCCACCACTAAGCACATCTTTCCCTCCCCCCCTCTCTCTGCATTCCGCAGGGATCGCTCCCTACGCAACTCCCTTGTCCATTCGTCCCCCCCATCCCTCCCCACTGATCTCCCTCCTGGCACTTATCCGTGTAAGCGGAACAAGTGCTACACATGCCCTTACACTTCCTCCCTTACCACCATTCAGGGCCCCAAACAGTCCTTCCAGGTGAGGCAACACTTCACCTGTGAGTCGACTGGGGTGATATACTGCGTCCGGTGCTCCCGATGTGGCCTTTTATATATTGGTGAGACCCGACGCAGACTGGGAGACCGCTTTGCTGAACATCTACGCTCTGTCCGCCAGAGAAAGCAGGATCTCCCAGTGGCCACACATTTTAATTCCGCATCCCATTCCCATTCTGACATGTCTATCCACGGCCTCCTCTACTGTAAAGATGAAGCCACACTCAGGTTGGAGGAACAACACCTTATATTCCGTCTGGGTAGCCTCCAACCTGATGGCATGAACATCGACTTCTCTAACTTCCGCTAAGGCCCCACCTCCCCCTCGTACCCCATCTGTTACTCATTTTTATGCACACATTCTTTCTCTCACTCTCCTTTTTCTCCCTCTGTCCCTCTGAATATACCTCTTGCCCATCCTCTGGGTCACCCCCCCCACCTTGTCTTTCTTCCCGGACCTCCTGTCCCATGATCCTCTCGTATCCCCTTTTGCCTATCACCTGTCCAGCTCTCGGCTCTATCCCTCCCCCTCCTGTCTTCTCCTATCATTTTGCATCTCCCCCTCCCCCTCCAGCTTTCAAATCCCTTACTCACTCTTCCTTCAGTTAGTCCTGACGAAGGGTCTCGGCCTGAAACGTCGACTGCGCCTCTTCCTATAGATGCTGCTTGGCCTGCTGCGTTCACCAGCAACTTTGATGTATGTTCATTTAATATCTCTGCTGTTTTTTATAAGCCAACAGTTCATTCCTTTTGAATATTCTACCCCACTCAACAATTCTCTTTGTTCTGATATTCATGTAAAATGCGTGGAATCTTTTTTATTACTTATTACTTCTTTACAGACAATTGCTTGTGATAAACAGCACCCAAACAAGCATTTGGTTGATTTCTTCCTTCCTCCATCAGTGTAAATCCCCTAATTAAAAATTAAACAACTGCAAATACTGGAAATCTGAAATAAAAATAAAAAATACAAAAGCAGAGTTAATGTTTCTGAACTTTATCCCCTTCATGTGCTAATGTCCTGTTGAATTTACCTACACTCAGTTGCCACTTTATTGGTACACCTGTGTTCTCTTCCTTGTTCATGCTGTTACCTAAACGGGAAGCAACTCAAGGCGTGCAGTTCAGTTGTTCAGACCAAACATCAGAATGGAGAAAGGAACATGATCTAAATGACTTTGACTGTGGAATGATTGTTGTTGCCAGATGGGGTGCTTTGAGTATCTCAGAAACCGCTGATCTCCTGGGATTTTCATTCACAACAGTCTCTAGAGTTCACAGACAATGGTGTGGAAAACAAAAAACATCTAGTGAACGGAAGTTCTGTGGGCGAAAGGTCTTGTCAATGGGAGAGGTCAGAGGAGAAAGGCTAGACTGGTTCAAGTTCACAGCAAGGTACCTCAGATAACCATGTGTTACTGCAGTGGCATGCAGAAGAGCGTCTCTGAATGCACAGCAAATTGAACCCTGAAGCTGATGGGCTACAACAGCAGAAGACCACAAACATACACTCAATGGCCACTTTATTAGGTACAGGAGGTACGCAATAAAGTGGCCACTGAGTGTGTAGTGCTCATTTCAACCTTTCTTTGTAAGTGAAGAAGTTCAGCATCTGTTGAATTTCTTAGACTTATCTAATATTGGTGACCTCAAGTTATGCTCTTCCCACTAATGGAAACATTCTCTTTGCATTCAATCACAGAAAACCTTTCATAATTTTAAAGATCCTGAGGTCAATCCGAAGCTTCTTTTTCTCAAGGGAAAAGAGACCCAGCCTGTTCATAATATTTTAATATCTCCTCAATTTACTTTTTAAAATTTTTATTTTCGTCACTGTTACTCCCACAGACTTTTTGGTAGCTTTTCAATCTTTTCGTCTGAAACTATTTTACTGCAGTAATATAATATTTTTGTAATCACTGCTTCTTTTTAAAATGATACATGCTCATTTTCCATTTCTACAATTTTCCTTTTATAAGTCAGGCCTGTAGGGCTCTATAGTTATTTGAGCCAGTTGCATGACCTTTGCCTCAGGTAACTCACTCCTCATTTTTCTAAACATTGGATATTTCACTATTCTCTTCACTTTCATGCTGCTTACTGAATATTGGTGCCCTTGTATAATGGTGAAATTAATAAGACCTAGGACAACCAAATCTTCAGGTCTTCTGGCAGCTTTGGAAGAAGATGAAAAATTACATTTCCATTAGACACAATATTTTAAAAATCTGTAGTTTCAAGGATAGTGGCTTTGGAATGAAATGGTATATTACTTAAAAACTGAAAAAGAGAAAAGTGAAGTTTTTTTTAGATTATGAGGACACTCAGTCCTCGTTTATTGCCATTTAGAAATGCATGCATTAAGAAATGATACAATGTTCCTCCAGTATGATATCACAGAAACACAAGACAGACCAAGGCTAAAACTGACAAAAAATACATAATTATAACATATAGTTACAACAGTGCAAAGTAATACCGTAATTTGATAAAGAACAGACCATGGGCACGGTAAAAAAAAGTCTCAAAATCCCGATAGCCCCATCATCTCACACAGACGGTAGAAGGAAGAAAAACTCTCCCTGCCATGAACCTCCAGCGCCGCAAACTTACCGATGCAGCACCCTGGAAGCACCCGACCACGGCCGACCGAGTCCGTCCGAAAACTTCGAGCCTCCGACCAGCCCTCCGACACTGAGCACCGAGCACATCTCTGCCAAGCACTTTGACCCCGGCCCCGGCTGCCAAGCAACAGGCAAAGCTGAGGATTCGGGGCCTTCCCCTCCGGAGATTCTGGATTGCACAGTAGCAGCGGCAGCGAAACAGGCATTTCAGAAGTTTTACCAGATGTTCCTCCGTGCTTCTCACATCCATCTCCATCAAATCAGGATTGTGCACGGCATCCTATTTGACAGATAACCGATATTCATTCCGGAGTGGCCGCTGCGCGCTGCGTTGCGCCGCCATCTTCTCTTGATGAGAAGTTGTTAGCTTTACCTCAATTGTGTGGAATTTTGGACTCTATCATCAGAAGCTGTGTGGACAAATGGCTGAATGTTTACCACTCAGGCTAAACAACTGGTATTTTCTGAGGTGATCGTTTGTATGGTGGAATAAGCATTGGTTATATAAATAACTTGAAGACATTTGACTAAGTTCCACAGTAGAAATGAGCAAAATGGGCACTGGGGCAGTGCAGCAGTTAGCATGAAGCTATAACGGCTCAGGGAATTGGAGTTCAGATTCAGTCCTACCATCCTCTGTAAGGAGTCTCGGTACGTCCTCCCCGTGGAACGTGTGGGTTTTCCCTGGTGCTCCAGTTTCCCCCCACATTCCAAAGACATATTGGGTAGGTTAATTGGTCATTGTAAATTGTTCTATGTTTGGGTTAGGGTTTGGAGGGGGGTGGTGGCGGCTGGGCACTGTGAGCTGAAATGCCAGAAGGGCCTACTCTGAGCTCTATCTCTAAATATATAAATAAAATGACTTGTGTACGGTGTTGAAGATTACATTTTGGAGATTATTAAGTAATTGTATCTGATGCAAGAAACAAAGACTATGGATGAAGCTCAATGTTCTGATCAGTGGGATGTGGTCGGTAAAATTTTCTAGATATCGGTAATGGGGGCTCAGCTTTTTATATAAGTTAATAAGTTTGCAAGAAGAATAATAATCTGTGCAATCTTAAGGAAAAATATCCAGTGTAAATGTGAGTGAGAAATTATGGGCAAAGCTATGATGGATAGAATTTCCTGCAGGAAATGCTGGCATGTTGGTGGAGTTACTGGGCTTGCATCCAAAAGCCTGAACCATTGATCCATGTAAATGATTTCAAATTCCACCATGAAAACTGGAAAACACGGAATGAAAATCAAAAAGGTGGGAGATAAATCTGGAAAAGCAGAAAGTGCTGGAAATATCAGAACATCACACAGCTCCCGTGTGAAAGTGAAAGAGATTTTTCAGGTCAGGAAAGACAGAAGTTAGTATCAAACTCTGGACTGCAGAAAAGGAATATCTCTGATGTGGGCTTCCTTAATAATGTACAATCAAGATAATCTGGTCAAGGGTTAATAGGGACAAAATAAGAAGAGAAAAGAGATCATATTCTCCTTTATGAATTTTGATTCAATAAATCAAAAGGAATTGGTATCATGATTAAGTGCCATATAATTTCAATTTAGCTTCAGGTTATTAATTAAGTGTGTAATTAGCACAAACAAATGCCAGCTTTTGCTAATTACAGATTTACTTGCTAATTAAAGACGGTAACTGTAACAAAAAAATCCACCCGGTACTTTCTTAGGAGATTAAGGAGGTTTGGCCTGTCACCGTACACTGTACGAACTTCTACAAATGTATTGTTGAAAGCATCCTGACTGCTTGCATCACAATCTGGTTTTGTATGGTCTTTCAAATGCGCAGGAACATTAGAAACTGTGGAGAGTAGTGGAGCGTGCACAATACGTCACAAGCACATCTTTCCTTACCATCAGAAGTATAAACATGAGGCACTGGTAAGGAAATTATTTAATTACAGGAGGGCGAATCATGATGCTATGAGGCCTGAATTTTGGAGCAGAAATTGGGAACGGATGTTTCTCAGGGAAACGCACAATGGAAATGTGGATGTTGTTTAGAGAGCACTCGCATGAGTTTCTGGATTAAGTTTGTTCCATTGAGTCAGGGAATGGATGGTAGGGAGAAGGAACCATGGCTGACAAGAGATGTGGAGCTTCTAGTCAAGAGAAAGAAAGAAGCACACTACAAGGTTTAAAGGATATATAAGTCAACATATACAACTGTGAGGTTTGTTTTCTTGTGAGCATACACAGTAAATTCAAGAAACACAATAGAATCAATGAAAGATTGCACCCAATAGGACGGATGAATAACCAACAAGCAAGAGACAACAAACTCTACCAGTACAAAGAAAAATCAAGATTGTTCAGTGTCACTTCCAGCGCACAAGTCTAAAGGAAATAAAATAATTGTTACTCTGGATCTGATGCAGAACAACAAAAATCACAATAAGATAAAGAACACAATAACAATAAAAACACAATAAATGTAAATATAACAAGATAACTTGCACATAGATCAGTTGAATGTCCACAAAGTGATGCTGGGCACAGAAATATCTGTACATAAGGTGACTGACAGGAAATGATAAAGTAGTGGGGGTTGGCGGTGTGGAGGGGGGGGGTTAGTGAGTGGAGATGTTGATTAGTCTTACTGTTTGGGGAAAGTAACTGTTTTTGAGTCTGGAGGTCCTGGCGTTGATGCTACGTAGCCTCCTCCCTGTTGGAAGTGGGACAAACAGTCCATGAGCAGAGTGGGTGGGATCCTTCATGATGTATTGGCCCTTTCCCAGCACCTTTCTGTACCTATGTTCTTGATGGCATGTAGGCTGGTGCAGGTGATGTGTTTGGCAGTTTTGAACACCCGTTGCAGAGCCTTCCTATCCACTGTAGTGCAGTTTATGTTCCATGCAGTGTTGCAGCTTGTTAGGATGCTCTCTACTGTGCATCAGTAGAAGAACAAGAGTATGGATGTGCTGAGTCCAGTTCTCTTCTGTCTCTTCAGGAAGTAGATCTTTCCTGATTGTGTAGAACATGTTTAGAAAGCAAAGACAAGGCAAGGCTCTAGAGAATTACACGTTAGCCAGCAAAGAGGTTAAGAAGGGAAGTCAGAAAGCTAGAAGGGGCCATGAGAATGTCTTGGTCAGTAGGATTAAAGAAAACACATACATGAAGAACAAGAGGATGACTAGGGACTGATCAGTGAGAAGAGTGGAAATGTGCCTGTAGTTAAATAAGGTAGGAGTGGTCTTGAATGAATACCTTGCTTCAAAATTCACCAGTGAGAGGGACCTTGAAGAACTGAAGTCAACGTAGACCAGGTTGATATCCTAGAATGTGTTAACGTTAAGAAAGAGGAAAACATTAAGACAGAAGAGTCCTGGGGCTGGGCAGGATTATTTATTTGTTTAGTCATTTAGCGATACAGCCCAGAACAGGACTTTCTGACTCAACAAGCTGTCCGCCCAGCAACCCGTCTATTTAACAACAGCCTAATCATAGAACCATTTACAATGACCAATTAACTTACTGACTGGTACATCTTTGGATTGTGGGAGGAAACCAGAGCATCTGGAGGAAACCCACATGGTCAAGGGGAGAGCATACAAGCTCCTTACAGACAGCGTGGGAATTGAACTCCAAACTGTGGAATGCCCCGAGCTGTGATAGTGTCACGCTAATTGTCCACTTACTACAGTAAGTGAGGGAAGATATTGCTGTACCTTTGGCCATGGTCTTTGTTTCCTTACAGGAGTACAAGCAAAATATTGGAGGGTAGCAAATGTTATTCCTTTGTTCAAGAATAGCAGCAGGGATAACCCTGGGACTTATAGACAAGTGAGTCTTACATCAGTGGTAGACAAAAAGTTAGAGCAGATTCTTAGAGACAGGATTTACAAGCATTTGGAGAAGCACAGTCCATTTAGGAATAGTCAGCATGGCATTGTGTCTCATGAGCTAGATTGAATTCTGTAAGGATGTGATGAAACAAATTGATGAAGGAAGCGTAGTGGACATGGTACATATGGATTTTAGTAACGCATTTGACAAGGTTCCCCATGGTAGGCTCATTGAAACAGACTGATATGCCAGAATGTGTCACAGTTAAGGAAGAGAACATGCCGGAACTTTTGAAAAATATTAGGGTAGATAAGTCCTGGAATCTAGGGAGGCTTGGCCGCGTGGATTCAGAATTGGTTTGCCCACACAAGGCAGAGGATGGTAGTAGCTAGAATGATGACCTCTGGTGTACTGCAGGCATCTGTTCTGGGACCCCTGTTCTTTGTGGTTTTTAGAAAAGACTTGGATGAGGAAGTAGAAGGGTGGGTTAGTAAGTTTGCAAATGACATGAAGTTTGGTGGTGCTGTGGAGAACGTGAAAAGTTGTTGTAGACTGCAATGGGACACTGACAGGATGCAGAGCTGAGAAGTGGAAGATGTAGTTTAATCTGGAAAAGTGTGAGCGGATTCACTTTGGAAAGCTGAAATTGAAGGACATATACATGGTTAATGGCTGGATTCTTAACAATGTGAAAGAATAGAGGGATCTTAGGATCCATGTCCATGAATCCCTCAGAGTTGCTGTGCAAATTGATAGGATGGTGGGGAGAGTATATAACGTGTTAGCTTTCGTTATTCAGGGGACTGAGCTGTGAGGTAATGTTGCAGTTCAATAGAACTCTGATTAGACCACACTGGAGTATTGTGTTCAATTCTGCATGCCTCATTATCGGAAGGATGTAGAAGCTTTGGAGAGGGTGCAGAAGAGATTTATCAGGATGCTGCATGGATGAGAGAACATATTTTATGAGGATAGATTGGGTGAGCTAGGGCTTTTCTCTTTGGAGAGAAGGAGAATGAGAGTTAGAGATGTAAAAGATAAGAGGCATAGATTAAGCAAATAGCCAGAGATTTTTTTCCCAGGGCAGAAATTGCTAATATAAGGGAGCATAATTTTACAGTGTTAGGAGGAAAGTATAGGGGGAATTTGGAGGTAGTTTTTTTTATACAGAGAATGGTAAGCACATGGAACTTGATGCCAAGGGCAATGGTAGACACAGATACATATAGGACATTTAAGAGAATATTAGATAAGCACTCGAGTGATAGAAAATATAGAGTGCTATGTGGGAGGGGAGGGTTAGATTGATCTTACAGTAGGCTAAAGGGTCAGTACAACATTGTGGGCCGAAGGGTCTGTACTGTGGTTTTCTGCTCTACGTTCCAATAAAACAGTATTGAACTGTCTCCATGTATGCTGCCTGACTTGTGAGACTTACTTTCTATTTTATTTAACTTTTAATTTGACAATTTGAGATTAATTGATATCATGATTGAATTAGAAATATAATTCCCATTTAATCAAAGGTATATGTAAAGGATCCTTAAGGTTGACGTAGGCAGGATAGGTAGTGGATATAAGATCCCACTACTTATTAAACGCTTCCTAATGACCTGTGTCTCAAATAGCCACTGACAACCAAGCCTAGCTCCAGACCTTCATGTGTGGCTTGGCTACTAAGCCCAGTAGAACCGTTTCTACTGACAGGAGAGGGGATAAAGGTGGGTACTAGCACCTTAAAACCAGTTGCTTCAAGCAGATGGCGCTCATCAGGCCATGGTTGGCAGCTCATCTAGGAGAAGGAAAACTCTGATCTCAAACCTCCGCTGCCTTGCAGCTAAGGCTTTGGGTGTAAACGCCAAGGAAAAATCCAGAGCTGGAGTCCCTTAAGGCAGCCCCACGTTGAGCTCAACACTGACTTGCAACTCCTGCAATGTCGCTGGTGCCAAATTGTACTGGTCGCTGCCACTCTATCAGTTATGTGGAGAAGGGGAGCCTGCTGCATGGGAACAGCTTGCTCTCCATATTGTAATTGTGTATCACGTAGACAGTGAGGAAGCAATATCCATGGTTGACCCTGACCAGTGGAGGGCCTCAAATGAAGTTCAAATGACATTGTAAACCTAAAATCATAACTGTGGTGGCATATTGGGATTAATTATGTTCCACCTTTACCCTAACCTTACTGTTCCTAAATGCTTGTTTCATGTGTGCAATTTTAATAAACCTGTCTGTGGACCATTTGATTTGGGGAGGTACTGAGCTCATGTTGGTAAATAGAGAATATGGAAATACCAGCATTTTAGATTTGTTTTCAGCAACAGCTCTGGCCTGAATTTTATACACCTCTATCTGCCCTTATTAAACTAGCAATAATCCATTATTTAAAGGATAACAAGACTATCTCAGTATTATCCATAAATATCTTAGAGTTGTAAACAGAGAAACAGGCCTTTCAGCCCAGCACATCCGTGCTGACAGTCTTCTGCCTTTCTACACAAACTCCATTTCTCTGCAACTCCAGCCTATTTATTTTCTCAATTTACCCCTGTTGATGAAGAGTCTTTGACTGAAATGTTAACTCTGTTTCATTTTTCATAGATGCTGCATGACCTGCTGATCTTATTTGGGTTTTCAGTTTTGTGCTTTTTTTTCCCTATTTTCATTTATTATTTATGTATGTGTCAGTTTAAGCACTGATATTCAATAAGATACTTGGTTATGGTTGATTCCTATATAATTTCCATGTAATCACATGTACATTCTAGAAGTGTTGGATGGACAGTGTTGAGCAGGAAACCAACTAATCTCTTGCTCTCTCTACCTCCCTTGCAGAGATCTCATGACAACTGTAGGCCTTCAACCACACACATGCTGGAGTTCAGAGAAGCATTGAAAATTGATGGCACAGAAAGAGCTCCTTCAGCCCCACACTCACCTGTTGGTCAAAGGAGAACAGCCTCACTCTGTCCATGACCCTGCAGGTCACTGCTCTTCAAGTACATTTCACATGTGATTAGGTAATTCTGCCTCTATCCTTGTTACACATTGTTAGGAATATTCTGGAGTTATATGAATATAGCTATTAATTCAAGCAAGAACTAGACTTCAGTTCTTAATGTAAATTGTAAATTGCAAACAGTAAATTGAAGTTCAAAGCACATCTTTGCAAATAGACAATACTGTATGTGAAGCACAGACTAAAAGGTATAGTTTACAGAATGGTGACCGTGATATATTTATGTATGCATGAGCCAAACATTAAGGCAATGAGGTTGTGAGGACATTAACACATGAAGGGGATAAAGTTCAGAAACATTAACTCTGCTTTTGTATTTTTTATTTTTATTTCAGATTTCCAGTATTTGCTGGCCCTCTAATAAATCTCTTCTGTACACCCATGGATGAATGCCACTTGCAACTGAGGCAGCTGACAGCTATTTGTTGAACCTCAGTAGCTCTACTATCTAGTCAGCTGCCCAATCCAAAAGAGAGGAGCTGCTCTGGGCTCTGCCTGGTTTGATAAGTGATTTCCACAGTTTCCTTGTTTTTCAGAGCACTGTCTCTAACCATGGCCTGAGAAGCCACAGCTATAACAAATCATCTCCTTTTTCCTCCCACATCTATTCCAGCAGTTCCTTGCTACATGCCCCAGATGCTGGCACACAAAGCAAGTTCTCTGTGATATCATGGCAGCTGCATTCACTGCAGCCATTTTATGACTTCTCCTTCCCTTCCTCTGGTCCCAAGACACCATCATGGAATAGATCAATCCCACCGCTATCCCTAAATCTGAAACTTCCTGGTGGGCTGTGCTCAGGCCTTCCTTCAGCATTTTCAGGAAGGCTGGGTCGTCCCTCCCTGGATTATCCAACCTGGAATACTCCTTATATGCTTGGAATTTTCATTTTGCATAATCGATGGCAGGCTCATCATTTCTTAGAAGCACTGCCATTATCAATCCCCAGTTACTCTCACCTCCCCCAAGTTGCTGCCTCACTTCCCCTTTAAAGAAGCTTTATCTCCCTTCATCGCTGGCGTTCCCTGTAGTTGCCCGCATACCAAGCTGCACTCCCTGGGCCATCCTGTCCCACATATTCCTTGGGTATTTCACTTCTACCGACACTTTTAGGTGCCTCTGGTGAATTTCAACCATTTTCTTGAGCTTGCACCAGAATTCTGAATTCTCACATGTGACTTTAAGTGAGGACAGCTTTGACTGACAAAATGCTCTTTTTCTCTCCAGGGGTTGAAAGTCTTATGAATGGTCGTAATCAAGGTCAAGGTCAAGGGGTAGCTCAGATCATCAGGGTTCTGGCCCTGATGTTGCCTGACCTCAATAAGTGCCATCTTGACAGATATATCTGTGGATAACTTCTCACTCAAATATCTCCACAATAATTTACACATTATGCAAAATATGAATGATGGATAAAAATTAAACAGTATACACCGTTTACAGTAGAGTATGTTCTCTGCAATCTGCCACTTATGTGTGTCTGAACTCATAATGCCTGCTGTATTCCTTTGCATCTAACTGTTTCACCAAGGTTGCTGACTTATTGGTAAAACACACACACAGTCACAAAAGCATATGCTAAAATACAGTTCCCTGAACAAGTATACATACCCACAGGCACCCCAAATATTGCAACTGGTGGCCCTGTCTCATCAAATTAACACACAAAGTTTAGTTGCTTACACAAACACACATGCACGCACATGCTCCACACTATTTTTATATCTACTAGTTTGGCTCTTCGCCGTGCTCTTGCTGTCTCGCGATCCCACAGCCTCTGACCCAAACAGGTTTAAGTGTGAGTCCTTACTTAAAAAATACTGATCCACTTAGACTGCTGAGGTCGCTGTCCACACGATGAGCAGCAAAGGCATCATGGACACGTCCCCAAATGTTGTACTGGGAACAGAGTCACTGGAGAGATGCAGCTGGTAGATGTGAAGTAGTCTTTGATTCAACAAAATGAGACACAGCAGGCATCATATTGAGACCCTTTCAGAGGAAGAGGCCTGCTCGACCCTGCGTTACATGACATTTTATATGCTAAAGATCAAAGGACAATTCTGTATTTGCAATGTATCTGCAATGCTTCCTTTGAATTTCATATAACTTCCTCACTTCCTTCTTTGCATGCACACCACAGACAACAAAAATGATTGTTAAATCAGCATTGTATAGTTTTCCAATTAAGTGCTGTTCACAACTCTTGGAACCTATTGTCCAGAGCTGCATTTTAAATTTAACCTACAGTCCACATTCAGGTCGAAAGATTGGTTGCTCAACTAATATTTTGCTATACACCCCATCCAGAATATGCCCCAATAACTTTAAATTCATTGTTTTTCCTACATCTGCCAATGGAATGAAGTCCTTCCTATCTCTTTCATTTAGGCCACTCATAATTGTATTAGTTTTAGTTTCCTGTTGCCTGTTCCATACAGAATAAGTCCAGTCAATCTGACCTTCCTTCAGTTTAACAATTTTCCATTTAATTGTATATCTCTCCTGTTAGCTTTCCAGTGGATTCTTTCATACCATGTGCACAGGGTCCACGGACTACACAATCTAATGGGAGAGCCTGAGCCTTATTGGTATGAGAGCTGCTGGAACTTCTGATTAGCCGCCTCTGATTCCCGTGTGCAGCTAATTAATGGAGATTAGTTGTGTGCCATTATGTTGCCAGATGTGGTTTTCAGTCGAGTAAATGGAGTGGAGTAGAATAGAACCTTTTGACTCCACTTTTATAAGTTGAACCTTCCTGCTGACAACCGTTTATCTTGTGTTATATGGGGAGTTTATCTTGTGCTATATAGAAACATAGAAAACCTACAGCATAATACAGGCCCTTCAGCCCATAATGCTGTGCCAAACATGTACTAACTTTAGAAATTACCAAGGGTTACCCATAGCCCTCTATTTTTCTAAGCTCCATGTAACTATCCAGGAGTCTCTTAAAAGATCTTATCGTATCCACCTCCACCACCATCGCTGGCAGCCCATTCCACGCACTCACTACTCTCTGTGTAAAAATCTTACCCCTGACATCTCCTCTGTACCTACTTCCAAGCACCTTAAACCTGTGCCCTCTCATGTTAGCCCTTTTGTATATCGAGAGGTTGGACAAACTTGGGTCGTTTCCTCTGGAGCAGAGGCTGAAGAGAGAAGTGATAGAAGTTTATAGGATTATGAAAGGCAGCCGGTACTATTTTCCCAATGTTGAAATACTTAATATTAGTGCAGGTAAGAGTGGGGCAAATTCAAAGGAGATGTACAAGAAAAATTTTTTGTGCACAGTTGTGTGTGCCTGGAATATGCTGGCAGGGGTGGTAGGTGAGGCAAATAAGGTGTTAGGCTCTTAGACAGGTACATTGATAGGTCGAGAATGGAGGGATCATAGAGCTTATGTAGGCAGAAAGGATTAATTAGGTGTTTAATTAGTTTAGCACCACATGATGGGCTGAAGGGCCTGTTCCTGTGTTAGCCTGCTGTACCTGTGTGTTTACATGGAGAGATCCTTTGTACTGGAAGTATACTGGCTGAGCAAATCTGCAAAGGGGCCCTCACTCATTTATTTTCCCCATGACAAAAGCCTCAGGTAGTGGCTTAAAATATGCCTCTTCCTCTGGCTTAACTGATATAAGGGGTTGCACACCTGTAGCTGTTAACAGAACCACATGCCCTGTCCACTACGTGGGATACCCAGGCACTGAATATATGCTTGAAGAAAAGCTCGCAACTGTGGAATTCCTAGGCCATGTTCGTTCCTGCGTGTCTGGCCCAATTTCTTTTATAGTTTTACATAAGTTCCTTGTTGTACAGAAGTACAGTGTCAGAGCTTCTGAATGTATCTAAAGACATAAGTTAAACTTCTATGAAGTTCCTTTGAAACAGTCAGACAATTAGCTTCTGTCTTGTGTTCTATCCGGGAAATTTACTTCTTAAAGCAGACTTGTGACTCAGTGACTGCACTCCTACAGATGTCGCCTGGGAGATGGCTATCAATCCGGCAGGGTGCCACAGTAGCACTGCGGTTAGCGTGACGCTATTGCAGCTTGGGGTGTTGGAGTTTGAAGTTCATTTCTGGCTTCCCTCTGTAAGAAAGTTTGTGTGTCCTTCCCGTGAAGTGTGTGGATTTCCTCCGGGTAGCCCGGTTTCCTCCCATGGTCCAAAGGCGTACCGGTTGGTAGGCTAATTGGTCATTGTAAATTGTCCTGTGACTGGGAATTTGCTGGATGGTGAAGCTCAGTGTGCTGGAAGGGCTTGTTCTGCATTGTATCTCTAAACAAGCATATTAAATATGGAGAAAGCAGTACTTGTTATGATATTTAATCACAGTGAGGTCTGCCAAGTCTCATGAGCATCAGCTCCTCTTTTATCCCCGTGAATTTTGTTTCAGTCGGCTCTCTATGACATAAAGGCAGAGCTAACACTGAAATGACTTGACTTTGGCCTATTTTTCAGCAATTAATAACACTTCAATCAAGTTGGCACAAGAAAATGCATATTGCATAGACTCAGTCAGCTCAGACTTTGGCTGCGCTGGGCTTGCTTTGTAAACCCTATCCTTGTCAGAACAACCAAAGCTTCTTTCAGCTATAATAACTGGTTTGCACTTTACCTTGTGGACTGTGTGCTGCATTTAAATTGTAATCATATTTTATTATAATCATATAATTAAATAGTAATCATATCTGAACAAATAATTTCCCCAATTTTTCCACAACTTTACCCTTTCCTAGTGACTTATATGATGGCGCATTTCTGCATCCATCGTAGTATCCTGCTAAAGAAGCTAGTTTTCATGCACAATGGCAGACAGTGACTGCCAGTAGCTTGTTTGAGAATAGTGGTGAAGGTGTATTTTTGTCCAGAAGGATCTAAACTCCCTGTTCTCATCATGGAACCCTTTCCCACCCTTCACTCACTACTGCGTCACCAACTTGCATTTACCGAGTATATTTTGCATCAGTGAATATCCCAAAGCGCATTGGAGGATTGTTACGAAGATAAACGTCACACAAATCCATTCACACAAAGCCTGGATTTTCCTGGAAGATGCTAACTTTTCTATGTGGAGTGTCAGGCATTCCTCCACATAGCCTGGAATTTTGGTGCACCTTTCCAATGATTTTTGGTTCACTGAACTTCCTCTTCTCTTTCACCCCCGTTTAACCTACCTCACATGTCATAGCAGGGTGATCACACTGTGTCATTTTGGAAGCTGAGAGTGGAGGAGTACAGGGAGGTGCCTTCCAAACCTCTTCTACATTAGGCAGATCAAGAAGAGGTTTGGCAAACATCTTCCAGATTACTCAGATCTCAGAGGTTTGGCAATGTGCATGCTATAACATTACTACAGGGCAGGGATGTGTGTGTGTGGTGTGTATGTGTGTGTGTGAGTGTGTGTGTGTGCGTGTGTGTGTGTGTGTGTGTGTGTGTGTGTGCGCGCGTGCGCGTGCATTCACTATCCTTTATCTGGATGATGACTCAATTTTTCTTCTGTGGCTCTTATTCTTATGTATGATAATAATGACTAAATTAGGAATTTCCATCAGGCAGAATTTACTACAGTGATCAGCACCATCATTCAAGAATAACCTTGTCAAATCGAATTCCACCTCAAATCAACTTTTGTTACTTTGGCTATTCCATAATACTCTTGACTCTGTGTCTTTTATGGTGTCTTGATTGTGTTCATTGATGGTATTAAAATGGAGATTCTTCTTTCCATTATCATTTCTATGTTCTTCCATGCTTCCCTTTCAGTGTATGAATATTTGAAATGATTGAATGAAAAATAGTTATGTCAAATTGTCAATTTAGACCAATTAATGTGAACAGTTGTTTATACCATAACACAGGCAGCTATTGAACCAAACCATGCATTTTGAAATATGTAATATTTGCTATAAACAGATGTCAAATGCTGGTACATGAATGTTTAGCTTACATGAAACGTTAAAAGAACTTTGCTAAGATATAATTTATCGTGTGAAACTATAAATCAGATTTGTATATAGATCCAGAGTCATTAGACATCAAATACTGTAATTATTATTATAATAACAGGACATCATGATTTGCTCCTAAAAATATTTGAGCATGTGGTTTTGAATATGTCATGCTTTTACCATTAAATAGACAACACCAACCGTGAACCACAAGCATCAGTGTGTTTTGAAGTAAAATGAAGTTCTTCCATGTTAGAACTGATCCTTAATGCTGTGAAATGCTTTATTTGATTATAAATACTGCTATTCCTCTATTCTACTAAGAATTCTGATGGTTAGATTATATTTCCCTTCTCTTCAATTCTCTCAATGATAATGCACTAATTCATTGTTATCTGCAGTGAGCAACTGATGTGTTCCTTCTGCCATTTACCAGCATGGGATTGGTCCTGCTGTATATTCCTCTATCTTTCAAAATTTAATATCATTTGCCTATGTAACCAGTAAGGAGCAATCTTCAAGGAGATCCACAGGCCAGTTTAACGATGATCTATTTCCCTGCTTTGATCCAAGTTATTTACATTAGTTAAAGTTGTAACACTTGAAAATTATGTTGTTTGCTTTTAAAAGAGCTTGTATTTCATTTTTGTTTTTATTTAGAGACACAGCACAGAAATAGGCCCTTCCAGCCTCACGAATCTGCTTACCCCTAACCTACTAACCCCTACGCCTTTGGACTGTTGGAGCATCTGGAGGAAGCCCACACAGTAACGGGGAGAACATACAAACTCCCCACAGGCAGTGGCAGGAATTGAACCTGGGTGGCTTTCTCTGTGAAGCATCATGCTGACCGCTAAGCTATCCTCCTGCCCACACCGCCTTGGTATTTACACATATACCAACTCCCATGATCTCAAAAAGCCCCAACCATTTCATAGCCAGTGAATTATTTTTGATCTGTAGCCATTGTTGTAATTTAGGAAGAAAAATTAGGATAGAGCATTTTGTTATCATGGCAGGTGCTATATAAGTACACATTCTTTCTAATTCCATTGCTAATGCAGTGGATCATATGCATAGAGTGCCATTGGGAGAGTGAGTACTTGCCTTTGAAGATATCTGCCATCCTCAGCAGAGGATGTACTTCTACATGACATTTGGTAAAATTTCATCTTCTCCTGAACTACTGGGGCTATTCTACACTGCCGTCAAAGAGAGCACCCTCACATCAGCCATCACTGTCTGGCTTGGCGCAGCATCCTCTCACAGAGTACAAAAACTACTGTAACCTGTCAGTTCAGCAGAAAAAGTCACTGGCTGCAGTCGACCATCACTGCAGGACTTGTGTGTGTCCAGGACAGGAAAAAAATCATTGTGGACACGACCCACCCTACAAACTGCCTTTTTCAAAAGCTCCCTTCTAATGAGTGCTATAGGGCTATCAAAACAAAAACCTCACACTATTTCAGAAGTTTCTTCCTGTAGGCAGTTCACCTGAATTGAATTGACTTTATTTCTTTCATCCTTCACATACATGAGGAGTAAAAATCTTTAAGTTGCGTCTCAGTCTAATTGTGCAATGTGCAATCATAGTAATTTATAATAATTTATAATAAATAGAACAGTCAATGTAACTTAGAAATACACTCAGATTTGCATGAGTTAATCAGTCTGATAGCCTGGTGGGAGAAGCTGTCCCAGAGCCTGTTGGTCCTGGCTTTTACGCTATCAGCCATTCTAATTAGTCTACCCCATCTCCCTCTGTTTATCACCCCCGTCACTCCACTGCAATGTAAACACTTTACACAACTTTTTACAATGCTTTTTACATGCTGTATTTATGTATTTATGCATATTTTACTCCATATCAGTACTTTAGCCTTGAACTTTATTTTTATATAATTCTTTAAAATTCTTGAATGTTGTTATGTGAAATGCTATTTCCCATTGGATCTGATATTATAGTGGAGATGCATTTCTACAAAACGTTTCTCTCTCTGCAGCAGTGGTGAGTACTACAGCTGCTGGTTGCAACAGGGAAACTAACGAGACAATCCAGCAGCTGTATTTGGAAATACAGGCAACTGTAGATGCTTATCACCTTCCAGCCTTCAGTTTGAATGGAGATGTACACTACTAAACTCATACTGAGATCAGGTAAGATGCTTGAAAAGTTCCACTGAAGGTAGATGGGTGGAGAGATCAAGGGGAATGCCTGTGACCGGGTAGTGAACAAGATAAAATAGGCCACCTGTAATTTTTGGCAACTTTCTTCATGGACTATTAAAATGGCACCGATTTTAATATCATCTGCAAACTTACTAACCTTGCCTTGTACATTTTCAACCAAATTGTCTATCTAAATAACAGACAACAGAAGGTCCCAGTATCAATCCCTATGACACACCTATAGCCAAATGCCTCCAGTCTGAGTACTACAGTAATAACTAATTATTTAGAAGTATATTTAATGCTTCCATTGGACAATTTTTCAGCTGCTGCCTGCTGTTTCTCTTCTGAGAAACATGCGATTCTGAAAGAAATCTCTTTAGCAATCTGACTAAACCTTCAGGCGTGTTTTAAAATGGTGTCGATGTTTCCACCCAGAATGGGTTAGAGGTTGCAGGCTATAGAGAAAGAGCAGGTACTAGGACTGAATAGATTTAGTTACAACAAACTGGCAAAAACTCGATGAACTGAGCATTCTCCTTCTGCAGCATAGCAGTTTAATTATTTCCAAATGTCATTAATGTACCATATGACAAGCTGTCATTGAATCATCAACGTGTACAGCATGGAGTCAGGGCCTCTGGTCCACCAAATGCATACTGATCATCAACACGTACATCCGATCTGAAATTACAAATTCATGGATGAATAGATATTCCTGGGGACAGATATTTCACACAAGACTGAAGGAGATACAAAGGATCTCAATCAAGCAACCAGGCCAACGTCAAAACCTTAACAATGACCAGGAAACCATCTTGTGACCTACAGCTCAAAATCAATATATTATGTTGCATATAAATCTAAACAGAGTTATAGGACCCAAGTTATACAATTTATTTCCATGAAACAATCAGGAGAGAACCGAATGCCTGACTTTCTCTACTTGTGTAAATGATATTATTACCATGGTCACATTACAGCAGGACTTTGAAAATCCAAAATAACATTTTTGTTATAACTGATAATAGTAATTAACCATTGGGAATCTGTTCCAAGTATCTTCTACTCTGTGGGAAAAATTCTCCTAATCTTTAATCTTGCACATGACACATTTGGTTTTTCATTTATTTCTGGCTGCACTGTGAAGTGGAAAAAATCCCAGGACATTTTGACCATGAAGATCTCAAATCACTCTCTTTTATTTACAATAAGAAGTTGAAGAAAATACCCAGCACTGTCTGGAAGACTTTGGAGTAACTTTTGTTAACAAGCAAACCAATAATGCAAGAGTTTATATGTTTACGTCAGGATTCCAACCCCATTGCTGTTCCTGAGAGAACCATTACTGTAGCTATCAGAATGCTGGAAAAACTCTGCCTGGCCTGCTGAGTTCCTTCAGCATTTTGTGTGTGTTGCTTGGATTTCCAGCATCTGCAGATTTTCTCTTGTCTGTAACTATCAGTCTCTTTCTATTGGCTACAACCCCTGTCTCACCCCAGCCTCTTACCTCTTTATACTGACCATTTCCTCTACAAAGAGAATGCCTGTGTTCAGGTGGAGAACAAGACAAAGTAGGCCATCAGTAACTTTTGAAAACTTTCTTCTCAGACTATTAAAATAGCACCTATTTTAATATTATCTACAAACTTCCTAACCATGCCTATCGTAAGGTCAACATCTGAAAAACTGTCTGCTTCCACTGATGGTGCTTGACCTGCTGAGTTCCTCCAACAGTTTGTTTTTTGGTCCTAATTCCATCATTTGCCATCTCTTATATCTTCATCAGTCAGTTTGTCTGCTCTTTTAGAACTCGAACAAATACCAGCAGTTGTTTTATTTAGTTGTTTTTTTCATAAGGTGCAGAGGCCACTGGAAATGCCAGCATTTATCGTCCATCCCTAGTTGCCACTGAGCTGAGGAGCCTCCTAAGTGACAGAGCCATTGGTGAATCTGGAGCCCACATGGACCAAACCAGATTAGAACTCAGAAACAGTGGCAGTTTCCTTTCCTGAATGACACATACAATCAGATAGATGGCTACTAAATCTAGAAGTGTTGTGATTATTGTTACCAATGCTAGCTTTTAATTGGTATTGGTATTAGTCTATTATTGTCATATGTACTGAAATACAGTGAAACATTTTATCTTGTATGCCATCCAAACAGACCACTTCAAAGCAAAAGTACATTGAGTTCATTTCAAAGGGAAGAGTAATAACAGAACATGCTGGAGGAATGTTATCTATGGAGAAGAGAGGAGTAAGTGGTCAACATTTTGGGCCAAGACCCCTCATCAGGACTGATGAAGCGTCTTGCCCAAAATGTCAACTGTTTATTTCTCTCCATAGATATTGCCTGGCCTGCTGAGGTCTTCCAGCATTTTGTGTGTGTTGCTCTAGATTGCCAGCATCTGCAGAATCTCTTGTGTTTAGCAATAACAGAATGCAGAATACACTGATACAGTTATAGAGAGAGTGCAATGTAAACTTAGTCAGTTCCATCATGATCATTAGCCTCCGTAGTATCCAGGACATCTTCAGGGAGAGGTACCGCAAAAAGGCAGCGTCCATCATTAAGGACACCCCAGCACCCAGGTCAGGCCTTATTCTCATTGTTACCATCAGGAAGGAGGAACAGAAGCCTGAAGGCAAACACTCAGTGATTCAGGAACAGCTTCCTCCCCTTTGCCATACAATTTCTGAATGAACATTGAATCCATGGACACTACCGCATTACTTTTTTTATTTCTATTTTTGTCACTACTTATTTAATTTAACTACTTAATATATATACTTACTGTAATTCAGAGCTTTCTTTTCTCTAATATTATCATGTATTGCATTGTACTGCTACCGCAAAGTCAACAAATTTCATGATATATGCTGGTGATATTAAACCTGATTCTGACTCTGAGGTAGAGAATAAGGTGCAAGGGTTATGAGAAGGTAGACTGTGAGGCCAAGAGTTCACCTTCATCATATAAGAGGTTTGTTCAATAATATTATAACAGTGGGATAGAAGCAATCTGTGATCCTGGTACTGCATGTTTACAAGTTTTTATATCTTCTGTCCAAGAATTGTTTGAAGTTAAATTTCCCAGCATCAATGATAAGATCAAAATTCATGACTTTGGATGAATGAATAATTTATTTTCCTTGTGAATGTTAAGAAAATGACATTACGCACCTGCGATGCTGCTGCAGGAAACATTTTCAGTGCTCCAGTGCATGCATGCACTTGTACAGATGTTAATAAATTCAACTCTGATGGCCCAACTTTGACTGGCTGCTTGATCAATAAATTAACCATTACAGTACTGGAACGGAGGAGCGTCTTTCAATCCTATGAACCTGCTTGTCCATTCAATGCCACTTAATTCACTGCCCATATTCCTTTTGCATCCAAAGTTTGTAAGCCTCCATTTCAACACCTGAGCATCTGCAACTGTCTCACTCGGAAGATGACAAAGATTCACAAGCAGATGAGTGCAGCACTTTCTCCTTATCACACCAGCTACTCAGGGGCTATGGCACATCAATTCATCTTGTGGGGCATTTTTTATGCACTAAACAGTTCAATTGAGTGGGCAATCTATACTGGTGTATAATCCACGTTCCATTTTCCTGGCCAGTATTCTAAATCATTGATTTGTGGAAGTTAATTGTAGTCTTTGTTTCAGTAAACACCTTTATTTGTTGAATCTTAATGAGTCTTGACAACTTTATTTAGTTACCACTCCCTTTTAAATATTTCCATAATCTTCACCTTAAATACTAACAGTTGTTTATTTCTTTCAAATTTGTTCCAAATGTCTTTTTTCCACCAAATCTCCATCATTTCCAATACATAGTGACTTTGTATTTTATATTATATTATACCCTAGAAAAATCTTTCATTACTTTATATGATATTTCTGTGAAAGAATCTAAGACATTTAAAAAATATTTAGTTAATCTATAGTCCAGAAAGCATCAGTAGAGAGAGAAGCAAGCTAAATACTTCGGGCAATGAAGAGGTCAAGATAAAGCAAGTTTTCAGAGACAGGAAAGTAGTGGAGGGGCAAAGGAGAACATCGAGGGAGCTCTGTGATAAAGAGTAGGGCAGGCAACATCAGATAGCCAAGAGAACTATGGTCCAACAAGAAAAAAACAACAAAAATATCAACCAGGAAGAGTTACAGATCGGAAAACAAGAAGGAATGGTATTTTTTATTTAGAGATACATATCTGAAATTAATCAGAAGAGGAATGAATGTGAACACTATATTTGTGAAATGCGCACTCTGAAAATATTGATCACCTGAAAATATTGAATCTCTTGAGTCCAGAAGGCTGTAATATGTCAAGTGGGAAGATAAGGTATTAGGGACATAATGCCAAAGAGCCATAGAGTTGGACAGCATAGAAATGGGCACTTTGGCTCACCACATCCATGCCTAAATGTAATGAACTTTCCTCTAAAAGATTCCCAAATGTTGGATGACATTTTACCCGCTGCCTACCTACCAGGGCCTCTCTTACACAATGTAAATTAGTCTTCCCTAATTTAGGACCTTAATTTGAGGACCAACTTCCAAAACTACCTGAAAACTTAGAATTATGGTCACCACTTTCAAAATGTTCCCCAACCAATGCTTCCATGACCTGCCCAGTTTCATTATATGGGATAGGATCATAGACTGAGGTAGCCCTAAAGAAGTTGCTTGAGTTTTATAAAAGAAGGTCTGGAAGCAAGGAATTCTTCCAGGAGACTGAAAAAGGTCTGTGGTGCTGTCTATTGTAAAACCTAAAAAGGACCTGATACTGCCAAGTACCTTCAGGCCTATTGCTCTCACTCCCTCACTATGTAAAATAATGGAGAAGATGATAGTAATTATGCCGATGATTGTTTTGGAGAAGAGAGAATTACTTAGTCACTACCAGTGCGGGTTTCATAAAGGGAGATATCTGTTGCCCTTGTACTACTGGCAAATGATATTTGGAAAGCTTTTTACAGTGAACGAATCAGTAGTTGCAGTGTTTTTGGACATTGAAAAAGTTTATGGAGTGAAGGTCTTTTGATTAAACTCATTAACCTTGGTATTGGTGGTAGGTTTTACAACTGGGTATTTGGGTTTTTTGCTTGGCCAGTCATTTAGAGTGAAGGAGGGTGAAAAGTGTCATCAGAGTTAGAGGTGGATAATGCCCCCCCTTCCCCAGGGCAGTGTTATCAATTCAATATTGTTTAATCTGATGATTAATGATATTTTTGATGGTCTTGGGCCTTGGTTCGGTTTGGCTTTATATGCTGATGATGGGGCTCTGAGGAAAAGGGGTCATGATACCTCCTATGTGATAAGATCTGGTACAAGCAGCATTATCAGCAATGGAAGAATGGTGCTTGGACTGGGGTTTAACATTTTCTATTTCTAAATCAGTGTATATGTTTTTTACTTGTAAACAGAGAGCCCCAGCCCAAAATGTTAAAAGTTTACTCTTTTGCATAGCTGCCGCCTAGCCTGCTGAGTTCCTGCAGAACTGTGTGTGCATCGCTTAGAGAATGGCACCCAGTCCAGAGCTGGGGCTGTGGAGATGGTCGCCAGTGGGAAGAGGCAGAGTGGATTAGCAGCTTAATCAGAATCAGATTTAATATCACCGGCATATGTTGTGAAATTTGTTAACTTTCCGGCAACACTACAATGAAATCCATGATAGATAAATATAGAGCAAAACACTGAGTTACATTAAGTATATACATATGTCTATTAAACAGTTAAGTTAAAATATGTAGTGTAACATAACAGAAATAAAGAAAGTGGTGAAATAGTGCTCATCGGTTCAATGTCCATTCAGGAATTGGATGGCAGAGGGGAAGAAGTTGTTCCTGAATCACACTGAGTGTGTGCCTTCCGGCTTCTGTACCTCCTTCCCGATGGTAACAATGAAGAGAGGACATGTCCTGGGTGGTGGGAATTCTTAATGATGGACGCCACCTTTCTAAGGCACCGCTCCTTGAAGATGTCCTGGATACTACTGAGGCTGAGGCTGGTACCCATGATCGAGCCGACTAACTTTACAAGTTTCTGCAAATTATTTTGATCTTGTGCAGTAGCCTCTCCCCCAAACCAGACGCTGACGCAGTCAGTCAGAATGCTCTCCGTGGTACATTTGTAGAAGTTTTTGTGTGTTTTCGTTAACAAGCCAAATCTCCTCAAGCTCCTAATGAAATATAGCTGCTGTCTTGCCTTCTTTATAGCTGCATCGATATGTTGCATCCAGGTTAGGTCCTCAATGATATTGACCACCAGGAACTTAAAATTGCTCTCTGCCCTGTCTCTGGTTAGGATTATCAACAAACTTTCTTAGGCACACGTAATAAATTCCAGCCCATCTAAGCCCTTTGCCCTAAAGCAATCTCACAATGCAGGTGTATGGGACAAGTTTTGATGACACCTTGGTCAGCATGGATCAGTTGCCATGGTGTATGATTCTGTGACTGTAAACTCAATCAGTACTTGTAAACTCAATGTCACCCATTACTATATCCCTATTGTTCTTACACTTTTATGTGATTTGCTTACATACCTGTTCCTCTAATTTCTACTGACTATTAGGAAACTGAAAGTACAACTCCAGCATAATGGTCACTTCTCCCTTATCCCAATCTTCTACCTACATGCTCTCACAAAATGATCTCTAAGTGCTGCAGTTTTTATGTTCTCCCTAACCAGTACTGCAACTCTCCTTCCCTCTTTTGCATCCCCCTCTGTCTTTGTGAAATGAATGTTGCCAGGAATATTAAGCTGCTTGTCTTGCCCTTCAGTCAGGTACAATAGATCCTGCAGATGCTGGAAATCTTAAGAAACACTCACAAAATGCTGGAGGAATTCAGCAGGTCGAGTAGCATCGGTTGGAGGGAGATGAATAGTCAGTGTTGTGGGTTTAAATCCTTTATCAGGACTGGAAAAGAAGAAGGCAGAAGCCGGGATGGCACGGTAGCAAGGTGGTTAGCACAACGCTTTCCAGTGACAGTGAGCTGTGCTCGTTTCCCGCCGCTGTCTGTGAGGGGTTTGTATGTTCTCGTCGTGACCATGTGGGTTTCCTCTGGGCACTCTGGTTTCCTTCCACAATCCAAAGGTGTGCCAGTTGCTCATTGTAAATAGTGCCGTAGTTAGGCTACGGTTAAATTGGGCGTTCAGGGCAGCATGGCTCAAAGGGCTGAAGGACCTGTATCTCAATAAATAAATCAATGAAAGAATAAAAAGGTACAGGGAGGAAGAGAAGCAGATTTCCCTCCATAGGTGCTGCCTGGCTTGGTGAGTTCCTCCAGCATTTTGTTTGTGCTGCCCGACACACAACCAGGTTTTGGTGATTGTAACTTGAAGTGTTAATCCATGCACTAAACCCATTAGAGGTAAATTTGCTTTCATTAAAGAAATTATGGATAAGCCCACCAGCACTCCCTACCTCCTTAACCTGTCTCTATTTCCTCCGCCCATTTGACTTATTTGGTTTATCCCCACTGCCAAGTTAGTTTAAGCCCTACCAAGTAGCTTGAGCAAGCATCCCTGCAAGGATATTGGTTCCCTTCCAGTTTAGATGCAATGCATTCCTTTTGTACAGGTCCCACCTGCCTCGGAAATGACAACAGTATCCAAGTACGTACAGTCATTACTCCTATGCTAGCCCTGAAACCATGCTTTCATCTATGGTGGTGAAAGCATTATGCCATGGGAAGGAGAAGGTGTCTCTTGTGGTAGCAAGAGAAATTTTAGAAGATCCATTGAATGTAGAGGTGAAAGTGAGAGCGAAGTTGTTCCTCTCATGGCTCTGAAGAAGGTAAATCCAGATATGTGTGAACAACCTGTCCCCATTGTGTAGAGGGGACAGAGAGCAGCAATCGGCGGTTTGTGATCAGGCAGGCGGGAGTGAGCATTGGATTGGGCAGGGGACTGTAAAGGTCTGAAGGATCAGGCACAATTAGACTAGGAATGGTCTGGGACATCAATCCCATCATAAGCCTTAAATGACCACCATTTTATAAATATAAATTTATGTTTCAATTGTAACAGCGCTAACTTTAACGAATATAAAAAATATGTCCCTTCAGATGGTGCACATTGACTTTCAACATGTCATGCTTCTTGTTCAGCCATGGGCCAGAAGCAGAGGCTTTAACTCGTGGACTTCTTCAGATTCAAAGATTCAAAGCACATTTATTTGCAAAGAATGTGTAAATCATACACCTTGAAATCCGTCTGCTTATTGGCAATCACAAAGCAATAAACCTGAATAACCCAATTTTAAAAAGATCAAGACCAAAAACCACTGTGCAGAGAAAGAGAGAGGGAGAAAAAAATCATGCAAACAACAGAAGCAAGCTAACAGCATTCCGAACCAGAATGAGTCCCAGATCCACTCCCGGAGCAAGCCCAAGCCTCGCTCCCAGATCATCACAACAGCCGGGCAAAAATGCAAGGCAGCCACATTAGTTCACAGCCTCAGCGCCACAGGGAAAGGAATGAACATGCACGGGAGAGCGAGTAAAATCAGCCCAACCCTCGCCTCCGTACCTGACACTCGGGATTCCAGTCTACCTGGCTGATGTTTAAACTGTCCAAGTAATGATCTATTTTTACTATTTTGGATCTATTTTTTACTATATAACATATCTATTGATGGCATCACTGTATGTACATAACAGAAGGGGGTGGGGAAATGACGTCACTACTAGAGTGCTTCGTGCCAAGAAGTGTCTGGTCCAATGCAGTTCACACGTAAATGTTCTCTGCAATGGCCTAGCATGCCTCTGTTCCAGGGCAATCAGGACGGATAATGAATAATGGCCTTGCCAGCAAAGCCCACATCCTGAAATATAATAAATAAATTCCTGATGGCTGGGACCTCACCACAAAATATGTGCAAACCCAGCAAAATATGCCCAAATATACTTGCTTTGTGCTATTAACACCTTAAAAAAAACAGGTGCAAATGAGTTTTCTCTAATCCAATTTCTAGGCAAATGCGTCTGGTTGCTTTAAAATGGTCTGCTCTGTTTCTCTGACATTGCTTCATCTCCCCTCTGTAGTCATGCCAAAATGTACCCTTTGATTCAAATGGCTTACGGCCCAGAAATTTGTTTTGTACTTTGCTGTCCAAAATGTGACCAGGAATTTCAGTGAGAACAAGAAGCCTTAGATATTATAAACATTTTAGTGTAAACCACTTAAACTACCCACTAGATTCATGTTTCAATTTAATCCAATTTTAGCTCTTCCAATACTCTTAGTCCTCCTTAGGAGTCTGCAGATATCATAAATCTTACAAAGAGTTTGTCCTTGGGAAGTTGATGGGGGATGATTTTGGCTTCCTGGTAACTGATTACCAACTGTTACGGTTGCAGGCTGTCACATCTCTTTGAGGCCAGGCTTTGTTCAATTTGACTCCTCTCGTGGGTTGGTGGTGTTTGTCTGGCACACTATTGGTCAGCCTGGATCAAGTAACATGTTCAGAAAGGCTATGTGGGTGCAAGTTTTTGTTTTGGGTTAGTATGGGGTGATCCTGGTGCAACAACAATGCCTATTTACACACATATACAACCCAGAAAGCTCATTTGTAAGATCATTTGTAGCAGTGAACTGCGACTCCTTTATCTGGGATTAGTCAACGTCAGGATATGTGGTAATCCTAAACTCATTCCTAGAAAATTATGACACAGGAATTCCTGTCTGGCAGGTCTCTATTTATGTTATGGATGGCCTAGCCTGAAGCAGGGAGGCTGTCTGGCTGGTGAGGAGATGGGCCCTTTAAAATGAGAATAGCCAGGACGCTGGCGGCTCTCCCTGCTTTGATGCTGATTTTGCTGGATTGTGATCAACCGGATAGCTTTATCTGTGGATTCCTGTGTTAAGAGTCCAGTAGATCAGTTAAGACATTTCAAGTCTTACACACTGCTAAGAACTGCTATTCCTCACTGATTCAAATTGTGTCAGTAAAAACCTGGAAAATCACAGTACAATGCAACAGGATACACAATATCTTTCCCTAAATCATAGCATTTGTTCCTCAGATGATTCCAAGTTTTATGCCTCCATCGCCAGGTTACATCTGTAGAAGCTCATGACATGAGTCTGAATTTTAATGCTTATTGTTTTCAATGCATCGCCCTTTCTCCTGTGTTCTAAAGTTTAATTCAGACTAGTGTTCAGATGTAGCATTTCTTTGTTAATTCTGCTCCATTATCTGATGGTCTTAAATACTTGCCTGGTAGCTGTCTTAGTTGTCTCACTTGTGTCTAAATGGCCGAAGATATTCTAATCCTTTCCTGTAATTCAATCCGCTGTTGGCAGGCTTCTGGTTTTTCTTCCCGTCACCTCCAGCCCCAAATGCCTCTCCTCTGACCTGGCAACCGATAATGGGTCAAGTATTTAGAGGGAGCTGAAAACAGAGTACGATTTTCTTTACTGTTAAGGCGTATGATGCTGGTAAACCCAATGTTAATTGCCCATTCCTAATGGCTTTTAAGAAGGCGTATGGGGAGTAGCTGTCTTGAACTGTTGTGATAGTGTAGGTACTCTCATGGTGTTGTTCCACTGGACAACACAGAATTTTGACCCTGTCAGCACTTTCCCATGTCCGGATAGAACAGAACTCAGGTCTACTTGGCAATCTGTGTTCACTTTCAGCCTGCAGTGTTGCATCCTGTTCTCCTTGGCACTGAAAAGGTTAAATCAAACGGCAAACTGAAGCCCAGCTGTTCCTGTCTGCTTTTGTAAATTGCAGACTAGGCTTTCTGTCAATCATCTCCAATTTGAAAATTATACACTCTAGGCATTGCATCAGTAAGAGGAAGTGGATTATATATTGGAAAAACTGGTCCAATCCTGAACTGGACAATGGTCTGTTTGTTAATCTAAAAAAGTGTTTATTTCAGTGAAATTTCCTCACCATTTTTGAGGCGAAATTCCCCTGAAGTTTAAAAATAATCTTAAAGGAAGTCTGCCGGCCATCTGGATATTGTAACTTTGTATTTAAATGGCATCTGTGTATTTAGATTATGAATGTGAAAAACTCCAGTGAAGTTTGACAGGTGAAAAGGGGCTTCCACTTAACAAATATTCACGAAAAGGAGCTTGAATTGCTCAGGCAGGTTGGTAAATGGACTTGTAAAGATAACAGTTTATTCCTAAGGATCAGTTAACATGGTCAAATTTCCATGGGTAACATAGCAAACATTTCAAAGTCGGTACATCAAATTCTACTTGATTATTTTTTTCAACCAAACCATACTTAAAATGTTGAGGGCCAATTTTAATCTACTCCGTGGACAAGAATTTGAAGGGCCATTAAAATGGAGACTGGTGTTCTATTACATTCCCAATAGCTGAAATTTTAACCTCTTTTTGCCAAGTACCTCCTAAAGGTGGCAGGGACCTGCTTTAGTCCATGGATCTGTAAAGTCTAGCTGAATATTCTGAAACTCTTTTGATGGACTGCCTAACTTCTACCCGCTCCCCACTAATTCAAGTTCAACCAAAATTTTGCTCCCTAATGTCCTAACGTGCACCAAGTTGGAGCTATGTGAATATAGCAGATATGAATTCCAACAAAAAGCAGTCTTCAGTTCTTAATATGGATTGTAAGTTGCAAGCAGAAAGTTGAAGATAAAAGCACACTTTTGCAAATAAACAGGCAGACCCACAGACTAAGAGATATGCTTTTCAAAACAGTAGACCATGAGACATTTGCATATGCATGGGCCAAATATTAAGACAATGGGGTTGTTCTAATTGGCCTGCATCAAACCAGGCAACATGGGCTAAGCTACTTGCACTATTGTGGCTTGATTTCAAGCTGGCAGACCAGATGGATGTTGTCACTTAGCATATCAAATATTGTTGCAGGTGTAGGCAATCAATAGATTTTGTGTACTTACTATATTTGTGTACTCAGAGTCAGCCCTGAAAATATTAATTTTTGGTGTTGAGCTCTTTATCTTCAGAAACTTGTAGACTGTTGGTGTGAGTCACTTTGTGTTAAAAGTATTTGAACATTTGGAGGTGTCTCCCATTGTAGACATGTAATTCAAAGGAAACATTGTCAACCCATAATATTGAAGTGAACAATGTCATTGTAGCTATTGAAAATGTATTGAATCCCTTCTGTTACCTTTGATCCTAAAAGTATAAAAATGTGATGTTCTTTTGGGTTTGTGAGCCTCTACTGAGAGTGTCTCCAGAAGAATATCTGCTTGTTTTGATGAATAAACACTTCCATAGCACCAGCTTCAGTGTCTCTCTGATTACCTCGATCACAGTCACAACATTTGGGGGGGTGGTCATCTGGGATATGTTCGTCAGCCACTGTGTGGTCAGTGATCTAAGCAGTCTAAAGGGGTGAGTATTGTTAAAAGTACCCACCCCACACATATATCTGTCCAGGTCTATGACCACAGGGTCACAAAGTTTCAAAGAACGCAGTGGAGAGCTGAACTAGCAGATATGAAAAGTGTGGTGTGGTGTGGTGAAGTGTGTGTGTGTGTGTGTGTGTGTGTGTGTGTGTGTGTGTGTGTGCGCGCGCGCGTAAGGTATTAGGTAACTTGGTGAGAAAGGTCCACTAGTTGTGAAAGGTGGTTTCTGACTACTTGGGATCATTGAAGGGAACTGTATAGCAGGAAACCTGTCTGTGAGTTTTAAAACAAGCTTGTAAATTTGGGGTAACATACTTTTATACAAAAGGGAATACAACAGGCATCATGAATTCAGTGGAAGACTGCGAGTACAAATCTGTGATTTTAGTTTTGTACTGGTTAATTTTTATCCATCCCTTATATTTTGAGTTATATGGGAATTAGTGTGGAGATATTTGAGGGAGGTTATACCCAGGTATACCTGTTGGGATGGCATCTATTGCGATCAGACAACAACAGGTGAAGAATCCTGAGAACCCCGGTCAGCCCATTCACAGACCTTTAACCCTGGGGAGAAGGAGGCCATTTTGTCTGAGGTGCCCTCACTTAAAGTCGCCTGCGAGGATTCAAAAGTCTGGCACAAGTTCAAAGAAATGATTGAAATTCATCAGATGCATGCAGAGATATAAACGTGTTGGTAAAAGCAAAATGCCCAAGGAATATGTGGGACGTTATGGCACAGGGAGTGCGAGATGGTACTCTACAGGGGAAACTAGTGTGAATGTCAGTAATGAGGAGGGTTGTTCACAGTCATATGGTTTAATCTGAGTCCAGTCACAACACAAGTCTTGTTGCTTTTATCACTGCTTCTCTCTGACACTTAGTCTGGAAATGTATTGGAATTAAAACTCTTATCCTTGTTCAAATCCCTCCCCATCTCAATCCCTCCCCAACTCTGTAATCTCTCCAGTTCTCCTGCTCTTTCACTCTTCCAGATTCTTGAACATCTCTGATTTTAATGGATTGATCATTGTCCTTTGTTCTGTCAGCTGTGGTGTCTCTGAACTCATTTCCTAAACCTCAGAACCTTTTGTCCCTCCTTCTTCCTATTGGACCTTCCTTAAAATACTCCTCATCCCTAATGTATCTGCGCAGTTTAGTAACATTAACTTGATGTCCATTGTAGGGTTTTCGTTTCGAAATGGCAACAGTTCCTTTCCCCAATGAACCCTGCTTGACCTGCAGTGTTGATTATTTTTTGCTCAACAATCCCTTGTGAATGCAGTGAACTTTACCATTGTGGGAATGTGAGGAAAATAAGTTATGGGGAAAATTAAAAAGTTCGATAAAGCTCAAAAGGAAATTTATTATCGAAGTTTTTATACCAATGAGATTCACGTTCTTGCAGGAACCTGCAGGAAACCACAGAAATGCAATTGAATCCACAAAAAAACACACACACCCACAACAAAGAACAACAAAAATCCAATGTGCAAGAGTGGAAAAATGTTGAAAATGATAAAAAAGTAAACAAATAACACTGAGAACGTGAGCTGCAGAATCCCCGAACATGAGTCCATGGGCTGTGGAGACAGTTCAGTGCTGAGGTGAGAGAAGTCAGTCCAAGAGCCCAGGGCAACAACTGCTCTCAAACCCAACAGCATGGGATCCAAAAATCTTGCGCCTCTTGTCAACGGCAATAGTGGGAAGAGGCATGGGTCAGACGCAGGTGGCCGGGACGAGCTCTAGTGGGGGATTTTGGCTAGCATGAAGAAGTGGGGAGTATGAATGCTCTGTAATCTGGCACAGGCTCACTTGCCAAGAGTGTCTCTGCATTAAATGTGAAAAGTACAGGGAAGGGAGGGACAGTTAACTGCTTGGCTCAGCTCCTGACTGTACCCACTCCCTCCCCAGTGGGCAAGAAGCACCTAGTTTCTGAAGCGTACAGTAAGAGCCTGAATGAAGCCATTGACCATATCAATCACTCAATGGATATGAATTGACTTCTGATATTCTCCAGTTTTCTTTCGGATTTTCAGAATCTGACATCTTCTGGTTTAAATCAGGAAATATTTTGTTTGAGTTGGTATCCTAATGATTTAATGGTTTGAAGGATAAATCACCAAGGCACGGTGTTGAGTCACACAGACCAAGCTGTGTTTGTTTCCTGTTCTGCATTGATTAATGGCCATTATGGGTGCCCAGGTTTAGGTGGTTGGTGAAATGTGCTCACAACCCAGCTTTTTTAAGCTCTGTTTTTCCGTTTGAATGAAGCCAGGCAACTGTGGGTACAAAGTCGCTGCGCTGAGACATAATTTGGGGAGGACTGGAAATTAGTCAGCTATTATGAGAGTGCAGGGGTAGGAGCCGGGGAAGGGAGGGGTATTTCGAGAGGGCACAGCCCAGAATAAAGAGACATCCCTTTAAGACTGAAATAAAAGGAATTTCTTCAGCCAGAGTATAATGAATCTGTGGGATTTGTTGCCAGAGATGGCTGTGGAGGTCAAGTCATTGGGTGTTCTTAATGCAGGGAATTACATGTCCTTGATTGGTAAAGGGGTTAAGGGTTACAAGAACATAACAAATAGGAGCAGGAGTAGGCCATCTGGCCCGTTGAGCCTGTTCCACCATTCAATAAGATCATGGCTGATCTGACCATGGACTCATCTCTACCTACCTGCCTTTTCCCCATAACCCTTAATTCCCCTACTATGCAAAAATCTATCCAACCTTGTCTAAATATATTTACTGAGGTAGCCTCCACTGCTTCATTGGGCAGAGAATTCCACAGATTCACCACCCTCTGGGAAAAGCAGCTCCTCCTCATCTCCATCCTAAATCTATTCCCCCGAATCTTGAGGCGATGTCCCCTAGTGAAGAAAATGGAGGAGAATGAGGTTGAAAAGAAAATAAGCCACAATGAATGACAGAACAGACTTGATGGGCCAAATGGCACAATTCTGCTGCTATATCTTATGGTATTGTATCTTCCTGTTAAGGTGAGGAGAAAAAGGGCCTGTCGCAGCCTGAATATTTATTGGGTTGTCACATACATAGCTTTTAATCTGTCACCTAAGAAATTCCAGTTAGACAGCTCCATGCTGGAACATTTATGATTTACGCTTCACTTGCCCTTACCTTTTTGGCAGCCTATAGCTTACTTCCGCCCTTGTCTTTTGCCCTGCTAGTCATGATTTCATCAAACTGACTCTACATCACCATTCACTGCCTCTGCATCATGATTCACTGCTCTGATGCCCTCCGTAATAAACAATGCTGCTACTCCCCTCTCCACCTTTTCCTCTTTTAGAACCTTGTGCAACTTGGAATATTGAGCACCTGGGCCCATTCACTTTGCAGCTTTGTTTCCAAATCTAATGTACCATCAGTATGTTACTACAGTCCCACGTGATAGAGTTTCTTTTACTAACCTTATGTGTGGCACCTTATCATAGGCCTTCTGAAACAAAAAACACTGCATTGGCTATTGTGTCCTCATCTATTCTGCTAGTTAAAACCTCAACCATAACCATAAACGTCTCTTGATGTTATTCACTAGGTTCATATCTGAATTCAGCTCACTGACTGAACTCATATATTTACTATAGTGTGCGCATGGAGAACTGCTGGCAGTCACAACTCTACTCCCCAGCATGAGTCAATGCCCTGGGGAGAGGAAAGGAAAAAAGTTGAAATACTAACTGAGAAAACATCCAGATTGGGCACAAACTTAGAACACAATATGCAGCAAAATTGAATCACTAACAACAACTTTCATCTCTGCAACTGGTACCTATTAATTATTTCACCTTGAATCAAATGTGATTGGTTTGGTCCAGAGCTATGTGTGGTTAAAAAGCCAAGAGATAACACACTGGAATCCAGTTCAAGTCAGTAACATTTATCTGTCTTGTGCAGAAACAATTGTTCTCGTGCCCTGAAACCTTCCAATTGGACTTCACGTTCGTTTAAAAAAAAATTAATGTACCCCTCACACCACAAATCATTTTGGTTATTTTCCCCAGGTATTTGATAGATTTTTGCACTGGATTTTATATGTGCATGAAGAATCTTGAATTATTTTTCCAAGGAACTGTGTCAAATTTCCTTACGGCATTGAAGAAGACCATTTCAGCACAATCGAAGATATGCAATTCACAGAGCGATCCTGCTAACCGATCTTGCCCCAGTTAGAGTTGTTGAGTCATAGAGCAATAGAGTATAGATAACAGGCCCTGCAACACAATGAGTCCACACCAACCACTGTGCCCGCCCAGATAGTCCCAACTTCCTGCATTTGGCCCATATCCCTCTCAGAATGCCTTTTTATGTACTTGTCCCAGTGCTCCTCAAATTATACTATTGTACCTGTCTCAGCCACTACCTCTGGCACTTTGTTCCATGTACTCATCACACTCTGCAGTAAAATGCTCATCAGAACCCTTTTAAACCTTGCTCCTTCCACCTAAACGTATGCCCCCTAGCTTTGGTTGTCCTTACTCTAAGGAATATAATTATCCATGACTCTCATAACTTTAAACATTTCTATATTGTCCCCCCCCCCCCCATCCCCTTTCTCCTAAGTTCCAAGGAATAAAGAAGTTTGCCTGGCCAAATTCTCCCCTAAAACTCTCAGGCCCCATTGTACTGGCAACCTCCTTGAAAATCTTTTCTGCACTCTTTCCAACTTGATCTCATCTTTCCTATAACAAGGTGAGCAAAACTGTACACAAATTGTGGACTCTCCAATAACTTACACAATTGCAACATAATGCCCCATCACCCTGCCTGATGATCAGTGTGCTAAGCATTTTTTTCTCACCATTGTCTACCTGTAATAGTACTTTCAATGAATATCTATTTGTGTTCTTCATCCCCTCTATTCTATTACACTCCCTCATGCCCTACTACTCATGGCATAAGTCTTACCCTGGTTTGATCTGCCAAAATGCTCATCTGTATTGAAATCCATTTGCCGCTCCTCAACCACTTCCATAACCGATCGAGATCCCTCATAATCTACGATAACTGTCTTCACGATTGACAACTAATCTGTGTCACTGGCAAACCTACAGATCAAGTTTTCTGTATTTGCATCCGTATTATTTATATAAATAATGAATAACAAAGATCCCTATACTTACCACTGCGGTACACCACTAAGTCATCAGTCTCCACTCCAAGAAACAATCTTCAACCACCAGCCTCTGTTTCCTACCTCAGAGCCAATTTTGAATCCACTCTAATTATCTCTTCCTCGATCCCATGCGACCTAATCTCCCAGGCCAGTCTACTGTGTGGGATATTATCAAAGGCCCTGCTAATATCCAAACAGACAACATTCGCTTCCCTGGTCTCATCTACCTCTTTAGTTATTTCTTCAAAAAAACTTTTAAAATTTTGTCAAGCAGGACCTCATGTACATAAAGCCATGCTCACTCTTCTTAATCAGACTCTGTCCATCCAAATGCTGGTAGGTTATATCCCTCAGGTTTCCCTTCATTAACGTCACCACCGCTGACAGGCCTGTAGTTCTTTGGCCTGTCCTTGCTACTCTTTAAGCAATGAAACGACATTAGCTATCTTCCAGTGGCTAATAATGAAGAAAATATCTCCACAAGGGCTTTCAAAATGTCCTCTGTAGCTTCCTACAGAGTCTGAGGATGCACTCAGTCAGGCCCTGGGAATTAGTCCACTTTGTTATGCTGTAAGGCTACAAGTACTACATCTCTGGTATGTGACGAAAGAGGGTTACAAAAAGTACCCATAGATTAAGATGTTAACTGTCCTGTGCTGGCACCAGTAGGATCAACAGTTGATCTGCCACCTGTCTTCAGGAGAAAGAGAGATAAGGAAGACAATGGAGCAGCATTTGGAAATGTTAATGAAGAGACGAGAGAGTTTAACGGAAGGAGACACCGGTCTGAGAACTGTCAAGATCGGCTCCTGTTTGAACCCTGAACTGTTTGAAGTGTGATGGACAGGTGATACCCCAGCAGGGGGATAAAAAGGGACAGGTTTGCTAAGGCAGGACATACACACGACACCACGAGGTAATGAGACCCTGGAAGCGGTGCGCCTCCCACAAGTCGGTGGGAGTTTTTGGAGGGCTGGTCACGGGACCAAGCCATAGACGCACAGGGTGGAAAGGTATGATCGGCGGGAACGTGTGTGTCCGCCCTTGCCTGGGTGCCAGGTTCACTGCAGAGGAACGATCGTATCTGAAACGGAGGGGTCACAGTCGGTGACCTCAGAAGACATTGCAAAGGGCTCGCCCGAAAGTTGACTGCGAGGAATATCGAAGGTCTGTGTGGAAGGCGTTTTGAATATTCATTCGCTTTCGCCCTCTCTCTCCTCCACCCCACCTGTCCACCAGCACGGCAGTGATTACTGTGAACTGAACTGAACTCAATTGAACTGAACTTTGCGTCACTTTGAAACTGGTCATTTGCCCCTAGACGACGATAGAGCTTGATTGATCCTATTATCCTAGTTCTGTGTACATGTGTGTTTATCATTGCTGAACTGTTGTATTTATTAACCTTTTGATTAGAGTGCTGTGTTGCTTATTTCTTTAATAAAATTTTCTTAGTTCCAGTAATCCAGACTCCAACTGAGTGATCCATTTCTGCTGGTTTGGCAACCTAGTTACGGGGTATGTAACAGGTAATATAAATGTCTTCCAAAACATCTCCACTTTCTTCCCTTACCTCTTGAAAAACCACAATTTTCTCCTCGTCCACCCAAAGGGTTTCAATCAGATGGTTGTGAGAATGTGGAAAGAGCTGCCAACACAAGTGGTACATGTGCACTCGATTTCAACGTTTAAGCTAAATTTGGATAGGTACATTGATGGTAGGGATATGGAAGGCTATGGTCCCATTGCAGGTCGATGGGTTTTGGTGATGCAGTTTAAATGGTTTTTGCATGGTCTAGATTGGCCAAAGAGCCTGTTTCTGTTCTATACTTTTCTATGACTCTATGACACCCCTGTCTACTGTTCTGTCTTATCAGATTCCTTCTTCTTCAGCCCTTTACCTCTTAGCTATCACCTCCTAGCTTTACACATCATTCCCTTTTATCACTCCTTTGAGGGGAAAATGAGGGGAAACTTCTTAAACAAAGTTTAGATAAGTACATGGATGGCAGGGATATGGAGTGCTATGGTCCTGGTGCAGGTCGACGGGAGTAGGCAGCTTAAATAGTTCTGGCATGGACTAGATGATCTGATGGGCCTGTTTCTGTGTGTTGTACTTCTCTATGACTCCATGACTCCTACACTCAATGGCTACTTTATTAGGTATACCTGTACATTAATGCAAATATCTACTCAGCCAATCATATGGTAGCAACTCAATGCATAAAAGCATGCAGACATGGTCAAAAGGTTCAGTTCTTGTCAGAACAAATATCAGAATGGGGAAGAAATGTAATCGAAGTGATCTTGACCATGGATGTCCAGCTCTCCTGTGCACCAAATGGGGTTACACATCAGCCTCCTATAATGATAGAAAGTTCCTGACCCACTTGCTGCCTTGACTTTAAGGGGAAGCTACTGCTTATGAACCATGCGTGATAGAAATGTTAAGAGCATTCCATGTAGTTATTGATAAAAGATTTAAAACTTATGAAAAACATTTCAGTCTCTGAAATTTGCAATATTAATGAATTTGAAACATGCTTTTCTTAAATTAATGACAATTTGTCAATATATAATCCTGTCCCTTTGATGTGTGTTATCGGGGGGGTGGGCGGGTTATGGAAGTGAAGGCATGTCCTTAAGTGTGGGAGGGGATGGTGGGCAGATGGAACCACTAGAGGGAGAAGATTGAAGGGAGGAACAAAGCAAATGTGAACTGAATGGACAGGCGGATATGTGAGGGAAAAGAATACTTGAGGTGTTACCTGACTTGGAAAATTAAATATTCCTACCATTGGGTTGTAAGAGGCCCAAATGGAATACAGGATGATGTTCTTCCGATTTTTTTTTTGCTCTCTTCGTAACAATGGAGAAGGTTGAGCAAAGATCAGTCGGTGTGGGAGTGAGAAGACTTCTTCCTCAACTGGACGGGTTGTTTAGATCCCTGGATGGTACTGAGGGAGAAGGAGTAACAGCATGCATTGCAGTTCCTTTGCCAGTTGTTAGGATATATAGCAAATATTAAGTTCAACAGCAACCATTCTGCAGATTTCATTGTGGAATGCAGATGGAATTTAAAATGCAGATCAGAACAATGGGTTTCCTGGAGCTGTAGGTTGGGGTCAATCACAAACAAAGAAACACTCCACTTAGACCTCAGATGCCTGTATATGCATGAATGTGGCCTAGACTCAGTGGGGATTAACATTCATTTTGGGTTGCCTGGAGTGTGGGTGCAAAGAAGGAGGTGTTTGAAAACTATGGTATATGTAATTCAGAGGAAGCATTGTAGGGCATTGTACAAATGTAGATGCATTGTAACTGTAAAATTGTCCTGCTGTAATCTTTGACCCTTAGCATATAAAAATGTCATGTAATATTGAGTCAAGCAAGCATCTTCTTCCAAGAGTGTCTCAATATGATGCCTGTTGCTCTTTTTTGTTGAATAAACACTATTATATCCACTAGCTTCAGTGGTGACTTTCCTCATGTCACAATGTTCCACATCTCATGGATATCTTGTGATTGTCTTATAGCCATGATGTAATTGAATATCTTATGAGCATGAGGTAATGGTCATGTGATGGTGGGGTGATGGAATTTTCCCGCCAGTGTGAGGTCATGTGATGACATATTCACCATGGGTATAAAAGGGAGACCCCTGGAGTGACGCAGTTAGTTTTAAGTTTAGTTCATTATTTAATTCGTCAGATACTCTGTTATGCTGCATATTCATCTTATGACGCAGTTTTGTTTTAAAGTGGAGTTCTACTTTCTATTGTAAGTTGTATTGGAGAGTGAAGACCTTACCAAAGTACAGGAATTCGCTGAGTTGAGTAAAGCTGATATCGTTTGGCAGTTTTGGAGAGGATCGACCTTTATTGAATCTTCATTCAAGAAAAAGTGACCTGCATCTGAGATATCCTCTGCTAAAGCAGGAAGGATTGCACAGTGTCTATTTTCCAGAGGAAAAGGTCAGTTACTTTAAACCATTTTATTTCCGTTGTTGTGAATCCTGTAGACAAGGCAGGTTCCGGCTAGGATCAGCAGTAATGTTACGTCTTCAAGGAATTCTTTACTTCAGGAAAGTCTCTCCTAGTTGACTGTATAAACCTCTTGGACTTTCAAATTTACCATTCTAAGAACTGTTTTCGAATTTATCATTTTAAGAACTGTTCCAGAGTTGCCGTATAGCAGTTAACTTCCGGTTAAGTTAGTCATTTAAATATTTTTCACTATTGTTGAGCAGAGTTTAATAAATGTTTGCTTGTTTTTATAAAACCTAACTCAATTGATATTCATTGTTGCCGGTCATGTGACAAAACAATGGGGAAGAGTCGATGGGGAGGATGAGCAGACATGACAGTCACAGAGACAACATATCTGTGGAAAGCTGAAACAGGGTGAAAGAGGAAGATGAGGCTCATGGTTGAGTCATGTTGGAGCTGATGGGAATGATGTTGGAGGATGATGTGTGTGAAGTGAAGGTGGAAACCAAGGAACTCTATTGCTGCTCCGCCAGGGAGAAGATTGGAGGGATGGGATAGGGAATTGTGTGAAAAGGGATGTTCAGGAAATAGAGGAGTACCTGTGAGGGGTCTCATTAACTGCAATAGAAGGGAAGTCATGTTCGCAGAAAAGGGAGGACATATTAGAAACTTCAGAGAAGAATGCCTCATTGTGAGACAGATGTGGTGGAGATAGAGAAATTAAGAGTAAAGGATGTCACGTCAGCCTTACAGGAGGCAGGATGGATGGAGGTACATTCGAGGAAGCTGTGGACATCAGTGGGTTTATAGAAGATGTCATTGGCAAGTCCGTCTAGTGAGATGGAGCCTGAGAGATTCAGAAAAAGATGAAGCATCAGACATGGTCCAAGTGAATTTGAACATCTCAATTTGAAGCATCGACAATTCTCCTTGTCCAAAGATCAAGTTCCAGTTTAATTTACTGTCATTCAGCTGTAGACGTGTATATCGCCAATTGAAAGAATGTTCCCTTGACCAAGATGCGTAACACAGTACACATAACTCAAACACACAGCACATAATGTAATATTACCTCAAATAAATTAACAAAAAATAAGGTCCATATACAAGTTAGCAAGTGAGCAGTATAGTGCAACTGCGCTTCATACATGATGAGACCGCATGGTAAGATTCATGCGTGGTGGCAGGGAGTTCATAAGTCTTACAGCCTGAGGGAAGGAGCTGTTTTCCAACCTAACTGTTCTTGTTCTAATGCCATGGTACCTCCTGCCTGATGGTAGAGGTTCAAAGAGATTGTCGGACGGATAGGAGGGATCATTGACAATGCTTTGGTTTGTACAGGATCTAGCAGTGCAGTCATGTGTCAACAGTGTGAACAGCAGTGGGCTGAGAACGCAGCCCTGGGGGTGCCAGTGCTCAGCGTGATGGAGCTACAGCTGTTTCTGACAACATGGACTGCCTGTGACCTTTCCGTCCCAAAGCTGCTTCACTTGCTCAGTTCCTCCAGCAGGTTGCTTGCTGCTCCAAGTACTGAACCTTTGTCGAGCTTCGTCCTGATGTGCTAATCTCTCTAGCCTTATGAGCAATATATTTAATGGTTTGCTGCAACTGCTTTCTGTGGTAGAAAATTCCACTGGTTCAGTAGCCTCTGGGAGAAAAATATCTCCTCATCTCAGTCTTAAAATGAAAACCCTTTATCCTTTGACTGTGACTCTTGGTTCTGGATTCTGCCCATTGGGAGTTTCCTTCCTGAATCTCATCTGATGATCCCTTTTAGAATTTAGTTGGTTTTAATGATGTTGCGTCTTAGTCTAATAAACAGTAGTGGATATAAGCCAAATTGACCCTATCTTTTTTCATGGCATTCCTGCCTTTACATACTTGCAGAGAGCTTTCAGCAAGATCCTACATAAAGAGATTAACATGCAAAATTAACATGCATGGCGCAGCACATCACACAAACCAATCTTCCATCCTTGGACTCACTTTACACCACACGCTGTCGGAGCAGTGCTGCCAGGATAATCAAGGACACAACCCACCCAACCAACACACTTTTCGTCCATCTTCCCTCCGGGAGAAGGCTCAGGAGCTTGAAGACACGTACGGCCAGATTTGGGAACAGCTTCTTTCCAGCTGTGATAAGACCGCTGAACGGATCCTAACCCAGATCTGGGCCATACCCTCCAAATATCCGGACCAGCATCTCGGTTTTTTTGCACTACGTTACTTTCCATTTTTCTGTTTTCTATTTATGATTTATAATTTCAATTTTTAATATTTACTATCAATTTGTAATCCAGGGAGCGGGAAGCACAGAATCAAATATCGCTATGATGATTATACGTTCTAGTATCAATTGTTTGGCGACAATAAAGTATAAAGTATAAATTAATGCATTTCAAATTGTGAGTATTGTACTAACATGGATAAAGAAATGGTTGGCAGACAGAAACATAAGTAGGGAAAACCTGCTACCTTTTCTGAGTAGCAGGTAATGAATAGAGGGATAACATTATGTTTAGTGCTTGGACCCAGCTATTTACAATAGACTGTATATATGATTTGCACTATTGTAATGTGAGCAAAGTCACCAGAGGGAGACTGAAGCTAATGGATACTGAAATGTTTTATTCAACAGCATGTGACACGCTTGGAGGAAGAGGCCTGTTTGACCCAATATTGCATGACATTTTATACACTAAAGATCAAAGGTAACAGCAGGACAATTGTATAGTAACAATGCATCTACAAAGTTTCCTTAGAATTACTTTACATGTAACTTTCACATCTCCTTCTTCTCACCCACACTCCAAAATGGATGTTAATCAACCTTGTCTGGTTTTCAAGTAACTGGTGTCCACAGCTCCAGGAAACTATTTTCCAGGGCTACACTTTAAATTTAATCTGCAAGCCACGTTCAGGTCTAACTATTTATTGTTGAAGTTAATATTTGTTATATACCCTAACTCCAGAATACGCACTAACATACACCTTTTCCTGTATAAATTATGTTAATTTATGTTTGTCATGTCTATGATGTACAGCGCTGCAAAACTTTAACTTTCATGTCTTTTTTATCCTAGGTATGAATACACATGACAATAAACTTGTTAAGCTTGATATTAGCAACTCCTACCTCTATTTTCTGAAGCATTAAGCTGAATTGTGCTGGCTATTGTTGGTGGCTTGGAAGAAAACTGGCAGAACTTCTTTACTCAGTGGTAACTATGAACTGGACTATTGTGTGCCCAGCGGCATAAGCTGCATAACAGATGTGGTGCCTCTATTGCTTTGCTCTGTCACTGGATTCCAAGTAGAGTCGGGGCATACCCAATATTATCCTCGGGATTCTTTCTGCAATCCAGGTGAAAGACTGGATTCCTCAGCCATCGGAAAAGGGATTTCTGACGTGGATGTAAGGAAAGAAAAAAAAGTAAATAATCAATTTTATTTGTTTCACTTTCTTTTCATACTTTTAATTATTAACTAGTGTTTTAATGTGCTTCTGCAATTAAATTACTTAAAGCAATTTTAATAGATTTTAGCTGGCTCTCTGGTGATACAGACATTGATTGGGGGGATGTCAGGATGTTTCTGAGCTGCTTGTCGAGGTTAGATTTTTCTAGCACAGATTGTTTCTTCCTTGCATTTATCAGTTAACCTTTTGACAAAAGCAAACTGAACAGAAATGCTAATTGTTAATATCCAATTAATTTCTGTTTCATCTAGGTAAGTTACCCCCACATGAAGCAATGCAAACATTAAATATCCTTGATGCTGGGAATCTGAAACACCCATGTTTTAAGGCCTGTTCCATTTGAACAATACGTTTCTGCGATAGCCTTTCAGCCATTTTATAAGTTAATAGGTATGGATAAGAGCTGTCACAGTTCGTTAACAGAGACGGGAGGCTGCAGATGATGGAATCTGAAGAAACAAGCAATCTTTAGGGTCTCGGCCTTCAATGCTGAGTGTTTATTTCCTTCCATCGATGCTGCCTGACTTACTAGGTTCCTCCAGCATTTTGTGTGTGTGGTTCAAGATCTCCAACATCTACAGAATCTCTGTGCACTGTGGGAACTCAGCAGGTCGAGCAGCTTCAGAGCATGTGGAGGGTGGGGGGAGTGTGGGGGGTAGAAATTGTTGACATTTTGGATGGAAAACCTGCATCAGGATGGGATTTCTATTATCTTAACTTCACTGCAGTTCTTACATTTTCCAAAACTTCGTTTACTTACATTAATTTTCTTGCTTGTTTGTTCTGTTTGTCTCTTCTTGACCTGGTGAGTGTCAGCTGTACGCAGTGTGAACATCTGTAGTACCTGGAAGCGTGTTCGCTACACACAAAAGAACATTTTAGGAGTTAATTGTTTCTTTTTCACACAGCGCTTTTTAGTTCCCCGCATTGTTGAAGGGCTTTGTACGGAGAAGGAGTAACCCTGATCTGATTGCATTACGTTGTACAATAGTCTATTATTAAGATGGTTCTCTGTGGAATCTCCCCTAGGCAATTAAGCCATCAGATTGTCAGAAAAATCTCCTTAAACAATGGAGTGATGGAAAGAGAGAGGTTATCTGTGCACTTTAGAACACTGCAGCTTGTATTATGCTTCAATTGAAATTACTTTATAAATAACAATATCACTTGAAATATGGCTTTTAATTGATTACAGAACTGACACTCCTGTTGCATCGTACATTATTACAATGAAAGAAATAGTCTAAATACTGTAATACGATTACCAATTACACACTAACATTTCTGGTGTGGGCGAATGTAGTCTGCCGTTTTGGAACGAAACTTCGTGAGCCAGTTCTTGCTGACTTAATTCAGTACTGAGATAGAATCATCACCTACTGTCTCCCCATTCCTTTACTCACTTGGTTTGAATGTGGAAAGCTATAACTGATGCCCTGCCCCTGAAAGTGGTCTGACAGTTTCGATAGCCGGCAAAGCTCCCCAACAAGACAGTTCTGGAGGTACGTGGATACCTCAAGAATGGTTATCTGTTGGCCGATCCTGAAGGCTTGGCTGTACGCAGAGGTACACTCAAAAACTTCTGTAGATGTACTGTGGAGAGCATTCTGACAGGCTGCATCGCTGTCTGGTATGGGGGTGCTACTGCACAGGACCGAAAGAAGCTGCCGTGGGATGTAAATTTAGTCAGCTTCATCTTGGGCACTAGCCTACAAAGTATCCAGGACATCTTCAAGGAGCTCAGAAAGGCAGCGTCCATTATTAAGGACCTCCAGCACCCAGGCCATGCCCTTTTCTCACTGACACGATTAGGTAGGAGGTACAGAAGCCACACACTCAGCCATTCAGGAACAGCTTCTTCCCCTCTGCCATCCGATTCCTAAATAGACGTTGAACCCATGAACACTACCTCACTTTTTTAATATACCTGTATATTATTTCAGTTTTTTGCACTATTTTTAATCTATTCAATAAACACATACTGTAATGTATTTATTTATTATTATTTTGTTTTTTTCTTCCATATTATGTATTGCATTAAACTGCTGCTGCTAAGTTAATAAATTTCACTTCACTTGCCAGAGATAATAAAGCTGAATCTGATACTAAATCCTGGGATGTTTCCTTCAAGTCTGTGACAGAACAGCGTTTAGAGTAGCCAGGGAGAAACCTCATTTTAGGCATCAAGAAGGCAAAGGCCACCTACACACAAAAACTTCAGGAACACCTGTCCAATATTGATCCCCGGCGTATGCGACTGGCATTAAGGGCATCACAGGCTACGCAAGGAAAAGCAGTGTCGATTGTTCCCTGACGTTCGAGGTATGCATCACGCAAAAGCAACCCTCTCCCAGCTGAGCAGCCACTGTCTGTAAGAGCAGCAGACATGAGAGAATCTCTGCAGAGAGTCGACTCCTGTAACGTGGCCGAGTCCTCAGGGAGTGTGCACACCAGCTCACTGACATCTTCACGGACATCTTCAACACATAATTCATCCAGACTTCAGTCCCACATGCTTCAAATCATCATCTCTGTACCAAAGAACTCTACACATTCAGAACTAAATGCCTACCGTTCGATGGCACTGATGCCAATCATCATGAACAGCTGGTAATGGCACATATCAAAAACTCCATTCCTGCCACATCGGACTCTCACCAACATGCTTACCAACAGAACTGCTCTGCGACAGATGCCGTAACATCTGCCATGCACCTGGCCCTGACACACTTAGCAAACAAGAAAGCTGTTTCTGGATTTCAGCTTGGTATTCAACACTATTCTCTCATAGCCATTCAACATTCTGTCAGATCCTGTTGAAGAAACTCTGACTCCTCAGTCTAAGTAAGCCATTATGCAACTGGGTCTTGGACTTCCTAACTAACAGGCCTTAGGTAGTCAGGATGGACAGCCGCTCCTCCCATGCAATCATCTTCAACCTGGGTGTCCCCCAGGGCTGTGCTCTGAGCCCTCTGCTGTGTACGCCACTCACACACGATGCAAGGTCAAACACTCGAGCAGCCACATCCTCAGTTCACCGATCGCATGACAGTGGGGGAGTGGGGCTCATTACCAACAAAAATGAGGCAGCCTACAGAGAGGAGATGAAAGAGCTCAAGGCCTGGTACCAAAGAAAAATCCTCGTCCTTAACGTCAGCAAGACAAAGGAGATGGTTATTGACTTCAGCAGACCGTGGCCCACTCACTGCACTCCTCACATCGGCGGTACAGCAGTGGAAACTGCGAGCAGCTTCAAACTCCTGGGAGTGCACATCTCACGCAACCTCTCATGGTCTCAGAATGCATCCTACACAGTCAAGACAACTCATCAATGCCTCTACTTTCTGAGGGGGAAAAGAGAGCTGGACTGTGCACGTTGGTACACATGCCATTCAGCAGATGTGCAGCAGAGAGCATCCAGACAAACTTTATCACTGCTTGGTATGGAAACTGCTCTGCAGTGGACAGGAAAGCTCTACAACGGGTAGTCAACACTGCCCAACACATCACCGGCACCAGCCTACCAGCCGTCAAGGATGTGTATGCAGAAAGGGCCAGTAACATCATGAAGGATCCCACCCTCCCTGCTCATGTTTGTCCCACTCCCATCAGGGAGGAGGCTACATAGCATCCACACCCGGACCACCAGACACAAAAATAGATACTTTATCTAAGCAGTAGGGCTGATCAACACCTCCTGCAACTAACTCCATCACTATTTTATTATTTCCTATCAGTCACCTTATGTACAGCACCACTTTATGACATACCATAAGACCATAAGACATGGGAGCAGAATTAGGCCATTTGGCCCATTGAGTCTGTTCCACCATTCAATTACGGCTGGTCCTTTTTTTTGATATAACCAATCTATGTATAAGTTATCTTACGTATTTATATTTACTGCATTTTTTAAATTATTATTCAGTTCTTTATCTTTGTGTTTTCTCTGTGTTGCATCGGATCCTGAGTAACATTTATTTTGTTGTCCTCTACACTTGTGTATAGGAAATGACGTGAAACAATCTTGAATAAGGTTAGCTTTATTTGTCAAATGTACATCGAAACATTGAAACATGGAGTGAAGTGAGTGATCTGCTGAAATCAAATCAGCGAGGATTGCGCTGGGCAGCCTGCAAGTGCTTTCAGCGCCAACATAGCATGCTCACAAACTAACTGTCATGGCCCAGTCCATGAAGTCCGCATTCAGGTTCACAGTCCGGTCCATCGATCCATATTCCAGGTTTTCCGGTTTTCCCTTGTCCTGTGTGTGCCTTAATTGAGGCACATGATTTTCATTTTGGGCTGGTTACATAAATAGCTCCTGGGTTCAGCTTCAGTTGCTGGATTGTTCCCTCCCCTTCCCCTTCCTTCTGAAGCCTCACCTGCTACCTTTGCCTGAAGCCTCGCCTGCTACCTTCGCCTGTGTCCTCGCCGTGTCCTCGCCTGTAATGCCATCAGGTTCAACCACCAAGGCAAGACAGGGGCCTTCCTGTGTCTAGATAAGGAGCTGTCTTTCATTGTTTGGAACTGTCTCTGTGTCCACGCCTTCGCTAGATAGGTCCGCCCGTTTGCCGCTACCTTGAGTTGAGAACCATCTCAGTGTCCACACCTTCTTTAGGTAGGTCCGGCCGTTTGCCACTACCTTGTGTGGAGATCTGTCTCTCAGTGTTCTGTGTATGAGTCCTGGCCCTACATCCTGCTCCCTAGGAGGGGTCTTGACTCTGTTTTGAGCCCCTGCCCCAAGTCCTGTTCCCAAGGAGGGGTCCTGGCTCTGTGTTCCATTTTCTTGTTCTCCCATGACCAAGGCTCTGCGTTCCTGTCTCCCAAGTTTACCAAGGCTCTGTGTTCTGCGTTCCTGTCTCCCAAGATTACCAAGGCTCTGTGTTCTGTTGCCTGTTCTCCCAAGACCAAATCAAGGCTTTATGTTCTCATCCTGTCCATGTGCCTCGCCCAGCCCAGGAGTACCTCACCCAACCCGGTGCTGGGGTTTCCTCATCCTTTGCTGGGGTTTCCTCGTCCTGTCCAGGAGTCTCACATCCAGTCCTGTTGCCACTGCTCATCCCGTAGCCACGTCTTGTCCTGGCCTAGGTCTGGGGTCCGAGCCTGAGTCAGGACCTAGGTTCCGGGTCCCTGTCCAGCCTCTGGCTCACAGTCCTTGTCCAGGTTCCAAGTTCCTATTCCTCGTCCAGGTCCCGCTTTCCTAGTCTAGTCCTAGCCCAGACCCTGTATCCTAGCCTTGTCCAGGGCCTGTGTCTTGTCCAGCATCGTTTCTTCCCCACTTCCCTTGCTTGCTTGACACACCTAGTCCTGTTCCTAGTACCTCAGTGTCAGTGTCTTGCATTTGGGTTCGCTCCCAGTGTCCCCCCTTATGACACTAACCCTAACCCTACATCTTTGCAATGTGTGTGGAGACTGTAGCTCCAGGAGGAAACTCCCGCGATCACAGGAAGAAGATACAAATCCTCATCCTTAGGGATGAGAATTGAACCCCAATCAGTGATCACTGGTGCTGTAAAGCATTTGGCTAATTGTGATGTGACGGTGCCATGCCGCCTCCAACCCCCAGTCCATCCTCAGTACCGACAGCTGTAAAACCTGTAAGATAATTTACCTTCCACCTTATTCCCATTTGCCTGCATTTGGTCTATATCCTTCCATGCCTTGGCTTTTCAAGGTCATGTCTAAATGTCTCTGCCGTCATTGCATCTCATTCAGTCTCCACTGGTAATGAGTTCCAGATATCAACCAATTTTGTAAAACAAAACTTTTCTCTTATAATTCCCTGTAAATCCCCTTCTTCTTATCTTAAAACTATGCCCTCTTGCTTTTGGTACCTCCACCATGGGAAAAACATTTTGAATCACCTGGTACAGGCATCAAGAGGTTATTCCCCAGAGTAATTCCAGAGCATCTGAGCAAGAATGGGTTCTGCCCCTTGACTTTGTTGTGATTGTGAATGGGACTGAAGCTGGTAGATGTAAAAGATCTTCTTCTTGATAATTTGCAGGCACTTTCTTGTAGATACTCACCGTAAAACCTCCCTAATCTTAACTTATCTTGTTTTTATACTTTTAAGAACAAAGATAACAGCAGGTGATTCAAAATAATTCCATTAGCTGTAATGATATTGTTTACCTCCAGGCTCGACAAGAAGCTCAGAGACCTCGGCCTTCACCCTGCCCTGTGTAGCTGGATCGTGAACTTCCTGTCAGATTGCTAGCAGGTGGTAAGAGTGGGCTCCCTCATCTCTGCCCCTCTGACCCTCAACACAGGTGCCCCTCAGGGCTGTGCCCTAAGCCCCCTCCTTTACTCTCTGTATACCCATGATTATATCGCCACCCACAGTTCCAATCTGCTAACTGAATTTGCTGACGACACTACACTGATTGGCCTAATCTCAAATAATTCTGTGGATGTGAATGGGACACCTGGACGGTATGTTGCCTGCCATGTGCCAGGGATAGAGATGTTTCAGATCGCGTCCACAACATTTTGGAGAGGGAGGGGGAGCAGCCAGATGTCTTGGTACGTATTGGTGCCAATGACATAGGAAGGAAAAGCAAACAGGTCCTGAAAAGAGAATTTAGAGTGCCAGGCAGAAAGCTGACAAGCAGGACTTCCTGGGTAGAAATTTCTGGATTGCTGCCTGTGCCACACGCCAGTAAGGGTAGAAACAGGATGATTCGGCAGGTAAATGTGTGGCTGAGAAGGTGGTGCAGGGGGCAGGGCTTCAGATTCTTGGATCATTGGGATCTCTGCTGGAGGAGGTACGTCCTGTTCAAAAGTGATGGGTTGCACCTGAATTCGAGAGGGACCAATATTCTCGTGGGCAGGTTTGTTAGAGCTGTTGGGGAGGGTTTGACCTAATTTGGCAGGGAGGTGGGAACTGGAGTGATGGTACTCAGGATGGGATGGATGGTAAACAAGTAAAGATAGCATGCAGTCAGACTGTCAGGAAGGGCAGACAGGTAATGGGACATAGTCACAGCCAACAGGGTGGGTATCAGTACATTAGGGATGCAAAATCAAAAAGAGTAGCAAATATGGTACTCAAGATGTTATATCTCAATGTGCAGAGTATAAGAAATAAGGTGGATGATCTTGTTGCACTATTAGAGATTGCCAGGTGTGATGTTGTGACCATTGTTGAGCCGTGGCTGAAGGATGGTTGTAGTTGGGAGCTGAATGACCAAGGTTACATGTTATATCGGAGGGATAGGAAGGTAGGCAGAGGGGGAGGCGTGACTCTACTGGTAAAGAATGGCATCAAATCAGTAGAAAGATGTGACATAGGATCAGAAGATATTGAATCCTTGTGGGTTCAGTTAAGAAACTGCAAGAGTAAAGGGATGCTGATGGTAGTTATATACGGGCCTCAACAGTGGTTGGGAGGTTGACCACAGATTACAACAGGAAACAGAAAAAGTGTGTCAAAAAAGCAATGTTATGATAGTCATGGGAGATTTTAACATGCAGGTCGATTGGGAAAATCGGGTTGATAATGGATCTCAAGAGAGTGAGTTTGTTGAATGCCTAAGAGATAGCTTTTTAAAGCTGTTTGTCATTGAGCCTACTAGGGGATCAGCTATACTGGATTGGGTTTTATGTAATGAACCAGAGGTGATTAGGTAAAAGAACCCTTAGGAACCAGTGATCACAATATGATTGTGTTCAACTTGAAATTTGATAGGGAGGAAGTAAAGTCTGATGTAGTGGTACTTTAGTGGAGTAAGGGAAATTACTGTGGTATGAGAGAGGAGTTGGCCGAAGTAAATTGGAAGGAGCTGCTGGCAGGGATGTCAACAGAGCAGCAATGGTGTGCGTTTCTGAGGAAAATGAGGGAGGTACAGGGTATTCAAAAAGTGAAGAAATACTCAAATAGCAAAGCAGTACAACTGTGGCTGACGAGGGAAGTCAATGCTAACGTAAAAACAAAAGAGACAGCATAAAACAAAGCAAAAATTGGTGGGAAGATAGAGGATTGGGAAGTTTTTAAAAATCTGCAGAGAGCAACTAAAATAATCATTAGAAGGGAAAAGATGAAATATGAAAGCAAGCTAGCAAATAATATCAAAGAGGATAGTAAAAGCTTTTTCAAGTATGTAAACAATAAAAGAGAGATGAGACTGGATATAGGATCGCAAGAAAATGAGGCAGGAGAAATAATAACGAGGGACAAGGAGATGGCAGATGAACTGAATGAGTATTTTGCATCAGTCTTCACTGTGGAAGGCACTAGCAGTGTGCCAGATGTCGCAATGTGTGAATGAAGAGAAGTGGGTGCAGTTACTATTACAAGAGAGATCTGCTTTGAGTGGTGAAGGCGGCCCAGTGAATTGTCAGGATGGAGCTCCCAGGACTGGACGCCATCTATTCCAGCAGACTCAGGAGGAAAACAATCAGCATAACCAGAGACACCACACACCCCGACCGCTCCCTGTCTGACCCGCTGTCGTCCAGCAAAAGGTTCAGGACACTAAAAGCCAGAACAAATAGACTGAGGAACAGCTTCTGTCCCAGAGTTGTGGCCTCCATCACACCACTCCCACAGAACGATGACTGAAACTGTGAGCACACACAGGCATACACAGGGACACAGATACTTGCACTAACGGCACTTTGTGCATTACTGTGATATTCTGGTGCTGCTGCAACTTATTGTCTGCTACTTATCTATTTAGTACTGTTCTTCTATTACTGTCTTGTTTTTATCTACCACTTTATTTAATTGCCTGAGAGGAAGCCAAACAGAGTTTCATTGTACCTATAGACAATAAAGATCATTCAATTCAATTCAAGAAGGTGCTCAAAAAGCTGAAAGACCCTAAAAGTACATAAGTCACCCGGACCAGAGGAACTGCACTCTAGGGTTATGAAAGGGGTAATGTTAGAGATTCTGGCAGCATTAGAAATGACCTTCCAAAAAAAATCATTGGACTCTGGCATGGTGCCAGAGGACTAGAAAATTGCAAATGTCACTCCACTCTTTAAGAAAGGAGGAAGGCAGCAGAAAGGAAATTATAGACCAGTTAGCCTGACCTCAGTGGTTGGGAAGATGATAGAGTTAATTGTTAAGGATGAGGTTATGGCGTACCTGGTGACACAGGACAAGATAGGGCAAAGTCAGCATGGTTTCCTTACAGGAAAGTCCTGCCTGATGAACCTGTTGGAATTCTTTGAGGAGGTTACAAGTAGGATGGATAAAGGGGATGTAGTAGATGTTATATATTTGGACTTTCAGAAGGCCTTTGACAAGATGCCACACATGAGGCTGCTTACCCACTTAAGAGCCTGTGGCATTACGGGAAAGTTACTGAGATGGTTAGAGCATTGGCTGATTGGAAGAAGGCAACAAGTGGGAATAATCCGATCGTTGTCTGGTTGGCTGCCAGTGACTAGTGGTGTTCTGCAGGGGTCGGTGTTGGTACCACTTCTTTTAATGCTGTATTTAGATGATGAAATAGATAGCTTTGTTGCCTAGCTTGCAGATAACATGAAGTTTGGTGGAGGGGCAGGTAGTGTTGAGGAAACAGGTAGGATGCACAAGGACTTAGACAGATTAGGAGAATGGGCAAGAAAGTGGCAATGAAATATAATGTTGGAAAATGCATGGTCATGCACTGTGGTTGTAGAAGTAAATGTGCCAACCATTTTCTAAACAGGGAGAAAATCTGAGATGCAAAGGGACTTGGGAGTCCTTGTGCAGAACACCCTAAAGGTTGACTTGCAGGTTGAGCCAGTGGTGATGAAGGCAAATGCAATGTTAGCATTCATTTCAACAGGTCTAGAATACAAGAGCATTGATGTGAAGCTGAGGCTTTATAAGGCACTGGTGAGGCCTCACCTTGAGTATTGCTTTCTCTGTGGACTGTCACCTTGTCATGGTGGGGAAGCTTGTTTGGTCCTGAGATCCCAGGAGCAATGCCATCTGGAGCTATGCTCCTGGTAGAGTCACCCATGGCGATAAGGTCGAGGGTGAGGTCCCTGACAAAGTACAATCCAACCAAGACCTCAACGGTGGAACAGGCGGATGAAGTTACTTCAAACTCAACGGCTGTGAAGGCGGATGAAGGCTGCGACAAATCCATCAGCTCCAATCGTCGAGGTTTCCATGCCATTGGGATCAGTTGGTTGATTTGTGAAGTATCATGTGCTTCTTGGAGTACAACATCAAGAACACATTAAACAAATACACGCACAGGCGTCTTCACTCTATGGGCCACTTCTTCAAGTCTTTTGGTGATCGGGGGAGGGCAACGGGAGCAGGCAATGTGTTGGCTGGAAGCTCCTAGTCAAGAACCGGCACGTAAGCGGTGAATACTTGATTCAGTCGCTCAACTTTTGGACAGAAGCAGGAAAGGTGTTCAGCAGCAGTATTCACGTCTGAGCAGCCCTATTTAGGATCCACTCTGCTCACCTTGAACTGGGAAGGGGCTAGAAAAGGTGCCTTAAAAATAGTCTGCTTCACCCCATCCAGAGGGTTCACCATCATGCGGTCAAAAAACATCGAGAAGTGAAACTATGAAATTTGGAACCTGGAATATACGAACTCTGATGGATAACCCAAACTCAGACCGACCAGAGAGGAGAACTGCCTTTGTTGCCCAGGAACTCCAAAAATTCAGCTTTGACATTGTTGCTCTGAGTGAGACCCGCAGAGCTGGAGAAGGGCAACTAAAGGAAGAGCAAGGTCAATGCACCTTTTTCTGGAAAGGACTTGATCCTGAACAACCGAGGATCCATGGAGTAGCTTTTGCCATCCGAAACAGCCTACTTCAGAAGCTGACAGAGCAACCACTGGGAATCAACGAACGTCTCATGACTCTGTGAACCCAGCTTGTCAAGAACCAACACGTGACCATCATCAATGCCTATGCTCCAACTCTGGACGCTGAAGATGAAGTAAAGATGAACTTCTATGCCAAACTTGACCACGTCCTTTCCTCTGTTCCCAACAATGACAAGATCATTCTCTTGGGAGACTTCAATGCCAGAGTCGGGAAAGATCATAGGAATAATAAGCAAGGAAGGAGTTGGCAAGGTCAACGCCACTGTAACACTCCTCCTCACCAAATGTGCTGAACACAACCTGGTGATTACAAACACTCTATTTCGCCAGAAAAACAGGCACAAAGTCTCCTGGCAGCATCCATGCTCCAAACACTGGCACCTCATCGACTACATCATCGTACGATCTCGGGATCAACAAGATGTACTGATAACAAGAGCTGTTACTGGTGCTGATGAGTGTTGGACAGACCATCAATTCATCTCGTCCACCATGAGAATGAAGATTCGGCCCAAAAGGGAACACCAAAATCAGAACACTATTAAGAAATTTAATGTTGACATCCTTCAAGACATCAACCATGTACAGAGGTTCTAACAAAATCTTCAAGAACAACTGCCTCAACAAATCCCCCCATCTGTAGAAGAACACTGGAATCAATTGAAGAATGCTATCATCACCTCCTGCAAAGAAACAAATGCTGACATCAATTCTAGATGGAGAGAGCACTTCGAAGATCTTCAAAATCAAACAGTCTCATTTGACAGGAATGTGATTAACAACATTCCAAAACAGCCATTGACGACTCCCTAAGCAAAATACCAACACTTGAAGAAGCCAAGGAAGCCATCAAAACCTTGAAAAACAACAAGGCTGCTGGTCTCAATGGAATACTAGCTGAGGTCTACAAAATTGGAGGTAGCTCGCTTCATTATCAACTGCATCAACTTCTCATCAAGATCTGCATAAATGAAGATGTACCAGCAGACTTTAGAGACTCAGCAATCGTTACCATCTACAAAAGGAAAGGAGATCGATCTGAATGTGGAAACTATTGTGGAATTTCCCTGTTAGCAACAGCAGGAAAGATCCTCACCCACAGCATGAACAACCGGCTCAAGTCTCTAGCCAAGAAGATCCTTCTGGAGACACAAGCCGGTTTTGGACCATCACGTGGAGCAATCGACATGATCTTCACAATGTGACAACCACAAGAAAAATGTCGTGAACAACTTCAACCTTTGTACATGGCATTCATCGACCTCACCAAAGCCTTTGACTCGGTATCAAGGGAACTCCTATGGGATGTTCTATTCAACTATGGATGCCCTGAAAAGTATATTTGAATCCTGAGACTCCTCCACGATGGCATGCTTACCACAGCCATGGTCAGCAACAGTAACTGTGAGCCTTCTCAGGTTAGATCAGGAGTAAAACAGGGAAGCGTGACAGCCCCAGCTTTGTTCACTATCTTCATTGCGAAAATCATCCGCATTATTAAGGACGACCTACCCCCAGGAATCAAAATTATCTACAGAACAGATGGCAGACTTTTCAATCTTGCCCATCTGAAGTCCAAAAACAAGACATCTATGAGTTCCCTCATCGAGTTCCAATATGCAGATGACAACAGTTTTGCTGCTCTTTCAGAAAACCACCTACAACAGATTCTGACTGCCTTCAACCATGCATACATGAAACTTGGACTTACCATCAATCCTAAGAAGACTCAGATCATCTATCAACCGTCACCAACTGAGACAAATCAGATAGAACCATCTATTCAACCTGGTGAAATAACCTTGGAAAACGTGAACCACTTTTCATACCTTGGAAATCACCTCTCCTCCAATGTTGACTTTAATGACGAGATCCAACATCGTCTTAAATGTGCTAGAACAGCTGTTGGACGTCTCCGAACAAGAGTCTTTCATGATCGTGACATCCGAACAGACACCAAAATGTTAGTGTACAAAGCAGTGGTAATCCCAACGCTCCTGTATGCATCAGAAACCTGGACAACATACCAACGACATCGGAAGGCACTTGAAAAGTTCCATCAACGCTGTCTTTGAAACATCTTAAATATCAGCTGGGAAGATAGAAGAACCAACGTCAGTGTGCTAAATGAAGCAAAAACAACAAGCATTGAAGCCTACGTCATCAAGAACCAACTAAGATGGAGTGGTCATGTTGTTCGGATGAAAGACAAACGTCTGCTGAAACGAATCTTCTACTCCCAGCTTAAAGAAGGCAAACGTAAAAGAGGCGGACAACAGAAGAGATTCAAAGACGTCTTAAAAGCCGACATGAAGAAATGTAACATCGACATCAACAATTGGGAAACCAATGCCAAGGACAGGAAACTCTGGCAAACCATCATCCGAGAAGGAACAGCAAATTTCGAAGCCAACAGAGGTCCGGAATTAGAAGAAAAGAGAAGAAAATGGAAAGAGAGGCAGCAACAACCAAAGCCTGTTCCGCCATCTGGAACTATCTGTCCTGAATGCGGAAGAACTTTCAAAGCCAAGATTGGACTCATAAGCCACTTGAGAGCCCATAAGTAGATCAACAGAATGAAGACCATCGTCCTCGACCTTGAGGGATAGCCATGACGACGATGACAGTTTTGGGCTCCTCATCTTAGAAGAGATGTACTGGCATTGAAGAGGGTCCAGAGGAGGTTCACAAGGTTGATTCCAGGAATGAAAGGGTTATCATACGAGGAACGTTTGACGGCTCTGGGTCTGTACTCGCTGGAATTTAGAAGGATGAGGGGGGATCTTATTGAAACCTTTCCAATGCTGAAAGGCTTAGACAGAGTAGATCTGGAAAGGATGTTTCCCATGGTGGGAGAGTCTCGGAAAAGAGGGCACAGCCTCAGGATAGAGGGCCGTCCATTTAAAATGGAGATGCAGAGAAACTTCTTTAGCCAGAGGGTGGTGAATTTGTGGAACTTGTTGCCATGTGTAGCTGTGGAGGCCAGGTTGTTGTGTGTATTTAAGGCAGAGATTGATATGTTTTTGATTGGATTTGGCATCAAAGGTTAGGGGGAGAAGGCCAGGAAATGGGGTTGAGGAGGAGAAAAAAGGATCAGCCATGATTAAATGGTGGAGCAGACTTGATGGACCAAATGGCCTAATTCTGCTCCTATGTCTTATGGTCTGATAATGAGGCAGCCTACAGCGAAGAAGTCATCACCCTGACATGGTGGTATCAAGAAAGCAACCTCTCCCTCAATGTCGCAAAAAAAAGGAGCTGGCTGTGGACTACAGGAGGAATGGAGACAGGCTAACCCCTATTGACATCAGTGGGTCTGAGGTTGAGAGGGTGAACAGCTTTAAGTTCCTCCATATACACAGCACCAAGGACCTCACGTGGTCTATACATACTGGCTGTATGGTGAGAAAAGGCACAACAGCGCCTCTTTTATCTCAGATGTTTGAAGTTTGGTATGGGCCCCCAGATTCTAAGAACTTTCTACAGGGACACAATTGAGAGCATCCTGACTGGCTGCATCACTGCCTGGTATGGGAACTGCACTTTCCTCAGTCGCAGGACTCTGCAGAGAGTGGTGTGGACAGTCCAGCGCATCTGTAGATGCGAACGTCCCACTATTCAGGACACTTACTGAGACAGGTATATAGAAAGGGCCCAAAGAATCATTGGTGACCTGAGTCACCCCAACCACAAACTGTTCCAGCTGCTACCATCCGGGAAATGGTACCACAGCATAAAAGCCAGGACCAACAGGCCCTGGGACAGCTTCTTCCACCAGGCAGTCAATGAAAGACCATTCCCAACACGACAAACAAAAAACCAAAATGGAAAAGACAACAAACTGTGCAAATACAAAAGAAATAAAAAGTAATAACAATTATAATAAATAACTAAGCAATAAATATCGAGAACATGAGATGCAGAGTCCTTGACAGTGAATCCATAGGTTGTGTGAACAGTTCAGTGATGGGGTGAGTGATGTTGAGTGAAGTTATCCCCATTAGTTTAAAAGCCTGATGGTTGAGGGGTAATCGTGAATGGTCTACTGGTTTCTGAGGATGGAGAACCCAAACACTCAAAGTTAGTGTCGCGAGTGAGGGCTAAATCTCTGTGTAAACAAATATCTAAATTATTGTCGTGAAGTTTGTGTCTATGATCATTGCAGTTTGAGTACTTTTATAATATGACCTCCTTGATAACCACAAATGAAAAAACTTAAGTTTTCCTGGGCTTAATCAACTATGCTTAGGGGAATCTCCTTTTAAATTTATCGTTTTGTACATGTAGCTTCAAAAGGACATTAGGTTAGATACAGTATATCCCTCATTTACATATTCATTTTTGGGTTGTCCATGAAGAGTTGCATGTGTCCTACTGTCTTTACCAATTTGGTAGGCCCTATCCACTCAACACTCTGTATGCTGAAGGTCTGGGCAATAGGATGAACATCTAGGCAAAAGCCTGAGAACTGGGGCATCTTCAAATCATCTCATTAACTTTGTCACTGAATGGGAATAGAAGCTTTGGCCAGTTCTGTTCCTCACTAGCCCAAGAGCACCTAAGGTAATTGTAATTTAAGAACTGCAAATAATTCAGGATTGAGCCTAAACTACTTCAGAGAGAACATGCCATTAAATTTGGTAATTTGCTCATCACTGTAGCTTGGCACTGAACGAGACTAGATGATGTGCAAATAGACAATTAATCCAGAAAGAGGATATGATCATAAAATTAGAGATAAAAGATTCAAAATAGAGTGTAGATGATAGTGTAAGTCCAAAAATACCCTCTACCAAATAGCTGTCGGTGTGGGTTCAATTGAAACTTTCAATACTGCATACGAGTTTGATATTTTGATTAAGGATATCAGGTTTTGAAGCACAGTCAAAGCTGATCTAATTGCATGTGGGAATAGGCTTGAGGGATCAAATAGCCTACTGTTATTAGTTTGTTTTCCTGGCTTCTAGGCACTCTTAGAATATCTTGGCCACTCGATTACTTTTTGAATTGTACTTGTGATTTATTGGTGGGTATGTGTGCGTACTTTTTCATGCTTTCACTTTAGGGAGTTACTTTCTTTTGGCAGTCCTTTGGGACTAGGAATGACTTGCCTCCACTCTGGATTTGTGAGTACTGTGGTGGCCAGTGGGGATCACAGAGCTGCAGGAGGTGTTTGATGGGGGAGGATGGTAGATAGTCCGTGAAGGGAACCTGTTCCTTCTGCCACTTACACAATATCTGGGGCTTCCATCTGCACCCAATCCATGGTTCTCAGTAACACCCGGAATAACCCTTCCCCACCTTGAGTGGGTGTGGGCCAAAGGTTGTCAATTAGGACGCTGCCTTTCTACATGGAAGCTTCCAGTTACTACAGTGTACTAATTACTACAGTGAGAAAAAACAGATCACCGCATTTTGGGACCACTCACATTTAATCTAAATAAAATGTTTCATCTGGAGAAGTAGGTCTGAGAGAGTGCTTCCAACATCAGGGCATGCCCCCAGTGTAATGAGTTAATTGTGTCTCATTCTGCAAATCACTGTTAGCTGTATGTATGAGAGCTCTTGGAAACAGTGATAATCACTTTCTGTAACAAAATGATTATTCATAGGCGTCACTGGAGAAGTGCTGGCTGCTGCAATGCCAGATGAATGAAGCATCAGAACTTTAAGTTCAGAAAGGGTCAGAGTTGAATGTATCTTTCAGCGTCCATCATATCTACTTCCTTCATAATTTATAAAGAAAATACAGTCTCAAAGATTGTTTTTCCCATGAGTTTGGCATGGAATCAAGGTCTGATGTTCTTTTCTTTGCTCAGCAAACATAGCCCATGGAATGTCACAACCACATAGTTTGAATTGTTGATCAAACTGGCCCTGGGATTATGTCATTATAAATACACCTTATCTTGGTATTGACTTACACTTGACTTCTCAACTCTTGTCTTGCCTTGGCAAAAGCCATGCACAACAATATCTGCAGTGTATGTTTTCCTTTTGTGCTGGTTTTGTCAGGTACATATTTGGACATGATTGAAAACCACTGAAAGTGGTATTCATTTGCAAGCTCTAAACTGTGCCTGATTTACTGACAAAAGCTGTTACTTTAACTCCATACATACAGACTTCTTGAACAGAAAGACAGGGGTATGTTTCATGATACTGAAAATGGAATAAGAGGGAAATCCTTCAGATTGCTTGTTGGATGAATTGCCCCGAGCTACTCAGCTGAGTATTGAATGGATCCCTAGGCAGATAGAGGAGCCAGTGTGTCTACTCCTAAATAAGGAGTTAAGTGAATCGAGCATCAATTCACACAAGGTAAACTCAGTTCCATTGATCAAAATTGATATTGTTTACTGTGAAATCATGGCTGATTTGGTACATAGCCAATGAAAATGTAGGCAAAGACTCTTCGGCTCTATTTTAATTTGAATTGTGCTATTATTCTATGGCTCTTTTTGCCCTCCAGTCATCGACCTTTGAAATAGATCGAGAGTTTCAGTCTCTGCAATGGGAGGATACTGCACTGCTCGACCATTTCTTCAGCTTTGTGACAACAAATACCACTCTCTTAATCAAAAGAACAGAATAATTATCAGAAATGCTGTAAAAAGTAACCTGTATTGTGGCTGAAAGAGAAGCAATGGATGTACCGTACTTAAATTCCCAGGAGGCATGTGTTAGAGTGTCGCAACAAAACTGTTGTGGAAAATAAAAGCTCATGGGTCTCTTTCTGGTTGGCAAGATGTAACGAGTAAATGAGCTACTGTGATCAGTGCGAGACTTACAACATTTTACCACTTCTACAGATTACTTAGCTGAAGACACCAAAGTCATGGTTCCTAATTTGGATATTGACTCAGAAATAAATGAGAAAGTGGTAAGCAGGATATAGAGAGGTGGAGTGATTAGACAATGATCTGGTAACTGGAATATACTGTGGGGGGGGGGGAGTAAAGTTGCCCATTTTACCAGGAAAAATTTAAAGAAAGCGGATCGTAAACACAAAATACTCTGCAGATGCTGGGGTCAAAGCAACACTCACAACACGCTGGAGGAACTCAGCAGGTCAGGCAGTATCCGTGGAAATGATCAGTCCTGAGGTACCTGGGATCCTCGCTGGGCCCGAACTGGGAGGCCTGGAACTGGAGCTGGAAGAATCCCTGCGGTACAATATGGCGGCGGAGACACATTCCCAGGAAGGAGACGTGGCTGCGGTAGCGGGTCTGGGTGAGGATCTGGTTGAAGAGTCGGAGAGAGGCGGAGATCATATTTTGTGTTTACGATTCGCTACTCTGCTGCGAAGTCTCTTTGAGGTAAGCCTACCCTGAAGAAGTTTAAATCTTCCCTTTGACGGGAGTTCAGAGAGACACTCTCTCACTGCTCCCCCTCTGTGATCTCAGCCTCTCTCCGACTCTTCGACGAGATCCTCACCCAGACCTGCTACCACAGCCACGTCTCCTTCCTGGGAACGTGTCTCTGCCACTGTATTGTACCACGGGGATTCCAGCTCCAGTTCCAGGCCCCTCAGTTCGGGCCCAGCGAGGATCCCAGGTACCTCCGGACTGATCGTTTCCACGGTTGCTGCCAGACCTGCTGAGTTCCTCCAGTGTGTTGTGAATGTTACTAAAGAAAGCAGATTGTTGAAATGGAGAGAAATTGCAGAGGTCTGAGATACAGAAGGATGTGGATGTTCAAGGTATATCCTGTACAAAAGGGACAGGTTACACGTAAACCTGAGGGGGACCAAAATCCTTGCGGGCAGGTTTGCTGAAGCTATTGGGGAGGGTTTAAATTAATTTGGTGGTGGGATGGGAACCAGAGTGATAGGGTTGAGGATGGGGCAGTTGGTATACAAGTAGATGCAGTGTGTAGTGAGACTGTGGGGAAGGGCAGGCAGATTGGGCAAAATTGAGGACAGTGGGATGAGTTGAAGTGTAACATGGGAAAAAAATTGAAAAGGGTGATGAATACAGGACTAAAGGTGTTAATGTTTGAATGCGTAAAGCATATGAAGTAAGGTAGATGATCTTTTTGCACAGTTAGAGATTGCATGTACAACTCTGGGCATTACTGTGTCGTAGCTGGAAGAAGATCATAGCTGGGAGCTTAACGTCCAAGGATACACAATATCAAAAGGACAGGCAGGTAGTCAGAGGAGGGGTGGTGGCTCTGTAGGTAAGAAATGAAATCAAATCCTTCAAAAGATGTGACACAAGATTGGAAGGTGTAGAATCCCATGGGTAGAGTTAAGAAACTGCAAAGGTAAAAAGACCCTGATGGGAGTTAGATACATGACTCGGAACAGTAGCCAGGCTGCGGGATACAAATTACAATGGGAGATAGAAAAGGCATGTAACAAGGGCAATGTTACAGTAGTCATGAAACACTTAAATACAAAGGTAGATGGGGAAAATCAGGTTGTTGTTGGATCGCAAGAGAGGGAATTTGTAGAATGCCTACGAGAACGCTTTTTAGAGCAACCTGTGGTTGAGCCCCCTAGGGGAGAGGCGATTCCAGATTAGGTGTTGTGTTGTGAACCAGATTTAATTAGGGAGTTTTAGATAAGGGAATCCTTAGGCGGCAGTGATCATAATATGATAGAATGCATTCTATGGTATGAGAGAGAAAAGATAAAGGTAGATGTATCAGTATTAGAGTATTACATAGAAACATTGAAAACCTACAGTACAATACAGGCCCTTTGGCCCACAAAGCTGTGCTGAACATGTCCTTACCTGAGAACTACCTAGGCTTTACCCATAACCCTCTATTTTGCTAAGTTCCATGTACCTAACCAGGAGTCTCTTAAAAGACCCTATCGTTTCTGCCTCTACCACTGCCACCAGCAGCCCATTCCACGCACTCACCACTCTCTGCGTAAAAAACTTACCCCTGACATCTCCTCTGTACCTACTTCCAAGCACCTTAAAACTATGCCCTCTCGTGCTAGCCATTTCAGTCCTGGGAAAAAAGCCTCTGACTATCCACACGATCAATGCCTCTCATTATCTTATACACCTCTATCAGGTCACCTCTTATCCTCCATCGCTCCAAGAAGAAAAGGCCAAGTTCATTCAACCTATTCTCATAAGGCATGCTCCCCAATCCAGGCAACA